>NC_037597.1:12528658-15242874 GCF_003073045.1 Pomacea canaliculata
CCTATCAGGACGCAGGGAGCAGACATGAACAAGGTGGCACTGTTTAGTGACAAGCACCTACGTTCAATCATATAAGCAGTATGTCTGGTACGCAACCAACAGAGACTCGAGGCTAGAATAGAATAAGCGTGATCGTCCATTTAGTTAAGGCGAGTGTTCAGCTCGAGACGAGCAGTCCGGCCTAATAGGAGAAGAATGGATGACGGTGGCCAATGTTTAGTGCCAGAGCCCTCTACGCTTCATCGTCGCAAGGTTGTGGTGCAGACAAGAAGGAAACCCACATGGAGGCTGTAGAAAAGCGTTGGTCCTTGTTAGTTGTTCAGCTCGAGGACAGCAGTGCGCCTTACTATAGACGAGAACACCCGACTTGGACATAGTGGACATGTTAGCGAAAACTTCATTTATACCTCCGGATCGATCCAGGCTCTTCCACATCGACGCTGTCCCATGCAAGCAGTTCTGTCCTGGTGCGCGCAGGCAATAAAGAGCTCGAGGTAGGTAGAGAAGCGTTGGTCCCTTTTAGGCGCTGTTCACTGCTCGAAAGACAAGCTAGTCCGGCATATAGGACGAGAGAGACAGAAGTGGCACACCTGTAGTGCCAGGAGCCTCTACGCGATTCATCCTCAGATGCTCGGTAAAAACCAGAGCTCGAGGCGGGTAAGATAAGGTTGGTTCCTTGTAGGCGGCTGTTCAGCTCGAGACAGGACGTCCGGCTAATAGGACGACGAGAACAGAGGTGGCACATGTTTAGTGCCAGAGACCTTTACGCTTCATCATCAGCACCTGTCTGGTCGCAGCGACACAAGAGCTCGAGGGCTGGTAGATAAGCGCTGTGTTTGTAGGGCGTTGGCAGCTCGAACAGACGCGGCCTTGGGACGGGGAGAACATTGAGGTGGCAATGTTGTAGTGCCAGAGGCAATCTACGCTAATCGATCCACTCAAGCACCCTGGTTGTCTGTATCGCATAACACAGGAGCTCGAGGCGGGTAGAAAGCGTTGTCTTGTTAGGCGCTGTTCAGCTCGAAAGCATGCCGGCCTATACATAGAACGAGAGAGACATCTCCGAGATGCAACATGTTAGTGCCAGAGCACTCCTACGCTTCAACCATGAGCAGTTGATCTGGTCGACAGACAGAGAGCTCGAGGCGTTAGAATCAGAGCGTTGCGTCCATTGTTTAGGGCTCGGATCTCAGCTCGAGACAGCAGTCCGGCTATAGATCGAGAGGGAATGAGGGGCAATGTAGCGCCAGAGCAGCTTCTACGCTTTCACGAGCAGATATTGTCTGTCGCAGACACAGATGCTCGAGGCTGGCTAGATACGCGTGTCCGGTGTTAAGGCGCTGTGAGCTCGAGACAGCAAGGTCCAGGCCTATAGGACGAGAGAACATGAGGTGGCACAGTGTAGTGCCAGAGCACTCATACCGGCCTCATTCCCATCAGCAAGGGGTCTGGTCGCAACACAGCGAGCTCGAGGGCTGGTAGATCCAAGGTGTGGTCTTGATAGGCCGCTAGTTCAGATCGAGAAGCAGTGCGGCGCTTTATCAAAGAGGACGAGCGAGACATAGAAGGTGGCACATGTAGTGCAGAGCCACTTCGCTTCAGTCATAGCACTTGTCTGTCGAGACGCACAAGCTCGAGGCTGGTAGATAAGTTATTACGGTCCTTTCTTAGGGCTGTTTCAGGCCGGAGACAGAGTCGACCTATAGCAATTAAGACATGAGGTGGGCAAACATTGTTTAAAAAGTGCCAGAGAAACTCCCTTTAAACGCCTACAAAATCATCAAGCAAAGGTTGTTCTGGTCCCGCAAGAACACAAGAAGCTCGATGGTGGTAGACTTAAAGCAGTTGGGTCCATTTAGGCGTCAGTTCAGCTCGAGGACAGCAAAAGTCCGGGCCTATAAGGACGAGAGAGAGACATGAGGTGCAACATTTAGTGCCAGAGCCACTCTACGCTTCATCATCAGCAGTTGTCTGGTCGAAGACACAGAGCTCGAGCGCTGGTAGATAAGCGTTGGTCCTTGTTAGGCGCTGTTCAGCTCCCGAGACAGCAGTGCGGCCTATAGGACACGAGAGACATGGGGTGAAACACACATGTTAGTGCCAGAGCACTCTACGCTTCATCATCAGCAGTTGTCTGGTCGCAGACACAGAAGCTCGAGGCTAGGCTAGATAAGGCAGTTGGTCCTTGTTAGGCGCTTTCATCTCTTTTTATGTCCCTTCTATTTCTATTCTATCTACGGGTTCTTTCTCCTCATCGTATCCTTTGCATCACTCCTTTCTATAATCTCCTGTCCTTACCGTTATATCTCCCCCTCTCCATGTCTTCATTCTTGTAAACCCCCTTTTTACCCCATCTCCACCATTCCTGCACCCTCTACCTAACCTAGCATTTCTTTTTCTATCTTCGTCGATTCTCTTCGCCTTTTCACTCTCTCACTTTTCCCCAGTTAATCCCCCCTACCTCCAACTCCATTCTGGTGCTGGGACTGTTTGAAAAACAGCCAGGAGAAGCAGCTACCATCGCGTGAGCTCATGACTACGGCTACCACACCATCGACCTCAACAACAACTAGCCAGAGAGGACAAACCGACTATGCCACCGACTTCAACAGCAGACATGTGCTCTCGGCCTAATGGCTCGTTTGCGCCACCGACTGCGCCTCGCAACAGGGACCACCCCTCCGCACTAGCACCCCGAATAAGCCAAACACGCTAGTCATCCACCACACCTAAACATGTCTTCAACTTATTAACAGGTCTAGGTTTACACCGGATCCCTTTTTGCAATCGTCAGTCTTTCAAAACAAATTTAATTGTCCGTCAACCCTTGGAAATCGAGATGACCACGACTAATGAACCCACTTCAGTTTGTCGATAAAGTGAAACCACGGTTTTTCGCATACAACTGTTAGAGATTTATGAGGCATCGATTTATTTGTTTAACAACAGTCATTTCAGGACTAAAGAGATTTCTAATTGTTGTGACACACTCCGCTTACTTTTTAACAGTTTCCTGTTCGTTACACCGACCAAAGTGTTCTTGACTAAGGGCACTGGATAGACAAGAGTGGGGGCTCTACTGATTATGGGGAAGCAGCTACCACCGTCGCCACCTAATGCTGCACGTGACTACGACTGTCAACTGACACCAACAACAGGTGGCTAGGAGAGGACAGCGACTTGATCCACCAAGACATCAACGATCACCTGACGGATTATGCAGCCAGACCACGCCCGAGTAAAAGCAACAGAGGCTACCGGATTACTTACAGGTACAATCAGCATCTTGTTTACCAAAACTAAATGTATTTCTCCTCCTTAATAATCTTTTCAGTGAGGCAGCAAAGATAAAAAGAAACAATTGCAACTTACACTAAACATGTTATTGCATACAGAGTATTACGATGGTACCCCTTATTGTGTTTTTCTGTAAAGAGATATCTTATTGTTTGACACTGTGTTGTTACAGTTTCCCTGTCGTTACTCCACCAACTATTTCTCGACTAATGATTGACTGGATTAACAGAACGGCATGACCACCACTCCATAACGAGGTCAGCTGATGTGCTCGTGAGCTACGACGATCACACCATCTGACCTCAACAACAGCTGGCTTGGAAAGGACAGCGACTACGCCGAAACAAACCAACGGCGGGCTAACCATGGTGATGGGAAATTCCCGTGCACTGTTTCTTTCTTCTAGCTCTCACTCCGTGCACTGCACTTCACTCTCATCACTCACTCTCTCACACTTACTCTATACACACATCTCACTACTCTATTCACATCACTCATCTCATCTCTAAACCACTTTTTTTCTCTCTCTCACTCTCTCACTCACATCATGTCACTCATTGGCACTTCCCCCTCAGCGTGCGCCTCCCTCCCCTCACTGCCCACCCGCATCTTGCTTTCTTCGTCCTTCTTCTCTCACTCACTCTCACCCTCAATCTCACTCTCCCATCTCTACCTCTGCTCGCTTATTCTCTCAAACTTGCACACACTCCACTCACTACACAGCGCAGGCTTTGTGGAGATCAGACACAAACACACCTCAACAACACAACCACTCCACACTCACTCACTCTCTCTCAACACTCTCTAAACACTAACGCTCGACTCTCATCTCTCTTCACACTCACTCTCCATCTCACTCAGTTCACCTCATCACAACTCATTTCTCCTCACTCATCTCACACTCAGAACTCCTCCTCACTCTCTTCACTCACTCTCTCACTCTTCACACACCTCTACTCACTCACTCACTCACTCTCACACTCTCACTCACTCAACTATTTCACTCCACTCATCTCTCACCTCACACACACTCTCACTTTCGCACACCCACTCACTTCTCACTTCTCACACTCACACACTCGCAGCTCACTCATTCATCTCACTCACACTCATCAGCTCACCTCACTCACTCTCACTCACTCTCTCACTCACTCATCTCACACTCAACCACACCCACTCACTCACTCACTCACTCTCTCTCAACATCACTTCACTCGACATCACTCAACTCACACACATCACTCTCTCACTCTCTCACTCACTCTCCAATCTTCACTTTCTCACTCACTCACTCTCACTCACACACTCACTCACTCACACTCACTCTACCACTGTTACGTCTCTCACACTCACTCACTCCACTCTCACTCACTCTCTCTCACACTCTCACACTCTCACTGTCACTCACACTCCACTCTCTCACACTCACTCACTCACGTCTCACTCTCTCACACAATCACACACTCTCACACTCACACTCACTCACTCACACTGCACTCTCACTCACATCTCACCTCTCACTCTCACTCAACTCTCTTCTCACTCTTCACTCTCACCTTCACACTCATCACACCTCACTCTCAACTCACACCACTTCACACTCAACTCACTCGCCTCTACCACCCCTCCTCACTCTTACACTCACACACAATCTCACTCACTCAACTCACTCACTCACTCACCCACCACTCACTCGACACTCACTTCACCTCACTTTCACCACTCTCACTCACCTCACTCACTCTCACTACCACTCTCACTCACTCTCACTCATCTCCATTCTCACTCACCTCACACTCACTCACTCACTACCTCACTCACTCTCACTCACTCACACTCACACTCCTCACACTCATCTCTCACTCTCACTCAACTCTCACACTCATCACTTCTCATCTCACTCACACTCACTCTCTCACACTCACTCTCACTCACTCTCACTCTCTCACACTCACACTCCACTCACTCACTCACTCACTCACTCTCTCACACTCTCACTCTCTCACTGATAATAGATAGAACTAAAGATAGAATAATATAAAGAATTAATATAAGAACAATAGATAGAATTAAAGAATAGAATTAAAGATAGAACTAAAGATAAATAATAGAATTAATATAGAACTAAAAGATAGAATTTATAATACAACTAAAGATAAACTAAATAGAATTAAAATAGAATTAATATCTAGAACTAAAGATAGATTTAATATAGAACTAAAGATAGAATTTAAAGATAGAATTAAAGATAGATATTTAAAGATAGATAGAATAAATAAACGTAGCAATAAAAGAGAATTAAATAGAAATTAAAATAGAGGAAAGTTAGGGCACCACCAGTTGGTGCAACTACCTTGTCGTGTGTTGGTGGCTGCGTCCTTGCTGATCCACAGAGCTATTCGGCGGGAGCTAGCCTGGGGCTCCTGGCATGCCGAACAGGTCTGCTGGGAGAGGCCAGACTAAAGTGTGCAACCCTAACTAGATGTAAAGATAGATTTAAAGATAGAACTAAAGATAGAATTAATATAGAATTAATATAGAACTAAAGATAGAATATTAAGATAGAACTAAAGATAGAATTAATATAGAATTAAATTAGAACTAAAGATAGAACTAAAGATAGAATTAATATACTAAAGATAGAACAAAGAATAGAGGTTAAAGTAGAATCAAATAGAATATAAATATAGAATTAAATAGAACTTAAAGATAGAATTAAACTAAAATAGAATAAATAGAATTAAATTATAGATACCAATTATATGGAATTAAGATAGAACAGATAGAACTATAGATTAATATAGAACTAAAGATAGAAATTAGAATAGAATTATAAAGACCTTAAAGATAGAGAAAATTAGAATAGAATAGAATAAAGATATAGAACTAAAGATAGAATTATTAAATTTTGAATAAATACAAAGATGAATTAAAGATAGAATTAATATAGAACTAAAGATAAATAAAATAGATTTTAAATATAGACAAATTAAAGATAGAATAAGATAGAATTAAAGATAGAGAATATAATTATAGATCGAATTAATATAGAACAGATAGAATTAATATAGAACTAAAGATAGAATTTAGAATTAAGATAGAACTATAAGATTAGAAAATATAGAACTAAGATAGAATTGATAATACTAATATAGAACTAAAGAATAGAATTAAGATAGAACTAAAGATAGAATTAAAGATAGAATTAATATAGAACTAAAATAGAATTAAAGATAGAATTAATATAGACTAAGATAGATTAAATAAAGATAGAATAAAATAGAATAAAGATAGAATTAAAGATAGAAAGAATAAATATAGAACTAATGATAGAAATAAAGATAGAATTAATATAGAACTAAAGATAGAATAAAGATAGAGTTAAAGATAGAACTAAAGATAGAATAATTAAGAATAGAACTAAAGATAGAATTAATATAGAACTTAAAGATAGAATAAAGATAGAATTATAGAACTAGAAGATAAAGAATTAATATAGAACTAAAGATAGAATTAAAGATAGAATTAATTATAGAACTAAAGATAGAATTAATGATAGAATTAAATATATCACACTCACTCTCTGTCTCACACACTCTCACTCACACTCACTCTCTCACACTCTCACTCACTCTCTCACACTCACTCTCTTCACACTCACTCTCTCACACTCTCTCCACTCACTCACACTCACTCTCTCACACTCACTCTCACTCACTCTCATTCACTCTCTCACTTCACTCTCTCACATCACTCACTCTCACTCACTCTCACCCTCACTCACTCTCTCTCACACTCACTCACACTCTCACTCACCCTCTCACTCACACTCACTCACCCTCACTCCTCACTCTCTCACTCTCTCACTCACTCACCACTCTCACACACTCACTCACTCTCACTCACTCTCTCACACTCACTCACTCTCACTCACTCTCTCACACTCACACACTCACTCTCCCTCACGTGCTCTCACACTCACACACTCTCACTTACTCACACTCACACACTCACACACTCTTCACTCACTCTCTCTCACACTCACACTCTCACTCACTCTCACTTACACTCTCACATTCTCTCACACTCATTCCACACTCTCACTCACTCTCACACTCTCACTCACACTCTCACACTCACACACTCTCACACACTCACTCTCTCACACTCTCACTCACTCTCTCACACTCACTCTCTCACACTCACTCTCTCACACTCTCTCTCACTGACTCACACTCACTCTCTCACACTCACTCTCACTCATTCTCACTCACTCACTCACAGTCACTCTCTCTCACTCACTCTCACTCACTCTCACCCTCACGCACTCTCTCTCACACTCACTCTCACACTCTCACTCTCTCACTCACTCACACTCACTCACTCACTCTCTCACTCTCACTCTCTCACTCACTCACTCACTCACTCTCACACTAACTCACTCACTCACTCACTCTCACTCACTCTCTCACACTCTCACTCACTCACTCACTCACTCTCACACTAACTCACTCACACTCACTCACTCTCACTCACTCTCTCACACTCACTCACTCTCACTCACTCTCTCACACTCACACACTCTCACTCTCACTCACACTCTCACACTCACACACTCTCACTCACTCTCTCTCACTCACTCAATGGTGTCTTCTGATTGTATTTTCCGCAGCTGAGATACTGGCAGAGAACGAAACAACAGCCTATAGAAGAGGAAGTCCTGCGGAGAAGATGGGGTTTTCTAGGACACACCCTAAGGAATCCAACACCCAACGTCACAAGACAGTCGCTGACGTGGAACCCCAGGGAAAGAGAAAGCGAGAAGGCCGAGAAACACCTGGAGACGGGACCTCGCCGCCGACACCAAGCTCACCGGATTTGGATGGGGTCAGCTGGTGACGGTAGCCCAGGACAGGAGGCGTTGGAGGGCGGTCGTCGATGGCCTATGCACCAGGAGGGCGACGGCATAAACTGACTGACTGAGATACTGTATTGAGACTTAAGAAGGGAAGGGAAAGGCAGGCAAAATCCAAGAATGTCATCGGAGCATGAAAGCAAGTGGAAGTGAATAATACATCTCTGCAACCCACAAAAACATTAAGGACCATGTGCAATATATTCTCTCAAGATCTTCTTATCTGCTTATAAGGTATTTTATTCATTAAAATGTTATTGATTATTCATGGGGAGTCACACAGTCTGAGACAAAGTCTGATGAAATTATTGAACACAAAGAATAAACATCTTAAGAAGGTACTTAGTCAAGTGTGATAATGGTGTAGTTCATTGTTTCTCTTCAACCAAAGGAACTGCTGTTGAATAAATGCATCAACTATTATTTTTGTTGTACAGATGCCAGAAGATTGCCCAACATCTCTTAAAGAAGCTAAAAGGCAAACAACACTCAACTCAGATTGTTAGTAATTTGCTGAAAGATCAGGGTTCCAATGTTTCTATGGCCGAGCTTTCAGATATCAACTGTAGGACCAGTGCCAGTGTTAAATTTTGTGTTTCCATTGTTGTACTGGTGATATTACTTTGTTATATATCAATGTGAATGACAGTGCCTTCAGCCACTGATTTTGTTTGTATACCTGTACTTCACCTGCAAATAAGAAACTTTCTTGAAGAAAATTTCTTGTAATGTTACGTGAATCATGAGATGAAGGGGGAAGGTTTTGAAACTGCAAATAAATTAAATGAGTTTCAGTTGCAAACTATAATTTGTTGTTATTGTTGTTGCTCTTTTTCCCTCTCTTACTCCTTTTCGTTGGGTTGTCCAAAATGAAACAAACCATACTAGAGCCAAACTAACAGTGGTGTATGAGGAAAGAAAGAGGAGATAAAAAGAAAGACAAAAAAGCAATAAAAATAAAGTTTGAAAATTTCATTGTCTTTGTTGTGTTATTTGCGCTGTTCATCCTTCTCTCCTTTATATATTCTAGTTTTGTTTGTTTGTGGAAAATACATTC
Organism: Pomacea canaliculata; assembly: GCF_003073045.1. Classification (NCBI taxonomy): domain Eukaryota; kingdom Metazoa; phylum Mollusca; class Gastropoda; order Architaenioglossa; family Ampullariidae; genus Pomacea; species Pomacea canaliculata. The sequence goes on from NC_037597.1 coordinate 12,537,928, forward strand.
AGTCCTGACCATGACAGTATGTTCAGATAGAAGTCTTTCTGCTCTCTTTTTCTCTCATCTCTCTCCCTACCTCTCTCTGTTCTGTGTTCCCCATGTCCCTCTTTCTATCTCTCTGTCTCTCTTTTTCTCTCGTCCTCTCTCCATTCTTTGTTCCCTATATCTCTTTTTCTGTCGGTCTGTCTATTTTTCTGTCTGCCTCTCTTTCATCTATATCCTCTATTCCTCTCCCCTCCTCTCTCTCCCGTTTCGTCATTTCTCGTGAGAAGGAAGTTACCGTGCTTTTGGTGTGAGTCTGGTAGAGAATCGTGACTAATTACTCAGTGCTGCATGTACCTTGCTGTCGCAGTTTCACGTAAGAGCATATTTTCCTGTCGAGTTTTATTCAAGCATTAAAACCGGTCGTCAAGATTGGGGCCCCAGTGAGTTGGAGACATCCCAGAATAGCCGGTAAGAGGCAGGAGGACGGGCTAAAAAGAAAAAAGAAATCAGGCTTCTGCCTCTAGGATAAATTCTTTCACGATTGGCTGGAAGACTGATTAAGAGTAATATACTGTATGTAAATATCGAACGTTTCAAACTTCCTTACGTTACATTGATCATAATCCTCTGGTCACATTGAAGACTGGAGAACAGATTCTATGAAACACAGAGAGAAAAAGAGGAAAAAACATGGGTAGATAAATATATACATAGAGAGATTCCTTGCTGGAAATTACTGATAAATAAAAATGAAAATTCACTTCGACTTATGTAAGGTTTTCTACATTTCTTGCGACAAGAGATGAAGGTAATATTAATGACAGTGATGATAATAGTGACGACAGTGGTGATGATGGTACAGATTTGTGTATAAACATTTTGGTTGCAGGCAAATTTCTCTGAGAACTTATATCAACACTCTATCCCTGTCCTACACAAGAAAGTGTTGGTTATCACCTGTGACATTTATGTTTTATTAACTGCCGGCAACAGCAGCCACAACCACGGGGACAAAACCTGCAGCAGGAGGCGGCTCTTCAGGTCCGCCGCGCAATTTGCCTCGGCATAATTTGCCTACACTGAATTGCAGGCAGTTAATAATGAAGCCTCTTGGTTTAGTTAAGAACAAACATCTGAAGTAGAGGACAGCCATCACTCAGTATCGCCCCAAACTGCCGCTGGTGGAACTGCAAAGTCTATTTTCGTAGTCCTGTATAGGCATAGTATGGAGATTAAGTTCTTCCAGAAGAGCGATTCAGAAAACTAAGCCAGGGTGATGGCGTTTGGAAGTAAAGCTAAGCGAAACTGTCCAAACGAGCTGAGATGGGGCCAACATTATTGCTGTTTTGCTTAAAGCAGGCCCCGCTTTCATCGAATAAACTAAATCATTATTAAGATAGCGATGGAACTTTGAAAAAAAATTGTTGACTTCGTTATCTCTACGTGCTATTGTCCATAATGTGTCATCTTGCTTCCTGCTCCCCGGATTTCTCAATTTGTCCGCTATCTCCTGCTTGCTGTGTCCCCACCACCGAGCTCTTCTTAAACAAGTATTTGGATCCTAATGCCCACGTTTTTCTTCCAGATATTCTAGAGGTTTGCAGTTCTGGCTACTGCATTTCACGATAAAAACTATATGTTCAGTATTGCAAGCGCAATGTGAAATCTTGTTGTACAAGGTTGATATTATTATGTGTTTGGTGTTCTTGGCAGTCTTTAGAAAATCGCATAAGAACTGCGGCAAAGAGGATTATGTTGTTATATGAATCCCATTATTATTATTATTTTTTTTAATTATTTATATTAACATTAGTTATAGTAAGTAGATTCCTCTGGTAGAATTTTATTTTAGGCATTAGCAGTGTTGTCCATAGGAATGGGAATCCCATGGGAATCCCATGGGAAACGTCCCATAGGATGGGATGGGATGGGACAGCACACATTTGTATTTCCCATGGTAGTCGATACTTGATATTGCAAAATAAATTTACTGTTATTTCATTCATCAAGGATTTAAATCTTTCCTCTGAATCATCTATTGTATGTGAAGTAGCAGGAATTATTGAACAAAAGCCGAAAAGTGGTTTTCAGTGTCGTCCATAGGATTGTTAATACCATGGGAATCCCATGGGAAACATCTCGTGGGATGGGACGGGATGGGACAGGCATAAATTGCCATGGGACGGGATGGGACGGGATAGAAAATATGTCCCATGGACAACCCTGTTTATTGCCATTCCATCCCATCGCTGACTAGAGAGGAAAATTTCATCATAACTGCATAGCGTATTAGGCGAAATATCAATGTGATTGTGCAAGGTGCAAAAACAGTTTTCTCTTCCAGTCTAGCTTATCCCTTTGTATGACTGTTTCATGACAAATGCCAGTTAATGATAATTATTCGTAAAAGCATGGACGTGGTTTGCACTAACCACCTCAGATGGGTAATATTTCCTGGAAAATTCCTCTACATAAGGGGGCATAACGAACAGCACTGAGACATAATAAACGAGTCCTGTTAACTTACCATAATGGTGAAAGCTCCTGTCGATGTTGATCTGTAAACTCGACTGTCTTGACAGCTGCGTATGGGGCAACTCCAACATGAAGGAGGATGTAGGCCTCTCCCAACAGTCCTAGAGAGAGATTTCAGTCCGCGGAGACGGCTGGTCGTCGCTACCCGCAGTACACTCGCATCTCTAAAGTTGTCGGATCTGGCGCTCGAGATGTACTTATCTTTGTAAAGGTCATGCTGGACAAATATCAATTGTTTTCGGTCTATAAGTCCTGCATGTGAATCACAGAGATAACTTTCTCTGCTCATTCTCTTGGCTTGCACAGTGGTCACTTCTGGCCTGTTTGGTCACATGGGCCACTGGCGGCGCCACTACAGTTTTTATCACCTTTTTATGGCCTGGATCCTCACAACAGCTCTGCGATGGACACCGCAAGGAAAGAGGAACAGGGGGAGGCCCAAAGAAACATGGAGGCGAACCTCCGGGAAGATTTATCACTCGAAACAACCCCAAGAACAGCAGCAGACAGAACCAGATGGAGGTCCCTTGTTGTAGCCTCACGTGCCAGACGGCACAGAGAGGACTGATTGATATATTTATTGATTGATTGATTGATTGATTATGGGCCATTAGTAGTAGAAGTACACTCAGGAGGCTTAGATAGCCCATCGTGAACTGAAGCTACTTAGGCCCTACACACCCTCAACCACTACCGGCACCCACAAGCTTCGACCACCATGTCTTGGTAGATCTTATCGATAAGTTGGTTCCACTCATTGACATACACCATTCTGATGGGGGACAGCTTCGTCGGTACGCAACAAGCTTTGGGCACTGCACGAGGACTGAAAGAATTCACCAAAGTTTGCACAACGGCATGGTTGGTGGAGTTAATGTGAGTGGGCAGCGGAAAGCTGCACTCCCCATCACAATAATATACTTCGTATCCGCTTGGCGAGAGAATCCAGTTGCTCCAACCCATATCATGGAAATCGACGAATAGCCGGTGGCGGCGACACGGGTTGCTGTTGTCACCCTTTCGCTTCAGGTGGCGCTGTTGGGTTTTCTTTTTGTTCCTCGCAGTTTTTCTGCTGCTGCGTCCACTGCCTCGCTCGTCATCCATGTCAAGCGGAGGGCGCTCTTGGAGCCGCTGGGTCCTTTGGGTTCGCCGCTCTCCGCAAGCGCTCCAGCCCCGTCACGTTGGGGTTCGAGGGGACGAGACTGACCTTCTCTTTCCCTGGAAGTGTTGGCATGTTTAACAGTGTCCGGACACACGTACTGGGGTCGCAGTCGCTGCCATGGTGATCTGCACACAAAGTAAATACTTGTTAAGTTTTGTTAAAAGTATTTTTTAATACTCCTTGTACTTCGCCATACAGGAAGATTTAGCGTCGATTCTTCGAGCTATGTTAAAGGTCGACAATCTTTCCAGAGATAACTTCGTAGCTTCTCTAAATCCAAAATTAAATAAAATATTTGTTTTGCTAGCTTTATTGCCATTCCACCCCATCGCTGACTAGAGAGGAAAATTTCATCATAGATGCGCGTAGCGTATTAGGATAAATTTTAAAGGCAGGTACATTTTAAAAATGGACTAAAGAAAGGAGAGAAAAAGAGAAAAGAAGCAAGATTCATCATGGGTAAATCTAAAAGTCAATGTGATTGTGCAAGGTGCAAAAACAGTTTTCTCTTCCAGTCTAGCTTATCCCTTTGTATGACTGTACGTTTCATCGAGAACGGAAGACACAAATGCCAGTTATAATAATGATAATTATTCGTAAAAGCATGGACGTGGTTTGCACTAACCACCTCAGATGCTTAACATTTCCTGGAAAATTCCCATACATATGCGGGCATAACGAACAGCACTGACACATAATAAACGAGTCCTGTTAACTTACCATGATGGTGAAAGCTCGATGCTGCGGGGTGCGGACTGGTGTCAACACGACGACTGGACGACAAGGTGGAAGATGAGGTGGTCGAGGCGGAGGATGGTAAATAAATTGTAAACAGTTGAATGCTCAGCAGCAGAACCAACCAGCTTACAGTCGTACTGAAGTGCAAGCTGCAAACAATAATTATATATTTTGTGTGCGCGCTGCAAATCCCAAAGAGAAAAAAAAACTATTTAAGGTATCGATTTTACAAGAGAAAATCATTTAGGCCTCCAACAAATAAAGAGGTCACAACAATGCTTGGTAGCTGAATCGGTGTCACTACTTACCCATCTCTCGTTAGAGGTGAGAATGGTCATAGAGTCGCAAAGTTTTGGAGCAGAAGTCTTGATACCGCCAAGGTAGCGATGAACGAGAAGCAGAGCGGAAGTTACGAAGCACAAAAAGAAGGAGAAATGTAATGAACCTCAAGTTAAATAAGACCCGTAGCTACACCCCGCTGTTAGCTCAGCCATGGACCAGGAGGACGATCTAACTACCTCCTGCCCTCAGCTACGACCCCTACTGTGCCAGTTTTAAGCCCTTGGTCATTGTCGTTGAGATGATGCTCGTCATGAAGTCTGCTGCCAGTGTCATCTCTAGGGGGTTGGGTCGGGGAGTGAAGATTTCTTTCATCCAGTTGTCGAAGGTGGTTGTAATTAGACGTTCAAGATTTTGTTCGCGGACAACTTAATCACCTAGGGAATATACACAACATTGATAACATGAGCAGTGGTATCAGAAGGGACGACCGCTGACAAACCACAGCCTGGCAATCAGTCAACGAAAGGATCTTATGCATCCTTTTAATCTTTAATTTTTTTTTTTTTATGCATGACAAGCTTGTAAAATCCCCTGTGCGTGAAAAAAAAAACTATCGTCTAATCGAGAAAATAATGAGCAATCGTATTTTACATACAATTGCCCTACATACTCATCATATGGTCAGTCTGATATTGTGCTACACTTAGCGTTGGCTTATTTGTGTGTTAAACATAATCTAGTAGGATGTTAACCAGATAATAATGCTAATTACATTACATAGCAGTGTGTGTGTGTGTGGGCACATTATAGCGATTGAAATGGAGTCGTCTACAGGTGGTTTAATTAGCTTCCCATTGATACGACCGACTGCGAGATCGCCGGGCCACCTTCACGGTCAGCAGGTCACCACCCATGACGTAATCATTAGAAGACGGGTTGTCTTCCCCCTTCCCCCACCACCACCTGACTCCAGTTCTAATTACGAGGAATCAAGTAACTAGTCGGTACACCTTTTTTTTCATTTATTAAGCAGGAAATGCTGCTTAGGTTTTGAAAGAAGGAAGAACATACAGTGGCTGTGTAATAAAATATGAAATATTTCTGTTTAAAATTCTTTTCTGTGACGCAATGTAACTATAGCCTCCCTCACGCCTACTTCTTTTTTCATCCTTTTGTCTTTCGGTCATCGGGGGTGTACCTAGCTTACTTTTACATGCCTACACGAATATCTTTAATATTGCTGCATTACACTGCTTTCAATGCTGGTCTGTAATGTTTTAATCTAATAACCTTCGAAATACACATACATGCTAGAGTGATAGTGGTGCTGCTACTAATGAAAAGTATCACGAATAGCTTCCATGTTCTCTTTAAAGTATTCTCTCAATTTTGTCCCCTTTGTTCTGAAAGCGTCATCCCACCTACCCATTCCCCACGACCATCAGCAGAGGCATTGATGTCTCCCCCCTCCCATCAAGTGAATCTTAATCCCACGACAAAGAGCAATCAACCCATCTGTTCCGCTTGGGGGGTTCATATGTAACGCGGGCCCGCCATTGATTATCGAAAACGCCGAGCACAAGAGTTGGAGAAGACCCTCTCCTCCCACTCCGTTTCTCCCGGGTGTTCTACCATCCAGCAGAGGCCTCGCTGCCGATGTTTTACAAGCCATCTGCACATCTTTAGAAAATTAGTTGTGTCTCGGCGGACAGTACTGAATACCTTTTCCCCATTTCATCCCCAATGGGCTTGATTATGGACTTACTCCATTGAGTGATCCCGGTAAACAATCTCAAAAGCACTTTACAGAGAAAAAAAAAAAACCATAAACACACAGACAGAAGAATAATAATGGTCTGAAGATAAAGAGTTTATTACGTTCTCAAGGTGAATGCCATCAGCACAGATGAAGTCACTACAGCCTCTACGTACCTGTGTGGATCCTCCCGCTTCTTGTCAAGCTCTCATCTTCCTATCTGTATGTGCTTTTGCACATGTGTGTGTTACAATAATTCAAGAGAGAGAGCAAGCAAGCATATAAATGATACTCAAAGCAAATGCAGAATAGCAATATACTTGAAAATAAAAAAAAATTGTAATACTGATATAAAAACAAACTGTCACAGTTTTCTTCAGTTTACAAAGCCATAGTTTTTTTGCTAATCCCTGGTAAATACATCAGAAATTAGCCCCCTTCCCCATCCCCTAAATATGTACAATATTTTTATTACCATAGGTACAAAAATAGCTTTGAAACCACCTAGTCCTACAACAAACAAAATGTATGGTACACCATTCATCTCCAGGACTGGCTGTGAAGGTTCATGAATGATAAAACTGCATCCATTTCCCATTTACAAGGGAGTACGTCACAATCCAGTCATTATGATGATAATCTTATGGTGAACTCTTTGCAACGAATTGTGAAGTCTCTTATGCATTTGAAGATAAAAGGTTCAAATGTGATAAACATAATGATGCTACAAAACCAAGTCATATATGCGGCAACAGAGAGCAGGAATCTATTCTGATCACCAAAATGTGGGAAAGGAAGTGCTCACAACAGATGTATGGTTTATAAGATTTCAAGAATGTTAATTTCAGCCCAACCAAATTTTCCTAATTTTTGTCATTCCATTAATGTGTTTATTTCTATCATTGCTACCTCAGGGGAAATGCTCTATTAACTGCCATCAATGTTGTATCACCATTAACACAATGCATGTCCAGGATAACAACAAATCGGTGAATAGACTCTTCTTTGTCTTTACCAAGAGACTTAGTAATATTTTGCAGTGCCTCTCTGCTCATCCCTACACAGGCTTCACCTGGCGCAGAATCCAAGGCACCTGATAAACACATCGCTAATGTCATACTCCGTGGGCACTCTTTAAAGTAGCACGGCTTCATTGTATTTAAGATAACATTGGCATTTAAACCTTGCCACTGTAGCAACAGGAAATCTTCATTGTCAAGATCAGTGTCGACATCTGTAAAAAGAAAAATGGTATTTAACCAAAAACACACACATACACACAAAAACTGGTATATAGTTTAATCAACACCAAGATCTAGTATGACATAAGGAGGCAGCAGAAAATGTTTCAAGCTCAATGTCAATAGCTGTGAAAGAGATGAGTGTTCCAGACACTGAATAAGTTACCGCTGACAGTTAAGCCTATTACAGGACGAACGAAAACTGTGTAAGGGTATACAAGCGAGAAATATAATCTACCTGGATGATACAAAATTTCAACATAGAAATTGGCAAAAGAAACCATCATGCAAAGATATCAACAACTTAATGCAGTCAAAGACCAATCAAACAGGACATGTTTCGAGAAGCAGAAAAAGCCAATGCCAATTTATTTTAAGGCCCTTAAATAGGCTCTGATAGATATGCAGAAATGATACTTTCTGTGATGTCACTATCATAAACATTATACATCATCTGCACAGACTGCTTTCATCAACACAAACACTATTATTATTCTTCCTTTATATTTTACTTACACTGGTCACCAGTTCCTTGTGATGAGGAAGCTTCTTGTTGTGAACTGTGAAAATGTTTGTAGCCAATGTTAATGAAATCTGCAGATACTTCTCTGTTTTCCAAAACCATCACAGGTGCATCAGTCATAGACTGTGACAAACCAGGGAAAGCTAAATTGCACAGATTGCATAAAATGCTACACACCTTCTCACACCACAAGGTTTAGCATTTCTTTAAATTTTTAACATGCCAAACAGCAAAAGGTAAACCCTTTTTAAAAGTATAAAATGCGTTATGCAAACATTACAGATTTGTTTTTAAACGAAATGCTTTTTTTCTAAGATTATCAAATGATATTAGGAATATTCTGATTGTCACCAAGAGTCATCATTTTTGAGACACTTGTTACTGAAATAGGTTTTTGTAGCATTCAGATATGTATTCCAGTACCATTACTAATCACAGTTTGGTAGTTACTAGTGGAGTATGACCTTTATCTATGTAGTTACAGAAGAGAGTCCACTATTCTTAGCTTCAAATCTGTGTGCAAAATTTTAAAGCAGGAAAGAGTGATACTCCACAACCAAGAGCTTAACATTTTCAGGTCTTGATTGCTTTACTGCTAGCATTAGATCTATGTATTGCCACATTGTGCTCTTATCTTAAATGTGAACTTACTCAACTTATTAGCTTACAGCATCTACTATGCATATAATTAAGATTTACTGAAAATACTAAAAATAATTCTTGTTACCTGAAACTGTTGCTGCTTTGTCCTCCTAAGGACCCTGTTGGAAAGGTTAACAAAGAAGCAAATTATTTTTTTGGTTAATGTGGTAATGCATTTCTTCTACAATAACACATGTGGACTTACATAAAAAACACATCATGAACATAAGACAATGTTTCTTCAACTGGATGTTTTCAACTACAGCTGCAGAAGTTTCAGTTTCCAGCATATTAGATAGAATTACCTTGAAGTTCGCCTTCCCTTTTTTTTGAAATATAATACTGAAATTAATTTTGCTTGAAATGTCATTTGAGCAGTTTCTTTGTAACACATTTTTTCCACATAGGGTTTCCATGCCTCACTTGGAATCATCTGCAAAAGTATAAGAGCAGAAAATTTCACAATTTACTATGCCCATTTCTTTTATCATTGCCCAAAAGCTTTTGTTGCTTTTCTTACTATTGCTGCATGTACTCTGTGCACATACAGCAGATTAAATGAACAAACTGATTACATGTAGTACACTTTGTACACACCTAAATCTTCAATTTTAAGGTTAATAATACTACTGATCCACAAATATTAAAAAAAACCCAGTCTTAAAGCTTACCTGTGGTACAGCTAGTCACACCCATGACATTATTAGAAACACCAGAGATACAGATTTTAAAAAATTCTAATGATTGTTTAAGGATAACAAATTCTACATAAATAATTGGGAGCAAAAGATGTCAGTATTGAAATATGAGATGATTAGATATAATACTACAATATTCAGAACTTCCTGCATATTAATAAAGTACCAAAAAGCTACAATCCTGGTTTGACAAGTCTCTGCAAAAACACTTCACACCCATCTACTGATCTTGTGCTTAGGTTTACCTCAAGTTTATTCTTCTGTTCACTAAGAGTTTGCAAAGAAACAGGCAGTGGAGGGTAAGAGAAGAATATCTGTTGTAGCCTCCTGTCAGGAATGATTTCACAGTCTGCGTCCTGGGCCCAGATCAAAATGGCTTGGAGAGTGGTGTCTTGGCCAAACGGATAATCTCTGGCTACCTCTGTATTGTGCACATAGATCTAGCAAAAAGGAAGAGGTATAAATGAGAGAGAGAAAAAAAAGAAAGTAAAGAGAAATAAAAATTAGTCTAGGAAATTCATGCCATGCTAAAATTAAAATAAAGACTTAATTGGGGCTTTAAAATTCAAAGCCACAGAATCTAAACCAACAAATAAGACTGCTGTAAATTTCCAAGATATCAGTAAACTAGGCATAAAAGTAAAGGATCTTTTCAGATTAATTTCACAGAAAAGTTTTGTTAGCTAATTACCTGTGTGTCATTTGTAGATGTGACAAAGACAAAGCGACATTGATGTGAGGTCTGAAGATGGTCAAGGCCATGTACAACCCTTACATTTCGACACACCATCAGCATACCTGGTATAAGATTTTCTTCAAACAACTGTTTCTAAAACAGAAGCAGACACCATGAAACTGTATAAAAGTAGTATCTTTGACTGACTGTAAGTACTAGTCATACCTTCAAGGTATATGAACAGTAGAAAGTTTGTACACAACCCCTACCCATCATCGCATGATGAATGCACAAAGCAGTAAAAGAACTAAATTTTATTCAGCCACAGCCTCCAAAGAAACAATGTCAAATGTACCTGTGTGCCTCTGAAGAGTTCAATCACAGTAGGGCATGAACTACTATAATCTTGGATGAAAACCCATCGTTTGATCCAAAAACCACCACACGCACCCTGCTTAACTGTTCAAAAAGCAAATGGAACATAAGACATCATAATGCAAACAGTACTTTTACCTTTACAGAGAATAAATTATTTTATGAACATTAAAACAGATCTGCTACCTAAAGATGTCACTCTAAAACATTAGTTGCAGAAGCATTGTGAGTTGAAAATTGCATGAACTAAATATTCAACAGCTATAAATGATGAACAATAGGCTTGATAGCTTATCACTTATCCTGAAAATGGAAAATGCCAATATCTGGGTAAAGCCCCAAGAACAAATAATAATATGATTTTTATAATTGTTTAAAATATAAATAAGGGACCTCTCATATGCGTGTATATATAATATATTATTCTCTATTGTATTCGCTATAAAATTTAACTAATTAATAAATAAACCAAATATGGATCCCTCCTAAAATCTTATTAACATGTATACATAAGTGTCATTACATTTTTATATTAGTTTCTAAAGTTACCTTTCATCCTTTCTCTCTGTGTGATACTGACAAATGTAATAACTCCAGCAATATCACAAATGTAGTTATCTGGAATAGAGCTGAAAGCAAAGATTGCCTAACTGATAAACTTTCTTGAGATAATGAAAAGATACAGATCCCACAAAAAGTTTCTTGAATGCAGCAAAATGAACTCTCCCCCAGAGATTCTAATAATTTCATGAATACCCAAACAGTCAAGTTATAAAATGTATAAGTTGAATTTGGAAAAAAGCATAACACATATTATCATAGTAGATTTAATCTTAACCTAAGTTCTGAAGAAAAAGAATATGCTGTATTCGAGGGGATGGTTTAGCATTTTAATAAATTTTATTTACTACAATAAACTGTCAGTAAATGCTACTTCCACAACCGCACTTACTTTTTTTTTCCACAGACACATAGGTCTTGTAAATAGTGATTTGTAAATCTAATAATACAAACCTCAACTGCTTTCGTGTCACAAAATTTGATGCTGGCAGAGGAAGATCAGTATCAACAAGGTCATCTAATACAGAGTCATCCAGAAGAGTGATTTCTCCAATGGGATGATGGGGATTGAGGCTGAGATCAACATCATACCAAGGTAGACCTGGCTGCCTCCACAGGAGGTGTTGTGGTAAAGGAAACTTAGGCTTCACTCTGAAGTTTCGCAGCAACAGCACCTGGCCTTCAGACAAACTATATCAGAAATGATACAACTGTTAAAAGAAAAGGTAAAAGTCATCCCCTAATCTTTCAGTTGGTGGGGAGAGAACATGGAGGTCATTTGTTATAGAGGCTCATCTCTTTTCTCTCTCTCTCCCCTAACCCTCCACCTCTCTAAAACCTATGGAATCTGGTACCCATTCTTGTTTGACAGGAAAATTCACTGTGCCATGCCATATGGATATCAAACTGGTGTATCTCTCTGTGTGGATGGCAGTAGCCTAACCGCTTAGCTATCCACATCGCCGTTTTATATATATACAAACACAAATGCTCTCTCTCTCTCTCTGTTTATATAATTATAGTTAGGCTGTTGGTAATACGCTGTAAAAAAAAAAAAATTCCTAAACATGTCAATTAATGCTATTCCTTGTCATATGGTCCCTTAAGATATGAAAACCTTCTGCCAACAAGGTATTACACAACATATTTGGGGAACATTGTATTAAAGGGTGTTTGTTACATGTGTATGAATATAAATGTGTTTCTATAAAACATATATGTTTCTCTCTTTAGCCGAACAAGGAATAAATGTGTGAGTATTCATGTGCATGCATGTAAGCAATATCAGTACACTCATGCAAAAAAAAATGTATACAGTACATAAAGACATTCATAAAATGTTCCATAACAAAAAAGGTGAGATGATAAATACATAAATTGCCAACATTGCAAGGAACCAGTGATGCTATGGAAAGAAACTCAAGATGTTCCGTAAAGCTCCCTTACAATGTTAAGTCCTATCTCTCTAAACGAAAAAGAAAACAAATCAACCTGACACTTACTGGTTGAGATACTGTGGTCCCAGGACATTCCAGAAAATGGCAACACAGCATCCTGTATGGTCTCCTACTACTACTGGTAACTACATATACAAATATCATTATAATAATATTATCTTTATTTGTTAAAACTTTAATGCAAAATACATTGGTTTTCTGATCATTTGCTGACAAACACTTGTAGTCTCAAAATGTAACAAAGACAGAAAGTGTGTGTAAGAGTGACACAGAGAGAGACTGAGTGAGGATACACAAATATATTCATAAAAATATACACAAATATATACACAAAATTATTAACTGATATAAGAATGAATAAACATAAGTAGCTGAAAGTTTGTATTAAATTTAAACGCCTTTCATTAAAAAAATTATTTCAAGTCAACAGTAAGGATTCATAGCCTAGCAGGCAGAGAGGCAACAGGGCAGAGGGCTAGTTAAAATTGCAGAATTATTTTCCACTACTAATGGAACATTGTGGCCTGACATTTGGAATGTGATTTTTTCTATCCTTTTCTTGAAGATCAGGTACCTATACTGTTTGACACAGAGAGGTTTACACTCACCAAGCCAAGCAAACTTTGAACTAGTTTAGTTTAATCCATGTTGCTCCTTTGAGGAGCATAGGGCCGCAACAACACCTCAACAGCAGACCTGGTTTTGGGCAGCCCCCTTCAGTTGGGCCCAGGTGGTTCTGGTGTCCTTTGCCTCACTCTCTACTATTCTTTTCCAAAAGCTTTGAACTAACCTCCTTCTTTATTACAAATAAGAAAACTCAAATATATAGGAATAAAAATACTTTCAGTGCAATATAAACTACAGAATTTCACAGACCCCAAGTTAACTAATCATAAAGTTTTAAAATATATACTTGAAATCAATACCTGAAAAGGCCACTTGTCTTGTTTGTCAGGTCGAGCATAATGGACAAGACGTGATCTGCGCATTACTCGGACAAGAAGATGTGGTTTAAGTGACTGAATGTCTTTCCATTTTCTTATGATCTCCTTTAAGGTATACAAATCAGTTGAAGTGACATCACCTAAGTCACTGTGAATGGTAGCTGAAACACAGTTAAATCTTGGGTAACATGAACTGTCTCAATAAAGAACTAATAAAAACACTGTAATATTTTACCAAAACAAAAATGCATGGGCTTAAAAGATGTGTATTTGTTGTTTTTTGATGTCTGTAAGGTCTTACTCTATAATAAACATTTTGATGTGACTGACTTATACAGTGTTTAAAAACCCTTATTATGGCATAACTCAAGCACATGTGGATAAGCACATATTTCTCAACCTTTTACTTGGGATGCCCCCTTAGATGAAAAAAAAAAGTAAATCCCTACTAATTAGTCAGATAATTTCACTAATACAGATATGAAATATGAGCAACTTAAAAAAAAAAAAAGAAGACTGCCTTTGCACAATCCCAAGGGGGTCATGCCTCACAGGTTGAGAACCACAGGCGTAAGCATTCACACACATACGGTCATTAATCCATATAACAATTACCGATGATAAAAGTACAAAAGAGGAAATACTACTGCTAAATACCATTTGCATGAGAAAAACATTCAACGTCTGCATTTGACCACAAATCCAGATAGTAACCACGTGATGATGCTAGTGGGTGGAGCTCTTTTTGTACCTCATTGCCTGGATGCCAAGGTATGTCAGATAGAGCTGAAATCAAAAGATTTACAGTGGGAAGAACAATTACTATGAAAGTGAATAAATAGCTAGAATTTTAAGTATTTAAAAAATATGTCTACTGACTCAGAAGAATACACACATTTTTTTTCCACCCCAAAACATACTTACTCCTTCTAAATGTCTCCCCTTGTTTATTAGCAATCTTTATGCCTGTTGTTCATCCCCCCTCCTTCATTAATAATCTTTAACCCTGTTGTCTCTTGCACAAATATTCTCCAGAAACGTCTTTATCTGAATCTATAGATGCAAAATCAGTCTGCATAAATCAGGTATTAAACTGCCCATGCCTTGTCTATCATTACTATTAGCTTTAATCTAGCATGCTGAACAAATTAAGGTAGTAAGCAGAAGTATACTTCCTGCTGTCTTTTTATCTTGGATAATAATAAAAAGAACCAGATGCTTCATAATAAAAACAAAAAGGCTCAGTAACTCACACAAATTATCCAAAGATGTGATTTTATCATCCAACAATATCATATCTTCTATCACTGGAATGTATAAAGGATCCAAACTTGTCTCATCAGCTCTCATTTTCACCTTTACAAGCCTGATATGCACCCCTTCACGTAACTTGCAACATGAAACATAGCCCTTTAAACAGCACATTTATTATTAGGCTAATAAGGGGATAATTTTATTTTATTTTTTAAAAATATCATTGTCTCAAAGTATGTTATAATCCATCTTTACTCTCTTGCACACACACACATATTGTCTCAAGTTTGTCACAGTCTATCTTTTACTCTTTCACCTACATTACCCTCTTACTGCTTTCTCTTTTTTCTCTTGCACACACACACACACAATTTGTGATAATGTATTGTCAAGAGTAATGAAACGATTCACAAATAAACAACTGAAATAATGAGGGAAAACCATAAAATAAATATGAAAAAAATGCACAAACTTTTTTCTTCTGCACCAGCTGGTTGAAATCACATGAAAGAACCAATTTGTTTTTGAACTTTCCATCTGTGATTGTTATGTCATAAGCGTCGCTAGAGATGACACTTAACCCTGTTTGCTGTCGAAAAAGGGGATCAGTAATATACCGCTGGATGTTCAGTACCTGAAAAATAAAATATGGAGACAAAAGCAATCGTCTTTAGATACCATTTCAATCTGCCCGTGATTTCGATCCTAAGGAAGAACTAGCGACTGGCTCTTCAAACAATACTTTTTGTTTTAAGTGCAAAACGCGTGGAGCAATTCTATCTTTACCATACTTATATTACATTGATTATGGTAACAAGACACATTAGTCGAAAAGCAAACTGCGTCATACACCCATTGAGCCAGATATGTTCACAAGTCATAGTAGGACTCAAAGTCCTTAAACTATGTATATTCTTCTTCTTACGATTATTTTACGTAAAATCGTCATTACTGAGTCCGTAAATGCAGTAGGTGTAGGCAATGATCTAACACTATCGGTCTTTGTTTACACTCGTGTCACAAGCTCGATCGTGGTTCGTTAATTTTTTTTTTTTAACGTAGTTACTAGTATACCCTTAAAATAAAACCCAGTTAGCATACGTATTGAAAATTAGCTAAACTGCCAATAAACAGCTATCTCTTCTTGCGTGTGATGAACTATACTAATTTAACCCAACTCATCAGTGCATATACTTGGCGGATGAAAATTATAATTCCTACCATTACATCCGTCTGATCTGAAAATGGGTTTTCCATTTAAGTTAATGTCATTCATTTGAATCACTGTACTTCAGCCTAGTGGCAGCACATCAACGTGCAACTTCTTTCTCAAAACACAAGGCAGCGTATTTTATTTTCGTTTTTTCCGCCATTTTCTCCAACTACGTAAAAATGTTGACTCGGAGAAATGTCCGAAACAATTTAGGACGTGAGTTTAGTCTTTATAGTGCGGTACGTGTCTCTTTAGGAGTGTAATCTGGGTTTTGTTCTTTTTTAAAAAAAAGTCTAAAGTGGATTTCGATTGTTGTGCTTAGTTTGTGAGCTGAGGATGGAGAGAGAGAAGATGTGTAGGACGACTGTGATAGAGACACAAGGAGATGCATGTATACATGAAGCCGCCCGGGGAACGTCGTCATCTCTTCGCCACCGTGAAAACAACGATGTAAATGTAAATTATTATGACCATTATATGTGTGAGGAGGGGTTGGATGACTGAAAAGCTCTTTGCCAAAATGCTAACACAGGCGTGGCCTGTAAGATCGAGCCTTTATTCAGCTTCCATCGGGCCGTCGATTCTGTACTTGCATGCAGGACCAGCAGAGAGAAGCTGTACGTCCTTTCATATATGTGTAATACAAGTTTGTGGTCCTTTATTTGTTGTTTTGAAACCGTACTGTGTCCGAATGAAGGTAACTCCCATGTAAGCCTGAACTGTAAATGTATGAGAGTCGATTTGATGCAGCGGATATAAATATATATGTTGTGGTGTTATTGTTTTGATGTGCATCTATGTAGAGCCCCGGTTTTCAAACTTTTCCAGACGAGAACAACTTCCGAATTGACTGAAAAATTCGAATTGACCGAGTACCATCTCCCAACCCTACCCACTACGGATATATATACACTAGTGTAGGACTTATATAATTATAGTCATGGTGCTCGCGTACCACCCGTCATACCTAATTAATTCGTGTACCAGTAGCTCGAAAACCGGGGATACAGGGCTGCCTCTATAATTGCCCTCTGGGATAAATAGTCTTAATAATCCACCCCTGCCTTTATCTTCTCAAACGATTCAAGTCTCAACGTCTCGGAAACACGATAGGCCAATTGTCATTCGAGACAGTACGTCTGGTGGCAGAATGGAGGAAATGGTCAGGCTAAAGATTATTGATATTCTGGAGAAGCTGGGCGCCATCTCTCTCTCTCACACTCACACACACAGGCCTGACGAGAGGAAGAGAATGAGAATGGGACCTCAGTTGGTCACCATATGCTTCCTCCCTGTTTTTCCTTTTACAAATGTCTAAGGATATAGTCTCGCCTAAGAAACTCATTGTATCAGCGATCGAGCTGCATGAAGTACCGCAAGCCCTACGCCCGTATATGAAGATGAAAAATACGTTTAGTAGCTTGTATTCTGCCTGTCCATCCTGTCTTTTGCTGTTGTTGTTGCAATTCTGTTGCAGGTTTTTGCGATGTAACAGCTTTAAAAAGGGATATATGACACAACAGTTGTGTTAATAACAAAAGTAATAAGAACAAACGTAGAGAAAAAATAGATCAGCGAAGAGTTTATAATAAGCTATAATATTTTAATGTTCTCAAGCATAATAATAAACGTCAACGGAGCATTTCATTCCACAACACTGATGCCATCGTGCCAGAAGGGTGAAAAGCTATTATAGTGTTCAATCGCATCAGCACACACAGCAAATGACAGTGTAATTGATGATCACCGCGATATATAATGAAATTAATAATAATCTCATGAGCTGAAGACTCAAAGTAAATATTGCAGTTCTTTGTTGGGTGGAAGCTGGGATGTGATCTGTCTTTTTTTTCTTTTTTTTTTTTAACTTTGTCAGAACAAAAAATATAGTTGCACCTGAGCAGTTTCTCTAACACAGCGTCTTCATAGCTTTGGATCAAAGTTGTCACAGTTTGATGTTACAAAACATGGTAGTAAAGAAGTACACAAAAGTGTAAATAAAGGTGGCTCCCAGAATGATTTAAACTCAACAGAAAACACCGAGAGACAGTGCATGGCTTTCAACTGATGAAGCGCTAACGCGCGTCTGCGCATGTCCGTGTGGCATCACAGTTCAAAGCTTTTTTTCTAGCTTCTCATTATTTGTTTTATAAGTTTGAATTTTTCTATTGCATCTCCATGTAGCCACAGTCAATGATAACATCGTTGTACAAAAATACAGTAAAATAAGCATCCAATATATCATCTTTCTCTCCTCAGAACTTGTTATTGTTTTTATAGGCTTGCATTTTTCATTCAATTCCATGTCAGCCACAATGACTAATGACAACTTAAAGATTATATGAATATACTAAATAAATAAATAGTTTAATTACCCTGGCACCATGTATGCACCGTAAATTTTGGAGTATATATAAAACTTTTGGCCCAAGCTTTAAATCCTTCGGCTTACACAGCGATGCGGCTTGTTTGTGGATTTTTCAGATTCCGATCAATTTTTCGATGAGCACCATGTTAAAGTGTTAACTGTTAAAGTTGTTACAGTATTAACTGTTCACATTTTAAAATCAAAGCCGCATATGATTGAAGCATTCATACCAGTTGCAGAAGCACACCATCATCATGCCGAAAACGAGACGAAATGAGTACAAAGCAACTTTCAAGTTTATGTACTTGCGGCTTATTTGTGAAAAAAAAATTACAAAAATTTAGTTGGTGTGGCTTATAAACAGGTGCTCTCAATAGACCGAAGTTTACGGTATATTCGGTTGGATGAAGAAAGGTTTGTACTATTTAGTCTTGAAAAACAGAAGTTAAACTTAAGAGAGGTGTCTTTATCATATTTGTATCCTCGATTAGAAACTAAATTATGCTAAAATTCAATTTCCAAATAGCTTGTTATTTTTTTTACTCAAGACAAAAAAAGCGCAATTGAATTATACATAAGCTTATTTGTATGTGCATATGTGTACATATATACTAAAGCACATTCACCAAAGTTATATGAGGAACATTGTCAACATAGCTGGATCTTTTTTGTTACTAGGAATATTTACATCTTCTTCGTTAAAACTAGGTGTAAATAATTTGGTACCAAGAAATATCAGTCTATATTCTCAAACTGGTTACGTATGTACAGTTTGATACAGGCATCTCGTTTCATTTTAAATAAAAACACGTGAAACATGTCCTGCAATTTCGAGAAAAATAACTGTCAATGCAATATGAATCTTCTCGACCCATTGATCTTTTCTTTGGAAGAGGACAAGCTGATACATGTAGCTTAGTAGTGGGGAGGACTTGGAGTCCAGTTTCCATTAGGCCTGATGAATGAGCTACATGCTCCACTGGCTTACTAAGCACACAGTATGCTTTAGCTGAACATTATTTGACATTACACAGCATGTTACACACAAAACACACTTCTACCCTTTCGATTTCTTTCATTTCCAGTCCTCAGTCTCTCGCTTTTATCTTCTATAGGTGTCTTCTCTCCCTCAAACACAAATACTCGCCCACACAAGTGACCAAAAATTCTGTTTATCACAGTATTTGTAAAGGTACTGTAAACATCACGAAATGTTCAAAAAATTTCATTAAGTATGCAGAAAACTTCGTGAAAATAAAGTTTGCAACTGTGACCACTCTTGGAGCATCGTCTACTTTTCCAAGTGAATACAAACAGCGTTTCAACATGTGTTCTGTTATAATTAAAAGTGCATTTACCCCCGATTTTTACCTCGACAGAGACAAATCTCGATTTGGAGAGTCGGCGAAATAGGAATGTGTACCATTCAGTCAACACCATTAGGCAACAACTGTCCGTCTACGAGAGATGTTTCTAAACTTGTTAATGATCTATTGCTAAGAAAGACTGGCTCCGGCATGGCGAGATGGCGAAGATGACAACCATGTGCTCAGGTGCCAACGCAGTTTATTATAGCATCAATGGATGTCTTTGAAAAGCGAGTCCATGGATACGCTTTCAGCTTGTAATTATCAGAAAATGTATTTTCCCATTCTTTTGTGACGCCGAAAATGGATGGGCGGTGTCTGTCCATAACACTCGATGGGTCAAAGTGCGTTGAAATACGAAGGGACTAAGTGAGGGAATCAGGTGTGAATGATACTGTCCACGAATTGTCAATAACAATTTTTTTTTACTTGCGAATTTCTAGCTGCGATCTTGTCTCAGAACGGTTTGGTGCGACTGCCTATGATGACTAGCTGATAAAAATACCTAATTGAGCTGTTATCGATCTTGACCATTGATTACTCCCGCAGTCCCGCCCTTGACTTCCTGCTGCTATCCCAACGTACAACGGAGCATGACCTCCTACGACTTCAAGCAACGGTCGTGTTTGTTTGGTTTTTTTTTCCTCTCTCTCTCTCTCAACGCTCTCTGTCGAAAGGTTCAAAAGAACCGACTCCACGGGTAACAAATATCACTTATTAATTAAGTACCATCTTCCAACTCTGCAGAACTAGTGTCAAAGTCCT
The DNA here is from genome assembly GCF_003073045.1 of Pomacea canaliculata. Taxonomy (NCBI): domain Eukaryota; kingdom Metazoa; phylum Mollusca; class Gastropoda; order Architaenioglossa; family Ampullariidae; genus Pomacea; species Pomacea canaliculata. The sequence goes on from NC_037597.1 coordinate 12,558,464, forward strand.
TCCCGCGTTTTTAAAATGGTTTGATTTAGGATGATGTCGAAGAAACTTTTTTCTTACAAGTCACGACACTAGTTCCCAAGCAATTGTCTCGCGACCTTTGTGTGTGTAAAGTCAGCGACCCAGGCAACCCCTAACGGCGCATGGGCGCCGGTTTGGTCTTGAGGTCTTTGCACCTGGGGATGTGGCGCGAGGCGGCCGTCTCGTTGAAGGTGCGGCCACAGTGTGGGCACGGCACAAGGTCCGGGTTGTGGGAGACAGGTGGAGGTGGCAGGTCTTTGGCCGACACGCCCTGCTGTTCCAGCTTGGTGACCTTCTTGGCGTAGCGTACAGACTCCAGGAAGCTTTCGTGCTCCCTCCGCCAGTTCTTCTTCTTCTGGAAAAACAAGAAAACAAGGGGCGGGTCTAAATAGGACCTCTGTACTGTACATTGCACTGCATTACCAACTTTCAAACTCACACACAGAGGCATACCACACCAGAAAGAGATACAGCCCAATGTGGTGGCGAAAAAGATAAATATATTATATATTATTTTTTTGATTGAGAGAAGGACCTTCAGACGGGGGTGAGAGTTAGCATCTACCACTGAAATAAAATCTCAACTAGAAAATCTTTATCAACGCAGATACAGCTGAGAGTCAACACAGTACAGAAGTCCATGAACTGGTGACACAGAACCTTGAAGCTAAAGATGGCAATAATCCGCCTTTTTGCTTATAGTAAATGTCGATGAAAGCAAGTTAAGGTTGGTTGGTTCAGGGAGACGATGGCTCACAGGAAGCTCGTGCATAAGGGAAGAGCCAAAAATGACTGCTCGTTGCGAAGAATGGGCTTCCCTGACTGGTAACCTCAGGGTCATACAACAGACAGCAGAGGCGGGGTATCGCTTTGTGAGAACACATGCAGAGAGTAGGAAAAAAAGAATTTCTTTATGGCTTTACTTCTTACATTAGCGTGCCCGCGTACAGGTCCCATTGAAGACGAAAGGGAAATATCTCAGTTCTTTGCTACAGGATTGGCAGTATGGTAGGACAAGCATAAAAGAAGTACAGCAGGTCTCCATTGAACCCGTCTCGGCAATAACTTTGAATGTAATTTTTTTTCAAGTTTGCGCTGTGGCTTTTTCGTCCATTCATACACTAATAAAATTCGCGCTCATGAAAATGTTTAAAAGTAGGTGCAATTCTTTGCTCTTAACAGATTAAAGACTTCTTCCCAACAAATTATAATAATACAGCAAGGAATCAAGCAACAGTCCTTGTTGGTTGTTTTTGTGTAACTCCCGCCAGGACTCGATCAAGTAGATCGTGTAGGGATGGAAGTAGAACGCAAACGTGAAAGAAGGAATGAAGGGTGGGGAGAGACAAGAAAAAATAGTATAAGACACCAACTATAAGCCTGGCACGAAAAAAAGGAAAGAACATGTCACTAAAAGAATATTGAACTATCTAGATTGGTCATTCCAACACCTGTGATGCTTACACGACATCATTACCTAGCGACAAAATGGATACTCGTCATCGTTTGCTCCATCTGTCTGCTCTCAAAGCCTTGCATCAATGCGTCACCCTTGGCAACCAAGTCATCTTCTTAACTTAAACACCAAACCGAATTGGATGTTTCACCTGGCTCTAAATAATGCAACAGCCAGAAAAGGCCAGACGCTCAGCCCCTACATCTTGACTAATTCACTAGTAAGGTGAGACTGCACCAGGAAGAAGTACGTGTCTTTTTTTGACCATTGCTTGGCCGCTGCTATGGTTACTAAACAATCTCTAATGAGGGTTCGTGCAACTATTCCAAACAGCGATCGGGAAGGCTGCACCAACACGGACTGTTGATTTGTGCATGTTGGATCTCTCTCTCTCTCACAGAGAGAGAGAGAAGGTAGATTTCTGATTGTCATGTTTGTTTCTCGTAGAATGGAGACAAAAGTTCATCCTAGTCCAGTTCTAACGTTTCTCTCTCGAATACAAGCATTCTAGGTCCAGAATACTAGCAATCCAAACTAAATTCCGGATACAAGCAAACTAGATTCAGAATACCACCATACTAATCCCTATTACAAGGAACCCAGATCCTAAGGCAAACAAGATACTAAATACGGACGAATAAGATACTGAAAAAAGATAAACTATACTGTTTGTGGTATCTTGGGAACAGGACGAAAATTGGAAAAACCATTCTGTATAAAAAAGAGAAGACATCTAACTCTAGACCTCCATTCAACAAAATAAGGTTCTCTCTTTCTGTGTGTCAAAGAGAGAGAGAGAATGGGGAGAAAGGAAAGTTTCAGATAGCGAAATACAGCCCACCCCCGCATGCCGAACAGCATGACAAGTAGCCAAGCAGACAAGCCAACGATCTTCAAAGATAATTAACTGCAAACGAAAATTACCATGAGAAGAACAACCCTGTCCCTTTGCATCCCACAATGCCACACTCACCGGCGTTTCCTTCTTGTGGTCGCCCCTGTTGACGTACTTGGCCATTTCCGTGCCGTCAGTTCGCATCTGCACAGGGTCGAAGACTTTGCGCTTTTTCTGGCTGACCTTGCAGGCATCCAAGTGTTTCTGAACGCGGTCTTCGGCGAACTTCCGGCCGCACAGGCGGCACGCGACCAGCTTCACCCGCTCGCCACTGGCGTCGTCCTCCAGAGCCTTCTGGACGTAGAAGCTTACGTCAGGGCCGGGAACTGGCGACTCGTGTCTCTCGGAACTGGCATCCGGTCGTGATGGCTGTTCTCCCCTTTGGGCCTGAGGAGGTGGTCGGGTCTGGAAAGGAGCCGGCTTGCGTGGGGCTTCGGGAGCTCCCCTCGCCGAGTCGCCAACGCCGGCGGATGGTCTAAAGTCTTGTTGCTTGGAGTTGCGGTCTCTGGGGGCATGGGAGCGCGTGCCTGTGCGCACAGCACGCTGGGACTCTTCTTCCTCCTCGAACTCATTTTCGTGTTTGGCTTGCGCCTCCTCCTCCTCCTCTCTCTTTCGTCTGGCTTCCTCCTGCCGCTCTCGTCGACGCCGCCGCTCTCTCTCGACCGCCTCTTGACGGCGTTGCCGCTCAGTTTCCTGTCTTTCCTAAACACACACACACGCACACACGTACACACACACAGAGACACACGGGCACATCCACACGCACACACACAACGCACCAAACGTTAACAGAAGTAACCAATCTTAGCTTTCAAGCACATCAGTCTCTAAAACACCATATATATATATATGTAAGTTATAGATATTGTATATTGTTCGGATAACAGGCTTTTGACTATATCAAAGTTAATGGTTAAATTATCTTGCAAAGTGTTTAAAAAAAAAACCAAACAAAAATAGAAATCAAATCGAAAAGGAGGCACTACTGGTTACGCTCTCAAAAAATAATAATAAAAAAAAATCCGAGAGAGATGGCCCAAGGGACGATGAAGCAGACTGTGAGCAAATAAATTAAACTACACTATGGAAAGAGCAGGCCGAATTTTAGCAGCTAGATATTATAACTCGCCTGTCATATTACAGGAGTTTTCGTTACAATTTTATGTACTTTAAAATGGCAGTTGAAAGCACCGACCACAGTGGAATCTGAATTCACAGAATTGAGAAAAGTCTGTCTGAAGAAATCCGCTCCCGATAGTTGTCAGCTATAAGACTTGAAGTACATATCGTTTTATATTGTCACAATTTTAATGATTTAAATAAACTTTATTGTAAAAGGAATTTTTCCACAAACCTTCAGCTTTCTTCAAAAAAATGTTTATTTTCAGAACAATAAAGGATGAAGGTTGAACTGAACCGGACTAGCAATAAAAAGTGTCAGCAAGAGTAAAATCAAGTGTTTATTTTAAAATTTAAACAGCTGTTTTTAAAAATTTGAATTCAAATATTTCTTTCTAAATATTGACTATTGTTGGCATGCCAACCAACGATCTTTCCTCGTGGGACTTTGTCACCAACAAAAGCAGGAGACACAAAACAGCCTTTGCATGACCTGTCCACACCCTTGAATCTCTTTTGATCGCATTAATGAAAACGTGGACGTGAATAAAAAATGATCGATCAGGGATGAACCATTTTTTACAAAATCAATAACTCTTTCAAATCGTCAGTCAGTTCTAAGGCGCCTTAGTTCTAACTGACGTTGGAAACGACAACTTATTTTAGATAAAATTATGTACAGAAAACAAGCATCAATAAAATGTATCCATGCGCTATGACAGATTATCTAGCAAAGCGTACCTAATTTATCTGAGATGGTAAATGATGGTGAAGGAGGGTGTGTGGGGTTAAGTTGACCCCTCCGCACACATTGCCGTATGGCCACAAGGTACATAAGGGAATGTCTACGATTGTGAAGCGGTCAGTAAATACATGTTATCTGCACGATCAGAAGGTAGACACGGACAGGAGTGTCAGTGAGACTAGGTGTGACAAAGACACGTGAAGGCAGGTAAAAAGCAAAGGTCAGCCTTCACGACTCTTAGTCGAAACGGTGATGACAGTGAGCACTGGGCCACTTGGTTTCTATCCACAAGATAAAATACTGGCGAGCAGCAGTATTGTTCCAGCACTAGAACTCCCTGCACTTCGGCCAGGTTGCTATGGAGTGTCTGAAAATGTGCGTAAACACACGTCCGGATTTTGAGTGTTACTGGGGCAAATGTGTTTGTAGACACTGCGGTTTACTGAATGATTAATGGAAAAATAATGTTACCTGTGAGACTATAAATGACCAGGGATGAATTTATTACCATCTGTACGGATTGTGAGACTTCTAATGGAATCCATTTCATACCCCTGACCTAAGAGATGGACTACGATAACTGCACTTTTTGAAAACACGGAGAAACTTAAACATCCTGAATTCTCTTCCTTATTCTCGTCCCATATTTTAAATCCCTCTTTTTGTGTGTGTGTGTGTGTGATAGAGAGAGGGAGGGAGAGAAAGAGTGCGAGAGAGAAGGAAGGGTACAGAGAAAATGAGTAGAAGGAAAAGTGAGATGAAAAATTAATTGTTTAGTATCTTCTTGTTTGTACTAACGCAAAGATAATAAAGCGGCTTGGAATTCTATTTGCTCAAACTAGGACATATGCACAGTGCAGAAATTAAAGCAAATATCAAAGCAAATTAATCCTAGTTATCTAAAGAAAATGTCCAGTGAGTGGAAAGCAGAACCACCTACAAGATAATAAACACATTCACCGATCCTCGAGTGTCTCGAATTGCGCTCACATCGTGCATCAGTTTCGTGTTCGGGTTCCTTTCAATGAATCATAATTGATCATTGTCTCCTTATCCACCCCGATTAATCAAATACATGTATGTGCTTTCCCGACATGCTTTAATGTCGAACATGACTGCGCACAGGGAATAAACCTGAACGCATTGGCCGTTTGCGCAAATTGTTTGATGTGCTGTTCTTCTGAAAACGGTCGTTCAGGTGATGGAGGTGATTGTTAGTGGCTAAGTGGAGGAGGTGGTGGTTGTAATGATGATAATGATGTTATGATGATGATGATGATGAAAACACCAGTCCATTCATTAAGGCTGTGTGAAGACAAAGGGGAAGGGGAGCAACAACTGTACTCACTTGTTCCTCCTCCAGCTCGCGCTCCTTCTTGAGGAGGTCAAGCTCTGCCTGTTGCCTCGATATCTTCTCCACGAGTTCTCTTTCTTTCCTCGCAATGTCGTCTTCCTCTTCTTCTTCTCCCTCCTCTTGCACGCGATGGCTAAACCCTTCTGAGTCGCGCCCGCTCTGAGGAACTCGAGTGTTCAACTTCTTCAGCCTCTCTTCCCTCGCCTTCGCCTGCTGCAGCTGCCATTTCTGAAAATCCGACAGCTTTTCTTCCCTCGCCCCGGAAGAACGCTTGCTGGTGCCAACGCCGCCACCAACGCCACCGCTGGGCGTTGGTGATGCTTTCTTGACAGCGCTCCGAGAACGAGGATCGACGATGCTGGGCTGAGGGTTGCCGGAGACGTCTGCAGTTTTGTCCGTTTCGTTGTTGTTGTCATCTCGCAGGTTGCCGCGTGGTTTGACCAGGCGCGGCTTGCTGCTGCCAAAGGGGGTGTCGGCCGGGGCACTGTGTCTCTGCTGGATGGGGGCAAGCGGCTGGCTCCTATCTACCCCAGCGCTGCCTTTGCGGCCGCTGTTCCCCCGCAGGCTGTTCCTTGCGCGCTTAAAGTGCTGCTCAATGGGTGGCACGAAACCCCCTTTGGCCTCCATCTCCCGCCTCTCCCGGAAGAAGTCGCGGACAGATGACTGGGTGGGTTCGGGTTGCCCATGCTGCATCTGCTGCATCTGCTGCTGCTGCATCTGCTGCTGCTGCTGCTGTTGGTACTGTTGCTGGATGAGTCCCGGCTGCTGAAGCCTTGAGTTGGGGTAGGCGTTGGCCGAGTGACCTTTGGTGACCCGCTCGGCGCGGTCGTGCGCACGGCGCTGGCTCTCCTCGTACATGTGGATAATCTTGTCCTCCTTCTCCTTTAGCATGCGCTGCTGGTATTCTTCGCGAAGCTGCAAGAGCCGCGATTGTTTATGACTGCCTCCCGCCTTCAACATGGCTGTCTCGAGTTCCAAGTGGGTGGGAGTAAGGATATCCCGGGTAGTTGTCGTCGGTACCTGAGCTCCTAAAGCGTCGTAGAGTCCCGAGGCTACAAACACAACATGCTGGATGTTAGACTCTACAAAAGCATATTTCATTTACCATAAGACACACGAAGCTCCCACACACCAACAAACAACAGTCGTGCATGGGCATGTGGATTCTTTAGGAGTTTGAACAAAGTATAGGGATTAAACAGTTTGTATCACAATCAAGACTTAGTTTGGACTGGCATACAAACTGCAAGGGGTCAAGACATTTGTTAGTGGCATTTAGAATAAGTGTTTTGATGATTGTCTCAAATATTTTCATGATCAATGATGTTAAGGCTTAAGATTAGGAACGTCAGGACAAATCAAGTAGAGATTGGGAGTTACATGCACTGTAACGCGTTCGAAACATTTCCCCTGAGATAAATGTACACAAGTGTGAAAAACAGCTGGGGGAATTCTCTTTGGAGGAATAATGGGCAAAGCAAAATTGTGAGTAGCTCAAGGTCGCGAGTACACAACCTTTCATAAAGAATTATCGTATTACGTACAGTACTTGTTGTTGACATAGAAACAGATTCCTCCGACACGCTTCTTACCGATAATTGTGAAAGATCTATCTGATCTAAATGGGCCACAAAAACCGGTAATTTCTAGATCCTAGTCACTTTCTTGAAGCCATGTTTCGGTAAATGCCAACAAACAAATATCCCTGTGTAGTGGAAAGATGAGTATCCACGCCTCAAGATAATCAGTCCTGCTACAATATACACATGTCAATTTAACAAAATAGATCTTTTTAACTAACCGATAGGCCTTGTTATTTCCTAATTCAAGAACACAAAGTTTACTAGAATGTTTAGCACGAGTCAGATTATGCAAGGTGGCTGTCCTAGAGGCTTAACATTAAGACAAGATTCAAAATAAATCTTCTGATACGTTTCAAACCGTAGCGAACCGCGTTATCTCGGTCGGCGTTTCACACATTGACAAACAAAGCACTGTTCTTTAATTGCCACGTCATTACCTACACATTTAAAATACCAAAGAAAAACGCCTACTACTGGCCATGGTGTTATGGTTTTACAATACTTTTACACAGGTTAAACTTCTTTTAACAAAAATTATGCCTAACAATAACGCTTACCTTTTACATCGAAGCAAGAAAACGACGAAAAGACGAAGACAAGCCTTTTCCTTAAATCGATACCTCAAAAGCTAAATAAAACAGCAACCGTGTTGTGCTGTTTCCAGCTTCGTGAGCATGCTTTTATATCGTGTACGCCATCGATCAATGGACCGTGAAGTGGGGAGGTGGGGGTCCATAACTCCGCCATGTTGTTTACACATCGATACATAGCAACGCTCACACACATACACGCTTTCAAATAACGTATACAATTTTATTGATTGATAGCTCACAATAGTGTTACATTATTAAAATAAATTTAATTCGATTAATAAGAAAAAAACTATTAAATCAGTCCACAACTTTCATATGTTGAGAGGAGTTTTATAAAATCTAAAATAAAATCGAAACACAGATTTAGCCTTAATTTTTATAAACTAGTCCAAAAACAGCATGAATTAATTGCGTAATTTTTTATATTTTAAAAATAATTTTCAAGTTAGTTTTAAAACTAGTGGCAGGTGTTAAAGAAAGCTTGTGTCTTTTCCGTTGGTAAGATTGCTTTTTTTAAAGCTACTTCAACATCAACATCCGGTCTTCCTTTCGCTATTACGGAGTAATGGAAGTATTTCAAGGTGGATTTTGTATTCTGGGTAAAATACCAACTCCTTGGACTTTAGTGACAGCAATATTTGCTTTTCTCTTTGTGAATGTTTTCCTTCTATCTTAAATTAGCCGATCTTGTGTAACATTTAACATTGACAATGGTAATTATTTTCAACGCAGCTTTATGTCAAACAATTTCGGATTTGGCCTTTACAATTTTCAGCCCTATGCTGAAAGCTTTGTTTTTGAGAAGTCGAAGGAGAGGGGGTATTTCGTATAGCTATGTGTTTTAGTATGTTAATGGTGTGTTACTGCCTCGCAGTCAACGATAAATTTGTCAAGTCAGTCCGGCACATAATATTCACTTTCGAAATTTGAACTTTCTCTTAGCGTAAGGATTTCCATTATTTATTACATATGTGTATTTTAGAGGTGTATTTATAATTATTATATGTTTTGATATACATATTTATCTTTTAAACTTTGGAAAACAAGCCAACCATTTTTTAAGTGAACATTCTTCTACAGAAAACAGGTAATAACTAAATTTGCATAATATTGCAAAATTCTCACATTTAATAAATCTTTAAAATTTCAGAGAGTGAAATCGTGAACACAGTGTATGATTTACAAGGGATGGAAGATCTACATTAAATGGGTGCTGCCAGACAAGTTTGAAGAGGAAAAGCAGATTTTATTTTGAGAAAATGATTCGACATTTGCCAAATGAAGTTCAAGGAAGGCTGCGGACTGGTGTGGCACTGACTGGATTAGCACAGTGTGTGGAAGAGTTGGCATTGAATGCAGTAGATGCTGGTACCACCTGCGTGGCAGTGCGGGTAGATTTGCAGAGTCTTACCGTACAAGTAGTTGATAATGGTGTCGGCATATCTCTAGAACAACTTCCCTTTGTTGCAGAAAGGTAAACAGGATATGATACTTTCTTGTTAGAACATAAACAGAACATAGACTAAAAGAGTCCTAGCAGCTAGAAGTGGTGTATGATAACGTTAAGTTGTTAGTGCTCATTTTAGTTGCCATATTCAGTTTCTTCTTTTAATTTCTTTGGATTTGTTTTGTAGAGTAGAAAAAAGTAAAGTTCACTTTTTACTAATATGCTCAAAAATCCCCCAACAAAAAACAAAAAGCTCTGAAAAAGTTTAAGATAATGCATATCAGTTTCAGTAAGTCTTTCTGTCCCACTTTCTCAGTGCAGTCTGGTAGCACAATGGTTAGCGCCTGTCACCAATATAGTGAAGGTTGGCTGTCCTGGGTTCAGCTTTCTTCTTGGGCATGCTGTTTTTTCTCTGCATGTGACATCTGTTTACAGGCCTGGCTTCCTTGCTGTGATATAGCTTTAGTTGCTGGTTTGGCATAAAACACCAGTGACCCCCACTCCCACTTTCTCAATCCTCCACTCAGGCATTAGGCATGAGCAACCTCCCCACCCCCCACATACGTATACACAGAAGACACTCAAAACTTTTCATATTCTTGAATTTATTTAAATTATGTTAATTGGTATTTAATATGTTGTATAGTAGTTTAAGAGCCATAGAAAATAAGACAGCCAAACTTTGTAAATCCAGATTGTTGTTTGCTTCCTTCCACCACAGTATAAAGTTTCAAAGACTTCATGATCTGCATTATAAAATATTGATGTTTAGCATGATTAGAATTGTAGCTGTTCTAAAATCTTTTAGAATGGATGCTTTCTCCATGTATGAACCAAACTAGTTTAACATTGTATTTGTTTAGACCTCAATAATTTGTTAAAAGAGACAAGTCATTAATTATTATTTGGTTATAGGTACATGACAAGCAAATGTCACACTGTAAAAGACCTGGACAATCTCAAGTACTTTGGTTACCGCGGTGAAGCCTTAGCCAGCTTACGCTGTGTAGCCTCTGTCGTGGAGATTATTACACGGTCCAAACATTCTACTACTACATATAGTCGATGTTTCCATAAAGGGAAAGCACTCCCAATATGCGAAGCAGCAACACCTCGACCTGGTGCAGGCACAACTGTAACTGCACGAGATATATTTTACAATCTTCCTGTGAGAAAGAAGAAACTGAATGAGGGTTTGGAACTGGAAAAAATTCGCTTTCGTTTGGCTGGCATTGCTCTCATCTGGCCACAGATTAGCTTCAGTTTGAGGGATGATGTGACTGGAAATATAATTCTTCAAACACATAAAAGCAGTGGAGTGATGTCAACCTTCTCATCTTTGTTCGGAGGAGCTCGGGCAAAAAGCATGCGAGAGGTCAAGGCTGAAAGTGAAACATTTAAAGTCTCTGGTTATATCAGCCGAGAATCCTATAGCCGTAAAGATCTGCAGTTTGTATTTGTCAACAAGAGATTAGTTCTAAAGACTAAAATTCACAAAGTGCTGGATGCAGTTTTAGGAAAAGGTTCATTGGTTAGGCAGCGGATGTATTTATCTGAAAAAGCTGACATAAGTGCTACTCAGAAGCAGACAGAAGAAGAAGATGCAGGTACTTCTGTAGAGACAGGTAGCCCAACCAAACTGTTTGAGCGCTACGCAGTGTACATTATTAGCATTGAATGCCCATTTAATGCTTATGACATCACTTTTGACCCAGGTAAGACCCTGGTTGAATTCCATGACTGGTCAGAGTTGACTAAGCTGGTTGATGACATGGTGGTGCATTTCTTGAAAGACGAAAATCTTTTGACTGCCAGTGAACCTCTTCAGACAAGGTCCCTTGTGATCGCAAAGAATTTACAGACTTTGTTGTCAGGTACTTCTGAGCCCATCCCAGAAAGCGAGGATCCTTTTGAAGGCAACAATGAAAAATATGATGAACAGATGCTTGTTGACCAGCAGAAAAGACGATATGCACAAGGCATTTCCACCTACAACAATTACAACAGCCTCTTTTCCCACACTGTACGACGACCCAGAGAGCTGCAGCTCAAGGTAAACTGCACAGAGTCTGGTCCCAGCATGGCAAAAAAATCAAAAAAAGTTAGCACAGGTGACTTGCAAAGTTCTGGCATTACACTCTATGATGTAACAACTGAACAAAATTCTGCCTCTTATGTACAGGTATCAGACTTAGATTCCCAGTGTCAGGTGATGAGAAAAAATATGCCAGATGTGCCAGTTACAGGTGAAAGGGATGATAATGAGGAGGCTATCTATACTAAATCCCCTGTTAAAATTAAGCAGATCTCTAAGGCATCAGAGACAGGAACAAATGGGGGTAATGAAGTTGGGGAAATAAAGCTACACAAATTTCGGTACAGCAGAAATCTCCCACTACAGCATTTTAAAAGGAAAGAGTCTACAGAACTAATGAATTCAAATCATACTGTGGCTGAGATAAGACTACCTGAAAGCTTCTCAAATTTTTCTTCTCTCTATCATCTCCGGTCAAGACCAGTTAAGGAAGTTGGAGCCACACGTGCCTTGTTTGTAGGGACAGATATGCTGTCCAAGACCAATGATAACAATGACCTTGCCAGATTCCACGATGCTGCAGCTCATACAGCCTCAGTTTTTGATGTTGGAAGGTATATGTATGACAAAACAGATACAAATGCCTTGCCATGTTTGAAACGAGCAGTGCTTTGGAGAAGTAAATCTATGGATGCTGGATGTTTTCAAGAAAAGAATACAACTAAAAGGCATAATCTTGCATGTGTATGTCCCCCTTGTGGCAGACATGCTCACGTGATGACATAAGAGTAAGGTATACTGCTACACATTATGGGCAGCACTATGGTACAGAGCGACAAAACATGGTGACAGAAGACAGCAGTGCCATGAGGAAAAGTGTTCACGCAGCATTTTCTTGCTTACAAAGACAGTCTGTAGAAAATGTGAATGATTCAGCATCCAGATTTGAGTTTGCCATGGATTCATGTAGCCCCAGTATGTCTCGACCTGCTTGGCAGCCATTTACCACTATATCTCAAGCATGTTTTAGTGAAAATGAATGTTTAATACAGCAAACAAATAATGTGCCATTAGTTTCCTTAAATGAGTCACCAGAAGAAGTCAGAAATACTTCATCACTTCCTGAGAAGCAGGGCTTTGCAACCCACGAGCTAGCTCGGATACATAGAGGGTACCAAAGATTGGAAGATGTAGAACATTTCAAGGAAAAGAAGGGGTGCACAAAGGAACAAGCAACCTTTACTGAAAAGGAAGTCCAGACTCAATCAGAAAAACTGCAACATCATGGCTGTGAGTCAATGGATAAAGCTGGTTTGAAAAAAAGAACGTGTTTAACTGAGTTAAAGGGTACGAATGATTTACCATGTGAAAAGCTCAGTTCAGAAGCACATAAAAGGACATCTTTCGTGGAGCCAGCTCACCTGAAAGACAATATTCTGTTGATAAATTCACAAGAAAACTGTGCAACAGAAAACAGTGTATTGGCACTGGATGTGTATGCCAAAAAACCAAGACACTGTGTTTCAGACACAAGTCTGCAGGGATACCATTCAAGTGATGAAGAGATAAGTGCATGGGGAGCTTTAGGTACATGTATGGAGGAAGGTTGGTCAGAGAATCAGAGTGTTTGTGATACTGATTTAGATGGTCTGCAGCAGAAAGTGCATGGGACTACAAGAGATGTGCAGTGCAGTAGAATATCTCGAGATGTATTTCAGCTTCATAACTCTAGTGACATGACCTCCATTAGTGCAAATTTTGCAAAATCTCTTTCCCAGACTCAAGAATCAATGGAGACTCAAGGTTTTCCTGTGCTTAGTTCACAGGGGTTTACTCCCCAGTTGAAAATCAGCAGTCCCGAATTCCACGTGACCTCCTCAGCATCAAACCTGTCCATCCACTCCAGTGGATTCAGTCCTGCAGATGTAGATCCCATGATTTCTGAGAGACAGTGCTTGTCACAAGGATTAGCTTTTTCTGTAAGTTGCGAAGACTTTGATGATAATCCTGCTAATAGCCATGAACTCAGTGAAGCACAGTATACAGAGAATGATAAAACAGAACACACAGGAACTGGTAGGAGAAACACAAACTTGTGCTTGGATATCAAGGAGCTGAATGTGAATACAGAAATATATACTGATAAAAGAAATAAATGTCTTCAGGAAAAGAAAGTACAGGGAAATTATTTGATTTATGGTAGTTCTGAGCTCAGGGGAAAGGTGTCTACACAGAACAATCCAGGAACACCAGAATTTGGTAATAATATCATTGACAGACAAACCACACAAAATGACTTATTATGTATTTCTTCCTGCAGTAATATGCCTATGGTGGGAAGATCTGAACAAAGTACAGAAAGAGTTTTCACATTTTCAAATGATGATGCACTACTGTGTTCATCACACGGGCTTGTGTTCTCTGATTTACCTGGAGTTGCCAGTTGGTCATCAGAATCTGAGCCTGATAATTGCCCAAATCAACCCCTCCCTTCAGAGGTGCTGCCATTATCTGGCAAGCTGAACACTGGCTGGGAGGCAGGAAAATTACAACCAGAGCTAAAAGAGATGGAACTTGAGAAACATGCTTTGCACAATGAACAAATGGTTTCTTCTCAGACAGCTGACATCGGTTTTCAAGATTCTCTTCCAGACTCAGTTTTAGGAATGATACCAACGCCAGGAAGCCAAATCCTAAACACATCTTCGCAGAGCTGCATTGTCAAGAATAGCTGTCATTCTCAGCATTCTTTTATTTCACCTGGTAACCATAGCAGCATGAGTGAAGTTGGTGATGCCTCTGGAACCTGTCATAAGGAGCTGTCTGGCGCCCTGTGCATGTCAGAAGAAGAATGTTACAGGGACAGTGCATACAACACCAATGAAATGGCATCACATGCAGACAGCAAGAAGTCTCTCTCAGGCAATTCAGACTTGACAGACCCTGAGTTCCTATCATCAGCTCCCAGAGAGCTGCTGCTGCCCTCAGATGCACCCAGCATTGCAGGCAAACTGTCACGAGAATGGAAAAAGTCAAGAACTCAGAAGGTGTCAGTGGTTCATGAAGATGTGCTTTCAACCCCAGGAGATGGTCTCAAGGCATGTCAAGTGCAGACCCCTCCCAAGAAAACCAGCATAGATTTGCAATGTAGGATGGACAAAAAGGCTGTTCAGTGGGTTCCTCTTGCAGATCCAGCAACAGGTACTGTATATAATCACAGTCTGTTGTGATCATGTGCATGCAAACTACTTCCTGTTCACTGCTTGATGTTTATACAATGTGAACTTTATATATTATTATATGTATGTATTATAAGAATATTTAAAAGGAAAAAATGCTTTTTTCGAGCAACACTCATCATTTTTTTAGACTCTTTTTCTCTGTTAATATATTCCTGAACCTGTCTGTATATTAGATAAGTGTGATCAGGTAATATACTGCAATATTTATTCGGACAATCGTAAAAACTATTTTCACTTATAGATTTGTGTGACATTGCTCTAATTTTCAAGTAAAAATAATGATAATAATTATTTACTTTACTCATTAGGTAGCACAGTATATGTAAATACCAATTCTGGGCATTCACTGACAGAAGCCCAGTATTTTGAGATGGACATGGATCAGGAACTTGAAACCCATTCAAATGGTAATTGATCGTTTTAGGATGTGTCATATAATTTACTGAAAATAGACTTTTGTCTTTTCTGTTGGTCAAGATTGCATTTTTCCAGTTACCTTTTTCCATTTAATTTTGCTTGAATAAATCTAAATTTTTCATCTTTCAGAGAGTGAGAGGGAGTGTGTGTTCATAAAAATGAGCAAGTAACATGCACATGCACATTTACATATGAGTGTGAGTGCATGTCTATCTATACCCACATATTTACCTGCCCATTCACTGTGTCACATTTGCGTGATCAGCTCTTTTCTAAAGATATTTGGGTAACTGCATTATTAAAGTTGTATGTTTTTGTTTTGTTCTAAATCCATGGAATTAAAGAAAGGGTTTCATCACGGTGTGGAGAAGACAGTCAGGCACTAAAACAACTTTCACCTATAAGCCATCAAACCCTTAAAGCCCTGATAGATGAGAGCTTTGATGAAGATGAAGAAGAAGAGAGCCTTGCAAAATGGAGAGACCGAAAACCGCTGCTTACAGACAATTCTGAACGGTCCAGCACTGAGGATCTTCTGAGCACATGGGAAAACCCTGTTTTCTGTATACCCGAGAAGGTACTATTTGTGCAGCAGATTCTTAAATAATGGCCTGGAATCATATACATTTTGATCCGATTATTTTTTTATGATGGTCAAAATATACTAGATGGAGTACTGCAGTATGCATTGTTTGGGAACTGGCTTTATGCCTGGAAAATGTAGGCTTAGTAGACTGAAAGTGTGGTCAACTGCGGAACTAGTCTGAGGCATGCTCAGGCTGAGAACTCAGGCTGAGACTGCAAACCCAGCAGAAATATGTGCCTCATGATATTAGGAAATATAAAGAAATATAAATGTTGTACCCTAGGCACAGCTAGCCATTTATGTTTGCTTATGGCCACTAAGCTATGGGAAGCTTTTATACTTTTTTTTATATTATTTTTAACAGATGTTGCAGGTGGCTGAACAAAAACACAATAGTAGGGCTGGCAGGATGTCTCATAGTTTTCTGCATCCAACTTCTTTTAACAAAGCCATGCTCGTGAATGCCAAGGTAACACTATTAAATATTTATCTGCAGACCTTCATCTACTGGTGATGTGAAAAAATGTGACATAGTGTTAGTATGCTTCAGTTTATAAAAACTGAAATCATGAAAGCATAGGAGGAACAGCAACTTGTTCAACTGCAACATGACATGTTCTGAAACTGATTTTTGACTGCAGGTGTTGGGACAGGTAGACAATAAGTTTGTTGCCTGTCTTATCCATGAAAACAAGCCAGCATCATCGACTTCAGGGACTGCAGGTAAATTAATGTACCTATGTTTTCATATAAATGAGTTTATTTTCTTTGGATCTGCATGAATGCACACATATATTTACATGGATATTTGCATCTGCATGCACATACAGGACAGTTTAATAATCCCACATCCTGTGCACACACATATATGTGTATAGAAATATACCTCATCAGTTCAAGCAGGTCATTGTGACACTGCTTCAAAAGAAATTGAAATGATTGGCCTACTTTAAACTTACCTTTTATCTTAAAACTATTAGAACATGTCATCCTAGCATAGTTGCAAAATCTCTTCTCTCAAAACCATTTTTTCAAAATGTTCAATGGGCTTAGAGAATGAACCATAGCACTGAGACTGCTGTCCCTGTGTTCTCAATGGTCTGTAGGTTCTAAATGACATCTCAGTTCAGTTCGTAAATTTGTGGATGTTGATGATATTAAAATTTCTTTGAAATTTTCCTTGAAAGACTTGTATGGGCATCTTGAAGCTCTCCATGCAGTGTTGTGTCAACTCTTTCATGCAACCTTTCTTGACCCTCAGTAGTTTGTTTGCTGTCATTTGTCTCTGACTGCTGTAGCTAATCTTGTATCTCCCACACTGATGTCCCAACTTGCTATTTTTGTCTCGTTATTTAAGGTATCCGAAACAAATCGAAGGTCCACAACAATGCTGCAAGATTTGTTTTGTGTATGTCAAAGCAGGAATAGATAACACTTTTTCTCAAAGACCCGCACTTGCTTCCAGTACATTATCATATTCAGTCCTTGCCTACCATCATTTTTGGGGCTCTCTTCCCCCTTACCTGTCATCATCTTTCCTTATTATTGTCCTGTCTCCTGTCTCTGTTCAGTCTGCAGCAGGTGGGGGGCAGGGAGGAGTTCGTTAAAGGGAAAACCATAGTATCTAATCTTTTGGACAACAATCCTTCAGTTTTGGTGCCCTATGGCTCTGAAACTCACCTTCCACTGCACTGAGAAATATACCTATGCTTTGCAGCTACCAATCTCAGCTCAAAACATTTTTTTTTTCTGTGTGGGTTTTCTTTCAAAAATCCTCCATTTGCATGCTTACATTTATAATGTTCTGCATGGCTGTGTAGTTTTTTTTTTGTGTGTTTGCACATCATTTTCTGTGTGTATGTGTAGCGTCTGTTTGTGTGTATTTGTTGGGGAAGGGAGAGTGTGTCATGATTGGGTATGCACCCAAGAGATTTAGTAAAAGCACTACATAAAAGTGTTTCATCCTTTATTATTATTATTTTTTATGATAATATTTTCTTACAGTCTATTCCATGCTCTATAGTGATGGTAGAGAGCAAAGAAGAACTTTCCTACAAGAAATGGGGGTAGAAAAAATATTACTGACTGAAACCTTAAATGGTTAGTTGTATCTAAGTTTATATTGAAAATGCAGGATTGAATATTTTTGTTTTATTGATATGTACCAGGAGGTTTGTTAGTTCTCTTCGATCAACATGCTGCTCATGAAAGAATTCGATTAGAGCAGTTGATTTCAGGTTTGTTTTTGACATTTTGACATTAAAATTTGATAATTCCCTAACATGGAACTTGCAGCCAGATATCTAGTTTATTTATGGAGTTGTTGCCAAAGATAATTTAGTGCTATGCATTCTGGGTTGACAGAGTGGGTGAATAAGAGAATGTATGTACATAGAAACAAACTAGACATGTAAGATTTGTCTAGCCTTTAATAGCATATTTGGCTCAATTAAGAGAGTAATTTTTTATATCTTTATGTACAATCCTCAAGACATATTTCGATCTCTAAAATTTTACAAACTTTAAAGGTATGAAGCTTAGGTTTTCTGAAGGTAATCTGGACAATTTTTATATAGAAGATGCGTTTTGGTGCTCTACTGAATGTTGAAATGTGTTGTGTTAGGTGTGTATGAGAAGAAAGATGCCAATGGGGAAGATAGCCGCATAATTCGCAGATCAGATGTTGATCCTGCAAGGAGAATAACTCTGTCTGAACGTGACGTAAGGATGATGCAGAGCTTCAAGAAGGAGTTTGAACGGATAGGTACCTATGGCTGGTCTTTCTATGTGACAAGTCTTAATATATGATTTGTCATATTGTCTTCTTTAGGGATTTTAAGAGAAAACGTTTTAGTACTGTCTCTATATGTAGAATAATAAATGCATATGTGTCTGTTTCTACATGCATCTGTGTGTGTGTGTGCATGCATATGTGCAAAATGAACAATAGCATTTTAAAGACTGCATTCCTCCTTGCATGATGAAGGCATTACAGTCATAACTCTAGAGAGGATCATCCTCTCAGTTAATTAAATTGTGAGTGCCGAAGATGCTACTTCTAATGTTAGTGTTATACAGTAAATCACTCCTCTAATCAGGCATCTGCTTTGAGGTTGACAAAGAGAAGTGTGACACTGTGCATGTCTTCACAATGCCAGTCTGCATGGCCCAGAGAGAAGCAAATGACAGAAAACGTGGCAAAGATCCTCTCAGATATGAGTATGTTGAGGTAAACAGATCATCTTAGTATTTGAATTGTTATCTAGTCAGGAGTAGTGTTGTTAGCATTTCTGCCTTATATCTGCCATTTTTTTCTGGTATAGTCTGTTATATTAATAATTATATACTTTTCATTCCAGTATGTCTGTTGTTGTTTGTGTGATTCCCTAGCATCAAAAGAGATCCTTTGTACTTAACGTAGGACCAGTCACCATCTGTCATAGACTAAGCAGATTTGTGTGGTGACTACATTAATTTTATCGTTATGTTTCATCTTTTGCAGACAATGATCCGAGAACACACTCAGGTATGTTGTCTAAACTCTACCAGGGTTGTGTCTCAGACACCTATCATTTTGCAGACTACAAAATATAAAAAAATTGTACAGGCACATAAGAGCAGATTTCAAGAATTATCATAAACTCATTCCTTAATGTGTTTCATTATCAAAGAGAGTATGTGCTTTTTTGCTGTTTTAACTGAGTCAGGCATTGAGTGGACCTTCATTAATCTCTATAAAGCTGTTAATATTATAGTTACAATTTCTGGCATGCTGTGATGTCTGTCAGAGAAATTCTGGTTTTCTTATTTGCATAATGTTTGATATTTGTGCATTCTTAAAGAGGTTGTTGATGTACTTTTTCAGAGGTTGCTGTCAACTGAAGGTGCTACATATCTTCTTCCACAGTCAGTCCACAGGTTGATGGCTACTCATGCTTGCAAAGGTGCATAAACAGACTTCTGCCTTGACGTAATATTACAGTTGTTACCTGCAGATATAAATGTATTCACCCTCCAAACTATGCAAAAATAATTGTTTTGTAGTGAATGTATTTATAATAAATAACATAGACAATATGCATCTGCCCTGGTAAGTGTCTTAGTCAAGCCATTATTATTTCTGTTTTAATAATGTATGTTCTTATTGCCACCTGGATGTTTCATTGATGTCTGTGGTTCACTTTAAAGGAGCCATCAAGTTTGGAGACAAGTTATCCCTAACAACTTGCAGACAGTTAATACAGGGTCTGGCATCCTGTGACCTGCCCTTTCAGTGTGCTCATGGGCGGCCCTCGTTAGCACCCCTTATCAGCCTTTCACAGCTTCAAATGATTTCACCAAATCAGGTTAGTTTTTTGATAATTTATTTGCTGACCAAGTGAAATAAAGGCATTGGATATTTGAAAATAATTTCAGTCTGAGTTATACACAACCTCCTTCATCGTCAATCATTTTGTACGTTATGGTTTCTTATGCAGGGGAAGCAATTTGAAATAAAGAGCGTAAACGTACTAGTCTCCCTTGTGCACAGAGAGAGAGAGAGAGAAAAAAATGCTAATGGAAAGGAGGCGTTTAGTGAGAAGTCAGTGTACTAGAGTATGAGAATATGCCCACGTTTATAATTGAATGTTATTATAAGTATGAATCTCAGCTCATTCTGTAAACATTACATTGCAACACTCACTCACGCACACACAAATACAAATGCACACATTCTTGAAACTCACATTTTGGAGTCTATAGACCTTAGACCAAAGTTCATTACACAATCATGAAATATTGATTAAAAATAATCCATAATACTGTGTTGCAGAAACAAAAACCAAGTGTGTGGAAACTTTATAAGAAGATGCAAAAAGCAAAAGAGGTATCTTTGCAACCATCGGAAACTGGGGCAATATGAGTTTCGTCTTGGCACAAGAGGAATGTTTTAACATTTTGACCTATCATAGTTTCCCTTGCTTAATACAATTGTTGTAAATATATAATTAGCACAAAAGAAATTGATACATATGAGTGATGGAATAAACTTGAAGCATAAAATAGAAAACAAACAGTTTTAGAACATACTGAGACAGCGAACAGTCTCATCCCTTTCTTATGATTTTAACTTTTTAAGTGACAGACAGTTTTGTGTAGTATTTGAAGTGTTCGCAGTGGTCCATCTGTGATACATATTTCTGTGATAAAAAAATCGAGAAGTGAGAACATTACTTACTTGTTTTTTTAGAGCCATCTAAAATGTTTGTTTCACACTGTTTATTTTGCAATGACGAAAAAAGAAAAGAAAATTTGACAGGGTCATGTTACATGCATTTATATGTATCTGTGTGTGTGAGAGAGACAGAGAGCTAGTACTTGAAATTTTTTTTTTGGTAAGATTAATAATTCAGTTTCCTCAGAATCCATGCTATCAATCTTTAAAAAACTGCTTTATAATTTATCTGTAAGATTTGTGCTGTAACAGTGTTTGAGTGATGGATACAAGATAAAAGACGAACAGACTGAGTTAACTGCAGTTTGTGGTAAGAAGACTTGCTTAAAAATTACTAAGTGGTATCCGACCATAAAACAAGAACTGATCTTGATGTGAAGAACATACCACAGATTCCAGAAAGAAACTTGTGTTCAAAACTGTGATCATCGCTACAAAAGTACTAAGATGTAGGAAACGCATATCATTTAGTGATGTATTTCTTATTTCTAACTTCATGAAAAAAAAATCACTAAAACCAAAGACAATATGATGCAACTGGGAGAGGGAGGGGCAGGAGGACATACTGGCTGTTGCCGACCGAGCTACATGGAGGTATGGAGAGACTTGTTAGTTTAGTTGTGTTTGTTCAGGCACTTCTTGACTGCAGAGTGTTTCCTGTTCTGCCCGGATGTTGTCTTTTTTTTTTTCTTTTATGTCTCCTTTTCATGAAGATGGTTTGTTTAACACCGAGTCTGATGTTACTTAAGTAATTTTTGGACAGATTTCAACCTTTCTTAAAGCATGTACTGTGTAAGAAAAACCACGCTTTTTTTTGGTTATTTTAAGATCTGTGCGCTGATGTGCTCTCTCTCTCCATGTGTTCGCGTGTTCCTTTTGCATAACAATTAGTCTTAGCTTGACCAATAAATAGCAATTGAAAAAAAAAAAAGGCTGACTTCAACAATTGCTAAACCTTTCTGCACCAAGCTGATTTTTGACAATACTGCCAACCTCTTGTCGGAGTCGACATGGAACATGAAAGTGAACTTCTAGACTTCGAGCTGTGGTAATGGCCTGTCATTGTCTGAAAGCACCAATTTGCTATTCTGAGCTTCAAACCTAAGTTAAATTTAGAAGCACAGCTTCCCAGGAGCCGATAACTCAATGTCAACGTCACTGCGGTGGTTCGGGCTACTGCAAGATATAATCAAATTGCTTGCCCCGCCTCACTTCCACCACTGTCTTCATACACGCGCACCCTGATCTCTTTTTCTCCCAAGATCCCAGTCACTGAAAAACTCCGCAATGATGTGCCAAACCTCAGTTTAACAGAAGAATCTGTATTTTGTCTTTCAGCATCGTTTTCAAGATTAATAGCGGAATTGCCACTTCAGCGGCAATAACATTAACAAAGTCGCAGTC
Organism: Pomacea canaliculata; assembly: GCF_003073045.1. Taxonomy (NCBI): domain Eukaryota; kingdom Metazoa; phylum Mollusca; class Gastropoda; order Architaenioglossa; family Ampullariidae; genus Pomacea; species Pomacea canaliculata. Next base: position 12,580,573 of record NC_037597.1, read on the forward strand.
CCAGCACCTTTGCAAACACACCTATACCCCACCTTCCTCCCATCTCCTCACGCACATGCAGGCTGGCACGCACACGCGCGAGCGCAGGCTGCACGTTCACGTTCCTCGCCGCATCCGCATGCGCGTACCCTCACTCCCTTAAGTTTTCCGTTTCTCCACTACTGCCCGGCAGCAGGAGTAAGTTGAAAACTCATTCAGTGAGGAACAGGCCAGGCTCCTCCCTTCTACCCCCAGCCCTCCTGGTTCAGAGATCGTTGTTCATCACCGTCAGCATCATGTCCGCTGAGCCCAACGCCTCACCAGACGGGCGTCTGTGTTGACAGGGTGGTCCGATCAACCGGAAGTCAGGAACAGACAGGCAGTCGCTGGTGATGGCCCAGACCCTGGAGCAAGCATTCTGTTTTTAATCGACAGAAACAGACCAACACCGATTCTAGAGAAGCAATCCTAGTTGGGAAAGAGGGAGCGCCGCACACTGCACGGGAGGTACTTCTGTGAGAACATGATTGTTTCATCATTCTGTTGAATCACAGAGACCCTCTCGCCGTCTCACCACTGGGGAACTGAACAACTGTTTCTTCAGTTTAAATTAATCCGAGAGTAGGTTGAATTTATTATGGAAGGCTGGTTCCAAAGATTGAGCAAAAATGTTTTTCGCCAAGTACAGGAGTAGGAGCGTGACAATTCTCACCTGGGTTTTTAAATATGGTCAAGTTTACATTTCCTCTGATGTGATAAAATGTCGGCCTGTTAATTGGGCAATATCAAAGAAATCGTTATTTTATGTTAACTTTTCAGCAATGACTTAATTTTACGTTTGACTGAGGTTAGTTTTTTTTGAAAGTACGAAAGTTGTAAGGATATCGTTTTTCTCATCTACTGTAACAAGACTCATGTGATCTGAATGTTGCTTTTTAAAAGATTATTTCTTAGGCCTTATTTTTGAAGGAAACCATTGTCCACTCTCTGTGATCAAAAGAAAACCCACTTTAAAAAAAAAAAAGCGCTCGTGCTGGAACTTTTGCGAAATGACCTGGCGAAAGGTCGATCGATCATATAAACAGTTTGATTCGTTTCCAGACGTTTGCCAAAGCCAATGAAACCAGTTATCGAGGTTTTAAAGTGGAAAAAATTGGTAAATGCAGTAAGAAACGTCCCAGTATATATCATTCCGCAAAAAAGTATGTCAGAAGGTTCTGGAAAGGCCGGAGTCAAGCGCCAAGTGACTAGAAGTCGATGGTCACGTGTCACCCATTGGGCGGTGATTAGCTCTTATTATCGACAGCTTCAGTACCCGAGACCGCGTCATCCTGCAGGCGGGGTCACTGACATCTAGCAGCGGGTCCTCCCTAAAGTCTGCTGGGAGGGAAGGCCGAGAAGTAAGGAACTTCAACCGTCTCACATCGAGACCATCCCCTTCGCTCTTTATTATTCCCGAGATAGCCCCGGGCGTCCGCCCCTGTCATCAAAGCTAAGAAATCTGCTGTACTCCACGGGCCCCGAAGGTTGTCTATTACCCTGCCCCTCCCCTTCGAGCAGGAGTCCCCCATCCTCAACCCCAGCTTGGAGGACCAGCGATAGCCACGAGCTTTTCCACGCATTAGAAGCGAAACCAGTGTAATCCTCACTTCACGAGAGAGATTGCTATTCATCTCTGCAATCAACTATGGTGAAGGTTGGCTGTCCTGGGTTCAGCTCTCGTCTCGGGCACACTGTTCTTTCTCTGCATGTTGCATAAGTTTACAGGGCTGACTGCCTTGCCGTGATATAGCTTTAGTCGCTGGGTCTCTGTAAAACACCAGTTCCACCCCATCTACCCTTCCGTCACGCCGACCAACGTTCAGTCACAGACAGCATCACACAGAGTAGGGTGAGATCCCAGCTGGTCCTGACACCATCCAAAAACTTACCAAATATTTTTAAGTGAAAACCGAGGCAGACTCACCAACAGGTTTCGCCTTAATAATGTACAGAATTTATCAGTCGTCAGAACTTTCCAACTTTAAGTCTGACCAGGACTTACAATACAAGACTGGAGAAAAATGTAAGGTCACAGTCAAAGCAGCAAAAATCATTTTTCTCAATCTTAACTCTTCCCATTCATACAAGTGGAGCCCTTTAAAGACTCCGGCACATCAAAGAAAAAGCTGCCGTCACACCCACGCTTGCGCCCACCACACACCCACGTTCTCCCACGCAAAACACTCGCCATCCACTCCAGTTTTTCGTTCTCGTTCATATACCTCAGGTCGGTAATAATGACGATACAGACAAGTCTATTTGTTTATGGAATATTAAGTTCAAAGTTTAGCATCACCTTTCCCTCCAAAACAGCCCGCGGCACCAAACAAGGACAGAAATAACCGAGACGCTGTTGGTCTCTGTCAACCGATGGCTGGACAATATGTCTCACCGGCAATTCTATATTCTTCTTGTCGTATTTTTACATCTGTGCATGACATTTTGTGTCAATCTTTTTCCCCACATGGACAGATTTTTTATAAAGGAAGAATGAATTAAAAACTCATAACTTTCCAAACTTCAGGCAGTCTGCATACTTTGGCGTGATGTCGGTGTCTGGGTATCCCCCGCACCCTGTGTCCAGAAACCCTACTCCCCCTCCTACACTTCCCTTCCACACATCGCCGCGGGCAGAAAGAAAAAAATTTTTTTTTGGCCAAGATGCAATTTCATCGTGTCTTCTTAACTTTCTTGTCAAGTCACTTCTATCGCACCATCAGCTCGGCGCTGACACTGCACTCCAGTGAGAGCTCGGATGTTTCCTTTATAGGTCCATGCTGAGAAGTTTCCAGATAATGCATTCTTCATTAATGTAACGTTTTAAGCTTTCGCCTCACGTTCTGCGCCATCCGTTAAAAGAAGTCTCGGGGTAGTTTTTGGCACTTGATTCTTGATTCTGCCATAAAACTTCCATCGTGATCACTCAAATATAGTATTCAGACGTCATTGCACAGCTTTTTAATTTATGGATTTGCTTTTTTGTCCCTAGATCTTTGCATCCTTGGTGTTTATTTTTCTGTTTGAGAGCTAGGGATGTCCGTGCACCTGGAGGTAGACACTGTATACACGCAATAATCGCAATGGGGAAAAAAAGAGAGAAAGTGTTGTCTTCCAACTCGTCTCTCTCTTTCTCATATACAGACACGCTTCTCTTCCCTCAGCTTATTCTTCCTTCTTTGCTATTCTGACCACTGCTTGTCAGCATAAGTCACAAAATGTAGATACATCATAATCTATTGTAAACTTAAAGTGGTCGGAGTGAAAGTGTTAGTACGTTCCAATAGGCCATGAAAATCACAAATCTGTTTTTTTAGCGGACTCCGACCTTGTCACGTGATCCAACGGCCAACATATGTGATAGCTTGTGTATGTGATTTGTCCAGCTCACTGCATTTTCTCTAAAATTTTACTGAAAACGTTTAGCGTGCATTTCACGGTAGAAACACCGACACCACACCCAACACCATGCACAACAAACAACAAACAACCACCCTCAACACAAATCGTACAGCCGCTCGTAACAACACTGACTCAAAAAAGTATTATTATCGGGGTGAGCATACACATTTCTAGAAAGGTCTTTAAAAACATTTTGAAGTTTTCTGCCATATCTGAATGTCGGACATAGAAAGGTTGCTGTTCCGTACTCAAGGATGAAGATTAGAATAACGCAGTCTCTGAGTTGTGCGTGTGTGTGTGAATAATAAAAGCTGGAGAATGGAGAAACCGGCAGGGATTGAAAGAACACAAGAATATCGCTAATGTCATATCTTAATTAAGAAACCCGCTTAAGATGTAACGAAGACGGATGAAATGAGCTTTCTGGATGGCAGACAGTTTTCACTCCGACTCTGTTCAACACTCTGATGGGATCGGATGAAAGACAGAGATCATCAGCCGCACAATATAATAAGACAGTGTTTGTCTTGGACTGAGAGAACTGGACACTGCTTTCGGCCGTCCATCCCCAGACATGCTGACAGTGGAGGGGGAGAGGGCTGGTGATACGGTCACAGTTATCGAACTTGCCACGTGCTGCTTCGATAATCGAGTGACGTCATCGCCATGGGTGACTAGGGTATCCGCCTGCACCCCGCTCTCATTTGCCCATTTCTGAGGATGGAAAAAATCCCCACAACAACAACAAAAATTGACCCATCCTGCAAGTTCATTCCGTCCTCGCTCTTTCCTTTCACCCTTCCACCCCTGACCAACCACCAACCCTCTTTGCCATTTAGTAATTATCTTTTCCTGCATCTTCTTTTGAAGCGTTCGTCGTCAGTTGGATGTTGGTGCTCCCCTTTCTTCAGACGCATGAAATTATACACTCCTGAATATTGCAGCCATTAGAGCGCTTGGGAAATCTTCAGCACAGTACGAAGTCCAGAGGGTGAGAAGAGGGTGTGGACAGGGGGGGAGTGTAGAAAATAAGGGTGGGTGGTGGGTGGGGAAGGGAGAGCAGTAAAAATGTCTCTCGATGCTGGGAGACATACCGCAGGCAAACGTCTGCCGTCCTGACCACCCTCACCCCCATCCTTTCCCAGCATCCCCTATTTGCACGCTAAGAAGAACGATAACACCTCTAACGCAGGAGTGCTCTGCCCTCAGACGTGAGAACTCCAGCAGATGGGACTCGTACAGGGTGAGGGTTGAGACAATTGACCGAAAGCGAAGAACGTACCGCCGTACCCGCAACATCATTAGTCGCTATTTCATTCATCAAAATCTTTCTTTCATCTCTTCTGGTAATGGTTAAGTCATAAGCGTTATTTATTTTTTACCGATAACATGCAGATAACAAGGACGAACATCCCCAGGGTGTGGATTTCTGCTGAAACTTTCAATGATAAGGTCAGCACTATACCGGAAGTCGTTCAGATAAAAAGAGAGAGAGATAACATAAAATAAAAAAGCAGACCGTGACATTTTTAATATTACAAATACAAACCAAGCAACAACAGAATTACCCACGCAAAATATCTTCAGGTAGAGAGGCGATTTCCCAAAAAATTCCTCCCTGTTCTTTTTCAGGCAGTTAGGAGGAGTTCATCTGGTGGACTAGGAACGATTACAAATCTCTCTGACATTATGTGTTGCATCCCTTGAATGACAGAGTAGATCGAACCAAAGTGTGGTGGTGGTGGTGGTGGTGTGGGTGCTCTGTCACATCCCTTCCCCTCACCCTACTCCCCCCCCCAAAAAAAAGAGGGGGCAAAAAGACGACTGTTATGACAAATATATTCAAGATTTTTGTAAGAAATGTCAAAAAGAAAAAGTGCGTTTACTAACTAATAATTGTGGATTTTAATTATTAATTTTCAACTCCAAAACAAAAATTAGAAATGATAGTAGTGACTCCAAAGATGTCCCGAGTCCTTAGACGATCTTGACTCACCAGGCAATAAGTAGCTAAGAAATAAGAGAGAAAGATGAAAGAGAGAAAGAAAGAGAGAAGCAGACAGAAAAGCAAGCTAGCGAGGAAGAAAGAATCTGCAGACCGTTGCTCTGTGTAGCCACAGACCTCTGATACCATCTTTAAAAGTAAAACTGGTTTAGAGGCGACATATTTTTCTGGAGTAGGTTGTTGCACAATTAGTTTGTACAACTTTTATACCTTTTATCCAACTTTTATCCTTCTGGCAGTGCGGAATATTCCATTTCCAGCATCTTTGTGAGCGTGCGCGCACACACACACACACTGAGAATGCTCACCTTCTCCACATTGCCAGCATCTAAACTCTGTATGAATGGACTCTCCTCCCTGGCGGCCGGCGGCGACGGAGCTCTCCGATAGAAAAGTCTGCAAAAGCTGGCGGCCGCGGATGTTTTCAATCGAGACCGCGGCGTCCTAAATGTCGTTTGACAAATCAAAGTGGCTGACAAATGCCGCTCGAAACGAGACGAATAGTTTAGCCCGATGCTGGGCCAAGAGGAAGCCCGAAAAAACCATTAAAAAAAGAAGAGAATGTTTTCCTTTGGATGTGTTTTAAACTCGACAAAACACCCATCTATACCACGACTGAAAAGTTCCTTGGGTTTTCTTTTTATTTTTTTTAAAAACCTCTTCAGGTTTAAAAAAGATAATGAACGAACAAATGATTGTAAGAGGGAGCGGCTGTTTCCTGAAGCGGGAAAGATTTAAATTGGAAGCTTTGGAGAGCTGGGAGATAAATGTGTTGGTCTGACAGCAGCACCGAGTATGAAGCAGATCTTCAAATTCATTTCCACTTCCGGCTGGAATAGCAGCCGTTAATTTGCAGTCGTGTAAACATGGACATAATGAGCGTGAGTCGTTCTCTCACTCCTCCAGTCTGCAGCCAGTTGTACAGTCACATGTGAATACAGTCAGTCTGTTGACATAGAAAACTTGGGCCGGAGACCACCCAGGGTGGTGTGTATGATTGAGTTTAAAACTGTGTATGAGCCTGGCAGGCGAGGCGAAGTGCAGTCTACAAGATAGGTGTGAGAGTGGGATGGGATGTAGAACGAGGATGAAGAACATCGGGAATGGAATACGACATTTCCGTACAATTTGTTCTTGATCGGTGGTTGCCTTTGGAGAATTTTGTCAATATTATAATTATGCAGATTTTTCTGGAATTTTAGGTTTGAATGACAATTTTTGTGTCTCCACATTCTGAAATAAAGGAACATATTTCAACTATATTCAAAAACATATTCAACCATATTCAATGTTTCTCGCCTTGCCTATGGAAAGCTCCAACCAAATCTCCTAAGAACATTTTTAAACGATGTTTTAAATTATCTCCATTTCAAACACGAGGCTGAGACTTCAGTTGTAAATCTTAAAAGCCAGACACGTTTGATAAAGGAGAGAAAGTTCCTCGTGGGTTTAGCCGTCAACAGACGACCTTTGACCTAGAACATGGAGAGAGGACCTTTGGCCAACTTAACTAAAAAGAAGACTTTTACCTCAGACATAATATGCAGTACCAGAGGGTTTTGGTGTGCTAATCGTCCTCCAGGCGGCATGGCAATTGGCTCTGGCGAAAGAGAAACCAATGGAGGGAATGAAATTCCTGCTCGGTTTAATCAGGTGTCTGGGGCTTACCTCAAAGTGAGGAATTCTTTCTGTGAATTTCTTTGTAAAGGTTCCAGATGCATATCATTTTAAATGTCAGTCTCAAACACTCTCACTTGTAGATATCTACACATACATACAAACAAAATCGGGATGCATGGAATTTTGTAACATATTTAGTTTGGATTTTTGTTCAAGATTACGTTTATTACAGGATTTTCAATTACTTTTGTCTTGCCATGTTGTCAGTTGCATTTATTTAGTTCTAAAAAATCTTTACCCAAGAAAGGCAACAAAGTTGTGGACAAACCTAAGATGAAAACAGGTTTCCAAATTTTTGCTTTTTCGCCAGTTGCAAGTCTTTAAAGAAGTGTACTGAAAGACGAGTGTTGTTAACGACTGTCACAGGACTACTCTTAGTTTTCATCCTTCACATCTGCCGACATGTTCATAGTCAGAGGACCCGGTAGAATGGGAAAAGGACGGTTTGAAGTTTAAATATCATCGAATGAGTGTGTCATGCCACTGGACATCGGCAGTTTTATCGCCAGGACGATGCATGAATGGCTCATTAGACTGTGATAGAATAATCACTCTTTTTATCTTGTGTTCTTTCCAAAAATTTCTCTTGGACTGGTGACGACATGCACGTGAGAAGGAAGCGGCTCGTGAGTAACTGTATTGAACACTAATTATCTGTTGATTTTTTTAATTTGATTTTTCAAAATATGTTTTGTAGCCTTCCGTGGAATGTTGACATTAAATGAGAAAATCAAGCCTAGCGAATCTGCCATGCTCCATATCCTGGATTACGACAATCACACGCCCAACACAAAAAACAATAAAAATTAATGAAAAAATTGTTTGCAAAGAGAATTATTTCTTCAGAATAATTTATAAGAGGCTTGAAAAGGCGGCATGCCGTACAATTTTTAAAGTTTGGGAATCATTATAGTCGGGTGTTATGGGCGCCAACTGCACAGCTGGTCTGTGTACAATGGCTTCTCCGATGCTGATGACCGATGATCAATCATGGCAGTGGTTAACATGTCAGCTGGCTGCAGTGTCAACAATTTCTATAATAAAACGTGCAGGCGCGTGGATCGTAATGTCCAAACTGCTTCCGATCCCAGATTCCAGAATGTTCTTTCCATTTTGATCGCATTTCCAGACAGTTACATGAAAGCTAGTTTGGGTGGAAGCCTGTTCGCAGCAGCCGCGCAGTCCAACGGACCCTGGCGGGCCTGCTGGCTGTTGCAGGGTGTACACACTCACCTGGAATGTCTCCTACATCACTGTACGCAGGTCCTGGGTCTTATACTACCTGTCTCCTGCACCACTGTAATAGTACACATGATATTAAGGCTCGGTAAGTCTTATTGTCCCAGCAACCCAACATTTTCTGTCAACTTGGAAGCCTGTGTCTTCTACGGTTGCTTCTTTCTCTGGGTCAGGTCTATTTAGTATTCCTTTAAACTGTTCTGCCCATCAGTTGAGTTGCTTTTTTTCTTTCGTGAGGACTTTGCCATTTCTACTGTCGGGTCTTTCAGTCTGCTTGAATCAGAAAAGTCGCTCAATGTTCTTCCTTACTCTTCAGTTTCAACCTCAGCTTGCACAGCACAAGGTTAGCTGGCGTCTCCAACCTTCCTCAATACTCTGACATCTGGACCTCCTCCATTTCTGGTTGACGGCTGTGAGGTCGATGAGATTACTGATTGTCCAAGTCAGCTTGTGTATGGTCTTGTGTTGGAAGCTGGTGCCACCAGTGACCAGTCCATTCTCTAGACACAGGTTCACAGACACTGCTTCGCCTTGTTGTCCATGATCGTATTCCCTCTTGATGTTGACCGTCCAAGTGTGCATCTCGAGTAGCTCACAGTCTTTCCTTAACTGAGGGTCAGGATACCTGAGTCCGTCCACTTCATTTCACAGATTTCCCCGAGCTTAAGAGGGATTTTGCGATTTCCTCATTTCGTTGACATGGATGTCCGTTGTTTTAAAAAGCTTATAATTTTCAACTGTCTATCGATATTTTTAACAAAAACTTCGAACTCTTCGGTATGGTCTTTAATGGCATATTGCTCACTGTTTTGAGGGTCCTACATCCAGCCTGCTCCACGCATGCGCAATTACACGTGATCCAGCGCAGTCACAACGGATCGGTTCTGTCAGACTAATGGCAGGAAAGGACCATCCAAGACTGGGCAGCCCAACCATGAAAGGCGTCGTGCCCGCTGTGACTTTACTCTTCATCTCTCGTGCCATTGGCGATTAGAAGTCAATTTAACGGTCAGCAGAGAAATGATGGATCTGTGTAGTGAAACCCAAGGTGGGGTTAAGGCAGTGAGACGAGGTTTTGTATCGAGTCTCTCACAGGACAAACTGTCTACCACAGAAATTACATTCGTGTTGAAGTCTGCGCAACAATCCCTGACCGTTGTTTTCCTCTTCACCAGATGGTAAGTGATGCTTCAAGCTCTTGAGTCGGAGGGTGCGTACGACAGCGAGCATTTTACGGAATGGTGCAGCTGGGTGAACTGTCGGTCATTAGGTGGAGAAGAGGGACAACAAGAAAGCAAGCGGTTCCTAATGTACCTTGCTTTGCTGATAAACAATAATTTCCAAAATGGCGACTGAGTAGATCGCACTCTTCGGGCCTCGCAGAGGGCTGTGACGTCAGCCCAGACACTCGACTCTAGCCAATCGCAGCCGTCTCTCGCTCATCCCCCAAGAAAAATCCAACAATAAACAATCCCCAAAACCCACCCATTGCCATCCGCATTACTGCATTGATACTAGCTGCAAGTTCTAATCTCCAAGCAGTTGACGGATAGTAGGAGAAAATATAAAGGTGAGGCTTGTCAGGATGACTCGTGTCACTCCATACTTCATACTTCATTTTCATCTTTTTCACAAATGGCAATAATCAGGATAATCAGTCTTAGGAAAAAGTATTATTGTAGAGAAAAAGTTAGAGGATAGAGAGAAAAAAAATGTGTAAAGAAAAAGATGTAAAAAGGAGAGCGAAGAGAAAAGGTGGACTGGGAGAAAGGTGAGATAACGAGATATAAACCAACAGGCAAAAAACACCTCCCACAAACAACGAACAAAACAACCAAACAAACAATCAAACAAACAAACACAACAACAACAAACAAGCAAACCCAAAACAAACCAAAAAAAAAATCAATATGATGAAACAGCGATAATCAAACAAATACTCAAGCAAACAAACGAAACCCCCCAACAAACAAAAACGAAACAATAATACACAAATAAGGAAACAAACGTACAAAAACAGAGATGAGAAAGGGACAAACAAACTTACAAACAAATCCAGAGAGACTGTCAAGACGGACAAGAAGAACAACTAGTGTCCAATGTTTCGCTGACCCTGATTATCGACATTTTACTCACAAGTTCAAAAGATTCCGCAGCACGCTTCTTCCTTAAACGCACAATGGAAAATATTTCCTAAAATAAGGCCACGACCCGGTCAGCAAAAGTGCGAGACTAAAAAAAAAAAAAAAAAAAAAAATGGCATAAAGGCGTTGCTATGGGAGACGCCAAATTTGATTTGATGTTTAATGATGCGGAACAGAACGATTCCTTGCAGTGAATTTCAAGAAGGCATTCATCACACCGCCATTTTTCAAATGTAAATACAGTGGAGGCAAACTTATTGTAGTGGGAGGAAAAAGAAGTCCTTCAACCTCAGTTGAAGTCATTTTCAGGACACAATTCCTCATGTCGATACAAAAGTATTAATCTGATGTTGTCTACATAGAAAGCAGAAAATATATATGGTAGGAAAATCTTGAAAAAAACCTACAAACAGAAAACGTTTCATTTATACTTTCAACCCTTCCATTTGTTATAAAAGAATCTGGTGATTGAATAACGAAGGTGAAACACCACCATCAGGTGCAAATTGTTCCCAAAGCTTCCAAAACATTAAGGCTGTCGGCCATCTTGTCAGAGGCGAGACAGGACTCCTCCTCCTTCTCCTCCTTCTTCCCCCTTTCCTCCTCCTCAACCCCACCGAGTTGCAAGACAAGGCCAGTAGAGACACACGTCGATATTATCAGCTGGGCCGTTCAGACAGATCGAAATCCGAGTCAAATTTCATCGGAATCTTTCTTTACCGAGTCTAAAGAGTAGGTAATGTGCCAAGCTGTGACCGCAGATTGGGATGTCTGATCAATCAACGGTCGGTGGACGACTCGCCGCCTCGTGCCGGGGGGAAAAGGACATCCAAGGATGGCGGCGATGCCAGGAGATGTTTGACGTTATTTCATTCGTCAACACAAAGTTAATCGTCGACGAGAAAGCTTCTCAGATTGGACATGTTCGCCAGCTGCAGGAAGTATCAGTTGCGCAAAGGTGATGAATTCCAGTTGACCTCTTAATTTAGAACTCGGTCAGACCGCGAGTCTGTGTGTGTGTGTGCATGCGTGCGTGTGTCTGTGTTTATGCGTGTGTGCAACTGTGTGCATGCATTCATACTTGAACACAACACCTGATGTGTCATCTAGCCAGGATTATTATCATCTGATCTTTTCTTTTCAAAAGTTAAAATATTACTTTTGCTTTGAATACATATTTCTCTCCCTCTCTACGTGCTTCGAGAAATCAAAAAAAAAAAAAAAAAAAATAAAAATAAAAATAAAAAAATAAAATTTACGACCAAACACAGTTATTTTTAAGTTGAATACATTTTTTCACTCGCCGTCTATCAAGAAATCAAGCAAGGCAGTGAAAGGCAATATAAGATAAGTATCAAGCTATTCTCTGTGTACCGACATTTCACAGTTACTCGAGAATCAAAGGATGGCCACAGAAAGATGGACAGACAGACGAACAACCTCCCTGTGATTAGTCGTAACACCTGGTCTAATAAGAATCCCTGAAATAAATACTTGGTCAACTGGCTGCATCTAAAGCGGCTTGGTAACTAAAACCACAGGAAGCAACGAAAGAAGAAATAAAGGAAGAAGAAGAAGAAACAGGACAAATGTAAGTCTGTGTCAGACATACAATAAATTGTTAAAGGGTCAATAAACTTAAAGCTCTATGTAGTTAGAATTTCACAAAAACTTTTAAATTGTAATTTATTGATCGATTAAAAAAAAAAACCACCACATTGATGGGGTCTGATTTGACCTTTGACCTAATCTCAGCCTCATATTAATGAGGTATTGCCATAAACGCTAGTCTAGTTTTGTGATAATGGGGCCTTGATTCCTTCCATAAAACTTAGTGAACATTGCAGGTCTCAAAGAGGTTTTTGCAGAATAGGTAACTGGTAATGAACTAAACCCAGACACTTGAAACAAAATGTTCGTCTCAGATCAGTCCTTCGGAAAGGACTTCAAAAGAAATGACCAAAGCTAGACAGCATTCGAAAAAGGAAAAAAAAAAAAAAAAACAACTCCAATGAGAGTGAAGACATCAGATGAAGCAAATGAGTGTGGACAGATAATTGGTGGAAAGAAAAAAACAGCAGATAGGCAGCTTGTCCAAAAAGTGTGTGAGAGAGTGCGAGAATAAGTGGACTAAGCTAGTGTGAAACCATTAGTGAGAAGGAAGGTCAATGACGAAGAAGAAATAATAATAATAACAACAATAATAATGAAAGCTAGGAAGCTTCAAGAGGAGAAAGAATCAATATACAGACGACAAGATGGATGAATAAGAAGAGAAAGACAATAAGCCGACGAAGAACAGGTGACGATAGAAAGTAGAATGGTTGAAACACTTCGTGATCATACGAGAAAATATACATCGCATTGATGGACGAACTGAAATAGACCATAAAGTAAAAAAAAAAACAAAAAAAACAACAACCCAAAAAACAGAGATGATGTGGAAAAAAGGAATAGGATTATGGGAAGAGAATAGAAGTGAAGACAAAGATGTGAGCTCTTGTGTGTGTGTGTGTGACAATGTACGGTATTTTCTCGTTAAAACGTGGAACACTGGCCCTGAGGAACGGGTCACGTGGGTTGACAGTTACTACGTACTTCTGACCACCCACGTTGACGTAATACTACAAGAGAACGTTAGAAATAATGTTCACACCTCAGACAATATATATAAATACAACGTTTGGTTTATCTAAGAGGAATCCAACCATCCGCGCTACCCGAGCTCGCTTATGTTATAGTGATGTGAACTCTCGTTATAACAAACATCCGCTCCCACACAAATACACTCAGCATAAACAAGTACATCGTTTCAAATTATTTCAAGTTGTATTCAGCTGAGTTTATTTAATGTTTAAATATTAGAAAAACTGCTAAACTACTCCTGACTCTGCGTATTCACGCCACCTCCTTGAATAGACAAACAATATTAATTATGAAGCATAAGTCAGGATTAATTTCTTCCATTAACCTAAGACTTATGTGATATTTAATTATAACATTTACAAAAAATGGAAAAATCCGTTTTCTAAATGAAAAGTGCCATCTACAAACTCAGAGCAGTTCCTCCTCCCCCCTTCCCAAATAAAAAAAAAAGAAAAAAAAAAAAAGTAAATAGATTACCGGACGACCGTAGAGTTTGGCATCGGATTTACTCAGCTCTGTTTACGCCCAGTAAGTCACATTTGTGAGTGGTTCAATAGTTCTAACCAGCTACACTGACCACTCTTACCTACAGTCATTTTTCTAGCAGTCAAACTTTCCTTGTATTTTAAAGCAAATTTTTGACAGTAGAAGCAGGTGTCCTAATGCACTAGAAGCTTTCTAAAAAGCCGACTGATAAACGGAAGAAACCGTTTGGATACATTCAGCCAAAATTTCAAAACATTTCCAGACCTCATAAGCAAACTGTAAAAATTCCATGACATTTCCGAACTTTCCCAAAACTTTGTCAAGAGATTGCTAGTGACCGTGAGGTGAGCGCCTGACTGCACCTAGACGGCCATTGCTCCCTCCGTCACTTCCGGCTCATGCTACCACCTGGGTAGCCTGCCACCCCGTCCATAGCCACGGCTCCTGTAAGAAAAAAAAAAAGAGAAAGCCACGAAGAGAAAGAACCGAATCAAAGAACATCAAAGAAAGATAATATATTTCAAGGGAGGAAACCCCAGCTACTCTGGAGGTGTCCAGGATCGATGCTGACACAGGCATCGCGATTAGAGATGTTCTGGGGAGATCATCCGTTTCATTAACAAACTTGTGTGTCATCGCAACTCATGAGTTAGTTTGCTCAACAGACTGAACGATAAGAGATTGTAGATAGATAAAGAGAGATGTGCCGAGTAAAAAAAATAAAACAGCAAAAATCTGGTTTGAAATCTGAGAAAATAAAAGTGTAGGGCGACTTATATCGTAAGAAAGCGCTTCCACCTACATTTCACAATTGTATGAGGGAGCAGACGTAATCAGTAACACACTACAATATGTTTATAACAATCGATTTATTATTAAATCCATTTGATGAGACTGCAAAAAAACAAGTACGGATTAGACTAAAATTGATAACTGTATCGCCTTCTACCCATAATCACAAAATCTTCTTAAAAATCAACAGTTATCTTAAAGATTCAAGAAGGATGGTGATGGTTAATAAAGATTGATGCTTTTCTGCAAAAGGAACATGAAGCCAGACAGCTTTCGGAGTGTCGGAGTGTTGGAGTGTTGGAGTGTCGGAGTTGCAGAAGAGCCAAACCTAAAGTTATTTTCCTTGTCATCAATATTAGTTTAAAGAAGGCGCAGCTAATAAATATATTTAATAAAAGTTGTGCCATCTATTTCTGAGAGATATTACCATGCTGCAGATGATGAATGAAACCTTTTCTGACTGCTTCAGAAGCGCTCTCTTTGACACACAAAATACTACATCTGCAAGAACACACACACACAGACGTACACACAAGCACACAAGCACACACACACACACAAGCGCACACACACACAAGCACACACACACACACAAGCGCACACACACACAAGCACACACACACACACACAAGCACACACACACACACACACAGAAATTATAAGAATCGATAGAAAATCGGAGAAGGGGGAAAGAAGGAGAGAAAGCTGGAATCCAATCGATGCTTTCTTGCCAGTGTTTGAAAATGTCTGTCCGATACCCGCTGATTTCCATCTCGCGAATTCTGGGTCCAGCGCAGGCTGGAGGGTCTTTTGAAGTTACTGCTGCCTGACTGTCCACAGAAGAATGGAGAAACAGACTGTCATGTCCAAACAGCAACACCAGGTCACGTGGTTACAACAAAAAACCCATCAATAATAACAACAACAGCAGCAACTACAACAACAGGCAAAGGGGATCAAGTCTAGACGTAGTAAGAAAAAACAAAAATAGCAATTAATAATCTTTCTGCACCTTCCCCTTTGGAAAGCACATTTGTCCGCGGACGCCATTCATTAGACGTGGCGGCCATGACACTCCCTCTTGTCTTTGGTTTCCACAGCTGCAGCTGCACAGCTGCTGGTCGGTGCATGACTAGTGTGTTTCAGATCATTAGCAGCTTCGTTTGATTGTTATTGCCAGCCCAGCAAGCTCCAGACAGCTGATAACCAGCTTTCTCTTCTTTTTCTCCAAATTTCCGGTCTATTTTAAGCGATGACCACGTGATCTGCTCACGACAGAAACACTGAATATATTACATTTTTGGAATTTCACGCAGACGATATTTAAGACAACGTGGAGAGATTTTTATGTTTCTCTCTCTCTTTTTTTTTCGTTTACTGGAGACTTCTATTTTTATTTCATTTTCTCCCTATTTCTCTCTTTCCTACGTTTGTTTTACAATAATCGCCAAAGTATTAGCTGGGGAATAGGTTGACATTGCCTAACAACAACAGGCAATTATACACATGGAAAGAAGAGAGAGAGGAAGACAGAATGACCAATGTTACTTCAATTGTTATTTTTTTGAACACCGTGGTAAGCAGGTCTCGTCTCAGTGGAAATAAGAAGGACGAGGCATGACAGAGGAGGGTGAGGAGTGGAGATGAAGCATGTCGCCAGACTGGCGGGTTGCGGAGCCCGCGTGGGTCAGGGAGGCAAGTCAGGGAGTGCCCAAGTTCCAGGAAAGAAGAAATTAAAGTAATTGTCTTGAGCTGACCTAGTGTTGCAGCTGACACTTCAGAGATGACCTGGGGTCACCATAGGGTCACGTGCTCGATATATTCACGGCCCCAGTAACGTGGCCAAGTTGCCACCTGCTCTCTAGGTCCCGTCAGGTCGTGTGATAAAGATCTCTGTATGACATTTACACAAGGACTGGAGAACTGTATATCGTGTTCACAACTTTCATGATCCGAGAGCTCGACGACTTTGTCACGTAAATATCACGTAAGCTATACGGGAAAAATTTAAGAGCGAATCGTCCTGGGCCTGTGAGTGAACTGTAAAAGTAGGACGAGAGTTGAAGTTCGGAGATAAATTTTAGTGCTACTCCATTAAGTCGAAACCTTGCAGTTCTGCAACATCTTCATTTTTTTTTTTAATTTTTTTTTGACAGATGGCTGTACACTCGCTGTTTCTTTTAAGCCCAATCAATGTCCCAAATATTTCGAGTTTTCCAAGAGATAACAGGTATTATGGTGTGTGCAAAGCTCAGTAGAGAATTTGCATAATATTGACGAAATTCTTGAGGTAGAAACATCTTTCTTGATCAGACATTTTCTAGAAAACACTTTCTGTGGAAAAAATGCATGTAGTTGCATCTGTGACTAGATCGATGTTACGGAGATCCCCCAGTGAACAAAACACATCAATCCAAACTACTAAGATGTTTGTTTGTTTTTCGTTCTATCCAAATTAGACTTTGGTGGTGTTTTTCTGTCAGGCTGTCAACAATACTTTATTGACAAGCTTAGTCGCAAAGTCCAGAACTCTTCTGTTAGTCTTGTCCTCAAGACTGGCAAGTCCGAAAATACCACAGTACTCATCGCTACTCTCCTCCGGCTTCCACTTAAAGCAAGAATTGTCTATAAGCTCAGAACTCAGTCCTCTGCTCTCTGCCAGGGTTTCTTACTGGCTCCTGTTCTATTTCTCTAATCTCTTATCTGTCCACACTCTTCTAGAAGCCTCCTCTCCTCGACTGACTCTTACAATCTATCCATTCCACATACAAAGACAGTCTCAATATGGACAACGTGTGTTTTCCTTCTCTGCTTCTAAACAATGGACCTTTCCTCCAGACCACATTCGTTAAACGGAAACAAAGGCAATATCCAAACACTCATGGACCACATATTTATTTTAAAAAATGCTATACTTGAATTTTGAAAATCATTGTAACTGATATTATGTACTAATGCAATTTATTTTACATCGTATTTAATTAGTCATATATTTTTTCATACCTAATTTCTTACTGCATTTTTTTAATTACCTGTTTATTCTTTAGCCTTTTGATTACTGGCTGTGTTTTGTGTATCCTAGCATCTGATTGGTTAGCTAGTGTTTCAGTCATTCCCTATGTTATTAATTTATTGTTGACCAGCGCAGAGAATGCAACCTGCTTGGTTGTGATCGTCGGTATAAGAGCCTGCAGTACAGGTAAATATACTACCTGGTCGTCTTTTCATCAATGGCGGCTTACAACAATGGTCTTGCTGTAGTGAGGACGATGCGTTGCTTCCGTTGCATCGGGAACTTGTTTACAAAATTATTTTGAGTCAGTGTGCTTTAGTGTAAACACTTTTGGAGGAAAGTAAGTTTTCTATAAGCAGCGAAAGCTTGGATTATTTGAAAATTTATGACGACTATTTTTAAATTGACACTAAAATCATGGGCGACATTAAATGGAAAGTCCCAAGAAAAAATACCAGAAAGACAGACGAATGAACGAGTGAAATGCTTCTCAGACTTCCCATTCCACCCCCTAACACAAATATAACCCCTCCCCCCCCAAAAAAAAAACAAAAAAAAAAACAAAACAAAGCTTTCTCATCTTGCGAAATAAACGAGGACTTCCGGCCAGGGCCAGGAAGCGAACCCTAAGGTTGAACAGCGGATGGCCTCTCGTTTGGAACAGCGGGTGTCCAGACGGCAGGCTCAGACATGAAATAGGATGCCAGCAAACGAAAACATGCAGGTGGGTGGGGTGGACGGTGCTGATGGCGGGTGGTGGTGGAAATACTGAGCAAAGCGGAAATGCACTGTCCTGCACACGTGGACGCCATGCTGCGATAGTTTTCCTAATGTTCCACCACACACTATCAAGCAGGCCGCTCGACACCCAAAAATAGCTTCGTCTTCCGGATGAACACTTTTTTTTCTTTACTCCGTCGAAGTGTGGCATTTCCTGCTAAAATGGACGATTTAAGTGTCGGGAGGAAGAAAACTGGGACGGGACAACACTTTGATTTTGAAATGTTGATGGACTCGACGACGCAGTCTGGAGGAAGATTCTAGTGCGACGATATAGGTTAGCGCCGTGAGGACCGCATCTTCAGGTGGGGCTGGTGTCACGTGACGTAAATAATAATAAGTCTTAAGTCACTGGTCTCAAGACTTCGGTAAGTTTGATGTGAACGGTCGACTTGCCGATGATTTGAAGACCTTACATGCACACAGCCCAAGTGTGCTCGTCTTGTCTCACATGTGTCTAAAACAACAACAATGACGACAACAACAACGATGACGACAACAACAGCACTTTACTACGTCTTTTACAACCCCAGAAACACAAGACTATCACTGTCTAATCCATAATTACAAAATCTCCAAACTCCCTATTGTAAAGTAATATTCCCTACCCACAGAAACATCAGATTTAATTTCTTCATTTCAAGGATGACTGGATTTAAGTGCTTGCATCATTATGATATTAACAAACATCTTCAGAACTGGCTCTAAATAGCAAAGTTTTTTTTGACATTTATCATGAGGGTGGCATTCTAATATATAACTCTACATTAATAAAACTAATTACATATATGTTTCCCTGTCATCGCGCTCAGAGAAACTTATTTGTCGTTATTACCTAGCACATGAATTCTCTTACATAACAACAGAATATAGACTGACATGTTCAACAGGAACATATGACACTGTCAACATTCTCCATGGAGGCCGGAGAAAATGCCACAGGCTTCTAAAGCAATTTTGACAGGCTTCGTGCAGATGGCGCCACTTGCCAGCCCCGGCAAACACGCGCATTGAGAGAATAAAAATCTCTCTTTTATGTCTGCGGCCGCATGCGCTCTCACAGCGAGGCTCTTCCACAAGTACTCATACTCCAAGCCAGTCGCTTGTCGGGAGGACATTTTACTATCAGAAGCCCTTCTCGCCGCATCTTCTCGCCTCTTCCGCCCACGAGATCTCGCGATAAAAAACGAGACCCGCCATTATTGACCTAGATATGGGAGTTGCCGTTCGAAAATCATTTTCCCGCGTCTTTTCAAGAGTTGGGCCGCGCAGGTTGTTGGTGTGTTTGTGCGTGGGGAGGAGGGGGATCTGTCTGCCGGTGGGAAGCCGGGCCCGCATTACCTCCCTGCATTGTGTGGCGCGGAATCTCATCTGCCGTGCAATGCAAGGGTCGATCACTGGAGGTTCGATCTGTTTGCACAGTCCATTACGTCCCCCCCCCCTCCTTGAGCAAACGGTCTGCCTGGAGGCTTACGGCTTGTTCGCAGGACTTGAGTGTTAATTGGCAATGTTTTTGTCGTGAGTAAGCAAAGTCGGCATTCTGGGACGATTAATGAGCAATGGACAGTGGGTCACGGGGTCAGGTAAGGATTAGAATAACAGACAGCCAGACACGCCGTGGTTGTAAGAAAGGTGGAGGAGGTGGGCAATATGGTGGACAACACGACAACGTGCAACGGTCAAAGAATTGGGGTCCGACATAAAAAGTATTTCATCGGCTGCTGAGAAAAGGGAAAGGCTTTTGCCATTAGACCTTCCCCCTCAAGAAAAAAAAAAACAACAAAAAACCTCAGCAACAACAAAATAACAACAAAGTAAAAGCCACATTTGAAGTAATACATTCTCTGATTTTCAGACCTGGCAGTTGCAAAAATAGGTTTTTAGAACTAAAAGGCCCATGCCCTTTAAAAAAAAAATCCAAATCATCATCTAAAAGTTTACAAAATTAAAGAAAATTTCAAACTTGCGTTATATATGTCCTTCTTCTCGTCCACGTGCGCGCTCGCATGTTTGACCGTTACCTACTCACCCGTTGTATGTCCAATCATCGAATAGATCATCATCTGTGAACGGAATGGTTCTCTCCACAAAACAACCTGCGAATCTCCTGGTAGCCGCTGACAGTAAGTGTATGGAGATTTTTGTCCTCTCTAATAAATAATGTTATGCCTTCCCTCTTTTTGCAACCATTTTTCTTATTTATTATTTTCCTTCGTTTTTCTAAGTACACCAGTGGAGTTACGGGCAGACAGTTTGTGACAAACCTAATAATTGACGACCTGACCTTCTGGATCATTTTATTTCTTCACTGAGCAAAGTTTTTGATCATCAATGATCGTATGAGGCTGAGCACTGAAAGTACCAAGAGTTAATTGTAGACTAGACCTCAAGTCTCTAGTGACTAGACCTCACGTGACTGCCAGAAAGGTACTTTTTACCTAGAAATGTTTTGTGCTCTCTTATGTCTGCTGGGTGATGTTACATGGAATGTAGAATCAGATAATTTTCAGAATACTTCATGAAACTCTAGTGTCAATGGTCTGATTGAGAAATCAACTCAGTAACAGAAATTTTGAGCTGATAGCCACATCATCAACCTCATCCTCGTCCTACTCCTCCTCCTCATCCTCATCCTCAGTCTAGATCACTAGCTTCACTCGTGTTCAATCCTGCAAAGTATGTAATAAGAGATATATATAAATATGATAAGTGGACTATCTTATAATCAATCAACAGCGTTTTCCTATTTTGTGAGCTCTAAACATTTCAATAAAATTAAGAATGAGTCTTCAGCTGAGACAATAAGAAATGTTGTTAGCATGGCTAACACTGTCTTTCTGCTCGACTGTCATCATCGAGGACATGTCCAAAGGACTGCAATACCTTGGAACAAATGAATAGCTTGTCAAATCTTCTATAAAATCTGCTTATCAATCGTGTGCTTAAAAATTATGTTCGTACGGAGATTTCTACTCGCTCTTTCATCAGCCTCGGCCTCTCTTCCTGTATCACTCATCTTTGCTTTGGCCTCCTCCACTCTTGTTTCCGACACTTCCTTTTTTAATTTCTTCTTTCCCCCTTTCCCCCTCTTTCTTTGATCCACAGCATCGTTCTTGAAGGACTCCCCCCTGTCCCTGGCGGCGGCTTTGTTGTTGGTGCTTCCTCCTGGAGCTGACAATCGATGTGATGGTCACGGCCACAGCCTCCCTCTCGGTGACATCAGATGACACCAACCAACAGCGACATCTACAACAATAATGCAGTGTAATACCCGCCCACAGTGTTGTCGCTGAGAACCTTAGACGATAAGAAAAAAAAATGAATAATGTTGTCAACTTCACTCAGACTCACGAGGTGGCCGCTGCTCGAGCAGTGATGATTGCGCATCACGTGACTCTAAAAAAGAAGTTGTAACTGCCAAGACAACGACTTGACTTTCCATAAATCTCATTGAACAGGGTGACGTGCGCGGCGCTGGCGGAAGTGGGACGTGCTGATTAGACACGTTGCGGAAGACATTTTTGTTTCCTGGCGAGAAACAATAATTCGGGGCAGCACCCTCACTTTTATTTACTAACTTGATTAATCAAATCTCGTGCTGCTTCGTGAACATTCGCTTACTTAAGGGCGCGTGTCTGCTCGTGCGAAGACGTCTGGATATCCCTCACCCACCACACACACTTTCCCCACTTATCCCCACTTTGTATTCCAAACTCTTATCATCGTCCTTTCCTTAATATCTTTTGATTGTATATCGGGTGTTTACTGTTTACCATTGATACCCCAGGGCTGCCGTTTGTTTTTTTCAAATGACCAAAGTTCAATGGAGGGTGGGGAAAATCTGCGATTGCCTCAAGGTAGAGAGTTGTGATGATATTTCCCTTAAAATTCTTTTAATTTTTTCTAAATAAAATAAAACTGATAAGGGTAGGGCAAGGAAATGGGGTACAAGATAAGGAACAAGTAATAGGCCTCGTTCGTCTCTGATACATAATGTCAGACTGTTCAAACTATAAACTAAGAGCCTGTGGTCACGTGACTTGGTCTCCGGAAAGCTGCGAATAGTTTCGTGACCTACCACGTGACAGGTCGTAATAACGGGACACGCGTCCCTCTAGACATCGAGTAGGACAGGGACTAACGAACAAACGAGCAAACAGACAGGCCTACGTGAATCAGTACCGGGTCGCACGCATCATACACAATCAAAGAAATAGTTAATTAAGCACCGCACCAGACCTGCAGCGGTGGAAAGGTCAGAGGTTAATTACTTACTCAGAGCGAGAATTTTCTCGGACATTTTAAGAAGGCCCAAGATGGCCTGTCGCCCTAGATTCGGTCCTCAAAATGAGGCTTTAGTTTCGACATCGCAGTTCAGTCTTGCTCGCAATCAACCTTAACAGCTGTCTGTGACAGGGGGGCACCACAGAACCTTCTTTTCACTCCTTCTGTTTTTTTTTCAGACAAATCTCTCCTCCGTTGACAACAAACCAGATAGAAATATGACAGAACAGCACAGCTTCGGAAAAAAGGTTAAATTCAAGATCGTCCAAATAGCTTTTTATTTTCAGGTCTTTGGGTAGTGAGGTGTTAGAGTCTACCCCTCCCTCTCACTGCTTTGTTTTTGTCCTCAATCCAGGAGTCAGGTACCCGTTCCCGACAACTGGGTTGAGTGGGGGAAAGTCACTAAGCCACACGGTTATCGAACCGTTCAACATCCAGGTTCGAACGCCAGTCGTTTAATCACTCGTCTATCCGCTTCCCCAGTCTCAAGACGAGAGCAAAACTCTTCTTGCGTGAACAGGCAACACGCCGACAAAGCCAAGCCTCAGTGCTCGGAAACGAAATCCGTCTGCGAACGATCGCCATTATTCACTGGCTGGCATCACGGCATTGGTCGCTGTGGTGTACGCTGGTGGTGCATGCCCCACAGCGGTGGTGGTCATCGTCAGTCGGTTATGGTGGCGGGGACTGAGTTCCGGCAATGGGAAGGGAGAGGAGATCTTTACAGACCTTGCCACCCACCTACTGGAGCTTCAGCTGAGGGCCATCCTAGACACAGCAAGGGAGGCACATCCATACCCACACACCCACACCCAGCCGAATTATGGAAGAGTGGAAGAGAAAAGGATGGAGGGGGAGGAGATGGTCACGTGGTCAGTCGTGATAGAGCGACCGCATCCTGGCGACTTGAATGGTGCTTATGTAACAAACATATTTCTTTACACCAAGTACCCGAAACACAAAAGTCGCGAGATACTGACGAAGCAACATCTCATCTGTGTCAGGGTACGTGCTGTGATCTCATAACTGAATCCAAGAAATCTACGAATATATTACTGACATCATATACTACTACTACTACTACTACTACTACTACTACTACTACTACTACTACTACTACTACTACTACTACTACTACTACTACTACTACTACTACATGGCAATGAATATCCGACAAAAACATCTCTTACCTTGTACTCGGGGTAACTGAAATGTAATCATGGTGTTCATTTCAGAAGCAACTGATGAACTATTAAAACAGTAACCTGAAGTGGATTAGGGAAGGAATCAAAAAAAGAAATAAAACCCCCGTCCGCCAATGTCTGAGTGTTTGAAGAAACGGTAGTGTCATTCAATATCCTGAACTAGTCAGGTTTAGAAACAGAACACTAAAAGCACGCCAGTGGCATTTTTACATCCGGGTTCTCGGGAATTGATGGGTAACCGATGGAGGACGGCGAATGGAGGATCTTTGGGACGAAAACCTCCTTTTTCGTGGTCAGCAGATCGGTTGAACGAGCGCAGCGGAGCGTGAGGCCAGTCTCAAAAGGAGGCTGACCGGGATGGGACAGCCTGAGAGGACGGGACAGGACTGAAGCTGTGATGGAGGTGACACATTCCGCCATTGATTCAGCGGCGGATCGCAGGTTTTGGTAAAAAGATGGCAGGCTTGGCGATTTAGAGGCGTGAGAAAACGTTTGGAATAAAATCGATATCGATTTGTAGAATTTCCTCCCGCGCAGGGACTCAGGTCTCAAGCAGACGTGAAATGATAGGGTCTCGCGAAATCTGACCTCGCTAAACGTGAAGGGTCAAAGGTGAGACCTGGATGCTCGGGGTGCAGGATGAGACCCAATGAGAGAGGGAAAGGAGACCTAATGAGGGAGTAAGATAGCGCTTGAGAGGATAGAAGACGAAGCAGATGAGGTTCGCAAGATCCACAAGTTAAGTCCCTTGTTCAAATAATAACAATAATAATTTTTTCAACAAACCATCGAGGTGTACATGAAAATGAGTGATCAGTAAAGCCGAGAGTATGTGAACACAGTCATTACACAGTGAGTGACCGAATAGCTTGTTCGTGTTTCTGGTTTCTCTTCTGTTGCGGTATGAGTAAGTGGATCACGTGTTCAGTTGCCAAGTTTGATAATTTAAATATCTAAACAGCTGGAGCTTTTCCGTGGTTTCAAATCTGTCCAACCAAACTCCGTCCCGAGCAAGGAGACCCACCTCAGACCCATGTCGCACTCGGCGAGCGTTCAGTCGTTCGGATTCCTCATAATGGTGTTGGTGAGGGTAAAGGGGGAGGAGGAAGATGGCTCTACCCAGGGGCTACAGTGAATGCACCTTCTTGCCATTCCAGCCTCCCACGCGCATGCGCCGTCAGCAAGTCCACAAGCACTCGATGGTGGAGGACGTTGACAAAGTCTGACGCCGCTAATTGGCGACGTTTGCGTGAAGAACCCATCCAGCGGTCACGTGGCTGGGTGTTCGCGTTATGCTTCGGACGAGGGCTTTACCTTCTGTAATCAGCGAATGGTGCAAAAAATACAGCTGGGATTCTTGCTTAAACACTTCACTCGACGGATTCTGTCTGTGGTTTGAAGCTTTTCTGTAAAAATGTAAAAGACGGTTCTCGGAGATGACAGTGTTTGAATGGGCTGACTTAATGTAACTTATCTAAAAGCGATGATTTAAAAAATGAAAAAAAGTAAAATCAAAGAAAGAAATTCGCTTTAAATTTGAATTAACTGCCAAAAAGCAGAATTAAAAATAAAAGTCATTCACTTGTTATTTAATGCTCATAACAGTGAGATTTTTTTCTCGCGCCTTTCCCCACTTTGAAGTCGGTGCAATATGCTTTACAAATACAAAACAAAGTAAAACACACAAACAATGCATTAATATCATTCATGTAAATCAGGGAAGCAGATAGCTGACTGATTAAAGCACTCTCATCCAAACGCAGAGGACCGCTGGTTCGATACCCGTTGGCGAAGCACACATCCCCTCCAGCCGACCCAACTGTCGGAAATAGAACGTTTGAGAAGGCAAAGCTGCAAGTTGGTGGTTGTGGTGGGAGGGAATTTGAGGAGGGGGAAAGAAGATCATACCTCCCTCAGAAACAGCTAGCGCCGAGAAAAGTATGTCTCTAACTTCTCTTAAGCGACCGAAAGGTTAGGGAGCGACCTTTACCTTATCAATCAAATAAGAATATATTTTTTCGATTTTTTTTCATTAGCCAGAAAATAAAAATTTGGAAAGTAGTTTCCTCCTGAATCGGCGTGTAGCGGGGTATATAATCCTATAGCAAGCCATGGGATGTGTCATGGCGGAGCGTTTGAAGGCGAGAGAATCAGGGGCAGGGCAGCCGCCATTGGACATCGACTCACTGCTGAAACCCTCCATTGGTCAGAAGTCAATCATCTACTCAATCCTAGGTTAGACATCACTTATTTACTTAATCCTAGGTTAGACATCATTTAGTTACTCAATCCTAGGTCAGCCGTCAATCATCTACTCAATCCTACCTTAGACATCATTTATTTACTCAATCCTAGGTTAGCCGGCAATCCTTCACTCGGTCCAAGATTGCTGTCAATCATTTACTGAATTTTGAAGATTTTTTCCCCTTTCCCCCAAACATTATTTGACTACAGGCCTATACGTGTATACTAATTAACTGTATAGCCAATTATAGTTCTCTTATAGGTGGTAATTCGTCTCCACAATTTTTTTTTTAAAAAAAAAAAAACTGACCGAAAATTGTGAGAAAGTGAAGAGCATGGCCTGAGAACGCATCAACACTAATGTCCAACAATAATTTATGCATTTGCGACTCCGCCGCATACACGCATCAATTATTCACTGATTGTCAGGGAAGTGGAATACATTGGAATGTATTATTGCTGACACAGGTGAGAAAAAGGCCAGTGGCCGCGGCGCTGTCAGAGGTCGAGGTACTGAGCGAGGCATGTGTGGTGCACGTGCACTGTGTCACGCTTGACTGAATCTTATTACATCCACAATGCAACAGGAGTCGCACTACCGGGAATGATGGACCAGTCACCTCAGGGGCAGAGTACAGAGTTATTGCATACTAGTGACGGGAATGAGCGACTGAGAGCCAAAAAACAAGACAAATAGAGAGATAAAAAACACAGAAAAATATAAAACGCCAGAGAGAAAAAGAGAAGAAATAAAAGGCGGAGAATGAAAGAAAGGATGGGAAACATGAAAAATTAAAAGAACATAGAAAAAGAAATAAAAAGGCGAAATGAAAGTGAGTGAGAGGAAGTCAGGAAAAAATTAAAGGAAGAGAGAAGACAACGACAGCAAGTTATAACAGGCGAAAAAGAAAGAAGGAGAAATAGGGAGGAAGGAGAGGGCACCTTATGAAGTGTTTTTCTCCGCTGCGATGAACACATCAGAAAGTTACGCCAACGGTCACACCTCCCAGTGTAATTGATATGTTTGTGACTGACCATAAATAGCAACAATGGACAGCAACAATAGCAACCGAAACAAGAAGCCTGACCCATCGCCATCCATACTCCTCCACCTTCCAGAAAAAAGTCCTGGTGTGTGCGTGACGTCAGCCACTCTCGGCTGCTGACATCCTCCAAAACCGCTTCTTCTCTCTGTTTTTTGTGGTGGTGGTGGTGTGGTGGTGGTGTGGTGGTGGTGGTGGTGGTGGTGGTAGAGAGTGGGACCAGCACAACAGGGTGCACCTTCAGCAATGAATCTTGTTTCCTCGCTGGAAGACATTGTGTGGTGTGAGAAAGAGTTAGATGGAGTCGTGAACAGAGCTACATGCAAGGTCTGCAATATGAGATCCGTTATCTTCAGCCTCGATTTCGCCAGCTTTTCTCCTGTTCTTTCCTTGCGGCCTCCAGACTGTCTGGTGAATCATGCCGTATATTAACGGTTAGTGTGTTTTATGATGAAAGCTTCTTCACGCGGCAAACCCAGGGACACCGTTTGAGAGGAGGAAACGGGGCTTTTGGGGGAAAATCGCGGATCCCAAACGTTTACTGCGGAAACTGAATTTGCTGGTGAATTACGCAGGTCCACCATTCTTTATTCCGGAAAAAAAGTACTCAAAAAATCAGTTTCTGCTTATTTTATGGTTTTACAATCTACACATAAACCAAAACATCGAGTTTTTTTTTTAAAATAAAAATTATGTCGAGACAATCGAGTACATTTACTTTCACTGTTCAGGTGACCGCTGTTGTCACCCCAAAGACATTACAGGGCTCTCAGGATGATGGATCATTTGTCAATTTGAAGTGTCTTTACATGGTAATCTGTTTTATTTCCTTGGAAAAGCTTTTGAATATCTAGAAGCGGTCCAATGAAGTCATGGGTTCACAGAAACTTTAAGGTATGCACCTTGGATGTGACAGTTTACAGGATAGAACTACTCTCCTTTTGTCATCTACCCTCGACCCTCTTCCCCACCCGTCAGTGACACCCTCATGTTAGGTGTCGATAAAAGAATGAGCAGTCAGACCCGGATGTAAAACGACAATTCAACAGTCTGTCCATGGTTTGCTTCCCCTCATAAGTCACACCTCAAGAAGCTGGGGTCAATTACCCTGGTAATTTATTACATTATTTTAAAATTATTTCACTACATGGTCCAAAGTTCAAAACCACGCGTGTTTCTCTTCAGCGTAAATACATGTTTGGGAAAGCCACAGAAGGTTCTGGAGCAGTTTAGCGGCCTCCGACAAAAGGTAAAGCCAGCTAATCCACAATCAGAAAGAGTGGACGATGTTAAGGCAACTTTAATAAGGGATGGTGGTGGTGGTGATGATGGTGGGAGGGGTAGCTAATGGGGGATGGGGAATGCCAACGAGTCTTCCTCGCTCTTTATCATGAATCCAACGGCGGGGACATATTTCGATTTGTCAGGCTCAAAGAAAGTCACTCCGCCCTGCTTGGAAATCAAGCGCCACGGCGGCCATATGTTTTTCTCCTGGTCATCTTCTGCTCGCCGCGTGCAGGGGAGAGCACGCACACGGCGGGATAACTCCTGACAGACCAATTAAACGCCGCTACAATGGCCTCCTCTGCTGCCGACAAGCTGACCGCTGAACAGACCTCGGCGAAGTGGATCCCCTCCGAGGCCTGCTCATCAAATTTTGTCAATTGGACGTGAGCCATCAAGGACACATTTATCAAGTTTTAACTCCTCCGCGCACCCGCTTAGCGCCTCTTGCCAGCAGCCGACATGAAAACATAAAGTCTTTGGTTCTGGACGGCGAGGACAGTTTGGCACACTCGGAAGCGCAGAAATTGGAAAGGCTAGTCAGTGGTGTCATATCTCGGGAATAAAAAGAGAAACGCCGTGCCATCAAAGACTCTTCATATGAGTCGCTCGCTTCCTTCGACAACCGTCCTTTCACAGCGTCTGCTGGCCGCCAGAGTGGGGAACAGTAAGAGTGCTGGGTGAGGGAGAGGGGGTTGGTGGAGCAGCCAATAGCCAGAATGCAGCTGTCATGGAAGTCTTGCAGCTGTCCAGCTGTCTAGCTATCCAGCATGGTTGTTCGTGGCTGAAGCTGTTTGGCGCGGTGAAGTGAAAGGTTGATGAATCGACTTCTAGGCAATGAGTGCAGTTCGTAAATAACCAATAATTCCACTCAAGTCTTGGCTTGATTCCCTTGTTGTCTAAAGGGACATCTTTACCATCCTCACCTCCTCCTCCACATCATCATCAACTTTCATAATCTTGAAAATCTATTTTTTGAGATTTCTAATTGACACGTTATCCATTTGTCCTTTATACTATAGCTTTCCTTGTACATTTTATACATTTGTGTTTTATACCTTTGTGCCCGTTTACTAATTTAATTTACTAATGTAACTTTCATCACACTCACGAATATTCGCTGTGGACGGTTGTGCTATGGTTGGCGGACGGCAGGTTTAAAAAAAGGAGGGAAGTTGGGTGTTAATATTTTTCAACAAATCTGCAAGCTCTGTGATGATGCCGTTTACAACCTCACCAACTCAACATTATTATAAAGCTGACGGATGCAGCACAGATCCTCTAATGCAGACCTGGGCAAGGGGCGGCCCGCGGGCCGCATCCGGCCCGCCTCCTGTCCCTGACCGGCCCGCCCACTGGCCCGCACGCCAGTATATATACGATATATACAGAATTGGGTAAAACTGAGTTAACTATATTAGTCCGGCCCTCTAAAACCATCCCAATATCTCATGCTTGGGAAAATTAATTGCCCACCCTTGCTCTAATGCGACTTGTTCTCTCCTTTAATCCCTTTCTTGTTGAAGCTCGGTTCAGCCATCAAACCACAAGAGTTACCATCCAAATGCTTGCGTGCACGACTTCGCTGTCTGTTTGCAAACCCCTCTCCTTCCCTCCCAACCCCTCCCCTTCCACCCTGTGCATGACGAGCGCCATCAACATCAGTCCAGGAAGGAGCGAGCCACGACTTCCACTGCAGCACGACGCCATCGTCATGGTCGTTAACTCGCCTTAAACCGTGGCCACCAGCTCAAAGTCACG
Source organism: Pomacea canaliculata (assembly GCF_003073045.1). Lineage (NCBI taxonomy): Eukaryota > Metazoa > Mollusca > Gastropoda > Architaenioglossa > Ampullariidae > Pomacea > Pomacea canaliculata. The sequence goes on from NC_037597.1 coordinate 12,610,599, forward strand.
ATCGTCGACGAGGGCAGACTGGTCCTTAACAGCCATCGCCTCCTCTGCAACACCGGGTCAGGTCGCTGTTTCCGGTCTGGGCGGCCATCTGCCGCATCAGCAGCTCAGCGGCCAGCAGACGCCGGGATGTCGTCGACTCCCGCAGGGGAGAGAACACACTTTGTTTTGGCCGACGGCCCAACCGGAAGCCAAAGAATGAATCGATGAGGTACATCTGCAAGTACGAGTAGGTTCTTTGAGGATTATATCACGCAACACTTATTATTTATTTCAAAGAGTTTTGAAATCTCATTAAAATTTAAATAAAAATACAAATGTCCCGGAACGAAATCTGATCCCAGTTATCTTTGATTCTTCCTGCAGTAGTGACCAGGGAGTGTTCTGACCTCTGCACTACCCAGTGGAGTTAAAAAAACTAATAAGAAGTGATAGGCGGCACTTCAAAAGTGCTGAGAGCACAGCAGGAGAAAATCTCATCACTGAAGGTTCATCTTTCTATCTTCACAGCTCGCCTGATGACACCACAGCTCCAAACAAGGGCAGATAAGTTTTTTTTTTGGGGGGGAACTGCATCTATAAACAAGTAAGGAAAGGAAGACTAAACAAACCAAATCTTTGGTTTACATCGATTACAGTAAAGCTAATCATAATTACAAGTTAAATTTAGGGCGTCCGAATTTCTGCTTCCAAAAAAAAAAAAGTTATGTAGTCGACATATAAATAAATATATGAATGGCACATTTTCCTCAAAAAGTATAGGCTGTCCACGAGAGATAACCGTGTATATATTTATACAGGTGTTGTAAATATTGGTGCATGTAAACGATGTGAATAATACTGTATATGTATTTTGAATAAAAGAGGATGAATAAACAACCACCCATCTAACAGCACGGAAGAGGAAGAAGAAGAAGAAGACCAGTAGCTGCCGGCTGCTGAAAGAGTTAAAGTTCACGGTCATTGACCCCAAAGACTGGAGCAGTGATGACGAGACACGCTACCGGAGAGAGAGAGAGAAAGCAGTAGATGAAAATAAAAGCCGCAGAGATGAATAAGTTTCATCCATCCAATAAAGTGTGGGACAGTGAGACCCCGAGATGCGAGACCTGCCCCCCGAGGGAGCACCCTAATTACACTCCCTATGCCAGCGCTGTTGTGATGGCAAGATGGCGCTAGGTGACAGGCAGCCTCCTCAGCGACGACGGCGGCGGCGACGCAAGTGGACGGAAGCCGGCTTTATTTATTGGTGGCCTCCAGGCGCAGGACCAGCCTCATGCTCCGCCTATAATATAGCTTCGCACGGAGAAATACGATGACAGCTACTGCCCGAGAAGAAGTCTGGATGGGGGAAGAGAGAGAGGAAGAAAAAAAAAAAAAAGAAAAAAGAAAAACAAAGCGAAGTTTGATGCCAGCCTTGAAGGACCCCAGCCACTTATTGGACTCCTCTTAGATGGGTGCCTTGCTCATTTGTAGCTTATCGAGATGGCGCGCGCGTCGCTTTTGACAAAACTGGAGTGTGCCGCCAGCCCACTAAGAACGTTTAATGAGAAAAGGTTTATAGTTGAAAAGTTAACGGGGGAAACATCAAGAAAGAAGGTGAGATGGAGAGAGAGAGAGATAAATAAATCGAGAGAGAGACAGAGGGAGGGGTGGCGCTCGCTGCTGTCGGGTGGAACCGCCGTCAGACCGAGCAGAACAGTGACGTCCCTTGAAAAGAGGATTTATGGTAAGAAAACACATCGAGGGCCCGGTGCACCTCAGATATTCTGATAAATGCCGCTATGCAGAATGCGAGCAGCCATGTAACTCATGTACTCCTGCCAAAGTCGCAGAGACAGATGACAAATGGCCTAGACAAACAGGACGAGACGTTATGCTAGAAAATGGCGGTGAAAGATGAGGGAAGTGATGAAAAGTGCAAACTACTCATTTTAGAAAAATGGTGCCCCCTCCCCGTCTGTGTCTGCTTCCCAGAGAATAGCACAAACGTGGACGCGGTCGTTTTGCACAGGTCACGTACTTGTAAGTGTTCTTTGTAGAACTGGTCACGTGCTTGTAAGTGTTCTTTGTTGAACTGGTCACGTGCTTCTAAGTGTTCTTTGTTGAACTGGTCACGTGCTTGTAAGTGCTTTCTTTTTGCGCTTCTCAAGTGTTTGAAAGTGGTCTGAAATATGTGATAAAGATTTTATTTTTTTGTATTATTACAAGGAAGAGCGTACGTGCCAACGTAAAACAGAGTAAAGGATGCCTTTCTTCGAGGAATTCAAGATGCGTAACTCCGTTCATAATTCTCTCCCTTTTCTACAGTGCAAGTAAATCAGTAAACGCATAGAAACCTTGTAACGAAAGATCTACGGTTCCAAACTATCGTCGGCATTCATTCCCAGAACCATTTTTTTTTTCTCAACAGAAGGGGGTTACGAAAAATAAAACAAGACCCACAAACCACAATGTTAAGAAGCATCGCCATGGCAATTTCTAGTGCGAGGACCCAACACCCAGATTTGATAAGATTTGCTCGAACGCGTCCTCGAGCTATGTCCGCACTAAAAACTGCACGTAATGTACCCGATCCACTAGTCATATCACGATAGAAAAACAATCCTCTCTTCCATCATTCTCAGAATAAAATGATTCTTCCCATCGCCGAGATTGACCGCCATAACTCATCTCTCACCTTCCACCAAGCTCCAACAGCAACATGCTTATCATTCTGTCTCCATCTTGCAACAGCCAGCCCGGCGCTTACTTTTTACTCCCTCTGCCATATTCTGCAGCAAGATGAGTGACCGATGCCACGCGGATTTTCGAGTCTTACTGTCTGTCAACCCCAAGCAAATCTTTTCAAAACTTCAAAGACGACCGAAATGAAAGAATAAATCCAGCAATGATGGCGTGTATGATCGAAAGTATTGTCCCTGGGTCTTTGCGATTTAAGGTTTTCACTATCAGATCTCGGTCAGCTTTCTTTTGATGGTCACTGTCTGTTATTGCTCTCCCGACTTTCAAGTTGTATCGCAGCGATTCCAAAATTAAGGACGGCTCCCGATCCAGCTTCCATTTCCGCAAGATTAGGTCAAAAAAAGGAGGCAAATTATATCAAAGGAGTATGCGATTGGCACAACTGTCTTTTAAAAAAAAATTGTGTCCTGTCATGACTTATCAATTTTTTCTTTTCAACATGGCTCTACATTTGTGAATGAGTCAGCAATCTGTCTATGAGTTGTATTCATCCCACAGGGAGGTATTGAAGGTCCCTAAAGCTGCAGCAGGTGCTGTACATCCCCGCCGCCCTCGTCCTATCCACGTGAGTGTTGTGGTGGTGGCCTTGTCTTGTCCGCTGGTCCTCCAGTCATGTCCCCTTCAGCTAAAAGTACATCCCAGCCAACAACTAGCAGACACAGAAATTGAACATCTTGCCCCAGACGAGATTTGAACCCAGGCCAGCCGATTCTCAAAATCTTAGCGTGTGTGTGTGAGAGAGGGAGAGAGACAAAGAGAGTGAGAAAGAAAGAAAATTAATTCTGTGGTTGACTCCGGAAGCACATGCACTAGTAAAGGCTCGTAATAACTGTGAGCAATAAGAGTCATGCTAACAAAATAACTGCGCCAGTAAGAGTCAAGCTAACAAATAACTACACAAATCAGCGGCGTGCTAACAAATGGCTGTCGCCAGGCTCGGTGCTAACATGTAAATACGCCGCACAGGACGGAGTCCGTGGAAAGACGATCAGGGGACACAAATCGCAGAAGCAATTACTCCCCCTTTGCTTCGGAGTCAAGAGAACCTGCTGTTGCAGCGACTATACGCGTGATAAATTTCTCCTAAACTTCTCTTGATGGAGTGGAATAAGATAAACATGGCGGACATTGTAGGTCCGAGCAGAAATACAGTTTCGGTTAAGATGGACATCACCGCTAGTTTTCACTGAAGACTGCATGGTGGTTTGAAGAACAGGGGACACGTTCCTCCCCGAATCCCTTCAGGAAACTCCATAATATGTAACTGCAAATAATATGATATCTCGCGAACACATTTCTGTAGACACGCACACAAAATACGTATAAAGGGAGATCAGCTTACGACGAAGGATGGCAGACGGTCAACAGACAAAGGAATATGGACAGACCATGTTGTAGGTAGGGGCTTGGAGGTGTGGAGGGTGTGCTAAAAACCCTAAGTAGACGTTTTCATGAAAAGTCGATTGTCGGGGCTCGTCCCACGGGAGATGAAAACAGCCTTGTGCAGAATAACAAAGCCATTACCACGAGGTCAATGTAGATGGGCGGGAGGGCCGATGAGGGGTGGGTGTGGGAGGCAGGAGGGTCTTCACAATGGTATTAAGCCAAAAAAAAAAAAGATGTCTGAGGGAAGTAGGTATCCAACGAAAGATGCTGTTGCTAGCAGCTAGCCCTTTCATGTCTTTCAGTCATCGGGGTTGCCCACGGTAGGTCGGGTGTTGACAGAGGTGTGCAAAGCACAGCGACATCTAGCGATTACATTTCGTGTAACGATGGTGTGATGACAGGGCTGGAAGCCGAGAGGGCCCAACCGAAGATAATAAATTTTCTGAATCTTCGCTTAGTAGAATCAAAGGCGCACCCAGAAGAAATTCAACTGACACTGTCTCCTAATCGTGGTGAGATGAACAGGACGAGCTGGTCAACAACGGATTTGACCTGCATAAATATATAAGTATACTGTGAGTTTTAGGGAAGTTGCAATTTAAACTGTTTTGTTATCTTAACAGACCAACAGAATTCAATCACAAATCTGACTGTAAAGTGTTTCACAGTTTCAATATGTAAGTCATGGTTAATTGTTTTACCTGTTGATGTAGTGAACAAACTCTGTTAGGGTTTCTGAGGCTACAGTGGTTCCCTTACCCCATCCCCATCCCTAGTCCACTCAAGTCTTTAGGTGGAGAAAAAAAACCCAAATCAATGAACTTCTCTTTGTGTCTGCGCTCTGTCATTTTCTGTACCTTACCTGGGGCTACAGTATCGGTGCAGTCACAGTTAGGGGGCGAGGGTGGGTCAGTGCTTGGCCAGAAGCCCTCCTCCCACAATTAAGCATCGCTTGGACTTCTGGAAGTCGAGACAACAGGTGCTCACTGTTTCTGCCAGAATCACAAAGTGACATCGTGATTTAAAGTGATAACCCTGACATGATAACAACCTTCTGTTCGCTGAGTGTCTCTTTTCATATACTGTAGGAAGAGAGCGAGAAAGTAAGTGCAAAAATAAGATAATACATTTTTGCCTCTTCTGTCGGACTTCAGCACGTGGAAGGAGAGCGCGTTCAATGGCCAGGCGACTGGGTTACAACTAAAACTAATAATTCTGACATCACTACAATTATGACAACTAAATTATACATTTATCCAGTGCTATATTTACATATTTCGGCATATAACCCTCGTAACTGCCAAAACTGAGGCTGAGAACGCAGTGAGACTACTCTTCACAAAAGAGTTATCTTCTTTGGCAGAAGCCACACACGCGCGCACACAAACACACAAACTGTAGTAAGTGATGGGTTCAAATCATACAAAATAAACTCTCTGTCACGTGAAAATAATGGGAAGTTAGGACTAAATTAATTTGCTCTGAAGGCGGAGACGTCCTGCAGGCGTCATGTGACAACAACCAGAAGCGACGATCTAATGAATCAGTTTTCTAAAGGCGGACACTTGCTGTAGGCTGTACATTCCAATACTGGGTATTCGAAATAAGGGTTGGTGCCCACCCTTGTACTGGGTGTTCAGAACGAGGCTATGTATAGTGTTTCGAGAGTGCGTTACACAGAGTGTTGCTGACAGCCCCGTGAGACGAAGCAGACTTGTAAGCGGAGCTCACCTGTGCTGTGCGGCTGCTGCGTGCGACAGGCTGGCGGCATCCCAGGGTCTTCACGCGCACTGGCTGCACGAAGATGTCACCACTGAAAAATGGAGAAGGACGAGGGGGAGAAAGAAAGTGTCAGGAGGGAGAAAAAGAGGAGAGGGACAGAGCGTCGTCGTCGTCGTCGTCGTCGTCGTCGTCGTCCTCCTCCTCCTCCTCCTCATCATCACCACCACCACCACCACTTAAAGTATTATTATGTGACACTATTTCATTTTCATCATTCTCATATTTTATTTTTAATTATTTACCTTTAATTCTGCAATATACTTTGCTATAATTTATTATTATTTAATTTATAATAGTATTTATTTTTGTATCATTATTTAATTTTTTTCTATATTACTACTTGCAATCATTTATCATTTCAGCATTATTATATAATATTTTGTTATAGTTCTTTTGTGCATTGTTATTTTTTAGGAGTTTTTTTTACGGCTGTCTCGTTCCTTGTTCCCTCCCTTTAAGAGTATTTTAAAAATCAGTTTCTGCGTTCTAAATCATGATAATCAACTGACCCATGCAGTCACCTCAATTTGTAAAGGTCACTGAGGTGTCATGAGCTTTACTTCCTTGTTTCTGAAAGGGTCTCTGTTTCTTTCTCTTTATGTTGATTTCTTTCTTCTTTTTTTCTCTCTTTCTCTTTCTATGTTCTGCCTGCACGGCTTTCACTATTTTTTATTCATATGTGTACTTTTATGTCTTCTCTTCCTCTTGTCATTGATACTTCCTTCATACCCCAGCATCTCTCTCCATCTTTCTTTCTCTCTCTTGGTCAGCCGTATAATCAACATCTCAAGAACCTTGTGGACACGGCGAGTTTCCACCCTCGTCTCAATAAGTCAGCGCCTTCGGCTTGTGGGGCCAGACCAGACCAGACACACCATGGCCAGACCACGACACGGACAGCCTCTGCTCACCTGCAAATTGAAATCTAGGCAACACCAGATACCGTGTTGTTGGTGTTGTTGGTGTTGTTGTTGTTGGTATTATTGGTGGTAAAGTTGTTGTTTATATTGTGGTGCTAAAGATGTTGAGGTTGGTAGCGGTGGTGCTGTGATAAAAGTGTGGTGTTGATGGTGGTAGCGGTTAATGTTGTTAATGGTGTCGAGTTTTATGTTGTTGGTGCTTATTAATGATGTTACTGATGTTGTTGTGTTATCGTTTTTAGTGGTGTTGGTGTTGTTGTGTTGAGGTTGTGTTGTTGGTGGGTGTTGGTGATGCTGGTGGTGATCGTGTTAGTGGTGTTATTGGTGATGGTGGTGTTATTGGTGATGATGGTGTTGATAGTGTAGGTGGAGTTAGTGGCGGCGTTGGTGTTGTTCTTTCGTCTAATACCTTCCTCGCTGCCATCGACTTCCGTTTTGCCTCTTCTTCCTTCACAGCAACCACGAGGAGACTGACCCGAGTCAACTCAGGTGTAGCGACAATTTACGACATAACCGCCAGGTTCCAAAGTGGTCAAAGCTTGAGTTACCTGAGAGAAGTGTGCAGCACAGTGAGTGTCAACTAACATGAGAGTCATTAGCCTCATGAACATGAGTACATCATCGACTCTTGTTTGCTGAGGTGGTGGCAGACATGCACATGCTGCACTTACCTGAACTCAACTTCTTTTGAGCGAACGAAGCAGCCGCCTGGTCGCCAAGTCCAAAGGATTAAGGATAAAAGTAGGGAAAAGTGAAGCAAAGTGAGAGATGAAAACAAGTTTAACTTTCTTGTCGTCATAAATTTTAAGAAATTACATATTTCTAACACAAGATGTTACCGCAGACCTTAGCTATAAATCAGAGGAAGCTTAGCTATCAGGCGCTGCAAGCTGTCCACTCGATATCGATGTCTCCAAGCGGGATTCGACCCTTGGTTGCTGGCAGTCAGAGCGGACACGAACTTGTATTACTGGACTGCTGGCAGACGATTTTCTCCAGTTAACTACTAAAACGAGGCATGAGACGACAAAGCTTCCGGTTTAGTCTCATTCTTTGTTTAGGCTCGCCGAGACTAACAGCGGAGAACTTCGCAAGAGGCTAAGCGTTGGTCTTGGCAGACAGACAGCAGTCCACCTAAACACATCCATGGAGCAGACAACAGGGTTCATAAATGAAAAGTAATTTCTGCGCATGCCTATGAACTTTATCATATTGAGGAAGGAAACTTGAGGTACATGGAGCCTGTGCCAGTCGCCGCTCAACATGACTCATTACAAACACGACGGTCGCTGCAAGCCAGTGGCTTACACCACTCCCGTCTCACATACCCGTGTGGTTTTCTTTACCTGCTATCTGTTACCCGTAAAAGTAATTCGCACGGCGACTGCAACAGCAAGCCAACAACACAAAAATCAATCCCACTGCGTCATCCTCATCCTACCTGCGGGCTGGCAAACACTCCGCCAAACTTTAGACAGAACAGTTTCATGACCCAGGGCCAGGTCAACACATTCATGCACGACACCTGGACACATTCCGCTGGTCCTTCGAAAGGGAGAGATTTTAAAAGGAGGCTGTAAGGTGGTTAACTTCGACAAATATTATTTGCGAGGAATGTTGGAGGGGACTGTTGGAGTTGTGATGCTTCGCGTTACCGTCGTCGGCGGAGATGTTAGTCGCAATGTCATCGTTTCTTTCTGGACCGAATAAACTGATGTTTAGACATCTTCTGTTGATTCTTCTTCTTCTGTACATCTTCTGAACTAAACAGCAATGACCGATGCCATGACGAAAGTGGCAAGGACCGGGGTTGGACCAGGAAGCCGAGATCTTGCGAGTCGGCGGCACGCGTATCAGCCGCCTGTCGAGACAAACAATTTGACATGGAAAGTAAACGTGACTTTACAATCAGAAATGAACTGGCAAAAGGTCTGTCAAGGGGTCTGGTTGGAGTGGGGAAAGGTGCTTACCAACCGTTGGTAAGTAATCATCAATCTCTGGCTTTGTTCCCTGTTCCAACAAGAACAGTAAGGGTTCTGGCGCCGAGATTATCCCCCCGCGCGATTAAAGCTGTCCCGGTGGAGAGGTTGAAGTGAACGTCAACAAAAGGTGATAATTAATCACTCGACGATCGATAACAACCTAATCCAGGTTGGAGCACTGAGCGAGGACAGCGTCACACGCCGAGACTGACTGAGGGGAGAGTGAGCAGGACAGTCTGCTGCACGACAGGTTAGGGCGCAAAGACAAGTGGAGGCCCTGAAGGGTCCCGTCAGATCGTTTATGTCCAGCTCCTTCGTACCCAGGAGATGCCAGGGCTAGGACAAACTTTGGGTAGGGATCAGCCACAAAACCACCGGTTCTCCTGGACATAATCTCCTTATTTCAAACGACAAAGGACATGCATCTCCTGAAGTCAGTGGACTGACAACATGTATCTGCTGGAGTCAAAACATTGTTTCTTTGTGTGTCTGAAAGGAAAATGACGGAAATCAACCGACAAGGGTGTATTTGCGGATTTCCTACAAACCCAAGGAAGGCACTTAACACTTACTCACCAGTATCGAGCTACAAAAGAAGCGGCAAATCTTCGTTCGGGCCTTCGTCAACATATAGTAAGATTTAAAAAAAATATCTGCTTGCACTCTTTTCATGCCAGGTTTTTTTTGTTTTTTTGTTATTGTTTTTGTGATGCTTCACACGTTACTTGCTAAGATATCCGCAGATAATGTTATTCACATCAAAACTAATCCATCGCCATGCTGTTCTGCTATGTAGATGACTTCTCATCGTTTACTAAATCATCTGGGTCGTGTTCTGTTAACGTGTTCTCTTGTCCAGTGTGTTTTATTACTTCTATTACCCAGAATGTTCTGTTACTCAACCACCTCTTGGAAATATAAACTCACATTCTGACCATATTACAATCATTTACATAATTGTCATATCATCTAACCAGCTAGAGGAAGTATCAATTTCCTCTCTAATCACATTACAGTCATCTACATCATTAGTCATCATCAGCGTGTCTCAGTACCATTGTTCGTCGTTCGTCGTTTGCATTGTCAGGAATGCACTGCTGTAGTGGCTAGATGTGGTCATATACATGAACTATTCGACCGAAAAGTGAGCATGCTGCTCGATTTAGAGGGGAAAAAAGCAAGAGATTAGGTTGCCACCGCCAGAATTACCCGCATTTTGACCCCTTGTGGTCTCGGCTTGCCTGCAGGTGTGGGAGCGCCGTCGATACAGTACCGGAAGGTGGCGCGCGTCTGTGGCGATTGTTATCGAATATTGCTCAGACTTCTTCTTAATTAAAAAATCACCGACTGGCTGGTGTCTTGCTCATCCGAGGGACGAAACAGCATAAAACCATCGACCGTTTGTCGCAAGGACTGAAACGAAATGACATAAAGGTAATTAATGAACATCAGACTTTTATAATGTGGTCTCGGCTACACTTGCTGATGGTGTCTCGGTAGGCGATGTGTTCGCGAATGTTCGTCGGGGTTTCATTGACAAGGGAGGCAGCTCTGAACAAAAAATTTAAGAAAAACAGACCAGGGCCAGTTCTACAGCAAAATCCAGAGTTAACGACTTCCATGTTGGACTCTTGTCCACTTTGCTGTGAAACACGACCTCCCGCCAGCTGCAAGCTTCCGAGAAGATAACAGAAATTACTTAGCCTCAAGATACGATTATCGCGCATAATTGGCAGGAGTAAGAACTTGCTTCGGCATGTCTTAAATTTTTTCTTCTGTTAGAAAAAAAACCAAACTTGAAAGCGATACATTAGCCCTACTTTCATTTGACAAGCAATGCTGCTTTATGCGGTGTAATCAGGCGAGAGGGCGGACACACCGCAGTCCTCACCAACTGACGCATGGCAAAGGGCTCGAGTTCAGCTATGCCATCCATATCTTGGGTTGAAAGGTTAATAATGTTTAACTACATTCACAAAGAGAGAGAGAGAAGGGGAGAGAGAGAGATAAAGAGACTGAGCCTCACTTTGGGAATTCCTAAATCTCTCGATTTACACGGGATTAGGATGCAGACTGTTTTTATCACACGACTTCAGTTTCTCGCAGATGGTATGCATTATAAACGGCATAGTCTGCAGCCTGGTGTTCAAGCCACGAATGTAACTACAGTGTGTATACATACACAACACAATGTAACTTTATTTGCCTCGGAGGAACATCAGCAGGAAGCAGTTCACACGGTTATAACCGGGGGAAATTGGTATTTTCCGCCGAGCCAGCAACTGAGGCTGAGGGCGAAACATCCGGCTCTGTAAACAAATGCCACAGTGTGCCCACGAACTTGTATTACTGGCAGACCATTTTCTCCAGTTAACTACTAAAACGAGGCATGAGACTACAAAGCTTCCGGTTTATTCATTCTTTGTTTAGGCTCGCCGAGACTAACAGCGGAGAACTTCGCAAGAGTTAGTCTCGGCAGACGGACAGCAGTCCACCTGTAGACGTCTATGGTGTGACTGAGACGAGATCTGAACCACAGTTTTAACTAATCAATATTTAATATGTTCATAATTATATTGATTACATAATTAGCGTGTACATCACTACATATATGTACATAACAAAAAGTATAAACATGCATACAAAATATTCAAATAATCACAAAGATGCCACGAAAAAAAACACACACACTCTCTCTCTCTCTCTCACACACACACACACAAAAACTCTCTCTCTCACACACACACACACATACAAACGCACACACACAGGGTTTAGTAGCTAGAAGGAGAGCAGTCAAGTAAATTTTTTTTTTGCAACATTGGCATTTCATTTCATACTTGATGGTCACTCCAGATAATGTTTGACTAAAACACATCAAAATGAATTTCTACGAGTATGTGGCTGACTGTAGATAGCGTAAGTGCTTTCCCCAATGTCTAAATATCAGAAAAGATAGCCGGAAGCATTTTCTTTGTAAGCAGTGCTGCCACCAAGTTATCTCCCCTCAGGTCGGTCATGCGAGGGAGGGCGTGCGGGTGGAGAGCTGTTTACACTTCGCGTCTGTCTTATCAGACCGTTGTCAGCGCATTCCATGCAAGTTGATGCAGCTTCAATCTGCACCTGAAATTATTAAAAAAAGAAACTCGACAGTGTGTATATTCTGTTTGCAGGATTTCCTTTTGATCCGTTCACCTCACACACTTAACCCTCTTACTGTCGAGTTCAAGTAAGTCACACTGAGCCATGGTGTGCCGACTTCATTTGTCCGCTGTCATTTAGCTTACCTGTCTGCCTGTCTACCTGTCTGCCTGTCTGATAAAAGGACAGACAAAAGTAGAGAAAGAAAACGATGTTTCTCCAGATTTGTACTTAGGGGTCGTATGGACAGTGAATGTAAGGGGCTAAGCGTGTCTAGGGACGGCATGTGGGAAGGGAGGAAGCGAGGAAGTCAAACCGTTTTCTTCAGCCACCTGAGTTTTTCAGTTACAGGACAGAGCGGGCCTCGATCCGCTTCTATTCCAAAGTCGAGTGCACTGAACACCACAAAATCATAACAGACCACGTGACTTTCCTAGAGGCTACAAACTCTTCCTACAGGCTAGAGAATTTTCCTACAGGCTACTGACCTTCCTTACCGGTCAAGGACCCTCCAGGCTAGAACCCTGGTTAAAGGTCACGGATTCGCACTACCTTGACCATTTCCGTGTCCCCGTCTGTGTCACGTGACCGATCCACGCTAAAACACGCTAGACTAAGGTACTGCACTTGCAATAACACTTAGGTACAGGCACCACAGGTGTTGTCGTTTTTTTTTTCAGCAGGGAAGGGGGAAGGGATTTACCACACCATTCTTGATGAAGGTCTCTATTGTCACGAGGCGCTTTCACACTGGAGATGTTGGCCACTATTGTTCAGCGAATGCAAAGGAAGCAGAGCCACTTGCTTTCCACACTTCTCCTCCCATCCACCCATCCTCCAGCACTTCCTCCCTCAACCTTCCGTCTGCCTGCTTCTCTCCTCGGCGTGCCCTCATTATCCGTGGCACAGTTGCACAACAGCAGGATCGGCCATTCAAAATGCAATGCAAATGCTCTGCTTTACAGTTTGAGGGCAACGGTGGTTTGCAATCAAACAGTCATTGCTTCCCTCTTACGGACAACACGCATTCGATTCCCGGATGAGCTCTGTGCTTCTTTCAAGGACGTTGGACCTTTCTTTCCCTCCCACCTACCCCGCCCTCGCTTACATGAAAAAATACTACTTGCACCACGCATGCATGCACTCATATACACTCGTGAAGACATGCAGACAGACAAGCACATACACCACGTGATACGACTTGATGACGTAACATTGCGCTTATGTGCGCATGCGCGGTGCATGAAGCTCTGTGCATGCGAGGTGTCTGTATTTGCGTGTCAGGCTCCGTTTCTCACCCTGTGTCTATGATGGTGAGTTCCCTTTTGTGTGCCTGTGTCTGTGTGTCTGTCTGTGATGGTGTGTGCCCTTCTGTGTGCCAAACATAATTTCCAATCCTAGTCTCTCGCACGAACAAGCTGTCATTTCTGTTACGATTAATATCCAAACCTTTTGCGATCATTTGCATGCGAAGGAGTCTGCTCTCAGGATTAGTCACAAATTCAGCCGATGCTGGCATAAAAAAAAGACGAAGACAGTCGTAAAGTTCTTAACTAGCGCGAAAAGGCATCGGCATTTTCCATTCCATCACTCCGGTGCCCAGTACATAACAGTAATGATGATGAAAGAAACCTTGCGGAGAAAGAGAGCGGCGGAGAGAGATGAGGAACTCTTTGGAATGTTGTGGTGAATATCCTCCATTTGTATTACCAGATTCAAACGCTAAGCTCCCCAGACGGCGTGCCCGCGCATTTTTCCTAATTAAATTTAATGACACTGATAGGCTTGAAAGAAAATGGTTGCTAATAGAGTCGGAGCAGGGCAGATAACGACCTCCTTTTACGAGAGCTACATTCCTTCAACTACACATATTTTGTTTGGTAAGTCCGAGACATAGGCTGATTACAGGGCGAGGGGAGGCAGCACGAAAAGCAGTCTGAAGCGCAGTCATAAGGTCACGTGAGCGCGCGAGGTTTTTTTTTTTTATATACATGCACGTGCTCGCTTCTCTTTTCCGTTCACAAAATGTGCGCGTGAAATCAGATTACCCTATAAAATTTATTAACGAGTGTTACGAATTCAATTGTGCTTCTGGCCAGTGGCGCCATAACTGTTTGTCGGACACGTCACTCGTCGCCACCTGCGCTTCTTCCAGACCGTTAGGTCTAACCACGATCTTGTATGACTGGACTGCTGGCAGACGTTTTTTTTCCAGTTAACTGCTAAAACGAGGCATGAGACTACACAGTTTCCGGTTTAGTCACATTCTTTGTTTAGGCTCGCCGAGACTAATACTGGAGAACTTCGCAAGAGACGAAGCGTTGGTCTTGGCAGACAGACAGCAGTCCACCTGTACACGTCCGTGGTCTAACTCCTAACTCCCGTTAGTTTTAAATCTTTGTAGTGGTCTGCGCATGCGTGCGTGGCTGATGTAAGGGTAGAAGTCTGTTGCATTGAAAATGCAGGATCTGTGTCTAGTTTTTTTTTCCTTCTGATACTGTGTGTAATTTGACATCCTCAAGCATGTTTGTTTGTCAATAAGGGATCGTCTATTTTCTCCTTCCTGCTACAGACAGAAGGTGGTTGTGTTTGGAGACTTGTCATCTCTTGTTCTTCATGCGCGTGTTTGTATGTGTGTGTGTGAGAGAGAGAGACAAGCATCAGACCGATAAATACAATTCCGAAGCAACCAAGCAAGATTTCTTGATATTACATTGCTTCTCTTAGCTCGCTGTAAAATTATCATCCAAATTTCTGTAAAATGGTGGTGTATGGCGCCGGACATGTCCAGTCACACCTAACCTACCAACGACACCACGACACGAGTCCTGTGGCATGAAGCACACGCACCCCCCTACCTGTCAGGTGGTCAGTATGTCTGGCACAGGACTTAGTGTGAGAGGCTGACAGGATCTGAGAGAAGACCGAGGGCCGTACACTCTGCGATGCCCACCATCATCACCTCTCTCCTCCATGTCTAACGAGACGGACAGCATGAAAGCGCATGCGCCGTACAGCAAGTGGCCACTCGGAACTCCTCGCAGCAAATCGCTCCATTTCAGAGCATCGCTCCTTCGTGACAAGGAGCCGCCTGGCCTGAGAGGCGGTTCCAAGTGACATGCCTTGCCCGGATTGTCCGCCCATGTAGTATCGATGTACTTACGCCACCAGCAACGCGCGTGCCCGGGCGAGAGACTGCGAGAGGATGCGAGAGCTGGGTTGATTAAAGGATGGCGGAGGGTCTGCGGGTCTGACGTTGAAGGACAAGGAGATGGTGGCTAGAAGGAGAAGGACTGTGTAACAAGGGCCTGGTGTCAATCAAGGCATGTTTGCCGTCTGTCCACGTGACTGTGGTTGAGTTTCGTGATGAATTCTTTCAGCGCTAACCCGAACCTCTTCCCCCGAACCTCACCCCAGAGAGCTGCCATCATGTACTCACCACACTTAAGGAATGGGGACATTTTCTTTCTTCTGCCACAACACAAAGATACTTTTTTAACAAGTATTTTCCATTAACACATTACATAATTAAACAATTCATACCCTTTGCAATATAACAAACATATGAGAAATCCATATCAAAATATATTATAAAAATGTAGTCACGAGTATATGTATGATTTTAGGAAGCAGTAAAATTAAATCCAGTAAAGCAATCTGTCTTAATTATTTCTCCATCCAAATAAAACAAGGTGTTCACTTAAAGTCATCCTTGTCGTAATCACAAAGTTGTTTGAAACATAATCTCGAAAATTTTGCCAGAAATCTTGGAGATATTTACATTTCCGAAAAAATGTGTTCACGGAAATTCACACAACAAAGGCAGAGCAACACAAACTGTGTAAACACAAACACAACATTCCTGACAAAAAAAAAAAAAAAAATCACCAAGTGCCAGCTCAGAGGACAGGTGTTGGCGCAAGGTGTGTTGGGAAGATGCTAGGACAAAGCTAGGACAACGTATATCAAAGGCAGCGAGCGCCCAGTGGGTCGATATTGTCGTCACTTCCGGTGCTGTCATCTCTTTTCTTCCATTCTTTCCCGCTCCAAGGTAAAGGTTCGACCTTTAAGCCTCTTGTGCTAGAGATAGCAGTGGACTCCTTCTATAGTCCTTGACGCACGTGACAGGACTGCGGACCAATCATCAGCCGGACATTTATTATTATTCGCCTAACGTGAATAAAAGTCTTTTCATCAACGCTTACAGATTGTGAAGTAATGAAGAAAGTCAGTGATGTGACGATGGTAGAAACTATCGCTGCTTGCCGGCAACAGTTTATCAGTTTATCCCCAACGTCCTGTGTGGAAAAGACGTCCACGTGACAACGGATGTCGCGAGAGAAAGCGAGGGTAGTATGAGCATGAAAAAAAAAAAAAAGGTAATGAGCATAGCATGCAGACAAACATAAATAAGACAGACGGACGTCAGGCAGGAGGGGAGAAGAGGAAAGGGGGACAGTCATAAAAACCTGACTAGGAAGAAGACTGCGCAGACTCATACAGCTATATCGTTAGTGGCGGTGGTTGAAAATCGAACCCTGCATGCCCAGCAGGCGCCTTGTGTTCAGGGAACGGCGGGCGCTGCCGAATCCCTCATGCACTGAGGCAGTCTACGCAAAACATTTTTTCAAAACTTTTTCTTACATTGTACTTGGAAGTGGAAAGGCTGCTGGATGAAAGGGACGAAGCCATAAATGTTTTGCCGGATTCTTGTCTCTGAAACATTTGTGTTTTCCAGGATTTCCAAGCAGCTTCTTTTGAGCCCCGGATGAAAAACTAAAAATAAAGTCTTAATTGTCAGGGTGCTGACGGTCGTGCGTTGGGTGGTCTGCTGATCATCAGTCATCGTCGTCAACCCGAGACAAACTCATGTTCCTGGAACTGTCCCTCCTCAGGCCCCCCTTCGTGACTATGTTTCCAGTGGTCATCTCTGTATTTGCCTTCATCCACTCCTTTTATTCTGTCTTCTTTCTTTAATGTATTCTTCCCTATTTTTCTCTTCTCCTCTAAGAGAAGATGGTGATAGCATATTGCTGGTTTGTCTCAGTGTTGTTAAGTTAGACTATCTTGTGTTATGATTGACTTTATGGTGTCATTGTATGCTAGATTATGTGTTGGTATGTCTGATTTACATGCTGAACAGACTCTACATTTATACTAATCTCCTGGAGTAAGGGAATGAAGTATGGAGGCTTCCATTAAATGAGAGAGACCTTCCGAGACTACAGACACCACAAGTAAACAATGACCCAAAGTCTTTGTGATTGTTACATCAAAGCTTTCAAGATACAGAATTAGAAAGCAGCGAGAGGAAACCGCCGATGCTAGCAGGAAAAGAATGATCACAAAAATAAAGACAACAATGATAAAAATGTTACTGCTGCATTCTAAATACATCAACAACTTGCCTTTCTTCAGAGGAAGACTTCCATCACTAGCTCAGTGCCATCGATAGTTTCGTTCAAGAATGATTTTTTTTTTTTGGGTGGTGGAGAATCGGTACGTAATGGTTGGTTAGCTTCCGACTAATTAAAAAAGTGAATATACATTGTGTTTCCTTCTTTCTGGAATTATTCTGGTGCGCATCCTTTTTTTTTTTAATACTGACCAAGCTCATTATGTCCTTGTCCTGACCAGTCACTTCAAATGCATGCTGGGAGTGTGGCAGCCATTGATTTGACTAAACCTCAGGACGACCACACCAGAGACCACAGACCACGGAGACCACAGAGGACGATGATGTAGTCGTCACGAGATCGAAGGTTGAAATGCTGAATGCTGGCTTCCAGTGGCAGCTGCTCAAAAGCTGCATTTACTGACGAAACTGATTTTATGCAACATTTCTTACAACCTTTTTTATGTTTCTTGTACGCAAGAGTTCGTTGAAAAGAAGCGACAAGCTTTTTGGGGAGTAATTTTTTTAAAGTTCTTTTTTTTAGGTTGGCAATTTTTAAAAGTTGGAAGCTTATTTTTTAAGTTGGCCAAGGCAAATGACAGTTTTTGGCAGTCAGCTACCCAACACACACACACCGGAAGAAATTTTCAACCCATCTGCGTCCATATAAGGTCAGAAGGTCACTTCCTTGACCCCTTTGCACGACAGCTGACGGTCAATTTACGTGACCCATCCCTATGAGGACTGTGGTGGTGGTTTTTTTTTTTGTGGACTACATGAAAAAATAGAGAATCAGACCAGTATCATCGACAGACAAGCAACGGACTTCACGTGCAAACCTCGCTCCGCCCACTGACGTCATGGACTGTTCTAAAGTGGTGAACCTCCAGGCTCCCCTCCCTGTGCCACCTCCTCCCTCCTCGCCGTGGTTGATTTGCGAAGAATCTACTGGCGGATCGACATGCACGTGAAGCAAGAGGATGGAGGGTTGTGGGAGGGAGAGAAGCTGCGAACGCTTGACACCTAATCAATTTAGCGAGACAGCAGACAGGCTGCTTGGGTCTACACAAGACATGGCGTCGGATGCATTTAATTAATTATGTTCCTGAACTTCCTTTCACTCCTTCTTCCACCTCTAAAGGCCCATCGGCAGGAGCGGGGGGAGGAGGGGCAGCACGGCGCTCTGTCGCCCACCAGACGGCGCTGCCCGAGGGTGGGGAGAGGATGGGGAGGACGAAAATGATGACGTGTCGGTCGCCACCCAGCCTGTGACCAGGCTACGGTCCGTCCCGCCATGTCTTCACTTTTTTGACAGAAAGTTGTGAACGGAACTATAACTTTTCGGAATCTCCACATCAATGTATATTATTCTCCCCTGAATAAAGGCAGGTAACTCGAACAGGGTATCCTGCTGTAGCCTGTTTACCCGTCTCTTGTTCGTGTTTAGCCTCTGGTTTTCCATACCCTGACCTTATTTCGCCCTGCAGGTGTTTCCCAAGGGACGGAAGACATATCTCTTTCAAACATGCATCGCTCTCTCTTTCTCTCCTCACTCTTGTCCGAGTTCCGAGTTCCTTACTGCTGTAGCGCTAGGAACTGTGTGTGTATATGGGAAGTATATGTACCTATATCGAGATTTCTATCTCTCTCATGCTAACTTTTTTCTGTCACACGAAAAACTTTTGCGACGAAATCCTCCTCCTCCTCATCCTCCTTCTCCTCTCCTCCTCCTCATCATCAAAATAGCTTGCTGTGGACAGACCTTACTTTCATGTTCAGGTCTTTGATAAAGAAAAACATTGAACAACTAAACGACCCTCCAAAAGTTCTTCTCCATTCTTGACAATAGGCGACCAAGTGATGTCCAAGTTTACACACGAGGCATAAAAATGTCCCTGGTTTCCAGAATTTTCCATTCTCTGAAGACTAGTTTTTTTCACATTAGCCTTGAATAAATCTTTGGTCTTTAATATTCCAGCCTGTGAGGGTAACACAGACATAACTTTTAATATTCCCATTTCTACGATTTTTTCCTCTCAACCTTCATCAAAAACCCTTTTTGTGCTTGGTGTGCTTCGAGATTCTGGAATCGATTTTCGTTTTCATGGATTAATTAAAGACTAGAGGCACTTATTAAGGAAATAACACCGATCAATGTTATTTTTTTAATTCTCTCTATTTAGCACTGCTCTTTAAATGAGCTACACAGATGTAGCCTTTTCATCTTCCGCCGGGGCCGTAGGCTGGAGGTTCTCTTCAGAAGTGGATGGAGGCAGGATGTAATTGAAATGTTATGCACGAGACAGGCGAGTTTTTGCTCCGCCTTCAGACGAAACTCTTTGGAAGGACTAAACTCTTGCTGGCTCTAGTGAAGATAAAGGCCCACTCCTCTCCCCTCCTTCCCCTACAATATTAACCACGCTTAGATGCTTACATATCCTCTAACAACTTCTCATATTTAGCTGGGACAACCTGGATGCTTAGGTGTCTTTAACTCAGCTCATTGTGGACAACATGGATGATTATTGCCCTTATCGTTTGCAACCTGGATGCTAACGTATCCTCAAATAATCTAATCTTCCCATGAATGAACCTTGATGATCATGTTTCACAAATAACAGATTTTGCTAGGGACACTTTCCGATCTCTACCTGAAACCAGGCAGGTGTCACCATGACATCAGATCCTGCAAGACTCGTTCAACCTTGTAGTAGGTAGTCATCTGAAACAGGTCAGACACTCCCTAGTGTACCATCTTGACATCAGAGAGCTCGAGCAGTGCTGCTTTGTGCTTTATAACGTATGCATGTCGGGAGGAACTGTGTCCGTCGTAGAAATGCAGTGTTACTTCAGTATAAGCCGGGATTTCTAAGCTAAATGATGAGATTTCCGGCTAAGTTGCATGAGTAAATGTGAGCGAAGGGCTCCAACTCTTCGGAAATTAATTATCAATTAGGGAGAGGTAAAACCTCTCATGTAGCCTAGCCTTGCAGAGAATACACAATTTTTTAAAAGAGAACAGCTGGGCTTTAAAGAAATTTCCTTTAGCAACAAGTTTTCTTCGTAAAAAACGGACAAGTGCTGACGAAGCATTAAATCTCCGTTGTGCTACAATGTCTCCCTGTACTGGCAATCAACTTTTTGCACTTAGCCCTGCATGTCGACCAAAGTTCCAGTGCTCCGAACCCAAATCATCGGTTTTCTTCGGGCACAACCTTGACAAACTTGGTAAAATGTTCGAGGACTTGGTAAAGAAAAGGATTTTTTTTTGAATGTAAAGACTGTACTAGACTGTGATTCGTGAAGCCAGCTGCAACCGGAAGGCACAAACCTAAAAGCGATAGTCTTCCTGGATGCTCACATTGCATAGTTTCACACACGACTATTCTATTTAAGACAATGATATTTGGTGTGGGAAATGTTTATAGACCGAATCAATTCTTAATGGTCAAGCATACGTGGCCATCACACACACACACATGCACCGAGGGTTAATCGTGCGAACAGGCACGCGCACACACAGAAGTACATGATGGAGCTGCCCTAAACAGGAGACTACAGGTCCATTGCAGATTATTTACGGTGACAATATTTCTGCCAGTGATAGCTTGAGTGATCGACGATATAAACGACCGATTTCGATCATCAAAAGCGTTCTTGATGATGATCATTTCGATGATTACTCTGCTCTCATTCAACAAGTGCAAATGCCAGAGAGAGAGAAGAGTACTCGAGGGTTGCGCTGTCCAGGCCCCGTGTAATCTGGTCTCGCATCTACAACCATGCAAGTCCGGCTAATGGTCCAGATTCCGCTCGTCCTCATGTCTTTATTCTGTGGTCATTGGCCCTCTTGCTGACGTCACAAATCCTCTTACTGACGTCACGTCCTGCCACTGACGTCACCTGTCCTTATACGGATCGACCTGCTTGCAGATGAGCCGTAATCAGCCAATGAGAGCAGAAAGGTTGGTTGACCGTTGGCCCAAAGTTGCGGTGAACTTTAGCCGCTTGGGGGAGAGAATTTTACCGCTAAATGTCGCGAGCGGCACCTGTTCCTAACCGCCATCTGTGGCCAGTGCTTTCTGCACCCTCTTAAACATGCGGGAGGAGGGGGAATGTGAGTCCACCTCATAATTCCTCGCCTAGTGGAGGGTTTCCCGATTGGAGCGGTCGAAGAGGCTCGTGGCCGATCTATAGTCGCACACCTACCGCCACCTACCGCGGGAACAGGCGCGCGCATCGCACAGAATATCCCGCAAGCAGCTTCAGTACCAGTCCCTCGCACTCACCACCTCGCACGATTGCCGTAGAAGTGAAAGAGGCCCCCAGCAGTTTAGATTATCGTAGAGCTGGAGGAAAAGCCACGAACTAAACTTGCAATTCTCTTAATTGACAAATGTAATTGCAGCTAGCCCCTCTTGACCCCGCGCTTTCCTGACAAGATTTCCTCCTCCCTCCGTGCGTGCGTGCGGCGAGTTCCCCGTGCTTGAGAATGTATGTGTGTGTTTCGTCTTTCTATCCCTCTCATAATTCCTTCTACCTCGTTTATTTTTCGTTCTTTCTCCAGCTGTCCTCTATTTCATTCGTTCAGTAAGAGAACCTGAGCACGATAAACGAATAAAAGGGGACGGGGAAGAAGAGTTATCCTCCCTTACACCCCTAGATAGAAGACTGAAAAGAATTTATTTCTTTCACTTTGCTGCCCAGTCCTGCGACAAAAAAAAAACAAAAAACAAAAAAACAAACAAACAAAAAAACAAACAAAAACAAAACAAAAAACAACAACCAAAGACAAAAAAAAAAAAAAAAAAAAAACAACAACAAAAAAACCCCAAAACAAAACAAAACAAATAAACAAACAAACAACAAATCTACAAACAAACAAAGGTAGGGGAGACAAAATATCAAACGAAAACAGACACATGAATGGACATTACTCTAGATAAAGTCGTGATTCATTCAAGACTTACGAGGTAGGAGTAGAGGGGAACAGTGGAAAGGTGGGGTAAGGGGTAGATTATTGAAAGGCGTGGCAAAAAGAGAGGGGGAGGACCTCAGATCGATATCACTTAGTTTAAATGCCCGGCAGTTCCATGTGTGGTATGGATTTCCAGTTTCTGGTAATCATCTTCCTGGAACTTGGCAAAATATTTGTGCACCTCGCACGCTTTGCTACCAAAGTGTTGAACTCTCCTCGCTGTCGCAGGCGGATTTGGACTCTGTTTATCTTTCAGCTGAGTCCCAGGCCTTTTGTGCCAATACCATCGAATTTTGGCGCTAACCCTTGCATGTCCATTCAAAACTTCCGGAGGCAGACTCACTCACACACCCCCAGAGTTTTTCTTCTAGGTGTTAGGGTTTCAAAACCAGAAGCTTTGCTGTCCAGCTGCAACATCTTCTGTTTTCAAAGTTGATTTCCACTCTGGCGTGTATTGACAGACAGCCGAAGTCTCGAAGAGTTCGGCAGAAGCATCTAGAAGCAGGGTGTAGAAGACAGGGTTACCTGTGACCCCGTCATGACAAGCGCGCGGCAGCGACACTGCGGCGGCTTGTGAGCGCTGGACTGAAGAAGAAAATACGATAAGTAACTAATGTCAAACCGGGGGTTAAGCAGCAGAGCAAGTTTCTGTAAAAACAAATAGTTTGTATGTCACTTCACTGTGATCACAGGTCCACATCTTAAAAAAAAAGCGGGAACACAGCTTGAAGATCGACAAGATATATTGGAGGAATACAATGTATTCACAGGTCCACTATTCTCAACCATGCTTTAAAAACTTATGAAGCAGAAGCCCCTTGAATATGTTTTCAAAACAAAACTTTCAGGTATAGACACTTGCTGCAAAGGGAAGGTAGTCATACAATGGGTTTTCTACAGTTATGTCCCCGTTTTTTTTTAAAGATTTGGGTGAAAGAATCACTAACAAAAATTAATTGCAATATACCACTCCCATTCTCGCACAAATAATAAAAAATAGAACACTCCCCACACCTCTACACCCCCACACACCCATTCCAAGTGTGACTCAGACAATTAGTTGTAGAGCAACACCAAAGCACCGGAGACTCACTGGTATTGCTTGTTTAAGAAAGCGGGAAGAAAGCACAGAAGAAACATTCTCATCCAATGGATAGGAAAGTCTGGTGGTTCTGCGGCTACTGGATAAAGTTGAAGCTGACACCCACATCCATCCCCAACTCTCTCTTTCTCTTCCCTTTTCCCATCCTTCCCCCCTGACCAACCCACCGCAAAGCTCCGATTGAAGTCGATGGCATCATGGGTAAGATCCGTTACTTTCTGATGCGTGCCGATGACTTTTTTCTGTCCCCGTCGCCAGGCCCCTGCTACACGTGACTGACAGTCAAACCTCAGAACACGACTTGCCACACAGAAAGTCAGTTAGCACCCTACATCCATGACGAATGAAGGATGGACTCGAACTTATTTTCTCGGGAGAGGTTAAGCAGTACCGAGTGATCTTCATAACGGAGAGCCCCCGCTCTTTTCTTCCCTTCCCTCGCCGTAGAAAGGGGACGCCACTCACAAGATTAGCGCAGCATGTAGTAGCTAGACCGGAAGTAAAGGTCTCCAATATGAACACGCCAAACCAGGGTCATACGCCGAAGGGAGGAGGGTGAGGAGATTAATATTTTTCCCATCAGCAGCTTCGGCAAAGTTGCCTCCCTGTAAATATCCAGGGTACGAGGAGACGAAAAGTCAAAAAGTTGGATGTGAGATGGCTCACCAAAAATTCCTGTTTTTTCTTGCAAAAGTACAAAAACTTTACTGAACACACATTTTTTTAGTAACAGAAGAAGTTCAAAAGTGGGGTACACCGTTTTCTAACGAGGTTCGCTATCGTTTTCATTAAATTTTGCTGAGTTCTTTTGGTCACCCACTTCTGATGAAGCGCGGAATATCATGAAGGATATTTAACTGAGATATTTAATTATTAGTTATGTTATAGTGCGACTGTAAACTGACCTGGTCCTCAGCAGAAAGGCATCAAATATATCAAGAAGACGATCATACATACAGCACGCACACACAGAGGAAGAGAAGGTGGAAGTAGGAGTTTTGCTACCTACAGGAGAGTTCCATCATGCAAGAGAGATTGTGCAATGGAGCGTAGCGACATCGATTCAGTCTCTGTTCTTCCTTAGTTTACACTGAAACAGAGCGAGTTCTTGTGAAATCCATTGTCTTCTACTGATGCGCCTGGTACAGTGCAAGGAGGCGATGGGAGGGGCAACAGCCTCATGGTGGTCTGCGCGCACGGAGTAGAAGGTCGCTGCTCTGAAGGTCCTCCGGATATGTGAGCGGAAAACAAGAAGGAGGCTGATAAAGACTGTTGAATCATTTACAGTTCCCAGCCTCTACGGTCGGTAGATTCTTTTTCTTTTTACTTTTCGTGACCAGCACCGTGTGTGACATCAACATCAGCGGTCCTGGTCTTCCCACTCAGAACTAACTCACTTCCACAAATGTGGCAACAGACTAGGAAATATAGCGACCGGGTAAATACACATTTTTATTAAACCGCAGGTACAGACTGTTCTGAATGGCAGGAACAATCACAATCCTCTACGACAGTTTCGTTGCTGCGAACTTAATAAACCGATGATCGAGTCTGTGATGACTTCTGGTCCTCATCGTAAGCTCCACAGATAGAGCACGTCCTCCTTCTCCCGCCCTCTGCTCTCTCTTCTTTGCCGGGCTTATGATGGTTCGGTGAAACTTTTATCCGTCTTGACCAGAGGCTTGACCTTTCTAATGCTCTCAAGAAGTCCTTTTCACCTATGAGGCCAGCTGTCTACCTCAAGGCCGTTCTTAACCGAGCGAAGTGCGAGTCGTCAAACCACCGACGTACCCCACAATCTAAATATATTGGCAAATGATTCTCAAATGTATCAGCAAATGTTTGGCAAATGTATTGGCAAGACTTTGGCAAATGTATCAGCAAATGTTTTGCAAATGTTTAGAAAACAAGTTTTGACTTAGCATGCTGACCAAAGTTTCAATGTCTTGCATGTTCCCTTCAAAAAAATTGGCCTCCTGGACCTTCACATACAACTCTTCAAACTTGGTCAAACTTTCGGCAAGATTTATCCACAAGAGCCTTTAGTTCCTCTAGTGTTACAAAGGAAGTGGCCCAGAAAATGGCTGTGATGGCTAGCCGGGAGTGAAAGTGGTGGTGGTGGTGGTGGTGGTGGTGGTGGTGGTGGTGGTGGGTAGGGTGTGTTAAGGTGGAGGAGTCTCTTCGCCAGCCTGTCATAGTCTGTCGATCAGCGATCGCCCTGTCTTTGAAGAAGAGGTCGCAAGAATTAAGTCGGCTTGTTCCACTTTTCTAGTCAAAGAACATTAGCCGAGACTGTCTTTATTTGAGGTCACTGGTCACAGAGTCGACTTTACAGTATCAGGGGCACGAGGGTAATCTCCAGGGGAGAGAAGTCAGAGAGACCGAACAAAGCGTCTACAAGTAATTCATTCTTACAAATCTTTCATCTTAAACAGCCATCCGATCTTTATCTCCTCCCTCCCGGTACATCACCATACCTTTCTCCATGCACCTATCTACACGTGTGAAGATAAAGGTCCTAGTGGTTGTATGTGGCAGTGAATGGAATGTAAGTGGTTTACTGTATCTAACTCACGGTGTGCGGAAAGCAGAGCAGAGCTCTTTCTCCGTCCTTAGGGTTTCGATAAATCAGGTTCATACTTCGTTTGGACAGCTGATAGACTGGCAGGTATGGGGAGGGGAGGTAGTTTCAAGCCACAAGTCCTAACAGATCTCAAACCACCCAGGGACACTAACCACCACCTCCACACCTGCCTCTGCCTCCCTCCAACACCGAAGCTAGAAGACAGTCGAAGGTTACACGGCATCTAACCAAGTCTGAAAGTAGCAGGCGTTGAGTGTGGCTCGGTAATAAATAGTTCTTTCCTGCAGGTCGATGTTATAATGAACACCACGGCTCACACCTGCCATGGTTGCCAATAGTTGACAACGGATCCCACGTTGGGCTACGTCACGTGCTACCCACCCCACTGCACGTGGCGCCCTCACACTTGCCTCTCAACCTTTCTCTTGCTGCCAGACCATCTCAAGGGAAGCTTCGGTTGGGGTCTGACCTGTCCACACTAGTCCTTCTCAACGAAAAAATGTCAGAAAAACTAAGTGGGTGCTACTTCCCCATTTCATTTTCAGTCTGTTCATTTATCATGATAAATTTTTCTTTCATCCCTTTCTTTCTTTCTGTAATAATATTTGCTTCAATATTCTTTTCTCTTTTCTTTTTTCTTTTCTTTTATCTTTTCTTTTATCTTTTCTTTTATCTTTTCTTTAAATTTCTCTTTGTCTATTGTATTTGCTACAGCTGAAGTGTGGACCACACATAAAAATAAATATTAAGACCCGTAATTATAGAGAATTTTGTCATTTTTTTCAGCAACGTTTCACAATAATTGCAAAATAAGTAATTAATAACTGTTGGTTAGCAGCAAATGCTCAGGCCACAATGACATCGGGAATTCAGCATGCCAGGACTTAGTTTTAAAGTCAAAAGTTGTCTTTTATTCAGTTCACGATGAAGTTTGCTTGTAGGAACAAGCTGGTAATCTTTCATTAACTCAGTGCGCATAGGAAAAAGCGACAAGTGAAGTGAACGATCTCTTCCTCATAATAAGTTTTAATTAAACGGATTAGTAGATGAACAATGGCATGAACACAATGTCCTCCCCACAAAAGAAAGATAGACTAATGTAAGAAATACTTCATAACTGAAGCCAGTTCAGCCGGCGACACTCGGCCTCAGAAAATCCCACCGCCACCTTTCACCACTATTTCCATCTGTCTTCCAAGTCAAAATGTAATAACTGTCAGCAACGGGAAGTGACTGCATTTTACTTTCGCTAAAGTTCACTCTGTCTATAAGTAAATGTTTCTCGAGATGTAAGAAACTTTTATGTCTACAAACACGAGAGTAGACAACACTTTGAAGCACAGCTGTTTGCGCTCGAATAAAACAGAAACATCAAAATAAGTGTTTTCAAGGTGAAGGTTCATTTTCTTAGAGGTTCATCTCCATCCATACGTGCATGAAGTGAACAAGCGAGAGTTGTCACGTGATTGGAGTTAACAGACGGAACAGGCGGCAACTTCTGTGATCGTGATCATTCTCCGTGTCCTGGTCTTTAACATCATTTTCTGTTTTATGTTTTCACACGCTCGAATTTACCTCTGTTCTCTCCTTTTTTCTTTGAGCGGAAATTCATGTTCACTCCATTTCTTCTTGCTACTCTCCTTATCAGCACTTCTCTGCTCTATCTCTGTGTATTTATTTACACATTAACATAACACACTCAGAACTTAGCCATCTCTCACGAACAGGTATGCACGTATACATACAATGTATAAAGAAATTAGTCTCCTACAAAACATTCTTCTCTCTCTCTTACACACACGCACGCACCCTGGGTATGTACACAGTATTATGTAGTCCACAGCTTATGTACATCACATGCCGACACGGCGTCTCCCTCCTGTCCTTCAGTCGTCCCTCGTCCCGTCTTCTCATCTTACACTCTGGGAATCTTGGGGTAGGGTGTGTGAGAGAGAAGGAGGATGTCGGGTGGGGGAGTGCATGAAGGGTAGGTAAGTAGGTAAACTTTAAAAAGAAAGAGGAGGGGAAACCCTACCTCTGCAAGCTTACAGGTAGGTAGGTGTGTCAGAATGGAACGGGACGGGGCTGGAAAGTAGTGCGCGGCGGCTGTTGGTGGGCGGAGTGCGCACGCACACAGCAACATGCACGCGCAACTCAGCGCGCGCGTCGTCTCGCTCTGGTGTCCTCCCTGCGCTCGCCGTGTCGTAGGGTCCACTCCCCCCCCGGCCGGCCGGTCTCGAGGTTTCTCTGAGCGTGTGTTCTCTCTCAGTCTCTCGGAGTGGTCACGTGCCACCTCGGTGAATAATTTATCATTGTAATTGCGAAGTGCTTTCTGACGATGAGGAAGACGAAGTAGTTCTGCGTGAATGGGAAAGAGCGAATACTTCAGCCTGTAAGGGGGGGATGCTACTGAAGGTTATCGTCACGTGGTAACCGCCTCTGCCGCAGCACCCCCTTCCTTCGCGGGTGTCTGAATGACCTTTTTTTTTTTTCTTCTTTTACTCGTCGTTACGCAAGATTTGCAGAAGAGGGTCAAAGGTCCAGCTGACATCTTGACTTCTTCGTCATTTTTTTTTCTTTTTTTCTTTGACACAAACGCGATTGGATCTACCTCTCGAGGCGAGAAACGTTTAAAAGTGCGTGTGATTTTTTTTCCCTGATGGATGCTTTTAACTTCCGTATCAACTTTGGAGTTTTCTTGGAAAAAAAAGACGAGGTGGGAAAAAATAAACGCCGGCCACAAGTTTCCTGCCATGAAATGACATTGTGTCTGTGGTATCAGTTTCAACTACCCGGATGTGGTCAGTGTGATGCTCGCTGCCCTAGTGTAGTAGGTTGCGCCCTCTCCTCCTTCCCCCCCCCCCATTGCATCCCCTCGTCGCTAAAAGGTTGCACAGGTCTATGACGATAGAGGAGACATCAAAATATTATTTCACAACTGTTGCTTTCAAAGACAACCAACGGCATCCGTCCTGCAGTCACCCTCAGTTCCCTGAAGTCCAACGAAGAAGAGTTTTGCACTTTTGTTAGTAGCTGAGGTGAGGCGAGGGTTTGCTGGACTGAACTCTCGCCACCCGGTTTCCCAACCTCCCCTCCCTCATCCCCACCTACTCCCCCTCCATCGCAGGCTTCCCAGCCTTATGGTCACTGAGAACGAGCGCAATCAAGCACATTTTTCAATTCTTGGCGGAGCACATTCTTCTCGTCTGGTCTTTCTTCCACGAAGCTCCACAGAATCTTTGGCGGGCAACACTAAAGACTGTTCTTCACCTCCCCGAAAAAAAAAAGAGGATTTCTACTCAGCGGAGCAAAACGAATTCCCGCGGCTGATAGGATTTTACGCTTTGGTAAGAAATTATTGGCGATTCGAAGTTGGTGAGAAAAGTCTTGCTAACATAGTAGCCTCTGAGGGCCTGTTGCCTGGGAACACTCGTCTGCAAAACAACCAGTAAACTCGAGACTTTTCTGGTGGACACTGTCGAGAACAATGTAAAATATTCTTTCTTAGGAAGCCATCACTAAACAGTCGGTAAGTCCTTTTTGTCTTTTTTTTTACAATTTTTAGTCATTGTTATGAAAACAAAAATTTTTCTGTAGCATTTGTTGTTGAAAAACATTTTGTCATTTTTGTATTGAAACAATAAGTTTGCTTTTACTTTTGATATTAACATAGTAGTAATTTGTTAGTAACGAGCGAGATAAGTGACTAGTGTAGGAATGTACCCCGACTTTTCAGTGACAGAATGCAGCTTGAAGGTATACATTTTGACTGCAATCACACTTATTTTGACAACTGCTTTTGCAACAAAAACAAAAAAACAAACAAACAAAAAAAAAACCAAAAAAAAACAAACAAACAAACAAAACAAACAAAAAACAACAACAAAACAACCAAATCTCAGGCACTAGACGCAACTACTTTGATGAGCCTTTGTAAATCATCAAATACACAAACCAGCAAAAGTTGTTTAACAGCATATATAACAGATTGTGTACACACGTGTATAACACATATTGATGAAAGACATAAATAACAATACCACATATTATTTCACAGCATATAGAGCACATATTTGTAAACAACATATCAAACACATTAATCAACAATACATAACAATACCACATATTATTTCACAGCTAACAGAGTGTTAAAAACATAAAACACATATTGTCTGCGACTTGTACATAATACTACAGATGACTTCCCAGCATGCACAGCGGACGTTGTCTAACGGCACAGGAAGCACGCACTGTGTACCGACAGAGGGCGCTGCGTTACCCACGTTGTCTTTATTCTATCACGTACTGCCCTCCATGTTAGCCTCGTTATCACGTACTGCCCTCCATGTTAGCCGTGTATGGCCTCCTGCTGACTCGTGATGGCAGCAGCAGTCTGTGTTCACACGAAGTTTTGCCGCTGGACCAAGTTCTTTGACAAACAACGCCGTCAGTCATCGGCGTGTCACGTGGTGTCATGACTACCTGTCCTCACTTTCACACCTGTCCCACTGCCATGACCCACAATCGAACGACCCGTTGCATTCCAAATGACAAAATAACAAAACAAAACAAAATTGTTTGCGTTCCTTCTTATACCTGTCGATGAACTTTTTTTTAATTAAATGCGGCACAAAAGCAGCAGCGCACGGCAGTCAGTTTAATTAATTAACCACTCTAACAACATGTAAAGTCACAGAAAAAAATTAACAACCATGGCCAGAGAGAGAGAAAAGGAATATTTAAACCAACGTTTGTACTGACAGAGTAAGGAACAGAGTTTGTTCCCACTGTCCTGCGGTTACTGCTTCGTGCACATGGAATGCTGATTACATATTTACTAATTCTGTTGTACTAATTAGTAAATCATTTTGATGAGATCCAGGACAACAGAATCGATAGTTTGCGTGCAAGACTCTGTGTGTGTGTGAGTGAGTGAAAGAAGAAAGCAGTGTTTTACGCCGTGCCAGCAACAAAGGGTATATCACGAAAAGAACAGTGAAAAAAGCTGTTATTTCTGGTTCATTGACTTCTACAGAAAAATTAAATGGCAGACGACTGCATAAGACAGAAAAAATTTAGGTCTGTCATTTCAGTTAGCTACTACTGGTAATAAAGGTGTGAGAAAAGATAATATGATCTACACGTTTATTTGTTTACGTTTAGAAATTGTACTGAAAATAAATCAACAAATTATGAACAATTTATCCTTATCACCAAATCATGTTTGTCTGTAACTTTCTACACGGAAGTGATCACATGACAACTCACGCAGCTATCATATTTCTCTTTTTTTCCAAAATGTCTCCTTTAATTTTGGGAGTATTTCTTGGACCACACACACAGTATTGCACACGCACACTATTGATTCTGTTGACACGGTCCTCATTAAACAACAGAATTAATAAAATTGTAATTAGCAATCCACCTGCGAGAGGCAGTAACGATGGGATAGGGTCAGAGGTCACTGCTTACAACCAGAAGTACCACAGGAAGAGGAATTACCACCGCCCGGGGGCCACGAGGACGGAGAGCTGCTGAAGAGGGGCAAAGTGGAGGGCAGACGATGTGCCAGCTCAGCACTCCGACTGCAGGCAATGGAGTTGTGACAATGGAGTTTGGTCCTGTCCTGTCCTACCTGCCATGTTCCTTCAACAGAAAGAACTGCGGCAGCGTTTGATCACCTAATCCCGCTCTTCGAAGCCTTTCACCGGAGCTGTTCAGAGCCAATTCCTCAGAAAGAGGCTGAAACCATAACGGAATTCAGCGAAGTCAGTCTGCACAAAGCCTTTCAAGCTTAAATTTCATCTGCTGGCTCGCGCTTTTAACGATTTTCGTTTTTAACTGTTGCCGGAAACCTTGAAGAACGGAGGAAATGCGTGTATGTTGTCACGTCACCACCTTGGGTTACAGGGTCTGAGTGAACTCAACTAGTCTGGCCAACTCAGTGTATTAGGAGGATTTGGGTGTTGTGTACACGGCGAACTGCTGGCTGTTTGATTTGTTGAATCTGTGTCTTGACATTGTTTGGAACAGTCTCGAGCGTGTCGGTGGAGACCGAAAGGTATAGAGTTCGCATCTCGGGTCGGTGAACACACACATCTCTTTGAATAGCTTTATCCTTGAGGTTTTTCTCTGTGAACTTTTGTTTCCTATTTTATTAACTCTTTTCCACCATAGTGCGGTGTCACCTCTTGGGATAAGCATACCTTACTAAATAAAATGAAATAGAGCAACCAGCCAACAACCAACCAACTAACCAACCGACCATCGACGATGTCACAGACCAAAATGGTTATGATGGGGTCCCTTCTTGCAGGGTGTTGTTGATTCATTCAACGAGACTTCTGTTCTCAAACTGCACAGGTTTACTCTGACGAGAGTTTGATCTTTGCCAGACACAAACGAGGAATGCTTATTTCAAGGGCTAAGCGGTTAATCTGACCAACAAACGATGGCGCTGGACGACCGAGAGCCAATAAAAGTGTGAGAACAAAGCTACGTTCTCGTGAAGACTACTTTACAAGCAGCCTAGGTCTCGACCATCAAGTCCTAAAGGGCATGCACAGAGAACTGAGCAAGGGTGTTTACTTTTTTTTTAGCCCTGGTATGATTTTTTTGTAGTTGGAAGTGTTAAAATGCAGCACAAGAAGAGAGGAACACTTTTCTTCTGCTCTGTCTTGACCTTTTGTAACCTTTGTGGAAGAAACGACAGATATAGATGCTCGTTCAATATTTATTCAAACTGTTTATGCCAGCGTTTTCATACCCCGTTCCTCACTCACCCCCCAAAACATCTCTCTTTTTATTGTTATCTATGAGACTGTTTGCCATATTTTTGTATCCTCAACTATTCATTCTTTCTTTTCATTCTTTCTTTTAACATTCATCGGGAACAGAATGACACATTTTTCGTTATTGATTTTGCTTTTGCACTTTCCGCCTTCTCTCTCTCTCTCTTCTTTGTTCCTTGTCGTTCACCCTAGGTTTATGCTTCTTTTTATCTCCACCCTACCTTCCTTTTATTCTAGGGGCAGACCCAGGAGTTCTCTCCCTTCTCATTCGTTTCAGTTCTGCCCTTGATTTCTGTTTTGTTTTATGGTTTGGGTGAGGTTGTTGTTATTTTATCTCAGTTTTAGTCTGCTCTCTCTGCCTGATCTCAACAATATTCCAGAAAGGCCACAAAAAGTGTTTCCATGTCTTGCAGTAGTTTTAGACGCCGAACGAATCTGATGATAACGACCAGGTCTGGCGGTTATTGACGATTGATACAGAAAAAACTTATTTGAAGGATTTGGACAGTATACAACCCTGAATCCACAATTATCAGTTAGTTGAGTCATCCAACATTTTTTCATTGTATGCAGGAGTGAAGATTTTATCATTAAACTAGTTATAATGTACTTGTAAGTGTTATTTATCCGGGTTATTTTGTGAACTCACTTTTTAAAAGCTGAGAAAGGTTTCAAAAATTAATTATGATGAGTTGATGGATGCAGTTATTGGTTCAGGTAAAGAAGGAGGAACACTGTTGCCAAAAACAAAAAGTTCAGGACAATATTCTACCATACCTAGCTGATGGGAGAAGCTAAGACAGACGATTGGCTGGAGGAAGCACGTGTCTCCTTCAGCCAATCGTAGTCTTGGTTCATCGCGACACAGTTCCTGGTGGTCCATTTAAGTAAAAGATGGAAGAATCCAGTCAGTAATTATTACACTATGTAATGCAGGATCGG
The DNA here is from genome assembly GCF_003073045.1 of Pomacea canaliculata. Lineage (NCBI taxonomy): Eukaryota > Metazoa > Mollusca > Gastropoda > Architaenioglossa > Ampullariidae > Pomacea > Pomacea canaliculata. The sequence goes on from NC_037597.1 coordinate 12,644,344, forward strand.
AAATGCATTCTTGTGCCTGGAGTCCAGGATTTATGACAGACCCAGTCACTCGGTCTCCCGGATCCCTGGCAGTCTGTGACTGAGGTGAATGGAGAAAGAACCCTTGGCGCGGCTGATGGCCCGTAACAAATTGATCATAAATTCTTACCAGACCACTGCTGTTGCCCCAGACATCACCTGATTGCCCTGCGACACACACACACACACGCACGCGCACGCACGCGCAGACAGCGATTTACCTTGGAAGATCAGAGATTCCAGCCAGTAGGCGCCGGTTCTCAAAAGGTAGGAATGCAGCAGTATGCCCGACTCGCCTGGTGATTCCGTTGAGGAAAATTACTTTTCGTCTGAGGCCAGGTAAAAGTGAGGTGAGGAGGGCAGGTGGAGGTTACTGACCCCCCGCCCAGGCGTGATGGCACGAGTGCCGACCTCAGACGTCACAGTCGGTGGCAAGAGTTCATAGGGCACACAGGGAAGGCCGTGAACCTGAGGTCTGGCATGCTGACGTCATCACAGCCTCATCTTCAACCTGTGGGGAAGTTTTGCTGGTTTTTCAAGTAGTCTATCGTGTATAAGTCCTCTTTGCAGAAAGTTTGTATGCAGACTACTTTTCCCCCTAGCAACTAAAGTGAGCTATTTATAGCTCCCACGTACTATCGTTATACTACATCCGGGCTCTTTTATCAAACGTCACGCTTTGTTTTGTGGGCAACCTCACGATCCCCAAAGCAGTGTTTTAGTTCCAAGGTTTCGAGAAAAAAAACCTACCAACTGATTCAGTAGTTCTAAACAACATCCGTGTTTTCGCAACCCGCGAAGTTTGAATAAAGGTGTTAAAAACATTGTTTTTCTACACCACTCATCTGTTTGTAACCTTAAACCTTGTCAAGCCTGTAGGAACAAAGTCTGGTTGTGAATGGGCTTCAGGGAGCCCGCAATCAGGACAGCACACTCTCTCTTTGTTTCTTCTCCACGCGAGAAGGAGAGAGAGAAAGAAAAAAAAATAACTTGAATAAAACACCAGCCTATGTTTGCGTATGGAAAGAGAAGAAAAAAATGGAGTAGCATATGTCAAAGAACAAAATAGGAGAGATGAACTATATATTTATGAAACCACCATAAATATAGCCGTGTCTTCATCGTCGTCATCATCATCATCATCATCATCGTCATCACAGTCAATAGACTCCCAGCTCTATTCAAGTCGGGTTGTGTGAGGTCAAGTGACGACAACATTCATAGGTGGTAATGACAAAAGCGATCGTACGAGGGGACTGACTAACCCTTTGCACGCTCACCACCTCAGGTTTTCTTTTGTTCACCCACCCGTGCGATTATTGACATGACGACATAACGACCGTTGTTGACTGTCTTTTCATTGCCTGGGATGTACACACTTCATGCATGTTTACAGCCACCGTGCGGCGGCCACAACAGAAAAAAAACCCCGCCACGTACATGCATTTTTTTTGGACCTCAGTTGCTTGAGCACCTTCTTTCACTAGCTTTCTTCTTTTCTTTTCTCTTCTTTCTGCAAGTAAGGTCTCCGATTCATGGCAAACAGAAGCACAGCATTTATTTCCACGGCGAGCGCGCGCACCGACGTGTGTTCATGGTTCAGGTGTGTGAGTAGAAATTGTGATGAAAGCTTGAGAACGCTTCTGACGTCTCCGCCAACATTGATGTAGTGTGGGCAAAGGTGAGGTCAGACGGGTCAGTCGCCTGTACATGTGAACACAGCCACATGCTGTAGTTTGTCTTAACCTAGACACTGAACATGTAACTCCCGACATGCAACTGTTGCCATCTTGAAGTGTCGGAAAAATTTACCTTCACATTGAAAGTATGCGTAAGTGTTCAGGATTTGTGTCTCTAATTTGTTTCTGCTCTTGTTTTTGTCTTGGAATATTGGTGTAATACTGAGACATACTGCTGAAAATATCTCTGGTTATTAGAGGTTATTTCTTGGATGATATGTGTATTTTGGTATGATGTTACTGTGGTATGATGGTATGATTCTACAAGTGAGCGAATTTTCCCTCGTATTTTCATTTACTTATGAGTCTTGAGATCACTTAACCTTTTATTTTAACAATGTGACATATTAAACTTGGATTTACCCCTGTGGTACATCTAGTGAAGCACATGGACTGTTTGTGGTGTTTGCGGTTTTCGCGTGAACCTGTTGTTCAAATCTGTTTTTCAGGCCACAACTACTACTACTTCTTGAGAACTATCTTTACTATGGGCAATGTAAGGTGCTGCCATCAGCATATTTTCTTTTTAAAAAAAAGGAAGCTTTAGTGAAGGGAACTTGACACTGATGGCCGTCAGCTAACCCAGGTGAGAGATATAAAATAACAGTCACCCAGTGTAGCTGACGACATTTTTTCTCCCTTGTCAGACAGCGGCTTATTGTCTGTTGTATTCTTGATGTCTAGAGTTTCTTAATTGCTTCTGCATCCTTTACAATACCCTTCATAACAAGCGTAGACAATACTTCAAGTTTCTACATTTTCTATCAAGAATACACACATACACACATAAACATACACAATGTTAAATTTTTTGTGGGAAATGAGCTTTTATTTAGTCTTCCAAATGAATATGATTCCCTGTTTCAAAGATTAACTGCTCCTTTAGTCTCCGCAGAAACACACTTTCTGTAAACTCGTCTACAAAGCAGTAAGTCTTGCCTACATTCTGAAATCAACCAGTCAGCAACTCTGTTTGATAAACTCCTGGTGTAGGTTATACAAAAGAGAACAATGCGCTTGTTTGTCGAGGTACCTACAAGAAAAAAGTCCATCTGTACTCGTCCTGTAGCATTCTTCTACGAGGTCTGGTCAGCGGTACCCACAAAGTTTGCTACACTTGTGGCCAACAGCACAAGAACTGTTTGGCGAAGGTGCGATTAAGATTTGGTATTCTCCTCGTCATTGGCGTGCTAACACCAGATGTTTATCTGTGGCGGGCGGCTAACGTCTTCTCGATGGTTTGTCTATGCCGTTCACATTCTGCTGTCGACCGTCCATGGTCTGTGCAGCAACACTGGCGTACTTCTCGCGCTCCTTTCGCAATTCAAGAAATCGTCTGCTGTCTTGTTAGAAAATAGTTTTCCTTTGCCAGGAAAAACAAACATGTTTCAGGTTCAACATGAAGGGGACTACAAAGCGTTTTTTCTGATGTCGTCCTGTTGCCGTCTTTAAAGCGCGTATTGACGAAATGCAGGCACTAGCAACTGTCCTAGTTTCAAACCCGTCGGAAGAATAGAGGTCGTTATGGACCAGAAAAGACAATAACATACTACAACCTGACATTTACCAACTTTCCTCACACAAGGTTTAAGGAAGACCCTCAATGCACAATCACCGTTCTCTCGAGAATGAATAAAAAGACATCAGATAAAGATGATTTGGAGAATAAATGTTTATTGGTAACATTTTATGCAAACGAATAAAATCACTGTAATGGCGACACTGATAAACAATCTGAAAAAAGTATCCCCCAGTGAAGGTCCGATGGGAGTCATGAGTATTACTATTGCTATTTTTATACTGAGAATAATTGGACATTTATTGGTAGCTAAATTTTCTTTAGGTCAGGACACTTTAACATGTCAAAGTTCCATTAACTTACATTTGTTTGCTTGACCTCGTGACTCGGAGCGTGTGAACTTTATTGAGATTCTTTCCCTCCCTCTTTATCTTTTTTTTAGAAGACAGGATAGTACATTTAAAAAATAGGACTGCTTTAACTCTGGAGTGTATGTACTTGCTATCGTCTAAATGTTGCGGATGTAACAAATCTTAGACCATTTTTTTTTTTTTTGACTGGTGATCTCAGACACTATCGTTTATTTGTGAAGAATTAAAAATGTAAATATTATTTCCAAAACTGTATTTATTAGCAAAATAATGTACTTGAAAATGCGCTTCGTTAAAAAAGCTTCGTGTGAGCAACATGTAACCAAACTGCTTTGCAACAAAACTGTCAATCAACGAAAATCTCGGTCGACACATTTTGCCAGTCAGTAGAAATCTGACTAATGGACAAAGAGACAGATCCATGACAGACTGATGGTAGATGGACGATTTTTAATGGTCGTGGAGAGACCTGAAGAGTGAGAGAAAGCTCCAAATGTTTGTTGGGGAGAGGGGGTTGGTGGGTAGGGGGAGAGACAGCAAACGCATTACGGAAAAGGAAAACTACGGAACAATTAAATTAACAGGCTGCACCGAACTTGTGATGCGCCTCACTAATGTTATTTGTTCGGGAATATCAATCCAATTGCACGTCCAAATTGCATCTTACCGTCACTATTCACGATGCTTCCTTATGGCTTTCCAACCGTACGATCAGCAAGGGGCGTAACACTAGTCCTGCTTCTCTCCCCTTTCAAGGGTCGGGCAGTTGCTGCTGCTGGGGTGTACTGACCATTCGTGCAATGTTGAAATAGCTTATCCCATCAATTTCTTTGAGGGTAAAGCTTCGAGAAATTCTCGCAGGCTCTGTGTAAGAAATATTATTGGGAGGACGCAGCAGCAGACTTTCGCTCGTCTTGGAGGATGAGGAATGCACCGTCGTATTTCTAATCCGAGACTTGACGCCCGGTCTCTGCTGATGATGGATCGTAAAACTGTTATATTAATGATTATATGATCTAACAAGTGAGAAGGGTGGGTATGGGCCGTGCATGTTCATGATTGAGCGCTGTGTGTGTGTGGGTGTGCGAGTGTGTAAGCTGCAAAGAGGAATGGCTGACAGCCAGATGGAGTGGAGAGGGATTTGTACCTGATCCCATCTTCATTTGGTTCTCCTTGCGTCGGGGCTTGAGCCCTAGTCTTCAATTTACATCTGTGGGTGTGTGTGTGAGAGAGAGCGCTTGCTGATTATGTATTTAACATGTTTTTGTCTGGTGAACCACTCAGCTTCAACCTTAAACACCATGGTAAATGCTTATGTACTCTTCTTTCATAACCAGAGCTCAGTCCAGAAAGCCATCATCTCATCTAGTTTCGCCTCATCTCACTTTATTACTAGCAGCTTGTGTCCAAAGTGAGACAGTGGTCAATGGATGAGTCGTGTGTCCAATGTCTGACTGCAGGGAACTGAGGGTCTGGACCTATCTATTCCTTCAGTTGTCTGTGTAAGCAGCAGTTCTGAAATAATGAGACCGCAAGTCAATGTTTTGATGTCTCCTCCATCGTCATAAACGTGAGACTGGTGCAACCTTTTAGCGACGAGGGGATGGGTTGGGGATGGAGGACTAGCGGGAAGGAGGAGCAACCTACTTCGCGGAACTACAGAGTGGTTCACGAGAGAGAGAGAGCTTTCAGTAAAGTGTAATTGTGCAGCAGAGTAAGAAATCTCGATTTTCCGAGCGATTAAGACTTGTCCATCCTAATACGTCCCTGGCCGGCGGACTTGCCTGTATGTTGTGGCATGTTCCACTTGCCCAGAAGACAGAATTAGACGCGCAGAGTAAACCGTCTGTCTCCTGGAATAAATGCTTAGTTTACCAGAATGTAAATCCGATCTCATGTTGGCCCGGCATCCAGCAGGCAAGTTTTTCCCCTTTCTTACAATGATCGGTCTTCTTTTCCCCGCCAAAGCCTTAATGGACATTGCCAACGGCTCGTTTGTCACGGGTTGTTGTGACGTGCCTTAAGTCTGCATGGCTGCCATGTCTTGACAAATTTCTGCAAGGCTGACACGCTTTCTCCTCAAATTGTTGCCGGTTCCGGTGAGCTTCAGGTCGTTATTGATGTTGTGCACAGCAGCCTCCAGTGGGTGTGATGGGGGATTCAGTGACTGACCAAGCTTCTGGCTGTCACCTGACCCTAGCACCGTCGGCAGAAGTGAGTCAACCATCGCAGTCGTCTGCTTCGCTCACATTCCCCATGTCCTCCTTCATCTGCTGTTTGTCCTCTTGCGGTGTACTGAATGTTATACTACCTACCTATCTAACTAACTAAAGGGTTTGAGCGGGTTAGTGACTGAAAAATTGTAGTAGTGGTGGTCACATTGGAATTGTTTCCTGTAAACGAAGCAATGAAATGTAAGGAATGATGACTAAAATTACAGGAAACTGAATATTTATTTCTTACCTTCGTAGACGCCTGTTTGGTCTTCTCTTTTGATCTCATTATCACACTGTTTTGTGTTCATTACCACAATCGCTGAAGTTTATCAAGCTGTTTCAGAGTTCAATTTAAAACTTTTTAACATCATAAGCTTAATCTTTTGAGTTTATTTTCAAACAAGTTCAGTTTATAATCAATCTTTATCTTTTGAATTCCCTTTCCTCAATATCTGGAGCTGAATATCACTCACAATCTTTCGCCAAAGGCTACTCATGAAGGGAGCAATCAGTTGACCACTATTATAAACAGAAGTGTTTTGAAGGAGAGATCTTGTAAGCTTTAGCTAGGAAGACGATAAGCTCGTGCATTGATGTTCTCCACAGGCATTGGCTAAAACGTGTTCTTACTTAGGCTTAGCGCTGTGCTAGGCGCTGACCGTCCAGCTAGTCGGCCATCCAGCGACGCGTACGCCTGGCCAGGTAAGCTGCTAGCAAGGACCTGAGGACCTGACTTCCTACTATCCCTCCCCTTTGTGGCTAAGTGGCAGCAAATCCCAGGCGTGGCGGATGTGATCAAGTTCTGCAGTGATCTCTTCAACCCTCGTAATCTCCGGAGAAGGAAGGGAGACGAGGCGAGACAGTCGACTGACACTTGGTAAAGCTCAGCTGCGAGTAGCGAATGTGACAAGGAAAAGATACCCAGAAAAACTTAGCTACAAGACGAAAGAGCTATACAGAGAGACGAAAGCTATGTAGCGAAACTTAGCTATACAACAAATGTTAGTTATTCAGCAAAACTTAGCTACCAGGCGAAACAGCTATACAGAAAGCTATATATAGCTAAACTTAGCTATACAACAAATCTTAGTTAATTCGGCAAAACGTAGCTACATAGCTACCACATCCTGCAACTTGCCTTGGAGACATCACCAAGAGCCTCGTCTCCAGTCCTGTGGACAATCTGTATGTAATAGTGTGACAATAAAATCACAACAAAAGTCTCGTTTGTGATCCTCGTGAACAGCGCTTGCCCGGCATAGTTATCTGCCCCACAGTCGCGAGCAGCTGCGAGAGACAGAGTATGGGAGCTGCAGCTGTGGCTGAAAGGATCCGTCAGACTTCACACTTACCCAGGAGATAAAGGGTTGGTGGAGGGTAGGGAGACGACGGCGTGCAAGAGGAGGGTGGAGAGGATTACCGAGCGGTAAACGCCCTGCATCATCCACAGCAGCGTTCGAGATAAAAGTGGCGATGTCTAGACGTCAGTGAGGCCTGCTCATACACCGCTTCAGCAGATGTAAATGACAGACCCACTCAGATACTTAGAGGCTCAAACTCTATGGTGATAGGGAAGCAGTTTTGCAAGTGAGGCTGCATGAGGGATAAAAAGCCGGTGCTATCAGAGTCCCCGACTGTAGTAGGACTTGATAAGGACCTTGCATACCCGCCACCAACAAAGCCACAAAGTGCTCATTGTGTAAACACAGTCTATGAGGATGATAAACAAGGCCTCGTAATTTTAGTCTACACTTCTTTCACGGCAGTAGCAGCAGCAACACCACAACAGCAGCAACAACAACGACAATTTTTCAGACCCTCCATCACAACTGTCGATGCTGCGTCAGCATCACAGTAAACACAACTTTAACGCAGTATCACATAACAACTAAACTAGTTAATGGTAGACAGCTGCACAGAAAAGCCGTTTGCTAGAAAAAAAAACCTGATTGGTTTGTGGCAACAGATAGAGGATAAGTAGCTGAGTTCCTCCTCTGTCAAATATAATATTTAGCCATTGTTATCCGTGTAACGAACCGTTACCAACTCCAAGACAGTCTTCATCTTTTGGCGATAAAAGAAAGAAAGGAGAGACAAAATAAATAGACCAATCGTGAACTTCACAAGTTGAAGAGTGACACGTGTGGAGGAGTACAGACAAGAAGGGAATAGAGTAAACTAATATCCTATCAATTCTCTCCTACTTTGTTTTCTTGAAATAAAAATCATCGCCCCTAGTGAAATCCTCAGTGCTGAAGCTATCACAATCAACAAATCTTCAAATACAAACATATCAATCAATTAAAACCCGCATCGAATGAAAGGATATCTACATATTATGTAAGGACTACTTCATCGAGAAGCAGCCGATTCATTGCTGGGAAGAAAATGTCTAAATTCCAGCTTAGATTCTTGCAGCCAGTTGTTGGAACTCAGGAAGCACACCAGTCTCATCACATCGGTCACCAAAAGTTAGAAGCGATACAAATCGTTCAACGAGCGAGACGGGGTGTCTGTATGACACCTCATGTAAGACAACTCACCCCGGGTAGCTGTCAAAACTGTCAAAGCGCCGTTAAAGAAATCCTGCGATGATACTTGGTGTCGTAGTCTCAAGCTGTCAAATGATCGAAACTGCCCGGCAGGAGTTTTTCAGAAATAAGAAGTGGCTCAGTGGGACCATCTTTTGCAAGCACTCGAGATCGAATACCTACTGTCAACTACACGAAAGTGTGTAGACGATTCGTACAACCAGCTTTTACTTCCTCTTATAGTCTTGTCTTCGTACCTCCATCAATCTATTCTCTATCTTTTGTCCCACTTCTGTATCTTCCCTCCCATTTTCTGGTTATCTCCCCTGAAAGTACTAAACAAAACACAGATACCTTTGAACATGTCAAGGTGGTCAAATGGAAACATTTGAAGCTGCAAATGAAGCGGAAAAAACAAAGAAGAGAGAAAAATACTTTTTCACCCGCAGACACAAAAACTGATCGACAGAAAGAGAGACTGAAAAAAAAAAACCCCCGAATTATTGATACGAGAGAAAGGCTATCAAAACCATGGCTAACACTATAAACAGACGAAACCAGAAATGTAGAAAACTTGTCGAATACTTTTATGGTGAAGACATAAAAAGGAGAACCTTCGGTATCTCGATGGATTCTACATTAACAATCATTTTGATGTGAAAATTAACAGGAAATGTTGTAGTCAGTGGCTCATGGAGTTCACGGCTGAACAATGGAGTGGGGTAGGGGTAGACTGGATGGGGATATCAAGGTTCTGGGGGTTTGCTCGTCCCTCCACACTGGCAAAGATCCAGTACCGTCTGCTCATGCCAGTCTCGATGACTGGAGAACAGGACCCAGGAACACTGAAGCAGTTTATGAGAGATATAATGTCCCTGCACCCAAATTGTAGTTTTTTTTTCTCTCTCTTCTCGCATAACCTTAACCCGTGACATCGCTGCACTCACTGAGAACTGTTATGAAAGCATCGGCGGCGCACCGGCATCATATTATACACCCGAGACAGTTTGTGTTTCTCATTTCGAGCCTGTCAACGAGTCGATGTTTCAGGGTTGGGCAGTGAGGCGAGCACAAACATGCATGCGAGTCTTGTGAGTCAAGAACCGAGTGACGATGGCTGCAGAGTGGTGCTGACTCAGTACGATGATGTTCTCGATGATAACCAACACAAACAGCAGATGTTTGCTTAGATTCTTCTTTTCGTTGTCGCTGAGATTTTTTTTTCCGAAAGGCAGTCTGGGTTGATAAATATTAGTTTAATGCGGAAGTGGTAATGTGAAGTCAAGATACGGGGGATGTAGCATTGGACACGAAACACTCATTAATAGCTGAGTGCCATGAAACACTGGAGAGGAGTTCGAGAAGGAGGTCGATGAAAAGTTAGAGATATGTAGACGGATGAATAGACAGACACGAGGGACAGACAGACAGATAACGGGACGAGCAGAAAATATATTTCTTTCTGGTCAGGAACTGCTGCCTGATTACCCCGGGTCTGTCAGCTGGCGGTCAATATTGCTAACAACGACAATGTGGAGGGACGGCTGGCGGGATAATACCACACGCCAGCGACATGAGGCACACAGCAAGCCTCCATTTTTTTTTGAGAACGTCAATCTATCGAGCAGACAACTTGGCCATGGACATGTTGTACACGGACCTATAAAAGTTGTTTAGTGTCCTCATTGGCTGCATGATGGAGGCTTAGGTTTGTGTCCAATCAGGTGTGAAAGTAATGTCCGGAAAGTGATACTCAAACTTCCGGTATGAAGCACAGGTTGACTTCTTTAAGTCAAGTTGGCTTGCCGACGGCTTAAGACGACTTCAAATGCCGAGCAACCACCGAATAGTATTTGTAAGTTAACCCTAAACACTTGGGCTTAGTGTTAAAACCAATTTAAGCTCTCTCCAGTTGATGACAAAGGTTAAGCTGAAAAACTTTAGACCGACTTAAGACTTCACATGCACGCCATCCCTGAGCCCAGTAGCACGAAGTATCATGACGGGTTACCTCGGGGATTAACACTAAACATTCAGCAAAGTTATTCTTTCTTGTGGGCATTTCACGTGACTGTTTGACGTTAACCACCCAGCCAGCCATGGTGCAGCTGGCCCCTGGTAATCCAGTCACATGATTTAACTGTCGATGCCCTGTGCGCTTGCTCTTAAGCTTCTTGTGGCCGACTGACGCCTCTCTGTTCTGATGCCGTCATCTGACGTACGGTGGGTGAATGATGGTCTGCTTTGCCAGCTCTGGACACTCGGCGGCTGATACCTCAGAAGGATCTGCTTGATGCTGTCAGCTATAACTTAGCCTACGGATTTTTTTAACCTTCGAACAGAGCTCACATTGTTATAAAACTGCAACATCTTTCTGGATGTTGTCTGCCAGAAACAAGGATTGACTTCTTTGACTGACTGGCGTCTGCTCGACCTAATATGCTATGCTGCCATCGGGTCACGTGATGTTGGTTTAAAACGATATTAAGAAAAAAGGTAAATCTCGAATGGAAGTATCGTCTGCAAGCGTTGTCTGTAAGGAATGATAATATCTAGTAATTGCACCATACCGGACACCAAAAGCAAGTACAACAAATGTAGCTCGGACCTTTGTTTCGATGCATTTTGCTAACAACACCAAATGTCGACCCACCAAAAGCTCTCTTGTCTACGGTTGTCTTCTAAGATCGATTTAACTTTCCGTGTTTGCATATCTCCACCGCCAGTCTTTCTCGATCGCGGGTCGTTCGTTCCGCCCACACTTGCAGATCTTCTCACAGGCAAGCCAAGTCAAGGGGCACTTGGTTTCCATGGCGATGCCTGGTGTTTCTCGAGAGTCGTCCTCCCTGTTGGACATGTTTAAGAGACCAACACCCTGGGTGCAGGCTGCTGCTGCCCCTAATGTGAGCTTGACTCAGCGCACTTGTTCAACCGTGCAGCTCACTGAGTACTCAGACATTGATTTCTGAGCATCATCAGGAGGGATGAGCTGAGCAGTTACTCACTTTTGATATTTCGCCCAAGTCTTTGTTTCACAGATGGGTAGATGGTCATCGTAAGAGGTGTGAAGGATCGTTTTGGATCATTTTGCGGGCTTACACCAAGAAGTCTTCATTTATCATGATGCGCTGTGTGACTATTAATTGACTGAGGTTTCAGTAGATTGTATTTGCGGTGTGTTTTAAGGAGGGGCAGACAGGAGAGGGGTTAGGAGGAGAGTGAGGGGGAATCCTCAGGTAAGGAGATCACAAGCGACAACTGTACTCTTTGCAAACTATTCTATCATCGAGACACCAGACCAATGACGATGACAATTGCAATGACAAACTTTTATAATCCCAGTTGACAACTATACTCGGGAAATATGTTCAGTTAGAAAAATAGGCAAAAATAAGCGCTAGTTACAAGATAAACACAAGATCAGGATAAGGTTGTGCAATATAGGAAACATCAAAACACGCAATTTTACATCTCGATCTTTCTTAAGAACACCTGCATCATCACACACCTATTCACATTCACAACTGTCGATTCATCTCTGGTTGAGCAGCTGAGGGAACAAATGATTTCAAGTAACCTCTGCCTACAGGCATAGCATACCGTCTACCTGAGCTCAATAAAACAAATTTTCCTTCGAGTACATGTGGTATGTACAAAATGGAGGATGCCTTTCTAACAATTTGCTTATCACCAAGGGAAGCCAAATCTCTATGCCTTACACTAGAACATATATGTATATATATATATCTTGACAACACTGTTCGAACTGTTCTTATCATAGACTGACAGACGGAACCTGCATTACAAAAGATAAAAGATTTTAAATGGATGATAAAAAGTGTTCAAGATTACTTTGCTGGCTGAAAAATGGTTTCAGTTTCTAGTCTCAATATAAGAATAATGATCATTTAAACAAACCCATTGCTATCTGCAAGTTTAAAAAAAACCATGTCCACAAAACCAATGTGCAGGATTAAAATCAGAAATCGCCATCAATGCTAGAAAGTGTGGCTGTACTGTATTTCAGAGAACGAAAATCAGAAAAATTCAGCTTGCATATGACTTTGGCTTTTCCAGATGTTTATGTAATATATTCAAAATGAACAACTTGGCATCCAACACCCCTTCCTACCCTGTGAGCAAATAGAAGTGGGTGCAGTTTACTCTCTACAGATTGTATTATAAGAATTTTGGATTTGCTCCAGCCTTCATTACAAGGGAGGTTAGTGCTATTACCCTAAAATCATTAGTTTGATTGGGATTAGCATTCTTGGAAAGTGGAACAGTGTCAGAATGATCAGGATGGCAATTTCTCGTACTACCCTTACCGCCATTTCTTTACACAGTTTTAATGTAACGAACACAAGCAACAAAAGCAACAAAGAAAAGCTTTTGTGTTCAAGAAAACTTGGCGAAAACCATCTGCAACACCAGACACCCTTTAAGAAAAGCACCCTCCCCCACCTCACCTCCCCCTCACAAGGTAAGGGGGCAGGGTGTTGTATGGAAGGCCTCCCCAACATCACCTCCCCCCCAAGGTAAGGGGGGCAGGGTGTTGTATGGAAGGCCTCAATCGAATGGTGCACGCTGCTGTCAATTCCTATTCAGAGATTTCTTTCTCTATGGACCGGCGATGATCGAAGTCCCCTCCCTTTATGGGGCGTTTCATACACATCACCACTTTCGATCGGCCCCGCTGTCTGCTGGACGGACTCGACAAACACCCTCCCCATGATACCCGAGCCCAGTGCTGTAGCCATGCAGGCAGCTGTGTGGACGCATGGCTTCCGGTCTTGTGACTTGGCCGCCTGGTGGCGCTGGGGGGGAGGGCGGCCCTTTCATGTCTTGTTTTTCCTCCCACGACACTGTTAGCTCGCCTGTCTCTCGCACCATCGTCATGTCCTCACATATTCTGTGATTTTCCACAAGTGGTATTGTCTTCATGGTGCGGGGTATTAAATCTTACCTCGAGAATGAAACCAGAGATAAGCGCGGGACGAAAGTGTCAAAGAACCGTAACTAGACAAGAATAATAAGAATACAGTTAATAGGTGTGTGTGTGCGTGAGTACGTGTGATGCATCTCACCTTAGTTTATAAAGCTTTTTGCCTTAGCTTGTAAATGTATGGACATCATGCTTGTCCATCAAAGCTGCACAGTCTTATCAATAAACACACTTACCGGGATTTACAAGTTAAACGTGTTTCTTTATATTCTAGAATTATCGGGATTACGATAAAATCACGTGTAAATAGATTGTCAGTGATTAGATTGTTAAACTTAAATAGTTCAAATCCTTGTCCAAATTAGGTCAGGACGTCCGTCCATGGTCACGTGGTCACCCTGACCTAACCTAGATAATGATTTTAAGTAACACATAAGTACAGTCCCATGTAGGAAATTCCTCAGTTGACATGGCGCGGGAAAGGGGATCCCGCGCTCAATGGCCTCAACTCGCCCCCAGAAGCCATGGTCACGGCCGGCCTGTCATCAGCATTCCAATGCTGTACGTCAGATAGGAGAGGTCGTCAGGCGCAGACCGACCTCGTGATGCACGAGACGTTTGGCCTCGGTAAGACTTTGCGCATGCTCCGTCGTGCTGGCCCTGCCGGGGGACCTGGGTCTCGTCTGCTTATCTCTGAGCGACGGAGAAATGCAAAAGCCTATGAAAGGACTGTCGCCAGGCCAGGCACCTGTCCTAAAGCCAGTCTCTATCTCTCTCAAGTGGCAGCGAGACTTCCTTCTAGAAATCCACGGAAGCTGTTCCCTCTGGTCTCCCTCCGTCTGTCCCAGACCTTCAGGACCGGGACATGAGATATCCAGCTTGACACGGGGGCTGATGCACAGTAAAAAATAGGTCTAGGCAGCGTTCATACCTTCTTTCCGGACGGTAAATTATCCATAAATCTCGTAGGGTTACAGGGGTCGTGCGGGGACTTTTACGTATGAAAATAAATTCATGCAACCCGGCTCTGAACAGCGCGTGAAATGAAATTGAACTCGTGTCATAAATGCTGGTAAGGCGAGCTTGCATAAAACCTGGTCACGTGATCTGATAACCGATATGTTTTAGATATGACAAAATAAAAAAAAAAAAAAATCCTGCCTGCCCACGTCTCAGTTTATTTATTTCACAAGCGCAAGGCCTCCCAGGGGTGTGGTTGATAAATGTACTGAGAGTAGGTTGGAGTCTTGGGGTCTGGACTGACAGTCAGTGAAACAGTGAGTATACAGTTTCATGTTTATAAAGCAGTTTGTTTCTCGTAAACATCGCACGCGCACTCTTCTTTGAGAAGAATTAGAGTTACCTATCATTGTTGCATTCTGTCACTTGGGGAGGGGTGAGGGAGGATCTTGGAGTTGACATCCGTGATCGTTCGAAAACGTGCTCTATGCTTGCTGAATGCTTGAGTTCTAAAAGTTTGTACAACTTTAAAAACAAATACTTGGATGAATGATAGAGTTAATCATCTCTGGAGTCTTAAAATACGCAACGAACATAAATTCCAGACTAAAATGTGAAACAAATTTATATACATTTTAGGCCGATCCAGCAACTAAGGTTACATTACGGCATAGCACCCTGTCCTGTAAACATTAAAGAGAAAGAACACTTCTCCGAGACGAGAGTTAAACCCAGGACAAACAATCCTCGCTGTATTGTTGACAGGCGCTAACTATTGCACCTGATACCTGACCGAGTAAGATGTGACACAAATTTTAAAACTCGACACAGGGTGTCATAATCTAAGCCACGTGTCATAAACTGTTCTATTTTCGGAACTTTTGGTTCCGTAAATGAACCCCACGCCACGTTTATGAACTCCTGGTGACAGTCGCCACGTCAAGTTTATACACGAATATGCCCTTCTAACATAATGGTGTAGCTCTCCCATTCAACCCTCGACAATGTAATTGTATCCATGTACAGTCGTGACGTCAGTCTCCATGGTGTCTTTCTGTGCTCAATAACGTTTAATGGGGTGGATCTTGAGAAAGAAAAGTGTGTTCATCAAGAGTTGAAATAGTAACTGGCACTGTGCTCTACCCACAAATTAGAAAAAAACTTACGACTCATATGGAAATAAATCGTTAACATAGCAAGTGGAGAGAGAGGGAAGGGAGAACAAAATTTCAGTCAAGAAGAAAATATCAAGGAAACGATATCAAGATTTGGACGATGAGGGTAAGAAGGAGACGATGATTGAATCTAGTCAGTGCCAACGTTTGGGAGGACAAGGCATCAGTGTGGATGGTCATGGGAGGAGAATGAAGATGGAGTGTAGGCGCTGGATGTAGGAGTGGGGTGCAATTTGTCAATATGGATGACAAAGCAGGAGGCACACGGCAGAAACAAGGGACAGACGTGTCGTGCGCCCCGACAGGAAAGAAGCAAGCACGCGCAAGTGGCGAGACAGGAGAGAAAATGCATGAAAGGCTTGCTCCACTGCTCCCTTGACGTCACCCCACACAACATCTATCGAGCTGCGACCATCAGCTGCCGCCCTCGTACCCTGGCGGTCCTTTTGTCTCCGCCTCACATCAAAAGCACCCGGCAATTCTGGCCTTGTCTTCCTTCGTCCAGTTGTCTCCAGAGTTTGCTCCCCTTTTCTCCCATTATCCTCCCTCCTGTATTGAGACCACCTTCCATCTCTTTCACTTTCTCGTCAGTTCCTCATCTGTGAAATTTCTCCACTCGTCATCGATGATCTTGATGTGTCCATAGCAACACGAACCACGGACCTACATATCAGTCAACTGTGGTCTGGATGCCAACGGAGTGACAGAAGGTGAAGCTCGTTTCTCTTTCTTTCTTTATCTTTCTCTTTTTTTGGTGTCGACCCTGGCACAATTTCCGGATGAGTGAACAACCTCTTTACGCTCTGCCTGCCCAAGGTATGTTTCGAGCCCTTTGCCTGTCTAGAAATGGTAGATGGTCGCCATAAATGCATGCAATAATTTTCACTTTTAATACATTAAGAAAAATCAGCTTAAAGATCCTCATTACAGCTCCACCCGTGAAATGTTCTGTCTGAAGAAAAAATGTCTGCCGAATTTCACCTGTGTGATGCGTGTTGACAGGTGTTCCCCCCCACACACACAAATCGTGTAACTAGCGGATGATTCACTTGTGTGGCACTCTTCATTGCCCATGAAAGGAAATCCCCAGCGAGATGACGTCACATACCCACCACAGAGACATGGCCGACACGAGAAGCCATTTTGTACAAATCAAACGAAGCCATTACTTTAAATGGAAGAATTGCATGACAGTGATGGACTTGCAGTACTGATTTCGCAGTTAAACGAACGATTGATGCATAGGGTAACTAACCACTTATACAAACGAGAAGGAATCAATTATCAGCTTGTTGTCTCTCTCTCTATATATATAAAACAATGTTTTTGCGCTGATCCTAACGGATCACAGCAACGTGCGTAGCGTCATACAACGGTAAATGTGTCTGGTAGAGTCTACCATTTAATATCTTTTTTGAATTCCCGTCGTCCATCACGAGTTAAATGAAAACAGTGTCGAGAAGGCTATACTGCACGAGTATCAACATGGCCGCCATCTGACCACCTTGGGGAACATTTTCTAGCAGATAACCTATCGTGAATTAAAAAAAAAAAAAAATGAATCTGAATTGGCCAATGGCAGGAGTAGCCGGAAAGGCTACTGCCACGACCACCAAGATGGCCGTCATCTGACGGTCAGGGAACACGTTCTGGCAAATCACGGAAGACCCGCACTCAGGCGAGGACCATTGCGAGTCATTGCGAGTCAGGAAGGCGCAGACTGACAGCCAGGCGCCATTTTGCTTCTCCACCGGCGCCTAGGTGGCGCTCGCCTGGGAGGGTGGTTGGCGTCAGTAGCGTGTCAGAACGAAGCCATTTGTCAAAGACGCTCGCACCACAGTCTGTCGAGTGCGTGGACCTTAGTCTGTGAAGTACAAGAAAGTAGAACTTTCTCAAGTCTGAAAAAGTATGTTCTAAGTAGTATGTATTATGTGTAGAAGCAATGTGCGAAGTATATGTAGGCAGGTATTATTTGATGGATTAGATGAAGTAGATTATTAAGTATAATGATGTATAATATGTTTAGATACATTGAAAAGTCATTAAGATGCTGAAGCTGTGTTTCAAATTATTATAACATGTTTGGAAATCTGTGGAAAAGTCGATTAAGGAAGGAGAAACATTTTTTTTAAATCAATTATATAGAAATTAAATAAATAATATAGAACTAGCCTGTAAGATGTAGAGAGAAAAACAATAGGTATATAAACTGAATATACACAGTAGACAGTATATAAAAGCAGTCTATGAAAAAAAAAGATTTAAGCAGACAATGATTAACTTCACTCAGCAGACCATTGTACCGTCACTACTGGTAGAAAGATGGAGTCATTGACAACATGTGTCAATAAATAATAAACATATATATCCTCACTAGCATCATTAGATGCAGACCAACCACTTCTTTGTTGGATGGTTG
Source organism: Pomacea canaliculata (assembly GCF_003073045.1). Taxonomy (NCBI): domain Eukaryota; kingdom Metazoa; phylum Mollusca; class Gastropoda; order Architaenioglossa; family Ampullariidae; genus Pomacea; species Pomacea canaliculata. The sequence continues at coordinate 12,662,237 of NC_037597.1, forward strand.
ACTGATTAATGCCCTGAACTGCATCCTGAGTTCTGTGGAAATGTGAAACGGTTTGATTGGCGATGCCCTACTCCAACCCGATTTATGGGGCATCCTTTTTGGACTAGGTCAGCTCTACCTTGACCTATGTGTACACTCCCATGACCACGAGACAATTTGAAGTTTATAGACTCAAATATTCAATTATCACGAGAAGACCTGGTGGCGCCCATCAAGCGAGGCTGTGAGCATAAACAGGATCACGAAGGATCAAATCATTATCAGCCAAAGTCGGTGCAAGCTTCAATCGATGAGACTAGCGACCGCAACTTTTTATCAAAGTTTCGTCATTTTTATTTTGGTACAACCCTTTCCTCCACCCTGGTATAATTTTTAGGTTACACAGGTGTTTTTAATCACGCGACTTGAAATAGAAAAACGCAAGACTTAGGACAGGAAGAGAAGGATGACAAGAAAAAAGAACCTAAAGGAAAAGAAAAAAGTGAGGCAAAAGAGAAAGAAGAAGGAGAAATTCTGTAATTACCTTTTCTTCGTTCTCCGTCCAAGCAGTTTAAATCAATGTAATGTCAAATAAAAAAGAAGATTGATGTGATTAAGAATAGAAGCTTAGGCTCCTGAACAGTTTTCATCATGACTCCAGCCATGATTAAGAATAGAAGCTTAGGCTCTCAAACGGTTTTCATCATGACTCCAGCCAGATTCGTTAAAAATAATTGGACCTTTAAAGAGGCTGAAGCAAATATAAACAGAAAATAAATGTAGCCAAACTTCTTAAAGCTCTTGTCGTCTCCTGCAGACAGCTGGCAATGTTTAAAGGTAAACACGAGCTCAAGTAATGTCAGAGGCGATTGTGTTGTGTCTGTGTACAGTTTGATTACAGGCCCCGGTGGTGAACAATTTGCCAACAGAACAGATTCACTCTCGCTCCATGCCATACCTTTCGCCTTTCAAGGAATTTTTTTTTCTTTGTAAGCTTAGCTGACGAACTCCCATTCAGCCCTGGATGGACAGAGTGCACGTATAACATCGTAAAGTAGCTTAAAATTAATGCAAGTGCATTTTATGTCTGAACCCAGTAAACTCAACATACACTAAAGAGAAAAAAAAAACCTCGCCAGCGAGGAATAAATAAATAAAAATAAATAATAAAATCCCAGTGAAGAAAGTGGACGTACCAGATTTCTTCCTCAAGGGCGTTACATTCTTTCAGACATCGATTTTATTGTGCTCAGTGATGTCATTAGAAGAAATGTGTATTTAAAATTTAAAAAGCAACATTTTAATAACATTATCTTTTGGAAATGTAGACTCAACACTTCACTAGAAGAATGTCTGTGACTGACAAAGAATGTACGTGTACCATTTTCGGGATGTATGACTACCTCCTCACAATTTTCTTCCTAGTGTGGACCGACAATTAAAACTAGAATTTTCTTCTTTTAAAATCCATCAATTTGCCGTTGCTTGGGTAACTCTGTTCCTTGAGTGCTCGGACTTAAAGATACACCGAGTGACCCTGCCGCGCCCGTCTTCAACCAGCTTACGTCGGGTGCCACAATGAGGCTCTGGCTCTGGCTCTGGTCTCTTACGGGTAGCTGGAGTGATATTGATTGTCACCAGCCCTTAAGCACCTATCCGATGACTTTACAGCAGCCACCAAAGCTGTCAACATTCCCACCGAGATTACCATACAAGTCGTGAGTTACACTCAGTCACACCACCTCAGGGTTAAGACTACAACATGTCGCACGAGACACACCACAAGATTTAAGGCTACAAATTTTTTTTCTGTGGCGTTGGCTTTTAACCTTTCTTAACTTTAATTGCGAAAATAATAAATAATAAACTACGAGAATGATTTGGTGTATGGAATAAACACTTTAGTTATCTGTTATCCTCGCAGTCGGCTTCTCCTGACCATGGCGCCACCTTTCCGACTTTCGAGTAAAGACATCTCGTCAAGCACGTGTTCGCACGTGCGAAGAATAGAATTGCGTGAGTTTTTGTATGTGCGTGTGTAGAGAAAAGTCATCTAGACACAGGGTGATGACGATAAAGGCGCATAATGGGAAGGAAAGGAGATATTAATGTAAAATGTTACTACAGCAATATTTGAACTGGACTAAAATTTAAAATCACTCGATGTAAATGTCTGACAACTCAGTTAAGTTCAACAACAACAATTACAAAAGAACAATCGCATAAAATTGTAAAAAAAAAATAATCTTGATTATGTCAGTAAGAGGATGAAAAATATCAGACAATGAAAAAAATAAATGGGCTTAAGGCACAAAGCCACCTGTACTCAAGAATGTATCAACAAATGGCTAGACTTGAAAAAATAAATCTTATCCATGTGAAAAATACTTCCACAGTTAAGATGCCCGAGGGTTTGGCTTCACTAGTTTAAGGACAAGACTGGAATCCTCTTTCGATGCGATCAACAGAGCCTGCGTGTTGCTGGTCACATTGCCGATGGTTGTATTTTCTGTAATGTGCTTTGTGAGAATGTCAACATTTTGGTGACATATTCTCATTCTAATATGAACACTCGACTAAATGTGATATCAGGTTTTATCACTAACTTAAACTGACTTCTTGTATTTAAAGAATATATATATATATTAATTGACATTCATGAGGCTGTCACATACAATTTTTGAAACGAACCATCCTAGAAACTTTTAAAAAATTCTACCCAGTAACATATTAGTGGATGAAGGATCTTAAAATGCCGACTCTTCAATACACCGGAGGGTTGGGAAACGACCCCAGTGGAGACAAGGATCATAAAGTTAAACATGATTGCAAAGCTGCAGTCAAAAAAGTTCATTTCGGTTTCCCAAGACACTTCGGGACCCACAACTACTTGACTGCAATGACTACAAAGCCCATTTTTCGCAAACACGATTTTCACTCTGTTAGGAATCTGTCGGTTTTTTTGCTTTTGTTTTTGTTTTTGAATATGAAAAGAGAACATGAGGTTGTGTATTGAATGTCGGGGCACGACTGGCCAGTTGAGGGTTGGTGGAGAGTGGAATATTTTTCGTTTCATGGGTACTGTGGAGGATCGAGGAGGGAGTGAGACAGAATTGCCCCATTGATTTTATAAAATCGCATTATGGCGTTGTTCGCTCCGTTTATGGCAAAAGCAGTTTGTAGCAACGAACCTCGTACAACACGGAAGGCGCGAAGCTCCAGAAGCTCATACATCCACAGTTTGTCCTGACAGTCCGGTGAAGGTTGATAACAGAGAATTATTAATGTATGTCCTATGCTAAAAGGCAACTTTGACAGTTACACCTTGGTGCTGAGGTCATGACCTGTTCTGCGGGGGGTCCTACCTGACTCGTCAACAGGGCCAGGACTGGAGGAGCTTAAAGGCGTGAGCAGGTTTCATCTTCAAGTTGCTGAGACATGGGAAGTGTTTCCAGACCTGTAACATCTTGGTGATGCCCTTCGCATGCGTTCTTTTCTGGTGTCTTTGAAGTCGTCTACAAAAAAAAAAGAAGGAGGGGTGGGGAGGAGGATGGGTCGGGGAGATAGACACACAGCAGATGTCGACTATCTTAGCTGTTCTCTGGCACGATGCAGCTCCAACGACTGTGCGTTTGTTATTCTGTTATTCTGGAGAAAGGATATATATATATAGTTTTGTGAGTAGAATTTTCATTCTTGGTTTTCGGAACAAAAAAATTAGCAGCTTTGCAGTGTTTTCTTTTCTCTTAGAAAAGCATCCAGGAGAGGGTTTTTTCAACACGCTCGTTCGTCTCCGCACTAAACACACCGGCTTCACACAAAAAGTCTTTACCTTTGAAAATGTCGTCACTATCACAGTCGTCTGTGATTGATTATCCACTACTCTAAACTTCCGAAAATACCCATAACTTCTAATGTCATCTCCAGTGAGTAACATGTCTAAGAAATGCTCATCCTAAATACGTCGCTGGGTAAAGCTGAGTGGAAGAAACTGGTTTCCCGAAATCTTCCTTCCATTCTCGAGATACACGCCTGCATCTTCTAGATCACGTGACTCGTTCACTTCATGTGTATTGCAGTTTCTTTGTCGCTTTATTTCAGTGACTCTCGAGACCAGTAGTGACTGTTCATTTATTCACGAGAAACTTCGCGCCCTGTCCAGGACATGGAAAACTATCGACATTACTACATACTGTAGTCAGCCTATTCACGATGAGCCTGTAACCGTGGTAGCTACAAGAATCATTTTGTGGAAGCTTCTCATTTCTTGACACTGCAATGTGTAGAAAAAAGGAGATATAAACATAGATACAGAGCTCCAGGCATTGTTTACACGATGCGCGTGCTCTCCGGAGATGCTGGGGGCGCGTAGCAGAGCGGCTGGTTTACATTAGTACCTACAGCACCGCTCTGTTGTTGAGTGAATTCCTTCGGCCGACAACTGTGAGGAGAGCCTTGTAAGCTGCACTCACATTGTTCGCTTGACTAATTGCATCGCAATGGATGAAGCGGCTGGCGGAACAGAAAAAAAATAGCTTGTCTGTGGTGTTAAAGGTTTCAGTCGGCGTCAGGTGTATTAAGGTTTTCTTTTGAGAATTTGGATGGTGACGTCAGCAGGGCAATTTAAGGTCTCTGTAAAGGAACCGTTACTAAAAGCTGAAATGGTGCTGGCGCGAAAGCTGGTCAAGAGGAGGGAAAAGGAAGAACCCGGTACTATTTCTTTTAAATTCCAGCGGTCTGAAATAATTTCAGTATCATGACCGTCCACACCAGGATGCGAACCGATGGCTTTAACTCAAATAGACTTTTTCCTCTAATAACTACATCACTCTGTGGAACAACTTGGCTGCATTTGACGATTTTTGCACAATAAAAATCTAAAAAATATACACAAGTAAAATAAATACACAAATACTAACTCAAAATGAAAATAGCATAATACACATAACAAAACATCTTAATATATAGAGAGAGAACTTCGAATCAGAGATTAGGAGCAATGTCTAGCCATCAAGGTGGCATGGAAGAAAGTTTAGACACTTTGAAGTAGTGTTTTGAATGAATGTCTAGAAGCAACAGTTGAAACCCAAACATGCCGGGAAAGCGTGAAGCACTTCTCATTGTCGTTTACACGCACAGATCCTAAATCTAATCAGCGGAAACTCATTGTCTGTTGATTGGGGAAGGTACACATTACATGATACATGATCAGAAAATAACAATTCGCGATTTTTGTTCAGATTTTCTCTTTACAAGAGAACACTGTAACCTCTTAAAGCATTTTTTAAAATATAATCAAGCGACCTTAATGACGACTTAAACATGTCGGCTGCTCTAACATCATGTCGCTGCTGTGACTCTTTAGCTTCCTCTCATTCGTAACGTTCATTTGAGCAGTTCTATGTAAGTGAAGGATGTCAATGCACTCTTTAACGCGAGTTCTTTCAAGTACATGGAATTAATGGCATGGTTTTTATTTCTGCTCTTTTTTCTAGACATTTTAAGTCACCAGCGCCGACGGGACAACTCTCAGGACTGTAGAGTGCTCTCCCCGCAAGACAGAGAGTAAGCGCCCCTGCCAGCTTCCATCGTCTGCTCAGCTCCCAGTCATTTACACAAATTCCGCTGTCACGGACAGAGAGTTAGCGTCACCCGAGCACCGCTCTCGCCCAGTCAGGCAAGTACATTAGCACTTGAACTGCCACATCGTTTTCACTGTCGGTTTTCTAAGACACGGCGACTGGTGTGACCATTAGCACCCCATACCGCAGTCTCTGAGAACTATCAGTGTCTTGGCCCCTTCTCCCATCCACTGTCCCTTGCAAAAAATTATCTCCTGCCACCGGACAGAAATGAGCTTACTCTTGTTTCTTTACGACGAGTGCTTCAGCACACTCTTTACTCGCCGGAAGTTGCAGGAAATGGAAGACTGAAATAACCTTTCATGTGACAAAATTGGCTAATTTCAGCTTTCCTCTAGAACATTGGTCATGGTTAAGTAGGAAAGAGACTGAAACACTTATACTTCATTACGTCAGAAAAGTTTCATTGCCATACCCTGCCTGTTCTCCGGCTACGATCAGCCCCGTGTTGGGTATTATTTGACTTACATTCATGTTTTTGTGAAGTCGGCAAAGCTCCTACTCTTCGTGATTTCTGTTGAATGACGAATAAAATTATCACACTGTATAATCTATGATAAAGACGAGCTTAAGATATAGGTAAATAATATTTACTATGGCATACACAGCGTGTAATAAAATCTATAAGAAAGTAACTATTTTATAATAGCTACACCTACAAATAAATTACCAAAGGCAAACTAGGATTTTTTTTCAGATGACATTTTGCAATTTTAGTAAACGATGATCGACATTCTTCAGCAATGCTGCTCAGACCTCTTTTATAGACGTGGAATAATTTGGTCATCTCCTTAATAATAGTGAAATGACACTATCTTTGGCACTTGGCACTGCCGAGGCGTCAAATAAACCTTCCCAGAGAATCAAACAAACACCCATCCTCCTCCATCCCGCAAGTGAAAAGAGGTTCTGTTTCGCCCAAAGCACGACCCCAAGACCGGGTTTGGAGAGACTGCAGCAACTGGTCCTTCATTAGCTCCGCGTCATCTCACCAGCTTTGCTGGGAAATATTTCCTTCCTCCACAGGCAGCAGGCTGGCCGTGGTCCACGCCCGCAGGGCATTCCTGGCATGTCTCGGTGCACGCCGTCAGTGCCCTCGCACAAAGCCCAATATAACGGAAGTTCTCATATACATGCCAGCAGCTGAAACGTGTCATCACCTCGCCTACAGAGATGCGTAGGTGTAGGAGCCAGAAGGCAGTCAAGTCCTTCGATTATTTGATAACCCAGGTCAGGGCCGAAGGAGCAGACAAGATAACTCTCACCATTCTTGATGTCTAAGGGCCGTAAATTTGTTTTCGAGTTCGACATTTAACAGCTGCTTGTTCTCGCTTACAAACAGAGGTGGGTGGACGTTTCCACCTCATTGTCATGTGCATTTTTGAAAATTTCCCCGAGTATGGGCTGGTCTGTCAAGAAGCTCGTATATTTTTCGCTGTCTGTCATCAAGGAGTCTCCCCGGGCGACATGCATCGTCAACAGAGTGTCTTTCCCAGTTGTAGGCAATTCATCAAGTAATGCCTTGAATGCCTAGCTTTGGGGATTTTTGCTGTATTTTAAGATGTATTACCACACGCCAAAAGTACTCGTTTCCTTCCCCTCTCTACTGTTTTAGAATTAACATCTAGAAAAATATTTACAGTTTTCAAAACTAGAAATAATACAAACACGGAGCCACAGCTGCAGACGAGCTAATATCTAGTGTCACTCATACAATATCTCCTGGCTTACATCTGAGATCACGTGTCTCTGACATGTGCACGAGATACTGTGAGTAAAGTAAACCAATCTCAGTTTCAGGCTTTTATAGTTGTCGAGGTTGGGCTCAAACAAAATACTTAAACAAAAAGGGAAAGTCTGCACTCGGTGCGCTAACCAATTTATGATATTGTGTAAGTTCCTTTTGTCTAGAATGTTATTCAGGCAATCAATGATCAAATTATTACGAAAATTTGAGCTTCGACAGATTCTTTGCTTTCCTATCAAGTGATTTAATGTGATCCATCCCATTCTTGTATGACAAAAATCATGAAGTTCACTTGAGCAACATGAAGTGTAATTATGCTTCGTACACACTTTTATTGACGATCGGTTTGTTTGCTGTTGTGTTGTCCTACGAAGTACAATGAAAACTTGTAATCTTTAAGATGGTATCATGTTAACAAAAATCGTGAACATTTCAATTTGACGTTACAGCCGTTGAAATCACAACAACAAGAGGAGAGGCTGGGGTGGGTACGGGTGGGATGTACTTGGCGTCTCCTAGAGACAGTCGCTTGTCGCTAGAGGTGCTAATGAACAGCGCCGTATGGGTGCAAGGGGGTGGGTTGCAGGATGGTGGTTTCTGGGGATGGGGAATTGAAAACTCCTGAGGCAGAACAGGATGTCGTGCACGCTAGGGACCCAAGGCGTCGCTTTGTGACCGTTGTAAGCTGTGTACAAATGGCTTCCTATCTGACACTACCTGCTCTCTCTTCCTCCAGATGAGGCATGGTGCATACAGCTCGTCTTTGTATTTTACAGTCGCGAATCTTTTATTACACGCCGAAAAATAACTGTTACTACATTGAAGTTAAACTCTCATTCCCTACGCACATAATACATTGCTTCAGCGACATACAAAACATACTGTTTGAGTCACTTAAACACATTTTATGATACACACAATGTTTGAGTTTTCTGACACTCTTCACTTTCATTGACATTCCTGGTGCCATCTGTTCCTTAGTATAAAAAACCGTTTGATCCTCTTGCATTGTTGTGGCCCTTTCACGATCAGTGCAATGAAAAGGCGACTCGCGGCCATTTCTCTAGTTTATCTCTATACAATGCTATGATGAGCAGAGTGTGTCATTGTTTGTTTTTTGTTTGTTTTTTACATTATGAAAGAACATTATAAAACTCTTATGAATGTCTGACATACATTTGCCTTGGGTGATCATTTGTACTGGCAGCAAGTTTTCAGTCTCACTGTACACTTTGTAAGCTCTTGATGGCCGTGGAGTTTCTTTGCCAGGCAGCCATCTTTACATCCTTGATCCACCGTTGCGAGACGCACGTTCAGTGCTGTCGTTCATGGTAACTGTTCGTTTTGATGCACAAATTTGTCAGATTCAATAAACTAATTTCGTGGCAGTCATTTGCAATAGCCTGGTTCCCCAAATAGGTTTGCTGCGCTAGATCATCACTTGTGTGAGAATATTGTGGCATATGCAACAAACATGAACTTTATAAATGGATGTTAGCATCTAACAGACAACTAAATATAAATTAATGTTTAATAATAAATAATTTTATCTGCCGTTCAATCAGTTTCACTGTAAATGATTTTGTTTAGAAATGTGAAGTGCTTACTGTTTAATCATTATGTTTTATTAGCAACTTGGACGTTGTTGAGAATAACATCTGTGCAGAAATACTGGGTTTTTTCAATTAACTCATTTTTCTTTCTAAATATAAAACAAACGTAGTGCCCAGGTGACGTACGACCAGTCTGGAGAGCAAGACAGCTGAAACATTTTTAGTAAAAAAATGGTGTCCTCAAAACTAGAGAGCCATTCGTCTGCTTAAGGAACGCATTTGTAACAAATTTTTTAAATGAGACACCAAAGGCAAGTATAACACTTACGCCCTAAAAGAAAACTTTCAGAGGAAATTGTGTAGCATGGAATGAGATATGCAAGAAAGTGTTTTTCTGATGTTACATTTAGTTCCCGAGTCGACATAGCCTTCAGTTTGAATATACTTACCTCTGCCGCGGTTTTTGTATGTGGAACGGGTGTGGTGGGGCTTTTCATGTATGAGCAAATAAACATTTTGGTTTTTATGTCAGCAATATAAAAGCCTACAAGGCTAAAAATAATTAGATGTTTGAGACCCAGGTTCTGTGTCAAACGTCTCGAGCCACACGACCAATCCAGGGTTGTCTCGTGTGCTGAGTCACTTATGACCCTCCTAACCTGTGGTTAAATATGTGACTGAATGGCAGATGTTTACACCACGGTCATAGGAATAGTTGTCAAGCAAGGTCGAAAGTTTTACAAGTTTGACAAAGCTGTGTGTGAAAGTGGAAGTCACGGAAACCAATGGCACTCGTGACATTGGAACTTTGCTCAACGATGAACTGATGCCATATTTGCTGTCTGCCAATACAATGGCAAGACGGGGATCTTGGGAAGTTTGATATCTGCACTTTAGCTTTAGAGCCTGAACCATCGTATTCCCTCACGCGATACCTTCTTTTGACAGATTGACAGTGATTATTTATCTGTCACTTAGGTGATACATAGCTTTTGTCAATAATAAGAAGCGTCCACTGTCTTTGCGCCACTTGTCACGGAGTAAGGTCAGATTACACGAAAACCTCCGTCTTGGAGTGACTTGGCCTGATAAACAAAGAGCCAGACTGGATGAAATTAGAAATTTTCGGCTTTCAGCCATGATGCCAACGAGCTAACAATGAAACCTACCGCCAAGGAATCTTTCCCTCGCAGCGGCTTTGAAATGCGAAGGAAGACAAAGAAACGGGACTCTGGCGTAGATACTCAAAGACCTGCTGGACGGGTATGATTACAGGCGGTCTTTGAAGAAGGAATCCTGGACCATTTCATCAATAGGAACGCGTGAAAAAGACATTACCGAGAAAATTAAAGAAGCTTGGGAAGTGTGGACTCAGGGTGAAGTGTTTCGGGGAACAACAAAAAGACCTGCAGTGCTGTGAAGACAGGACAGCACTAGTGGTCGGTGATAGAAGTCAGCGATGAAATCGTCCTGTCAGAGACGGCAAGGATATTGCGAGGGACAGAATGCATGTCACGCTTCGTCATCCTTCAGATGGAATATTGGTCAACTTAAAGACGGTTTAAGCCTTTTGTAGTGCGCAAAAAAATGCGATAAGGCAGCTGCAGATCCGACAGAAGAAAAATGAAACTAAGCGAACATTAATGAGAGAAACGAATGGTTAGAACGAAGGCGTTCGAACAGGATGGCGTGCAGTTTCTCTGGTTCGATACTCATGTAGCGCAGCATACCTTTCCCGGTCAACCCACCGGGAGAACAGGTACCTGACTCCTTAGAGGGTTGGGAAAGGTAAGGCAGCGAAGGAGAGAATATGGGTGCCGTCCTTTAAAAAAATAATAAATGGAAGATCTTACACTTAGGACCACAGGACTAAATTTTTCTTTTTATTTCATTTGTAACGCAAAGAGTAATTTCGTTTACACCAACCCCACCCTCCCTCGACCATGTGGATGGATGCCGATGAAAACATGGTTAAGCAGGATGAGGACAGAAGACCCTAGCCGAGAAACCTCCCGACACAAAAAGGACTGAACATTAGCGATTGCTAATTAGCTGCATTCATTGAAAACTGGACGTTTTAGTTTTCTAATTCTTTGCGTTCTATTTTCATGTGGTTTAAAGACATTTCCATTTAAAAAAAATTCTAAAAGGCTTGCTTGTAAATTGTCGGGGGGAACACCGCGGACATGTTGAAGACGGGTGGAGGAAGAGAGGTAAGAAGGGGGAGGGAAAAGAAAGCGGAGGGAGAAGGTGCAGGGCAAGGTGGGGGAGAGTTGTGATTGACATTTAAAACGTGCATGCGGCCATGCTGTGATCCTGGATTCATGACGCCAGGCTAAGATAACTCACGAGGCGCTGTGTTTTGAGGAGAGTGCTGGTCCTTCTTGTGCACGTCAATAACTGATTTGCCTGTGATGCCGGGGACAAAATAAAACAAACCTGCCACATGCAGTAACGGATGCTCTTTGAAGAGAAAGGAGAACCGTGCGGATTTTCGCCGTGCACAAAGGCCAAGAGTTCTTTCAGCACTCGTGCTTCTTGCCGCACATTCTCAACCAGTTCACCCTACGCCATCTTGTGGATATTGTAGAAGAGACTCGATTAAATTATACAAGTTCAAAGTTCTCGCGAGGACCTTTTGCAAGCGTTTTAAAAATATAAAGTATTTTTTTAAATATATAAAATTTTTTAAATATAAAATACTTACTGCAGGTTTCAATCAGATAGCTGACAGTTTGAGTTATAAATTCGAAAACAAGGGTGTAGCATTACTTTCGAGTTTGTATTAGACGTGTTTAGTAATTATACGAAACCTAAATCCACAGCAGGTGAATAGCCCGGATAAGTGATTCCTTCACCTCTATTTGTCGCTATTCCACTCGCCTTTTCGCACTTTCTTACCTCTATTTCTCTCTTTCTCAAACACACACACACATACAGAGTTAGAGAAAGAGACAAAGTGAAGGAGGGAAGGACATCGATGTGGCCTCAAGACTGAGAAAAGCTGAGTACAACTCACAGTTTCAAAAGATGAAAATGTTACTGTTCAAAAGAAAAAAAAATCTACACTTTTTCAGTTAAAAATAATATAATACACACAGACAACTGCAGCATTATTAAAGAGTGAAAAGTCTATGGGAAGACGTAAAATCACGTAATGATATTACTATCCTACGTACATAATTGGTACGTGTGTGTGTGAGAGAGAGAACAACAAACAGAATGACTTGTCAATGATGGGGAGAGGGTCAACAATCAATGCAGCTGCTGCGCACCCAACCATTGAACTAAGCAGAGAAAGATGCTCAAATTCACCAGTACCACAGCAACACAATTATTGACATAAGATTTGATGACGTTGACAACGTACAAGAAAAGTAATTAATCATATTTATTCATATTTGCTAAAGCTATATTTACGTACAGTCACGAGGAAATCATAACATTTGAATGGTGTTCATTCCGTTCAGTGAGTGAGAGCAGAAGAGCGCTTAAGATGAGAAAGGACTTGAGGAAGAGGGAAGGGAGGGCAGAGAAACAAACAAAGAGACCTGTCACCTTTGGTGACGACCTCTGAGAATGAACTCTCTTACACCCGCAAAAGTCTGCCTGCCACCCGACACTGCAGTTACACTGTTCGTAATGAGTGCAACACGATTTACACCACACTTTAAGGGTGGAGAGACCGCGATAATTTTATTCACCCGACAGATGCCCATTGAAATCTGTTCTTCGCTCTGTCTGGTCAGACGAAATACGAGCGGGTCTTAACAGACTTACACAAAAGTTTACAGTCGCTGGATTCAGATGGACACAAAAGTCGTTTAATTAATCAGTTGCTTTACCTTCTGCGCACATTGTTCGAGTTTGTTTTGTGTTCAACCTCTCCATTACAAAGGACAGACAACTAAAATATTTTTACATTTAAAACAAAGGCCAGCCTTCTTATGCAGCGCTCCACATAACCTTTGTACTTTCGTGCGGATCTACAATCAAACCCGCTTTTCTTTTCCTGCATTTTTATCGCGGACTAGAATATATTTCTTTTGCCCATGTGCACTAGTCTCTAAATAAATTCAATTTATTTTTCTTTTTTTCTGTTTGTTGCTGTACTAAGAGAGGAAAAAAGAGTGCGGATTGTAAACAAGTGTGTATGCATATTTGTAGGTATTATGTGTTTGTGTCGGGGAGTGGGGAGGGTGAGCGAGTTCTCCTAACCGCCAAACGCCATCCATCCACTTCTTGCCTTTCTCCTGTCCACTCTCCAAGGAGAAATAAGATGGCGATCCACACTAAGGAATTGACAGATGGATAGACGGTTCGATACAGGAATATATGCATGGCCCGAGAGAGACAGAGAGATCCGGGGCAGAGATTATTACTCACCCGGCACCCACTTTGTGGTCGTCTGCCGAGCGATGGGTTCTCGGGTACAGCGCCCGTTGTCAGCCAACAGAAGAGCTCGCTTGATGGCGAACGAGCGCCATGTCGCTGGACATCAGCTCCGGAGTGAGAAACCTTTTCATCTCTCGCCTGAAGGCAGTTAGTCTAGACTTTTTTCAGTCTCGAGTGCGCCCAACTACCAGATGTGTCGTCTCGAGAGGGCTCCGCCTTACCTTCCTGCCTCTCAGCCTCCTATTTCACTGGCAAGTCGTGGATCCCTTGGACATCTCGCTGGCCGAAGACTATTGTAGCTGCGAACAATTGGGTGTTAACGCTTTTAGAATAGGTCCCGAGTAAAAGGCCTGCCGCAGGAAATATTTCTCTTCAAAACTACTTCAGACGGATGAGTTGAAAGATCTTTTTTTATTGGAATCAACTTTTGTGTCCCTTGATTGCACAGAATCATTGCAAGGCTGACAGTGCTTGTATTAATACTTCAAACAGTTTGTAGTTTAGTCAAGGTATAGTTACGATTACTTTTTGTTCTTTTATAAGCACATCATAGCTAAGATTTCATTGCATTTTCGTGTTGATGTCTGTGGGGTAATAAAATGACATTTTTGTTTGGGTAAATATAGTCATTTCAGTGAAATTTTATATATTTACGTGAAATACTACCTAAACATAATTATAAATATTTTTAAATATTATACATTCTACTCTTTCCGACATATTTTTGTAAAATGTGCTTACTAGTGTGTGTGTGTGGCTGATGAAAAAAAAAGCTTTTCCGTTACATTCTTTCTTCATCTGCGCCCCTCACAAACCCTCCGTGTTGTTGACAGAGTATCTCTCCTGTGAGTCAAGCCGACAATAAATTCTGCTGATTTACATGCAGTTGACATACATCTTTGTCACAATAAACATGAAGCAAAAGATAATTTATCATATTTCTCTACAGTACCTGCAAGTTTGAGAATGAAAATACACAGCAGCTAGTAACCCTGTTGAAAAGGTCATGTTTGTTTACGCCCTTTCGCCGCTCGGTCTACGGTCTTGACGCTCCAGGTGCTTCCATCTGTTCTCATCGTCAGCCGACAAATAAATCCCACGGACATCTGTTTCGAAGAGCTTTTGTACATCAAAACATGAATTATCGTTCTGATCATCATATCCAACATTTCCATGAAAATGATGATGATTAATATGGTGCATATTCATGCTCACTAAGGAGCAGATTACGAAGGACCGAAGGAGAAATAGTTATGCAGACAAATAATAAAAGACAAAGATAGAAGACACAAAGGGTAATGATGCAGTATAATGAAGAACAAAATAATTAGCCTTAAAAGTCTGGTTTGGGCGCAAAGTTTTGTCTAATGACTAGATAAAGCTTAGTGCAAACATTACTATGCACAGAAAGAGGCTAACATGTGACGTCATGGTTGTACAGCGACACGCCTAATAAACACAGCAAATATCGTACAAGCGGAGTAACCGCGGCGAAGACTTAGTTGACCTTTGCCCCGCCGCTTGGTCAGCCCGTAAGTCATCATGGAATCAATAAGGTGTGGAGGTGAGGGGAGGAAATAGCATGCCCTCCTTCCCTCAACCCCTCTTCCTCCCGACTACACCTTGTGCTCAACTCCACGTCCTGTTGAAGGGCAACAACTGCGTGCTAAATGCTGTGGACATGGGTTACTTCGTTTTAATTGCTGTGTTAGTTTGAATAAGGTGCGAGTCTCGTGAGAGTACCAGTCTTGCCACTTTGCTCTGTACCCGTGTCAGAAGCGTGGCCTGGTGGACAAACAAACGGACTCGTCATCGCGACTGTAGACTACAGGTACACCACAGGTCTGTCTGGTGGCTGGCGTCCGTCCAGCAGGTAGGTGCGTGCTCTCGTCCCAGGAATACATTCGGGAAGGTTCGTCGACTACAGGCAAAACGTTGAAAGGTTAGTTTGTTTTCTCTCGATTTGCTTTCGTTGGTTTGAATAGGATTCGTGTTTCATTCACGGCGTGATACGGATGGGAAGAAATGTCTGTGGGATACTCGCATGAAGCCGTTACACCTAAAATGTCTGCACATCTGAGTTAGTTTTCATTCTGTTAATGAATTCGGTCAGTTCACTCTGCAGGACAATATCCAAACTGTATTCGCACAGTTTCTTCGGATATAGTACGACCCAAACCCCTACCCCCCCCCCCAAATGCACACAGACACACACAAAATCCAATTTGTTTCATAATGTCTAACCACTACCGAAAAGTGTATTTATCCCCGCTGAAGAAGAGATTAACCTTTTGAAAGCAAAACCAAAAGCACTTAATTAAATCTGAGTATGGCTCTTGTCTGAAAGTAATAATCATCATTGTCCATAAACCATCATCATAACAAGAAAAAAAACCAGCAGAAACAATTTCCTTCCGATTTAATTTAAAGTTATTTTCTAACCTAGCTTACAGTAACTATTCCGGTTTTTCCTACTCCCACTCTTTTCTTTCATCGCAGATTTTTCTGGCATTTTATTCATAGCTGAATAGGCAATCAAAGTGGTTATTTCCTATAATTTACATTAAGTTCTCCTTAAGACCGGCTGTGAACTTCAGACAAGAGCTGTGGAGCCAGACGCTGTTATTCCGTGAAATTTGTTTTTCACGAACCCCGAGCAACCTGAAGTATAAAGGGGCAGCAGGTCCCACAGAGTGTCAAGCCTGAATAGTTTTGTCTCATCTGCAGTCCACAACAATGTGGATGACACTGTAATTCCCTATCATCACTCTAGTGCTGACCATTAGAGGGCGCCAGCGGTTAGCTGGACGACATTGCGGCCCTACAGGCGCTCAAGCCAGATACACACGGCAGACATCGTGCAATCGTTCTGCAATATCTCCGCTGATTTATCCCAGACACATCAAGCTCTGACACATATGTCTTAGTGGGCTAAACAAATGGGTAGTTGGCGTGGTTGGCACCCAGCGAAACATGGGGCTTCTCAAGCCGAAACCCAACTTCCGGTTCGACTCCAAAACCTTGAATATTCTTCTGATTTCAGTAAAATTGCCTTGCACTCTGTTCTTCAATTATCTTTAATTATCCATTTGGTAGTCAATCAAGTCTTAAAAAACAGGACAAAAATCCCGACATACAAATTTTAATTTTTAATAACATTATTTTTATCAGAACGTGTTGGAGTAACCAGTAGGATCCGGAGACCAACAGGATGTTGTGGTTTAGGGTTAGAGGTGGGTAGAAGGACAAAATAGGGAGTAAGGCATGCAATAAAGATGGTTCAGCCTCTAGCCACATCACAGGTAAACATGTAAACCTATAGTTCTTTGCTGACTCTGCGAGCTAAAATTAAACAACAAGCTTATTCTCTCCTTCCTTCCGTGACTAACGGACAGTTGCTATTTTGGGATGGGGAAGGATTATGGCCCAGATTTGCGTGCCGTTACCACACAGTGCTAATTTGAGATTTGTTTTCAATTTTGCCAGTGGGGAGGGGCTTTACTTCGTATCAACAGTTCAGCAGTCTTGTGGCTTTCATTTGCCACAGTAACCTAAAAGATGAAAAGGGGAAAAAATATTTGGTAAAGTACCGGAATGAAGGGTCCTAACTCAAGGCACAGCAGTGGTAGGACCAAGAAACCCAAGCAATCTCTGCAACCTTATGAAGGTAGATTGTTCTTGAAAACTCACTGAAGCATAAGCAGCATAACAAACATCAAACATACCGAACGGAAACTGTTCAAGTGTTTGGAGATTTTTCCACAAGAGAAAATTAGTTCGCAGGTAGTCCAGTGTCTAAAGAGCTAGTGGGATGCAACATTTTTTTCTAATTCCTGGATAAAGCTGCCACAACCACACACAGTCTGACATTCTTCTCTCTTCATTCCCAAAACAAGATTTTGTCTACAACATTCGGTGTATTTTTAAATTATGGTAATAATTATGGGAAAATCTTGTTTTGCTAATGAGCTTGTGCCCTTGTGGCTAAACATACCCTAGTAACACGATTCCCAACACTTTAGCATCAACAGGTTTCCATGTCAAGAAAAGGAATATCAATTCCAAATAATGGATCTCTCACAGAGGCATTATACTGAAATATTCTAACAGAATTCTAAGTGTTCGTAACAGCTAAATCATTCAGAAACACCAAGTTGTAAAGCCTGAATACAAAACTGCCAATAAGCCAATCAAAATGCGTTCACAGATGTAGGAGTCAATGACAGGTAGAAGTAAATAGTCTAACCAAGACGAGGTTGTTGTAGTGCAGTGGTAAGAGCGGGTGTTACAGGTGGAAAAGTTATGGTTCGATTCTTATGAGAAGGGGTGTGTGAATGGGTATGTGTTTTTATACATGTTTTATTTATTTTTTCCGCATTTACCTTTTTCACTTAATTTTTTTTATTTGCTTGTTCTTGAAATATTTCGCCGTTACATGAGTTAGCGTAGAGATTAGGATGTGGACTAGGGTTAGGAATAGGTTTGGGTTAGGGCTAGGGTACTGATTAGGTCAGTGGCCAGAGTTGTGTTCACATATATATATAAACACACAAAAAAAGAATTCATTAAAGCCTTGTTGATTTTTTGGTTAATACATCTGGTTAATACATTATCGCTGTTTGATTAGCTGAAGTTTTCCTGCCCTATTCATTGTGGGAAAAATAATTTTGTTTCCCGTTAGGGTCGAGTGTCGAACCGTGCAAGACGTATCACATTTTTCGGGCACTCTGATTGGTTGAAACCTTCCTGTCTGTTTTTAAGGTCGTTAAAAAATCTCTGCCTGGGGTCCCCCTCACTTTTACAACAGCAATCCTGTGTCTCCGGGTCACGTTTCCATGGCTCGCCGTGCCTGCGCGTGACGGGTGCTCACTCAGAGTACCCACCTCGTAGTGACCCTCGGCGTAGTATACTCACCCACCACGGCTTTGATGACACCAGGGCGAGTTTCGCACAGAACGTAGGGGTCACACGAGATCACGAGAAAACCTTCCTACCCAACAAAGAAAAAAAGTACTTGAGAGGAATCGACTAAATAATTAATTTACTATACAAATCTGCCGGGACAAAAGCTCAGTACAAGATACTATTTCCCAATAATCTCTCCCTTTCTGTGTTCTCGAGATACACGCATACAAACACCACCATACGCAGAAAGATGTCATCGGCACAGACCTCAGAATTGTACTTGGAAACACCTAATTAACACATGGTCCCAAGTCTTTCATTTGCTGAGGTCTTCACAATATCAGTCTTTCCATGTCCAATCCTGCCTACAAGGCTCCAGAAATGTGTCCACGGGAACGAGACACAGAATGTAGCCTACGTATACTTAAACTAGGATCACCCTTACAAAGGTTGTCTTTTTTTTTTACTGTGCACAGCACTTACAAAAATAATATACATAAGTCCCCAGTGAGACGATTTTATAGCCGTTCAGCCTTGGCTGCTTGATTTATTTCTCAGAAAAAAAAAGCGCTTCCCTCTAACAGGTGAATTTGTTCTTTGTCGGGCGGGTGGGAAGGTGCGAAGAAAAGGGTGGAGATAGTGAGGGACTAGCCGGAGAAAGCCGCCTTGTTACCTCTACAGAGATGTACTCTTCGACCTTTCAAAATTTATGGTTTATACTATGTTAGTGGAATAGATGTGTGTACGCCAGTGTGGCTATTCAAGCTCTTAATGTTTCTCTGTATTTTAATGTCCTTTCGTCTTTTTTGTTACCTTTGTTCTTTGTCTGCCGTCGCCAATGATTTTAATGAATTTGAATGTCATATGTTTATGTTTGTTTTCGTTTTTCTGTCTGCTTCTGGTGACGATTTTTTTTTTTTTTTTTTTTTGCCCTATAGAAATATGCGGTATTGAGATTTGTGTGTTTGTACACGCTGGTGCCATGGCGTTTGTGTGTTGTGTGTGTGGGTGTGTTACTTTGATTCGTTTTGTTTGAAGAGTTTAGTTATTCCCGCACAGCAATTCAATTCTCTTTCTGTCTGTTCGTCTGTCTGCCTGGCCCTGTAACCTAGATGGTAAATCTTGTCGAATGAACAGCACCGGAGTCGTTCCACATCCAATGGCTGCCAGCCATCCATCAATATCGGCAGAAGCTTGCCTCCCAGCAGCAGTTGGTCTGCTTTCACCTCCGCCGTGGAATTGGTGTCGGAAGTTGCCAGAACATCCCTCCGAGGCTTCCTTCCCCACAAGTGTCTAAACAGGGTTCCTCTCAACGCCGTTGTATCAATTACTATCCTGCCTTTAATCTCAGAATACAGCCTTGAACTCGGCTAGCACGCTAGGGAAAGTTTTCAACAACAAAAAAAAAATAAAATAAAAATAAAAAATAAATAAATTAAATGCGAAGACTGCAGACATTTTTCAGGTCAACTTTCCCACAAAATAAAACTTTATTAAATAATTAGCGATGGAGATTTTCAGTTTGGACAATAAAATCTCACATCGGCGTTGTTGTGAGATGAGTGTAAATATTTTGATATGGGATGTGTGATTGTTATTGTGAGGTGAGCTGTGAAAATGTTGTTGTGAGTTGGTATGTGTGTGAGTGTCGGTGTGGTATGGGCTGGGGGCTGTGTAAATGTCGGTGTGAGATGGGTTGTGTCAACGGCTAAAAAACTTAAATTTAGCATAAAAAAGAAAAACAGAATGATGAGAGAAAAAGAAAGGTTTACCCCGTATGAAAACAATAGCAGTTACCTTACACCTACACTCATTGTACTGAGCACTCCTCCTTACCACTCCCCCTGTGAAAACACGCACACACACGCACTGCACGATGTCGAATTTTTTCCCGAAGAACAGCACGCATCACAAATTACAGAAGACAAAAAGTATAAGAAGTTTAAATTTAATTTTCGAGATTCATTATTTTACATGTATGCGCACCTCCACACCTGCCCGCCCTGACAGTCCACGTCACCCAGTGTCGTGAGGGAGACCTTACTCTCGCATTTTAACAAGCTCGTTTCCCATTCTCACACCTTCGCACCCCACCCTTACCCTCACACCACCACCACCCTACACCTTTCACCTCTGACTCGCATTCAGTGGTTGCCTCCCTGTACTTGAAGTCTGTAAACGTCACCAGATGTCGCTTGGCATGTAAAGGAGGTTTGGAGGGACACGGTAAGCGCGGGAAATGAAAGCTGAAGGAAACCACCTGGGAGTTACCCTCAGGAATTCTTCTTATGCTGAAAATCCGCTTTAAACGCCGTCTGCTGTTAAACTGCTACAGTAGACAGTGCCCGATCCTGATTAAAACTCTGCTGGGTCCCTCCGCTGATCGGAGGGCACAATCAGACTTGTCCTACTCGGCAACTCTTCCTGCAGGCAATCGTCTTGAAAGAATCTGTGACTTCGACTCTTTTTTTTTTTTTTTTTGGTCCAGTATATAATTTTCTTTGAAGTCCATTGCCCTAGCTCCCGCAGTGAGCTTGGAATGATAAAAGCTATTTTTATACGGTGAAAAAGGTCATGACAGGAACTGTGTCAACAAGTGTTTAACATTTTCTTTTTAACTTTCCCTGTGCGGCGGAATAATTGTGAGAACAAAATGAAATAGATGAAAATCCATATTTCAAAAAAAATAATATGTGCAGATTGTAAGCACATATTTACATATTTGCGCGCGCACACGCACACACATGCACGCCTAAAAGTTTGTTGGTTTGTTTAGCAGGAAAATGCTTCCACCTTGAGGTGATTTCGCACTGTGGGGGAGAGGGAGAAAACCGGAGTACCCGGAGAAAACCCCCGATGCTCACAGGTGTTACATACAGAGAGTGCCCCGACACGAGATCTGAACCCTGAGTTTCTCCTTGCAATGGTGACATGCGAGTGACGTGTACAGTAACGGTTTAGTTAAATTAGTTGCGCGTGTCGTTACAATTAAGTGCATGGAGTTTAAATGAATTAACACAAATACTTTCATGCACTTTTCCTCGCCGTAGTCAAGGGAATCCTGTTTACACAAAGCGTACACGTACACATATCATGCAAAACGTCAACCGGAAGATGGAATGAAAAATTGCCTGTGGCAAAGCTGAGACCAAGGGAGACAACACCGTCTCGCTGGATCGCCTCCCCTTACCTCGTGTTGTGTACCGTCGTGTTGGGTTTTGCTGTCGTCTCTTTGTTAGCAACACAAGCGCTAATATCAAAGTTCCAACAGAAGAAGTTTCTATTTTATTGGTCAATGACCAGGATGTGTGGCTTGATTCAAAATCTCTATTCGCAACTTATCCGCCAAAAAAAAAAAAAAAAAAAAACAAAACAAAACAAAACGGAGGTTTTCTAGTCACCACGTTATCTACTTTTAATTTCATTCTTGTCGACTTTATCTTTCTTGTGATACTTAACAAACAGGTCCGCCTGCTTCTGCATATATTCTGGTACACACCCCACTTCTCTTACACAAACAAAATAAGTTATTTTGAACATCTTGCCGAAGGGAGTTACTGTACAAACTCTTGCCTGATTTCCCCATACTTTTCTATTTTCTCTCCATGTTCATTCGATCTGTTTACCGACTTCCCGCTCTGGTTTCCACTCTCTTTCGGTCATAAAAAATTATTGTTCCCAACAGCCATCTTGAGTTGCATTGAAATAACTCCAGTGACGATCACTTTTTCTGTTTAAAATACTGTCACCAAACAATATTTTCCTGATCTCATTAACCTTCTTTTTTTGAAGGTTTACATAAATGTGTTTTCGCATTTTAATCTGCAGGGATCGTTCTTGACCAAAGACACTCGGCCATTTGTTCGCCACACACTTCCCATTCGTTGCCGTGCTTTCTCGTTCGTTTTCCATTCGTTTGTCTTTCTTTGCCATTCAGTTTCCGTACATCTGAAAACTCGTGGGGCTTCATGTTTTGTCTCTGTCTAAAAAGCTTGTCTGTCGTTGTGATTTCGACATTAAACACTCAGCAGTATAAACAGTCGAGCTGTAAACAAAGCCGCTTCTTCTTATGGAACTTGACTTTTGACATCTCGATTATTGTCATGGAGATTAGTTTGCTACTAAGCTAACACAAAATGAGAGAGAGAAAGAGAGAAGGTTATGAAGGCATATCTTTGCATGTTTGAATTATTATGACCGTCGATGCACTGAAGCTAGTTTTTTTTTTTTTGGTTGTTGTTGATAAGAAGGGGAAGAGGGTTAGCACATGCATGCAGACAATCGAGACAGGGAAAACTGTAGAATAAATGTAAACACACACACACACACTGTCGTGGGGAACATGTAATAAATCGCTGCTCTCTTTGCTTCCCGGTTGCCCAGAATTATAGGCGAGTTGCGTGAGATTGCACCGTCGTGAGGGCAGGCATCTTAAAAATGTATGAATTCTCATGTATCGCAGGAGGTTTTAGATCACTGCGACCCATAATAACCTTTTTTCTCTTCTTTCTTTCAGACCTGATATAAAGACTACCTCAGTCCTCTCGCAAACGTCGCTATTGGAGAGTTGGTCGAGTTCGTCTTGAACACACCGTTGCCAGCCATCTGGGATAGACCTCTACTCTCCTGCCACGAACAGACCTCACTTGACGAGTTAAACCGTCCTGGTGACGAGCAGAGACGCCTGGCGGGACGATTGTTCGCAGATAATTGTGCGGTGATTCGGAAATCATGGAGGAGCTGCAAGCGGTCTCGTGTCCGCAGCAGACACCGTTCTTTGCTGGGTTGCAAGAAAAATGTTTTTGTCGTGCAGCAAGAAGATGCGGGTGGTTTTTTGGTGTCATGTTAGCACCCGTTTAGTGAGAACCTCGATGCCATGTGTGCGGCAGTGAAGCGTGGGTGTCGATCCCGCGCCGGAAGAACTAGACGTTGTGCCTCGCCATCATCCACCCTCGGATAGCATGCCCTTCCGTTTCACTGAAGCTGAAGTCTTAGCAGAAGGAAAAGAAAGGCTAACCGTGCAGTTGACCTACACTTTGACCCCGAGCGTTCCAACAGCGATGATCCTATCATGTGGACTCAGACTGTTGTGCCGCTTCCGTCTTCAGCCAACCCACCGACAGTATCGTATCCACCAAAGATGTATTCGGGTCCCTGAAAGATTCCGCTTCGTCCTGGAGTCTCGACAACGCCAGCACGGAGGCTTCGATCATCCTCAGTGCCGTCCTCAACACAGGCCTCAACGTGACGTGCAACGACAGCTTCGTCCGCTGCGTCGTCGGCGCTGGCAACGTCACTGACAATGGCGACGGGTACAACGATACCCAGCCGACGTCAGACCTGCCACTGCCGCGCCCGGCGCTGGAGGTGGTGATGATCTCCATCGTGGTGGTCGTGCTGTCCATTTTAACCGCAGGTGGAAACCTGCTGGTCATTGTGGCCTTCCGTATGGACAAGGCCCTGCAGACGGTCAGCAACTACTTCCTGTTGAGTCTTGCCGTGGCGGACCTCACCATCGGGGTGGTCTCCATGCCGCTGTACACATTGTACCTGCTGATGCGCTACTGGCCGCTTGGAGCGCTGCTGTGTGACATCTGGTTGGCGTTGGACTACACCATGAGCAACGCCTCCGTTGCCAACCTCATTATCATCAGCGTCGACCGCTATTTGAGTATCACGAGACCTCTGACCTACCGTGCAAAGAGGACGCCCAGGAGAGCGGGGACCATGATCTGCACGGCTGGATCATCTCCGTTCTGCTTTGGACACCGTGGATCTTCGCCTGGCCCTACATCGAGGGCCAGCGCAATGTCCCAGACACTGAGTGCTACATCCAGTTTCTCAAAACTAACCGATACATGTCCATTTTCACGGCGACGGCCGCTTTCTACATCCCCGTCTCCATCATGTTTGGCATCTACCACCGCATTTACCGCGAGACCCGCAAACGCCAGAAGGACCTGCCCAAGCTGCAGGGTATGAAGCAGGACAAGAAGCAGGACGGCAGCAAGAAGTCGCACTTGCCTTCCAGCGACGACGAGGGCGTGTCCAGCCTGAGCGAGAAGCACAGCCAATCCTCGCCAGAGCTGGACGATCTTGAAGCCTTCCAGGCCATGGGCCGGTCCACATCCTTCAAGAACCGCCTGCTGTCGTGCCTGAAGATCGACCGCGACTCCGACTACATCGAGGAGTCCAGCACCAGCGACCCTCCGGCCTCGCCCTCAGCAAACAAGACAGTGTCGCTGTCCGCCGACTCCCCCGTACCCAGGGCCAACGGGCCTACCGTCTTCAGGCAGCATCAGTTCACCGGGCACCAGGTTTCTGTGCGGAAGCCGCTGAGTGTGTCCATGAACTGCAGTTCGTCTTTGATCCCCCTCTTGCCCGTGGACTCGCCCCACGCCTCACCGACCTTTCCTCCTATTACCCCGGATTCAGTGTTAACTACGTCTTTTTCACGTCACAGCCACGTATCGGCCATCACGCCTCTCCTCGAGTCGGAGAGGGAGAAAGACGTGAGAAGCGAAGAGGAGGAGGAAGAAGAAGAGACCGTGGTGAATGAAAGGGTTGGCGATGAGGAAAATGAAGCTGACAGCGAAGACGAGGAAGAAGATGACGAGAGCGATGAAGGTACCTCGAGGAAACTCGAGAAGTGCCAGAGAAAAGAGACGATGTACACCGTTGTGATACAGCTGCCCGCTGCAGCTGCCAGCTCTTTCGACGAGGACGACGACGTTGAGGAAGAAGAGAGGGAGGAAGTCGCGCACAGAACGAACGAGACGGAGGACAGGTTCAAACCCTCCATCCGGCTCACTCCGGACAGCGACGGAGACAGCTTCGCCGGCATCAACCCTGAGCTGCTTCAAAAGGACGGCGACAGCGACGACAGCCTGCCCATGGTTAGACCCCTCCACCAGCAGCGGCGACCTGCCCAGGAGGAGCTGCGGCACCTCGGACGCAGCCGCAGCGACGATGACGTCGACCCCTCCGACGACGGCTCCAACGCCTCAGAGCCCGAGCACCCACGAGCACCACCACCGCCTGTGCGACCCCCTACCGGCACCCCGGCGCTGGCCCGCCGCGCCCACAGCAACGACCTGCAGAAGGCAGCCATGCAGGCCAAGATGGCGGCCAAGGTGGCCGTGCGCGTGCGGCGCCAGCGCGCGAGGTCGAAGGTCGCGTTGCGGCGCCAGGAGCGGCGTCAGGACCAGAAGGCGGCCAAGACGCTGACCGCCATCTTGCTGGCCTTCCTGATCACGTGGACGCCCTACAACATCTTTACGCTGGTAGAGACTTTCTGCTCCGGCTGCATTAACGACACGTTATACGCTATAGGTGAGTAGTGTCTGCGACCCTCCCCTTTACCCTCCCTTCTTCCTTCCTTCCTCCTCCATCCCGGTGGGTGGAGTGTGTGCGTGTGTGGGTGGGGACCATCACCCCGTGACGGTTCACATCTTAGTGTGTATTGTCACACAGACCGTGACCGGGTAAAGCTGCACTCAGAGTGCAAGCGTCCTCACGATCCCATAACTCACCTGCTGACAGGCGGATTAAAAGCCGACAGCCATTTACCTTGGGTGGGGGAATTTTCAAAACCAGGGTTTGTCTCTTGCGCAATCTTACCCTGACGAGCTTGAGCCGTGTTTCGTGTGCCATTCCCTGAACTTTAACCTCCTGACTAACACAGATGACGCTCGTGCAAAATAAACAAACATTCAGACCTCTCCCGCTCTAAACCTTCCCTTCATCGCGCCTCACCACGGAAAAATAATTAAATAAAATAAAGTCAAATGCAAAACAAAACCAATGTGTGTAAAAGACTCCAGTGTTTCGGAGGGTCACCCGGTCACGCACCATTCACCCGAGACTGACAGCAGCAGGCAGACGAGAGCCGTAACTTTTCTCCGCCGACATCGCACTTGGGTGCAGCCATACATCAGGTACCCGGGTGAGGTTGTGCGGCTGTAAAACCTCCCTCGGAGTTAATTTATCTGCACTCTTCGGTTCATTCCACGAGGCTCCTGACAAAGCTTCGCTTTTGCTGTCTGTTAGACCGACAAAGTGTCTGACAATCACTCGTGTCCGTGTGACCTCAGTCGCTGGGCTTTTCACGGTCCGCATGGCTTGTAACATGTCTGTTTACTCGTTAATGTGCGTGGGCAATACAAGATGGATCATCGCATGAATGGTGGGTGGGTCAAACAACCGAAAACAAGGGATTGCTGTATAATACATTATTTGTGTGTTAATTCAGCGCGCTTAGTTGTGTGTGTGTGCGCGCGCGCGCGTCTGTCAGTCTATAAATGAGAGAGAGAATTAAAATTTTCCAGTAACTAAATGCATGACTCAAAAAGAGTGAAAGTTAAAATTGCACAATAGGAAGTAGTTACAATATTTTTGCATATTCAGTTAACAATATTTTCTATATTTATATGTTAATGAATGCAGTCGTGGTGGCTTTTTCTTCAATGTGTATGTCCTCGTATATTTGCTGGGAGGTGGGACAGACAGACAGACAGACAGACAGACAGACAGACAGACAGACAGACAGACAGACAGACAGAAACAACCACTACGTATTCTGATATCAACGCTGGTGGTAAACAACACTTTTCGATCAGCTGTCGAGGCTTACTCAGTCCCATTCTTGTTTACAATATAAACAGTCCTACTTGCTACATCTTCTCTGCACCGAGCGTCTGTCAATCGTCTCTGGAGGTAAAAACATTCTCACTGTTTGCTGGGGTCTGCTGCTGTTGTTGTTGTTGCCTCGGCTTCCTTTGCGAGCAGATCTGCTACTTCTATCACCTCTCGCTTCAATAGCTGGCTCCTTCCAACTGCATCTGTCATATTTTGTTTTTAAATTATTCGTCAAACAAAGCTCAATTAATGGACTTTGGAAGCCCGCCATCACGCCGACTCCAGTGCATCGACCAATCTGTCTCCTAGTGCAGCCAGGAGCAAATCATTCATGAGCATGAACTTCAATAATAATAATAATAATAATAATAATAATAATAATAATAATAATAATAATAATAATTTGTAGAGCTCATGTGCCAGGATGGAGCGAGCACAATGTGCTATCCAGGAACGACTCCAAACGCACCAACAGTTATTCACACAAGAAACAAACAAACAAACAACAGACGAATGATGCAGTGCAGGGATGAAGAATTGAAGAGCCAGAATCAGAGTTCGCTATAGATCATGGAAGATATCTCTTAAAAGCTTTGAACGCAAACACTGTTTGAAGAAAAGGAGGGAAAGAGAAATGTAGATACTAGGGTCAGAGACAGGGAGGAGTGTCTCTGAATCTCTCTCGTTTGATGTGTGGCGAAGAGAAAACTGATCTCGCTATCAACACTAACATCATGAATGTATCTGACATAACAACTGTCGTTGAGAGCACTTGAGTTCTGGAGAAGAGGATTGCCTGGTGGTTAGAGAAATGGCGGCTGAATCCGACTGACCACTTCGATACTCATGTGATGACATCTATAGAATGGACAGCTCAGTCCTTTGAGGGTCGGGGAAAGTAAGATGGTCACACCCTCAAAACGTCCTCAAAACACCGAACTCCTCACTGACAGTAGGGATAATACCTTACCTACTTATTCACCTATGTGTGTGTGCGCGCGCGTGCTTTACTGTCATGCAATGCCTTTGTGTATGTGCGCTTGAAGTGTGAGTGCTAGCTTGCTGAAAAGTAAGAATAATGATCTGAACTTCGTGCTTCCTCTGGCGACTTGCCCACGACCACCTCAAAAGCTGTCTTCGCTGTGTTTACACACAAATGGATGTAGCACAAACAATTCCTCGTCAGTTTACGTGGGTTTCAGCCCTGGACAGTTAGGACTCCAAACCAAACCGGAGGAAAAAAAATTCACTGTTTAAAAAAAATTCGTTTCAACCTTCACGTGTGACAAACTCGTGTCTACGTGACAAGCACGTATTTACGTGATACATACATTAGCAAAATAAACGTGCGTGTATGTGTGATAAACGTCTATTTGTGTGTTCTAAACGCTTGTTTACTTTGTGAATATGTGCTTTGCATATCAAACGTCTGTAGACCTGATAAATGTTTGTTTACTCTTGACGAACGAGCTTTTTTTTTGCAAAAAGTAAGGTTTTGTGGAAAGGAAGAGGGGAGGGAGGTCAAAGGTCAGGGTTTCCTGGCAAGACGGTTCGGTCGTAATATTTTCACGGCAGCACTCGTGACTTTACGCCGCCAGTCTCTCTCCTCAGCCACCGTTGTCTTGTCGTGAGGAGGAGGATGCCCGTGATGCTGGCGGCTTCCCTCACTGATGTCAGTTTATTGTACCAGTCGGCAGTTTACCTCCTGAAAGAGGCCGGCACCCTCTGAGGCCTCAGACCAACTGCTTGAAATGTTGTCCGCGTGTGTTTGCCAAATGTGCTAAACACCCACGTGGCATATATTTCCACCCTAGGCGATGAGGTTAAAGGTCGACAGGAGTGTTCAATTTTTTTTTTCATGCGTGAGCTCGGCTCAGACGCTGACGGGGGTTTCAAAAACTAATTTAATAACATTACCCCCCACCCTTTCATCTTTCTTTCTTTTTTCTCATTTTTGTCTCCTTTCTTTATGCCTTACTTTCTTTCAAGACACAGGGATACAGACATCGTTATGCACAGAGGTTAAAATACAGACTTCGCGAATTAACATGGTTAGATATATGCTGTCAGGGTTACAGCTGATGAAGCCGCTTTCTGGTGATGTTTCAAGAATTATTTTGCCAGAATTAAGGAGAAAGGGGACTGCACTAAGATTTTGGGAAACAAACTTTATCGACATCAACGAAGTCAGTCGGAAAAAAAATTTGTGGCCTTAAAGTCCTAGATTATTTTTCAGATAAACAGTCGTGGAAATAAACTATGTGTGTGTGTGTTGGTGCGTGCGCGTGAGCATGTATGCTTAAGTTTATTAACTCTGTAAACTCAGTAGAATTAAACAGATAAATGAAATCTTCCTCTCTCTCTCTCTCATCCTTTTTACTTTCCTCGTGCTGCAACAATCTTACTCTTTTAACGAAAACTCATTAGTAAAGTACCTTATCCCTTATAACCCAACCATGAGGAATTTCTGTGTTGTTTTACACCAAATGTTTTTTTTTTTATTAGTTTGTATTTACATGGTTTCCACTGGCGCACAGAAAGTGTAGAAACCAAGGACCTGCGTCTTGCACACCCCACTTCTCCCAGAGTAACGACTAACCCTCGCATCGTACCTCCGGCCTCAGCAGACGAGACAAAAGTGGAGCGACCTTTTGATTGCTTGCGAAGTGTGCTTGTGATCATTCTCAAAGCAACAAACTAAAGGCTTAGAGTCAAGGAGACCGAATCCACATTCTCGCCATCACGAAGATGTTCAGCATGTTAACTACTTTTCGTGGCGGGATGGGGAGGGAGAACCCAGGTTTTCGCACCAATCCACTGCAAGATGCTTTCACTTGGATAAACGAATAAAGGCGCCTGAACCCTGCCTGAAACTTGTCTGTCCGTTTGCTTCCAACAGTGTCTGTGCTTCCACCTACACGACTGTCCATCCGTCGTCAGCACCCGCAACTCTCGAGATGGTTACCTCCCTTATCTGCAGTCCGCCTGCAAATATTTGCGGTTGTCGTCCGTGAAAACCGGAGCCGATCACGTAACATAAGTTCACACAATAACACCGAATGGAACGTTTCCGTCTTGAGAGTTTGGGGAGTGGGAATGGGGAGGTAAGCGGAGAGAGGAGGGGTTAGAAGGTCCTGGAGTTGATGATGGCGCGGAAACATCCTTTTGCTGCTTTTGCATCTGCGCACAGTTCGAGCCCCCACCACCACCACCACATCTCTTGCCTCCCCTTCCCCCTCCTGCTTGCCTGGAGGTGGATGTTCTCCCGTGCCGCATGATTAAATAACTGTCTTAGCGAGGGCAGAGAGGAGTGAGAAGTGCAGGCCAGACCCCCAGGACTAATCAGCGCTCACGAGCTCTTGTTTACAGCGTGCCACCTCTTCATTTGGCTTCTCGACCCTCGCCAATGCGCCGGGCCCCACAACCCGATTTCCAGCTGAAGTGTGTTCAGTCGCCGGATGGAGAGGTATTGGCGTGAACTTGATCGGAGTATTCGGGTGAAATTCCTTACAAGAAGTAACGAACTCACGGACGAAAGTAGATAGCAAAGCTCCTAAATTTCAGGGAGAACAAATTAGTTTAGTAAGCTTGACATGTTTTCTTAGAAACATTTTGTCTTCTTGATCTTAAAATAAAATAAAAGCTCTCTCTCTCTTTCTCTCTTTCTCTCTTTCTCTCTTTCTCTCTCTCTTTCTTTCTCTTTCTCTTTTCCTCCTCTTTCTCTTTCTCTTTCTCTCGTGTGTGTGTGTGTGATGGTTTCTTCGTGTTCATGCGAGGTGTCCAAGTGGAACTCTGCGATTCACCTGCACCATTAGCTTACAAACATCAGTCAAAAATATATAATGAGTTGACTTACAGGGTCATCATTTCTTCTTTTTTCCGCCTCACAATCCTCGTCCCTTTCCATTCCCAACCCCTAACGCCTCCATCTTGTGGATAATAACTGCAAAAGCAAAAATGATGACGCGAGCATTGTCCTCCGTAACAAAAGCATGAGACTTGAGAGGGCTCTGAGGCGGAGAACCTCTCATCCTCTTGCCGAAGGCCCGTTTTGTTAATCGGCTGGTGCTATCTGCCATCTAAAATGTCCGGTAATCTTCTTGTGTTCCGGGACCTAGACGGCCAGTGCACCGCGATTATCAGGTTCCCTTCCTGCTGTCGCGGTTGTCCAGGGAGTAGCTTCATTATGCAGCTGGCAAATCTCAGGCAGAAACTTACTTTATGACCCACTGGGGGCATTTAGAACACACACCACATTAAACAAGAACTTAAAGATTTCCAGACCGTGACTGATAGTTTAATGAAGCAGTTAATAAACTGTCAAGATAAACAATAGAATTATTCCAACGTTATTACAAAAATTTCTCAAATAAGGAATAAACTGGGTTTAGGATCATATTTATTTTGCATATTCCTGTTAAGTTGGTGTTTATAATTCTTATAAATTTTTATTAGCGTGTGTGTGTAAGGAGAAAAAAAAATCCATGTCCAACTGCAGGACAAGAACCTAAACTAATTTCAGTCACAGGTGGTCCTCTCCTAGTCCAGCTACTCGATGGAAGAGAAGAGGACGAGAGGAAGTGGATCTTCCACCAACAGGCCACCGTCTAACGAGAGTGAACGCGGGACACTAAACCTACCCCATAATCCGATTCAGAAAGGGGTGTGAGTGGAAGTAGAGGGGAACTATTCGTATTCTTTACTGTGTACAGTGTACTGACAGGCTTAACCGCGTTTACGGACGCTTGGCGCTGGTCCTCTACCCGCCATTGAAACAAGTTGCCGGCTTGGGTCTCAAAGCCGCTTTGCATTTGCTTGGAGCCTCGCAATCGATGGAAGACATAAAACACCAACAGTTGATTACCAACAGACGGGGCTGCTAATGGGCCTTTGTAATATTCACTGCACAGGTCCCCCGAATGGAAATGTGGTAACGAGAGACAATGAGAATGTTACACTTGTATCACAGAACTGGAAGTGGCTAAAACACATGAATGTAGTGTGTGAGATATGAATTTGAGATATTTAGGTGTAAAGGTGTGTAGGAGGTAAGTATTGGCATACAGAGTATGTGTGCATATGGTTGTGTGCACTTCTTTATATATACACACACATGAGTATATAAATATTGTGTGTGAGAGAGAGGTAGATTTGATTGAACCATTGATACGCGTAGCCGTTGTTTATTTAAGCAAATTATAAACAATCAAAATCGTCGAGAAAAAAAAAAACTAAAATCTTCTTATTTTGGGAATCGTGTAGCTTCATGGAGTGTTCAGATGGAATGATCGACTAAAAGACAACAGGTTCCAATTCCATGTTGTGGAAACTCTTGAACCTAGTTTACTTTTGTTTGAGCGCCTTTCATCTAAAGGGGGCTCGTTGTTGATCGCTGATCCTCCAAATCCAGGTTCCTGACAGGGTTTTCAAGAGTAGAAAACTTGTAACGGTTCAGAAGACGTGCAGAGCTCTTTTCCCCCTAAAATTTTGATAATTTTTATATTTTAGCTAGCAAAAACAAAATCCTGTACAGATTGTACTTGATACGCTGTCTCTCGTCGTCATGAAACGCCCAGGTGTTTCATGAATTTTAATTTGTTTGTGTTTTTATTACATTCTTTGCATTTCTGTGTCTGCTTTCGAATATATATCTCTTGTACAGTTGAGCAAATGCTACGCTCACACACACACGCACACACACACGCACACACACGCACACGCACACGCAAGCAACCACAAAGATTAGGCGGTTAACCCTCCCCCAGCCCTGCAATTTCTCACCTGGATGTGACTGGTTACGTCACTGCGGACAAGGCTCTCCAGACACGTGACAGCATACGTCACCCTCCCGACATTGCGTGTTGTTGACATGATAAAGACCACCCCAACTTCAAAGCATGCTGAGTAATCTGCTCCTTCATAGCCTTATTATTTCCCCTTGAGATAACGTCTCAATTTACGGCGACATCGACATCCACTTAGACCTTTGACCTTTGGCCAGCACTCATCCTTACTAAAGTCAAGTTACCAAACGACCCGTTAATACACCGACCTGGGGGAGAAATCTTCCTCTAACATTCCCTTAGGCACAGGTGTTGAAACCACTAGAGACGATTTACCTTCAAAATAACACAAAGCAGTATAAATCATGACGATTATCTGTTCATTTACAGCCTTTCTTCTTCTGAACTTTGACCTTCTCTCTGCTGTCAACGCCCCTGGCCCTATCAGAGAGCCCTAAACTTAAAGCTGTAATCTTTTGCACGTATGTCAGGAACTATTACTGATATTCTGGTGTAATAGCTTTGCTGTTTTCTCTAGGGCTGATTATTATTATTTTCTGTCCGTGCTTTTGTTGCTGGAACAACATTAGTGTATACGAAACAGGTGAGCTTGATGAAAGCGCTCGGCGGAGATGAGATTACAACGGTTCGCATTGCACTGCGCCTGGAGCGAACAGTTCATGGTTGTGTCGAAAAAAAAATGTTTTACTTATTTCTGGGTTTTCCCTTCTCTGCCCTCCACAAACACGAAACAGGTTTGCTATCGTAAAATGTTTTCCTCCGGAGAACAACATGGACTGTGAAAAGAAAAAGGAAGAAAGAACGCTCAGGAAGAGTTTTATGACGGATTGGCTGGAGTATATCTGGTGATGTGGAAGCTTGTTATTATTAGGCTAGTATTAAAACTAATTTTACAATCTTTACCACCTTCTTTTTTCTTAATTGATACAGTCATACAATCTCCGCTCAACACACCTTGTAATGTCTCTTGTCCTCCCTGAGATGTTTCAACAGTTCTGGGGCAGCTTCTGTGTTATGTGTGTGTGTTTCGGTGGGTAGACGTGTTGGCGCGTGTGCGCGTTCATATGTGTGTGTGTGTGTTTATATGTGTGTGTTTGTGTGTGTGTGAAAGTAGAGGGGGGAGAGGTCAGGGCCGGTAAGTCAGGGAAAGACTGAAGGGCTTGGCAGTCAATAGATAATTGCCCCACTTTGCGTGTTGTCTGAACCACAGCCTCGGGTAGAGATTGGCAGGCAGCTGGGTCGGTCTCAGGGGTATGATTTGTTCCTTCATTACTGCGGCCCTATGGTCACTTTTTCGCCGACCTGGCCCGACATGCTCTTCGGCTACAGATAATTATTGAAGTTCCACGAGACTTCGCCGGGAGGACGCTCAGCCTCCGCAGGCTCGAGGACTAAGACTTCCTGTATGGCGGTAAAATCACAATCCCGTATTTTTTCTCTGGCTTATATGATATATCTCTTTCCTGCCTGCCCTCGCAAGCCAGTCTGATTATCGTGCCGAAGCATCATAGCCCTGAGATGTTAAACTTAAATAAAAATTGGGACTAAGAAAAAGAACTTTGCCTCTTGCACTAAACTGTGATGTCTTGAGACTGTATCTATAGGCGAGAGGAAGAATGTCCAAGTTTGTATAGTTTTTGTTTCGAGACCAAGGAGTATGGTGTAGCAGATGGCATCATCTTGGTAGCTGAATTGAGAATCTAGCTATTCTATAATGAAATCCGCCCCACAATACCCCTTACACATTTTATCAGCATAATCATCACATGTTTGGATATCTGGACTGCGCTGATGACCGATGATAACATTATTTTTAAATACATCATGCTGAGACCTACAGCTCTATAGCTCTAAACTCGAATATGGCAAGGGACCGTCTCTGGTATCTAAGCTCTTGAGTAACTTACTTCACCTGGAAATGTTTTTTTTTTTTTTTAAAGGGTTACTGACTGGTTTCCAATCACGCTGAAAAAAATGTTAAAGGACGAATAACGAACGTGTCTAACCATCATGCTGTTTTCTTGTTTTCAGGCTACTGGCTGTGCTACATCAACAGCACCATCAACCCCTTGTGCTACGCCCTGTGCAACGTCAACTTCCGGCGGGCCTTCGTGCGCATCCTGACATGTCGCTGCGTCCAGCGCCGCGCGTCCGTGCAGCGCATGGTCATCCCCGCCATGCAGGTGTCCAGCCTCATTCCTAGATGACGTCACACCTAGCCTGTGTCACTGGTTTTTCCCATGAGCCCCATGTAAATGACACGATCGTTTTATTTTAAACCGTATTATTCTTGGGAACGAGGAAGAGTTCTCGTGGTTCCAGTTTGAGACAGGGAATGTCAGAAGAATGTCTCAGAGACTTCGAAACTTTGCTAGCATGTTCTTTTGGAAGATGATTTTTTTTTTAAAAAAAAAAAAAGTCCTGAAAGAGTGACGGTGTGATATTTCCTGGACGGAGTTTGAAGGTAGGGAAGGAGAATTCGCCACACAGAACAGTTTTCCCGAGACTTGCCTTGCACGTGATTTCGCGTGATGGCGCGAGATTTCCGGGCTGGGTCTGCGTGTAAAAGAAGAAGAGCACTCTAGAACAACCACGTGACTTGCGACTGCGTCCCGCAGCAGGAGATCGAGTCTGGATGCCAGGCTGCACAAAATTACTGGCATCGTTGAGTTTCCGACCAATCTCATCGAGATAAGTATTGTTTTCCTTTCAACACCGTGCTGAAAGACGAAGAGTCACGTGACCTCGCCAGCCTTCGTGCTTACGAGTTTCCTTTTGCACCAGGCTCCCTTCCTCCAACCTTCCTTGTGTCCACTGATAGCACATGCTGTTGCTAATTTATCGATAGGTTCTTAGAATGTGGAAAAGAAAACTGCGCTACTTTCATCGGGTGCTTACCGAATGCGTCAACAAATCTGTCAAAGGTCACATTTTTACCGAACAAAACCTGCACGTGATCTTCGCTCTTTTTTTTTTTTTTTTTTTTTTTTCGATATTTTGGAAAGTCAGGGTTGTGAGGTAGACAGCCAAAATAAAGATGGCATTCGTCTTGTTCGTGATGTCGCAAATTGTAAACCTTGTACATCAAGACACGCTTTTGCTCTTCTTGATGTCTCACTGTAACTTGTATCTCTTCCAGAGCACTGCAAATGCGACCAATAAACCTGCAGCCTCACTCCATAAACCTTCCAGCAGATTTTGTCACCACACCCAGTAAACCTTCAGTTATTGTGTAGCTAGCTTTGACCACAATAAAGTTCAACTTAAAGGGCAAAAAAAAAAAACCCACGGACTCAACAAAGTCAAGAACAAGAAAGTGTCTGCTTAAATCCTTATCTACATTTAGAGTATTATGCTTTGTGCTATTCAATGAAATCGTAATTTATTTCCAGGAATGTATGAAGAATGCTTGCTTTCCCTCGACAGTTTTTCCTGAGCTATAAAAATCGCACTTAGTTCCAGTAGGCGTCTGATTATCTAAAGATTTTCTAGAAGTCTTATTTGCGAGGATTCGCTTGAAATAGCCGGAGGATGTTTCCAGAACAAAGGACAAAGTTTACTGGTACGACCACCGTCACGTGACACACCGGCAGCAGGACCTTGACCTTTCTTCAACATGGCAGACGTGCGGCAGACTAATGATCCGCGGTTGATTGTCAGATGACCGGTCTTTGATGCTCAGCCTGCAGACCATTGTGTCGCCATCTTCTTCCCGGGAATAACTAACAGCACTGAGAGTTCTCCCATCTTCCCCTGTTAACAGATGTCGGCTATATTTTTTTGTCTTGTCTTAGTGTCAAGCATTAGAACATTGTATTAAAAATTCACAGACGACCCAAGCTGCTCTCTAAGGACCAGTCTGTTTTGTCGCCGAGTGTTTGTCATGAATTTTTTTGTTTCAAATGTCGAGTGATGGACTGCTACTTTGGTATCTGTTGTAGTCTGCTACCTTTGGTTACAGCAATTATTTATATGACTAAAACTGAAGTTGTAAGCGATTTATAACAAGAATGTAAACAAGTGTTTTGATATGGGAATTACCCATTAATATTTTAATCGCAATGATGATAAGAGAGTTGCGATTCAGTTGGAATTCAGTCGAAGCTACCAAGTGAAAAAAAAAAAAAAAACCGGGTAGTCTGGGATCGACCCTCCGATGTAGCTGTTTGTACCGCAAAGTATCAGAAGGACCGTTCTTTGCAGCAAGCGAGCCAGTGCGCATGCGCTGAACACGTCCAGGGTTATAAGGTCATCAACGATATCTTCTATTTAATCTTTCTTTCAAAATACGTACGCACTTACATACACGTGCACATTTCTATGCACGCTCAACACAGACACGTACATAAAGATGATGCATGTCCTCCCGTCTGGGGAACCGAGCAAACGAGTATCACCCGCTGTGGGTTGTTGTGAGTTGTTACAATATTCTTCTGATGCCATACAAAGACTTCACTTAGTTCTGTGCGAAAACCTATCCCATACTATTTTTTAAACATTTTTCTTTTTTGAAAAAAATTGTTTTTAATCACCAATGTAGCGAAATTTTCTTTCTGGAGAAGTCTTTGCAGGAACAATAAAAATTGTGTCTGCTTTTTGAGAGCGAAGCTTTGTGCAAGCTCGGATAAGAAGAAAGAGAATGACATACATCATCCCTTCCTCGCACACCCACCCTCCCACCTCCAACACGCACGCACGCAGCTCACACACACCATGCACACCCACTACACACGCACGCACAGACGCACGCATGCACGCACACAAGCAGTCTTGGCACGAACATTTAAAATAAGTTCCTGACAGAAAGTCTTTCTCGCGGACGGCACAGAGGCCCGAGTGTTGCTACATTCACACGGCAGCAACGACCATTGTCCGAACCTAACGAGCCTTGGCGGTCTCGTCTATTTTAAGATGGCGAATTATCGACAACCCTTTTATCTAGATGAATCTCCGCTGAAGTATTCGGTCATGTGACCATAGCTAGGTGGTGCCTAAGCTCTGTTTGCACGTAAGTGGTTTGAGTGATCTGTTCCATCCGCTCCTGGACTGAGTGGTCAAAATGCATTTACTGGAGGAAAGCTGCAGGTGTTACCGTTATTTGCAATGAACAGCAGTTTGTCCAAACACAGATAAGACATTGGTGCATGTGTCCATTCTAACTATATTGGAGCAACATAAAATCTGTGCTTTCAAACCATTTCTAAAATGTGTTGAGGTGTTTAAATCCAAAGAATTCAGAAGTCATAGACAGGAACCTCCTCCCCTTGCCGGTTAAGACAACCCTGGCTGTTGACTGGCTTGTCCAGAAGGATTTTCACGCGCACAATTCTGTCTTCGATGTCTTAAAACTTGGCCTTTAAATAGTTGGCTGCCAGAAAGCTTTCTTAACACATAATAGTTTAGTCGACTGTGTGTTCGTTAGTCATGACTGTTGTGTTGAAATGCCTGTGTGTACGTGCGCGCGTGCGTGCGTTAGGTGAAACTGTGTGTTCATACGTGCATGTATTTTCCCAGTCTCGACTCAAAAAAGGTCAAACTACAAGAAACTTATTCAGGTTCAGGCAATCACATCAGCTACATCAGCAGACACATGCCATATGCATTAAAGGAACTTCTTTGCGGCATAATACAATGAAAGATACGAATAACTATGTACATACTATGTAAATAATACCGGAAACAGTACATTTTAGTTCATACACTTGTCAACACGAGGCCTGGTAGGCACTTGTGTCTGTTTGTCAAAAAAACCTTTTCCGATTCTCATGAATCGTTAGTCATGGAAACTTTATTTTGTCCTGATTCATCAAGAGAATTATTTTAGGCATGACTATGCTCGGTTTGTTGGTCAGCTTCCCATTTTGTCATCACTCATTATTTGATGAAATGCGCACTTTATAAAAGAATTCATTCTGTTAAATCGAATGATTGAGCCATACAAATCAACGAAAAGAATTGTTTAATATAAGGCCACGTGGACCAAGACCGATTACAGAAGAAAGTGATGGCAAAGGTCTCCATAGGGGTTAAAGAAAGTCCTAGATATTCACGGATGGTGCTGCGTGGGTGATTCTATTCATCTTCATACCCATTTTTGAACATTCAGACCACATTCATGTACATTTTCCCTCGAGTTTGTTTCGAGCAGTAGATTAACATTTGAATACAGTTTGATTGTATACAAGTGACAGAAAAAAGTCCATAGACTTGTGATGAAAACATTGCTCGAGTTATAATTAAAACAGTGTTTTGCTTACATTGCTGGATTTTCTTTTTTTTTGTCTTCCTGTTGTGAAACACGGTAGGGTATCAAAGACAATATCTTCCTGTTGTAAAGTAATGTAGGGTGTCAAAGAAGTATCAAAGTAGGGTATTAGATAAGTAAGAGCTGCTGGAGCTATTGGTATGACCTCTTGACCCCGGTCCACGAAGTAGCGATTGTAACTTGAGGGCCTTTTTTTTCCGTCCGTCAAATCCTGGAGGTGTAATTTGTGATAAACATATCATTCCTCCTTCGTCCTAGCCTGTCATCATTGTCTCACATCAACATATCAGGCTAAACTCCGAAGAACAGGGCGCACCGAAACGTTAACGTCCCCGACCTTAACGAACTTT
Organism: Pomacea canaliculata; assembly: GCF_003073045.1. Taxonomy (NCBI): domain Eukaryota; kingdom Metazoa; phylum Mollusca; class Gastropoda; order Architaenioglossa; family Ampullariidae; genus Pomacea; species Pomacea canaliculata. Next base: position 12,701,514 of record NC_037597.1, read on the forward strand.
GACCTAAGAGTTAGCGACAAACAAATTTCAAAACAAATTAGGGTAATAAGGAATTAAGAAAAATGAAATTACTCTTATGTGACAAGCAGTGAAGTGAACATTGAAGAGAAAAAGCAGTCAGTGTCTGATACCTGGCTGTCTGGGCTTTAACCCTCTCAAAGCTGTAAATATACTTTCGATGCCGTTGTCATCGTTTATACACCCTCTAGGCGTTAGTCACATGCTCTGTACCAGGTGACATCACTACAGGGGTTAATCCAGGCTGTGATTGACAATTTTTACAATCTGTCGCGATTTCTAGTAAATGTATAAAATACGAGATTTTTTTTTTCTAATATACCTGTTATCAATCAACCGTGATTTTGGCGATGTGCAATAATTAGTGATACAGATAGACATCATAGAAAGTTGATTGTATTTTCCAGTTTTATGTTGGTTGTGACTTCCTTTTTTTTTTTTTGGTCGATTCATTTTTTTTCTATTTTTGTGACGTCAGCATCAAGCGTAGCCGTTAAAATAGTTTTGTGATGCTTACTGGGCTGAAGTGATCATACAGGTCAGTTTGTGATCACCACTGGGCCGAAGTAATCATAAAGGTCAGTTTTGTGACTTTGTGCGAGGGTGTGAGTGAGCTGTATCAGTTCGCAGTGATCATTTGAACATGAGCAATACTTCGACCGACTTCTTAGAAACATTGCAAATGTTATCGGAATTTTGTCTATGGGCGCAGCTGATAACGTTCAAATCCAGTTCACAAACAAAAAGGAAAATAATCAGTATTTGATAAGAAACATTTAATTTTCGCGACCTCTTGGGGACCCAAGAATGTGTTTCCAGTAAAATGCACATTTGATGTTTCGATTGTGATTGTTCAAACAAACTAAACCGATTGACTTTGTAATAAAGTACATGAATTGTAGTACAAATTCTTTGCTTGTTGATTGCTTTTTATTGTTTGTTTGTTTGTTTGTTTGTTTGTTTGTTTGTTTGTTTGTTTGTTTGTTTGGGGTTTTTTGTTTGTTTTTTTTGTTTGTTTGTTTTTAAAATGTATTCTTGTCAGCATGGACCCTCCTCCCCCTCGCAATCTCTTCACACACACGTACGTTGACCACAAACGTCGCTTTCTCAGTCGCCATGAGCACGTGACCTGCACTGCCTGCCCTCAGCCAGGTGCATGCAGTGTGCGCCTTATTGACTGGCTGTGGCCAAACTCACTCATCCGTGACTGGTCACAGCGCCGACTCATTCTGCGAGGCAGAAGTCGTGGTTGTAGTTTGATGGCGAACAGCTTTACTACACCAGTCTACTCGCCCTGGCAGGTCCTTCTAGCATCCCTGACACTCTCTTCCGACAGCCTGACACATATACTTCCTAGCAACCCTGACACACTGTGCCACAAGCTCTGTATCACTAGCCTGACACACCATTCCACAAGCCCTGACACTCTGTACCATCAACATAAGTACCCGGATAATACCCGCCAAAGTCAGGCTTGTGAACGGGTGTCAGAGAGAAGTCTCCGTCTTTTCTCAGGGTCTTTTATTGGGATTTTATTTTTTGACAATTTTTTTAATAACTCGTCTGCTTTGATGTCGTCCTCGATGCCCAGATCGCGAGTGGGTTACCTTAGAAACATCGATACTTAGCGAATGCCACCAGAAAGCCCTGTTTTCTTTATAAGACTTCGACATGGGTTACTGAGGCCTTGAGGACTTTCTTCACCAGATATCCGTGAACACACGACACGAGCACGTTCGCCAACCTTTACATGGCGGTCATCAAATCTTGCAAGGAAAATAAAGCTCCTACATTCGATAATTACTTCGTTGTTCATCTGAGTAGGGACATAAACGGAAGAAACATCAACAATCGTTGCTGCTGCTGCTATGATGATGATGATGATGATGAGGAGGAGGAGGAGGAGGAGGAGGAGGAGGAAGAAGAAACAGAAGAAGAAATAGCCTGTTATCTCCTCGGTAAAAGCGATAGAATAGCTCGCAAACAAGACCGTGCGACAATAACAAAGGAGAGCATGAAGAAAGCAAATGTCGATTGTGTAACGATATCTGCAAGCATAACAAACAAATGGGCTTGTGCCAACTTGATGAGTGTGTTGATCAGGGTATTTTCGATCCTGTGGAAGGTTAGAATCGTGACATTAACTATACTTTATTACCCCTTGACAATACCTTACTCACCCTAACAATACTTTATTCACCCTTACACTACTTTCTTCATCGCCCCCAGAATTCGCCCTTACATCAGTGTGAATCTCACATCCACTCCACACCATCCGGTCTGATATACACCTTCAAACTCTCTCATACACACAAACTAACACAACACCAGTTAACCTAACACGACTATAAGATGAGAAAGAAAAAACAGAATACGATTTCCAATTGCTTGGCTCGGGACGAGAAGAGAAAGAAAGAAAGAGAGAGAGAGGGAAAAAAAAAGTTTGAGCCACTAACCGGCTCGGATGTTTGAGAAGGTACTTTGAAAATTGCAGCAAGGAAAATTAATCACCTATTCAAACACTTGCCAACGTAATGGAATTATTTGCACAGACGAGTTCTCGTGTTCTCTCCTTCAGCTCGCGCCGCACGCGAGAACGTAGCGGCACAACCCGAGAACGCCTTGCATCGATCACAAGCGCGAGTCGTCCATCTTGTGCTGAGTTCAAAGTGCAACTTCCGTCATACTTCAAACTGTGGGCCAGCAGTCCAAGAGTCCAACAAGCAGGTACTTCCACGTTCCAAAGCTAGAAGAATCTGCTACACATTTATTTTATCTGCAGCTCCGTCAATCAGCCGCATGCGCAACTAATAAATAAACAAATAAACAAATAAATAAAATTGTATTATATTGCAGATGATAAAATTACTACTTTGATGAGATCGATGACTTCTACACAATGGCGACATCTCTCTTTGACAATGTTGTCAGCCTGTTAGTCGCCATTTAAAAAATTATTGTCCACCAAATAATATTTACAGGTCTGTGATGTGTGATGTGTGAGTGCCATGAAGGGAAAAGATATGCAGATTACGTGAAGTGACCAAGCAGCAGCTACAGCCCCACAGCCATGTACAGCCAGTCTGCCATGCAGTGTGCAGTCGATAAGGGGTTAATCACAGGGAGGCCGACAACCTGACAGCAATTTCGCGCCCTGCTGCTTCCCAGTGTACAACACGTACGTCACATGTTCACAGCCTCCTCCCTCCCAGCATCCCCCACTAGACCTTCCATGTTCCTTCCATGTTCTGGTACCTGCAAAAAATCCTTCATTAAAAAAAATAATCTCAGACTTGTCAATAATAGTTGAATATTTTACTGAGACATAGCGGACAAACTAATTATTTGGATGGAGTTGTGTGTAATATTTATAAACTTTCACCTATTCAACTCTAATTTAAAAGCTGCTAAAGTCACCCTGTGTGGATCCAAAACTGCTAAGTACAAAAGAGATGAGATAAAAAATTAAATTTTATATGTCTGATGAATTTCTTGAAAGATAAAACAAACTGGGAAACCATGGCTATTGCAATAAAACGGCATAAGGTTGGAACGATGAAAAATCTGTTATAATCAAAACAAATTACATTTTAATGACATGAAATCGAAGACAAACTAGTTTTTTTGTCTCTCTCTCTCTCCTCGCATCACTGCAATACATCTACAGATTGTCGTTCATCCTCAAATACTTCCATCACTGTCCAGTGCGAGAGAACACCATATGGAAAGCTTGTTAATCCGGGTAAAAAAAAAGAAAAATCGGAAGATAAGGATTTTTTTTTATTGCATACTTCAATATTCTTGAGAAGGCTAGCTTCCCAATCCAAAGCAGCAAGTCGTGATTACAGGGGTTTGCCGTACTGGTCCTTGGCCAATCCTCTTTACAGGGACTTAGTAGAAAAGTAACTGCGCTCATGATGTGATGGAGCAGCCCCTGAACTCACTCTAGTTCTCTAAAGAGATTTGCACTTAACACCAGCAAAGACACAAGACAATATTGCAGCCAGCTCGGTCCTGCACTGACTCAGGGATGGTGGAGAGGAGGATGAGGTTGGCGTTGCCTGCGACGGACAAGAACCTTCCCAAGATCCATGGCGGACTTGTCTAATTACCTGTTCACACGAAGCGGACGGGAGGGGGAAATAATTGACACCAGAGCTTTTGGTCTCCGGACTTTTTTCCAGCTGTTGTGAGAAATTACCAACACCACGAACAAGAATATAAGATTCAGGGTATCCGAGTCTGGGGTTAGTGGCGGTAGGGGTTGGAAATTAGTGGTCGCAGAAAATATGGGGTGAGTAGCTGAAGGGGTTAGAAGACAAAACATTAGGCAAGTAAAACCTGTGAGTTCGCCAGTCGTGGTTGAGGTTACAATTTTTTCATAAAAGCTGGCGTTGGTATGGTGGAACATTTTCACATTGTGAGTGATTTCCCCTTGCAACACGTGCATTCGTGATGTCCCCTTATGTGAACAACACGCGTTCGGCACCAAGTTTCCATGAAGGGAGGAGAGAAAAAATTGTGTTGCTAGAGACACTAACACTTCCTGATTTTCTCTCTCTAGCATATAGGAGACTCAAATTATGATGCTGTCCACGTTTGTAAAAGATGTCTGACAATTTCGTGGCATTGTTTCATCTGGAGTCAGCGGAAAGATGTTAGAAAATAAACATTAAAAGTTAACATGTTCCAGAGCAACGTACACACCAGACATAACCTTGGGCATTCCCGAAATATAAGAGAATAATTATTCCTGCCAAATCTGATGGAATCAGACAAACAGGATGTGAATGTCATCTGAGATGCCACACAATCCCTTTACCCCACCCCTAACTCACACAAGAACATGCTCTCTTTCTCTCTTCCTCCAATAATCTGTCTTCCTGCTGTTCTTGAAAGATTTTACCGATTCTGTAATTGTTCTACAACGTACACGCTGACAAACACACCTCACAAAGCCAGGTACAAGCTTGTACGTACACAGAAAGAAGGAGGTTGTCAACTTTCGAAAAATTTGATTCTTTAACCATTTCAGACCTTTGTGATAGATAGTCTAGAAGACTTTGTCCACTGCTGCGATGATTTCCTGTTTGGAATGTGATCTTCGGATTGGCTTTTGCCCGCAGAAGAGAAATGTCGGTGTAAATATTTCTCCCATCACGCGAGAGGTTGTCTCTGACTTTGCTGATTACGCTCGACTCTCTCAGGGTGGTCACAACTTTAGAAAGGCACTCGCAACCCCACGAAGGTCAGAGGTGAGAGGACACGGGCTGCATCAAATTACTTTCTTTAATATTACTTGAATTGTTTCTGTGGAGAGTTGTCAGGATTTGCTTTCATGTGCGGAAAATGCGAAGAGGATTGCCCATCTCACGTCTGCCTTGACTCTCACCAGAGACGTGGGTCGGACAGAAAGGACATCAAAAGATGTCAGCTGTGCATCAGAATGACAGTCACGTGTTAGTTAGCACATGACAGGACAGCCCAGCCAAACGGTCTTTTAATCTTTAGTCTTGCGACTAGCGCTTTCCGTTAACATATGTACATTGCCGTTTTGAGACAAAATTAAAGAAAACAACAACAACAACAACCCTCCCTGCCCAACCCAAAAGTCGACATTCATTGTACGACTCGCCACGAATGCAAGCACGCGCAAACAAAGAAATTAATTTAAAAAATAAACGCTGTCAGTCACAGAACACCAATCCATCTGTCTATCTGCACGCATCCATGCATTTCGGTCTATTTTTAAGTCCATCTGTCTCTCAACACAATATTTTGGTAAGCAGCCCCGATATCGATATTCTCTGTCCATCGGAAATGACATTACTGTAATCACGTGTCATCAGCTACTATCGATTTCTAGTACCTAATGATGCTTTTGTAGTTCTTGGTTGTTTTTTTTTTTTCAAAATGATCGGTAGTGTTTATTCAAATGTCCTATAAGAAGCTGGTCCTGAAAAAGAATTTCTGTCGAGGAAACTATCGAGTGCAGTTGTTTATCGCAAAACTGTCGTTACTACGCTTACAGAATATATTCCCACCTTTCCGAAGAAGATGGACAAGTTGCCTGCCAGTCTTTTTGTTCGAGCACACCTGCGAGCAGAACCTGTAAACCATTTTAACTACTAAACCTTTGTTGTCTCAGGTCACATGAGGCCGGTGAGAACGAAGACTATGCAGATATCTTTTGGAGTTTGAGGATTGCGTTCCAGCAAAATATATTCCTCTTTTATATCTTTCCACCACATTTAGCACGATTTCTAATAATAATAAAGAACTGTGACCAGATGTTCGAAACGTCAGTCATTTGAATTTCTCGGAGCATGGGTTAACCAAAACAAGCAAACAATATTTCCCGCGTGTGTGACCACATTCCCTCGCTTGCTTGCTCGGTGTGCAGCTTTGTGCACCACTGAACACTGAGCAGAAGGGAGGAGAAGAGAGGAGAAGGGGGGAGAAGAGAAGAGGGGAGAAGGGAAGAGAAGGGACTCGACTCGTCCCTGTGAAGTGAGTTGTGCTCACTGTATGTAAACCAGCTGTCAGACGAGGAACCCCAGTGAACTGGCCAGGGACATTAAGCAGGGACACTATTCAAGCTCTTAACACCACTCGCAACCATTATCTCGCAAAAAGCCATTCCATCGTTAATGAAGTGCTTCCCAGACCTGAACAAACAATATCAGACATTCCTTCTTCGTTATCAGAAATGCGCGCATCAAGAAAGAAAAAAAAGTGCTGCGGAACGCTGACTTCGCCTGCTTCTCTGCGCATGCCTACAAAAGGGAACAACATTTTTGAAAGTTGCTCACTAAATACATCTAACAACAATGGTTTTCAATGTAATTTTATTAACTGAAGATTGCATTGTCTGCTCATAGTCTGATGATCGTAGTGAAGATAAGTGTAAGTGGTTCTGCGTGTTTAAAACCCAGTGATGTTATCTGCTTGCTCCCCACTCATGTATGGTAGATGTCCTGTGTTCAGATCTCGTCTCGGGCACGTGCTGCACGTGGCACCAGTTTTCAGGTCCGGCTGTTTTGCTCTGATTTTGCCTTGGCTGCTGGCTCAGGATACAACATCAATTCCAACCCTAATCTTCCAATCAGCACCACCTGTGAAAAATGTTCGTCTTTGTCAGCTCAACCAGTCAACACTGAGTATAGCAACCCTCCTTCATCATGTTGGAAATCATCTCCCTCCCCACCATACCAGAAGAGCTTTCCTTGAGGCTTTCTCTCTTTCTAACACATCAAGTACCTGATTCTGCTAGATGCTGGGCCGACATGGCAGGTAGGCACTTTCTAGTCACAACGCCGTGATGAACTTCTAATAATTAAATAGATAAATAAATAATGTACAAACCACCTTCCCAAGCGATGTGAGCCCCTGGTATTGACCCGAATTGGGACAACAGATGGCTCGTTAACTCGGCTCCAGGGGTAATCGACCTGACCTGTCAGCTGATCACTGCACGCTGGTGACACAATTATAAAGGTCGGGAAGGTCAGAGTGGAGAGACCGGAGTCCGGCAGTCACCGGCCCTGAAAATCGAGACGACTTTTCCGTTCTTTACGGAAGAACTCAATTATCTTTCTGAATACGTCTTGTGAGTTCGAGATGCAGACACCATTTACTTTTGATAATATATGCTTTTTTCAACAGATCAAATTAGCACTAGACCTTATGATGACAGATACAGTTACTTCCCTAGTTGGCATCAGTTATCGTTCTAGAAGTTTCCTCCTATTAGTTCACCTGTTTGATAACTCATTTTTTTCTCGTGGTTCTGAGAAAACTGCTTCATTAGCACGAGAAATACAGACTTTCAACGTGCGAATAACCCGAACTGTCGCTCTGATTGGTGTTGACGGCTGGCAATGTTGTGAATGGTGTACTAGCGTGACGTAGTACACTGTTAGCGTGACGTAGAACACGAACACTGTTAGTAGCGCTCCTTGCATATTTCCCCCCGTTCTTCAGACTCAAACTGTTACAGTAGGACACTCGAAATTCTGACATTTGTTTCTGGACCTGAAGGGCGAACAATGGCTCTTACACAAAACCTGAGTATTTATTCTAGAAGTAATCTATCATTTTCTCACATCTCGCTCCGTTTCTCCCTTAATTTCCTCGTGCTGCTTCTAATTACTGTCTCGCCTTTTTTTTTTTTTTGCCAGGCTTACTTTTATAACTGTTTTTAACATTCTTCCCCTCCTGCAAGCTTCATACTCCGCAACATTCTTCTCAACACGTTTGCTCCTGTCACTCGCTGCAAGAAGTGCTCGTGCGGTCGGGACACGTGGGGCTGCGAGCGAGAGACAGGCCGAAGCAAAATGTTGCTAAAGCAAACAGACAGAAGGCCAGAAGACATAAAAGAGTGAATAAGATGGACGAACTGAGCGAGCGGGTGAAAATAGCAAGAACAAAAAAAAAAAAAAAAAAAAGTGAGAAGGAAGAAAAACTGACAGATACCAGAAGCCTGTATTTCAGACATGCTTTAGTGCTTTTGGCGAACAGGTTTCATCGTATTTGTTTACATTGGCGCTTTAACTGCACTTTCGATTTAATTCAAAATATTTTATCAACGGTGTGTTAATGCTGCTGATGAAATGGCTATGCTCTTTCTTTTCTTCTATGAGTGTGCGCCAAAGAGAAAGAGTAAAGACGGAGAGAGATAATATCATACACAACTGTATTTTCATCCTCGTGCGAGAGTAGTCTTCATGCTTCGCCAGGTGTGGGAAATCCAAGATTGACTATTTGTCGGTGATGTACCTGTCAGCAGCTGAGGCCAGAGCGTGGTGTGGTAGTCCAACACAAGTATCAGGCCTAGAGAGAAATGTGTGTACTGTAGCAGAGATTCAAACCCGTAACCCCTAACCGTCACTGACCTGGTGACATGCGCACTACCACTGCCCCTGAAACTCCTCCTCCAGGACTGCGAGGCCCTGTGCAAGCGCATGTCTCGTCTATGTTGGGTTACCTTCTTAACCTTATGTAAAGGATAAAAAAATAACCTCAACAATAATGTCTTGTAATGGGAGAGTAAATAACCCATAAATAACAAACTGAACTCCAAATCCGTATTTCATTCTGTAGCTGTGCTGATAGCTCCTGACGTGAATCTGTCGACAGTTACAAGACAGGTAAACTTTAAAAAATATATGGTTGCTCAAAACTGATCGAGTCACTATAAATGTATACGATGTGGATTATGACACTAGTTTCTCGTCTGACACGTATCAAACCATCGCCACCCCAATTCCGACATGAGTGCGTACCGGTATGATTCCGATGGAGTTTGCGATGTAGTTGATAATAAGACTTCCTGTCACATACATCGAGGTGCCGCACGCATGTAACACCATTCATCTTCAGGGTCTGTGTCAAACACGTGCTGCCCGTCTACAGTCGGAATGAGTTAAAGGTTAACACTAGTGCAAAATTATTTTGACTTGAGTCAGTTAAATTCACCAGTTCCCAAAATCTGTCTGAAAGACTCCTCCGTTCACCGGATACAAGTTTTTAACATCGCGAGACGCCATTCCCCACATCACACAAAAGAGGACTCATTGATAGGGTAACATCACAAAAGCATGTGTAAAGCTTCCTCAACGGCTAAGGCTTTCAGTGAAGCATATAACTAGAGTTTAAAGGTATAGTACAGGCTGTGACGGCGGTAATAAGGCTGTGGCTGTGACGTCAGTGAGGGAGAGGAAGTGTCGGCCATTGTTAGGATTTGAACTCAAGTCATCGGTAGTGTGTCGTTAGTTGGATTAATGATATATATTAGTGATAATATATTAGTGATAATGTCCGACAATATGTCATCAGCTTGAGTTCGAGTTGACGTCATCAGAGGACGAGACTTCGTTGAAGCAAACGAGAGTCCTGTGTAATTTCTCTTCTTAAACACAACATCCTATAAAACATTCATCTTTTTCCACATGAACAGACACAAAAATAGACGAGATTCAAACTGGTTCTTTACGAGACTCTAAGCAGTTTTATTTTGCCTTTACAATCCCTTTAATCTACGCATGTCTTTCTTTCTCTCTTTTTTTTTTTTTTAAAAAACTTAACGCTTTTTTTTTTGTGAAAGAAATGACAGCGCTCTACGTTCTCTTACCAGCAACTTTGAACTTAATGTCATGTTTGACTCAGGTTTGCCTTTAATGATGTGTGAGGACAAACACCAAAGACAAGTCTGGAATGTGCTTACTTCGTCACACTTCAGCGACCACGTGGAACCTGATCCCGCGGAGTCTGCATTGGAACACGTGATCTGTCTGTGAAAGCTGCTGCGGTGCCGGCCGCCCTGGACACGACGATGCATCATTTTCCTCGCTCCCTCCGGCCAGCGGGGCTGCGTCGAGCCCACGATGGAGTTCGTAACACATGGAGCTAAAGGCCAGCCTCAGCATTTGTCTGTCTCGACAATCGATTGGTCTTCTCTCCTTTCCCATCCATTCACAAAAACGCGTGTCCGATATACATGCGTTCGCTCATGTGTGGTAGACGGGGATTTGTCCCTACGGTTCCTGCCTGCTGAGCGTCTGAATGAGACAGAACGGTGAATACGTCTGATTCAGCCAATGAAAGATCAGGAAGCGTATGTTAATTACACGTGTCCATGTACTACCGTGACGTAACAGCTTTTGTCTCTTTCGGGTCATGATATTTAAAGGAGTGTGTCCAGATGTTGATGTTTGACAACGTGCATCTCGATGTTGATTTTCGAAGGCTTGTATTTCGGGTTTTCATTCTCAGTTTTAATTTCTATCTTCCAGTGCGCTAAACCCATTCATTGGGAGGGGGAAAGAATACTGTGGTTCTAAGAATCCTTGTGCAACAATCTGAACACCCTTCTCCAACGTATGTTATACGCGACTCGAGTCGACTCGTTCCGTTGTTAGAGGTTCTCTTCATAAAGCCACTTCTAATTTACTTTAACCTGTGCTATATAATTCTCTTGCAGTTTTTTTTTCCCTGCGATCGCAGAATTGAAATCTCTCGTAATGCCGGCAATAGAAAGGTTAATTGGCTCGTGTCACACTAGAAGCTCCCGCCATGATTGTCCTGTTCTTGCAAGAGTGGTAATCCATTGATGGACAGCCCCTTCCTCCTCCCATCCCCGCCACCTCCTCAAGTTGTCAGCCCGTGCGAGCTGAGGAAGCAGAAGCCCACTGAGCTCCATACACAATCATTGAGAAAAGGGAGACAACGCGAACTGGAGGACGCTGGGGTTCCCTTCTAATGGCCAAGCCAGCCAAGACAATCGATGACGTCAGATGGGGGATAATGGAGGAGGTCGATCACGTATGACCAATTTCCGTCGAACTGCGGTTATCTCTGGATATCCTTTAAACTCCCGGCGTGTACAGGAGAGAGCTCGATATCATTTGCTTCTTCACAGAAAATCCTGACAAATTTCTTCTACGGTTCCGAAGAACCAGATTGGAAAAAATTTAATTACACGTACCTTCCTTTCCATTCATGTAGAAGAGTTGCTGGAAATTGTATTAATATAAAGTTATTGCATTAAAGCCATGGCTTGCAAGTAGCTATGTCCATGCCTTTTGCAAAAAAAAAAAAAAAATGCATACCCTTTATTCTACCCTCCAGATTATGCAATATATAATCAACATAAATGTTGAAGCCCGGACCTTTACATCGAAATAAGGTTATCTGTTGATGGCTTTTTCCAGATGATTAAAGTTCTGGGATGCTAGTATTAATCGGGAATAGGAAAAATCATATTTGGACGAGTTTAGTTTTTATAAAATGTCCATCAAGCACATAAAATAATGAAAAGAAAATCAGTCTAAAATAGCGTACAAGCTTGTAGATTTTTTTTTTCACCCTGAGAGTGCTGCATATCACGCCATTGGTAAATTCGCTTTACGATACTTCTGCAAAATGACGCCCCTCGGCAACACCTCCAGCCTATATGATTACTCACACTCGATTGCCAGGTAGCCAGATGGCCTTTCTGGTGTTGTTATATCTCATAAGCCCCAGCTCTAGAACTAAAAATAACTAATGAGGTAAGCGGAAGTGTGGAAAGAAAGACAAAAACTAGCTGTGTAGTTACTCCATTCTTGAATATTTTTAGATGTTTGTAATAGCAGAAAAGCTACGTACAGTTTACATAGAAAAGCTACAGTATGCATTTAGCAATTATATTTTAAAATTAAAGATGAAAATAAATGCAGTTAGCATCACAGATCGATCAAACACGGTTTGTGGACAGCTTTAATTGTTTTGTTTGCTTGTTTGTTTTTTCCGGGGGAAGGGGTTGCATTAAAAAAGTACCTTCAGCTCACAGACTTCAAGGAGTCTGTGCTTCAGTTGTTCAATGGCAAAAATCAGGTTTTCGTCTTTTAGGAATGTTACAGAATGAAGGGTTTTGTGACAGTTCCAGTGAATGTTGTTTCGCTCAGTCTGCCCTCTACCAAAACAAATACACATACAAACACCCACATTTGGCCACATAAAATAACTAACGTGCAATTTTATTCATACTCTTTGCACAAACTGCTGTTTTATTTATTTTTATAAACGACAATAAACCCTTCAGAATAGTTTGAGATCCGATTCTACACGTACAATGAACGACAAATCCCGGCACAAATTCGATCATATTGTACCTATTATCAGCCAGAAATTCTGCAAGCTACTAATTTCATGTCCCTAGAGAATCACGAGTCTTGGGCCCCGGCGCGCCGTCGATCAGTACGCCGTTAGCCAGTAGTTGGATGGCTAATAACGTGTAGCAGCTAAAACGCGTTTAAAGTATGAACAGTTCACCTGACTGCTCAGCGTTTAGCCATTCAGCTGGCGCCCTAGCGATTTGCTATGCATCCAGCCCCACATTTGTTTCCGCAGCCGGGCACTCTACACAGTTTTGTGGTGACGTAGCTGGTGGAAAGTGGAACGAAAGCTGGAGAAAACGTCTGGGCCATTAGGCTAATGGAAAGCTCGACCACAGCGGTTTCCCCAGCCCCGATCCGAACCTGATAAGACAGGAAAGCGATTCATTGAATAATTGCTTCTTGTCTCTGCGGTCAGCGTAAGCCTGTTGGGTCAGATGCGAATATTACCTGAAACAGTGGACTGCGGTCAAAAACAAAACTCATGTGCAAACTATTCGAGTCGTGGGGGAAGGGAGGGGTTGGCGTCAGAAACGATGTCAAGAACGCGCCCCCCTGACTTAACAACTTCTGCTGTAGGTCAGTAAGCAAGTGAAATTCACCTATGAATTTGATCGTTTAACGTTCATTCAGGTGGCATAGACTTCAAAGTCTGGAGAACAAATTATTCGTGGTCAGCAGGTTAGCGGTCGATCAAAAGACATGATTAAAAGGCAATGTCTAGAGTACGTGTGGTCAAAAGATCATGGTGAGCTTTTTTCCCCCCAGGACACACAAGGAGGCCTTTGTTTAACGTCGACTATCCTGCGTAGTTTTACAAAACCATTGGAAGCTGAAAGAGTAAACAGGCCCGCTTTGTGACCACGAGCTGTACGTACTGCTTTATTGCGACATAAAATTAATAAACTAAGCAAGAAACGTTTCTCGGTCATACAGACAACTGTGGATAACCTTACTCTGCCATTGTTTGGAGTAGCGTCCCTTTTCATTTAATGACAATGGTGACCGGGTTACTTATCGGGTGACTAATTCTCATTGAAAAATTGTAGTCCCGTCTCGATGATTGTGATGATTAAATAATAAATGTATGTGTTCTATGGAAAAATCGATCGCTGCAGTAGTATTTGCTAATAAAGAGTGATTCCTCAGCCATGTTCAGGAAGTTATGTGAACTTCAAGATGGGATAGGGGGCCAGGGAATAAGCCTTTCACTTGCACATAACATGAAATGGACTGCTAGAGGGATAGAATAAGGCCATAAAATAGTTCTTACCCGACTGACCAGTGTTTACAGTGCATTAATATAAAACTAACCTGGCCTTGTGCAAGATTTCCTGCATCTGAAGTTAATGAATTTAAACATTAAGTGCGGAGGAAGGGGTAGGTCCTCATGCATACGGTCAATAGCCTTGTGTTATGCTGGCAGGGAAGCTGATATTCAAGAAAAAAAAAAAAATTCCATTCCTCTGTCTGCCAGAATAAATAAGGTGATCTGTAAGACCAGCTGTTTAGAAAGCTTTCCAAGAAAATGCCACAATTACCACTCAAAAGTACAATTTCTGGTCTGGATACAAAATATTTTTGTCTACATGCATCATTGTAAAGTTGCAAATCTTATATTAATATGTTGTCTAAAGTTGTGAAAGTTCCGTTAGAGATTTGGTCACTAACAGTAATCAGCCACTAAATACTCTCTTATGAACATTTAAAACCTTCGCCATGAAATGATGGTCTGTGCAGGTTACAAACTTCCATCATGTTGGCTACTTTAATGTTGAATATGACTACTAGTAACATATGAAGATGTAATTATTTTTTATTCGCACACCCACATTAATAACACACATACTAAGAAGTCAACTTTTAAATGAATTTATTTAGCTGATGATTTTATGTACAAGATGAGACGATTCATCACAAAATGAAGCCCCTTGACCCCCTCAGCTGACAAGACCTGGAGGAAAAAGAAATCCCTAGATCAGCATAAGAAGTAAACATGATTGCATATAATAAGCAAAATGATAAGTCTCTTTTTTGTTAGTTTCCTTGCAATGACAAGGATAATGACTAATTTAATCCTAGTGGAATCAGTAGTAATAGTAGGAGCATAGCAGTAGTAATATTAATCATAATAAAGAGAACTTATACAGATAATATATACTACATTTTCTCATAGGGTATCAAGCTCAAAACGCTCCACAAAAAATAATACAAAAGGTAAAAATTTACAACACAAGCAATATCTTTCAAGAATTTAGTATTTTTTTAAAGAAAAAACCCTAACACATTAGTTGATATTAAAAGCCCTGATCTCAAATGTTCAGGCAACTAAATGATTCCTTCCTATTAGCCTGTCTTAACCAGACAATACATAAATGAACATTTGACCAAGTTTGTCAAAATGTACATATAATCATATGTAAAAGCTTGGTTGAACATTTTCTCAATTAAGAAGAGCCTTTAGAGTCAGAAAACTTTTTGTAATAAATTACCCAAAAAGTCGTCCATGAGTGTTCCGATCGCAAACTGAAAAACAGAAGTTAAAGTCATAAAACAGCATCAAATTTATCTAAGAATGCAGTTTCAACTTTAAATCATCTGCATATTCATACGTAAATAGCACATCCTCCTTCCATAAGTTTACTTTTACTAATATTCCTTTTTATATATATATATACTCTTGGTGAAGAAAAAAAATATTTAAAATGGTTATGACACAAAGGTCTCACAATGTCCTTGGCATCCACTCTTGTACCAACTATCCTGATTCTGATCTCATCATCAGGCTGAATGACAATATCCTGAAAGAGAACAGCAAAACCATTTAAGCTCTTCAAGCTTCTAATCATACATTTCTGTGTCCAAAAAAAACAGGATTGGCAATAATATTTACTCTAGCACCAAAGATTTAATCACTGAATTACAAGATTCACACATCCCCAAGTGGCAACAACTGTAAATCTCATTATCCTAAGCATTTTCCTAAGTATTTTTTTTAATGTGTGTGTGAAGTATGCAAATGTGCATGTAAATGCATGTGCATGATAAAGAGAGCCAATTAACCTTATAAATATTTATTCTATAGTTTAAATAAAGCAATTTAGTTTTCTACATAAAGCACAGTGAGCCTGGCTTTCACTTGAGTATAGCATTCTGTAAGCATCCAACTCACCTCATCTTTTGTTTTGTAACAGGGTGGGTTGGAGCTTGGATCAAACTCCATGTCTGCTGGAATGGACTGAAAAGAAAAAGATATACACAGAATAGACTGCTTCTGTTAATTCAGGTGTCTATGCATGTAAATGACCTCAGAAGTCTGAAGCAAATGCACACCCTTATGCAAGCATGTACTTACATGTCTTGAAATGAAGCATGACAGTGGTCCGATGTCTGTGAACAATCCAACCTGCACAAAACATAATTTCCTCATGACTACATAATAGCAACATAATTTCCTCATAAGTGCATAATTACAAAATATACACTATTCTCCTTTTACACTTTACTTTTGTATTTGATGATTATACTATAATCTTAATTCTCCACAGAATGTGCTTTGATGTGGCAGCTTCAACACTGAAATTTTAAATGACCTAAGCAAAAATCATAGTTATTCTTGTTAGCAATTGACTTGAGAATGTATTTCTAAATTTAAGACCTTCCCTTTATACATGCCAGTTTGGGCATATTAGTGAATGTATATATTTCACCAACTTCAATCAAACATCAAATCAAAAATGTAAAGCAAACTTTAACTCATTGGCAACATGACATTCACATTCAAATGTCCAACATTTTCAAAAAAATCCTAAAAAATAATCTAAATAGGATCAAAGTTATAATTTTGTTTACAACGGTCATAATATGCAAAAGTGAACATTTCTTTGCTCAGTTAATCATGAAAGAGACTTTCCTGTAAATCCAAATAAATTAAGTATATCGCAATGACATTTCCAAAAAACCAGTTTTGGACACAGGGTTACACAAAATGTGTGATCAATGGGATCTGTAATCAGAATTTTCATTGTTGCTGACATCTTCAGCAGAGCTCATGTAGAGATTCAAGGCTTAAGTCTTTAAAAGTTGACTTGTTGACATCAGCCATATTGACGGGAGCCATTGTATTGTCATTTTTTTTTAAAAGATGCATCCAGAAAAACTCAAAATATTTGAAGACAACTTCCTGTTTCCCTGAAGAGACAAAGCTTTGTTCAAACATGGTTCACCCAGTTAAATGATTGGATTTTATCCTTTTTTGTATGCAAAGCTTTAGAGTAAAAATTCTAGAATATGACAGGAATGCTTGTGTAGCTAGAACCTATGAGAGGTTATAATCTTCGTAATCCTAGGGCTTGAACTGCTAGAAAGTATATTATTCATCAGACTTTGTTTTAAAATTCAAAACACTGATTTTGGAATGGTAGTGTCTGTTAGTACCCAAATGAAATATATGATATGAAATCTGTGATGCATACGCAACTTCTAACATTCTTCCCAGCATGCAACTGCTCTCAAAAGGTGATAGTCCTTGCACGAACTAATATCCCTGGACTGCTGGCAGACAATTTTTTCCAGTTAACTGCTAAAATGAGGCATGAGACAAGAAAGCTTCCGGTTTATTCACATTTCAGATTAACAACTAAAATGAGGCATGATACAAGAAAGCTTCTGGTTTAGTCACATTCTTTGTTATGGCTCACCAAGGCAAACAGCGGATTACTTCGCAAGAGGCTAAGTGTTGGTCTTGGCAGACAGATAGCAATCCACCTATATACGTATGTGGTCCTTGCTTAGTCTCTTGTACAATAAATATTTCCCCTTCTATTGTGATCTACTAATAGTTTCTCCTTAATAAAAGTTGATCAAGCTGATAACTTATAGCCCTCTCCAATCTATTTTTTTTCTATTAAACAAAGCTGATTCATAAGGTAATGTTAGGGCAGGAAATGATAGCAGATATATGGAATAAACGGTACCAAAATATAAATCATTGCTTTGTCTTGTAACCAGATATTTTTTTTTACCTTATTCACTTGTGTCACAACAGCGTCCAGAACTTCTCCTTTGAAGGGTCTGAATACAATGGCTTTATATCTCACAGGGTATATAACAAACCCACGACCTGGCTGAATCATGCCAGCACCAATATTGTCTATTGTTGTTACAGCTATTACAAAACCATACCTGGAATAAAAATGCAAAATCATGACCCTCCATTCTTTCTCTTCCATATAATTTACTTCTTTTAATTATTCATTTATTTTCTACTTTATTGGATGGTATTTAGATGAAGAAAATAGCTATTTCTGAGCTGCAAAAGGTTTCAATGAAGATTCCAAAAAATATGCTCATATCTTTTACTTCTGAACCAAATAGCACACAATAAATCATATTTTTATGGAACATACTTTCCAGTGCAAGTTCCTTCAACTTCTGTGAAGAGTTTTTGCTTTACTATGTTCAAAAGGTTTGGCCCAAAGTAACGAGGATGGAGTAGAATGTCATGCTCCAAAGATACCTGAAATCACCAAAACCAGCTTGGCTAAAGGAAATAAAAACTTAAGCATGTTTTTCATGTTAAAAATATAAATGAAATGTCACAAATATTCTATTCCTGAAGATAAAAAACTACCATTCTCTCAGCTTTGATATATTGACTATAAATGATAGTATAATAAAAATATATGTGTCCATCCCATCTGGCCAGTGCTTAGGATTACTGTCAGAAATTCTCTTGCTATTAGCAGAGCTTCTTTCTAGAAATAATTCTGTCAATTTCTCAGTTTCACACACTGCACAGCCTGTAGTATGGAAAAGTTGTAGCTATCAAAGATGTAGAAGATAAGCAGAAAAAAATGGATCATGGGTACAATGTTCTAATATGTATCCATGTATGGGTAGCCCTTTGTTTCTATGCAACTGGATCATTTTTAAGTAAGAGAATATGTGTGTGTGTGCTGATGTGGCAGTTATTGCCAAGGTAATAGCATGTTGGATTGTCAGAAGAATCCCTTCAGCATGACAGTGGATTCTTTCCTGATCAACATAAGTCAGAGTCTAACTCAGGAATTATTCTACATTAATGGCTGGTTTTCCAATGTCTTTAGATGCGTGCACCAAGACAGAATGAAAACAAATAAGTAAATAGAAAAAATGTCACTTACTAAATGCACAGGTAATATGTTTTAGCTAATTACTTTTTAAAACAAACCACCACTATGATCAAACCGCTGGTACACCTATAAATTGTTACATTAAAATTTTCTCTAAGTTTAAACCAAAACGAACACTAACTTTGGAACAAATGTGTTGCATGACACCACGAACTTTACCAGCTGGGCCTAATTATGCTGATGAAAAAAACCCTAAAATATCTCTATCACAAGGTTTTTTAAAGGCAATTCATTAACGGCACACAGTTCCCCGCTCCCCTCACCTGTGTATTATTTGCTCACCTACAGTTCTCTCTGTTCTGTGGGTAACCGATACCTATGTTGTTCAAACAATTTAAATGTGCCCACTGGGTAACGCATTTGTGCGGTAACTTACTTTTTCTCAGAAACCACAATAATTTTCACTCTTTAACAAACCTGCGGATAAAAATTAATCGTCTAAAAGCATCTTTTTGAACACTTGTGTGGCAACTGTTGCACAATTACTTACCCTAAGCACTGAATCCCTGACTTACTGAAAACACACATGTACCATGTCTTGCATATATGACCCATCTTCTCAAAAGTTTATAAAGTTTCCAAATAAATGAAGTTTGAAATGGCTAGCGCTCTGATATATAACTACTTACATGGTAAAACATTTCGCTGGTTTCGCTTTTGTGGCGCAAATCCGTGAAACTTGCTACAAAGCAGATGCTCCCACAAATCCCACCAACACAACATAAGGTACTGCAATCCAAGACAGGAAGTTCATCAAAACATTTCTGAAGCCACATTTTCGAATTCTCGAAAATATAAAACTTACATTAAATCTGTACTAAAAGGTTTAGTTTAGGTAAATACATAATATTTGATCACCTATTTCATTTTTCAAGAATGGTTTGATGAAACAGACGCTGAAGGCTTTCAGCATACGGGAAGGAACTCTTATGCCGTCTCATGGTTCTAACGTACTTCTTTCCCTTGCATAAGAAACTTTCGAAAGAAAAATTCGGAAAACCGATTCTGCGTTATGGAATCATGACCATCGCAGAATTTACTTTTAAAAAAACGAAGTAAATCTATATCCTTGCATCCACTTGAAATTTTATTAAATATGGTTTTGAAACTAATTTATACTGGGGTTAAATCCTGTTAACAACGCATGTTGTGACCTGAGCTGATGGCGGCTAGTTTATCTTTTTTTTTCAGCTGATCACATTGGGCTGGTAATGACTGAAATCAGACGTCAAGCCATATAGAATTTTATGTTTTTTATGGTTTTATATTTGGTGCCCGACAGGTAAGTTTAAATTTATTTTATTTTGTCTCGCTTACAACAGATCCCACATTTTATCCGCTTAGCAACATTGCACTGCTTGTAGTATACCACAACGAGTCATTGGAGTCAATGGGATCAGGCGTAGGTTTCTTTCAAATCAAAATATTATGCGTTTGCAATAGATATAAGGAAAGATGTAGAGTTGTTTTCATGGGTTGTCACACTGGATAATTTTGTGTAGTGTACATTAATTTTTGTATATATAAATGTGCTTTGGGTATGAATCTGCGGCTCTTAAACTTTTGCTGAACAGGTGTCTACCATGGCCGACTTCCATGACAACCTGTAAACTGCCCCACTTTGACGACTGATTTTTAGAAAGAATTGCATTATAGGGTTTCAAAGCAATATCCCATGCAAAATATTAAACCTTTTGTCGGTAGATTTAGGGCAGTACAAAATATAATGCCGCCATGTTCTTTCAGGTAACGAAAGACGAGAACGTCAGCAATGAAAAGGACTACAATTTTATGTTATAAAACTAGCATTTAAAACAAAATAGTATATGCTACAACCAGCTTTAATACGAACAAGCCAAATGTGTTAAAATTATATAAACGGCTTCATCATGTTAGTATTTTGATGTATGTAGTTTCTGCCCTGTCAAATATACGATTGCTTTATCATTTTTAGGTTCAGGCTAATTGTAGACGACATATGGGCAGGATTTTACTTTCCATAGGGATTCAGTGTATCGGCCCTATGCTCCTCGAGGAGTAACCAGGAATAAACTAAAACTAAAGGGTTTCAGTGTATATTATACTAAATTCTCTTGTGTGTGTTCACTGGGGTGATTGCATTCTACATATCAGAATATTCACTGCCAATACCAATAGTTTTGACCTTTCTGCAAAAAAAATAAAATCATTATTTCCTAGTGCACACACTTTCACAAGACATTCTGGAGCAAAAGACTTAACATTAAAAATAACACACTTTTTTTATTTTGCACAAAGCATGTAAATTGGTGAAACAGGTTTTACAACCAACAGGAAGATACCTTTAAAAAAAAAAAGGTACAGCTAGTGGTACATTCACATTATTTTTATAACCATCTATAAGTAGGTTTACATTTGCATTTCTAATTAACTAATAATCTCTCTTATTAAGACTAGTAGAATGATAGTTTAAAGTTGTAATAGAGGAGTGAGCTGGTTATCAGTAATAGTAAAGTGCAAAACAACCCAAAAATAGTAAAATACATAAAGGTATGGAATTTTGGGGTTCTCCCACACCCATAATTTTTTTACTTCATATTTTGTATTTGGTAAATCTTGAGGATCCTTATTTTGTTTATAGTTATATGGATTTGGTCTGTGAACTCTTTCAATTTTTACCCATTTACTTTTATCGATTTGGGTTAGAGTTATGATTTCTTTTGCAGTCCTGCATTTGTTCAAGTGCAGGATTTAAAATACAATGACAGAAAGATCTTAAAAGCAACAGCAAGACACCTGACAGCACAATGGCTTCACGAGCTACAGACTCAAGTGGTGGTGGATCTCTCACTCCATCAGAGCAGAGTGGAGAAGAACGCAGTGACCATGATTCAGACTATGAGACTGATGATGGGGAACAGGAAGAAGAAAATGCCAGGTAATTTTCATCTTTAACCTTGTGCCAAAGAAGCAGGGAACAAAATTCAAAATTAGTAATCTAGACAGAATAAACATCAAAAAGAGCTGTTTTAGTCTACTCCAATGACAAATAATGCTTAACACCATAAGTTTCCTATTTTCTATCTATTTGCTCTTACCTTTTTCCCATGTTTGTTTTGTTTACTTTTATGGGTAATGAAAATTTCCACATTATCCTAAGTTACTATGTCTGTATCTTCTTTCTAAAGGGATAAAAATTTTAACATCATGTGGACAGGCTATGGAAAACGCACTCCAGTTATTCTGTTTAATTCAAACTGCATTCTGCACAAAAAAACTGATCTTAAGGCTATTGGAGGTATGTATATAAAGGGCTATTGAAATTGTTTAATAATTTGGTTATCAAACTTCATTAGCATCAATTTCTCTTATAGCAACAATTTGAATAAGTTAAATAAAAAAACCACATGGTTGAAACATCAAAATGAACAGTAATAAAAAAATTTAGTAGCCTTCATTTGACATGGAGAAATATGTGTAAAATATATTTCTTTCCATTCTTCATGCTTAGTTTTTGTTTGGTCTTTCCTTTTTTTAATATTTTTAGAGCGGTATCACTTAGCCTTCAAGTTTGGCACATCAGATTGCAAGATCATCCGAACTATTCTTCACAGCCATGGCTTCCATGAAGTAAGAAAGAGAAATATTCAAGTATTTAATAATTAAACTTTCACAGAATGATCTAAATAGTAATAAATACTGCTGGCACTTATGTCTTCTAGAAAAGTCTTGATCTGCTGTCCACCTAATGACAAGGTTTGTATGTTAATTTAGCCATTCTATTTAGACTTTACTTTTCTTGACAATATTTTTAGAGATATTTTCAAGTAAATGAAAAGTACTTTTTAATTGTATTGATTGACACATTTTGTAAACTCTTTCTTTAGTCTTCAGTTTGGCTTTTGCTTTATAATTTAGATGTTTTGATATTCACAAAAAATATCTATACAAGTTATGGGGATTTAATGTAAGTTAAGTGTTATTTTCTTTTGGAACTGCATTTTGACTAGGTACACCCCAACAGTCAAGACTTTAATCTGATGTGGACAAACGCTCACTTAAAGCCTTTCACACTGCGCTTACTGACTGAATTCCAGAAAATCAACCACTTTCCCAGGTATTTCAAAACTTTCATAAGCATAAATCACTCTCCCCCACCTTTAAATTGATCACAGAGTCAGACCAAGAAGTCTGCTGATCTGTTGTCAAGGCTATAATATTTTTCAGTTCTATAATGTGTGCCATTGGAAACAATCATTGATCTCTTTTCTGCCCTCAGCACCAACTTATTGAGTGGTTTATTTTGTATATACTGTGGTAGATGGTAAGATGTTGAGCCCATCTGCATAACACCCAAACAACTTAGCTTGGTATTGAGAATAATAATCATCATCATCATTAGAGAACTAATATATTGCTGTTCCTCAACCAAAGTCAGGCTCATAGTGCTTTACAAAACCACAAAACGTACATTTACAAATAAAAAATGCATCACTATCACCACCACCCGAAACAAACACATTCAAGTACCACAGTCTTATACCTACAGGAAAGGAATGTAGACAAAACTACACAATAATGGTAGACATGATAAGGGTAACAGCTAGAGTGTTTGAAAATTATGGACATTGTTTGAAATGGTTTTGACTTATTAGTAAATGGAATCACCATGCACTGGATCATAGTCACATCATATAACAGGTCTGCAGTGAAGTCGCTGTTTTGGTGGAAAGAGAATCAGAGTGATGAAGTCTGACTAATTAATAGGAGGACATTAAAGTTACCACAGTTTCTGATCTGTAAGTCTTGCCAGGTCCAGATAATATGAGATCTCTTTGACCATTGTATGTTCTTTTGTAAGTGTAAACTTATCTGTAAGTCTGCACCACCTTAAAGCATTGAGCTCATTTTCATGGGGGAAAATGTGGTATACAAGTCATGATGATGATGATGACAATAGTAGTAATGATGACGACGATGTTGATGGCGATTGTTATTTTTTATTGGCTGCTTTGGAGACTCATCCTTTGCTTGACTATTTTTTTTCAGATCTTATGAATTGACAAGAAAGGACAGGCTCTTCAAAAACATACAGCGCATGCAGCAAATCAAGGTCAGACAAAATGTTTGCTAATAATATAAAAAGGAACAAAAATCAGCTCTTAAATGATAATACTAATGCCTTTATTATCATGGAATTACAGTGAATATGTATATCTTCTTGCTTCTTCATACAGCTGGATTTCCAACAATGGTGGTGATGCAGATATCAAATAATATGACTTAACAGGGTGGTTGGTCAGAAAAAATTGTGCAGTATTTATTGAACACAGACTTAGTTTTCTACTTTGTTTGAAGAAGATCCATAACTGAGTTATGCAATCAGTTTTAAGCAAAATTGAATACTTTTAAAAACATATTGCCTGATTTTTGTATGTGTCTCATCCCAGTTGGATTGATGCATTTCTGCTACAAAATAACTGAAGTCAAGACTTAAAATATGTCTCACTTTCTGTATATCAGTGTGATCCTGAATATGAATATGCTGTTTTTCTTGTAAAGGGAGCAAGACACTTTGACTTTGTTCCTCAAAGTTATGTTCTGCCAACTGAATATCAGGACTTTTGTAGTAAGTGGCCTTTTATATTTTTACTGCCACTACTTATTCTTTCAATACAATCAGCAAAGGAAAAAAATTATGCTATTGAAAAAGTTCTAAGCAAACTAGTTGATCATCAGTTTAAATGCAGCCATATACAACTGCGTGAAAGCAAGTCCATTTCCATAATCTGTAAGAAAATTTTTAGAAGTGAAGGTGGTGGTGTATTATTTAGTACCTATACTCATATATTTTTAAACTACTTTGGTGTTCAGTAGCCGAATTGTTTTGTTTATTTAGTACAGGGGTGGGAAAGGTACAGAATCATGTGGTCTGACCCTGCCAAGGCAGTGAAATTACAGCTTGACCAAACATAGCAGGCTAATATTTTAGTTGATAATTTTGAATGATCATATATATATATCCTAATGGCTGAAAAAAGGCTCCCCACACCTACATCTAATGTATCTTTTGAGAAGAAATTCCTTGTGTCTAACAGTGTTGAAATTTAAAACCTTTGGAAGCTTGGGAGCAGGCCCGTTCTTAGCCCCCGCGGGGCCCGAGGCAAAGGGCATGTGCGGGACCCTCACGCCACGATCACACGGTTTTAGTTGGGATCTAAAGTCACTTGCCTAGTTACCATATCAATCAAAAGCGCGGGGCCCCTTGAAGCGCGGGGCCCTAGGCAGATGCCTCGTCCGCCTGCCCCTAAGCACGGCCCTGCTTGGGAGTATCTCTGTAAATGATTAGGACAAAAGCTACTGTTTCCTGCTTACTGTTCAGATATTGAAGTTTTTTTTTTTCAACCTCTGACTTTACTGAAAAAGTTTTTAAAAACATAAGCAACTTTTGGTGCTGACATGAATGACCCTTAATCAACAAGTTGCAGCTGTCAATCTGATTAGTGCTTGACAAACTACTAACATTCGTGTCTGCACATTCGTTCTGTGAAGGCTGGATTACTGTTATTCTTTGTTCACAGACTGCCCTGAATATCTCGCTAACAAACCAGAGAGTACAAAACTCTGGAGCTCAAAACAAGGAAATGGGACCATATCAGTCGTTTTCCTTGTTCTGCGCTGTCTGCCTGTTAAATGAATGATCACATTTAGTATAACTTGGCAGTCTTCTGCTTCTCTCTGCAGTCTTGTTCTGCCTTCTCTTCCCATTCTGACCAGCTAACTTTGCTCATTGTCTGACTAGAGCACAGTCTACTCCTATCACTAAATCTGTAGCATATGGTCACTGGCTTTTTAGTTGAGGTGCAGCAAAATAATGGAACTCCCTTTTTTATATCTATTACTTACCCATCATTAAGTCTTTTCTTTGAAACATGCATTAAAATGCATCTTTTTGTGAGCGTTACTCTTAACTACAGACCGGTTACTAACCCATTCCCTCTCTCATCTTTTATATCTCTTGATTAGTTTGTCGTGCTGATAACCTTTTGATGCTTCCTTTTTTAAACTAATTCTTCATCATTACTGTTACTTCTGTGTCTTTTCTGTCTTTTATATTTCCTCCTCATTGATGTTTATTTTCTGTACCATCATGTACTACATACTGATCTAGCTCTGTGTCAAGCACTGAGCACATGATCCTATGTAAATGTGAATCTGCTGTGTATATTAATAGTAGTAGCAGAATGTATCAGAACTACAAAATCGTTGGGTTTTTCTTCTTTCCTGTGTTTTTGAAAGCTTATTTCCTCAAAGATCGAGGGCCATGGATTGTCAAGCCAGTTGCATCTTCGAGGGGAAGAGGAGTTTTTCTTGTGAATCATGTAAGACGACCTTTTGCCTATTTTATGCTCTCCTGATATTCTCTTTTCATTGCAAGATAGGAGAGCTTATGGCAGTTGGAGATAAGCACCTGAGGAGGCAAATGATTGAAAGTACTTCAGTTAAGTGGGAGAACCACTTGTTCATAAAATTGCCTCAACTTGAAATAAGAGCTGTGTAAATATTTACCCTGTAAAAGAGAAAGAGTGAGTGATTTGATAAGCAGTTATGCGTGATCTTCACTGATCTTCTAATCTTCACTCTTTTTTAGCCATTTTATATTCTCTTGTTTTTCAGCCAGATCAAGTGCCACTAGATGAAAATCTGATTGTTTGTCGTTACATCGATAATCCTCTGGTCATCGATGGTAAGTGCATTTCATTCAGGAATCATACTTTAACATTTCTCAAAATAAATTGTGCTTATGCTTCTCTGTGTGTCTGTGTGTGAACGCAGACGTGTACTACTTCTTTGATCTCACCAGATGACGTGACATGGGATGCTTCATTGTCATCAGATGGTGGGTCTTTTCAGTTTTTCAGGCCTGAGTCAGACTGCATGCATCTATTGCCGGGTGGTCCAACATGGTCTCTTATTGGTTTTAACTGCATCTATCATATCAGGACAACTATTAGATATGCTTATGCTTTGCTCCCTGTTCACGGGTGCTATTTTTGAAGTCAGCATGAAACTGAGCCCAGCTCATTTCACTTCTCAAAGCCAATCAGTGTGTATTTCTGCCTGAAACATGTTATCTTGGATTAATGTAGTGACTGAAGATGCTTATGACAGTTATTCTCCACAGGTTCCCCACAGGCCTTGAACAGGTTTGTGCTCATGATATGCACAAACATTGCGGTCTCACCTTTAATTGTCATGTAACATGAACTGACATTATGTCACCCTGCTGTGTTTGTGGCACAAGATACCACAACTTGACAAGGAGCTGCATTGTTTTGCTTCCCTTAACCTGATTTCTATCTCCTATGATAAGGTCATCTGGTAAGGCCAAAGAAAAAGGAAAATTCTTCTTGTTAATTTTCTTATTCTCCCTACTTTTTGGTTGGGTCAGAAAATGGTGGATTTCATGTGCTGTCATCTTTATAGCTGTCTGAGGACTGTTGCTTATTAACCTACATGCCAGACATGTATTAGCTCACTGTCAGGGAGTTATTTTGATGTTTAGAGAACAAACATAGCCTAATATCTCCTATGGTCATGTCATCTGGTAAGCCTTGAAGAAATAGAATTTACCATATGAATTTCATGTTTATGTGAGTAAAAGTAGGAGTGGAGAGAGAGAGAGTAATGGAGAAGGAAAGAAAGACAAGTGTGTGAAAGAGACAACAATGAGCAACAGAATTGAATTTATTTATTGAAGAGGCCTTCAGCCCATTTCAAGGAAGGGGTTTGGTGGGGGGCAAACAGTACACAATACAATATAAAACAATTCCATAGAATATACATTATAAGCTACACAAACTGTCTAATGAATTAAATAGTCAACTAAATTTTGCACTTCAAATACTTCACAATTGGAATTTTCTACATTATTAACAATATACTCGTTAGCATTTGCTAGTAGCATGGGAAAATGGAAAGCAGATGAATATTAATAATACTTTTTATGTGTATATTTCTAAATTCACTATATCTTGGAAATAAGAATATAACAGGCATTTCTGACTGTATAACACCTGGACAAAAGGGACATGACAGGATATTAAATGAACGACAGAGTGATGGAGAGATACAGGTAAAAAAAGACACTGCAATTGTTGAAACATTGTATTTCTCTCCCCTAGGTTTCAAGTTTGACATTCGACTGTATGTAGCAGTAACTTGCTATGATCCTCTTGTCATTTACTTATATGAAGAGGGCCTTACAAGGTGAGACATTTATTTGCCTTTTGTTAGTGTTAAAATAAATAAATGATTTGTTTAAGTTAATATTTTTCTTATCTCACTTTCATTGGTTTTACAGGTTTGCTACTGTCAAGTATGAAAAAAGCTTCAGACATCTGCGTAACCAGTGCATGCATCTGACCAACTACAGCATTAACAAGAAAAGTCGGGATTATGTCAAGTAGGCTTTTATTGATTGTTGAGTATTCATTATTTGTTCTTGGCATTGTACCAGATGACATGACTATATGGAACTGGCAGAAAACCAAATCAGCCAACTCACCCCCGACCCACCTCCACCTGCTGTCACTGTGAGTGACATCACATCTATGTGACAGATTTAGAGAGAAAGTTTATTGTATTTACCTGTCCAAGCTTACAGCTTATTTTCATGATTGACTCAAGCCAGACTGATACCTAAAAAAAAAAGGTTTTGGAATTATTTACACATCATGCTTTTTTTTTTTTTGGGGAGCATCGCATTTGAGTTGAGCATTTAAGGCCTCTTAAAACATGTACTGAATCAATCTGAGTAGGTGTTGACAACAGAAGAGCAAGGAGAGCGATTTGCATGTCATATTATTTATAATGCATTACTTCATATTGTGTACTGTGTACTATCATTTGAAACTTAAACAGCACATGCAATTTGCTATTAGGAATGATGACCCAGACGTTGAGGACTATGGTAACAAGTGGTCCATGGGAGCAATGTTGCGTTACTTACGTTCCCTTGGCAAAGATACAACTGGTAAGGTCCTATAATCAGAGCCAGTTTTGTGTCATTCTTTGGGAAGAGGACTTAATTGCACAGCAGTTGAATAAAGAAGAAACAATTGGGATAGACAACTGCTTTCACATTTGTTGGAGTTTGTTTTGCTATAGAATGTGATCAACCATATTTTTTTTTATGCTTTCTTTCTCAGTTGTTTAAGTGTAGTCAGACTGCAAGGGTCGACGTTATAAAATTTGTATTATTACCTGTGATATATGAGAGTCTAAGGTTTACTATCAATGAAAGCAGGTTCGTAATCCAAATTTTGGAATACCAAATTTTCAAGTAGTCAAATGAGATTCCTTAACTGAGTACATCACTATCTTATTGTAAATTGTTAATCGCTTTGACTGGATTCATGCAATAATTAAGGTGTGAATATAAATGCAGTTGTTAAGTGTTAGGGAACCATTTAATTCACTTGTATCAACATTATTCATGTCTTTAACTTTTGATCTGTAGCCCTGATGATGAAGATAGAAGATGCAGTGATTAAGACAATCCTTTCTGTGGAGTTGTCCATAGCAACTGCCTGCAAGATGTTCATGCCTTTCAGGGGAAACTGTTTTGGTAAGTCACATGCAGACTTCTTATCTTCTAACCCTCCACTCTGATACTCACCTCTTTTTAAAAAAAAATAAATAAAGCAATCAAAAGTAAATAACTTGCATTACTTTATGCACGTCTATTCTGCTTCACTCCTTACACTTTAGTTTCCTGCTCATCTGCAGGCGGCGAAGTGGTGCAACAATTAGCACCTGTCACCATTACAGTGAAGGTTAGATATCCTGGGTTCAGCTGTTGTCTCGGGCACACTGTTCTCTCCCTACATGTGCCCTCTGTTTACAGTGCTGACTGCCTTGCTGTGATATAGCCTTAGTTGCTGATTCGACATAAAGCACCAATTCCCCCTTTTCCCCCTTTCCCCCTCCTGCTCATTTGCCAAGTGCTTGTGGTTTTTCAGCTATGCATGTTTCAGTGAACTGTTTGTGTTGAGCAGTACAAATGAAGAAGTTTTGATTAAATGTCCCGATGGCTTTAAACTGCTTTCTATCATTTCTGTCTGCTAAGACTAGATATCAATAAGGTAATTAAAGAAAAACATATTTCAGTTCTTGAAGTGAAATTATTTAGAAATACTGAGAAAAATGTTCATAGTTTACTCTTTATTATTTCTAAATGTTGAAAAACAAATGTCTAAACTGAGAAGCTGAATCTTTGGGACTAGAAACTAGTTTGAGCTTAAACATCAGTGCATATAATAGCATACCTATTTAATTGGTTTTGTGTGTGTGTGTGTGTGCATGTCAGAACTTTATGGGTTTGATATATTGGTGGATGAGAGTTTTAAACCCTGGGTGCTTGAGGTCAACTTATCTCCATCCTTGGCATGGTAAGTATGCAGAATTTCATATTTATGACAATATATAAGGAAGAACACTGTCTGATAATGGTAGTAATGATATTACTCAGCCATAATCATGTCGGCACCTTAATGACAAAGCATCAATTGGAGATTTATAAGTGATCTCACTAAGCAGGTAGTTGTTTTTTGTTTTTTTTCTCATGAAGTACATATCAACATATGTTTTACTGTTTCATGAACTGTAAGTAATACTGCCTTGAGCTTTCAACTACCTATAGCAGAAAATTTTATTTAATTTTTTTTTCTTGTTATTTCTGACAGTGACAGTCCACTGGATCTGAAAATCAAGGGCAATATGCTGTGTGACCTGTTTAGCCTTGTTGGTAAACATAAACATAAAATGACACTTCTTCTTGGGATTGCAATAGGATTGTTCTGGTTAAAGAATTAGCTCTGGGAAAAAATCCTCATCTGCAAGGATGTTGGAATTTGTGCTATTTTTCCTACACATTTGAAGAGTTAAAACAGAGGTTCCTCATCTTTGTCGATAAATTGTACAAAAATGATGAATAATATAAAATTAAAACATGAACAAAGCAGTGCTTCAGTGTAAGTATTAAGATCATGAAGATTTTGATAAAAATTTAAGATTTTTTGATAAAATACAGGAATTGTGTGCCATGATCCCCTGACGAAAAACATGATTCCGCAATGCCACAGAAATCAAGAAACTGCTTCAAAGATTTCCGCCCGCACTAAGGTAAAACTGAAATTAGTATGCTTTATATTATTCTTTTAAGAATAGGAGTCCCTTAGATTTTTTTTCTTTTAAAATGTTGTTTAAATATGTATCATAAGGTAAAGCAAGAAACTTCAATATGTGAAAAATAGCAAGTAGCATAGGTTGACGTATTTATTTCCTCTTTTTTGACTTTTGTGCCTTAAAAGTTGAAACATCCTATTATTGTTTTGAATGTTTGCAGAATTATGGCCTGTGTATATACTATAGGAGATCGTTGTTACAATCTTTCCGTATCTTCTTGTCAAATGCAGACTATGGCCCATGGAACTGATCATGTGATAGCATGATTTAACTCTTACCACTCATGTTAATATCCTGCATAGGAAATGTTATGTACCAGGTTCAGGCCCATTCTTAGCCCCACTAGGCCCGAGGCATAGGGATTAATTTGGAGCCTAGTTACCAAATTAATGAAAAGTGCAAGGCCCCCAACAACTATCACAAGCACTAGGCCCTAGGCAGATGCTTCATCTGCCTGCCACTAAGCACGGCCCTGACCAGGTTCACTTAAAATCTTGCCACATGGCTCATAAACCCCCACCACTCCTCTTCCTTGAACTAAAAAAGACTTAACAACATGTAAATCAAAGTAGAAGTAAGAAAAGATTTATCAAACATACAAATCATGCAAAATACAAGCATACAGCAGTTTGGCTCATCTGAAAGGGCTACCAGTGCTATCCATGTTATTCATACTTAAAATTCTACAGTTCTGTGAGCTCATCACCACCATCCACTCTCACATACATATGCATATCAACTTAGCTCAGGCAGTTGTTGCTGCTGCTCTCATACTGCATTCTTCCTGCATCTCTCAGTCTTTCCAATTTATGAGTCCACGTTTGCAATGAGGTGAGAAGTTAACAGTTACAGTTACAGCATGCTGGTGACTCTTCACTCATACTGCCCTGACTGCCTTTCATCACTTGATTTGCAAACCATGTCAGAGAGCAACAGCTACTCCCCAGGAAACATGAAAACATGGCTTGTCTTACAAGGGCTTGTTCACCTGACTACATTGTCATATCACAGTGGTACCCACTGGGTTGAACAATGTCACATATAGTTGCCAAACACCACCCAGACATGACCTGATGCTTTGAACACTGGTGCTTTGGAGCACAGGCAAATACACAGATCTTCTCTTCTCATTTAAGCCAAGCGTTTTCAACTTTCTTCTAAGTCTTTGCCCTCGTGGCCTAAGTCTCAGTCTCAAAGAAAAGTCTCTTGGTGTTGATGACATATTGACCTTTGACCAAGTGCTCTGTTTGCACTGACAACGTGCAGAGCCCCTGCAAAGTTCTTGTTTCTTATTTTATTTCATACATTCACACACACACACAATTAAGGAAACCACCCCTCATGACCAGTAACTATCCCCAGCCCTGCCTACAGGTGGCATGATGGAGAAGATAGACTAATTCGCTCCCATACTGTGCTGGTAAGTCCCTGTGACAAGCCCTTGAATGTTTGTTGCAACTTTTGCACTAGCACCCTGTCTTAGACAATCTTCACACTTGCACTGGAGGTAGCCTACCACTGTCCATGCATTGGCTCTTTCTGGCCAGTTATGGACTTGTATAATGAATGCTGTTCTTAAAGTCTGTTCTTAAGACCCTTTACTTAAGTGATCTCTGGCCATGAACTTGTCGGCAGTTTCAGTCTAGACCTTAATTGTGGGAGATTTACCAGCTCCACTTAATCATATCAAAACCATTATACAGAAACATTACCCCTTTAAAGGAATTCAAACTTATATTTTTTCTTTTTAAAAAAAAAGACATGCTGTTGTCAAGCCTAGGGTTATTTTTTTATATTTGTGTGCTTTTGATCAGTAGTTCTAGATATTTTTGTTAGTTTTAGTCTCAAGTATGACCTTCAGTTGTGACATAAAATGCTTGCCTATTTTATTGATGTGTATTTTTGGTAACAATTAAACAAAAATAACTCATCTGTCGAATCTTGTAAAGGAAAATGTTTTGTATGTTTACTCTGTATAGTCTTTTCCCACCTTGTTAGCTATCTCACTTTTTTTTCTTTTTTGTGTCTCCATCATCATCCACCCTTCCTGTCTTCGTCCTCTCTTTCTCTCTGCCCCTGTCTTTTGCCTTTCTCTCTCTCTCTTTTTAAACTTTTTGCTGGGATGTTATACCTCTGGCATAATGACATTCATTATAAACTATGCTTGTGTGTGTGCTTCATATTGGTGATGCTCCATATCCTAATCACACAGATCACACAGTCTATGGATGTATTGTTATAAATTCCCTTTCCATGTTAGCTAGAAGTATACCTGGTCTCCAGCAGTCTGTACATGCTTGATCACTTAGGCTTTCATTGTGTTGTAGCTGCAAC
Organism: Pomacea canaliculata; assembly: GCF_003073045.1. Lineage (NCBI taxonomy): Eukaryota > Metazoa > Mollusca > Gastropoda > Architaenioglossa > Ampullariidae > Pomacea > Pomacea canaliculata. The sequence goes on from NC_037597.1 coordinate 12,734,923, forward strand.
ATTTGCACTTTTAGAAATCTATTTGTTTTTCTGTTTAGTCTGCTTTTACTAGGCCCGTGTCTGCCAGGATGGTAAGTGACCTCCCATAGTCCAGCACAGTTTTTCCTTCTTCTTGATATACCTCAGTGCTTTTTCTGCTCCTAGTCTTGCACACAGTTTAGAAATGTGGTAATCTTTGCAAGTTTGCAGACTATTCATGACAGCTATAAATGATCTTGTCAAAAGCTTTTTTCTCATGTTTTGTATCCCAAATTCCAATCCAAAGGTAGCATGATAATTATTTCCTTTTGATATTTACTTGCACAGGTGAGGTTTTCTTTTTTCACATCTGCATTTTTATATTGATCGACCATTTTCACCGATGACATTTAGAATTGATGCACACTTGATAAAAATAAAACCGAACTTTATTCAATAAATAGCTTTTCTTTAAATCTAAGGATCATAATAACAGAAACTTTTATTTATTTTGAGACAGTAACAAATACTATTAAGCCCACATCTTACAAAAAAAATCATCACAGTATCACAAGTATTCAGTTTTAAGCATCGGATATTTTTTTCATTACAGTCACCTCCAGTCTTGGTAAATAGGTTTGAGAAAGTTGGCAGTTAATGTTAACAGGCCGAACAACAATGTTTAGTTCTGTTTGTAAAGTGTATTAGTGGTGTCCATAACATGTGCTTTTGTGTGAGATTGTTTTCGGCCCTAGCTTTCCTGTGGTCCTAGCACCTTTTCATAACAGCTTTGTGATATAACATGTTTGCTTCTTTTAATTGTTTTCAACATTGCTGATTTTGTTTCATGATTAAAAATATGTGTTTGTGTTGTATTTGCCATAGGTATACTTATTTAACGATCGTGATTAGTACTACTCTCCATCCTATCAATCTAAGATGCATGGGTATGTGACCGTGTTTATGTGTGTGCACTCATGTAGGTACAGGTGTATAATGAAGGATAAGGCTATAAATTTATTACATATTTGTTTTTGTTTATTCCTTGTTACTCCTCAAGGAGCATAGAGTCACAACAACACCTCACCAGCAGACCTAGTTTTGGGCAGCCCTTCCCACTCCCTCAGTTGGGCCAATGTGGTTACAATGTCCTTTACCTCGCTCTGTACTGTTCTTTTCCAAGTCTGCTTTGGTCTCCCAACTCTCCTGAGGGTTCCAGTCAAGTGCCTGCCTCTCAAGTGTGTCCCATCCAGCTCCATTTTTTGATGCTTTGGCTAGTGGCATTCTGGTTGGTTCTTTTCCACAGGCTGCTGTTGGAGATCTTTTTATGCCATCTTATTCCCAGAATATGGCGTAGGCATTGGTTGTTAAAGATATGGAGCTTTGATGGTTTTTGTCATTATCCAGATTTCAGAATCATACAGTAGAACTGGCTTCACATTAGTGTTGAAGATGTGGGTCTTACTGTGGAAGGATAATGCTCTGGAGTTCCAGATGAGGCATAAGCTGTTAAAAGCATGCCTGGCCTTGTTGATGTGGCTTTTGATGTCATCATCTGCTCCAACGTCCTTGTTGACAATCCTCCCCATATACACGAAGTGGTCTGTTTCCATGAAGCTCTCCTAGAAGTTGGATTGGGAGTTCCTGCTTGTTGTTGGTTCTGATCACTTCAGTCTTCTTTCTTTTGACCTTTAACCCAGTGTTCTCTGCTTCCTCTGTTAGTTTACTCAGTTTATTACATAGAAACCATTAAATCTCTGCATCTATGTTGTCTTTGATGTTGTCCACACAGTCTACAGACATAATGCTAAGTACCTACAGTTTCATGGTCATTAGTATTCTAACAGTCACCGATTTCTCAGAAATTAACATTAGAGAGACTGATTCTCCCAAAAGTTGCTTGAATGTTGAAATAGTTCAGTTTTCAATTATCATGAGCTTCAGTCTTACTGTGTATTGGTGTGCTAACTTTTGACTTCAGATGTTCAAAATATATGAAAATATTTTCCCAATATGTTACAAATCATTTTAAGTGCATTTTTGGCAATAATTAAAAATTATAAGACAGTAAGTTGAACATGTTTTTGATTCATTAAAAATCTAATACTTTGTTTATAAGCACAGCAAAATTGAAATTTATCTCATCATATAAAGTAATTCTTTTTTACTATGCACGTAAATGTTTGAGATCCAAGATATAGGTTATGTCAAAAGGTAGTTCATAACCTGTGAGCAAAACTTGACAGAAAACCTTAGAAAGAAGGAAAAGGAAATATGTGTAATGAATCCAATGGAATTTTTTATGAGTAATTTGTCATGAAGTCACTGGTAGAGGAGGTACACTGGATATCCGCACAAACACACACAAAATGATTCAATTGTTTCAAGTACAGGTCTGAATTTGTGTTTGAATTCAGCCAGTCACTCTGAGTACTTATGTGGGAGCTTCTCACAGTTAATGGCTTACACTCAATGCGTGAGAGTGGGAGTCTATAATGCACATTAACTCTGTTGGTTTCATTGCACTAACACCTTAAGCAAGAAGAGCCTTGGTCTTGTCATGCTGTGGTTCAGCATTTACCATTGATACTGAAGACTAACATGTCTAATGTCTCTGATATCTAGAATTACATGGTAATGATAAGGATGCGTGCTCATGCATTTACACATCAATGCATATTTATGTACAAATGTATCCAAGTCCATGCACACAAATTAACTTTGAGAAGTAATAAACAAATATATGGAGATGGACACTGAGAAATAAGTTCTCTTGGTCAAATCATCCAGACTACTTTTCAAAAAATGGTAGGATTAGAAGTGTAATGTGAGTCTGTGTAATGTGGTTGTGAGTCTGTACAAATGTGCATTTCCTAGTTGCTATAATTTACTTTTCAAATGCATTGATACATCATTGACTTTAAAGATACATTATAATGCAGCATGATCACATAGCAATTATCTTTGTTTCGCATATACATGTATTTCCTTTCTAGAAAATCAAAACAGGTTCTGTAATAGTTCTTCCTGCTTTTTTCCAGAAAAATCGACCTCTTTCTGCATCCTCATCAGCAAAAACTTTGTCAGGGCCTAGCTGGGCTGGGCTGAACAGTGAGGAAATAAAAATCCTACGACGAATCAAAGAGGAAGAACAGCGACAGGAGGGATGGATCCGCATCTTCCCTGGCCCGGACACCTGGGACATATATGGGTAGCTGCTTGTGCTTATCTGTGTGTGTGTAGTAGTTTATTTCTTGTTGCTCCTTTGAGGAGCATAGGTCCGCATATGTGTGTGTGTGCACACACTTTTTGTCTGCATCTAACATCTTCTTGTATAATTTGAATAAGGTCAGTTAGAACATTGTATGAATTTTTTTTGTTCTCTATTGCATGAGCTTTTGATTTAACCCCTTTCCTTTCTTTGTTTCAGGTCCTTTCTACAGTTTAACACAACCCACAACTTGATGTTGCACCAAAGACTTTATCCAGAAAGGTATGAATATTTTCTCTATAATTTTCTTTTCTAGACTGGTTAATTGTTTGAAAAATTAATTGTAAGGAGCTAGAGAGTGAGGAGTGGAATGTTTAGTCATTGGCATGATACAATAAAGGCACAAGGTTTATTACATACTTTGTTATAAACATTGATAACAAAGATGCAGCAAGTACCCGAAATACTGATTTATTTTTCTTTAGAATAGCATTGCATGGCACAAGATATGCCTCACAATATCAAACGTTATTTTGGGATTGTTTGGGTTTCAGACACAAAATGTGCTTAAAAATGACAGCACCAGCTGTTTCTTCAGCAATTGCAAGATCCAAGTAAGACTATAAATAAACGCCACATGTACCTCTTACACAATATTGTTTTTAATATAAAATTTAAGGTGGCAGCTGATGGTAGTAAACATGCAAGGCAGCTTCTTGTAGACATTATTAATCCTTGTAGATAGAGCTGCTTGTAGACAGGGCTACATGTAGACAGAATTACCCCTTGTAGAGAGAGCTACTTTTTGTAGATGGAGCTATTTGTCATCAGGGCAGTTGAACTTATAGCTATTTCTAGATGGATCTACTTGTCAATAGGGCTACTTGTAGACAGCTACTTGTAGATAGGACTACTTCTTGTAGACAGAACTACTTGCAGGTTTGCATGCAGCATTGCATTTTATTCATGTTATCTATAGCTGCATTCTCAAACAATGATATTCTTAGCTGCTACACCCAGTCCAGTATTTAAATTTAAATCTTTTTAGAAGTTACCAAGGCTATTTTACTTATATTTAAATTTTTGCTACTCTATTTTGTACTGTAAATATTGCCATTGCACAGAAGTTCAGTAAAATAGAGATTTAAAAGAAACATTTTAACAGACAGGAGGAGACAAATCTGCTTTGGCTTATTGTAAACATATTGTCTAGAAAAAAAAGAACAGACAAAAAAGTTACAAAAATTGATAATTAAGGAATCAAGATCAGAAATAGAAAGTGTCTACAATATGGACCAGCAAATTACCAAAACTTAAACTAGGAAACATGTATAAGAGAACAAAGACTTTTATGGAAAGGACAAGAAAATTCAACCATTTATGATGACTGCATTAGCTATTATTTGCATGGCAAAATTTGACACTAAGGTTTCCCTTCTGTTTCAGAAATGCCAGCCAACACATTTCTAATGCTAGCCACACAAACTCCAAGTTGGACCTGGAGGTGGGAAAATCTTGTTTTCGTGCACTGATTTAATTTCAAAAACCATTTAAAGAATTTTAGTATTATTATTATTCAGAGTTTTTGACTTCTTGGAATAATGGCATGTGCATTAAAATGAAATTTTTTTCATGTGTGTGTGTGTGTGTGAAAACAGGCACGTGTGTATATGTGTGTATACCCTGCCTCTGTTAAGTATTGTTTAAATCTATGTCAGAATGCAATTTTCTGCCTCTACATTTAATTACATTAATCTTGTCTTTCTCTAGAAGACAGTTGATGCTTACTCACAGGCCTTAGTGAGAGCACGAAAATATGAGAGGAAACTAGGAAGCAGGTCTCAAAAGCCTAAAACTAAATCTCACAAAAAAGGAAGAGGTGGGTCTTACTATAGGAGAGTTAATTATTTAAAAAGTTATTTCTTCTTTGTATTGCACCAGATGACATGACTATGTAGAGTTATCCCGACTAGCTACCCCAATTCCAGCTGTCCACTCCCAATTGGCCAGAGCTGACCAATGAACAGGGAGAACACAACATCAACAAACTCGATCATTCCCTCCCATCCCACCCTTTCCAGCCAGTGAGCTCTCCTCCGGTGTGTTTGTGTTTTTTTTTTTTATTCCTTTTTACTCCTCGAGGAGCATAGGGTCGCAACACCTTGCCAGCAAACTTGGTTTTGGGCAGCCCCCTTCAGTTGGGCCCATGTGGTTGCGACATCCTGTGCCTCGCACTCAACAGTTCTTTTCCAAGTCTGCTTGGTCTCACAACTCTCCTCTTCCCCTGAGGATTCCAGTCAAGTGCCTTCTTGGCAATAGTGTCAGCTGGTTTGTGCAGGGTGTGTCCTATCCATCCATCCTCAGGTGAGTTGGCTAATTTTCTCCCTATTCACTGGTCAGGTCTGACCGATTGGGATTGGACAGCTGGAATTAAGATAGCTAGTTTTGATAACTCCGTGTAGTCATGTGATCTGGTAAGTACTCGAAGAAAGGAATTTTACCATCAAAAATGGTAATTTTAAATAATAATAATAATAATAACAGGACAGCATTATACTGTGTTGTTGTTGAATTTTTTTTGGGGGGAAAGGGGTATACCTTTTTAAGAAAGTAGGTCAGATATGTTCAGACATTGTCTACTTCTTGAACTCTTTCACTGGCACTGATAAAAGATTTTCCCTCTTTCTTGAGAAGGAAAGCTTTTTCAATTGGAAGTGAAAACTTTAGAGCTGGAGGGATTAGGCCCTGCTTTAAAAATTACAGTGATTATTTAATGGCCGTGGTGATTTTTCAATAATATGCAAGGCCATTTATGCAAAATGGCTTTATAATTTAACATTACATCAGGCAATATCACAGTCCAAACAGGTTGCACTCTCTGCACTAACCAAAAAATAATAATAATGGCTAGCAACTGGTTCAAAATGAATCTCATTGATCTGATAACATAAAATGGTAACTATGTAAATAAATTAATTACCAACAAGCCTTTGCACCACCTAGTCCAAGTTATGGTTTTTTTGAGGAGGCTCAATGACTAATCAGTTAAACCAAAAGACATTAAACAAGTCCATGACGTTTGTTTTTATTTTTGAATGACAGTCTGTACAAGAACATCAGATGAATAATTCTGTCAATTTTAGTCTTATGCCACGTTATAACCTAAGCAACAAGTAGACAAACAAAAAATCAGGGTCAAAAACAAGGTGACTTATTAGAGACATTCTAAAACTCACAGCTTTTCCACCACCACAACTAGTGGGGGATGGGGAGGGAGGACTGAACACAGCAGTAAACAGGTGTTAGATCTAACCAATCTTGTCACCACTTTCTCTGAGCCAAGTTTTAGTCAGCAACAATGTTTGATGAACTTCTGCTTTTCCTGGTTGGATGAGAAAGACTAGGTATTAAAGAGTGCCATGTAGAGGTGTGACCAGGAGGCTGGAGAGAGAGAGAAGAGTGATCCCAACTGGCTGCGGGAAAATTGGACATGCAGAAATGGGTCTGGTATATGAAACAGACTAGGAAAAGTGTGCCCTGGACTTACCAGTATTTGGTTGTGGAGGCAGAGCCTCATGAGCAGTAGTATGATGCTGTCTGAGGTGATTGCCTCTATAGATCCTTTTTACAGGCTGGTGCTGCAGTCAACTGGGCAGGCAACAACAGTGAGTGCCAGTAGTGAATGCAGTTTCACACAGTAATATGGCATCATCACACAAATCACAGGGCATAAGAGGTAGCAGTCCGTTTGCAAGCCAAAAGTTTGTGTCTCCTGTAGTGCCAAAGCACATGTATTTCAATCGTCAGCATTCTTCTGTCAACCAAGAACCTGTGCACAGCTGCTGCAGTGTGCTAAGTTTGTGATCGCCACCAAATCATACAATCAAGTTGAACAGTATATAGCAAAAGCCCTCCAATACCTTAGCAGCGCAAGGTCAGAGTCCATTGAAAAACATACCGAGGTGCAGAGAATTCAATGGCAAAGATAAAATTGTATTAATAATATGATAAACTAAAAGACTGAAAATATGAATACAAATGCTAGAGGTCAGACAGGCTTGTCAAGCTCCCACATGGACACTGCTTTCTAATAATGTTATACTGTCAGCATCACCACCAACTGAGCTGTACATCTTGTAAAGCACATTAAGTTTGCCTCTGTATGGGGGAAATGTGCTATATAAATCTTTTCATTATTATTATGTTTTCTTAAGCAGGTCTTCAGGTTCTAGAGTAGACAAATTTTTTTTTTTTATGGTTATGCTTCTCAGTTGCTTTTCCCCTGATATTTCTTGGTTGGTATGATCTGGATTGTAATCATATCACATTTATGTTAACATTTTTTCTCAGCATGCAGAAAAATACAGCTTGTCCAAGGTGTGGCAGAAGATGAGGAAGACATGGAGAACCAGTCTTGTGAAGAGGAAGAGGTTTGTGCAATGTGGAGGAATAATAAATATTCATTACCACATTGTTTGTATTCATTTATTTATTTTCCTCTACAAACAAAGTTGCATATAGTCCATTGGACATGCACCTATAAAGATGGTGCACAGCTCCATCATGATTATTATTATTAGTTTGAATTACCCCCACTCACCCACCCCACACAGACTGTTCAGATAAACTATATTTCATCATTTCCTTGATGCCAGGGTGAAACCAGAAGTAGGCAAGGGGAAGAGGAAGAGAAGAAGAAAGATTCAGAGGATCGTGAGGTGAAACCTGGCCTGCAAGAAAGCACAGAGGTCAAAGTGCAAGAATTACACACTCAGGAGGTCAAAGTAGACTTACCACCTGCCCCTCCCCAATCTCTTCCTCCTCCACCTGCAGAGCCACGTTACAATGTTGTGGAGCTGCTAGTCAAGGGCGTGACTCTGACCAAAATGCAAGCTCGTTCAGCCTTTGCAGCATACCTGCTTTGCGTCCAGCACAGGCTTATCTCTGAGACTGGACCTTTGCTTCAGGAAGATGTGGATGCTCTCAATGAGCAAATGGTGAGAAGCTTCCTCCTTATCATTAAGAGTTATCACCTGTCTCATCATTAAGAATTAACATTATCACCTGCCTCAAATCAAAGCAGAGACCAAACTTGTGCCAGTCTTGTCTAAATGTACATTTCTCGTTTCTGTTTTTTAAAAAATAGAATTAAAGTTAGCTAAATGGCAAGTATTTTTCTTGCATCATTTTAAAAGGCAACTGTGTTAATGGACTTTTCTCTGTTTCTGCCATTGTAGGATCTTGTTTTACGATTTCTAAAGCGAGCTGCTGTAAACCTACAGCAGACTTTTCGAGTTTGTGTTCCCAGCAGAAAACTTCCACTTGGAGACAGACGACGAATCCTGGCAAAGCAGCTTGGAGATTTTGTACATATTTACAACAAAGTAGGTTATTTCACTGTGTTTTGGTAAATCATTATTCTCACATGAAGCTAGCAGTGATCTCATGATTTTATGTATATGTATATGAATGTATGTACATACATCAGCATGTTTTCTAGTTTCCTCTCTTTTTTTCTGTCCTTATTGTGGAGAATTTCCCTGTATTTAATGTGGAAAAAACGATAAAATAAACAGAAAGTCAGATTGCTTTATTTGCTCTGTAGAATCTATGGATCATAACACTAATTTTTACAATTTTTCTGCTCTTTTATACCCAGGAGACAGGACAGTTCAAAGATATGGAGACACTGAACAAGCAGTCTGTTTCTGTGGACCCTAGAATATCAGAATATGAAAATAAGTTAAATGAGAGCAAGTTTGACCATTTTGTTTCTACAGCCAGGTTAGTAGTTTCACATCTGTTGACCTCAGTCATGCTAAGTAACAGACCTTTGGTATTTACATTAAAAGGCAACACTAGTGCAACATTCTTTTTCTTTAAAAATGATGCTCACCTGCCACTAGAAAGCAGAAGAAAATTACCCACAACGCAGGAGAGTTCCCTTGCATATAAGTACTAGTTGTAACAGGGAGTCCAACAAATCTATGCATGTCTTCGAGTCAGATGAAGAAACATTGCTCAAGTTGTCATGTTCAAGAAGCAATATTTTGCACAGAATATGAAATGGGTGATTTTGGAATGCATTCCCACAGATTTTAACTTTATTTAGAACATTTGACTATGACTGAAGTTAAAAAAAGTAAAAAGTCTCAAACAGAACTTGATAGACTAGTAAGTAAATCTCCAGATCAAAATTTAATGCGCATTGACATTGCAGTCTACATTGTTTTATTGATTCTCTGTTACATTTGAGTTAATTTTTCCATATATATTATGGTTAATAAAATATAAACACTTTTCAAATGTTCATTTGTCTAAGATAGACTCCTGTAATTTGTTTATTATGAGGTGAGCAAGATTTGCATGTCACTGCATTTAGCACTAAGCTGTCTGCTTCCTCTACAACACCTGTATATTATAGTTTCTGCTTTATTGTTTAACAATAAATCTGTCGAATCAAAAGCATGTTAAAGCAAATTTACTATTTACAGTGAGGCAGAATTGGAGGAGGTGCTAACAACATACACAAAGCTGAACAAGTCTGCCAGTATCTTTTTGGGCAGCAGTTCCAAACAGCCTTCCCACAACACAAGTAAAAGTGGAAGTGATGACAAGACTTCTTGCACTTTAGAGATCATGCTCCCTGATCCAGACACTCAGTCTCAGCAACACAGTGCACACAGTGCTGCAGAAGGAGATTCAAAATGTCATACCAGACCACCTGGCTCTGGAGAAGATTATGCAGGCAAAACATGTTTTTTTTTATTTTGTTATTTATGTTTATCCATAAAATGTTATATGGAGTCTTTGGATCTTGTTTTTTAATGCAACTAAACACTATCCTATATCCTATATATAGTTAGGAAAAAAGTTTGGTCATGTTCACCCATTATCCTGTTGGTGCTTAGCACAAATTATGATACTTCTGCATCTGCTTCAGTGATTCCAGAAAACAGAAGTGGGATTCCTTTGAGGTCTCCTCAGGACATGCACAAGCATCATCTTCCTTCAACAGTGCTGTGTCCATCTACTCACAGAAGATATTCAGACCCAGCTCAGCCAACATATACAAGCCTCCAGGTAGATAGCATTGAGATTTTGTAACAGTGGTAGTGTTTTAGAAGTGCATGGGTGTGTATGTACACAGAGGTAAGATGCTAAGGACAAATTGTAGAGAACAGAGGATGCAAGAAATGTTTCATGTCTGTAAATGTCCATGTAGCAGCTATTGGATGGGTGCTTACACTTAAATTACACTAAATTAATAACAGTAGGTTTTGACAGTCATGATGGATGACCTCTCTATTTTCCATTTCACTGAACAGAATGCCGTATCAGCCTTGAATTTAAACAGAGTAAATATGTGTTCAGTAATGCTTGCTTTTATTTTTCATTTGTTGTCCATTCTATTATCACTAGGTTTGTTGTGTGGTTACCTAGCATGATTTTGATTTTTTTTAAAAGCATACAGCTTGATGCATATTGTATAGCAGTGTTAAACTATTAAAAACTGCATTAATTGAACCTGGATGTGCTCTCATTTAAAGGCAGAAAAAAATCACTTAAGCTCAAATAGTAAAGCTAGAATCAGAGAGAATATCAGAAGCAAACTCTTAGTAAACTCTGTTCCAGGTTTATTTATACAGGTTAAGATCTCATCATTTGTTTTCTTTGATATTCTTCAATATTGTTATGGTGCAATATTCACCTATCATTTCACTTATGCTAAATAATGTTAAATCCTTTGTGCAGTCTTTGAACACTGACTGAAACAGATTAAAATGTTCAGGTTTCTTTTAAGTTGTATCATTGTATGTACTCTTTAAAAGGAATGTGCCAGCTCTGCATAGCTGTCATTTCAAGTAGCTTTCTCTGCTCTTTACGAGCCTCTGCATATCTATGACTTGCTATAGTGATGCAGATCAGGAAGATGGGGTATCACAGAATAAATAGACAAAATATTTACATGGGTGCCTCAAAATTCATCAGAGCAATGTTCTTTACACACATATATATATATGCATATTATTTGATTAAAAACATAATAATGAAGTAGGCAGTGGTGTAAATAAAGCATTTATTCCATGTTATTTGATTATTCTCTAAGTGTTGTGTTTTACAACAGCTGCTAGGTCAATATCTCGACCTTCTTCTGCATTTTCAAAGTGTTCCCCTTACTCCACAATGGAGCCAGTTGTTGGTGAGTTTTCTCACCAAATTTACCTGTAAAAGGATTCATTTTTATGAATACAGTTACACTTTTACCAATGATTACTGGAAATGTTTTGTTAAATCCCATGAATGAGGAGGAAAAATAACTATTTCTGAGGGGTATTTGCATTCATATTTTTAAGTCAGAACATTTAACATGGGAAAAGCGTATTCTAGCTCAAAATGGAATTTAAATGTTGCTGTCCAACGCAAGCTAGTTCTTTGAAGGAGAAAAAAGAATCCTGCGGTTCACCAAATGTTAATGAAGAAAGAAAGCTCATAAAGATTTTGGAGAGAAAACATTTGATTCCCAAAGAGTCTAGTAATGTATTCTTTGTTATTAGACACCTACCATGAACAAGCAATTCAGGAAGCTTTGCATCGACTGGCCATCAGGCAACAAGCACGACAGTACTCCCCCATCAACAGTTCCAGCACTCTGAGATCAGAAGTGGGAGGTACCCACAGCCGTTCCCACACTTCCGTCTTGCCGAGAGGGGGATCATTGACAAATATAAGTGATCAAAGCAAGGAGCTGAGTGTTGATGAGAACCAACTTCTTGTGCACAGTGGACAAGATGCCAGAATCCAGACATCTTCAGGGATTAGGTAGCATATTTTGTAAAATTATACACCTTTATTTACATTACAATAGTCCTTACTTTGCATTGTTTTGTTCAACATTACACTGTTGATGAGAAAAATATTTTGATCATAGCCAGGAACACTGAATAGAGTTTAAATATTTTCTCAAGTTATTCTTGTTTCCTTCTCCCAGTTTTAAAACTTTATTTAGAAGTTTGGTAATGTTTTGTGACCAGAAATGTGCCATAGGAACTTCACTCTTGTACATCAGTTTGCCAATTGGTTAACATTGGTTCATTATAAATGGTTTTTCTTGAAGTGGTTAAAGTTGCAGTGTAGTGTATAGGACCGTGATTGTTCATGAACTGCCATGTAAATTTCTTTCCAAAGATACATGAGCACAGAAGATTACCAGGCTGGTCAGAGAGGGAAACATCCGACAGGCAAGCCTCCTGTTCATAATGCTGGGAAGCTGGTCCAGACTAATGTACATCTGCAGAATGCTAATGCTACTTTCAACAATTTCATTGATGAAGGCACGCACAAGTGGCCAAGTGACATCAAGTCTGTTTATAACCATGTAGGCCTTTTACAATTTATATTATTTTGAAGTTGTAACTCCTAATTTTTCACTTCCAATTTATTTGTGAATGTGTGTGTATGTGTCCATGCGCATGGCAAAAAAAACAAAATAACTCAACCTGCAAAAGTGCACGATCACAAAAGTATGTGTAACCAAAGTTCTTGATCACAAAATATGTGGGACCAAAAGGGTGTGTGATAACAAGGAAGAGTGAGAATTAGACAACTTATTATGAAGTCGTATTTGTGGAGAAAAGGCATCTTTAAATTCTACTTGAACACATTTGATAAATATCTACATGGTCAGATATCTGTTTCCTAACAGACAACAGGAGTGGTCCCAAACAACTATCATGCGCCATCAGTCAACAGCCGCCAGTATCAGCTGACATTGCAGCAAGCTGTGCCGGCCAGGTCTGTCTCTATGGACATGGGGGGTGACCTTGTTGCTGGTGTGGTACATCGGCAGCACCAACACCAGCACCAAAGACTGCTGGAGCAGCAAAGTAGGGCCATGCTAGAGGCTAGCAAGGTGAGAGATTCCACCCTAAACCAGTTCTCTATCAATAGCCAGTCCCTTGTGATGAGAAATCTACTTAAAGAACAGTGCCTGCCTGCTGAATTATGTGGCAAAATCTAACTGGGTAAACTAATCAGTAGCTCAAGTTCAGTGTTGTGCATTTTGTGTGACACCATCACTCACACACTTATATGCACATGCATTCAGCTCAGTGAATTGAATTGAAACTGAAGAGGAACTATTTCTTCCTGTTTCTCCTTGTTAAAGGAGAAGGAAAGTGAAATAGCTAATTATGCTTAAATAACAGACGCTGATGTTTTGAATCATTTCTACTCCACGTTTTTAGGTTGCAAAACAACTCTTTGCAATCACAGCGCTTCGGGCAGTACAAGAAGGCTGCTGTGTTTTGTTGTTAAGTTACATCATCAAAACCATCCAGACTTAACTTTTTGTTTTGTAAGTGTGGTTGCATCAATGCTGGCCTTGTAGATTTTTTATGCCATACAATTTTCAACCTGAGTACAGCAAGGAGGAGCTGAGTAAAATGGAGAAGACTGGTGTGACAGAGAACTGCTTTTCTTATCAAATAGTGCTGACTACATTAAGAATTATGGTCAGTTTATTTTCCTTTACAAAACATTGTGAAACTTGATAGCATCCAATGACTCGCATGCCACTGACCTGTGTAAACAGTTTGTTTGAAACCAAAACTTTTGAACTGAAAGGATTCAGAAAGTCAGTAAATTTCATTTAAGTCCAACTTGCCACTTCATTTGCCTATTCCTTTGGTACCTTTTAAAGATCTCTGTTGTTTCTTTTAATCAGTAACCACAATTTATGTGCAGGCCAAGCACCTGGCTATGGTAGCACAGGCACATGCCGCACAGAGCAACTCATCCTGCAGCAATACCTTTGATGGTGGTCATGGCAAACAGTCAATGGCAGAGCTAGAGGCTTCATTTGTTGCTGCAATAACAGTCCCAGTGAAGCCCCCAAGGCCTCCAAGCCAGCCTGCCCCTACAAGATCCAAACATTCTTCTGGTCATCGGCTAACAAGGCAAGTTGGAGCTTTCATTGCATCTCCTTTCAAATATTTTTGACAATGCTGCATTGTAGGGCACATTCAGATTTCTCTGTCTCAAACTGATTTTGTTTTTGGGTTGTTTTTTTTTTAAGGATGCCATCAGCCGAGGATGTTGCCCTTAACTACAACTTTTACAACAGCCTGCAGTATGATATGCATACCGGGCAGGTTCGCAGGAAGTCAGATACTAAAGGTCTGTCGGTAGATCAGTGAAGTATAAATTGAGATTAAATGTTCAAAAAGAGCAGTTCTGATGATAGTGTGAAGAAAAACTGATATACAGTCATGAATACATTTGGAAAAAATATAGACAACCCAATAGTAATAAAATATTCTGAAAAAGCATTTTTAAAGAGAATGCAAAAAAAAACAAACAAAAAAACCCCAATTATTGCATGGGTGTTTTACTTTGAAATTCTTTTTACATTAAATGCTTTCATTGTACCTACAGGAAAGTGATCTGAGGCCAAGGATACCAATGATGTTACCCATGTTTGACCTTCGGGAGGTGTGACATGCAAGTTGTACCAAAGCATTTGTATCAGATCACTGAACGATGCTTATGATCCACCATATTTATATTGTGAGGGATATCATGTTAAATAAAGTTTACATGCTAAATCACCAGAAGATGATCACTGGGAAACTGGAGAAAAGGCATAATCAGAAAGACTCATTCTATTGTTTACTTCATTCTTTGGATGCATATGCCATCTACCTTTCAAAAAGAGCATTTGATAAGTTAATGGTATAAGACCTAAAACATATACAATAACTTTTTCAGTATGTTGTAAGACGGAATATGTGGATAATTATATGGATAAAATGTGTGGCATGTTGAGTGCACCGTTTATAAATTTTCCTGCTTCAGAGCTTGTTTCTGTTTGTTGTGTGCTTGTTCTATTGCAGTAGAGTGATATTATTTTAATTATGCATTTTATTCCTATCATCCAAAGCTTACCTGTGATAAAAATAAAATCATTTCCGTCCAGTGAAAGGACCTCTTTCAGAATCATCTTCAAGAATCATAGAAGTGTGAGGTATGAATTATGTTTGTAATTGTAAACAAATTTATGCTGGATTCCTAACAGTCTTTTCTATTCCTACAGTAATTCACACACAACGTTTGCATGTCTTTCTTTTTGCTGAAAACAGAATGGCTGATGATGTCTTAGGAATAATATTGATTCCTTTTTATTATATTTATATACCATAATGACACACAAAAAAGTTAGCCATGGAAGACATTTATGGACCACTAAAACATGAATTATATCTTTTCACTTTTTTGACCTTTACTGTGGTTAAAAAATATTCAGAATTGTTTAGGAAAATTTCTGTGGCTGGTTGATGAAGGAAGCTTCCTTAGAATGAAGGGATACAATAAGATATCAGTGTTTCTCTGCCCTTTTCTTCTATATTTAGCATGCATGCATACTGAAGTTTGAACAGTTCACAGAACCTCAACACAAGAATTTATAGACATTGTTTTCAAGCAATTTGTAGATCAATACACCTTAAAAGTATTTGAGTAAAGAGAATAAATAATGATCTAAGATATTTTAATAAATTATACTTTTGTCTTCATATGCTATCATACTGACCATGCTATGCCGCCATTAATGGGCAGTGACCAGTGCCAAAACACCATGCAAATTTTTCATGACAGGCTACACATATCCAGTATTCAATACCTGAAGCCCTACGTTTGGCAGCATTGAATTCATACAGTTATGTAGTTGATGGATTTCTGGAATAAGGGCCATGAACTGGTACTTTGAATCCAAAAGGAGTGTTGGTCATATTCATGGTTATTCAAAAAGCTTCAATAGTACTTAAAATAGGCTTTATATCCTTAAAAACATATCAAGAAATGTCACCAACATTATTTTGAATTTTCTTTTGCAGTTCTTTTCTGTATATGTGTGTTTGAATATGTCAGTTTTTGTTGAAATGTACATAGTTTTATCATAGTTTTTTTTTTTTTTTTGGCATTTGTGCGTAGGAATTTTTTTGGCCATATTTGGTATTTAGCTTACATTTCACCATCCATTTATCACATTCCTCCATTTTCACCCAAATAAAGGAATAACTGGGTGATGAAATCTGGTTCTTTAAAGGAAGTGTGACACTACAAAGTTACTGAAATATGACCACTATCTCTAAAGTATGCCAGCATAAAGATGTATATTAAGGCAAAATTTCAAAATTACTATGGTTTCATTCATTGTAAAAACAAAATTATCTTTAATAACTTGTATTCTGTTAATTTTGAATTTTTTTTTTCAAGATGAATGTTTTGGATTGTGTGTAATGGTGCTTTACTGTGCATGAAGAAAGTGCTACAAATATGTCCCTCAATCAAATAAAATATGTTTCATATGTCATATCTGCAAAGCCTGTTGTAAATTACTGTTTTCTCACTCACATTAATATTTAAAAGTATGTAACATGTCTATTTACTGTATTTTTGAAAGAAATATTTAGCTTTGGGATATGGTCTGTCCCATCATGTCTATATGGAGTTGAGATGGTAACAGCATTTCACGTTGACATTGTATAAAGTAGATTTTTTGGACCTAATGCCTAATTTTTATTGGAATTATTGAAGAAATGTTAACAAAAAGCACATTTGCATCAACACTTTACTTCATATGAAATGTCCACAGAAAATACAAATATATGTAAAACATTTTTATTTTATATCAAAAACCCAATAAACCCAAAAGAGAAAAACCCAATAAACGATGCATTCCTCGCTTGATTTCATTTGTTAAAGACGACTGATTTACATTCTATTTCTGCTGTAGCAGAACCCTCTACATCTGCTTTACCACTACTAAGTGAGCCAGTTACAAGACTACAGCAATGGCCCATATGTCATTACATTTCATTTAGTGATGTCAGGGGTGTTCTGTCACCACATCTGAATGTGATGCGAGCTATATATTTCTATAATATGATTTGAGGCTTATTCACATATATTTTTATGATCTATAAGTGTGTGTGTTCGCATAGATGCAGTTATCAACATATCAGGAAAATTTATTTCATGATAACCAAGTACAATATTTCTGAAGAAAGTATGATGACTCGTGTTTCTTTAATACAAATCTTAATGTTTAGGTACTTGTCAACAACTTGCTTTTGAGCATTCTAGTTTTGAAACATGATCACATAATGACTATTTTGCACATGCAGCATTCTTTACACACCCATCTAATGACCAGTCTGTGTAATCTAGTTTTGATCTTGCCTTATCCAAAATGCCTATTACTGTTTATTGTGTTGTTGCTAAGATCTCTAAGAACTTCCAACATTACCTTGATTATTTTGCTAAACAGCTTTAGCAGAATATTTGTCTACAATTTTAGATTTTCGACCCAAAAAAAGCGCAAAGAAAACAGCAATCATAGATTAAATGCATTTATCCTTGCATCTGTGAAAATCACTTGTTTAACAGACAATTTTCTTTGACTGCAATTCTTGAAGAAACCTTACTGTCCTTTCCATGACTTGATTTGAGTATCATTCAGACCAGCAAGTAGACTTGAAAGTTTACTGCAAAATGCGAGTTGCACTTGTTAAGAAGCCACTTTAGACAGGAGGCAACAAGGAGCGTCGAAGTGTTCCAGGAGAGCCGAAAGCACTCAGTGCCAGAGTCTGTAGTTCTTTTTCTCTTTGCTGCTTCTGTTCTTTTCGGTATTCCACTGCCATAGCATAAAGAATAGGAAACACAAGTTTAAACATCCATTTTGTGTGAGCTATTTGTCTACAGTAGGGTACAGTGGATATGCTTTTATCAAAGAAACATGCTAGTTTCGCCTTTCATAATAAAATAGACAACATATACTGCCTAAAAACAAAAACAATATTTTCATTCACCGTTGAGAAAGTATATAGTGCATCTGTCGTTAAGAAAGCTGGAGAGAGACAAACGACTGCTTGTGTAAAACTTCAGTGTCAGATAATCTTTTTTTATTTTATTTTTTTTTTTTTTTTTTATGACAATCCCTAAATTTTTACCAGACTTAATGTACTATATTTCTTCTATCCCCAAATATGCTGTGATTGATTATACATTCGCGGGATTTCTACAGTCAATACTCAAGAGAGGCGCAGTCAGGCAAGAACTGGTCCACTTAGTGTTGCCTGCTGTATGCAGTTACCATGAAATGCAGGGCTCCTGGGTTTTGATTCTTCAAGAGTAATTGGCTTCATCAGCTGGTTGTTGCCATGGGCAGCCAACTGTCGGTGACGCGCTCTAATGTGAAGGTGCGATTGTTTCCTCAGATCGATGGGTTACTGCCCCTCAGGGCCCCACTCTTGTATCTCGTTTCTCCGCCGCTCAACGGCCGTAAACACGTTTGGTTCGATTTTTGGTACAAGTCAGCACACGTTACGCAGCAAACAGTTATGTTATTATGTTAGGACAGGGGGTAGGGGGTGGTGAGGTGTGAAAGAGAACAAAATTGTTGATCTGCACAGTGTGGTTATGTTGCCTGAGCATGGTTCCTCGTTTTCTTACACTAAGTGCCCACATCAATGAGAGAGCGAAAGGGAAGGGAAATTGTATGCAAGAAAACGATCTATACACTTGCATTGCCCACAGTCTCCGTGACAAGGCATCCGTAAGGGCAGTACCCATCCAATAGAGGGGGAAGTGGGAAAGACTTGCATGTTCCATGTTACAGTTAGCAGTAACGACACATCTACAGTCTGTACGTGAATTTAAGTCAAAGCTTTTGTGACTGCGGTTAGATGTATAACTACTCATTGTGTTGGGCAGATGTCAGAAATGATTTGTGTTCGGGAGCTGATAACTGCGCACCACGTCCCATATGTAGAAAATCGGGGTACATTATTCCAGCAGCTTACTGCGCAGATTATGATGCTGCTTAGAGGCGATAGTGCTTATACATCTATTGTCAAGGCCATCATGGCAGGTAAACTAGCTTTCTGAGAATGCCATTTGGTATATATTGCGGTTAACTGCACCAGTCAGTCGTATCTCATCTTGTGCTTTTGTCACATGTATAATTACCGCTATTTTGAGAAAGTCGATCTTGCGTGCAATACATCCTAGCCATATATTACAATTCTCGACAAAGGGTGTATTTCCCTTTAACAAATCATTTATATCAATTGGATGGCCATTCCACCCAAAAGAAAATGTGTATCATCAGGAAACAAATATCTTCGTGAAGTGGGTAAGTTCGCAGTCTGAAGGGATGAAAGTCACCTGCATTGGTAAAATCCCAGCTACATTGCTCAAGCAGGGTGGGAAAAAAGCAAAAAAGGCTTTTATTGCTCTGTGCCATAATCATACCCCTTCTAAAAAAAAAAAAAAAGAAAGGAAACAGCAAACAGCGCCAAAACTACAGAACCATAAACCTAATCAGCAACCCAAACAAATTCTACAAGTAATCAGAATTGCCTCGATACCACCGCTGACAAAACTGCTGGCTTCAGAGCAGGCAGGAGCACAGGTGATCTTCAACTGTCGCATCATGATAGAAAAACGTCTACAACACCAGCTGGATCTCTTTTACAACTTCATCGACTTCAAAAAACAAAAAAAGCATTCGACGGAGTCTGGCATGAGGGGTTTTTATAAATATGTCGAGGGGTGATTGTTAAGCGCAATGAGTCATTCTTTGTCTGGGGTGTCGCACTATATAAGCTCACTATCATTAAGACGCAAGACAAATCCTTCCAGGCTTTCACAACCAAACAACCAAAAAATATATGACCACGAAAAGAAAATCTGTGAGGACATCATTTTAGACTGGTCGACTTTCTACAAGACTTTTCCCCCACCCCGAATGTGTCCCAAAATATGTACCTGCGTACAAGACCATCTTGATGCCCCAGGCCAGCGACCAGAACCAGCCGACCAGCAGGAAGGTCACGGTGCCAAGCTGCGCTGCCCCAACGAACACGTTGATGCAAAGTGTGACGACTACAGGGTCGCCTTTACTGGACAGTCGGGATTTACCGCAACACAGTGCGAAGAATCCACTGATAATCGTGCCTGAGTGGACATAATTATTTTAGTGACAGTAGCAATGATGATGATGATTGATTGATGATTGATGACGATGATTGATGACGACGATGATGATGATGATGGATGTGGAGGGGCGGGGAAAATTGGTGTTTTACGCCGAGCAAGGAACTATATCAAGGCCATATCACGGCAAGGCAGCCAGCCCTGTAAACTAAGGTGACCAGACGTCCCGCTTTAGGCGGGACAGTCCCGCTTTTGACCTCGTGTCCCGCCTGCTCATCGGGCAATGTCCCGCTTTCTGGCTTTCTGGCAAGTCCATCAACTGTCCCGGTTGTCTTTAAAAATCACTTTTTTCGGCGTTCTTTAACGGTGACGACACCATCATCGGCACATGTCCCGCTTTCGCCCCCGAAACGTCTGGTCACCTTACTGTAAACAGATGCCACGTGCAAAGAAAGAACAGCGTGCCCGAGACGAGAGCTGAACCCAGGACAGCCAACCCTCACTGTATTGGTGACAGGCGCTAACCTTTGCACCACTGCTTTATCATTTGTTAATGCATTACATTTAACAAGAACATTGCAGACACCGTGTAGCAGTGTTTTTAGAATACACAACGAGAGAAACATATTTCTAAAGGTCTGGGGGGGGGGGGATTTTTGTTATGATTGGGTAAGTGCAAAATGTTATTTCTGTAGATTTGGGCGAAAGCTTCCCTCCACCCAAGGGGGAAAAAACTACCTGCTGTTCTCGTGCTGTCGACGTGTACATCGAGAATGGAATGGAGGTGTCACCCACGCGAAACAGTGTCTCAGGCATCAGATAAAAATGTTGCAGGTAACTAGTCCTTTAAGTTTCGTGTATATGTCATTCATGATGCTGTTATTGACAATATGCACTATTGTTTACTTTGCACATGTGGAAATTTCAAGATACCCAAGGCCTGTTGCACAAAGATCTACGATGGAGACCCTTGTCAGCTAACTCCTCTTTCGTGGTGTCCTCCACCACCTTAATCAAGGTCCTAAACTAACCAGAGTACGATCGAGCGCTACATAACATTTCAGTTATATAACACATCCAACAGCAACCCGATAAGATCATAATGAGGCTGAAATAAATCCATATCACCTAATGACATAGCACTGTAGCACATCTTTATGAACTACATACTACTTGAATTCTGCAAGAATTTATACAAAAATAAACCTAGATGTCAGTCAAAGGACTCACCCAGGCCTGGCAGCAGGACGTTGGAGATGAGGCAGAACAAGGCCAGGGACAGCGGCAGTGCAGGAATAGCGGATCTGATCAGCGAACTGTCGTGCATTAGCACAGACTTGCCCTTCTCCTCCCCGCTCCCTCCGTTGGCGGCCCCGACCACCACGGACTGCGAGTTCTGCAGGCGGTAGTCCACGGACTTGCAAGAGACCGAGTCCATTGACTGGCGCACAGAGTCGCGACGGGACCCCAGGGACACGCGATCCGCCCCGTCCCCGTTGCCATCGTTGTCGCGAGCCCCGAGTCCACTGCCCGGCACCGCCAGTGACTGCATGCTGTGGGTCTTGTGGGCCGACCTGCCCTTAATGGGCCCCGGGCCTGTGCCGGGCATCTGGGCACCGCTGACATCAGTCGCAGTGTTCTGCTGTTTGTCGTGGGGGTCCTTGATGGCAGCCACGCGTCTCATGACGGCACGGGCAAGCAGAGCTTCTGCCATTTCCTTGAGCTCCTCGGGGTCTTTCGCAGTGGGCTGATCCTTGAGTATCCGGGAGTTGTTCTTTCCTGTCACCCCTGGGATCGTTCTGCTTGGTTTGCTCCTGGGCGCATCGCCGTTGGCTGTTTTCTTGTCTTTCTCGTTACCATCAGCAGTGGCAAAAGCAAGGTCTGTAGGGTTACCTCTGCCGCCGTTCGCCGTCTTGTGGTTATCATCGTTGATTTGTTTAGTCGTCTTGGTGTCGTTGGAAATGCGAGCTGTTCTGGTCAGAGCTAAGGATTTCCGCGCCGTCTTGGGTTCGGTTTCCTTGACAACGACTTGTTCCTGCTTTCTGCTGTTCCCTGGCGAGTCCACCCTCTCGTTGTTGATCGCGTTGATCCTCGAGTTGTTGCTCCCAGATTCTGGCGTCTTGGTGTCTCTGTCCTGTTTCTTTCTCCCAGACGCGATTCCATCAGTTCCGGATTTTTTAAGTGTTTGCAGGATGTTCATGGGAGCTGGCCGCTTCTCGTTAATGTTGCTGTTTTTATCGGTGACGTCAGTGTTTTCTCTCGACATCCTGTCCTCTCCGCCAAGACTGTCGCCCTTTGAAGTTTCGATGCTGCGTTCGTCGATTGAAGAAATCTGGTTGAGCGTTTGTTCAGAATGCCTCGGCCGTTTTTTTCTCTGGAGTCGTCAAAAGACGTTGCCTGTTTATTCACATCTTCCGATGCAGTAGCTAAAATATTGTCTATGGATGCTCACCATGCAGCATTCCATTCTGCTTTTGACTGGGGACGAAATCCACATGAACGTTGTCATTCTGGTTAATTAATTTCTCGTCCAAGTTGCCAGCCTTGTGGAGCACATTGAGCGAATCAGGCCCAGCTTCTTTTTCCTGCAAGTTGCCCAGCCTCACCAACAGACGTCATGGCGCCAAATTTGGAGGCTGATTTATCCCATGGCCACCTCTTAATTATTGACTTATCTTGATTTTCAACAGTTTTCTCCGCTTTTTTCTTTTCTCCACCTCAGTCGACATTTTTGCTTTCTTCACCCCTCAGTCTGCCAAACTGTGTCCAAAAACGATCGTTCACATTGCCTGACACTTTCCTTGACTAAGCTGCTCAAAAGTATTTTATATTTTAACAGCAGTGAATAGTGCTTCACTGATAGTACGGAGCAAGCTCGCTATATACTTTCGGTAAGTTCAGTGAAGAAATGTTTGTTAATGACGTCAACGGTCTGTAAAAAGTGAAAACAATGTAAGTACAGTTACATTTTTGTATTTTCGTTTATTTATATATTTTGTCAGTCATGCATACATTTTCTATCTTTCGAATGACAGTAAAATGAAAAGAGAGCTGGAGAAAACAGGTGATCTGTTCCTTTGATAACTTTAAAACTAATCAAGAAAAAAGGAAATCCACTCACAAACAGAACAATAGCAAGAGGGAAAAAAAAGCAAGATAAATATAGGAAAGACAGTATTTATGAAGAGAGAGTAAGTCGTTGCCCAGATCAACAAGGGTAGGTGAGGGGGTGGGGTTGGTGTTTTACGCCGAGCGGCAATTAAGGTTTTATCACGGCACAGCACTCAGCCCTGTAAACAAAGTAAACATGCAGCGAAAGAACAGCGTGCCCGAGACGAGATCTGAACCCAGGACAGCCAATCCTCACTGCATTGGTGACTGACGTTATCAACATGAGAAACTCAGTGAAGAATGTCTTGTGTCCATAGTTTCAATGCGATTACCATACCTCGCGAACACTACTTTATGTTTTTTTTTTACCCGAGCATCTATTATCATCGCTTTATAACTACGGCGTAAAACATCTGCGGGGTCTGGACACAGTTAAATAACTTAAACAAAATACTTTTTCTTGAGTTCCCATGTTGCCCCAGAGCAGCTACTTGCCCTTCGCTTGATAAGTACAGCCTCCATATGTCAAAGCTAAATTTAAATAACCAAGACGATGATTAGGTTACAAAATTGCAGGCAAGTTCGTACCAGAATCTTCGACGTATTAGATAATTCGGTTTACACTCTTCTTCTCCACCATAGCTCTTCATAAACATGGCTTCCAATCACGTAAAATTACAGGCTTCGCAGAACATGAGCTATGTCAAACAGATGGCATCTTAATAGACAATAGATCCCCGACTTGCCCTCTGAGTTAAATAAATAAATATCTTATCTTACTAAAGTATTATGTTATCTCGCTGTTGCCTACAGCTGCTGTTGGCTTCCATTGTTTCCGGAAGAGGACATTCTAAATATCTCGCGGTTCCAGCTTACTCGCGACAGTAAGATTCAGAAAGAAAAGCATTTTCAGCTGTCTACCGCAACCTCCATCTGCGATCATCCCAATATTTGTGTTTCAAGATAATTAAAGGTTTATTTCATTTTATTTTATTTATTTTTGTCATCTTACTATAACCCTATCCCTTATAAGTTACATCTTAATCTCTTTCTATTTTTCTGTTCGTATACCTATAGTCCTTTCTGCGACATTCTCTCTCTATATATTTCTTGATAAACTTCTTAATTGGTTTGCACTCTATTAAGCTGGACTATACTTAATGGTCTTGGAGATACGCTCTGCGGGAAAAAAACCCCAAAAGGTAAAGAGAGAGAGAAAGAAAAAAAAAATCTATCAAGACAGCAGATTCAAAGCAATTAAAACAACTGGTTCATAGAACTTCTCATCATTCAAGAAAAGAATGAATGCACGAGATGTCTTAGCATAGTCAACAAAGCGGGCTTGTTGAAGTAAACTGAAATGTAAATGGCTCACCTTCACCAAGTGAAACCCTTTCTAGGACGTTTCGCAATAAAACAAAAGCCAAGCTGGTCTAACGAGTCCGCCTTGTTGTGCGCAGCAACCACAACTGGCCACGCGTCAGGTCCGAAATCACTTCGCGACACCCAGCATGAAGCGTGTCGGTTGTCGTGGTCGCTATGGTGGTGGTGCAAAATGCTGATGTGGTATTGATGTTTGTGGAGTGGTGCGTGGCACGTCACTAGATTTTTTAAAAGAAACTTGTTGGTCGGTGAACGTGAAAAAAACCCCAAACAAAACCATTTGATCTCCCTCCTTGCGGCTTGTTCATGTTCCCTTCGGTGTAAAGATAGTACACATGATGAAGTCGGTGGTGCGACTTCCAGAGTTTTCAGTCCACTGTTTATCTGTGTGGTTAGAAGATATGAGTTAAGGTATAGGCTCTCATAACCTAGTCAGTGACTGAATCGACGCACCGTGTGTAGATCATGGCAGCCCAATCCACCTTCCTTGATAAATGAGATGTTTGCAGCAGTTCGGTGGGCATGAAGACATGAGTTTCCTAGCTACGTGCCAGAGAAAGCTTTCGTCCCGCGATTTTTGCATGACGGTCAAGAGCACTAACAACGAAACCTATTCCTTTCTGCTTTTTTTTTTTTTTTATAAATTGATCATTTGCATTCACAGTTCATATTGTTACACGATTTAACATCATCTCTCAATATGTTTGTTTCCTTTTGTATGAGTGTAAGCATGACAGCAAGCAGGGTGGTTTTTTTCCCCATTTTCTTTAAAAAAAAAAAAAAAAGGAAAAAAAGAAAAATGTAACCACGTTTACAATTACAAACCACCACAACCTTATTTAGGCATACTGGGGAAAACAATGTATCGTTTCCTCTTATAACTTCACAAGAAACCAATAATGACCTCACTTGACCTGAGAGAAAGAGCGTACGCGACAGCGCCACAAACAGAAACCACTGCAGTAGTTTCCCTCATCTATGGTCCGTAAGAACGCATCTAACAGACACCAGTGTATCCACCTCACTTTCCCAGGAGTTAATGACTGCTGGCGATGAAATACCCAGGCTCCTACAGAAGGTGCATGCTTTGTTGGCCCTACACTGAGACAATGCTGACTGCAGAGGCTGAACAGCAGTCATGGTTTGTACTGTTGGTGACATTATGCGTCCTGAAGTCCTCTGTCAAGGAAATGTTTATCACACGTGTGTATGATTCAGCCTCCCCAAGAACATGTTCATTATCCAATTTTATAAGCCTGTTCCTATAGCCATTGCATTTCTAAATGGTAGTAGATAGAATGAACAGTCATATTAAGCTGTTACTGCAGCACATTAGCAATAATAAGTTGATTCCATTTGAAACAATGCTCCCGGTTCAAGAAACATTGAGAGCATGGAAGACACAAAGTCTATAATACACCAACACATTTTATTTCTCTGATTTATGAGATTTCATCTACAAAATGCAATTTTTGGACAGTCAACAGTTTATGACACATAAGTTTAAAATAAAACATCAATCTATAGATATCTACTGATAAAACAACAAATGGTTTATGATGGGTGTTGTCGACATGCAAGAATGGTGAACACTAATGGAGAAGTAAAACAGTCTTCACAGTTCAAATGTTTCCAACAAATTGTCATCTGTTTACACAATTGGAGAAGCAGAGAAGCAGAGCTTGAAGACAAACGGATTTTTGCCACCTGCAACAATACACAATACTTTAAAACCATATAAAGCAAGAAGCAATACCGAAAATAACTCCTGCTCTTGATGGAACAATATAAAAGTACATGTACAACATCCTTTGCATACTGAGTGGAAAAGTGAGAAGAACTTTTACCAGCCCCCCTTCCCTTTTAGAACTAGAAATTTGTAATTTTTTTTTTTTTTTACCTTGGCTGGGTATGGGATGGTGGTTGGTAAGAACAAGGGCCTCAATAGCCTCACTCTTGCTTTCAAACTCCAACAGACCAGTGGAACTCCTCTCAGCTGAAAAAATGTCCAGATGAAACACTTTGATACTAAACTGAAATACTACACACACACAAAAAGCTGTAGCAAATTTTTAAAAAAAAACAACGAAAAAAAAGGATTAAAAAAAAAAAAAGCATCAAAAATAAGTAAGCTACCAGAAACCAAAATTCAACAATATCTTACTTTTTGAAGGGAACTGCCGGATTCTTACTGGCTGTTTTCCACACGAGTTTTCAAATATCTGAAAAGCGAGAGAGATTTTTAAAAACAGTGCTTGTGAGATATATATTTGGAGACTATCATATTCATTGATAACATCTACCCTATAGTAAATGATTTAATATATACAACCTCTTTCAAAGAAATGCACCTCCTTTATCATGCCTAGTTCACCTAGCATAGACCATAACACTGCTTAACTCTCCCTTCTCTAATATTAATGGAAGGTAAAATAGTACATATAGTTCATTACTTCAGCTGTGATGTTAAGGCCCCCTATCTACATTCATACATGGCAATAAAATCTTTTTTGTCAGTTCATGTTTATAGACATTTGTAGCTTTGAATCAGATTTAAATGCACCACAATTAGAGAAAATTTATCTTTACCTCTCGCAACTCTTCTTCAGTGATACTGGGAGGAGCATTAAAAAAGTGCAACACCTTGGCTGGACTCTGAATGCCTTAAATGAAGTCAAGGATTATCAACATCAACAGCTTTTAACAAGAAATTTACATCAGCGGAACATATGAAGCGACAATTACGGACTAAAGAAAGGTGGATCCATGGTCCCTAATGCTCGAAAAACACCAGACCTTACACCAGCAGAAAACCTTTTAAGCTACAGTTAAAGCTACCAGAGATCACAGGGAAACTATTGAAGGATACGATTCTTGGAGGCTGCTTCAGGATTGGTGAATCTGTTGTTGCGGTTGCCCATAAAATCTTTGAAGGAAGAGGTGCCATCTGGCAGCTCATGGGGGTTAGGGACATCTTGCAGAAATGCCTGTTTTGAGTGGCTGCATCACAACAAAAACTTGGTTCATAGTTCAAGGACAAACACTACAAGCTGACTTTACAAGCGTTTCCTTATATTTTACAAATCCCAGCAAACCCTACATTCTTGTTTTTCCAATGGCCAGGCTTCCAGCAATCATAACCATGCAACAAGTCATCACAAACAAGCAATATCTCAAAACAATCTCCCTAGTAACAGGACAAGTAAACCCTAAAAACAATATACCAACAAACCAACACCATGAAAGCCATTGCAGCTAATGTCAACCTGCTGACTTTCTTCATGTTCAGATCAGCAGAATGAGACAGCTGAGACAGCAGCCATGATCAGGCTCAATGGTACACCGAATTTAGGTCAGTCTACTTCCCAGTACTAGAAGCTATAAAACTTGAAATTGTATTCAGCTTCAACTCTTCCTTAGCTGGCAGCGATCTGTAACTCAGCCCTGGCAACCACCAATCACCACACCTTCACCTCCTATGTCACTCTCCTTAAACGCCTCGGAAAGATTTAGATGTCTTGATAGGTCTTACAGCAAATGGCATCAAGAAGGAGAGAGAACTATTGTGGAGGTTTACTTATCTGGAATGTTAGTATTCTTAGTGCATGTTGTGAATTGTTGTAATACATCATGAAACATTAATCATAAAAGTTTTGAATTTTTCAAACTGAAATGTATTCTCTTCCCAAACTCTTTATTTTCCACGTTAAAATGTATTTATGTCAAATATTAATGATGCTTGGTTTAACTGCAGTGAAACCTGGTCAAGAGGACAAGGCAAAAAAAACCCTATGTGGCCACCCACAAGCAAAAACACATCATCTAGCTACCAATTACCCCTTTATAACTTCTGCATCACCGACAGCAGTAGCCTAAATGACTGGATGAAAGATGTTCACACATCTTATGGCTCACATTAGTGTAAGTGGGTATAAAATCAGGAGAAAATGCATTTGTAGGTGCATGCATGTGTGCGACAAGCATGCGAAGAGCTTGAGGCGAGTTCGGAGAATGAAAAAGGATGCCAAGGTAACTGGCAGTTGGCTGACCTGAGCTGCAGCTTGCTGCCAAAGAAGAAACAGTTGTGTAGATTTTGTATGGCACGCTCCGTAGAAATCCCATCTCCCAGCTGGACCATGGCAGCTCCCTCTTTGCTCTTCAAGAACTTGATCTGGTATAAAGAAAAGCATTTCTGGCATCAATAGGAATCTTCATAAACAGCAATTCTGTTTCATTAAAAAAAAAAAAAAAAAAAGCAACACCAGCAAACCCTTTCAACCTCAATAATCAACCTTTTTAAATGCAATCAATTTTGTCACAAAAAGCCTTTTGAAGTTAATTAAATCTGTACTATCTTTTGGAATAAAAAGGACAGTATTTTACTTACTCGCACCACATTGCCATACAAGCAGAAAAGATTGAAGAGTCTTTCACAATTCATCTTCTCCATACTCAGACCGTACACCATTACAACACAGCCCTGGCCACTGCTTTGGGGTCCCATGGACTGTTCACTGTAACGACCACCAGGTCCGAACCGTTCCTTTTGTGGAAAGAAAACCCTGAGTTAAAAGATGCCTGAATAAAGCGTCTTGATTTATATTAAAAATGTTTAAGTTGAGACTCAAAATACATTATAATACTAACCTGTTTAGGACCAAACCGGTCAGGAGGACCACCATAGGGTCCTCGACCCCCGTAAGCATCATAATCTTCATAATATCCACTGTGTCCTCCACCGTAGCCACCACCTCCATAGCTACCGGGTCCTCCTCCACCACCACCGCTGCTGGCTCCACTGCCACCTCTCATATCAACAGGACCATCTGCAAGTTTAAGTAAAGGCTTACATGAACAAATTAAATATATTTCATATTTTCTTTCCAGTGTAACAAAACATTTCAAATTGATCTAAACTAACCACATGCTCTAGAATCTATATCTAGCATTCGTTTCATTAATGTTACAAAGCATCCAATTGCAGCAGACAAGAGCTTTAAATGTGATGGCAAAAGTGACATTCATTTTTAAAATAACTTACTGTAAGGGGCAGGGGCACTTCCATAACGAGGTTCCTGAAGCAGTGGCTGGCCACGATGATGATGCGGGTCTTTTCCTATGGGCACCAAGTAAAATACGCTTTCAGGTAAAAGTATAAATTCATTATTCCTCAAAAGAAGTGTGAATATGTACTATAGGCAACATTTTATATTTGTAGGTAGGCTGAAAATTTTTTACAAGCTAACAAATATTCTAATGTTTTTTTCTGCTCACTCCCTTCAAAGCCTTCAAACTTAACCTTTGTAAAATATTCTCAAGGCACAAACCTTGGACTAGTTTTCTGGATAAAAAGATTAAAAGGGACACAGGTGTTATAAAGAAGCTGGGCTTTAAACAAAAACTTACAGGGTCTCTTTCTCCCTTCCATTACAAGAAATGTGGAAATCTTATAAAAATTATCTGAAGTGTACAACAATATAAAAAAGCTTGTAAAAACAAGAAACATGTATACATTCTGTACTGGTCATCAAGGTTTGTCTTTTTGTAATCCTGCAACACAAACCAGTCTAGTCTTGCCCTCAAACTCTTTTTACCCCAGGGGGACGTCAATCCAAAATAATGCAGTCCAGCCCTGGGAGATGCTGTTTCCTGCCATTCGAGAAGTCAAAATTGGAGCTTGGTACAGATGTCGCCACGGATCACCCACTTCTTCCTCCATGCTCTGTATGAGGACAATCCTGCCCATTACTATGGTAATACCATGACATGGCAAAAAGTCAGGAGCAGAGATCTGTTTTGTCTGTTTTTTTTTTTCTTATATGCAGTGGATGTCTGGCGTCTGTGATTCCTTGTTTCTGACGTCCCGAGTTGTGCACTGTTGTGGTTGATGGCATAAACTTCAATGCAAAGAGTGTCTGACGTCAGATCTTCTTGTCTGACAGCATCTGAACTGATGTCATACCACATGAATGTTGTGCATCGCTTTGGGATTTGCAATATTCACTTGCATATTCCTTTTGTGTCTCAATGATTCAGTGCTCTGTTTGCCATATGCATCCTTTTAAGAAAAGGGTTGGTTTTTTTTTTTTGGCAGTGAAATCTTTAACTAACTCAAGCATTTCCAATGTAGTTGATCACAATAATAAAAAAAATATGCACACAAAAATGGCAATGTCTGCATCTGTTATTTAATATAGTCAAATGTTCATTTGAAGATTTTCCTGTTTCAGCAAGTCGTGACTAAAAATGCAACATATCTGTACTCTGCATGGCATCTGTGTAACAGCATAATCCATGACAGCTCTTATGCGTGAGAAGAGGCACCTTGAAAGATCGTGTTCAGCAAGTAGCATGTCTATGTAAACCTGACTTTTTCCTTAAAATAAATGTTTTCTTGCATATCAGCAATGCAAATATAATGTTGAGTGGATGTCCATGAATCTGTTGGGTTGCTCTTCAGTCCTGTGACTCTTGTGGTTATCCCGTGAATGATATGCACTGCACAGTTTGTTATGTACAGATATGGCAATGACACTTGTGTTCCCACCAATTATCAATCCATGTTTTGTCCTGTCATTTTCTTTCTTAAGTTTCTTGTTTCCAACTATTTATATATCAGTCAAATGTTGAATGTTTCAACACATGTAAAAAAAACCTATCCATGAAGGGAATGAATGAGAAAGTGGTAATGCAGTGAACAAAACAGGTCATAGAAAATTGCAAAAATGAAATATATGTAAGATACAAACCAATCAAACCTTTCAAAGCACTTAGTAAATGCCTAACATGCAAAAACTGAAATTACCAGTATCTACAAATATATTTTCTTAGAGAAATAAAATGCCAATTACACTAATTTCAAAATTATAAAGAACAGCTGCTATAACAAAAGCAATGCAAACCCTTGAGTACACAAACATCCCAAAATTATGACAATCAGTCACCACGTCTCTATTAGTTATATCAGATCACACATGCTTACCAAGGCTAGGGTTAGTGTAGTCCCAGCTTTCACTGTCATTCCTCACAACATTAAGACGTGAAGGCTGTGGAAACAACATTGAACCATTATATTTTTCATTGCCTTGGTATATTTTGGTCATCCTGGCGCCATTTAAATCACATTATCCCATATGTTTAAGATGTTGACATAATGAACTTCACCAGTAACGCGGAATAATGCGTAAAATGGAAATCGAATAATGCAAATCCAAATACATTATGTCAAAACAGTTAATAATACTTCCTCATTCTACTTTTTTCTGCTGTTACAATATAACTACAAAGAAAATTTCAATTTTCACTGCACTAATGAATCCCATTGTCTCCAAACTGATGCCATTACTTCCTAGCATGAAATCATGAGTTTAAAACCATGCACTTAAGTTTATTTTGCTCAGAAAATTCTTCACTAAAACTCTCTAGAAAAGTTTAAATTACACCTCACCAAATGCCATTTACCTTTGCATATTCTATCTTGAGTGTGCAACAGCCTGAATAAACATCAGCCCCATTCAGAGACTGCTTTGCGCGCTTTGCAGATTCCACATTATCAAATCTTATTTTAGTTAAGGGACAACATGCGACTTATTGTTAAAAAGACTCGTGTACTACATCTTACTGCAATCTAACCCACACACAACAAACATTAATGAGTGTCTGTTTCCAGTCCCAAGTCCAAATTCTTATGCCAAAGGATACTCGACCATTGCCTGCACACCATTCTTCTTGAAAATGACAACACGAAGAACTTGCCCATAGGGGCTACAAATTGTGTGCATCACATCCTGCAATGTAAACAAACACCAATTTAAGAACATTTGTTGAATTTATTTTTAATTACTTCGATCAACTGAAAACCATCTTGTGATAATTCTACATCGAGTCACAATGTAAATGCGAGTAAGAACAAAAATGACTTACCACTGTGATTGGATACTGTGGGTTCAAGATAGTAAATAGAAGAATGTGGTTAGCTGGGCGGTTGTCCTCAGGATCTCTGTAATAACAATATTGGAGGAATTTCCAAAATATTTGTTATGTACTATAAATAATTTTAATTTGTAATGCAGACATCATTAAGCACTGACTCCCAACCACTATATTCCAAAAGTCAGTTCATGTCCCTCTCTCACACACTCAAAAGGGGAGAGAGAGAAATAGAGCTATGCACAGTAGTAGACGATCAAGGCCCTGGTTCAAGAAAGAGATAAGTTTCTAAAAACCTTTTGAATGTTTTTTTTTAACCATGCATTTAAGGACAGATGTGACTTGAGGAAAAATCAATTTTGGGGTGCCATGGTCAATTTTGAGTTACCATGTTTTAGAGTTTATCTCAAAATATCAAAAATGTTCTTACATCACCCTGTAGATCATTGCCTCTAGTTTACAAAACACCTAAAAGATTTGGAATAGGATTTATGGTATTGTGAAGCTGTATTTTTAAAAAGTGCGTATGTCTTTAAATAAATATGTTGAATTAAGTCCCAATTTTTTACTCCAGGCACTCAAAAACATTTTAATGTGCAATTTATGTTATTTTGTTACTTTATAACAAAAAACCTTCACAGATAATCAAAATATCGATTTTAATTTTTGGAGTATCCTCCTGACTGGCCAACTGCTTATCCCATGTTCTAATTTTCTGCTGAAATAATGTGCATCAGACAGAAGAAATTCGATTAACCTGGTTGATTTAAGATCGCTTCAAGTTACGACCTGATTTTGGTAAATTTTTAGTAACTCTAAGTAGGGATTTCTTTTTACTGATATTTGCATACCCAGGTCTCTGAATTTTCTGGCTTGTTGAGTAATTGAAGTACGCTGGCTGCCCCGCAACATAGATGGAATTTGTCTGGAAGCAAAAGTGCATTTTAAAGATCCACATGTTCTACAGTCTAATGTATCAAAACAACAGAAACTTTTGGAAATGCAGCTATTTGTCAAGCTCAATGCAATGTTTTAAATGAATAGGATAGCCAGAATTTGTCAGTCATATATCTAGCCATTTCTCATAAGATGTGATCTGAGAATGCAGTGGACTGAGTAGAGTACAGGTCAGTGGTGCACAAATTTTTCTAACCCAAGGGCCGCACTGAACATGATATAAAATCCTGTGGGCCAGAATGTGGCAGCTTTGCCAGAATCAAGACGTAAAAATGAAATTATGTTTAGTTAAAATAAGTGAGCCAGATGAAACATCTTCAAGGACAGGATGTGGCATGTAGGTTAGGCACCCCTGGTATAGGTCATGAATTCTATATTGCACAGTATACAAAACTGCCATTCTCATCAAAATCTATAAAACTAGTTATCCAAAAATTCATTCAAATCTATTAGATAAAGGACTGCAGCAGTCATTCTTTACCTGAACGTATTCAACACAGTTCCTTGCACCAGTTAAATCCTGAAATATTGAACAGTGGTCAGTTAGTGATAGAATGGCAGAACCATAGTAATGAAAACTAAAAGACAAATTTTTCTAAACGAAACATTTAAAAATATTTGTAGAATAAAGGTTTCTCTAATTTCTGTCTTAAAGAAAAAAAAAGAAAGATTAAGTTCAACCAACTTCAAATTCAATAAGAGCCTGCTTTTTGCGTGGCATCATTATGACATCTCTGACAGCTCCAAAGTGCTGTACCGCTTCCACCAGATCAGCTTCAATTGCAGCATCACTAAGTCCACGTACATGGACAACTGGAGATGGAGGTGGCTTGTGGGGATCTTCATAACGATCCTATCATGAAATATGAACTTGAAAGGTCATTAAACCTCACTAAACAAAAATCCCATACATTCTTTAGTAATAAATTTGTTTTAAATACTGAGCATGGACAGTTTCTCTATATTTACATTAAAGCTATGTTTAATGCTGAAACTATGTAACTATTAAAAGTGAAACTGATTTTAAACAACAAAAATAAAAGGATTATCTTTACTTTCACACTTTAAAATCCCATTAATATGCATTTAATAATAATAAAACTTGTATTTATTATATTTCCTGAGTGGATGCAATATCACTGTGCTGCTCATGGAACACTATTAACAAACTGACAGTTCAGACAAGAAACAGCGTCAACAAATTGATGATACCACGACAAAACAAAAACTCTGAACTAAATAGAGGTTAAAAAGAATGAAGAGAAACAGTAGGGCCTAAGAACAAAATCGTGTGTTAATTTCTCCTGTCTGATGCATGCACAGAGATGAGAGCAACACAGACTGAAGAGTGTAACTCGTGATGTAGGGTGACAGTAGCTGAGAAAGGCTGTGAATTCAATGTTAGCAGACAATAATTTACCACTCGCAGCAATGCCATCTTGGTCAAATGATTCCCACAACAGAATGAATGAAAATGGTTCAGGAACTGGACCAGCACCATTTTAAGTTAGAACAGTCAAGGCTTGGTTCCTTCAGAAGTATAGTGATGCCAGTACACTTGATGGAGGTACAGTACCAGTAGACATGAAGCGATTGGTAAAGTGTTTACCACAGAAAGAAATTGTTAAGGCAGTTGCTCAAGAGGTGAGTCAGATTTGGGAAAAGAAAGAACAGAATCTGATGCCATGTGTTTTATGAATTCTGACTGATTTTTTTATATTATTATTAAATATTCATACCTCGCCAGTAAACATCTTCAATATATTTCTTACAATATTGCAAACAACTTTTGAATAGCAATGCGCAACTGTAATGCCTGTACTCTAAACCAGAATCCTTTCCATATAACACACCTGAAATCAGGCTTATCTTGACCAACTGATCAAGTTCATTGATTATATTCAGTAATGAATATTTCAGACGCCATAAGAAGTAAAAACATTAAATTCCTCTTCTCTACACAATAGTTAACTTTTAGCCTCAGGCTCATCCAGGCCGGTTTCCATCATATAATCTCATTGAAATTAAGACTGAGATTGAGATTTCGACTGCATAGATAATGATTTATAATGTTAGTAGTAAGCCAGTAGACTAAGTAGGCCACGCGTTTAGCAGGAGACGTGTGCAAAGCAGCCCCCGAACCAGCAGCCGCCATGTTGTTTTTTCGGGACTTTTACAGTTCGATGTCATTTATAGAAGCGCAACGATTTTTCTTCCACAAAGACTTGAGCAAAACTGCTAACTAAACGTTTATAAGCCTGATACTGTACATATTATTTGCTAGAAGAATAAAGAGAGGCTGATGATACATCACGTATGATTTGTCTAAATTACAGCCACCTATCTGCGGCAACTGATGAGAACCTCCAATCGCGTCCAAAAATTTAAGTCACAGTCGATTTAAAAACGTAATGATTATGCTTACCCTTCCAGCTATGCCATGCATTCCTTCATCCGTCTTCTGTCGTTTGGACATGTGTCCTTCATAACCCGATGACATATCTTCGTCCCCCATTTGGTTGCAGTCTTCCTCCGAACGCGACCGCTTCTGCTCGCTGCTCATGCCGGTCTTCGGGAAACTTCGGCTGTAGTCGGAAAACTAGCGTCGTTATAAACTCGGTCCTTTACCTTTGCCCTTAGTTGTCCTATGCAGCAACTTCGCTCCACAGGCTGTTGCGTCGCGAAATGCCTGCTGCAATAAGTCAAGATAATTTTGGCCAGACTAAAGACGGGAGATGTGTGACAAGGTAAGTTATTCCGAAACTTGGTCTTCTTGTGTTGCTGCCTCGGTGCCTGTGTTCCTGTTGAATGGCGACACGTGTAGTGGATGACGTAGAGATCAAAGCCGAGTTGCTGATAGGTCGGCGTTTTTACGTGTTAACATGGATGGGTGGAAAGTGTGTACCTTTAGGATGAGCACTGACTGTCAGTGCTCTGTGCTGTTAGCATGAAATTATATTCGATGATCTTTCCGAAATAATTATAACAACAATAAAACCTGTATGTAGTATAGTATAACAAATAGCCATGCAGCTTGATGGATGTGTGTAGAGATGAGAATAATAAAAAGGCGTCTATGAAAATGAAAGGGGCGGATGAGATTACAGCCAGAAAAAGCGCATGACTGGGTGATGAAGAAATAAACTAGAAATGGCATAGTCGAGTTTTGTTGAAGGAGTTTTGTTTTTTTTTCTATAACGAGTATTCATGAAGGATGAAGAAAAGAAAATTGTAACATACATAATACATTAGTAACAATTCGAGATTAGCTTGGCCTTTGAAAAAAAAAAAAAAAGGTGAATATAATCTATTTCGCTACTCTAGAGAATGTATTAGATATATTAGTAATGCACTTTTTGCATTTATTTAAACCTTTTCCATGAACATTGCAAGCATGTAATTCAGCAAACTTTGAACAGTGTATGCTTATAATGTTTGTCTATACACTGAAAATATTTTAAAAAAATTAGACGTACATATATAGTTTAAGTACCAATAGTAAGTACAAAATGTCTGCAAAATGCTTGCTTTAGGTACACACTGAGCAGCAGTAGTGGACGGCTGGTTGTTCGCATTCTGGACTATGGGGGTATCATTACAGAGATTAATGTCCCTGACCGCAATGGCAAAGTCTCAGATATCAATCTTGGGTTGGATGATATGGCAGGTAGATTACTCTTTCTATTTTTGTTCATTATTTCAGTTATATTTTACGTGCTATCACTTAATTGCCACTTGGGCTATTTGTATACACATTATTGCTTTTGTGCTTCAGTTTAATTGGTAGTCGTAAACTGAACCAAATACAATTTCTATCTTCTTCTGGAACTAATTATCCTACATGGACTAACTGGATTCTGGATAAGTGTTAATTTCCTTTAGGAAATAAGTGAACAGCTGAGCAGCTGTTTATCGAAACTAAGTTTTAAATATGAATGCATCTTTTTGTGTAAAACATTTTTAAAACAATTTATTGGAAAATATGCAGACTATGAGACCAAAAGTCCTTACTTTGGGGCTTTGATTGGACGTGTGGCAAATCGCATCGCCGGAGGCAGGTTTGTCCTGGATGGCCAGACATATCAACTGTTTATTAATAATGGACCCAACTCTCTTCATGGAGGCCGAATTGGATTTGACAAGGTCTGTTTGATTAACCCATAATTTATTGAATAATTACTCTATTCCCACTTCTGACTTTAGCTGATGTGATCAGTTTACGTATGGAAGACACAGAGCCTAGTGGAGTATAAAATGCACTTCAGTTATTGCAAATATGCTGGGTCATATCTAAATATTTAGAGTTAATAAAATCCTTTTCACATTAAAAAATTTGGGACAAAATTATAGTATTATCTGCTTATCAATGTAGGTTCTTTTTGTTTGTAAATGTACCAGTGGGGATCTTAAAAAAAAAGGCTTGTACATTCTCTTCCTGTAAAATTGTGCAGAAAACATGGTCTGACATTCTATTTGTGCGAAATGTAATATTGATCCATTAGAAGATATGGGGTCTGTAATAAAACAATGCAGTTTGGTGGGAAAACAGAAAATCTGGAATGCACATGTGGATGGAGACCAGTTGGTTCTTAAGTACACCAGCCCTGATGGTGAAGAAAACTATCCAGGGGAGTTAACCACAACTGTGCGGTACAGGGTGTCAGATGATGATGAGTTATGGATAACTTACGAGGCTACAACTACAAAACCAACACCTGTGAATCTTACAAACCATGCTTACTTCAACTTGGCTGGACATGTATGTGAGAGTTATTAGTGGCACCATTTAATATTTTGATACTGTTCTTACATTAGAGAGTTCATGAGGCATTGACTTTTTTTTTTTTAATTACAGCACATAACGTTTTATTAATTAAATTTTCATTTTATAAGGAAAGAAGAGTCATTTTGTACTGTATGCAAAACTTTAGTCTTATAAACCCCCATTTTACTTCAGGTGTTTTTCTTAACAGGGAGCAGGGACCCTAGATGACCATGTTGTCACCATTGCTGCTGACAGCTTTCTAGTTCTTGATGAGAATTCAATCCCTACAGGTTATCAATACTTGGGTTTTGTTATCTCTTTAGTTAGTCAGATTCTTTTATTACAGAAGGAAGATTAGGAATGAAGCAGTTAAACTCAAACTTAGAGTGCACATTTAATCTAAATGAAATGTTTGCATTTGCAGTATGTGTAGGCCCCTGTCAAGTGTGTTAGAGAGGGAGACTCTAGTCTCAAAGTCTTAAAGACTCAATATTCTTTATTGTTAGGCCATTGACCTGTACAAATGGATTTTTGAGCTTCCAACACCAGAGTAATCACACCAGTCGATTGTGAAAAGTATTATAGTGTAAGTAATGTAACAGGCTATATAATAGAGTAAACAAGTTGTTTAAGTGAAAAGTGTACTCTTGAACACATACATAATTATATAACATCGACTGGTATTTCTGTCATTTTAGCCCATAGTATATAAATCTGGCAACATTTTGAAAAAAAAAATGGATATCAATTAGAAGATTTTTTTATTATGGGTGTTTGAGTAACTGAGCATTGGGGCAGAATATCTATATTTATGAGTGGATTTCAGAAGTACCAACCCTGAATCAAAGAATGTGTCTTTTAGTAATAAGGTCAAAATAAGGTTCATGCAAAATGTCAAATTCAAAAATATGTCACTGCTAGATATGTGATCATGCCAGTTCTGTGAAAAACAATCAACTAATCTTTCTTTGTAGCTGTAAAGATTATCATGTACTTTAGATACCCAACAGGACTTATTACTGTTGTGGAGAAGCAGCAGCATTTTTTATTCTTTATCTGTCTACAGGTCTGATTTGGTTATCAAACAACTTTAAAAAGATTGATGTAGTAAAGCTCTAACTTTCCACACTGCTTTTTTTGATAGCTTCTCTGCGTGATTTTGTTGCAGTATCTTCAAAAGCTCTTTTAAAGAGACATGTGGCTATGTAAAGACAAGTGTTTATAGGAATTTACAACTTCAACCATGTGATCTTGAAAAAAAAATCATTGTTCATTGCTGGACAAGTAGTATCTTCCACGCGAAAAAACAACAGTGATTTTTTTTTTTTTTTAAGTTTACTGAGAGGTCTAAGACATTTGCATTTTTTGCTAGAAGGTCAAGCTGATGTTGCAACCCTCTGGGAGTGTCAGACACAAGTGCTATATCATCAGCAAGCAAAAAAGAATAGCAATCTCTATTCAATCTGAAAATAATTGGACAGTGTGTGTATGAGAGAGAGACCTTATGAACATTATATAATACAATATATAGGAAATGCATGATGACAATTCTGTGTACAGGAGAAATTCGCCAGTAGAAAGCACTGAATGGGATCTGAGAAAGCCAGTGCGAATGGATGATCGTTTACACCAGGTGCCTGGGGGCAAAGGATTTGACCACAATTTTTGTCTGACTCAAGGCTCCAGTCGTGAACCTAAGTTTGCTGCCAGGTATTAGCCTCCATAAGTTACAGAGGTGCAGTCACATATGCTTGATTGTTGATCTTGATTGTTAGCTGTGTTTTATAAAATTAACATGTAAATTTAGTTTTATATTTTAAACAGAGTTCTTAGATTAAGAGCTTGTTTAGAATTTTTATACTATAAGTTTTGCAAGTGTATGCATGGGGCAATGATTACCTGCTTGAAATTCTTGGTTCAATTTTACAAGCATATAGATCCACTTATAGTCTAACCAGTAGCACTGTTTTTGTTTTTTTGTTCTTTTAACCCAGGGTTGAACATCCACCCTCAGGCAGATTTATAGAATGCAAAACTACAGAGCCAGGTCTGCAGTTTTACACTTGTTTCTACCTGAATGTGCCCAGTGCCAAAGGAGGAGCTGTTTATCGACAGTTCGGAGCCTTCTGCTTAGAGGCTCAGCATTATCCAGACAGTGTTAATCATGTGAGAAATATAAAAATGCATCTGAAAATATACTTAGTGCAATTGTTATTATTAAAAAAAAATTAATTAGGTTTTTATGCAAGGTCAGTAGGTAAATTAATGAAAGTATCAAAGATTTTTAAAGAAAAATTATTATAATCATCATTATAGATGTGATCATCTTTCCCCTTTTCTTTTCCAGCCTTCATTCCCAAATACTGTACTGAGACCAGGCGAAACCTATCATCAAACAACGGTTTACAAGTTTGGAGCTGCCTAATCCTGGGATTTTTTTCAGGACTGAAAATGCAAATATTTTATGTGGCAAAAAAAAGTATTTTGCATATATATATATATAAATATTCATTTTAAGGGTGGTTAAACAAAATGATAAAATTTTATTTTAAGTACTTGTATTTGATAGCTGTATTAGTGAACAATTTTTCATGTTATTCATGATTCTTTAATTACCTTTTCGTTTTCGTCATAATTGTGCATGGTGATATATCGGTATATGAATGATCGGTTTCCTATTATATAGTTGAATAATTTGGAAGACTGTTGAATATTAGGTTGCACCCAGGACATAGTGAAAACATGGTATTAGATACACTTGCTACTAGATGTCCTGTCTGCTGGTTTTGTATATCTAGTGTTTAGTCATTGTTTTAGACCAGGGGTGGGCAGAGTTTTCTTTTTGCAGGCCGGTCACAATATTTTATGTGTCGGACTGGTAAAATACCCACGCCAGGTGATTGCACATCAAATCTAGTGATAATGAAATGAACACCTTATGGCGTTCACTTTACTGAATTTATTGTGTGAAGTGAAGCTGTTTAATTCGCTCAGCGTCAAACTTTAAAACCAGCCTTTCCTTTGAAAACAACCGCCCTCGATGCTCTCTAACGACTACACCAGAAATGTCAGCCCTGTTATTTGTTATCTTCATACTTTGTTTTAGAATGTTACCTACTCTCGATTTCTGACGCTGTTGTACTTAATAAATTTAAATTAAAAGGCTGAATAAAAATATGTAAAACATGTGCACTTCACATTTTGGTAGACAGGCCGGTCCAAAAACGTCCGAGGGCTGTAGTTACCCACCCCTGTTTTAGACAATGGTAACTTGAAACCATGATAAAATAATATTGTGACGCTAAATGTTTGCAAGTCAAGGATTGCTAAAATGTAAAATGAAATTAATAGGTATTTAGAACCAAAGTCTTTCATTGGCAAGTCTATGGAAGCTGTAACCTGGTTCAATTTTCCGTGCTTATACTGTTGCTGAATCAAATCAGTGGGAAATAAAACAACTCATAACTCAGTAGTCTTTAGTGTTTTATTTCATAATAACGTGCTAATCTGTTAACCCTTGCCTTAACCGTCATCTTAACCTTAAGTGTCCCTCAAAAGTGTAGGGTGTGATCGCCATTTCCAAATAGCTAAGATAATTTGTCAATTATGTACTTTCGACTTCTGTTACATAAACGATTATACAGTCCTTCATGATCACTATGCGCAACGGTTAGCGCCTGTTACCAATACAGTGAAGATTTGCTATCCTGGATTCAGTTCTCGTCTCGGGCACGCTGTTCTTTCTCAGCATGTGGCATCTGTTTACATCTGTGGCTGCCTTGCCTTGATATTGTCTTAATCGCTGCCTTGGCGTAAAACACCAATTTTCTCCTCCCACCCAGGACCGGTATGCACATTTGCATCTCAGTCATAATTCACTTGTCTTTTGACTGGTACCTGTCGTTAGGGGAAGCATGAATTGTTCGAGAAGAAAATTTATCTCCACTCACTTTCCCACCAAATCACATCAAGGTGGGCGAAACCAACATCACTTCTGCGTCCTCCGTCAAGAACCGGGGATTCATTGTCATTGCAGAAAACAAATTACAGCTGTCTGTCAGTCTGCCTATTATGATAAACAAGTTACAGCTGTCTGTCTGTTATGAACTACGCAAGATCAGCACCATCCCGTCACATTCTGTCTACGCGCGCTACCAACATCTT
Source organism: Pomacea canaliculata (assembly GCF_003073045.1). Lineage (NCBI taxonomy): Eukaryota > Metazoa > Mollusca > Gastropoda > Architaenioglossa > Ampullariidae > Pomacea > Pomacea canaliculata. The sequence continues at coordinate 12,777,399 of NC_037597.1, forward strand.
GTCTGTGCGTTTGTTCTATCCAAGCTTGATTACTGCAATTCCTTGCTGGTTGTCCTGCATACCTTCTTCACAAACTCCAGGAAGTACAGAAGTCTGTTGCATATCTGGTGCTTAGAGCTTGTAACGGGACCACGCCAGCCCTCTCCTTCGCTTTCTGCACCTGCTTCCCATCCATAGTCGCATCCAGTATTAACTGTCCGTGCTGTGTTTTAATGTCTCTCTTTCACCAAGTACAAATCGTTACCAAAACCTTGTAGATAACAAAACTAATAATAACGTTGCATGCCGGTCTTCGGGAAACTTCGGCTGTAGTCGGAAAACTTTCGTGTTTAAACTCGGGCCTTTATCACTGCTCTCACTGTAGTCCTAGACAGCAACACAGCTTCAGAGGCTGCAAGGTCGCGAAATGCCTGCTGCAATTAGTCAAGATAAGTTTGGCCAGACTAAAGACGGCAGATGTGTAACAAGGTAAGTCAATATCTGAAAGTAATAAAAAGGTGAAACTCTAGCTCGCTTGAATATACTTAGCTTTCTTGGCTGTTGTATTTAACGATTAAACAAACGGGATGGGACGACGAATGTTTGAAAGGGGCGGACGAGATAACAGGAGAATATCAGTGTGTACTTATGAAAAAACGAAAACAAAAACTAAATAGAGCAATGACTTTGTCGAGTTTTGTCTGAGGAGGTCATGTATGATAGGGTATTACGCTCTATATTTTTACCGCAGTGCGATAAGAGGGGACAAAAGGAGGGGAATGGTAGTAGTGGGACAGATATGGATAAGGTAAGCACAATCTCGAAGAATAAGCACGGGTGCATTTTTATAAGGATACGCGGGTCATTCAGCAGTCGGTCATTCAACTTGGGCAGCCGGTGCCAGACGCCCTTGTGACTTTATCAGCCCCGTAAACACATGCAGAGAAAGAACAGCGTGCCCGAGGCGAGAACTGAACCCAGAACAGTCAACCTTCTCTGTATTAGTGACAGGCGCTGACGTGAGATCAACTGGACGCTATACTGATCGCCGTAAACAATTAGTAGAACAATTATTAAAGCATTTTCTAAAGCTAAAACTGTGTTGGTTCAATATGCGCTGCAACTCATCGTTGTTTATTCCTCTTTTAATATCCTTTTCTCCTCTTCCTTTCTATTTACTGTTTATTTTGTCTGCTCCTCTCGTCTAATTGTGGCGCAGTTCCTGGTGTCTCGGCTGTCAGCCGATTACATGAGCATTTACCGAGAATTTAAATACTTGTTGGAGAGAATAGGTTACTGATTAGTTAAAGCTCATGCAAGTTTCTATTTTCCCGTGAGCGAATATTCTTTTCTACAGAAACACACCTACAACCATCACCATGCACAGAAAGAAGTAAAATTGAGACGCTACGATACAAATAACCACAAATACCCTATATGACCTATAATACAAATACCCTATATAATCTACAACACAGATATCCTATATGAGCTATAACCTACGACTTATATACCATATATAACCTATAACATATATACCCAACTCTTCCATTGGCTGAGGCCTTAACGTAAACGTGTTCATGCACAATCCTGACGTCAGTATTGTTTACCTTGACCTGCGAATGCTAATATATGTAGGCGTGTTACTCGAGAACGTTAAGGAGATATTCATCCAGATTTAGAGACATAGTATGTTGCATCGAGGCTTATCCAATCAAAAAAAATTTCTCCTATCAGTTTTTTCACAACAACAAAAAGCTGCAGTGGGCTAGCAATAGGGTTTAAAGTATTAGCTATCATGTTAATAGCAGCAAGATCAACTCGATCTATTGTCACTGCAAGTGAGTACAAAGTGTTTGCAAAATGCTTGCCTTAGATACACACTGAGCAGCACCAGTGGAAGTCTGGTTGTTCGCATTCTGGACTATGGGGGTGTCATTACAGAGATTAATGTCCCTGACCGCAATGGCAAAGTCTCAGATGTTAATCTTGGGCTGGATGATATGGCAGGTAAATTAATCTTTTCTAGTTTTTCTCATTATTTCGGTTATATTTTACATTTTATTATCACTTGAATTAGTTGAATATGGCTTTGGACTAACCATAATATTAGTGATAGATTGGCTTCTTGTTATTTGTAGACACATTATTACTATTCTTTTTAATTTCTTCAGAAATCTCAAATGGGCCACACTAAATTTCTTCCTTTTTGTGGAACTAGCCTACATGAACTAATATATTCCGGATAAAGGCTAATTTTAGTAGGGGGAATGTGAACAGCTAAGCAGCTGGTTCTTGGACCTAAATTTTAGAAGTGAATGTGTCTTTTTCTGCAATTTTTGCTTACACCATCCTTTGGAAAACATGCAGGCTATGAGACCAAAAGTCGCTTTTTTGGGGCTTTGATCGGGCGTGTGGCAAATCGCATCGCCGGAGGCAAGTTTGTCCTGGAGGGTCAGACGTACCAACTGTTTCTCAACAATGGACCCAACAGTCTTCACGGAGGCCAAGTTGGATTTGACAAGGTCAGTTAGACTATCCTACATTATAATTAACTATGGACTTCCCTACTTTCACTGCTGGCCATCTTGTATAGTCTCTAATTCGGCATATGTGTTGTATTTATGTCGCTATTTCTTCTGCATAGCATTGCTTCATCCGAAGCCAGCGGTAGCATCTTAACGCAAACAAATAAACATGTTCTAGAAAACATGGGGTACACCAACCAAACAACATCACCTTCATGCAATATAAGCGAATATTAATCCTAAAGTTGTCGCCACACGCTGCTTCATTTACCAAACAATTATTGGAATGTGGAGTTGTTGTAAGACAATGCAAGCTTGTTGTTAAAACAGAAAATCTGGAATGCACGTGTGGATGGAGACCAGTTGGTTCTTCAGTACACCAGCCCTGATGGGGAAGAAAACTATCCAGGGGAGCTAACCACAACTGTACGGTACAGGGTGTCAGACGATGATGAGTTATGGATAACTTACGAGGCTACAACTACAAAACAACACCTGTGAATCTTACAAACCATGCTTACTTCAACTTGGCTGGACATGTATGTGAGAGTTATTGGAGAGACCTTTCATTCTAATTGATGTTGTAATGGTTACAATAGCAATTTCTTTATCATATTTGAAATTGTAATAGTTTCATAAGCAATTGCTTGAGACATTAACTTTTAAAAAAATCACATTGCTTAGTTTTTGTAACATTTCTTCTTCAAAGAAATGATATTTTCTTAATTAGTCTTTTACTAATGCTGGTCACGTCTTATTACAGAGACACGGAGCTACATCTGATTCGATGCCCTGCATTCATAAAAAAACTTTTCTATAGCAGAATATTGAGACTTTAGTCCCGTTAACTCTTTTTCCTCTTCATATTTTTATTTGTTCACTATCTTGTACTAATAGGAAGCAGGGACCCTTGATGACAGTGTCGTCACCATTGCCGCTGATACCTTTACGGTTGTTGATGAGAATTCAATCCCTACAGGTTCTCAGTACTTTTTTTTTTTTTTTTTTTATCAACTCTTCAAAACGAAGATTAAAATAAAGCCTATACAACTCTAACTTACAATGCAAATATTCTGTACGAAATTCGTGCATATTTGTTTGCTGAATATGTGTGTGCGAGAGAGAGAGAGAGCACGTGCTATTGAGAGTGGCCTGGTACATTAAATGCATGATGACAATTCTGTACTCAGGAGAAATTCGTCCAGTGGAAGGCACTGAATGGGATCTGAGAAAGCCAGTACGACTGGGTGATCGTTTACTGCAGGTACCTGGTGGAAGGGGATTTGACCACAACTTTTGTCTGACTGGAGGCTCTAGTCGTGAACCTAAGTTTGCTGCCAGGTATTAACCTCCATAAGTTACAATGAGGTGCAGTCACACTTGATCGTCATCTCTGTATTTTAGCTGTATTTTTGGAAAAGTAATATTGAAATTTGGTACAAATTTGTAAATGCCATATCGTGAATTTGTTAGAAATTATTGTAACTTTGCACGTTTTTATCTGGAGCAACGATTACCCGACTGAAATTCTTTGTTCGATGTTTACCAGTCTACAAATTCGCCTTATTGTCTAACCGGAAATGTTGGTTTTCTCTCATCCCCATCCTCCCACTTCAGGGTTGAGCATCCACCCTCAGGTAGATTTATGGAGTGCAAGACCACAGAGCCAGGTCTGCAGTTTTACACTGGTGTCAATCTGAATGTGCCGGGTGCCAAAGGAGGAGCTGTTATCAAAAGTTTGGAGCCTTCTGCTTAGAGGCTCAGCATTATCCAGACAGCATTAATCAAGTGAGAGATGTCAAAATTCATCTGAAAATATATTTATAAACTTTTATTTATCATTGTATTTATGTACTAAATAATTTGTTCTTTCCTTGATGCAAAGCTAGAAATTATTTAAGATATTTAGGCTTCTTAAGCATTTTATGTGAACAAACTGATGAGAGTATCAAGAATCCTTTTTGTTTGCTGAAGTTATCATCTTTCCTCTTTTTTTCCTTTCCAGCCTTCGTTCCCGAATACTGTGCTAAGACCAGGTGAAACATATCACCAAACAACTGTTTACAAATTTGGAGCTGCTTAATGCTAGGAATCTGTCAGTACTTAAAATTTAGTATTTTTATGCGGGAAAATATATTAATATATACTTTTCTTCATGTTGATAACAGTCTAATGTAAGCAGATTTTTTTGATAGCTTCATTGGTATAATAATAGTAATGGCATTTTTTACATTCCCTTTTTTTCTCTTAATGTGCATCAGGATGAGTCAGGCTTCATTCGTCGGTTCATCGGAGGCCGATGGTAGTCATGAGCACAATAAACTAACAAGGGTGGGAGTGCGTGTGGATGTGCGATGTGAGCTTCAGTGTGAAGCTTACGTGAGACGGCGGGTGTGTGCAGGGTAGGACACTGGTCTCGGGTGCTGCTCGTCTCTGTTTTAGCGGCCATGACGTGTCTGGCGTCGGCACAAGGGTTCTTTGGGTGAGGGTGCTTGCCCAGGATGGGCGGGTGAGGACAAAGGCCTCCCTCCCACTTTGCAGTGTCAATGCCCAGTTCTTTGAGAATGGCGTTGGGGATGTCTTTGTAACATTTTTTTAGGCCTTCGACTGTGCGCCTGTTTTTCTTTTGAGCCCTATATTTCCTGTGATTGATGTTAATATTAAAAATAAACTGATCTTAGGAGAGAACATGTTACGCATCATTTTCTTTTTTAATTACATTTTTTCGGTAATCGTGTTATAATGGGTGGAAGTTTACATGTTACAGCTCAACAGCTTTATTCGAAGCTATAATGCTGCCAACATTTTAACTCAGATGCATTTAGGTTTTTATTATTTAAAATAGAAAAGTCAAAGTTAATAAAGAACATAATTTACAGAAAATACAAATGTAATGGAAATGGTTTAATCATTTGATTATTATGCATAAAATCAAGACAGTGTGGTGTTCTGAATACGTCTACGTATATTTTACGTGGTGTGATGCATATTTTCCCTCATCATTTAAGCTAGGTTATATAAACGATGCGATTTTTCTATACGATGCAAATACAATTAATACAAATTAATACAAATTCTAGAGAACTACCTTAGAAATCGGGCTGGGCTGATGGATAAAAAAACTATGTGTTGGTATATTTGTATGTGATTTTATCATAAAGCCTGCACTATAAAGAATAAATTGACATGTTTAATACTCAAAAAGTTGCAATTGTGTTACTCTAATTTTTATCTTTTTAATTAATGACAATTCAATTCACAAATGACATTTCTTTGATTGATTTCATCAAATCCTTCTGGAATTTGTAAAGCAAACTGAATGTGTTTTAATGAAGAAAGGTGGGAAGGAGTGAGCACAGTCAGAACTATCTTTTGTAACTAATGAAATTAAAGTCCTAAGTGTCAAGCTGCAATTTCTTACTTTCCATCCTCTTAGGAGATGAGCGATTCCAGTGTACGGCCGCATATTCGGCTTTCTCTTCCTTGATGGACAAATAAATCCCACTCGAGATATCAACTCACACACAGACGTACATACTACCCACAAAAATAAACGGACAGGGAGTTCAAAGTCTCAAGTAATGACATGTCCGAAAGGCCATCCACCACTGGGACAGCTCGCGTTCTTCGTGACCGAGGTCTTTCAAAACCTGGATTTTGGCGCGGGTCAGCTGCTCTGTCGTGACAGTTTGCGTCCACTCCACCGCCTGTATGCGTCGCCTGTCCACCTCCATCACGTCGTCCGCATCCTCCGCTGCTTCCGGTCGCGGACGAATCTTGTTGCCTGGCTTCGGTTTCTGCCGTGCGACTGCTGCGGCACTCAGATTTATTGAAGACTCCTTTCGTGGTGTCATGGCCGTGGGTAGAATCGGCCAGTCTTTCGTGGTTTTGTTAAAGCGGACGGGATAGGCCGAGCGCGGTCTTAGCGCGTACGCTGCTCGAACGACATCGTCGGCCACTTGATCTTCACCTCTCGACCTCCACTCGAAGGCTCGGCCCATCCTCACCAGACTTGCAGAACTGAGGTCGTCGCTGCTTTCTGTGGTAACCTGGCTGGAATGAAGAGCACTTGCAGGCAGAGTTTTGGCAGCGGCAGTTCTGGCGCACATTTGGCGGTATTCCTCTGGGTTGTTGTGCACGTATGTCAAATACTGTATCAAGGGTCGCCACTCTCGCATGCAATGCGACATTTCAGATTTTAGCCCTTTCCTCTGATCACTAACTGCCGTATCTTCATCAGTAGAAGAAGAAACGGCTGGCAGACTATTGACTTTGTCTTCGACTGAGGCTTGGCAACTGTCATCAGTGACGAGCTGTGAGGTCTCAGCCATTTTAACGGAGCTGCTGATTCCATCTTATCTGTAACACCATTTGTATGATAAGAGGAAGGGACCAAACGTTTTCTTTGGCGCCCCGCCTTGCACTCCACGTCAAAGCCAGCATCCCTCAGAGCTTTGTCGTGACAAGAGAAGACTGAATGGCGAGGCAAGGCACGCTTCAGTTCCTCTTTAGTGATCGGCATGTTCCACATGGCTGGGCCTATCCAACTGTCCTCGTCACTGCCTCTTCCAGACTTTTCCATACCCTTGGCTTCTCTGAAGGTTGACCGCAGCAATGCCCCTCTGAAAAAGTCTTACAGTTAATCGCAGCGCCATTTAGACAGGACGACCCTGGCCACTTTGGACATTTGCGCAAAGACCTGCTCCTGGACCAGCTCAAAGGGTCTTCCTGCAGCAGTTGGTGTATGACGTCACTTTTCACCTCACTGCCTCGAGGGTATGGGTGAGGTATGCCGTTGAGAACAGTTCTGGCACTGCAGAGACGGGGTGGGGGTGAACATTTGCACATTTCCAGGACACAGGTAGTCAAACATCCGCTAGCACTCAGTGGTCTCTGACGCCTCCTAACAACTTCTCCCATTCCTTTCTTCGTTCTTTCTTTGGGAGAGTCTTTCACGTCTACAGCCTGTTCGTGCTCTGGCATTTTTATGGGCCAATTAAAGAACCGTCCTTTTCTTAACTTACAACTCAAGGTTGCACATTACTGACTGTAGTGAGTGAAATATGTTTGTCGCTGTAGTCTTTCTTACCTAGTTAGCAGTCAAATCCTCATCTTATGGTGGCAGGTACGTTTATCCATAGTTTCACACCTAAGTGGGTAGGTGGCAGGAAGCTCTTTAGCGGTCCTCTGGGTAAGCGGCAAAGCGCCTGTGCTCCGAAAGGCAGTGCGAAACGTGGGTTGTAGGTTCGGATCTTGCCTTCGACACAATTTCTCCTTGACTGTGACACCTGGAGGAGCTCGTTGTATTAGAGAACCTCAGCTGTGGATCGGCGTCAAACGTTCACAACCATCCTAATCCCCTAATGTTCACTGACCGACTATGCACTTCGTAAATTCGTTCCGAGCAGCAGACAGCCTGTGAACGGTCATAAAAATAAACGACAGCATTTACATGTCGTTGTGGTCACACCTTGCTGGTTGTCACTGGCCCTTAGCCTTTTAGCTTTTTGAATAGAATTATTATCTTGTAAAACACTTTTGATGTATGAAACAAAAGTCTTACCTACTATGTCCAGTATTCAGACACCGGTGCCTTCTCCAGCACACAAATCCCGTTCACTCGTCCACTACTGTGAGCTGCTTTGGCTGTGGTATAGAGCTCTGCTGGAACAATCATCACTGATCACCTTGTTGTCATTTACAGAAGTGATTCTGTTCACAGCTTGTGGTTGTGTCCTTAATCTCTCAAAAAATGATTTGAGCTAAGCAAGTGCCAACCAAATAAGAATAGTCACGTGACTGACCGCTGACGTCACACACGGGTACCCGATCAGCAGCGCTACCCGGTTAATGAGCTTCTGGGGCACTCGCACTGAGGTCCCCAGCTCTCAATAAACCAGTCGAATAGTGTCCCTACAGCAAAATGACTTACGGACTTTTCTAGAAACAAGCCTGTACTCGTCTGTTAATCGTTTTGGAAAAGTCAACAATTTTGCATTATTATTATTAGAAAAAAGATGCTTCTCTTCCAATCCCCGCCTACGCTTAATCTGCATTGATGTCAGGATAATGTCATGAATCCACAGCTGTCTGAAACATGTTCATGCGTGAACAGCTGTCTGAAAACAAACACCCTGTTTTCAGTTCTCACAGCAGAATTTGCGTCTATAGTAGCTTCAGAGCTTTATTTTTATGCAAAATATTCATCACAGCTCCTCAAAAAAATCTCGAGTCCAAAGGCAAATCATCCTTCTTCTCTTTTGTGACAAGTGACAGTTCCTAAGACCGACTGCAGACTCACGCCACGTCTCAGGTTTGAAATACAAACATACCCACGAATGGCAGCATCTCCAGTGGTGGAGAGTGGTTTCAAAACTATGCAGACTGAATACACCAAGTCCCCGACTCACAGACATTTGACTATCACACCTTTGTCCAAAGAATACAGGGCGCAGCGAGTGGCGTGACTTTTGGCGACTACCTGACGTTCACACACTCGGCTGGTGCCGTCTGACGTCCCCCGGCACCCTACAGCGTTTCAAGCTTCCATATACCTAGCCGCACCCGCTGATATCAAAGTCAAGAAACCGCACGATTTGTTGACAGTGCAATCGAAACACAAGTAGTTACTTAGATGCCAGCACTGCTGAGTAACCGAGAAATAAGGGAACAGAAGGTCACATGAATATGAAGACATTATCAGAAGCAGAAAAAGGGAACCAACCACAAAACTGTTAATCTTAATTTTTTTCTATAAATTATGCTGTCTTCTTAGTGTTACACTCGCGTCACCAAGGAGGTCGTTTCCATCATCAAGTCTACTTGAGTGTCGTTGGAGACATGTATACTGGGTGCTTTAGTACATTTCTTCATAGAGTTCTTTGGTTTTCAGGATGATTTTAGTTTCTTTTGGTTTGTCTGAGCTCAAGAAAAAGGTCCAGTAAAACCTTGGTGAGTAACCGAAAATTAACCACCGTGCACAAAAAGAAAACAATGAACACCACGGGCTCAAAAATTAGTTAATCTGTAATTTATTCTGCATATTCATGTTCTGACCTCATTATCTGAGTAAGGATGTTTGTAGACCTGTTCGCGTATTGTTCCCTTCTCTCGCTCTCACACAAACACAAATACGCGCGCGCTCATATGCACTCGATACTCATATACACAAATAGTAACATTTTCACAGCACCTTACGAAAGCTTCTTATTTTCGAATTTGAGATAAGGTTCGTCTGGATAATCTAACCACACAGGACAGAGAGACACTCGGTACTTTCATAACTTGAGCTACATACACTGCTCACAAGCCTCTCCCACAAACAAATGTCAGCACACATAGCTGAGTGGAAAGGTTTTATCAGTTTACGTATCCTGCCCCTCAACACCACCACTCCTACCTACACTTTTCTTCACCTGCGAGGTGTAAGTGTCCTAGATACAACGGTACAACGGTTCACTATGTAAAAAGCAGGCGATGGTGTTAAGATCAAATATGTGACCAGACACGACTCAGACATAAACGGCTAGCACCTCAAAGCCTTTTAATTTGTAACTTAACACGCTTGGTAAACAGGTCACCACAGTACAGGAAAAAATGAATTTCCCCGCCTCCCCACACCTCGCTACGGAATGACTACAAAGTACTTTACAAAATGAGCAATGGTAAATCTAAAATATTTTACTGACTTTTAAGTCATAGATTAAATGTTATAACAGTTTTGCTGATGGGTTTTTTTTTGTGCCCGAAGATGACATAAGGCTTGGTTCAGTTTAAAAACACTCTAAACTGGCCAAAATTTGGCTGATAAGAAAAGCAGAAACACGACTGACATGCCTTGTCATCTGAAAGGGAAGAGATCGAGCCTGATCCAAGACGAAGAAAGCAAAAAAAAATATGAAGAGTCGCACGGTGTCAGAGAGACGACCAAGACAACAACAGTATCAGTGTACTTACGAATCAGCGAAGATGTATTAGTCTCCTATCTCATCGGGAGCAGCATGCACAAACCAAACTGAGAAAGCTATAGCAGAGGATGCAGAGAAGACTGGCTTAAAGGTCAACAGAAAGAAGACAGAACAACAAGCAGAAACTCCCAATCCAACTTCGAGAGAGAACATCCTGGAAACTGACCGCTTCATGTATCTGGGGAACATTGTCAACAAGGACGGTGGAGCGGATGATGACATAAAAAGCCGCATCAACAAGGCCAGGCATGCTTTCAACAGCCTACGCCCCATCTGGAACTCCCGAGAATTATCTTTCAGAAATAAGACCCACATCTTCAACACCAAAGTGAAGGCTGTCCTTCTGTAGGGTTCTGAAACCTGGAGAGTGACAGACACCATTAACAAGAAGCTCCAGACCTTACCAACCGATGACTACGCCAGATTCTGGGAATAAGATGGCCTGAAAAGCAACCTGTGGAAAAGAACCAACCAGACTGCCACTAACCAAGACATCAAAAAGACGAAAATGGGGCTGGATAGGACACACCCTGCGCAAACCAGCCATTGCCAAGAAGGCACTGGACTGGAACCCTCAGGTGAAGAGGAGAGTTGGAAAAATACAGTAGAGAGCGAGGCAAAGGACGTCCGAACGACGTGGGCTAAGTGGGGGCTGCCCAAAGAGTAACAAGGATAAAAAACTCGCACGTTGTCAAACGTCGTATACGTGGAGTAGAGTAAAAAGGTCCTTTGTATCCCGCATAATATAGAGCTATGGTATCATGAAATGTCAGCAATCCGTTGACAATCACAGACATTATGATACATTAAATTTAAATAGTATAAATACGATTTTATTATTTTCAAAGCTCCTCATTGTTGAGTACAAACCTCTAACGGCAGGAGATGTCATCAAGGGGCACTACTCTCAAACCGAGTTTGCACAGCAGAAGCGTGTGTAACTGCAGTGCTAGAATTCTTGCAAGGACTAACGATAAACAACGCAAGATGACTACAATACGCCCTTTTACATGTGATGATCTTTTCAAGATAAACAACGTGTAAGTAATAATTTTCAAATATGCTACAGTAATTGTAACTGGCAGGTGTATTCGAGGAACGAGTCTATCGTTACTGATCGTTCAATGATACATGAAAATTAGGAAAATCCAACAGGTGTACTCAAGTACCACAAACTGATATCGTTCCCCATTATTAAGAGTGATATATATTCTATTTTTTTTGCTCATAAACATGCATCATAAATATAATCTTACAAGATATATTTTTTCGTCACACAGAAACTTGGACCCATTGACTGAAACAGTATCCTTTATGAAATCAATGAGTAAATATAGTCGGAACAATTACTTGAGAATATTATTGTTTCTTGCTTTGTGTTGTGTGTGCATTCAAGTGTACACACATTATATCCACAATTATCAAAAGAATTTTGTTTTTGTTGTATTATGATTGGTATATGAAAACATATTTTAAAATGGGTAAAATGTTTTGATCCTCATGGTCATATAAGATAGTATTTGAGATTTCTGAGTAATTTTCTTTACATTATATATATATTACGTTATATGGCATCAACAAACTATACATTAAATATTTCCATTCTTGCATATGTATGCAGAAATGTGACTTGAAGTGAACAACCATCAAAGGGTTTAAGGGCTATAAATGGCATGCATAACTGAAGGGTTAGAAATGACATGCAAAACTAGAATTAAGCATTATTTCAGAACTGAGAGATCTTAACCAGGCTTCAGTATGGTTTAACCTTCTACATGCAATATCTGGCACACTGGCCCGAATATTTCTTAGTGGCAGAGTCACCTACTGGCGAAATAGTTGGATACAGTAAGTCTTCCCTTTTCCATTTGTTAAAGAAATTATGCTGTAACTATTTTCTTAATAGACTGGTGACTGTATTTATGCTGTAAGTATTTTTTTACTTTTTTACAAGGAAAGGTGAACAAATTTTGAGAGATGTGTCTCAGAGATAAATAGTCCTCACAAAAGTTTAATAAAACAGAATCATTTTTGGTTTTTGCAGTTATGGGAAAGGCAGAAGGTAGCAATGAGAACTGGCATGGCCATGTGACTGCATTAAGTGTTGCTAATGAATATCGTCGCCTGGGCTTAGCAGCGACTCTCATGAAACAATTAGAAGACATTTCAGAGAAGTAAGTTTTAATTCTTTTAATTCTATATTTGTAATCAGCTGTAAAAATGGGGAGGAGGAGGAAGACTACAAACAAAAAGAACAAAAGTAACCCATTTGTGTAAAGTATCTAAGGGAAATAAGAAGCCACAAACAATACAGTCTAAAGTTCCTTCCCTTGAGCCAATGGCTGTTACAAAATTCTAGATCAGGGGATATGGGTATTTTCTAGTCTATGGACACCCATTCTTTATTGATATATGTATGGCACTACATGGATTTGGATACACAGGTCTGATTTTTATTTTCAGAAAACCAGGATATTTTGGATCAAGGTTTTTTTTTTAGTTTTTTTAATGAAGGTTATTTAGGAAGAACCAATTATACAGCTGTATCTTTTCATCTCACCACTGTCAGGGCTTCTGCTTACGCAAGAAATTGGATACAGTACGCATTAAAAGTTCGGAGGACCCCTTCAATTTTTGTCAATGGGGTCCCCTTCAAATTTGGGCGAAAAACAGGGACCCCTTAAAATTCTGAAGAAGGGGTCCTTGGGACCCAAAGAATTTAGTCTTAGCAGAAGCCCTGCACTGTCCATCCAAAGTATATGTTGAGCAAGAGGTGGTGGTGTCAACATAAAGAGGGTATAGGAAGGGTAACTTTGGGGGAAATCTGTTCTGCCACAAAGTACAGGAAGATAACAGTGGCTAGGTAAAAAGTTGTGGCTCTCACATTTATTGCTCAGAAAATGTCTTGGATTGAGAAGGATGCTCTTGTGGGCACAGTACAGACACTCATCCAGATATTTACATGTTCTTTTGTTTCAACACAAAGACAAACTACCCATGTCTCCTACTTTAACACATAGACATAATACTCTGTGAAATAACCACACTTGCAGAACCACTTCCAAACCAAAAGTAACCTCACACATACACTAAATAATGGGGCTCCTCCAAGTTAACTGGGAATTATAAATCCAGTTTGAAATGCATGCACTTATTGCAATTCCAAATCACAAAGATATAAACAGCTTGAGCTTTAAGAAGGTGATAAAAATTCAAACAATTACCAAGAATACAAAATGGCAAGAAATTGTTACCAAAACTTGTTGGGAAGACACAGCTTAGCTAGGTGGATCTCTAAAGAGCTGAATGGCTTATTAGGTGGCTGTCATGTCATGATAGGGAGAAATACAGAAAAGAAAAGGGGAAAAAGGATGTTTAGTGTATGTTATCCAGCAAGTCCATGAAATTAAAATAAATGCATAAATTATGGGGAAAAAAAGAAATCCTGGAGACAGAAGAAAACGGAGGACCAGATTTGTCTGTGCTTCCTGGTAATGCATTTCACCTTCGAAGATTTAGAGTTTAGATCTGCAATTGTTTATCATTGGAGAAGTCATTAGAAAGAACAGATCAAGAATGCTGAGGATAAACCTCTGCAGGCCAAATAAGCTGTAGGCAGTTTTGCTGCCTCAAGTCATCAAGAAGTTTAGTCAAAATTAACATTACATCTCACTGTCGAGATTTATACATCCCCACTACACCTTGCTAAACCTAATAAAAAAAAAAAAAGACATGACATGGCTCAACCTGTCCCCAACATGCTGACACAGCCTACACAACTTTCGCTCACATGACTTACATGAATGTATGTGTATATAGTTTAAAAGAAGCGAAATAAATTGACTCCTGTTGTTTTCTTCCAGAAAACATTGCTTTTTTGTGGATCTCTTTGTACGTGTGTCCAACCAAGTGGCAGTGACAATGTATGAGAAACTGGGCTACAGTGTATATCGACGGGTGCTGGAAGTACTACTCAGGAGATGTCGATGAGGATGCTTTTGGTAGGAACAGCCTGTATATATCTTTTTATCTCAGCCCTACTCCACTTTCAACACAAGACATGTGCAAAACCCATGTGATATATGTGCACAAACATGCACACACTCATGCTTGCACACTTTATCCTTTTGTTTTTGTTTTGTTTTTCATGGAGTCAAGAAGAGCCTAGAAAACTTGTCATATTTACCATAAACTTGTTCATGCATGCAATAAGGAAGGAACAACAGGCTGAATGGGAAAATGCAACAGGGTAGGCAACTCCAGCATGCTTAACTGCCTGCTTGAACATGTGATTAAAGATGAAATAGACGAAATGAGATTGTAGACAAAAGAATTGTTGCTCTTTGGAAATGATTTGAATTTTTAAATGGCCTTATAACCAAGTTTTATGAAAACTGTATTTGTCAAGCCTGGTCAGTAGGTATCCCTTTTGTTTTACACCCAAAACAGAAAAATAGTCCAATCAAAAGCCACTGAAAAAATTGTGCTCCTCTATAAAGTTTGCATAGTGGTAGTTTTAACAAAAACAAAAAAAAATCACTACACTTGTTTTAACAAAGTCATGTACAGTGAGACAGGGTTAAAGTCAGTTTTTTTAATCTAGTGAAGTGAGGACATAACGTTCTTCGCATACACATCTAATATAAGCGCATTCGTTTGAGGAAACACCAAAAGGTGGATGTCAATGAAGAGAGAGAAAGTGGTGCGTATAAGTGAGAAAAGAGAAGAAAGAGTTTTTCAGTTTGAAAAGCAGAACTGAGAGCAATCGTATAACTTCATCCACGCACTCCACTGCACACCGTGAGAGGCCCCGATAAAGAAGTTATGTCTGACGTCTGCCTAGCGATGCGAAATGCCCGTAAACTTCGTCCGTGCGTTAAGATAGGCAGGGACACACTGTCGTGTAGATAATTTATTTCAAATTTCGCTTTCTTTCACAGAAGCGCTAGGTTTTCCTTGACCTTATTTGACCAGACTTAGAGGATGGATGTAGGGGTGGCAGGAGGAGGAAGCGAAAAACAGAAAAGAGAGAGAGATTTCTATACAAGTCACACTTAGTGGTGGTAGTGGTGCTTAGTTTATCCTCTGTTTCAAGGACTAATTGTGTAACAAATTTTATTTGATCGTTTGATTTGATCTTCGTTGAGACTGATGGACAGTAGTGGAGGGGGCGGGGGATTAAAGCAGGGACTACTTACCTTGCGCAGTAAGCCAGTGTTACCATCTCGTGGCGAGCTGCCTGCAGACGCAGGAAACCAGTCTATTATAAGGACTCGCGGTCAGCAACACCCCACTGTTCCTGTTCGAGAGGCAGTTTTTTTTTTTTGTTAGGGGAGATGCCGTAGAAAATTTGGTTTCTGTCCCTTAACACGGCTAGTAACCCACTAAACAGACAATATAATACATGTGTTTAACTGTGTGTGTGTGTGTGGAAGTAATTCTGTTAAAATTCGATTTCAAAATGTCTGGCACCCTATTCTATGTATAACTTTTGCTTTTTGTCTTGAATGATACTCCAGTCGGTAGATAGTCTGGTTTAGGCATGGGGATATGCTTTTATGACTGCTTTGGTTTGACCCCCCAGAAGTGAGTTACGGCGCTTTAGCACAGATGGCAATTTGTGATTTGTTGAAACAAGCCGAGTTATGGGTCGCTTCCGAGCTGCTTTGCGATGGATGCTCGATTCGGCGCGCTTGACAGAGTGTCTGCGGCTAGCAGCAAGTACGGTGGCCAGAACCTGCAAAAGCCAAGCCAGCCGCACGTGCCAAGGTGTTGTCAGGGGCGTTTTCATTATCCGGATAAACTGGAACCTATGGATAAATTTCGCCCACCAGATAGAACCGGAAGGACGCCCGAATGAATATCGTGCAGGTAAAAGGGGAAAATTGACGTTTCCTGTTAGTATATTGCGCCAGTGTATCGAAAGTTCACTGCTCCAGCTGCGAGCATTAGAGGCTGGGGCCGACTGGCGGCCTGACGTAGAGACGTTAGGTCAGGGGTGGTGTTGGCATCGATGGCAGCACCTGTTGGCAACGTGTCTAGAGGCGGTATGGTTTCATTACCCTGCGTTGTCGGCGTTCAAAGTTCACTTCAGTTAATACGGAGAGCAGCATTCTCTGTGGGTTGTATCTTCGACATGAAACGGCTGTTGCAGCATTTCAAGTACGCCGACCTCTCGGATTTGTAAGACTTATATTAACATGCAAGTGGTGTGTTCTTCTGGACGCCTTTATTGCGGTTGCTGTAAGACCTCCCTGCAATTTCAGAAGTAGGAAGCTGGTAGCGGTTGATTGCTTGATTGATGGTCGTGTTACGTTTTCTAGATATCTGTCAGTTTTTTGAGGGGCCCGGACCTTGAGAATGACAAAAGTATTTGTATACCGAAAATAATAGAGGTGTAATTAGCGCTTATTTGGTTTTCCTTTTATTTCATGCGCCACTTGTGAAAAATTGTGACCTTTTCCAATGAATGAACCAGAAATCGGTACAAACCTCATATATATTCATTTGCTCCACCAAAGATCACCTCTTTTTCAGAAGAGCTCGTTAGCTATAATTGCAAATTTGCCCTCCCTTAAATTAAATTAAATCCTTTTAAATTCTATGTTCGAGTAGTAGTGACGAGTCAAATCTTAATTTCAGACTAAGTTGTCTTTTTTTTTTTTTCTTACTCTCTTTTCTTTCTCGCTCTTTGTCGTGACACAAGAGTCCACAGGTAACATTTTCTGTCGTCTGGGGAAACGATTTCCTGTGGTCGGAAACGACCTATAGGCAAATCACGAAGACAAGAGTAAATGCAGACCCTATTCATCGCACGCTTTCATCCGATCGGTGCACGGCTCAACTCCCGTACAGATTAAAGTATTTCTCCAGAGACCTCAAGAGCTCGCGGTAAAGATGATTACTTCCGGAACCTGAGACATGCGTAGTACGTTCATTACTCGTTGCTACAGCGACCAATCGACGCCCCGGGTTGATGGTCCATATAGTAATGCGCAAAAAAAGAGAAAAGGATTAGGAAATTATAGCACGGAACCCTCGAAAGCAGGCAAAAAGTGAGAGACGAGATATTTGTATAAGGCCCTTGTTCGCCTTTCCTGTCTTCGTCCGCGCAGATTACAGAGCCTGCTGGGACTGATTACATTTGGTTGCTTGACTTGCAACATCACTGCTAGCTGTTACAAGTTGTACTCAGGCTTTCGGGGAGGGAAGCATTCGCTGCGCATCGTGGCATCCTTGCCAGTCAGCTTTCTGTGGAAAATGCCAGACTACATTGTGCGAGCAATCTGATGTAAGGGGGGCTATAAATACTGCACTTGTCACTTCGCGGTTTGTTTTCTTACATATATACATGGGTGTGTTTAGTTTGGAGGGGTTGCTGGATACATGAAGAAAGATATCTCTCTCTGTCTTTCACTCCCTTCCCTCGTCTGCTTCTGTCTTTCATTCTGTCGGAGATTGCGTTGGAATGCTTTGTGTGAATGTAAGAAAGGGACAGCGAAATGGCGGGATGGCCACGGGAATGGTTGTTAAGTGCAGCATTCATCATCTAAAAGAAAATTAAAAACAAGAAAAAAGACTTCTGTATGCATTATTCGTCTGTGGGACACTTTTTGCCCCTTTGAAGTACACTCCCAACTTTACCACAAATGTATTTATATGTTTTCCGACGACGTTGTCAACCGCATATTTGTCAGTCCAAGATGCTTTCTCTTTCGTCTCCAACTCAAGATTTAGTTCACGAGCTTAAAACTACACAAGGTTTTCTTGCAAACTCGGAAAAAATTAACGACCCGGAACTTCTCTCCTTTCATGATGTACGGAGGGCAAGAGTAGGGTGTAAATATCCCAGGAGGGAACTGGCACTGATCAGTGATGTACAAGTTCATACTTAGACGAAGGAGACTACGATCGACCAGAGAGAATGTCCGGTGACACAAACTGTGCTGACGTGTTGCTGGTGTCACAACTTCAGCTTTCTGTCCAGATACCTATTCCAAAGCTAACTTTGCTCAGGTGCGGGTCGGCATTTCTGTTATGTGTCGGCTTCAGAGGTTAACGGTAAATCTTTTGTTCCAATAAATTTTCCGATGCCCTTCGTTTGAAGGCTGAAAGTGATGGACGTTTTTCTGTGTGGCATTTATCACAGTCTGCTGGACGATAGGTGAGCATTTTTGTCATCAAACAGCTTATCAGAACACTCTACTGGACTTTACTTCTTGAGTTCACTAATGCGATTATTCCTTCTTGTCTTTATAGCATCGGTGCACTTTCCAGTATCTTCCATATTTTTTTAAAGAAAGCAGCCTATGTCGCGCCATTTCCTGTAAAACGCAATCCCGAAATATTTGCTGAAGTTCTAGTCATTATCAGCCATGAGCCCCTAATTGGGCTCAACATATTTGAGCCCATTGTACTCGTCTAAATCATAATGACATGAAAAAGTGCCATTATGGAATTTAACACTTACCAAGAATCAAGATAAATTTACCAACACTAGCCTCGGCGGGTAATGTCTTTCTTGCTTTCAATAAAACGTGTTTCGACTGTCTGGTGAAAGCGATGAACCGGACCGGAACAATAAGCTTGTGTTCTCAACACACTGAATGCACGCAGTCACTTTAGGTTCCCTGTCACAGCCAACATCCTTAGGAGGCACGTGCACCTCGTGTTTTTGTATGTGACTGGCAGATGGCGTTACTAAAGTACAGGATCCCCAAAGGGGATGGCGGTAGTTGATGGGTTAAATTACACCTTCTAGTGGCTGCATCCACTTTCAAGGAAGGGGCGGGTGGACCCCAAGGGAGTGGTTGTAGCAGCAGGCGAGTTTCGAAATTTATGCACTATTTCTAAAACATGCATGCGTGTCTGTTATGTGCAGTGTAAGTCTGGTTATCTGGCAGAAAGTTTGAGATCATGACACTGGTAGCCGAGTGGTAACATGCGAGTGTCCACGGCATACCGCATGTACGATGGTGGTACGATAAAATTATCATAGAGTTAGACTTTGGCTGTTTTTCTTGTTTTTTTTTTAAATATCCGTCGTAGTACTTATACAGTGATATCTCGGTTCTCGAACATAATTCGTTCCGGGAGGACGGTCGAGAACCAAATTGTTCGAGAACCGAAGCAATGAAACCCATAGGAAATAATGGAAACTGGATTAATTCGTTCCAAGCCCCAGAAAATGCCTATTTACTGGCCTAATTTGTATATAATATGTAGAAAAACATGAGTCTCAACAAGAAATAAGAAATAAAAGTGTATTTATTAAAACAAAACAAAAAAATAAAATGTACTGTACACTACAGTAAATTGTGTTTCATTTACTGTACCTGTACCAAACTTTATGGCAGGAGGGAATGAATGTGGAGGGAGGAGGGAAGGGGGATGGTTATTGTTTTAAAGGGGAGTCCTCTTCAATAAAAACAGAAGGTAACTGCTCTTCGGGTGTTTCTGTTCTCTGTATCTTTTGCTGAGGAGAATCAGAATCTTGCTCTGCAGTTGCTTGTCTGATTTCTTTACGGAAGAATTTGTCAATTGTTTGCTGTTTTTTTCTCTGCACTCACACTGATGACCCAAGCAAGGCGCGCTGGCCAAATGAACGCCATTCTGCTCAACTCGGCTCATCTCGGACGTTCGGATGTTCGAGTTCCAAATATTTGTTCGGATTCCAAGACAAAATTTTCTCGAATTTCCTGGTCGAATACCGATTTGGTCGAAAGTCAAGGCGTTCGAGAACCGAGGTATCACTGTAGTTATGTACAGCACATTACATACAGTACATAATGATAATCATAACAAACAGCTACGACCAAATCACCTAATAAAGCATTTGAAGCGGTTGGTGACGCTTTTGTTGATACCACTGAGCAAGAATATCGCAGAAGTAATGCAGGCGATTACCATCTGTCCTACACGCTTTTGGTCCTGTCATCGTAAAGGTTAATTAATGTAAGTAGCGATGTGTCGTACACCGAAACTGAAATGTTCACTGCAGTAATCTCTGGCGTTTGCTGTTTCAGACATGCGCAAAGCTCTGTCACGTGACAAGGAGAAGAAATCTGTCATCCCGCTTTCTCATCCAGTGAGACCGGACGAGCTGGAATGACTAGGGCTCACGGCGGTGACCTCGTCTTGCGACCAAGCTGTGCTTAACCTTTTGGCTGCCTTGACCTTTGTTCTGGTCGTCACGACCTGTGGTCTTGTCGCCATGGTAGCTTGGGAGCAGATGGAGTCACCCTGGGGATTCTTTGAAGACGTTTTGCAACGGTGGCTCAAAGACACAGTTCAACCCAAGGATTTGTAAAAGGATTTTAAGGCCACTGAAAAAGAAAACTAGTTAAAAATCGTGAATGTTCGTGTTGGACTGCTGTGAATAATATGTCCACTTACTTGCCTTGATGAGTAACACGTTTGTGATGTAGCCAAACTTCGTGTCAGTGGCCTCAGGGAGAAAAGAAAATGGAGTGGAGCGGTTAGTTTAAAATATGTTTTGTGTCCAAAGGTGGCATTCATGGCGTTATAGCAACTAGAACAGCAACTACCTCAGCTGTAGACGAGCACTTAGACCAGCGGAGAGGAAACTGCTGCTGACCATGGGCCATAAATATTTCAACTCCACCTGTACCGCCGTTATTCTTGTCCGCCTTTGTCGTGTAAGCCGAAACGTACAGGAAAGGAAAAAGCCACAGATGGTGGCTGATTTGGACGCGGGGTGTGAACGCAGCCGGGGGAGGGAAGAACTGCAGGAGCGGCTGAAAGATTCTGAGGAAAGGGACTACAGGCGTCAGCACTGAGCGACGTCAAAGAGTTAGGGTTGTTGTTACAAGGCTACGGTTCACACCTGAGAGGGTGCTAAAAGCCCTACACCACTGACACCAGCCAATAACCATTTCCGTGTTTGATCCCTGAAGTGCCAACAGAGGCTGTAAATAAATGTCTTGTCCAGCGTCTCGCCTTATGATGTGTGTGAAAGGGAGGCCGGGTGTTCTGCTGCAAGGTCTGTGAAGGGTTGATTGTAAAATTAAGCTCAAGTTGTTATCAAGTTAGAGGAAAAGTACAGCTTTCTGGTTTCAAAACCGCGCAGTAAATTTTAATTGCTGTTTTTAAGAAATCAGCGAGCTGATATTTGTGACATTACAGAATTTGAGGTCTTGACCTTACACTCAAAGGCTTGTTTCTTGTGAACGTAACATGTTTTCTGTTCAGATTTTGTGAATCTCAGTGAAATAAACCCACTCATTTGAGAATAATTTTACATTCAAATTAGCCTTTAAAGACTCGGATCACAGTCCAAGTATGTCAGCTGCAACTGACCATTAAGTAAAAGAGACGAAACTATTGTTGAATAATATTTTTTGTAGTTGAAATTTTTATGTTCAGAACTGCTTTCTGTTACTTTATACCTCAGTTTCTTTGCGAAAACAAAACAACAAACCATGAAATTAAAGATTTGATTTCCCACCGTCCTACTATTTAATTGTATTGTGAGTCTGTGTTGCTAAAAACAAAAACAAAAATATACACTTGATTGCGTTTCGCCGGCGGCCATTTTTGACCGAGTAAAAACCAGTGTCCTCGGAAAAATTCCAGGTTGCGCACATTTATACGGATCATAACTTGCAAATATAGCCAATGAAAGGTGGGAAAGTTTACACTTTCGTTTGATATATTTTTTGTAATTTTGGGGTTTATGGATTAGGAGAAGAAACCGCGTTTAAAAA
This sequence comes from Pomacea canaliculata, assembly GCF_003073045.1. Classification (NCBI taxonomy): domain Eukaryota; kingdom Metazoa; phylum Mollusca; class Gastropoda; order Architaenioglossa; family Ampullariidae; genus Pomacea; species Pomacea canaliculata. Next base: position 12,799,599 of record NC_037597.1, read on the forward strand.
ATACAGTAGACTTTGCATTTAGAAAGTAATTTTTTTTAAGATGAGGAAATTTATGCCAAAGCACAAGAGTTCTCAACCATGTAACGTGCAACACAGGTTGACAAAGCGAAAACTTTGGGTTTATTTATTTTATGTGTGTTTTTTTTTCACAGGGTGACTTTATGTAACTTACATGCGATAAGTTTGGGACATACGTGTAAGATCCATATGTTATATTACCAATGCACTCAGCTGTCAAACCGGAAGTGGGACGTCGTCTGCTGTAAGATTGCACATTTAACATTGTTCTACTCATCCTCTACTAATATTTGAGGCTTATGTGTTCCTATTTTTTTTTTTCAAAGTTTCTACTATAACTCAGAAACGTGGCTGATCTTTTGTAAAAGTGGTAAATAAATCTATTATTTTTTTGAGTTTGAACATATTTTTAAACTGCATACATTGTCATGTCATCAGTTTTTTAATTCTCATGATGAAGGTGATGACTGTTACTACCAGAAAATTCAGAATCCAGAAAAGGGAAGAGGGGCCGGCCAAAGTTTCAATCTCAAAGCAAAATTTAATGTTCTAGAAATTAGTTCTGCAGAAGATATCACCTCTGTTAAAGGGAACTGGGTCTCCTCGCATCTGGTAAAGCGACTGAGACGGGTGTTTGAGGCACATGATCGCCGCCAGCCACTCGTGCGTTGATCCACCCCGTTCTTCTGAAGACTGAGACAAGGAAATATTAGATGAAACATCGGGTATTATAGGCTTTCAATTCAGGGGAAAGAAAACAACTATTCCAGTAACACTTTTTAACATAGTGCGTTGTTGTAGAGGGAATTCTTTCCACTTACCAATGTACTTACTGGTACTTTAGCATTTTCCGCTTTGACTGCCAATGAGATAAGGAACTGTATCAAGATGCATTACAATTGTATCAGTATGACAGCTGCATCAGTCCTAACTGCACGGTTGTTTCTCCTTCCATCCTTTGTATACTGTCCATGTCTCCTTCTCTCGAGCACTGAGAGCATGTTCCTTCGTGAACGTGAGTATGCGCTGACTAATTCACACTTTATTACTGTTGTTAATAAAATGAGAGAGAGTGAAGACGCCGAAGAATACTGCTAAAGAGGTGAAGGTAAGAAAAGTGCATTCCTTGCAACTGAAAGGTAACAGATCAAGACGGGTTCCATTACAGTAGATAATAGTACAAAATTAGTAACCTTGAGATATCAATTATTTCACTTTCCAAGAAAATGTAAACCAACATTTTTACCCCCAACATTCTTGCGAGGAAGCAAGGAGTGGAATCACAGCGGCATCTCTCACGGTTTCCAAGCACACTACTGTGTTCTCTGGGGTCAGTCAGTGCAGGTCAGTGAATGAAACATTATGATTCCAAGTTCCACATCTTTTACAATGTGTTCGCTTTTTTTGTTAAACCTAACTCAACAATCATCACTCGTTTTAACACCCACTCCTTTCCTAAGTTTTTGTCTCTCAGATCTTTTTTTCTCTTTCTTTTTTTCCTTTTCCACGAAAAACATTTTCAGAACGCGAGCGCCTTCGCCGATACAGCTGTCTTGCCGGTTCAGTTGCCATCGCATCTTCTCGACCTTTGACCTTTCACCTTCACCTGATTAACTGGTGCTGAAAGTAGAAGTCAGGGTACCTGCTCCTGTGGGTCTTGCAGGCTGTTTGCTCTGGGCGCGCTGCTGAGGGAGGATCTGGCCCCTCAAAGAGGTGCCGCGCGCTCGCCGCTGTTTGTTTGCCGCCCTTTAAGAGAGTAGCGTTTGACACATCCCAAAGTGTTTTTGTGCCTAAATGTGCCCCCCTCTCACCCCTCCAACATGTGCATACCACGCTTTTATCTTTTTTGCTGCATTGTCAAAGGTGGGGGCGAGAAGAGAGGGCGCGCAGCATTCGGCCAGAAATAAGTCTTTGTCAGAAATAAGGATAAACAAAGAAGGGGAATTTTAGGAAAGGGCACCTTATGGAGTTGGACTAGTGGTATATGTGTGGTGGTGGTGGTGGTGGTGGTGGTGGTGGTGCTATGAGGAGAATGTGGATGTGTGCGACAACAGATTATACACGCAGACAACCTGGAAGACGTCCTCAACACTGCCAACAAATTTATTTCAGAACGTGATTGCTTTAAGTTTTCTTTGGTCTCGCGCCACATAGACAGCAAAAATAAACAGAAAAAAATCACTCCTCCCCTAGGAAAAAAGAAAACTAAACATGAAACAGGCCTTTGTTGTGCAATACTCGCCAAACACAAAAAAGAGAGACTGACAAAACTTTTATTTTCTTCGCTGTGCAATAAGTTATTTCCGCCGCCACTCAGGCAACCACGGTGAAAGGTTTTCACTTTCCACAGTTATTTAAACGCCATTCATATTTCCTCACCTACATTAGCAAGTAAGTCTGATATTTTCCTGATTGCAGCAAGTGTCAACATGAATACTCATAAACGGCTTCAAACTCGGCTTAATAGACTGGATCCCGGGCTACGTCTGTACGTTTACTTTGCAAAAAATCTGAGAACAAGAAAAGTTCTGGCACCTTGAAAAGGTTTCCAGCGGGAAAGACAGACAAGGCTGGCATGGAGGAGGTATCAGGAGGACAGGCCAATCATGGTCCATGTCATGGGAATGGCGAATGTGGTGCAGCTGAGTGTCAATACTGTGAGCTCGTGACCTTAACGTGACCTATGAACCCCAACCTTGCTTCCATTCAGCTGCTGATTGAAGTCTTTGTCTGTTCAGCAGAGACTTGGTAGTCATCGGTCCTAAGATACTATTGAAAATAGAAATAACAACGAACACTTCATCCTCCTCCCCAATTTTTTTATCTAGGATAGCACCTCATCCTGTTTCGCATTCTAACGAGACCTTTAGTCTGTGCAAAGTGTTGTCTTTCTGTCTGACATGAACAACCACAACTCTTCTCCTTGTATCTGAGTGAACCCTGTCGGATATTTAACAAAACTGGGTACACGGGAAAATAGTCTGCAGTTCTGGAATTCAGAGTTCTCAAAGATATGAGTGTCGTTACAGCTGCGAGCAAATAAAGATATGTTTGTTTTGAAACAACCACAATGGGAGGTTTTTATTTTAATAGTGACGACAGCTCCTCGCGATGCTGAAGATAATTTGAATACACAAATAACTGAAGCATTTTCGAGTATGAGCTAGTGTAAGTTCCTCCAACCCTCACGACCTCTGCTTGGTTTGGTTAAAACACCTATCTAATTTTCGAGTGTTTTGCATGACTAATGCCAGACTAATTTTTAAGTAGATAATTTTATGTGGACCGTAAACGATGTTATAAATATCAAAATGGCCCTTGGAGAAAAAAAGGTTCCTCACCCCTGCGCTAGTGTAGCAGTTCTCTCACCCTCTCTCCATCACGCACTGCCACGTGTACCAGTCGCCAACAGCAAGGATGGAGCAGAGGCAGCTCTATGATGCATTATCAGGCACAGAGAGCAAACATCCCTGGTGGACCAGAGGGCTTCTTGCAGCACACAGATGTCCCTGGGTTCATCAAGATGATGGAGACCAGCTAGTCCTCCTGCCACCCAATGCGCAACCTGAGATCGTGCGACTCGCAGGAATTACCGGCCTTGCCAGGTGACTAATGCCCAGATTTGTTATCGCCTTCAGAATTTCCCGTCCATCGTTACTCTTATTTATAGCTCTCACGATTACATGCAAGTGGCATACACATCCTCCAACAATGCTGGAGAGCACGCGCACACTCACGCACCCACACAAAGGCAAAAGGACAGTAAATAAAACAATAAAATTAACCCTCCCCTCAAAAAACAAACAAAAGTTCAGTCGCCAGTCACAGTGACATCTTCTAGAAGCAGGAAAGCTGCGATTTTGTTTCCTGTCTTGGCGAAACTGAAGTCCAATTACCAGAGACGTGAGGTATTTTCTTTGGAAGTGAACTACCTTCATTAAACGTGATTTAGGTAAACACGGATACTTTTTTCCAGACCGGGCGACTAAGAAAAATGAGGGGAAAAAAATGTAATGAAACAAGGTTTTGGCTCTGAGAGAAAAATTTAGATAAAAGGGGAAAAAAAAGAGCGGGAGGAAGTGAAGTGCGGTGGTGGCGCCCAACAAACGTGAAGCCTAATATATTTTGAGTTAACAAAGATGAGGTAGGAAGCAAAATATTTCTCTTGCAGAATAAAGTTTCGTGTGACACATAGGGCCTGCAAAAGAAAAAGCACACACACATTGAATTCCACGAACAAACGCACGCACTTTAAAGAAGATACAGTTTCAGAATGTACTTCTTGAACCAAAGACACATTTCGTACCTATATATCCAACTCCAAACACACTTACTCAAACAAGGGTCCTTTTTTTTATTAAAAAAAATATTTTATACCTTTCTCAGTTCAACGCAAGTGTTGGCTCTCAAAAGTTACTCCAGACAGACAACAAGCATGACTGGTCCTGTTTTTCTTTGCAATGTCCACCTCCTTCACCTTCTCTTTGAAGCTTGGCGGTGGATGGTGCGGGTCTCGAGAGTGTTACAAAGTTATCACGCGCGGCCACGAGATCTCGTTGGCGAGGTCATCGCGGTGTCTGGTGAGCCTCAACAAAAAGCTGTTGAATCGTTCTCGTCTCGTATTGACTCGTCCTTTTTCAGGGATCTGCCGTCGTGCTTGTTCACAGCCTTGCGGATAACGTCCTCGGCAAACACCAGCGCCCTCCCCAGGACAGAAGCCGGAGCGGACAGCCCGAGGAAGGAAATGAAACTCTGAACGGGTGGATTCCCCTGTGGTCCAGGGTGGGGTGGAGTGTCGGGGGGTAACCGAGGTCCGAGCCCACATTCGCATTGAGGAGAGAATACGATCGCGACTTTTTGGTGAATAGGACAAATGTGCAAAGGAAGCTGCTATCGGAGATCGCAGTGTGTCAATAAGGGGACAGGCTTAAAGTGAAAATCTGGGGAGAAGTGTATTTAAATAAATGAGAGAGGTCGCGGTTTTCAGATCATGGCAGTCACCATTCGCTTTCCTCTTCCGAGACCTCTGTGTCTGGTTTTCAGGGGCTTGAAGTCACAATGAAAAATGGACAAAGCAGCGATGCACCAAGATTTGCTTGTTCGCTCATGCTTAGTTTTCAAACCAAACGTGGTTAAAAGGTTAAAAGACAAAGAGACCCATTGCTTACAGGCCATGAACCCAACTGGTTCACAGCATGTGGATCCTCTCCTTTAACTAAGCTGAGCTGATCTTTCTAATGTTTTATGTAAGACGAATCAATATAGACTATTCTTCCTTAGGAAACTTAACTCTTTCAATGTCTAATAAAATACTGTTCTTGTTTTATCAGAGTGTGTAGTTGGTTGTTACGAACGGCCAAAATGCGGTTGCCAGCTTAACAAACCGTGACCATATTGCTTTGTCTGCTCAACTATTTTTCCTAAAACAAAAGTTTACATCAAAACTCTAAGACCAAACCACTAAGCTATCTTACCAAAAGAAAAAAAAAAGTTAAATATGGTGTGTGAAAAGTTAATGCAAAAAATAAATAGATAAATAAAATGACCTAAAATGTGTTCTAGAAACAATTGTAAATACATGATTCTTTTGCATCCCAAAACTCTCAGCGGAAATATTTCAGAAAGTCAGCGGCTGTGATAGAAGCTTATCTGCTTCTTCACTTGCCATTCCCTTTAACCACTCGGGCCCGCAGTCTCACTCACCACTCTAGGATAACCCGGTGGGCTGGTTAACTGAATAAGAAGCAACAGTGTCACAGAATAACCCGCTGACCTTTCGCCTCATCTCACCCCCAGATTGGCTTCCCTGTCCAGACTGAATTACAGAGCTTCGCCGGACAGAGATGTGAAATTGCCTATCACATGATGCGATAAAAAACCCATTACCATCTCCAGACCTCTTCTTCGATCTGTCTTGATGCGAATCAGCGAACAAGAAACCCGACTTTGGCAAAGTTTTTTTTTTCCCCGCTTCTGTTCTATAGACATAGCCCTAAATGTGGAGACAAGTCAACACCATTTCCAAATAACAAGGCATTGCCATGTAATGCTTCCCGCAGCCGACGTCTGCTCTTCTTATCAAAGATAAAGAATCAGACAAAGGTGAAAACAACATTGGCCTTCCGACGACAACACCTCCGTGAAAAGGATTCATCATATTGTTGTTGTTTGGTTGGTTGGTTTTTTTTTTTTTGATTGTTTGTTTTTTGTTGTTTTGTTTGTTTGTTGTTGGTTTTTTGTTTTTTATTTGTTTGTTTGTTGGATTTTTTTCTTTTTTTTTTTTTTTTTTTTGGTTGACTTTGCAAGACGACACACACACACACTCTTTCCTTTTTAAAAATATGTTACAAAAGTTCGTATGTCGAAATCCATATATTGATATATATATATTACTGCTAGGACTGTCATACTGCATCTCATTTGCTTTTACTTCTGGACCAACAAGGTGAATCCAGAAATCACTCTAATGTTAAATAATTAGTCTCACGACCAAACAAACAAACACAAAGTGAACTCCAGACAGACTAAATCGCCAAGTTAAAGCAAACCAAGGAAGGACGGGTCGTCAGGAGAGGTTTGTAATGAGGCAGGTGCCGAGAATAACCGAGAGTCTAATCCAAGGAAATAACACGCTTGAAATAACACGTTAGTCTCACGATGTTCATGAGGGGAAAATTCGCCCACTTCCAGAGACCAAATTAGGTGAGGGCAAGACTAGACAGGGAAGAAAACGATTGTTGCTTTCGCGGGGATAAGATCCAGAAGTGCTCATGTGAATTATTCGCTCTGCTGCAATTTTGACGAATAACAGTTTAGGGCTATTATTTACATTTGATTGCTCGATGGATATCTTTACAATCTGATTTCTCGGGAGTAAACAAGTTGTCTTGTGTCTTAGTGCCAGAAACAATGCTCTCACAATTAGGCGCCTGTCTGATTTCATGTCAGGGCAGGATCGGAAAGGAAAATGAGACAGGTGTAAATATTGTGTCTGGTGGCGATGAATGGTTCATATACCTGAATACGATGCGGAATATTTCAGGTTCTGCTAAACAAGGAGACCGGGGCATGGCCGATCTGTTTCGTAGGCCGATCTCTTAATTTGTCCAGAAACCCACTCATCTGGATCCGTTGTTGCGAAGAGAGGCAGAGTTGTAACCCTGGGGGCAAAAAGGGGAAGCACAATTTCTTAATCTTAGCTACGGAGCTGGGTCCAGACCCTGCAGAGTATCTTTGCCACTGTTTTGTAAGTGCGACGTAAGACAACATCCGCGGGTCTAGACACCTCTATATTATTGAAGACAGAAAGCTTTTCTTACTTTCCTCATTTTGCCCTGGACGACGCCTCACTCTCACTTCATAGCTACTCTCTTGTAAAGTTTGCTGGCTTACTGAAACTCGTGTTTGGGGCTCCTTGTATCATCACTTTCTCTGAGGAGAAAATGCTGTAAAGCAGAAGAAGGATGAATCATGGCGGTATAGCGGGGTAAAAAGAAACTTAAAGGGGATAACGTGTGACAGTTGTGGGATTTTGAGAGGATTGGACCGTTTGTGAAACAGCTCTATGGAGAATTGTGTTTTCTTGAAGAAATGAGTCCCCAGTGAGTGGCATGGGCAAAACTTTCACAACCACACAAGTAGCTGCATGATGCATGCACGTGTGGCGCAGAACACAGACCAGGGACCGTCTTCATGAGGTGGGGATAAGTCGTTGTCCAGGGGTAAAATGGGGAAAACCGCCCAGACTCCGAATATTGCTTTATGTTACTTTACCTTAGGGAATCTTTGCCACTGATTTATAATTATGGTCCCAGTGGTAAAGTCAGCGTCCGTAGGGTGTGGACATTATAACTACGGAGTCAAGACGCTTGCCCTTGATTTCCCCGGGACAACGACTTACCCTTGCTTCATAAATAAACCCTTAGCTATTTTGTTTTATTTTCATGTCTTGCGAGAATAAACTCCAAAACGTGTGCAATACTATTAAATAACCACGAAAGAGAGAATCGGTTAAATATTAAAACTTCAAGTGAAAGCTTCGTCAGACTGTAATATTTGTCATCATCACAATTGTTGTTGTAATATTGATGAAAGTGGTTTTAAGGGTTAGCATTAAAAGTGGGTGGTAGCAGAATAAAACTATTGTAAAGACATGCACGGGAATAGTGCACCTGCTGGTAGGAATCTGCACGGGCGAACTCAACGACACATCACACGTGCAGCGCATTCAGCTCGCCATCAACATACGGGGCTCGCAGGAAAGGGGGAGACTAGGGAAGGGGCTTGAAGGTTCAGCTTAGTCCATCCAAGAAAGCGACTGAGACAGAGAGAGGAGGCAGAGAGAGGATGGAAGCTTGAGATGTAGAGAGCCAGAGAGCAGGTATTGTATGGATGGCACTCCAGGTCGTAATTACAAACGGCTGCACGGCATTATACTTTCCCGCCAACCTCGTCCTGGCGGATGGTCTACGGGTTCGTTAACAGCCTGAAAGTTCAGACGGAAGAAGCCAGCAATAATGAGGTAATGCAAGGTTATTTTGAGCCGCATTCATCCGGATATGGAACTAGAGAACTGCTGGCTTCTTACTTTCCTCCCCTATCATCCATCCCTACTCCCCTCTCTTCTTCTCACCATCTGTCTTCTCCAACCCCATCTCTCTCTCTCATTCTTTCTCCTTTTTCGTCTTTCTGTCTCCTGTCTCCCTATCTCCCCTAAACAAGGTTAAGACAAACGGGAGCAGCACGCACCCGTGTGTTCGTAGCAGTTTACAGCTCACTTTCCCACGCCTGCTGTTTACACAGCGTCCAGGACAGTCTGCTCAGTGTGGTGAGGGTGTGACTGAGAGTGTCTTAATTTCCTTCTTCTCGGGGCTATTGTTTGGGTCCATTTGTTTATGGAACTGCTCATGGGACATTATGCATTCTTTCTTTACAATGGAGAACTGCTTGCTTATCACCTGTCCTAATTCTCGCGCCAGCCACGCCGCATATGTGCAAAACGTCCGAATATGAGAGGTAACCCCTGGCAACCAGGTATCTGGGTTTATGATTCAATTTATTGTTGGAAAATCTGGGATACTAAGGAACCAATATCAGCATAAATATATATTTGGCAAGGGGCACTTCATTACTTTTATATATTGTGAATGTTCTAGGGGAGAAAGGAAAGAATTATGAGGCAACAATCAATGTGGGTTTTATTTTGAAAGTTTTGACAACCTACAAGGTGATCTTTGTGTCATTTAAAGACAGGTTTAGTGTGGGGACTTCAATCTGACATCATAATATAAATATTGCATGTATTAGTAGATTCAAATTTTGGTCGGTGAAACTGGGGGATGGGACATGGTAGAGGTTGTATCTAAAATAAAACTTTCACATCTACATCATCCTTGTATCTCCTCACACCACTACTCCCCCTAAAAAATTTGGCATCCAGTAATGAACACTCATATCATGCGGCACGAGATCAAAGAGGCAGAAATATCTTATAAAAAGCAACAGTCGCTTCAAAGCTGATATTCTGGTGGTGGTTCATCAGCCTAGCCTGGCAGGCCAAGAGCAAATGCCAACAATCAGAAGCGAGTAATCATCACTTGGCATTATCTTCCCTGGGTGTCTCTCCAAGAGCTCACGCCCTGCAGCAATGGCTCCTCGTCTGTCGTCTGCCATGTGTAGCCTCCAAGACTAGAGAAACATTTGTCTAGCTCGTGCCACGTCCAGCCTACATGGCTAGAGAAGCATTCAACATCGCTGCTGAAAGTTTGCACCAGAAGAACTGGACAGGTGTTTGTGCTTATTGCTTGCAATTGTCTCACGTGTGAAAACACGAAAATGTCACAAGATACACCGCTCCTGTGGAAAATACACCTCCGTGGGTGTATTCCCACTCCTCACACACACACACCCTCTTCATCAAAGAGTATACAAATCTCTGAAGCCATATCGTTATTAACGGCGATTACTTATCACGTGACCAGTAAACAGCATCTGATGACAAGGTTCCTGCCCTCCTGATCTCCTCCACAGTGATAGCCGCAGCCATGGGTGACCCGACCTAGTCGTCCGGCCTCATTTGTAATCGTGTTTCCTACATTACCTGCCAGTCAGCGCCCCCTTGTGACCGGCGTTGTGACAGTAGCATTCCTGTTGTCAAGAACATTCCGCAAACGGACATGGTGAGATTTATCTTCCGTACTCTTTGGAAGTCTATGTTTACTGGAAAATAACGGTGAAATCCTGATAATGACAGGTCTTCTGGCTCTGTCTCTCTTTTCTGGTGTATACACTCTCTCTCTCTCATGTCTTCCGTAAATATGTGTTAGACCATAAATAAACGACACAGTGATATATTTTACTTTCGTTTTGTATTTTTGAATTTGATCTTCTCGCCAAAAGTGATGAAACTATGGATGGAGTCCAAATAGGACGAATTTTACCCTGATTTTGGAAAGGTCATTGGCTCATCTAATAAATTGTTTGTTCTCTCTCTCACTCACACACAGTCAGTTAGGTGTGAGAAATTGTTGAAAGCGAAGTCGCGAGGCTATTGACTCGCCATCTTAGCAGGCGATCGCCATGCCGTCCATGGCCGCGGACATCTTTTGATGAGGTCCGGTCCGCGGTGGCCAGCGACCTGATGAGGTGGGGTCGATTTCCGCTGGGGGCAGCTGCTCTTGTGGGATTAGCAAGCACGGAGGGCAGTTTTAAGCTGACGTACCCTCCATTAACCACGCCGGGGGTCTCGAAAGTTAAACACGATGACCACTCCTATCACTCCTATAATGAAAGCACTTCCGCAGATTGAGGTCCGTTTTCCTTTCCTTTCCTTCATTCCAAGTACCAGCCACAGCTTCGCAGGAATAGTTGTCTGAGGATAGCAATCTGTGCAATATAGGGTGAGGTCTCACATTGTCATCAATAAATGTTTGTTAACGACGATGTTGATGAAGACGACCTCAGCATGGTGATGATTTGAAATGCGGAAATAATTTTCTGTTCGTAGGTAGCACGACGTTTTGTTTTAACTTTGTTTAGGAGAGATAGGGAGACAGAAAAAAGACTAAAAAGAAACAAAACAGAAGAGAAAGAGAGAGATGGGGAATGGGATGGAGACAGGTGGTGAGAAGAAGAGAGTGGAGTAGGGAGCGACGAATGGTATGGGAAGAAAGCAAGAAGCCACCAGTTTAGTAGGGAAAGGAGTAATTCTTCACAAAGACCCCTTCTTTATCGTCTGCACATCAGACAAAGTCATCTTTATGTTGAAGGATTTATTACACCACCATACAGAGAAAGATAACATTTTTTGCAGCATTTTTTTTTCCCGATATTATAGAGTGCGATGCTGTGGTAGCACGAAGTGTTATCGCTGAAATCTCACCGGAAAGCCCAGAATAATACAAAGCAAAGAATTTTCAAAATAAAATTTATGACAGACATGCTATTCCGGGCAAGAGTCTCTCTAAATTTGCATGTTTAAAAACACCGTGGTTTTATGGCTGTTTGACAACAACCCAGCCTTGCGATAGATATCGTCCGGGGTCCTTCCTGCCGAGCTGGAACACAGTGTCACTGGGAAAGGAGGAGGGATGAAGAATTCTTCAGAAGTGTGTGTTTATCTTCGCCACTGCACGCATGCACGCGAGTTTTATCAAAGGAAATAATGTTGCTTGCAAACCACAGGGTGATAGCTTTACATGTGGGGCAAACGGAAACACATGTCTACATTCTATAGAAGAGAATGTTTGTTACAAGCGCCTTAACAAATTTGATTTGTTGTTGTTATTTCTTTACATTTTCAAACCACTCATGTGCTCACACAGAGACTTGTGTGTGTTTGTGTATCAAGAACTTTCTAAATAAAAATCATTTGAGTAACTGAAAATTAAAAAAAAAAAAAGTATGACGAGAAAGAAGAATTTTGTAACAAGTGATAGATGAAGAAAGGAGAAGGAACACGTGACAAAAAAAAATAAATATAACAACAATAATAATAACAACAATAATAAAATAATTTCACTAGCATAGCGCCATATCGCCTTATGTCTGTCCTATGGGCAAGCTGACGGCACTTCCAAAAAAATATATATTAATCATTTTTACAACACATTTTAGTTCACACATTTCGTCAGGAGCACAGTACTGACTGGTCTTAGCTGAATACAATGTTGTAAGAGCAAATGCTTCAGAAACACAAATAAAATACATTTACAATGACAGTCGACACTTCAAGAAGGACCTCCGCAGGTTGTGGGACACTTGGGCCTACAGGAGGGTGTGGTTTGGATCTTGTCTACAAAGATGTTAGAAGCCAGTAGGTGTTGGTCGTTAACGAGGTGCTTGTCGTTGTCGATGCCTCATGAATAAAATGCCCCACACCCCCACGGGGGAAAAATCCAGCAAAATTGCAACCAGTACTGCCGACAATCCCTCCAACAACGAGACTCACCCAGCTTTTCACGAACTCTGAAAATCTCATCAGCTTCCATGTTTACAACTGGTAAACGGATATTTTTTTTTAGTCATGATTCCTGCTAAGAGCTTCTTAATGAACCATAACAATGTTTTCAATTATGGATTATGTCTGCCAATTTTTTGCCCTTCCAGAGGCTTCATGAACAGCTTGTTTTTTTGTAATAAAAAATGGAAATAGAAAAGCTTACAGATCAGAACTAATTTGTTTTTAATTACATTATAGATACTGTCTCTCTCCTATAGAAAACCCGCAAATATTTCCGGCGGAGTGATTACGACAGCAAGGGCTGTACTCCAATGGTAGATGCTACCGAAGCCTTTAAAAACGATAAGCTGTTAGGGAAGTGTCTGGCAAATTCTGCAAGTAAGCCTTCTTGACAATCTTAGTCTCCCAGTGTGGCGGCAACACAAGACATCAACACTTCTCTTTGTGTGGTCTGGTCTGACAGCAGATCCCCGAAGACGAGGAATGGGTCTTGGAAAACACTGGCAAGCACTGGAGGTAGGGAGCTCCGGCTCCAGGGAGTGCTTGGCAAACAGTCACGGTCTGTAAAAAGAATACTTTATGACTGCTTTTCGCCAACAAGCATCCGATAGCTGCTGGCCAGAGTGAAATGTTCACAAGGAGAAAGAAGTCTGGGATTCTAATTTTGTTTCGGGGGCTGAATCCAGGCATCGGCAGGCGGATTTTCGATATCGTTCAAGAACTGTAGTTGCCAAACCGACCAGATGCTGATGTTGATTGTGTGCGCAAGTCGACAAGTTTTGGGGTTTTTCTATTTTTTTTATTATTAAACTCTGTTCAGTAAAGTCCTTATGTCATATCTGGGTGCGATGAAACAGATACTTTTTTATACCACGTAAAATATTTAGAAGTATTTGTGTACAATTTCTGGTGCCAGGAATGGCCGGAAAAGCCGATAAAAAATAGCAAGTGCGGATGTGCTTGCATACCATCTGATATATATATATAGAAAGCAGCAGGAAAACATATTGGATACTTTAACACGGTGAACATCAACAGATTTCAAAAGAAGCAACTGGTTGAAATGAACCATTCTTGAAGCAAAAAGTTTTTTTTAATGCAAAATAATTTTAAAATGAAATGGGACCAGCAGAATTGATTCTTTTATTGAATACTACTTATAATTTATCACATCTAGATAATTAAATTCTTTGAAACAATAATTGTGATGCTGGAAGGTTAAGTATGTGATGCACTTTCTCTTTTTTGTCAAATGACTGTCATCAGTCCGTAATCGCGCACAAAACTAAGATGAAAATAAATCGTTTTTTCTCTTTACTACACCTCACCCACCTAATTATGTTTCTCGGCGCCTGTTTCCAAATGACCACTTGTGCAAAGTGTGCTCCAGCACCACACATGCATGCCCAGACCATGTATAATAAGACGGGTAGAATTTAATTACCTACACTTGGCGGTGGGCTAAGTGGCTCCAGAGAGGGGTGGAGGACCATCCCCGACGAAAGGGGATGGATGTAAACCGAGGTTCTTGCCTCGGATGCCTAGTGGCTGTGTACCGCAGATATTGTTCACACCAAACTAATGAAAGCTCACCTGATCTTAACAGGCGGCGAATGTCAAAGTAACCCACCTATCAAGTGTCACCCACCCATGGCACACCCTTATCCTCTCGGTGAATGAACTGACTGGTCTGGGAGGAAGAGACGAGGGTGCTGTTAAGGATCCTCCACTGCCAGGGAGTGGTGAGTTGTCTAGCTATATAACATGTGATTGTGAAACAATGGGTGATGCCGGGTACTCGAGCATGTTCACGCCCTGCACCCGTCGACTGCCGAGTGATAAACCCAGGAAACGGCGACTGGGATCTGTAATATTCAGGTTATATAGCAGGAAGCTCTTTAATAAAAGGATATACAGTGATACCTCGGTTCTCGAACGCCTTGTCGACCAGGAAATTCGAGAAAATTTTGTCTGAATCCGAACAAATATTTGGAACTCGAACATCGAACGTCCGAGATGAGCCGACACAGCAGCAGAAGGATATGGTGGAAGAAATTTCTTCTGAAGAAGAGGAGAGAGTGAGGATATTTCTAGTGGCCTTATTCATGAAATGTGTGCAAAATGGGCAGAAATCGCAAATTGATGATAAGTAGTAGCAAATAGAGCAGTTAACATTTTTAAAGACAATGTTATGTCCACTTCCGCAAAATTTTGCAAAGGAGAAAAAAACAACAAACAATTGATAAATTCTTCCGTAAAGAAATCAGACAAGCAACTGCAGAGCAAGATTCTGATTCTCCTCAGCAAAAGATACAGAGAACAGAAACACCCGAAGAGCAGTTACCCTCTGTTTTTATTGAAGAGGACCATCCCCTCCTCCCTCCACATTCATTCCCTCCTGCCATAAAGTTTGGTACAGGTACAGTAAATGAAACACAATTTACTGTACTGTACAGTACATTTTATTTTTTTTTGTTTTTGTTTTAATAAATACACTTTTATTTCTTATTTCTTGTTGAGACTCATGATACAAATTAGGCCAGTAAATAGGCATTTTCTGGGCTTGGAACGAATTAATCCAGTTTCCATTATTTCCTATGGGTTTCATTGCTTCGGTTCTCGAACAATTTGGTTCTCGACCGTCCTCCCGGAACGAATTATGTTCGAGAACCGAGGTATCACTGTATACAAGAAACCCTTAACATCTCACAAGACATTTAGCAGAGAGCTACATCTCATTTAGTGAAGTAGCCGACAAGGATGTATAACAAGCTCTGCAAAATTTCTTTAAAAAGTTTACCACCAAATCATATGTATACCAAACCTATAAAGTTAAAAAAAAATTTACAAGGAGAAAATATAGAACTCAATGTGACTACGGGTAATCGTTTTTACTATTTTTCCCTTACAATGGCGGCGTGAGGTCAACAGTGACTAGTGTTCAGCTGAAGAACAAGGACTCCCAATTATGCCAAGAGAGAGCGACTTTATGTTATCTCCAAACTACTTTCCTTTCCACCCATGCCAGGTCTTTTCTTTGTGTGTCGGTAGTTTATCATCCTTGAGAAATCAAGACTGATTTACAGTAGTCAGCCTGAAAGATTTCTGGAAACTTCAGCGTGATTGCCTATACAGTGTTCAGCTCTTGTTCGTGGATAATGGAGACCAACATGTGAAGGTACACCCAATGCTGGTGTTCTCAATGCCTCTTAATTAACCTGAAACCTAAAAGGAAGAAGCTTGTCGTGAATTCTATTGATATAAATAGCTCAGATGAAGAAAAATTCCCTACGAGATTAATGTGAAGAGATACATATGTAGTCCTTTCTCCTGATGAAAAAAGTTATCTCCGGAATTAATGAAAGCAGGTGTTTTAAAAGCCATTTCTCAAATGAGAATCATTGAATGTCAGTTGAAGGGAGAATATAAAATATTCTGAGTGCATGCTACATTGAAAGAAAAATGTCAGTGAGCTTAATGTCGTATTTGTGCTCCGACCAATTTCATGTTTACTCAATCCCTCCCTATTTTTCCTGGAGACCTCCCCTGGCATTTGGGACAAACCCACGAGTTGTGCCAGGTTTATCAGTGTGAAGATTCTGTGCTGTCGAAGTCAGGCAAGCTGATACTTCCAGGCGATACCGGGAGGTGCGAATGCTTTGGTGATGCCAGGTTAATTCAAATCGGGTGGTTGTTGTTTTTTTTTTGGGGTAGGTGGGGTGGGGAACGAATCTGACATTTTGAAGATATATTGTAGCAGCACGCTGTCCATATGTTCTCTGTATCTTAGCAAAGAAACATGCATCTTTAAAAACACGCTCACAAACTTTGCCAAATGAAAAAAATGCAAGACCACTCAATTGGATGGAAACAGCTTAACACTTTACTGACATCTCAACATGACAAAGTAACCTGTAAACTCATCTTCATGTGCATTTCTATTACTTGTTACCTTTACCAAAAGTTCTCAAACTAAACTTTGAATGCCTGTACTGGACATTAAGAAGTCTTTCCCCATTCACTTATAAATCATTCTAACACCGCAGGCTTTCTTTTAGTCTTTAACCAACCAAAAACGTTTCCTTTCTTGAATATAGAAGAATAACAATAAAGAATAATACAAAATGTATTGGCTGTTTCTATCAAGCTTTCTGAACATGAAACACTGCCATTTACACGAGAAACTACGCACGAATTTTCATTTCACAACCAGCCTGTCAGTGAGAGAAGAAGAAAGGGATGAGGATGACAACAACGAAGAACAAGAAGAAGAAATGACATGGCCAGGTCTTTGTTAAGACCGAGAATCGAGTTCACAAGAACTGACGAGAGCAATCCTCATCCTTCAGCCGCTTGTGTTACAACGAGTTTTGTCTCGACCTCATCACTACGTCGTCATCACGTCTCTCGCACGTTCATTCACTCCAGCGTCTGCTTGGAGGTAGCAATGGAATCCCGTGAATGGGACTAACTGGCTTTAAGCAAAGGTAAGCAATATATATATAAAGCTAAACGTTCGCCCATTCTATGTCTGAGGGCCCGGGTGCACAGTTGGCCAAGGAGTCAGGCTGTGATGTATATCAAACATCAGCAATGTAGCTGGCTGTAAACATCAGGATCCACTTAGTGAGACTGTGATCCCGGCCCTTGAAGGCTAAACATACACCACTATAATCTAATCACATCGATGATTCCAAAGAAAAAGAAAATGACATGGATGAGGAATAGAACTTTAAAAACCAATACTTTATTTTGGTAAATAATAACACTGGAAACAAATCAATGAAAGCAAAAACAAGCATGACAACAGCTCTACAAAGCAGACTAATGTACTAAACTCATACCTATGATGAGGGTTGATAAGACAAATGTTTCTGTTTAACAAACCGATCAAAGACTGGGCCCGAAAAACAAAATCGCAAGGAACAGCATTTTGTGATTAAAATGTTTCCCAGTCCACAGATAACAAGTCCTTACGACTGAAAGACTTAAATTATCGGTATTCCTTCACATTCAACATAAAACATAAGGATGGTTGGGTGTTGGAGTTTTAAACCGTGCCAGCAACTGCAGAACACACGGATGGCTGGTTGTTTGAGATTTCCGCCATGACAGCAAGTACTGAACATACGGAGAAGTTGCAAAGAACACTTTGCCTTAAAATGTTTGTGAATTCTGTCAACTTCTGTTTTTAGTAAACGGAACATCTAAAAAAAAAATGCTACGTTTTCTGCTGATGCAAGATGTTTGTTTGTAGTTTCTGGGTTCAAAACCAACAGTTTTTATACGTGTTTCAAGCTTAAAGTTCTATTTAATTTTGAACACATATAATCCGTCTCTTTCTTTCACACACACATACAATTTTTCCTAGATAAAATGAAGTGAAAAAGTCTTTCAGAAATAATTTATACAAGGTAAACACAAAAACATTTTAATGTCTTCTAAAAAGATGGAGAAAATAATTCATAAATCCAATATCTAGCGACTTCGAAATTTTCTTTGCGTGATAAGCATAACTGTTAAAAATAAAAGTGTATAAAATGAAAGAATGAAATAAGACAATCTTAATTTATAGTACACACAATAATACTTCCAGCGAAGCTAAGGTAACGGGTGCACCGATGTCTCTCTTTTGGTTTCTGCTGAACACAGTATTTTCCAATACAGAACTGGAAATCACAAGAAAAAAGAAAACACGACAAGTAGGAGAATGAAGATTGATGTGGAGATTTTGTTGTTGTTTTTCTTTACTACATAGACAATCTTTGCTTATCACCACAACTTGACGAAAGAGAGGATAGTTTCTTATTTCAGAGAAACGGGGGAGAAAGCTAACGAGGAAAGGGATGAACGAGAAGAAGAAAAAAAAAAAAAACAACTGAGGAATGGTTGAATCGTACAGATAGGCACCTCTCTGGAAACCTGAAGTAACCTGTCGCACCGACTGTGCCAGATTCTGAACACATACCATCTGTTGAAACATCCAGGACGAGCTAGAAACACGAGGAGAAAGGACAATGAAGGAAGAGGTGCAGTAAGTTCATGAAAATAGTGTTCAGCGATGGGCGGGTGAAATAGGGTGAGTGATGGCGAGCATAGGGGACGGAAAAAACCACAGCGATCGAGCACAAAATTCCCGAAATATGTTCTTTGAAAATGCAGACAACCCAGCATGCATTATGCGAGTCAGTTAAATTCATACTCATGCGCGAACAGTAAATGTGAAGTTAGCAACAAAGCAACGGCCATTTGTGACAAGGTAAATAATAAATAAGACCATTGTAGCAGGTGAGGAAGACAGCACACTAGTCAGACTATTCTGAATGGACAAAGGCCAATACTTGAATTGTCAATCTCTGAAATATAGTAAGATGTTTAAACACGTTTTCACATAAGAAATAATAAAAGAAAACATTTGTGTGTGTGTGCAATATATATAATTGATAAGCCAAATTTTCGAGAATATCGAGGTATCTGCCAAGTTTTCTCACACCTTCTTTCACAGGTCACCTAGTAACAAATACACTTTTAAAATTCTGTTAAGCAAGTGACAGATACTTTTTACTATTATCTTGGTAAACAAGTGACAATTTTACTTTGACGGTGGTCATCAGAGTAACAAACATTTTCACTTATAAAAGACATGTTTAAAATCCTGTTAGCAGCCGGTAAACCGTGTCAATGAAATTTGCAGTCTGCCTTCATTAGAAGAAATCGCTTAAGCTAATCCCAGATGTATCATTAAAACAAAACAGTACAACATTCTACATTAACTACATTGAATTCTTTTGAATGTTGGTGGCACTGCATTGTTATCCATCTTTACGGACTGCTTCTGCAGTAGACAATCACCTCTCACACATAGTTTAAATGTACGGGAGTCTGTGCGAGTTGTGAGACTAACTTTTGCTTATTCTAGAAGTTCCTCTTCGACATTAGCTTTGTCAACGTTTGCCGCTGCTCGCTGGTGCAGACACATCCATAATCACAAACAGCACAGTTTTTCTTTTTCTTTTCTTCTTTCTTTTCTTTTCTATTTTTGTTTGTTTGTTTGGTTTTTTTTTTGTTTGTTGAGAAAAGTGGCCTGCAGAAATGAAGTAACAAATTACATGAAGACGCCAGGAAACGTTAAAACCAGACACAGTGAAGTCAGCGAGGGAAAAACAGAAAGCTGTAGAGAGCGGGGTGAAGAGGTCAACCCTTGAGCCAGTCGCCAACTTGCACGTGGCTTTCAGACAGCACAGCCCATGCGCTGGAATCACGTGCTACTTCGACAGAAATCAACTGTTGTGACTGAACCTCGAGGTGTGTGCACCATTATGCTGTCTACTCTTCCTGCTACTTGCTCGTATATTCTTGAGAACTGTCAGACTTCAGTGGCAACATGCAGCACTGCTGGTCTCCTTCAGTTTAAAGGCTTTTGTTGGATGATCGAATACTGATAAAAGACAAAACCTAACCAATCCGCTGATCAGACGTCTACAGGTCAGGTCGGGTCATCACCAGACTGGACTGTGCATGATGCCACAAGCCCTGTTTGTGCTCGCTCCTAGCTGGTGAGAGAAGACTAGTCTGGTTTCTTCAGCAAGTCGGAGCGATGTTGCTAGAAGACACTGAACAGAGTCACAGACAAAGGAAAAAGAGGAAAAATCACGATGTTCGACATAATCTACATTGGCTTATAAAACAGGATGGAATCCCGAGGGATGGTCCACCACGCCTGGGATTTTCTCTGGTCAGTGGTTTCATGCTTCTCTTTGAAACACACCTCATTTCTACCTTTTCTGATGCGTCCTCTGAGTAGGTGACTTCCAGAAGCGAACCTCGCTCACAAATGTTGATGCCTTTGATTGTGCTGACTGCAGGAATCTAGCATGCACGATATAAACTGCTTGAACTCGTGTTTGTCTTCAGGTTGGTTTGCTATGTTGATGATTGTTGCATTTTGTCCAGGTGAAAACTGCCCCTCAATATTTCCAGGTGAAGTGCCCAAAAGTGCGCATGAATCTTTTCTTCTGCGTCTTGTGGCGTGGGTTCCGGCTCCTGTCCCTGATCTTCCTCCGCCGACGGCGCATGTCCTTCTTCCTCTTCCTGCGATTGCGTCGCTCCTTGTCTTCCTTATTCTTGTCCCCTTCGTCGCCTGTGTCGTTTCCGTTATTATTCTTTCGTTTCCTGGGAGCCGCGGCGTCTCTTGACACACCGACATCGCTTGTTTCATCCTCACCGTCGTTGTCCTCCTCTTCCTCCTCCTCGCCGACGGCGTCACGGTCGTAAGGGGAGGCAACGCTGGAGGTGGTGCACGCCCCTGCATGCCGCACTCTGATCCTGACGTCCTCCTGGCAGGCGGCGATCTTCATGTGACAACGGGACGGATGCGTCCTGCCGTCCGTGCCGCACACGGCGCGCTGCTTGCGTCTGCGGCACGAGGTGGGGGTGTCGCATGTGCGGCTTGGGGGACTAGTTCCGGAGGCGGGCCGTGGCACGCTGTGGGTCGGTCTCTGCGCCTCGGTCTGCGCCTCATTGGCGCCTTTGTTGTCGAGGGCGGGACAGGCACCTTTCCGCAGCATCTTGATCTTGGTGCCAGAGTTGCATGCAGCGATCCGCAGGTGACAGCGCGAGGAGTACGTCCGCCCGTCGGTCCCACACAGCGGCCGCTGTCGGCGACGACGACAAATGTACTCACTCGGACACGTGCACAGGGGCAGGCCCTGCATGTTCTCCACGCACACCTTGAACTTCGGGCATTCCACCTGTTTGCAGGCACTACCTGAAAGTACACACCAAGAAAAATATGGTCAGGAACAATATAATGCTGGTTGCTTGCTTGGTTTGGCGGGAAAATGCTTTCACACTAGGAAGGAAGAGGGAGGGGGACCGGAGTACCCAGGGAAAACCGCCGACGGCCAGCAAGTGGTCACATACTAGTGTCCCGAGACGAGAACTGAACCAAAACCTCTCACTGCAATGGTGACAAGCGAGTGTTTTAATCACTACACTACCAGGGGCCACCAGATACAATGCCCTCTATCAGTTTTTTAAAAATCTAATTTTTTAATTTGGGGATGGGGGAAACTAAATTCCAGTAAGAAATCGAAAACATAATTTGTGTTATCTTAACCAATGTCTTCTTGAAATGTCTTGTCTCATCTCAAATTCCTGATGTCTTTTTCTAAATAAACAACACAATCGAATTTGTTCTTAAAAGTTTTAATTTTTAAAATCCCTTTACGCGAGACATTTGAAGGGTTTACCCTTCTCACACATTCTCACTAAATCTCCTCTTGCTATGGTTCTGCTTCGGCTCCCTTTTCTTAAGGCATTCTCCCCTTTCCAAGTGTGTGCACTTAAATCAAAGGGCTTAACTATCTTCAGTGGCTATTTTCTTTTACTGTTGGTATCATGTCGGCCTGTGCCCCATGTCCTGATAGCTTCCAAAAGAGCCCTGATACTGGCCTGGCTTTCCTAACCTGATGACAGGCCCTGTGTTGTGCCGCACACCTATTGTCTTTACCTGCAAGACGACGCCCGTCCTCCATCTTTCCCTAAAGTACAGGTATTGTTGCTAGGCTGGCGGAATATGTCTTTGGTTCTCTGGGCTGACACGTAAAATTGCTCTGCCATCTGTTCCCTATTTTGCGATGAGCTTGCTTTATAGAAATGTCCCAACTTCCTTTGCTGACATTCCTTGGTGTCTCCTTTCGCGCCGCCCCTGCCTTAATCACTGTCATCATCTTAGGGGAAGGGACGAAGAAAGAGAAAAGTAGAAACCCTTGTTTTTCTACAGCCAGGACCACGAGGACCTAGATTGTGCGGAAATGTCTAATGATTAAACTAGATATGCGACTGTAGTTTCTAGAAGATTCCTTATTTCTAAAGCTATTTTTTTATTGTTTGAATAGAATACGATATGAGACCCTGTTAGTGGTTACAACAGAATACAAAGAGCTAATGAGAGGTGAAATTCGGTATACTACTTGACCAGAATGAAGAAATTATACAATTATTATCTCACAGTTGAAATCAGGGTTGGTGTGAGAGTATTGCAGGTCCCTCATTGGAATTTCAAGGCATGTGACTATCGTGCTTTTGTGAAATACTCCCTCCAGCCCACCTCCACGAAGA
This sequence comes from Pomacea canaliculata, assembly GCF_003073045.1. Taxonomy (NCBI): domain Eukaryota; kingdom Metazoa; phylum Mollusca; class Gastropoda; order Architaenioglossa; family Ampullariidae; genus Pomacea; species Pomacea canaliculata. The sequence continues at coordinate 12,822,199 of NC_037597.1, forward strand.
TACATCTTTTTAATTGTACTCAGACAGGACAAATCGCTTACAACATGTTGATCTGGAGAGAGAAACTTTGTTCACCCCAAAAGTTCCCACATGGCCGTGTGTTGTGTCTGCGTGCATGTCGGAAGGCCGCCAGGTTTCATTAAAAGCCAGTGCTTCCATCTGTCTACACAAAATCGACCGTTTTTGAGACGATCGGGGCAAAACGGAAGAAGTGGAGGCAGGCTAGCCTAAACAAAACACCGGAGATATAAAAAAAAATCCCAGTTTGCCCTGGAAGCCATGAAATCCATTACCAATACAATGAAAGAAATGCGAGCGCTGAAAGCGGAATCAGATGTTAACAAGCCTCGAACTGATCTCTGCCCTGCTACTGTCTTTTGTGAGGCAGACACCGACTGGCAATGACTGGAGATGTGGAGGGAGTTGGGTTTGTTGAACGAGTGGGAGGCTGATGTACGTTTTAAGTGGTGTTGGGAACTCGATATCAGGGTAATTCTTGAGAGAACTGATCCTTCAGCACTATATGAATTCATGTCCTTAATTTAGTCATCTAACATATTCTCGACATCATCTCTAAGCTATGGCTTGTGGTTGATAATGAGAACACGCTATCACCAGTTTCTCTGAACACCAAACTACTTTCATGAAATTAAGCAAATGAAAAGACCACTTATCCAATTACAAAACTGTACACACAATGCTCGTTAATGGAAAACGATGCCAGCAAAAGGATAGTTGTGGATACGGATGTGACTGCAGTGTGTGTCTGGGAGCGCACGTGCATGATCAATTAGAAGCGGGGTGTCAACAGTGCGTTTGTAAGCGCGTTGTGGCCACCAAACTGTCACTTTAGTGTAGTCTTTAGACAGAGAAAGTGCTTAATATGCAGCTTGCAGCAGATCTCTTCCACATGCCGAAGTTTATGTGAAATTCCCAAGAGGCGTTTAGAAGGAGTTGCTATCTTTCCCCAAATCTTCTTGCTTGCAAAGTAAATATCAAATGATGGGAAATGAACTATGGCGAATGGCATTACGGGAATCGCCGCAGAGCAGAAAATCAGGGAAATCCATCAAGAAAAATAAAAAGTTTTCTGGCACTCGCTAACTCAATCCAGTCTTCGCACTAGAGAGTGCGTGAAGATTCGGTCAACGATGTTTGTGAAGCATCCTGACAGAGATTCACGTGTGAGGTTGCTGCAGTCACCTCCACCAACGTTTGCTCTACTTTAGTCTCTGCGGCGAAGGAGTCGCCGGTTTGGTGTTAAAGATCCCTCGGGATGCTTTATCGATGTTGAAACTGAAAATTAATGGGAGATCGTGAATATTACGGGTAAAAACTGTGGCTGAAAAGTTCTTTACATTACGAACAAGAAAGTCTATTCTCTTTGACCATCTAAGCGTAAAAGAAAGCCTGGAGTTGAGAACGGTTAAAAAAAAAAAAGTGCCCTCCTATCTTCCTCTCCCCTTCCAACGGCCCCTTTACCCGCCGACTGAGAGACCTAACCGCGCTCACCCGAGAAACAGTAACGCAGCGTGGAGGAAAGGGGAGGAAAGTCAAACAAACGCCACAGGCTGCGGTGTTTTCCACACCTGTGTGCTTTTTACTTCACACCTTGCGGCTTGGCAACAGAGGAAGCTGGGAGACTGCTCGTCTATCACGGGTGATTTCCCCCTGCCCGCCTGCTTTCTGAATCTCGGGATGCCAGCACGTGCTGTCAATAGCATTAATGTGTCAATAGAGAAACCGATCGCGGCCCCCGCGATGCTCCTCCCGTTTCTGTGATACCCCTTTACTTCCAGAGCGCAGCTTCCACACATCCCAACCCCACCCCTAAAAGTTCTTTCAATTATTTACATATTTTTTTGTTTTATATCATGACAAATATCACTATTTGATGTGTCTATTATGCACAAGTCATATCTCCCGTTAGTCGCTGATGAAATATCATCACACGGGAACATCAGTCCCTCCAAATCTTGAAGAGGGTGAATGGCAAAGCAGTGTGTCACGGATAATATTGTTGGTGTTACATGTAAGACCTACAGCAGTAGCCTGCTGCCCTTCAGTCTCAAACGCAAGGGCAAATACTTATTCACACGCCCTTCTGACAATTGTTATGGTCGTAAAGAATCTTAGGGGCAGAAAAAAAACCCTTCATTTCAAAAGACAATCTGTAGGAGTTTTCTATTTCAGCATTTGGGTTTTACTAGCGCTATTACCATTATCGGGAATGACTGCTCTACTGAACAAGTATTTATTATCCGTTTATCAACAATAGTCGAAATCTTTATAAGTACCTGCATGAAATTTTCCCCACACACTTTTCTGTCCAGGAGTGTTAAAAGGATCTAAGCTTAGCACGACTGTATGTCCAGGTCTGGGGGGTATCCCCCTTTTCATTCAGAAATAGCTTGTAATAAAGATGTCTTTGTTTGCCTCTACCCATAAAACGCAAAGTAAACGACATAAAATTATAACCCTCACCCAACCCTCGTCAGCTTTGTCTTTGTCTGTCCAGTTTACATCTGCTGGTCCTGTTCACTGTTAATGCTGAGCATTAAACGGTAAGATATAGACTTATAGGTGAAAACGTGTTGGAGGCAGCGCTGCTATGAAAGCAGCCAGCACCTTCAGAATAAATCACTAAGGAATGCCTCATGCAGGTTTCAGTCCACTCGCTGTAATGCAATGCTGCAAAGTGATTCTATCTTTTGTTTGCACGAGCCTGAGTCATTCCAGATACTGGACAGTTACACTGAACACATCTTGAGAGTTCTTAGACTTGACAACATACAATGATGCCGTCTTCCGATTTCTGAGAATAAAGGCTTTACAGTTGCTAAAGTGTTTACCTGTCTTCTGAAGGGCACGAGATATATAAATACTGTCATCGTCCCTGGCTAGGGAGGGAGGTAGGGAGGAGTTGTGAGTCAAGTCGGGGCTGCATGCCGAGCGTTCTTGGCCAGTCATTTCTTCACAGGCGCTAAGGTTTCGCGCCAGGGTCTGTCTCATCGGTGTTACCTTTGTCGCGTGTGGTAATTGGTGTCTTTGAACTTGTAAGATGAGCTCTGTGTCATTGATGAACATGATTTCAAAGGACGGGTACACAGGACTCGGTTAGTCGCAGGGCGTGGAGCGAGCGGGGCCCTGGCCATAAAGGGGCGAGCAGTCGGCGGCAATGAAGGTTCACAACAAAGCGCTCGGTGTCTGCTGCTGATGGCTGCAACGGCCCCGGATGTCGCTCTACCGCAGCTCGTGGTCTAACAAAGTGTTTTATGGTGTCTCGTCTGAGAAGCTCACAAGTTAGCACCTGGTTGTTGGAGCACATATCGCACGAGTGTCTCTCTAATCTTGTATATGACAATGCGTGAAGGTGTATTCTAGAGAAATCTGACATAGATATGTTTCTTTTATCTGTCTCCAATACATGTCTTTGATTCTCTTTATCACACAGGGTAATAAAGGATATATACAGACCCTTCACCATCTCAGCGGGCTGGCGTGTTCATGCGCCTGCACGTGCTACTCCACGGTTGAAATCCTAGTCCTAGGATAAGTTAATCCTTGATTCACGCGAACGCCTCCCTGCATTTGAGTTTCCCTAAGGCAAAATGAAGATCTCTTGGCAGCAGTTATACTATTTTTTCAGCGGTACACCTGAATACGACAGGTTCAATTTATCTTCAGAGATGGTGGGGGGAGCTGCGGCCAGCAAGTGCACCCCTGTTGGAGGTCTAATGAGTGAAAGAAGTTGCACTGTTGGCAGTCAGGTAGGTAAGCGTGGCAGCCAGTCATAGACCTCACACAAAGTTGCAGAGTTCATAGCACTGCCTCACTAGTCACAGGTGTAAATGTTTTAATCGTAAATTACTCTCCTTCCCCACACACACCCATGCCTAACTAGTTAGAGGTGTAATAATTAAATCGTAAATTACTCTCCTTTCCCACACACACCCATGCCGCACTAGTTAGAGGTGTAAATGTTTTTATCGTAAATTACCCTTTCCCCACACACACCCATGCCGCACTAGTTAGAGGTGTAATAATTCAATCGTAAATTACCTACTCCCCTCTCCTTTCCCCATCAACTCCCTTGTCGCGCAGAGCATGGAGCTGCGACCCGAACATGTGCCGCTTGAGGTTAACTCGGTGTAACACTTTCACACTGACCGACCGGCAGACACAACGAGAAACGATCCCCATGGTCTGTCACAGAGCATTAAAACCCAGTAGTACTCAACCTGGTGATCGGTAATAAATATATAAAAGCTGCTAGGCTCTTTTGTATATAAAACTCTCGTTACAGAAGAAGTGTAGGAGTGGAGACTGGGCAGGCTCCGGGTATCTACACGGCCCTGTTATTCCAGAAAGCTCATACCTCCATGGGCACCTGCTGCTCACGCTGGCTGTTAACGGTCAGCGCCCATTTGAACGTTCTGCATACGTCACTAATCAGGCGAGACTACAGATGGCGCACTTAGTCTCAAGTTTTCCTTCTGTTTAGGTGATAGTACAGAGAGCGGTCATCAGCAAGTCGAATTATTTGATAACACTTGTTTTAACTTCAAGATATTAATGTGACAGAGAGAGTGGGAGGAAGTTGAGGTGAGGAAGACTTTAACTTTTCGATGAAATGTGGGGAAGGGTGGGTGGTGCTGTGACTTAAACGAAATTAAAAAAAACAGTTCTTCCTCACGCCACCCGCCTGCTGCCCCAACAAATACGTGGTGCAAGCTAACAACAAACATCCCCCGATAAGCAGACATGCTGCTTTGTTCCTTCCCAGATTCTTCTGTTTTATCAATCTCATCCTCCTCTTTTCGCTCTATGCATATGTCGGTGTTAATGCGTGGGAAAAAGAAATTGCGATAAAAAAAAAAGTTCGACTGGAAAACTGATAACTCAGCTCTTTTATCATCCGTATGCTGCAACAGACTCCAACATAATCAAACAAGTTAGAGGTTACTGATAACCCGCGACGAGAAAAATGACAACAGGCTCCAACATCACTGAAGCCAAAACTACATTTTTGTTTTTAAAAGAAAAGTTTCATCACACCAAAAAAACACACCAGTGATCACACCGACACACTGTTGCTGACCTATGTGTTTCCATGTTTCGCGAGGGTACGAAGGTGGCACAGTCGTTAATTATTGTCAGTCGCCATAATATGAATAGAAGATACAAAAAACAATGTCTTTGGAACTTCTATTTGATAATGTTGTCTTACAGTTCAAAAGTTATCGAGAGTTCAGGACTTTTTACCATAAAGAGAAAAGCTGTGATGGAACGGGGGATGGCGCGTCTGTGGAGGGATGGGCCTCACTCGCCCTTAGGGGAAAGGGGTCCTCTGGCTGGCTCGCTTCGCCCGCTTTCACCCTTACACTCAGACACCCGTCCGTTCCACACGTCCGCACGCTCACTGACTGACAGTCGCTCTCCTCGCGTGCGCAAAACACACAACTGATAAGACAGTTGCACAACAACAAATTATAATTACAAAGAAATTAAAGCAAATTAGGTTGACACGTGACGCAATATGAATCTATGAATACGTGGACTACCATCGAGTCACAACAATGCAAAGAGTACAAAATGAAACAAACACACTTTCCTTCTAATCTCTGGATCTTCGTATGACGAACACTCCCCCTGCAGAATACAGTTCGTCAGTCTCAGACAGTTCTTGTACGGCAGCGTCGTTCACGACAGACTGCCTCTAGACAACCAGTAGTGGACAGTCACAGACCTGCCTTGGCACACTACTGTCACTACTGGCTGAGTTGACAAGTCACACACCGATGCCCCTGGCAATGACGATGGCGACGACGTTGGAAGTGAGTTTCCTGACGCACTGTCCCTAGCTCACTGGCATTACTGCTCCTCTGGTTGCCCCAGGCAACGGATGCAGATGCGGCGACGATTTCAGGCGACAGTGGTCCGGCACCGGCTCCAGACGTCCAAGACCCCAGAGGTACACAGGAACAACAATCACTACTCCAGACGGTTACCCCAGACAACGGGTGGCAGAGTTGCTGTAGCCGGTTCTGACGGTGTACCTCCTTCTTGACGTCTGCGAGGACGGAGACCCCTTTCTCACTCTCACGATTCCAGACTGTAAGTGCCAGCAAGTAGCGCGATACGTTCGGTAGAACGGGCCTCCCTCAGACTTGCTGCCTACAGCTGATACGACGCTCAGAGACGGTAGTCTCTGCTGGTATTTTGGGAAAAAAGCCCCGACTAACCATCTACCCCTAACTATATACTAATCGAACACGTGACTACTCGTCACCTAATCTACCTGTACCTAACGCTATCGCTCTAGTACTAACGCTACTACTGACTACCGCGCTATTCCCGTACCTACTACAACTGCCACCCCCGGCTCTAGTTCTCGCTCCCCTCCTAAGTCACGGCGCCCTGTCAGGTCGTAAAAACGGACAGAAAAGGTTTCCCCCACTGTCCGCTGTTACTGATCCCCGCCTACCTATAATTACCTACACCCCGCTTCGGCTGTTGGTCTGGCCTTGAACCAGGCTGGTTCATGACACCCCCTACTCAAGAGTAAAACCTGGGGTTTGCTCAAAAATCAGGCCAGAACAACAGTGAAGCCTAAAACTATTATCAAAACTTTCATACATTACGAGCGACACGCTTCCAGTAACACATTCTTCCGGTTTAAAGAAACAACAAACTACTGGGTACTCTGCCTACTGTAGAGAGATACCACAAACGCAAATTCTCAAAATCATATACATGAATGAATATTTACACGACCTACAGAACCTAGAGGTGTGCTTACCCACGCACACGCGACTCGCCTAGTTCTATCTTGCGGTCGTTTCCCTTCCAAAGATTCCATTCGGCCCAGTACGGAATGTATCTTTGCGCATCATCCAATGCTGTCAAGCCGTATGCTAACTCCGCACATGCGACAATACTAAAGCCGTCACTCGGCCCGTGTATGTCCGGCACCATACTTGACCTAACATCACTAAACTTGACCCTGCCCTGTGTAAGGCTTACATCCTTCTCATCCTTCTCACTGTCATCCTTCTCACTGAACAGTTTCTGTACTGATCCGTCTGTGATCGGATCAGGTTGGCCGGCAGCGCTTGCCGCTCTCCTTCGTGGGTTAATCACCCTACCGATGCTGTTCGGTGACAGCCAATCAACCGTACCCTGACCGTTGACCGCTTTGTTTTGGTTACCGCGCGTCTTACTGTTTCTCGCCGACACCGCAATCGGCCGATTTCCATCTACCTGCGACATACGGTCGGCTTTCCCGTCCGTGTCCCCTGTCGCACCTTCTTCTGGAATTCCTGTTTTTACCAAACTCCATTCTGTTTCTGCGCTATTTGTTTCTACACCTTGAACTTCGCGCGGACTGTGTGTAAAGTGGGCGTCGTGCTTCTGGGTGAGCAGCGACCCCATCACTAGCCGGTTATTAGTGTGCAGTTCTGCCTTTTCCAACCTCCAGGTCACTTGAGATCTACCGACTTCTGCGGCTAAATCCATACCTAGCCAGTTTACTTCTTCCTGGCGGTGCAACGGCTTCTGATAACGCAGGCTACTTACTACCTGCGCGTTACCATGAGCAACGCGTTGACGGTCCCACAGCCGACTCAGCCGCGGTGTCCTCGTCAAGGCGCCGCCCACCCCCTTCCGGGCACGCTGCACCCTTTCGCGATGGCTACCTGAGGTGGAAAGCGCTTTACCTATCCCTTCCGATGTAACCCAACCTTTCTTGTTGACATCACGTGATGTCCTATCCGACCCCAGCCGTGAGGACGCGGGCCTTCGCCGGTCACGCCTTCTTGACCTCTTACCCCGCTGGGTTCGCTGGCTTGCTGACCCGGCTGTAGGTCTTCGTGCAAGCCGCCAGTCTGATGCACCTGTTGGCGATTTTACCCTCGCTTTCAATTGATAGTGCATTTTCACACCTACTCGGACTCTCTCAGAGCCACTCGTTTCCTCTGCAAGTTGTGTCTGTAAGCTCTCCAGCTCATTCTGCTCCATCTTCTGCATCGCATCGGTGAGCTTCAACTCAGAACTGCTGTTGTTAAAGGAGCTGGTAACATGCTGCACCACTCGTGGCTTGGCTGCCACTTCTGCCTCTGCCTGTCGTAGAACAGGGTTTAGCTCCTCCTGCCGCTTCTCTTGATTTTCTTGTAGCAGCAGTTTTCTCGGCCCCATCAGTTGCTGAGTGTCAGTCAGCGTGTTTTCGTACCAGGCTTGCTCTTCCTTTAAGAGTTCCTGACCCTGAACTAAGCCTTTGTGGAGCCTCTGTGCTCCCTCTAATAACGCTGATGCAGCCTTGGCCATTTCATTCTTCTTGTTGCGTTCCCCAATCTTCTTCTCTTGTCTTTGAATGGGGTTCTGCATGTCACTAAACTTCTCATTTGCATGCATTCCGCTGGCCTCCTTTCGGCGCTGTAGACGTGACTGACTTGTTCTGTCCAGCTCTTGCTTCCTGTCCGGATCTGACCGGGTCCGACCCAGGTTGGTGTTTGTATTAGACACTAACTTGTTGAGTTTGTTTTCTTCTTTTCTAATTTTCTTCCGCACACGATTCAGAGCCTTTCGGGCGTCTTTATGTTCCCGCTCTCTGTCTGCAATCGCTCGCAGCAAATCTTGCAACTCTTTCTGCTTTGCTTGCTCCAGTCTCTTCGCCGCTTCATATGTTGTATTGCTGCGACGAATGGCTTCCTCCAGCTGCTGCACCTCCAGTTGCATCTCGTCGTGCCTCTTCATCTGTACGGCTCCGACCGTGCGGTCACTTCTGAAAGTTTCCACACATTCTGTGAGTGTGGGCCTTACTTTGACAACCACTGTCTGTATAGTCACCCACACCTCCCCGTCCCTCTTCGCTGGCGATACCGCCGGCCTCACACCCAGGCCCGACTCGCCGTCTGCGATCACTGGGACGCAACGGACAGCTAGCACCCCCCACTCGGGATCGCTAGTGTCTCCTGTCTGCACTGGCACCTCAAAGACCTTTGGATCCTGGCCTCCAGGATCATCGCCGTCTTTGGTTTGTACCAGTCGGTGCCAGTCTGTACCTCTCTCGACAGTTGGCACCAGCCCCTCTGGACTGTCACTGTCACCTGGCTGCAACAGTACTCCCCTGACAGCTGGCACTTGTTCCTCAAGATTGCCAGTGTCTCCTGCCTGCAACTGCGCTTCACTGACAGCTGGCACTTGTTCCTCAAGTTTGCCAGTGTCACCCGCCTGCAGCGACTCTCTGACGACAAACGGCGCTCGCATCTCACGATGGCCGCTGTCAACCGCCTGCAGCAGATCCGCACTACCAACCGGCACTCGCCTCTCGCGATCGCCACTTCCTGCTGCCTGCAATGCCCTAGTACCGCTAACCAGCTCTCGTGCCTTCCAAAGACCCTGGTCCTGTACCTGCAGTTGCCTAACAGCGTGACTGTGCCCGGCTTGGCTCACGAGGAGATTAGGAAACTCTACACCTCCTAACCCTCCTCTCGCATGGGTAGTCTCCACACCTTGGAAAACCCCCTCCTTCCCGCTGGCCTGCTCGCCAGTTTCTACTCTTCTAGCCTCTTCCTTGCTAGGATTCACTTCGTTAACCTTAACATCAGCAGCCTTTCTATCACTAGTATACGCGCCGCTGGTCACTGCATCGCCAGGCCCTACGTTGCTAACCTGTACCTCGGTAGCACTCCTGTCACTAGCGTATGCGTTGCTAGCATCTACCTCGCTAGCTGGCTTCTCCCCCCTCGGGGTTACAGCCTTACGCAACTCATAACCACGGGGACAACTGCGCGAATAGTGCCCTACCACCCCGCAGCTGTAACACTTCACACCTACAGATCTCCTCAGCCTGTCGGACTGTTGGGGACAAGACCTCGGGTCATGCCCTGTACCCCCATACCTAGAACAGCCAACAGCGGGCACCACCCCGCGCTCTGACCTGTAAGTACCTGCCTCGGCCGGATCACTGTCATCTAAGCTGACTCCGCCTAACCGGCACACCTCTCTCAGAAATTCTCGCTCTTTCTCGCGTTTTGTTCGCTCTTTCTTTTCCTTTTCAGCCTTCTGGCTTTTGACCCGTTCGCGCGCGCGTTCGCGTGCAACTCTATCTTCCTCCTCTACTCTAGCCTTTTCCTCTCTCTCTTCGGCTATTGTTCCCCAGTGACAGCCCTTTAAATTGTACTCTATAAACTTTCGTGACTCTTCCTCAGTTTTACCTTTCTCTTCGCAGATTTCTTCTAACATCTCTATAAACTCGCGCATTACTAGCTCTTTCTCGCGTTCTACTAGCTGTCTCTCGCGCTCAGCTCTCCTCCTCTCGCGTTCTTTCTCGCGTTCAACGTACTCTCTCTCGCGTTCAGCGTACTCTCTTTCTCGCTCGCGCTCGGCTCGATCTTTCTCCTCTTTTTTTTCCTCCCACCATTTGTCCAACTCTCTGTCTACATACTGCAATAAATCTTTTCCTACTAGCCCACGCTCTACTCCGGCTTCTTTCAACTCCTTAAACTTTTCACGGCGCGTTAGACAGAATTTCTTATCCATCGTAACTAACTCTAGAGACCCTACAGCTACCATGATCACTTATTCTGCTTCAGCTACTTGCTGGCCACTTGCAACCTGTTTACAATCGATGAGCATTGATGTCAAATCAGCAATTAATTAAGCAATTCCGATAGTCACACAAGTTAGCTAGCATAGTAAAATACATCAATACACACAGAATCCTAGGTTCAACAACATGTCATTGTATAAAGAGTGCTACGACATAGGACGAAAGACAACACTCGCACTTTCGACCTCTTCTTTGGACCTGAAAACAAATGGTCATTCAGATCCCGGCTCGAGCCCCCATTTGTGATGGAACGGGGGATGGCGCGTCTGTGGAGGGATGGGCCTCACTCGCCCTTAGGGGAAAGGGGTCCTCTGGCTGGCTCGCTTCGCCCGCTTTCACCCTTACACTCAGACACCCGTCCGTTCCACACGTCCGCACGCTCACTGACTGACAGTCGCTCTCCTCGCGTGCGCAAAACACACAACTGATAAGACAGTTGCACAACAACAAATTATAATTACAAAGAAATTAAAGCAAATTAGGTTGACACGTGACGCAATATGAATCTATGAATACGTGGACTACCATCGAGTCACAACAATGCAAAGAGTACAAAATGAAACAAACACACTTTCCTTCTAATCTCTGGATCTTCGTATGACGAACACTCCCCCTGCAGAATACAGTTCGTCAGTCTCAGACAGTTCTTGTACGGCAGCGTCGTTCACGACAGACTGCCTCTAGACAACCAGTAGTGGACAGTCACAGACCTGCCTTGGCACACTACTGTCACTACTGGCTGAGTTGACAAGTCACACACCGATGCCCTGGCAATGACGATGGCGACGACGTTGGAAGTGAGTTTCCTGACGCACTGTCCCTAGCTCACTGGCATTACTGCTCCTCTGGTTGCCCCAGGCAACGGATGCAGATGCGGCGACGATTTCAGGCGACAGTGGTCCGGCACCGGCTCCAGACGTCCAAGACCCCAGAGGTACACAGGAACAACAATCACTACTCCAGACGGTTACCCCAGACAACGGGTGGCAGAGTTGCTGTAGCCGGTTCTGACGGTGTACCTCCTTCTTGACGTCTGCGAGGACGGAGACCCCTTTCTCACTCTCACGATTCCAGACTGTAAGTGCCAGCAAGTAGCGCGATACGTTCGGTAGAACGGGCCTCCCTCAGACTTGCTGCCTACAGCTGATACGACGCTCAGAGACGGTAGTCTCTGCTGGTATTTTGGGAAAAAAGCCCCGACTAACCATCTACCCCTAACTATATACTAATCGAACACGTGACTACTCGTCACCTAATCTACCTGTACCTAACGCTATCGCTCTAGTACTAACGCTACTACTGACTACCGCGCTATTCCCGTACCTACTACAACTGCCACCCCCGGCTCTAGTTCTCGCTCCCCTCCTAAGTCACGGCGCCCTGTCAGGTCGTAAAAACGGACAGAAAAGGTTTCCCCCACTGTCCGCTGTTACTGATCCCCGCCTACCTATAATTACCTACACCCCGCTTCGGCTGTTGGTCTGGCCTTGAACCAGGCTGGTTCATGACAAAAGCTTTCTTCGTGCCATCCTTATGCTGATCGCAATGATTTAGTATTTAATGACTGAAACTAAGACATTTGTCTCTTTGAGTATGTTGACTGATGAGCTGTATTGTCAAGCAGAAGTTTGCAAGCAAACATAAAAGTTCAATCAAGACATTTGGTTTTCAATCCCATGTGGTTTTGTTCACATAGAATGGCTTGTCGATTGCTTTGTTTTGTTTTTTGTTTTTGTTCTAGACGCGGTAAAAGCATTTCACTGAAGGCAAAGACTTTGATCGTTGTCTGTGGACGTGGCGAGTCAAGCATATGAGTTGTAACTGTGCAAAAAATGCATTGCAATGGCTGCAGGCGACCATGAAACCGACCACAGCGAGACAACTCCCAACATGTGTTGACCGAGGGCGCTGGTTTATGAACCTGATTTAAACGATAACACAAATTTATAAATGAAAGCTCTGCAGCGTGCCTCGGGTAAATACCCCGCCTTTGCTCCTCCTCTACCGTACCATCCCCATACCCATACCGTACCCATCCCCGCCATCTTCCCGAGAGGTAGTCCCGTTGTCATTATCCAGAAGCACGTCTTGGTTACACCAGGACTCCTTTGAAACAAAATGGCGTGAAAAGATGACAAGACAGCAAATTTTAGAACGTGTGCACACATACACGCATATATTCACACACACCAGCTTTTTTTTTTCTTTGCATTTTTTTCAAAAATATAAAACTAGCAATTAATTTAGCTGAAACAAACACGGACGCCTTGGCTACAAGCTAGCAATCGTGGCCTGCCATTCGGATCCACGCCCAGCTCGTCTTCATGAATCACATTCGTCCAGTCATTGGCAAAATCCGCACATAATCCCTAACTCTTCAAGACAGGAAAAAAACTATTAAACATCCATGGTCTGAAAAAAAGCGAGTAGCTTACGAAGATGCCACGCGGCGCAGACTATTTGCGAGTTCACTTCAACAAATATTGGGGAACCGAAAATCCCCCATCTATTTCCTTCGGAGCCATTTCACCCGATGGCGATGAATAACCATAAATGCTAGGAGAAAGCGGAGAGTAATTTAGTTACCGAGATACTGAGTCGGGTAATCTATTATCACTATACCTTTTTCAGTCCGCCTGGCCAATGGACATTACGGCTTAGAGAAATTGGATGCAGTCTACTTATATAAATGACATATTAAAAGTCAGGTAATCTGTCATTCTTCCTGCCGTTTCCGTTAACCTTCAAGTTCTCAGTTGTACTGCAAAAAAATGGCTGGAGACACCATCATGCATTTTGACAACACGGTTGTTGAACTTTTCACTGCGCCACCCATACATATCCGGGTAGTTTTTATAAGATTGTTACGGAATTACTTTTACTTTAAAAAAAAAAATTTCAGGATGCTGAATAATACAAGAGGTAATTCTTTAAATAAAATGTGACATTATATTCTAGGAAATCTTAGACATGGAAGACAACATTAGAAAGCAAAAAGCGTTTTGGTCATATTTATTTTCCTCCATCTGCTTGTGTGTGTAAGAGACACGGAGAGTTCTTTATTGACAAGAGGTAAAGTAAGCAAGACAAGTTTTTTTTCCATTTAGCCCTCGCTCTTTACGAGAGAGAACTGTATCAGGAACAAAAGGAAGGAGGAGGAGTGTGTATTTCAGAAGTCGAGTTCTTACATCGAGAAGGAGTGGTGCCAGACAAAGGTGGGTAAGTCACGGGTTGCGGTAATAAAGGTATCGTGTGGAACAGCCAATTAACTCAGGCCATCCACTACAAAGGATCCCGCCATCATGCTCGCGTGTCGCAGACTCCAAGAACATATAACACAAGAGAAACGCCACAGTTGGTCACGTGAGCAGCGAGATCACCGCTGGTTATCGACAGCGAGCACGCGAACACACGGGGTGACAGGGTGCTGGGTCCATGTGTGGAATGCCGGAAAGTCGAGGTGGGACGTCTTCAGAGCTAAATACCCACATATCATCAGACATCATATCCACCAGGGTACAAAGGACAGATGAAGGATTCTTGTCTTTCAAGCACATTATCCACATGCATGCACACTTACATGGAGGAAGTGGGGGTTGGGTAGGGGTAAGCAAGCGGTGACTGCCTGGCCAAGCCGGTGAAAAATGGGTGTTGAGTAGGGCTGTTGACGCAAACGATGACAAACAAGCCAGGCCTTATTTCACCGAGGGGAAAAGGGATGATGAACGATATCACTATGGTAGGCGCGCGCCCCTGTTCCCACGACAGCGGGTCAGGCGGGTGTTGCTGCGGTCGCATTGCGCATGAGCCCTGCTCCCGCTGTCAACAAGGACAAACTTTATACGAGGGTACAGACTAGAATCACATTAACACCTGCATCCAACGCACTCTAGAGAAGACATAGTCGAGAGGCTTTGTTTTCAGTGTCACGTTTGGAAAAATGGCGAGCAGTTGACCAAAGACAAGGTGTATGGACCACTAAGGACCACTAAATGGCCCAGTGTTTTCGTAAAGTGGTAGAATCGTGACAAGCACAGTTCACTTTTGCCGATGGAGGTGGCTTCATTGTTGTCTCTCTGCGAAGAAGTGTCTGTTGTAGTTTAGTCAGCTGCACTTGCTGACTCCTGTATACCTCACCAACAAGTGTGACCGACACAGTTTTGACCCTTTACCCCAGATTATCAATATTGCCATGACGAGGCGATGGTCACCAAGAAGAGTGCTGATGCCAAGTCTTCCATATCAACTGCAATTCCGCTTGAACAGAACAAATGTACGTAGTTTGTGTATGTGTCTGAAAATCATCGCTGGAGAAGGGGGGTTAAGTGTGAATGTAACTTACGGATATGTGAGGTGTGACTGTTTAGTTTGGTATAAGTGAGGTATGACTTTTATTACTTATGAGAGCGCCCAACAAAGGAAAACTTCTATCTGTTGTGGACAGAAGCAGACAATAAAGAAAATTACAAAATGAAACTTAATGACCCGTTATGTGGAGAAGATCCGGGCTTTTCCACACGAAGACTGCGCAAAAAGTATTGTTTTTAACTAGCCATTGAAACAATTTTATAGGCAGGCGAAAAAGTTTTATACAAAATAGCCTGGCGGCTAACAGATCTCTCATGTGTATTAAAAGAAACCGAGACTGCAACTAAGTAGTACACACGTGGAGATGCAAGCAAGAGCAGATAATATCACAGACCCTATAATATTTTGCGGAATAATAATGAGCGTAAGGGAGGGGCGGCTATGACAAGAAAGCCATGGTTAGGTGATATTTGTCCTTCTCACAAATGTTGCAATCAATTATCTACTGCACGGTGTACAGAGTAGTTATTACAGCATTTCGTTAATTGCTCGAAACAAGACAATGAAATCCTTACATATTTACCCTTCATAAGACTATCGCTAAGCACAACTATTTTTTTTAAAAATCATTGAAACATATACATGCGCCCTTTCGCAACATATCCACCAGTAGTGAACCCAACCACTCAAAAAACGATTGGGCATTGTCTTAATAGAATCAGTCTCACTCCATTATGTATTATTTTGACCGGCTATTTCTTTAAAGACCAACTACTTACCTAAATAAAAAAAATTAATTACTGTTGTGATACGTGTGATACAGCCAAAGGAATCGTGCCAAAAGCTTCAAAACATCATTATAAACCTTGGCACTGCACAAGCACTAGACTTGAGTAGTTTGTTCGCATGTTTGTGTTGGTGGTGAACATCTTGTGTATTTCTAATCGAGGCGATTTTTGGCTCGCGTGGTTAGATAACACAAAACATCTGCTCCACACGAAAACTTCTATTCATAGCAAAGAATGTATGCAGCTATGCGAGGAGAAATCCCTTGAGCTTTAGGCATCTTTCCTCATGTTAAAACACCCGATAAAACCGATGCCACCAACTTTGATACAGTATTGTAATCTTAATATCTGTAAAGCACAGATGGCTTCGGGACTCGGATCATGAACAACGTGGCTTCAGCTGGGGCGTCCTCTGGTACGTGCAAAAACTGGGGGATGAAAAGAAGAGGAAGAAGAAGAAAGAAAGTTAAAGAAAAAAGATTTTTCTATAACCATCATTTGTCTTCGTTGTTCACAACGGCAGACCTCGCGATGAAAAATGTGAAAAATATCACTCCATAAAGACTCACAGTTTTACACTGTTTGAAAGTCTGATCGAACTTTCGTGTTATCATAAATCTCAGTCAATCATTATGTGCATGAAAGCATATATGTGTAGTCTAGAATAAGGTTTAATTTTGCTTCCTTCGATAAACCAATAACTAGCCAGTTATTGCTGAGTTATTGAAGAGTTGGTGGAAAGTAAAACTTGACTGGAGGGAAATTTTCTGTTCAAAGACAGAATGAGAATCTGTCGAATTGCACAAAAGCGGAAAAACAAACGAAAAGGCCAATTTGAAACTAATAGCCAAAAGAACAGGAGAGATACTGTTCGGGCACGGGCCAAAGTTCAAACCATTCATCTGCTACATGCTGAGCAGAGCTCAGTTCCTTCTCGTCGGCACCAAGATTTCTATTTCTTCCTTCTGTTTCTCTCTCACACACACATTGCAAGGACCGTCAAGTTATGTAAGCCTGTTGGCTGGTTACCAAGCGCTCCGCTCGTCAAGTTAAATAAACACAATGGGACAAAAAAAGAGAAACAACATGTCTGCCGCCAAAGCGGAAGTTTGGCATTTCATTTGCACTTCAGTTCTAGCCTCTCGAGACAGGCGGCCTGAGAAAGCACAGTGTCTCCCAGTCCTTCGGTCACAGTGCTGACACCAAAACCTCCGCCTGCCTGAAAGGCTGAGCCGTACTCACCCTCAGTCGTTACATGTCATAAATCAACTGAAACAAGTAACAAATATCAATAAATAAATTAAAAAAATATAAAGGAACTAGGATTTCCTTTCCAATAAAAGCATTTAGAAGTACGGAATGCAAATTCTGAGCACACCTGCGGCAAGTTCCTGATAATGGAGGGTGTTCACAGCCGGGGCTTCTTGTCGGCGCGTCAGCCGCTGTTGGAACGAGTGTGTTGACTGTGTTATTCAAGACAGTTCCACCATCTCATTTACACACTTAGAAGAATTTGTGACGGTGGCCGCCGGAGCTCGGCCGTGAACACCTGAGTATTTATGGCCGGCCAGTAATGACAGGGTGGATTTAGGCGACCTTGAGTTCTAAAACCTGCAACGGTAAACGCCCCTGGCCATTAACATAGCTACTTCAACCCATTAACATAGCTACTTCAGCCCATTAACATAGCTACTTCAGCCCATTAACATAGCTACTTCAGCCCATTAACACAGACGAGTTAATGACTTTACTAAGCATGCTATACTTTCATACCTGTACCCACCTGTCTTCTAATAAAATCCAAACAGAAAAAAAAGATTACTTCGCGACTCATGCTGTCAAGTACCTCATGCTCGCGGCACTTCAGCTAAGCACTAGGGCAGCCTGAAAGGCCCAGAAGCACTGGATTATTAAAAAGTCTGTCTTGAGGCTGTTCTTGCCAGACAGGGAGGCGACCTGCCTACACTCCTAACCTCTCTCTCGACTGCTTACAATTACTGTGGCGAAATGGAAATGCCCCGTCATAGTTACTCCAACTGTTCACTCTGATGCAGTTGACAACACCAGTATGTCAAATAAAATAACTGTGATTCTAACTCCCATTTCTCCGCAATCTCCACACACATGCAAGCGCTTGCATTTCATGCATGCGCACCAACTCACCCACGCAGAGACAGAGACAGAGACAAACTAGAAGAGAGGGGCAGAGGTCAACAGGGACAGGAAATAGACGGAAAAACACCGGTCGTGGCACTGGCAGTGATAAAAGCGAATTCTTTGTTGATAATGGCAATCAATGGAAATGATTATTTAACGGGCGAAGACAAGAAAACGAGGTTGGCGCAGTGCGAACTGTACTGCATGCTATTAATCACAAGTGTCTCGCTCACACTGCTTCTCGACTTCACCCAGTTTTCAGGCCTGAGTCCTCATAAAAGTTTGAAAATGTAAGTAAGTTGTGACTGTTAGCGGTGTTGTTGAGTTCATAGACGAGTCCTGTAATCAACTAGTTGTTGAAATTACGATTACGACCCATCCTACAAATGACACGGCAAGTACATGTAGGTAACAAGATGGTTTAAAAATGGTTGTGCGCCGGTTTGCGGGTGTCTGGGCGGGTAGACATAGGTCTTGATAAATCCATCAACTACTCAAGTACTCGAGGTGCGACTTCCGATAAAAGTTTGTTAAATGACACATTCATCGTGAATCCAAGCTGCAAGCGCAATAAATCGACTATTTAATTTCATTATTTACTGCTATGCTGCACCGTTTACCTCTCATTCCTCTACAAGCAATCCGCCTCATAACAGTATCATTTACATTCGATCGTTTACTTCCACATGAAGACATACCTAAGCCGGTATGTTGATTTAAAGGGGTATGGGTGGAAAGCACCCCTGAGGAATGTTAGTTTGCTTTAACATGTCCAGGATTCGGTCTCGGGTATAAGGTATAAAGATCAAACACACGGTAAACGGCGGCAGACGGTCAAACACTTTAACGGAATTGTCCAGTCACATTTCAATAGTGGTGATATCCTTTTGTTAATAGTTTAATTATAAACTTTCCACTGGTCTCAGCGAAACCGCTGTATATAGTGTAGTGTTAGAACGCTGTGCTAAAGGTAACGGAATGGGTCTTATTTTGCCATTTTGTATTCGAGTTAAAAATAATTTTGATTGTTTTTTTTTTATTTTTTATTTTTAACCCTCTTTTTCGTAGAAGTGTGTATATGGCCTTACTTCATATTAAGGCTAGTGTTTGGTTCTGAATACGGGAAAATGTTTGAACCGACGAAATGGTGTTGTTACGGAAGTCCTACGGCCATACCAGAATAATACCATATAAGGGCTGTACAGGGTGCAACTAGCTGTAGGTCACTCACGTGATGAAGTTTGTGTATACATGTGATATATGTCTTTGTAGTAGAACAGCACAGATCATTCTTGGCTCAATCAGCTGCGATACTTGCCGAGGTCCAGTTCCCGGCATGCCGACAGTCCCTATTTCAGAACAGTTCTAGCTGAGAGATGACGAGGGAAGTCAAACGGGAGGAGGGAGGGGTACATAAATCCAGGGAGTTAACAATGAATCTGAACTTTCCTGTAGACGAACGGGGCAGTTCAAAAGGTGACGAAAGATGCGATGTTAGAAATAGAATGATTAGTAAATCAGCACAGGCACGTCTGGAAAACGGACTAATAAAAAGCACACCGAGGAACAAGAAACAAGCCGAGATGATTCGCAACAACAATGGAACGCTGAAACAAGCTCGTGGACCATCACCCTCGACATGCATGTCTCCCACTCACTGTTCGCTCCTCGTTGGAAACCCTGGCGTGGATCCAAAGCGAGAAAAGGGTTGAGCAAAGAATGTCTCAGAAGACAGGATCTGGGTGCGCACCTATAAACTCTAGCTAATACAGCAAGGTGTGGGGAAAAGACCCTGATACATTGAAAGGGATATGTACATGACTAATAAATCTAGCACCGTTGTCATGATTCACAAAATAAAGTCGAAGGTGTTCCAGCGTCTCTGTTTCCCCTACAGGCTCTTGGTTGCAATTTTTGACTGAGCTCAGAAAGCGTTTTATGTTAATCACACGGAGGGGCCGAGGTAGAGCAACCTGAGATAAACATCTGCAGCTTCTCGTTTACCCCAGCATTCTATTTCGGGGAAAAGAAACCACCACTAACAAATAAACCTCCCATCAGACTGTTATTTTCACCTTTATTCGCTTGTCTCGCACTAGAGTCAAAAGAAAGGTGTGCGGCACTGCGAAGGTCTGTTTCTTTTTATTTAGGCAGTCGTCGGGTTCATGTTTATCATTCACTAAATTGTGAGGGGGAGGGGAGAAGATTGGGCGGTGGGTGGCTGAGTTGGTGACAGATGTTTGGTGAGTATTTTTTCATTCTGCATTTCTTCTTACACAGCATAGTATAAGTCCCCAAATACCTTCATGTTGTGTTATGGACCCATGCAGAAGGACAAGTTAGCTTAAACCAAATGTCGACACATTATAATAGGATGATAAAACTATTGTCAACAATAATAATTTCGTAACATCAGCGGGTTAGATGTACACAGACACTAATTTTTCCAGGTGAATTCGTGAGCATATACAACCTATTCTTACATTTTGACACCAGCTTTTCTTTGTGTCGTCTGCTCATTACAAAGTTACTTTTTTTCAACCTCAACTCTTAAACATGAATACAATCTATTCTTTCATCTGATATCAGGTTTCCTAGTGTCGTCTAACATGTTCATGCTATAAGTAAGACAACCTGGGGCTTCACGCGAGCTTACCGTGTCCTTGTAGGCTGGCTATTAGAGGATGAGGTTGGAACTTATCGCTGGAGCAGACGGTACAGCAGCCACAGTGGTCCTTCACCGCCTCCCCTTCACAGTAGTGAAGCTCGGGGCACCTGTCCTCCTCGCACACTCCACATTTGATGGATATGGCCCACACAGGCGCTAAACATCCCACTACAACCAGCGCCCACTGCGTGATCCGCACACCGCCACCCATGCTTTGTCACTGTCGTCTGCTTCGACTCCAAGTGTTCACAGCAGTTACCACCCTTTGCATCAACGACAGACGGTGTCAACGTGTGTCTGCCGTCGGAACATTTAATCTTTAACACGATTTCCGATAACAATGCAGCCACACAAATCAAGAAAAGAATTACAAACTAAATCATAGAGTCTGACCGGCGATTTCAACCACCTGAACACATTTCTTGGTGGAGATACCAAGCCGAGTAGCAGACGATGCAATCAGTGCGCCACGTCCCTACGGAAATCACCGAGGCACGAGTCTCGCCGACTTTATAACTGCGTAAACGAAACGAGGTCCGTGATTAGCTACTGCTGCGAGCTGTCTTCCACAACGAGCCAGCTGATTGGCTATGCAAATTAAGAGGGGTTCGTTCAGGCGGGTGCCGCCTGGCTGTGCGCGCCGAGGAACGATTTCACGAGAAGCGAAAGTAATAGCGTTCGCCGCTCGAAAGGTGTCCGGAGATGCGATGTTTTCTGCCAAGAATGTTTTGGGGATTTTTTTGGCAAAAAATCTTTTGCCCAGATTGAAGTCTGCCACTAGTTATTATGGCGTAGAGGTAACAGCCTCCGTGCAGGTGTTTTGATGCTTCCTCTTCTTTGTATGACTGGATTCTTTCAGAAACTGCATTTACCTGATGAAAGAGCGAGGAGGGGCCGGTGGGTTTCACTTATACTTAATGAGGTACATGTTTCGCTGCTGGCACAAATATGCAATATTTTACATTCAAAAAGAAAAATAACAACATTTAAGAGGAAAATTAACAAGCAAGAGAAAAAAAATTACTAAAAGAATGCAATTACTGAGTAAAACCATGGACATATATATAGATATTAGTTCGTGGTAAAACAATAGATCGAGCACAAAGCACAACAAAATAATCCTTAGAAAATCAGGCATAAAAATCTCCATGAACAAAGACTAAAGACTAAACAAAATCGGTCAAAATCAAAACCATTAACTCAAACTTGTTTTAACTTTAAGAGGGGGATTTTCCCGCTACTCACATGAAAGCAACCAGTAATTTGCATTTTGTCGGTAAACTCAGATTGTACTATTACGAGTTTACCATCAGGATTCAGCTTTAAAAAAGGAAACAAAATAAAACTTTAATTAAGTTAGCAAACCTGTTAGCAAACCTGCTGCCATGTCTTCGTTTATCAGATACACCGTAATCACTCTAAAGAAATCAGCTACATGGCATCAGTGTCATGCTATAATCTGTATTACAGTGAGGTATACACTAAACTTCTTCAGCAGATCGACTCAAGAAGCTAGCGAGCTCTCAGCATTTGTAGGCCCGCGAGCGCATTTTCCTCTATTCCACCCCCCGACTCTTCCCCTCCCACAACTCCAGCCTTCCTCCTATCCTCGCACAAATGAAGACGGTTCCGGTTTTTGTTTAAACGATTGCTAAGCATTCACCGTAAACTTGGCTGAGTACCTATTCAACTCCAAAAATGGATTGGCACTCGATTTGATTCATCATCCTGTTTGGTGCAGTCCTTTCACGCTTAAGGAGAGCTCTATTTTGAGGCTATCACTGCAGGAGGAAAGATTGTTTGGGGAGGAACAATCATGGCTTAGGACTCGTTGACCTTTGGTTGTTCTTTTTTTTTTCTCCGTCTAAAATCTCTTGACCTAAACGTGTCTATGTCTGTTTTTTTATACAGATGAAGGCAAAGGGAGACGATGGAGAAAAGGCTCAGGGATCTCTAGACCACAATGTTCACATGATATGAATAGCAGTTCTGTTTCTTAAAGTTCACAAGGTATGAACAGCAGTTTCGTTTCTTAATGTTTTCAATGCTGCTGAGATATCACACCGTCGGGTTTTGTTTTCCCGTTCTTTTATAAAAACATCTTACGCCTACTTTTCACAGAAGGGAAAAAAATAAAATTCTTTCCGAGCAAAGAATGCAAACAAGAAATACAGACGTAAAAAGGAAAGAAAAGTAGCAGGCAATCGTTGAGGAACAAGTGTCTGCCACCTGTCGTGGTCAACCGACGATTGACTCACTAGACAGGTCTTGATCGTGTGCTCTCGCGGCAGACGAGACAGAACGTTGTTTCGCGAGACGCGGTGAGAGGTTTCTCTCGCTCTCTGTCCTCACCACAGCCTCCACGGAAGAAAGCGATCAAGATTTCTCACGCACGCGCGCAAATAGGGCGAGCATGCGGAGGTGGGGAAGAGAGAGAGGGAGAGTGACGGAGAGAAGGAGGAGACGAGAGACACCCGGAATAACCCAAGCACGGAGGTACAAAACACTGGCCCCGCGTGCTAAACGTTGTGCGTTTGCCAAGCACAAACACGAAGAGAGTAAAGAGGCTCAAAGCCTCTCCTACACGCGGTTAGGCCGCCGACCTGCTCGAGAGGTTGAGTCAGTCAAATCGTTCTGGCGGCCGCTCGACTGCAGGAAGACGTTAATTTGTCTTCAAGAGTGCTTCGTGCCACAGCGGACAATGGATTTGTACAACTCCAGGGTGCTGCAGTACGAACGATAGGGATTTGATGGCGAGGGTTTAAGACGTTTTTGCATAATTGTACAGCACTCGCACGTCCTTTCGAGTGGCAGAAACACGTACGTATGAGTGCGTGGGTATGTGACCGCACCGAATAACTTGTAGATGCTGATTGTAAGCGGTAAAACAAACTTTCAAAAGAGCACTACCCCCTGTTCCCCTCCAGCCAGTTAGGCGGAGGGACATCACTCTATCCTTGACTACACAGTTGGGGTGCACGTGACACGTGGATCCCGCTCTACCACGCATGACATGAGAAGGCACGCGGAACCAGTGCTGAGAATGGAACCGTGAAGCCTACTCATGTCAATTAAATCGATCCTCAGATGAGCGTTTGAACAGCTTCCCGCTTCATGACCAACACGAACGGTTTGCGTTTTTTCCAGACATCAGAAGACATAGGCGATATAAAACACTAATCTGTAAATTTCAGCCTCCAAAACCGATCCGTTAATTAATTATCCGCTACGATTAGCACGTGCGCTCAACGAGCGCCGTAACAGTGTACTACGTCACGTTGGTGACATGCACAACATTGCCTGCAGTCATACCAGTCAGAGAGAGAGAATGAGCGACAGTTCGGATTATTCGGACCCTGACAGTGTACATTTCTCGTGGTTCTGAATAACTGCTATCCCGAGCAATCATGTACACTCCATGTCTTAATATATCATTCGCTGCTTAAAAAATAAATAAACAAAACAAAAACAAAAGTGCATATCATCTCAGCGTCCCCCTCAGTGCTTGCGCTCTAGGCAACCACACACACACAGACACATACACACTCAAAAACAGAGACACGCACACAGGCGCTCACAAATAAACAAACACTCAAACAAACAAACAAACACTCAAACAAACAAACAAGAACGCCAAAGTTTCAGAAAATCCCTTTAGAACAAAGAACAGGTTCGTACTCCGTGGGTGTGTGGTAGCTATCGTCTGCCATCACCTGGGACTGAAGAACATTCCCCTCCCCCATTTTTTTTCAAGCTTTGCAATTAACTAAGTTAAGCTCTATAAATTGACGTGCAGACACAGGTAACAGCAAGCAGGTGGTTTCGCCAGGAAGAAGAAAAAGTGGAAATGGAGATGTATTACAGAGACTGAACTGCAGGCTGCCAACGGAAAGTGCAAAGCGCGAGTGGCGTGAGGTGGGGGCGGGAGAGAAAGACAGAGAGAGAGATGAGAAGAAAAAAAAGAGGGAAGAAATATTTAAAAGGTAGAAGATGGGGATTAAGAAATAAAGGTAGACTGTCAGGAATGAATGAATGAATGAAAGAAGGAATAAAAAGGAAGGTATACAAAACGAGAGATATAAAAGAAAGAAGCATGCCAAGCCGGTTTTCCTGACTCACAAGTTTATTCTGCTCTTAGCTTTCCGGCAGATGCGTTGCTGTGCCAAGAGGGCTGAGGCGTATTAGAATGTGGAGGGAGCCAGTGTCTGGGTCATTACTTCGCTCTAACCTTAGTTTCCACCGTTACACTACACTGACCACAGTGTCAGGGGCAACGGACTTGGGGCTTCTTTCCTCTCTCTCTCTCATCCCCTCCACCGTGACATTCATGGAAAACAGGGAAATTCGGTTAAGTTTCAGTTTGTTAACAATTGAGACTTTACTTAAATAGTGTTCTGGCAATCTCACCGACATATTAGCTACTGAAATCTCAGCCACTTGATGTTAGCCTGGATTCACCGACTATGTTATTGTATCCTAGGAGATCCTGAAGTGCTGCCAGTCTTTAAGAGTGAGGAATACATTACACTCAAAACACATGCCATTGAAACTACTGATGCTAACACCCAAGCAAATAGTTTTGTCTAAAGTCAGCTAAATCATAAATACGACATCTGCTACTGGATCACAATAATTTTCACCGAGAAAACTTTGTGTGGTTTAAATGAAATAAGTCTGTAGTAGAGATAATGCTGCACTGACTACCAGGTTTAACAAAATTCTTACAGATCCTGGAGAGCAGTAAAAACAAAATTCAAGCTTGGTTTAATAAAGAGCGCAAGAAATTTCTACACATTTTAAAAAGAATTCTTAGTGAAAAATTTAGACTTAATATATTAGAAATAAATAAGGTTACAAAGAACTTAAGATTAAAACAAATTCAAAAATAATATAAGAAATCTACAGAATTCTGTAACGACCCAAACTCATTTTGAAGAGTCATAAAAGTCTATGATGAAAAAAAGATGAAGAATCCATAGGGAACATACTCTGATATACTTTAAGGTAGAATAGTTGAAGTTATTAGTGCTGTAGGTAATTGTGAGGAAGCAATGTCTGACAGACTTATTGGGGAATTCTTTAAAACATTTTCTCTGCCTTAATTATTTCATTTCTCACACAATACATTAATAAATTATTCTCCGCAGGTGGGTAGCTCGCAGCTATAATAGTAATAGATTAAACCAAGTTGTTATTAACTATTTAACTTTACTTGTAGTTATAAAGTTGCCACAAAGATAACGAGGGAGAGAAAGAGAGTAAGGGGCTGGGGAGAGGAGAGAGGAAAGGAGATGGCAGGTCACAGATACAGAAAGAGGAGAAGCAAATGTATAAGCTCGCGTCTCAGTCACAATCTTCCATGGAGCCGAGTAAAGCCGACAACAAAACTGAGTTTTTTATGCCTACGCGAACATGAATAGAAGCAGATGAAAGAGGCATCGCATGTTTGAACTTGTTTATGGGTCAATCTGAAAGTCAATGACATCCTCCACCATTGTTCATCACCCCGGCTCTGGCAATATAATTCTCCTTCTTTGGGGGCTGTCATTCTTTTTCAGACGATTACAACTCGCGTGTCACAATGGTGGTCTCAAGGCGGCTCCCATGGCTCCGCGAAGCATGGAGCATCCCATGTATGTTCCTGTGAGGTCTGTGCGTGCTAGCACTCCTCCGTCTTACATATCGCCAGGTGTAAGTCGTGTTTGTGAGTTAAAACCGAATGTCAAACTCGTTACTGACTTTTATTTGTTCCCGACTGGCATTGTGCTCACTTGCTCTGCTTTTATTATATGAACAGTTCCAGAAATAGACAGAAAAATATTTTCAGTTTTTAAAAAGTCAGATTTTCTGCCCTTGTCTGTGAGCCCACGATTTACACTTAAAAGTTTTGTATAAAATTTCAAATTTATGATGTTGTTGTTGTTGTTGTTGTTGTTGTTGTTATTGTATGTAAACACAGAGAGAGGGTGCGTTGGTGACAAATCAAAGCGCTTTGAGCTAAAGAGATAATTAGTTTTTCTTTGCTGCTGATGTTCTTCTGTTCCACTGGCTAATTTACATAGGCTGTCACAATCTGACGAAATATGCCTGTTTATGTGTTTTTATATCACAATCTGACGAAATATATATTTTTGTTTTTTTTTTTGTTTTGTTTTTTTTTTTTTTTTGCGTTACAATGTGTTTTGTGGTGTGCATGTGTGTGCTTGCCTGCATGCATAAACGGGTTATTAAAGACGAAGAAGAAATAAGACAAAAGTATATATTTGTTTATTCAGTCTATCTGCATATATATATATAGGAGAGAGAAGGTTGCGAGGTGTACAACAGCGTGCACAGATAACATAAATGTTTTTGGTGAGGTTGATGACATTTCAAACACTTGCGCAGTTGTCAGCAGACTGCACGAACCTTTGAGTAGCTGCGGCATGCAACAATATCTACTAACAATTGTTTCATCATATCAGTACATTGTTCTGCCTTGCTTTTTGTGTGGGTGTGGTTGCACCTTCGCTTTTCATTAAAGGTAACGCGAGCTCACTTGAGAAGTCTGCGTGTTCCTGCAAGGGGTCATCGGAGTGCAGTCGTCTCACCTCTCTGCACCCACACTTGTGTTGCGGGCAATAAACACTGATTACAATATTGCTGTGGACGTTCGCACGCTTGCTCGACACTTGGCAACCACCTGCTTCACTTTCAAGAATTATGGCAACCTTCTGTAGGCAACAACAGTCAGCTTCCGTCTTTTCAAACTGATCAGCATCCGGGGCTCCAACAGTCTGGGTTTGCTTTCCAATGACTTGCTATTCTTTGGGGGGAAAAGTATTCCCCTGTCTTTATGATTACATGATGATGACAAACACAGAGCTACAGACGAAACAGAGGGTTTCTATCTGATATATTGAAAAAAGTGCTTGACAAAGTCACTGAACATGTTTGCTTTTTCTTCAGTCTGCAAAATCCCTGCTTTTGACAGTCATTAGAAATCGTGGTATGGAGTTTCAGGAATGCGACTTCATCGTCGAGTAGTCTTGCTATTTATCTGAGAGCTAGCTATTTAACTGAGTGCTACCTATTTAACTGAGTGCTAGCTATTTAACTGAGTGCTAGCTGTCAAGATAGTGCCTCCTGCTGTCTCGACTACAATGTCTTCGGCAGGTAAACACCCTACGAACTGAAACCCATCTACACCCAGGTTGCCCTTCTAAAAGTTGTGCTGGGTGGATTTCCGCGGTCATCAAAGAAGTCAATTTGTAATCAGCTTGCAAATTACAGGTAGACAACAGACAGAAAGCACGATTGTGTAGTGTAGACATCAACCTCTGTTTCAAATGCACGATGCTGTATCGTTTGTGATGGGAAATCAAAGGAGGGCGGAGTTCATCGCTCGCTGTGAACTTTCATGACTTTACCTACTTCATTAATCATCGCTAATAATACATAAAGAGAATCCCTTGATTAAAATGTGTCCTGATGGTACTAAACTTGTCCACTTTACCATGTCAGCGATAGAGGTGAAAGAGAGAATATCCATTGATTCTTTATTGCTTCGAAAGCCTAGCAACAGCAACAATACACATCTTAAAAACAGCTGTAAACATTATCCAGTTATAAACAAGACCAGATAAATCGACTTGTATAAACACATGAACCAAGAACTCTACATGTAAAGATAAATAAACATCCAAACACGACATTTAGAAATATACCAACACGCGTGCGCACACACACACACACATCCCTACATACACCATCACCCTAAATCATAAATAGCATATACAAACAATCCTTACATCTTAATTTAAAAGAAAAAAATCCTCACGGCCATTAGCCTAAAAAACAAACGTTAAAGCTATTAGTACCATTCTTTACCCGCCTCACCTCATACACCATCACCATGAGATAAAGGGGGAAAGCTAATGGTAGCTTGAGGGAGTGAAGGGGATCGGAGACAGGTGACTGACTCACAAAGTTCATTAGCAGCGACCCTCGCCATTCATCACACCTACCTGTCCCAGCTACAGGCGGTGATAAGGTCAGGACAGCGGCCCCCAGGTGTTAACGCCCACAAGGTGGCCGACAGCCGCCTTCCATTCTTCTCAAACTGTTTGAAGAAATCCTGTCCTCTGACCGCTAAGCCCTTGTGCTAGTCAGCTATGCCAAAGCCTCCTACTTCATGGAAAGTCAAGCCTCCTACGAAGGAAGGAAAGATTGAACCTCCTACCAGCAATGGTAGACAACACTCTTATAGACTGATGAAAGTTTTCAAAATATTTATTAAAAGTTTTCACAAAGTAAATCTAAGAACACGACTCCTATCATAGGAGGAAGGTGGGGTAGGGGGAACCACAGACAAGAATAGTCTTCTTGACTTCTTGACTGTCTCACCCCCTCCCTCCCTTCGCATTCCGTTGGTCGGAGGGGGGGAAAGGAAGGCTTTCGTTGGAGAATCTCCGCAGGTGTATCAGGAAAACCCATCACCATTCATACGCACGGGAAAAGCAGGGCGGGAGGGACCACCGCCTTCACGCCTTTGTCAAAGTAATCTTTGTAATTGGCACGGAAACATCCGGGTGAGAGAGGGAGGCCTCGATACGGGCAGCTGGGTGGAGAGGCAGACGAGAGAATGAGGGGAAACGGAGAAACGGGTGCCTGGTAAAGCGAAAATTTGGTAGCCGCCTGCTATGAAAACTCCCACGCGGACAAACGCACTGTCCACGCAACACTCACGGTCTATAAATTAGAGAAAGCGTTCTGTGTGTGTATATATATATAATCTCTCTCCTATACGTACGTTTGTCTCTATTCACTATCTACACATATATAGATAGGAAATTTGATCCGAACTTCTCAGTTCAGCTGCAAGAGGCGTTCACTTTTGATAGCGCAGCGCCACAAAAAGACAAGGTAGATCATTGGGTAAGTTCACAATCCCAGACCTTCTATACCTATTAGCAACATTATTCAAACAAGTTGATTCTCGCCTTCCTCCTAAACTCTTGGTTACACACTCGATACCGCGCACACCATAGTTTGTTCGGCACCCGTGTGACGTAGCGCACCTTTAACAGGTAACTTACCGTCAGAGGGGTGGGCAAGGTCAGGCAGCGATGGAGAGGAGATGGGCACCGCCCTCACAAAAATCTGGTCTCGAGATAAATAAAGTTTCCTACACGTCCCACCACATCGCAAGGTCATGGGGACTACATGAAAAAAATTATTAGTTTATTTTACACAAATAAGAAATTATCAGGGCAAGAGGTGGCACACCTATAGAAGAGTGACTTGCCGGGTTGGACCCAGATAGCATGCAAACGTTTTAAAAACGTTTTAAAAACGTTTTAAAATGTTTACATAAAACATTTTAAAAAGGTTTGCAGAAAACGTTTTAAAAATGTTTATCATGCCCATCAAAGTAATGTTTTAAAAACGTTTTCTGCAAACATTTGTAAAACATTTTAAAAATATTTTTAAAACGTTTTATAAACATTTTTCTGTAAAACATTTTAAAAACATTTAATAAATATTCGTATGTAAATGTTTTAAAAACGTTTTTAAAATGTTTTTTAAACCTAATTTAAATGTTTCGAAGGACACGTTTTTTAAACGTTTTAAAAATGTTTTTGAAACCTAATGTAAATGTTTCACAGTTCACACATACTTTTCACAGTTTCACTTCAAACATGGCATAAATGACGTACAGAGAAGATTTTCATTTGTTGTAATTAAACCATATTTCCTGTCATTGTGGATCCATCCAGGAGACAAATTTACATTATACAATAGCAAGTACAAAATGGTGACCATTTGTGATAAAAATGAATAAATGATACTCAAAAAAGAGAACAAGAATATGAATTAATTAAACACTGACAAATCAATGCATAGGATCTTTTCTTAAATTAATACTTTTAAATATTTCACATTTCAGTACTTAAAGGTGAGGTTGTGCGGCACTGTTATCCGTGCAGAGTGCCAAGAAATAATTGAACTAAAACGAAACTTATCGACATTTACATTTACTAAAAAATAGTGAATTGTAAATACAATTGGATGATGTACAAAATACACCAAAAAAAGACAGTTACCCCTATGTAGATAACAATATGCTAATTATCATCTTCTTACCCTACTACAAGGGACATATCATTCCAATTATTAATAAGCATTAACTATAGATGTACAACAAAAGCATTGACCATATGTGATAAAGATGAGAAACAGAGAACAATCAGAGGAATTAATTAACCACTGTTAAGTCAAAGCAAAGGAATGTTATTAAAGTAACACTTTTAAACAGTTCAATTTAAAATGTTTCAAGGATAGGTGTTAAGCTCCATAAAAATTCCCAAGGAATAATTAAACTAAAACTAAACTAATAGAGCTTTAGATGTAAGAAAAGATATAGTATATGGTTAATCCATCTAGATGTAGCACAAAATACACAAGAAATACAGGTATCCTTCTGTACATAACAACGATCAAATTATCATCACCAACCTTCTACAATGGACACATCAGTCAAATTAACCAGCCTTATGAGATTTTCCACACTGTAAAACAAGGCTGAACAAAGGTTCCTGTACATCTGGGGAAAAGGCTTTAAGAACAAGGTATATAGAACACTATCAGATCCACATGCCTTTATTCGAGTATACGGAAACCTTCTTATTCGTAATCATCAGATATCTAAACTATCAGATATTTGTGCAAAATATCAGAGATAATCACCAGCTACATCCAAGGCCATGTATTGGATAGAACCTCTTCTACAGCAATGTCATGTGTGAACTTAAATGGTGAAGTATCAAGCGTCCCAATTGGGGTCAAGAGTTGCTTGGTGACAAGCCTGTGGTCACACATGCAGAAAGGTGGGGCAGACATATGCCAGTGTAGAGGAGTACAATGAGGTAGAGCGCAGAGGTGTCCTATGTGGGAGACAGCTCTTGATCGTGGGGGCGATCCAGTGGCAAAGGACTGTCTGGACTGCCTGCTAGTTGCCGTGGGAAGCAAATGGCTACGTGACCAGGACGGCGGCTGTAGGTGGCATTGCAGTCATCGTAGACATTACGTGTATATCTCTAGACTTCTCTGTCACTGAGAGAGGAGTCGTCGCTCTCTGATGCGGATGGCAGCTCGGGCGGGAAGGACGACGGACAGGTAGAACAGCACTGTCTGCTGAAGCATTGGTCTCCACTCTGTGATGGCTCCTGCACTAACTTTATCGGAAGCCTCCATACACCCACGGTTCTTCCGTACAGCTTCTGCAGATAGCAAAAATGGGATTTGTAGATTAAAGAAGCGCTACAGGTTTATAGATTAAAGATGGACTAAAGAAGTCTCACACTATACATATTGTTTCAGTTTTATGGTGCTTATGCTTGTTCCCCATGTCTTTCCGTTTTTACGCTAGTTTCACCCATAGAAGCACAATTAATACTGACAAGAGCTACAAATAATTTTCAACTGTAGAGCTAGCAATGAAAAATGTCAATTCATGTTATACAAAAATAAGCACTTAGATCTGCACTTCTCTTTTTTGTCAAAGTATGTGTAGACAATATATCATATATCTATACCTTTAATAATAATATACACTAACATTTATACATCATCACTTACTGTAGATCATGGCCTGCACCTTCAGTCCCTTGAAAGCACACATCTCTCCCTTTTGTCCTTTCCAGTTATAGTTCCGAGCAATCTTGTTGGTCAGGAGTCGCCGCATAATTCTTTTCGCACAATCCTTTGCATTCGTTCTACCCACACAGGAGAGGCTTTTGACTTGCAAATCTTTAGAAGACAAGAAAAATATCTGTCAAAAGTAAACCACACATCATAAACAAGAAAGGGTGTAGTGAAAATATACATGGCTTTAATTATTTACAATTCAAGGGCCATACAAAAATTATAAACTGAAAACTTTCACAAAAAGCTGACATTTAATGTTTCCTTCCCCAATAACCATAAAGTTTATGAGGCTGAAACCCTTTGAAACTCGATTTAAAATTTGACTTATTGTGTTCCACACTATATGATGTATGATAGATTGACAAGAACTGATCATTCTCAAATGAATTCCCTATAAAAACATAAGTTTTTCAAAAATGTCAAGCTATGCTTTAAAATTCCCCTAAATTATTACAGATTATCATTTCAATCATGGCTTTAACAATGACATCTGCTTTACGTACGAGTAATTCATGAAAGGAATCATCATCAAGGCGTCCATCCAGTTGCAACAGCTCTTGCTGTGTTCTAATCGGAAGGCTCAAATCTTCTGGCAACATTCAGGCATCCTTTGCTGGAGCAGGCTGGTCTTTGCTTATCAGTGAATGAATCACCATATCTTTTACTTCCTGTAGCATCAATTTCAATTCTCTGTCTTGTTTCAGAATGAGCCAGGCAAATGCTGCAACAATATGAACATAGCACTGTGAGCAAAAGTGGACAATTAACTTTTATAGGTGAATGAAGTCAATCAACGGTGATTTGGGAGGCAGTAAGAAACTTGTATAACCAACACTATGTTCAACATGAGATTGTGAAAGGGAATTCACAACAAAATTAAATAGGCAAAACAAAAGCAAGAAAAGTTACCCATAATATAAAATTGTCTGAATTACCTTCATTAGACACTCTCTGGGTACCGCCTTTTACTGCTGCAGTTGTGAGGTCTGTCCCCTCTTGTACTCCTTGCTGAGAGTCACTACGTTGGTCACTGGGGTGCTCACGTCGTGGGGGCAATATTCTGGTGGTTAGTGCATTTACCTGTGGGCATAAACGCTTGTTTTCCACTTGTGGTTGCAATGAGTCTGGCAATGGTCCTGCTGGCACTGCTGGATGCACTGATTTCCATCTAAAGTCGTCTTCTTCCTCCTCGTCTGGGCTCTCTAGCCCTAACCTAATTAACAAGCATACCTATTAATAAGTGTGCAGTGAAATGACAATTATGAAAATTTAAGAATTTCTGGAGTAAAGATTTAAGAAATAAAATAATAAATAATTCCTAGGCTATACCTATCATAATATCAATATTACTCTCATGAAAAATTGAAATGAACTGCAATACTGAAATCTGTACTGATCTTGTCAGTTGTTCTCCAAACCTAGGGATTCCCTAATCCCTGTCATTCTATAACTCAAACAAGACACAATGTGACTACTTGTTTCTCTTCCTCTTCCGATCTTTTCAACCTTTAGTGCTGTCATCATCTGTTGTATCCAAGTTTGATGTATACTGGCTGTTTTCCACTTTTCGTCTGGCAACCAAATACTCATCTGAAAGGGTTATTATTTTGTGGTTATAATAAACATCGAGAATAATGGCATGCAATGCTTTACCACACAATATGAATTTCACATGACAAAATCAGTTAACTGTCTGTTCGCTGCGATGTTAATGGTCATGTGGCTGTATGTTCCAGTCTGTAACCACAATAAACCCTAAGCAAGGTCTGCGTGGACTAAAGACACTAACACTACCTTAAAACCTTTTACAAAATAAATATGAACAATACTTTATCAAGAGACTGACCACAAAAATATTAACCAGGCTGACGAAGTCATCAAACATCTAATCTCTATAATATACATATATATGACAATGAGTAAAAAAGTATAAAAGTACCCTTTGAACCAAAAATGCAAACAGCTTGAAGAGTCCAGGTATGTCTATCTGGCAGAGCTCCCTCCTTAAGGTGTTTTGTCAGCTCACTTGGTGGCCAGTATGCTAACCGTTTCGCGTGCTGAAAAATAAACAATCCTCTATGAACTCTTACCAGGGAGGCTAACTGTGTGTCTTTATGGGAGTGTTGGACGTTTGACTTCATCTGTCATATTTCCGTCAGTGATTATGACTGCATAAATTTTTATACACTGTTATACTCAAGGAACTATGGTAAATACAGGGAGGATAGCATGAATCTTCTTTAGCTGAGATATGATTGTATTGACTGCAGTTTGCTTCTGTGGCATGCAATGTTATAATGTCACGTTATTTAATGTTAGTAAAAACTCTATCATCCTTAACGTAAATTTTAAGAACATGTAACACAAATTTACACGATAATGAGAAATGATTACACAATACCAGTGGTACCATTTCAGCCATAGATAACGGTTTAGCAATGAATTCAAGCAAGCAGTTATTGCAGGATGCTTTTGTCGCAACAAGGCAAGAAGTACTGAAAGTGAACTGTTGGAAATGTTAAATGTTGCGACCCAATATGCCAACTGTGTGGCCAAATCTGTATCTGTTTCACTGTCGCTGTCTGAAGATATCGCTGAATCAAACTGATCATCAATATAATCTTCAAATTCACTAAAATTAGATTTCACAACATCATCATCATTATTTTCATCCAAATTGTATTTAGTCGGTAAATATTGCTGGCGTGATGTTATCGCTGAGAGTTCTGGTGTCTGCTGGTTCGAACTGTTATTAATTTGACTCTGTAGATCTAAAACTGTGAGCACCTTCTCTACGACACTGGATCGTGAATGTTTGTATCAGTGTGTATTGAATACATCTTTCTTCTTTCAGTTCTGCCAACTCTGCTTCTACAAGTTTTATTAACTTTTCTCCGCTTCGTCCAGTAGGACGACATGATGTGAACTATCAGTTGCCTTAACGTATTAGATTATGTACGAGCGCTCAATTCAGAAAGTAAACTTTGACACATCACACCCAATAAGCATACATTAAATGTGTGTTGTACTAGAACACGGTATATAGTGTTTTATAATTAAGAACCTGAAGTACGTGTATGGTAAACAAAGAGAAAAGATTACAACCTTGGTTTTCAAACATACAGTACATCAGCAGAGAAAATGTCGCGCCGCGTGGAATCATGGGAGTACGTGCATCCACAAGAAGAATAGCAAATATTTAGTTACGTAGCATTGATGTTTTAAAAACTGCAATGATTTTAAACTATCAAACCTAGTCATAAGACAAATATAACAAAGTCTTTAAAAAAGCTTTTTGGTGAGGATTTTCAGTATCTACACCGTGGACTGGCTCTAAAATTCCATAGGAGAAGCGAATGCCCGAGAATCAAATAGTGACGTCTTTTAAAAAATTACGTCATGACGCGCAGCCATAAAGGTTAACATTGTAAACGTTTATAAAACATTTATTTAACATTTTTGTTTTAAATGTTTTATTTTCAAACATTTAAAAAATGTTTTTAAAATGTTTTACTTACAAATGTTTTTTTGGTAAATGTTTTTAAAATGTTTTTAAAACGTTTTATCTAAAACGTAAACCTTATTACAACCATGTAAACGTTTTTAAAACGTTTTTAAAATGTTTTCATGCTATCAGTTCGAACTCCCAGTCCACCATTATCGTTGCAATTAATCGCTGAGCCACCTGGTTGCCCCTGTCCAGTCCAAGCTAAAAGAAACGGTTTCTGAACAACAGATCTTCAGAAAAAAGAAAGGTTTCAAGATGATGAATCTTCAGGTGCGTCGATCGCCATCGACGCACCTGAAGATTCATCATCTTGAAGCTGAGGTCTCCCAGGCATAAATCATTCTCAAAGCACAAGTCGTGGTTCTGTTAACACTCATTCACTTCGTCGCACACATTATTCTTGCGGTCAGCGCGGTTGACAGTGAGCGAAAAGGTCATTTATTATCAGCTCCTTATAATGAGCTCTGCCTGCTCCAATGCACGGGTACTACAGATGACAAACCAGTGCTGTCTGACGATGGACTTCACCATCTGAGCACACCCTTCAAACACCCTTCCCGAGTAAAAATTTATCTTGTACCCACGAGTTGAAAACTGACAGTGACCGATGCTTCTTAGGCTCCTAATATAAAGACACAATTGAAAAGAACATTGTATTTGTCTCTATCTTTACTTCCTCTTCCTATCCCCTGTATGTGTGTATGTTATATACACATTATAATGTTATACTCCAAAATATTTAAAGAAACAACAAGAAAACACTTGATATATCAACGATTAGAAGGTAGTTTTGAATACAGTTATCGTCTGCAAAAACTAGAACGGTCCGCTCCACTATTCTTCTCCACTAGGTGCTGTAAAGGCTTTTTAAACGTGTACAATACAGTCCTCTTCCGAGTAAGCGGTTCGATGCCCGTGTAGCGCAGCAAACTTTTTGTCAACCCAGCTTTTGGGAAAGGGTACCTGGCTCTTTAGAGGGTTGGGGATGGTAAGACAGCGAGGGAGAGATGAGCACTTGACTCCCCAACAAACTGAAAAGGTTAGGGAACGATCTTTACCTCTTTTTAAAAAAAAAACAACAAACAACAACTAACATACAACTAACAAAATACATAAATAGCCACACGTGGTGTGAAGGTTACACAAGGATAGCACGGACTCCTAAAACCCTTTACATGTCTATCAGCAATCACATCAATCACTTTATATTCGAACATTCGCATTGGTAAACTGGTAAACTATCCAAACTGTTTACGTTTTCATCTAAGTTAATGTTTACCTTACATTTCACATTCTTTCACGGCTGGCTGATCAGCCTTTATTACCAGAGTGCTCTCGGTGAAGATACCTATTTTACCATGATATCTACAAGCTTTGTGCAAATGAAAATTGCGGCTTAACACCCGCCTCCATCAATAAACCTTAATCTAGCTGCTGATGCTCCACCCCTGGACAGTCAGCTTGACTCGCCGAGCCTCCACCCTGACTGCTGTACGTGCCTCCACCCTGAATGCTTTACGTGCCCCTCCACCTCGCACTGTCGGCGGATCAGGTGGTGGCGGGGTCAGCTGCTGCGGTAACACTTTTGGGCGGAGACTGATTAAGGCTACCCTTGGGTCAGATGTCTCGTACGATCCAGACTATCACCGTTTTCATTTGTCCACGACCGAAAGGGCAATAGCGGACTCACATTAGGGGTAATCCGAGAGACCACACAAGCGCAGAAAGGACCGAACTAAAGTGAGGGAAATAAAGTGAGCGCCTTCCATGTAGGTATCAGTTCCATGTAAGAGAAAATTTCCTAGTCCTCGGCAGGATGTCGGTTGTTTTCATCGAGATTCACAGACACAGTCGAGCATGTTCGCAAAGCAAAGTATTCTGCTGATGTCACTGACATTATTCTCTGAAGTCGCTACCTTTAAATGTACAGTTATCGCCTTTTACGTTCGGAAAGCAGCGAGTCCTCGAGTTGTTCTTCCTTCTACATCTTTGTTAATATTTTGTGATTTCGCTCTACATCATTGTTACTTTTGGTTAACTTGTTATCTTTGTTACTATCTTGTGATTTTGTTCTATATCTTTGTTACTATTTTATGATCTTGTTCAGCGCAATAAGTTCGCCTTTGGCTGAGATATTCCGCTTTGCAAATTTACACTTCTTCTTTTATTATTATTATTAACGACCTTTCCCATGATGCTATTCCTTTTTCACACCCTTCCTTTTGCAATATCATGTTACTCTCAGCTCAACAACACTAACATCGTCTTCAAATGACCACGTACACCAGAATCATATTTTCGCGGAGTTCGGTTCGACCCACACAAATAGAATATGTAATTAGCTGTTTGTCTAGATATAATTAGAATGTGAACAACCAGCA
The DNA here is from genome assembly GCF_003073045.1 of Pomacea canaliculata. Taxonomy (NCBI): domain Eukaryota; kingdom Metazoa; phylum Mollusca; class Gastropoda; order Architaenioglossa; family Ampullariidae; genus Pomacea; species Pomacea canaliculata. Next base: position 12,860,309 of record NC_037597.1, read on the forward strand.
ACCTAGTCTATGCCTAAAATAACATTAACTATTGCAATAAGAAACAGTAAACAATAACACAAGGCAAGCAAGAAAAGGTGAGAGAGAGAAAAGATAACAACACAAAAGCGTCAGGATATCTAAAACTGTATGTTTTGCGGACATAAAACTGTAAAGATTATCAAGTAACCAAAGGTGAAAAAAAACCCAGAACATAGAATAAATTATGGTAATATATATATAAAATCACAAACTGCAAAAACGTTCAGCAACGTTTCTGATAACAAACACGCGCGCGCGCACACACATACATTCGCGCGGCCCTTACATACACCTGTTGGGAGGGGCAAACCTGCAAAAATTAAACAAAGCAATGAAGGCATCAGCTAGCAAAAACGCTGAATAAAAACACGCGCCTGCCTACACCTGCCGCACAGCTTGCAAACAAGCGAGGGCCTTCCAGTCAAATGCATTGGAAGGATTGGAAGGCGGCTTCATATGATGCTTTGGAAACCGTTCTCCACCATAACTTTCATCGCTCCCCCCAGTCTCCTCCGCAGACTGTCATCTGTACTATCTGCGACCGTTGTCACACTGTCTACGACTCATGGAGAATGCAATGAACTGAGTCGACTGATGCTGCTAATTGGGAAACAAAAAAACAAAAAAAAAAAAATAATAATAATGATGGCGGTGGCAGCGACAGGAGGAGCGAGCTACGTCCATGTCTCTGTTCAGTCAGCGTGTGCGTGTCTGGGGTGGGGAAGTGTACGTAAGCTGCACGTGCATTTATTTTATTTTCAGTTTGCTCAGTCAACAGCAGAACTACGTCATACCTTGACAGTTTTTTCCTTCGCCACTCAAGCACTTTATTTCGCACCTGGTCTGCACGTGTGTGTGTGTGTTTCCACTGCTTGCGTCTGTTCTCTCTCTCTCCCTCACTCACACCAACATTACAAACATATATTCAACCTTTCATTCCTCGAATAATTTAACTTGCCCGACCTTGTCAAAATTAGTGCCGTACCCTTTTCCCCCTAAAAAACAGCGCAGACACGCTCTGTTGGTTAATCTACCATGCACATGCCTAGTACCTGATAATCGACAGATTGTGCACCTGCAGTTGGAGAATGGGCAAGAACTTCAAATATATTTTTATATAAAAGAAAAAGTAAATATTAGATAATAGCTGATGACATTTTAAGCACATATGCTTGTCAAAAACTTACGGTTGTAAACTTAACTGTCTCGGTATTCAATCTACTGCGATGTCAGCAGTTCTCACCCTGCATCGGACAGTTGGGGAAAAAGCAAACAACGGGCCAGTGTGAAAGTGCCTGTGTGCGCACACAGGAAGTCTGAATTATTACTCCTTTTCCCTCTTCCCCGTGGTTGTGCAAAATGGATAAAGCACGTACTAAAGTGGGGAGGGAAAAAAGTAATACGACATGCGTGTCACAGCAGCTAATGCCAGAAGTATGCAATAGATGAAAAATGTGGTCGGCCTGATTCACGGATACATCATAGTGCTTTTGTTGCTGCTTTTTATGGTTCTCCTTTTTTTTATGGTGGGGATGTAGGCGGGGAAAGGGGAATGGCGCATCTGCGTTTGCATTTCGTGCAGCGATCGTGCGGGTGGGCTGTCGGGCTTGAATGTGCTCACTTCGACTGCAAGTTGCATGTTGGGTCTAAAGTGTGAGGGGAGAGGGTGGAGGAGGAAGAGAGAGAGAGCATTTACACCTGGCAACTGCATTGCAAGACGGATTCTCAGAGAATCAATTATTGGTGCGCTCCGCAAGCACATCGTGAAGGGCTTGGACAGCCAACAGTTGTCTCCTCTAACAATCACTGACTGTGAAGCGTAGATGTATATCCCAGACAGCGTCCTGCCTAAACTCTTCCCTAGTGCTTCTCAACACTATTATACCCAAATGGTTCCTACAGCCCAGAACAAGGTGAAACCTATCCTCTTCCCACTGCATTTTTGCTACAAATACAACAGATTCACTGCTGGGCTTAGGGAAACAATTTTTTTTTGCGTTACTCGCTAGCCCAAACTGTTGTGTGATTTGTACAAACATGTGCTACATGGTTAAAACAAGTCAGCTAAACTCTCATACAATTCAAGCATTTTAGCTGACTGCTACAGGCTCACCTTCCTTTTAACCCTAATAGCATATTGTGTTCCCTCAACCTTCCTTACTTAATCCAGTTTTTTTACCATCACAAAACTACTTTCAGTAATCTTTTAATAACCCCATGGCATAACATCTACGCTAAATCTGCAAATATTGATTGTATGAAACCATCACCTTCCAACAGCTGAAACAAGTGAAGCACAATTTCTGATGTCTTTGTGAAAAAGGTATGTACTTGAAAGTATGCGAGATCGAGAAAGTGCATGTGGAGTTATCTTTCCTAGATCCTAGGCTACCATGAAAAGCTTACCAAAAGCTCAAGAGAAATAGAAAAGCCATTATACTGAGCTCTCAAGTGGCAACAGACTAAACCTCTCAACAACCTATATTTGAATCATTGGAACGCATTTATTGCACACCTTTCTTTCAGCTCTGAAGGCAACAGACGCAAAAGGAAAAACAAATTCTGTTAATCTGAATGAAACAAAAGAGCCCAAGAGATCATTCATACTTCAGCAACATCTATTGTGAATCCAGACATGAATGTCACTTATACTACATACACAAAATTGTAGTCTTCCACATACAAACAATGCATATTACCATTTATATATATGTGAATATCAGCCTCAATAAAAATACATTTTACTTCAGAAATTTTATCTTCATCATTAGATGAAGTTTAAAGAGGCCGCTTGATTGATGGGATAGTAGACAGTTTCTGTTGATAATATGGGCAAGTAAGAATAAACTGGGGTTGTTAGCTGGTAATTTGGTGACCAGCCTGATTCTGAGGGAGGAAAAATAAAGCAAAAGCTTTAAGTCAAAACTGATAGGAAAAAAAGGTAGTCCCTTTTCTTTGCCGCACTTGTGCCTCTTTCTCTGAGAACCTGGAGTAGATTTCCTTCACCTCTTCTCTGGAAGGGCTTCTCTTGTTTGGCAAACTGCATCTTTGCAGCACAATTATCCATGAAGAGCTACCTTCCTGCCACTCCTGCAGAATCAGATGCTTAATCACGCCTCATTTCCCCAAATAAAATAGACAGTTACTGTCTAAGCTGCAGTCATAACTTGCTAATATTTGCAGTCACAGTCTCACCATCATCTTTGTCCATCTCATCACCTTCTGGTTCCTTATCATCCTTGTTGTCATTATCTTGATCACTTTTTTCTTCCAAGTTTTCTTTGACAGTGGACTGATCTTTCTTCCACAGTTTAGCCAAAGCCATCAGCTTGATATTGGGTTGAGAAGCTGCTTCATCTGGGAAGATGTAGTCATAAAATTCCTCCCAGGCACCATCCACCTGATGACAAACAGATCATGGCTTAAAGTATTTGCTTTTGCCTCTTTTTTTATTTTTATTTTTGATGACTATGAGATGATTCTGCATGAATGTAGACTATGACTAGAAGAAATGAATTATTTACAAACACCAAAAAAGCACCAAGGAACCAACACAATCTTTACTTACTCCTTCCTCTGTTTGAACCTTTCTTCTCTTCTTCACTTTCTGAGGCATAAGCTTGTTTCACAGCCTTTTGTGTTTCTGAATCTCCACATTCCATCTGAAATCCCCCAAATTATTACATCAGCAATGTCATCCACCCCAGAACACATTCTTCAGCACTAAGGCCACTTAGACATTAAACTGCCCACAGTCAGTCCAGCATTATTTCAGTCTAGTCCTATGTACTGTAAATTTTAGACTATAAGCCACGACCCCCCAACCTCCCACACACACACACAAAGTTTTAAACCCTGCGGCTTAAAGAGCAATATGGCTAGTTTGCAAATTTTTCAGATTCTGATTGATTATTCTACAAGCTCCATGTTAAAGTGTTACTTTTAGCATTTTCAAATCAAATCTGCAACCAATTGAAGCATTACAGATCAGCTGCTCAAGCACACACCCTCATCATGCCGAAAATGAGATGAAATGCCTATGACACAGCTTTCAAGTTGTACATAGCTGCGACTTACTTCTAAAAAAATATAATTAATATTTAAAAACAATTTAGTGGGTGCGGCTTATAAATGGTGTGCTCAATAGACCAAAATTTACAGTATTTTTGAATAAACAATATTTCTGACATGATTTTCACCAGCACAGAAGTAACTTTCTCACTTCATATGTTTTCTATGAATACGACAAGCAAATAATTCTTGTCTGTACAAGTCACCTCAAACTCCTGCCACGCTTCCAGCAACATTAGGCGTTCTTCTTTTTCCATGCTGTTCTGCAGCTGTTGGTTGGCACGGCGATAAACACTACGCGCTTTTTCCACAGCATCTTCCTCTTCTGTTCCTCTTTCAAATTTGGCATAGCTGATCCACACCTACAACACAAGACAACATTTAAAGGATGAGTACAAGGGATAAATCAACTTATCAAATCATTTTCTTGCTAGCTTTTTTTTATAGCAATTTAAAATTCTCTTTATATCTTGTGATTTCTGCACAAGAAATTAAATATGACAATTTAGAGATTTCTACGTTATGAGCCAAGCTATCTCTTAGAAAAGGCTTCTGTGGCACACACTATTCCACCACAACTGGTGGTCTCCCTTCTTGTCATTGAATTTCCTCCTCTTCCACACATCCTCTGGTTTTTTGTTTTGAAGCCTGCAATCTGTGCTGCTATATTTGTTGCTGTTCTGTGTTCAAGTACATTGAGCTCACTGTACAAGAATGCTTTCTATTATTACTCTATGCATTCTATTATTATTACACTCTTTTCCTTGAATGGTGATCTTTGTCTATCTGAAACAAATAATCAATTCATACCTTGACATGCTGTGTTCGTGTCAAAAGCTGATTATACAATGCGCGGGTGCGATCATATTCTTCCTGTTCAATCTCAAAGTCAATGAAGGACTTCCACAACACCTCAGGCATGTCAAGCTGAGGCTGATTGACTGCCAGCATGAATATCGCTCGTGCCCTGTCGATATCTCCCAATATGGTTTCAAGCTCTGCATACTGAAAATTTTCAGATTTGTACATATTTTTCCTATTACATATCAAACTGATTATCTTGTTAGATAATTACAAAAAACATTTCCTGACCATGTTCCTTCTGGTGCACAAAAGAAAATACAAAATGTAAGGTTTTCACAAATATAGCAATATGACATATACTGACGAATAGGTGCATAAATGGTTTTTAAATTAGGTTCTTAAATAAAGCATATAATATTTCATTACCCAGGAAGAAATGGGCTCTTTAGCTAGAACTGTCATGCAATAATGCCTCAAAAATACTGGATTAACTTTGATTATTTGAGCATTAAATAACCTCAGAGAAAAGGAGTAACAAAAGAGTGAAAGGAAATCAGATTCAGTTTTATAATTCAGAATATTGCTCTGCAACACAACAGATATTTATTTTGCAAACTAAAGACCTCATCAGCAGTGAAACATTAAAAAACAAAAAACAACAACAAAAAAAAAACAAACAAAAAAAATATCCTGACTTTTTTAAAAGACTACATTATATATTCAAAATATTCACACATAAAATTGGGAAAGAAATGTAGTTACTTTCATCCATGTTGTGCAATTCTGTGGATTAAACTCCAAAAACTTTTCATACAGAATGCGGCAACGATCAAATTCCCGAAGCTGTAATTCAAGTTCAATGTAACCTCTGAACATCTTGTTTTTTGGACATCTGCCAATGGCCGTGCCCTGAAAAAGAAAGCAACATAACTATAATTTAAATCTTGTCTGTTAACTACCTGTAACAATTAGTCTGAAACAGTCTTGATATTTTAAGAATGAAGAAATAGGGCAAACTAGATAAATAAGTACATTCTGACAATAATGATGTATCTATGAGATTAACCATAAGAAAATTATGTTATCTATTAATTTTTTTTTCTCTGACACCTACAACATTTCTCAGCCGTTACATCTGGCTGAGATTATGGTGGAATTGGTTGAACTATTTGACATATATTTCATACACAGAAGTCAGAAGTAGGTGAATAAGATATTTGTAATCCAGATGAAAATGATTTCAGATTATACTTGCAATGTACTTTAACCCCCACAATGTACAAAAACTTCCCTGAACAATTATGGATTGGCTTTAAAAAAATATTTGTTGGCTAAATTCGGTACCAACCATGATTTTTCGTGCAGCTGTGAGGTTTTTCTGTCGAATTTCAAACTTTGCAAACAGCAGCCACACCTTAGCAAATGAGAAGCATTTATGAGGGATGATACTAAGGGCAGTACGGTAAACTTCCCTTGTTCGTTCCATGTCTTCTGCCTGAAGTTCTTCAAACAGAGCATATTTAATCCAGAGATAGATGTACCGCCTCCAATGACGCTTTTGCTGAAAGTAAAAGAAATATACATTCTAGAGCACATTTTTTTTTTTTTTTTTTTTACAGTTTCATTAGTTGCTCTTACAGTTAATCAACAGCTGCGGTATAAACACCTGTCTACAAGAGCAATGTCAGCACTTGACACTGAAAGTCTTGCAGCTGACTGCACAAAGTGAAGAAGTACTCTGGCCTTTACTTGAAATATTCCATTCTTCTTTCAGCACACAGCTTTCTTTTACTTTGATTCATTTATTAATAAAAATGTATATAATGCAAGTATGAACATATGCACAGCAATGAACTTTGCCACCGTCATTAAAAAAAAAAAAAAAAGAGCGATACTCTTCCACAAGGTTTCTGAAAGTGTACTGGAACATTTGTGCATGTGATTTAAGTCCTCAGAAGTGTGAAATGTGGAACATTTGGAAAATGGGTCTGGCAGGGTTAGGGAAGAACAGGTTTGCTAAGTTTTTCATTTCTTGTGTTTAAATATTTCCACCTGGGCTTTTTTTTTAGTCCATACAGAATACATTTTTCAATAAAAAAATCATCACACTAGTCTTTCAGTTCCACATGATCCTTAAATGCAAAATATAGTGCACAAAGCAGTACAAAATAAAGACTACCTTTGATGGAGGAATATTTGCAATGGCTCTTTCATATGTTTCTCGAATTGATTGACATCACCATCAGCTTCTAAAAGTCTCAAGTAGTCAAACCATGCATCATAAGTTCATTGGGTTTGCTTTCACTTCCTGTTCAAAATAAAGAAATTCAGCCTTTAATTACATATTTTAAATCCCAGCCTGAGTCAAAAATAAAATGAGGACTTGATCTCTTTCAAAAACCTAGGTAAGAACTGCAAACTTTGAAATCTTGTGAATGCTTTCTTTAGATTTTTGGAAATGATTAACTTATTTCAAAACAATTCAATGCTCAGGTTAGTCTTCTTTTAAACAAAACAAAACCAAACTTGAACATAAAAAAAATTATGATCTTCATTAATTCATATGCATACCCACATCAATGATAGCCCACCTAAATATGACTGCAAAATCAGTAACGAATATTTAATACACATGGTTACAATGGATTAAAAAAAAACAACAAAAACACAAAGTAAAATAAATAAAAAAAAGATCTAATCTACTTTACCATAGTTACCTCATCAAACAATATGGCATAACCAAACAATTATGAAACAGAAGCATTTGAAAGTTTAAAAAAAAAAAAAACCCTTTTCACTCATATTTTGCTTTTCTATGTTTGATTCCTCAAACTAACCTCTTCATAATGAAATCGTCTTTTGCTGACAATCACGTCTTCGATGGTAGTGCGACTGCCGAACTTTTTCTCATGAACAGTGTACTGCTTGTATATTTCATTACAACGCTCTTTAGGAAGATGGTCAAGTGCATACTTGTAGAGAACTCTTGCTCTGTCATGCTGCACATGGGAAAAACAAATATTTGCACAAGTTGATGCACATAAATCCATAGCAATGTTTTCCAACAGCACACTCAATTCAGGCTTCCTGTAAATTTGTCCAAAAAAAAAAAAAACAACAAAAAAAAAAAACAAGCAAAACCAGATGTACCAATGCTAGACTGATTTACTTATTTCACCATCTATTAAAATGTGGTAAGAGAATATGTAGATAAACAATACATTTTATTATGCATAGAGTTAATTTTATATTTTCTTTTACTCTTGGGGCAACTGGATGTTGGGGGAGGAGTTTCTCACCTCCTTTTGTCCTTCTTCAAACTTCGCAAAAGCTAAGAAAAGATTCTCATCAGCATTTTCGTCCCCAAAAAACTGTACAGCCCGTTCATAAATTGTGCGAGCTGAATTGATATAGCTGTTCTTCTCTTCGAAGCGTGCATATTTTATCCAATTCTTCACCTCCGGATGCACCAGCACAAGTAAGGAAGTCAAGGAAAAGCACCTCAAACATTTAATCAAAATGATCACAACTTTGGCAACCTCTCTACCATTAGCTACATTTATATATCGCAACTTTTTAAGGCAACCTCTCTACCATTAGCTACATTTATATTCCACAAAAATATAACTTAAATTGAGTTCTTACTATCAAACTAAGTAAAGATCAACTGTTCATGCCTGTAGGTAATAGCATTTAAAAATTTTTTTAAAGAAACTCCACACATATCAGCGTACTCAAAATTGTGTTTCCATAGTTGGGTCACAATGAAAACTCTATATATATATAAAAATTCAAATTGCTTGAGTTAACTTAAATTGTTCTGATGTAAGTGATGATTATCATGAGCGAGAGAAATAAAAAAATGTATTTATATAAATAGAGAGAGAGGAATTTGCTCCAAAAAAACTTTCAGGAAATACATATCATGAATGGTATAGGCATATTTCCTCACAAAACAATGACACTAAAACAGATTGGAAATTCTTTCATTAACTTTTACCAGTTGTAGTGAAATGACTTGAATTCCCATGTAAGTGCGGTTCATAAGAACATTTTAAAATTCATCCTGTCTGCCAGCCACAGCATGAGGTGCTAATATGCTGTGCAACTGTTGTGTTAAATTACTATAAAATCAAAACATGAGCAAAAATAATTATTAGTAAACACCTATATAGTACTTAGGTGATAAACAGAATTTATATTTTCTGACGACCACTGCATTTTATACTTGATGAATTGAAAACAAACAAAAAGAAAATGAGGCATCTTTGGTACAAATCCCATAAGGCTAAAGGCTCATATTACTATAATTTCTGAAATATCAGAAAGGATATATCGCTCATATATGGCACGAGCTCGATCGAGTTCTTTATATCTAAGTTCAAAATTAATGTATGAATGCCAAGCTTGCTCCTCTGGCTCCCACTCCATCCAGCGCTCAAACGCTTGTCTGCAACCTGAAGTACAGACACATAATTACATGCACAGTTAGAGGAGACATTAAACAAAACCCCCTGCAAATAGCCAACTGATCAAGAGAGGAACCAAGACACCAACTAAACAAAAATGCCTATAATTTTTTTTTCACAAGTCCCATAAAAGCTGCATTCTACAATAAATCAAATGTCTTGTGAAAAATATAACAGAGTAGTTATATATATAAAATTGATACATAATGCAATAGTTTTTTTAAAAGCTTATTTATAGTAAAGATGCATATTTTTCACAAAGTCAACCAGTATTCTATCGTTAAAAAGAAAAAGCAGAGGCAGGCAAAAATGAGGAAGTACCTGCAATATTTCCTAACATCTCTTCCATGTATGTATACTTGTACCAAAACTGGTTGGCTCGTGGCAAAATGGTGACAGCTCTATCCCATATGTTGCGGGCATGATTTATCTGTCGGTTTCTAAGAAAAATACAAACTTTTTAAAACAAAAAGTCAAAATGTCCAAACAAATAAAATGTATGGGACAAATATAATGAAAAATAACCTTAACATGTTTTAATTCAAAGGAGATAAGGAAAAATGAATGAAAATAAGAAAACATTAAACAAAATATAAAGTGTCAGGGTTAGTTGATTATGATTGGTTTAGCATGAAAACCACAGAAAATTTATTAATATTTACTTCATTTCCATCTCAGCATATTTCAGCCACACTGTGATATTCCGATGGTCAACATCAAGTGCTCTCTCCCACACAGACCGAGCCCTATTGAGACAAAGCAATGACAATATGCCAGAAATTATGGAAGGCAACAGATTTCAGATTCATGACATTATTATTTAAAGTGTGCATGCTCTTCTACCAGGCTATATTGCTGTTGCTATGAATTGGACAATGTTTATATTTTGCATGAAACAGAATTGCCAATCAACTGGACAACATTTTTGATCATCAGCAGTTCTTTCCCTTGTAGTAAATATACACACAAGCAATACCTAAAACCCACTTTTAAGTCTTTTACTTAAGTTGTAAACCTCTGTCCACAGTAAGCATATTCCTTGGTTTATAGTTTCTGTAACCATGCTTTACTTTCATGATTAATTTGGGTAAGTATCTGTTGCTGGTTGGACTTCTAACTGGTGACTGCAGCAAGCTTAGACCAGCCACCTCCCATGACCTCCAGCTACTGTGTAATTATGGAGCTTACAAGTAATGTCACTATGACCCTGTTTAACTTGTTCATTCAGTGACATTCACATACTCTATGTAAGTCAATAAATGTCCCTTAGGTATCTCGGTCACAAATGATTAAAAGGATACATTTTATAGTCTTTTAACTAGAGTTATACTCTCCAAAGCTGTACACATAAGACTGTGCCAATCTTCAATATATGCAGACCTTTGAAGTTCCTTCTGGCTCTCCTCCCACTGAGCATACTTGATCCAGTTGGTCATAACAGAACGGTTCTTCCGAATGTTGTCTTCAAAAGCCTGAACAGGGCAAGATTTTACTGAAATAAACTCCTCAGTTGCATGCACAATGTGCATAATATGAAGTAGTTAGGCTCATCACACAACTCCCTTTTATTCAGCAAACATTTTGAAATATATGACAAATATGATTCAGACACACCACAAATATTATACAAACATATGCTAATACTGATATTCTACTGTCAAAAAGCTAAAATTTATTATATAAAACACCCTAAAAATTAATTCTAAGAAATCGGAAGTTAAGAATATTTTTTTGACAATTAACCTTTCTTTTTCGCATCCGATAATCTGCCAGTTCTTCTGGGTCTGAAATCTTCTGCTTTGGAGGCTGAAAAATTATGACAGACACATTTTATTACACAAAGTATCAAAGCACAATTTGACACAATCCATCTTTTCAAACTGACCAATGTGTTAAGTCAAAACAATAAGTTAACTGTACAGTCTATAAAATAATTTCTCTACAGTTTTTCATAGGTAACAAGTCATCTTAGAGACATGAAAATAAAATAACGCTTACACACATAACGTTATACTGATGAAACAGCAAACATCAATGTTGGAGAAAATTTTTTTAAAAAATACTTACTGGAGGAACCAATTCCAATTCTCTTTCCTTCGCCTCTCTCAACAACTGTTCTGCTGTAATTTGCACTGGAGCAGGCATCTTGTTCTTAACCTGCAGCATCAAATAAAAGAGAAAAATGATGAGGAGATGTAAAGACCACATGGCAAATATAAGTACTTATGAGACCTTACAGAAAAAATTATCTACGTAGGGACTTGTAAGGATAGGTAAGACACTGCGAACCCTGTGAAAAGAACTCCATAGCCATTTAGTTCATTAAGTAAAATAACAAATGAGCTAAATGTGCTGCTACAAATAAAAAAAATTAACAGACATGCAGGCGAGCACAAATCTATCCGAGCTGCCATAGACCTACGTTATAAATGTGAAAAGTTTGAACATACTTCATTGTATCTGACAGCCTATAAGGTGACATTAAAGATGCTTGCTTATGGTGCTCACTAGTTTTTTGTTTTGTTTTGGCTGAGCCAGTGAATTGTACATGAATGTGTGGACCTTAATGTTCACTTTCTAATATTCAATGCTGCAAGACAAGCCTCTTACCAGAGTTATTTTTTCTTTTCCTAGAATAGTCACAACAAAGTCCCATTATTATTTAACATGAAGTTCACACAGTAAGTAGTCAGCAATGTGCTAACATATTGGCACATATAGTAGATCACAGATGTGTATGCTGACTGTGGCATTTGCTGTTGATTATGCATTTTTAAATACAATTCAGGAGTAGTGTCGGCAGTTTTATTTGACAAGAAACTGCTCGCAATTTTGTAAATTACAAGTGGGACCTTCATTAATAGCTTATAATCTTTCCACAGACAAAGCTTACAAGAAATGTAAACAAACTTGTCTTGGTTATGTAGAACATATAAAAATCAGGGTGTGTGCTGATCATCAACTTCATTTGCAGGTAAGAATCTTTACTGCCAGTTCACATCTCAATATTAAAAAAAAAATCCATTTAGTTTTTTTAATGGCAATTGTTTTATTTTTCACAAGGTAAGTTCATCGATCGTCGTATCTTTTCACAAAGATTGCTATATCGCAGTACGCAGTAGCTACATTGAAACAATGCAATATTATCCTCTGTCACGCCAGTATTTTCCAATTCATACTACTGTATGTGACGTTTCAGAGATGTCCCTAGACAACCCAACATGGCGGCCTATTTGAAGCTGTGTTTTAGATGCCTCTGTAAATAAACACTCGTTTTACTACCCGAAATTTTGGTCGGACACGATTCAGAACGTCCGCATCTCTAATTTAAGCCCAATTTACCATATGACTTAATCTTCCTTTTAACTGTTGTTTCTTACTAGTAAAATCAGTAAACCACGCCAAAGATTCGACAACTAAGTTTGTGCTATTGTGATTTGAGGGATTTAAGTTCTATCCATTTAATAATTATCTTACTAAAATAAATTAAACATCTATGATATTCCTTAATTCCTACCTTGGCAATTTTAGGCATTTTCGTCTTTCCATCAATTGAAGTTTCCATCTTTAAGAGACTGGTGGTCGTCAACAACCAGCGTTTGAACCACGGGTCGTTCGTATCTGAACTGAGATAGTTCACGAGAGTTACGCATAGGCAGTAACGAAGTAACGATTATCACAAAACGCATATATATTAGTAAAAAAGCTAAACAGACCATAAATAATTAATTATATATTTTATAATATACTTATACTACTCTATTCTTTTAAATTTTTGTAGCGCCAAGCCAGTCACTTCGGAACTGCATGATGTTATTGTTGCTAAGGGAAAAAATGGCCGCAGCCTTAGTTTACTTTGGGCTTGCTAGCTAAACTGTCAAACGTCGTTTGAAAGCAAGCTAATTTCTGAAAGCGCAGAAGGAATCAATTACAATCAGGAGGTTTATTAAAGGTATGGAAATGTGAGGCTTTATCCATAAATATGCCCTGAATAAAACTGATGACAAATCGGATGTTATTAATAAACGAAGAGCACGGCTGGATTACAAGAATATATAAAATAAATATTCTGGATGAAAACAATCTGAAGGAAAATGTAAACTGTGCTACAACCTCAAACAACATTAATAAGTACTTAACAAGCTTTTGAAATAAGTATTTACTAAGTTTTTAAAATAAGTATTTACCAAGGTTTTAAAATAAGTATTTACCAAGCTCTTATAATTGTCAGCCGTTTTATAAAACCCACTTTATTGTAATTGCGTTGAAAGGAATCGATATCGCATACATAAATCATGCCAAAAAATTAAGGCTCTGATTGCTGTTTTTGCATTTAGCTCGACTTACATGTTATTACATTGGTACATGTATGAAGCAATTAAAGTCCACGAAAGCTCTATAGCTGCTCTACACATTTACCAATACATTGTATTGCTTTTCAGGATGTTTTATTATATGGTGTGTGTGTGTATGGAAGTGGGAGTGGGGGCAATGACGTACGTTTTATGCCAAGCCAGCTACCAAGGCTATTTGTAAAAGGAAAGCTCGATCTTCTACTTAACTTGCAGAAGAGTGTAACATATCAAGGAAGGTAGAGGCCTCTGAAGGAGATGGGCGAGCTCCACTGCTTATGTTTACTTCTTCAGAAGGTGCAAGGCTCTGGGACTGTTTACTTTTACCTTTAAAAGGGATATGTCATTTGTATATATACATATTGAATACATAATATATACATTATGAAAATATTATAAATGAGTATAGTCTGATTAAATGAATAATAAAGGATGATATTTTCGTTTGAGATTTCTTTCAGGCAGTGAGCTGAAATGGCAAAAGTTGAAAGCCAAGATGGAGCATCAGTGGTTATCAATGCTCGTCGCACTGAGTCACTTGATGCACCCTACATTCTTCAGCTTGCACAGCCATGGACAGAAAAACTGTTTGGTAGAGTGAATATTGTCAATGTCATGTGAGCATAAAATTTTATGTTTGAAATTTCTACTTAGTTGAAAAGGAGGAATTTATTTTGAGAGTTTCTTTGAAAAATATTTTATTTTAACCAGTCAAAATCAGAACCTGCTCTTAACAGGGGAGAAATTCCAATATATATGTTTTTTAATACACATGCATGTTAACAATGTAAAATGTATATAATACCATCAAGACCTTTTAAGGGACATATCTTGGTAAAGTTACCTCTCATTTATGTCACATGCATGTCAGAATAATGTGTCAAAATCTTGCTGGAATACATTGTTTGCATTATTGATGAAAATAATATCTCTTTAGCATGATATAAATAAAAAAGTAACTAGCATATTTTATAAAAGTTAATATTTTTTTCTTAGTGAAAAGGCAGTTTTGGCAGTGACACTCATAAATGACAAAGAGGACATCATGGCTCACGCTGCTTTCTTTGACTACCCCAACGTTCCAAGTGTTGACCAAGCAGCATGGGAGGAATGGATGGGCAAGGATGACAGCGATACTGTGTACACAGCTCTTAACTCTTTGTTTTTGCATTACTTTGTGGCTCAACCAGATTATGCTCAAGGGTGTTTTAAAGAAATTGTCCGCACTGCCTTCACTGCTATACCTGATCTGCACTTTCTCATTCTGGTTATTCCCATTGGTATATATCCAGGTCAGTGAGATTTTTAATCTTACATGTAAGTTTTATGTTTACCTCATTAAGTGTATGTGACCATCTTGATGAAATGTAATTTTACACTTTGCTGGATAACCCATGAAGAGATAGTAAGAATTCAAGTGAGAAATGAAAATAGAGCAGGAGAGCCCAAACTAAAATATGTATTTTTGAAATGATAAGAAATTGCACAGCAAGAAGCATGAATTTCAAATACCTTCATATTTCCTATTTGGCAGGAATGATTTTATGTATATCTGTGCGATTGGATCTTGCTTGCCTGTTGAGAAGTGGGGCAGAGCCACGTTATATGCACACTTTCTGTAACTGTCAGACTATATATAAAGAGTCTAAAGAAAAAAATTCTAGGAGGAAAAACAAAGAACTGGTCATTCACTGATGAGTTTTGATACGATGTTCAGGAGAGCTTTTTAATAATATTAAAAAAATAGAGAGCTTTCTTTACTTGCTGGTCAATGCATAGGTCTAGTAGGATAAAGAAGGTGATTTCTTCATCTCCAGATGTGGCCAGAAATTTCAATGACAATGACCAACTATTAATCCCAGTGGGCAGTTATACTCAGGGTGTGTTCTCAGATACAAAAATAAACAAAGCAAATGCTAGTTACAAGATAAAGAGAAGGGTAAGGCTGTACATCATAGGAAACTTAAAAAAAATGCAATCTTGCATAAATCATAAGATAATCTCACTTGATACCACAATAACTTGAGTATATACCACCATGTCATGTGGAGCAGTATCTGCTGTGGCTAAAACAGTGGGCCTCGGGGTGTTAAAATATAATTAAAAATTTGTTGATTTCAGACCCTTCCATTTCTACCATCTTCACACCACTGAAAAGAAAAAGTGGATCAAACCCTGCTCCCTCTATATTTGTCTGTCGTCGACATAATCATGTCCCAGTCTTACATATTCGAGGTGCCAGGTATGTCTCTGCATGAAAAGAAGACATCATCAAATGTAATTGAAGATGTTAATATGGATAATGCATCAAATGGTATAACAAACTATTTTGTAGCTGGTTGTTAGTTTATAGTGTTCCATTCACCCTTAGAGATTATTGAAATGCTAATGGGATTATCAGAACATAGCATATCTATCTTTGCTGCCTTTACAAAAACCTTTGTAATTCCTGTGAGACCATTACTGTCTCTTTAGTCGATGGTTGCATGAACATGGTAGTTATATATATATATTTACATAGGGTTGAAGACAATGATGATTTGACTCCAATCTTCAACCGTCAGAGTGATATGCTGAAGACAACCTATGGAGAGTACTTTTTGGCTGAGATGATTGAGGCACAGGATGAAAACATGCACTGCTTAGTGGCAGAGGTTTGAATTTATGTTTGACCTAGAAAAATGCAAAGTATGTATTATTAAGTATAAATTTTACCTCATAAACACTTATTAATAAATATTGCTAGAATGGAATTTTTCATTGTTGATTCATAATCTGTCATAACTTACCACTCTGTAATATGTCCAGGTGGAAGGCAAAGCTGTTGGGTTCATGAGCATCAGCAGTGATGTCAGTGTTAATTTGCTAAATGAGTGCTTTGAGCTTGGGCCTTTTCATGGTCTTCGCAAGCCTCATGAAAATGATGTCACATCTGCTCCACCTTCACTAGTGCCTTCCCCTCTTCCTACCAATGGTACTTCATCATACTTTTACACTGAATGGGTGTGCAGAGTACAACAAGCTAATAGAGCAAAAAGTGTTTCATTTTAAAACCATTTCTTGTCACCTGCCATCATTTGTCTCCGTTGTGTAATTTTGTTCTGCATCTTTCATGGGACAATAACGAGATTATCTCCCTTATGTCTAGAGTCCATTGTTTTCTCAATATTTAAAACAGTCATCTATCTAGATTTTTTTTTTTCTAGGAACGTTTGTGAAATCTGTTTCTCCAATTTGTTGCTTTTTAAAAAACTGACTGTCCATGGTAGAAGGGCTTTAATAGCCATCCTCATTTTTAAATCTTGAATAAAGAGAAAATAGGCATTGATTCTTGCTTTTTTTTAAATATCTCTACCAAAATATAACTGTGAGGAAGCATTGTCACTGGGATTTGTGGGTTTTTATTACTTTTGGGCAGATGTAGACAGACAGTATGCGCCATCTATCCCAGGAACAATTCATCGTACACTAGAAACACTTGTTGAGGATAGTGGCACAGATGAGAGACCAGATAGCCAATCCAGTGACTATAGTTCTTCATGTAAGCATGCTTGCTGTTTTTTGTGTAGATTTGAAAAGGTATTTCAATAAAGAATTTAAACTACAACTAAGAACCATTCAAACTTCTGTGGCCAGTATATTTGTCTGTATCATTCTGCATTAAATGCAAACCAGACAATTGTTTTAAGAAAAATGCAAATAATGTGTGGCTAAGTGACCTAAAAATGAAATTGAAATAATATGATAAACTTATCAGAAGTTGATATAATTCTTGGTTATGTAAATATTTGTATTGACAGCTAATAATAATCGGTCACAACTAGGAGAAAGTGTGTTTGAAGAGATCATATTATTTGACAGTGAGCCAGAGTGGAGAGCCAAAAGTGGTCCAGAGTCTTACTGATGTATATGTGTCCGAACCTGGATCTCCACATTTTGACACAGCTTGGGGAGATGCTACTGTAACTCATCCAAGTACATTTTCAAAAGTGGTCAGTATTTTAATTTTCCAGATTTTGGCACGAGGGGTGTGTGAATGTGGGGACACAAAGGACATAAGAAAATAGCTTTTATCGTATATTGCTAGAAATGGAGAACAGATAGCCTTCTGGCTAGAGCAAAGGTGTCTGAGCCAGCTGGCTCAGTTTTTGTGTGATGAAGGTACTTTTCCCAGGTGACCTACTTGTAGAGTGGCTACCAGAGTCTGTGGAGGGTTTGAGAAAGTAAGGTAGAGAGGAAGGGGGTAGGTACCACCTTCATAAAAGCTGGTCTTGTGATTAAAGGGATTGTAAATAAAACTGCTTAAAATCTTGTAAAGAGTAGCATCAGTTTGAATCTTGTCTATTTTTGTGTCTGTTCCTGTGGAAACAGTTAAATGTTTTATAGGATGTTGTGTTTAATAAGAGAAATTACATGGGACTCTTTCGTTTGCTTCAACGAAATCTCGTCCTCCGATGACATCAACTCGATCCCAGTGTGAGCTGATGCAATGATATGGTTGGCATATGCTTCTAGCCATATTGATTGTTATCACTAATATACATCACTAATCCAACTAATGACACACCACCAATCATGTGAGTTCAAATCCTTACAATGACCAACACTTCCTCTCCCTCTCTGATGTCACACAGCACGCCACAGCCTTACACCGCCTCACAGCCTTTACTATACCCTTAAGTAAGGGCTATAACACTTCACTCTCCTATGAATGTAAGGTCACTGGACTGCTTCTTTTATTGTCAGAAACACTGTTAGAAATTGTCCTTTATAAGAAAATGGGAGATTACAATATGAAGGAGCTACTGTTTATCATGTACATCATGCTGTTTGATGAGAAGTGAGAACCGCTCACCTATTTATAATCCACCATGCAGTTAGTCAAAATTAAAATTATGCTTATCCTTTGTAAAGACTTTATGGGCCATAATGTAATGAATTAATTGTGAGTTAATGAATTAATTAAATGATTTAATTAAAATCTGCATTATATGAGCAGAATAAGCAATCAGTCTCTGTTTTGCACCAAAGGAAGTTAATTATTGTAACAACAACAACAAGAAGAATAATAAAGTGTTAGATAATTAGATATTCTGCAGCATCAATTCTTTTTTTCTATTGATTGTGTATAGTCTAGAGAGACTGGCAGAACCACCCCAAAACTTTTTGAGCCTGCCTTCAAGAAGCGGTTTGTGCCAAAGTACAATGGACGTCAAAACTGTTTCAGTATCCAATTATTTTGCATTGACGAGGGACATGAAATGAGGTGAGAGCGCAGACAAATTTTGCGTGTTTTACCTGTTCTTCTCTTTTTAGATTGTAAAATGGATCTTGATTTGCTGTCTTTTCAAGACCATGCCTACTCAGGTGACTGACAATGATTTTTCAAGAGTGCTGGTGTTGCCATCTTGTTGAAGCTGTTAGTGTTTATAGGAAAAACACCAAGTCATTAATGTGGAGCTTTAACATCTTGTTCCATTTCAATCATGCAGCATAAAAACTACTAAAAGTATATTTATTCTTGGCCATAAATGGCAAAGCCATGCCTTTAATGACTTAGTTTCCCTCAGTCATTATTTCACTCTTGAGTAACTCTCCACAATACAAGGAAGCAATGAACAGGTTGTGTGTTTGTGTGACTCTCATAAGTAATAACTTTAATAACTTTACAGTTCAACACAATTTTATTTAAATTATGATCATATTAAAGGCCTCACTGGGGGAATTTCGCTCACTGCCATTTACTCTGTATTGCAACTTAAATTATATCTTAAAGAGTGACAGCAAAAAGCATAATAGGATGTAAAATTAACCATGTGTCCAGAGGAGGATGTTTTGTTCAAATTTGAGAAAATTGCAGTAGAGAAAAGCAGCAATGGTTTTGCACCACTATGGCAATCAACATGGACTTGTTGATTGCACTTTAGTATGTGTATAGCAGATATACGCTCAGATTATGCAGAAACTAAACTGTAAATGATACAGAATAAAAGAAGAATGTAAAGGCAACTATATTTTTTACTTACAGGTCCTGTGACTTTCTTCCAGAAGCCTTCTCTTTCTTTCCAGACTATGATTATTGTATCATCACAGTGCCTCATCTTGTTCCTGAGTTACCACTCATCCAGAACTTCGTGGTAAGAGTACATGGATCATAATTTTGATTAGGATCAAGTGCATTTTGTGTATGGAATTTATTTTTAGCAGTTGAGATACTGATATTATCTTTTTTAAAACTCTCTTTTGTATTGGAAAATTATCAAATGAGAACCATCATTGCCAAATTCCCAGTTCTTTTTTTTTTGTGATCATTCACTTTACCTACCTATCTTCAGCTTAAGAATAAGACTTTTGTTCTTTCATCTCTGAATAGTCATCTAACCACTTCTTTATTCATAGATTATAGCTATTGTGTCTTTTGACTATGTTTCAGCGTGTGACACCTCGTTGTCCCAGCATCCTGCCACATGAGTTGTACATATTTCATCGCGCTGGTCTCCTCAAGTACAGTAGTTTCACTGTTCACTTCAGTTACATTTTATGAATTCGAAGAACTTTATGAATTCATTTATTGCCAACTCTTTATACAAAGTCATAACTCAATTTATGAATTACACATTAAAAGCCAGTTCTAGATTTATATTGTGATATTAAAAAATTTAAGTAAAGACTGGAACAAAACATTAACCCTATGAAAAAATGTCTAACATTTATTTGGAAGCTTGATTTTTTTTTTCAGTGTTTCTTGTTTTTCATTTCTTATTTGCCCTGGCAGAAATTTCAGTGTGAAGCCAGCACGCTCCGAAGACTATAGCTCTGTGGAGACTTTGGTGAAGAACATTCAGCTGAATGAGAATCTTTTGGCAGATTTGACTCAATACAACATTGCAGGAAGGGATCCGGTATGTAGCACATTGACCATTGCAGATTTAGCTATGTTTCCATAATTCATCAAAACTCATATATTCACTGCCATCTTTGATTTACTTATTGGATAAAGCACTATCACACTCAGATAAGAACTAGCAGATTTATTGTAATCCATGGGTAGACTCCAGTCAGACACATCAGTTGCTGGGAGGACTGAGGCAGTTATCTGACAGCTTGAACAACTAGGGGCATATTTTGAGTGTATATGCACTTACATGATCAAAGTTCCTTCCTGAATGATGTAGTCAACAGTGAAGGAACCTAAAGGGCATTGAGAATATAATGATATTAATTACCACATTTGTGTAACACCTTTCAACAGTATCAGCCAGGCTCAAGGCACTTTACATATAGGCACATGAGCATTCCTTTTAAGGACAGCATCTTCACAAATACACAAACATGCAAGCAAATTATAGCTCTACAAAATCTTTGCTAAATGTGATCAAAACGTTCATCCAAATTTATCCTGTTAAGAAAATCCTGTAAAATGACAGAAGTGTATAGGCTGCTACACTGCTTGTGCAATACCAGTGGAAGGTCCAGCAGTAACAGTCTCTGGGCCAGACAGTTGATGGAGGGGCTCATGGGATATCTTTTAAGGCTGTTGTTGTCTGAAGAACAAAAGAATTGTTTTCGTTGCCTTGGCTATAGCTGCAGTACCAAGGCACCAGGAGTAGCGTGTAGCTGGTGGAAGGTGGAGGTTGCTGATGGGTAAGACAGGTAAATAAAGTCACAGTCCTCATTACCTTCACACTCGTCAGTAGAGATATTTTGCTGTCTCTCACATGTGGCAAGCAGTGGCAGATTGTCATCCTTCCCCCCAGCACTGGACTTTCCTGTGAAATGACCTTCACAAATTCAGCTCAGTAAAAAGTTTTAGGGCAACACAGTTGAGGACAGAGCACAATTGGCACTGAGGAAGCGAATGCAGCAGCAGTCCAGAAACCTGCATTGAGCAAGATGCATGGTCACATGAAACACATCTATCACCAGACGACATTTCTGAAGTGCATAAATCCAAAAGCTCCAATCAACAGAACATATACAACACGTGCATGGTCTGTAAATTAAGAAATGGAAAGTAATGTGGTTAACAATGCTGGCAAAAGTTAAAGTGTCAACAAAGAAAGCTCTTAATCCTGTTAAATAAAAAAAACCCCAAAGCAAGATGGTAAACAGGACTCGGAAGCCATTAGTGGATGAAGGTGTCGATGGAAAGAAACAGGGCAGTACAGGGAAGAATAATCCAGAACAAAGATGAACGGCACAACAAACATCACAGATTAGTAGGAGATACTAAAACTCAACATATATCCATGGACAAGACAAAATAACAGGAAATTAGTCTCCTCCACCCTGTTAAATGAAGGGATATTACTCTCAATCCAATAAAAGAATAATCCCATTACAAAAAATATCTCATCATCCACTCCCATGATTAGTTAGCAATGTGCATAACTAAAATCACATCACTCATATGACTCTGGAATAAATGTTTCTTATGATAAGTAGAAAAAAATCATTTCCATACTTTTAATGCAGTTAAATTTGAAGAATATTTTCAAAGTAGTAGCAACCCATACTATTAGACATCTAATAATCAGCAGGAACACTATTCAATTACCAGGTGGGTTTGATGTCTTTGTTGATAAACTGTCCACTGTTTTCAGCCACCTAGTTCGTGGCAGACTTACCTACTCGGTAAATGTGTATAACGAGTATCTCTGAGACATAGATTTTATTCTTGCTTCAGGATGGTACAGAAATCCAGGCCTATGTTGCCAAGTGCCAGAACCAGACTGTGGGTGTAGCAATACTCAGGAGAGAGGAGGTAGGCTATGTCCCAGACCAAAGTTTCTTGTATTTTAGATGATTTTCAGGAGTGAGGTTTGGTTGATTATAAGCATTGTCAAAATTATTTGTTTGTTTGCTGATACTTTATTGTTTTATGGAGTGTTATTTTTATATGAAGTTTTGCAGAACTAATTAAGTTACTGCTACTAGAAGCTGATAACCATCACCTTTTGGTTATTCAGGCATTTCACCAGCAAGACTGCTACATAAAAACCCATTGTCAGGCACATCAGGAACTGCAAACAGTTCTTTCACTTTAAGCTATGACTTCTGAAAATAAGTTGGGATCATAATAAAACTAACAAGACAATTAAAAACCCATGAACTCATTTGTTATTTATTTGTAATCTCCTTAAAAAGTAACCTGCAGAGTAATTCACATCTGTTTGATGGCATGAAAACAGTTGCACTTCAATTTTACAGGATATTGAATACATCAGGTCTCACTATAACATTGAAGATTTTATCTACTACAACCACCATCGCCGTGAGGATCATGGCCATCTTCATCACTTTGTATTGAATCCCATCTTTGCTCACCTTACCAAACACTTCCTCAAGGTATGTGAAGAGAAGACAAGTCCAGGAGATAAAAATATGGATTAAGAGCATTATGAAAAGTAAGTTTATGTTTTTCATGAAAAGTGTTGAAAAGGGATTTCACCTTTTCTTCAGTATGTGAGTGATTTAGGACATTTTATATCGGTGAGATCTTAAGAAGAAAGCATGATGGTAATTCAAATATATTATGCACATTTGAATTACAGCATGTCATTTTCCTGTTTCAGGAGATTCTTCGCTTGAGCCATAAAACGTGTGTGTACTATCCACTTTACCCTAGATACAGCTCCAAAGAGGTTAGTTCAGCATAACTCTGTGCTAACTTTGACCACTTCTTCTCGAGAAAAGTGTATTGTCTTGCTGGAAGGGGATAGCCTAGGGATTAGAGCTGTGTCAGAATCAGAATTTGCAATGTGCAGCAACATGCACAAACCAAACTGAGTAAGCTAACAGAGAATGTGTAGAAGACTGCATGGCTTAAAGGTCAACAGAAAGAAGACCTGAAGTGATGAGAATCGCCAAAAAGCAGGAACTTCCAATCCAACTTCAAGGAGAGAACATCCTGGAAACAGATTGCTTTATGTATCTGAGGAGCACTGTCAACAAAGACATCAAAAGCTGCATCAACAAGACCAGGCATGCTTTCAACAGTCTACGTCCCATCTGGCATCATCCATACGAGCATCATCCTTCCATTCCATATCATCCTTCCCCATCAAGACCCGCATCTTCAAGCACCAATGTGAAGGCAGTCCTAATGTATGGTTCTGAAACCTGGAGAGTGACAAACACCATCAACAACAAGCTCCAGACCTTTACCAACCTATGCCATATTCTGGGAATAATAATAAGAATAAGAATAATAATAAGAATAATTGTTATTGTGGTACCATCATTACTATACTCTATTCATACTATAAGCTTACAAATTTCTGAATTAAAAACGTTAAATTTACAACAGTTATGGGGTTATAAAGAAATGGAATCTTCCTTCATAGTACTTGATATAGGCATGTCATGTTTCAGACACTAAGCCGACACTCAGTTGTCTGCTGTCTTGGAGCACTGGTGCCAGTCCGTGCCCGACATCAAATCAAATACCCAGTACAACAGCTGGGTATCAATGCTCCATCAGTACGTGTCCTTGCTGAGAGAGAGACTTATGCTCTCAACCATATTAACCGCAAGCTGACACTGGAACCAAAGGTAAGTTCAGAGTCATAAACTTTCTGTAATGTATAATGATTTTAGCTCAAACAAAAGCACACAAAGTCGGCTAAATATCATATTTGCATTAAAGAGGACAAAAAATAGTCAAAGTTTGTGAACATTTTTTAAAAACCTGCATATTGAGAATCATTCCTTATGGCACATGTCCATGTGTATAAACATGCACATCAGTTTGAGGGCTTAGTATAGGCAATTGCATTGCTTAAATAATAAATGAAGTCCTACGGAGCATGCTCTTAGCGCTTACAACAGGAATGAGACATGGACAGCATATGAGGACAGAAGAAAAACAACAGTACTGATGACAAACAGAAGACAAGTATAGAAAACACACAGAGGCACAGATAGTAACAAGAAAATTGTCAGCAAAGGATTATTGACATCTAGCACTGTCTGTCAGAAAAGTGCTCTACAATATTAGGAGATGTCATACTGAAAATTGATTAACATTTCCTTCTTCTCATTGAAATTTTTGGTACTGAAAGGCTTTGAGAAAGATTTGCAGTGTACCATTTTTGTAGCTGTGTACATGAAACAGTTTTCTTTTCTGCTTAGGTCGCCATCAATGCACGAATTGTGGTTGTTGGGGCATCAGATGTAGGCCTCTCTTTTCTTGAAACATTTTCATACTGGTAAGATATTCAAATATTCCTGATTTAGAAGATAAAGTCTTTTGACTTGGCTATTGGTCAACCATAAGTAACAATTCATAGAGTTGATATCCATTTGCAGTCATGATCATTTGATGTTTTAAAGACAATATCTTCTGAAATTGTTGGCATAAGTTTATGCTGTATACAAATAAAATGTTCATTTATGGTGACAGTCCCCATTTGCGCTTCAACAACATGACTCTAATCTCACCACATGGGCTGCTGGGAGAGATGCCTGCTGATCCTCAAAGGGACCAGATGCTTCCTAGCAGGTGAAATAACCCTTAAAACAGATATTATGTTAGGCGCAGTTGTAATAATCATAGGTAAATAATATAAATGATTATGAACCTCTAATGCAAATGAATATGAAAAACTATTTGCACTTTGACTTTTATTGTAGTTTTGTTTGTTTGGTTCCAGGGATAAAGATATTTTATATTCAAAAATTTTCATTTTGCCGAAATTTGGGCGTTGGGATTTTTTTTATTAGCTTCTTGCACCCAGAGAAGATTTTAACATGTTTTAACCCATTCTTTCCCGATCACTCCCTCTGTATGTGTTCGTGCATGTGCATGTGTAGCTGTGTGTGTGGTGAGTGCATGTGATCATGTATGTACACTCATGAACGTTGCATGTGCTCACCATTTCTTACTAATTCACTAAAATGGCAAACATTGTTTAGATTAGTTTTACATCATGTTACTTAGAGTATGAAATTTTTTTTTATTTTGTACCACAGTTACTGCTATAGTCAAGAGGAGCACGCTAAAGTGTCGCTACGCACATTTGTCAATTTGGTGTATGGGCGGATGACAGCCATAGACCGTAAAAAGAAGATTGTCACAGTTGATGGCAAATACCAGGTTCCCTTTGACCACTTGGTACTTTGCACTGGGCAGCAGTTCTATGTTCCTGCACCCACAGGAGCTGATGTAGATGAAGGTGCTGACAATGAGAACTTACCAGCAAATCCTGACAACCGCTTGCTAAAACCACCACCCAAGAATCTTTACCTGGTTAATGATGCATACAATGCTGCAGCAGCACAGTACATGATTAAAAACTATCTGATGAAGACAAATGGTAGGTGATAGCTGAGATGTGGTCATTTAATAAGTTCAGATGCAAGTTAGAGTTCCATCTGCATAGTGACGTGATAGTAAAAGTTATTTAAAACTAAATTTGAGTGGAATGCACTGGATTTTTACTGGATTCATTAATAGAAAATGAACTGATGAGTGTTTACCTTTGTGATATATAACAACAACTAGGTAATTTAACCATGATAGTTAAGATAGAATGAGTCATATAATGCAAAGAGACACTTTGTAAATCAATGATTACTAAAAGTGGAAAATATTTGTTTTAGTTTTTCATGACTGGGTGAATATGCTTTTTTGTGCAGGCCTCATAATCGTGTACGGGGGCACTATCAATGCATACACCTGTATCCAGTCAATGCTGGTGTTGGGTGTGAAAGGTAGCAACATTGCCCTTGTGGAACCACCTGCTGAGGTAACTGTACATATACATATGGTTTAAATATCATTTTGATTAGCTTATCATTATGGTAAGAGATCATCAGTAATAGACAAAAGTTTATAATAGGCCACATTGACCTGATGCCGAAAAACTGTAAAATTTTTTTTCTAGACCCCATGTTTTGAGGACACAACAGTGATGAATACAGTGAAGAATGCCTTGACTGATGCTGGCGTGCAGATGTATTCAGGCTACTATCTGGCTCGCTGGAATAATAGTGTGGAAATCCCAGAAATAATTACGTCTGCCAGCTTCACTTCCTCTGGTGAACCTTTGAAACTAGACTGCCAGGTAGGTATATATGTACAAGTGTGCATATATATATATTCAAGAAACCTCAGTTGATGAGGTTGAGGGTGTGGGGAGAACAAGAGAGACCATGTGTGTACTGAAGAAAATTTGGGATAGTTTAAGATTTTGTTTTATTACAATTATTTCATAGCCATGTGTGTTTGACATTTTCGGCATGGTGTTTATCTCAAAGGCGAAATAACTCTGCTTGGGAAACTTTCTTTCGTGGATTCTCCAAAGTCACAAAATGATAGGTTATTATGTGACTACAAGGGACAGAGGGTCTAGTGGTTAATCCTTAATCTGTGTGATAACTCTTTATTCGAATTTTGGTGCTTATATATATATTTTTTTAAATTTTACAGGCTTTCTTCTCCTTCTACAAGAAGGCAGTAGATATGGATGCTTTTAAATGTAAGTTGCATTACTTGTCTTTTGAATATTTATGTAGTTTGAGTTTATTTATTTATTTTGACAATTGAAGAGTAGAGTTTAGAAACAAACGCTCGAATATTTATCGAGCAAATGGAGCTGCTCAGTGAGGTAACTCTGGACTGATACCAGTACTTTCATAGTGGAATTGTCAATCAAACAATACTGATACCAAGACATGGGTAGTTTAATTGTCAATAAAACAATGCTGGAATGCAGTTGTTGCTTCACTTTGCTAAAGTCTGTTTAATTAAAACCAAGAAAACAAATGAAACTGCTTTTGCACTTCATCTAAGATAGTATTATGTTTTAATTAAGAAGGATTTCTGGGGTGTAACAGATGGTATAATTAAATGGGCTGAGGTTCATGGAGAATGTTTATAAGTTAATGTGGAAGGGGTGCTCATATACATGTTTTTGGACAGCTGTCATCACAAATTAAAAAGATAAATGACATTGTGTCCTCGTCTGTTCACTATGTCAATTTATTGACAATCTCTAAATTATTTCCAGGAAAAAAAAATTTAAATGGCAACAGGATGTTTTACATATTTTCATAGGCTGACTATAATGTGAGTTTCTCTGGCCATTGCTTTTCCCTGGACTGTGTTTCTCTGCTTCTACTTGGTTGTGTACATTTCTGTATGTACATAAGCCTTTGAGCATGCGGGTTTTAAGCACATGCACCTGCCTGTTTATTTTAAGTGACATCATTAATCAATAAACTATTAACCAGCGTTTGCAGAGACAGATAATGATTTGCTTTGGATATTTTCCCTGAGGCAGCCTGCTCCATCCTGTATTACTTGTGCAATCCAAACAGGACTCCTGTGCAATCTAAGATAGCAAACTATTGAAAGGCCTTATCATTTGAATTAGCTTCCTTTGATGGTTTAATATTTTTTTATACCACATTGCTTATTAATAAACCTATAATAACATGACACAGATACAGAACCTCTTGCCTTTAAGAGTATATGTTTGACAAGTCTGTTTAAGTGTTAAGATTTTGGATAGTCCGCCACTTGTTCACTGGTGCAGTGCATGTTCATATATATACAGTTAGGAGAATATATACACACCTGATAGTCTTGATACATGCAACAGTTGGAACAAACAGTGCATTTAAGTGTTGTTTCAACATGATCGTTAAAACTAGTATTTCTTAGAACGAGAACATTCCGTCAATTATTCTGCCCATGCGCGGTACAAACTCGTCGGTGGTTAGAACGGAAGGTCAGTTAGTCTCTCCGCACCTGCCTTTTCCGAAACATATACGCAGGTAAAAAGATAGATGCCAAAGGGGTGGACAAGATCACTGCTGTGTTATAAACTGTCGCAAAGGTAAATTTAAAAAAGACAGAAGACAAGTTAGTATTATATCTGCTTTCCCGATAATAAATGCCTACAAATTAAAAATTTACTGTACAGTGGCGTAGAAACTGGAGGAGGGGTTCCCCTCCTCAAGTCAGTAGTCGTCCCTCAAAATAGATAGTGAGGGGGACAAGAATGCGAACATAGTTCACTGTCAGTTCACTGGAGTTTTTCCCCACCCACCCTCAAGCCGAGCATCTTCCCACCCACTGTTGTGTATGAAGAGAAAAATTCGTGCTAACAGTGAATTCAGTGGTATGCTGTCGACATTTCATATCAGGGTTTAAGATAAACAACTCGTATTTAATCAGCTAGATTCCAATATTACATCATGGATATGAAACTCAGTGAAAGCATATCGCTTACAGTGTCAACTCCAACCTCTTTGCAGGCTTGGAGAAAATTAGAGTAAAAGATGCGCGCTGCAGTGTCATCGCTTTGATTCCATGTGTGCAGTATCCGAATCACATCAGTGCTTCCACGAAAACAAAATTGTCATAGAGACATTGTTGGCTAGCCACATTCAATCTCGTTTTCAAATGTCCAACCTTTTTTTCTCCTGACATTTCTAGTGAAAGCAAATGAAAATGCTCTGAATATTGACGGGAAAAATTGCAGGTCCCCTGTCAGTTTTAACCTTTCCCTTTCACAGATCTTCTGGATTTTTTCATTTATAGAATATTCAGATGACTAAAACTGGTTTAGTTCACATCCTTCAAAAAGCTGGTATTTATTCTACATATCGGACAATGCTATAGTCGATATTTCGAAGTTTTGATCACAGATTATGTTTTAAAAGCCAAGAGAAGAAGCGAGAAGACTAGGCGCTGCTTGCGAGTCATCATTAGGACGTGGCGATGAGGCTCACTGTCAGGAGTCATCGACGATAAAGCCGATCGAAGGATTCTGGCCGGCCTGACCGTGCCATGACTGAGGTCAAAGGTCGACAGTATCTTGATGCGTGTTGTCACCGTGCTTCACGCTGTTGCACGTGCTGCTGGGAGTGCGGCCACCGTCGGGACAGTCGGGCGATCACCCGGAGTCACAATGACAGCGGCTGGACTGACGATCACCCAGTATTGCATACGGTGATAGCAGCTCATGGTCGGCGATCACAACACGTTTCACGTGCGAAGTTAGAAACAATGGCTCCTACCCTTCCTTCCCACCCACCCACTCCATTATTGACAATACCTCAGCAGGGTATTTCGCAATGACGGAACAATCGCAGCTGTTAATGCATCCATGTCCATTCTCGTTTCTGTCAGAATCCTCAACAGGCTGCATCCGCCTACGAGCTTTTGACTCGGTAACCGGGTAGACGGGGTTTCAGGAGAAACGGTCCCTCTTTTTTTTTTTTTTGGTCATCGAGAGATTATTTGCTTTTATGTATATTGTACATCACACATACTCCTACCCACACACACACACAGTATCAAACGTTACTAATACAAGCTTTACAAGGATGTTCACAGACCACAGTTCTCTTTCTGGATTTCAACAATCTTACCCAAAAGCTTTTGCATTTTCGAGAAAGATCGAGTCTTTGGACTAACAGCTATCATCATGCAACAGCATCGGTCCGTCCATCCACACCGTGGAGCGCGCACAGAGGCACGGTGACTCACTGACCACGTGACCACGTCCCGCCCACGAGATCCCTGATGATGGTGTGTCGGGCAGACCGTAATCAGCGCGAGAGATCCGCAGAATTACAGGAATTAATGCTCAGGCCGAAACATTACATTGGTTTCATCTGTGACTAAATGTAGATTACAGGGTTTTACCTGGAATTACTTTTGATGGAAGTATTACAGGTCGGTTATCTTTAGGGTAAACATGTTTGCGCTCTCGGTCGGTGTGTGTGTTGAAAGAGTTTGTGTAATAATAATAATATTTTTTTGGCTCCGTTTTTGGAGGGTCATCTGGTCCTTATCAGGACTGGGTGTATAAGGGTCTACATCATAATAAAACGAGATTTTGGCATTCAGTTCCGTGTAACCGTATGTGCTATACTTAGTCATGGAGATCGCATTCTTCTGCATTCCGTGTGTGTGTGTTTGTATGTGTGTGTGTGTGTGTGCGCAGGTGTCATCAATTTCGTGCATTTTAATACCCAAGGGCGCAGTAGTTTTATAGTTTGCCTTGAATAAAAAATATCTGTTTTGAAAGCTTTGGGCCTTTGAAAATAATCTTGACATTTTTAGCACTGCGATGTTGATCATCACTAGCAAACGTGGTATAGTAATATTTTTGTCGATGCAAAATACGATTCGAAATAAATATGAAAAGAGGAATATAAAATTTTCCTACAATAAAAGAAAGACATTTTAGTTAAATGACAAACAATTCTTTCCCTTTGATAAGTGAGCTGCGCAAATGGAATGATAACAGTTAAAAAGTCACAACCCATTTGTTACCATATCATTGCTGACGAGACGCAGACGAACCGGAAAGAAGAATTAAGTGATGCATACAATTAATTGTTAAACATTTATTTTCTCTTAGTCTTAACCACAGATATTTGTTTTCTGAAATAAAGGTGAGACATGGATGAGTAGAAGAATTGTTGCTGCAGAGTGAAGGGATTGTAGCTGGTCCAGGGAATTTGGAGTCTTGCAACACTCCCATTCAAACCCTGATCGTGCATTGTCGACTCCAACCTGCATCTGGCAATGATGCAAATGAATGCACACGTGAAATTTCAACTGGGATAAATTTATAAGATCCTCATCAACGAATCTCTTTAGCGTCACACTTGCATACACCCGTTATTGAGACTAACGGTCAAGCACAATGGTAGAAATTGATGCCGGCAAAATCAACAAAGACAGCAATCACTTACTGATATGGAACTCATTATCGCGGAAAGCGAAACATGTCCAGGATTCGGACGACATTATTAAAGTATAAAATAGAAATGGAACAGAATCGACAGCTGGACAGGGCTGTATCTTTGCCAAGGTTTGCATTAGTTGTGAGGGTGATCTGTTTAAGTGTCAGTTGTGATGCTGATGACAATGATGCTGATGCTCATCGATCTGGACGTAGACTCTTTTTTGCGAGTCTGTTGTTTTGGAGACCGCAAGGTTTTTTAAAAATGTTATTTTTATCTTTTTTTTTTAAAAAAAAAACAACCTTTGTTGCCTAGTGACACAATGCGAGAATTCTTCACGCAACGTAAACACAATGTATCTTAATTCATAACGCATGCATACAGGGTGCAAAGATTATTGCCGCTGATTTAGTAATGCAACTAAAGATATACTGTACCTAGGTAAAACGTCTTCCAATGCCTATGTCTCGTGTTTGCAGCTATGAACAATGCCTGCCTTGTGTACGACGGAAAGCTGGTCATCGACGCTTCTTTCCACACCAACGACGTGGCCATCAGAGCCGCGGGGCCGCTGACCAAGTTCCAGCGTCGCTACCATGCTGACCAGTGGACCCACGCCTGCTTCAACTCCAAGGAAGTTGGCATGGCGGTCAGTCTCTCTCAGTCTCCCTTAACTGTCTACACTCTACAGTTATACTAAAGAGGGCATTGCCCTCTTTTTCTTTTTTTAATTTTGAGTATAGCTTCAATTTCTGAATTAAAGAACTTTCCCCAAAACCCAAACTAAAACCAAACAAAGAAAAAAACAAACCAAAAAAAAAACAAAAACCAAAAACAAAAACAAACGAACAAACCACAAAAAACAAAAATAAAAAACAAGCAAACGAACAAATCAAAACAAACAAACAAACAAACAAACAAAAAAGAAACACGATTGTGTAGTCAGGTAGACCAAACAGTGGTGACAAAACCAAATTAGAAATTAGAAGTGAGGCGCCAGCATTATTCAAGAAGAAAGTAAGTAAGGTATAAACAGCGAAAGAAGTCTCAAGCCTTATTGTAGTGTTTGTTGGCGTTTTACACCGTGCCAGCAACTAAAGCTGTCGCGGACTTGATTGTGAAGAAGAGGCAAGGGCACACAAAATGTAATCAACAATCAACATACTTTCTACAAGAGCCATTAATGTCTAGGAAACTAAAACACACACACACGCAATCATTATTATTACAGTTAAAGTAAGCTTTAAAAAACTTATTGTCTCATTACCATAGCAGTGTCGTAAAAATAATAACATATTCGACATTATACATAAAATACTTTCAAAACAGCAAAAATGTTCTTCCGTAACTGTCTGAAATTTTTTTAATTTAATTGGTATGCTAATTATATTGATTTTTTTATTTCACGTACTCATCTGAACATATTTTTATTATAAAAATGGTTCCTGTCCATGATCACATGTTCCTGTCTTTAAAGCACAGCAGGCCCCTTATTTTGTAACCTGAAAGAAATTAAGCTTGACCATAGCCTGGTCGACAGCATCGCACCCGTCGAAATGAAAAAAAAAACCTATTTAGAAGGAAACTGTTTTTTGCTCAGCTGTTTATGTTCGCTTATATTTGTCACGTGTCATTCGTTTGGGTGACGTTTGTGTTTCTTGTATGGTTGACTGTCGGTTCGTTTGTATTCTTTTGTTGAATGCAGGTTGAACTTACCTCTACAAAGGGAAGTACGCGCTACAAAATCAATTATTATTATTATTCTGCTTATTGTTATAACAGTCTCGTGTTCACGGTCGGTCTTTTGTGAGCGCGACATAGAAGTGCAAGCCATTAACAGCTTAGCTTCCATAGTTTTTTGTTATTATTGTCGACGTTTTCCTCAAGGTAACACGGCAGGAAATAGTAATAATAGAAGAGTGGGGAAAATGCAGTCGAAGCAGAAAGAACAGTGTTTCTCGTTTTGGCTTTTTGAAATTGTTGTTTCAGCGTTTTAAAAAGGCGCGAGGAACAGAGAATTTTTTTTTTTTTTACAATTACGGCGCGTGTTTATAAAGCGCTTGATCCCCAACACCTAATACCAGGCTTACAAGGCTTCAAATACAATGCTAGAATACAAATCTTTTCAGGGCAGACATCAAAATGCGCCTTTCTTAAACGAACACGCGCACACACACGCGCGCGCGCACGCACGCATGCATAAGGTACAATACACAGGCAAAGTGGAGAACCGACGAAAAAAACCCACCGACTGTCAGCCCTAGAAACAGGCGTTATATCAGAGGTCTGTCGTAGCCGAGGTACGAACCTACTACCTCCAATTCTCACTGTCGTGATGACAGGAGGGGATGGGGATTGGTATTTTACACCGAGCCAGCAACTAAGACTATATAAGCCCTGTAAACAGATGCCACCTGCAGAGAAATAACAGCGTGCCCGAGACGAGAAATGAACCCAGGACATCCAACCTTCAGCGCATTGGTGACAGGTGCGAACCGTTGCGCCACCAGCCTCCCCAAAGGAAGACTTTCGTCGCACATTGCACTTATCTTAAAAGCAAATCATCGATCTCTTGAACAAATGAAAATAGTCTTCGTCAATGTCTTGGGAAATAATTGACTTCCGTGTCAAGTGTCACAGACTTTCACAAACTGCACTTTCTTGTGTTTGAGCGCCGGCGGACTCATCTTCACCACTTTAGCACGTTGTTGTGCAAGTCAGTTCTGAAACTTGTTGGGACGCTGAGGGCATGTACATCAAGTTCATCAAGTCCAATCTGGAACTTGTTCTTCAAATAATGGGCACGATGTAGTGATGTTTTGCTGACTACATCCGCCCATTATTTTAAGCGTCACAAATAATTCGATTTTGATGCGAAAAAAAAAGGAAGGGACAATTTTCAATATTCTCAACAGCTTAATAGAAAATATTTTATGGACCTTGTTAACGGGGTTTTCTGCCATTTAAAGTTAGATGCGCCTTTTCTTCCTCCAACAGTACAACTTCGAGCTTTGTTTTGTGTCGTCTTGTTTGATTAGATTAAAGACCAACCTGGATGGTTTGCGGTTTTAGCAGATGTCGGTAGATATATGCGATATAAACCTAACCTTTTGTGTTTTCAAAATGGCCAAATGAGTGCGTATAGTCTCTGTTGAATAGGCGCCTTATCCCCCTGATTCCCCCCACAAATGCGCACTCGTACATTTGTATTTTAATTAAAAAACAACTCTGTAAACCGGTCAGGAGGCAAAGATATCCTGTTCAGCCATCTGTCACACGGT
The DNA here is from genome assembly GCF_003073045.1 of Pomacea canaliculata. Classification (NCBI taxonomy): domain Eukaryota; kingdom Metazoa; phylum Mollusca; class Gastropoda; order Architaenioglossa; family Ampullariidae; genus Pomacea; species Pomacea canaliculata. The sequence continues at coordinate 12,895,016 of NC_037597.1, forward strand.
GGCAAATATAATACAAAACGCCGGGTACACGTGTTTCCAGACGTAAGTAGATCAGAAGTGGATGTTTAATAATCATCATCTTGATCATCATCATCATCTCTAATCCCTGAGGCGCAGTCCGTCGTTCTGCCCTAGAAGCACAGTTAAAATTTGGAGCAGACGGTCACTGGTTATATTCTCAAGTGATAATATGATGCACCTAGCATATAGGTTAAACTGTCAGTTGTTGTGTGTTGATCTGTCGCGATGAAAACATAATGTGAGTGTCGAAAATGATTAAGCAAAAATTAATGTCGCGTGTGATTAGAGATAACTGTTCACAGCCGCACGACTCCTATTCTTGGCTCACCAATAAATCCACGCCAGCCATTGTTTACAAATCGTTTGTAGAAGAGGCAGGTGAAGGGCAGGTGTAGTCCCGTAACTTTGGGGTTAGTGAGGTGTTAGAGACCTCACTTATCCCGGGGCCAACGCTTGTGTGAGGACCGGTCCATCTCCCTCACCGACTTACCTTCCCGACCCTTCATGGGGTCAGGTGTAATTAAGGGCCAGGTTACATTTCACAGCTGGGTTATTGGGGGAAGTACACCGCCTTACCTTCCCGACCCTTTATAGAGACAGCTGTACAGTTCACAGCTGGTCCACTGGGAAAGTACGCTGCGTCACAGGTCATTGAACCCGCGAGTGTGCGCGCGCTTCCACTTTTGGCATCAGCTGCTTTAGCCATTGGGATACCCCAAGGTAGAGCATTTATTTATTGATGAAATCGTATCAATAAAATGACTTGCATGTGACACTACATTTTTGTTTGCGATGATTTACAAGATGCATGGACCATGTCGTCTACCTAACGCCCCTGTGTAAACGTCGCCCCGAGCTGTCCTGCGGCAGGTTACTTATTCCCAGACGTCCATGCATCCGGGAAGGAATCAAAAACATGCACCGAATACAACTTTATTCTCTCTCCACCCTCGTCACAGGCACTTATCGGTGGATTCTCAGGTCGATTAAAATAATAAAACCCTAGAAGGAGCGGCGCAAAGGCAGTTCCCTAAGCCGGCAGGTTTTCTGTACTTTAGAGCTTAGCACGGAGAAGTATGAGACTCGTAAACCCTGAGTATATACAGACAGCCTCACGCGACCTGTAAATGTCCACAACTGAACTTAGCTGCTGACGGATAGGATATCAGGGGCGTGGGGAAGAACATCTGGATCGTCCTGCAACGAGGCTGAAAAATAACGAGTTCTGCTGGCGGCCGTTGGGGACAGGTGCTGTTGTTTACCTGTGGATGCTTACGTCCAAAGTATTTGCTTGTCGCAAGATGGCGTTGTTCAATGATCATGTTCACACGATTATCGATCATCGGTGTTGACACAAACTGACAGATTGTACGGGTGCAGGATTAACACCTCGGCAAGTCGCTTGATTGAGGCGTAATGTGCGCCTGGTGCGTGCGGAGGGACGTCAGTCGTAGTTGAGTCTGGGATTAGCAGCGCGCACAGGTTAGGGAGGAAAATTAGATTGGACTAGAGTCAGGCTAGTCAATATTTGTTTCTCACCCCTTCACCGTCTTAATAGATATTGCCACCCGCAGCACCCTTTATGAATCTTGATAGAAAGGTGTACAGGGCAGCAAACAGAGGACAACACAGTCTTCTTCCTGTCGCATCGATGTTTGGACATTTAATGTGAGACGCACGTGCTGACACGCGCCGTGCTTTGTTGTGATGCATGCTGGTGTGCTGTAGGTGTAAGAAGATATTACTCTGTATTTCGAGAAAGCAGCTATCTTTAATAGTCATGGTGTTTTTAGAAATATTAGGATTTGTTGTGTTTGTCTGCTTCATTAGTACAAGAGGATTTTGTAATAGTATGTAAATAGAACTTTTTGACCGCGTTACTGAAATAGACTTGAAAAATGTTATTGTTAAAGTACCTCATTGTCTTTTGAAAGTAAACATGTCTCTTTCGGGCACTCCCAGTATTAGAGAAGGAAAGAACGAGGCTTATCTGTTGTTATTGGAGACAGGTTCAAGTATGAAGAGCGTTAGTCACACTCCATTTCACTATCAGACGTTTAGACAGAGGCATTACAAGGATAATTTCAGAACACTTTGTTTTTAAAATATATTTAAGTGTAAAACTATTTTAAAAATCAGTATTTCAGAGGCCAGTCAAAGTTTGCAGATCTGTTTGTAAGCGTGTCAAAGTTGCAGACTGGTAAACAGTTGAAATAGGATGCGACACACGAGGCGGCACTGCTCTGTGCACGCTAGGTGACAGTAGATCGCCATTACCGATGTCGTCTTGTGACAGGACAAACAATTAGGTGGCGAACTCACGGTTATAGACATTGCGTCAGGACAAGACACAAATCCACATTAGAACTCGGGCAGTCATCATCATTATCGTCGTCGTCATCTTTTTCTTCTTCTTCGTCATCTTCATCGTCATCTTCTTCTTTTTTAACATCGCGTAGTGCATACTATTCCCATTAATCACAAAGGTTGTTTTCATATGCACTTTTAAATTTCTAATATTTTTAAGTTTGTTTTGTTTGAGGGCGACAAATTCCTATCAGATTACGCTAAGAATTCTGTTTTTAGAAGAAATCTGACTAGTTTCACTGTTAAGGGATACGAAATCGAAAGTTCATCTGCGTCAACCCAGGTCTGATGTTGAATAAATCACATAGCTCGTGAACTCAATGTTCAGAATAGATGTTATCTATATGTTAAAAATTTGACAGCAGATGGTTTGGATACTGTGACTTCTGTTTACAACTTTTCTCGTATCGGACTTCCTTGAAATCCTTCGCACCAACGAGAAAGTATTGAGGCAGACACACCCAGACCTGATGTTACTGCCTCCACCGCACAGCTTGAAGTAATGGCTTCACTAGCTGCGACACTCTCTGGTCTAATAACTATTACAATTCAGGTTTTAGCTGTAGGGTTGGAAGATCCCCCAGGCTAGTGTTTAACCCAGATCCTGCCCACACTCTCACAGTCGACCGGAGGTGTGCCGAGTCCTACCGACAACTTTCCTCACCTCCCACGTCGCTAACAGCCATAACTTTGATGTGCAGACATTTCTACCTTTATTATTTCTCCGCAGGAATGTTGCTTTGGGTTAAGTACCGTCAATCTCACACCTGTGTCCACGATTGTTTTTTTATCACAACTTTCATCGCTTGTTGACTCGAGGGGTGAAGGTGTCGTTTGGGTGAGGCTGCTTGAGCCAGACTTATTTTCCGCGGGAAAAGGTGGCGATTTATGTGCTGAGCAGGACTTGTCACCGCATGTTAACAAGGTTTTAATGCTTTGTTTATGATTGAAGTTATGCAGGAAGATTTCTCGTGTGTTTCGTGCGCACAGGACAGCAACTGTCGCCAGAGCGCGTGCCGCGTGACGTCATCAAGCCAGGTACTCCATCACGTGGGACGCTGCATGTACTCTTAGAATCAAATCGTTGGTGCACTAATGAAACAAAACAACCAAAAAAAACCAAAAAAAAAAAACCCAAAAAACAAAGCAAAACAAAACAAAAAACAAAAACAAAAACAAACAAAAACAACCCCTGAAGTATCTGATTGCGGCTGATTATTCTCCTCTCCACGTAGTCCCTGATACGATTGCAAACATTGACTGTTTTCTTGCGAAAACACAAAGCTGTCGCAACAAGCAACCAGTGCTGCTTGCCTAGTTGTTGTCTGTCGCACTCGAGGTGCGTTGACACCTGTTGCTGCCACTGAGTCATAAATGCCGTTGAACTACAGCAGCGGGCGGATTGATTCGTCTCTGTGCGGCGTGCGCTGTCCAGATGACTGCACCCGACATTCTGTATGAAAGTCGCTCGGGTGCGCAGCAGATTGGCAGATACCGCGACAGAATCTGTTGATCAGAGAGTCGGAAACACACACCTAAGGTGATATTAATGAGGCTGACATGTTGATTCCTTGGCTGCTGCACACAGATCGATGTTTGGCGTTCGAAGGAAAACAAACCTTTACTAACATAAAAGTGCGCACATATATATATATATACTATATTTATTAATTTTATATTATTATTATTATTATTATTTCTTTTCTGTAAGGCATTTTTTCTAGCCTTTGATGGTGGGGTAGAGCGCTGTATAAATGAACTTTATCATTATGTACATTTATGCACGCGCACACACCTACACACACATACTTACAGACAGTCCGCGGTACTGTTTGAAGACACATGACACACACTGAGCCCACAACAAAGCCACCCTCTCAGTTCACTTCTATTCAATCCCGTTTCGTTCAGTTTTTAGATGTTTAAATGGTCAATAAAAGTCTGCTTCTTTCTAACTTTACACGTTTTATTTCAAGCAAGAAAATAAGTTTGTGAAACTTGATGCCTTCCACAAGTTTACAGTCTTTTGTTTTATTACACTGTGTGAGTGCGTCCGTCTTGAAGGCACTGCATTGTTGTTAGTCACACTGGCTGGGCTTAGGGGAGAAAATGTTAGTGAAATTCTGTGATTGCTACCTATTATTCTATCCACAATCTCGAGACTGTTATTTCCCTTGTTCTTTTCTATGACCATGAAGGATTCAAATCACTATGAATTCGAACAGAATTGATAAGTATCACACTTTGAAGTTTGATTGATTTTATTGACGAGACACAAGTAACACACAAGAAAATCTCTAAAAATGGACATGATCTGGACAGAATTGTAAACTTGAGTTAAATTTCTTGTGGCGCTGCCTTTTCTATACCTCAAAATCAGTTTTGCGATGAAATTCAAATCTCAGTTGAAAGTCAGGTCTTCAATGAAAATTTTTTATTTTTGACATGCTTTCCTCGTTCTCTCCCTCTTCGCAGTTCTTAATCCCCATGACTGTGACTCAACCGAGCGTTTAAACATCCAGAATAATTGCAGCCGTTTCTATAGTAATGAACGGTCTTCATGGCTACCGTTGGCAGCAAACTTGTCCATAAGATCGACCAGCGTGAGCAGTGCAACCAATACATAAACACACCGGATCTTTGTTTATATTTCTCGTCGTCTGAGCATAAAATGCCAGCTGGACTCAAGTTTTATTTTTAAAGCACACTAACTGCGATTAATGGCTTGTGAGTGTTCGTATTTTCACGGCGGCTAACCGCGGAGTGGAGTAATGTTGATTGCAGCAGTCTTATCCGCCGTGTTCTACTCTAACTTATTTGTCACAAGCCACAAGTGTTCGGATGATGACAGATCCGCCTTTTGTCTGTGCTTTTTAACGATTAATCTTTACGGAGACGCTAAACATTATTCATCATAGGAATGAATGAGTAAATCATAAATTTAGCAAAAAATATCGACGTTAATAGTTGTGAAGAGATGATTATTCAAGTTTTTTTTCTCTCTTTCTTTTCCATAAAAATACTGTTCTAGTTATTATTCACTATCCCAACTGTAACACTGTTTTTTATGTGTGTGCGCGCGAGCGCATACTAGTGTGTCTGTTATCCTGTCAACCTGTTGGCTTATTGGTTTTTAAAATTAATGATCTCCGTCTTCACCGAGCACAGATGTTTTCCCGAACATTTGCAAAACGACCTTGCAGAACATCTACGCAGTCATCTATTGCGGTGTTTTTTTTAATTATTTGTCGAATTGAGCTTGTGGGTGTAGCATTGACAGTATTTTAAAAAAATTCTATACTTTTAAAACTTTTGTTTGCTCTACCTAGAAGAATGATTGAATGAACAGGACATAAATAAAATGGGTTGGAATCAATATGTTTACTTTGCTTTTATGTGAAACTACGGCTAACAACAACACACCAATGGACAAGGACAGAAGTGGAGCAAGCAGACGACCGCGGGCATTAACATTTCACACGCTATTCTTAGTAGTCGGCGTAGTTTACAACCTTGAAGATGGACAGAGTAAATTAAATTACCTAAGTATCACAGTAGCAGTTTTGATTAGTTTTCACGAATAGTTTGTTTGACGTTTGGAAAATGTTTCTTTCACTAAAATAACATTCGTCTAAGAGCCTGTCATCATAAACGTATTGAAATAAAGCTCTTTGATCCAAATATGTCCTCGTTTTCTGAAAAAGACTTCACGCTTTTCACTTCATCACTAGAGTTTTTACAGGAATTTTCTGATGGCGAGGAAATGTCCATGTGTTCGGTATCCGGGGGGACCTTCAGCCTCACTTTATGGAAAAGCAAGGGCGGCGAAGGAGAGGCCGCACGAGTGATACCTTCTGGGGGATCAGATGAATTTGTGCTGTGTGCTTGCTCGACGTAGACGTTATGGTGATGACTATCGTCAACTGGTCCTACCGAGGTCTCGTCGTACTCTGTGTCTGCATCGTCTGTCGAGCACAAATTCATCACCACTTGCCCATAGTCCTCGCTCAGCCCACACAGGAACTGTTTGACGGGGATGCCCGGATCTCCCGCATTTAGACGTTGAGGATAGAGAGGGTGAACTTTGTCCAGTTGAGGCTGACTCGGGGTTTGGAAGCTCCGACGCCGAACTTGTGGTGGGCTGATGTCAGGCTGTGCAGTTCCTTGTGATTCGCTTAAAGCTAAGTGTCGAGGACTTTCGAGAGCCGTTACGAGTGAGTTTGTAAGAGGAATCATGATTGGAAGTGGATCCAAGCTTGTGTGCTCAGTTTCTGACATGGCAGAAGCCTTGCTGCCGAACGTGGGCAGCACGGAGCTGTGTGGATTATCGATGTTATCGCCGATGTCATCGTTGATGTCCTGCCTGCTGGGGGCAGTCGTCGGCAGCTTATCATGGCTCACACTTTCATCATTCCATGAGACAGATTTGTTAATTCTTCGCTCATTTGGAGGTTGAATCGCGATCGCAGAATCCTTGTCATCGAAACCACCGTTTAATCTCCCGTGGGGTTCACCCTGAACGTCCAGGTGCCAAGCGGACGGAGACACTTGCTGTAACACGTTTGTGTCGTCACTGGAGAATAGTTCTAGTTGTCTGTTATGCGACTGGTCCTTACCATCGAAGGATGTGGCATTGTCCTTGTTGAACACCGAACGTCGGTACGATTGGCCATCGGTGGGGAGAGAGTCGGAATTGTGCGTAGGGTCCAAGCGTCCACACAGCAAGATTTTCTTCATCGCCTGCTTGAACTTTGTATTGCCATACGCGTAGAAGAAAGGGTTGACACAAGAGTTGGCGTGACTGAGCACGATGGTCACGAGCAAGACATTCGGATGTGGGGATTTTTCGGGAGCGAAGTGTGAAATACAGTTAAGAATATGGAGGGGCAGCCAGCAAATAGCGAAGAGGATGATGACGTAAGCTAGGCACTGCGCCCCGCGCACCTCCTTCGCCCGCTGATGAATGGAGCGACGCAGGCCCGGGGGCAGCACCCTCACCTGGGAAACTGAGCGCCTTCGGTGCTTGCGGATGGTGTGGTAGATGTACAGGTAGATGACAAACATGAAGAGGAGGGGCGGGATGTTGATCCCAAAGAAGATGAAGTAGACCAAGTAATCATACCGGATAACCTTCGTGAAGGAACAGTCCGTGAAGTTGTCCGAGCCCTTGTTCCATCCCATGGTGGGAATCAGGCCCACCAAGATGGCTGTGATCCAGGTGATGACCACCACGTACATGGCTCGCTGGATGGTCAGCAGCCTGTGGTAGTGGAACGGGTATCGGATGGCGATAAAGCGCTCCAGCGCTACGGCGGCCAGGTTGAGGATGGAGATGTTGGTGATGAGAACGACGAGGGAGTTGATGAAGACGCAGGCATGGAAGTTTCTCGGCAGGCCGCGGAAGACGAGGATGGCGGTGGGCGGGATGACCAGGCCCACCAACATGTCGGCGGCGGCCAGGCTGCCGATGAAGCAGTTGGTGATGGTGCGCAGAGCGTGCGTCTTGAAGATGGCCAGCAGCACCAGGCCGTTGCCCAGCGTGGAGAACACGCCTACCACGCACTCTGACGTCATGTAGATCCAGTCCGTCGTGGTGATGTTTTCGTACATATCGGTGTCGTCACTTCCTTCAGCCGGCAGGGCGCCCTCTGGCGTTCACTCTTGCGGACGTAATGACCCTGCTTGTTGCTTTGTTCTTTTGGAAACATCAAAAGATTGGCTGTAGATTGACTCAGAGACGATGAAAGGAAGACAGGATGAAGGTGAGCAAGGGAGGCTTACAGCCTTTCAGATTTGCTCGCTGATCACCGAAAGACATCCATGAAAAATTGAAAGCTTTAGCGTCATCAGTGGTCGTGAATTTGTAATGTTTGATGATTCAGAAGTTTCACGAAAAACACCAGCACCCGTGGACTTAAACGAGCAGCTGGGATGCTGCAGAGTCAGTGCAGGTACGAGAGAGCTGATGACAAATTACAAAGAAAGTTGAAAGAGTGTAGGAGGACTGTTCAGTCGGATCTTCCTCCTGTTTGACACAAAACAATTGTTGAGTTTTTCCCCAACTGATGGAGAGTAATTCTCTATCGCCACCCGTTGAAGGTGCGTTCACGCGTCGTAGATGTCGAGGTCTCGTGACCCGCCAAGTGCGAGCCAGTGATGGGGAACCGTTGGTCTCCACAAAAACAGTCTGCAGCACATCGAATGAGAAACAAATTACCTCTAAGCTTCTTGAAGCTTAAAGATGTCATTCATCTTCTTCCTCTGACCCGACAACAATCCATTTATCACTCGTTTCGCTGGAACTTAACCTGTTTGATGTCCAAAGCAGTCCGAAATTGGTCCAGTCAGCGGCCATACCGGTTGCTCTGACGACAGTTCAGGCTAGGATCATCTTGTCCTGGGCCGATTTCTGTAATCTGCAAGAAAAAAATTAAAGAGATACACGTTAAGCAGAAGCTGCAAACGTTTAAAAGTCAAACATCCGTTTTCTGCTCACAAATATAAATTACAGGACCTTACATTTCTCAATGACAAGCCTACTGCGGCGATTTGTTTATGGGACAAAGCAGTGCGAACCATCAGCGAGCGAAACAAATAAATTGTTTGCATGGTGACCAAGGCCACTTCGTGTCACAAACAATTAGCACCGCCATTTTTGTTGTCACCGGTGACAGACCATTGAAGATGAGTGTTAGTTCAGGTCGTTGTTAACTGTAGAGGTGAGGCATGGCTGCCATCAGTGGACCGGCAACGGGTCCAGCCCTTGCAGCTCGACGTCATCGTCTCGCAATTCATCGCAGCGTTAATATTCACGCATGGATGACGCTCGTTCCGGTCCACCAGTCTGCAAACTCGGTTCGCTGCTGATTACCCAGAGGCGGCAAAGAGGTGTAAAAACTGCGTGGAGCAACAGAGATGTCCTGCTTTGATAGTACTAGGTCTTCCTTTGATCTAGCTCTGTCTATTGTACACGGATATCACATCAATACCTGGACTTGTTTCCGGATAACCAGAGGCTTGTGATACTTGAGTGACGGAGAGGAGGACGGAATGAGGAAGGTCTCATTTCAGCGGTAATGAAGGAGGAGAATCCGAGCAACGGGAGGAAGGCCTGAGACCTATTCGAGCATGACGCGTGCGAAAGAATTTCTCGAGTACTAATTGTTCCGTTTATGCCGTGAATAACGAGAGCAGCATACAATGACGGGTGTTCATTGGGTGTGACAAGGAGTGGACAGCTCTTACTCTGGACAATATACTCAAGTGCGCAGCCTCCCAGAGGTCCAGGCCGCCATGTGCAGCCGTGAACGTTTTTAGATACACGTAGCTGTCGGGTGAAGTTGTTATGTACACTAACTGTCGGGTAAAATATACCAGACTTGCTGAAACTCACGTCCATGTTTGCCCGGTTACATTAAAAAAAAAAAAATCCTTAATCCGAATATAAACTTGTTTTACAATGAATGGGTTTTATTCCTTATAAGATACTGATTTCAAAGGTCATCTCTGACCTGTTGTCAAGAGACAGGTCTTGTCCCATGGCAGTTCTAACCTGAAGACCACTCTTCTGCTGATGTCAGCCGGTGCCAGCCGTTGACCTCGCGCAATTATACATGGATTGGACAATCTCTTCTCGCTAACAGTCGCTAGACAATCTCTGGCCATCTTTAAATCGGTCATTGAGGTAGCAACCCTGCTTCTGATAATGGATAATGGGCGCGACGAAAAGATAGGTGCCCTTAGCGTGCACAGGTTGATTCCAGAATGTAAACGAGTTTTCTTCCAATCTAACCCGAGAGGGCGATGAATGATAAGAGCGCAGAGTAATAGCTGTGTGACCACTGGAGCGTGGACAGGAGAGAGGACGTTGGTCACGTGCGAGCGCAGGTAGCAGCGGCCATCAGGTGTGCTTCTACCCCGAAACGATTGAAAACTGAGTGTGTTTTTTTTTTTTTTTTTGAAGTGTGCGAGGCTTGGGGGACACAGAAATATCGTGCTTTTGAAGTGCTGGAGAATACAAACAAAGAAGAGATATTTGTGCTGCCAGCAGGCCTCCCAGAACGAGGCCAGAAGACAGAAGGGACAAGGAGAGTGCTGCGCACAGCTCATTCCTCGCCGAGTGGTCGATAGCAGTAAAAGCATTCTGATCACAGAATGCATTAGTGAACATTTGTGCTTCCGTAAGATGCAGCAAGCAGTCGCCGCCATATCAAAATATTTAACACGAGGACAAGCATGGGAAGAACAATCAATGGAGAGGCGCGTGTGTAAATAGCATGAAACTCATTCCGAGCTATTGTCATGGCGCGAGAGCACGAGTGGGAACGACATAGACATGAATAAAATATAATTACAGATGTAAAACACACATATATGATTGTATTTTATTCATGACTGTATTTGTTAGTTTCTGTCGTTCCTTCTCCTGTCTTTAATATTTAAATACAAACGTACGCGCGCCCGCGTGTGTGAAAGAGAGAAAGGGTGTGTGAGTAAGAAAGAGATGATGTGAGAGTTATTTTTTCTATCTCAGTTTCAGTAAATGTCTCACAGTTGCTAAGTAACCTTAATCTTTACAACACTCTTCTGACTTGTGCAGTGTATGGTTTGGATGGCATAAAAAAGACTTTTATCCCTTTCTGAAATTGGTTTTGATGCATAAAACAATTTGTTCGAGTTTCTATGGATTGAAAAATGTTCTAAATCACTTTAATTGTACAAGCTTAACATTATATTGACAATAGTACTGACTTCATCATTCATTTTTCAAAATACTTTTTCAGACTAGTAAATAATTCTTGTGGTATGGTAACTTCGGGCGTGAAGCTGGGCCTGACTGTGACCTGTAACACTTCAGGTTCACAGAACCAGGTCACCAGGTGCAGTGGAGCTCACTCGGTGCCTTTCGTTTGTTGCAGCTCGCCAACGAGATGCTGAGGTTGTTTGATCCCACCCTGGACTCCATGTCTTCACCCCCCGAGGAGCCCCTCAACCTCATCCCCATGTACAGAAGTCCCCGCCTTTTGGGAGGCTACCTGCCAGGTAAGTCTTCCTCCGCTGGTGCTCGTGGCCGTCACATGCGAGAATATTGAGACCATGACAATAACCGGACGCGATTTTTTTTTCTGCACTGACTCGAGCAGCTGATCTGTTGTACGCATGAGCGAGCAGTCAAACGCGGTTAACAAACCTTTGCTCTGGTCGTTTGGTCTAAATGAAAGACAAAACCTTAAATATATACAAAAGCTAACCCGAAACCTAAGCCAAGTCTATCTCTGTCTTAATCATAGATGTGAACCTAGCAGGTTCCCAGTCACTTAATCCCCAGACACTTCATCCCCGACACTTCATCCCCTAGACTTTTAATCCCTAAGCACTTAATCCCCAGACACTTAATCCCTAAACTAAATCCTTAACTATAAAAATTATGAAGTCAGCGAAAAATTTAATTGAAATTCAAATAATCCAAATTCAAATCATGCTATTAACTTCAACGTCATTTGAACATCTACAACATTAGTTAAAGTTCATATAAGCTAGTAAATTTAATGTTCTTCAACAATATGATATGAAAATTGTTCTTGAGTGTTCGCGAGGTAATTGCTGCTAATCAATATGACAATGCTTTATAGAAGAATCAGTGATTAGAAATCACACATCACACATTGCTCTGTACAGTGTGGGGATGACGTATTCTAATTCAGTGCTTTGATAGAAGCATTACATAATGCTTTATAAAGGATTAAGTGTCTGGGGATGAAGTGTCGGGGATTAAGTGCTTAGGGATTAAAAGTCTAGGGGATGAAGTGTCGGGGATGAAGTGTCTGGGGATTAAGTGACTGGACACCAACCTAGCAATTTAATACACGCACACACACACACACACAAAATCTCTCAAGAACAACAACAAATTAAATACAAAATAAAGCGTGCCTACCAACGGGAAAAATCGAACCCACAGCGTTCACACTGAAAACCACTCACTTTACTCACTGCACCATAGCAGCTTCCACAAAACGCAATCAGCAGTTACGCAAGCGAAATGCAAATGAAAGTATAGCATCGACAATGGACACCGTGAAGGGACACATTAAAAGACGGTGCGCGCATGCATCGGAAAAATCGCTGCACACGAAAAAGTCGCTGCCCCGCGTGCCCCGGGTGCCCCGGGTGGATCGTAACGCTCCGCACTGCCTCACGCATGCGTATCACCCTAAGTGTTGGCAATAAAGACGGCGGTGGACAGTGGGGCACGGGGTTAGGAGCATCTCTACGTCACACGACAGCTTGTTTCTATGTCACATGACAGCTGTTTCTATGTCACATGACAGCTGTTTCAATGTCACATGACAGCTGTTTCTATGTCACATGACAGCTGTTTCTATGTCACATGACAGCTGTTTTGTTCGCAGTTAACGATTCTCAGCTGACGAGTCGTTTACAAATGGATCCCGTCTGTGGTCAACCTGCGCGGCATTTCATCACAATTCATCACAAAAGCAGTGGCGTGGTGAAAGCTCGGTCGTCAGTGGAGTTTGTCTCTATGGGATACACAGGCATTAATGGTCAAGTCCAGGCAGCGGGACAGGTGTGGTCGTTTGCTAGTGTTTACTTTCACCAGCCACCACTACTACCACCTCTACCTCCAAGATGATGTTTTGGGTAGCAAGAGAAGCCGAAAGGAATAAACAAGATTATATCGAATTGGAGACCAGAAATGGTCAACGCCGACATTTGCAGCTCCACAAATTTTCTTGTTTAGTAATTTTTCTTTGCTTGATATCAGGTTCTTTAAAACGTCACACTGTCTGTGCTTGGTATTGGGACTTTTCAGTCGCAATTTGAAGAATGGGTGCAGATTACTGTTCGAGAACATTTTACAAACAGTAAAAAGTTTAATATGTATATAGACATGATCTAGCTGTTGGACAGGCTCGCTTCTTCAATTGTAACAAATATGAATTCACGCTCTCCTCTCTCGTTACTCAATTATTCACCAGTCGTGATGGGATGTTAAGAGGTACATAAAATGTTACAATGTGGCTTACTGTATCAGCTGAGTGGCAGGAACTGTCGAGCAAGGATGAGACACTCCCGATGTGCCGACTGTTGGGAGCTGAATGACGACGAGATGGAGAAGATAGCGAAGCTCGCGTGGGATCGACATCTAACGTTGTTTCCACAACATGGATACCAACATCAATTTATGGCAGTAAATCCTGTCATCATATAATTTTAGCAGAAGCAGGATATTACTGACTTCATCTTACGTTTCTGTTTACATTTAGAGAGGTTTCTGTTTGTTGCTGACGTGAAGGTACTCCATGTTGTGTAACAAGTGTAGTGCGGAGTAATACAAGGGGTGTAAAACGTCCTGAGAAAGTAAATCAGCCATCAGCAACACTGTACAATGCAAAGGAAAAAATATTTCTAATGGGGACGTTAATGTTAACGGGAGAACTCCGTTAATTTTTAAATGCTTCTCGGAAAATAATTTCAAGAGTTCATCTCATCTTGCCTCCCGACGTGACATGTTTCCAGTGTCGTGGATGTAGAATCGGAAAGTGGGACACATCGTTGTTTCTGGAAACCTGAATTGTTGATACACGCGCATTTTGTGTCAATGTGATGCAACAACAGGGTGTTCGTGAGAAAAATGAAAGTGCTTTCTGCAACTTGCCATGGGAACTGAGATCCCATTCTGCTTGACACAGGTCTGCCTCATGTTGTATCGCGTGTTGCGGAAGTACAAAGAGAAAAGAAACATGACTTAGGATTTCACAGCTTGTTGAAGAAAATTATTTGATATATACTTCCTTTTAAGTTAGTAGTTAGCTGCTCCAATACAGATTTGGGAAGTCAATGTAAGGAAATAAATCTGGTCACTCTCTATTTACTTCCTTCGACAGTTTACTTTCAGAAATTTCTATGTATGAGAGAGAGAGAGAGAGAGAATGAGGGAGAGAGAAGTTTTTCCAAGAAAACTGTAGAAGGAAGTAAACTGGACAACTTAACAATCCAACTGAGGCTTTGTGATAAGTGGATTAAAACATTCCCAGTTATCGGACAACAGTGGGCTTCAATAAGAAAATTAAAAACTGGACAACACACAAACTGAAATTGATTTTGCTGATCAACATTTGTCTGAGCTCAGCGGAGACGCTCCCCTCTAATGGCGATGCCTTTGATTCCGGAGAAGTGTGCTGTCGTTGGGAGGCTGCAGTCCATCCACAGAGAAAGGAGGGAGGGGAACAGGCAATCGATGGCTGCTGATGCTGCTTGAGAAACGACCACGACGGTTGCTGTGGAATTCATTTCCGTGTCTAAACACACAAGCTGCCAGTAAAACGCCGCAAATCGTTAACTTCGTGACCTAACTGGTACTCGGTCCTCAAACTTTGTCATCCTGTCACACAGCCGGGGGGAAAAAAACATAAAATGTAGGAAATACTTAACAAACCCACTTTTGTAAACAATAATTACTTAAATAGGGTTTTCATATTTATTTGTATTATGTTTGATAATTAAGGGCATACATGAGATACTTTTTATTTTGCGGGTTTTCTGGACCTTTTATGAGAAAACCTTTAAAGTTTGAATACAGTGATTCATTTGATTTATTTTACTGGATTTATTGGAAGGAAAATGTGGATGGGACCTGTTACGGAAGCTGGAGATGTGGACAGGAGGATCTTGTTAGCGCGTGACATCGAGAGCTCGTCAACGTGTATGTGCAAAACTGTATTGCTTCATTGGTGGCTGGTCACGCCGAATAAACATTGAGGTCTCTGGCACAGTAAACTAGTTAGTCCGACCTTGTAAACGTCCAGAATGTTGATATATTTTACCAGAAACAAGCTTTGATTACACGGCTTACAATCCTCATTGTCTTAGTGAAGAGAACTTTACCGCTCGGCCACGTTCTGATTGAGACAAACAAATGGACGGACGGACGAGATAAAAAAAAAATCGCTACATATTGTTGTTTGTCTGTTGAACATGTCAAGTGCAGAACACGGAGATACACATATCTACACCACACTACGATAGATGGTCGAAAGGTTAAAACAAAGGAAGTCAGGGTCCTGCCGCACAGTTTTGTGAATGACAGTGTAATACATACCAGCGTCCTTGGAAACGGATTGATTATTTTTAGTTGACATTTCCGTGTGGTTTCTTAAAGGGAAATGGAAATGAATGACATTATCAAAACTTCTCTTTTTTTCGTGTGGCAATCATTCTTATGCCTTGCTATCGACTAATGTCGAGGGACCTCTGTTTCCCACATCATCGTCCGTCTCCTGTGCCAGCCGTTCAAACTCTGTATTATTGGCAGGCTCAAAAATGGAATACAACTGTTTGTTCAGGCCAAACAAACTGAAGTGCACGATTGGAGGACCACCAGCTCAGAGAAATACTTGACATCTCTCTCTCTCTCTGTGTAACTTAGATATAAGTACGTACGGCCCTCCACCAACACACGCGCGCATACATTTTTTAGCAATCGTGTTCGATTCTCTTGAGTTTGAAGCATTATCATCAATGTCAATATATCTTATAAGTTAACCGCTGGTTTTCTTTGACTGGTGCATTAACCCTTAGTCTACGACTTGGATGGATTTGGTGGAGGATTCTATGGTTTTATTTGGTTCCCGTCGCCCACTCCACTCTCTAGAGACAGTTTGCCTTCTGCTACCTGCCACCAGTTGGACTGGTTTAACGGATCTTTGCCTTTCATGTGACAGTCAATGCTGTTTCTGTAATTATGATGTAAAAACATGTAAGTGAGTGAAAGGGAGACTGTCGGGGCATGCAACACATGCCTGACCGCGGTAAAGGCTGTTCTTAACCGGACAAATGTTTGACCAAGTTTGTCAAAGTTGTGTTGTAACCAGCGGTTGGGTAGCAAATACTCGGGACATTCGAACTTTGATCAACAAGCTCAGGTCTCAACTTGTTGGCCAGAAGGACTTCGTAGTTAGAGCAGCAGGACTTCAGGGCACCGAGAATGTTTGATGCTTCGGTTATTTGTCCGGTTTATAAAAAAAAAGTTTTAAACGTGGTAACTTTGTGAGCAATTCTGAAAGACAGAAAAAGTTTTTTTTTTTTTTTTTTAAAGACAGACGTAATAAGTAGAAATGGGATGAAGTAAATATATCGAAGCTTACTCCTACAACAGCGCTTATTCAGAGACGTGACACAAACAAACAGCAACAAACAAAACAAAACACAACAAAACAAAAACAAACAAGAGAGAAGAGAAACAAGCTGTCGCTGTTGCGTTGGAGATACGGAAGTAATCAGAGTCGTTAGCCTCGGCAGCTCGGCTGGGAGCTGAGAGTTGTAAGGCCATACACAATACTTGGCGCTGTTGCTGTCGTCGTTGTTGCTGCTGTTGTTTAGCAGATATCGTTAGCGATCGACAAAACTAAATATATTCAGTAAATTACAGCGTCTTACGCCCAACCTCGCATTTGTATATACATGTAACAGTAGATCGGTAACGATTTCTGCAATGCTTTGAATGTATTAATGAACTAAAACTCGTTTTCACACTCATGTCCCGAGCCCTTAACGCTTTGCCTACCACTAGATTTTAATATAATTAATGTACGGAGAGAGACAGCCGGAAGTGACGGTTGAATGACCAGCATACTTGTCACTGAGACAAAAGTGACAGCACAGCACTCTAGCATTGTCGGCAATGAAAGATGAGGCTTTAATGTGATTCTCTCCTCTCATAAGGAAACCATAAAGTCTCGTGTTGTATTCAGAAACCTTCATGTTCTCATACAGGTATATATGTTACTTCACCTGTCACTTTGATACAGGTAGAGATTGTAACGCTGTGGACAGTTGGTTACAACTTTTGTCTTCTCAGTGACAGAAGATGTACGCAAAAGTTGGGAAATAATGAAAGTTACGAAAGTCTGCATTCATCGACAGCGCCACAGTGTTTCCTGTACTCACGTTTTCCATAGCTGACATTGTCTGTACATCGTCTATCAGAGGCACTTACTCAGCGAGCCACTGCTAACACCATTTCCGCTCACCAAAGTGACGTCAGCGGCTTTTGAACTGGTGAGTTACGGCGCTTTTCTCACATTCTCGAAAACCAATTTTCTCTTCGCAGATTCGAGTTACAGGCATTGACTATAAATGGAGTCTTTAGATCGCGATATGCTCTCGTCGGAAGTCGCCGAAGTCTCGCTCGTGTGTTACATCCGGGTATCTTTTCCCACAGGGAATATCCAGCTGAGTATTGCTTTCAGGTTGTAACAAGCTGAGTTGGCTTAAGATATAATAGAATGAAATTTCAGATTTGTCCATTCTATGAAAATGTTTAAAATTCTTAGAACAGGAAGATGGCAGGGGTCAGAAGAGAAAAGAAGGAAACGAGAAAGAGATGCGGCTTTGATATCAATTAATCGGATTGTAACTTTAGCGGCGCTTCAGTTCACTTGAAACCACAGATTGTAACTACAACGGCGATGATTTCCGCGGAATGGTTACATATTTGTATGTGAGAGAGAAGATGGCGAGATGTTAGAGAAGTCGGGGTTAGAGGTCATCTCTGTGCTCTGCCGTTTGACGATCGCCTGATGAAGGCACAAGGGCGAAAACGCCGAGCAAAGCTTTAATGTTGGCACTAAAATATTTCATGGCGAGGCAGGCTGGGGCTGACTAAAAGAACGGTTTCCCAAGTCGTAACTATTGATGCAGATCGATGTTAAGGTGACGGAGCACGAGTACATAAACAATCGTAATTGACGGACAGGACAAGGGCTTGGCTCTTTCTGCAGTTTCCGGCGGCAGCTGGTAAGCTTGTAGTTAGCCGCACATATTCGCACGCGCGAACGCACGAGCTCACACATCTTGCATGATCAGGAACACCGGAGGTGAAGGAGGAGGGGATCGGGACAACCGTTAGTAATGCCCACAAGTCGTTAGGTCACACACGGACGACGTCACACACGTTGTTCACCTGGCCTGGGAGAGACTTCTTATATAGGGTTTGTTACAGGGGCAGGTTATCGACTGGGTAGAACAAATAATGACGCCCTACTCTACCTCCTTCGACATTTTTGTCGACTAAAGTTGAGCTGAACTGTATAAGTTATATATATATTTTTAATGTTTTCTCTCTTTTGTAAACTAATGAAAGGCGAACTACCGAAAACAGGAAATGGTGACTGAGGACTAGAATTTAAAATTATTTATTCATATGGATAATGGTTTTCAAATTTAAAAACATGTTTTTGTTTTGTTCCGGCTGTTGAGACATATATCTAGTGGTTGGACGTTAATTATTATTCGGTGTTCGGCATACCCGGTACAACCAACAACAACAACAACACCATAAACAAAGAAGACAGACGCGTCACCTTGACAGATAGCTGCACTACACAACGTAATGAAGAAAAAGAATGCAAACAATGTTATTAGTCCCGCTATTAATAGACACAAGGTGTGGTCCGCGCACAGCGTGAAGTTCACGTGCAGGTCACAAGGCCATTGATAACGAACACTCGCGGCGCTTAGAACAGAGATGATAATGAGAAGAAGGCCAGAGATACGGGTGGCCAACGAGAGTGGTCATTTCCTTCTCTTCTCTGGCACCCGGCACGCGCCCTGACCCCCGGGTGGGTGTAGCAGACGCGTTTTGCGCTTATTCTAAGGTCGGGGGCGTGTTCGTGCGCGTGCGTGTGTGTGTGTGTGGGTGGGTGGGTTAGTGGTGAGAGTGGGCGGAGGGCTGCAGGACATGGGGGTGAGATCATCAGACAATAGCAATGGTTTTTACGGCTTTTGAACGGGAAAAGCTGGAGTAGAGCACACTGAATGACATATCAGGTCAGTGTGTTCGACTTTCTTCATAGCTCCCTATGTGTCCTGTTGGCCGGGGCTAGAGTAGAAGGGGTAAGTAATAAAACGTGTTCGTAACTTAGTAGGGGGGAGGAGGAGGAATGTCAATGGGGAAGGGGAAATCGTTCTACACCTTGACAGTGATTTGTGCCACAGGGTCACAGGGGACAGGTAAAAGGTCTAATAATAGCAGTAGGGTAGTAAAGTCAAGGTTTGCAACAAATTCCGATACCGCTTTTTTAGCCACAAACGATCGAAAAACTAATTAAAACCCCGCACTTTTCCTTCAGCATGGTTTCCCAGCTGTTTCCACACTGGAGTCAGTCACCACATTTTAAGAACTCTTCAATTATTATTTCTGATCAATTTTTCATCACCTAGATCGGTGCGGTTCTTATAGTTTGTAACTTCCTAACTTTGGAAGATGTATATTCTACTTTTATTGTCTATTTTGTGTGCCTTTTATGCCTGTTCGTTGAAAGTTTGACCCCGGCTAAAGTCGATTTCAATAAACTTCAATGTTCTGTTCGCCACAAAGCTCGGGCACGCATGTTGTGCGTTAGGGAAGTCATCAAAGACAGAGCTCGCAGGGAAAGTAAAAGCTTTCACGCTGTGAACAGTATGTGAGTTCACCGACACAGAAACACAGGACAACAGGCCGTCGGGGTTACTGTGACGACTTCATCATCTCCGTTATCACACACCTTCCCTACCTCGCTGTGACACGTGGATACCACCAGTAGATTAGATAGATACGCAGCAAGCATCGTGTGCTACTTTCCAAACAAATACCGATGATCGATGTTGTGTATAATCTGACTTTTGGAAATAATTTTGAATTGTGAAACACCATCGGAAAAATAAACAGAACAGGAAGATTTGTAATTAATTAAGTCATAACATTTTGTCATTAAGCTATATGTCACTCTCGCCTCCTGTCACTTTTTTTTTTTCAAAATGCTGAGGATGCTTCCATCCAATGTCTTCTTCATTCGCCAGACCTCGTGCTAGCGAATAGACTTACCTTGCTGCGTGCGTATCCGAAAGGAGGGTCACGTTCTTGTCGCCGGCAACGTAGGGGGCAAGACGTAGACGTAGACGCTGGCAGATCAACCTTCCTTTTCGCTCCGGAACAAAATTGTGGATGTGTTGGGTGGGAGCTGGCGACAGGAGTGGCGTGGTTAGTAACCAGCGTGCGTGGGTCAAGCTGGTGTGACGACACGCACCACACACGGTAGCGGCCCGCCGGAGACTGGGAACCCCGCGACAGGTGACAACAACCCACCCTGCAGCGGACCAGGTGCGCGTTACCTGTCGTCCGTACGCACGGGGCGCGCCGAGCAGACGCCGGTGGCACGCGCAGGAGTTGTTTTGTAGGGAAGCATGAGGTGTTGGTGTGTGTGTGCATTTTTGTAAAGTCGCAGGGTAAGTGAGGTGTTAGAGCCCCTATACCAGCGGTTCTCAACCTTTTACATGTGGCGACCCCCCTGACGAACACCGGTACGTCCGCGACCCCCCTTAGCCGGCGAGGTCGGTGGAAGAGCGGGGGGGGGGGGGGGAGCTTTAGCTAACCTCGAACGCCGCGTCGAGGAAATCAATGCAATTCAACAACGGAAGAGCAAAGTTCGTATCTGCAAGAAGTATAACTGTTAATGAAATTTTACTAAAGCTAATAAATATTATTTTATTGGACACTCACTTTGATTAATGAGAAGGTTGAGCCTGCTTGCTGTTGCATAAAGAAGCGAACCTGGGTGCGATGTTCGTACCCACTGCTATTCGCAGCTCAGCCTCTGCGTCCACACGATTTCTGTATTTCGACTTCAGTGCTGCCAATGCTGAAAATCCTTGCTCACACATATATGAAGTTGAAAATGTTAGAAGAACTTTCATTGCTTTCTCAGAAAGCACCGTTGACGCTAATCCAGAATGTTGGCACTGGTGTTGTTTGGAAGACCATTTTCAGGGATTGGTCACTCGAAAGGTCGATGAGCTGCTCTTCTTCTTCCGTGGACAACCCGCTTGTGCTAGGATCAGCCAGAAATGGATTACGAATCCAATCGTATTTAGTCACATCAATTTCAGCGAAATAATGCTGAAACCTTTCTTGCAGTCCGTTTAGATGGGCAATAATTACATTCTTCACCTGATCAAGATTCAAGTTGTCAGCCTTGCACTTACACAAGCACGGAAACATATCAAAAATATTTTCTTGGCGTATCTTTTGCGTCCACAACGAAATTTTTCGGACGAAAGCATTCATCTTGTCAGTTGTTTGTAATATGGTGGTGTAATATAGGGGAGTCAGCGATGAGAGATTGGGGGAGAAAGAGGGCAAAAGGCGAGAGGAGGGAGATTGGAGGCTTAATTGTTGAGAGGGAGATTGTGTTTTGAGTTTTGGAAGTGAGAAGTCACTGCATGCCGAGACAGTGTACTTGAATAGGAAGAAGAGATTTGGAGTTTGAGCCCCCGCACCACTCGGTTACACAATGTAAACTAATTCCACTAATACCAGTATAAGAAACTTTTTTTAAAAAATGACCACCTTCGCGACCCCCTTGTAGGCACAGGTTGAGAACCGCTGCCCTATACTTATCTTGGGGCCAGCTTTAGTGAGGACGGTGCCTTTATCCTCTCCATCGCTGCCTTATCGTCCCCACAACCCTCTACAGAGCCAGGTGACACAGCGGGGTCACGTGGAGATATGCATGCTGGCTCACACGGGTATCCAGTTCGCTAGTGTGTATACCCGCGGGCTCAACGCTTATGTAAATATGTGGCTGTGTTTGTATGCATGCATTTCTGTCTGTGTATATATATTTCTGTCTGTATGCATGTGCGCTGATGGGAATTTTTTTTTTCTTTTTTTGTTAAGTCTGTGTAATGCGAACAAAATCCTCACACGTGAATTAAAACAAAGGAATCATCGAAAAAGTCGAACTCAAAACAAACGGAAACTGTAAATGGTAGACACCGAGATTGATGGAGGACCTAACAGCTTCTGTTCGATTTCCTAGCGATATGATTATTATGTGTGTGTGTGGGGGGGGGGGGCTGGGTGTGTAGGGCTGGGTGGGGTGGATGAGGAGCAAACACTGTCAGGCTCTTGGCGGACCTCACACGTGTCGGGGCAGGTTTGATTGGCCCGGAGATTGACTAACAAGAACTAATTAATGGCTTATAGTTAATGCAGGAGTGAGCAAATTGTGACAGTCAAGCAAGTCAAGCAAACTAGCAAGTCGTCATGGCGACAGATACATCAAACGTCTGTCAGCGTGCTTTCGCTTGTTTGTGGTACAGTCATTGTTGATGATCGCAGCAGACGATATAGCAGTTGGCCGGCTCCACTTTTGTCGCTGTCGACTTTTATTCAAACATTTGGCGCGTGCATGTTTGTTAACAAATAATTCCATAACATTGTTACAAAGGGCAAAGTTTTTCAGATTGTTTGCTACTGACAAAAGGGAGTTCAGAGGTCGTAGCGTTACGCTGTGTTTGATGAGTAAGACTCCTGTGTATGTAATGTGTATGACATCTTTAGTTCTTGGTCTGGGTTTCCCCAACCATTTCTTGTAAACTTTTCATCCTGAACTGTTGTAACAAGCTGGGGAGTGTTTACTTTTGATTATTTGATTGTCACAAAAGTTCCAGCCCCCTGTTTCCCCCCAGTGTCATCAGAAGATTACTGATTGCGTGTCTTTACTTGCCAGCTGGTCTGACATCAAAAGTAGAGCTTACCTCCAGTTTCTTGCCTTATGTTCAATCCCATGAGTCCATTTCTATTGATTGATAAACAAAATTTTTTTTCCTTGACGATTTGAATAGAACGGGTGTTTTATTTTGTAAAGAATGATAGAGATCTTATCTGCTCGTGCAGACAGGACTGTTTACCGTAGCTTATATCAAGACGTAATTGCTTGCCATAAAAAGCGATCTTCTACGAATGCAGAAATGCACTGAGTTGATTTAAGTTGATTTCTGCTGAGTACTGGAGGCGTATGGTGACTCACGGTCTTTCACGTTGGTCAACCGTTTGTTTACATACGTAATGCTGTGCTGTTGGGGAACCTTCAGTCTCGGCGCCCTGCCTTGCTTCTCTCTCCTCCTTATCTCTTTATTTCCATATTTGATTTCCTGTCAGAAAGTGCTATTAATTCCCACCACCACCCCTTTTTTATTGCGATTTGAGCGGGTAGTAGACGTTCGATCTTCTCAGCGCACACAAAAGTGGGTTTTGTTGTTATTTAGACCTATGTTGTTTTACACAAGGATTGCTCGGATTCAAGTTCTGCGATGTTTTATTTGAAAGTGCATTTATTGCAGATCATGGTATGAGAGTGGGGAGAGCATGGTATGAGATGGAGAGAGCATGGTATGAGATGGGGAGAGCATGGTATGACAGAGAAAAGTGTGGTTCGACAGTATGGAGAGGCAGTGTGGGAGGCTTGAACTCTGAAATAACTGATGTGAACAGGCAAGTTATAAAAGTCTTTTTTTTAAATAATTATAACCTGGGAATTATTCTCCCGTGTTTTATTTTTATTTTTTGTCTCTGTTTCGGCTGAACACGAGCGCACACAGATTATCCAGAAATGTAGTGAAAATAATGGCCTTGCACAGTATAAATCCCATCGTTCTTACACCACCAACCAGCTCACGTGACTTTACGGCGCGCGTAACGCCGTGAATGTTGAAGTGAACAGTGAAAGCTAAAAGCAAATATTTGTTAATAACACAGGCTAAGTGCAGGCTCAAGGGTGTTTTGCGAGAACAAGGGAACTACGTTCCTGGCACCAGTTCGATAAAGAGTCGCTTATGCCAATTTATTTTTTGTAAAAAGAAAAAAACTTTTACCTTTTAGGAACTAGCGGCGTTCTTTTCAAACATTGTTATCGCAACGTCCTTTAAAATAGAAGCTTTCTGCTCGCATTTTACTAGTTACTAATGACTCCTGCAATAGGCTTCAATTTTCATTTTGCTTACAACAACAGCAAAGTGAACCCAGGGCTATGGCTATAAGCTCGCGGCGCTGTACAAAGAACATGATAAGTAAGTTAATTGAATGACGGCTTGAAGATGACATCAGGTTCTTAGATGAAGATGTCGATGGGTCGATGTTAAGATCTACAGGCCCTACACTCATTTTTCAAACGCAGAATAAATCGACCAATAATCAAGAATGTGAATAAAATCGCCAGGAGATTGCTGGTATCCACTTGTTCACATTTTACCAGAGAAAAAGTCTTTTGAACTAAAGACATTGCCCCCTTGAAGCAAAATCGACGAGGTGTCTTTTGTTGCTGTCAGTTTTGGTGGTCGTCAGGTGTGATTTAAAAAAAAAAAAGTACATACTGAATCTTTGAGAAACGCTTATTTATTTCACTGCCGTCACTACCGTAAATCACACCTAATTTTACTCTGTAAATCACGCCTCCCAGTCGCTGCCACCCTTTTCTGTTTAAGCCACGCTTTCCTGTAGCTGCCACCGTAAACAACCAACGCCTCCATGTAGCTGCCATACTGTTTCCCCGCAAATCAAGCCACTTACTACCTGCTTCTTTTTTTAAAAAAACAAAACAAAACAAACAAACCTCGCGTTCCCCTTGTCCCCGCCTTCCCATGGGTGTTCCATTTTTTTTCCCTAGACCACGCCTTCCCGATACTATCACCCTAACCTGCGTCCTCCCATCATCGCAAACCTCGCTTTACTAACTCTGGCGTCGCCAAAATCTCGTCGATGACACCATGAGACACTCCTCCTCTCTGCTTCTGGCTGCTTTGCTCTTGACCCCGTGTGGACGCTTTACCAACCGGTATGATGGTGCTAGCCATGTGTTACTAAAGACAGTTTTTATGATGTGGACATCCGCTTTTCATCTGTTTTCTTCCAGCAAAGCTCAAGACGCATCTTCAGACGCATCTTCAACAGTTTTAACTTTTCTTGAAGTGCAGGACAATGGGACATAAGTACGGAAGAGATAGCAGAGCATCTCACAGTCTGCTTGTCTCATTTGTAGCAAATGTAGACCAACTCCTCCAGATATATGGAGCGGTTTTAATGGAATAACAATTAATGTAAATATCGCCGTAACTATCGACCACCAAAACCTCGATCGTCGTCCAGCTTCTTCTAGCTTATTGATCGAGAGACTTTCCATCAGAAATTTGAACTAGTATTCCGTCAAAACGCTTCCACTAAACCATCATAAATAATTTTAACGCGTAAAACCCAGAAAAAAACTTACAAGGTGAAGAAGAAAACCGAAAACATAAACATTTTCAACGGCGTATTCACCTTTGCTCGCTATATTCGCCCTGACGTGGGTTAACCCTTCCAGAACCCAGGTTGTGGGTTGACCTTCGTGTCCGAAGAAGACGAGGACTCGTGTGACTAATTTGTGTTTGTGGCTTCTCGAGTAATAACCCCGCAATCCCACTCAAGTCTTTGGTACAGAGCTGGAGCTCAGTTGTCCTGATGACTGCTGGATGTACTTTGCGTCGTCATTCGCGTGCATCAGCAAGTCTCTGTGGCCGGGGACTAGGTGGATCAGCCCAGGCTTGTCACTGGCTGCAGCTTCCATTTCTTCAGACGATACTGCGCCACTGGAGGTTCTCCTTCATGGTGTTCTAGTAGCACTTGACGATCTTGTTTCCTCTTGCCATCCTCTAGTTCGCCGTACAGCAGTTGGCGGGTGTTCACGCATTGAGAGCTACGAAGAAAGTCGACAGGGTGTGTACTTCAATAGATGAATGATTAAACCAAAAGAAGACAAACGTTAAAACGAGTATTGTGCCTCCACCCAACCCTTACAAAGATTGAGAGAGGCTCAAACAAATGTGGGGAGTAGTTACGAATTTTGTTGTATTATATTGCATGCTCAGCAATGCAATTCTTAATTTTAAAATAAAGCTTTTGACAATATAGACATTCAGATGCACAGATGGCATCGGCGACATGGTCGGAAAGCGAGGAGGCGACACAACTGTCGTATCAACATACACGACGTTCCTCTCTGCCAGTCATGCATTTTCTGCATTCTTCCTCTCCCACCCCAACCTCCTCCTGCTCTGTCGGACAATGTACCACAACGGAGACACCAAGAGTGTCGGCCGGCACTGTCCCCAGGCCTTTGCTCGTCCTTCACGCGGAACGCTGCGCACAGTGGCGCGTTTGCAGTCCAGAGTATCATTCCCGTTTGTTTGATCTTTGTCGACAAGGGATGCTCTAAACGGGACAAGAAACAGCTATTAAGTCTGATTTCGCGGAAAGGTCACAACCTTGCTTGTGCGCGTGCCTGCACGTGTGTAGATGGTGGTGGGGGATGGGAGTCGGTCTCTTTCAGAAGGCGCACATCTTTCACTGTGGTTAGTAAAATGTCCCAAAAGTAGTTCACTTGCCTTACTGATTTGGGGTTGGTTTTAATTTTTGTCAAGGTTGTTCTCTTATTTTTGTTTTGTTCTGTCAACAAGATTACAAGACCTGGTAGAAGCATAGTTTTCATTCTAGTCAACTAGTTTATTAACTCCCAACACACACACACACTGAATGACTTTATGACAAGTAGGCCAAAATCACTACAGAACTCTTATTGTCAAGGAGAAAAGCTGGTAGTCTGAGCATGAACGTGGTCTGAGTAACCTGTTTCTCTGATGTCACACTGAAATTGACGGGAGTTCCACATCACTGCTGCCTATAAATTTTCCATCAGGGTTTTGGCCAAATAACTATTTGCTCAGTCCACTACTCGTCTCGTAAGAAAGTAGAGCATTCAATTAGAAAAATGTGTGTTGCATTATATGTACACATTCATTATGTATGTGTATAGTTCTCGTACATAACAGGTATGTGAATATTTCATGTATAGATTTTTCCCCCAGGCGGCTACCAATATCTGGAAGTAAGCAAGCCTGGACTGATGGATCCGCCAGACGTGCAGCTGGGTCAGCTTCAGCCTGTAAGCACAAAGTTATCAGTGATTGAGACCTAAAAGAACTGCTGTTAAGCTGAGAAGTATTTAAAAAAAATAAAACTCCATGAAGTCTACTTGATGTATTGATGGATTGTAGTATGATGAAACTCAAATAAGGTTGTAGCAGACTGGAATTTTATCTATCCCACATTTACTTCCTAGGCATCCATATGTCAGCGCTCATAAGGGTGTTTATGTCTCTCCAGGGCCGAGAGGTTTTTTCTGGACAACCAGAAAATGAAGATGGCTATATGAAACTTGGCATCAGTCAATATCAGGCTATAGACAAGATTGTCTGCCTCTCCAAACAGGTAAGCACATGGAACTTAAAACTCGTTGGCACTTGCTGCTGAGCTATAAGTTACTCAGTTCTGATGGCAGATAAGGTGTGATGAAAAGAATGCCAGGTAAACTCCGAAACGTCCTTATTTCTGGACTTGCATTTGTAAAATAACAGTTTGGGTTACATATTCACACACACTATGATACCTAGTACAGTCTCTGTAGTGTTTGACATCTCATTCAGTCTATATAAAGATTTTAAAATAATTTACTTAACAGCAAAAGTAAAGCAAAACAAAAAGCCAGACAAAAATTTTTTTTAGAAAAAATAGAATAAATTTTATTCTGATACCATTTTGTGACTGCTGCCTCTTCTTTACACTTCCTTATTGTTACTATTGCATAATGATGCATTTGATCCAGCATTTTTTTCTAAACTGCTGCAGGAATTCCCAGCCAGTAACTTTATTTGCCTCTATGGTATACATCAGCGCTCTCTCAACAACCTTGTAGCAAGATATGACGAAGGCCTCATCAAGAATTTGTACAGGTGTGTCTGTAACTTAATGGGCCTAGACAAAATCAGTAATTTTTGTCTGCAGATTTAAGTAGAGGATTCAAACTGATGGTGCTGTAAGATGTCATGATCATTCTTTTCTATAATTGCTGCAATCTTTCTAGGCAAGACAGGATTGTGTACAAAGCAGAGACAAAAAAAGGTCATTTAAATTTCTTTGGTCAAAATATTTACTATTCTGTCATGGCATGTTTAAGCTCTTTTCCTGGTTCATTGCTTGTGCCACTCTAATTCACAGACCTGACACCAAGTAGGAACTATTGTCTCTTAACACAGTAATATATCAGAATTATATTATTCTCTTTTGTTCTGGTTTACATAACAGCTTCTTCCGAGAATCCTGGGCTATGGCCATCTTCCATGACCGTTTCTCCGACTTAAGAGATGAGCTAAGAGAACTACTTATCACAAGTCCGGTAAGACACATTTACTGTGTAAATATCATAAATATTTTTATACACATATGCACACACAAAATTTACATATATTTTTTTTTTGTCCAGGAGGACAGGCAAGAAACTATGGAGGACAAAGTGCGACACATGGTAGATGAGGAGGTCGGGGTAAGTCAGTTCTGAAATATAAATTTTGCATTAGAGTTCTTACTTTGTAATACAGAACTTCCTGATTTTATTTTTTAAATACTAGTTACAATGGTTACTTCCATTCATAATTATTGATCCTTTGCAGATATCAGAAGCACAGCGTCATCAACTTATGGACTTGTACAAAGCATCAGGTTCCAAACAAGCTGTGGAGACAAGGCTGCTTAGTTTCCTGTCATACAACTACTACCACCTCCCAATGTATGCCAAGCCAGGCATGGTTTAAGCGTTTGCACCCTGTTCATAAGCCAGCACTGACCCACACCACCGCTCAACTTCAGATACTTCCATTCCTTTCCTGGCTGCATAATCCACCATTTGTTCTTTTGTCATCTTGCCTGTAGCAAAGTACACAGAATGTGGCGATGCAAAGTAAAGTCCACAAACAGAAGAGGCTGGGTCCATTGCCAGGGACTCTGTCAGGACTATTCCCACATCATCTGCTTGCAACAGTTGCCACATAATCTTCTTTTCTGTGTGATCAGGCTGACTAGGATACCCAGGGGCTGGCCTGATACCCTGTCAACAAGAAAATCTTTTGTTTAATGAAGACAGATTATAGGCTGACACCCTGTCAGCTCTCCCATTTGAAATTTTCCAAGAATATGGTGTAGTTTTCTATCTATATATATATTTGTGTGTGTAAAATGCAAATCTACAGCATCTCACCTGGTATTTTACTTTATGAAGTTCATTTGCATCCAAGTGTTCTCCACTACTGTAACCCCAGTATTCTTTGCGAACCATCTCGTGCATGTACTCTGCAAATGCCTGTGTGATACAAAAAACTTGTGATTGAATCAGAACATTTTAGAAACAGCTGATATTTTTGCTTTTGGAAACTGGACACATCCCAGAAATGCACTTCATATAACCAGTGGTTTCAACAATTCTAATGGTAACCCTTTAGTCTGAGTGCCCTTCATTATACTTACTTCTGCAAGTCTGTCTGCCAGTGCTTTCACCATAATGCTACTATAATCATCCATCTGCTCCTCATATCTGCAACAAGACATTTTCAGTTCACAGAAGTATTGCAGAAATTTGATTATGTGTCATCATCCTCTACACGATGTTGGAAAATTTTTCCTCATACCTTTTACATAGTAGCTCTGTTCCAATCCCAGATGTAGTTGCAAACAAACCAATGAAGTCGGTGATACCACTTTCCTTTGGGGCAATGAAGTCTGATAGACAGTAGTAAGGACTTGTGTCTGCCCCATCTTTCTCTGCCTACAGAATAAATTATTTGAAATGAAGATTATGTAAATGCCAGGTGAAACTAGGCATTTATATTGCAGTTTCTACAGTCACTGCTTTTCTCAGATGGCATGGACACATTATTTTGAATATAAAAATAGCTCTTTGCATATCATAGAAAATAATGTAAAACAGAAGAATGTTTTATTCACTAGCAGCTGGCGGACGAGTATGTTTTCATCATTTTCACCTATCTCGCCATGAATTCTGGCTTACCTGCTGCCGCAAGCCGTGAAGAACTTCAATGACCTTCCCATTCTCATCATAAACTTCAATGTCATCACCCACACTGTTTGCTCTGTAGAAGGCGATAACTGCACTTGCTTTCAGAGAATGATTTTCAATGATAGCTTTCAGCATGCACTGGGCATCATCATATACTCTCTTTGCTTCTTCTCCTGGCCATGACAAAATACAGTTAAAATTAGTTGTAACTATGGTCCCTCAGAAAATAAAACAAGGTCCTTTAAACTTTCATGTGCATGGTGACTGCTTTTTAAAAATTTTTCTTTACTTGTACAGGATCTTTACTAAACTCTCCATCTACCTTTGTCCACCAGAAAATTTGTTTCTTTCCTGTCTTAAATTTTCAAAATGATATGGGGCGGTGGGGGGATGCAAAAGGTATCTTACCCACATCTTTATCATCAAAAATTTTGGGAAAATTTCTGTTTGGGTAGCGACCACGTAGTTGCCACACTTGGAAGAAAGGTCGCCAGTCTATGTAAGGTACTAACAGCTGTAGGTCAAAATCCACAAACTTGTGTATTCCAAGGAAAGATGGCCATACTAAAACAAAGCAAGAGTACATTTTAATGCCATACTCAACCCCTGTCTAGCCTAAATAAGTCTAAGAAAACTTTGAGTAAATAGCACAACTTGGAAGTATATTTGTTTATAACATTGACAACATGCAAGAAACGGGATAAACATATTCTGTAGTGACATTATATATATATTAAAAGAAATCAAAAATAAAGTTTGTGTTTAACTTAACATGCATAATCTAGTATTTCCCCTTCAGATTAGTTCAAGAAACATTAGCTATGGATGCTATCTAAGCTCTTTTGTCTCAGCCCATCGTCAATCTTTCTCTTGCTCCTATCTGCAACTTGACCCCGAATTAGTTGTCAGCATGGAGGTTGTTGACAACTCTCATGAAACACAAGGCATCTAAAATGAACTTGTATAAACATACCTGGTGCTGGCTCCAACATCCAGTCAATCATTAGCTTTTTACTCCTTGCTTTGTCTAAGCTCAAGTACTTCCGATCCTGTTAGATAAAGTACAAGAAGGTGAACATTATTCGATTTTAATACTTATGTATTATACATACTCAATATTTTTAAAGTGATGATGACTGTTTTACTGTAAGCCACAACAAACAGTCCTTAAATCAACAGAATCTTTCTTACAGTTTCAGAAAACTTACTTTCAGTGTCTCATAGAATTCATCACGAATCTCATCATACTCTTCATTGATTTCCTCCCAAAATTCCTCCCGTTGATTTGGATCCATCAGTGATGAGCACTGAATAACAAAACAAAGTAGCATAAAGAATTCAGATATAAAACTGCAATGATCCTATTCAAAATAAAATTTAGAATTTACATGACGAGTTATTAATATTATAATTGCATTATGCATAAAGCACATATCTTTTACAATCCCTTAAGTTATAAAGTGTTCATCCCTGCATAAAAGTAACTCACCACCACAACAGATTTTGAAGCATCCAGAACATGAACAACTGGGTTCTGTCTTTGAGGAGCAATCTTCACTGCAGTGTGTGCCCTGGTCAGAAAGATTCGTCAAACAAAAAGACTCAAATATAATATCTTTCGTAACTCACCTGACCTGAATGTACACCAGGTACTGCATATAGACTGCTCACTAAAGCTATCATAATCTGTGCTTTTTTTCATTAAAAAACTTACCTTGATGTTGTGGCTCCGCCAATGAGAAGGGGAACTTGAAGTCCTACCCTTTCCATCTCTTTTGCAACATAAATCATCTCATCAAGTGAAGGAGTGATTAGACCCGACAGTCCAACAATATCTGCAACACCACAGACCTTTAGCTGTAGCCTTGAGATCATAATGTTAAGGTGGTTATAATTAGTTTGTCAGATGCAAACTATACCTCACCTGCCTTTTCTTGGACTGCAGCTTCAAGAATCTTCTCACAAGGTGTCATCACACCAAGATCTATAACTCTGTAGACAGAAAGTGTTGTTCAAGGTGAAAATTGAGACTTTAGCGTGCATACATCTTTGCTGGAAATCACGAAAGTCCTACTATACTCACTTGTAGTTATTACAGCCAAGCACAACAGCCACAATGTTTTTCCCAATGTCATGGACATCACCCTTCACAGTCGCTAGCACCACTGTGCCCACATATGACCTCTCCTATTGAAAACATGGGAACACTTATTAAGTGGTGGTCAACAATTTATAAAACTTCTTCAAAAGCTTATATTTATAAAGAAAAAAAATACCTTTGTTAAGAACTATAACATTTCTCTCTCGTACAACAGCAGACCATAACTATGTACCAGGACTTACAGTACTGATCTTCCCTTGAAGAGCAAGTTCTTCTTCTTTCTCTTTCTCCATAAATGGAATAAGATGACCAACAGCTTTCTTCATAACTCTTGCTGACTTAATTACTTGTGGCAAGAACATCTTCCCAGCACCAAAGAGATCTCCAACTGTTCCCATTCCCTGACAGAACAAGCAGACCAGCAGCAGTCATATTTGTATACATACATCCAGCCAAAAAAACAAGGAGATTATGAAGATTCTGCTTTCAAGCCTGAGTAAAATCCACCATCTGCACTTCATTATTAGGACCATAAGGGGTTTTTGTTGTTGGTGTGTATTATTTTGAGTATATTACCCCACACCTAAGAGATTAGGTGGGAGTTTTTTAAAAACAATTTTACACAATAAATACATCTACAACACATACAATCAAACAGAATAATTCAAGATTTAATATACACATAAGAAAATAGAACAAATAAGACGATCCATCTGACACAATATAGGCAAAGTTTCATTACAAATGATGCTGTTAAGAAATCAAACGACTAAATAGGAGCCACTGTCTCCAAAATGATATGTGTGTGCTATTAATAAATGCAACATAATGTGACTTTACAAAAGGTATAAACTTATCCATTGTTGGTATGACCTTCAGGAATCTGCATTCATAAATGAAAAATTTGCTAGAAAATCGTGAAGTTCAAATCTTTGTCAACACTCTTAGTTCTACTAATATCTAATATAACAACTTCTTTCATAACCCAGTTTCCTTTAACATATTCCATAATTGTTGCCAAAAGTCTTTACTTAATGGACTGTGCCAGAATATGTGTTCAATGGTTTCAATGTCTTGTTTACAAAAACACAAAGGAGTTGTATTGAGCTTACATTTAAAAACCATTGAGTTTGCAAGTAGGATCTGGTGTAAGATTCTTAATTGAAACTGGGTGTCTCTATAGTAGCAAAGATGGGCTTTTTGAAATTTATCAGCTTAGTTACATTCTTTACATTCAGCCTATTTTCTCAGTGCTGAAGGATCCACTCTATTATCTTGAAGGATTTTTGAAAGGATTTTTTGCTCTGTGATAGCCCATCCCCTATTAACAGTTTCATTTTGGAGACTTGCAGGCCAGTACATTTGTTTTGATATTGTTTTAAGGATTGTATCAGATCTAGGTAGGTTAAAGAGTCCGTGCTGGTTAAGGTAGGATACCTTCTATAGAATTCATCAAGAGCCAGATGTTAATTTTACTTTAAAAGCCACAAACTTGGTTTTAATATTCTCCAGAACCTATTTTGATGTCATTAACTGAGTGACCCCGCTTGAAAAAAAATATCTGAAGATCTGGTAAACCGGTATAAAATACAGTTTTGAAACTTACTTTCATCAATGGTCCTTCAATGATATTGAGAGGTCGGGGATATGCCTGTTTATCTTTTCTGGCTTCTTCTGTGTCTTCAACGACGTATTTGTCAATCCCCTTTGAAAAGAAAACCCAAGGCAAAATAAACTTGAGGATCAGCCACTTTCCTCTTGGATAGTCTTTGCTGCAAACAAATCTGACTGCAATAAATACTGCTGGATTCAGAACATCAAAACTTTTATTAAATTGTTTTAAGCTGCTGCTG
Source organism: Pomacea canaliculata (assembly GCF_003073045.1). Lineage (NCBI taxonomy): Eukaryota > Metazoa > Mollusca > Gastropoda > Architaenioglossa > Ampullariidae > Pomacea > Pomacea canaliculata. Next base: position 12,929,140 of record NC_037597.1, read on the forward strand.
ACTACAACTTTATTGTCTCACTGTAGAAATTAGAGTAGTTATATCATAGTTATTCAAGATACTCTCGAGAAAAGAAATGTGATTTTCAGTTAAAAAGAAAACAAGCCACCAACCTTAATGAGTGCATACGCAAGGCGCTGTTCAACAGGATTATGTCGCCATTCATCAATGCTTTCTGCTTTCTTCACACCAGTGTCCTTGTTCTGTGTGTATAAAATGAATGAGACTGACTACCCATACATGGGCATTCACAAAGTTTTCACCTTTATTTATAAAAATAATTTTAAAATGTCATTCATTCAACAGATACATTCATCTGCCAGTTCAATGCATATCTTAAGACATTTAATCCACATTAGTCAATATTCCAAGTTTATTCATAGCATCAATCAGCTTTTCTCAAAATCTTTTCCACACGAAGGTTCATTTTGATCACCAAAAGTCCCATAATGCCTAATTAGGTGAATATGGAAGAGGCCTCACAAGCTGAATGTCAGCATTATTAATGGCTGCCAGCTTGGCAAGTCACACCACTCAAACAAGTAAACATTGCTTCTTGTGGAAGTTGAATAACATTTTTTTATAAACTGAAGAAAGGCTGAACTACAAATGAAATTTTATGTGCCTTGAATGAAGGCAGAAGGTCACAAACATTCTGAATGCCCACTGAAGTTCTTACTGCAGTTTACTTTGATTCACTATTTCCAGTTAAGAAAAAAAAAAAGCTCAATCATGACGTTACCTATCTTAAAAAGAAATGTACATTTTAGGACTTTAAAAAAGCAAGAAAACAATAACAGAAGATTTATCATAAAAAATTATGCATGAAAGCATTGCTCTTGTTTCAAATACATTTGTTTTTTTAATTATATCCAACACAAACAAATATTGCACTTTCACAGGGGAGAAAATATCCCTACATGCAACCATTCTTTAGATCTAAGCATGCCATACTAAAGAAATAGGCATATTCCCATTTATAGCATTAGTTTCAAGATGGTATCTCATTTAGACAAAAATAATAACCACTTTTATTAGGAGCACTATCATCTTCAAATGTTACATCATCATTTTCATCATAATTATAGCCTACCAAGAGTCTGAGTCACACCCCTGCTGAGAACTAGATATAAAACATTTTTTTTTCTTTATTTCAAATTTTGTTCTCCTTTTCAGCATGAAACAAATTTTATGGGATCTAATTCTATTGAGAACTGAGAAAATTGATTCTGCTTTTGAGTGTATCAGTTTTTCCCCATCCTCAATTTTTTAATTCTTTTAAGCATAGAATATACCATCAAACATTCTTCTATTAGAACTTTTGTTATGACTGTTAAAATATACAAACATATACATATAAAAATTCTGGTAAGTGGGTGGTTGGTGGCACTGTGGCTAGATCACTGTACCACCTCAACAAAGAGAATCAGGTGCCATGGGGCAACATCTTGACTCAAACATACCTCTATCTGGATGTGGCACTTGTTAACAGGCCTGGCTGTTGGTTTTTTTCTGGATACTCTAGTTTACTCTACCCTCTGTGTGTGTGTGTAATTGTTTACATATTAAGGTATATTTGATGCCTACTCTAAAGTATTTGATGCATCTGTATGTACGTTGTGTGTAAAGCTCTTTAATCCTAGCTTTGGTGCTGGGGAAAGGCTTTATATAAATCCACTCTATTATTATTTACTGCAAGTGATATGGTCTCCAGAGGATTTTAATTTCTTCTTCAGAAGTATCTGTCTTACCTGAGCATATGTCAGGAGTTTCTCTGTGCCTTCAGGGTCCCTGTTCCACAGGAGATTTTCACAAAGCTGCAGAAGCTCTTTGTCAATGTCATCATACACAGGCAGAGCACCAGCATTCACAATACCCATGTCCATTCCAGCCTTGTACATACAAACATGCATAACATTTTGTATTTCCCACTCTTTCAATAATGTATGATTTATACCCAAACTGCAATGTAAATTCCCAACAAGGTAGGATAATCTAACTGAATGTATAAACAATTTCCAAGATGGGTGGGTGTAGAGCAGGGTGGGAAAACTTTTTCACTTCAAGGGCCATTTGAATATTTATAACATCATTTGTAGGCCATACAAAATTATCAACCGAAAAATTCTTCTGTTATAGAGTTTTGTCACAGCGCATTAACCCTTTTGTAATGTGCACACCCCCAGCCTGTCTGTCGCTGGCTACTGAGTCACCAACACAAGCGGACCAGCGAGAAGCAGACATGTCCATCCCATCATGTACTTGTATGTGCCCATCCTGTAATGAATATTCTTTACTTGTCTCTCAAAATTTACGTTATTACAATCATTCACTTAAATTTCTGTTGCTATGAAAAATTACATAGATTTACAGAGTTACTGAATATCGAGTCCCCCCATGCAGCTGCTTTGGCTGGGACAGACCAAATGATTTTGCAGGCTTTATAAGGCAGGCCAGATGTTTCCCACCCCTGGTGTAGAGGGATTGCTGTTTACAATTTGAACTCCTAAAAGACTCATCAGTTTACACCATCTGTAAAGGTGCGAATGGATATTGTAGATGATAAAGTAGATACAATCTACTAAAGTAGCTTTAGAAAGAATTGCAATTCTTTTTTGCTTTGTAGAAAGCTGGTTCCAGAGACAAAGTGTACTTCTTAACAATAATAATTATATTGGCAGCCAAAACTTTCTATGGTCTGTCCTTGTTGGACATTACCTTGATGGCATGGTACAGGAAGACACTATGCATGGCCTCTCTGATGGCTTCCTTGCCACGAAATGAAAATGAGAAGTTTGACACACCACCACTGACTCTTGCACAAGGGAGTGTTTTCTATATACATAAAATGTAAACAAAATTGTCATCTAAGGAACTTACCAAAATACAGAAAAAAATAAATCCAATAACTAATTCCAAAAATAGTGCTGTAGTTCAAGCTCCTGAATTTTACAGATCCTTTTGCACAAAATAATGGAGTAAAGAACTTGTACATACACTCTTTACATTACTACTTATTCTTGAACAAGTATCAGTTTAGCATCTCAAATTCACTCTCATATACAAATGTCTCCACCTCTTTTCTGTGTTTATTACAGCTACATACCTTTATAATACTAGTTGCTTCAATGAAATAGACTCCATAATTATTGTGCTCCTCCATACCCGTAGCAATGGTGAGAATATTGGGATCAAAAATTATGTCATTGGGGTTGAAGTTCAACTTTTCAACCAGAGTCCAATAAGAACGTGTGCAGATTTCAACCTTTCGAGCAGTATCTGTGGCCTGTAACATCAGTCACTTTACAATCAAAACAAAGTAATATTTCTGTGAATTATAAAAACTGTCCTACTGTCAGTAATAACATGTTGTTTTTTTTTGTCCTAGTTGGTTTATAATGCATAGAATAAAATTCACTTATAATATTATTTTATATTCAGTTGGGTTTTTTTTTTACATACAGATCAGTCACTGTAAAACCTGTTAGTTTATTTGTTCCTTTGAGGAGCACAGGGCCACAACAACACCTCGTCAGTGGACCAGCTTTTGGGTAGCCCCCTTCAGTTGGGCCCATGTGGTTCCGATGTCCTTTGCCTCATTTTCTACTGTTCTTTTCCAAGTCTGCTTTGGCTGTAAAACCTGTGAAGCCTCATAACTTCTTAAATGTTTGCCTTATTTAAATGTGACATAGTTCTCTTTATAGTACAAAACTCTTGCAAGGCTGATATCTACACTGTTCAAAACCTACTTTTATCTCCGACTGTGACTGCCCAATTGGTGACTGCACAGTCAATGCATAATCAGTGATTTGAGCACAATGTTACAAATGCCTCTGAAAAGTGACAGTTTCCCTCTTTCTCTACTTTTTATTTAGGATCCTGCATGCATATTATAAAATGAAGGTATAAACCTGTCCTTCTTCATCAAATGCCATGATGACGACAGCTGCGCCATGCTGCTGGATGATGCCGGCTTTACGCAGAAAATCTTCTTCCCCTTCTTTTAGGCTTATGCTGTTTACGATACATTTTCCCTGACAGCATTCTAAGCCTGCCTCTATTATTGCAAAGTTGGATGAATCTATACACAGAGGAACCTGCAAAAAGCAGCAGTATTATTGTCACAGGTTGAAGTTAAGCTTCGTTTTTAAAAAAAACTGCCTGTTAAATACATCTGTTATTTAAAAAACAAGTTCTCAAGAATAAATATTAAAAAACAAACATTGTCAAGTAAAAGAAACTTCCAGAATAATTTTAAAAGCTAAAATGTTTCATTAAACTTAGCCTATAATTGTTCTATTAAGGAAAGCAACAGTTTTTGCAATTTTGACATGTTCTTCAAAAATGTAAATTGTTTAAAATTTAATAACAAGAAAAAGAGTATATGTGACCTTTGCAACTTCGGGTTCAGATGTGATAAGGTTGACAAAAATACGCATAGCTGAAACACCATTAAGCATGCCTTCATCCATATTGATGTCAAGAATCTGGGCTCCATTTTCAACCTGTGTCTTAGCAACATTAAGTGCCTCCTGCAACCAATGTATGTTGATGAAGAATGCCAACCCACTGACTCTTCTGCTTCTTAGTACTAATAAATAATTTAAAAAATGCTTGTTCTCTCTCTCCCCCTCTCATCTAGCAAAGTCTGTCTCATTTGACAAAGAACTGTAAAAGTACTGCCTTTATTTTTTTGTGGCCACTGCATGCATGGCAATTTAGCTAATCCAGAATAATGTGTGTTATTAAGAGGAATAGGCACTAATGAACATCTCATAAAACATAATATGTTTAATATTTTATTGATGCCTTTATAAGCACTGCTAAATAATGAATCTCCACTAGAGCTTTACATGTCCTTCATAAAGATGCACCAGGGAGTGGTGGCCATCACAAACCAAATCAAAGTATATACTTGCCTCATACTTTCCGGTCTTGATCAGACGACAGAACATTCTGGAGCCTGCTACATTGCAGCGCTCACCAATGTTAACAAACATGGAATCTGGTGTGATATACATAGGTTCCAACCCTGTGCAGAGATTTGCAAACATAAATCACTTCTCGTGCAATGTTACATGTTCGTCTATAAGCACACACACAGAGCAGCAGCAGCAACAAAATGCATAAAGCAATTTACCTGACAAACACAAGACATTACTTCTCAGGTCTGTGGGTGGTTGTCGGGGTTTGAAAGATCTCATGGTCTCAGCAATAGCTCTGAAAAAGAAAAGGAGATATTCTGAATATTTTAAAGCCACAACCAACAAATGTTATGCAAACCTGATTACAAAATGAACAGAAGATGCAACTGTAAAACAACCTAGCAACAAATGGCCTATGCAAAAAAAATTTCATGCTGCATGTGATGTCATGATACACTGCTTTTCCTTACTTGATGTGACTTGGTGTTGTGCCACAACATCCTCCCACAATGTTCACCAGTCCATCTCGTGCAAATTCCTATGGGCAAATAAATTAGGCAATATAATATAAATATCACTGCCAGGCAGCCAACCCTATAAACAGGTGCTACACACAGTGACAGAACAGCATGCCCTAGCCGAGATCTAAACCTAAGTAAGCTTATTATCATTGTTTTAGTGAAACATTTAACTGAAGGAAATTAAACAGACAAACAAGAATCAGAGCTCAGTTCTAATAAATTCCCCACAATGTGCTTAGTAAAAGTTCTTTTGACATTAGAATATTTTACAACAAATCATTAATAAATATAAAAACAGTTTAAATTGCTATTTTTCATTTTAATATGAAACATAAAACAATGCAAAGGCTCTAAAAAATTCAGAAGCCTGAGCTTCATTAGTCTGAGGTATGATTTGGCACCAACTGGTATGCTGGCAGTATTGTACACACCTTCAGACACTTAGCAGTCATTTCTGGAGTTTCATCATAGCCACCAAATGTGTTTGGAAGCCCTGCAAATAGGCTTCACATATAAAGTACTGCTTTTCATACTCCTGTACCAGCAAGAAAATATACAATAAACTTTCTTTTGATGCTACAAACTATGTCACCATTTTCTAAACAAATAAGTATGTGTATTTTAGCATGCTTGCATGCGAGTTGTGCATGTATGGTTGAGTGAAAGTGGGGATGAGTGTTTGTGCTTAACAAATGCATTTATTTTCATTTTTCTTTCATGAAGAAATCTGATAATAGCAAGATAGAAAAATCATACCTGCATTAGGATAGCAGATAACATAAGCAGTTGTGTTTCTGCTAATGGTTTCAATGAAAGGCCTCATTTCAGAAGCTCCCAGTGCACAGTTCAGTCCGACGCTGTGAAAAACATCAAAAGAAAAGAAAAATCCTGCAGATCAGTGATGAGATGTCACCCACTTTAAAGTGTATTACTACTACTGCCGCAGACGCAATATGACTTGTGTAACAGTTAAATGGACAGATCGATGTAAGGTGTCTTTACATGTATACATATACACACACAATTCTTACGTGTAAGCATTCAAGGTTTCTTTCCATACCACAAAACTAAAGCTGATTATTTTAAAAGTCTAAACCAGTGGTTCTTAACCTTGTTTGAGGTACCGAACGCGCAAGTTTCATATGCACATTCACCGAACCCTTCTTTAGTGTCATCATGAATTGTGGGTGTGTCTTGACCTCTGTGGCAGAGGCTCCGACGAACCCCTGAGACCGACTCACCGAACCCCGGTTAAGAACCACTGGTCTAAACAGTTTGTTATGGTAACTCTCTTTACCACATTGGTTGTGCATGTGAGACGCTGATCAGAAAAGCTTCTGATGTCTGTCCTGACAGTGTTCGCCCACTCTTGTCAACAATGGTGCCAGATACCTGTTCATCAATAACACAGTCAATACTTAATCTTTTACGGGATGTGCATATACATTTATGAAAATAAAAATAAAAATATTTTGATGGACGTGCACTGATATAAGTTAAAAGATAAATTTTGATTAAATAGTGTCCTAGAATTTAAACTCGTCTCAATGAGTCATTGTTTATGAAAGTGTGAAATGTGTATACTTTCACTCAGTCATCAACAATCCATTAACAAGCCAATTTCAGATATTTATAACTGTTAGAAATAGATTATCTTATAAATAAAGATTATGCAGCAATGCATGTATGTGCAAATATATGTTTCTGGCAGAGCACTATACAAATCCACACCATTTGTCCAGCATTTACCAATTTTTGCAGGTTACTCCTTGTCTATGGGCAGGCTGTAGACTATGTTTATTAATATATTCTGTTCTACACTGTAACAGGAGCTCTCTTTGGGGCAGCATGTACCGCTGACAGTGCTTTGTTCCCTCCACCCTGCAACCCTTTCCCTTGACCTGGCCAGCCACATGAGTGAGATGAATGACCCCAAAATGGATGACATAGCAGTCAAGTTTTTGTGTTTAAATAGTGAGCTAAATGCAGTGCCTGAACCGTGTTCACTGCAGTGTAAGGGGGTTATTCCTTCTCTTTTTGATTATTTCGAGTATGGGAGAAGTACCTTTGCACCATTTAGATGTTCTGGTCCAGTGACAAGTGGCTCACATATCTCAAATTTACCCTCCTTTCCCCTTATTTCCAGTGCAGGAGAAGTACCATTGCACTACATATAGTTAGCCTTGTAGTAAGAAAAGTGGATTAATCTGGCCACAAAAATTTATGGTGGCATGGATCTGCTTGTGGCTTGGGAGAAAAAAGGGCTAATCAGTTCGGCTATAAGACTGTCTTTACAGCATGTTTATTTTACCTATATAGATTTTACTAGTGGCTCTAAATATATATGTGCATGTATGCATACAATACAGCATAAACATGATCATGTTCACAACACCGGCATTATACCTTTTCCGATCTTAAGAATTAATTAAATATTTATAGTATTTATGGCATGCACATATTATACATTGCATTCAGAATTGAGAAACTTACAAACACTGGACATTTCCTGTAACCCTCTTTGAACAGGTTCTGAATGCCAAATAAAGCAGCCTGAAAATAAAATTACACAAAAAAAAGTAATACACAAACTCATTTAATAAAACAATAAATGTATTTAAAATTAGCAGTGAAATTAATTTACCACGACACAGCAGAATTAAATAAGACTTATTGACACAACACAATGTAAGTGTCCCTTCAAGGACTAGCTTCATTTCATCCTTACTTTTCCCCTTAACAAAGATACAGAAATAAACAAAACAATATTTTATTTGTTTGCTTGTTCAAAGTGCAGGATAGGGTTTTAAGTCATTTCCAAAAATTGACTGAGAGCCTTGAATAAAATGGCTTTATCTCAATAATGGATAAGATCTAAAAATTAAATTATATATATCCCTTGATCATAACTATTCAGATATATTGCTTTAAAAAGAAGGTAAAGCAACAAACTTTTGCATTGGCAGTGTCAAAGATCGTCTCAACAATCAGAACATCAACACCTCCTTCTAAAAGGGCTTTAGCTTGCTCTGTGTATGCATCCACAAGCTGCTCAAAGGCTAAAAAGAAAACATACATCTAGATTTTTAAAATGCCATGAACATTTTGCTATGATGAAATGGGAAACAACTTTGCATTATTACATTATTATTGCTTTATAGCTAGTGGAATGTAATGAGCAGTTTTATGTGATCTTATAATCTTTTCTTTTAAACAACTCTGACAAAGATAAATCTTATTTACAATACAAAAACAATTTTATACAATATAAAAAAAACTATATAAAAAAGCAGTGTTCATTTTCTGTTATAAATCCATGTCAAAACAGTTATTATAAGTAGACAGAATGCAATATGCAACGAAAACAAAGAATTTGTTAACATCAAGAAATAAATCCATGTTTTATAAAAAAAGGTAGCAAAATAACATGACACATCAACAAATATGTATTAAGACACTTCAACACTTTTTGCCATCATGAGAGTACCTGCTTGTGTCAGCCACACCATTAACACAGCTTAATTCCATGGCTACAGCCCTTGCCAAAATGCTGTATTTAACACTACTACCGACATATAGCTGCCCCCTCAAAAATGATACTGAGGGAGCAAGAATGTAAATGTCATTCCCTGCCAGCATGAAGTTTGCCCTCCCAAAAGCAAGCATCTTCCTACATCACTGCCAAGTCCTTGACAATAAAAACTTAATAAAAACTCACTGATATTTCTGTACTCAGGTTTCTCCACTGATGGTGAAATTGACAATGTTCTGTTTGTAGGGCCAATGGCTCCAGCTGCATAGCGTCTCACACCTAAAAAAATAAAAGAAAAAAATTAAATTTGGTTTACTTTTCCTAAGTACAATTTTAAATCTTTAACATTAGATCAATAGATGAAAAAAATAGTATTACCAACAAAAGAACAATTTTCAATGCCCAACAACTATGAATCTTTTGCTGTTACTATAATCTTTTACAATTCATTTTACAAAAACTACCTGTTGCCTTTGTGACCTCATCTGCTGCTCTGCGAGCTAATTTTGCTGACTCATAGTTTAGTCGGTGAATCTGCCATATAAAGGATCAGAAGCAATTAATCACGCATTTAAGAAATTAAGTATTCAACAAATCTTGAGGAAAAGATAAGATGCTTAACAATTAAAAAAAATACTGAAAGGCAAGTTGGGTATTGTTTTTAACAGGTGCTACAATCCAAAGTTTTTTTAAAATTTCATTCAGTATCAATTATTTTAACATTCATGGAAGACCTACTCCCAAGAAGCCGACAATAAAGGTGGTAATGAATTTTTCAGCAATGAGCAATTTGTTTACACATATGAAGCAGATAGGCAAGATACTAAATTATACAAAAGCAAAGATCTCACCAAGCTTTCGAGACCATAATCAGACTGTGCAATAGAAGTTCCACTAAAGGTGTTGGTTTCCACAAAGTCAGCTCCAGCCTCTAAGTAGTCCTAAAATGTTTTCAAAATCTTTAGTTAACAGTAATTACAGGTATATTTTCCTAACACACTTCAACAAGGACTCTTAATTGCATTTAATTCTTCTACACTACTAAAGACGAAAATCCAGCTGAAGCTTGTCACCTTGTGGATTTTGTAGATGAGATCTGGTTTGGTGATGCTTAACAGATCATTGTTCCCTTTCAGCAAACGTTCACTTGTAATAAATTCGTTCCCTCTGAAATCCTCTTCCTCCAGTTTTTCTTTTTGGATCATTGTGCCCATTCCTCCATCAAATATCATGATACGCTGCCTGAGTGTGGTCTCAATAGCGGCAAATGTGTCTGCAAGATTTTTTGTATGCATTCAAATAAGGTCAATATTTAGCGTGTAACAATGATTGGTGTTGTACAGTCTATACAGTGAAACTTATAAAAGCAAGTACATGATCAAAACATAAATTGTTTCTTGTTCCTGGCAGTAGTCTTGGGGCTGTTTAACAAGAGCATCTCTGACTACACTTTCCGAAACTTTACACATGATTTATGTTAAACTCCAGGTCTATAATTACCAGGGTCAGACTTAAGAGCCTTTCTTGAACAAAGCTATTACCTCTGCTGGTTTCCAATCATTTGGTATATCCCTCCAACAGTAAATGATATACATATTCCAAGAACTTACTGAAAGAAGAACACATTGGAACAGACAGCTCTATATGCAACTCTTTCAGTACTCTCGGAGACATCAAGTCAGGATCTTGAATTTCATAAGGGACTAATTCTGTCAATTTTTTTTAAATGGATAAAATTATTACTCTTGTATCTGACAAAAATTATCCCGTTGAATAGGAGCCTTCTGTCCTAATGGGCATATTCTTCACATCTTTGTGTGTAAAAACACTAACAAAAAGCTCTTTTGGTATTGCTGCTGTCTCATCATTGTTAACAGCCAACAAAGCCTTCTTTCTTTCTGAAAGTACTAATACCTGTGCTCAACTTCATTCTCACCTGAAAATATTTTCAAAAATTTTTAGGGTTTACCTTCTTCAGCAATTTCTAATAGTCCCTTTTAAGTTTTTCTAAATAACTTTGTACATTGAATTTGCTCCTTGATATAATGGCCATAATCATGCCCAGATTCAGTATCTCTAATGTAACCTCTAACTTCTATTCTCAAAACTGTACACACTGATTTAATTTTTTTTTTATTGTGAACTCTCATCTTTGGTATACAGTCCTTCATACCAATTCCCCATTCTTTTCATGCTGGGCTTCGTCCACTTCCATTTTTGCTTCTTTCTCCAGTTACGATTTCTGATACGGTATCTGTCTCTGGCATAATTACCTTGACTTAAGTTATATAGCTGCATCTTTTTTGTGCTTAGAATTTTTTTAAATAAATCATGCTTTTAAAACATTATGGATCAAGGTGAATGACCTCTGAAATTAAGTTGTCCTCATTTATCAATACTCAATCATCTAGCGTTGAACGTGAACTGCTCTTCTAGTAAGTTTTTCAACCGGCAAATGTTTCCAATTTTTTGCTATTCAGACCAATAGAATAATAATAATAATAAAAATCAAACACATTGGCTTGCTACACATTGTAGAATAATTTATTCCCATCCCTACTTAAAACATTCATCTGAACACACATATTTAACACCTCAAGAAACCCGTCATCCAGAAAATATTCAGGCTCTCTCTTTTGTACAATTCACTTTTTATTGTTTATTTTGTTTAAAACATATTAGATAAGAAGAAATTATTTTGTGTGTGTGTGAGAGAGAAGCATCCAAGGGATGTAGTTCATCTTTGTTTACTTCCCTTTGCCGAAAAACAAGCAGACGACAATTTCTTTTCTCACTATTTTGCGTAAAATTGGCGTAAAAATGACGTTTTCTATCAGATCTATGAATTTTATCTTACATCTACTAAATTTAACAGTAACTTTTGTGTCAAGAAAAATATGTTTCAGAACTCGATACACAAAAGCGTTATCATGAAGTTCAATAATAAATATTTAACTTTGGTGACGTATTCAATTCATACCATCGCACGGACGATCCTGTTGACCATCGAAACCACTGCTTTGCGGAGGTACATTTGTTGGAGGCATTTCTGAAATATTTGTTCACACTGGAAAACAAAGTTAATGACAAAGAAAAAAGCTTTTAACTTTAATGCCGCATACTCCTTCTTTCCCACGTGTTTCGGCGGCCATACGACCGTAAATGAAAACACCAAGCGGGGGTTACACGCTTAAATATGAATTCAAGAACCTCGTGCGCATGCTCCAAAAGACCACATGCACTATATTGACCAATGAACACTAACATGACATTAAGAACTAGGCAACGCTAGCAACAGCAAAAGGAATTGTCATTGGACATATTGATTTGTAAGTACGAATCGCGATTGTGGTTTTCAGAATTACGTGTTGATTAGAGAACGAGCTTGTATTTCCTATACGTGTCAGTGGTTAGAGTGCTTTAGATTCGGCTATCATATTGGCACTCATAAATTTTATTTCTTGGAAGTTCATATGTTTTCAGTGTGAATAAATATTGTCGAGATACTTCCAACAAATCACTATCATATGGTGGAAGTGATGGACGACAGGACAATAATTATAATTTCCCAACTCAGATGTGCTACTCAGTTAGTTCCCCTGACGCGGCGGGATGAGGGAGGATTGTTTTTAAATGAAGTTGAAGGGTCGAGTTGGGATCAATTCAACCTCCGATCGAAGTTTAATGTGACTTCGTGATTCCACCGTTTGCCGATTCGACTACTGCGTGAGCTGTCTGCTGATAGACAACCCATAAAGTGGATTCGAACACAAATTAATCATCCTTATAGTGATTAATCGACCACCAAATAAAAACCCCCAAAACAACAACAAACAAACAAACCAAAAACAAAACGAACAACGACAATACCAAATTTGGACGTAATTAACTTCATTTTTAACTATTAATTCTTAATTAACTGCGACTGACAGAGAGTATGTACAGATCTATGCGCGCGCGCGAGAGGGAGCTAATAGAGAACGGCTATTGAATTAAAGCATTCATTCATTAAAGGAAACATTATTAGCCAATTTCATTAAAACATATTATTTTAACAACAAATATTTGAGCTTTTAGTAATATAACCCGTGTTTTCAAAATTCAGAAAAGTGATATCAAAGAAAAGTCATTATCATTGTGCGTGTCCACCATTGGTCTGAATGCAGGCAAGGCACCGTTAAGTTTCGTGGACTTAACAATTATAATGTTTTCAAAATCCTTTGAAGAATCGCCTGCCACTCTTGCTGAAGAAACTGGTTCAACTGATTGAGGTCAGTTGCTGGGGAGGGGTTGGCTATAAGTCGATGGTCCAGGAAACCTTCCCAAACATGAGCTATCAACCAGAAAGCTTAGAGAAGGGAATACAAATTGTATTTTAATGTATAAAATATAAGCACAAAAGTCAGATATCGGAAGTTACAGTCTGAAATCATACATAGGACCGTTACAGACATACAGAAATCAGTTTGCCGCACAATGACTTCATTCATCTTCGAGCAAACCCGTGTGACATCGTTTACCTGTTTACAGTTGAAACTTAAATTAGTTGTTTTTTTAAAAAGTTTTTTGGATGATATCAGTCTGCTATCTCTATTTAATGTAGATAATTCTTAATACAAATTATGCCAGGATCAAATGCAACATCTGTTTATTCTCTTTGTTAACTGATAACGCATATACATGTAATCAGCCCCTGTTATTTTTTTCATGGTGAATTCTCTAAATAATCTGTACTACCTGAAGTATCTTTCTTCTCTGAACTGGAAGAACACGGGACACTAAGAGCTTAAAATATGACGTGGAAGGAGTTGAAGAACGTGGGTCTGAGTTTAATTATATACATGTTCATTTCAGGTGAGACAAGATTTTGCGTATATGCAGGTTTAAGCTTCGATGGTTGTTTTTATTTTTTTTTACTTCGCTGCTTTTCCGTTTGCACTTTGATAGTTTGAAAACTCCAGCACATGTCTCTATTAACCATTCACATATTGCGCTAAGAATTGCTGTGAAAAGACTTTGGGTTACAGCTGTTTTTGGCACTTAACAACTTAACATGGTTTTACCACAGCAAAATGTGGCTAAGTTTTTGGATGCTCTAGCTCTTCACTGAATAAGCCAAAAAAACAATTATTCCTTGCAGTGACTCTAGTCAGGTTGCACAACTCTACGCTTTGATAGCATTTCTTTCTGTTCTTTTATCTCAGATCCAATGACTAGACAACAAAGCTGAAACTTTGTTATTAGAAGAAAGCTAAGAGCGGAAATAGGAGGTTTTCATCACTCTGATCAGAGTCTGTATACTAGTCACCATGATGTCCCTGGTTGTCAGGACCTATAACACAGTCACATAGTTAGGTCCCTTATCATATACAAGACATATTCCAGGCCCACCCTGGCTGCATCTAGTGTTCCCCGTCCTCATGAAAACCATGTTTTGCAGTGGAGGGAGCGGAGCTAGATGTGACCCCGACCTCCTTTTTACCGGGAGTGACCAGAAGTGTTCAGATGGTGTGTCGTCCGTCCGAGACCACCGACATTGCCCAGCTGCTCCTCCTGCAGATCCTCAAGGTGCAAGCGAGTAACCGGGAGCCGCTGGTCACCTACGTCGTGGGCAACCCCGTCAAAATGGAGGACGTGTCCGTGGGACTCGGTATAACAGCAAAGGAAGTGTACCAGGCTACTGATCTGAAGTCGTCGTCGCTGAGGTTGGTGTATTTACAAGCTACTACTGGTCCTGTCTATGTTGCAGGGTTCATGTAGCAACAGCCTATCCTACAAAAGTTGCTGCTTATAACCTGTAAGACCTTTAAAACACAATCAGTAAAATAATTAGTCTGGCAACACTGTGACCCAGTGTAGGTAATGGAATACCTAGCACTAGATCTCTTCCCCTAAAGGTCTGCTTTGACACCTAATTCAGCAGCTGTCGTGTGACGATGTGGCAGAGTCACTATCAGCGATCCGGAGGACGAAACAGCTGGCCTGTACTTGTGTGTTGTGGAGTCCATCGACAGCAGAGGCAACCTCCACCGCTTCATGGACAGCGTAGAACTGGAGTCCTTAGGTAAAAGCCCTTAGTATCATGTTGGCTTTTAGATTTTCTACAAATATATATATATATTTTCCCTTTCTGCCACTAATGTAGCATTATTGCTACATCTCCGTCAGAACTTCCTTTGAAATAAGTCAATCAACCACCAAACGTAAGAATAAGACACAAAGGACTCGTAAAAGTCTTCGTTCCCTTAATCTCTGTCCATGTTTTACAGACATATGTCTGGTTTGAAGCAGCGTCCTCCCCGATATTTGCAAATATTTTCACTTTGCAAGAAAGTTATGAAGAACAGATTTTGCCTGGGATTTCCCTCCCGGTACACCACACAGATAATAATTAATACCAAATAATCATATTACTACTTTAAATTCACTTTGACTAGTGGCACATTTATACTCAAGATACAAATCTCAACACAAGGCACAAACTTAATAGCATATATAAAGTACAGGTGTGCTTTCATGTCGAGTCTGCAAATAAATATCACGAAGATAGAAGGACGCAACTGCCCCTGGGGTGGCTGTTCTGAGTCTCCTAACGAGGCAATTAAAGCCTGTGGGAGAAGGACGCCTTTCTCTAGTCGCACTCTGGTATTCTCACCCTCTCAACAGCGCGGCACCGTTGTCTGGTCTACACAGATTTCAGGTCTGGTCAGCCCCTTGCTCCATCTCGGATATCTTCTGATGGCTCTTGTATTTCATTTTTCTCGGCAAAGAGGCTGGCGTAGACGCTCATCCATCAATCTGACAACAAAGCTACGCGTAGAACTTTTTAAATACTCACCCTACCCAGCTGACACTAGGGTGAGCATTAGTCGTACGGGACGCATGGGAACGTAAAAAAACAAAACAACAAAACAACAAAACAACAACAACAACAAACAACTACATGCACACTTTTCGAGCCAGTGTATTTCCTAGAAGGGCAAACTATGTAGCAGACCTGGGGATAAGTGTCCGCGGTGACAGACGTTCACTGATGTTATGGTCTGTTGTGTGCCAGATCGAGAAGGCATTGTGCCCATCTTTTACAAAACGGTGCTTCGGGAACTGAAAAGTGACATCGACATCCTAGCAAGGAACCTAAATTCCCTCAAGGGCACAAATTCTGACGTGGCTGTCCAGAACGAGAGAGCCCAGACGTGTAAGTACAGACAAGGGCTGATTGGCATTCCCGTGCCATTCCATAATCTAGTAATTAATGTTATTGTGCATGGTTGTCATTAGCCTTTCTGTTCATCTGTACAAAGTACTCAAATGTATTATACACAAAGTGTATCTGTGGTTGCAGTCATGTCAACAGAATTTGTTAAAACAATGGCGCTATTGAAGTAAAGAAGAAATAAAAGTGGATGTTTTTTGAACCGCAACCTCTCAATCAAAATCAATTTAATTACAGGGATATCATCAACTGACAGCTACTCTAAAACAATGGCAGACACTGTGACTGCAGTCGACAACATTTTCAACTCAGCCCGCAACCGAGGGGAAGATCTCGAGAGGGAACTGGCGCGGCTTCGTGACGTAACTCCAGGTACACCTTGTAGTTGTCTTGTAACGGGCCTGACAATGCGAGGGAAGGAAAGGGTTTGAAGCAGTGAGCGGTCTGTGGGAATATGGTGGAACACACACACACTTCTGTATTCAGCAAACCCTAGAGAGTGAGGAGTGAGCTTAGTGTCATTTGTGTTGTCCAACAACCAGACTTACTGCCATTTGTTCTTTTTTTCCGATAAATGAAGTTCGCTTTCTCTCTTCTATTTGTCATTTTCACCTTTTTAACCAGGTGTGTTATCTATCCCAGTCATGCACCCTGATCCTGTCAACATCAAAGGGGTTAATCAGACGTCTGCTCGCCGTGTTTTCAGAGACCAAAGTCAGCTTCTACGCCTACCAGGCACCGCAGTCGGTGAACGTGGCTAGCAACGCTAACGTCGTCTTCAACACACTGGCGCAACACACCGACAACTCCTACAACATCACCAACGGCATCTTCACGGCGCCAGTCACGGGCACTTACTTCTTGCGAACCGGCGTGCTGGTGGGATCGGGGGTGGCCTGCTACGTCAGCATCGTGGCTGGAAATCACGTTGTGGCGTCGCTCTACGCCTACGACGACTACAACTACAAGCACTCCACCGCAAGCGCCGTCGTCAGCCTCGAGGCTGGCCAGCAGGTCAGGGTCGTGCACAAGTCAAGCGTCGCTGTTGCCCTTCAGGGGTTTTACTCTACCGCTACCCTGGCCACCCATTTTATGGGAACGCTGCTGTGGTAGTCACACGTCTGTGAGTAATAATAAATAAAAAATAAATGCAAAATTTGTAAAGCACATATTCACACTCCTAAGGAATATGCTCTTAAGAACAAGAACGAAACATGGAAAGCATACGAGGGACAGGAAAACAAACAAATAACATATGAGCTATAAAAGAATAAACAACCGTACTAAACGAAGAATAAAATCAAATACAGAAAACACAAAGAGGAACTAAGTAACAAGAACAAGAACTGTTGTTGGTTTGGTGACAAGAAGAGTAGGGAGACGATCATCAGACGAGGAGGAGAGTTGTCAAGCTGGGACGTAAGGGGTAGCTGGTTTTCGATTCAGGGGTAGAAACCGGAGTACCCAAAGGAAACCGATATCTAGCCCTGCGAACAAGTGTCGCATACACAACGTCCCGATACAAGAATCTGACCCCAGACTCTCACAATGCATCGGTGACACTACACGGCCTCAGCACCAGTCACCAAAGTTTTTTTTTCAATGAAACTTTGTGTATGTGTGCTTATTATGTCGCAGGCCTCTTAAAGAATGCACACCACACAAGTGTATGTGCACACCACACCAGATCAGTAACAAAAATCTCACCCAACACCCCTGGTTTTAGATTCAAAACAAACATCTTTGATGGTTCTGACATGAGCAGGCAAACTTCAGCGCCATGTGCAATGCAGTTTTAGTATCTGCATGTGACCTCACCATCTAATGCTGGAGAATGTTTGACCTACAGTCACATGATTAACATCCGATTGTTGAGCAGCTGGTCACTTCTCTCAGCAGATCAATGGCTGGTGGCAGTGACTATAGTGTCCTGTGGCACTTTTCTAGGACAGTATAATACTGACTTAAATGGTAATTAATTATGCAACTGCAATACCTACTCAAAAGGCATAGGCGAACGTGAACTAAGCATCAGTAATCAACATCGTCTTAATGCACACAGTGGACAAACACACCTAAAGAAAGAGATTCATGCACATTGTTTGCTTACTAGCACTAAGTTTTTCTACTTGGATACCTTCCACAGTTTACATTAGACAGAGCAGCCTTTCTGGCTCCCCTTCATATACTCCTTTAATAATTGTTATAAAGCCATGAAGACATCTTCAATCTTATTACTAAATCAGTAAAGAAATTTCCTATTCCAGTGATACATTTCTATAGGAAATTGTTAGTCTTCTAGTACGAATTCTGAAATAACAAAACAAAGCAATTTGAAGAAACAAATATACTTCACGAACAATCAATAAACCAAAAACAAAATGCCTTTCAACCAGCTGTTGCGTAGTCATTCTTTCACAAGATTCAAACACACACATACAAAATAAAGCTGCTGTTCTTTATTTACAAAATAAATAGAAATGAATTTTTTTTAAAGAATACTTTCAAATTTTCAGTACAGTGTATTTAATTTCTTTACTGAGATCTGGTTGTTGTCGCAGTTCCCTTCTGCTTCCACTTATTTGCCTTCATGTTTTTTCTTCCAGCACATCTTGTTTATCTCATAAAAAATGACAGCAGACGCTGCAAAAGAAACCTTACAAACAAAATGCTTACAGTGAATTCCAAGAGAAACTTGTTCTGGGTAGTACATGTATATTCCTAAATTGTTTACTCATTAAAAAATAACTGCATCTTTGCACAAGTTCATTGTTACAAAAAAATGACAATGACCTGATGGTCACAAAAATTTCTATAGCTCACTTCACTGCACACAATTTCATTTACAAAGAATAATGCAGAGAAACAACCCCAAAGAACATTATGAAATGTATCAAGGGTAAGGATTTCTCTCCTGATGTAAGATTTAAGAAAGACATTCCATTGCTCAGTGTGAAGAACCAAACAAAGTGGCTATGATGGTTTAAATGTAAAAATTGTGCGAAGTCCACTCTGCTATGAAGATGACCACTACCATCACCACCACCACCATCACCATCACCATGCTAAATGTATACCAACGTCACATGTTCAAACCAGGTCTGAAGTTTAGCTGAGCAAATGTTCATAGATGTGTTTACTGTACATGAGGTCAAAAACTTCACCAAAAGATCAGACCTCCAAGGATACAGTAAACTCTAATTTTTATTGCTTAGTTTTGTGATGTGTTGCACAGTAAAAATTGTAAAGAGTAGATGGAGGATTTATACTTGGCATTATCCCTTCATATCTTGAACTAATCGGTGGAGGGAACAATGTTTTACGCTGAGCCAGCAACTAAGGCTATGTCACGGCAAGGCAGCCAGCCCTGTAAACAGATGCCACATACAGAGAAAGAACAGCGTGCCCTAGACAAGAGCTGAACCCAGGACAGCCAACCCTCACTGTATTGGTGACAGGCGCTAACCGTTGCGCCACCGGACCTACAAACTCATTAGTCAGAATACTGTTTTAAGAAAAATAAAACAAAATTAAAACACATGAAGTCAACCAACCAGATTTTAAAAGAACACATAACTGCTATTAAAGACTACAAAGTTATTGCCTACATGAGTGAGACTATATGGTTATGTGTGTGTTTGCAGACACAATTTATGTACCCCAAACTATCTACTTTGAAGTTAAATGCCCTGCATCCTACAGATGATTTAGTATTCAAAATAATATCTAAAAATATTTTAACTTTACCCTGTATTTTTGTAAAGGACCTTTCACTGAGGGTGCAGGCAGCTGTTACTCTGTATTAGATATTTTGACCTGTTAGATGCAATGATGGATTAATAAAGCATGCATCCATTTACTGGTGTTAAATGGAGAAGTTCAAGACCATGTTTAGCAGGAATGAGCAAAAACTTAATCATTCATATCTCACCAGAAGGCTTTTGTATAGGTAAGAGTACAATACAGTATGTTTTAACAAATGAACAGTACAAGAGTACCCATTTATTGTCAGCATTGCTTGATAACAAATCAAGTTTTACTTTTATACTTAACAATAAAACTTTCATGACACCTCTCCTAAAATTACCAAGCTTTCACACTGGTAAGTAGTGGATTTTTCAGACATGGTAAATAATATGCAGGCACCCAAGAAACTGTCAAGTATAATGCATATTGAAATCTAAGAGTATAGGTATGTGAACAATTGACAGGTGATAAACTGACATAATATTCAAATTCTATTTCCTGCTTTCCACCTTCAATTAGCACCAATTTCTAAATCCAAACTGATAAATGAATTCATGTAATTAATCACAGCATCAACTACTTACTATGCTTTTTAAGCAGACTAGACTTCACTTAAATCCATTTAAAACACCATATCCACCATTCTATGTGCTGCAAAAGGAACTGCAAGGTGAAAACACAAAGGATCCTTATCCCAGTTACAAATACTTTAAATTTATCATGTTTCAGCTAAATCTGTTCAAATGAAATAATTCATTTCCTTGACATATGAGCGCACATAGGGTTTCCTCTCTCCCTCACATTGACCCATACATCTGCGATATCTTTTCCTCTCCTTTCTTTATACATGCATTCACATTTGTTGACAACTCACAGACTGAAAGTGTTCATCATCACTTAAAGTGTCTAACAAAGCAACAATGTTATTGTATGTAATGTTTCTAACAAAGTTTCATTCACCCTTACAAAGTGATCGTAACAATAATAGTCATAGTCAAAAGGACCATGTTACAGCATATTTTCTGGCTCTGCTAGAGTACAGTTAAGTAGGTCAGCAGCCAAATGGCACTGCTCCCTTTCAGGCACGGCTTTTTTGCCCCTTTTTTTTTATGAGAGAACATTGGAACAGTTGTCATTAACATGCAAGAATCATGGATGAGCTTTCACACCAAAATATTCATTTCAGTTTTACAGGATGAACACAATAAACTTTACATGACACAAAATATACATTTTATTGATAAAATAGCTTTATAATTAATCTACTACTACAATCATGATTCACACATTTCTAACTCAGTTGTGACAACACAACTGATGAAATACTCAAACATCTCACTTTCATCCTTCAGGTGTAACAGTTTCTGTCAAATACACAGGACACTTATGGCAAACTAAATGGACAGCTGACTTCAGCTCAAATGACCAGAAACTTATGCACGCCCTAAAAGTACATTCTCATACTTGACTCTGATGTCTTCTCTCAGAGCCGGGTCCTGGACGACCATATGGAGAAGGTCCTGGCCTTGCATCTGAAAGCAAACATTTTTCTTATGAATATATATATATAATTAATGGACTGTGAGTCTAGTTTATAGCAGACATAAAATTTTCCTTTGGTAAATAAGTCCAGAGAAAAATAATAAATAAAAGTACTACTTCTTGACTGCATGATCTCACCTCTTGGGGAGTCTGATCTTGGTGGTGATCTTATGTGAGGAGGCAAATGCCCTCGCATTTCTTGGGGAGGCAATCGTAAGGGTGGACTTGCACGATCCATTGGATGGGGGAGACTTCTACGGTCGTAAGGAGGAGGAATCCGTGGAGGTGGTGACCGTCCATCAGGAGGAGGCATTCGAGGAGGTGGAGACCTAGCTTCAGGTGGTGGCATTCTGGGTCCCGCGGGACGAATGTCAGGGGGTGGTGGCATGTGCAATGCAGGATGTGATGGTGGAAGCCGCTGTCTATCTCGAGGTGACACATTGAAGTCATCGTCCCTATTGATAAAAACATCTATTTTTTACTAGTGAAGTGATGAGATGCTATAGTCACCACTACAGCCCTGATAATGGTAGGCACAGAGGAGCTATGCCCATATATGTAGCCTATAATGATAACACTGGCAAGACTTGCCTAAATGGTGGTAGAGGGGGTCCGCTGGGGAGAGAACCTCTGGATGGAGATCGTTCCATTCCCGGATGAGGCGGTGGAGGTGGAGGAGGAGGTCCATTTAGCATGCCTGTATAACAAACATATGACAGCATGCCTGTATAACAAGTCAGATATGTAAAACAGTGATATATGACAATATGCCTGCAAGACAACCTGTCAGAAACCTACTACAATGACATATGATAGCATGCCTGCACAAAAATCAGTCAAATACTTATAACAGTGACATTTTAAAATATACCTTTAAATGATTTCGAAAAGTATCAGCATCATACACATCTTCATGTGGTGGCAATCTTTAATTTTTCTAACCTACCCATCTAATAATCAACCCCCCACTCTAACCCCCCCCCCCCCCCCCCCCCCAAAAAAAAAAAAAAAACCCAAAGAAAAAAGACCGCACAGATACAACACATTTACTTCCCTCTTTAAACACCAATTTTGAGATCTATAAGATAATGGAGTGCAAACAAACCACCATTTATTATTGATCATTTTGATAAGGTAATGCATTTGATGTGTCTTAGGTACCTGGCAGTGGCATTACACGTGTTGGTAATGGTCGTATCAATCCTCCTGGTCCCATCTGCCTGCGCTCTACCTCTGTCAGCCTGTTCAGAATACAGTCAACAATTACTACTACCTATTACTACACTCAAACTCTGCCTGAAAAACCCCCAAGTAACTTGCCAGTCCCAAGCCCGGATGAAGGAGGAGGGTTGGCCATAGGGTTAGCAACCCCACCCTGTGAAACAACCCCTATTACAGAAACCGAAAAAACAAAAAAGCACAACGAGAGCCTGGATGGGAAGATTCCTCTTCGGAAGGGCCTATGATGCATGCCAAATTACTACACTCAAGGCTTTTTGCTGCTTGTTGATCACAACCCATTAGGGGAAGTCTGGCAGTTGCATAGTCCCTTTACTCTCAGGTCAAGATTTCTTGCTAAGCCTCCAAGCAGATGTAGTTTCATTTAAGACTATGTATGTCTGTAAGCTGTTCGAAACTCAATAGCTGTGGCTCCTATTTTATAAGAACAGCAACTTTAGCTTACTTCTTCACACTTTACCTATCCTACACTACAATCAAGTCCAAGTTTCTTTTAACAGTTTTCATCAGCTGAAACAAATTCACTCACAACAACTTGACTACTAATGATAGATTCTCTGTTGCCTATCGTGAACAATACAAAAAACATTAACATTTGATGAGCCCAACTTTGTCAATCTGAAATCAAGCAAATTCTTACTTCTGTCTCAGGACTGCAGCCTCATGCCTTGCTTCCTTTAATTCTCTTTCCGCAGCACGTGCATTCAGCTAAAATCAAGCAAAAAAGAAGTCAAAACATTCTTATAAATGCGAAGGTACAGTTAAGGTACAATTCCCCCCTCCGCCCAAATTATTATTTCAACATCCATCTCACAATTGTGCACTTGTGCACATTCACCACAGAAACAAAAATGAGAAGTGTGCTGTGGTACTAACAAAACAAAAAAAGCAACCCAAGCCAAACTCACCCAGTTTTCATGAGCCTTCTTTTCATTTGCTGCAATCTGCAACACACAATAAAATTAAGCACAAAAACTACAAAACTGATGGCAAGATGTTAACTTAACATAAGGAATTCAGTTTGTTAATCCTGTTTTGTCAGAACAGATAAATAAAAGATGGTAAACAAAACTTTTACAGACAAATCTAAAATATTCAGCATTCCCTAAAAATTATTCCACATGAAAATGAAGTGCTCTGAATACTCTCTGATCCTCTCTTCTACATACACAAATAAACAAAGTAGAAATAGTGCCCTTACTTGTGTCCTAAAGTCACGCTCTGAGGCAGCCAGTTCTCGCTTTAAGCTCTCCACTTGCTGTCTGTAAATTCAGTGATAAATGAAAGTTCTTCTACAATCTTTTGTATTAGACAGAAATTTAGGTATTTAAAAAAAAAAGTTTTTATAATAATAATAATAATTCTTAAAAAGAAGATGCTTGGATAGCTCCTTTGTACATTGATTCTGGACAAAATAAAAATAAATACTTATGAGCATGTCCTTAAACAGATTCTTTAATTCTACTTGATGGCTGATGCACAACTAAAGTGTTGTCAGTTAAAATCTTTTTTCGGTTGATAATGTTTGCATGCATGCATGTGCACTATCACAAGAATGTCTGGCATTTCAAAAAACAAACAAACTGATTTTTAATTTCAAATAAAACTAGTGTTTAGTCACCACATCATATGTCAGTTTTACACCTCTCATACTGAAATTTTTTCATTTACATTTAATACTCACTTGCACATCTCTAGTTCCTTGTGCATGCTCCGAGTAGTTTCATCAGCTGAGTCCAGCTTTGATAAATTCTGTTTTCTCAGAGCTTCATGCTCACCAAGCTCTCTACCACAAGAAAAGCAACACCAGGTTATGTAATGAATCTTCATGAAGATATGTACAAGGACATGTAATCATCTATAAACACGACCACAAAAATAAAAAATAAATTTCATGTAATGAAAACAAAATTTTCCTGGTAATGTCTTTCTCTGATAATTACCAGATGGCCTGATTATTCTTTTTAAATTTAACCTCTCGAACTCCAACAAATTAAAAAAAAAAAAAAACACACCTAAGTTTCATAAATAAGTATCATATGAAACTAACCGCTGCAACTGTAGTTCTTTCTCTTTGAAATATCCTGATAAGACAGAGAGTTTTGTTTGTGCTTCCTGACACTGTCTTTCTGCCTTCATTTTGTCAGCCATGCAGCTCTCTGCCTCTCGTCTAACACATTCCAATTGTTCTGTAAACAAGCATCATACTTTTAGGGCACCATCAATATAATGCAACCTGCATTCTGACCGTCTGGTGAGCATCTTGCAACACTGGCCTTGTCTAACATTTTCAGCTCATGTGGAGATTCCAGTTGCCATTTATTAAACTGATTTATCGTACAGCATACATAAGGCTCAAAGTCCAGCTTTTTTGCTCACTGTAGTCTGTTCATGGGATGTGTAATAAAATACAAGCTCTTTGTGAAAGAGATACATCATTACTACAAATGAAACAACAGTTCAAGAGACATAATTCTACAGACCTATATACATTTTTTTTCTTTTAAATTAAAGAAGCAGTCTTATGGGAATGTCTCTGAATAAAAGTATGCATAATATTTGCAAATAATTTAGAAAAAATTCCTGAAGCAAAACACACAATCAAACAAAAAATGCCGAAGAATTTCTATATTACCTTCTAGTTCATGCCTTGCATCATTTTCAATCTTTAGTTTATTTTCAAGGCTGTCTTTTTCCTCTTGAACAGCTCTCAGGGTTGCATTCACCTGTCAGAGTACAACATATTTCCTAAATCATTCAAAGTTACTTTCCAAAACAAACACACACCTGCTAATCTCCAGCATAGACAGCAACTTTCACACAGAAAATTTTTTAAGCTAAAAGAGGTTTCATTTCGCATAAAACCTTTTCTTCATTTTCTTGTAGCAACTATCAGCGGGAAAAAAGTCAGTGAATAGATCAGCAGCCATGAAGTTTCTTGGTGGACAATAAACCATAAATTAAAACAAGTTCTTTCACATATTAACAAACAAAACAATCATAATACTTTAACAGTTTATAAGGAAAAGGTATAAAGTTAATTTTGTTTCATGTAGCGAAAATGTACAGTGTTCTATATTCCAACATTTGAAACATTTTATTTATTGGCTATAAGCCCTGGGGTCATTTTTAGCCATAACATTATATAATAATCACACAATAACAATCTCACAACAGGTGACAATATGGCAAAATATATAAATCCAGAATGCTAAAACTATATATATATATACACAGGAATTATCAAAACAGTGATAAAGCAGTTTGAATAAATTTGCTTAAGTCAACAAGTATACTTTTGGATTTAATATTTATCAGCTGCTGAAATTCAAATTCATTTGGATGATGCACAAAATATACTGGAAGCAACACTTTCCATGAAATAGTTAACAAAGGGTGAGCACACAAAAACATACCATGGTATGTTATGACTGAAGTGAGAATATATCAAACACAAGGCAACAAAGAAATGCAGTAGAGAAATAATAAAGATAGTCAGAAAAGGAAATAAAGACATTTAGGTATTAATAATAAACATACTAACTCTTGAAACATCCATCATGGCCTGGATTTTTTCCTGGATGTCAGAAGTACTTGCTGGAAAAAAAGCAAATAAATAGGCATAAGGAGTACGTTTTCTAATGTACAAAATACACAAACAGAAATAAATCTGTAAGAAAATTCTGAGCATCCAAGAATAAAATGAACAATAGGCTGACACAACTTAAGAAGCGACACAAATTACAATATTTTTCAAGAGCGATGCCACAAAACGTCAGCAAAATTTTAGTGTTCAGATTACTAAGCTTTTTCTTCATTGGATTAAACATTTTTTAAAAGACCCAAGGGCCGAAATCGGAAAAGTAGAGCAGCTCTCCTTGAACAATGACCTTCACTCCCAAGAAATAAAACAACAAAAGAGTTATGAAACATCACACAAAGTGAAATTAAACAATTGAGGTGCTAAGGTTTTAAGTAAACTGCAACAAAGAGTCTCATTTTAACCAAATATCCATATTATTCTATAGACTATAGAGCATTTTGAATTTCATGAAACACCCACTAAATTCTCACCTGGATCAAATTCCTCAACACCATCCACACTTTCTTTCTCAAATGCCTTCAGCTGCAGGTAGCAATCCTTCATCACCTGCCACATGACCAGAAAAAGACTTTAAGGACAGTAGGAAAGCTTTTTTTAACCCCAGCAACATCACATTCTGAAATGTAGCATCTACTTCAATGTCTTAAAAATGTGCATGATCATATTTCCAAAAAATGTATGCGAACGAAACCTCTTCCATTCTCAAAATCCATGTATACAAACTTAATTGTGCATGCCATTTCTGAATTACTCAGTCAACCAGTTGGTTGCACAACCACCTTGTGAAAAAAATAGAACACAACACGACAGTCCATCTTAGCAAACCTATATCAATTTTAATCTCACAAGCCTCAATTTTATTAGGTGCTAGCCTCTGCATGTTTATTACAAAACTGATTTAAAAAAAAAATCAATCAGATGGGAAGAGAACAGGAAATGGAGAAAGTGAGCGGATGGCATGTTTTACATGGGTGTCTTATAACAGCTGAATTTTCTTTGACATAATAGTCTCATTAAAAAGCTCCCCTAGCATAAACTGTTGAAGTTCAATTGTTCAAAAGCCATTGTAGAGTGTGTAGGTTACCTTGTTGCTTCACTTAAAAAGAAGAAGAAAAAAGAATCAGCCACCAATTAATAGTCTGAGCAATGTATTAGAGACTATCCCATTACAGAACCTCACCTCTAGTTCATTGTCTTTGAAAGACATCGATTCTTGGGCCTGCTTGTTTTCTAGCTCCAGCTGTTCTAAGCGCTCCTTCATTTCCTCAACCCTGCAGATGTTATATCAATCCAGCTTTGAACTTTGAAATGTCTCCCAACAATTACTGTTTGATTTTTAAGATTTCTTATTGATAAAATCTGTGATTTCATATCTTCATTTTCACCAAATTCATCTAGATACTGTGCTAAATATATGTAAAAACTGAGTCTTTTAACAAACCTCTTTTGTTTTATAAGATAGTCACAACTAAAATTAACTATAATAATGTCTCCATGCTGACAAAGTTAAAAATTTTAAGTAAGCAGCAAATAAAGAATGAAGAAAAACATATTTTGTTCTAAATTGACCTGACTTAAAACAAAACTGATGTAAATAACTGTCCAAGAAGTATTAACTTACTTTTCTTTCCAGTCATCTGCCTCTAAGAGAAGCTGTAACAAATATTATTCCCCATTAAGAAATTCTTGAAATCAACAAACTGTAATAATCTTCCTCATAAACCACCCAATAAATAAAACCCCTCAAACCAATGAATTAAAAAGACCCCACACAAATGGGAATGTACATTAAGATGCAGACAAATACATGGATAAATTCATTTAAAAGACCTACTCACACACGTTCTTCCCCTGTCTGAAATAGTTGTGAGAAAGAAACCATACAACATCAGCAAATTTTTTCACCATTTAACACTTAATAGTCCATTATCAATGTACATAAAAAAAGCTTCTTAATTTTAACTCACCTGCTGCTTGCTGGTCTCTAACTTTTGCAATCGGTCAGTCATACTTTGGATTTTGGTGCTGGATTCCTTGTTCTCTTGTTCAAGATTGAGGCGATCTTCTTCTTTCTATGAAAATACCACAGTGTTAATGAGCCAATACTGACAAAAGAACTGCACATGCTTCAACAAATAGTGATCATTTACTGAGCAGAGGATTATAAACCTAAAAACACATAAGATAATTTGCCTATAGATCCAATCATAAGGAAAACTGTGAAATTCTCAATCACCCACTGACAGTTTGATCTCAAGGATCATATTAAAAACAAAATTTCATGCAATTTTCACAAAGCAGTTGAAATATCTCACCTTCCGATTTTCCTGCTCTAAATTTTTAATGGTTTCTTGCAGTTTCTTGATCACTTTTTCCAGATCTTTTGTCTGTGGAAAGGGAAAACGGCAAAATAATAATAATAAAAAAATTAAAAGAAAGAGTTTAGTGTGCTGGTGAAGACACAAAACAAACAAAGAGAAACAAACATTTAACCATGTATGTGAGATGTTACACAAAAAAAGTAAACCATCAAATCAATATTAAGAAAAACCCATTACCTTTTTGTCCTTAACCTTCACATCATCAGACTTTTGTGACATATGATCTTTGAGTTCTGTAATCTCTGACTGCAGTGTTGTCACTTGAGATTTGAGTGCCTCATTGTGTAGCTGTTCCGTGGAAAAGTAATACCATGTTTGTAATTAAAGTAAGGATTACTTAAAAACACTACTTGAATTCATGAACATCATTTTTAGAAAAGAAAGTAAAAGAAATAAATGATACTATTTCAGAAGAAAAAAACATGTAGCATGAAACAATAATTATCCATTTATCTGCTCCCACCACTTTACATACCAGCCTGGGATTTATCAATTAAAAGATACCAAATAACTATCAATAGGTGGACTTTGCCAAAAGTGTGTCTGCAGTTCCTTCCCACTACTTGGTCCCTTTACTCTGCCCTTTAGAGGCCACTCATGTGAGGCTCATGTCGAGACTATGGAGACTATGAAGAATTTATGTGGGAAATGTCCTTTACAATGGACTACTATGGTACAGTGAGTTTTTAAGACAAATCTACTGCTGACCAGTAATTTTCATATTTCATGCCTTTTTGATTTGGTGGCCTAAGATAAAAAGCATCTTCACACACCTGTTAGAAAGTTCTGGTTTCCCTAAATCCTAGAATGGCAGGAAGAAGTTACCATAATAGCAATTAGTGCTTAGGTGTAATCCTGAGAATGAACTTCTACCCTTTCAAAATTCTTCCTGCATACTATCCAGTTTTGCTGGTGAGAGAAAAATAACTTTCTTCCAAATATAATGTCTTAGAGAGCTTACCTTTACATTCTGTAACTCTGTGTGAGAAGACCCAGTTGACATCTGAAGAACTTTCAGCTCATCTTTAAGTCGATTTCCCTAATGACAGAATAAATGAACTATAGAGTAAATATTCATCATCAGTCAGATTAATTCAGTAGAGTATTATGAAAGAATTTCTTTAAGCCACCATCTCTTGGCAGTCATCAAAAATTTGCTCCTAGTGATATTTCCTGGCTTCTTTTTGTCTTGTCATCTGCATCTCTGTTTATCAACAGATTTGTGGTCAAACGACTCTGCCAGACTCAATCCTTGTCAGCATGCTCAGTGTACTGAGGTGATGGGTCAATGAAGAAGAGGAGGATTTCCAGGTCATCAAAACATAACTCGCCAAACTTACGAATAAGGTTTGGAAGTGTTACACCTTTGCAAGGACAATTATGTCTGTCACTGCATGGCATCAATCTCCAAGAAATTGTTAGCAATGCAGTAAGTGCTCTACTAAACAGTTATCATGCTCTTTAAAACAAAAAACATCACAAAATAAATTAATATTGTTTTAAGAAATGAGTCAACATTACTTTGTCTTTCATTCTTCTTAAAGTCAACATATTTCACGTATTTTCCACTAATACTATTTAATGACAGAGAATCTGATCAAGAAAGCCTTTGCAGATCTCATTTGGCTTACTATCAACTTGCATATGAGCATGTATGGTCTAAATATTTCAAAACAAAGTCAAACCAAAGACCCCACCTCGGACTGATGTTCCTGAACAAGATCTTCCAGGTTTTCCTTCTCTTTGACTGCCATCAGCAACTTCTCCTCCAGCTCTCGTACTACAACTACTCACAGATCAAACATGAAGACAATCAATATCAGCTTATAAAGGCAATTTGGCAGTTATTTATCTAGAAAGAAGTGAAGTTCACAGAATGAGAAAAAGATATTTCCTCACTTACAAATGACATTTTAAAAGTTACTGGTTCGGTGCAGAGCTGTATCAATCCAACGACAAAGTACTTTGAGCTGCAGCTTACACTGAGCTGCAATATGTTAATTCAAGAACAAAGAAGCATGCCATGAACCTTAACTCTGCCCCAAATGCAGGCTAATAATCACTTTACTCGCAGCTTACCCAAAGGATCTTTCTTCCCCGACTTCTTTGGTCTCTGCAATGATCAAGGACATGTGGTATAAATTTTCAAAAATTTCCTTTTTTTATGGAAAACAATTACAGAGTTGTGCCCAAATCCTATGACATCACAAACATTTTTTCGCCTACAAATATACAAACTTACAGTCAGACATGAAGAGACCTAGTTCAATAATTGCTGACAATAGTAAAAAAAAGACCAAATTAATCATTTGTCTTGATGACTTACAAATTAAAGAAAAAAAAAACACCATTCATGTAATTAGAAAATACTTACAGTACAGATACAGCTGAAACACAGAGTTAATGAGAAGATGACAAAGGTTGTCATGGTAACCAGAACTGTCATAGCTGGGGACATTCCCATTGGTTCTTGCTCTAAAAGAGACTGAATAGAAGGGGGCAGCTGCACACACACACAAACAATTGACAGCCAGAGGTTAGGGTCATCTTTATTAGTCTGTGTGATTTGATATGCATGCTATAAATTTAAAATACCTGAGAGTTCGATGTGTTTTGCAACAAAGTTACAGGAGGAAAAAAAGTAATGCTCTCTCTCAAATATAATGTTCACAGATATATACCTCAGATATATACCTAATTTATACCTCAGTTCTTATTAACATTACTGTTTACAGAATAAATATTGGGTCATCATGAAAGTTCCCACATTGATGGTAAGCAGATTTGTGATGGGCAGGTTATTCATCATTACACTCATCATGGCTTCCAACTGGTGAGAATCTTGTGATTATTATGGTGAATTTCGTCTGTTGAATCATAACAGCAACAAAAATGTGAGCATTTGACCATGTGGTTTCGAAGTGGAAACTTCTACATTGTGGAAATTTCCTGGATGACCCAATAATTATAAGCAGTTAAAATGTCTGTAACATTTAAAACAAATAAATCTAACAAAATCATGACTGGAAAAAAATTCACACCAACACAAACACACAGTAAAATACTGAATATCCAAGCACCTTATCAATGAAGGCTTTGGACTGCACTTCTAAGATGGTCATTACAGAGCTAGAAGATGACTCAGAGGCATATGCTGTTAGTTCTTCCTCTGCTTTTGCAATCTCTTCATCAGTGATCTTGCGACTGTAGTAATCATCCATCTGGTATGTATCTGACTCCAATGTGGGTTCCTCTGGTACCTGCAACAATTTTCGGAATAGAAAAAATTTTGTAAAGAAAATTTTTTTTATTATACAGCGACCAAAATTGGGAAAAATCCAGTGTGTATGTATAAGACTTTATTTCTCCCGGAGGTCAATTAGAGGCAGCTCTATATGGAAGCACAACAAAATGGGTGCTGTGCAGAGAAAATGTGTATGTATATATATGTTTTTCGTTGTCTTTATTGGCAAAGCAAGTTTTGTAAAAACTTATCAAATGTATTTTGTTACAGCACAGAACAAAAACAACAACAAAGGATAAAAAGTTTTTGCTCTCTATATAATATACATATATCACTTTTCATGTTATCATATATTTCTTTTCTTTTTAATTTAAAAGCAAATCTGAAGCATGTAGACAGCTGTGTGACCTGGATTTCCTGGTCATAGACATTGTCTGCAGATGGTGGTGATGGGATCTGATCACCAGTGACTAATGATGGGATGCTATCTGGAGACTGAGCATCAAGATAAGTAGCTGCATCTAGGTTTGGGACAGGTTGAGGAGCTGTCTTATCTTCCACTGAATCAGCAGATTCAGGTCTGCAATCAATAGTAATTATCAGAGCATTTAAACATTTTAAGAAGAATCAAAATATCACAGACTAGATGGCACCTATATCCACAGAAAGAAAAATCACGCAATCATAAAAATCCTAGTTTTCAAATTTACTAAAGAAATATTAAGTGAATGACCACATGGAGAAGGGGATAAGAAGCAAACTGCTGATAATGACAGGACTGTATCAAGCAAGACTAATATAAAACACTCCACTCAACACGAGAACATTACAAGGCTTGCTTATTTAAAAAACAAAAAAAAAAAAAGAAAAGAAAGCAAGCTTACATTCAAAAACAGAACTGTTAATCTTTGGAAAAAGAGTCTAAATGCTGTCATAGCAAAGATTACAGCTGTTAATGATCCAAAAATAGTCTGAAGCAACTTAAGGAATGTGCAAATTCAGCCTCATCTTGGGAATATGCATACATATCATTATCAGATTTCTAAATGATTTCAGTCTTACCTCCATAGGCAAAGAGGTCAAACCAGTGACGACAATATTTTATGCTTCTGGTGTGTGATAGAGAAAACAACTCACTCAGCAGAACATCCTAATCAAAACTGTTTAAGAAACCCCATTTTCTGAGGATGGGCAAGTTCACAAGTTCAGAAATGGACTGTAATTCATACCTTTGTTCCTCTTTCTTGTGTTCAGGCTGTGACTCTGTCACAGCTGTTGCAGCAAAGTCTGGCATGGCAGGCGGAGTGGGAAGAATCTGGGAAGGCAGAGTCCCGGCAGAGGTCAGCGTTTCAGGTACAACAGAGCTTTCCCGAAAACCAGGCTGAGCTCCATTCACTTCACTGGGTGCTGTTGCCTCTCCCTTTATTTCTTCACTATTACCTGTCTCAATACGTTCCTCCCTGACAGGCACTCTTTGATTACCTGACTGATCTACAGACAAAACTTTTCGGCCAAGGAAATCAGCATTTGTGTGGTACTTTTCCCCTCCTGGACTGGGTTGACGCTCATCAACTGCTATGTCAAGTTGTTCTGATTTCACAGGAGAACCAGCTGAAGGGGTGCTGTCTGTTTTGTTTTGATTACCTTCAATGTTTTGTTTAGCCCCAAGGTGTACAGCATGAGGAGCTGGAATGTTTGGAGACACCTGTCCAGGTATTTCTTCAGTCAATGTTGAGACAGTAGGTTCCACTTCAACTACTGGCATATCATCTGGTGGTACACTCATGGCCGTACTTGCAGGCACACCAAAGTCGGTAACAACCTTGGACTCTGATATCAAATCCAAAATCCCATCATCTTCAAGGTATAAAGTTGTTCCATCCATGACTGTCGTTAAAATCTTTTGCCCATCTGGTTCAGGAGAGATAGTGAAGGCTTCTTTTGTTTTATGGGTTTCCACTGCCTTTGAACCATGCTGTGAGGAAACATCTTCCAGACCGGGTGTTTCCATCTGGCTCTCTTGGTTAGGCAATACCTGACTACTTTCTAGGACTAGATTAGGACTCCTGGTTTGTGCCACAGAGTGGATAAGGTCAATATTGACTGGCTCATGGCCCTTGACAATTTGCACAAGAGGTTCCTTTCTGACCTGATTTTGATCAACATGTCTTGATTCATCTTTGCCTACTAAATTCTTTTCATTTTTATTTCCAAGTTCAGGTGTACCATGCTGCTCATGTGTCCTTTTTGCATCAGATTCTGCATGTAAATGACTGACATCTATATTACTTTCATCAGCAAGAACGTCATTTAAAAGGGGTTTTTCTTCTGGCTCAAAATACACATCACTAACTGTTGTTTCTCTTATACCTGCATGTCTGTTGTCTTTTAATGGTGTGAAGGCACTCCCACTTTTATCTATCTCTGCGGACATCTTTTCAAGAGTTTTTGCAGTTGCCCCAGGGATCTCAAGTGTCTCCTGATCATTCTTCCAATTTTCATGAATGCTTTGCGTGTCAGTCACAGCTATGTTTGGCTCCTCAAGTTTGTTTCCTAAAGCATCTATATCCAGCTCACCTGATTTTAACTCTTCTTTGGTCTCTGGGCTTTCTGAATTTAATATCTTCACCATCTCTTTAAGGTTATCATCTCCTGAATCTTTCAACTCCATAGGTTCATTTTCTTTAATGGTCTTCAAAATAGCTGGGCTACTTTCAACATCTAAAACATTTTCATTTTCTTTATCTAAATCAATCAATGTTCTTTCAATCTCCGAATCTAAGGAGGTGTAAAATGCTTTGGCCATCGACTCATCTATCACAGAATCTTCATTCTCTTCTGCTTCCTCTACGTCAAGGACTGTAATACCATCAATGTAAGAACTATCACTTTTCACCTTCTTTTCTTGGTTCATATCTGCCACAGTATTGTAAATATCCTTATGATCTTGAATGTCATTACCAGCCTTAGGTGGTCTCTTATCTTGACCATCTGTGACTTTATAAAGTAACTCAAATTCTTCATTAACTTCTGTATCATCAACAGCTTCTACAACTTCAGGAGCAAATTTTGAGGCCACATTTTCCTGTTCAGACTTGTCAATCGTAAGATTCTTCTGTGGTGGTATAGTGTCTTGCATCTCTTGTTTTGAGGCAGAATCACCTTGGTCTGTTCCAAATCGTTTAGCAAGGAATTCGTTAAAAACTGCAACACACAAAAAATTCACTCTAAACAAAACTGATTGCGTCAAAAAGACATAATTGAAGCTATAAATGCATAAAATGTTTCACAGGAAAAATAGTTTAAGGGTGCAAGCTGCTACTAGCTAGAAAAGCAAAATATAAAATAAACATAAGGGAACTTTTTCTTTATGTACATTCAGTTTTTCTTATTAATACTTTTTCTTGTAGTCTAAATACAGAATAGTTTAAATTCATTTTAAAATGATTTTCATTTGTAAAACTGCCCCTGGAATAAAACCAAATTGATGCACGCTAACGTGCAATACTGCTTTTCAAATTAATACAAATAATTATTAAACAATTCACTATATATTATTAATATGCATAGCTACAGAAAAGCACTGTTTGAATGTTTTCCATGCAAATTTTCAAAGTTAATGGTTTTAGTGGTTTTCTTCTAAAGAATAAAAGTGCTATTATAAGAGTCCTGTACTTCATCCACTTAATTGTCTAGTAGTTAGTTAATGAGAAACTGATTTGTAGAGAAGATGGTTTCTATTGAAAATTATTAGAAATAATATAAAAATAACTTGAAAACTTTAGAAGCTTAATCATTTGAGCAGACTACATGCGCATGCTTGGGTGCTTCATATGAAAGTCTGGATGGGGTGCTTAGTCCATCAGAGATGTCAAACTCATTCAGAGACTATTTAAATTGCAGGCATGATAGAATTTGCATAACTGTCAAAGTAATGTCTCTGTTAGACTCATTATAGGTAAAAGTAAGAAGAGGCACAAATATTTCATGTTAGCTCTATTTCTGAAAATAATGAATCTAAAGTTAACCCCCTGTGGGAGAGAACCAACCAAAACCCTGCCAGCCTAGACATCAAGAAGCGAAAGTGGGGCTGGATTGGCCACACCCTACGAAAGCCAGCCGACAATATAACGCGACAAGCTCTGGGCTGGAACCCACAGGGGGGGCGCAAGGTTGGGAGACCCAGACAGACGTGGAGATGATCAGTCCACAGAGAGGCAGAGACAGCTGGCATGGCATGGTCCCAACTAGAAAGGGATGCCCTGGACCGGGTCCGATGGCGGCGTGTGGTTGCGGCCCTATGCTCCACTGGGGGCGAATAGGAACGAAGAAGAAGAGAAGAAGAAGAAAGTTAACCCCCCACCCCCAAAAAAAAAACAAAACACACACAGCAAAAATATATGTAAAATATTGAAAAAAATGTTAGTTTAGTCAAGCTTCATCAAGAATATACTGCATGCACTGCTTTCAGTTTGAGAAAACAAAACCTTTGGTATCTGGCTTCATTTCATTCAGCTTCATGAATGACTTCTGCAGCTCTTTGATGTCTTGCAAAAGATCATGTCTTCCAGCTGTCAAACCATGAGTATAAAATTTCCACAAATGCAAACAGCATTTTAGATTTAAACATAAGAAAACAGAATGTGAAAGATCAAATGAACAGATAAAAAAAAACAAACACAAGAAACAACAACACATGACTTCCCTTTCAGAGCCCTCTTCAATAACCTACTCTCATCAAGTTCTTTTTAACCTCGAGCTTAAAATTCATCTAACCTGACATTTTCATCAAAAGGTCAACATACCAAATGTTTCCTTTCTAAAGAAAGCAAACAGTCTATTTATAGCATTACTACCTGCATTGTCTTCCTCAATCTCAGTTTCATCTTCACCCTGTGCTCTTTTTTCTCTTTGCAGATCTGCAGCTGGCTGATTTACCTGTAATGCCAAATTCAAAAATCAATATTCAAAAAAGAAAAAGGTTATTGAATCCCTTTATTTTTGTTAGGTGTCCTGAATAGAATTGTAGGCTATAGTTGTTACACTTAGACTTTTTATAGCAGATGTAAACAAACTACGGCTCAAATATGGACACAGATTGCTCCTTGTCTGCCTATACAACATCAATGCTAGCCCTCACAGCTCTAAAAATAAAATTATCCCATATGATAAAGCTAAGTCTGCCAAACTAGTTTGTAACTGTATCTATCTGGTTACTCACTATATTTTTTTGTAATTCCCATGATCAGGTGAACATTGTCTCAGTGACCCATAAAGATGGTTAAGAATAGTAAAATAAGAAAACTGCTTAAAGAAGTGGACACTTACACCTGAAATTGCTGACTCAGATGCTGCACCCCTGTCTCCTGTCAAAGTGTCTAAAAGAAACAAGAGATGGAATATTAAAATCTATAAAATGTTTCATTAATAACAAATTGAAAATTTGAGAATCATTTCAAACGGACAATGCATTACATATGGATAACAATACAAACTCACATATAGACAAATATATAAAGTTATCCACATAGATATGTAGAAAACTGATATATTCATACTCACATGTTCTTCTCTTCCCCCCACTAACACACAAAAACAGATATATTTGTTTTCATTCTTTGTGCATTTTCCCACTTACTTTCTTCAATTTCAGTTTCATCACTCTCGGACATAGTCTCCTTCTTGACCTCCAATTTCTCCTCTGCTGATCTGACTGCATTGTGGGTTTCTGACGAAGATGTAGGTAATGGTATCTTTTGATTCTGTTTTACCCACTTATTTTCCTGCAGAAACAAAACGTGCATTAAAGATCTCCAGCGAGGGTAGATTCTGTTTAATACTGACCACCATCAATGAGCAGACACCAAAAAACCATGGATTCAACTGTACTTAATAGTCATAGATAGTGTGTTAAGTGTCTACATTTAGCAACAGGATATTTGATTCATGTCAACTATGTATTAGTATATCCTTTCAATTTAGGACCACAAAAAAAGTTTGCTCTTCCAAATCTCACAATCTGAAGATACAGTGTAAGTGTTGCATTATTACTGCAAATAGCAGTTGTTACTTCAGACACTGATTAGACATAATATTCCTTCAATATAATCTTAAATGATAAAGTCAATGCATGCAGACACCTGCATCTCATCAGCTGTTACACTGTGGCAGATGATCAATATCAAAGACAACAAAGAAACAAAAACAAACAAGCTCTCAGGTGTTATGAGGTGGGCTGTCCTACAAAACAAACCTGTGTAAAACTATACTACCAGTAAAACATGAATATAACATCTTACCTCTGTTGGAACTTCAAATGTAGGATAGTCATGAAACACTTCAAACTCTTTAACAAATGCTCGAGGAAAATAACCTGTTCTTCCATTAACCTGAATTGAATGAAAAAATTAATAATAAATAAAAATACTCTCCTTTGTCTTGTTTTTTTTAGATTTTTTAAATGTCCTCATATTAAGTAAGTTTTTCTTTAAGTAGCTCATATGTGTATGGTCCACCCATGTAAAGAATGCTGAGGAACTGCTAGCAGAAGAACAAACTGGCTAAATAGAAGTTGAGCAGATCTTCAAATGTTGCGTCTTAAGGATTAGCAAGATCTCTTTCACAACTTCATAGACTTTAAAAGGCTTTGTACAGTCTGCCACAAAAGGGCTATGACATGTGATGTAAAAATTTAACACAAAAGAGGATCTTGCTCAAGTCACCAAAGCAACAGTACTACTTGGTAACAAAATGGGAGCTTTCAGTCACAAGACAGTAGGAATATATCAAGAGTACCCCCTTCACCAGCTCATCAAAATCAGAACATCATGCCACTTCAGACTACTGTTTCCTTCAGTGGAAGACTGATTTTGCAGATATCGATCTCATAACAAGCACTAACAGAGAACGACAAGAGCTTACTAACAGACTGACAGTTCAAAATCACATGGAATGAGGACCAGCACTAAGAGCAAAGTCAATATCACTGGCAATAGCAAAGCAGATAACTAAATGAATGGAGCATGGCTCAATAGGGTAAACAATTTTAAGTACTTGGAAGCCACCATCTCCAAAGACCGCAGCTCAACAGATATCCACATCAGGATAACAACAGCAACAATGGACAGGGTTTGGCACAGCCATAACATCAGGATACTATGAAGGACAATCTGTACAAGTCCCTTATAGTACCAATTCTGCTTTATGGTGCTGATATGGAGAAGAGAATCCATGCATTCAAGAGCAAGTGCCTGAAAAGGTTGCACCAGATCTTGTTGAGGAACATAAAGTCAATGACTGTGTGAAACATGCAGGAGATAAGGAATCCTTATGAGTACTTAAAAACAGTCATGGTGTAAGCTGGTTTGGTTGGACTATATGACCTGGCTTGACACTGTTGAAGACTGTCCTTCAAGATGTCATAAAGGGAGGTCAATGCCTTAGTGGCCAAATGAAGAACTGGCTTACAAACATGAAGGAGAGGACTGCTTGTTCTGTGCAGGACATGCTCACCTTTGGTGAAGACAAGCCTGAGTGGAGAGCCTTGTCAGCTGATGGGTCTATCCATGATGTTAGTCAAGGTATCAATTAATGAATAACAACCATTCTAAAGCTAAAATAAAATTTGGATTGCAATGTGTTGTATTCTTATTTTTTTGTTTATTAATGTTATGTTGTAAAGTCCTATGTAAAGAACAATGTGTACACGTGCAATATATCAATACAGCTGTAAGTTAGGTAATTAATCAAATACTGATCTTACTTCTCCACTCCAAAGTTCTGGTCTATTCCCAGCAGACTTGCTTTTAATCTCAATAATGTCATCCCTGTTAAATGAAAGATGAAGGGGTGAGCTTGCTGGGTACCGTGCTATTGCAGCGGCTCTGGATATTGTTCCTGGTTAAAAACAAAAAAAGCAATACTATTCACTGGATCATAATCATTGGACAAAACAGTGCATTCAGAGTGAATTCCTGTAAAGACATTGCACTCCAGAGACAATGAAGCTTTAAATTACTTTAGTGGTCATGAAGGGAAATGACAGCAAAGTAGCCGACTGGGTTCCTAATCATGGTCTGTCCACACAAAGGGGTATTAAGGGAGGTTTATTCTTTGAGTATGATGTTTTCAGACCATTTTTACTATTGTCTATCCCACATTCTTTTCATATGAAGAAACATCAGCGTAGGTAGAACAGATAATGTCATTATCTGATATTTCTCAGATTTATTTGTATTGTCTATTAATTTAGACAGTGCAGTAGGAAATCTGCTTTAAAAAAGACTACTATTGCTACATTTTTCCTGAAAAATCTATGACAGCGATCTATTCTTCGTAAATAATCCGCGTTCTTCTATTCACTTCATACTGCGAACATTTTTGCAACAAATCCTCTTTGCAGCTGGTGGATACACAATGCTTAAAAACAATTAAGAAAGCGATAATATATAAACCTATTTGAGTCTCAGTCTATCTGTTATATATACAAGTCTATCAAGTATTTAGCATTTCAATATCTTAATGTCAGATGGCTTGTTAACGCGAAAACTCGATTAAAATTGCCATCGGCATATGATAATCCGTGATCGTGATGACATACAATAACTATTTCTTGAAAGCACAGTTCAAAATGAACTACATCTACACGTTTAATATGTAGGAGGGGAAATAGGATTTAACATACCTTTGCAGTTCTTATCAGCACACAGTTTTAAATCTGATATCTGACTAGCTTGAATACTATATGCAGCAAATGTGATGGTAAACAGCAGCCGATATGTTGGCATTTTCTCGTGTGCAGCCATGTTTTAGCTCCGCAGTTGGTACACGTCATGAAAGTGAGTGATTTAAAATAAAAAAGTTATGAGATAGCCATGGAAAATATTATCACGCTTAGCTGAATTTCTTATGATTGAGTCATATTACTAGTGTTGTTGTTGTTGTTGTTATAATATTAATAGTATTTTATTTTCCTCTCGCTCTCGGCGCATCTCTTTGCAATATGTTAAAGGGACACTACCGAAAAAAAAAAATCAAGAATTAGTCTCAGGGGTGGCTTCCCTTATCCTGCTCGAGTAGTGAGTGCATGGATGTGTAATACAAGTTCGTGAGTAGTGCGATCGGTAGTGAATAGGTGATGTGACGCAGAAACTATTCGGTAGAAATTTTATGAATACAGTGGTAATTTAATTGTGTGTAAAAAACAACACTAATGAAATTTAAGTGCCATGGTGGTGCTCTCTCCACAACCAATGCTAAGACCAGCATCAGGTGTGTGAGAAACGACATCGGGTTTTGCTCCGGAGTCATCATAAGAATGGGTAAAGCAACAGAAAAATCACATTTAATGTCTTCGTCGTGGTTGCAAAACACTGAAAGGAAAGTTGAGTTTTGTGTCTGCAGCGAAAACTTTCAAAAATATAATAATCCCATTTATACAATGGGTACAGATTTCAGATCAGTGCCACCAACACTTCAGGACTTTATGATGTTTCCTTTTATCACCACAACCGCCATCACTACCTCGGTTGTTATTTAAAGTTTATGAGAGTACAAAACTTTGTTTCCAAATCACTGGGTTAATTTACTACTAGACACCATATTTATCAAACTCTCTGTTACAAAGCCCATCCTCGAGATGCGAGCCTCTAAATATCACCTTACGATCATTCAGTCGCCTTACAGAAGTTGAAGTGACAGAAAGTACGGCAGAGAAGTCCTGCTTAGGTTGTCCAGGGCGTGTAAACCTGCGTTCCTCTGTACTTTCATTAGAGATGTCGTTTGCATAGCATTTAAGATCTCTAATAAATGAAAGCGCACCCTTCTTGTTTGGTGTGAGTTTCGCGCAGAGCCAGATATATATATACGCCGGAATAGCATTGTTCTTCATTTTACATCATTGACGGTGGTTGTCTTGTTGGGACTGTGACATGTACAGCTTGCCTGCAGGCTGGTGAATTGTGCTATGAGCAGATGAAGCACAAGACTGTGATACAAGTTCTTGGGTGAACTGTGTTGTTCTTATTATTAATGTCACTGATGCTGTTCCAACTGAACTAGCTTCAGGAGAATCAAAAACAAAAGTACCCCCCCACACACACACACACACAAGCACACAAAAAATGCGAGTCTTCTGGTAATACTGCCTTCATATTTTTTTTTTTCTGTCAGCGTCTCAAAGGATACCACCTCTCATGCAAATGTTATGCTCCCTTCCCCAGCCTTTGTCCTCTTCATGCCATATCTTGTAACTGTGATCGAGGTGCGATAAAATAAACTCTTGCACAAGCGTCTCGGAGAATTGTTTGTTGAGTATGTATTTCCTCTAATCGGCTTTGTGATCTTGTCGCCGTCCAGTTCCCACGTCGTCACAGAGTCTGACCGAGGAGCGAATTTCCAAAATAATGGCGTTGGAGAGTTTGAAGGATCCGGCAAACTCCCCGTCGTCAGGTTGTGATCAAGCCACTCAGCTTTCGACCGCTGTTCGCTCGAGCAGGAAAGGATGGGTTTGCCTAAAGGTTAGGGCAAAGGTCGCCGGACGTTTGACAGTATTTGACAGAGGGTTGTGTGGAGGTCACAGGAGATCGATGGTTTTCAATCGACTGATGGATTTACGTGTGCATGGGTGCGGTTAAGATGTTTGGGACCTTGTCGACATACAAGTTGCTATAACATGAGAAGACTCAAAATAGCAAGAAAAACAGTAAAAGCAAAAACACACGTTTGCCACAATACCAAGCACGTGCAAATTAATATTAGAAAAGATTTCAGTTACAGGGATAGTTTCGTTTACCTGAAACTCTTCTACCCTGATAACAGTTCTATTTTTATTTTATTGCCGAAGTTATTTTTAGTTCCGACAGGCAGTTTAGGCAATTTACTACAGTTTAATAAATTTTTCACTTCCACAGTGAAAGAACAATCATTGCATTTTGTAAATATTTCTGTTTGCAAAATATTTCTAGTGAATCTGTATTTTTACTATTTAACATGGTGAAGGAGAGGGGGAATAATTAAAAAATTATATATTGATTTCAACTGTACATTATATGTAGCTGGGCAACCAACGAAATATTGAGAAACACGCTGCTCATAAAACTGCCTGTTCAAAATGATTTCATTAGCAATTCTAAATATATAGAAATAATAACGAAGATAGACATCATTCAATCGGTCCTATGTTCCTCGAGAAGTAACAAGGATTATACTAACATAATTCAGCTGTGTTGTGCTTGTGTGTGTGTACTTTGTAAATCTTCCTGCTTCATGCCATTTCACATCTATTACAGGTCAGACACACTTACATTTATCACAGCTCAGACACACTTCACGTTAACTTTTCTGATTGAGACATGATTTACACTAACCTCTGATTTAGACACACTTCACACTATAGTGCCTTTCTGACATATTTTTTATTTTCCACCAAATAAAATTTCTGCCTCCGCGCAAAATCTTCTACTAGATGACACGTTTGCTCACATATATAATTATATATATATACTTTAAAAACACATTTCGCCGTGAGGAGGTAATCTCGATGCACTATGCTCGCAGGACTACAGACGAACCGACAGTTTGATACACAACAAAACACAATTAAAAACTTGGTAGCACACACGTTTTACAGCGACGAACAACGGCAGTAAGGATGAAGATGAGAAAACGAAGAAAGTGAGTAGAAGAGTTTAAAATTTACACAACTTATTACGAAGAATGTTTAAGTTTTGAGATTTTACACTATATATATATATAATCTTATAAAAGTATATTGAGGAGATATGTTTGCAGAATATAAAGCAAGCCCATATTTTTCGGCCTAGTTCTGAGCTACTAGAAAGTTCTGTGAGCTATGCGAGTGATTTACTCGACTCCAGTCATTTTTATTTATGGTATGTTGATGAGAAATTTATCTCCTCGTGAGAGGTGACGCTACGTTTACTAAAATTCCACTTCTAGTTCTCTTCTTCGATATTTGTACTGACTACAAAATATGATTCTATCCTTCGCCACATATTTATCATCAGTTTTGTCAGAGCAGTACACATAAGCGGTGATGGTGATTTGAGTAGACAAAAATTTCGATCTATTCATAGAATGCCATAACATTTTATAGCATT
Organism: Pomacea canaliculata; assembly: GCF_003073045.1. NCBI lineage: Eukaryota > Metazoa > Mollusca > Gastropoda > Architaenioglossa > Ampullariidae > Pomacea > Pomacea canaliculata. Next base: position 12,973,210 of record NC_037597.1, read on the forward strand.
GTTTGCCATAACATCAAGATCGCCAGTACCAACAGTACCACCCGAAGAAAGATGCCTACCTGACATGGGAAAGGGGATTTAGATTTTATTTTTCTTCTCTATCTTTCCTATCCGAGGTCAACGGATGTCGACAGAAGAATTCATTTCATGGCAATAATCGGATGAGGCCCATCACGCCATGTTTATAAGAACTGTAATGTACCCAGTTTTGCCATCCAGAATTATCGCCGTGTTTTAGGGGTGGGGATTCACCCTTCTGATAAGCTGTTGTCTCAGCCGCTAGAGTAAACACGCGGGGACGTCCCTTTGCGATACGCAGTGATTTGTGGGTAGCCATCTCGTGCGTACATGCACACTTACCGCGCATGACAGGAAGTGGACGAGGCCACAAACTGACGTTCAAGACATGTCATTAGACGAGAGTTTTTATAGCCAATCACAAGGTATGGCGGTGATGACGCAGGATATGTACCTTGGGAATATTGTTTATGAAGGATCAGGATTCACCGGCACTCGTCAGGTTCCACGGTAGGTGGTGTGAAAGCTACGAAATGTGGGATGGACATAGTAGGATTTGTGTGTGGTTTATGCGAGAGATCAGCAATTACTAAAAGTGATGCCAGGAACTCCATGGTTTAAGAATGAATCATTCATTTAAAATAATTAGTTTGAGTCGTGAGGGTTTAATTAAATAAATGAAGCAGAACAGAAAGGAAGAAAAAGAGATGGAAGGACAAAAATATGAAACGAGAGTTTTTTGATAGACGGAGTCAGGAAAAGTTTTTTTTTTTTTTTTTTTGCTTTTTGGTGGTGGTTGAGGAGATGGAGGGATGGGAGAGAGAGACTGAGCCTGAAAACCCGACCCTTTTACGCCACTAGGCCCTTCTTGCCGCCACTTAGCGCAGAGAGCAGAGGTACAAGTACCTAACGAAAGTTGAATAATAATGATAAAGCTGTAAGAAAATCTAAGGATTCACCGGAAGTCTAGCGCCGGCAATGAATGTCATAGGCAATATCCGGCCTCATTTGTCTGTCTCTCGAGCCAGCATTTATTTTCAGACGTAGCATGTATCTCGAACTACAGCCGAGAATTACATTCCACTCCAGTTACTTAGCCTGGACCTTACTAGAAACGTTAGTCGTCTGGGTAAAAAAAGACAAAAAAAAAAAAACCTCAAACAAACAAACGAAGCATCAGCGTTGTCGGAACATTTTGTCTTGTGATCCAAATCTGAGACGAGAAGGAGGGAGGGATAGGGTAGTCTACACCGAGGAAGCTGGAAGAGCGGGGAAGAGGAGAAAGAAGTGGACTGATGTTCCATAGAGAGCAGACAGCGGATAAAGGCTAGACTCTCATTTAACGCATGTTGCTCAATAGTAAAAAGAACAACTTAATTATTTATGACAGTTTGTATTCCGACTACCGCAGACTTTTCTATTTTTTTAATTTCTTTCTCAAGAGACACGTGTCAGGTGGCGTCAAGGATGATACGGTATACCCTGCAGATAATGCTTTCGAGGGGATGGGACGAGTTGCGAACTATTTCCTAATATCACCAAAGTATTTTATGTCGACATGGGCCAGGTCAGTATCTTTCTTCTTGTGACAGAAGAGGAACATTTTATTTCCCTCCGATAACCGGTTTTTCACACTAGTGTTCAGGGTCCAGCTACACTCCGGCCCAAAAGAAGTGGCAGCTCTTCAGATAAGAAGATGCATGTCACGGTGTTAAAGGGCACTTCCGTCGGGTAACTGTTTTCATCTTTCAGTAAAAAGTGCAGGCCAGGGTGGGTCGACCTTTAGCCACCACGGTCCAGTTTCTGCAAACTAATTTGATTTTAGCTGAGAAGACTGAGACCACGGTTTTTTTTTTTTTTTAAATCCGAGATACACGAGACAAAAATCAACAACAATCTTAGCATATTCACCAGTTCGCCAAACACACACACATTTTTTTCTTTAATGTATGAAGGTAATTAAGGAGTTTTTAATCAGCCATCATCCAACGAGAGGTATTGCTGGACATCGCACTGACCCGTGCTGCCTGACGCCATTCGGCAGAGACTGCTGGTCACGTGACAAGGAGGCGCTTTCTTGCGGTCGTCGTCATCGTCGTAGTACAAAGCCCTCGCCATAGACATGTCACAGCCCATGATTGTTGCGATCTTCACAGTTGTCTGGAGTGTTCGAGAAGAGCAGGGGCACTTCAAAGAGCCGAAGACACCTTAGCACAATGAACACTCTCCTCGTGCAGATAAACAGAGCCAAATATACGACACACTGATAACACAGCACACGCGCACACATTACACTGACAGGTGTCAACAAGGGCAGCCACTCCTGGAAGGGGTGTGGATGGGAGGGGGGGGAAGAAAAAGCAGAATGAGAGAGAAAAAAATGAGATATTAAGAAAAGGAGGGAGAAATAGAAAGAAAAAAAAACAACAAAAAAGTGGTGTAAATATTACTGAGAAGTTTGGATTGTTCTGACACTGCAGGTGTCTAGAAATGAAGACCATAACTTCATGTTCTAAGGAACAATGTCTTCAATTATAAGTAACCATTTTTAGTGATCATTATTGATGATCATTACAAGTTATTAATACAGAGTGTTTAATAAAATACAGAAAAATCATCATATTAATTCTGGTGTAATTCTTCAAATCTTTCTGAAATTTTGATAAAACAATCTCTGACAGCTGAAATAATTTTCAAATGCGTAAATGGTGAGAGCATGTGTATGAGATAGAGAGGCATCAAGGTAAAAAATATAATTATGCACATCCCATAATATAAAACACGTTGCCATTGCTCAGAGCATCAATCGACAGCTCAGATTATTTTGCAACACTCGCGCACCCAGTCTTCAGACCGAATGGAGCCGAGAGCTGAAGAAAGAGAGAGAGGGGAGGGGAGGGGAAAGAGAGAGCGTTCAAAAGAAAAACTTGTCGGGTGCGCATAATCCCAAGAAGGTGTAAATCGTGTCCTGCAATCTTGCCTGTCATTACGGGTGGATGTCCATCTTGGATGCCGCAAGCACATGTCGCTGAGTTCAGCAAGCCAGTTTGCCAGTTGTATATCTCCAACGTCCTGTCTCAGTGTTTGTCATTCTAGTAGCTTCCTTCTCGGAGGAGAAGAAACCAAAGACATGCTTTTAAAGATGACAATCACTGCATCGAGTTTGACAACATCACCATATGCTGCCAATATCCGTTTCCTATGTACATACAAAGGGGGTGATAGATAGATAAACTTTACTTACCGAGAACATTTCGAAACAGTTGCCCTGAATATATTTTTCGTTTTGTGCACCTGTGCCAGAATTTATAAGGCTAGTAGTCTTTACAGTCGGGCAAAATACCTCTGTCGTTGGACTGTCATTGTTTTATTGTCCTTCTCTCAATCGTCCAAAGAACGGCAGAAAACATAGGGACAATAAACTGTAGCTGACACAAGCAGTAAAGCTGTTAGTGTGGGATGGAGGTAGAGGCAAGGGAGGGAGGAAAAGAAAAAGTCATAATGCTGCTGCTGCTGCTGCTGATGATGATGATGATGTTGATGATGATGATGATGACATGCTTCTGCTTCCTTCATTCCCTCTGTCAATATGTATTTGTGGTTTAATAATTTCCCATGATTATTGTCTAAAACGTTTTTCAAAAATAATATACAATTTTTGAAGAATATTTATCCACAACATAATGATGGTCCAAAAGACAATCAAATGTCCAACATGACTGACAACCACCAAACATAAGAACCTAGTGTGTCTGTCTACTTATTTTAGTTTTTCCTTCTTTCCTTCTTTCTTTGTTTCTTTCTTTCCCCTTTTTTCTCCCTTTTTCTCTAATTCCCATCCTATCCCTCAGCTACGTCGTGCGCGCGCCTTTGAGACCAATGTCTCCCAGTCGGCATGCCTTATAATGTAGGTGTGTGTGTGTGGTGGGTCTATCGGTAGCAAGTACGTGGAAAGGTGTGAATTATGCCCCCCTGGAATGCTGCACTTTCTAGTTTACAATGCAGGGCGAAGAAAATATGTGACCGTCGCAACAAAAGCGTTGATCGATTTATTTACTTTGTCTCAAAGGCGTGCAGGAACGATTGGGGTGGTGGTGGGGTGGGGAGGCGTCACGTTGAGGGGACGAGGAGACAAACACCGCTAGGGGGAGACACTGAGAGCCAAATGTGGAACAGAACACATGGCTTGGCGTTTGCAAGGCAATAGATTGCTTCTTGCTGCGTTGTTTCACAACTCGAGTCGACATTTGACTATTTAAACTCATTATAAGGCTATTATTGGGCTTGATGAAGGTTCATCAATGTCTCATCGTTCTGCACCTTGATTTTTGTGTTGATCCATCTTTTTGGTGAACCAGACCCTTGGGACATAAGTTCGCTCCAACGAAGGAACAAAATCTCAACCTAGCACTGGTGTTTCAGAGGCCTGGCTATCATTTAGACGCCATACTATCATTTCCTACTTAATATTAACTTTCCACGATAGTGAAGACGTTTTTCTCTCCTGTTGAGCGAAGGTCCTTTGAAACTGGCCTGGTACCCCCAACACGAGCCATTAAGCACAGCTTAAGGCGGTCTCTTGCGGTTGGTACCAAAGATAATCCCGGGTTGGTCACATTTCAGCAATGGTTGCCAAGTGAATGCATGGTGGCCTCTCCAGTTCCGCCTCTAGGCGACAAATTTTCTCACTCGTGAAATCGTTGAAAGATTTTTCATCCTAAAATCCCTTTTTAGATGGCAACCTATTGCGTCGAAAGGCTGCTAAATCGTTCTTTTTGTCCTCGTGATAAGCTGGGAAAGGGTTAACCTCACCTTAACAACGACCCGAAGAGTGTGTATGATGTCCTGAAAAGGTGTAAGAGAATACTGATTTTTTTGGTTGTTCAATTTGCCAGTTTTAGTCAGATGCTTGTCTACTACCAGTTAGGACAAAATAAAGACATCGACATTGGCCAAAGTGCATCCTGGCATTAATATGACAGGAAGCCTATTATCTTGCATACATAAAATCACAAAATTGTCTTAACAAAAACACACAAAGCAAAGGTGTTTTTGAAAGGGCCAACAGTATCCGTGACCCTTCTCCGACCCCAAGAAATGGTCATCACACAACGCACACAATCAAAATTCATGCATCAAATGTCAGCATATTTGAGAAAAACAAACAAACAAGTAAAAAAAAAAACAAAAAACTCTATTGTATCTTTCTCTGTGTATTCATTTTAAAGATTTCCCCTCAGACGTGACCGTCTCTGCAAATGCATTCAATATGACTCACAGAAAACAAAAACCCAGCAACACGATGACAGACGGAAGAAATAAGGGAGAGAAGAGGAATACATACCCTTCTGGGAGAACTTTGTTGGTCATTCATACTTCCTGGATCCTTCAGGGGCCAAAGAATAAGTAGGTCTACGTTTATGGGCGCTGGGTACTTTTTACCAACCCTCCTCCCCTACTTCCCTCCCCCTCGTTGCCATGTTGTCTTCGACAAAGGGCCATAAATCTCGATGGAAGGCTTGCTCCCCAATATAGAGCTCGCAGCGTCAACAGATTTGCACGGAGCGGATCGAAACCTCCTCGCGTCGACGAGAATAATGTCGTTACTTCGTGAGAACAGCCCCTCTACCCGGACCCTCACGTACCCGGGGAGGCGAGCTTTACGAGCGGGGCTGCCAGGGGTGGCGAGGGTTTACGCATCATGAAGCGAGCGCGAGGCTTTTGCCAGGAACGGGCTTCTCTTCACCGTTGTCGGGTACCTGGAGATCATTTCTCTGGAGACAGAGGACAGGCCGGTCTCTTGGATTACCAACGATCAGCGGGAACTGAGAGGTAAATGAGTGCGACCGGCTTACGTCACGTGTTTATAACGGCGTGATCGCTGCAAAGGGGGAGAAAAACACTGAGGGCAAACCGCTCGGTTAAAAAGCAAGAACCAACAAGTATCACGACAGCTATGAGTGTGGTTTCCTCCACTAGAACTTTTGCTAAAAGTCATTGGCATGGATGAAAACTGGAGCTGAATTTAAAGAGAATTTAAACAGCAGTGGAGTCATTCGTCGCTATGGGAACGTAATACCTTGAAATGTCACAGGTCTGCACAATTTTTTTTCATTCATTGTAGCTTGGGAGAAAAAAAAACTTCTGTATAATTTTATTGACCATTCTACTGTGACGACGACGACGACGACGACGACGATGATGATGATGATGATGCAGAGTTAAATAAATATGCTCTAGAACGAAGTAAGATTTGTTTGTTCGCTTCACTCTAATTCGCTCGTTCATTCTTATTTTCCCGCTAGTTCATCGGTCTTTCGTTCTTTTGTTGTTTGGTTTGGATTGGTTAGTTGGTTCGCTGGGTTTGTTCGTTCGAGGTTTTTGTTTGTTTGTTTGTTTGTTTTTCTTTTGACATCTGAACTTTGCTGTTCATATTTATTTAAGGTGACAGCCTCTATCTGATACCAGGCTGACCGCTCGCGAGGTCCTGACTGTCGTGTTTACGTCCTAACAGCCATGCCACCCAATCGGTTCCCAGGGTCCAGATTGCTTGCTGGCTTGTTGGCACCTCCCTAGGGTGGCGGGCGCTGCCCGCTATCTGTCGCTGGACCGGCGGGCCGCAGTCGTCAACGGGAAATGACAGCGATGAATCTCCTGCTCCGTGGACACCGCTGACCCGCAACCTCTCCAACAGATTACAGCCTCGCGATAACGACAAGAACTTCGAAACAACTCAAACACTGGGCTTACACAAGATCTTAGAGGGATGATTGCAGATGAGCTGTCACGTGGAGAGAATACGTAGGGATTTTTTTTTTTAGAACTAAAGCTAAAAGGAAATATGTCTGAAGAATGCCCAGTATGTCCATCAGGGTGTAGTGTCAAAGGTCATACATTTTGTACCACACGACAATGGTAGAATAACAATGAGGTTTTTCCCCAGTGAGGTTTGCTATCGTGAAACTGTAGGAGACGAACCCGCTATCTGTAGGACCGATCTCCAGTGTTGAGAAAAGTATTACGAGGTGCAGCAAGTTTATCACACCAAGAGGAGTCGTGTATCATGACCACTGCAAACAGCTGTAGCTATGTCCTGCGGCTCAACGGACTGCGGAGGATAAGATAACACTCGTGAGCAGAGCTCAGTGTCAACTGTCCTCTCACAGCGTGAAGGAACTCCACAGATGTAGGACTCGAGTTAATCACGACTTTTACACACAGTCTGCTTGGTTCACTTTCCACGCCACTGACGATAACATAAAAAAAAAAAAATTAGTCTAACACATGAATATCTAAAGTTATATAAAGATTAACGAAAGACGGAAATTAAAAGTGAGCAGGATTTTAAACAATATGACCGGACAATTATTTAAGACTCTTCGAGCGCTTCACTTCTCTGACACTTTTCAGCTCTCTCGCCTGAAGTACTTGCTCTCCACCTACCCTCCCCAGCCTCCCCAGCTCGTCTCTGTATAATCGATGACATCCTTAGAGGCAAGTGTGAAAGAAGCGCTGGAAGGCGGGGCCTAGCGCGACAAGGGAGGAAAATCATACGCCACGGGAGATAACCGCTGACAGAGGGCAGGTTGTGAGGAGTCGAGGTGTCAAGCCGCTGGGTGTGGGACGCAATGTGAGGCGAGCAAAGGATGATGGGAAAATTAGCCTCCCTCCGCTGCCTCACACGTCGACAGCCTCGTGACGCTCAAAAGGCTTTCTGTTGGCATGGCGGGAGGGGCAGGGAGGTGAGGGAGAGGGAGGTGAGGGAGAGAGAGAGTGTTACACCGAGTCAGCAGCCATGGGTAGATCACGGAGAGCTAGTTCCAGCCAACAAACAGATGCCACATCCACAGATAAGTGTGGAGACTGTACCCAGGATTCTCTCTGTCATGGCGACGAGGGCTTGACTGCAGCGTCTTGGTCGAACCAAGCAAGTGTGTGAAGCTGATAACGTATGACAATATATTTATACAAAAATTAGTGTCACCTCCAGGTGGGTTTGCTTTTCTAAGGCATATTTGCTGTTCAATTATCTTCAGTGGCATTAGATAGTCGCTTGGTGGGCCTGTTATTCATTCGCTCTTTTCCGTACAATGCATCTCGCGTTTTGAAAGGAAAAGTCTGTCCACACCTATTTCAATAGGAACGTGTGCAGCAGGCTAAGATAAGCTGTTAGCATAGGTAAAGCCATTATTACATTATCTCATTTGAAATTTTATTTATATACTTTACCTAAGTTCACCAGGCCAGAAAATGCTTTCAAAAAAAAAAACCAAAAAAAAAAAAAAAAAAAAAAACAAACAAAACAACCTAGAATAAAATAACATCTTAAAATTATGAAAATAATAAATATGATTCCTTCAACCTACTCGATGATTTGTGTACTTAGTGCAACCATTTTATTATTTATTTATTTATTTATTTTTATTTATTTATTTTATTATTATTTTTTTTTTTTTTGCATTACGATGGTCAAGGGACTTCCCTTACTTGGAAATAAAGTATGCTTCTTTGTAATAATACTAAAAAGATAAAAAAACTTTAAGTTTTTAATTTTTTAATTACTTTTAATTCGTTTATTATTAATATTGCTTAAATATCACTAGTTACTGATTCATGTCTAAAAAATGAAAGAACAATCTCTGCTTCCTTTTTTTTCTTTCCATGCGTTGCTCATAGTTATGTCAAGGCACGGTTGGCAAACCATTACATGCTTCACCAAGCACACTCGCATCCTCTCACTCTCTCTCACTCTCTCACTCTCTCACTCTCTCTCACTCACACACACACATTACAAATTCTTACGTAAATTCACACACATCACAGGATAATAATAATCCCGACTTTAAATCCAGAACTGAGGAAGTACGAGTTATCAGGAGGAAATCGAGAAAATCCCTATAATAGAGTGTTAACCTAGTGTTCTATAGCCTCGTTCTGGTTTCAAAATGGTGGCTGCTGTAATGCCCGTTGTCTGGAGGACCGCAGTTGCTAGACATAATAAATGTTAGGGGGAAAGCGCCGATAGCCGGAGTTACCTCCTCACCCTGGCTTAATCCTCGTCCAGACGACATCATAGACCGACTTGGCAGTATCAGTGGGGAGGGAGGAGAGGGAGGAGAGGTCGGGTGTGTAAACAGGTCTCCGGACAGCTGCTTGTCGTCCATCCGGCTAAGACTCGTGTGAAAACACACAAACCCTGCCCCGGGTCCTTACCCCGTCTACTATACCTCTCTTCGATGAACGGTCGGAGGAGAGAGAGAGCGTGAATGACTCTTAATATCCGACAACAGAGAAGAAAAGGTTCCTAAGGTTTCGCCTCCTTTCCTCTGCCGACTAATTAGAACTGAAATAAACTTCTTGGCAGACAAAAAAAAAACAAAACAAAAAAAAAACCAACCAAACAAACAAAACAAACAACACCCCCCCAAAAAAAAACAACAACAACAACAACAAAAACAAAGCAAAACAAAAAAGACATGTTCTGCTGCAGCCAGTCGCATCTCTCATCGTCATTTGTAAATGTTAACGTCGACGAAACTCCTGCTAGTCATCAGTGGACCAAACATTCATCTATCTTCCAGAATCACAACATTTATTTCTCTCGTCGCGATGCAGCGACTAAAAGTAACTCGTTGTTCTGTTCTCCCTCTGAGCATGTCCACGACCATCTCCTCCGTTATCGACTGCTCACCTTTGACCCGCGGTTACTTTTGTTTCGATGTGTTTTTGTCTTTTATTGGAAGGACAATACTCCATTCAGAGGCCGCCTGGTCCATTCTGCGCGGAGGAAAACCAAGAACTCCCCCGTACCATTATTAGTGTCCCTCAGCAGTAATGGAATCAAAGACCAAGATCCTGCGGTTCCTTTTGTCACGGCTGAAATTGATCCTTGTCAGGCCTGGCGCATGCGCACCCACTGTCGTCCTCTGACCCCTGAATAAATTACAAATTGAGTCTCAATAAAGTGGTATTTATTGAGACCTCGGGGCCGTCCATAATACCATTATTCCCAGCGCCACAACGCGGCAGGCTGTCAAAGACCGACAAGATTAACCGAGGATCGGCGATTGTTTAAGACGAGCCACTGAGCATCCGATCCCGACCTCATTTGCATGAGGATTCCATTTGATATGGCAGGAGGAAGGAGTATTAGCAGAAATATTGTCACAGTCAGCGAGGAGGGGAATGAATGGCCGGGTATGGGAAGCAACTACGTGTTTTTCTACCATCTGCTCCCATAACAGTGCCGGGAGAGGAAGAAGAAGGAGAGAGAGTGAATGTGTGAGTGAGAGACAGAGAGAGAGATTTAAGTCCGTGGTGAGGTAGAAGTGGAGGTGAGAAGAAGAGAAATCATTTGATCATTACAGAGAAATCGCTCTTTTGGTGGCGGGACAGGGGCTGGAGGGCCGGTGGCGCTGGTCGAGGCTTCGCGAGATCTTGACACGGCGATTGTTGTCACTTAACCCCACGCGGCATTAATATTCTATCAGCGCGGGCCTGGCAATCTGCAGGCCGCCGCCATCTTGTTTACCCAGCCCAGCCGCCATTGTCCGCCGTGTTTGCGGCCATTGAGAGAGCTTCTAGAGGGACATCACTCTCGCTCAATGGGAAGGTCTCGTACACACCAGAGCCAGTATTTACCTACACGTACGAACAAACTCGTTGGAGCCATTTTGATTGCAGCGGCTCCTCCAAATAAAGTTTACAGCCTGATGATTAAAACATTATCAAGTAGACATCGTCAGTTAACGATTATCATTTCAAAATTATGATGTCGCCTCGAAATTAAGACTTCTTTTTGACCTGCCATGAGGGAATCTTAATATGAAAAGTCGTAAAAATTGTGCAGTTCAGACAGAAAGCTGATTTTAATAATTTAATTGACAAGTAAAATTAACTTTTGATACTTTGTTTCTTTTTGTGTGTATCACTCGCAATGTTCTATTGAGTGAAAAGTTCAAGCTGGTTGTTTATCATGCTGTAAACAGCTCGTCTTCGAAATTCAGGAGAGCTTTGTAAATTTATAAATGGAATTAAAATCTGTTTCTTTATTACTTTGTGAAAGCTTTATCTGTCTTTCTCATGGGCATGGGACACTGTATGAGAGCAGAAGTAAATGCAGCGATGTGTAGAAGTTTCCGATTCTATTATTATATGAACGCATAATTCTCCATGAATATAGCTGAGTTTCAGGTTTAGTATAAAACGATGAAGACAGAAATAAAATCTGAAATACTAAAATGACAACTGCATTCATAATACACATCTAAAAGTAAACTAAATTAACAAGTAAATAAATAAATTCCACAGAGTCACGCTGAGCGCTAATTGCATAAATAAAACAAATGTTACCGAGGAAATGAGAGCAAAGAAATGAAGTCTTGAGAAAGGAAGAAAAAAATTTACCTTCGCTGGTTGAGTAAGCAACTCCGTATTGCATCTTCCATGGATGGAAAAAAGGAGAAGCATAATGATGGAGAATAGAAAGAGAAAAAGACAGAACAGATGATGATGGCTATTATTATTATTATTATTATTATTATTATTATTATTATTATTATTATTATTATTATTATTATTATTATTGGCGGTAACAGCAAGGACGGGTGTTACAGCTTGTTGAAAGGTAAGGTGTGACTTTAAAAAAAGCTGTGGCCGCTACAGCAAGATGATAGAGCCTCTAAATTCCACATCCACCCGCTTAACAAGTGTGAGCAGTGAAGACCACTTTTCTTCTTACACCAACACACCCTCTAGACACCCTTCCACCCTTTCCATCCCCCTTCTCACCCACACACACACACCTCTCAGTCCGGCTCGCAGGTAAACATCAATGACGCCGGCTTATGGGTCATTGCCGTTTTGTCGGCACAATTAAAGACACCCATAAAGATCTGATTTACGACTAGTGTTTATGGCCTTCAGTATCAGCTACAGTCCTTTGATTCTATAGTTTACTTGCGACGTGTACGAATAGTTACTAAAAGGAAACCTTGTGAGCTCTGCACACACACACACACTCGTCTACACACACAAGTGCGTGGGTAAGCGTGTACACCTGTGTATATCTATGTGTGACCATTTGCGCGTGCGTGAGTGCACGTGTTTGTGCGCGTGTATGGGTATGTGCTTGCATGTGTATGTTTTTGTTTCTTCGGCAGAAACGGACTGAACTCGTCTCTACCCTCAGTAGTCAGCAGCTGTGATCAACACACTCGCATTATAGTCACAAACTCTTCACGGAGTGTACTACAGAAAAGCATGATTAACACAGTATACAGCCACATGTGGGTGGATGAACGAATGGGTAAAGGGGCTAAACGGGTGCATATAGCATGGAACATTGACAGAGAGGAAGGCAAAGAGAAGGAGAGAGTGACGTATGTAGCAAGCACAAGACCCCTAAACCCCTTCATGACCTCCCACCCCACTTTCTTTTTTTTTTTTTTTTAAAAGTGCCACCCTGCAATCTACCCAGCCACGCTCCGAGAAGTTTTGACGTGAGCGTCGTCTGCCTGCAAGGGTCGTGCAGAGAAAAGAACTTTTTGACAGGTCAAACACAACCTTCTTAAAAGGCTCCTCAGACCTGACAGCCTAAAAGGCACTGGTGAGAGCTATTGAGGCAGTCAATTGGAGCCTCGTTTTGCATCGATCTGACCAGCGGTTCTTGAACACTTGACATCAACATACTATATGGCTGGCTTCCTGTTTGTACTGGCAAGCTGTTGGTCCTTATCGCACTATATGATATTCTGTTATCGCTTGTCATTGTCATACTATGCGACTTCTTGCCGGCACAGCCAACCTATCTTTGCTCTAAGTCTTGTCACCTTACAAAACACACTGTCATACGAATAAACTGTGTTAAATATCACACCATATAACATTTGTAAAAAATCTGTGTTTGTAATTGTAATATTTATCAATTTTCCGTACCAGTTGTAATGAAGCGCAAACAAAGATCAAAATGACATGGAAGTCAAATCGTATAATGTTATTACACACATTAAATACTTTTAAAAAAATCTCCACATCCGTCATTGAAATAAACACCAGTCACATGGTATAAGTAATTATTTTACCTAGAGGGTTCCATACCACTATAAAGCACGAACACCATAGTTGTCAAGTTTTTGTTATAAACCATTTCACCGCTAGTAGTTTGTACCTTCGAGATAAGCCAACTGTTGTTTAACCGGAGTCTAACATACAATTAAGCTAAACGCGGATAGTAGAACATTCAGCTGTTATTAGTTTGTCACAAAAGTGTGTAGTGAGTTCTTTATGTATAATGTATACAATATCTACACGATCAACCTAAATTCTGACTGCTGACACCGCAAGGTTGAAGTGGAAGGTCGCAGCCAGTTCGAGAGTTTTGAATATACACTAGTAAAGTCTTGCCCCTTCATAGTCCCCCATCAGCAAACCGACATTATGACGTCACGGGAAATGAAGTCTCGACCCCTCGGCAAAACCCAGGTGAGAGTTGGATTATTCAAAGGCTTGTAGCTCATGAACCCAACAGATTTGTTGTGAATTGCTATCTTTGAAGAAATTAAGAACCTCAATTTAAAATACATTTGCGCTCGGGTTAGCCTTTAAGTGTTTTACACGGCATTCCATTCATTTTACCGACTGACAGTATCAATACGCTCTTCTAGCCACCCGGTTATTGCAGGCAAGCAATAAAAATGCTGAAAGACCCAGACAAGACACACACACACGCACGCACGCACAAATGAAAGGGTATTTGGACTGTCTTCGTAAGCGCATGTCATCTGCTTTTCTACTCTCAAACGTGCACGCGCCTGTTCATACACACACAAAATACTCACCTAACCAGGTATCCCATCAACCGTCCATTTATTCAAATATTCAAAATATTCAAGAGAGGCAAAGTTTGCATGACAGAGGGAATAAGGGGAGTGTGATAGTCCAAGACATGTGCACGTCCTGTAGTGTTCTTCTAGTGCTGCTCTAGTGTGTAGTGATGCCGGCGACACACCGACCGACGATGAACTGCAATCACTCCAGTCATCGAGCACAGGTGAGCACGACGGGCAGGTGAGAGGGTCCAGGGTCCAGACTCGGCTGCTGTGCCTGTCGCACTCTATGTTGTTATTGTGTTCAAGAGGGACTTGGGGTGTGGCGGTGCATGCAAGCCCGAGGGTGGACATTCTCCAGTGCTTGGAGGACAACAAGGTGGTCGCCTGATATGTAAGCCGCTGTGATTGATCGAGAAGAGCAGAAAATAGCTGTCCACCATAGACGGAACGACCACTTCCGAGTGCTTAGCTTCTTCACGTTCCACAGCCGGGTGCGATGCTACCCCACTTCCGTGCGGCGCTTGATTGCTATAGATGCGCATCACGTTTGGTGAGAAGTGCATGAGACACAAGGCTACAGGCGAAGCTCGTGCACACAGGCCAAGGGATACTTTATATTTATGAAAGGGAGAATTTGGAAAGGATATGTATACATAATTACTTACAGTCTGTTTACTGTTTGTTTCAGTTAAGGGAGACCACTCAGCCCTGGAGTAATGGAGTGTTAATAAAGAACATTAAAAAAAGGAGAAATACAGAACCTGAGAGAGAGAGCCATGTAGATACAAACTACCTGTCTGTTCGTCGGTGTGCCTGCCATGGAAATACAATTTTTGATATTTAAGAAAGAGAAAGAAGGTAAGAAAGAAATAAAGAAAGAAAGAAGGAAAAAAAAAGAAGGAAAGAAGGAAAGAAACATAGTAAACCTTTTTAAACGCATGTAAGACGCTAACCAGAACGAAAATGAAATTTAAAAAATCTAATAATTAAAAAACGCAAAAATGAGTTTGAGCGAGGGCGAGAAAGAGAGAAAGAAAATGAAATTCCAAGGAAAAGGCAGAGAAGAGCAACTGATGAAGGTGTTAATGAGCAGGGTGAGAAAATAGTACCGAAAAATAGTACCGACATTTTTACAGACTCCGGCAGATACATGAGAAGACAAACCAAAGCAGCTCATGCACCGAAGCAATCAGACAAGAACACGGCAACAAATGGCGCCCTCCCCGCCATGGCGCTGGCGCCTGCGACGTGACGTAAATATTCCAGCATGGCGCGCGGCCACGTTGACTTGTATCCCGTCATGCACCTGCCGGCCGATCAAGAGACAACACAGCGAAGCGTGCAGGAGATTGGCTGGCCTGATCGCTTGCTGATAACCTCGCTGATTAAGATGGATTGCGCCAGTGTGGGACAAAAAACCCCTGGCGCCTTCTATCTGTCAATGGCGTCTGTCCCCGCGTTCCGCTAGCCCGGGCTTCATTTTCACTTTCTCTGGCTCTTCCCCTTCCTACGGAAAGCGGAGGTTGTCAAAGCTGGGCCCTGTGTCTGGGGCTGACGTGACTGGGGTTTAGCGATGTCCAGTCACTGTCTCCATTTTCACTGTCCTCCCCTTAACCCCCTTACACTCCCTCCCTCGTCCCCGGGTATCGTTTGCGATCGTTTGTCTGACATGTCAGATGGTAGTTAGGTGTTTGTAGGTATCAACGCGCTGTATTCTCGCTTGACTGCACCAAACAAACATGCAGACAAATTTTATGTCCATGAATGGCGATGTTCTGTTGAAAGTTGATTCAGTTGGAGACAAACATTTATTTCTCTTAGAAAATAATTTTGAAGGGAGAACATGCAGATTTCCTCTTGTCTGAGCATCTCGGACAACCGTTTGCTGAACTTACGATAGCCGAGTGGTGTCAAAATATATATATATAAGTAAACATTTATTAAAATCACACTTCACTAGACTCGATTCCTTTTCTAAGATATTCTTTTATTGTTCTTCAAATGTTCTATCAGTACTAAACTATCTTTCAAAAAATTGAGCTCGGAATGTAATTTATGGCTTCCACTATTAATTTCTCTTTCATGTATATGAAAGGTCCTCTAATCATTTTCGAGGACGCCATTTTAGTCCTGCATACTAAATAGGTCTCAGGTTGTAAGCACCAATCGGTTGTGTTTCCCATTTGCACCTCTTTTGTTTTGCATCCACCAAGAAAAACGAGCTGAAAAATTTATGCGTATGCTTTTCTCAGAGATTTAAGCAGAAGTTTGTACAATGGTAATACAAAAATTGGAACCATTCAGACTTTTGTTTAACGAAATCATATCCAGCGATACTGGTTAAAGCTCTATAAAAAAATTGCTTCACTTCACTTCACTTCAAAGTTGTTCGCAATGAAAGAAAGGCAACAAAATAAAGGTAAAAGCGTGGCTTGAAAAAAAAAAAAGGAACTGGAATAAACTTATTATCATGCTCGAAATTTGACTCGCACAGGACACCATACTTTAAGGCCCCTTATGACATTGTGGGCTTAGGATATAATACAACAGATCAAGTCCACCATTGTTGACATTACGCATCAAGATCAGGGGGAGGTAATAATGGTGGCTCTGGTGCTTAACCACTCGACGCCATCTTTGTGGCGCTCTTGTCGACAGAACAAACAAAATGTCTGCGAATCGAGAGGGTGTCCGGGAGCTCGAATTACTAATCAGAATGGTCGTTGTAAAGGTTTTGCGAGTTAGAACTTACCACTGGCCATGGCCGCGATCCCTCCAGCAATGGCGGAGCTGTGGGCGCGGCGAGTTCTGCTCAAGCAAAGCTGTGTGTTTGCGATGATCCGTCCGACTCAATCAAGTATTGGTTTACCTGTTCAGATAGGACCTCTTGTCTAGTCGGTGTAGATCTGTGTTCACATGAAGAGAATAAATATGGCTGAGACATCGCCATTTGTGCATGTACACAAACAAACCAGATCACGAAGTGCGGTGTTTAATATTCCAAACTACGCATCAGGCTGACAGACTGATAATAAAAATACTGGGTCTGTATCGCCATTTTTATCGTGTCACTGTATTGTCACTATTAAATTGTGGAAAATTATTCACCCTTTTAACCAAGCAAGCAACCAACCAACCAACTAAACGAACGAACAAACCAACCAACCAACCAACTAAACGAACAAACCAAGCAACGAACCAAGCAACAAACCAACGAACGAACGAACGAGCCAACCAACCAACCAACCAACCAACCCAAACCAACCCAACCAACCAACTAACTAAACGAACAAACCAAGCAACGAACCAAGCAACAAACCAAGCAACAAACCAACGAACGAACGAACGAGCCAACCAACCAACCAACCAACCCAAACCAACCCAACCAACCAACTAACCAACCAACCAACCAACCCACCCACACCAACCAAACAACCAACCAACCAACCAACCAACCAACAACCCAACCAAACCCAAACCAACCAACCAACCAACCCAACCACCAACCAACCAACCAACTAACCAACCCAACCAACCACCCACCACCCCAAACCCAACCAACCAACCAACCAGCCCACCCAAACCAAACCAAACCAACCCAACCAGCCAACCAACCAACCAACCAACCAACCAACTGAAAAAACGAACGAACGAACGAACGAACAAACATTAGCGCTGTCGATGCAGATGACAATCAAGAACTATAACAGTTCGATCAAAATATTGTGTCATTCGTTGTGCATTGTGTTTCGTCCAACTACAAGTATATCTCAAAGATTACCTACCTTTTAAGAGCTCTTCTGCAATATCTTCGTTTCTCCTCTGTCAGACATCAGTCATGTTAGTGATGTAGAACTGCGTGGTCCCCCTCCTCTCTCCACTACTACCACTACCCATTTGTCTTACACTAGTAACAAACTTTGATTTGTCAACAAAATTAAGAAAATACCAAGAAAAATATGGCGCTTCATCTGCAATGATAGCCAGACTCTACTTCCCTCACACACTTTTTTTCCATAATATAAACAGATAACTCTTATGTTGCTTATAGTCTAAACCCATGATGAAAATTTTTTCCATGTCAAGATGAAAGGAATAAAAAAAAAATTATAGGGTGTGGGGTACAGTGGAGGCTGCTAACCCGTAACAGCGACGACTAGCCATGATAGCCATGCCAAGGAACACCAACGCTTCTAACGGATCATAGGGCTAGAAGATCAAACTGTCAAAGTTCGGGTGGTTTCTTGCAGCTCTGGGCGGGTGAACGACAAAAGACGCGCGGTCTCTGTACACCAGACATTCGCCAACCGCAGAATCTCCGGCATCACGTCACACAGCGCCAATCAGGCGTGAAATGTCGCGATTTTGTCTCATTCAGCTCGACCGAGAAGCCAAACCTTTTGAATTCTGCATCACACTGGCTCAGACGAGGAGGTCTGCGTGGTTGCGACGCACCTGGCTGGCGAGGAAGGGAGGATATAGGGAGGGAGGAGCAATCCATCATTAGGAAATGGGAGAAGAATTACTTAGTCACAAACAAACAGGAGGCTTCGACGAGCAAATAGAAACACTAAGGAACAGTAGAATAATAAAATAAAAACTGAAGGCTTTATTTTTATAAGGTGTTGAGGAAGAAGGGTGTGTAGCAGTCAAAGAAATGGCTTTGCCTTGACTGTAGGGTCACAGTCACGCTGCCTGGCTAGACCAAAGAGCACGAGGGGCTTTGTGTCCCCCTCCCAGGATAGATGGTGCTTTCATGGAGGCGATGGCCTCCCTACCTAACTCGTGGCGTGGCCATTGCTCCGAGGCGCCTGACTTTTGTCGAGCTTTCTCGTGTCGGACCAGCCACACAGGTGCACACGGCAACTCGCCCCGGGCCGTCTCTTGGGTTCATTCACCGGTCACCCAGCAAGGACCGAATGTTCGACGCTCCATTCTTCCGTTGCACTGCGTTTTTTTGGGGTTTTTTTTTCTCAATGTATTAATTATATACTCCTTTACGCCTACAGGTTCTTTCAGAAATCCTGATAACACCTTCATGTTTTTTTAAAAAATAATTTCTTTTCTGTTCTTCTTATTTGCCAATGTCATTCATATAAAGGTCTATTTCTGTCAGAAGTCTTGGTTAATTCATCTTTTTTCTTTCTACTTTTCTTCTTTTTTTTCCTGTTGGCCAATTTAGGTATGCGCAGGTTGAAGTCTGGTAAGACTAGTCGCGGTGGTCGTAAATATCCGGGCAGGTAATTGCGGGTAATTGCAATACGCGGTCAGAGATTTGTTCTTGAAAATTGCATGATGCAGAATTCTGGAAATGCAGTAGCACAAACAGTATTATAATAATTATTATTCGAATAATTAAATGAGGGACAAATTGCTGCTTGGCAAGGTTGAGTACTCTTCATAAATGTTTGAAGAGCATTCCTATTCTTACCGTACAATTCTTCTAGAAAAATGCTAGCATGGAACAAAAAAAGTAAAAAAGTTTCATAGTCATAGAAACTGTATATTTCATCTTTTCTGTTATATGTCGATCATCCCGGAGAGTGTTCACAGCAAGAAAATTGTTGTCAATCACGATCTCATAATTTGTCTCACAGCTACAAGATGTGACATTGCTGTCCACGTGTCCTGACTTGAGCTGGCTACAGATATTACGAATATTAATTTCTCATAAAATATCACAGCTGCGTGTGCAGTAATTATGTATTGGGTTTCCATACATAACACACGGAACACACTTTTTCTAACATTAACTGCATAATCAATGTTCATAATCAATGGTGACCACGATATTATCCTGTACTAAACACACATTACAATTTTACACAGTATGAAATAAAATTTGTGCAAAATGATTTTTTTCTTTTTTTCTTTCGCTATTCTTATTTTGATATGTTATAATTTCGATACTGTTTCTAATCAGGTGAAGAAACATGCGTGACCATAGTTCCACGGGACTTTTTCAAAAACAGGAAAGGGTTAATCTCGTTCTATATCAGTGTTATTGTTTATAACTCACCTTCTGTTCTAACTGGGAGAGTGTCTGTGTTGTGTTTGCAATGCCCGGAGAGCCTGGCTTTTTCTAAGATATCGCAGAAGTTTACATCATTATATACAACCGAGAAATCACGCTTCTTGGACTTACATTATATGCAGGTTTTTATTTTTTGTTTATATCTTCTGATGTGCTCCTCACCGTTAGCTTGTTGACATTTACTTGACTATGTCCGTATGTGTCCGTCTTGCTGTCAGAGACTTTCCTTTGTAAAGCATAGTAAACCTTCTGCTAAGTAAAGAAATAACCTATAAAATTCATTAATAATAATAACAACAACAACAACAACAACAACAACAACAACAACCCTAGACTAGCCCTGGGAACACAAGAATCGTCACAGCGAATTCACTGGGTGACCTCCTGTTGTCGTTTGTCTCTAAGCTACATTTACAATAGCTTCAGTGGTGAACTGCAAAATGAGAAACATGGATATCGTATTTGGCCATTATCTTAAATTATCACTGTTATCTCCTTAGCAGTCATCCTAATCGTTGCTATATCTTTTTATGCTTTTAATTTTTTTTTTTTTTTGCTGGCGGTCTGACAATATCCAAAAAGGTTTGCTTAAGCTGTTGACGTCTTTGACCTCAGTACGTCTGTGAAGACGAGTTAACCTCGCTGGCAACTGTGTTTCACTATGCTGTTCCGTTCGTTTCGACAAAAAATAATAATAAAAATAATAAGAACCGATGGCTTACAGAAGGACATCACCGTAACTGCCACAAGTCTGGTTCCGCGTTCAGTCAAGCATGAAAGGCAAGGTGAAAAACTTGCCACCCTGGAAGGCAGCGCTGGGACCCACCCTGTGCTTTTTTTTTTCTTTTTTTTTTTTTTTTTTGGAACGCGGCGAATCGTAGTGGGGGGGGGGGAGGTTAGGCGCTGGGGGAAAAGTCACCACAACGGGGGTGGAGGAGGGTGGCCGTCGTGGAAAGCCTTCATTCCCCTCCTTGTGTGGCGACCATTGAGACGAAACGCTAATCTATCCGCAGCTATAATTGATAAGTCCGGGCTGCTTTTCGTGTCCGCGAGTGCGGAAAATCGGTTTTGATGATGCGCTGTGGACTGGTAGCGGGGTCTCCAAAGCACTCTGATGGCGACCAGAACACGTGCGAACCAGATCGCAAGCGTTTGTCCTTCCTGCACCCCGTACCCTCCGCACACACCCACCCACCTCAACGTCGGAGCTTTAGCTTTTCCTCCCCCACCTCCCCCTCCCCTCAGAGCTTCTTTCTGTTCCACTCGGCAATCGTCACCAAAGACACACGTCACTGACTACAGCGGGTCCACCCTGTCCTTCCCTCCAGGAACACCCCCTTGTTCAGACCACACATCCCTACTGTCCCTTTCTCTGGGTCTTAAGGGTTGCAAAAGAGGGATAAGCCACCGGTTTTTGTCGTTAAAGGTTGGATCTTTTCTTTACCCCAACTCTATTTATTTATGTATTTATTTATTTCATATTCAGAGGTCTAATAAAAGATTATTTTGGGCGGCCGGAAGTGGTTAAAAAATAATTAGATGGTGATTGGTATTGACTTTTAGTTCAGAAAACACCAGTTGACGAAGCATAATTGCAGGTTGTAAGCTATGCAGGTTAATAATTGCAGTCCAGGGGACGCTTCCCCTAGTCAAATCATGGACGTGTACAGATGGACTGCTGTCTGTCTGCCAAGACCAACGCTTAGCCTCTCCGCTGTCAGTCTCGGCAAGACTAAACAAAGAATGTGACTAAACCGGAAGCTTTGTACAAGCCCGCCTCGTTTTAGTAGTTAACTGGAAAAATCGTCTGCCAGCAGTCCAGTCATACAAGTTCGTGGTCAAATGACAGCACAGATCGTGCTCACGTGCTAATATTTTGTAAATCATTTTAGATAACTGCTCGGCTTTAGCACACAGTCCCTACTGCTGAACCTTGACACATTCGATTTCTGGATTTCTAGAGGATACAATATAGTTTAATATTTAAGCAACAAATAGTATTATTATTCAATAAAAAAAAACAGACACAGACCTTAAATGAGAATGCAGGTGATCCGTTGTATACCCATGTCGGATACTATTACTTATAATATAAATTTTATCTTTATGTGAGAGATTTACTTTTTGTGAACAGACAAGTGGAGTGGGAGGGCGAAAAAGAGATAAAGCCTGTGTGTGGTTTGAAGTGCTTCGAATTAAGCATAATGTGTGTGTGCTTGAATAGATCATAAAAATGAGAATACTGAGTGAAGATGAGAGAAAGGTTTTCAATTTTACTTGTGGTTCCTTTGTATTATTGGGTATGACATCACCAACACGACCACCACCGCGTCCACCACCACCACCACGTCCACCACCACAACCACCACCGCCAGCATTCCCCACAACTCTCTCTAGAAGACTACCACTTTCATTTCGAGAGCTTATTTCCAAGACTAACAAAGCGAACGACAACAACAAGAAGAAGATCCTCATCCACTGTCTCCTCTCTCTCTGTGGGCAGGATGTGCCCCACATCCACTGCCCCTCGCTCTTCTATTCCTCCACCTGCAAAACCACAGAAACTAGGACTCGCTGCCCCTTTCCCCCCAAATCTCTCATCCGTCCAACTCCACTAATCCTTGCGGGCCTCTCCAGGCTGGAGAATATGTTCGTCATAACACGTCGGATGCAATTGTGACATTTCCAAAGTGCAGCGTGGCCACATTCATCTTGGGGGCACTGCCTTGCCTCTTCCCCCGGCTGAGCCGCCGTGATATCGCACTTCACGCAGGCTCTTGCGCTCGATTAGGCTGGAGTGCAGTGGAGAGGGTTTACGGGCTCGCCAAAACCCACACCACTCAACCGGCGAGGGCTTCGCTCAGCGCCTAAACGAAAACGCATTTGCGATATGTCACAACCGATGGGCTGGTAATGTGAAAAATGAATTCCTTGATTTTGCCCTAAGGGTTTCTCTGTGTTGAAAGCCTCGGGGTCGTCTCGGGGGGTCTGAAGACCTCTGATGGCGTGCCAACTGAGTGTTGCTTTATTTTTCCATTGCCATTTGGAATAACTGCTGCAACCTCCGAAGGACCTCCGCAAAACCCGGTCCGGCGGGTTGTTGTGCGTCCCACCGGGGGGAAAGAACGGTGTTCACGCAACTTCCGGAGGAAAGGAAGACAACCTCGCGCTAGGTCCGAGCACTCCGTTTCTGGACAAAAGATAAAACCGGCGAGGCTATATCAGACTCATTATGGCCGCAAAAGCGTAAACTCGGAGGCAAAGGGATTGCGAAATAAGTTCGGCGAGTGCGTTTCAACGACTTCCTGAACATGAAACAGCGGGTTGAAAACCACCAGCGCTGCATGTAATATTTGCTGTTTCTTTCATCCTGTCGCGCGGAATGAGCTGGTCTAACGGCGCCTGAAAACTGTCCATTGTCTAATAAACGGTCTTTCCTCGCTTGAGCTTTCCCGGTGGACCTAAAGGCGGCTTGATTTGACGAGATGCTTGCTCGTGCAGCACCGCCTGGTATAATGCCATCAATAACAATAGCCAGCCAGTGTTTGGCGCACAAAGCGGACAGTTGATTACGATTCTCTCCCTTTCGCGCGCTCTCTTTCTTTCTGTCTCTCTCTCCTGCTTCTGGCTCGCCTTGTGCTACCGGCTTTCCCTAATGTTCCACCGCACTAACCTGTGTAATGCTCCCGCTTCCGGTGCGAGGGGCTTGTGTAGAAGTGAAATGAGTCGTGTAATCTGCAGGCAATTGCAGGAGGGACGGGCAGGAAGCCATCTCCAAGACCCAGACTGCGATGTGTCTGGGCTCTGACAGCGGGGGGAAAAAGCAGAAGTCTCATCCTGCTTCGACGTCGTCTTGGAATGGACTCCCGTTCCGTCCTTAATTTTCTCCTCTCTCATTGAACAACATTCCTCTTAATTCAGCCCTATGTGTCAGTCTCGGCTCGAATTATTGGCAAAAATATTCCTGGCGTTAGCAGAAGGGCGCGTTGTAATGGCGGGTCTCCAGGACGGTTGATCTCCATTATTCTCCTCTTCTTAAGAAGACAGATGACGAGGATATGCTTCGAGTAAATATCTTTTAGAAGTTAATGTTGTGGGAGATGTCGGTAAAAGCCTGCAGGGAAAGGAGTAAGCCAACTGCGTGTCTGTGGCATTCAAAGGGCTGGAGAAGTGAACTTGTTCATCGTTACAGATACGAGAAATGCAAAACTCACATTCACACGTGCATACGCACACCGACATGAATTCAGTGTAATTATTTCTCTAACATAAACACCACCTTCACACGCACATTCCCCTTACTTCACGAAGTAAAAATGAAAGGACTTCTAAAATCTCATCAATAAAGGATTAGTTTCTGTCATTCAATTGGTCCTTGATCACATCATCTGAGAAAGTAAACAGCTTAATAAAGGAGACAGTGTTTTCTGTTGCTGTTATTCTTTTGTGGTATTGTTGTAGCTGTTGCTATTGTTGTCACGAAAATAG
The DNA here is from genome assembly GCF_003073045.1 of Pomacea canaliculata. Taxonomy (NCBI): domain Eukaryota; kingdom Metazoa; phylum Mollusca; class Gastropoda; order Architaenioglossa; family Ampullariidae; genus Pomacea; species Pomacea canaliculata. Next base: position 12,997,579 of record NC_037597.1, read on the forward strand.
AAACCTTTCCAATGAAGTAATTTGAAAAATATACTTTAAAAAAACAGAATATTGTAACAGACCGTTGGATAACCTGACAAGTCTGTTAGATAGACTGAAACGACTACCACACACAAACACTAAATATGCACAGGATATATGATTTGAAAGTCTTACTTCCTATTGACGCAAGACCCTCGTCCGAGAGATGATTTTTTTCAGAACTCTGCTCGCAAAGACACTTCCATCTTAGCCAGTTATTTCCCTTTCAAGCTTTTTCTGCTCACAAGAACGGACTTCATGAAATTTTACGCTTCGTCGTTTCCCATCGCAATCACATTATCAGTCAGAGAACAACAAAGAGCTTTTATCTGCGATTCGAATTCCTGGCAATTGATTTGTCTTTCTCACCGAGCCAGTACTAAAGAGATTTCTTCGCTCTCGGCTCGGGGAGAAACGTCCTTATTGTCAGAATCCAATTTAATGTTTTCAGGCTTCAAGGTAGCTTTCGTGCGAAGCGGTGTGACAGAAAAATCGGGAGCCGCCAAAAGTGTATTCTATGCCTGTTCTCATTTTTTTACGCCATCGGAGCTTAAGCACAAAGACTGTGAGCAAATAGCATTAGCCGTGCTTCAGTCCCATTTGAACTTTTGAAAGGCGCCATTCCAAAGAAAAATAGTCCATCAGTCACGCCTCATTAGGCGCCGATGACACCAAGCATGACGTCACTTTAAGCCGGGCGGTCAGAAGACCAAGTCACTCTTGCCTGACAGCCATGTTGGGAGCTGCAATTATTGCAATAATGAAACAGTCCTATCAATTATTGCAGTGTTCAGGAAATAAATTCATCCAGATGGAAGGTGGAAAACGCAATACTCGAAATGAAAATCAGCCACAAATTACTGCACGACTGGCCGCCCGCTGCATCTCGGGAAGTTTAAGAGCGTGGGGACTCGCACACTTTTGTTGTCTCGGTTGTTTGATGCATGTGGGAGAAACGAATCTTAATTTACAGTGTGAGTAGCTGATGCAGTAACATAAAGAGATTTTTTCAATTACAGATCATCATATCTTATCACCATGTGACAAAATTCGAAAATTAAAAAAAAGAGACTTGATAAAGAACCATCGTTTTACTATCACGCTTGTGCATGCGTGTGAATATATATATAGGTATGTGCTTTGTATACAAGTCCATGGTCACAAATACTGATCAGTTTCAGTAAATATTGCATGTGTGTGTGTGTGTGCGCGCACGCTAGTCTCCGACTATTCATAACATCTTTATTGTTCTCCTTTTGGATTTAATCGATCTTAAACAACAATGGCAACACAGTGATGGATAATATCCTTACCTATGGCTTAACGGTTCATGCAAGACTTACATGTAAACCCAGGCCTTAAGAACCAGTAGTTGACAGTAATTAAAGCCAATGCTTGCACAATGTCGACTATGCAACAAACTGATCAATCTTTTTATCAATCTCAGAGCTTCTGTCTCGAAAGAAGAGAAATAAAAAGAAAAAAAGTTAAATTGTCCAGGTGTTATCTCTGACTAGAATATATTTTAAATCACAAGTAGAGTTAGAGCCTTGGAGCCCTTCACCCTTTTGAACAACAGAAGACCTTTAATACACTCCTCGTGACCTTCTAGTTCTACAAACAGTCTGAGAGTTTCTCCCTTTGACTACGACATTTTTTAAAAAATGTTCCAGAATGAATTGTACTTTCAAAAACCAACAAAAACAAAACAAAAAACAAAACAAAAAAAACAGAACAAAAAAACCAACAAAAAAAACAAACAAACAACAACGACAGCAGAAAACAAAACCAAAAAATACAACAACAACAAAAAAACCAAACAAAAAAATCAACAACAACCAAGAACAGAATTCGTTGGTCACTGACTAATAACTTCGAAGATAAAGAGGGTCTAATAAAGTGGCTGTATACATCTCTGTACTTACCAACCTCAGAACACTAACAAGCTGACCAACATACAGACCAAACCTAAAAATATCGCTGTCTTTATAATTATAGTCGTAGACCTTCTCCTTACCTCCCCTTCCCCATCTTACATTTGTCATCCTCATCTTTCAAAATCATCGCCACATCTTTCCTTTAGTCTGGAGGTAAGTGACGAAGACCTGCTAGTGGTCTCGTGCGTGTGGAGACTTACTGTCCTGCTGTACTCAGTCCATCGTGACTGCTGCACTCAGTCCATCGTGACTGCCGCACTCAGTCCATCGTGACTGCTGCACTCAGTCCATCGTGACTGCTGCACTCAGTCCATCGTGACTGCCGCACTCAGTCCATCGTGACTGCTGCACTCAGTCCATCGTGTCTGCTGTACTCAGACCATCGTGACTGCTGTACTCAGTCCATCGTGTCTGCTGTACTCAGTCCATCGTGACTGCAGCCTTGTACACGACAGACAGCATGGCGGCCGGCCGAGGCCAGGCCTTGCCTGGAGAGCCGTGCGCTGGACTCATTACCGCGCCAGCCAGTGCTAATTGGTAAACAATTCGAGCCCCAAACTCAAGGAAATGAATTCCATTTGGTGGAGCCGAGCATCTGCATACCCGCCTCTCCATCCTAATAAAGTCGTCAATACAGCGACACTCGGACTCAAGGGTGGACTTCGTCAGCAGCAGGGAGTGAGTTTGGGGACACGGTCTTTTATGTGTGCTCATCTTCCCTGAGGTTAGTAGGCCTGGACTTTCTTATGGACCACATCAAAAAATCCTGAAAACACGGTAGTATTAGCTACTTCTCACTTTGGAGTTTGGGAGATTACGATGAAAAAAGTAAAATATTATTTCGACTTTTTTTTTTAGGGGCTGGGAATTTACAATCGGAAAAATGGTGAATAAAAGAGAGAGAGAGAGGGGGGGAAAGAGAGAGAGAGGGAAAGTGAAATAAAGGCTGGGGAGTAGTGCAGGAAGAAGCTAATATTCCAAAAATAATCGCTGAAAAACGAACTTCATTGAAAGAAATGAGGAGCTGCATGCTTTGTCTCCCTGTTCTCACCCTGACGGCCAGCGAAATCAGGAAATGACAAATAATAACAAAAGAGGAATCAAAAGTAGTCCAGAAAGCATTGAATGGTGGGGCAAAATCTTGTGGAAGTGTTTGGATTACAGAATAAGTGAAATATAAATGCCTGCCAATGAGTTTCTTCTTTGCGATTGATATTGTGAACACCGAAAGCTGGGTCAATAGGTCAATAGGCGTGACGTGAGCTGGCTTACACTAGGGTCACGTTTGTTGCAAATATGTAAAATTTATGTGGCATGAAGACAAAATAGTTCAGTTATTTTTTTTTGTTTTTGTATGAGATCGGATTTCTAGCAGGCAGGTAAAACTAGTGAAAATTTTCTTCTTCATGGTTGTAATTTGTTTAAATGCAAGAGACTACAAGACGTAAATTGATTGCACGTTTCAATTATCCTTGGGCTCCCCTTTTTAAAAATGATGGAGACATAAATCGTTTCCATGTGAGAAATTTTGAACAAAATGACTTCAAACGGCAACAGTATGCAGGGTAGGCTGCGCCCCCGCCTTGAGAACAGAAACTTCAACCAGACTTTCCCTTTTCAATTCTCTCGTAAGATAAAAATTAAACTTGAATTATCTACAGTTTTTTTTCAAGCATAATTTGTCCTAAAAGCCGTCAGCGTCAGTGAAAAGTGCAACACTCGGTGAGAAAACGCCTAACCGAGCGTTCGGCGAGCGAGAATTCTTTTCTGAATTAATGGTGCTGACGCCGAAAAGTGCAGAATGATGACGCTCCACGACTTTCCTGACGTGTCTTCGTAAAATACTGCACACGTCAGCCTTATTAGTTAACGTGTCCTCCCGCTTGACTGAGCGATTTGGGAGAGTTTACACATAAATACTCCTGGGCGCGACACTCCCTTCACAGGCTGCAGTCGTATGTAAGGGCATCTCGCGTTTTCAGAAAGACTTCAATCCGGACGTTTGCAGTTGACATAACCCTGTCATATGCATATTAGCTTTGTGATTCTGTTGGACTCCTGCTTACAGTCGTACGCACCTAAGGAAAAACCACTTTTGTCCACCCGTCAGCGAGGTCGAGACCGCTGGTGGAGGCATATACAGGAAATGTCGCCGAGTCGATGGAAACGAAAGACCCAATAGACAGTAGCGTAGCGAAACTCAAAGTTGCTACCCTTCCACCCCACCAAAAAAAAAAAAAAAAAAAAGAGATGGGGGGGATAGAGAGAGAGAAAGTGGCGAAATGAAAGGGAAGAGGTGGAACAGGAATCGAAGAAATGATTCACTATAAGTCAGCCGTGAAGCGGGAAAGCCACACAGAGAGGGCGGATAACTGTTGCTGCTTGAGGTTTGCCTGCTGAATCCAGCTGTGACAACAAGAGCCTCTGGCGGGCGTTTTCAAGGCGTCCCGCACGACAAACGCCCGCCAGTAAGAGGCATAAAATGAACCCATACAGACTCCAATCAGGCGCGAACGGGTCAGCAGGGGGGAGGAATATCTTCTACTCCGATGGTTCCTTACAGCACCAAGGGGCATCAATCCAGCCAGCAAGTTGTGCTTCTGTCAAGAAAGGGATCTATCGGAATGTACCCTTTGCTTCTGCCTTGGCTGTGCGAGACAGACAGCTTACTCGGCATGAAAGAGCGAAGTAAAATTGATTTCCAAACCATATGGAAGAGGTTTTTTTTAAAAGGGAGTAAGGACGCTGAAAAAGAAACATTACGTTGGCAATGGCGACCAGTTTGATAAAGGACAGAATTTTTTGCTCAACCTTGTCTACCATCGGGGTGCAAATATTGCGACAAAGAGGCGACAACCAATCCAATTCAGTCCACACCAACCTTAGAAAGAAGCAAGATAGTCATTTTCCCAAGCAGGAGACCCACCAAGCACGCAGCCTCATGGAGTCTACTCTTACCCTCCCCGAGAGCTTCAAATTATGAAGACAGAATCATTGTATTTATATAAGCAAACTATACAACATACAAGTCACGTCATATCTCGTGATATCTCGTGAAGCAGCGAGAAAGATCGAAGACACAGACTTCTATGATCTCTGAAGTCTGTGACCGAAGGATGTGTGATGGGAGAGGTTGGGAGGAGAGTGGGGGGAAGTGAGAGATGCGCAGCGTCATCGTGGATGTCATTAGTCTCGTTGACAGGTGAGGATATCGTGCGCGCGGTTTGTGACTGGAGCTGAACTTCAGCTGCAATTTTCTGACATCCGGTCTGCAATAATGACCTGACCCGTTGAACCGATGGACGGCATGCCGGGGTGAAAGCTTCGGCCGCTTATCGACTGAACAGCCTACTTCGGCGGCTTTGTTTGTCCAATATGTCGGGTGGTGTAATTAACCCGGGTACGGATAATTGTTTCATCAATCCTGGCCACGCAACGCCCAACCTGACGCCGGAAGTGGCTTTAGAGAATCTGTGGAAATGGACCTCCATCGGTTGTGCAGACTGACTCGGTAGTGTGAGCCTCAAAATGCGACTATAATGTGAGGGGGACGAAATAACGACATCGATTGCATCGCAAAAAAGAGATTGTGCCGAACAGCTAAGGCAATCGGCGCTCCAAAACGATGACTTCCTTTTATTTATCCCCCCCATTCCCCATTGCCCGTGGGAGCTCGAGGTAGTCGAGGTGAACACCTGGAGCGAAATACGTTAACAACAAACTCACTGATTTTCAGTTGATACTGGTAGCCTGGTCGTAGAAAATGGTGAACGAGGACCGTCTCTTTATTTTTGAATTTCTTTGTTCGTTCGGATCTGACGTTGCACCAACAAAGATAACAAGAAACGAAAGGTGCAGGTGTGTAGCAAATAATCGCAGGAAGCCACAGATTTTCAACGGGTGTGGCGCTATACCGACAGCGCTACCCGGGTTGTTCCGGTCGGCACGTGGTCCAGGCTCGCGCCCTGCAGTTCCGTCAGAGGTTTCGAGTTTCATCAGGCAACACGGGGAGTGCTGCTGAACCTTTAGTGATACAATGAACCCAACGAGATACGCTGTAGGCGAGGTGCTAGAAAACATTATTGCTGTCGACAAACATCGCATCCATAACTCACGATCTGAAGGGGAGGGGGTGGTTGGGGAAGTGTACTCCTGTCGCTACTTAGGAGCATTGAAAACATGGATAGGGATGAACAGGTACCTCCATAGGATAACTGATATTTCTAAATTTTTAAAATTAATTTTTGTTTACAAGCATCCAAAACATAAATTATTGAACTCATCAGCTGTGTAACAAGAGGTTTCTCGAGTTAATGTTAAGTTTCAAAAAGTTTTGCCTCTGAAAATTAAAAGTTGGGGTTGTTTTGATTGCGCTGTAAGTGATAGTTGAGATGGAGCAGAAGACGGGACGAAAGAATGTATATAAAATGCTAACACCTTAAGAAGTTCAGCCCTCGAGATGCTAAGGCTTATAAATGTTCGGCCATCGAGATGTTGAGACCTCAAGATATCCAGTCCATAAAATGCTGATACCTCAAGATCCTCAGCCCTGAACATGTGTTTTCATAAAATATGGTTTAGACTGCCAGACGTACATGTTGGTGTTATGGTCATGTATATGTTCATGTACCACTCAACAGATACTCTATATTGATCATAGTAAAATATAACTCACCACCACCACCACCACCTCATGTAGAACAGACTAGAAGGTTGGAAGAAGACCACTTTGAATACTTACAGTACATTTCTATTATTTACACATTTTTCTGTCTAAAAGGTTCACCATCAAGCTCGATCAAATTTGTGAATTTTAACATATCTTCGCATTATCTCTATTGCCCATTTCATCTGATTGCTTTAAATAACTCATTCCAGTATATTTGTTCTGAAATAATCAATGCATTATTAACGCCAATTGTAAAGGTAATAACATTGAGATTATCACACGTCTATGGTGAGATCACCGAGAGGCCCAACCTGTACACTAGGCAAAGAATAGAAAGCACTACAGCTCGTCTGGGTTTTCATGTAGAAATCCTGGACCCAGACTTTAGAGAAGGAGAGAATGTTTGAACACAGCATTGTTCGCGAAATATTGTAATTTCAAAGCACGATCGACCAGCCTCTTCTCGACCTATGAATCAAGAAGTCAGCAAACAGGTTAACGCAGAAACACATTGTATTCTTCTTATAAAGCCCGCGATTGTTTTCACCCCATTTGCTGCTTTCTACCCCGATCTCTATTCCTCGCTCATTGCTACCCGTCTTGCCACGCTACCCACCGAAGCGCCCACCCTGCTGGTTCGCTTCCTGCCACAAACCTTCCCGAAGGAAGGACAAGGGCTGGAGTGTTGTTGCCCGCGACAGTCTCGCTAAAAGCAGAGTTGTCTGTCCACGTGTCCCTTTGTTTGAACGCATAGCGACGTTGGCGCTGTCTTTCTGTTTTCATCGCCTCCCTTTGAAGGAGTGTGACCGTGTAGGCAAGAGTGTGGCAGGTGACTCAGCCTCGCCTCTTCTCCCCGCCGTTTTCTCGCCACCGTTTGTTCGCAGCCATCTTTCTTGCGCAGCCGCAATGCGAGTTAAGTGACGAGTGGCACTTAACATTTCACTACGAGCATCCCTGGCCCAGGCAGAGCACAGTTCACTTTCACCAACTAAGTAAGATGGATGACTTCAGAGGACCAAGCAGAAGCGATAAGCTGTGTGCAGGGAAAGCTGGCTTATCCAGTCTTGTCATCCGGGGTACGAGAGATGTAGACACAAGATCCAGATAGGACAGGGTCTTCTGCGGCTCTGAAACATTCGGACACATGATTAGCGAAGATGGCATCAAATCTTTGTTCACTCATTTACCATAATGCCGGTATTTCGCAACAGGAGCAGGCCAGGAACATTATATTTCTCAGTAAATCTTTCGATCTGGAGCCGAAGCAATCTAGTTTACGGAATTAGAAGTTTGATAAACTTCGCGCACTCAATCGTATGATTGTAAATGTGGCTATTTGACTATTATTCATAGTTTTTATGAGTTTTTGACTATAGGTCCGCAGGCAGCACTGTGTTGATGTTGATGGTAAACATTTATAGTTGGTATGTTTTCATTTTCTTTTAGCCTTCTTGCCTCATTAAGCTCATGACTCATGAAATATTGAAATTAATTAATTGAAATTTAAAAAAAATTAAGACATTTTCTAACCAGGCGCATTGATGGCTTCAGTGGTATCTCCCTCCCACTCGTTTTATTTCCAGAGCACGATTTAGGAAACGGTAATTTCAAGCCCCAAGACCCTCCACTTGTTAGCTCCACGCTCGAGTGCTTCGTCGTTTCTGTGCAGGTCAAGATGGCCGGTCAGCCAACTGGAAACTTCTGTTCTTCCTCTCGCCGCGGTCTCGACACCTGCCCCGGACACCAACGTAGAAGGCAGGTGAAACATGGTCAACGTGGGACTATACCCATCCCCACTCTTCTCCTGTCTCAGTCCCCTGGCTCAGTGGTAAAGGTCTTGTTACCGAAACACCTCGAATCGCAATGGTAAGGGTTCGTATTTGAAGGGGGCCACAAGTATTTTGCTTTAGAGTTATTGGTACCTGTTCGTTGGGGGAGCAAGTCATCGAGGTAGCAGTTGGGGGAAGCAGATGGTCCATCAACCTTTCTCGTCCTCCTACAGCGAAACAAATGTTAGGCGAAGGCATTTTACTAATAAATCAACCTACCAACATCCACACACACACACTCTATTACTTATACTTCAAGGCGCATTCATTTTAGTTTTGATGTCACATGCAAAGCACGCAGGACGAACGGTTGTCTATTGAGGCGAGTTACAGAAGTAATTTTAAAAGGATCAAGTGCTTTGCTGCAGAAATTGCTCTTGTCAGAAGCTCTTGTCTCAAGTACTGCAACAGAAAGTGGATGAAAATATTAAAAGAAGTGGCTTCAGGGATAACCGCTTCACAGCGGTGCTGGAACAGATACGGGCACACACACATCATCATCATCGTCGTCGTCGTCATCATCATCACCACCATCACCACCACCACCACCACCACCACTTATAAATCCATGTAGAACACCAGAGTTCATTTTATAGGGAGCAGGTATCTCTCTCATGGCCAGCGTCCTGGTCAAGTCCAAGTCATCGCTTCTGGCGAGTTGGCCGCGAACACCAGCTCCGGATGAAGCTCATCTCGCGCTTTCTCGTTTTCGTCACGCCAGGTCACGTGATGGCCGAAGGCAGCCATCGCGTCTGTATCGTTGATGGCCATCAGCTGTACGCCAATGTAAAACCCGCCGACGTGGAGGAAGTACATTCAGTCGGGTACTTGGAGCGCGAAATGAGTCTCTCTCTCTCCCTCCCTCCCACTGCAAAGCTCACGACGAGAATTTGTTTAAGAGATTAAAAAAAAAAAACCCCACCCTGGTCTGTCCTTCCTTTTTTTCAGCTAGTCACGACAGACATATTAGGCCGCATCATCGGTGGCCTATGATTTGAAGAAGAACCTGACATGCGCCATCAGAAAAACGGAGACCGGAAGTTTTTAATGGTTCATGTTCAAACACGTTACTTCCGACAGCACACATTTTGCAAAATCAGATTGCATTTCTTCTGTAAAGGGAAGACAGTTCCCCACACTGAGACCACCCGTGGTACACAGGGTCACAGATGAGCACGTGACACCGTCATGTAAGAGTCTGTTGAGGACGATCATAGACTGGATGTAGTCAAGAAACGGAGGCCATATCTCCAATCATATGGTCCCATCAACCACTCTATTACAAACAGGTACCACTACCTGTAAATAAATACCAGTGCTGGATAAGCTGGTGCGATTTTGTCAAAGAAAGCTCAGTATCCTCATGTCCAAGAAATCTTAGAATCCTAAACTAATTTATGACAAATTTTAAAAAAATCTTTTTTAATTAAAAATTTGTTTGGCATTGAATTTTAAATCGGCAGCAAAAGCTTGACCCAGGGAAATATTAGACACGACAGTAGGGCTAATGCAGTAACTCTCTCTTAATTACTACTACTAATCACTAATAACTTAGCCGATATCACTGTACTGCATCCTCATTTGCTGACAAATTAGCTGATCTCATCACATTACATGCTTGTTTACTAAATACATCAGCTGATCTCACAACATCACATGTTTGTTTACTACATACATCAGCTAACCTCACTATTTTATATACTTATTTACTAAATACATCAACTGGTCGAAGTATGTTGTATCCATATTTCCAGTCTGAAGCTCTGTGTCAGAAACTTCGGGAAGCTTTCCCTGCTTTAACTAAGAAATTAAAACTCTCACTGCAGGTAAGGTGAAGCATTTACAGGTGTGTTTCATCGCTTTCACACACACACACACAAATCCAAAATATAATTTGGAAACAAAACCCAGTCCCAGTGTGTTTGTGTGTCTGTTTTTGTGTCTGTGTTTGTGTGTCTGCTTGTGTGTGTGTGTGTCTGTGTTTGTGTTTGCTTGTGTGTCTGTTTGTGGGTGTGCGCGCGCGCTAGCGTGTGTGTGGGTGTGTCTGTTTTGACTGATTGTGCAGAAATACAAATTTAGTGTTTAATTTTCAAAGCAGGCGTTTCACCATCTTTCGTATTATCATCTTGCTGTGAAAACCCTCGCCATGACCCCATAACGACAGAGGATGGGAACACTACCACTTTATACACCCTACCCCCATAATTCCATCTCTGGTGAGATTTGGTGAATCACAAGCTCCAGGCATTTTATTTCCACGTTTTCATCTTGTTACTGCATTAACCCTTTGAAGATGCTCCTCCGTTGTCTTTGCTCTTGATGGGTCTGCGGCGTCGCGCTCTATCGAGTTTCCTGATTCTTTACTTTGTACCGCTGGCTTCTGGCACTGATGGCTGCATATCTGTCCATCTGCCTGATGCTGCTAATGAGCGACCTCGGCCTCGCTTCACGGCTTCAGTGCCGTCAACGAGCCTCCGCTCTTTGTCCACCCTCACCGACCGCTAAATGCTCTTTGTCGATTTAGCCGCTGGCCCCCGGTGTTGTCGTTTTTGCTTCTTTTTTTTTTTTTTTTTTTTTTTTCACCAGCTATCTTTTTGCCCTCGACACCTTTTCCTGATTTCCTCCCCACGTCAACAAAAGGACACGGTGATAAAGCAGACACCGATGCGCTGGGAGCAGAAAGCCGAGCCCGGTGTTGGCGAGTGCGGGAATGGTCTTGTCGTGTGGACGCCGGATGAGGGAGGGAAAGGATCGTGCACGCACGTGCACACACACACATACACACTGTTCATCTACGAACATATTCATACATGCACGTGCATACACATATTATTCATTTACGAACATATTCATACACACGCGCGCGTACAAACACACACACACACACATAAACTCAAGCAAGCAATCGAGTTAAATAAAAGCCTGTAGCTACTTTATTTATAGAAATGGTTTACATCCTGTGTATCGATCATTTGACCTCAGGGAGACGTAAGAGGAATGAGATAATAACCAGAAAAAAATAATTTGATCAAGAGGGAGGTTAGATATTGCGTGAACAGCTTGATATGCTCCCGACGGTTTCTTCATAATGGATGACAGAGTCAGTCTGCACTGGACAAGACTGTAACTACACAACAGCAGTAAACTAACTGCAAAAAATCGAAGAATTTGGACTGTAAACAAAATGTTAATTCGAAATTTTGCACGCAGACATTGAAATATCTTGATGGTCATTGTAGTCATGGTGGAAACACGTGTAAATGTATTGGTGTTGAAATAACTGGTTTAGTACCTCTCGGGACTTTGGTCGAACAGCTCATGTCTGCAAAAGTCTTGTAATAAAGGCAAAATTGTACAGGTCCAGGTCAGATGTTCATCTGTCTGTTGACTACACAGGACCACCACTGGACGTTGAAAGAGAGACAAAGAAACCTTTTGCTACCTGACTGGGATGTTGCAAAAGTTTTGGTCCCACCTACCAGAAAATATGGTGTATGAGCCATTACTGGGTGTAATATGACATGATAATTGTTGGTCAATCTTGATTTTCGCCCCCATCCCTCCTGGTTCTCTTTTCTTTCTCTCTCTTACTCCCCTCCTCTCTCTCTCCGCTAGGTGTTCCTACAATCCACCTTCTGCAGGACGACTGCCCAGCAATCCAGCAATTTATCATCACTGAAGTATGACACTTTGATGGCTTGTGCCTGCAAGTGTACGTTGTGCCGGCTGTAGCTGCAGGAGAGACTTGTATTCGCTGTCGTCGCTTATCTTATCGAACACAGGTCAGCGCGAGGATGAAAGGAACCCTCGAGACTGCGTGTGACCAGCGCTTGTCCTCCTGGCGAGGGCTGGAGTTGATAGAGACGGCTTGTGACGTGCATTTAGTACTCTGAGCCCTCGTTAGGCCTCTCCTTCACTTACTAGTGATGTGTCGGGGTGTGAATGTGTGCTTATATACACTTGGATGTGTTGTATGTTCTCTCTGTGTGTGCGTGCACGTGCCGTGTGTGCTTGTATGTGTTTTTGCTCATGTAGTTTGTGTGTGTGTGTGTGTGAGAGAGAGAGAGGGGAGGAAGAGTAGCCAGGAAGACGGAGGTATTAAAAGACAACAGTAGATCTCATTAGATGCACATTTTGTCATCATTTATTTTTCACCCTCCTTCTTCCAGACGGAAAATCTGATTGTAACAAAACTTGCTTAACAATACCTAGAGATTCAGCAGGAAATCGCTATTTGTTTTAACTTCAATGTGATAGAAAGAAGAGCAAAAAACAAAAAACAAAAAACAAAAACAAAAACAAAAAAACAACAACAACAAAACAAAAAACAAAACAAACAAAACACACAAAAACACACAAAAAAAAACAAAGAACAAAAAAAACCCCAAAACAAAACCAAACAAAACCAACAACAAACAAACAAACAAACAACAACCATAAACCCCCCATTGCTTCAAGATATTTATACATTCTATGCGATTTATCCGTGCATTACAATATGTTTAGGACCTCAGTTCACTTGTTTACTTTTTTCAAAAATAAGTCAACTGTTATTGGTCGACATTTTTCTTTCTGAAATAGCCTAGAAATACTTTTATTTGCCAAGTTGTGAATGCACGATTCAGTAGAAGCATTAGGAACTAACAACTGTAAGGCTGCTCTGCAAGATTATTTATTATATAGCCTTTTGTGATTCCAAGGAAAATGTGTTTTTTAAATTATTAAGATTTTTATAAAGACAGAAGACAATTTTAATTAAAATTAATTCCCGCATTTCTTTCTTTCTTCCTTCCTTCCTTTCTTTCTTTTTCTTTCTTTGACCCGCACTACTAGTACTCTATAGTATCTCGCTTCCTGTTCTTTTGGTCTTTGTGTTTTTTCAAATACTTTGACTATTTGCATAGTGTATTTGACTCACTAAATTTATGCAAAAGGAGTCTTTTGATAACCTTTTGCTTCTTTTTCACACGAATAAGGCGGGCTATAATTTGTGGAGGTACAAAGGTACAAAGACAGTGCCACAGTTTTTTTGAAAAGTGAGATTCAATGACAGACAGACGGAACATATTAAAGCAGGGTGGACAAAATGAAAGAGCAAACAGAATCATAAACACAGCAAATAACGCAAACAGTATGTGATTTAAGGCATGGTCAAATCATTTTATTAAAACATCAGGTTTGAGCTGTGGCTTTCATTTCACAAAATTTTCAATTTATTTAAGAAATAACAACGCTTCTAGGTGAAAACGCCAACATTGGTCTGACAGTGTCCATCAGGTCAGGCCGACATGATTGCAGCAGACTTCAGGTGAAACCTTAATGGACATCCTGTTTCTCGTTTAACTTAACTATCTTACAGCGCGTGAGCACAAACAAAATGGTGCATTCACCTGCAACATCATACGAACGGTCAAAATATGAACAAGGAAACCAAATCCATGGCTATAAAGACCGTGATATGAAAGCTTCAATTATAAAAAAAAAAAAAAAAAAAAAAAATTGTGCGGGGGTAAGAGAGGAACCGCTCTCGACAAACGCTCGCATCAGAGCCTCACAGACACTCCAGGTATCCTCTACACCTGTCCACATATACATCTAGAGACTGCTGCATCTTGGGACAAAACACTTTGTAGATGAAAATGAGACAATGGAGAGTTTGTAATGTTAGACATTATTTCAGTGGAGAGTTTATGTCAGACAGGTATTCAAGTGGATGGTATAATGTCCGACATGTCTTCCACATTGGAAATAAAAGTAGATGTCCCACCCCCTCTCTTACATCTGAGAGAAAAATGAATGCGGCTATTATTATTGTTAGACAACCAGAGGTGCCAAAAGGAGACAGACCTGGCTTGATTAAATGGAGTAAAAGAAAATTTCAAGTTTGTGTTAGCCGAGAAAAATTTATTTTTCTTTGATTTATGATTACAAAGGCCAGAGAAAGCAAAAGCTGTTGAAAATTGTCTCAAACTACCGCCCTCACTACTGCGGCTTTGACATGATTATAAATAGAAAAGGAAAAGAAAAAGAAAATATAAAGGCACGAACAGCATCTCGTGTTTTGTCTGTCCTCTCTGATTTACTGAAGGGGTGTGTACGGGTGTCCATGATCCACCCGGCCTCGCGCCGCCTGTATTGCGTGTTCTCCAAATATTTGAGACTGTTAAGCTGAGCCGTAAATCCTCCACCCGCTCCTCTGATCTTCGTATCTCAGAGAATGTGGCAGGAGCCTCACTACCACGCTCCTTCCATCCTCTTTGTGTGTGCTCATAATTTACACGAAATCACGAGTATTTATTGATATGTATGTCGATATGTACTGCGGAAAGCCTCTCGTGGTGCGAGTCGATGGCCTCACCAATCAAGCTGTTCGTTTGCTTGTTCTTTCGTTTTCTATTTGAATTTTAATTCTTTGTTAGGCGGAGATCGTTTCTATCGTCTGTTCGTGACAGTGTGACGGTCAGATTAACAGATTATTTTCTTCCAAAACAAGAGATACTTCGCCAAAGAATTTTACTTCGTGGTATTTTAATTTACAAATATTTTAGTTAAATAATATTTATATATACATACATGATTTTGTCAATTCATCAATTTTTTTTTTTGAAGAATGGGCTTTCAGTCCGAGGAAAAAAAGTTTGTAAACATTTTGTAAAGTGGTACAATTTTCAGTTTAGCTGATCTTTGAATTTTTTAAAGTAAAACAAACTGCAAACAGTGATAGTGTAATACCCACCTGAACCTAAATTATCGAGATAAAATTAAGTGAATAGGATAAGTTCGTTTGGGTTATAAATAAATAAATAAATAAGAGGAAAAACGTATTATTAATAAAAGACGAAAGAAACACCTTCAAAGGTGAAACCGATTCTTCTAAATGATTATTTTAAGTTGATTCATTTTAGGTTTTTTAAAATTTGTTTTAGCTTGGGAGAAAGACAATTAAAAAGGACTAAATCATGTTAAGCCATCCAACAGAAATCCTAGCCTGATGACTACAGAGTTTGCCTACGTGGACGCTTGTCAACTCCATTCTGTCAACAGCTACTCACATGGAGGCGACAAGATACTACAGACATCTTGGAACTAGACTGGGGGAAGGTTAAAGGGGATGCTAAACATTTTAGAAAGGTAACGATCATTGTAGACTGTGTAAATTGTGATGATTAAATTGTAATGAAGTTGACAAGAAACTTATTTGCTAGTTGTTAACATATGTATGAATAAATGAGAGACTGAATGTGTAAAATCACCAGAGAAAATATACAAGTTCGTTCTTTTTGAAAGAGCAGTGTTGTGTCCTCCAGCAACGGCTGTACCATTGAATGGTACCTGGGACGATGAAGATGCAAACACAGCAAGAAGCATCGCCGAAGGAGGCAACTTTTGTGCGCCGACTTAGAATTTCAACAAAAACTGTTGCACAATATTGTTTGTCTAACGATCACAACGAACGGTAGGTTTGTCTCTTCATCCACCATGCATCTGATCGTCTGCCCCTTTCTGTTACGGGTAGCATTACAAGAAAATCCATCCACCCACAGGTAGCAGGTCACTGTTACCGATGTCCTGTGACGAAGTTCGTTCGCTGTGAGAAAACTCGGGTGTCTATAACTTAGGGTACGATTGCAACAGTCGAAGAAAGAATCGATTCTTAATACTTGCATCGCCGAATCGAACCTTGACCTCCCAACCCCACCCTCTTTGACCATCCTTCACCGTCGAGTACCGAGGCCACGTGACGAGCATCAGTGACGTCATACATCGCCAGCATGATGTGCTGTTCTGTCTCTGGTCGAAACTGATCACAGTTACGTCAGCTACCAGCATGCTTTGCGAAAAGAGCTGCGTGCACCGAGTGCGTGCGGTTTCATGAGGAGTTGGAGTTGTCTGTTATTTTCATTTTCTCTCCTGAGATAAAGCAGCGACTGTCGTGGCTGCATCAGATCAGCAAGGGAGGGAAAAAAAGCGGTTGCATCACAAACCTGGAAGGAAGATTGCGAGCGCAAGTGTCTGGGTTCGATCTCTGCGCTCTGTGCTTGATGAGACAGGAGACCACGGGTGAGAAGGGACGGCTCTGCTGTAACGAGGTGGCGCCTCTGACGTCGACAGTGTGACGTCAGAGCCTCTGACGTCGCGTGAAATGTTCTCAGCTGCACGTAAAGTCACGTCATGTTACGGCCGCCAGTGCCACCGTCACCACCAGCGGGTCTGTGACTGCATGAGCGGGTGGCTGTATCCGGGTAGCACGTTCATGTTGTTGACGTTAGGCACGTTGAGGTGGTTCATGGAGTTCATCGAGCCCATGGGGTTGCTGTAGGAGCAGCTCATGTTCATGTTCATGTTCATGGTGTTGGAGAGCGAGGAGCCGATGCCGTTGCCCATGGCCTGGTAGGAGCCGAGGGAGGACATCGGCGACAGGGAGTTGACGCCGTTCAGGCCGGAGTTCATGCCCATGCCCATACCGCCCATGGACTGCGGCATCTGCAGGTGCTCCTGGGATTTCATCAACGATGAAGAATTGACGGGCGTCCGTTGACAAGGGATGCCGTCCTTCACCAGCACCGGCACCGCCACGCGGCGCGGCGACGGCAACGGGTTGATGTCCGCCAACCCTTTCTCCTGTCGCGCCCTCTTCAGCTTGTAACGATGGTTCTGGAACCAAATCTTCACCTGCACCGGCGTCAGGCGGATGATCGAGGCCAGGTGCTCGCGCTCCGGCGCCGACAGGTAGCGCTGTTGCCGGAAGCGCCGCTCCAGCTCGTAGGTCTGCGCCTTCGAGAAGAGCACCCGCCGCTTCCGCTTCTTGTTGGACTCGCCGTTTGAGGACTGGCCGTTCTGGGAATCCGAACCGTTCTTGCCTCGCTCAGTCTCGCTCTCGCTGGGTTCCTGTTTGATCGACTCGTTGCTTTTGACAGGTGTGTCAGCCTCGCTTTCGCTGTCGTGTTGCGAGGCTTCGCTCTGCTCACCGGGGCTCCCCACGGAGTTCGTGCCACTGAGGTGACCGATATCTGAAAATTAAAAACAAAAAAGTCAGGTAATGGTGGGATCATTTCTTGACAGCTACAATAGAAGTGATGTACCCGCGTACCGGTTGTATCTGTTTGGCGAGACCGAGACCGTTTTACAAAATATTTTTTTTTCCTAAAATTAATTATGCGAAGACTTTTTTTAAGTAAGCTGACAGAAACCAGTAAGAATAAATAAGTTTTTTTTTAAATTGGGGAAGTAATATAATTTACACATTGTTGAGCGATGAGAATGAGTTGTTACAACATGATATATGAAAGATGACATAAGGAAGAAAAAGGGTAAGAAAGTTGAGCTGCTACATTGTGATATATGACAAAACGGTTAAAGTATACCGATGACTAAAATTACTGAGAGGAAGAGAGGCTGAGATGCCATGGGACAAACAGAAGAACTACTTCAATGAATTGCTAATGAATACTGATCGTTCCTCTTACAGGAGACATCAACAATCATATGCGATAGTTTATTACACAAAAAGTAGAGATAAGCGAAAAGTAAAGTGTGTCGTAAAACATAAATTTGTTTTTCCTATGCCTCTGTGATTTATTTGTAGATTGTTAGTCTCCCTCATTTCACAATCTTAATATTTTTTTCTGAAACATGCCGCGCACGAACAAGCACACAAACACTGTAAGTCTGTAAGTCTGTAAGTCTAGGGATGTGTGAAAACAGGCTTCTGTGTGTGTGAATGTGTGTTTCAGTCAGTGGACAGGAAGATGTTTGGCTTTGGGAAGGGTTGAGGGAGGGACAGCAGTATTCATGCTGACTGTGAACAGCGTTCACATTCTTTGCTTTATTATGTTTTGAGAGGTGGCTTCCTATGCCAGTGAGTGTGTACGTGCGTTTGTGTGTAAGTGTATGTGTCAAGGTATGTGTATTACTGGGACTGTATTTGTGTGTGTTTGTGTGAATATATACCCGTAGGTGCTTTTGAGCATTCGTGTGTATATAGGCGCGTATGTGTGAGAGCGGGTCTTTATGTGTGTGTTATCCCATGTGAGATGGTGTGTGTATATATTTATATATTTGCGAGCGTGCTTGTGTGCATGCGAGCGTGTTTGTGCGCGTATAACTGCGCTGTCACAACTGCATAACCTGAGGGGAATATGTGGGTAAACACACGTGCTCGGTGCAAACTCGTACCATCCCAGTCCGTCCGTGAAAAACTAATCTCAGAAAAATAGCGCAACAAAAAGCACCTCCAAATGTGATGAAATATTCTTTCACCTCTCGCACGTGAAAAAATAATTTCTACAGCCCCTCCAAACTCGGCTACTGGACCTTTCACGTCCAGGTAATAAAGTGGAGCTCACACTGAATGAAAACGAAAATGAGTAACCCCCCCACCTATTTCAAACAAAACTCTTCCTCTTAGGACACTCTGCCCGGCCCCCTTTCACATTCAAGTTTACTTTATTCAAGGGCTGAATGATCAAATGTGATCAGTCTCATGTCTAAAGGCCTTGAGAGAAGGTCTAGAGCTGCGCCAAACCACAGCTATAGCCATGTGTAGAGCAGCTTTACTCACTGGCTCTCTCGAGGCCGCCCTAAGAAAGTAAGTAGACAATGCTCGACCCAAGAGCGGTCGTCGAGGCGCGGAGAGGAGCAAACGAGGACTGTTTGCCTTCCGTAAAATCATTGCCAAGAGGTGAAAGACTTTTCGGCTGAATTCGCCGCTCGGGAAGGGCTCGCTAGTTAATTCGACAACCCTAGCAGAAGGACCTGGCAAACTAGCTAGTCGTAGGTCATGTTTTTCTCGCTGTCGAGCAGAAGGGCCGGCCAGGGGACTGTAGCCCGACGATGGGGTAGAGGGAGTGGTGGTTAATCAGTTGGGTAACCGGTCATTTCCTGGACGCCTATCTGTTTGTTGTATTTGTTATCTTCGACGTACTCATCAACATCGGTGGATTGGAGTGGCTTTGGCCACGACATCCTGCACGGACAAATCCTATATCTATGTATAGACATCACGACACACGTCCACAGATGTAACAGTGTGTGTGCGCATGCGCATACGCCGTTTCAAAATGGCAGAGCTTTTGTAACTTCTATTGTATATTTATTTATTTTTTTGCTGTTGTTGGTAATGTTGTGCTGCTATTAAATTCTGAAACTCGCGATATATACAAATACTTGCATGTAAGCACTGGTTCTGCTGAGAATACCTCCATACTGAAGAATACCAGCTGTCATGATAACCCCAGATCTGATCTCGTTAAGCAGCAAGAAAGTTATACATTTCTGACAGTTAAATAACTGACAGTTGAAGGTACGATTTACAGATAATTTGCTAGAAATATGCTCGATATTTTAAATGTCGCAGAACGCGATGATGACAGACCGTGTGCCCGACATGTCGCAGGAAGCGGAAGAGGACGCGACAGAGGAGCAAGTCGCGCGGGCCTCAAACCACCCTTAATCTTGCAAGCTCGCTAAAAACTTCCACAGACGCATCCTCGGGTCAGGACAAGCAGGAAACCAGATGGCCATCGCCTTGCCGGGGAGTTTAAAGCAATCCTTCAGCTTTGATCCGGCACCTGTTTCATGTTGCAGCACATGGTGGCCCGACTGACTATTGTACTACACATGTCCAGGGTCTTTGTTGCAAGATACCCGAGAACAAACCAGCTTAGAAAGAGTGTCATGGGTGTACAGATTAATTGTTCAATGGTTTGGTTATTATGAAAAGCAGAAGAACTTTGTGATTGTTAGAAGGATGTTATAAGATTTCAACAGTCTTTTGCTGTGCAGACAAGTTAGTTTTGAAGACGGACAGTCATGGACAGGACACAAGCAGCTTGGCCACTGAGAAAGCAGAAGAAAAGCGTGAACGGAATCTTACTGTTATGCCAAAAAATATTAAAAAAATATATAAAAAACCAACAACGTTTGTCAGACGTATTAAAACTGGCACAACTTCAATGCTGCCTATCTGGTTTGACACATCAAACGACACAGAACATGACCCTGTGCATGACACAGGACACAGAACCAGTGGGACTGCACGCGCAGTGGACGCTGTACGCATGCGTGCGTTGTGTACAAAGCCAAGCAAACTAGATCAGACAGGAAGCAGTTAAATATCCTGTAGCCATTTCCTCCTACAGCCAAGAACTCTAAGAAGATTAACCGTTTCAAAGTTAAATAGCCAAAGACCTCGTTTCTGACACTGATGTCGGCGTGATTATTTTTTAAGTGTGATTTGAAGATGTGCCTACGTTTGAAGGCTTGAAGCTCTTTCAAAAACATGAGGGCGTGTAGTATCAAAATTGTTCGCTTTCAATGTCCCCTCCCTAAAAGGGTTAATTGACAGAACAGTCTGCATATAAATGTCACAATGTTATTATCACGCGGGCCTGTTTAATTAAACTTGGTGCACATTCAGCCAAAGATGGTCCAGCCCTGGAAGTACAGGAAGGGTTAAAAAAAAGCAATAACTTCAGAGATTAAAATTGTCAATGCCCCTTGAAAATACTGTGCTTTAAAAATGTTTCATCGACTCTTGCTGGTATCTAAATGTATCTTTAATATAATTATGAAGTGCATTACATAAGGACCTCCTGAATTGAAACTCGTATGAATTCACCATGCGCGTGTGAGGCACCCACAGAAAAGCTAGAGCATGTCCTCACTTTGGTTATGGCTTTGATTTTAAAGTCACGTGCTTCATTGAACGTCAATAAATTAGGTTGTGACCCTCGCCAACAACAGGGACAAGCTGTGAATGTGCATCCACACTGCAGGCATGGGCGTAGTCCGGTATGGCATGAGCTGATATAATTAAGAGACAATGTGGGTTAGACATGAGCTCAGGAAAAGAGACATTGACCTGTTCCTGTGGAATGAAAAAAAAAGTCAACTCGAAATTCTTGCTTTCATCCCAGGCTAATAATTTTGATGGCTGTGAAGACCCGCTAAAAGAAGAAGCCAATGTTGTTCCAGAATTTTAAAAAAGTAACGGTTTTTGAACGAATGAATGAATGAAAATCGCATAGCTAAGTGAATAAGTGTTGATAAAAAATATCATGCATCAACTTTTCTCTCACGATTATATGTCACGATTGATACTGCCACGGCATCTAGAGCAGGGGGATGAGATGGACGAGACGGGGCGTGAAGACACAAGTGCCAGCGATGCTGATGATTTCACTTAGTCACTCGATTAATAATTTTATCTGTTCCCCAAATTAGTGAAGCTTCACAGGATTTTGTATTTTGCTTTATTCTCTTTTCTCTTCCTTCCCCTTTCACAATTTTCTTTTGAAAGTCTTTGAGACGAGCGACATCTTTTCAAGCAGCGTGACTAGTCTTTGAACGTTCAAGAATTTGATGTTCCTTAAATATCAGCTTCTTTTTAGCCTCATTTTCACCTTTGCAAAGGTCATAGGTGATAAAAAAAATATTTTGGACAGCATACACAGTTGATTATTAAATGATATTATAACGAAGCGCTTCTTTTAATGCGTGGTCCATTATAAAACAAAGTGAACTTTCATCCTAAAATTCATATTATTTTTGTCCCAAAACCCCAATTTTTTTTATTTATTAATTTTTTTTGAAGCCGGTCAGACAGTTCATGCCGACAGCTGTATGCCATGTTACGCATTACACACCAGCAATCTCCAATGGCCTGTCGCTTGCTCGGAGGCAGCGATCCCCCGATGACAGCGCTCAAGAAGTCGTTTAGATAAGAGGGCAATAGTCTTGTCGCTGGACTGCTGTTGAGTTAAAATGTACGAGCTGTTTTACCCAGGGCCGGGAAGTTCCTCCTCTTTTATGGCTGTCGCCAGATCTCTTTGAGGTGAACGAGGACAAAAAGTATAAAGGACAGGTCTGTCTTTTAGGTCTCTCGCCACGTCAACGAGACTTTAGTTTAGGGCAGCCATGCGACCTGTCTTGCCGGAGTGGCATTCAATAAGACTCGCCGCGGATCAGACGCCAAGTTACGCGGATTTCAGCCGTCAACATTGTTTTACATGAAAGCAATTTAGAAAATTTCATTAGCACAACGATAAATGATGATGTGGACACTGTACGTCAAGCCCCTCGCCGTGATGACAGCCTTCGGTCAGGAACCTCGTCTTCGCGAAGCGCCTCCTTTGTGGACCTGATGGTCTCGCTCATTCAACACACGATCGTGGCAATTATATAACTGGTGATATGTTTGCACGTGACACAGCGGCTGACGGAGCTATGATAATGAACTGGAAGTGGGGCTTGCTGGCTGATTGATTAAAAAGACCACCACCTCCCCTACCAAACCCTCCTTGCCGTCAGTTACGGAATCAAAACAGGCTTGACACACCGTATATGTATATCAGACTAACTCAAGGTAATGTATTATTAGCTGGACGTGGAGGAGAATTTATTGGTTATTTTGTATACCGAAAACAGAGAAGCTAGGGCAAAACAAATAAATCAAACGCTAAGTAAACAAACGAAACTAGTTAAGTTAGCGATGTTTGTTATTTATTGACAACCCAGGAAGGCTTTTCAAAGGGAAAGTGAATACAAAGTCTTGAAGACAAAGATTTTATTGGCTTTAGGATAAATATACTCTGTAAATATTTTGATTCATCTTTTTTTGTGTGTCCAGGAGTTTTCATCTGTTTTCAGGTCTGGCACTAACTGTAACAACAGTCAACCGGCGTTGGTCTCACAGTTCATCCAGTTTATTGCTAAGTGACCGATGAACTGTCTCTACCCTTACTTATCTAAATATTTCCCGACACCACCAGAGAGAATGTGAAACAATCACAATTTGCCACGTGCCGTGAAACCGCAAAAGAAGCAAAACTGCTGTGCAACTAATCACCACTAACAGCAACAATCAAGAATGCCGCCATGTCACGAGAGGCGGCGGAGGACGAGGAAGCGGGTTTGCACAAAGACAACACTTTCTTGGTCTCTAGTGTGTTTAGTCACAGACCCACTCCATCTCCGTTCTTTCAACAAACACTATCGGGAAAACACTTTTTTTTTGCTGGCGCCGAGGCGGTACTCTCTGACAGGCGAACCTCTTTTGTTCACAAATCGATGTATTTTGCCCGAGCTCGCCTCCTCCATGTAATCTAAATTCAAGCATCGCGCACAACAACCCGGGGTAGCCAAGTGAGCTCTGACATCCAAGATCTCTCTTGCCAGCTTCTTCCTTCTTTCTATTCTAATGTACTTGTTTCTCTAGACTACCTTCTGTCCCATTAATTCCCTCACCTCTCTCTCGCCCATCTGCAGAAGACATTCTATGTCACATTTCAAACAGATATTAACTCTTTTGCTATTTTAAAATTCTTATGGTAATATTAAAAATTATATCACTGTGAGATAGAAATAGAGGAAACTTAAAACACAGTTGTTTGCTTTTTACTTATTTTACTTGTTTTTTGTATACAGTGGAAAGAGATGACGACGATGACTACGACCATGAATGCTCTCAGAGTTCAAATTAATACTAGTCTTCAAGTGAAAGGAGGGAAAGAACCACTATAATATCAAGAAAATAAACACCTATCACAAGAGTCCATTAGTCACGTGGTAAACATACGTGGTGGTGGCTCTGATGGTGGGTTGTTGTCTGAGGAGAGAGCAGATAGACAGACGGGAGAGGCACACAGACCAGCACTGGTCAAAGGACCCGCACAGCCAATATCAATAAAAGCAAATATTGACAAATATTGATGATGCTTGCAGCAGAGAGGTCACTGTTGGTTATTGTTGGGCTTAGCTATGATTTGCTGTTAATGAAGCTTCCAATAGTTGATGTGTCCAAAGGATCAGACTCAGCCTAACATTCAACTAGAAAATAAAATGTTATGGAGCTAGGATTTTATGTGGGGATGTGTGAATGATATGTTGATGTTATTTCGCTGCTGAACATGTGTTCTTTCAAAGTACTATATTTAAACAATGGGCCTGTCTCTGCAAAATATACTCGCACTTCCGCACGCACAATAAACACAAATATACAAATTCTTACCACTCTCTCTCTCACACACACACACACACGTGCACCACATGCATAACACACGCACCTACATACACGACACTCAGGTACATTGGAACCAAGAGATGAGAGATGGGGAGGGAGCAGAGAAGGGTGACACAGTCACAGACAGAAATAGTGACAAGAGAGAAACTGAGGTTTGACTTATATATATACTTATATATATATTTGACTTATCAGACTACATGTGCGCTGACACTGACGCCCACCATCGATTTTTAATTGATTTTACCCAATAAAGATTGATATTGTACGACGGAGATAAGAACAATTATACTCATCGTAACAATGCTTATGGATGATGGTGAGTAGATCACTGTTGGAACAGACTGTACATAATTTTCAATCAGTTAAAACATTCATTCTCTGGCATGGTCTAAAAAAAAGGAGAAAATGACCTACTTTTATAAAACTTATTTTACATAGGTGAAAATACTTCCATAATAGGTAGATTGCTGAATGTGATGCTACTACTACTACTACTAACAATAATAATTATCATCATCACAGTAAAGGTTGTTGGATGACGAAGAATTGATTTCCATATATTTTAAAAGATTGTAAATTAATTCGAGGGTCAGGGACATCTTTGTGAAAGTAAAAAGTATACACGGAATAGCATAGATAAATAAATGGGCGTATGGATGACTAGGTGGTACAAAAGATTTACATTAATGAGGTGTGGAATAACCCGAAAATAAAAATACTCAGCACATGACTAAAATATAAATTAATAAATAACATAAGTTTTCCAGTAAAACTCTGCCATGTCTTCAAGCCACAGGAAACCACACAACGTGCAATGTATGTTCGTGCTGAATATCAATCTGCCTGTTGTCATGGTAACGAAGGGGTTATGTCACTCACTAATTAACAGGTGTACAGTTACAGCAGGTCACGTCTTCAGCTCCTCGTGACACAACTGACCGTTTCTCTCTCATCTTGTTCTACACGTCTCTACATTTCCCGCTGTGTCCACTTCTATTATCAGCAAACACTAGACTTCTCACATCCACGAGTTTTATTTCATTTCTTCATCTTTATACTCATATGATTTCTGGTGGAGTGTTTTCGTACTTATGAACTGGGGTCGTATATTTTCTGAAGACTTTTGCTGAAGCACACTAGCAACTGCTATTACCGGTATCTCGATGACACAGCACACGACTGGCCATGACATGAAAAGACCACAGCGATAAAACACACTACAAGAGATGGGATGAAAATGATATTCCCTTCTTTGAAGAAAAGAAAGGAAGAAAGCTATTCTAGCTTACTTTTTGATATTATATGTTTAAATATTCAAAAATGTAAACAGGGAAATTTTATTCTTTCGGAAATTGCTGTCCCTGAGATTTGTGTTGTGTGTGTGTTGGTGTGTTTGTTTTTGCGTACGCGCGCGCACGTGAAAGAAAGACAAAAGAGAGGTGACAGTGTCGATTGTGTGAAATCACTGCTAGCTTTATACTATTTTACATCCTCTACCCCGGGTACTTATCTGTCTCTTCCGTCCCACTCCTTCCTTCTCTCCTCCTGTCTGTCCCTTCTCTGTATGTATGTGTGCACGTGTGTGCGTGCGTGCCAGAGAAAGATTGAATCCCTCATCTGTGTCGGGTTGTTATCACATGCATGACCAACTGACAAAGATCGTGACCTTTGGGGTGGCGAGCTCAAATACTAAACTAACATTTTCCTTGCAGCCAGTGTTTTCATTCTCGACAGATGCACTCTAACGGTCAATATTCATAACAAACTGGTCGCTTAAATAAATTTTCCTCGCAGGAATAATCGCTAATTTAGAGAGGATAAAAGAAATCGGAAATGGTGGGCGGAGTGAGCATTGTTTCAAATGGCTTTTAACGAATAAAATGTGGATATTATATATTTTTAAAAAATAGCTAGTGAGTTTAATCATTTACTCTCTACATTGTATTATGGAAAATATAGAGTATTTAATATCAAGGTAGATATTCCGACAAAAACTAAACCCTCTTGGGATTACATGACAGGACTACAAAACAAAATTAAACTAGAGATGTACTGTAGGTGCAGGTTTATCTTTGATAAAAAGAGACTGAAATAAATAGAAAAAAAAATTAGGGAAAATTGAAGGAAGGAAATAAAGATTGTACACGTGCATTCCTTAGAAATTTCACATATTGAGTGGCTTTCTTGTTATCAAGTTTGTACAAACTACAACTTCACTCTGTCCTAGCTTTTCATGCGGGTTCCTCGAGCTTTTCTGTCTGCCCGCTTGTGCGCTTGTCTGCCTGCGTATCTGTCTGTCTGGCTTCTCTGGTCGCGTATGTCTGTTTGTTTGTTTGTTTGTTTGTTTGTTTGTTTGTTTGTTTGTTTGTTTTGCTCAAACATGGTCGATACAGTAATATGGTCACTCTGTCACGCTGTACTCACCGGGCGAACATTTGACCAAGCTTGGCAAAGTATTTACTTGACAATTAATATAAAAACTGTGCCAAATCTTTGTCCATGTTTGTCCTATTAGTCTTAAGGTTTTTCCCATGTTTGTCCACGCATCTTCGCCTGACAGCAGCGAATACAGAACTATTCATTCGCAACGTTCGCAAAAGTTGAACGCAGCAGTGAGTAAAGTGAGACTCGAAGAAACAAAACCTAGTTGTTCAATGAGACCTGTCACACGTAAGTAATAAATGCTACATTACTAATAATTGTCCATCGGGTGGGAGGGAAGATGAGAAAGAAAAAATTAACCAGAGGCTTACTCAAAAGTGTTTTGTGTTACATGCACTTCAAACGTAACACCACGTATCTAAAACAAACTGTTAGCGGAGAAGCTGGGGCTATTTCAGAACCTCCGACTTCACTCAGAATGCAAGAGAGACTAGGAAAACAACAACAACCACGTAACCATGGTGAGAGAGGAAACTTACGTCCGTACTGCATGTGGTCGTTGTTCTGGAGCCAGCGGGTATACGGGTTGTCGTTGGCGTCGTAGAAATGACTGACGGCCGCCGACAGGTCGCTGCCCACCCCTCGGGGAGCCGAGAGGTCGAGGGAGCCGTCACCCCGAGCAGGAGATCCACACGGCACCACGGTTCCCTTTCCTTCTGGTAGGTCCAGCAGCGTCTTCATGGAGAAGCTGGTTCCTTTGACGGGATTCATTTCCAGCGAAGTCGCCATGTGGGGGGCCACACCACGTCCTCTGCACGGCTCGGTAGTCCCAAACACACTCCCAGGTGTCCGGTCTCCACTCAAGCTATTTTCTAGCCACAAAGTTTTAGTCAGACGAGGAGGATCACTTCAAGAGGCAGCCAAGGGCGCGAAGCATAAAGATTTCTGGGAGGAGCCACGCTTACTCGCCAGACGCCCGCGTGCGTGTGCGCGTGTGTGGGTTCTCTTCCTCTCCTTGGAGAAAGCCAAGGCGCCCAATAACAAGCCCGATATTGTTGGGTAAGTCAACAACACATTTGCGACACGAACAATTCGATTTCCTGTCATGAACTGACGATGGTTGAGATGCCAGTCCTCCCAAAAATTTTTAAAAAAAAATACCACACACACAAAAAAAACCCTTGAAAGTCTATGAACAACTGGAAGACATATCTTGGCTGCAGATCGAACCTTGCAAGACCCTCCTTGAGTTTGGCAGAGTGTGGAGGAAGCTTGTCACAGACGAAGAAACTGTCCAGTGAAACTGACACTGTCACCGCTTCTTTCCTCTTTTCACGCCTCGCAAGTGTCCGCCACTACCACCGACAGCGTCCTCCGACTGAAAGCAGGCGTTGGACTGTGCTATGCGGCCTTTGTACGCTTATCTCAACCATCCCTCGCTCCGGCTCGCCGAGAAACTGCCGGCAGAGGTAAGCGAAGGTTAGCCTTAATCTCACTTCTTTCTCCGCAGGCGTATCTCTGCCACGACTTTTAATCGCTTAACTTTCAATTTGCTTCATCGATGAGCGCGCGCTGGTTGGCTGCCCCAAGACGAAGCCCCGCCCATCTTAAATTTGACTGACTGGCGGTGGGCGTGGCCAGCGACGCGGGGCACAGCGCAAATGCTTTTAATCCCCCCGTACAAATGGGTGCTCCGATAAGAGAGAAGTGTAAATAAATTTTAAATGCGTGCGGCAGACTTCTGAGCGGTGGCAAATACAAATCGCTCAGCCAGAATTTCACAGCAAGCTTGTAAACGGTCGGGACAAGGAATGCAATGGTGGTCCACGACTTTTCCCCCCTTTGCGTTTCGAAAACAGAAAACATCGAAACTTACCTGCCCAACGTTTTCAAAAAAAAAAAAAAAAAAAATCCACATCAAATAATGAGCTTACCGCAATAATCCATTTTAAAAGAAAGTCTGTCCTCTGGTTTTGACGGTTAAAAAAAAAGTAATCACTGGTCTACCAACGACCAAGAGGAAGAAGACAGAATGCTAGACAGTGTTCTCTTCTCTCGATCTGCTCGTGCCTCTCAAAGTGTCCCACTTCACAGCTACTCTATAACCACTTCAGGTCACGAGAGTTGCCGTTCTGGGCGCTGCTCTTACTCGCCCCGCGCTCCGGCACCTTTTCCTAACTTCTTCAAACAGCTCTTCTCCCCCGACTGTCCTCCACTAGGAAAGAGAGAGAGAGACACACACACAGCCCTCGCCGACAATCTCCATACACACCCTCTGACTGACATACCTCCTCTCACTGTCCGTCGCTCTCTGTCCTGCAAAGCCCGGATCCTCCAGCGATCCAATGAAGACCATGGGAGGAATCTTTGTACAGGATAAATACTCACTCGGGAGACGTGAAACACCCGGAGAGTGTCTGTATTACCAGCTAGGGACTTCTGTAAGTGTAGAGTCGAGTGTGCGACTAGGAACTACATTCACTCGCGGAGGATTTTTTTTTTTAACGTACAATTTTTACAACAAAGGAAAATAAAATAAGCGCATTGATTTCTGTTTGTGTGATCGCTTGTGATAATAACATATGCAACGGCATATGAACGATGGCATGTGTGTGTGTGTGTGCTTTCGATCGTCATCAATAAATATTTCACCATCGCCTTAGTTCTTGCTTGGTTTCCGATTCAAAGACAGGAATGGCAGCTTTTTTAACATTGCAGGCGTCACTGCAGACGAGGACGGGTGCTAACCGTGCGTGGCATCCGCTACAGACAGGGTAGGTCAATAAAAGGGTGGCTCTGTGTTGCTCACACACACCTGCAACCAAAATGCACCCAAGTCTTCGGTGTCAAAGTTCCAGGTTTTGACAGGTGAAGTGGAGCGAAACAGTTGGCTTGGTCATGGATCATGTGTTACCTCTAATGTATCACAGCTGGTTATAAACGAGCCAAAGCGAATCTTTCAAGGATAAACATGGACAAACCTTCGACCAAGCTTGGCAAACGTTTATACGTGAAGTTTATACTAAAAATGTTTACTGTTGATTTGCTTGAAGCTCCTGTAAAATCTGTGCCAAGCGGGGACAAAGCTTCGTCGATATTTATCTTGTTAAGAACAATGTCATCGCTAAGGACGCAAACTTTTCTAGGACAGGATCGAACCCCGCGCTTCACCTTCTGTTAAAAAGGACCAGCAGCCTGCTGGCTACATTTTGTACATTTTGTAAACATCCACATAGGGTCGTCCCCACAGCCTTCATAAGAACATAATGTGGAAGTAATGGCACATTACAGGAACAATGAACAAGAAAGATGTCTAGGATATGTGAGGTGACTGAGGTCACATGACCATTAAGACTATATCGCATTTATGCTTTCTACATTTGTAGGCACCCACACATTTATGAATACCCATGTGCGATAAACTGTGTTTCTAAGTTAAAATGAGAAAAAGACCATTTCATTTTATTTTTCCATTTGAAAATTATAGAGGCAGCAACGAAACTATTACATATAAAATACATAAAAATAAGAAATAATTATTGAAGCAGAAACAAACAGAACAGAAAAAGTTCCTCTACAAGAACTGACACCTAGGGACATTGGTCATTCTTCCCACTCATGGAAATGAACGAGAAAGACCTGGCTGATTCAACTGTCAGATGATGGAAGGTAGTGTTAAGTAAGGTTCTGTAGTCTACCTTCTAACAACTATTAATTGAAGAGACACATACCTCAGTAAGCGATCCCTGCAACTGGTCCTCGGCCAGTCAAGTCGGTCGTGAGATGGAGGGAGTTGAGTGAGAACAAACAGCGAACTGTCAAGTATGAAATTTTCCTTCAGGAAAATTTGTTTCCACCCACACAAACACAAGTTTTTCTGTAAGTACTTTCCCCCCTAACACTGCAGTAAACAAATTTCTTTTCCTAATAATCGAAACCGCCGGTAGTTTTCAGTCCACTCTCACTGGAGGACGAGGTTCGAGTCCGGGAAGTCTGGCGCTACAAGACTTCTGTTAAATCATTCGCTGTGTGAATAACTGCCACTTGGAGATGAATCTGTATTTAATCACCAACGAGGAAATGTAAGGAGAGGTTGTCGTCAAGCAGCTTCCTTTACCCAAGCACACTTGGCAGGGTTGTTTGATGTCTGTCACAATCAGGACCGGACGTCTCCTTCAACAACGACATTTTTCTCACCTGCAGGTTTTCTGATGATGGTCTGTGAAAAGAAAATGCTAAGGAACTTTTCAAAAAACGAGGAAAGTCTTTACATTACAAGAAAGAAAAAAAGAAGAAAAGAGAAGAAAAGATGTGAGTCACAGTGTTTGTGCCAAAATTCCACTCTCGTGGGCGGCAAAGACGAGGAAAACGGGTAAACAGTGTGAAGTGTATTTGTAGTTAATGATCTCGTTTTCAAGAAACACATTTTTCCAAATGATTTTCGAGAAATGCTAGTTGGGGGGTTGCGATGAAGGAGAGATCCAAGATAACACCGAAGGCTGAGCGAAATCTTTTAAGACATCTTGTGGTGAATATCACACAATTAGTTTTGAGGAGAGTTCTTTAACTTTTTTTTTTTTTGACGAACATTTCCCTAAATATGTTTGTTTGTAAACTTTGTTTCCTGAAACATTCTGTTTTCTTTCCATTTTTCTGCAACAGATTTTAATCATGCAATCTACATGAGGAATTCTGTTGTTTTTTATTATTGTATATGCATTCATATGTTTGTTAATAAATAGAAATTTAAAAAAAAAAAACAGATAGCGCATTAAGTGAAAAGTTGCACAGTTGAAGATTTAAAAAAGGTAGAAAAATTACAAAAGTACAGGGTTAGCAATAATTAAAAAGTGTGTTTACCAAAAATTGCAAAGTCTGAAATAAACTAGTCACATAACTGCCGTTGAGAACTTTTTGTGGTTCGTAAGCCTTAAGAAAGTACACAGCATGCAGAGCTAAGACTTCCGACTTATTCCTTGCTATTGCGCAGCATCCTGCGCTCTCGGATATGACGTCATGGGGTCTTGAAGATTCTGTGGTACGTCAGGTTATTTATAGCAAAATGCTTGTCACGATATGTAGATCATCTGGCTTCGACAAAGATCGGCTCTCAGACAGCCTTCACAGATTTTTAAAGAAAGATAACTCTTATCCCACCGGGAGTGGGTGCTCTCGTCGCCGAGCGTGGAGGCAGGATGTCGTCTGCTTTGATGACCTCAGCGTGTCCCAGTTTGGAACGGGAGGAACATTTTCCTGAAATGGTGTATCGCCTCCAACAGAGATAAAGATTACCCCCCGACCCCCTACAACCCCACCCTAACCCCAGAAAATCTTCGATTCTTTAGGGATTGTGACGTAAAGGCCTGTTAATGAACGCACCTCTAGTCAGGGGAACCTCCCGTAACCGAGCTTTACCTCCGATCCTTTTTTCGCTTGACAGGTCGCTCTCCAGTCGTCCGCTTTCCAAACGGCTGGCTTCATGGACGGCCTCGTGCAGGGGGCGCTGCTAATCGTCGCATCTACATTTGAGGTCAGGGGTCGGGGGGAAACAGCGGTGTTAAATGATTAGGCGGTCTTCCAGCAGGACCAGCAAGCGACGGCTAGTGACTTTCCCAGTCTTCAACTGCCACCCCTTCAGCGCCATCTTTCATCGAACCAGCTCTG
Organism: Pomacea canaliculata; assembly: GCF_003073045.1. NCBI lineage: Eukaryota > Metazoa > Mollusca > Gastropoda > Architaenioglossa > Ampullariidae > Pomacea > Pomacea canaliculata. Next base: position 13,030,105 of record NC_037597.1, read on the forward strand.
CAGGAGAACGTGCTTAGGACTGGAAGGTGTTCTAATCTTTTTTTCCTAAAAGAAAATTATATCCAATCTCTCGGCTATATCATCAATCTTTTTTTGTAATATATTTTTTTTTAGTTCATTAGTTTTAGTAGCTACGTGGACAAAGTGAGACATATGGTTTGTTTTTCGCACGGAGGTCTCATGTCACGTTCAACGTCCTCCTCACGTAGAGCCTGTCTTTCACGTCCGACTAAAAAACATCGCAGACTCTCCCATGTCCATTCAGACAGGTAAATTACCTGTTATTACACGGCCACCTAGGTAGGAGGTAGGTGGAGTGAAAAGAAGATGAACCAAAGTTGGACCAAAGTAGTTTTTAAGTCTGACTTTTGTGTTGTTATAAAAACACGACCATTTCACGATTTTCTAAACATTTTTCAATCACACGCATGCACGCGCCGGAGGGGCATAAGGGGTTGGGGGAGGACAACTGTGAGCATTACCACACACGAACACGGGCTCTTAGCGAGTGCTCCCCTCCTGAATGACTTGCGTACATCGTGCGGTGTTGAGAAAACGGACTTAAACATCTACTTATTGAAGTCGCTGAGGGGCAGGCCCAGCCGCTTTTGACAGCGGTGAATGAAGTGGCGGTCTCGCGAGACTCGGCGAGCATGCACGGTAAACCCAGGCGTCCATTAGCGCTCTTGGGCACACACAGGGGCCGCTGACAGGGCCTGCCGCATTTTTATGGAGATGCGCTCTCCGCCTTAATTCTTCTAATGAACCGGTCAAACACAATCGCGCTGGGCTGTCCGTGTCAACCTCCTGCCCTGCGTCTTGGCTTTCGCTCGGAGAGATCGCGGGAGGGAGAGGGAGTGAGCACCAGAGAGAGAGAGAACTTTCAAGTTTATTTAGTGGAAATTGTCCTTTCATAGAGGACATATCCTATACCCTTACAGATCAAACGAAATATTAGATAATTAATCTACAAAAATAAACAAACGAAACAAAGCAGCATCTCGTGGGTATAAGTAGCATCTTTAACGTCAGAGAGATGTCAAAGGTGAAGATAACCAAAAAAAGAAGGCAGGGTTTATAATTCTCGTTTAGTTCTCGAAATAGTTCTCGTTTACCTCTCGTTCATCTCTCGTTTATGCGAGACGACTTGCTGGCCACCTTATCACTTGTCCACGGGGTTTCTCTTTCCTCTTTTTATACTCTTGCTGGATTCCTGTCCCCACACCCAATTTCTCGTTCCCCCATCCCCTGTCTCTCTCTCTCCTGTCCAGGTGTTATATAGTCGGAAGTGAGTGGTAGGTTGTAATGTCCAAAATACAGTTTATTGAGAAAGAAATATATATGCCTGAAAAGTATTACCGATATCCGTTTGATTTCCGTTTGTCCGTTAGCAAGTGTGAACAATTATGTAGTTAATAATGTAGCAAATTAAATATGAAGCATAAGTGCGAAATTTAATTAATAGTTGACTATTTAATGCATTAGAAAGTTTGTGTAGCTTATGATCTATATTCCATGAACTGCAATGTTTTATATGGTATTGGTCTTTGGACCATCACCATCCCTTGAAGTGGGCTGCCTCTTCAATAAATAAATTAAAATCTCTCTCTCGATTGAAATTCAAATCTTACATCAATGTCTCCGATCAATCATATCTGCTAAAAAGAAAAAATCATGATAAAGAAATCTTTCATTTTAAAAGCATTAGTGATACGAAACTATGTTCTGTAAATATCTGCAAGTTTATGAATATCCTATGTCTATGTTTTGTATGTAGTTTATGAATATTCTATGTCTATGTTTTTGTATGTTTTGTAAAAATTACAAGAGTGATTACCACCCCGATGGCCTAAGCAATAATTTGTTCGTTTGTTCTCTCTCCAGCTTTTTATTTTATTTGTAATATTTTAGTACCTTATAGATGTGGTCTGATAAACAATTATACAATACACCCAGGTTCCAGATTTGTATAATTGTATGCTTTATATATTACACATGTTACAACATATCTTTATGTAACGCATTAGCAATGTAATCATTGTGATGTCACCCTCCTTTTAGGGGCCGATGACCTAAGCAACATAAATATTCAATTCGATTCTCTCACTCTCTCTTTCTTTTTCTCTTTCTGATGCACACATACACGCAGACACCGCAGGCATGAAAGATGTACTAAACATTTTATGTTGGAAGTTTATTTGTCAGTTCCTTCACCAAAAATGTAATAGCGAAAAAAAAAATTTCATCTCTCCTGCACAGAGAAAAAAAATATCGTCGCGATTGAAAATGTTGGGAAGTGGTCGGGTATACAGTCAACGGTCAACACCGGGGGAGCAAGCAATGAGCTGGGGGAGGAAGATAGCGGGTGGAGTGTTCCGCGGGGTAGGCGATGAAGAAAGGCGGAGCTGGGCGGGGTAGCAGGAGTGCGGGAGTGTTTGTCATGTTTGTCATGTATCGATGACAGGATTCCGTGACGTGGCCTGCGATAAGGACGGTTGGTCTGGCGCCTGCAAGTCATGTTTGACCAATGTCCGAGAAAGTGTGTACACACGCAGCGGGTGTAAGGACGGGTACAATGGCTGTCGCCTCACCCCGGCGGTTGCCTGGTGTCTTGGTCGTGCAACAGTCAAGACGATGAGGGTGGAGGTTGGGGTGGCGCAGCAGACTGGCAGCAGGGCGTCTACAGCCGCCAAGGCGATCACGTGATCAGTATTCTATAAACGTGGGGAGCAGCTTGTGTCTCGCTCCCTTCCGCTGTCTTCTCCGATCAGATCACAGGATGGCTTGAAATATTGCTGGACAGTATCATTAGCTGATGGCCAAACCGATAGGTTCAGCCAAAATAGCACCGGAATTATGGTTCTTCTTGCGCCTTTGGCTGCTGCTGACATCATCATGATCATCAATCATCATCATTATGATCAGCAGCAGCAGCTTTGTTGTTGTCGTTGTCGTCCAATTTTCGAACGGAGCATGGACTGTAAGACATTGGTATGACTGTAGGACTGCTGGGTTCTATGAGCGGCTGTACTTGCTGACACCATCTGCCAGAAATCTTTCTTCATTTGAGATTTGTGGAGCTGTGACTGAAAGTCTTGGAATCCGTCATTAATAACAAAGACAACACACACAAAAAAAAGCATAATGACGAGGAGGAAGATGAAAAGTAAAATGAGAAAAGAGAAAGGAAAATATGGGTAGCATATTCGAGAATTCAGTCTTTTTTCCATTGACTTCACGAGGGCTACTTGGGAAGAGCAAGGGGCAACATATTCAACCGAAACCGGATACTTGATATCAAACTAGGTTTTGGAAAAAGGAAGTATTTGTCCTTCCTTCCCACTCCTACCTTGTTTCCATTCCGTTGTTAATTTAAAGATTGTCCCAGAAAAGTCCTCTGTCCCAAACAAAGGAAACTTTGAAGCCGAAACCTTTTAGTATTTTGAAAAAAGTGAAAATAAATATGAAGGGTTTCGATAACCCTTTAAAGCAGCGTTTGTAAAGAAGGCTTTCTCATACTGAGGAAACTAAAAATTCTTCTACTCAATTTTTCCTCCCTGCTGGAGGACGGTTAGGTTGGATCAAAGGCCGAAATGTTCCGGCTGCTCTTCCATGTTCCTGGTGCCAAGTGGTTAGTAACGGTCAACACTACAGACGACAAGAGTTTCACACAGCAAGGAAAACTGAAAAATGCTCTTCGCGGTCAGAAATTGCAGAGATTTCTAGAAATTTTCTGCCTTCCTTTTCTCGCGACAGTACTTAAGACCTCGCGTGCCCTCGTCCTTGTTTGTCGCGGCAAGTCCTGGGTATCTGGGCACGGAGTATGATGGTCGTGGTTCGCGGGTAGACTCTATCTTTTTACATCACGCTTGCGTCGGGTGCTCTCGTTTCTGAGGGTCGCCCTGATATAGCCTTAGTTGCTGGCACGGCGTAAAAACACAAGCAACCAACCCTCGTTTCTGAGGGCCGGTGTCAAACACACGGCTTAACGTATTTGTTGTCTGTTCACCCGGAATAAAATAGTTACGGCCATCAGCGAGACAGACGCCAGGCCGTTGAAAAGATGACACCACCCGGTACGTGCGGCCGGTGAGCGCTGTTGTACGCTAGTTATTATTTTTTTATTACTTGCCTGCTGCTGACGAAGTCGAATATTATCAAGACCTTGCTGACGAGTCGGATATAGATGACAGAATGAAAGATTTCTGTAGGGAAGAAAGCGAAAATTCCACACAAACAAAGTTTTAAATCGATTTAGTATTGTTATTGACCTCGAACAATCTTCCACTAAGACGGTCGCTTATACTAAAACCCACATACAGTCCACGACAAAACCAGTCGAACATGTGGTCGACCACCCAGTCGAACTGTCCACCTCCACCCCTTTCTCCCAACAGTACCAGAAGAAACGATCGCAAACGCCTTCAACTGAGCCTAAAAATTATTTTAACCGAGGGGAGTGTAGTTAATAATAATAATAATAATAATAATAATAATAATAATAATAATAATAATAATAATAATAATAATAATAATAATAATAATAATGTGATTTAGATAAAGTGTAATCGCACTCACAAAAGAACATGCGATTAAGAAAAGTGGGAGACATGGACAGAATACGAAGGACGGAAGGAGAAACAACTATACATACAAGTAATAAAAGACACAGAAGACACAAAGAGGAATCGGGGAACAAACAATAAGGATGGAGAGTGTCATAAATCTGCAGAGGAAGATGAGCAGACGGACCAGTCAATTGACTATAATCACAACTACTGGCAGCCATGTTGATTGGTGGAAGGCGTATTGCTTGTTGAACAGATTATCTTTTATTATTATCATCATTATTACTATTATCACTATTACTATTATCACTATCGCTATTATTATATTATTATCACTATCATTATCATCATTATTATTACTATTATCATTATTATTATCATCATTATTATTATCATCAACACCATCATCATCAACGCACACAATCCTCATTTCCTCCCAAGTCCTTCCTCCCGCTCAAGTCCCTATTAGCCGTTTAGCGATGTGGAATCCCGCTCACAGGCCTGGAGTGTAGACAAGGTGAGGGGTAGACTACACCCCTACCTGATCGTCACAGCACGTGCTATAAACTGTATGAGCGATGGTTACCCAGAGATGAAAATGGCCGGCGATCCGCGGCCCACGTTTTTACGAGCCGCCTGGAGAGCCGGCAGGAAGAAATGTCTTTTTATCTCGAGTGGATCGCTGTGGCCTGAGAGCTCCTCGCGTCACTTTTTTTACACACACTTATGTCTCTAGCCAGCCTCTACCCGGCAGTACACATCAACGGTAAAATACACCAGGGAGGCTGAGAGAGACCATGAAATCTTCTAAACAGACTTGTTGACAGGACGCGTGTTTGTGTGTGGGTGGTGTACTCATCTCTGCCGGGAATGTATGAATTTTTTTTTTTTTTTTTAACGGCTGTCTTGTGAGGAAGTCAAAATAAAATGTCAAGTAAATGCTATGAATAAGCAATATTATGAATTGATGTTTAATGAATTTTTTTTTTTTTTTTTTTTTTTTTTTTTTTTTTTTAAGCAATTGTCAATGTCGTATTTTCCCCAGCACATTTAGTTTCATATATCTGAAGATATTGCATTTTATTTACTTTATAAATTGTTTATGAAACATGTGAATCCTGAAATTGTGTAGAAACAAATCTGGATAATGATTTTCATGGGAGGATATTTTTTGTCTGTAGAGTTACTCCCATTATGATCAATAGCACCCTTAGGACAATAAACTATTTCCCGCAAATATTTGCTTAAAATATTTTGTCACACGTCTTATGTGACAAGTCTTCACATAACTGGCTCTCGGATGAAGAATGAGAAACAATTTTCTCATTTTATTCTGCTTTGAAGGAATTAAATTAAACAAAATCCAGTCCCATTAATAAAGTGTCGGTAACTGTGTATTCAGAAGAAGACGACAAAGAAAGAAAAGAAGGTGAAAAAAAAAGGAAGAAAGAAAGTTGCCTCAAATTAAAGTTTCAGCTGCAGACATCTTGCCACTACCAATCGCTATCGGGCACGTGTTGTTCCCCAGAACTGAATCGGGACAGTCCTGTAGACATCTTTATTTCACACACCCCACTGATTGCAACCGCCGTACACAAACCCTCGTAATCACAAGGCACACACACACACATAGAGTGGACGAGAGAGAGAGAGAGAAAAAGAGAAAGAGAAAGAGAAGGAGAAAAAGAAAGAGAAAGAGAAAGAAAAAGACTCTTGAAGCATCACTCGTGTTTATTTATACCTCAGTTCCGGAAAACATAAAACATTTTAAGCCAAAACACCCACGTGTGTTAGCGAAAACTATTTACATTTCATCTTCTTTCACATCATCAGTCAGGCTCTTTGTTCACATTTTATTCTAGTTTGAAAAAAAAAATGAAGTTCATTTCTGGATTGATCACATGAAGCGGAAAAGCAAGAGTAGCACGTTCAGAGAAATTAAATCTGTCGGCGGACCTTACATAATTGTTTATATGATGATGATGACGACGACGACGACGACGACGACGATGAACCAGCGTTCTGATGAGAGCGGATTTTCCTACGAGTGGCCAGAGCTGTTAGACGGGTGTACGTGAGGTAGAAGTACGGGTACGTTGAAGACAACCCGGCAACTGGGGCCCATGTTTGGAGATGGTGTGGCCAACGGGGGACAGTTTGCGAGCAACATGGATACAAACCTGTCATCCGTTAGACAGCGCGGTTATTGTTTGCGCGGGAGCTGGGCGAGTGTGGTCGGAGCCTCCCAACTCGGCGACGGCCAAACCCGGGGAACATTCCCCCGAGCAACTTCCAGCCTCGCGCCATCTTGAGGTGGTCGCCCTTTTGTTTCCAGATCGCCTACGCTTCCCGTGTGTTTGGTGGTTGTTTTAAATTACAGATAAAGTAGAAGATGGGGGTATGAGTTATTGCTCAAGCTGTTTCTATAGTAACGAGCGTGTTTCGAAACAGCAGGTACGATTCTTGTCCCTTTCACTCGTCAGGGAACATCATTACTGCAGTAGGTGGTGTCTGTTCGCCTAATAATCAGAAGTGGACGCATAATTAAAGAAACAAACATCAAACATCCCAGGAAGCAATGTTTCAGTTAAAATAGTTTGTCAAACACGCATCTAGTTTCTCAAGACCAGTGAAATTTCTGCTTATCTATTGTCACCTCGAAAGTCAAAGTAGTCTCCTTATCTTTCTATTATTGCAGAATGAGGTGTAAGAAAAAGCTTTTTTTCTCGGTTTTTGTGAGGGCGGTGCAAATCTTCCTTCCATCATTGCCTTGCTTTCATCAGCCCTCTGAGGAATCAGACAACCAACCAACCAACAGCCAGGTCATTTACAATGAAAGTCGGATGTTGTGGGTGCGTATCTTGGCTCTGACATACCTCCCTCTAGTTGTGACACCTGCTTACAGGGCTGACTGACTGTATCCAGTTTTCTTTTGGTACTCCGGTTTCCTCCACCCAGAGAGAGATGATTTAAACTGAAGACGCCTTTGATAGCTACTGATAAGGGTGTACTGAGTACTACTACATGAGCCAGTGATAGAGAAAGGCAATCTATAAATAAATATTATTTACAAAATATATATTTTAAAGTTTCAGGTATGAATCTTGCTGCAGGGTTGACCTGTAACCTTCTGCATACACTAATTAGACAAGTACATACGTGACGTCACCAATAGTACAGTCTAACATTTAATCAAGTTTGATCCATTGTCAGGTCGAGCTGTAACACTTGTCATACATATTTATGAATGGATGATGATGCATAAATAATCTACGGACTACTTGCAAACCAAACAATTAAGAAGAGATAGTGACAGGTACTTCGCACATCTTCACGTGAAGTTCAGTTTTATTGTCCTGATTCTAAACGATAAGGACTGTTTATGGAGAGAACAAAAATGAAATATCATTTGAGCGAGAAAACAAGAAAGACTACTAAGCAATTTGAGAACAGAAATAAACTCTAAAAATATTGTAATTCGTTCTTTATGCAGCTAGTGAGAACGACTAGATTAAAAAAAAAAAAAATAAGAAAGGAAGGAAAAGAAACCAAGCGAACACAAATCTGTCCTCTAAATCTGTCGTAATATGAGTGTGTCACGCGGTCCTAGTACATTAAAATACATTTGCAAGGACTGTAATTGTCCGTTTCACACCTGCAAAGTAGGAGTGCATCTGTAATAAATCTCTTTGCCCACTGCAAGGAAGAAGTAGAGTGCAGTCGTCATGGAACCAAATGACAGCCGTGACACACGGCGCTACCTTTACGGCCTCCGCTGTGAAGTAGTCCCTTGCAGTAAACTCTTCTTGGCTTGAAGAGCAAGGATTGCAAGCTGTCACTTTGTCCTTTTCTCTTCTTGGTCGCCATTTGTCAAGTTTGAGTCCAGGGAGCAATAAGAGTTTAAATGTTACCCCTCGCTTCATTCCGTTCTCATCTTGCATTGATACTCCAGAGTTTTTGGAAGAAAAGAACACAGATGGTTCAGTGGGTACGGAGCCAATAAACAAGAACTGTTATCGACGACGATGATGATGATAATGATAATAGTGATGACTATTCAGGAGAGGAATTCTAAAAATAAATCTCAGTCAATGATCAAAAAGAAGATCGAACTATGACCCTGCAATCGAAGCGAGATACAGGCTGATTGAGCCCTGAAGACTCACGCGACTTTGTCATACATCATCTCACATCACATTAATGATGTCTATGGCAGAGAAACACGTAATAAAGTAGAGACGATATTGACTAGAATATCAAAAACTGGACAACAAATAACAAACTTAATGATGACAGCACCAAAGCTATTTTTATCTTGCCAAAATCTTGCTTAGCTTTCTCTCACTCTGTCTCTCTCTCTCTCCACCTCAACATTATTACCATTCTTGTTTCCGACTTTCTCAGCAATGTGTTCACTGGCATAAGTTGTCAAACAGGCATGGACAACTGATACTCTCACTTTTCTGTTCAGTAGTTTTGTTTTTTGTTCTGATGAATATTGCAGTAAGTGGTCGTTATGCTGGGTGACTGCAATTAAATAAGATTCTTACTGTTTTCTCACAAACAGCAGTCACACAACATTATGTGTTAGGACACTCCATCTCAACAAGCGTTATGTGCAGGTACATAAACGCACGAGCAGACACACACTCAGCCAACAAATATTTCTCTTTCATCGTAAATAAACTTGTATAAATATGTCAAAATAAATTTTTTTCAGACCACCGAAAATTTTCAATCATAACTTACACACGAACGGACACATTCACACCTCTCCTTCGACAGACACTAACACACATATTCATAAAACACACACACACACACCTCTGTCCAGGTCTGTCAAGTACCCCCGGTTCTCAAGGTGCCTTCGTGCATCTAGTGCATACCCGGAGTACCCCGTCTAGAAGTCGAACGTTTCCTTCTCTGAACATGAAGTACCCACTTCTAATCTCCTGCTCCAGTCTTGACGGGGTGTGAAACTTTAATTGTGTCGGGTAGAATAAATCTAGTGAAGTACAGGCACCTGAGGAGCATTAAACGTGTCATAATATGCATTGCCCTTCGTGTAGCTGCTCTCCCGACCCTATAAAACCCTTCTTTGCCATGTAGCCAGGAGGACCGTGCCATAAGAAAAACTCCTCGCGCACTCCCTGAGATGCTGGGTGCGCCGGAGTTTCAAGAATTACCTTTTCGGGCGGCAGTGAAACGATACCTTCAATAAAATCTGCGAGAAAATCAAACACCCGCAGGTGTTGATAAGCACTGTTGTGCTAGGCTCCTGCCAAGTGCTCATCGATGTGGCTGCCTACTCAGCAGGCCAAGAGATTCGTAGTCTTCCTACACATAAAAATGATTCGAGACGACAGTAAGATATGACACAAAAATAAGTCCTTTTCGAGGATCTTTAGCCTTGGAGCTTTATTGCACAACAGCTACACCTCAGCTCTTCCAGCTTATTCCCAAAGTATTCAGTGCTATTGTTAAAACTGTTTAGAGACAATGCATCGATGGTCTTCACTTACGAGAAGGTGGTAAACACGCGAAATTATGAAAACTAACAATCATCTTCGAGTTTTTTTAAAACACAGTTATGCATGTCTACACTACAGGAGAAGATGGCAAGCGGGCTGGACGGGTACCCTGGGTAGGTGTTAGATATAATCGGCTTTCAGCTGTCTTTCTTGTATTTCACATCTTCAGAGCAAATGAAGAGGAAAAAAAAGTGGGTGATCTCCAATGGTGAGTTCGGTTAAGATGTCGCAAGGTTCCAAACGCATGTCCATGTCTTCAGTTCGTGAAGGTTAGTCTTTACCCACCAACAACAACTGACAGTCGACTTTATATGTTTCCCTATCCTGATGATGAAGAAAATCTTCCTAGAACAGTCGATGGCAGTAATTCAATGAAAGGGGACAGCATTCAACATACTGATCCAATACTGATCTAACCAGTTCCATCTAAAATATAAATAAAAATAATTAAATAAATGTGCAACGAATGGAACGGCATGAACTTTTCCGCAAGATTGTAGATGTTAAAAAAAATTAAAATTTTTTTAAAGTTTTTTTTTTAAAGCAGAGACTTATACTGTGGTACTAAAGTGAGGAAAAGGGAGCTAAGCATTGAGTGAGCAGTATTCAAGCTACAGTCAGGCGATGATGCACAAGTGTGTCACGATGACACACGTCCGCCCCCTGATCAAGATTATAATCATAATCATTAGATATCTCAGATATTAGGTATTATTAGATATATTAAATAGTAGAGATAGGAACTTTACAGTGGAGAAGTAAGTGCATGTACTGTCAACGGCCTGCTAACCGGAAAAACTGAACTCCAAGGCCAACTGGGCAAAACAAAGACAGGGGAGATAAAGCACGAGGGGAAAACCCGAAACATCTCGATAGCTTGAGCAGACATGAAAACCCAGACTGGGAATTAAGATAGCTCTCTCCGGCCTCCAGTTTGTGACACCCTTTGACTAATTATCCGAATTATTTTTGTTGAATGCCGAAATGGAATTCTCGGAAGAGCATCATCAGTCGAAGAGGATTTCCTGACCATGTCAAGAATTCTCTAAGCTTATGGTAACCACAGTTGTGTATTGTTCTCATTTCAGCATCCCTTTTTACCTTCAAAAAAAAAACCAACAACAACAACAACAACAACAAAAAACCAAAAAAAAAAACTTCTTTCAACTATTATTAACACAATTTTAATAAAATAAAATTTCATTGTAGCACTTCTAGAATCACGCACGCACCAACAATTAAAAGAAAAACACTAATTCGTTCAGACAAACACTGATGCTTTAAGATAAAATTAATAAAACAAGCACAAAGCCCTTACAAATGAATGAAAACGAAGTAGACTAAGAAAAAGGAAGTGAGAAGAGAAAGGTCAAAGGTCTTCGCCTTATGTTATTTTAGCTCAGGAACAAAGGCCGCCTGCTTTCATAGTATCGTGTGGCCAGAGTCCCTGAAAATTATGCAGATAACACAGAATATTTCAAAGGCGGGAATCCTTATTTCCGGACTGGAGTTTTCCTTGGGAAGTAGCACTCTATGTTAATAAGGATGTCCGCTTTTTGAGCTACACAAATCTGAGCGATCGTGTGGCTAAAAGTATGGCAGATAAACTGTGACAAAGGCTCAGACATGATGGATAAGCAAAGGCCTAGTGGTGAAGAAGAGATCAAATTGCACTGGACCCATTTGTGATTAGTCAAATAAACTATGCCAGCGCTCGTCTTTACTGATTTTTCGGATTATTTTCATTACCTCTCCATGCAAAAATGCCATCCCATTTTTTTCTCTGTTAATGATAGATAAATGTGTCACAAGGTGCGAGATAACGAGTTGAGACTGTAGATCATACAATGTAAGGGACATCATACAAGAAAAAAGAATAAACCTTTCCAAGGTGCAAGACAAAGCCTGAAGACATAGAGACAGACATGATGACACTCAGACAATCAGAAAGGGAGAAGGACACAGTGACACAGGACAGACACGAAGGCAGACATAAAGACATACACACGGACACACTAACACACACAACCGCGACCGGACACAGACACATGGATAAACATGAGTAGAAAGACAGACAAATAAAAACAAAGCACCCAATTGTGAATTCTTTTGCTCCTAAAGACTTTTCCTTCACGAAGCAACTCGTACGAAAGGAGACGGAGGTGGAAAAGGCAAGACAATGAAAAAAGTTCCTTGAGGGGAGAATTAAAGGTTTACTTTAATGTTTACAAAGGATTTCTGTTGGGTTTTTCCACCTCTTAACTTTTAAAAATATACACCCGAGTACTACTTTCACCAGAAAAAAAATTCGATCTCCAAATACCCCGTTCATTGCAGGTATGATAAACTTTAAACTTATTGAATCGTTGCAGCAGTACTTCCTGCGAGCGACCGACACAACTCAATGCTTCAGGAATGCACTGCGGCCGAACACACTGATAAAACACGGTTACTGTAAGAAAAACCGCCTATGGGCGCGTCTTCAAGAAATTAGAAAATAATTTGTTTGGCGTAAGGGCTTCCTGCAAAAATCCAACGCAAGCAATCAAATGGACGACGGCGCATGCGCCATGCAGTCCCGCTATCAGATGGCAGGCCAGATGACAAGGAGGACTGCGCACGAATCCATTAAGGGGCCTGGCCCAAGATGTCGCCAGAGCAGCCCCGGCTTGACATAATCAACAACATCCGAGCCAAGTGTTGACACTACAACCACCATGCTGGCGTCAAGAACCTCGTCTACAGAAGACAGCAAAGAGTCCACGCGCATGAAAAGGCTGACTGATGACATTGTACTTTGCCAGGTTCTTGCTCTGTCTCGACCATGCTTACACACACATACAAGCAAATATTTATTAGAAGGATTTTAATAGGTTTAAAACTGTCTCGACAAAATTTCTTACAGCCTTTAGGTCATTACAGATACAAATTAATTCAGGAATAATGTGTTCTGTCCTTCTCCAACTTCCGACCCACTCAAAAATGATTAATCTGCTGATTTCAATATAGACTGGACGACCAGCAATGCAGCTTGGACATCTAAAAAAAGAAAGGTCTAGCAATGTCGAAACAGGATGATTTTTGTGTTTCCTGCAAAGCAGATTAAGGACACAAGACGGGCTCCAATCTAGTTGACCTATCCTATATCCGACAGAATTTTCTCTCACTTTAAATCTTGTAGACATAGCTTAACAAGCGCTCTGATAAAGCAAAGGCTTTGGTGTAGACTGTAGACAGTCCTTTCTCTGTCTGGGTTTGACTGACTTTAATATGTCGGGATTTATTAAAGGGTTTTAGGTTGGTACGATTTTATTAGCTTATTCTGGTTCGAAAGATTTTAATATGTTCTTCTTAGTATTTGTAATTTAGTTTTAGGGGATTGGGTTCAAATGATTGTAACTTATTCGCCTATTAGCTTTAAACCAATTTTTACCAACTCTTGCTTTCAATGGGTATTGGGTTTGATCGAGTTTAATAGGTTCTGCTGGAGTTTTAAGGTAAACATACAGATTGTCGGCAGATAATTCAGTGACAGAGGGCCACTAAGTCACATTGTATCAGCAAACAAGTTTGGATTTCACACAGCATGTTGACAGTTGACCAAATGCTTGAACAAAAACTAAGGATTTTTTTTAAAGTTTAATAAGTCTTAAATATTGTATGAAACATGTGCTTTATTTACCTGTTTCATTATACATAGTGTGTTGTTCTATTTTGTGAGTGCTGGTGAGCAGCTTTAAGAGTCAAGGTTTGGGGAAGGGGAAAGTCAACAGTTATGGGAAGATTTACCTGCGGGGGCCCCGTACCCTGTAAACCCAATCTATACCAATAAAAACCCTTTGTAGCGGAAAAATGACAATAGTGAATGTGAAGCTGATTATGACAGCTGTAGCAGCTGTAGCAGCTGTAACTACAGTGGTTATTGTCTGGGCAGGGGGAATGAGAAATGTGTTAACTAAACCAAAGCCTGTTGGTGACAGTTGTTGGTTGTACTTTCAATGGCTAGCAACTGTCCAGTCTTGACAGACATTTGTCCTGATGATTACAATCTATAACAGAGTTATTTTTTTGACAGACAGTTGTTCGAATGTAAAGCAGATGTTTTCAAATAAATGTAAGTGGGAATGATAACTCAGTCCCTTATCACCACCAAACCAACTTCCCGCCTCAAAAAAGTGAATAAAAGGGAATCAAAAGGAAGACTATTCGTGATGAAGCCGAGAAGGGCTGACAATTTCAGTTATAATAGTAATAAGATAACTTGTTTTATTGAATACATGACAACTTTTTACCACAAAACTATAGCAGCAGCACTAGATGTTGGTGGATGTTTTAACTCAAAGTGAAATAAATATAAAAAGTGGAACAATCGGTCATGTCCGGCTACAGTTAAGCAATCAAATGGTCAGGAATTCAAAAAATATTTAGTGGCCATGGTCATCTATTGCTCCAGCCCCTAAACTTCCGTGACTCAACTCTGTGTAGGTACACCATAGTAGTCCCTTTTGCAAAATACGAATTGTTTCACTTATAATTTCTCAATAAAATTTTGCAAATAAATTGTGAAGACGGGCTGATGAGCGTGAACCAACAGGTAGTTCTTTCTCTAAAACTGCGAAGGAGGGTTGCCAAGCAAAGGAGCCGGGTCAGGTCAAGGGTCACGCCTCTATTGTTGACGACCATCGATGGCTGTAAGAGGCTTATAGGCGCTCGCTTAGATGAATCGATTTGCCCGGAAGTCAGACACAAACTTCGATGAGTTTAGTGCGCTCGAGGCTTCCGTCTTTTGTGGCTGGTGTACTAACACACCTCTAAGTCGTAGATCAACATGGGAACCATTGACTGGAGGACGGGGGACGTGGGGGCAGTCAAACCAAACCGTCATGGCTCGCGTCCAAAAGCAATTGATTGAAGTGGAATGGAAAAATACAGAGTGGAAGTAAAATATAACTTTAACAGTTGAGAGACACGCCCCGACCTCGCCTACAGTATGGTCTGTCAGTGGCTTGAAAAAAAAATCTGCCTGCTGACCGTCTGGGGATGTAATATGAAAACAAATTGAAAGAGGACATCAAACGATCCTCCAACTGCGACAAGAGGTAGAGGGCAGTGCGGCAACACACGCACGTACGCAGCAAAAATGATCAGCGAAAGAAAATAATAATAGTAAAAGTCTGAAAACATTTTTTGGTTTTGTTTTGCACATCATTTATACTGTTTGGTGGTGCAGTGGCTGAAGGCCTGTCAGTACGACAATGAGAATCGGGTGTTGTGGGTTCGTATCTCGGCTCGGACATACGTTTCAGTGGATGTGACACGTGTTTGAAGGGCTGACTGTCGGTTGTTTTCTTCGGGTACTCCACATTCTATCATTGTGTGTAAGATGGTGAGAGAGAGATGATTATGACAAGCAGATACGCTTTATGTATGTAAGATTATTGGTTGAATAAGGTGCTCTATAAGTAAACATTAATATTAACCATCATTACCATATAACTATTGCCGATATTTCATGTTGTAGTCTCAATAACTGTTATGAGCACATTCAGCAACTGAAATAATTTTGGCACTGTAAACAGGAATCACATACAGACTGTACTTGCAAAGCCAAGAACCGAACCTATGATCTTCATTGTCTTGGTGGCACTACATCACCACCGCACGGCCTAGTCTCAAGAACAGAGAGAAAAACAAAATTGCATTATAACAAAACCACAAATATGAAATTCAGAACAGACTTCATCACTGATGTATACTGTACACGAAGATGTACAAGTTATGCAATCTGATGACTACAAAACTAACATATCTCGTGTAAAAGAATCAGCTTATCTTTTTAACTGATTTGTTTTTGGAATAAACTATACAGCGCAAGGTTAATGGAGTTGTCATTATTCGTATTTTCTTTGAACTGTCCCTGCCATAATGTTTCAACAAAAAAAAAAAGTTGAAAACTGTCCATTAGCTAATGCAGTCTATTATTGAACTCTTCTTATCTTCTGCATAAATTTGAAAAACAAACTTCCTCCATTACAGAGAATATAAAGCGAAGCCGCGGAAGTTGCAATCTTTACTGGAACTAATTAGGCTGATTTCGTTTTTAGCAACTTAAACAAAGCTTATGTGCTGATGAATGTCGCACTCTGACCACTCAAAAAAGCGGAGTTGGCTAATTTCAGAATGGACGACATTTGAAAGACAGGTTTCACAGCAAGTTCTTATCGGTAATGGAGGACGAGACCAACTTGCAGTGTACACTTGTGACGAATCGTCGATGTAGAGGACAGCCCCACTGTGACCTCAACCATACCCCACTATGACCTCAATCATGCCCCTCCATCACCTCCCAAACTGAAGACAAGTATACAACCCTCTGTGTTTTTACATCGCCATCTTTCACTCCCTAGACAAAAATGTCGAGAATAGACGGTTGGGGGGTTCGGGGTTGGGGCATTGGGGTGGAGAAGGACGAACCATTGGGAGGAGGTGCTCAGGACAGAAAGAGTCCCTTATTCTAGTCACAGGGGTAGGGGAGGGCTCAGTTCATTACTTGCTCTCTAATTAACGATTCGCACCAACGCGCAACACAGACCGCCATCTTGGCTTGCGTCAACGCCGAGGGCTGCGTGAGCAGTGTTCACATAAACGTTTCGCATTGGACAGAAAGCTTGGTCTGCTTAAAACCGTCCACGAAAAATTGTCGTTTGATCGATCGGCAAATACAACAAAAGCTAAAAGGCGATGGAAGGAAAACATTCCATCTCACCTTTAGAGTTTCGTGACCAGCAGACATTCTCTGGACCGACATACGCGGCTAGAAACGAAAGGATGTCGAGAGATTTGAATGAGGGTGCTGTCGAGGGGTACTGAATCCTCAAGTGCCTGGGCGTGTTGAGAGAAAGCGTTGGGATTATTACGCGAGTCGTTATCGTCCTTCACATCTGTTCCCACATGCAGTCAGAGGAGAAGCCAGCAAGCGTGCTGAAAAATGAAAGAGAAAATTGCTCTTTTCTGATACCTTTACACATTGTTTTGTTTCTGCAGCATGAGATAGGTGCTTTTTCTACAATCAGTTCTCTGCCCACAGCTTTGACTAGACGGCGCTGTGAGACCCGATTAGTTTCATTATTTAGGTGGCAAAACTGAAGGACGGTGTTCGATACTCCGTGGAGGCATCGTAGGTGGTCAACACAGTGTTGATGCACTTACACGAAGGTGCGCAGCAGTGCGATGTCTTCTACTGTCGTTTGAATTAAATTCGTTATTACAGAACTTTTCTTTCTCTCAAAATAGAAATATTGTACGTAGAAATATTTTTCACTCATGTTGTAGCGAAATGTTTGGAACAGTACAAATATGTCAAATTGTGTTTGTTTGTTTGTTTGTTTGTTTGTTTGTTTGTTTGTTTGTTTGTTTGCTTGTTTCACTCTCCATCCAACACCTTAAAGAAACATCACTGTCCAAATTCTCTGTATAGCATCCACGTGCATCTTTCATCAAGCATTCAAGTGGAAATCCTCTGCTTTATCCTCGCCTTTCTATGTCGTGGAATACATGGTGCGTGAGTCTTGAAACAGAAAAAAAGAAATGTCCAAACCAAACTAACATCTGCCGCAGTACTGACAAAACTTTCTTGGCCGAATGTGAGAGCAATAAACTACTAAAAGAGTTCTCTGCCAACCCTCAACCCCCAGCAAAGGAAACGTAAATACGATCAGCGAGAAGCGGGAGGCACTTCTCTCTCTCTCTCCAAGCCTAGGTGTGTGCTGCAACTAGTTTGCCTGCCATTAGCCCCGCCAGAATGTAAAGCCTCCTGCGGGGACGTTTTGGCGTTTGTCAGGACACAAACCACATTCACCCAGCTAGAAACCTCTCCTGCTTATTCACTTCGTCCCTCAGTGGCAACACCGTCCACTTGACTCTTCGGGGGAAATATGTTTTCAGCAAAGCCGCACCGCCGAAAATCTTGCACCCAGCCTCAAAATCTGCATTTTATGTCCTCCATGTTACAGCTTCGTGGGTTCAGGGGAGAGCACAGCGATATACGAAGTACATAAAGTGAATACAAAAAAATTTCAGAAAGGTATAATTTCCCCCCTTCCTCCCGAGATGCGAGAACAACCGAAACACCGAACGTGTGACATGGCTGCCCGCCGCGAACTGAAGGAGACCGGTAACGCCCCCTGTCAACTCTTCTTTCAGGAGGAGGCAATCAAGGCGGGCGACTCCCACAAATGTGCGTTGTGGGATTGCCAGCACTCTATAAGCTTAATGGAAGGCGCTTTACCGTGCATGAACTGGGCATTTAGCTTTCAGTTCACAACCCAAAACACGAAACACGCATTTCTGCAGGACTCGATCCCCCAGGCTCCGAGTTTTGAAAGCAAACAGTACCAGGGTCATCATGTTGCGGGATGGAAAGCAAGTTCTTAATTAGTACCTACTGATTAGTCCCTGAGCATTCTCTTTGAAATGAAAAGTTATTGCTGGTCGTTATGAATGCCAAGGGGATAATTAAAACGCATAGACACTTTAAACTCGGTTAGGAACATTTCACTGGATGATTACTGTAATTTTCCTAAACTGTTTAGGCAGTTTGAATAGGTACTCATGAACTATAAATTTCAGTAATGAAGACTTTGTCACGAGTAAAGATTTTTACAAAATTAATGCTCCGTATACCCCTTTATTCTTTAAATGTATGCACAGTACTGTACGATCGTTTATTTTATGATAGTGCTTAATGACTATTACATTTACCCGTTTAACTGCAGCTGCTGTAAAATGAGAGCTGATGTAAACAAGCTCCCCACCCCAAACACACACACACACCCTATCTTACACTCTTTAATACTGTTACTATTGTTTTACACTCCCTAATACTGTTACTCCCATCTTACACTCCTCGATACTGTTATTCCTAACACTCCTACTGTTGCTTCCATCTGACTCTCCTCCGCCATGTTGCCCATGTTTCTACACTGACAATCCACAAACAAATTGTTGATCAAGCGCAGGCTGCATGCAGGTGAATTTATGTTAATAATAGCATTACCTTTAACCTTTACTATAGGTAAACATCTATTAACAGAAACCAAGGGTCAGTTTTCTTTGGCTTTACACTCATCATCCTGGACGTACCCTGATTGCACTCTCTTTACCTGTATGAGAAAAATAATCAGTTTTCTGAAAACCGAAGTATTTTTCCACTGATTACGACTTTAGAGTGTGTGTGTGAGAGAGAGAGGGGTGGGGAGAACTTTCCATTTGTAACCAGGGTGTTGTAGGCACCGTGCGTCGGAACTTTAGTTTGTCCCCCCATCTCTCTCTCTCTCACACACACACACACAGAGTTACATCGCACTTTGAGAAAGAGCGAAACCCGCAGGGGTTGACAGCAACGTTTGCAATTTCAAACAGTCTTAATTGCCATCTTTACACAGTATTAAAAGACTGGCTTTGAGAGGAAACTCAGACGGAGGTCAGCGAGGAAGAGGGAGGGGCGCCGAGGCAGCTCCTTAACGGCAACACCTGTTGAATAATTGCAAATGTACGGACAGGCATTCAGACCCTTCTCTTGTCCTCCGGCGCATTTGTACGCCTTCTTGCAATACTTTAAAACAATACGGAAAGAGAAGTGTGGTAACTTCAGAAAGAAGAAAAATCTGTACCAGGGAGGGGGACAGCCTTCATCAAAAGAAAATTTCCTCAGAGTATTTCTTTCAAAGATAGGCTCTGCTTTTCTCGCTATTTTATTCTTATTTGTGTATGTTTTGTGGGAGGCAAGCGTTTTCAATTCACGACAAACGGCTTTGACCGTGCCGATATTTTCTTTATGTCCGGGGTTTAAAAAAAAAAGTGCCAACAGGCCGAGGTTTCCTAGTGCTCATGATTGTGCTGGTGAATATGCTCCCGGCCCACAGTTTCTGCCGAAAGCCTGTTTAAAAATATGAACTAAGGCACTTATTAATTCTTTGACTGTAATAATCGCAGCCGATTTGCCGAGTTTCAAGCCAAACATGAAATGATTATTCTGATTTCAATACTCGTTTAATATTTTTGTCGACTAAGACTTTATGCCGTTATGGCTGTAGAGGCATTTAAGTCGGTGCTTGCAATTCTCTGAACAAAGTGATGTTGCTAACAATAGAATATAGTCGTGAAAAAAAAAACTAAACAGGAAGAGAGACAGACAGGTGGACCGATGGACGAATGGAAAGAAAGATTGGACAAAATAACAATAGGCTTTTTCTCTCCATTCTCTCTACCCCCCACACGTGCGCCCTCACACATGCATGTACACGTATACGCACGCAAGCCCGACGCGTACACACACTCATACACAAAGACTCTATCTTGCTACCAAAAAGCAAGCTGACAGGCAGACAAAAAGAAAAATAAATAAAGTTATTGTCCATTACAAACGTCTCATGCTTTGTTCACAACCAGAAAGGCACAAGAAAATAATTAAAAGTTATTATCAGTTACAGGTTGAGCAGCTGGACTGCAGACAGGACAAACGATTTCCGGTGACTATTGCTTTTACATAGACATTACATATAGGCACAACGATTAATAATCTAATAATAATAATAATCATCATCATCATCATCATCCCCCTCCTCCTCCTCCTCATCATCATCATCATCATCATCACCACTATCATCATCATCACAGTGGCCTGAGTGTGCATGCTGGGAAGGGAGTGCGCATGTGTCTGTTTTTGCATTGTCGAGTGTGAGAAGTCTCGGGGAAGAATAAACAGATAAACTCAGTCTCTTCTACTTTCACTGCTACGCCTGTCTCTATCTCTCAATCATTTCCCCTCTTATAGGCTCATGTTTTTTTTCTATTTAAAAAAAATGAGAGACAGCAACAACAACAACTACAACAACAACAACAACAACAACAACAACAGCAACAACAACAAAAAAACAATCATTCTCGTCGAAACACAGCTAAGAAACAGTCTTCTCTCACAATTCTTTTACACTTAATCTCTCCTATTGCAATAAATGCAATTAATCTTTCTGATATTTTAAAGCAAGCTGCCGAAAATGTTTTGCACAATATCAGCTGTCCAGCAACATATCTGCATTTGTCGCGGTGAGTGGTCCACTGTGAACAGTGAATCTCTCCTTGCTAAAGCCCAGGGTCCTTGTCGCGCAAGGCAACCCTTGAAAAGGATTCGTATGACGAGGAAGCCATTGTTCTACCCCGGTCCTCAAAGTCGTTTTAACGGAGAACGATGACAAGATTCGATCTCACATTTGACAACCGGAAGTTGTGAAGTCTTTTCTCTCCCAATATTGAACCGTCTCCTCGGCTCTTCAACTGAGGCTAAAACAAGTTGTTCCGTGTGAGGAGGGAGAATTGATGGAGAAACAAATCATGCTACGGAAACTCCAAACACTCTTTTGTCTACCGGCTCGAGTCGAAACATTCTCTTTCACAAAATAATGTCTTATGGATTTTTATCTGTAATTTTTGTGTAGGCATCTGTCGCGATGTTATATGGCACTTCATACCGTACCATAAATGTTGCTTGAAACACTTTCCCCGACAGAACATTTTTTTTTTATTATTATTTGGTAGTCGATGGTTTCAAAGTCGACATAGTGTTGACACCAGACGTCAATACAGGCTTTTAGAAGAAAAGTATACTCAGAAAGAACTGCTTTCATTGGCGCGGAGATCAAACAGTTGAGGGTGGGTGCTTTTTCCAAGACCGCGCACTTTAAGCGGGTATTGACAACAACCGATGTCCACACATTCTCCAAAGACAAAGACCTCGGGGGTAAACACATGGTGGGCTGGTAATTGAAGCGAGACTCTCAAAGAGTGGTGTTTAACGATGCGGGGAAAAATATTCTCTCCTTTGAGTAACCGCAGCTGATAGAAGCAAACATTTGGAGAGAGCGAGAGAGAGAGTTGGGGGAGAGGAGGGACCACCACCCTCGGCACTTGAGTAATAGCATCTTTGGAGCAGTTTGCCCAGCGATGAGATTTAAAATGTCACTCGCCAACTTGTCAATGTGGAGAGCGGTGCTCGAGTGCGTGCGTCAGGTTTCGATCTCTGGGTTGAGGGCTTGAGATGGGCTATGTGCCCAACACTCTATCTAGACAGCTCATACATTGCCTTCATAATCGGTTCAAGACCCGGGGTAAGGAAAATACTTTTATGACGCAGTTTTAGCAGACGGGACCTGTCTGGCATCGAACTTTGAATTGTTAATCAGTTCGTTTGACAAGCCAGTGAGTCTACTTCGTGAATAATGGTCTGCTGTCGATGAAGGGAGAATCAAGCAACCAAGCAATAAATCAATTAATTAGTTGTGATCCATGTCATCAATAACTATAAACACACACATAGGGGGTTGGTCCGTGACTGTACTGCTCAACCCTAGTCGCAGGTGCTACTACAGGTATCTGCCGCTGCTGTCACCTGGGACTCAGGACATGCATTGTCAGTCATTCTTCCTTCACTTTTTACAGAGATCCCTCCATCCCCAGCCCACCCACCCCTCATTTTGTTGTTGTTTGGTTGTGGTCGTACCTGTCTAGTGGCTGGTTAAAGCAGGTGTGGAGCAAGCTACCTTCCTACAAGTCGCTTTGAGTGATGATATCACAGTAACTCATTGCCTCCACTGCAATGTTTTTAATGGCATGTCATAGTAGTAATCATGACAGTAGTTATTCAATCATCCCTTCCATCTTAACATTGTCTGCGAAAGATCATGTACCAAGAAAGATACAGTAAGATAATAGAAACAAGGTCTTTGTAATGTGTATAACATTATACAGTAAGTCAACATTTGTAAACAATTGCTTTGTTTGATAGCATCTGAAAGAAAGCTACTATTTGGGAAAATGTTTTATTTTATAAAATTCCTAATAAGGTAGATCACCAGATGTCCTCATTTAGATAAATAAAATATATCTTAGAATTAAGTATGTGCTGAACGAGCTGCACGAGGGTCTTTGTTGCTGTTTCCAAACCTTGAGCTTCTGAAAAGAACAATGATATAGTTGATTAGTCTGCCAAGAATAACCTTAAATGATCAGCTGAGGTTATTGAACAGAGAGCAAATGATCCTTTTCTGTGAACTAATCTTACATTATTTGGAGAATTAAAGCTAATATCTCAACAACAGTATCCGGGTAATTAGTGTGCGAGGCAACTACATACATACACGCATGCGCACGTAAAGAAAAACAGCTGAGAGACAAAAAGCGAAGAGAGAGGAAGAGAATAAGAAAGAGAGAGAGAGAAAGGAGGTAGATGGAGTAAAAATAGAGAGAGAAGGTAGAGAGAGTGAAAGAAAGAAGAGAAGGCTGTATGATTACACAAGCAGACAAAGAAGGAGTGGTAGGAATCAAACGTGCAGGAGGTTTGGGGGGGAAGGAGGGGAGAAGCATAAATTTTATGGCCAAAGCATCGATTTGTATGTCAGGTAGAAAGTTTTTCAAGGTGTCCCTGATAAGGAAGCTAGAAACTGGTCATATATCATCCACCATCGAGAGAAAACCTGGCAGGCCAGTGAAAGGCGTACTTATCGCCCCTGGGATCAGGTAAAAATGGGCTGAAAGTCCCAGAAGTCGTCTGATTCCCCTCCCTCCTCAGTTCAAATTTCCTTCCATCCTCCAGCCTAAAATAATGGCACAAGCAAGAAAAAAAAATATGATGTATGCTTACATGTGTAAGCCGCTGTACCAGATGACACGGGAGTGGGTACGCTTTGCAGGATGAACTTTTACCAACGATTTGAAAACCAACAGGTGTGAATGAAA
Source organism: Pomacea canaliculata (assembly GCF_003073045.1). Taxonomy (NCBI): domain Eukaryota; kingdom Metazoa; phylum Mollusca; class Gastropoda; order Architaenioglossa; family Ampullariidae; genus Pomacea; species Pomacea canaliculata. Next base: position 13,053,995 of record NC_037597.1, read on the forward strand.
GAAGTGAAGGAGAGGTCTGCATCGTAGGATCTAGGCGACAACCTCAAAAATAAACAGAAAAATCGCAGTGCGGGAAGAGGTTTGAATGGAAAAGGAAAGTACAGCCGTCTTGCTTTCTACCTCACCATTAAATGTTTTGTCGCAGAATTCTACGCCGAATGTTAAGGACCATTCGTAATCGCTGGCGTCTCTTGCTTGAATTGCCTCCCAGTCCAAACATTTGCAGACTGGGTCACAGAGTTCAAACAAACCAGGGTAGACTTGGTATCCGCGCAGGACATGTGCGGCACCCGGGAGACACAATACAGACGGTGAGGTACCCGGGATGTCTTAACAATCATTTAGGCGCCCATTACACACAACAGCAAACAGAAAAAAACAAGAGAAACATAAAGCTGGGGAGGATAGCAGTGGCAGAAAACGGGTGGGGGAGGGGAGGAGAGGAGGATGGAAGTTTTTAGCACGAGTCGGCGTGAGTGGACAAAATCGCGACCGCTTGTTTTCCTCCGTATATGTCAATGAATAATGTATTTGATAATTGCATTATAGATTGGGGAGCTGAGTGCATACTTAGTATATCATTATTTATTTTTTTAAATCCAAGATTAAAACTGAAAGCACACAAAGATAGCAATAACTGCTAAGCATAAGAGTAAGAATTGCTTTCGCCAAAGTGTCACAGTTAGGTGGTATACAGGAAAAACTGTCTAAAAACAACAGAAAATTTCTTAGTACCCGGTATAAACTGTAATCACAAGGTTAGCCAATGAATGTCTCCGCCACTTACCATCACCGAGAGACGCAGAGTTGTGTTCACTGAGCTTGAATAAATAACATTTTACATCCTTTGCAAAGCCACCAACCGGATTTCTTTGCAAAGTTTCGACTCTGAACATCGCTGTTGTCAGTTTTCATCCTTTCTTTCATCGTTACCTCAATTTTTTTTTCGGATCGTTTTAATACACTGGGGAGAAGGAGGCGTGCTTTAACTACAGCGATCTGTTGTTAGCTGGCTGCATACTTGTGAAAAAACAAACATTTTCCATATAGAAATAACTGTGAATAACTGTAGGTCGGTCTGTCTTGAGTGCTTGTGAATACCATCCTTATTGGCACTTGATGGTCGAGAAAGAACTTTTAAAAAAAAAAATCCGAAGTGCTGGTTATCGAATGTTAGACCACGTGTTGCCAAACGGTCGTGTTTGTCGAGGCGCCATCTGTCGTCGTCTTGTCCCTTAACCCTCACCCCTCTCCCCCAGCCCTCCGCCTCCACCACCCCACCTCAACCTCTTCTTCGTTCGTTCAGACAGAAACTGGAGAGGGTCTGACGACTGGTGCCATACGGTAGAAGTACTCTCTTTCGTGTTTTGTTCACACACACACACACGTACACACACACACGTACACACGCACACGTACACACACACACGTACACACACACACACACAACGATTTCTCTCTCGCATACACTCATACCAAATTTCACATAGACATTGTCACTCAAGCATTCGCTCGCTCGCAAACTCACTCATTCACTCACTCACTCGCTCACTCGCCCGCTCACTCATTCACTCACTCACTCACTTCAAGATTCCCTTGTCAACGCAGCAGGTCTTCCTTCAAGGTGCACATCGGACGAACACACCAGCTTATCACAGATTTGTCCCCTCTCAAGAACAGCTTGTAGTTATCGACATTTCTTTCCATTTTGCTTGCTTCCTTTATCTCCAACGGCACAGTTAAGAGACATTAAAATGGCAGATTGTTTGGAAAAGGCAGACATAACTAGCACTACAGGGTGCAGACACAGCTAGAAGAAGAATTTTTTTAATAAAAGAAAGGAATTGCAATCGGAGAAATCAGAGAAAGGAAATCGAAGTCTGAAGCCCTCTTCCCACTTCTGTCTGCTCACAAAGACAGAGGTCAGCCTCTGCTCTTCTTTCCTTGATAACCTTGCTCGATAAAACGATGTTTGTCTCCTTGGCTCGGTGGAGAGTGGCTGTGAGGTTTTTTTTCTGTTGGCCATCTCTTTCCACTGCTTTCCCTGATTCCACACCCTGTCTTTTCGAACAGCCTGTTGGCCACTCTGCCCAGAAGTTGTTAAGTTCAGTTGCCAGTGTTTTTACAACTGTTTGCAGATACCCTGTTTGTACCCGTCATTGTGGCTGTTTAAACACGGCCACCCTCCTTCAACGTTTTCTTTAGTGTTCACTTTTTTTTTCTTCTCAAATTTTAGAGCTTTCTTCTGTCACCAACTGTCTTTTATTTAACGTCCACGCGTGTATTGCGTGCTTAAAACAAAATGGTGTGACGGATCAAAATTTTAAGAGACTGCACTTACAGATGATGTAGTGCGGTGCCTCGCTCACACACACCCGCCCTCCTAGTGTTCTCTCGTAACAATAAACCTTATTTCTTCTTAACATTATGTATTTGAAGTGAACTTCTCTTGTCTTCTATTCAAAAAGAGGCCTTGGCGGGTAAGTCGTTGTAAGCATCAAATAAGCTGAGTACCCGGACTTTAAACAAAGGAATGTTCTTATGTAAAGGTCTGAAATATTAAATGCCTCTACTGATTAATTCACGGCACACATAATGTATTAAACAAGGGTTTTGAACGAAAACTCTCTCTTTGGCTTTGAATGCATTATTAGTCACCAGAGCAACAAACGACAAGCAATGGCACTTTTATTATTTTAAACAGTCTCCGTCAGGGGTCGTAATGATGAACCGATGGGAAGGTTATCTCGGTTATCTATGGATCGGAAGCGATGATGGGTTAAAAGAAGTAAGCAAGAACGGGCACCGACCCAGTAGGTCAACAGATCATCTACAGATCCACAGTTTGAATTCAAGCCATCGCTTCAAGGCGCCCGCCGGGGATTTAAAGGGCAACACGAGCGATCAGCGAAAATAGCTGGAAAAAGAGTAAAAAGTATCCCAAAAGCAAATTCCGGTGGTATTTTATGACGAGGAGGTACTAGCAATATTTTTTTTGTTAATCAATCCTGTCGAGAAAACAGTGACGAATTCGTCTACATGAGCTGAATTCGAAGAGAAAGATGCAATCCTTAGTAAAAGAAAACAGATCGGGACTCGATGTGATGTTGCTGAATGTTCTCTTTGACAGTCAGATATAGTTTGTGCTCATTGTCCTTTCGTAAAGATTCTGGCTACAAACGCAAGTGAATTCACTTTGTTAAGAGAGGTGCATGTACAGACCTGTGCTTTGTTAAGACTGCTGTGCACACTTTGTCCCCCCACCATACCCAAGAATTTGCTCAAAACATTTCAAAAACAATTTTTATACAGTTCAGGCAAGTCTTTGACTTTCAGTGAAGTGACGAGATCTTCCTACACCAGTGCCAACTGTACAAAAGCACGAAGTGTTAAAACCAACTTCAGATGCTGGTTAAAAACACTTAAACAAAGATCACACACTAGATATGTAACATCGACGATTTCTACACCGTCTGGTCTACAAGTAACACAGTCACAAACACATCATCAGTTGGATCCTTATCCAGCACAATTCTAACAACAGATGACTTAGCCATTCTGATTACATCTTACTCTGTGTGTAATTATTGCAATCTTACTAAATAAGCTGCACGGCTGTGAAGATAATTTCAGAAGAATCCGTAAGAGTAATGTGTTTTTATCTAAAGTCTTATATTTACTAGGAAAGTTTCAAGTTGTGCGTTTATGATGTGTCTGGCAAGATGATCTCACAGGTATCATTGCACCCCATGACACAGACCTTTCATCAAATGCTACGGTCATTGATTACATCAAAGAAGGCAATAATGATGGTTAATATGTAACAACTCGCCACCTGCAGGTCACACACACACAAACACACACCCACACAGAAAATGCTGACGTCAGCGTCCTGCTGGTGCAAAAGCTGATAGAAGGGATTATGGGATCGATGAACCCTTATTTAAACAGAAGACCTTCTGTTAGCAGTTTATTTCGTATTCGACACGACTGCAAGCAGGGATGTTTCCCCAAGTGTTGCCAGTGTGTTGGTTTAAAAGAAATATCAGGCTCATAAAACTCGCCTGGTGATCGATAGAATGTAATTCACGAGCGAACGTGAAAGTCTCATAACTTCTGTTTAATGTTCGCGATACACTGCTGACCGTGAGATAAAGACATCGGACAATGTGAAGCTGGCAACACAGGAGCCGGCGAGATGTCAATAATTTGTCATCTTTTGTTCCATCGCAGTTTGTTTTCATTTTTAATCGGAAAAAAAATAGTTATCGAACATTTCCTTTTAAACTAAAATAATATCCGCAGGAATGACTGAGCAATGCTGTAAATATAAGAGATGTTATGTTCTGTGTATTACAACGTCGCTTTTCAAAGAAAGTGTTAGATTGTTAATTATTATTTTTTATTATTTATTTTTTATTATTATTTTTTAATATTTCTTTATTATTATTATTATTGTTGTTGTTGTTGTTGTTGTTGTTATAGCGCCTTTCCAAAGACTTGCTTAGAGAGCTTGACATAGCTTGTAGTCGTGAGGAAATGAGAGTCCACAGTGTGAGGTAGCCCCTACCCCTCCCCACCTCTCTTTCTCTCTTTCAGGACGCAGAACGCCTAAACCCTCCAACGGTTGTAGCGTCATACTCGTTCGAGTTACCCAACACCCCTTGCAGGCCGCCATTTTGTTTGCAAAGCTCCGATACGAGAGATAGTCTAGCCCTGCTCGCGTGACGTCCGCGCATGGGGTAGCCGGGTAGCAGCAATCATGGGAGGCAAATCAGACACCGGGACTTAAATCTGCAAATCAATAAGGACAATCTGTGGCTACTTGTCCCGCAGTGCTTACAGTTACTGCCACCAGATGCCGCTGTTTGCCCAAATGACAGCGAGACAGCCCGATCGCTCGCGATAACGCCCGATATCACCCCCGAGTCGTCGCTTGGACGACTTCCGGCGACGATAACACCACCTGGTGGCAAGAAAACCATCGCTGGGCTGCTTTTGCGGCATTGTCCGTGGCAAGCAGCTGCATTCGTGCTGTCATTCACCTGCGGGGCAGCAAGGACAGAGACTTCACCCTCTTCGTTGCAGAGGTACTTACCCGGGTACACGTCATCTCAGAACGTCCCCACCCCCTTAACCTGAAGATGGCAGCCGATCTGCAGAACTCTACCCTTCTAGAGCAGGGGTGGGCAATTAATTTTCCCAAGGGGCCGCATGAGAAATTGGGATGGTTTTAGAGGGCCGGACTAATATAGTTAACTCAGTTTTACCCAATACTGTATATATATATATACTATCCCTTCGACAGCGGGCGGGCCGGTCAGAGACAGGAGGAGGGCCGGATCCGGCCCGCGGGCCGCCCCTTGCCCAGGTCTGTTCTAGAGTGTTTCACAGTTTTAGTTTATGTCTCGTGGGGATGGGATTAAAGGAGTAAGATTTGGGTGAGCTTATTAGTTATATAAATGTTAGCTGTAACTGTAAGGTGGGGTAGAGAATAAATTGGGTGATTTGTTCGAGAAAGAACATTTAGTATGTTCCGAAAGGTTAAAATATGTGTACGTATATTACGGATAAGCTCAAAGCAAAAATCAGTCAACAAAAAAAAAATAAAATAAATATTGACCATCATAAAAAAGCGATGATACATCAGATTAAAAAGGAAAGACTGGTATTGAAATTCCTTCATTGCTTTGATCAAAAGCTTCTTGGCATTGGAAGCCCGCTTGACTATCGCAGCCATTGGCAATGAGCGGCGTACATTATCCTTCGTTCCTTCTCTTCAGAGATTAAATCAAACGCAATCGTAGATAACCTCCTATAAGACCTCGACACACATGTCACGCCCCTGCTCTCAGCCCTAAAGCTTTTCCTTGATAGTGCACAAGAGAAAATATCTGCAACCTATCTTCGCCAAAAGGATTCATCGCAAATTTCAGGTTAAGTTTACTTTTATTTTCCGGCGTCGAAAGTCACGAACAGGGAATGCAGTGTTCCAATGAAAAACAAATGAATCAGGATGTTTTTGTCCGGGGCGGATTTTCAACTTTTGTCGACAAAAGCTGTGAATGATAAAACAGAAATATAAAGGCTCAAGATTTAGACATTTAAAAGAAAGGATTGCTCCATGGGATTATGGGTTGCCATTGTAAGCTCTGTCGCTTAGCTTGCAGTTAGCAAGTACGTGTCGTGGGAACTAATGACTGGCTGGCTGAATGATGGGGTGCTCGTATGTGATTAATAAAAAAATAGTGTCGTCATCCTTGTCCTGATCGACTTGGGATTTCCCCAACTAATATTTCGGTGGAGAAGGGAGATCGTCTGGTGTCAGACAAACTTCCCGTATGTACAGCCTTTCTTCGTGATGTCATTGTCGAGACAGACCAACCTTGTGACCTTTGATGAAGTAGAATAAATACACAATCTGATGAAGTGGAAACAAAGCCAATAATCAAAGATTTTGTAAAGTAGCTATTCACTATTTTATGTTTTGTATTTTCTGTGTCACATGATCAGTAATGACACTTACGAAGAAACCCGGAAGTGTGTTTTTTTTATAATTTGTACTGTAACGCATGCGCATAAGGTATCCAAATTAGTCTTGTTATGGCCTCCGGGGAAATAGTATTTCAAATAGCTAAATTGTTCACTGCTACCATGACAATGGCAATGACCAACTTTATTTGTCCCAGTTGGCAATTTGACCATTGGAAGGTGCTCTTGTCACAAAAATAAAAGTTAAATATAAAAATAAAGTTCGTTGTAAGGTGCAGAGTTAAAACATGTCAACATTGAAAAATATGAGCAAATAAAAAGAAAATGTTATGTGCAAGTGACAATCATGTATATATGTATTTAAATAACCAACCAAACAAATTTACATCAAGAATATTCACGTGCGCACCTACAATATAACACACACACACACCACTGACATTCATCTGAGGTTGAGCAGCTGGACTGCAGATGGCACAAACGATTTCAGGTGTCAATTACTTTTACATATTGGCATGGAATAACATTTACCTGATCTTAGTAATACAAATTCTATCGTTAGTACATGTTCAGGCGTTGACAAAATGCATGAAGCCTTCCTTACTATTTGTTGATCACAGAAAGAAACTAAATCCCAATTATTTTAGAACAGATGTTGGCAAGAGTGTTCAGGCTATTCCTGTCATGGACAGAGAGGATGCGAAGCTAGTATATTGTAATGAATTAAATGAATAAAACAAATGTGGTAGATTCGTTTTTGAATAAATTTATTTTATATGTTTATATTTTCTTTGCCATACACATTTTGTTTGATGTGTTTTCTGTTTATTGTGTGTCTGTATGTTTTATCACTGTTTTATCTTGGGTTTTAGTTAGGATTAAACCTTTGGCATAGACTTTTATTTCAGGCAGAATGACTGAGCAAATAAGATCGATGTCAAGGTTTGTGAAGCGAGTTCGGCTGCGGACAGAGGAGGTCAGAGGCCATGGTCAGTCTTTTAAGATCTCGTCCGGATGAAGGTCTTCCTGTTCCTCTACCTTGGCAAACGAGTCTTGAGGTTTTCGAAAAAAATTCATATACATGTACAAATAAAATTAATAAATAAATACAGTCGATACTCTGAAGCTGTGGTGTTAATATTCAAGCTAGTATTTATCAGGATTTTAAAATAAAATGATCCACCTTCCTACCTACATACCTGTCAACCATGGCCAGCAAGACAACGCCTTGCTCTGTCACTCCTGCCCATCCAGTGGGTTTTATACATGCGAAGCCGTTCTTTACCCAAGAGGATCTACACTAACTGCTCAACAGTGTCCACTCGTTGTTCCAGACTCACCTACTGTATGACTAGTCTACATTGTCGGTACACCTAAGCCAGCGGGAGCTCCCCCCAAGCACGGCGCTGAGAGATCAAACGGGGAAACCAAAAGGTGCGACATATGCCGAGCAAGGCAAAGATTATTATGATCGCGGCAGCGAGGGTTAGCCGAGGCGCAATATCCTCGCTGCAAGCAAATCTCCAATTCCATTTTTGGGCCAATTTGTCAAGAAGAGTGACAAGACCATATGGGGGTCGATCCATCATAAATGCTCGGGAGGAAAGTCAGCAAACAAGTAAGAGTCGATTGGCTGGTGTTTGCCGGAGCTTTGGGCCTGCTCCTTCGTGGCGTGCGCGGGCATGATGGCGCTCAGGTGAACAGATTGAATTGTTTTAAAACGTGACTTTCTATGGATTAATGCAAGGATTAGCACCGGCGCAGTTTTACCACCTCCAGCCAGCCAGGAGGAATGAAAGACAGAGAGAAAACAACGGGGGAGACAGAGAGAAGGAAAGGGGCGAGTCTTCTGCATTTATTTCTGATAGCGTCCCTTGAGACATTATAACGCCGGAGAAAACATCAGCAAGAATTCTTCTCAACAACACTCCAGCGTCTGGGAGATGATGAAGCAAGCTGTTGACCGCATCAGGTCGTTCGTGACGCCAGCACGTGCAGCAGCACACGGCGACGACACTGCGCTTCTGATTGCATGCTCGACGATGTCGGATGGCCTTTAATATCAATATTCTCAATATCGGCCGGTTTTCTCAAACAAAACAAAGTTTTTTTTAAATCCCAAGGATCCGGCAAAATGAAAAGACACCTCGACCACTGCGTGGGACAAGTCTGACGACGACTCTTCACTTCGGAAATATAAACAGCCAGAAATCGTGACGAAAGGTGGGAGAGATAAAGGACGCTCTTGCTATGTGGTTCAAAAGTCTGTTGAACGGTTCTCAGTCTGGATTGAAGGCTTTCTTTTTCAACGGGACAAACACGATCGAACCTTTGACAAAGTTGTAACCTGACTGTTGCGTAAAAACTTTGTCAAACTTGGAAAACTTTCATCCATGTTTTCAACCGTTAACAAGAGTCTTTAGGCTGCGGCGACAAAGTTTTTCAATGGTAGGTGAGCGTAAATAAGGGAAAAAGAAAAGAAAAGAAAACTAGATAAAAAGTGACAGTGTGGTTTGAACACTGGAAATAAACAACAGTTTAAAAATTCATGCTTTCGGGGTTTAACATAATTCTCTCGTCTGACGCCATGAAATGCATAACGGGTCCTCATTCTGGTTACCGGATGGTGAACAATCGTAACGATTCATCGGTACGTCCATTGACTCATTCCATCTTACTGTTCCATTGTTTGCTAGAATTTCTGTATATGCGAGAAGTTGGGAGGAACCTGTGGACAAAAACGCGAACTCCAACCCGTTAAAGTTCAGCATTTCCTGCTCATCCGCCAAGTAACTGGTTTCTCTGCTTTAGTGTTTGATTGAATTCATGCTGGACAGCGACATTGCTCTCCACTCTGATTGGTTTCCCTCAAAAAAGTGTCATCGGTGAGTCTGTAATTGAGAGCACAGCAAACAGTTAACCTATAAAAATATCGAACACTGCTTTTCAATACAACATGGCCATTGACAAAAAAACCCGTAAAGTCACCTTTTGAAATAAATCGCGGGACAGTGCCAAACAGACATATCCAGCCTCGGAAAGATGGCACACAGAACGATGGCGCCGACAATGCCTCGCTTCTTGTGGTGCAAATAAAAAGAGCTTCAAGACAAACGCAGGGTTTGTGGCAAGAGAATCATTTTCTCCCTTCCAGCCACAATATTCTAGCGCGTGCGACAACAATGAATAACTGTATTCCACAATGGTTGTGTTTTGCGACCAAACACTCCGCTAGGGTACTTAGGAACTCCTCACAATTCCTGCCAGTGGACTGAGGGCGTTTGTTTCAGAGACGTTTGGTCTAATTAGCATTCTTGTTTGTTTGAAACTAAAAAAAAAGTCTATTGTTTGAAAGAGCATTCAAAGGAAAAAGCTGAAGGAAAGTAAGTTATTTGTTTCTCTTATAAATTACTAACCCACCCGTTCTTTAAGAACTGCATAGTTTCCTTCTGAACAGTTAAAGACTAACCCCAGTCAAACGTGGAAACAAAGCACAAAGTTTCTGGAAAGTTAACACAAACCTAGAGTTGTCAGAAAAATGCATTGTCCTTTTTTTTTTTTTTTTTTTTTTGAAAGGTGCACATAGATTGAAATAAACTCTAACTACTGATGCCACGTGACAGCAACCAGTCCGAGGGGTCATGCTTTTGAGCTCGTCCAATCAGCAGGCGTATTTTTGGTGACCCCCAGGAATGAGGTCTAGACCTCTTTCCAAACCCGGGATAGAACAGATGTGTTTAGAGTCGTGTAGCACTCACATATTTCAAAATAATTTTGCCTCGGGTTGGTCTTTAAAGATATACACTCGCGCACACACATAAACGCACAAGCCCGCTCATTAACCTGTACAAATACTTGGGACTTCGCCCGCATTTCACTCACTCTGCTGCCATCACAACCATGTTCTGTGATGACTATGTTTTCTTTCATCAGCAAAGCAAACTTGGCAAATACTGACATTCACCAACCCTGCCTTCTCCACTGCTTAAAGGACTTTTTTTTAATAGGAAAAAGTGCCGGAGAGTCAATCAGTGTCCGAAAGTCCTGTAAGCTTTACCTTCACACAACTTTTAAAAACTTAGTCACACGTTCGACATTTGTCCCCTTGAGAAGGATCTTAAGCCCGCATACTTGTCTCTCTGACAAACGTCTCATCCTTGGACAGTTTTTGGTGTTAGAATATCAGTAGAAGACTTGATGATTTTGATAGTAAACATTCATGGCCCAAAAAGAGGCTGTCCTGAATTTTATGAAATATTAAAAGGAATATTACGATATTTTTTAAGGATACAGCTTTTGTTATGATCAGTGACAGGAATTTCGATAACTACCCCAGCACCACCTGATTCACCTCCTACAAGGAGATGTACCCATTCCCATCCTCCATTTCTCCATCAGTGAGTTGTGACGCAAGGTCCATGGACCATCTTCGCTGAATCCCCAGGTGAAATGGGTGAAAAGGAAAGGGGCGTGGTGGTGAGGATTACCTTGAGGGTGCGACCCTTACTCCGTTCTACATTGTCACACCAAGGTCCCACACTTTAAAGGCTCACCCTTGGACTGACCGGCGATCCTTTAACACCACCACGCACATTAACAAAGCATCAATTTCTTCTGAGTAATGGCAGTGCTGGTCTTCATGGTGGGCAGCCAGATATTGTTTGGACAGGATTTACTCACGCCATTGAGTTCGCAAGGGCCAGCAGCAAGGGACAGTCTTGGTTTCTCCGAGTATTGCGACGAGAACTTGCCTGAGGGTGGCGCACATGAGCAATCTACTGAGCCGAGCGACGTTCGGGTAGGTACCCAGCATATCAGACAGTGATGCACGGACAGCAGATTTGGGACTCAATAGTTGTGTGAGTGATAGCAGTGAATCTCTCTCTCTCTCTCTCACACACACACACACATTAAATTTAGCACACAAACACACACTCACTTTGCCTTCTGACCCAAACCGTTTGCTGCACGTGCCAGAGACCTGGGAGCTGTTTCTCGTCCTGCGCCTAAACAGAATGAGAGCAGCTGCTGGCGGGCAGGGGGGACCATTCACCCGAGTCCATTTTGCCGGCCACGTGGACAAGGCTGTCAGTACCGTACCATCTGGCTACTAGAGGACCCAATGGGTCGTGAAACGCCATCTCACGGGTCGCTGCACCCCGAACGCCGGGTCTTTGATGGAAGCTGACTTGATGTCCCTCGCGGCCACACCTTGCACCCACCTGGTCACAAGGTACGGTGCTCACAGCTCAGAGTACACCTGAACTTTGGCACTTCCCTTGCTTTTTTAGGGGACCTCTCGTTGTCGATAAGCTGCGTCACAAAAGACCTTTTACCTGCCGCTAGTCATCTCGATTCTCTGATCGTCTGAGCTGTTATCGACAACCACAGTAATAAAAGAGGTGAGAATCTCGTCTAGCGACTTTTGCGTTTCGATCAAAAAAAGTTATATTCCTCATCATCTGTTGCCGTTATTGTCGTTTCTCAGATTTTAAAAGAAAAGCAGTGTTTGCAATGTTAGAAGAAAGCTGTCCTATTCGTTCAATTTGACTATTTTTTATGATTTGTAATGGCTGTGGATGATGATGATGATGATGATGATGATGATGATGATGATGATGATGATGATTGGTGGTGGTAGTCGTGGTCGTGGTCGTCGTCGTCATCGTCATCGTCGTCATCATAGCAATATCATGAGCATCAGTGTAAGCAATGCTACAGAGACTGAATGGGACAAAAAGCTTCATAATTTAAGAACAATAGGTGATGTGAGACATGTTAAGGAATTTTCCAGACGAAATAAGTTTTAAATCAGATGTTCTAGCGGGATAACCCTCTGTCCTTTTGACTCCAAGATATACAGGCGGTAATAACTTGTACATTCATGACCCTACACTAGTCTTCTGCACTCATCAGTATTACCTGTTTACACAAATTCAAACATGCAAATTAGTGGCATGAAAACCGAAACACAGTCGTGGCCTGCAAACGAAGCTTCGGCAAATAAAAGCGAAATATTTGTTGCCTGCCGACAACAATCTGTCTCAGATTACCTCCCCTGGCTTTACCTTTTTCCGGGCCCTGATTCGTGTAACTCTATACTTCGCCACTATCATTGCAGCTTTCATCCCTTTTTTCCTTTTTTTCCCTTTTTCCTTGTAGTTTGTACAACGACACTGTGGCAGTCTCGGCAATTTTTGGAGTTCGAACCATGACCGATACCCTTCATCAAGGTTTTTTCCACTCGACTGAGTAGAAATTATGTTTCTAAAGATAGATGAAAGAGATTTTTTTGCCGAATGTAAAAATAAGGATATACAGAGGATCTGTTCACACGTCCCGTGGATTAAAATTAAATAGAATTACTATTTTAACAAGGGAAAGAGAATAATTTTTTTTCCTAAGTTTATTTCGGACGATGTCAGAACCACGAAGAGAGGGTTCTATCCTCTGCTATTCCCCAAAGAGGAAAGGACTTAAATGTATGACGGAACGAAAGCCTGAAATTTTTTCATATCTACAAACCCCACAACAACAACAACAGTAGCAGCAACACCAATAATAATAAAAAGACATAGGCGTAGTGAGCTAACGATGGAAATTAATAGAGTTGGAGATCAACGAATGCACTGTCAAGTCAGGTCTCCTCCACTTTTGCTCCCCCTACCTGAAACAAGTGCATTCGATTATGCAGTCGTGTACCAAAGCGAAGCTATTTGTCAGACTCCTGGTTGGGAACCAAACAGTTTACAAGAGTCCACCCAACAATCCACAGTAGATACTGTAATACTACCACCTACATGGGATACCTTACCAACAATGGTTACATCACAGTCACCCTCACAAAATACTTTCTACCCCCATCTACGGCAAATACATTATTACCACCACCTACAAGAGATTGTTATCACCACCCACAAGAGATGTCTTACGACAACCACATACAGTAAATTCTTACAGTCACCCACATAGTGTCACATGACTAGAAGCTGCCTTACTACCATGGACTACAACAAGGTATTCACAAATGCGGGAAGTTGACGAATAATGCATCTCATAGCACCATTAACAGCCAAACTCTAATTGCTCTACGCAAAAAAAATTAAAACATTTTTTTCAATGTAGTGATTTCGGTGAATATAGAAACACCTGCCGTTGGTAATGAACGGGAGAATGATTGTTGTTTCACCAGCTGTAGGTGCTCTTTCGTGTTGGCCATCTGATTACAATGTCAACGCCATCGCGTTTTTCAACCCTTTCTTTTTTCCCTTCTCGAATATTTCTATCATTTTTCAATTAAAATCTCATTTAATGTTCGGCGATTTTTCCCAGCAAAAGGTAGCACCATCCAGCATGGAATAATGACCCTCTTCTGGCCGCTGTGGGCTTGCCAACCGTGAAAAGCATGTGTTTCATAGGGCGAGGCAAACCAAGCGTGATTTCTGCATTTCTGTGAGACTAGTCCGCAGAATAGGATGGCAGCGCCTGCATTGAGGACACAGTAAATGCCTTTGTCACGGCCTGGCAATCTTGTTCAGCAATTCACGGTGAATGCATCTCTACAAGCCATGAATGCTTTGCGACTAGAAGCGATAACTCGCTGTTCCCCAGGTATGCAGACAATTCCCCGACATCGCCCTCCCCTCTGGGAGGAAGCCTTTACTAGCGGAACATTGTTGACTGTTTAATTTTGTTTCAGGTGCACTCTGTTGCTTTCTGTTTAACTCCGGCTTATATCTCCCTTAGCGCCATGTTTGATCTCGCGGTCTCGCGAGACTCGCACTCTCATTTCAGGCAATGGCTCTCCTGGCAATGGGCAGATTGCAGATCAGCGCGAGGACGTGCTTCTCACTCGCATGAACATGCTTTTCAAGGCCCCCTCGTCGCTTGATGCGCCCTGGGCACCATTTAGAAAAGGACTTGTTGAAATTGGAAAGGCTAGGCGAATCCAATCGAGATTTTTACTTTCGCGCTCTCAACAGTCGGCATGGAGGATAAATGCTAAGTTGTGCGGGCTTTAAAACGTAATTTTCACACCAAACAAACCCCCAGAAATGCGGAGTAATTTCCCGCGCACCAATGTTTCTCACAATTGCAGACCTCTACACAGAGACCGTATGGAGCTCGCGCCGACGCCGGGCCCCTCAGGATCGAGGGAAAAACAGAATTCGAACAGCAGCGACCTCTGGCGGAGCACTATGCGCGAACCAGTGTTGCTTTAATAAGCTGCAAACATTCATCAGCTCATCTTATTAAGCATACAACTCTTCTGGGGCCTTTGGAACTGTTTCCTTTTACTTCGCTAACGGAGGTTAGCTGGTACCGGCCAATCGACTGGGACGTAGACACGGACTCAGGTTATCATATCTTTTGAAAAGGGTTGCTTTGGAAGTTTGTTTGAAATAAATGATTCTTGATTTTTATTTTATTTATTTATTTTTTGGCTTAAAATTTGATTATTTTTATTTTTATTTTATTTATTACTTTTTTTGGATGTTCGTGGAGATTGCGAGTCATAATGAGTCATAATTGGGTAGAAGCATTTCAGTTGGTTTTTACCTGAGAAATTAGAAATCACCTTTAGAGTCAGTTATTGGTTTTAAAAACTATCGTATGATTTATTGTTGGCGTGTTTGCAGGTCTCACTCCACCATCCATTCACATCATGTTTAATTTATCGCAGTTTATTTTGATGGCCTAGTTGCTGGTTTTAAACACTTTATTTTTCTTATTTTTAATTTGATTTGTCCTGGTCATCCTTGTACTATACACGTATTATAAACGCTTGTGATAACATTTTGCTTGTATTCACTGCTGATAATCTCACAATCTGCGCATCTTGGTATAAGATTGTAGACCATACCTTGTTATAAGATTGTAAACCGCACATTGGGAAATAAGCTGATATCGTTTGTTTGTACCTGTGTTTATTCATTTTGTTGGTTTGTTCCGTCTAATTTTGTTGGATTTTGTTTGTTTGTATTGTTGGGGTTCTTTTTGGTTTGTTTGTTTTTTGTTTTTTGTTTTTGTTTGTTTGTTTGTTTTTTTTGTTGTTGTTTTTTGTTTGTTTGTTGTTGTTGGTTTTTTTTTTGTTACTTCTTTCTGTTCATCTGCACCATCAGTTTGTTTGTTTGTTCCATCTGTTCGTTCCGTTTCTCTTTTTCCAGTTCGTTCGTTACAGCCGTTCGTTTACACCCTTGATTCGTTCGTTTATTTGTTTGTACCTTAATTTTTAATGTGTTAGTATTTTATTTCCTGGTTTGTTTGTTCATTTTTTTTTTATTCGGTCTCTCTCTCCCATACTTTCCCACTTAGTGCTAATTAGGGCAGATTTCTGTTGCATTCAACTCAACTTCCTCTTGCCTACCAAAGTTGTAAACCTGACTAGACCCAGTAAAAGCTAGTGCAGTCAATTGTCACACGTATGTCTTGATAAGAACTTGTTACCTGCTGACAAGCAATGTCGCACCTCAGGTACACATGCTGGCTTTTCTTTTCCTTTCTTCTCTAATGTTTCTTTTTCTTTTATTTTTCTCTTTCTTTCTTGTCTCCGTCCTTTCTTTCTACCCTTTGTTTTCCTTTCTTGCTTCTTCAGTGCCTATCTCTCACTAAGCCACCGACGATGAATAGTTAAAGTTTCCTGGCGACAACAAACAAATCCTGCCTTCGCCCGGGGCGAGGCCAAAGGTCACGCACACAAACAAGAAGACGCGTACGAGTGACTCTGCAGTCAGTTGTGACCTTCATCGTCGATGCCTGTCGTTTAGCAGCAAACCTTTCTTGACACGCATTGTTTCACAGTCCTCGTAGAATGCAGGTGAACGAAGCTGGTCGAGAGCGAGGTGAACAGTAAACGTGCGATGGAAATTATCGAACTTGGCGAGGTGGCTCCCCCTTCATCCCCTCCCCACCCTTGGGTACACAAGCGGCACGCGTCCTGACGTCGGGGATGAATAGTGTTCACGCTGTATGCTCGCGAGAACGGACGAGAGCTCGTCTGTGACCTGCCCCGCGAATTAGAACAATGCGTCGGCGAAGCATCGATCTTTTTGAAGGCCTTTGTGTCAGAGAGGTCAAATTATTAACACCAGTAGTTTGTTTGTTTTCTTTTGTTTTTTTCATCGCGACCTTGCATTTTCGTTTCGCTGCTAATGGTCTTCGATGCAATGGGTTAAAACTGGTGCTTGCTGATTACACTTTTATTTCGTGGACCTGAAAAAGAATTGTTTTGTCATGAAACGGCTATCAGTGACTGTGAGATAACGGAGAACCACTTTTGTTCTCGCTGCAGACCTGGACATCTTGGGTTCCTGAACTTTCACGCCCTACCTGGGCTTCACAAGAAATGTTTGTTCCTTCTCATTCATAAAACTGTCCGTAAAATGTTTTGCCTGTATTCTACTAAAAAAAAAAAAAAAAAGAAACTGTTACCTAACACAGTCCGTTAGTGTGGACCAACCTGTCTTTAAAATGTCTTTGTTAAAAATACTTGCTTAAAATCGTAGACAAAAATCCTCGATTTGACAAAAAAAAAGTGTGGGTCTGCTTTTTGGGAACAATTGTTACCGAACAAAGGCGAAACATTCATCAGAATAAATAGCGAAAACGCAGATTTTAATTTTTAACTTCAGCAAGGTGCAACGACAAAGAGTTTTAGTGCTTTGCGGTAAAAAATTGATGCGGAGCAACATTTCAGCTTTCTCCATTGACAGCCGGCCATTATTGTTTGACCTTAGCTTTAACTGGAGACGTAGAGCAGATAGGCTTGTATTTGCTTTTCAGCAGCCCAAAAGGTAAAGGAGAGGTTTTCAAAACACATGCATCGTAGCTACAGAGCCAATCACAACACCAGCGTTTGGCGACTCTGATGGCAGGCAACAGAGAGCGCTGGCTGGTCGAGACGGCTTCGCTTCTTTCTTGTTTGAAGACAAAAGTCCCAAACCTTTGGGAGCGCGTGTCGAGAAAGTACAAAATCGCTAGTTGTCACGTTTCGCGTGTTTGCAGATTGTTTACACACCGAAATATAATGGGGTTGACACATTTGGAGAGCAAACATCGGAAGGTCGCCTTATAAACATGGATATGAGCTAAATGGAATGGGTAAAGCCTGCCTTCGATCGCCCCTGCCCCGTGAACAGATTGCAAATGGCGGTACTTCCGGTTCAGAGCCAGGGTCGGAACTGTACGCGATCATATCATATTTTCAAAGCTTTCAAATCGAAGCTCTATCGGTTTTGTCAACACGGTCAGAGCAGAGTTTCATTCTGGCAAACATTTCCACTGGCGACACGTATCTGAGAGAGCCGTCTCCAGAGAATGAGGTATTAATCGGGTGGGAAGAAGGGTGGTGGGGGAATTAAACATGAGGCGAGCTTGTGGGTAAGTGCACATACAAAGCAACCAAAATATAAATCAGAATGTCTAAACACAAAAGGAAAAAAGGATGGTTAACTTGATGGAATGGAAAGACTGATTGGCATTGCAATAATCAAACGGGACAGCAAAAAAAAAGAAAAAAATGTAAGGGCGCACAAATTAACTTTGACTCTAATAATAGAAAGTGGATTGATTTTGTATAGTCTGCGTGTTTACATGTGTATGTGTGCGTGACTGCTTGCCTGCCAGTGGGCATGACAACGAGCTTAGACTGACAGAGACTTGGACACGGCAGAGAGAATTTGGAAAAGGACAATGAGGAGGAGGTAAAAGGTGGACATATGTTCACATGCACGAACCCTCCCATGATGGGCGCTTTCACGCCCACACACACACACCACACGTAGGAGCACATCCACACGCATTTGAACACACATAAATACATCAACACCCAACATCCGGAGGAACAGACTGACATCCAAAAGAGAGGGGGTGGTAGTGTGATACTCAATAGGAAGAGGAAGCCTTGACATGGCCGGAATAACCATGCAGACCTTTCAAAAGAGATCGTCGGGAGAGAACACGCATAAGCTGGTCGTAGTGCTCGCTGCCCTGATCGATGACACACTCAATGTGTGTGGCGATGGCAGAGTTTGCAGTGTTCTCCATCGCGTGCTTTCTACGACAAGTGTTAATTACTGCGCCGCCTGACTCCACGATTCTCCACAGCTCTCTAGCTAATCCTTAAGCTCATACTTTACCCAAGTCCAGAATAAAATTAACAATAATGGGGCTTTTGTATCTATTTCTGTGCCTAGCGTTTCCTTTAAAGTTCCGTATGTTCCCCCAAGGGATTCCATGTCCTCGCCCACCAACCTGTCAAGTCTGACAGTCAAATATCAGCGGTCCGACATTATCAATAAGTAAGTTCAAACATGTAATATTCTTTTTTTCTGCGTTGTGTGGGCTGTCATGTGATAATAAGTCATCAGATATTATTAGCTGAAAATTCTTTAAATCATTCTCTTACAGTTAATCTACTCAGGTAAGATGTATTGCGATAGGACACAACGCTTGTCCCTGAAATGTAAAGACTTTTTTTTTCAGTCTGGATGTCTAATTTTACACGATAAAAAAGCATCCAACAGATTCTGTATATCTGAAAATAGTTTCTATTTTCGGATATGTATTTATTCTGGTCCAAATTAGAACGTATGACTGTACATGCGCGTGTTTGTATGAGAGAGAGAGAGACCATAGGTTTTGGTTCCTTTGCATGATATGGTCTCATTATCCAGGATAATTTCTTTTGGATAGTCCAAAGGGATCAATCTACAATCTAAGGAAGTTTCCATAATCAATCTGTAGTACTGCAAGGATATCATAAATATTCAGTTTCTAATCAAACATCGCTTTTTCACTCCCACAAGGAGTCTAACTGTTGGATATCTCAGTCTCTCTCTTCCTCTCTCTCGGGACACACACACACACATACAGACCCACTGCTCCATCTATACCATTACAATTCTCACCATTCCTCACCTTTCGACGATAAAGAAAACAAAATAAATACGAAGACCGACCACATTCAGGCTGCTCCACCGAGATACAGCAAGACATCCACAACATGCTCTCTGTAGTGCTCAACACGTATCGCTCGTCGGCGAAAAGACAAGTCAACAGTCTGAGCTCTGAAGCTGTATTGAAAATCTCTTCTGCCACTTGATTCTCCGGAGTCAGCGGAGTGGGCCGCTACACACGAGTTCAAACAGTCGGCCCCGTCTGCTCTTTTCACCGCCGGCCATCGTGCGTGGGGCGGCTTGTCCGGGGCTCGAGCGGTGGAGAGGCGTTTGAACGTGTCCTCCATGCCCCGCTCTTTAAGATGGAGAGCATGTTGTTGAAATGGGCGGGAATATCAACACATTTATCCTTCAAGGCAAGATTATCGGGCGAGTGCGGGCCGAGCTTTCTGCGCCTAAAGAGAAAGCAAGGGACAGAGAGAGAGAGAAGGAAAAAAAAAAACGATTACACAAAATGTTTAAAACGATTGACTATTTCAAGAGTGAATAGCATGCTCAATGGAACACAAGTCTCCGACTTAAGTATAAGCTTCGTTTGAGAACCTGTGAGGATACCTCTTGAGGAAATCACGTGTTTTTAAACGATTTTCAAA
Organism: Pomacea canaliculata; assembly: GCF_003073045.1. Lineage (NCBI taxonomy): Eukaryota > Metazoa > Mollusca > Gastropoda > Architaenioglossa > Ampullariidae > Pomacea > Pomacea canaliculata. The sequence goes on from NC_037597.1 coordinate 13,074,036, forward strand.
AGGTCTGTAAGATGACAGGATGAAATAAAATGTCAAAGGACACTTTTAAGACCCTAAACATGTGTCTGGGATGGGGTAGTGATCTCTTTTCAAAATCAAAATGGCGCATTTAAATATCATGTATCTATTTAAAGCATGTATACTTCAGTATTAAGTGCACAAAGGGAATGAAATTAGGGCAAGAAGTGTACTTGTGTATTGATGTACATGCTCTGTGTGTGTTTGAGAGAAAGACCTTTTACTGTTTTACAAATTTGACAAGCGTGGATCGCACACATCTCTAACAGGAAAATGACTGAACCTCATTGCACTTTGTTCCTTCGCAGCTTATCAGGTTCCGAAACGCACGCAAATAAAATATTTCCTGCTTAAGCCCGCTTAAACATTCATTTTCGCCGCGTAAATTCTCGGCCTGCAATCCGCTGCACGACATCCGCGAGGCCAAAGAAATCCAAAAGGGAGAGATAATGAATCCTTCTGACATCTTTATGGCCACCTACATTGTTTTCTCTTTGAACCCGAACCTCGGTACGGTGACCAGCCCGTTTAAGTGGTTTAATTTTTCGTATCATCTGCAGGATATTCGTGAGCCTGTTGTATGTTGACAGAGATTTTGCACAAACACCTGCTGCAAAGAAGTAGTATCTGTTCCCGAAAGAAAAACGAAATTACAGCAGTACCTGTCGGCCATCGTCGTCTGCATCTTATGGCGCTTACGAACCGAGGTCTTCTCGAAGGGATAAGTCAAGAAAGTATTACCCACGACAAATACAGCCATCGAGAGATAACATTTTCACAGCTTACTGCATGGTTACGAAATCTGTCCTCGACTATATCGCGGCGATAAGTAAGACACAAGGGTGTATGGGGCCACCTTCTTAGAGGAAATGCTTGCCGATTTCTTCGATACAGTACCCGGGCAGCTGTAGCGAGGGGTGTAAACTTGCAGACGGTGGACATAATGATACAATTTTACGCCCAGCAGCTCAAGACCTTGCTGCCAGATCAACACCATTAAGCTGAAGCAGAAAGCAGGCAGGTCACAAAAATACAATCAGTTAAAAACACCCGGCAAGGAACAGTCAATGGCAAGCAGTGTACAAACTCTCTCCTGTGTCCTGGTAAAGGCAATAGAGCAGTGACTGAGGCAAAGCAGGTTATAAATCAAGACATGAACAAGGCTTTGGACGCCATCATGTCAGCTTAGACTCCATCTCTCGGCTAACTCTTGCCAAACTTTCTGCACCTACCAACATCTACGCAAAAGCAAGCCAGGCACGGTAAATTACATTGAATGTTTTTAAGGAAACTGAACATAAATTTTTGTTGTGCAATTTCTTGGAAATCTTGTCTCGATAAGAACATAAATACTGAATTTATCTCCTCCCATACCCCAAAACATATTCATTCTTTTTTGTTTGTCTTAGGCGAAGGATGTACAAGAGGCCTGCTTTTAAGAAAATGTTTTTCATGTGTAACCATTAAAAAAGTACTGTTTACAAGAATTGATGCAAAACATTTGTCAGTGTTTTGTACAGAAGATAAACCAGAAGAAATACAGTGTGTCTACCGTTCAACTCGGCTCCATTGAGTGTGGTTCTTGTTAGACCAGCTGAGTTGTGAAAAGATACATTTACAGAATCCATCTTGTGAAGCTGCTTGTTTTCAGGCTAAGGTTATAAGTTATGTTTCCCTCGGCGTGAGGAGCTATTGCCGAGGTTATGCTCCCGTGGAAAATATGAGTAATGTTGCATAATTTATGCTGCCGTCTTTTAAAATGTCATCCAATATATCCCTCCGCGAGGGCACTGGGTGTAGGTGTCTCTAACGGACAAGATATCTACATTTCTTCTTCTTGCTTTCTTGATGTCGAACTGTAAATGCTACGCCCTCGTAGATGATGAATAGGACGTTTTAAATTTTTAACAGAAAGTAAGAGATTTAATAAGTTTTTAAAAGAAAGGAAAAATGTCTCGACATCTTCACGTCTATTTGTGGATGCCGCCGGTTACAGACATAGACGGAGGAGAAAGAAGCTGAATGAGGGTGTGACTATATAGACATGAAGGCAAAATGGAATGTGGAAAATAGAAGTAGAAGAATATAAGAAATTGGAACTTTCTACCGTTTTTTAATGCATGCTTCTCTTTTTGTGTAAATGGAATACTTTGTGTCATATTTCCAAACTCAGACCGACTTACAAAATATCTTTTACCTGACACAGAACAACCTGCCTTTTGCATAGTCTTGCTAACTCTCCCATGTGAAATAATCCAGACACTAGCACGGTGATTCCATCACTATCGAGTCTATTTTTAACGACAGGTAGAAAAGATGACAAGAGTATTGTCGGGGTTAGCTTCTGTGGTGTAGAGAATGACAGTTACTGACATCGATAAAAAATTATTGCTTCTGATTATTTACACACCTACGCCTTTAACTCAGCTGTTTGCTTGTTTTTAACAGCGTGTAAAATTCGCATGTGTTTTATTTTCTGTCGTATCTCAACTTACTGACCTGCATTCTGTCACGTCTGCTGTCGGGACACTAGTCTCTCATGAAGGGTGGGGTGGTTTTACCAGCTACTAAGGTTTATATCACGGCAAGACAGCCAGCCCTGTAAAGGGATCCTATATGAAGAGAATGAACAGAGTGTCCGAGACTAGATTCGAACCCAGGACACCCAACCCTCACTGTATTGGTGACAGGCGCTAACCATTGCGCCACCGGACCGCCCCAAGTCTCTCATGAGACAAACCTTCCATGATTGTGATGGTTGTGATGCTCTCAAAGAGGTGATCACCAGGGTCACTTTAGCATGATCTCAGAGTAGATGAATAATAAATTGTTCTTCTAGAAGCCTGTCAGTTTCTGAGCGCTGCTGCTGGGTATTGTTGCTACGAACAGCTTGAGACAGTCCCAAGCTACAAACAGGTGTCGCAAAGACTTAGAACTAGAAATGATGTATAAAGGGTAGCGTACGCAAGAGCAGTTAACCTATAATTTTTAAAAAATCACGATAAACTTACCTGTCACTTTTACGCCACGTCCGTGAAAGGTAAGTGTTAGTAAACAGGAGAGTCGTGCCAAGGGCTGACAATCGACTTTTTTTTTTTCACCGGTTAGTCCAGTTTCTTCCCTTTGCATTATCTCCCATTATTCCTCTCCCACACCCCACACCCCCATCAATTACCGTCTTTTGAGTGCAATTAAAACTCCACATCTTGGTGGAGAGCAGGTACTGTGTGAACTGTTAGGCTGAGAGATTTCCACATGAGGCTGAATACAAAATGAATATTACAAAACCACTTTGACATCCTCATCATCGTCATTATAATCATTAATATCATCAGCAATTTCTTTTAAATGTATTCTTTCCAGCAAAGTGTTCTGAAGCTTCTGGCGGAGTTAGATGGTATTCCCTACTCTTGCCTATGAAACTTTGTCATGACAATACGGCTTGGGTACGAGAGGTAACTAAGTTAAATTTTCAAGAAAAAAAGGTAAAACAGAAATGTACCGTGTGGAGGGAGGGGTAGGAGGAGGAGGAGTGGGCAACGAGAATGTGAAACGTCTGTGTCAGATCGTGGTTGGCGTTCACAAAAATTAGTGAGCAAGCGAACTCCCTATTTTTTGGCCATTACAAAATGAGCACTAGAACACCTGACATTATTTATTGCCGCCATTGAAAAGGTTCTATGGAGTGCAAACTATAGTTACGTAACATTTACGACCCCACACGTCACGTGCGAGGGCTGCTGCTGCTCAGCGTCTGAAGGCGGCCATCAGAGGAGAAGTAGACGCACCCAGTCATCAGATGTACCCGGGGTTTTCTTTTAGCACTTCACTTCAAAATATGTGCCGTCACATAAACAATTATTAATGCCGTTAGCAAATGTCATTTTGCGGAGAAGGGTGGGGCATAGAAGTAATTGTGTGGTAAGATGCGTCTATATTTTTATACGACGATAGATGACGATAGATAATGACAAGTAAAAAAAAAGATTTACGCCAGTGTACTGCCTGTCCTTTGAGTGATGGACAGTTCTCGAGTGTGCTAACTGCAGGTGGGTTTGCCTCAACAACAACAACAACGACGACGACGACGACGATGAATAATTATATCTTGGATGAAATGGGAATATCTGAAATCAATAAAACAGATGAATGTATATGAAGATATGTTTTTCATCAACAGACTACTTTAAATTATCATCGAAAAGAAACATCAACACCTAAAATCTCTTCTTGTCTCTAGCTTTAAAACATGGTAAGGTTATAGGACGACAGGCCGAAAAAAAATCTATGTATATGAAACAGGTATGCAGACAAACAAAATAATAAGAACAAATGAAAAAACATTCATGGTTCAAAGAAGAAATAGTGTCAGAATCAGTATAAACAACCGCAGTACCAATGTAAGTTAGAAGAACAACTAAACTCAAGGCGGGAGGCAAGCTCATGGACAATTCTTTTTTCGACGAGAGTTTTTTTTTTTCCTACGGCTAAGGGGCAAGCGCACCCTGAAAACTGGTAAAAGAAACACAAAAGACAAAAGAACTGTTTCCTGCTGGGTCGCACACCTGACCAAGTTGAAACAAACTGCTGCACAGCCGCCGGCTCTAAGCTCCTCATCAAAAGAGCATTTCTACAAAAATGCGATGAGTTGTATCTGAGCATTACACGGATTACAGAAATAACACGGATTAATAATAAAAAAAATACAATATAATTACCTAATTTTAATATTAGGATGGAACATAAGCATTGAATATGAGCATATTAGAGCTCGCTGCTAAAGGTGGTCCTTGATAATTATTATATTGTAATTCTATTCGTGTATTTGCTCGTGTACGTTGGTCAATTTTCCCGATGTTAGGTGCATGGGGAGACAGAATGTCGGACAAAGTGCACGGCGCATGTGCAGAGCTGGGCGGGGCCAGAAGCTGGAGTGTGGGCGATGCCGAAATGCCGGGTCTGTGAGGTATTGCTTGCCATCAGGTCGATTGGTGCCGTTCTCCAGGCACGTGGTGCCCTCTACACGGCCTCCACACTTGGTCTGTGATGTCTGCCCGAACCTTCTGGTCCTCCAGGCTCAGCATCATGCTGGGACAAACTTCAGGCCCCTGTTACACAATACGACAACTCTAAGAAAATCTTACACATCCCGCCATCAGAGGACCAATGGGAGTTTTGTTCCATTCAAGAAATTATTGTTTTCTCCCAAACCTAATATTATTGCTAGATTCGGCTTCAAAAAAAGGAAGGATGTAGGATGTGCCTAGTATTAAAAAGTACGCTGTATACAAATGTTTGGCAGCAACTAAAACATTAAGAGAGTGAAACACTGCGCAGCCTCAACCCCGACTTCCGGTTACATCTTTGTGTAAAACTCTTACAAACACGTGAGGCGGTCATTTAGCATTCGGTCTGTTTCTGACTTTTGACATTTATCTGCTAGAGACCATGCTCGTGCGCATGACACTGAAATCCTGAAGTGAACATTTTCTATGGTCAGAGTCGAAAATGAAGCAACAAAAAAGACTATCACTTGACTGAAATAATTCAGTGTCCACGAAGAACTTCAGGCAGTGAAATGTTCCCAACTGCGAGTACTGCCCTCTTAGTGTCGACAATAGTTGTGTAAAAACAAAGTAAGAGAAAAATATTAAATGTACTGAAACTTTAAGCTTCAAACTAGACCAATAAAACTTCAACAAAAATCTGCGCTACTTTCCGAAAAAGTGCCAGCAAAAAAGCCACTTCTCTATATTATATCACAACGATGAGTTTTAATTAGAGAGCTTTTCGTCGCAGCCCTTGAAGGAACATCCCTGTTCACATCAAAAACATTCTGTCAGGAAACTGACTGCATGACCAGTCAACACTCATGATCGTTGCACGTGCTGTGACGGCTGCAGCTTCCAGACAACGCCAAAGCATGGCTGACGGATCACCTGCCCTGCCGGAAGTCATGCAATGAACCTCACATCCTTTGATCGTGCAGGTGAATAGAGTGTCGGGCCAGCGCCTTTTGGGATGCTGCTTCGTCGGTCTTTTCCAGTAAAAGTGTTGTATTGTCCATGTAAAAAAAAAAAATTACAATTGTTTATTGAAAGGTGAACTTTAGTCAATAATGAACTGAATCGGTTTGTTCTGAATCAGTTGGCAAATTGAGAGGAAATAATTTAAGACAATAGCCTGTCTTTCGTGTCAAAAAAAGTGCTAAAATCCTGGAAATGGATTTTTTTTGGTAGTTTTCCTGTCCGTCTTCGTTTGTCTCGAATTTTGGTTGTCTACTTCTCTGTCCAGTTCTATTTTTTCCATTCTCAAACTAACCATGCAGCTATGACATTTTTAAAATTCAGAATCGCACCTGACTTCGATTAGTATGTTTTACGTGTCTGCATTACTCTGAAGCCGATTTTTTTTTTTTTTTTTGTAAACCCCGAGTCTTGTGTCCCTTTACCGGTGCTAATAGCATCGACGACAAAGACGACGATGATTGCCGTGTCAGTTGCTGTCCCACGTCACTGAGGTTCATCGACGTTCAGCGCGCGGTGAGGCGCACGACAAAGTGTGGCCGTCGGCTGGCTTTTTAGTCGCTGAATTATCTGTACAAATACTCGCTATCCACGCTGCTTAATGCATGTTTGCCCATTTGTACCTGCAAAATGCAAAACACAGCCTCTCGTCCATCTATCGTCCTCCCCACCTTCTCTCTCTCTCTCACAAGCGAGGAAAGGCACAAAGTCACTCTTCCCCTCTCTTGCTCCCTCCATGAAGCGTGGAGTCTTTCTGTTACTCTCTTTCTCAACCCAGATGTCCCCACATTTCTCTCATGGAGGGCTTTGTCTACATGACCTCCCAAGAACCGAGTCCTTTGTCCTACAAGCACATTGTCCTTCGCTTGCAGAGCACAGGTCTATGGAAGGTCTATTAAACAAAGACTGGACTCTCACTTCACCAATGACTCTCGTGCCAATGCCGTCGTGGTCCTTTTGTAGTTTTTTACATAATCTAATTCCCTTTAATTCTTAATCCATTATTTAATAGTATCTAATACTTAATTCCCGGCTTAATACTGTATAATACTAAATGCACTACGCAATGTGCTGTAAAATGTTATTTCGGTATCGCCTGGGGTAAATTTTAATTTAAGGGGTTTGGGGGATTGTTGCTGCCTGTAACTAATGGGATATCACGGGGAAGCTGGTGATCTTGCACGCAGGTGCCCTTATGCAGAGAAAGAACAGAGTAAGGAGGTATAAAACTAGCAGCCAATCCTCATCATGTTGATGACAAGGGGCTTAGCCGTTACACTTCAGAACCATCCTAAACGTTTGGCTAACCAAATGTCTGAAATTTGTGGTATTATCGTTAGATGTTTCTTATGGTCAATGATGATGATGATGATGATGATGATGATGATGATGATGAGGAGGAGGAGGAGGAGGAGGATGTGATTAAAACATCGAGAAAAATGTATTTACCAGATGTGTGTATAAATATACCTTATAAATGAAACAAAATATTTAAACTTAATGATGTTGACGTAACCGTATGCCAGAAATGACCAAATAACAGCAAATAACAATTCAATGATGAATCGTTCAATGTTTGTTGAAGCGTGAGTCAAGTTATAGAACAGATTCATTTCCCCGTATAATAATAATCGCAGGTAATAATTGTTTCAACAACGAGTACCTGACAAACGTAGTTAACTCGTTTTTCTGTTGAGGTGGAACGTAGTGTACATCCACAGACTCACAATTAACACTAATCAAACCGTTTTACTCAAACCCAGAGGTCGTGACTGTCGGGTGTTCCCTCACTCTCAGCAATGTGCACCAAACGTGATGAAACAATAGAGAGACACTGCCACTCGGCGAACAAGATGACAAATGTTCACATTCATGACGAAAGTCGATTTTTAGCACCTGAGAGTTGTTTGTGAAGGGAAAGAAATTGTAATTGATGGCAGTGTGAGCACGACACGAGAATCATGAGAGTTCAAAGCTTTTTTTTTTATCTCGACAGAGACAGACATAAAGGTCTGCTGCAGTGCACGATATTTTAAGACTAGGTTGTGTACAAAATAGTATTTCCACAAATCTGAGGAAACAACCTTTGGACTGAAGTCAACAAAAATTCGGTTCATGGTGTATACACAAACATTGGCTAAAAGCAATCTGTTCATCACGGCTGCTATTTTTAAATCAAATTCTAACTTCAGACGACTGTAATTAATTCCCTTTTCAAAGTGGGGAAAACAGTTTCTTTTTTCAATTGCTTCGGATCAGGTTTATTTATCTTGCAATGGACCTAAATGTAAGTGGTAAGCAGATGGTATAGACAGAAAAAAAATCAAACTGTCTAGCAGCAGCTTCAGTATAATAAATCATCTCCATATTAATCTCGAAATCGCTTATTGAAGCCACTCCCTTTCCTCCCAACAACATGACAACCACCCGACGAAGACCATCATAAAATGTTTACTATTTATTTTTTATGTTCATTACGAGGGAAAGAGCAGATCTCGCCTACTGCCATCTCTCCACCTGTAGTAATCCAGCTGTGACCAAAACTGTAACGGAACTGAGCGTCAAATGAAAAGGACATCAATCGAGTGTTAATGCGGAGGGCGGGCAGACAAAAGAATCGACGATCTCCATCCCTGTTTGTCAATATTTGTTTCTCGGGCAAAATAACCCTCCTTTGTAGCCTTGCGGTCCCCATTTCACGAAAGCCGTTGAGTGGAAGCGAACTCGTTACCTTTTGGAACAGAGGCCTCCGTTCGTCCCTCTTCGCATCCCCCGCCACAGTGTTAAACTCCGACCTTACGAGCTGATCTCTGACCCTCAGAGGTCACGGCTCGTCGGTGAGGTCACAAGGTCCGACACTTCGTTCCGATACGGCCTTCCTGGAAGTGTCGGTCATTTTTCTTGGCTCAGAGGACGGTCAAGCTTGTCCTGGGGACTGTTTGTCGCCGATACAATGGCCTTTGGCCGATATTATCTTTTCTTTCTCCCCTCCGCGGCTATTTCTTCCACTCGGATGCGTTTCCCCCTGCACTTGCTTTGAGGATTGTTCATTTGGGACTGAGTGTGGGTTTGAAAGAGGCAATTAAAAGCATGTCTTAATGGAACGGGACATTTCTCACACTGAAGTTCCTCGCTGGCTATTCATCTACGATGTGACAAGTGGAGGAACTCGAATATGCCAGAACATGATGAATTTCCATTGTCTTGGGGGAGACTAGTTCTGACCATTGCTGGGGATCTCAAGCTGATTCCAGTGAAAAATCATTTAAAGGGCAAGCACACCGATTGTGACAGCGTTAATTGAAATGCAGATGCAGTACTTGAAACTTTCTCTGCCTTTTGGTGGCAGGACAAATATATCGCTTTTTCACATCTGTCGGAGGTTCGGCTGTGTACAGGGATATTTGGGGGGATCGGTCATGTGACCACTTCGTCATGTCTGTCAACATCTTCCCTGTAAATGTCACCTGCTACACTCTAAGGAATTCTTTCCCTTACTTTTAATAACAATGTTTTTTTTCCCCTATAAATACGACGCACTCGTTGTTTTTTCTTATCGAACTCATAAAAGTTTTTATTCTGTCTCGATGTTTCAAGACCTTGTTTGAACTTGTGTGATGCGTTGTGACTGGTTCTTATTAACACTAAGCAACATAAGTCGTGATTGTGTAAGAAAACTCAGAACACTAAGTTTTCTCGGGTAAACATTCTGGAATACTCTTTGCTATGTTGTCAGAATAGCTGATAATTCAGTTATCATCATAACAATAATAGATAATAATAAATAAATGTCCTGTAGGTTTAAACAATACACCTAGGAATAATCATCAAAATAGCAGGTTTATGTCCTTATATGATTTCATTAAGTCTGTTTATGTTCCTCAGCTATTTACCATGGATACAATATACGAATGATTGCATCTTCAACATAAACAGAGGTCAGTGTTTTTTTAATTGTTTAAAATCACACCCGTTAATAGGAAAAAGTTGTGAATGATTTGGTGTCGAGTCTTTTAGAACTAAATTCTAGGACCCAGTGGTCACCGAAATAGGCAACACTTGAAAACAATAGAAGACCTAAGTTAGGAAGGTTTTAATATAAACTGATTTGGTTTACAGACTGCATCAAACACCGTAATACTATCATGTCTTCATGGAAAGGTTAACTTGTGCGTACACATGATCTGGTAATGTGTGTTGACTGTAGTACTAACATGCGTAAAGAAAACCCTTCATGAATTTTGTTTGGCCCCAGGACACGAGACGAATTACCCACGGTACAAGAGAGGCAATCCATGATCGACAGAAACACCAAGTGTAATAACCTACCTTGCTTCTCGCTGCAGCTTCTTCAACGGTCTGGGCAAAATATTATGTAACAAATGTGTAGCTTGAGTCTTATTTCAACATTCCGTGTTTACTATTTAGCATCCCTCCCCTATTAATATGTGTGTGTGTGATCAGATACCATTGCTTTATTCCTTGTGGAAGGTTTGACCTTTTGTACAGACATTTTTGAATATTGCTTCACGCCCAAAACTTCTAAACATTGTAGCAGGTAAAATCGTGAAAAGACGAAGTCGTAAGAAAAAAAAAATTATTTTTTTTTTTTTGTCATCGATTGATAAAATCTTTACAGTCTGTAAAATGTAATTTTAATAAAATGTAATTTTACTAACTGCTATTTTCAGAACTCCATAAACATGGGACAACATCTACCAGCCAATATAGTATATACTATGATTCTGGACCACATCAATCCACTAAGCTTATACTACAATGTCAAACTAAAGTCAGAAACAGGAACATAAATATCCAGTTGGTGGTCTTGTGGATTACGTCTATTCATTTAATGTTTGAAGAACAAGTCATTCACCGGTGAAATGCCCTTACATTCGCGTTTGAGAAATTAAATACCTTTGTGGGTCAGTTATTTTTAGCATGCGAACGTTAGGTGGGCATGAGACACAGTGACACACGTTGGCACTTGGTGGCGGTGCGTCCATCCTGATGGCTGTCCTACGAGTTGTGTCGATGTTGGTCCTGTTGTGGTCACCGGTGTTGCAGAAAGTGGGATGCCAGGCGCCGTGTACATTAGAGGATGTTGTCACTTTGTCCGACTTCAACTTGACGAGGGTAGGTTGCCCATATGACCTCTCTTTCGCACGTTTGGTTTTAAGATCAGGTACATTGCTGAACTTACAAGGACTTTTTTTTTTTTGCTTCTTATATTTCATATTTCTCAAGCCAGACTCTACACATTACTGCAGACATTGCACAACAAAGTAAGACAATATTTAGCTAATGCTCGGATAGGTCTACGAATAGCAATATGCTGCCAAATGTCCATTTTTTTAAAAAAATGTAAATAACCGAGAGAAATACAAGCTGTTAAACGGGTGAAGCTGAGTCTCGTCAACCAGACCTGACGACCATTGAGCTCACCTGACCTCTTCAAATAAAAAGTAAATACGGAATTCTAAAGATCTTTGCTTCAAGAGCCAGGAGCTCGCTCTTGATATTTCTTTCGGTGCGGCGACACTCGCTTTTCTTCTTTCAATCATTTTAAATTTATACTTTCAGTAATCGTGTTGCTCTTCATTTGAATCACGTGATTTCTGACATAATATATCTACCGAGTACTAAAGCCTTGAAAAATGATATGGAAGCGATTCCGAAATTTTGATGTGTACTTGTGTCATTGCTCACTGACCTGTGTCACATTCATTGTGGCACGTGACTAGGACACTTATAGACCTGTAGCCTTTAGTATTAAATTACTACGACTTATTCGTTAACAAATACATCCTTCAGGTCTTTAAAAAAGGTTACAAAGTTTGAGGTGAGAAAGGCACCTTTACTGACTCCGCGACGCAAGATCTTTGTCCTGGTGCGATGGTACCCTGGGTCGGTTCACTTCTCTTTAAATAATCTGGATCTTTCCGATTCTCCAGAGATACCCATACTAATCATTTGATTGCTAGTTTCTGCACGAACATTGTTTCATTGTTTCTTTCAAGGCATGTCTTCGGATGAATTCAGTTCCGCTCTTCAAAGATCGCAATGTTGTCTGTCAGTTCTTAGGCAAATGGAATGAGGTCCAGTGGATTGCCCCTGCTTTTGAAGATCAGGCCTCGATGTGGACCGACTATTACCACGAGTACAACTCTGACGACTACGGTCAAGTCACGGGCTACTACTCTGGCAAGTGAGTACCATGAAAGGGAAGGTAAGATGAATGCATCTTTGGGACCACCAGTACTTTGATGACTAATATACTGAACGTAAATTTTATCAACCACACCATGAAGGTGTATTCAATGTGATTTTGAGATGTTAGTTCTTTTTCGTCATTACTCAGCTACAACCCTCGGAATTAGCGCTATATTAAATAATTATTATTATTATTATTATTATTATTATTATTATTATTATTATTATTATTATTATTATTATTATTATTATTATTATTATTATTATTATTATTATTATTAAGCCACATCAATAATTTCATAAATAAATCTAGCAAGTGCTGATATATTATACCACAGGAGCCCCAGTACAGGCCAGTGTTTCATCAACGGTGTAATGCTGCTACCGACAAATAACCCTGGAAAACTATTTCTCTATCAGATCGGTTCCAAAAGTAAGTATAAAGAAGCCTTATTAACTAACACCCGACATTTGTTAACAATCCGTTATTTGTGCTTCCGTAGCCACTGCTAACATCTTAGAATGGAGAAAAACATAAAAAATAGACAGATGGACATTGTTTCAGGCATGATCGACTACTGGGTGCTGAACACGGACTACACGAGCTACGCCATTGTGTACAGCTGTGTAGCCCGCACTAACAACACATGCGACACGGCGAGGTCCTGGTTGTGGGGCAGAATGACATCACTTCCGGAGCAAGTGAAGGAGAATGCAAAGACTGTTTTCCAAAATCTGTGTATGAATCTTACCCTTCTCTACTCCACTACGTTTTCCACCAGTAAGTATTATGTTTATTTATTTCATCTAAGTATTTTTTATTTCTTAAATTTCTGCACAATGATCAGTGTAATATAAGATACTTAAGTATCTTGTGAAAGTGCCTTTTATACAAAAACGAATTTTTTTAGTTTCTGTTTAAAAGAAACATACTCTGGAAATATGTTTCAGGCTGCGTCCCACAGAATAAAGGTAAGACTTCTGAGAGACTTTTGTTGGCTTCATTATTTATCTAACCATTCAATTAGTGGAAATGCCAATGGCGTTGCATCTCATGGTTCATTTATTCTTTTGAGTTACCGAGTGTCGTAGTCAATGTTTACAGTCCAATTATCTTGTAACCAGTAAATGGTCGCGGAGGTTTCTGAGGACCCATGTGGAATATACGTGTTAGACAAAATGTCTGCTAACAATCCTGTTAATTCTTACCTATCTACCGTTATACTTTTGATGTCTTAAATAAATAATTTGTGAATTTTTTACCCCTTTTCCAGATCCATGTGCGTCGGGAAGCCCAGGTAAAGTAACTTACAGTCCGCTGTACAAGTTGAACAACACAGCTAAGGGCAGAACTTAAAATTTTTCTTTATGATTCTTAGAAGAAGACTGTGTTGTTGTGTTTACTGAGTCTAACCAGTAGTTTTTGGCTCGTATGGAAGGATATGTTTAAATAAGTAGTTATAACAGTTCAACAATTCAGCTGCATTCACTGATAACAGAATAATAAATAAATAAATAAATAAAAAGCAAGAAATGGAAATATAACGTTAGATACCATAAATACAAGACAAACATAAAAATATTGGAAAATGCAAAGACACACACATTCAAAAAAATAATCACATTATTTTACTGACTTTTTGTCGATTGCAGGATTGGCACAAAATGGAAGACATACATGGCCGACATGGATAATATTTTTTAATCATCTTGCTGTCTTTACTTGCCTTCATCTGAACTGACAGCATACGTTGATTATTCATTTGCATGTGTTAGAACACATACTGACAGTTTCTCTCTCTCTCACACACACACACACACACACATAAATAAAGTTTAGTCTTATACTCAGCTTTAAACAAGAAAGACGAAAATGTCAAAAAACTCCTAAACAGCTATCAATACGAGTGTAGTACAACATTAAAGTATCTTATACAAGACTAATACAGACTTTGAGGTGCGCAATTCAGACACAAGGTTCACGAAGTTTGAACAACCCACTGATCCTCAAAAACCGATGTCGGGTCATTCTTTGAAACTGGTAATGTCAGCATTTGATTTTAAACAATACTCCACGTGCATATAAATTCAGACCACTCTACAAGTCACTATGGGTATTTCCCTAACTGTGGCCAATGGAACACCTGCTGTTTGTGAGCCTGTGTACCTGGAACATAGATAAGACACGTCCTTCTGATGTTGTTTCAAGTTGCACCGACCAAGGTTAAAGGTTACAAGAAGTGCCGATGACCGAACGAGCAAAGTTATAGTGAACCTTAAGAAGCCATGTTGAGGAAGTGTGTAAGGAAAACGAGCATGGAAGACACAAAAAAAAAAAAAATAAATAAAAAAGAACTTTGATATTAGGAAGTTATTTAAACTGTTTTCAAAGACAGAGCGAGAGAGAGAGAAAGACAGAGAGACTCTTCAGTTTTTATTTTATTTTTCTGCATCAGTAATGATTTAATGTGGTTCTTTTAAAAAAAAAAGATAAATACACGTTCGAACTCTAAAGAGTAGTAACAGTAAGAAAGGGGCGGTTGGTGCTTTACAGTTTACACCAAACCAACAGGTAAACCTACATCACGACACAGCAGACGGGCCTGAAAGCACGTGTCATATCCAGATAAGTCCTCTTATAAGAGGCAAAATAAACGAATATGTAGATCAAAATGTATTTATGAAGCAGCGGATGACATCACAGAAATTTAAATGATTCACACAACCTCTTAGTAAAACATTTTCCAATTTTAGTTAGAAAGTTGACTAAATCATGATTAATAACGGCAACCTGTATTATTTAATGAAATATTCTTGTTACGCCCCCACATCTCTCCGCTTCCTTTTCCCAAAATAACCAGTAAAATAAATGATCTGCGGACACATACTTTTAACATTGATGCATGTTTTGATGATGATGACGATGCAAGACGTGTTGTGTTTAACGCCTCAAGGGAAGTAACCAGAAAATACGACTCACCCCTTTGAAAAGTTGTCTTCCCTGAACAGTTCTTAGAGGAAACTATAGATTGTGCAAAGAAGTTATTTTTTCGTTCCTTTTAACGCACAAAAACACACACGCCCGCCCGCATGCACACATTCATTGAAGGCACCGCCATAAAGAAGTGTTCACTTTCCTGTCCAAGTACAGATACGTGAATAAATATGAATTTGTATGCACTTGTATTCGCTGTTACCAACCCCAGCGGAACCTTCGTTCAGCAGCACACTTCAGACTTGAACGACCGAGTGTTCAGTCAGGGAATGCGAACAAGAAGACTGCGGGTTTCAGATCCTTCTCCAATGTAGCCCCGCTTTTGTGGAACTCGCTTCCCCTCTCAACCAAGGAGTCTGATAGTATTGCATCTTTCAAGAAAAATCTTAAGACTCACTTGTTTAAACTTTTTTGAAGTTTTCATTTGACCTGCAGTTTGGTGGCTGCTGGGATCACCGCGCATTGAGCGCATCTTTGTGATGCGGATACTAGCGCGCTACAAAACTACATCATCATCATCATCATCATCACTTAGTTGGGATGTTTGTGTGTTTTAGAGTGAGAGAGGAATGTTATGCAGTAAGTTTTATGAGCTGCTTGTAAGCTGCAGATGCGTTTTCTGAATGGTTTGTTTGTTTGTTTTCAAGTACTTGATATACTTTAAATAACTTCCGACTTTTTATTCGATCTGGAACGATATATTACTTATTTTGCAGATCACACCACACATCACAACGGACCTGCTCATCAAACTGAGTTCAACGGTCTCCTGTGTGTTTTCTGTGTCAGTGGATGTGTGGAAAGGAAAAACACAAAATAACTAGAAATTGTAAACATTGTCGCAACATGGATGGAAACAAACGGCAATCAGCAGACGAAGAATCTGTGAATGGCGGGAAAGCGCTGCACAGATCTGGTGATGAGTGAGCGCGTGTCACGCCACAGCGCCGTCTGACGTCGTCTCGGGCCTTATCTCCCCCTGACTCACTTCGCTGCTCACAGGAAAAAAAGTATTTTAACAAGTTTATCGTATTTTTCTATCATCAAGGAGTTTTTTCAAAGAAAATAGAAAGCTTAGAAGGTAAACTGTTTTAGCTTTATATTATATATATATGTGTGTATACTTTAACTAGATCTGAAAAATCTACGACTTGAAAATGAGATCTTTTGTGTCCAATGTGACACTCTCAAATCACGAACTTATATCCCCATATATATAAATTATTATATAAATTACATATTATATATTATATTCCATTATAATATTATTATATTATAATTATATATTACATTATATAAATACACGTCCATGCTCAAATGTATTTATCTTTATAGAAATGTAAACGTTATAAAATAAAAGATTTAAATTATTGTATTTGAATTTTTCATTTTTGGTATCGTTGAACACTGAGAACAGTCTTCGCTTTTGTGGTTAGATGAAGATGAAAGTTCTGCTACTTCTGCCCGTTCTGACCGTTTCAGAGATGGTCAGCATATACAGGGAGTGTGCAGGCGGTAACGTAGAGTTTTAATTTCTTAATTTTTGTTTCTTGATTGGGTAGTTGTAAAATAACGTAATTAGATTTCTCATGGCATATTGACATCTTCCTTTCTCTCTCATTTAGTTTAAGCCTCTTCCAATTGCTTTCTTTATTTGCTGTCCTTTATTAGAATTTATTTTATGTCTAATTGCATACTTTGTCTTGTTTTAGGAGCACTCTATTGTTTGTAGTTAATATTATTAGTATCTCTTGTTATAAATTAATATTTATAGGCATATATGTGTGTTTGTTTGCTTCCGCTCTAGCTGCAAAAAAAAAAAAAAAAAAAATGAAGGTGGCTTGTCTGTGTTTGCAGCTGTATACCCAGAAAGAATCTTGCGTACATATGCAAATTATCTGTGTATATATTACGTTTTATTTTCATAAGCTTTTGCTAAGTCGATAGAAGCTTTCGTCTTACGACGGAAAAAGAAAATCTTACAACTCTTACTGATGAAAATGAGTGTTTATCAAAATACATGATAATTTTTAACTCCTTTAAATCTGCGGGGGTCTTCTACTACACTCTACAATAATGTTTTTATTCAGCTTATAATTTGAGGGGAGCTCACAGCACTGCGCACAAAATACTTGCAAATGCCGCTTTTTTTGTGTTATAGGTCCTTTGGGTGCAGTTCAGTCTTTGGATATAAATGTTGATTGTTCTAGCGGCGTCTGTCGTCTGCAGCACAATCACAACGTCACTCTGTCCGTCACCTTCCAACCTCGTGAGTAGTGAGGGAGCCGTCAAGAAAGTAACACATGAATAACAACAGTCAGTAGAACATAACATGTCAGTAATAAAAGAGTCATTAACAATGCAGCGCGGTTTTCGTCAGCCTGTTCCTGGATGACGCAAGATATCATGATATTGTTATTGTCTGTCAGTATGTATATTTTATGCCATTAACCAAACGATTTAGACGACAGTTTTTAACGAGTCTTTGGGTTTAGTGTCTTGTATAGACGTAATGTAAATAGGACATGTCTAACGTACCGATACATAGTCGTGTCTTAGTTTAATTAATATAAAAGAAGAAGGAAAATAATACATTATTTTCTCACATCCCAGAAGACTGAACTGAAACTAATATTTTCAGAATTTTTTTATTGTCCACACAGTCTCTCTCCATTGTATGAAATCAGATAGAATGTCCTAGACTTTACCTGTGTGTGTGTGTGTGTGTGCGCGCGCGCGCGTATGCGTATATTTGCGGATTGGTTTTTTCAGAGAAAGACATCACAGAAGCAAAGAGCTTACTGTTCGGCATTATAGCGAATACTCTCAAAGTACCAGGTCCTTTTCCCGGCATGCCCATCAACGCCTGCCAGAACATCGTTGGTGGCTGCCCTGTGACAGCTGGCACTACGCGCACCTACATCTCCACGGTCTTTATAAAGCCCTCGTATCCAAAGGTATTTATGTTTGTTAGACATTAAATACTGTGTGTGGGCTTATATATCTACAACTCATCTATATCCTTAGTAGATTCTGTACTCTCATATTTCGACATTTCTAAATATTAGCACTAAGAACTAATTTTTGCAAATAATTTTTGCAAATATCTAGCGTTCCTTTAAAATTAAATCTGTAATTAAATTATTTGATTTTGATGAACTGCGCAGGTTTGTCGTTAGAAAAAATAATATGCTTCATCAAAATAACATGCTTTTTCCCTTTCTGCTAGCTTCAAAACAAATGAATCTTTCCCACCCTCTCCGGGTTCCTACTTCACTGATTCTCTAAATATTTTGTCATTATTTTAAAACTTAATACTCGTTTACATCAGTGACTTCTTTCTGGTTTTAATTGTTAATATATTATTTTTTCTACAAAGTGTATTTTGTTGCTTTCCAGATTCGCCTGGTGGTTCAGTGGGAGCTGCGCGATCAAGCTGATCAAAAGGTTTTCTGTTTCGCTGTTCCGGTCGAGATAGCAGCCTAAAGACACGTTTCTCACAAGAAGTTCACACTTATGCATCATGTTTATAAACAGTTGTTGCTTCGTTAGCATGGCTTAGTGTTGTGTCTCCCTTTTTCAGAACATCGGCAGCAACTGATTTTTCAGTTACATAGCAAACCATACAGTGTTGAAAAGTAATCCTTCTGAAGATATTTAAGGATAAATGTAAGGAGAATATGTCATGGTTAAAGCAAATTGCTCATTGTTTCAACGTTGTGAAATCATAACATTTTCATTATATATTTAGAATTCAGAATAATAAATCTTGCAAACACGCAAAAGAAGTTACGGGTTAATCAGAAAAGTGTTTGCATGTACGGCTGCTGCTGGTGCTGCTGGTGGTGGTGGTGCTGCTGCTGCTGGTGGTGGTGGTGGTGGTGCTGATGCTGCTGGTGATGGTGCTGCTGCTGGTGGTGGTGGTGCTGCTGCTGGTGGTGGTGGTGATGCTGGTGCTGCTGCTGGTGGTGGTGGTGCTGGTGGTGATGCTGCTGCTGCTGGTGGTGGTGCTGGTGGTGATGCTGGTGCTGCTGCTGGTGGTGGTGGTGGTGGTATGTTAGAATTTGTATGATGTTATTTAGAACTCTGTTGTGAGCAGACATTGTCAATGTGGTCTATCCATACCACATGTAGAGCTTGCTTCCATGTCTCTTGTTTTTCAAGACCACATCAGGGGTTGTATCTGTCTCATCCTCATTCTGTAAGGGAATGTTTAGACTGTAAACATGTCTGACAGGCGACAATCACATCTATGCATGTCAGCAAAACTTCATGGACAGAGAGGCGAACACAGTTCTTGATAGCAGTGTGTGCGTGCCTGTGTGTGTGTAGAGTAATAAGCTTCGCAAAAGGACCGAAAAAATAATTTCCTTCCACGATCTTTATAATGTATACGAAAAATATACATCTACTTGCACAGCTTGTATTATAAGAAGGTGGCATATATTACAAGGGTTTCTCATTTTGTCGTATATACAAATAACTAATTTTAGCGCAATACCGATCACTGTCAAACTCGTCATTTTATCTACATCTATGGCTCTGACAAATTATTCAATAATCTTTAAAACTATTTCTTTTTGCTGATTCCCGATGTATATTTTCAGCATGACAAACAAGATGATACCATGAGATTACTGTTACTAGTAGACGAAGCACTGATTTCTTAAAAAGAAATTCAGCTCCAAAGGACAGCCCTGAACTTTTTGTTGAACTTACCAAGGACGTGATCGGGAGATGTGTCGACATCACTTTGTTAGGCGATGACTGGTCGTACTTAAAGTGGGGTATGGTTTGAGATTACAGAGCAGCAGACATGAGGTCTCAGACCATTTTTCCTCGTTTCGTATCGCGAATCGAACAAATGCCAAAGAATTTTTGTGGAGTGTTCCTGGCGTGATTAGCGAACTCTGTAGCTTTGGATGCACCGGTAATAGAAAGGCCGCTTACAGCAGACGACACATGACGTCAGAGTCAATGCTATTTTTATCCGGATAGTCGAGGCTTTTTATTTCGCTGATTGTAGCGACGCCTGACGTCATGCCCTAGCTACGTCGTGTCGTCTGCTTGAGTGCTGAGTCTGCTGCTTGTTGTAGCAATGGGGGTGCGCTGTTCTTTGCCACCTCCCCACCCTGACTCGCGACAAGGTGAGTAGAGAGTTGTAAGGTTAGGTGACTGAGAAATGTGTTCTTGTGGTAATAAAAATATTCGTGCACAAAGTGTGTGTTTGTGTAAATCGTTGGTTTGATTTAATTTAGTTTATCTACCTAATGTTCATTTTACTTAGAATGATGATAAATGACTTAAAATTTCATCTTGTCGTATGTGTCTGACATAAAACTCAATTGTTTATCTGTACAGAAGTGCTAACATTTTAAGAAACGGAACTCTTTTTAATTATTGTCTTTCTATTTTTGTGTGTCGTCGATTACTATTTACTTGTTTGGCTTCATTCTGGTTTTCGTTGTTAATATATTTTCTTTCTCCAAAGTGCGCTTTTGTTGCTTTCCAGATTTGCTTACACAATCTTTCACGATCAAGCTGATGAAAAGGTTTTCTGCTTTGGTTTGTCGTTGAGGTCGAGACAGAAGTCTAAAGACACGTTTGTGCGAGGCCTTTTCTTGTTCATGCCTCAAGTTTTCAGTCGTTGGTTGTCTCGTTAATCGGTATGGCTTAACGATATTAGTTTCTCCACTTAACAAAAAGATAATATTACCAGCTGAGGCAACTGATATTCTAATCACAAAGCAAACAAATATTGAAAAGTAACGCATTTTTCACAGGATGTTAGCGTTTAAGGAGGAATAGATAAAAGAGTTTCTCTGAATGTTTTATATGGTTGATTGTTAATAGTTTTTATGTTCTGACACCACAACATTGCCACGTTTATTTAGTTTTTTTTCAAACTTCCTCAGGAAGACATGTGTCACATTTTCGTTCAGAATTAAAACAAATCTACAAAACACCTATAAAATATTGGAATAGTATGAATATACGTATTTGCGTGTGCAACTGATGCGCATGGACATAATAGCTTGATAGATACAGTCTTGGGTTGGTAGACGCTGTACATGTGAGTTTGCCTATACCATGTGTCTCGCCTGCATGCAGCATGTCTCCTGTTTCTTAAGGCCTAATCAAGCATTTTATTTCCAGACCATCCGCATTCTGTGGAAGAAGGAACACAAGCACGCCACAAAGTCTCTTACAACTGCTCGTTCTCCGATACCAAGCAAAGAATAAATTCCCTTAGAGCTCTGTATCTGCTGTTTTCTTATCTCTTATCTCAGAGGTTAACCCGCGGTTCAACACGATCAGGCACCGCCTGACTAAGTGAGATCGTCACGCAAACATCACCCCACCATGTCTTTGGACATTTCAAGTCAGAAATCAGGATTATTCTCCTTTAATGAAAGAGGTCTTTTTGGGAAATGGCTTTAAGTGCTAGTAATAGTACTTTCTCCACTTTTTCTTGTAGTGCCTTGCTTGTTTCACCACTGAAATACTGCCTCTAAAAGTAACAAATAAGTTCTAAATGTAACTTGCTTCCTTGTCCAAAGCCAAAGTTCTGTCCAGAATGTTAAGGCTACTGGTAGTCATTGGTGGTCTGTGTGTTTTGTTTGCTTAGGTTTTGGTTTGTTTGTTTGTTTGTTTGTTTGTTTGTTTGTTTGTTTGTTTGTTTGTTTGTTTGTTTGTTTGTCTGTCTGTCACTTGCTTGGACTATGTTTCGTATAAGTTCATTTTGTTTGTTTTTTGTGATGTCACTCCTACAAACCACTGTCTATTGTGGTGTTACATCCCTTGAATAGGTTCTGCCGTTCATACCCATAAACAGTGGACGAAACACAAGTAATTTTTCTTTTAGGCTTGTAAAGGGATTTTTTAATTTCTAAAACTTACACACGCACGCTCGAACGATTGTTATTTTTTTTTATTTTGTTGTTGTTGTTGTTGTTCTTTTGTATTTTTGTTTGTTTTGGGGGTTTTCTTTTTTTGTGTGTGTGTGTGTGTTTTGCTTGCAGGATCTGGGTAAGGTGCATTTTCTCCTTCCCAGTCTAATGCCTATATTATCTCCTCTTCATATGTGTATGTGTGCGTGCACATGGAACGGTTTGTGTGCGCACACAGATGTGCATGTGTGAGTAGAAAAAACTCGGAATAATTGCACATCTCAATCACAATGTCTAGGACTAGAATGGAAACAATGCTCACGCAGAAGACGACCAATCTGCGAGGCTCCTAAAGGCTGCAAGCTCTCCTGTCTGACGATCCTCCATCAACTCAGCTTCCATTTCAAAACCTCAGTCTGCGTCACCAGGAACACCAGCATGATTCGCAAGGGAAAAAAAACGGATGCCAAAGTTCAGATAGGAGACGCACTATCTCGCACATCTCACACGCTTTGCATAAAAGTATATAAAGCTCAGTGGAGGGAGAGTCAGAAGACAGTGTGCTGGCTGAATTCCTGTAAGTCCTAGTATATATTCCTGAAGTTGATTTAGGTCTTTTGATTGGTAACAACTTAAAAATTCATAGTTCAGGTTTGTTAAGTGTATAATCCATATGACATTCTCAAACTTGCTGTGTTTAACTTTACGCAAATGTAAAAGTTTAAAGAAAAATTGTGAGAAAAAGAAAAGAGAATTATTTGTATGTTTAATTTTCCTTTTTATGTTAATGTAATGTCTTTGTTGTTTATTTTGTTCTCATTTTATTTGTCTTGTACAGGGGCACTTCTCCATCGAACTAAATCTTTTTCATCAGTCACTCTAAACAGATTCTTAGAACGGAAATGAAAGCTTTGCTATTATTGTCACTTCTTGTGACTCTGGCAGCTACAACGACTGTCACTACATTCAAGGAATGTACTGATGGTAATGGACATTTGTACTATTGTGGCTATGATGTTTACGGTCGGTCCGAATTAACAATTGAAGGAATATGTGGACGCTTCCCTGTACCTCACTGAGTTCCACCTTCTGTCTGGTTCTCCCTTTTTTTTCTTTTTTTTTCTTCTTTTTTTTTGCCAACTTTTGTGAACCTTTCTGCAGTTCACTATTTTCAGTAAACATAATGACTGTCAGTATTTTAACCTTCTCTTGTTTTTGCATCTGCCCCATTTACCTCTAGTGTAGTTATCATCTGTGATGATAGAGACAAAGATTAATACTTTATTTTGATAAGCTTTAAGATTAAGTTTTTGTCATTTCTTCCGTCCAAGAGACGTTTTATTGTACCCAGAGCTTCCACTGCCCGTTCTCGGAATAGTTTTATACACCAGTCTGTTGTCTTACTGAATAAGTGTTGGAAGGATTTGTGAGTGTGAGGGTGTGGGTGTGTGGTTTTGGGAATACAGTTTTAGTGTTGTTTCTTATTTAGTCGGGTATTTACATGGACTGTAGGTGTTTGTGTGAGATGATAGTTTGAGTGGAATTTAAGTTGTTTTTATTCTAAGTTTTATTATCAGCCAGTTGTTTTACCACGTCTTTTAATTTCTCCTAGTGAGATAATAAAGTTAAATTGAATTGAATTGAATTGAATTGATGGTAATTTTTTCTACAAAATCTTTAGTTTACGTGATACATAAAGACTAGACAGATGAGCTAGTGCTAGATTACCGAAACAATTTATTAGCATTTTTTAATTGTTTTTAGTCTCTGTCAGTGTCAGACAACTCTAGCAACATTCCACACTATTCGTGCGACCCGTCTTCAAAACTGCAATGTTTCGTCGGTTATTTCTACCTATTGAAATCATCACTTTCCGTTAAAATGATTCCAAATGTCTTTAAACCATTGTTTTTATGTTTTTAAAAAACTCACAGCCTTATATAAAACGCAAACATTTTCCTGATATTTTGTTTCAGGTCCCTCGGGTGTAGTAAAATCCTTGGATGTAACTGCCGACTGTTCAAGCGGAGCCTGTCATATGCAGCACAATCACAACGTCACTTTGTCAGTCACCTTCCAGTCAGGTCAGTAGTTAGAATGCCGTTACGAACATAGCATGTCGTCTTCATCAGCCCTGTCCCCAGCTAGACGAGATATCCAACAGCTGTTTAACCTAATACTTCTGGCTGGGCCTGAAGTACTTTTATCTTCAAATAATCTAGGTAGTCTTTGGTAGTCCAATATTTTATATTTTCACTATCCCGAGACTAACGCTCTTTTCAGGCTTTTGAATTAAATGTTTATTTTGAGAGCTAGAGGTAGTAGCGAATATTAATAGTAGTTTTGAATGTGCATGTGTGTGTGTGTGGGTTGGTGACTGGGTATATTTCTTGTTTGTTCCGGATTTTTAAGGAAGTGACATCACTGAAGCAAAGACTGTGGTGTACGGTATTATATTTGGTGCTTTAAAAGTACCCGATCCCTTTCCCGGCATGCCCCCCAACGCCTGCCAGAACATCGTTGGCGGCTGCCCTGTGACGGCTGGCACCACGCGCACCTATAACGCCACTGTCTTTGTGCAACCCTTCTACCCAAAGGTAAATAATCCACGACATACAATATTACCAGACTTTGCGTTTGCCATTTCTGACACAAACATTGTGCTACTCACTGGTGGCTCTCAAACAACTCTCCTTTTGCTTACTTTTGTGACCTTACTGAAAGTTAGCCCTGATTACCCGACCTTTTATAAATATTGTTTTTTTTTTTAGCCTAGACTAATTTCCTAATTTCTATCAGTAAGTATTAATAAGATATCTTACTGAATTACTAAGTATCTGTCTGTGCTGAAGTACAAGATGTACATATTAATAAGCTTCCCTCCCCAGAGAAAAAAGTAGCATGCCTTTTTTGTCCCTGAAAAAAGAAAGAAATGTGGTTAAAAAATAGAGAGATGGTAAACATTTCAGAAATCAGAAATTGCTTGCTTACATCACTGCGTCCATTCTGATTTTCATTGTTATAAAGCATGCATACGTACGTACTTACATACACAAAGACATGCATATCTTTCTTTAAAGTGCAGATCTGCTTTTTTTATCGCTTACAGTTGCGCCTGGCAGCTCAGTGGGAGCTTCACGATCAAGCTAATCATAAAGTTTTCTGCTTTGTCGTTCCGGTAGAGGTCGTCGACTGAAAATGTATTTTTCTAAGGACTTGACGAATAAGTGTGTTTTAGTAATTTGGTTTTGTTTTATTTAGTTGACATGCTTCATCCTGGAGTTACTACTTACGAACACTGTAATTTTAATAGCTAAAGGAACTGATGCTTGAATTATGCTATGAAAGATTGACATTTCTAAGCTGTTTTTTGGCTGTTTACGTGTGCTTACCTACCCAATTGATTTTTGTATATTAATCCATTTTTAGTGCATTTTGGAACGATATATGTCACATTTTAACCTTGAAATAAAAATCATCGAAACATCCAGAAGAATATGTGGGTTTACCAAAATGAGAGTGACTATAAGAATGTCCGTAACTCTGTGTGTGTGATCGAGGACACAAGCTGTTATACTCGGTATTCTAAAATCTCTGATCCATACCCTACAGTTTAAATACATTTAAACCCTACAGTTTAAATACATTTAAATACATACTAATTTCTGTAATGTCAAAAGCGCTGACACTCACGCAGTCACCTGGACATTTGCACGTTCTTTTCTTTAGTTGTAAACAGAACAACTAAATCTGCCTTTGGAGGCCCTGTATACAATTAATTACATTTTTAATTATATGGTACAATATTTACGAAAGCTATACAGTAATTGTTGTAAAAAAACTAATTTTTAGTGCACATGCAGAAACTTACTAATTAGTCAACAATTCTAATTATTAAATATTCCAATAGAAAGTTTCTTTTTCTCAGTTTAATTGTCAATAAAAGTATACTAGCTTTTATAGTTTGGAACAAGGTCACTTAATACCATTGTTAAAAACTTTATTCTATTAACGGCAGTCACTGGATCCTGATATATATATATGTGTGTACATATAATCCACAAATATCTGAAGACTCACTGACGTCTCCACTAGGGTCAGACACTTAAATAAATCGGCGCTGCCTCTTGGGGAAGAGCGACCACAACGTCCCTGGGCCAAATACTCCAGGATAAATACTTCAGGGAAAAAAATTGCGCTTATGACAGTTACAAAGAAAACAACATTACTTATACATATCTATATTAAAAAGTATGACGGAAATTCAAATGTTACTAAAAACGCAGCTCAAAGAAAGAGCAGAAAAATGTTAATGGTAGAAAATTTTAAAGAATCACAGTATACACTGTTCATGTCTGCATCATTCAGATTACTTTTTTTCAAGGACCTATTGACGGGAGGTGTGGGAACAAGCAGGCTTTTTATCTTTCTTATCTCTATAACTGTTTTTAGGTTCCAGGCGATTTCTACTGATTTGGTTTCCGATTTTACTGTCTCTCTCTTGGATGAAATGTTTGTTTTATGTACCTCCTGTTTATACACACTTTAGAGAAAAATATTGAAGGAGGGGCTTCTAGTTCTCAATCAATGTACTCTAGCACCAATGTGTCAGTAATTAGCCAGTTGACAATAAGATGGTAATTTGTGTGTCCTCTGGCCAAGAGTTAAAAAATGACGAATGTTTAGAACTTTCCTACGGTTACTAATCAAGTCACAGAACATCCGCAATAACTTTTTTCCCCTACAAAATATTTGAATCTGTTTTTGTTTGTTAATGCTGCACAAGAAAAAAGGTCATAAATACACGTATATCTTGCATTTTTATCTCTTATCTGGGAAGTATCCCGACTCTTAAACACGGTCAGGCATTGGCTGAAGAAGCGATATCGTCAGATGTCACCCCACCATGTCTTTGGAACTTTCAAGTCAGAAATCAGGTTATTTGTCCTTTCTTATCCTGCCAGGTTTTTTACGAAATAAGGGCTTGACTTACTAGTAACAGTACTCTACACGACTTTAGGGAGCTGCTTGCTTGTGCCACTGGTTAGAACCTACATCTTAAAACAAAAAGGATAATAAAACTCCATAACCTGCTGATTTCTCCAAAACATCAGTGAGACAGAATGTTGAGGTTAACGGTAATCAGTGTGATTCTGTGTTTCGCTGCTGCCGATAATGTGGTCTTCAAGGACTGTGGTTTGTATCCTCTTGCTATTATTTGATATTTTGTGTGTGTGTGAGAGAGAGAAAGAGAGAGAGAAAAAATCGCTCTCCTTGTAGTGCAAGTCACTCTCTGAATGTATTTTCTGGGGTAGATGTTTCGTCTGCACGGATGTCGGTCACAAGATGGCGTTTTGTTGATAACAGTGTCCGTGTGTGGGAATCAAAACATGGTGATGGGATTTCGATCACAAAATGTTAGTCTATTTTGATGAAACTGTACCCTGTCCAGAAAAATCATTTCACGAAATATCACGTGAGCAAAGACATAAAGAATCAGTCTATTCCCAATCATGGCGTCAAGACTAAATAAAAACATTTAATTAATGATACACTTCGTTGAAAATGTCTCGAAGCAAACACAACCTTGAAGAAAAAGCTAATAATTTCAAGTTATATGGATTTTTTTACAATAAAGTATATCCTGTATAATTCAAGCCGTTAGAAATCCTTCCTGATATCAAGCATAGTCTGTTAAGCATGTCTATAATGTTTCAGGATCCAAAGGCGGTACCATCAACTCGGTTGATGTCACCCCATGTCCCACCGAGCCTTGTCAGTTCCCACGCAACAAGAATATCACCGTTGCTATTACCTTTACAGCCAGTGAGAGCAAAACGTGAATGTCTGTGTTTTTTCACATTTACTTGTAAAAAAGTGGAAATTGGTGACATCAAAATCTTCTCGCAATAATGTCCGACTTAATGAACAAAATAAACTAAAATGAATAAGCCTGTTTTCATAGTTTAGTCCTCGCGGAACCTAGATTATTTTAAATGTTAAATTATCCAGGTGAAAGCATTACTTCTGCAAAGACGAAAGTGTACGGCTACATCCTTGGCATCAAGACGCCATTTCCTGTCCCTGACGACGCATGTCAGGATATGCCATGCCCTGTACAAAGTGGAACGACTGTAATCTACAGAAATGCTGTTTTTGTTGAGCCCGTATATCCCCAGGTAATGTAACTTGCCTAGGCTTGTGTTTTTACTTAAACTTAGGTCTAATTTTCACCTGGGTTGTTCTGGTTGTTCTTCCTTATTTCTTTACCTCCTTATTCTCTTAGCTTTAATCATTCCTTTCTTTTGTTAAATCTCACAACTACAAATCTTGTCTAAAGTGAGTCATGGGAGAAAACTAAAGTGTTGTTTTAGGTTAACACCTTAAAATTGTTTATTTTCTAACTACTGAGAAAGCCAGGATTTAAGAAGCTGTTCTCTTCGATGAATGTACATCACCAAACTGTCCTAGAAGCTGTTTCTGCCTGTATGTCCTTTCTTAACCAGTGTACCAGTCTTCCAATGTTTGACCAAGTTTGGCAGAGTTTTGGCGTGACATATAAAAACTGTGCCGAACTTGGTCAAATATTCGTCCATATTTGTCCGGTTAAGCAGAGTCTTATCACATATACTTTTAGCAAAATCCCTATTAAAATGTAAGAATACTATACATTTTAACTCTGTTTTTAACATTTTATCTTTACTTTGTCTTTGCTGTTGATTGCTTGTTTATTTTGCTGTAGCAGTGTCACTTGGTGTTTTCACAGATCAGTTTGGTGGTGCAGTGGGAGATACATGACCAGAACGACGCTACCGTCCTCTGCTTCGATGTCCCAGCGCAGATTGTCTCTGGTTAATGCTGCTGACCTCACCTGGCTGCTGACCACACCTCCCTGCTGACCACACCTACCTGTTGACTATACCTCCCTGCTGACCACACCTACCTGTTGACTATACCTCCCTGCTGACCACACCTCCCTGTTGACTATACCTCCCTGCTGACCACACCTCCCTGTTGACTATACCTCCCTGCTGACCACACCTCCTTGTTGACTACACCACACTGCTGACCGACCACACCACCTCAAGGCAAAAGGGGAAATTTTGTTTCCATGCCGTTTAAGACTTCTTGAAACAATATGTGCGCTTATTTACTTAATTAGTGGGATGGAGCAGTGTCACGGACTCCGTGCTGTTGTGAGTTTACGTTTCATTAGTATTTACAAAGACAATAAAATAATAAGAATAAACATTTTACCTAGTTCTTTCCGTTGTGTGTGTGTGTGTGTGAGAGAGAGAGAGAGAGAGAGAGAGAGAGAGAGAGAGAGAAAGAGAAATAATTTCCAGTCCCATGAAGTTTTCAAGAGCCTATCTAAGCACAAATATATTTTAAAAAAAACAAAAGATTAACAAATTTGAGGACATCGTGAACGGGTTGGTGAAAGAGTGGGCGGCAGTTGAGCGAGTGAGTGAACGAGTAAAAGATATATGGGTATGATTTAACTGCGGCCGCAAAACAGGAAAGCAGAAGTGATGACAAAATAAAAAAAATTATTTCACATGACAAACACGTACTGAGTTTATTTTAAAGAATTCGTTACTAAACAAAACTGTAAATACAAACTATCCATACATGAATATACAAATCTCATTCCAAAACACGTTAAGGGTCTTACTCTAAGCTTCTTCCTCTCGTTGTTACAGCCTTTATTTTAATAACAGCAGCGACAGTTTTGCGAAAAGTCATGAACCCGCACAACAATGAGATGTTATCTCCGTCCGTACAGAAAGGTCACGATAAACAAGTGGATTAAAAGAGCCACCGACTGCATGTGATAAACACTGAAATATATCAGACCGTTTGATGTTAGATAGTGGTAACTAGAGTAGATGTCTAATGTCCTGTAAAGTACATGTCTAATGTCATGTAAAGGTTATTGTGTCTCGTGAAGAGCAAAACAAAGATATGAGAAAGATTCAGTTTCTTTTTGCTTAATTTCAAACGTCTGAAAGGATCTTTAAAAAAAACTTTGCCTGTGGAATTGTTTTCCGCATAAGCAGGATGCACAGAACTTTTATATAATATTTAATATCCCAAATAATCTTAAATCCCTGCCGAATCCATAGATTGTTGACTTTCGTTTAAAAAAAAAAAAAACCACACACACAAAGAAGACGCATAAGCACTCGAGAATACATTCTGGTTAATATGTGCGAAAATGATCATTTATAATTCACCAGATCTTGTGCTCTATGCAGGTGACTGTTTCGATATATATATTTTTTTTTATAGTATTGCTTTCATGTTGACTGACCAGTAACTTCTTAGAATAAAGAAAATAAACATGCTTCCGGACAACATACATCAGTCAAATGATCAAACCATAGACGACAGAAATACTCCTGCCAGACTTGGTGAGGATCGAACAGTGTGGATTTTCGTAGGTTTCAACCACAGCAACAAACAAACAAACAAACAAACAAACAAAATACACATTCACAAATCTCACTTTTATTGCAAGTATATTCGTGTACTGCAGCGTATTTATTGATGTTTTCGAATATCCTTGTATCAGGGGACGTCACTGATGTATAAACAACTTTTAAGTGACTTTATTTATAAATCCTAAGAGCCATTTTCATGCAACTCACTTTTCTCTCATTTCACTGCTTGTCCATTTAAGACAAATGGTGGATTTGACTATTTCCTTCACATAGGTCAAAAGGCCGGTGCAGTTGTTTTTATGTATTACTTATCCACACAACGTACGTTATACAATAAACACGGAATAATTAAGTATCACAGAATGATTAGAACACTTTTGCTTGCAAACGATTCTCGAAAGACGTTAGGAAGGTCGTTTCCACTGGCGGTAATTGAGTGAATGTCACGTGCCATGGTCGTGACGTCACTTCGCCCTCCATCTGATAGTGTGATGGTGTCCAGGATCAAAAACTAGTTGATCCATCGACTTCTTTTTCGACCCTGTCCTCGTTATAGCCCACGGATGCTGCAAGTTTTTGTCGTTACTTTTGCAACAAGCATTTCTTTAAAAAAAAAAAAAAAAAAAGAAACCTCTTTGACATAACGTGTTTGTATGTGTGAGAGAGAGAGAGATCCTCCTCGCCCGCCTGACCCATGTCTCATTGCTTTCTGCACATTAGTTATACACTGAAAAAAAAGGATGTTCTAATGCGATTTTCCTGTCAATTGTGGATTTAAATGTTTTGTTTATCTTCTAATTATTACCCTAAAACTGTTAGATATATGAATGTTCTCTTTGTCAGTCTACAACAGGTAAAGACCTGTACAACAACGATCTGTGTTTTAGCTGTTAGAGTACAATAGGTAAAAATTCAAGTGTTCCAGTTGCTGGCTTACCACAGGTAAATATTTCTGATATTATTATAACTCTGACGTATGCAGATGGAGTATTATCTTCCCTCCCCCAGTCCCTTCCCGCTACATCCCATCATCGCCTTGGTCCGCGTGTGTATCGGTTGATACCCATCACGAGATGTAAGGACGTCATCGGGAGGTTGTAAACACCACTTAAGATTCCCACTGAACGATAACATATCAACGAGGTTCTTTAAAAGGTCAAATGCGACATCGTTTTTTCGCAGACCGCATCTCATTCGAGCTTACAGTGCATGTGATTCTTATTTCCTCCACCCTGCAGCTGTTTCCAAAACACATCAGTCTTCTCACCAAAACCTGAACGGCATCATGCCTCGCAGCACCCTCTTAACTTTGGAGTGGGCAGTCATAGCTGTTGCGTCCACTCTATTACTTCACACCCTGTCCGAACCAGTGACGGTCAAAGATTGTTCAGGTAAGAGCCACCTGAAAGAAAGACAAATAAATAGGCATTCTACTTATCATACGTCTTGTAATAATACGTGTAGAATATGAACAACATACTGCATTATAAAAGCTCCTAAGAAGGAAATTAATGTTTTCCATAATATCATTTGAAAAGGCAATTGAAAAGAAAAGACAACACGATGTAAGCGAAAAACTCAATATTCAAAATATTGATATATACTGAAAAAATACTGAAAATAGTTAGTATACAAGTCAAAAAGACGAGGGTTAAGTCTTGAAGTAACTTTATAACGGCATGGGTATTTAGCTATAAAAATGCATGAATGTTTTCTTGCGATCAAGATCAATTCCTTGTTTTCTACTTTGTTTTCCTGCTTCAGAGGGCAGTAACAGTCACTACTAAAAGCAATGTGATTAACACGCACTAGTGTAAGTCCCAGATTGTGTTCCTGTGCAGGTCGAGGCGAGACTCCAGTGGTGGACATCTCTCCGTGTCCGTCAGAGCCCTGCGTCTTCCCGCGAGGCATAACTGCCAACGTCAGCGTTGTATTCACAGCACGTGAGTCGTGTCTACAATTCTTGACAACCGGTGAAGTGTGTACAACACAATGAGTGGGCGGAATTTTAGTGCATCCAGCTCTCCCTCAGCTCATTAGCAGTCCCGGCTCTATTTTTGTTCGTTTGTTTTCGGGATAGACTACTAAAGGGAAGGTGTACAGGTTTGAGGGACGTTAATGACTTTAACCAGTCAGTAAGCACCACACAAGTTGTGAAGCATGTTTCATTAATGCTTCTCAACAGGACCAAATCAATGGAATTTCTTATCTCAACATAACGTGCAGCACACACAAAATCAAATGGACTTCCCCATTGAAATCCTACTGCTCCTCAAATCATACTTTTCATGAAGCAGTTGCATAGGTTGACCAGTGCTTTCAGCAATCTCCATTATATAATAGCTGTAATAGAACTTTCAGATATATCCCATATACAATGTTGAACAGAGCTTTCAGAAATATCCTCTATATAGTAGTTGTCTCACAGCTTTCCTCAATCTCCGCTATATTCTGTGTACCAAAAGTTAGAGAAGTCGTCAACAAGGTAGCACGGAATTCTAAGGGCTTTGTGTATGTGAGTGTGCTCATATATCTTTATGTGTCCGGTAATGTAAAATATAGAATTATATACTGATTACTTATGTTACTCAGTTTCTCGACACAGTTGATTTATCAATATCGGATGGTTGAAGCGAAAAACTTGTTGCCAAGCCAGGTAAATGGTTTTAGCCAGACACGTTGCAGAAGTGATTATGGAAAAAAAATCTCATTAAAGTCATAAAAAGTTCCCAAAGAGACAAATATTTGATAAAGAAAATATGCTGGATTAAGAATTTACTTAGTTTCCTCGTAAATGAGAAAGCTGAAAAAACCACTTTGTGCCATGTATGCTGTAGACTACGCTGAGTGTTAATAAAAGACTTGCCACATTTTCCTGAAATCAGTGAAATGATGATTTTCCCCCCCTAGCGGCAGATTCATCGACATTAACGTCACACATCTACGGGTACGTAGCAGGGATAAAGGTACCTTGGTCGATGCCCAATCCAGACGGGTGTAAGGACAGCGGCCTCACCTGTCCAATCAAAGGTGGCTTCAAGTACACGTACCTGAGCACGCTCTCCGCGCCACGCGACGCACCCCAGGTAAGGATTGTTTCGCCACCATTTTCCGCTTCGACTCTGGAAAAAAAAATTACCTTATACCTTTCAATAATAAGCAATTTCTAATACGCTTTTGCGAATCCTGTTTGGAATATTTTGAGGATCCATCGGAGGAAACATATAAATATATAAGCATCAGGCCAGACAATCAGACACGTCAGTCTTTACTTCACGGGAGACCAAATGTCTTTGAAGTGAAATATAGTTATACATAGTTTTTGTTGTTATGTTTCAGGTTGCTATTGTTGTGGAGTGGGATCTTATAGGCTCAAATGGCGAAAAGTTTTTTTGTTTTGATTTTCCTTTGGAAATTGTTGGCAACTAATTACAAGAACAATGACAATAAAATACATCACAAAAAGCTTTTTTTTTCTTGATTGCTTGTGCACCGTCATTCAATTGCTGCTGCTGCTGCTGCTGCTGCTGCCGCTGCCGCTGCTGCTGCTGCTGCTGCTGAGGATGATGATGACGACGATGATGATGACGATGACGACGACGACGACGACGATGATGATGATGATGATGATGATGCAAGACTTTTCTTAAAGAAATTAGTTTTGATGCCGGATTTGAAGACATTGACACGACAAGGAGAAAGGGTCACAGAATTCCAATCGCTGGGACCCGAGAAGATGATCTTAATTCATCTTTCATCACCTAATCGTACTTTTTTTCGCTGTCTCCTTCTCTGTCGTTCTATCTATAAAAAAAAGTAAGTAATAAATCAATAATTAATTCTCAAAGTGCAAAGAAGTCTTCAATAAACTGATCGATTATCCCATGGCAAGACACAGAGATCCAAGGCTCAAAACAATTTCAACAGCACTAAAGAATTTCTGTACCCCAACTTTTTGAAGCACAAGCAGTTCCATTCGCTTGGAAAAAGAGGTGTACAAAATCGTCAACAGATCAGTCAATAACTGATATGGAATAAAAGGACACTTTGTGCATCCGGCGAAACATCATGAACTTTACCTTTTACCTTTCACCACCGTCAACGTAACCTCTCCCCCATGTGTGAGTAGGACCAAAGACTTTATATATCATCTTTGGTGGGACTTCTGATTGGTGAGTCAACAGTGTACAGTCAGCTCTGCCCTATTTAAAAAAAAAAAAAAAAACAACAACTCTGGGCAGTTAAATAACAAAATTTAATTTCCTGTATAAGAATTGCAGTTAAGCTAAACCGTGAAGGACTATACAGGTCTGTCAGCATCATATCAAGGAAGCTATGTCAATCAATCCTGATTCAGCTCTGATGTGCCCAGATGACCGGGTGAAGAAGGAAGCCTTCCAGGGGCAATGACACTGAGTCAGTGGAAGCAGTTTTTGCGGTCTGTCTGCGCATGTTTATCGTAGAACCGATAAAGGCGCTCGACCGGCGGTGGAAACTAGCAAAGAGCACAATGAACATGATACTTCACACGTTCAGCCTTGATAACCATCTGTGATCTTGCGATATAGTCCTTTCTATCCCGTAAGTAGGTCTCGTAAGCAATGGTGTCTGGATAACAACAAAATCTCTGACCTGACCAACAGACTGTGGCTTTCTTTTGTTGAGACACAATTATAAAATCTTGTGAGACCCTAACAACACCTATATAGGTCTAGTGAAAAATATTGAATTCTGCTACAGTATTGACAAGCTGCAGGGAAAACTGTGGATTGTCGTCTGTGTATGTACATATAATTGTTAAAGAAAGATTAAAAGACATACAGTCTCATGGCATAACAGAGACACTAAACTCAAATGTAAAAGGGAACCCTAGTCAAGTTTTGCACCCATATGGCAATTACCATTTTTGATAAAAGCAGGCTACTATGTTTCTCTTATATATATATTCATCTGGACTCAGTGTATTTTATAATGTATTGTAACAGGTTATATTGGGCAAGGTATGTTGAGTGCAGCAGTAGCAGGTTCTGTGTTCACCTCACCCCCACCTGCAAGTATCCTTGCTGCCATCAGAGCTATTGGCCAGGGAAACCCAGGTAAATCAACTTTCTGAAGTTTGATAAAATGAAAAGAATTAATGAAGGTACCAGTCACAGTTGTTTGGAAAAATGAAGAAGGCATATGAGCCATGATTTCTCTACATTAGCTATTTTTGGTACACTTCCATCAGTCAGAACTGGATCAACAGTCTCGTGACCCTTGTTTTGATGTTTTCTCTGGAACACCTTTAATAAAGTTCCAGTTACTGATTCCCTGGTCAGGTAGATCATCATAAGTTTTTCAAAGAAATCCTGTTCCCTTGACTTATCTCCTGCTTGAGTAACTTGACTTTAGTTATCACTCGCATTATTAATCACTCGTTGTGAACTTGTCCTGTTCCCCCTTATTTACACGTGCTGTTTTCACTCCACATTTAAAAAAGCTCAGCCTCCACCCTAATAACCTCAAAAACTATTGCCCTGTTTCTGGTCACCGTTTTCTGTAAAAGTACTTTTAAAAAGTTATGAATATCCAGCACTTAAAAGATCTGTTCTTTTTGGCAGTTTCTGCCACAAAAAAGCTCATCATTTTGTGGATTACTGCAATTCTCGGTTCATCCTTTTCCCTAACCACCTTGACATGGATTGCAAGATGGCCACACTATGCCACCATTGTCTTCACAGCCTAGCCTCATCATATCTGTCTCACCTTACTACCCAAATCGGTCTCTTAAGTCTGCTTGTATTACCCTCATCTCTGTACCCCACATCAGACTGTAGAAATTCAGTAGACACTCCATTTCCTTCTCTGTTTGGAATTCTCCTCCCTTTTGTCTCCAAACTGTATCAACATTTGAAGCCAAGACTTATATCTGTAGGAAGTATCCTGCATAACCTTCATAATCCCAAAATTAATATTTCTTCACCTATTCTTTTAGTTTCTCTTTAACACCATAACATCTCTTTTTCTCTATGCATTTTTTGTTGATGCTCATTTTTTTGTGTGATTTACTGTCAGTTTATTTGTGGCTTTTCATCCACAAGAGATTAAGCTCGATCGTGCCCATATGGGGAATTATTCTTCTTATTTCATTACAGCCTGACAAATATTTTAGCATACAAGTCACTTCAAATTTATCCTTACTACATACAATAAGTTGTTCAGTAATATAAATTCATTTAAAAGAAATTGATAATATCCTTTATATAAACACATTTTGCAGGGGGAGTGCTTGTAGTGGTGAAAAATTATACAGGTGATCGTCTCAACTTTGGCCTCTCTGTTGAGCGAGCCAAAGCTGAAGGGATCAAAGTGGATATGGTGATTATTGGAGAAGACTGTGCTTTAGCCTCCATTGACAAAACTGCCGGGCGCCGAGGCCTTTGTGGAACTGTGCTGATACATAAGGTTTATTCATACAAATAGACCTAAATCATCATAAGAGCACATTTGTTTTGACAAATGTGAGGTTAGCTGTTACTTGTACAACTTATTTTTCATTTTTGTGGGTTTTTATGTACTTTTTAGGTGTACAGCACAACTTTTTTCTGATCACTCATTTGTTAAGGTCATCTTAGAAAGTACATGCATCGCAAGGAAAGCACTAAACAGACACTAGTTAATGTTTCAAAGGCATTTTGTATTTTCAAATTTATCCTCTTATTAAACTGTACATACTTTATGCAGTTCTCTTACCTTAAAATGGTATATATTCTGTTAGATTGCAGGGGCGCTGGCAGAAAAAGGATACTCTTTGGACAAAATTTCCAACATTGTGAGGAATGTAACAACCAAGATGGGTACAAAATTGACATTTACTTTGGGTTTTTTAATAATATATGCGGCACAGAACTTCATTATAACTTATGAATCAAACCTGCTAGCTACTTTTGTCATCAGGCTCCACTCTCTGATGTTGTGTCAATTTACAGACTGTGTTAACTTATATGATCATTCCATTTTGTTGTTGTTGTTGTTGTTGTTGTTGTTGTTGTTGTTGTTGTTGTTTTGTTGTTGTTGTTGTTGTTGTTGTTGTTGTTTCTTTCCTTGCAAGTAATGAAGTAACAGGTTTGAGGAACTGTAGTAATAAATCCACTCAGTTGGCATGATTGATGGCATGGTGGCTAACACCCCCGTCAAAGAAACAATGAGAATTGGTGTAGTAGGTTTGGAGTTTGGCTCCAATACTCCTGCTCTGCAAGCCTGACAGTTGATGATTTTCACTGGATGCTCTGGTTTTATCCACTCTGTGTATGCATGTGTGTGTGTGAGAAAGAGAAGATTGTGTGTGTGATTAAGTGCATAACAAATAAACAGATTTAATTTAAAACGTGCATGATTTTAATAATAGAGATGAATGCCTACCTGTTCAGGAACTATGGGACTATCGCTGACACCTTGTAGTGTACCTGGATCTGGGCCATCGTTTCACCTTGGAACTGATGAAATGGAACTAGGACTTGGTGAGGATAATTATTGGATTTACATTTTATACTGAAAAATCAACTTCTCAGCCCTTTAAAACCATGTTAATGTTTACCCTAACCCCGACAAATTAATTCACCTTCCTATTGCATTTGTAAATAGTATCATTCAAATGGATTAGTTGATGTTTTCTGTCTGATTTGAACAATGTCATCCAAGTGGAGAGAATTCAAGTGTTATTGAATAATGGAATCAGATTTCTTCTCTGTGTATCCCTGTGTGCACATGTTGTGACCAGCAAGTATTTCTCTTTTTATAGGAATACATGGGGAGGCTGGAGTGAAGCGAATGAAGGTAAAAGGGCAAACATTGGTACTTTACTAACTTCACATTTGTTGGTTTTGGGAATGATAAAGCAGAACAGATTTTCATTTTCTTCTAGGAAGATGATTGGTGTGGTACTTTGTTTTAAGTCGACATCACCAAAAAGTCACTTATTTTAATATTAGTTAAATAAAACATAATTACAGAAATTTAATAGCATGCATGGGTCAGTGAGAAAATTACTAAAAGTCATTTAATGTCCTGGAAAAATCCTAGTTAAAATTTACTTTTTGACAAGGTTGATTACTGACAGTTAGTGTAAATTTCATTGTTTTATAACAAATTTTAATCCATTGATCATGGAAACTATTGGTTTTATATATACAGTATTTACCAATAATTTTTTTTTCCTCTCTTTATGTGCCATGTGATTGTATATGTTCTTTTGACTCCAAACAGCTTCTGAGTGCCAAGGAAGCTATAAAGGAAGTTTTAGACCACCTGACAAACCCACAGACTGAAACT
Organism: Pomacea canaliculata; assembly: GCF_003073045.1. NCBI lineage: Eukaryota > Metazoa > Mollusca > Gastropoda > Architaenioglossa > Ampullariidae > Pomacea > Pomacea canaliculata. The sequence goes on from NC_037597.1 coordinate 13,112,935, forward strand.
CACTTGCTACTAGAAAAAGGTGGAGATGCTATTTTAATACTACTCAGCATTTTAAACATATTATTGCCATTGCTTACTTATATTTAAAATGATGCAAATGTCTTTTCTATTAATTTCAAATTATAGTCATGAATTTCAATCCCTTTATAAACTGTTTCTGTATTATCTGGATATTTTCTTCTGAGAAAAGTTGCTCCAATGTATGAAAGACTGAAAACATCCACTTAGGTATCGTTCCATTTCTAAATTTTATCAGAAACTATTACTGTTTATCTTTAACATCTGATTGTGAAAAGAAATGTTAAGAACTGAGATAAATGCCTCCATTTCCTTAGAAAAAATACAATTTTCGTCGAGATATTTTACTGATGAATAATATAATGATTTCAATAACTGTAATGGATAAAATGGCAGGTGACAGCGTGGCAGTGATGATCAACAACCTTGGAGGCACATCTGTACTGGAACTTAACATTGTGGCTAAGGAAGTTATTGCTTATTTAGGTGACTGCAAGTCTCACTCTGTGTAATACCAAATGAAAACGCTTATAATTGTCAGCATGGTTAATGAAAGGAAAACTGCATCAAGTTCTGCACACTAATTGGAGTTTTTTTAATTATTTTTTGGTATTTTTTATGAATTGCACACTAAATAAATTATTACCTTTTTTAAGCTATCCACTACAAATATCTGAAAAAAAAATACACTGACTGTTTTTGTACAAGGTTATATACTCTGCATCATGTATGAATATTACGTGTACTTTTGATTTCAGAAGCTAAAGGTGTGTTGGTTGATCGCGCATACTGTGGTACATACATGACCTCACTTGAGATGGCAGGAATCTCGATCACAGTGCTGAGACTGGACACTACTCTTAAGGACTGCTTAGGTATGGTGCTGCTTTAAGTACCCAACAACATGAGTAATTTGAAACACTTTACACTTCTGGATACAAGCGCAAATATGTGGTGAATCCATGTGCAACATTCCCACACTTTTGTTTTCCTTTGGGTAGTCAAGTTGCTTAATGCTAACAAAACTTGCATGTGCATCTGACTAGCACTTACGTGAGCATTTGTTGGTTTTGTTGCCAGTACTGACAAATGGTAGTTGTAACATAAATATGTGCAAAATTTCACCTGAGGTTTTTATTTAATATCTCTTGCAGACAGTTTAACGAATGCTCCTGCATGGAAACAACCTTTGTTAACTCCCAATCAAAAAGACAGACGTACACCTGATGTAATGAAGGTTAAGACTTCAAGTGCTGCAAATGTAATGAGTTCTGCTCACATTGAAAATTTCATCTCTCTTCCACAAGGTAAGCAGCTGGGGATGTTTTCTCATGTTTTTCAAAATGTTGTGAATTCACTACCTAAAAAAATCTCATTTTCTACATGCTTAAAAAATGTTTAATGTAAATTGTTCAATTTTAAACTTGAAATGTGATCATACAAAGATGTATGTTTGTTATTAATTAAAAACAAAAATCTGGTAATTGACTAAGTATTTGATTACTTAATTTTATCATGAATTCAACAAGTGACCATTTAAGCACTTTATTTATAGCAGATGCATTTCACAGGAAGAATGTTCATCATGAAAATCTCAAGTAAAACACTTTTTTTTCAGAAACTGCTGACTTGGTATATGATATTGTTCAAAATGTTTCTGAGGCCTTGTTAGCAGCTGAACAGCATCTGAATAGTTTAGACACACAGGCAGGAGATGGAGACTGTGGCAGCACCTTGGCACGTGGTGCCAGAGGTTGGTGTTATCAGCTATTTGATGAAGGCCTCATAACAGAACACATCATGCCATAAAGTTCATATCAAATTAACAGCTTCATCACTGCAGTTGTACAGTCCAATAATTTTCATCTCTTGCTGCTTACTTAGATGAATGAATGATGAAAATTAATAAAAATGCTACATTATATTATAATGCCTTACCCAATTGTTAGAAATATTGTTCATAATACTTCGTTGTTGAAATGCTGCTCATCTGTTTGAGCTCTTGTGGTTGCATATTACTTGAGTCTTTTTTATTCTTTTTTATAGCAATCTTAGACCAGCTGGGTCCTAAGGAAAAGCCCAGTTTGCCTGTTGGTTGTCCCGCCCTTCTTGCTGCCGCGCTAGCTAATATTGCTGAAAATGTCATGGGTGGTTCATCAGGAGCAGTAAGCATTTTATACATTTTAGGATCTGCATCTATGTTTGTTTAAAGTTATTTCTGTTGTGGCATTTGCATCATGTCTTCCTGGACACAAGACCTTTTAAAATTTCCCTTAATATGCAAAGAATTAACTTTTACTGATTGTGTATTATTCTCTTTTTGAAGCAATAGGACAGTTTATTACACTATACAAAGTTTTTTTTTCGACATATTCAGGTCAATGACTTTTTATTTAATCATAAATCTGGTGTTTGAGATGTTTAACTCATTAGAGCATCATCTGAATTCTGACTGATGCTATTTATCACTTTGTCTTATAAGAGATGTGTAGTGATTTGACTGTAAAAGATAATTCTGGGTTTCAGCTATACAGCTTATTTCTCACAGCTGCATCATCACCACTTCAGACAGGGACCGAGGCTAAGGACTGGTGTGTGGCGTTACAAACTGGAATACAAGCCATGATGAAGTGGGTTCTAAAGTATTGCACATATCTGGGCCCAGAATTATGTCATTTTATGATAAAAGCTGCTCATTATTTTGCTGAAGTATAAACCAAATTTTACAAATTGTAAACTTTTCAAAAAAGTATTTGTATTTCTATTGTTTTGTTGCCATATCTTTTCCAGGTATGGAGGTGCAGAACCTGGGCAGAGGACTATGGTAATCATTTCATTCTTTACTGTACTTTCAGTTCAGGAAATGTACTTGAGCACATACACATTTACACGCACGCACTTTTCATACAAACACCACACACACACTTTCTATTTCTATATATATTCATAGATGCAAGTACAATATATGATGTGTGCATGATTCCAGCTGGACCCACTTCATGCTGCCGCAACTAATTTCAGTGCACAGCTGACACAAACTAATGGTATTTCAGCCTTTGCTTCAGCTGCACAGGTAATTGACATCTCAAGGTGTTGATCACTTTTGTAATAAGGATGAAATGTTACTTTTCCAGTTTTCAAAACTGACATGATTGATTCCTTGTGAGATTATTCAGGATGAAAGATGTTAAGTTAAACAAAGTGTTTACAAATTTTAAGAAAAAAATTGCATCGGTTGATTTTTCTGTTCATCAGGCAGCAGAAACTGCAGCACAAAACACAGCCCAAATGAAAGCCCAGGCAGGTCGTGCCAGTTATGTCAACTCTGACATCTTAAACCAGCCTGATGCCGGGGCAGTTGCTGTCACAATCTGGATGAAAGCAATAGCTGCTAAACTTCTGTAAAACAAATCTCAGGATATATTTTTATATGTAAAAAAACTAACAACAGCTATCACCAGCATAGAGTATCATTCCTGAAATAATATTCTGTTAGATTCTATTGGAATTCTGTGGAAGTAAGTATGCGGGCCAAAATGAAAGTTGCAAGAAGGTTTAAAGATTGTATGAATTGCTTACTGTGTCCACGATAAATGAATCTTCCAATGACCAGTTCTTAAATAATACTGTTTGGGAAGTTAATCAGATACACAAGGTACACTGCCATTTAAGGTGGCAATAAATGCACATAATTTTTCCATCTGATACCAGTTAAGTTAAACTTCACCAACTTGTAAAACCTATATGCATTTATATGGCATTCAGATGCAAACATTACATTTTCTGTAAACTTAAAACCTTAAATGGTAAAGAAGTTAGAATTGCAAAAAAAAAAAAGAAATAATTTATCTTAACATGATCTACACACAAGCACATAATACAGAGTCAAAATTGTTTTGTGATGCACTTTTTTTGGCGGGGAATTTCAGGATTTCAATCATACACATGCATGCACATGGATTTATGGGAATATTTTAAGAAGTCAGGTTTAATGCTCAATGTCACTTCCATGCATTAAGATGCATTTCTGGTTACTTTTGAACTATGGTATATAACCATTTAAAAAAAGCATATATTGAGCTACATGCAAACTCTCTGGCCATCTACCATGTCAGTTTTACCATTCATCTTTTATATATATTTATATGCCCATACACAAAGTGATTCACTGTGGAAGACACAGCCCAACTCTCTCCATCTGCTATCTTTACTTTCCCTTATCAGTAAGATCCCACACATTTCTATCAGACAACTGGGTAGACATGGTAAAGTCAGGAGTACGTTGTACTCTTCCAGCAACAGGCCTAATAAAGCCTCAAGTCAAACCTATGACCTTCTATACCACAGTCAAGCTGACTGACCAACAGGTAAAGAGCCTCTCCATTGAAAATCAAAGGATTTTTAAATCCTCACTATGAAACGCTTCTACACAGTGCATTGAGTCCTCACTCTATTAAACTCTCCTTAACATATTGAAACCTTGCTCTAAGAAACTTTTCTTTACAACATATTAAATCTTCACTCTATGATTGAAACTCTTCTATGCAACTCATTTACAGTTGACCATAAACTATACCCTTCACCATGTAGGACTCGACTAGGGAGTCTCAATGACCCAGTGTTCAATGAAGAGGAACTTAAACAGCACCAAATACAAAATGGAATGTGAAGAGTATTCTTTAGGAATACAGCTGTTAAAATACTGCAGCAGACTGAAAAATAAGAAATTTACTTATATCAACACATCAAATTGTAAACTTTCTGCTCTACTTTCTCCACACAAAAAATAATAATAATAATAAGCCCTCGAGGGATAGGAAACTCTTAGGTCGCTCCCCGTAACTCAGAAACGGATAACACTCCAAGACCGTACACAATGGCGGTGTCTGGTGTTGGACCGAAGGTGATCGAGGAATGGTCTAGGGAGATGATTCTTCCTCCTTCAGAAGGCTGCAGCTCAATTAGCCCATACAGGGAATAAACCTCGTCTAGGGTCAGTATCGTGCCGCATCCAGCGTCGATGGACACTACCCTACCACGAACTTACTGGACTGCTGGCAGACGATTTTTTTTTTTTTTTTTTTTTTTTTTTTTTTTTTGCTAAAACGAGGCATGATACTACAAAGCTTCCGGTTTAGTCACATTCTTTGTTTAGGCTCGCCGAGACTAACAGCGGAGAACTTCGCAAGAGGCTAAGAGTTGGTCGTGGCAGACAGACAGCAGTCCACCTGTATACATCTTTCACCCTACTCTACTATGTAATCTCAACTCGGGAGATTTACAAATCGTGACTCAGGCACGTCTTCTTCCTTCACTATCCCGAGCCTGAGTACTTTTTCAACCTCGTTCACGCCAAAAATTCTACTGCTGAACCGTGTTCACCAAGTGCTCCGTGTCACGGTTAACCCTTTCCTCGAAAAGTAGCGAAGGGGTTAAAATAACCTAAAAACATGGAGGCAGGGACTGGTCCGTGACACAGATGCTGCCTCATCCTATATGCTTCTAAGCATGGAATAACCAACCCTGTTATAGGCACTCTATAACAATGACTTCTGCAAAAATAGACCAAGGCGAAGGAACTCACCATGAGAAAGTGTCTTGACTTTTTACTAAACTGACAGCAAAGAGTGTGTACTACTTACACTGGTGTCATCTGCCACTCCATTAAGTGACACTACTTTCACTGGTATCGTCTGCCAGTGTGTGCACTACTTACACTGGTGTCGTCTGCCAGTGTGTGCACTACTTACACTGGTGTCGTCTGCCAGTGTGTGCACTACTTACACTGGTGTCGTCTGCCAGTGTGTGCACTACAGTTACACAGTGTTATCGTCTGCCGAGGGAGTGAACCTTGCAGGGTCACAAAGTCAGTCCACACAGGAGGGCGGCGTGTATGTGCTTTTTGTCTGTTAGATAATATTCTCATCTCTCATTGCTCTATCACTACAGTACTACGACTTGTGTGCCAACATTCCACACTGACATCTGCTTCAACCTGTCATCTGGGACAGAAATTCGTTTGTCAAGAAAAAAATATAGTTGCTCAAGTACGATAGTAATTAAACTGCACAAACTATTTTGTGAAAGATGTCAACTAAAGCAAATAAGAAACTCATCAATTGCGTCGAGACGTGTGTGGAGGACAACTTAGAAGGCTATGTGGCTTTGAACCCAGGGGTCAGACTTCTGAAAGGTCACCGTATTGCTGTACGAGCTGACATCGAGGAATATCAGACGACAGGGAAGGTTGCGGTGCTCTGCGGAGGGGGCTCTGGCCATGAACCAGCCTTCGCAGGTAAGCATGAGGGTTTCTTTATTTGGTTTTTGTATAGATGGCAAAGATTTTGATATGCCAAAGTTTGGATTAAAGCAGATTCAGTGTCCATTCAACTCCATAACTTTTCGGGAACATCAAATCTCGGACTATCAACATAGTAAAGGTCCAAATATTAAAAGGTTGCAAAATTGACTAAACTACCGATATGTGGATAGAAAGAAATACAGAAAAAAAATACAGGAATGCACATTGTTACACATCTGCAGTAAAGGCTACAATCTCCGTAACTGCGAGTACTTGGAACAACTGTTAATCAAGCGCTTGCGAGGTTTTTAATGCGTGATGATGTATATCAAGTATCTCGAGGAAGAATGTGTGTGCTTACAAAATAATGGAGATGGTACTGAGCTCAAAAACAAGTTCTTGTAGACCCTTATACTGAGAATGGATTGAGCCAGTGAGACAAAATACGAAACAATTGTTATTGTGAGACTAAAGAACAATAGAGCGATATTGGTACCTATCACAAGTCTCTGTCTCCTCCATAAGTGATGATATAGTCGCGTGTATTTAGATGGCCGTCATTATAAAATTATCGATGCTAACCCAAGCGTGAAATAATTGTAAGTTGTGAAAAACAACACCGGGGCACCACGTTTTTCATGTGGATGATGTTCCAGAAAAGAGAAAATTTTCGATGAAGATCCCGTCATAGCGTGTAGTTTTCCAGTTATGCCAATCCACTTTTTTGTTTTGCATTTCCTGTATATGGCCTTGTTTTGTTTCATAAATGAAAACATACCATCATATAGACTATAGCTACTGCAGAGACAGCAATATAATGAAGAACCACTTCTAAAACGGTCCTTACTTACCATCTAGACTTACTTCAAAGCTGGGTCAAGACTATCTACAAGAACACAAAGTTATCGTTTTCTAGGCAAAACTGATGGTACAAAAAAAAGATGAAAGTACTAAGAGTGTTGTCTATTATATGCTAGTGCGATGTATATTAGTCTGATATATTAACGAGTGCTGGTTGTTGTTGTTTCAGGCTATGTGGGACAAGGTATGCTGACAGGCGCCGTTATGGGATCCGTCTTTGCGGCTCCACCGTCAACGGAGGTCCTGGTCGCCATCCGTGCTCTGTCAAGACATAATGCAGGCTCGTTGGTGGCAGTTGTATGATTGGTATAGTTACACCTGCACACCTGTGCCCTTCTTCATTTTTTTTTTTTCAAATTGATCCACATTCTCATAACTGTATGCCGTTTGGCTGCTGATGTGACGAGCGCACACACCTTCCTACTTAATGTCCAGTCCACATCCAAGATACTGTGACAACAAAAATCTCATTTGCTTTTTAATATAGATATCCGTATTTTGAATGAATAGAAAAAGAACTGTGAAATGCATGTTGCCAGTAATCAAGCCCTTAATTTGATGAACAAAGGTGTAAATTCGTATTCGTGAATTGTTGATGTACCTGTAGTTGTAATTTTTGTGACATTTTTAATTAACAGCTGGATGTTTTTTCCTCATTCCCAACTACACCGGGGACCGCCTCAACTTTGGTCTGGCGGCCGAGCGTGCGCGGGAGGAGGGGCTGAGGGTCGAGACACAGGTGACAGGGGAGGATCGGGCTGTGAACTCTGCCGACAGGACCTCCAACAGACGCGGTGTGACAGGAATCGTCGTCACCATCAAGGTTTCTGGATATTGGTCTGCTTGGACCCTTCTCTTCCTTTATTATTTCTTCCTTATATACCTGCCACTGCTCCACACTCAGTACAATAAGGAGGAAGTGCTTTTCATACATCACCATGAACACCATATATTCTGATGTAGGTGACGTTTATCGTTGTTGAAGAATTTTTATTTGATGTTTAGGCCATTTCTGTTCCTCAGGTAATGGGGACACTACCTGTGATCTGAGTGATTTTTGTGCTGCAGATAGCGGGGTCACTGGCGGAGGAGGGGCGAGGGGCTGAGGAGATAAAGCAAGTTGTTTGTCAGGCATTGGACAACATGGGTGAGCTATATACTCCCAGGGAGTCACCTTTGTCACCTTTTTTCTTTCGTTCTTAAGGCCCTCGATCATGGAAGGATCGAAGTTCCTAACGACAGTTTTATTATTTATTTGTTGTTGTTGGTATCGTCAATAGTAGAAACATTCATTTAAATTAAGACGCCTAAAGCCTTTTTCAATTGCAATAATGTACTTGTAATGATAGCAGTGACTTTGGTTGCAGGCACAATCGGCATCGCTCTCACTCCCTGCGTCTTGCCGGGTGGAGGCCCCACTTTCCACTTGGAGGATGATGAGATGGAGCTCGGGCTTGGTATGTCGCATGGACAAATGACAAATCTTTATTTAAGAGAGTAACAGGATGAGCAAAGGTATGGTTTTTTTTACATCGAGCCCTCGATCTAAGAAAATTAAACTGAAATACTACTTAACGATAAAGCAAAGTCATTCAAGGGGGAAAATTAGAATATATACAAAGATTAGGGTTGGTGTCTAATTTGATTTTTTTAACTAGTAAATGAGGGTGTATGTTTAGTTTACAGAGCACCGATTTGGTAGCTCTTCGTTTGGAGAGCTGGATGATGGTAAATAAAGTAACTGGTCATTGTCGCCGACATCTGCACACCGGATCTGATTCTCCTCATCTGAGACGTGCAGGCTGTGCTGTTGCTGATATATCTATATCTGTATCTATATTTGTGCATATCGTTTTCTTTACTAATCGTGAAAATAATGGTAATAGTAAGAAGATGAAGAGAAGACTTTGTAACAATGGGCTGCCTTCTAGAATCTAGAGTATATAGCCAGTCATCAATCATAAATTAAGTAGAACATTTCTTTCTTTTCAGGTGCGCATGGCGAAGCAGGAGTGCAACGGTTAAAGGTACATGAGACAAACGTATTAATTCACTGGAACAATTTGTGGCCCCTACAATGAGTGCCATTAACATGCCGCTGCTGTCATCATTGCTACTACTAGTATGTACTTACATGCAAGAACCTCTCCCCAACTCGCGCTACACGAATTGTGTAGCATTATGTCCGAACACCCCTCGTCTTTAGGTTTGTCTTCAGACCAAGATTATAACAGTTTGAGTACAGTGCGCACACTTCACTCATAATAAGAAACTAATACGTGTGTCACAGATAAAGTCTGCAAAAGATACTGTGGAACTTATGCTGAATCACTTGACCAGTCCGTCCAACGCCAACCGTCTGTCACTAACTAAAGGTATGGACTGTATTATATGGATATTTTCTAAAGGGAATAAATTCCATTGTTCATAAGAGTATAATGTTTCTAACAACAACAAAAAAATGATTACAAGGGAGGTTTCCAAAAGAGACCGAACAAAAATTATTTTATCATCATTTTCATTATTAGAGTAGAGTAAAACATTCTGTACAGACAGACTGTAAATAAACGTTTGGCGCCTCACACCTCTGACGTCACGAAGTTCTTCCAACGTTCAAACGTTTGCAGGTGACCGTGTGGCGCTGTTTGTGAACGACACTGGCGGCATCTCACAAATGGAACTGAACATCATGGCCAGGGAAGCCATCCTTTACCTCGGTACGTTTCGCACCCACAGGTCGCGTAATCTTTGAAAATATTCTTGAAACTTTTTCAAAGTATTTTCGAGTGGCGCTAGCCATGTTTAAACTTCAGACTATCTTTTTGTTGTATGCTTGGCTGCTTGTTTATGTTTATCCGTTTTTCTTAAGAGTCGAGGGACATCCGAGTCGTGCGCGCCTACTGTTCCAACTTCGTTACTTCTCTTGACATGGCGGGATTACATTTGACAGTCTTAGTTCTCGACGAAACGCTAACTCGCTGTCTCGGTGAGTAAGCTTTTATTCTTTCTTTTGCACACACACACACGCACGTGCACACACACACACAAAAAGACGCCAATGAACGAGGAGAGAAAGATGAAGGGAGCGGAAACGAGAGAGACTTTTAAATCGACAGCCATTAAATGAGAATTAAGAGGAGCTTAAAAGCTTCTTCTGAACTAAACATTTGATGTGGCAGATGCCCCGACTCAGGCCACAGGCTGGCCACGTGTCCTGCTAGGTCCCGGCATGACTGACCGGCTGACTTTACCTCCCCTGAAGCTGGACTACATCGACGATATCGTCTCAGATAACACGCAGGAAGCTGGCCTCACCTTGTCAACAGGTTTGTAGCAAGTGTCTCCCACCAGATGATCCATCGCTAATGAAACAGTTAAAATATGTTGTGAACTCCGATAGTAAGAGTAAAATACTTATTTCATGTTACTGTTGGAATTTCTATTAGTTTCTATTAATTACTGTTGGAGTTTCTATTAAACAGTCAAACAAACAGCCCCACCACAAGTATTAAAAGAAGCAGACGGGATTTTTTGTTTGATTATTCTTAGACTGTTTATTATTGATACCCGTTTTCTTAAATTGATTTTTACTGTGTGTTAGGATTTCAAAAACAATCCACGATCATTTATGTTCCCATCACGTCAACATAAGCTGAAACTTTTGCAATTCTTTGTTTCTGGTAAACACATTTGACGATCATTTGTGTTCCCATGTTCATTTTCTTCTCCACTCGCATCACAGATGAGGCTGAGAAGCTGCGCGCCGCCATAACCGCAGCTTGTCTGGCGCTGACAGAGGCGGAGTCGAACCTCAACCATCTGGACTCGGGTGCAGGGGACGGTGATTGCGGCAGCACGCTTGCCAGGGGGGCCAAAGGTGAGCATCATTTACATGGAATTATGTGGTAGTGTGATATCCTTACTGTGTACTTTCTGTGTAATGAGGCTGTTAATTCTTATTCGCATGCCTTCTTTGTTCTTACCGTCTTTCTGTCTTCGGTCAGCGGTGCTGAAGGAGCTGGAGAAGGACGAATGTGGCGAGTTGGTGTCCAGGCCAAGCCTACTGGCGCGGCGCCTGGCGGCCATTGCAGATGCAACTATGGGTGGAGCGTCTGGCGGGGTATGAGGACACCTCTTGTACCCTTCGATGTTTGTTGCCTAACATTATGTTAAATGATGGCCTTCACTTTATGCTCTGACAGCACAAAGTAAAATGCTCAAAACAATGCAAAATTAAAACAAATTAGTCAAAGATAATTGCTGTCTTTACCCTCAGACTGCGCACTGTGACATGTACACCTACAATTTTTGTAACAGCTTTATGGTCTCTTCTTCACTGGAGCGGCGTCAGCATTTACAGATGGCAGCGAAGACAGATGGCAGGAGGCAATTCGTCAAGGAATGGCCCTTATGAGGAGGTTGTCTTTTTGTTTTCTTTCGTTCATGAGACTTGGGCATAGCTCTCGACTGATAGGTTGCACGATAACGTCCAATCTATGTCTAGATCGCTCAGTCTAGATAACTTTGACCTCCCGCAGATGAATAAATGATATATGATGGTGAAATGATGGCGGAGAAGGGGGAAAAGAACTTCACATTAGCTGACCACAATATCTAAGTCACAACACCTATTTAAATATCTTCAAACCACTCTTAAATTTTTCCTTCTTTAGAAACACCCACGATACAAATACGTACTCACAGTTACGTGTACCTGTGTCTGCGAGTCTGTGCGTGCGTGCATCTTTACATCTTTTTGTCTATCGGCCTCACGTAGCATTTTGATTTACGTGATATCATAAATACAATGGTTACTTACAAACACACACAAGAGTGTCGCAATGATTTTTGTTGTTGCAGGTATGGCGGCGCTGAGCCTGGTGACAGAACAATGGTGAGTGTCATGTCAGTCGTGATTTCAGACATCTTGCACCAACGCTTGTTTCTTAAAGACTTTGTAGACTTGCCTTTTGTGATCCCCTACTAAGGTCTTTTCACAGCAGAAAAAAGCTGTTAATGATAAAGACCCCGAGGTTATGACAAACACAACACTGGCTCCCTGTATCCAGAATAGCCTGTGAGTGGGTGGACCAACCTCTCTGGAAAGCTATGGCAATTTTTAATGTAACATTGTGTTAGTATTGTATAATAAGTGCTCTTGCACAATTCAGCCCATTTATAAATTCGTTATTTCTGTCTTCTAAGAATTCAAAATTGTTTCTCAAACATTTGCAGCTTGATGCCCTAAATCCAGTTTGGGAGACGTTGTCGTTGACCCAACGTGAACCACCGTTGCTGCGTTTTGAAAAGGCTGTTCAGGCAAGTCATCGTCATTTACACTCTCTTTTCTTCCATTCAAACGCACGCTAAATATTTACAGGTACAAAACCTACATATACCTCGATACCTTTGGTTTTAGTGACATCTTCGCTAGTACATCCATGCAGTTTGAAAGCGAGAGGGTGTGTGTGTACGTGAGCTGAATTTAAAACATTAACCTTCTATCAGTGTGTTCGTGAGTACAATTAACCTTCTCGCACTGTACACACTGGCACAGGCGGCTGAACGTGGAGCAGACAACACAAAGGAGATGACTGCACGTGCAGGACGGGCGTGCAACGTCAGCGCCTCCATCTTGCAGCACCCGGACCCCGGGGCGGTGGGGGTGGCTGTGTGGCTGCGTGCGGCCTACACCGCGTACACTGCCTGTGGGGCCAGCCCCTGAGTACACCCTTCATACCCCTATATCATTGTCACTCTACCTGCACTTTGAGATATTTACAGGACGCAAATCGGCAGTTCAAGCACGCACACATGCGCGAAGTCGTGTATCATGAGAAAGTTCTCCGACTCGTATCCTTTTGGCAGGGTAGTGAAATTAAATTGTTGTAAAATCAAGATGAATAGAAATGGAACTCAAAGTTATGGATATATATTTTTTTTAATTTGACATATTTAATTTGTGCACACCAAAACGCGGCAGAATAAACCCGATTTTCCAACACTTCTTTCCTGAATTTTGACAATGTCCTTTAAATAACTTAGCAGGATTATGATAATTCGTCAAAATAGCATCCTGATTGAAAATCTGTAACTTAATAAAAATTGAGTTTATTTATCGTTGATGTTGTGATTTTAGTCCCAAGTGTATTCAGGAAGCTAATGTGGGGCAAGTTTATCCCATGTCTTCAGCGCTGACAAAGCGTTGCTCCTTGAGTGATGTACGACACAGTTCCGCCAGAGCGTGCGCCTGAATAACGCTTTCAGGGGTCAAAGGACATTCTTCTAGTCCTGCAGACACGACGGACCAAGATTATAACTGGCAATTATAACCTACAGAGAGACAAGTATAGCCAGCAAGAGAACATTAGTTATACTGAGATTGCAACAAATTCACATACGCAGATGTTAAGTTTGCAGCAAAGTGATTAGACAGCGAGCTTTCCTGACTCCACAGATGGTTGAAGATGTCATCGAGGGCGATGAGACGGAAACCAGATTCAAAAAAAGCCCTCCAAGAAAAGTTCAGCATCTAACACCTTACTCTCCAGTGACCAAAAAATTACTGGTTACCTCTGTGTGAGAGAGAGATAGAGAATAGTGCATAAAGTTTCAAACATTATAAACAGGTTTAGGATGGTATGAAATACCACAGACAAGTTGCCCTGCATACCTTGCACAACTCGAATGAAGCAGTCCATCTCCATCTTGTAGCTGCACCAGTAGGATGGTGTGGCCTGCTCCTGCCTGTCGCTACCATCCATGGCAAAGCTAATCAAAGTGTTGTCGTTCGTTTTGTGCATCAATATACAATCCTCCGTACCCACCACCTGTGGCAAGAAGAAAGAACATCCTCTTAACATTTTAATACGGACACTCTAGATCGCCTGTTTACACCAACCGTCTTATTTTCAATTACATAGAAACAACGAACAAATTCTATTTTGATCATCAGTTAATCCTTAATAATTCATCAGTCCTTATTTCTATTTTTATTCCAAAGTCAGTGATATACTAAGTTATTGAAAATTTTACCATAACTTGATTCAGTCTAATTTGTGGGCAGCTTAAAAATGTCCCTCGGTCCTCGAGGGGCTTAATCAGCAAACGTTCCACAAAGGGAGATTACAGGTCAAGTACCTCGTAACGATGATAACAGCTCACGAAATGCGCCGGAAGTTCTCGCGTTATCTCTAACACAGCATAACACCCACTAGGAAACTGTAGGTTGATGATTGTGGAATCTACGTCATCAACCTGTTCGTAGACGGCAGCAACTGATGACGTGCAGCTTCCTGTCACAACCAGTGACGACGGCTTCTCTCCAACCAACCAGGGGACATAATCCAGCATGTGAATGGCAGAGTCGATGAAGATGCCCCCTTAATTTCAATAAAAAGTTCGAATTATCGGACAGAAAACATCTGCTTCTTGTGAGAATCTACAATTAACTGAATCAACCTAAAGATAGACATTTGCAATATATCGAGTGAAAGAATAAAATATAGCAAATATCATTTGTCTCACGATATGGGAAGTAATGCGTGTTCTGTACTGCATGTTAGACTCTGTAATCAGAATATAACAGAAGAACTATTGTAGGAGCACACGTTTCCATATTACTTTTCAAATATTGCACGCACGAGTTAATTTTCAATGTGATCGACCATAATAAAGCCCCAAGTATGTCTCGTTTGTCTTCTTTAAAGCATAAATATGTGGAAAGCACAGGATCTTAATGCCACCTCTCCCATTCCGAAGATCCATGAAAGTTTTAATTTTTTAAAATGAGCCAGTGTAGGGCGGCCTGGACTGACCTGATGTCCTGATGTAATCAGAAACCTGTTTACAGTCACGAGCCATATAATGCACAAAGCGGAGATTGCCGAGCTGTCCTGACTGGACCTTCTCACGTAGCCGTATGTGGTCGGCGTCAAACCTCCTGCACAGACACAGGGAATCACAATTACTATTATTAAAACATAATATAATTATAACAACAATAAAAGCTGACTTTTAAAATCACATTCACAGAAAGCTCCACGCATAAATCTACATACGTGTCAATACATAGCATCTAAGAATATATCTACTCGTACACACACTCCTACTCATGCATCATCACCACAGACTTCAAACACATGACAAAGGAAATCTTGAAGGAGAAAACATCCTCAAGGCCTATTCAGCACCATGCTGTTCTCTTACCTGTTAAAACCGCAAAACAAAATCCTTCCATACTTTTGTGCTTCTGCATAACATGAGACCACAGCGTCGGTGGAGAAGGTGATTGGTTTCTCGCAAAACACATCTTTACCTGAACACAACCACACGAGTGCAGGTAACAATCTGTTAGACATCTTCACAGTCAGAAACTAACACAGAAAGAGGACTCTAATTAACAGCTGTTGGAACTCTTACTGTCTGTGCATATTCTTAACAAGAATTGGCTTTATGTATATTGTTTCCTCTCTTTGTTTACACCATCACTGTACCATCTTAGCTCTTGCTGTAGTGTTGTCCTTCATAACCATCCGACTTTTGTCGGGATTCCTTTGACGGCGAAAAATGCCTATTCCACACCTGAGATCACAAGGAAAGAGCTGTTCTCACCTGCCCTGACGGCTCTTTTGATCAGCTCTTCGTGAAAACGGGTGGGCGTTCCTATGATGACAGCGTGCGTTCTGACACAGGGAGAAAAGGAATCAGTCAAAAAATGTTGTCCTTTGTCACATCAAACAAACGCCACTTTCAGAAACCGATTTGTTTTTCTTACCTCCGAATACTCTCTCATTTATGAAAGACGACGACCACGACGATGATGATGATGGGTTGGAGAAAGTACGTGCAGTTTAGAATGTATTAAGAAAACTGGAGTTCAACGGTACTCAAGACAAATGTAGCATTTTAAAAATTGATACTGTCAACAAAAATTTTCAGTCGTGATAATGCTTAGTTCAAGAACTGAAGACAGTACTATCTACAGTCGTTTGTGGCAGTGTTGAGAGGAGTATCATCAAGAAGAAGAAAAAAAAGAAAATCCAGGGTTCAGTGCTTGGCTGTGGGTGTGTCGTCCGTTCTAAGTTCGTGTTTTGTTTATAGCAGCGCAACCTCTTTAGACAATCACTCAACCTACTTAACTTGGGTCTCATAACAAACGAAAACTTCTTTTTAAGTTCACTGTGTAATGTGTTGTGTTGACACAACAGTAATTACTCAGCGTCTTCTGTCGGCGGGATGTTGGTTACTAGCACCAAACTATTCCTCTGAATGAGTCAGCCTCTGTTATACATCCTTTTAGTCAGCGAGATAGAGATGAAAATTTATTCGCTATTAAAAGAAGAAAGACATTTCTTCCAGAAATGGTTTCCCACTCCTCGCTTCCTGTTATTTAATGCTAAAGGATCCTCATAAATAGAATAGGCAGGTACAAACGTTTAGCAAAGGTTTTCATGATGGTTATGTAAAACTCGGTCAAACGTTTGTCGGTTAAGAAGGTCCGAAAGGCAAGAGTCCACCTATGAACGCCTTACGGTTCACTCCAAAGTATAATTATGTTGAGGATTAGAGTTTGGATAATATGCGCAAAACTCTGACTTCTAAGTGACTGCCTCGAAGTTCTGCCACTGGCCTGTTCTACACATGAGTAAACTAACGCGATTGCCAACTACCGAACTTTGATCTCTGCTCAGTTGTTTTGCCAAAACAAAAACACGCACCTCAGTCATCACCCACACCCTAGCCCTAACCTAACCTCCAACTCTGTCTCATGCACACTTCTCAATCAACAAGTCAGAAAACACACATACATATAAAGGTCACGCGGACTCGTACTTACTCCTCGTCGTCGAACACCTTCTGGCTGTCCTCCACAGACAGGAAGCGGGCGGTGTCCACGCCGTACTTGGTGCAGAGCATCAGAGCCTTGTCCTTCATCGCCGTCACGTCCACCAACCAGCGAATGCTGACGTCGTTGTTGGACGCCAGGTTGGGAAAGTGGATGCCGCCGGCACGACCCACACCGAACAACGCCACTCCGACCGTCGGCATCCTTTCGAGATGACCTTTAATTTCCTCTTCTTGGTCCTCGTTGCCGTGTGCTCTGTCTCAAACACTAAGAGAACGGCACGTGTCTGACGTAACGAGGGTACAAATGAAATGTACTGGTGCGCCAGATGGCGCCATGAATGAACACGTGCAATTCCTGGTTGAGTCTCTTTGTTTTAATGTATGCATCCGATGCTTTGCAGTCTTATTGACCTCGCGTGTGTGTGCACGTGTGCGGGGGGGGCAACCACGTGACTGGAATATTGGGTATGCTCAGGTGTGGGCAGGCGTGAAAACCACAGGTTATTTGAAATGAAGGCCTCTAAGGGTGGGCCGTAAAGAAAGCTCAATAAACAAGACCAACCGATTTCTTGTACTCAAATGTTAAAGCGAGATAAAACAGTGTAAACAGAATATAACGCATGGTAACTAAAAATAGAAGAAGTATTCACTGAGATCACCTTAAAAAGGTTTACTAAACTACCTCTTCATTTAGGAAAAGTGTTTCGTAGGCTAATTTTAAAAAAAACATGCTGACTTACAAAGCACTAAATTCACAGGTATGAAAAGGAAGAAAAAAAATATATATATACAAGTTTTGTACAAACTGAACACAGGGGTTGATATGAGTTTTTAAGAAAACTTTTGAAACTGCAGCTGCAAGACAAATAATAGCATACTGAATGATGTATCTAAATGTCCTCTGACCCTTACAAATCATAATATTCTTACTAAGCGATGTATTCAGCCTTACCTAGTCAATCGAAGTCAGTACACAGCGAGACGACAACAGCTGGGATTGATTATATATAACGATCGACTGTCTCCGATCTTCTCTGAGCCGTCATTAGTCTGCCACCGACAGTCAACCAGGCCTCGAAAAATATTTAAAATGATAGTTAACGAAGATTTTGGGTGTCTACACTGAGATACGGGACTGGACACCCCACACAACGCCGGTCACTGAAGCAACTACGACTTCCACACCTGTGGGTGGCACCGCCGGCAGCCAACTGCTCGTCACAAACAATTCGCGGACTGCCTGGGCCCCAGAACGTTCTCCAGTCTTCTGTCAGCGGCTGGTAGCGTGGACACATCCTGTTTGTTATCGGAAGCGTGCGAACTGCCAGCGGTGTTTGCTGCTGCTGCTATATTTAAAAACAATTATTTATTTAATACCACGAAGTATAAGGTCAGGAAAAGGCCATACGTGAGTGCGTCAAGTGATGCGCAGCACAGAGAGAGAGGGAGGAGGAGGAAGATGACCGTTGCTTTTCATGTTAACTGCGCATTAAGAATAACGCGAGACCTTACCTGACAACGTAGCCAACCATCAGGCCTGACGAGAGGAGGGATGGAATTGGGGTGGGATGCTGTACCCTTTGGTCAGTGTATTTTTTCCTTCTTCTTTTCTTGAGGAACATGTCTTCCTCACTCTAGGGATTTTTTTTTCCTGTAAAGCAGGATACTTAAAGTTTGAGCTTTTACCGTCGTGTTTCCTCGTTTACTAAACAGTCATGTGTAAACAACTCTATATTCAAGTTGTGATGTAGATCCTAGTGCACTTGTCCTAATGTTTGCAGTCTATATTACGTTACTAAATGAAATGTAGATATTGACAATTGAATTGTAAACATAATATTATTATCTACTGGCAAAATAATTTATAATTACAAGGGAGCTGGAGAAGTCGTCTGTCTGTGATGGCTCTCGTCAGCCCTCCATACCATATGCCGTAGTATGTATGCACGTGTGTGGGTTTTATTTACCCTTTCACTGCCAGACTTCGTGAACAACAACACCTTAGTGTCTTAGTGAACAGCAACACCTTAGTCAGTGTCTTAGTGAACAGCAACACCCAGACCGCAGTAAGGCAGTCAGGTATTGACAGCTTGCAACTTATACTGTACTTACCCATGATGGCCCAGGGGCAGCTATATGTATAACATATATCTCTATATTTATATATAATCAAGTCGCAGTTTTGACCTGTTGTTGTTCTTTGCAATGTTTGTAGGCGAGGCTGGGCAAGTATTTATGTCCCGGGAACGTGAGGATGGATTCATTCTCCCTGATTCCAAACTCAGAGCTACAGAGAATACCTGAATGGGGGAAAGGAGTATTTTTATGCATAATATTCGAATATTTTACTGGTCTGTTTTCATTTCCTTTTATCTGTCTTATATATCTATATTTGATTCTATTGTGCTCGACAAAGTTTTTCTTTCTGTGTTTTAATAATAATTTATATTACTTGTCCAGCTGTGTTGCATGCGAGTGAGTAGAAAGCATGAGAGTGAGTGCTTGATTTGCATCGATGTATTTTGCAATTTGGTTTTTTATTATCACTAATGGACTTGTTGACAGGTTCATTTCTTTTCTGAATGTATGCTAATTGCTGTTTATGTAATCTGGTTGTGCATCAGTGAACACCGATTGTTGTTGCACAGTATAGGCATCAGTGCCATTGTAAACAGTCATGCGAGCATCAATACCTGGTAGCGAAAGCAGAATCGTCGAAAGTAGTAGCTTTAGTTTACTAGTCAGGTTAACGATGGAGAAAGAATTCTGTTTAACCGACCGAAAGAAGACGAGCTCGGGCTCTCTGGACTAGAGCATGGGGGGGCAAAGTATACCCGCCGACTGAACTTGTTTTAATAACTTTTTAAAATTTAACTTAGATTAATTTGGTTGGAAACTAATTTATCAAATACGACTTATTGTGAGGAATCATCAGTCCGTAATAGTGTAACAGAAAAAGTACAAAAATAACAAACAACGCGTCTGACGTTTCTGATGGAGCTGTGAGAGATCATCGGCGGCAGCTGCCTTCAAAGGAAAGACGATATAAATGTTTATTGTGAGCGAATTTAAATAGCTTCACTTTTCACCTTAAATTCGGAAGGTAGAAATCATTATGTACGCATTCTTTCACTAGATTTGTTGTGTAGTCACGGCGAGTGTTTGGTACCTTACCGGCCCGCCGCAAAGTTTAGGATTTTGAGACAGGCCCACGAAGAAAAAACTGTGCCCACCCCAGCAGGATTTCCCCACACTTGAGAAAGTGTTAGCTGCTATGAGCTAACCGCACGATCTTACAGTGGTAACTTCTACCCGCAGTTTCGTCACACTATCCAATCATTAGAAGAAAAACCTTTGCTCCCCACTACTCTTGCAAATGACAGAGGTCTTTTGAAATAAATTAGAATGGACCTACAGGAACTATTTGCTGTTGGAATGTTTTAAGTGCGAATTCTTAATTTTTCAGTTGCTTTCGCGTAACATGAAGAGCCGCAACTTTAACGTATAAAATGCATAACGGATACTGTAAGTGCGTTTGAGAAGTTCAGCACTTCGTCGAGTATTCGCTACTTTCATTCGCCATTTGTTGCAGATTTGGACTCTCTGATACCCAGGTTATCACACCCGAAACTGGTTAAGACGGGATATAGGAAAAAGTGCATGTAATCGGTATCTCACTGAAAAAAAACCCACAAAAAATTGAGATACATGTATGTCTATTTTATAGAGAGGGAGGGTTTGAAGCCCTCTTTAGAATGATTTCGGTGGCCACATATTCTTTTTCGTTTGCTTCCCTCCTCCCCAGTGAGTAGCTGCAAAAGACAGTATCATTGTGGCACGAATTGAGATTTTTATCCTGTTTGTACACTCAAATAAATGCCTCTTACTCTGATTTAAAAAAACAACAGGAAGAGCTAAATCGTTAAAAAGCATTTAAAATGTTTAATCAAACAGCAGTTTAGGCGCTACAATATATTTATATGTCTCGCATTAAAAAGATGAGAACATTCTGCATCAAAGCCATTCCCCCTCCCACTATCCACCAGTACATCCACACAAGAAGGACGGCATGGTGTGAGGTGTTCACAATAAAAGTGACAAATCTTGCACTTAAAATGCAGCATACAATGTAAGCTATAAGCAAATAAAAGTATTTCTCTCATTCATGGTAACTCAAATTTAATTAATCTGAAGCATTAGCATTTACAACTGACAGTGCAACACCAGTATAAATTAACAAAACGTGCTAAGCTTTTAAATGCTGATCCTGGTAGCAGTCAATAAAATAAGGATGAAAAAGTATATTTCAATGTATGTGACAGGAACAACACTCAGTTGAAAAAAAAACTGAATTAGAAATCTATTGTATATTCGCAGCAATCAAAAATGAGACATAAAAATTATGGCTTTCTTATTGGCAGTAGAACTGATTGATCTTTACAAAGTTTGACATTAGCTCCACACTCCCTGCGTAATGCTGACATCCGCCTTAGTAACACACATTAGTAAACAACCGTTCGCTCCTAAATTCCAAGCATTCCGCTCCTCAAGTCCTAAACTTTGTCTTGTGGACATATTTACTCTCTCATTATTCTTGGGCTAACAGTGAATGCAGCAAACTACCACCAATTGCCAACATTTTACATTTTGTTGTGTAATTCTGCTTAGCTCACTATATTTTATATGTAGCTACCGAATAGCCACGTATTTTTAAACATACTACTTGCGACTTGTTTTTGTAGAAAACAAGTATTCGAAATGCAGGCAAGAAAACGCTTGACCACCTACGGGCAGTTGTGGCCAGTACGTAGTTAAGTGAGAAGGGTGACAATAAATTTGCCAGAGTGGTCTGTTCTGGACAAAAAAAGGTTTTCACTTCGTAATCTTGGGAACGATCCAGAAACTTCTTTGTGAGCGGCACCAGAGCCGACAGAGTTCCGTCATGATTTGCACTTCAGTCAGCGTTTACTTGTGTTCCTGTGAATACCGCATTTGAAAACTTGTGTAACCAACTAGTGTAACTGTTTCTGTTGTGACGTATTTGAATTCCATCATTTAACATTGAAATGTGAGCATAATTTCTTTTGTAAACCAATTGCAAGATAAGGGCAGTCATACAACCCCACTTTAGTTGGGAACTGTCAGTGCACTTTGACACAGCCAAATTCGTGTGTGGCCGCCATTTGTGCCAATCATTTAGTGTATCTTTCTCATGGAGAATAACAAATGTGACTAGAATTGCTTAGGAGATGGTCTGCTGCAAGACCTGGAACACTTGGGCCACGTTTGCTGCTTGTGAGCTGCTGACGCCCCAGGATGTTGCCAACCTACTCGATGGGATCCAAGTCTGGTAAGCACGGTGGTCAATCGAGCAGCTGAATCTACTGCTGCTGCAAGGTCGGGTCACCATGCGAGTGGAGAGCATTGTCACTCGCTATCTGCCATCATTGTGCGAACCTGGACTCATCAATCAAGTGTACCTCGTCCTCCTGCTGCCTCGTCCAGCTGATGACGTCTGCACCACTGAACAGAACCTGGCGGAAGCTGTTCTGCTATTGTGATTATGCTACTATCATATTGCTGTGTGTACTATGTGTACTACTATAATCTTGAACATTAGAAAAGTGAACTTTGTGATACTACGTTTGACAAGCCTGGGCTTAAATTTATATACATAGCTGCCTGAGTCTATGATTATATCTTATTAATATTATTCAGTCACATTTTTAATAGCAATTTCTTACATTTTCAATGCACTGTTTTCTTTTACAATGCAGGTGAATACACATGTTGTGTTATAATGTGGCCGGTACATTGCAATTTTACAGCAAATGCTAGGGAGGTCCACACATTATTCTGTCTCATGTCTGATGGAATGTCTCATATGGCAAAGAAAAAACAGTTTAAAAAAATGTTTTCTGACAGACAAGGCTTATCACTCTCTATGCAGCTACAGCTCAGCATGGCCATCTTGCTCTAGGTGAGGACAATGGGAGCAGTTCACAAAATGGCTGTAAGGGGAATGCCAGTCTCTCATGAAGACATCCTCAAGCTGTTTCCTCAAGTTTCCCCGTGTGGTGTTATATTGTGGCTGGTCTACCACAACGGCTACACCTGCTGTAGTGATGAAGTAATCTCCTACCCAGTTGGATGTTCCTGAAAGTTTGACAAAAGAAAATGAAACATCTCTAGTGGCATCCTCAAAAATGTATGCGTGCGTGTATATACATGTGTGTGTGTGAGTGAAAATGTCTGCTTACATTTGCGTGCACAAAAGTGATTTTCTGCTAAATAGTATTGTAAAGATTGTTTACCATTTTGCATATAAGCATAAATGCTGATATGAAGTCTAGTCCATAACTGAGATGCTGTTGCTGAAATGGAAGAATTTCACTAGAATGACAAGATACTTACCTATATAAGCATGCTTGTCTGTGACCATGTACTTGTTGTGATTCACACGAGAATAGGGTATTTTCTCTTGATCTTCTGAGTACACGGGAACTTCGAACAGTTTCTGAAACAATAAACAAAAAGGTGTTCTTGTTAGACAAGATACAACTATTTATCCCAGAGGGAAATAAGTAGCAGCTATCTAGCAAAGCAAGGGTTAGTACCACATAGCACAATAACAATCAACACCAATACACACTCATACTTGGTCCACTAGACAGACTGCCATACAATCATGATTCAGACTCGCATATGACCTACATTCATTTGCACACAGTAGCATTCAGAAGTCACAGCCAAAACAACGAAAAACAGTCTCACTCTGTTGGTCCTACATGCAGGTACATAGAATGGAGGCCGACCAAAGTTGACAGAAATCTTCTGACAAAACATATTTAACATCACACAGAATCGCAGACACCTTCAAATATGTCTGCCTGTTACACAAAGTCTGAAGGTCTGTCTGAACTGTTCCAACAACTGTGGAGCAAGTGGATACAACACAATTCAAGCTGCTCTTGTACTTCATTTGTAATTTGTTTTAAAAACAGATGAACAAGAAGGACATAGCACAATCTATGAAATTTATAAATAGCTGAAGAAATCCATGGGAGACAGAAAGATTTCAGCTTCCAGAGAAGGAAAGGGTGCTGTTGAACTGTCTTCAAAATAGCGTAAGTGCTGGTATCTCAGTGATGTCTCCTGCCAAAGATGGTGACTAGGTACTTAAATGTGTCGACAAATTTCCACTTCCTCATCATGGACAACAGTTATGGGACTTGGTGGAGAATTTCAACAAAAATAAAAGACAATCTATAAGGTTTTACTGACATTAAAGTCTAAGATAACTTCAACCAAAGAAACAAAATGGGCGTCAACTGGCCCACTAGTGCAGTCTGATCAAAGAATTTGACAGGATACTGTCCTTTGTGGTTAGCGTCACAGCTGTTGGTATACAGGTTTAAAGCAGGGATAAAACACAGCCTTTGGGTGAGGAACAGCACGTTGGGATGGAGTGCCATTGACAAGAACTCACTGTTACCTAACAACCAGAAAGGGAATGGTCCATGACACTAGCTGATGATCAAGGAAAAATCATTAAGGACTCATCTAGCTAGGAGAGATGGTTGGATGGTGTTAAAATCTGACGACTAATCAGCAAACAGCAGTTTTGCATAGGTGTTTATACATAGTATGGATTATGGAGGATTAACACTTTGGCATCATCAATGCTTCTTTTGTTCTGGTTTGCATATTGCAGAGGACATTTTTCAGCAGCAATCAATGCTTCCCTTCAGTACTCTCATGACCAACAGTGATAAGGCTATAGTTGTTAAGACGCTGAGCTTAAGCTTTCTTCTGAACTGATACAGTGGTAGACAATTTTACATTTTTCCTCTTTTTACTAGAATACTGAAGTCAACTAAACAAACACATGAAAAATGCTTTTTCTAAATTTTTTTATCTTAGAACAATTTTTGTTTTAAAATGTGTTTGCACTCATACACGTCTCATCAAATTTTCCCTTACAATCAGTGGTAATATCTTAAAAAGAAATGTGTTTGCATTCTTCTATGGAGTACTTACCACTGAAATACGAAGTGCACTTCGTAAAACTGCTAAAGAACAGAGGTAGGCATACATGTCATGCATAGTATGGTTCCACTTGCTTGCAAGAAGTCTCACAGTGATGTTAAAACGGGAACTGGAGGCAGCCTGTCGTAGGGCATCATCAATTGTAGACCAATATCTGACATTAAAAACATCAAGGTTTATCTAAACTTAGAGCTAAACATCTTTTGTATTGTAGACAGCCACATTCTTCCTTGCCAAAGTAAACAGAATATTAATGCAAAATCTTGATTGTATTGCATCAGATCACTCACAAGACTCACATGCAACAGAGATTTGCTGAGATATATTATCAACAAAGGGCCTGAAAGAGACAGACAGACTAAATCTATCTTCTCGGCCTATGCTCAGTTCCTGTGGCAGCACCATTGGGACACTCTGAGCCAAAATAAGTTACAGGTCACCCTTCCCTGTCTTTCTGACAGCCTGCCTTTGTGCCATCCTGCGTAGAGGAAGTAGTCCTTATTAGAGTAACCATAGGACACACCTATACCTCTTACGAGGTGAACCACCCCCAGTTTGCCCTTGGTGTCAAGGCTACATAGACAGCTAAAGATATAAGACAGATGATCTACTTACCCTGGATCAGAATAAAGTCTAACAGGTAAGTAGTCCATAACAGCAATATTTATGAAGAGCTCAGCTTGTTCAATGACATGGGTAATTGCTTCAAGATCTTTTGTTCTTCCTGGGGCACAAAACTGAGGTGGAGAGCTCTAGAAAATAAACAGCAAATGGCAAAATTTAAACTGAAACAAATAAACATGTCAATCGTGATTTTAAAATAAAATAATGCCACTTCTAAAATCAATTAATTTCTTCAGGCTCTACAATATTTTCCATGACAAGCTCAACATGTTACAGCTTAACAAATTTGGTTTATATTTACCTGATAGATTTTTTAAAAATTGCTTTACTGTTACTACAAATTCTTCACATTCTTCATTATCCTTAAGCCTGAAATCACAAGTGAAAATCCTTGTTTAAAATGTTGGATATAGTACCAGACTTCCAACTAAAATTGTTTAAAGTTAAAAACTAATATTTCTAGAACGGTCGTTAAAACAAGTTTGTAGTAAGCTGAAAAATAACATCTACATGGTTATCACACTTACTGCTTACCGATATGTATATCCTTGCTTTTGTATTATTAAGGGAAACAACAGCAGGATTAGACATGTTGATGGAAGTAGCGTAATTAGGTGGCCATACAGGAGGAATAGAAGAGTCTGGCTTTGAAAGGTACCAGTAGACGTCAAACAGCTTTTCCACATCTTTCGCAAGGCATGAACAGTTCCATACAAGAACTCCTAACTCCTTCACCTAGGAGGGTAAAAAGGTACAGTTTAGGGTACATCTTTGAACTACAGAGTGGTGCACAAAAAATACTAGCCTATCTTTAACCATCCACCATGAAGAAGTATACAGACAGCTCACTGTTGTGATGGAGTCTGGAAGACTGTCTCAATGGTTGGGTCAGTAGGAAAGCTTTGCAAGAGCGGCTAGAGCTGTGTGTGAAGGAGCTCATAAAACCTATTTTTTTGCAGAAGAATCATAACAGAAGAAGTCATAAGTCATAAGTCATAAGTAATTTATTCAATGGGCCATTGCCCTTTTTGAAGGGGGAGTAACCTCAAAATAATACAATATTTCATACATCAGTACATGGTTGCGAAAAGAAGGAAAATACATTCATAATTGCTTATTTGCCTTCAATTGTAGATTTTCTAAACTGGAAGGCATGGAGGAGAAACAATGCCAGATTTTTAACAACTTTTTCATTTGATGAGGCTAGTAGCAAACTCATTTTAAATTTATTTGGACTAGTATACCATTTTTTATGTAAGTATCTTATTCTAAAATGATGTAGGGCTTCACAACACAAAACAAAATGAACTTCATCTTCCTCACTTAATTTACATAATGGACATAAAAGGTCAAGTGGATTATTTCTTCTATATCTAAAATAATGAACAGCAATATTAGATACACCCATCCGAAATTTAGCAAGAATTGTCAACAAATAATAATCAAGGTCTAATTGTAAATATTTCTTGACAGCTCCTGAAATCCCATAAGTAGCATAAAAGGAAAATCTCTCACTACTAGTGATATGGTCCTCCCACTCTTGCCATCTACACAAAACTTGTCGTTCTTTAAATTTATTTATAAACATTCTTTCACATTGTACCCCTTGATTTAACCACACAAAACCAAACCCCAATGAAAATAACTTTCTTTTAATATTAGATACCCAGTTAGATTTTCCTTTTGTATCTAAATCAAATAACATTTTGTAGATTTTACGGGGCAGTCTTTCATCGTTCATTCTGACTAATTTCAGCCAATATCGAACACATTTATTAACTGAGTTTATTGTAATTGGGTGTCTATGCAGTTCACCATACACTAAATCATTTGGGGTTCGGCCATCTAGCCCTAGGAAGAGTTTTAAGGCAAAAAGGTGGACTTCTTCACAATAATGAGATGCCTTGTCTAATCCCCATAGTTCTGCACCATACTGCAAGATAGGTTGAACTTGGGCGTCAAAAAGTTTCAAAAATACATCTACACTTGTGTTATTATATGATCTAAGAGTTTTCATTATTAAAAGTAAGCCCTTTTTTCCTCTGTTTGCCAAATCTTGACATGCAGCCGAGAAGCTAAGCTTAGTAGTGAACAACAATCCAAGATATTTGTATACATTAACAACAGGCATTACAGTGCTGTTATAAGTCCAACGTTCTCTAGTTCCTAAAAACCCTCCTTTGCGAAAGACTACAATGTTACTTTTATCTAGATTCACATTTAGGTCCAAGGTAGATGCAGCTATACTTAAGTTATTTAACTGGTTTTGCAGCCCAATCACTGTTTCAGCTATCAAGACAACATCATCTGCAAATAGTAATATAAACAGTTCTAAGTAATCTAGAGATAAGGAGGCTCCATGCTTTCCGTTCTGGATTATCTTGATTGCCATTTCGTTGATAAAGAGAGAGAATAATACAGGACTACACACATCCCCTTGCTTGACCCCCTTTGTACAGTTTATGTAGTCAGTTAGCTGTGCTCCACAGCTGATTCTTACTTTTACATTATTATACATGGCTTTAATAGATTTAAACAGCTTACTTGGGATCCCGTTTTTTAACAAAACATGCCATAGTAAATGTCTGTTAACTGAGTCGAACGCTTTTTCAAAGTCAATAAATGCTACGTATAACTTACGATTGAGAGCAAACTGTTTTTGAATCAAACCCAATAGAGTAAACATATGATCCACAGTTGAGTATCCCTTCCTAAAACCTGCTTGGTATTCCCCCACAACCTGTTTTTCATCCATCCACTCATGTAGTCTGTTGTTAATTATGAAACCATACACTTTGCTAGCTACATCACAAATGGAAATACCCCTATAGTTGTTAGGGTTACTCCTATCTCCTTTTTTAAATAAAGTTATCATTATTGACTCTGTCCATTTTTCTGGAAAAACACCCTTGTTAAATAATTCGTTGAAAAATTTATGGAAAAAATCAACTACAATAGAGCATGAATGTTTTAAGAGTTCACCAATTATCATATCTGGGCCGGCAGCTTTATTATTCTTAATTCTTCGTAGAGCATGCAATACTTCTTCTTTTGAAATTGGTCGGTCAAAAATGTTGTCATTAACTTCTGGTGTATCATTATTAGAGCAGCCAATGTCTTTCTCAAGTAGTTTTTTGAAGTGTTGATACCAGGTATCAAGGGAAATCTTGTTGTTGTAATTACTACGCTTTGCAGACATATTATGTAGTGTGGTCCAAAACATTTGTTGGTTTTTTATGGCAGACTTTAACTTTTGTATTATTGATTCATTAAATAACTTCTTTTTTCTTTTCAATAAGTTTTTATATTCTCTTCTTCTTTTACAATATGTATGTCTGTCATCCTCATGAAGTGTTTTTCTAAATGTTTTAAGGGCTTTCCATACTAACTGTCTTTCTTTTTTACATTCATGATCAAACCAATTGTCTGTTTCTTCTTTTTTACAAATATTGATACATTTCTCCATACACTTAGCATTTTCCTTAATACAGCCATTAAATAGGTCTAGAGCCCCATTTATGTCTGTGTCTATCAATTGGATTGCCTGATTTAAACTATATATAGTCTCTTCTTTATTCATATTAGTTATAAATTTAGAGGCATTATTATTATCCCAGGCAAAGAATGTTTTTAGTGTATGTTTCTTTTTTGTTACTTCACATGACTTCCCTGTCAGTTCCCTATCTGTCATGTTTAACTGCAAATTTACAGGCATATGATCAGAATCAAATCTCTGTTTAACAAACAATGAGATAGCTTCATTATGAGTGTAAAATAGTTCTTTTGACATTAAAAAGTAATCATTAACACTATGTCCTGAATCAGCAATGTAGGTGTAGCAACCATCACGGTCGCCATGACATACACCATTCAAAATATAAAGCTCAAAAGAGGCACATAGATTAAGTAAAAGCTTCCCATACTGATTGACCACTGGGTCATGTGAAAGTCTATCTGACTTGACAGAATGGCTATCAGGTACAAGTAACTCTGTGACAAAGTCAGCATCAGTAGAATCATTATTGTTCAAGCACCCAGTCCGACCATTCAAATCTCCAGCTATAATGACATACATATCCCCATTTTTTTGCATACACTCCACCAGGCATTCTTCAATAATGGAAAAACCATTGATAATACCAAAGTATGGGTAAAAGGGAGAGCCTTCAGGTGGTACATATGCACATATATAGATAATATCTTTATCAAGATTAAATAAGATTTTGTTAATTCGAAAAACAATCAAATTATGAAAATTTGTGTCTATTTTTGTAATATATGGTATCAGATTATTGTTAATTAGACATAACAGACCTCCCGAACGACGACCTTGGTTATTAAATTTAATAGCCGGTTTGTAGAAACAGTGAAAATTTGAAAATATTGTAGAAGTAAAGTTTTCCATAAATGTTTCTACAAGGCAAATAAGGTCAAATGCCATTATGAAGGATAGGAAATCGTTGTTCGTTAGTTTACCTTGCAGTCCACATACATTCCAATGTAGAAAAGAAAGTTTATTGTTTATGCGAGCACTTGAATCATCATCACTGCTTCCATTTCCACAATCAAGGGATGTAACTCTCTTTTGTCTTTGTCTATCTTCGTTGGGGTTAATGTCCTTAGAAGCGGAATGATTTTCAGGGCGGCCAGAATCCTATCTTTGTTCAGTAAGGGCACCGTCTATATCAGTATAGAATTTCTTCCCAACAGAAGAAGCATACATGTGTATTGGTTCCCTTAAGAAAACGAGGGACATTTCTGCAGGCATGTTTTCTGGTGTTGGCCTAGCAGCAAAGAAAAGTGAGAAAGTGGCAAACCACAGGGTCATGTGCAAATGCAAAAAAGAATCTTCAGTCATTGTGGATATTCAAGCATGAATGCCCAGAAACCCCTACAAAGTCGCTTAATTAAATTGTTGCAGCAAACAAATGTTTCTTGCAAGTCTTGTCAGCATGTGTTGCACCTACAGAATAAACAATAGCATCTAGGCCATTCAAACAATTTTGAGCAGATTTGGGGATTGCCTACTAAAACACAGAGTCCAAAACACATGCCACTGTTGCGCTGGTTTTTTATGTGCCACTGAACAGCTTCCCTATTACAAAAATAAACATTTACAGAATAAATACATGTAAACAAACATAAAATGCCTGCATACATGCATAAGCATGCACACACACAGAGAGACACATTGTATTTTTTTACCTCTCACTCAGTTCCAGATTTTTTTTTTAAATTGATCTAAAATAGCAGAATAAGAAGGGTTTAAAGTTCTGAGATGAAAGTTATTTTGGGCCATAATTCACTTACAGGCGGGTCAAGCAGAAAGCCTGCATACAATATGTACATTTGTCATGGACAAGTTCAGCAGGATGAACCCCAACTTTTATGCACCCATGGACACGTGTTACAGTATGCAGACTGAGGCTATCAGCCTGACCAATCTACACATGGATCACAGGGATGACATAAATTCCAGTATTGGTTGTGATACAATACAGGAATACCAATATCTAAACCGTAAAGCACTCTAGGGTTATGTTTAAATTGATGTTACTTAATGAAACACTTGTGAGGTGGTGTATCCCCGTTTTTTCTCATTTTAAGTGGAATCTAATATTTTGGGTTAAATTTAAAATAAAAGGAAATCTTAAACAAAGAAAGAGTGATGCAAACCTGTGTGTGACCATAAAATTTTGCTCATCTTTAACAGGTAATCTAAAAACAAAATTCGTTGCTCAAACCTGTGTGAGAGACCGCCAGTCAAGGTTTGCGCTACCTATGTAGAAATGCTGACCATCGATCACCCAGAACTTTGTGTGCAGTATTCCAGAATTTAACAACCGTGTCACATTTAATGTCTGTACCTCTGCAAAGGCTGAAATGTACAACAAATGAGAAATTCATCAAAAATTATACTTCTCATTATTTATATTTTCTAAATGTTAATGTCAGAAGACAAAAAAAGAATCACCCTACACCTGCTGAGTTCCTTCTCCCGCTGTATTTCACAGCTAACACCTTAAGTATTTTTACCTTTCTCAGCTAAAAGGGCTGTGTCGTTGTTTTCTTCATTCTGAACAATTTTTATGGAAATCTTTTTTGACATCCCTAGATCCATAAGAGTATTGAAAATATCTTCTCCCTGCAAATGCCAAAAATAAAAGAATGTTTAAAATTTTAAATCCTCTTTAAAATAAGAGGTATGTAATAACTGTTCAAAAATTACAAAATATGAAATCTTCAGATAAAATGAGTCTAAAATCATTGAGCAACAAGTCTATTTTCAACCTTATGAAATATACAAAAGTTAAAAATGGCACTACTTTTTTTTTTAAATTTAAGGAAAACTACCAACATTAACAATCACAATTTAAATAAAAATCGTCTTAATAAATCAGATTTTAAAAAAACAAAACAAAATGTACTACAGTATATACACAACCACTTTATCCATACTGCACTAAAAAATATTTTAAAAGTAATTATTATTTACTTCATCAGCTGTCTCATCATAGAAATCGACATCCTTTCCTCTCAAAGTCCAGTAATAAGAGGCAATATGAACTGACTCTTTTGCTAATTCAAGTAAGGCCTTCAGACCAGAGTATGTTGAGGGGTGGATATATTCATCTGGTTTATATGTCAGGTTCTGAGGTATTGATTCCACAATAGAGATTCTGTAAGTGATACAAAGATGTAATTCAAAAGCAGAATCTGACACTTCTCATTCTGAATAAACAGTAACTAAGAAAGCTAAGAAAGATAACTCCTAAATAGTAAGAACAAAAATGTAAAAGAAATTGTCACATGAAGAAGTGATTGTTACTAAGTGCATTATTAGAGAGAGGAAGTTCTGATGACAAAACTTTTAAAAAGTCAACAAAAACAATATAACTGCCTAATTACTAAAATACCTCCATAATAAACCACCACATTATTTTCATGCATCTTTCCCTATATAACACCCTCTCCCTGATATGGAGAGAATTTTATGGTGCAAAGATCTAATCAACTCATCAGTTCAGACATATCACTTTACAAAAGACTATTTTCCCATCAAATTATATTATAAAAGACCACTACATCTTCACATGCAATCTGTCCAATATTCATTTGTCAAATTTTAGTACCGATTTCTAAATAAATGTTTCCTTTTCGCCTCCATTTTTTCTCTCTGATGTACGTATTTTACAACCTGTGTATACTTTAGTATGTGTGCACTCTTTCCTGTCTTCTTCCTGTCAGAAAGTCTCTATGTGTATTTCATTCTCTGTTTCCCTATTTACTCATTGTTTCTAAGAATTATATTCCTGCACTTTCTCTAAGCTGTTGTGAAATTGAATATAGCTAAGGAAATAAAAGTAGAGGTGGAATGTAATGTTTGAAATGAGAATTGCAGTAAGAGATGCATGTAAAGTCTCATGAAACATGATATCCTACACTGACAGTCACCAAAGATGCAGTGGAAACTTTTTTCCTTTCAAAGAATTCGTTAGACTCAACAGACTACCAACTACAAAGGGGTTAAAAAAAAATCCCAAATAGACTTGCTCATTGTAGAACACATCCTGCAGGACTGTAAAAGCCTTAAATTTTTACACAATGGCCAAGACCCACAACCACAAATTAAAAGCCTCTGGAGACTCTACAACCCTATTCATGTCACGAACACCAAGTATAAAAAAAAATAATTAGAAGAAAAATTTCTGTAGTAGAATATGTATCAACTAAAATATAGCTTTCCAGCAAGAATGCTTCAATATATCATGTGTAAAAAGACCATGATTAGAACATAAAAAGACACTCCCCATTTACCTCTTACACTAAATAATAAACTTATTTAAAAAAATTTGTAAACCCAAAGAATAGATTTTGTTGCATTATAAGAAATAAAGTCTACAACAATAATACAGCTACAGAAACTTCCCATAGCAATGCCCTCTCTCTTATTCTCACAAACAAAAAACTATGCAGCAGAAATGATCTCAGTATTGAAGCAGTGTATTTGAGAACAACAGGTCATAAAATATAAAAAAAAAAAAAAGAGTCTTTCAATGTCAAAAGTTATTCTTACTTTCTTCAAGTTGACAGGATGCTATCTTTTTAAGGGAAAAGAACAATTAGACTTAAACTTAAATATGACAGCACTGAAGGTCACAAATGATGCAACAGCTTAAAAGCACATATTAATAATTTAAGGTCAATATGGAAATTAGGCTTTTAATCTCATCTCAAAGTAGGGGAGAAATTTTATTTAAGGATTTATTTTGTGAATGTAGATGAGTATTTCCCTCATGTTTTGGAAATTAATAAAACTATGCTGTAATGATTTAAGCTAATTTGAAAATAATTTTGGTCTTAAATTAGCTTTCAAACAACTAACACACAAAAGTAACCACACCATAAACTCACAAAAAGATGAGATTACTACTTCATACACTAATTCATCTGTTACTGAATGCAGCACAGATTTGTGACTTTGTGTAACCTTTTTAGTGATGAAAATAGGTTTAACAAGAAGTCCACAAACAAAAATTGGTTAGAAATGTATTTTTAAGTCTAAATATCATTAGCACAAGCCAGAAATGTTTCTATACTCAGAATTGCAAAAAAAAGCAAAGAACACTATTTTAAGAAAGGCAACTAATTATTTGTACTTACGTGCAATTATTATTAGCAGCCTCTTTTAATCCTTTGTCTTTTCTCGCGCTTTCAAAGTAAAGTGTATCACTGTCAACATTTTTGGTGGCAACAAACTCATCATTTTCATGTAAGAACTGCCTATTCGCAGTGTTACATGTAATCAACGTAAGAAGACCAAGCCAGAGAAGAACAGCACTGAACATGGCAAGATAACGCTGGACTTGCATGTCATCAATGATTTCTATTGAAAAAATATATCATTTGGCTGGTTATGTAATCCTGTGGATGTTGTACTTTGCAATACACTGAACTGGTTGAAGACTCATCAGCAGATGGGTCTACAATTAAATGCATAACCAATAAGCCATTTAAATGATAGTAAATTTTTTACCCTGAAAGTATACAGCATCAGAGATAAAGAACTTTCAACACATCACAGTAACAGATACAAACAAAACTAAAAATGGGTGAAAGTGACTACAGTGTATCTAAAAACAAACTCTGAGAAACACAAGAACAATTTTAACTATTGATTAATCATCTTTCAATTCGATCAGCTTTTCACTTTAATGGTTCCATTACCCTAAAAATCATTCTTCTCTGATTATAAGTTCACCATTTTTTTTTTCTCCAGATAATGAAATAGGCAGTATATGTTTAGTTTTATTATATATTAAATTAAGAAACTTGATCAGCAAAGTGAACATCAAAATATTAAAATCACATTAACTAGTATATATATATGTTTTCACATACAGTTAGTAATATTTGGCATAGTTGTAAAGACATTATCTACAAATACTCAACATCGGTGATACGAATAAATGTAATAAGCTTAATGTGGTGAAGCAAAAATCTTCCTCTGATACGCAGTGTTTCTCAACTAAGACTTCCTGGAAGGCTATGTCCGTTATAATCTTATGTTTTGTTTCCTGGTTCTTAGTCT
This sequence comes from Pomacea canaliculata, assembly GCF_003073045.1. NCBI lineage: Eukaryota > Metazoa > Mollusca > Gastropoda > Architaenioglossa > Ampullariidae > Pomacea > Pomacea canaliculata. The sequence goes on from NC_037597.1 coordinate 13,148,229, forward strand.
TACTAATCTCGGCTTTTTCTCCCATCTGTACTGCAGTTATTTTCAAATTGAATTTATAAACGAAATTGTATCACAAAAAATTGATATATTTTTTAAAATAAACTAATGAAGAGTAAAATATGACCACCACGACCTGGCAGTCTTAACTGTCTTGGGCGCGTCTCCAGGATGTTTGTTTTCATTTCATTGTTCGACGAACATCCCGAAGTACGTCCGCGTTTGTTTCTTCCCACCTGACAAGAGTTATTGTTCTTCGGTGACGTAGTTTCGATAACCGCTAGGTTTATGAGGAAATACGTACAGAGACAGTATTCACGTTAAAACAAATGTATATCTAAATGTATTCTGTTAAAAACAAAATATCAATTTGTGAAAGTCAATATGAAACTATATTTGGGGAATTTACTGACCCAAATCCTCTAAACGAAGCTACACCTAAACTTGTTATCTTCAGAAGGACGTATTTTCATAGTGTATTCTTCTTATATGGTTTTCGGCTATTTTTGTTTACACACTTAGCTTCGGCATGAATATAACAGGTAACACAAGTCAGGTACGTCACGCTTGATTTAATTTGAAGCTTATTTAAGATACACTAAAGCACCCGTGTGACGATCATACTATCTTCTCGCTTTATTTGCAATCTTATGGGACATATGCATGCAGTACAATCGACACTTTTTTGAGTGTGAACAGTGTGCGAGTATGATTTATTACTACTATTGTAGGAAACTAGGAAAGTAAAGGTGGAATTTCTAAAACAATACTGAATTCTTGAAGATTAAAGACGATCTTTGCTTTCGTAATATAATGTTAGATAATTAGGTTTTTATACATCCTGCACTCGCCCCCGATTTTGTTTTTTGTTGTTTTGTTTTTTTAGACATAACCATCATGTAATGTCTGATATCATATTCGCATGGCAGATTAATTAATTTCCTAAAAGAGATTAATAAAGATGTTGTGCATTGTAAAAGCCGATAAGAAATAACACTAAGATAAATAGTAATATTAAACAGTATAACCTGTAAAGCAGTTATTGAACGATTTATTCAAATTGTCTATTTTGCTGTTGTTTGCAGGGTTATATTAAAACTTCATCTGTATAAAGATGTGACCCTTTCTCATAGACAGTATCTATGCTACGTTGTAAATTGATGTCACTTCATGCAAACATGGATGGTGCATTTGAACTTTCACACAGAGATGAAAATGTGAATTCAGCAAATGTGATAAAAGTTGGTGATTATAATTCTTCAAACTGCACAGTACAAGAGTTGAATAATGAGAAGAAATGCCCATTAGAACCAGGTGAAGCATGTGATTTACAAGAGACATTGTCAGATTTGGAGTGTCCTAAAGCAGGAAATGAACATGTATCAGAGGAATCTGTGATCAAAGGCACAAAAAGTATGATTTTTTTTTTAATTCTTGTGGTATAAATGAATTGTTGTCCTTTTCAAGATACTATGCCAAAGTGTGTAGCTTTTTAATTCTTTAATTTTCAGCAGTAGCATAATAGAAATAATATGGGTTGGGACTGCACAGCTTCACACATGAAGCTTTGTTTAGACAAGAGACAATCTGAAGAAAGAAATAGAAGAAAGCAAGTCCAGTAAACAATACAGAGTCTCACTATACTTTAAAAAAACAACAAAAAACTCATGGAGCATTAAATGTAATTATTAGGAGAATTGAAAGCCTTAGCTTCAGAAAATGATTGTTGAAAAAAGTCACCAACTAAAATCTTATAAATAAATATTACAATTCATGTATAATTATTGGAGGAATGAACTTATTATCCAATAAACATTAACAAATCATTGCATATATGTGTGTGCATAAGCAATCATGCAAGTGTAAGCATGAACACTCCAGTAATTTAAGTTTTGCTATTTTAAAAAATAGGAAGCTAGCCATCAGTAATTCTGAATCACTGTGGCATAGTAAATATCTTTAAATTATTTGATTTGTTTCATAATGTATGTTTCTTGAATTGTAATCATTTAAAAGCAAGCTTGGGAGACAAATCAGCATTGGATGCAGAAGGTCGAAATCAACTTTTTGCACAGGGTGTGATGTTGGACAGACAGGGCAAAAAAGAGGAAGCTTTAAAGCACTACCTCAACTGCTTGTTTGGATTATCCAGGGAAACCAGATTTGTACTACTTCCTCAATGCCTGAGAAATGTGAGTTATAAACAGAGGTGTACACTTAAATAATACAGTTGTCACACACACATATATGAGTACAGGTATACATATACATTCATCTCTCTCGTCACATATATACATCATCCTCTCTCTGTCAGAGATCACCAAAAGTTGAAAATTTATTTGCCTCTTATATTTAACACATAGTTCTCTAGAGTGTACAGAGAGAGGAATAGTGCTGTTTCAAGTTAATAGCTAGGTGTTTTCTTGGAGGCATACATCTCATCATTGCATTTTCTTTAAACAAGCGTGGAATACATTAATCCACGTTGATAAAAAATGGTATTAGTGTAATTTGCAATGGAGGTTCTCTCCATATCTTACTCACTGTCTGCTCACCACTGAGACATCTTAATCATTCCTAAGTAGACCACACTATCCCACACCTGCCAAAAGTTTGCACCAAAAATTTTGATGAGTGATCCTTCTCTTTTGCTGGACACAGCCAGCAGAACTTCCTATCATTTTTAGTTTGAACCATTTAGCCTGTTCCAGGTTTGAAGAGGGCTTTGCAGTAACTCTATTTTTGCTGCAGTTCTATGTTATCCATGGTTGAGATATGTGTGCTGCTTGTGTCTGTTTGCATTTTCAACAAGAGTGAGAAAGTGCTTTTATTTTACCCCCTTGTCCTATAGCTGTATTCTATATTCATGGACTGGTAGTGTGAAACATGGCTGCCTGGCCATACTGGGACTTTATGCTATTCATGCATCCTTATTATTATTACATTTTACCATAATTTTCATGTATTATTACACTCACAACTTTGTCTATCTTTTTTTTCTTTTTTTTTATCTAAGCCCTGTCATTACTCCTATACTTGTGAATAGCATGGAAGCTCCACAGAAGAGTAACACATCTCACATATCTCTATATTTTCCTTGATTCTTAACTTGCCCTAGTTTTTTGTGCCAAGCTCTAAGCATGTCCTATACCAGAATGCACTATATAAATTGCAAAGTTTATTATCATTATTCCTCCTATGTCTTTTAACAAAATATTAAATATTACACCTCTGTCTTATCTTTTTGCAATTGTTTTTGTAAGTTTTTCTTTTCTTTCTGTTTTTCAGATTGCTGAAATCTACTATGAAATGCAAGAATGTATCCTGCCATAATTTGTTTAATTTTTGGTGCTGTTAAATGTAAGGAAGAGAATGATTAAACTGTATAAGCAGTAATATGTTTTCTCACATTTTTTAACATTCGTAAATAAGGACCTTAACTTAAAAATGCTTATTCTGTAAAGAAATCCCTTTTTAATTTTTCTTTTTTATTTCAGCTGTGGCTGAAGTTTACAAATCATCATTGATGCTTAAAATATTTTTGTTGGTTGGGGGGGGGGGGTGGGAAGGTGTGGAAATAAAAACTTTTTTTCTAGCTTTTAATGTAGTTGAAAAGGGTCAGTATCTTTAATTAGAAGATAGCATTGACTTGTACAAAGATGTTTCCTTTACAGCTTTCTAGATGATAAAGCTATCCATTTCATCCAAGCAGAAAAGTTATACTATGAGAATGCTTTGATCAATACAGAAGAGATTCAAAAGAAATTAGGTACAAACGTGTTTTTGCTGTGCATGTAATGCTTTCATGGTCTTTTTATAATAACTAAATGTATCTTGCTTTAAGGATTCTTTACAAGCATTCAGGTGCATACAACACATGCTACCACACACACACATATATGCAAATACTTAACTATTCCAAACAAATTGAAAACAGTATTATAAAAACATTGGATTGAGGATTAAAGTTGAGTAAATGAAATTGTTAAACATTATAGATCTCATTATATTGACACTGAAAATGAATGTGTGGGACAGAATACAAAAACAAAACTTGGGTGGGGGGAAATCTCCATATTCAGAAATAAATCATCATTATTACTTACTTTGTAACCCTTTCAGATGAGATGCAGTTGACGAAAAGGAAGGAAGAACCAACTACAGAAGTGCATGATCTGACAGCTGAAGTTCTAAGAGCAGAGGAGTTTGAGCACTTGGCCAAACTTTGCATGGATCACAAACAGTGTGTTTTGCTAAATCTTTTACTGATGTCTGAAGTCAAGTGAAAAAAAGTGTGGATGATGAGGCAAGAAAAGTATCACTATTACATTTTACTGACATTTTTAATATTGTTTGAAACGTTTTTCCAGATCATGCAGAATTTGTGAGACTATGATTTTGGTTTTTTAAATATATGATGCTGCATGTCTCTGAAAGTTTATATAAAAATTTTTAATACATAATAAAGTACCAAAAAAACCTTGGAATGCGTGTTTATCTTTTTTCTTATTTGCTTGGACAATTTCAGACCCCAACTGGCTATGGAATATGCTGGAAAGGTAAAACGCATTTGTGTTACAGTAGATGTTTTTGGTGTTTTATTTTTAAACCCTTTACAGATTCAAAGTGGATAATTTCAAGAGCTATTTTTATCTTACTTTTGATAGTTTCTTTTTAATTTTCTAATGTATTTTTGTATAATTTATATTCTTTCTAGCTGTTTTTTGCCCCAGATGAAGGGAAAGACTCAAATAACAGTAAAAATATTAGTGCGAGCTATTATCGCACTAGCTTTTAACAGTGTTTCCTTAAATCCCTTGACTATAGCTGCAAAGTTTCATATTTCTGCATCAAACTATGTCTTGCAGTGCTCTCAGATGAGACAACAAGTGCTGGGAGAACATCATCCTAAGACTAAAGAGAGTTTAGACTTGTTTGCATCTTTGTATGCAGAAGCTGGAAAGCAACAGTATATAGGTATATACTCTCACTTTTTATTCTCCTCTTCACCTTAAAGTGTGTCTAAAGAGGGAAGTCAAAAAGAGCAAAAGGGAAAAAATATGATAAAAACTTACAAAACTCTGTGTCATTGAGACTTTCTGTACAGCTTCTAAGCCAAAAGCTCAAGTAATGCATCTTTATGTGATTTGTGATCAGGTTTGTTATGCCATGCATGTGTCTTGTATAGATTCAAAAACTTGTGGTCATTTATAAATGATTCATTTTTCCACACATTCATATTCTGCTGGTGATCACTGTTCTATAGAAGCTCTTTTCCTCCATTTTGTCTCTGGTTCCATCATTTATTTAAAGGTGTATGAAATTACAAAAGCAAAAAGCTACAAATTTTTATTCTAAAGATTCATTGGAAGCATTCAGCAATGGTGGGGAGGATGGCTCATCACCTGAGACCCAAGACTCTGAAGAATTAGCTCCAGTCACACCAACCCTGGAGGGGTCACCTGTCTCTATTCTGCGACATCGCAAAAATTCAGGTGACCTTAACATTTTAATTGTTTTACAATTTGGCTTAAAGATTTCTTTGATTTAACTATTTGATTTTAACTATTAAGTTTATTTAATTTGAGAGAAAAGAGTGTCTGCAAGAAACGTCTCCCAAAGGTGTTCCTACATGAAGTGTAATTTTCACAATAATTTTTATGATTCTCAGACCGAGAGAAGAAACAAGTCAGATTCCATGAGTCAGTGGTGGATCCCACACATAGGCAGCAAGGCAGCAACATACAAAGTAGCTACATTTTATAAATTACTTTCAACTTTAATTTTTACTTATGAAAAAAATTCACCTCAGGGAAACTAAAATATTTGCATACCTTCAAATCTTTTGTGTAACTAACAGAAAAAATTTTGGTTACGTTTTTCTGCATTGCTTTTATTCCAGAAGATCTTGGTTTAATTGTAAATCAGCTTTATTTTTCTATAAATCCCCAGTTTGACATTCAAACTTCCTTAAAACTCAGCTGTATTAATTATAATTCCTGGCATGCTTTTCAACTGATTTTTGTTTTTAAAGTCAGGAACAAAGAGTTTGCTTTGTATAACCTCATTTATAACGCTGTCCCAAGGGTTGTAGACACATTTGATGTGAGAGTATTCTTCAAATATTAATAATGCTCTCTTTTGGTATTCAAGTCATCCTATAATTTTTTTTCAGACTTTTTCATTGTAGTCATATGAAACATGATGTTTGTTTTGCAATTTTTTTTGAAAACTGATTTGTTGGAATCCAACACTTTGTGCAGCAATTTGCATCAAAGACAGCTATTTATTTCCTGTAGTTTCCCCCCATACCCTCGTTTGTGAATATCTTGGCAGTCATAGGACTATGCTAATAATCACTTGCTGAAAAATATTTTGAGTTGCAAAACTTTTTTTGGAAAAGCATCATGCTTTCTACATCATCTGAAGGTAAATTTGCTAGGTTCTTCTTATTACAATATTAACAAATTTATAAGTTTGGTCCTCTACCATCGTGCCATGTAATTTGTAGCCTTTTTTTTTCCACTTTTTCCAGATGAAATGCTTCCTCGGAAACTGCTGTCAGTGCTCCTTTTTATCTGCTGCATTCTGCTGAGCATACTTGGAATTGTGCTTTACTGCCGAGTTATAGACTCGCATCTCTGCCATACCATGACAGATTTGCTTCAGGATACATACATGCAGATACGTTATCAATACTATAAATATACATCTACAAAGCATGTAAAGTTTGCATGAGTTACTTTAATAAACACATCCAAGAACAGAATAAGCAAAAATGCTATACAGCCTATGACTTTTTGAATTTTATTTCATAAGCAGAAATTAGCATAGATTAAAAGCATAGGTTGCTGAGACAGTTTGTATGTTTTCTTTTTATTATTTCCACGAGTGGCCATTTTAGACCAGTTTGTAGGTAATTAGTTGAGTACTGCACTTGTATATTTTTATATTTTCTGTTTGTTTTATAATAATTGTATTTTTGTAAACTTTACAGACTATTTTATGTTGGTTAAGTGCTATTCACAAATGTAATGCTAGCTGGTACAAGGAGTAAAATGCAGATGTGAAGATAAAATTGATACAGATTCTGTTAATTTAAAGGAAGAACATCTATTTATCAGTATTTGATTGAAAAGACTTGTTATTTATGATAACTTTCCACTCATTATTGTGCTAATAATCCCATCATTATCCTATCATACTTCAGTTCATAAAGCCCCACTGTTCTTATATATATTTTACAAGCTAAATTGTGATTTCTGTTTAATGTCAAAAAGTTTTAAATGTTTAGAATGACTGATTACCAGGGTTTGGATGCATAAGTCTTGCTGTGTATCATTTCTTTTAAAAGTGTTACTCATCTCAGAGTGAAAATACAAATCATTTTATTTTTTAACATTATTAATCTTATAAACTTAACCTTTTAATAGCATTTAATACTATAATAATAGAATTAACACTTTAGCTCTTTTTTAGAAATAGTAATATTAAATAACTTTTTTAAGCAAGCAGAATATCCCATGCTTATAATAATATAATGATGATGGTGGTGAATTTGTAGTTTCCCATTGTGGAGGTGAGTCCAGTGTGCTATAAATGAAAGACTGAAAAAATGTTATGGGTCATACCCTCTCTTTGTTGCCACCCTCACCTAACACTTGAATGATGACACCAAGATAACAAGTCAGAACTATTTTAATGTTTAAAATTTAATTTAAATCATGAGCAGTTTGCAAGGTTTTTTCCATCTTTTCCATATAAATGCTTTATCTGTGATTAATTTAAATATGAGCAATTTGTGTGCAATGAGAGTGTATCTCGAGCTCTCAGAGAAAAACAAAATTGATGGTATTTTGCCATAGCAATTGAAGGAAAATGTGAACTTGTTTATGTTGTCAGTATTTTCTCCATTTATAAACTCTTTATAAGTTTCTTTTTCTGACATCATCTTGAGATATTGTGTATGCAGTTTGGGTGGGCTTGAAATAGTGGAATCCATAAGAAATAATGCATCCAGAGTTTTGTTTGAATTAAAATCAGACAATAAGGCATGAGTGACCTTTTTTATTTACTCTTTCTTGCCTTTAAATTTTTTGGATGATTTAAATTTTTTATGTAATTAATATTTTATTATTGTTGAGAATAGCATAAAGTTTGAATGCAGGGTACACAATGAAATGTGCAGTGAACACACTATACAAAATATATGTTTTCAGTATAGTCTGTTTTGTCTTTAATTTTGTGTATCTTAAAAAGCATGAAAATAATAAAGACTTACACATGTAAGTAAACAAAATATTGCTTTGATCACTACATGTGTATTTTTAGCAGTCTTTCTTGATTGGATCTAAGTGACAGCAAAACTTCAGTTATTGCACTTCTAATCCATCCATCACATCACTTCTTATAAAGATCAATGCAAGTTTATGTGTGGAGATATTTGGATATTTTTTAGGCCTATATATGCTTCATGTCTCTATCTAGTGATGTTGCCATCCATTGCAGAGAAAGTATATATAAATATTGCCTGGCTCAGCTGATTTGCCAATTCAGGTCCAAATTCAGTCGTGTCATCAACTAGCTGACTGCATGAAGATAAAACTTGTTCTATCTAAAATCTCTTGATTTGCCAAATGTTATTTCCCAGTCTCATTAGCCTCAGCTATGGAAAACTGCATACATATAACAGAGGCAAACATTAGAGGGAGCAGCTGTTAAATTTCTCTAATCTGATGCATGGTATAGAGGTCAGTGCTAGTAAATCTAATAAGCTGACTGGTACTTGGTAAAGCCTTTTCTTTCTCCCCTTTTCTTTTCTTCTGTCTCTAGTGCCCACCCCACCCTCTACTCTTTTGTTAAAGTGCCTGAGATTACTGCACGATGCACAAAGACGAGCTCTTTGGCATAAGAAACAAAACAGGGGTGAAAGAATTCCATCATCCACCAAATGGTGTTAATAATTTCTACTCGTATGGCAATTACACTCTTTTACTTACATTAATGCACCAGGAATTTGTTGTAACATCCGTCTCATTGTATCACCAGTTCTACTTAAAAAATCAGTTGGTAAATTACTCCATCTTGGGCCATAAACCCTGTATGTGCATGAAAGTGCTGGCAGCTTGCAGGCCCACAAAGCTCGAAGTAAAAATGCAGCTGTGCTTGCACACACACACACATAAAACAATTACAAGAAGCATCTCTGGAATTAAAATATGATTGAAGATTTTGATGCAAAAGTTTGTTAGGTTTCATAAAATTTCTCCCACTTAATCTGACAGATTTACATTTTATATTAATGCTGCCTAACTCTGCCTCCACATTACAGGTACATTTCTTATAATAATAATATATATAATTTTCACCATAGTTTGTAAAAATTATAATGAAAAGTTCAATATTATGAAGAAAAAACAACCAGAGCACCAAAAACCTCACTCCACTTCTGTTTCAAATGATTTAGATTACACAATGAGAAAAAGCAAATATACAAGGAAATAAAGTTACCATCACAGTACAAGTGGGTCACTAATGTTTCTATGAACGGTAAGAATTTTACACCCAAATATTACACCTCAATCTTAAAAATGAAACCACACAAATGTCTTTTATCTTCCATTGTTTTAGTTCTATTGAAGAGATCTTATCTCCCACCTGTACATTACAACAATAAGCTTATAAAATACGTTCCAGTAAATCTGCAGGTACCAGATCTGCAAAAGAAACTCATTTTGGCTCCTTTTTAAATTTTCTAGCAAAGCTATGCTTTTGTTGTGCATTACTCTGAACAGCATATTTATAGATCCATTTTGTGTGCACCTCTGTATACCAGATAAACCAAGGTTGATTTCCACATGAATCTAAGAAAAGCTCAAATGTCTTTTCATAAAAGTGTGCTGCCTCCATGATCTGAAAAACAGAGGAAGAATTAGAAATCACTTAGAAAAAATTAATTTCATAACTTTTGCCAACATTGTTAAAATTATTGAATAATCACACACATAAGCCCAAGTTATATATTTGTTCAAAATGGCATATATATTTATCCAACATGCAATAGAGTTTAAATGTTTATTTTGAAAAAAAAAAAGTTAACCTGTTTTCTTTCTGCCTCTTAAATAATCCAAGAGCTATTCCTTAGCCAAGCGTTCTGGTGCTTTGACCCATATTGCGAAACATGATGTCCGATCTCAAAATGTATTTTACACCATTCCTGAAAGCCAATCAAATTTATATTTATTATTTTTTAAACTTAAATCTGTAAAAAATAAAATTTGTTATGATAACTACACATATTATAATGGCTTCTCTCTACTACAGCCATTGATCAGCAAGTTGAGGGTCGAAACACATCGAACACCATCAGCCTATTAACCACAATCAGATAACTCAACATCGATCATCTTTCCAGATTTTTTAGTAACACAAACACATACAAACTCAAACACACACATATGAAACTTTTCAAGCCAAGTACTCCAACTACAAACTGTAAGCGTAACTTACTCAATGTGTCCATTATTTAAATAACTGTTCCTTTCATTTTATTATGAAAAATAATAAAAGCAATAGTTTAGTCAGTTTACAGGAAATATATGTCTCACTTTAACAATGTAGACATCATGACAATCAATTATAATGAAGATTGTGAAATGCTGTATGCAGCAAAAACATGATGAAATGTACTTGTGCAGAAATACCTGTCATGCAATCTGTAACAAAAATGAACAACTTCTTACTTGACTTGTTGACCTTCATGGAGTCTACGGTGGTTGAAAATAATTGCAAGTCCTGCTTCAGGTTGGATACTGCAGAGAATATTTTGCTCTTCAGCACAGTACTTTCCATCTTTCTAGAACATAAGCATAACTCAAACAGGAAGATAAAAATATTGACTCACATAAAATTCTTTTGTAATACTAATATAGTAAAGCAGATAGTATTAGGACCAGTTAACAAGTTCTTGGCATTGAAGTGCTAATTCTGACATTAAACTAGTATTTAGTTCTTTTTTAAAAAAAGTAATTAAAAAATAAAATGAAAAGCCGTAACATTCCTACCCTGAATGGACGTTGATTTTGATGGATAAAATTAGTGTTGCCCCCTTCAAAGTTGCTGTTCAAGTACAGCATAAAAGTTTGCAACGATCGTTCCTGAGAGCTGTGTTCAAAGTAGCCATCAAAGTGTGGACAAAAATGTCCTCCAGGCATGTAACGACATAGTCGGAATATCTACAAAGTGATGTTGAACTGAGATTATACTTCATGCATATTTATTATATCTTATTTTAATCAAATTCCATGAATTTTCAAAGCAAATGTTAAGGTAAAAATAATATTAACAATAATGATTTCTATTAATCTTCATTTAAATGACATTATTTTGAAGTATTCATGAGATGTGAACAAATATGCAAACATACTGTACTGACAGTCCTTGTGTATACATGCAAAACTATATTCTGTACCCAAAGCTCTCTCTCTCTCACACATATACATACACCCATGAATATCAAGAACAAAATCATATAATAATGACCTACATTATTGAGCCCAAGGGGTTGCCAGGTGCCCTGCATGAGATCACGGACTCCATTAATATGTTTTTCATGAGGATTTCCATTAATAGTGATAACTGGCACCCAAGGTTTGATTCTTTCCCAGAGAATACCTGCTAGTTCTGGACTGTCAAATACAATCCTGTTTGGATTAGGAAAAAAATCTGTTAACACTCTTTATTCTATCTCACTTGTGAGGTATTTGTGTTTATTTGCTTCCATAGCATTTGCAGTATATGCATACGCACAGGGATGGGCAAGCTACTTTTAATTTGTAGCCGGCTAGGCTACAGCTACTTTTTTTCAAAATGTAGCCGGCTACACTACAGCTACAATTTTCCAAAAAGTAGCCAGCTACTTTGGGCTACTTTTAAAATGTAGCCAGCTTCTTTTGGCTTCTTTTGGCTACTTTTAAAAGCGTGATGTTATAACAAGTTAGCTGTAGCAATATACACAAACATCAAACATGCACACAAAACACTATTACTTGCTTTACAAAGTTTTTATTATAATAATGAAACGGAGAACTGCGATATACCGACAATTTTATTTAGTGAATCGATAAATGCTTTCATTCATTCCTTGCCCCCTTCCTCCCCCGGCCTTTTTCACACAATAAGTACACGTATTTTACGATTATATTAAACATTTCTGGATCTTTTTCCTCATCCTGTTTTAGTGACAAAAGAAATTATATAAGTTTTCCGATAAACATTTGTTTTCTATAACTATTTGTTCCCTATTACTTAGAAATGAAAACTAAACAGATGCTTAAGTATCAGGTACCTGGTGGAATTTTCAATAAGTTAGGTTATGTGGTGATGAAAAATGTCAACCTCTTATCAATACTGTGACAATGAACAACAGACCATTGAAATAAATGAGTTTGCATGGAATATAAGTAAACACTGCTTAATCTAATTTAGGCAAGCAGATCATAAGGCATTTTTTTCTAACACTGACACTGAAAACAAAGAAAGGAGCACAAACTAATTGTTTCCAAAAGCTGATAGGGTGAAAAGTATAGTCCTGGCATACTAGAATAGGCTTTAATTATATAGTAGGATGTCAAATGTAGCATATAAACACTGAAATATATTTTTCAAAAATGATCTGATACAAGATATATTTATTTTAAATCTTTAAGCTTGAATTTCTCTGTTTGTCGTTTTTGACATCCAGTCCTAAACTATAAAAACATATTTCTCAAGATTGGCTTGTTCTACAGCAGTAAAATTTTGCAATTTTGTTTAGAAATGCATAAGCTACAAAGTGATGCATTTGAGAATATGGTATAAACATTACTTTTGATAAAATTAACATTTTTCTAAATATTTTCTAAATATTTAATTGCCACATTCACACTGAGTCGGGGGGTACCATGTCTGATTTTTTATATCTCCTAGCAGGGCCGCCGAGAGCCAGCCCGGGCCCCGGGACAGACGACCTCTCCGGGCCCCTTGTACTTGTAATCGTAAATTATTTCCCCAGTATATAATGTATGTTTACAATTCGAATCTCAATATCTACACTTCATTCAGTGTCACGACCGGTAGTCGGACATTGCGCATTCTTTACGAAGAACGACAAGAGATCACTTGAGATTGAGACGTTTTGTTATTTATTATACACCAAAAAGAAAAAATACTAAAAAAACTAATTGTAATACAAGAATTTCCAGCAGGTCAAATTAAACCATACAGCACAAGTTCACTGTTATCCGTTCTAAATCAGAAAGTATACATCCTAGGTTGGTTCAACACCGACACTACGGCAGCGAGCAGGCTGCTACAACAGTTCTCATACATATGTCCGTTTCAATCCACATCTAACGATACGCCTCTCCGAGCACCTTTCTAGCCACCAGCAATGTCCGTGTGCTCATAAATGTTCATCGAACACATACACACAGTCCGTGTAAACCGTCTTATTCTCCCTCTAACGTTGACGGTGGAGATAAACAATGGGGGGTACGACCTTCCCCCTCTCTCTCTCTCTCTCTGGAGGTAAACTCAAAAGGCAAAAGTCTTACTTTGAGTTGTCGGCATCAGCGGACAATCAAATCGTCAGTGTCCTCAACACTCCATTGCACGACTTTTTAAAGACGACAGCGACGGCCCTCCACGCGGTCGGTGTGTCGTCGTCGTTGTCAGGTACGAGAGTGGAGCCCACTTGCTCAACACTCCCCAGCTGTGATGAGATGCTGCCCGCCTATAGTCGTCGGCTCGGGTTGTTCTTCTCTGGAACTTCTCAGCTCGGCGATGTCCACCGCTCCCAGTAGCAGATTCGGCGAGGAACCTTCAGCAGCAGTTCTACTGAAGTTGCGATCCCCAAAACACAGCAACAGCAGCGGCTCAGTAGCAAACACGGTACAGCAAGTCCGTCATCAATACACTCCACTCACAATTAACACAATTAACAGCCGCCGCTGTATCAATCAGCTTCTCGATGTCTCTCTCCCCCCCCCCCCCTCAACTCGCTGCTCGATACTTCCTCTTGTTACTCGTTTCTCCCTCCCCCCCCCCCGACCGACGCTACACCCCAGTCCCCTAGACCAGGTGTCGCATTCTTTCAGCCGCACGTGAGGTCCGAAACTCACGTGGGGTTCACGACCTCTATATCCGTCAACTAATTACGCCGTTGACTGTCCATCGCAGAGGGGCAACACACACACACACAGGGCTGGCTACGCCACCCCGCTCCCCCTCCATTTCCTTTCACCAAACTCAGGCGCAATTGCCACAAAAAAAACCAAAAAAAAAAAAAACAAAGGAGGCACGGACTGATCCGTGACATTCAGTAACGAAATATAGACTGCAAACAGTAGGACAAGCGCAGCTTTGTCATGATAAGTCCTGCCAGACTGAACTATCTCTCAACAATTCTTGCATTTGAAACTATACCCACATTTTGTGGCTTGGCAAAATGTAAAAAATTTCAAATAAAGCTGGAAATTGATGGGTACGTCCATCTTCGTTTTTCAAATCGCTCCCGCCACATGGACGACACAGTATTTCCGGTTACTGAGCGTTCGAGACACGTGGGTGTCTGGCTGTCACAACACCGAGCAGTGAGAGCAGTGGCTGTCGTCGTCTTGCTGACACGCTGTCGACGAATGGTCGTGAAAGTAGCCAACATGTAGCCAAGCTACAGCTACTTTCTAAAATGTAGCTACGGCTAAAAGCTACTTTTTTTAAATTTGTAGCCGGCTAAGCTACAAGCTACAAAATTTGTAGCCAGCTACAGTAGCTGTAGCTCGGCTACAGCTACTCCCCATCCCTGCATACGCAGATATACATATGCATTTTTTCAGGGGATAGCTACACAGTGTATTTTGGCTAGACACAAACTTTGCATGATTATAATGTTTCAACTGATGTTTGCAGTTTACTTTATGTAGGCATTTGTGTTTACGTGCATGCATAGCATTTGCAATATGTGCATATGTAGATAGATATATGCATATGTTTTCCTTTTTTTCCAAGGGATCACTACGCAGTATATTTTGGCTAAACACAAACTTCACACAATTATAGTGTTTTAACTGATGTTTGCAGTTTATTTTCACAATTCACCAGTTCTAACTAAATGTTCAGTCTTTGTTGTTTCAAGCATGTATTGCATATAACAATGATATATGGGTGATGTCAGTGGTATGCAAATCTTCTATGTCCTGTTTGTTGGCATCCCTTAAAAAGACTCAAAATGCTTTAAACAACACTTTGCACTGTCTTTTCTTCTGTGAGCTGGACTGGTTGCCATAACTAGAAAGTTGCCACGTTGTGCTATTGTTGCCTATATCATCTAGTCTCAGAACCAGCGGCGGCGTTAGGGGGTGGCAAATGGGGTGGCCGCCCCAGGCCCCGCTCTCGAAGGGGCCCCGCGCTTCAGCCCCGAGGTCATCTTTCTGACTTATTGCTAGCTGTGTTAAACAAGTTGTGACAAAAAATTGACGTTCAGAAAACACATCTTAGTTCTAATTAATCAAATTATTGAACCCATATCTTCACGTTAAACCCGACAATAATAACAAGTATTATTAAGTTATCGTCACCATATTATTTCGCTTTAAGAAAAAACCGCTTCTGTCACAAACGGTGGGAAAGGTTACGAACAATTAAAACACTAAATTTCGTGCGTTATTTCGTGAAATGGATCCAGCTTATCTAACTGTATATAAATCAGTGCTTCCGGCATCATATCAATAGGGATATTGATACATGTACTCCATTACCCGGCCCCGCGCGGATGGTCGGCCCCAGGCCCCGCGTCTTCTTAACGGTTCCTAACGCCGCCTCTGCTCAGAACACTTGTCTGTGATGCTGACACCCTACCAGCTAAGTTGATCACTTCATGGGCTAGATGTACAGTCATCTAAAATGCTTATAAAATATTAGCTGACAGTTTATTGTTCATAGTTTAGCTGACAGTTTATTGCCACTAGCACAACTGCACCTAGCTCTAGTCTGCCTGTACAGACCTCTTTATGTTGCTCACATCAGATGAGACAAATCTGAGTGCCGCTCATTTTCCTTTTCTGGGTACAGTGTCTGGAATGTCTTTCCCTTGAACACTCAATGGTACATGCACTAACCAGTATACTATAACTCGATCAGGGCTTCTGCTAAGGCTAAATTCTTTGGGGTCCCAGGGACACCTTCAGATTTTTAAGGGGTCCCTGTTCTTCGCCCAACTTTGGAGGGGACCCCATTGGCGAGAATTGAAGGGGTCCTCCGAACTTTTAATGCATACTGTACGCAATTTTTTGCATAAGCAGAAGCCCTGACTATAACTAACACTAACTATACGTGATCCAAAGTATTTCACCTAGCTGACCCAGCTATGGATTGGGTACTTTGGCGAAGGTATATAAGGCAGTAAGGGAGAAGAGATGAGCAACACCCTCACACAAACTGGTCCCAGGATAAGTGATGGTTCTAACTCCCTGCTCCAATAAGTCTGTGTGGCATATATGGGACTTCCTTTACCTGTGTCTTCCTTGCTTCCCACAGTGACCATCTATGAGGCTTTCAAGGTCAGCTAGCCATTTTTATGAATACCTCCAGTGGCTGTAGTGATCTTCATTTTTCATCTTTATATATCTCTCCATCTCTGTTTGTGTAGTTTACAAACTGCGTTTCTCGTGCAGCTCTTTAATTCAAGCTCGCCAAGTTCACAGCCAAGTAGTGAAATGCCTATTGTTGTACTACTTCTTTAAGCCAAAATCTGTTCACTATGTTTGCACTCTTAAAGGCACCTTTAACAAACTGACTAAATCAACGATGTACTGTGTAATTAAACTAATCAAATCAGTGAATTTAAAGCGGCAGATGTGTAAAAGACTAATTATAGCTCCATACCTACCGCTTTGAACTCCTGTACCTCTCCTTCACAATAGGAAGCACCTCAAAGCCAGCATTTTCACCTTCGGTAATAAAATGATTACACTCTGATTCTGTGAGAAGATTGTGTAATAAAAATCCTTCCTCCCCAAAATCGAGAATGTCACTTTTTGTCACAGCTGTAGGTGCGACCTCTGGCAGTGGTGTGATGACTCTAAATTCTCTCTCTTCGTACGTTGTAATTTTTCCAACCTTTGCTGCATCACCTTTGGACACACTGGCAGTCATTATATGCTGTACAGAACGTAAATATGAAGGTTTCCTGTACATACTATATATGATATTGAAACCCCGGGTCTGCATTATAGCCGTACGTTGAGAAGGATATATATATATAGGGAACAATAAAGCGCGTATGGAACTGTTATAATTACTAGACACAGAATATATATATATGCAACCGGTTCACGATCCGTAAGCCTCGGAGGTTTATTTTCGTGTACATCCGTGATGTTTGACCATGACTCCCACCAGTCATGCAGAACGTCACGTACTGTGTATGAATTAAAGTCGCGTCAGCTTTAGTCGACTCAACGGTGTCCCGCGCGTTGCCAGGCCCTCCGGCAGTTTCATGCGCACCGTTATATTTTCGGTCTGTTGAGCACACCTTGTATATTTAAGCCGCACCCACTAATTTTTTTTTTAATCTCTACTTTTTTCCCAAATACGCCAAACTGGTTTATACACCGCAAATATACATTCATTACAACTTGAAAGCTGCATGCATTTCGTCTCGTTTTCGGCTTTGATTTTAAACTGTGAACAGTAAAATAACACTGTCACAACGTTGGCAATTAACACTTTAACATATGGAGCACATCGAAAAATTAAAATAAGCCGATCGACGTATCGATGTTAATTATATACACACGTAACTGCACCTGGAAACCCCCCGGGTAGCCTACCGGTCCCAGGCCCGGATGAAGGAGGAGGGTTAATTGGGCGTGGGGCTAGCAAATTAACCCACCCTGTAAAACAATCCTGCTACAAAAACCGTAGATTATATATGCATGTAGGCCGAAATTTAACGTATTCGACAGGCGCCGGCTAATAGACCAGTTATAATGCCACAACCACCACAGACGTCGGTACATAGACCAGCTTCCCTTTGCACATATTTTTCTGTTTACATCCTATATTTTACTTGCAGTGAATTATATACCCATCTTTAAAAAAAATAATTGAGATAATAGCTAGTCGATGTGTGAACAGGGATGGGGAGTAGCTGTAGCCGAGCTACAGCTACTGTAGCTGGCTACAAATTTTGTAGCTTGTAGCTTAGCCGGCTACAAATTTAAAAAAAGTAGCTTTTAGCCGTAGCTACATTTTAGAAAGTAGCTGTAGCTTGGCTACATGTTGGCTACTTTCACGACCATTCGTCGACAGCGTGTCAGCAAGACGACGACAGCCACTGCTCTCACTGCTCGGTGTTGTGACAGCCAGACACCCACGTGTCTCGAACGCTCAGTAACCGGAAATACTGTGTCGTCCATGTGGCGGGAGCGATTTGAAAAACGAAGATGGACGTACCCATCAATTTCCAGCTTTATTTGAAATTTTTTACATTTTGCCAAGCCACAAAATGTGGGTATAGTTTCAAATGCAAGAATTGTTGAGAGATAGTTCAGTCTGGCAGGACTTATCATGACAAAGCTGCGCTTGTCCTACTGTTTGCAGTCTATATTTCGTTACTGAATGTCACGGATCAGTCCGTGCCTCCTTTGTTTTTTTTTTTTTTGGTTTTTTTTGTGGCAATTGCGCCTGAGTTTGGTGAAAGGAAATGGAGGGGGGAGCGGGGTGGCGTAGCCAGCCCTGTGTGTGTGTGTGTTGCCCCTCTGCGATGGACAGTCAACGGCGTAATTAGTTGACGGATATAGAGGTCGTGAACCCCACGTGAGTTTCGGACCTCACGTGCGGCTGAAAGAATGCGACACCTGGTCTAGGGGACTGGGGTGTAGCGTCGGTCGGGGGGGGGGGGAGGGAGAAACGAGTAACAAGAGGAAGTATCGAGCAGCGAGTTGAGGGGGGGGGGGGAGAGAGACATCGAGAAGCTGATTGATACAGCGGCGGCTGTTAATTGTGTTAATTGTGAGTGGAGTGTATTGATGACGGACTTGCTGTACCGTGTTTGCTACTGAGCCGCTGCTGTTGCTGTGTTTTGGGGATCGCAACTTCAGTAGAACTGCTGCTGAAGGTTCCTCGCCGAATCTGCTACTGGGAGCGGTGGACATCGCCGAGCTGAGAAGTTCCAGAGAAGAACAACCCGAGCCGACGACTATAGGCGGGCAGCATCTCATCACAGCTGGGGAGTGTTGAGCAAGTGGGCTCCACTCTCGTACCTGACAACGACGACGACACACCGACCGCGTGGAGGGCCGTCGCTGTCGTCTTTAAAAAGTCGTGCAATGGAGTGTTGAGGACACTGACGATTTGATTGTCCGCTGATGCCGACAACTCAAAGTAAGACTTTTGCCTTTTGAGTTTACCTCCAGAGAGAGAGAGAGAGGGGGAAGGTCGTACCCCCCATTGTTTATCTCCACCGTCAACGTTAGAGGGAGAATAAGACGGTTTACACGGACTGTGTGTATGTGTTTGATGAACATTTATGAGCACACGGACATTGCTGGTGGCTAGAAAGGTGCTCGGAGAGGCGTATCGTTAGATGTGGATTGAAACGGACATATGTATGAGAACTGTTGTAGCAGCCTGCTCGCTGCCGTAGTGTCGGTGTTGAACCAACCTAGGATGTATACTTTCTGATTTAGAACGGATAACAGTGAACTTGTGCTGTATGGTTTAATTTGACCTGCTGGAAATTCTTGTATTACAATTAGTTTTTTTAGTATTTTTTCTTTTTGGTGTATAATAAATAACAAAACGTCTCAATCTCAAGTGATCTCTTGTCGTTCTTCGTAAAGAATGCGCAATGTCCGACTACCGGTCGTGACACTGAATGAAGTGTAGATATTGAGATTCGAATTGTAAACATACATTATATACTGGGGAAATAATTTACGATTACAAGTACAAGGGGCCCGGAGAGGTCGTCTGTCCCGGGGCCCGGGCTGGCTCTCGGCGGCCCTGCTAGGAGATATAAAAAATCAGACATGGTACCCCCCGACTCAGTGTGAATGTGGCAATTAAATATTTAGAAAATATTTAGAAAAATGTTAATTTTATCAAAAGTAATGTTTATACCATATTCTCAAATGCATCACTTTGTAGCTTATGCATTTCTAAACAAAATTGCAAAATTTTACTGCTGTAGAACAAGCCAATCTTGAGAAATATGTTTTTATAGTTTAGGACTGGATGTCAAAAACGACAAACAGAGAAATTCAAGCTTAAAGATTTAAAATAAATATATCTTGTATCAGATCATTTTTGAAAAATATATTTCAGTGTTTATATGCTACATTTGACATCCTACTATATAATTAAAGCCTATTCTAGTATGCCAGGACTATACTTTTCACCCTATCAGCTTTTGGAAACAATTAGTTTGTGTTCCTTTCTTTGTTTTCAGTGTCAGTGTTAGAAAAAAAAATGCCTTATGATCTGCTTGCCTACTTTAGATTAAGCAGTGTTTACTTATATTCCATGCAAACTCATTTATTTCAATGGTCTGTTGTTCATTGTCACAGTATTGATAAGAGGTTGACATTTTTCATCACCACATAACCTAACTTATTGAAAATTCCACCAGGTACCTGATACTTAAGCATCTGTTTAGTTTTCATTTCTAAGTAATAGGGAACAAATAGTTATAGAAAACAAATGTTTATCGGAAAACTTATATAATTTCTTTTGTCACTAAAACAGGATGAGGAAAAAGATCCAGAAATGTTTAATATAATCGTAAAATACGTGTACTTATTGTGTGAAAAAGGCCGGGGGAGGAAGGGGGCAAGGAATGAATGAAAGCATTTATCGATTCACTAAATAAAATTGTCGGTATATCGCAGTTCTCCGTTTCATTATTATAATAAAAACTTTGTAAAGCAAGTAATAGTGTTTTGTGTGCATGTTTGATGTTTGTGTATATTGCTACAGCTAACTTGTTATAACATCACGCTTTTAAAAGTAGCCAAAAGAAGCCAAAAGAAGCTGGCTACATTTTAAAAGTAGCCCAAAGTAGCTGGCTACTTTTTGGAAAATTGTAGCTGTAGTGTAGCCGGCTACATTTTGAAAAAAAGTAGCTGTAGCCTAGCCGGCTACAAATTAAAAGTAGCTTGCCCATCCCTGTGTGTGAACGGGTCTATATAGCTGCAGAGAGAAAGAAGTGCAATGAGATTATATATATATTCGTGCTTTAGACATCACAGTGACATATGCACCTATATAAAAAGTAGATATATCTATATTTCTAATGCTCATTTCAGTTACAATAACTGGTTGATGTGCGCATCATCAAACCGTTTTTGCCATCGGTGGCTGGGTCGAGTCGATCAGTATAGGTTCTAAATGGAAGAGTCTGGGGCACTGTGACACCAAACTCGATCGGAAGGCATCCTTCTCTAAGAATATTTTTAAACAATTGAATGTTAGCCCCAGTTCTATTTAGTCATTTTAACTCATTTGACATTTCGTGATCGTCATGAACAGCTAGGGGCCTATTACAGTTCACACACTCTCGTGCACGCATAGCCACGTACCACGTACGTCAGTGAGCTACGACTTAATTGGCACACGTCGATCTGCTCTTACTGCTGCAGCACCCTCCAGATATTGTTGACGATACTCTGAAGTAGACATGTTTTGTTTGTTGGAAATTTTTTTAAATAATACAATTAGCAGGAAAGTATACATTCAAAATATTTAACATGGGGGCATTGGCATATACCTGACATTAGGACCAATATGAAAGTTTTAAAACTATCAAGGTTTCGACAACAATAGCTGGAGAAAGATGCTATAATGATACTTCGTAAAAAGTTACATCAAAGAGTGTCAACAAGAGAACACACTGAGGCGAGAAAGTGAAGCCACCCTGACGACCCTGTCCCGGGTGTGACCGTGGCCACGCCCCACTTCACCGACTATATGCTTTCACGCGAGGTTGTCATGTGATTAATGGTGAGCTTCACCGAGTTGTCAAAACTCTGGAACTAAGGTTTTTGGTTTTTCTCTTTTCTGAGAGATGAATAAATGTGAATAAACTGTATTTCCTCGTTATTAATTTAATTCATATTGGTCCTAATGTCAGGAAAAAAAAATTAGATATCGGATTGAAAGTAAATGTCATCACATGTGACTAAAGGCCAGGCAACCGCTGAACAATAGAAGAATTAGTTTTAGTTTATTCCTTGTTACACTGGAAAAATGAAGTGTTTGGAAACTACTCCATGGCCAAACACTTGAAAAATGTAAATGTTTTCCTAATTTCATTTCTTCATATTTACTTGAGCTTGTTAATCTCTTAACCTCATACATTTTAGATCGACTGTTTCACAATTTACTATTTATTGGAAACAAGTTTTTAAACAACACCTTTAATAAAATAATTTAAATATTTTACCATGTTTTAAAAATCTTCATGTAAAATTAGTCGGGTATGGCATAATCAAGAATGGATTATCTTTAAAGAATAAATATTTAAGTGTCAAAAGGCATATTTTTTAGTGGCATTACAAAGAAGGGGAGGTAAGAGCTTTGGGTAACTCAATAAGCACATTTGAATGTAAAGACAAACAGGGAAAATCAAAGAAAATGCATTGAATGAAAAAAAAAAAAAAAGCTAAAAGAATGCATTTATGAAGTGGACCCTCATTTTACTCCAGAATACTATGCCCAAATGCATCAATCTCAAAAATTAAACAAATGTTCATGTCCTCCATTGTTTTGAAATAATCTTATCTCCCAAATACACTTTACTACAATGAACACTTCAGATGTTATCAAGAGAATTTCACAAGCCTTTAGTAAAAAAAATTTCATTCAATTCTTCAGTTTTTCAAAATACTGAACAACAATGTTTATAGATCGATTTTGTGAGCATGATCAACAACAACAACAAAAGAAATCCATGTTAGTTTCCATAGGAAGCTGCAAGTTCAGGTGACAGCTTAAATGCTTTTCGGTAAAGTTCTGCTGCTTCCAAACAATCACCTGATGCCTAGAAAAAGAAATAACAGTGTATCAGTTCCACCATTTGGAGGATTTATATGTCTTGTTAATCAATCATTCAATATTTTAATCACAAAAAGAATTAGTTGCTATTGTGTTGGATTTATATTCATGGAGCACATTTACCCATTCTTACTACCACCCTCAGTAAATTCTGTTAAAACATCTTTATAGCTTTATTACTTTGAATAATACACACATTTTGCCCTTTATTTTTAAACCTGAAACTTGAATGAAGCTACTTTCAATGTATTTATTAAATCACAAATTATGTTTATGTAAAATTTTATTACAAAAAATAAAGCTCACCTCTTTTCTTTCTGCTTCTTGAAGTAATTCAAGAGCTTTGTCTTGAGAAGGTGTTTTGATTCCTTGGCTTATATTGTGAAACATAATGTCCGTTCTCAAAATATATTTAACTCCATCTCTGAAACCCCCAAAATATTTTGTTTAAATATAGATCTGAACATGTCTGTTACATGCTATGAGTTCTTTAGACATTGTACAGAAATCAATCTACTCTTAATGTTTAATAAGTTCCTTATAAATCATTACCTCTTGCAATGAAATTTGCTTTGATAGTTATCCAGTCTTTACAAGGGTTGGATCTCCTAGCAGGGTTGCCTCCCTTATATAGATTGCTGCCTACTAATGCTTGCAAATTTATTTGCTCTGCTTAACAAGATTCATCAATGCACTGACTTGGATTTGACAAGGGTTAAAACCACCAAAACCTATCAACTTTAGTCTGGTGAATCTTTGCTCATTTTTCTACATTGTTCACAAGTAATTTGCATGTGGTAATTTGCATGTGAATACCAAAATATGCAGTGTACACTGATTTTTATAATACTCCAAATATGAACTATAAGGGTGAACACTTTATATCTCCTTTGAAAGGCCCATTTTGACAGCTGATTTATTTATATTATAAGACAATAATTCAAAAAAAATATATTTCATCTAACCAGTAAGAGTTTCAATAGTAACTGTCACTTAAACATGATTGAATCCATTTTTGTGCAAAACTGTAAGATAATCTTAACACTGCATGATTAAGGTCACTTGCTGATGTCCAAAGCACAGCCCAAACACTTAAGATTCAAAGTACTGAAGATGATCTGAGCTAACTTTTACATGCCAGTTTTTAAATCTGCCTTTACATAAAATACTTCAGACTTGTGGTCAAAGAAATAGAACTCATATCCAAAAACATTGCCCTGGATCATTTGCTTTGCTTCCTTTCCTTCATCATTTTCCCAGAATACAATCTATTCAAACTAATTATTGTAATCCAGCTGACAAAAATGTGCCCCATGCATTGCAATGACCACTGAATAGGGCACGAACACATGCCAAGGAATTATAGTTTGCAGCAAAGGAACTAAGCTGGACTGGTAAACCCTTCTCTTTCTGCTCTAAGAACCTCTTTATTTTACATGTTGGTTAATCCAAGGCTGATCTGTGAGAATGATAACCAACAACTCACTTCAATTGCTGGCCTTCGTGGAGTCGATGATGGTTGAAAATAATTGCAAGTCCTGCTTCAGGTTGGATACTGCAGATAATGTTTTTCTCTTCAGCACAGTATTTCCCATCTTCATTCTTGTATAATGTACAACATACAAATCAAGCACAAAAAATATGTTTAACTTTATTAACATGTAACCAATACGTCAATGGCTACGTAGGGTTGGGCTACGTTGAACAGGAAAAACACAAGATGGTTTCTCACGTTGAAATTTCTTTATTCAACTCTTTTCTCGGTTGCTGGCCTGCCTCCTCTCTGGCCCCCCACCGACTTGCTACTGTGATGTGTTTTGGAAGAAAAGGCCCCGACTAAACATCTACCTCTAACTATATACTAAGCAGACACGTGACTACTCGTCACCCAATCTACCTGTGCCTAACGCTATCGCTCTAATACTAACGCTACTACTGCCTACTGCGCTAATCCCGTACCTACATCTGCCACCCCCGGCTCTAGTTCTCGATCCCCTCTATAAGTCACGGCGCCCTGTCAGGTCGTAAAAACGGACAGAAAAGGTTTCCCCCACTGTCCGCTGTTACTGATCCCCGCCTACCTATAATTACCTGGCCTCGAATTAGGCTAATTCGTGACGCGTCTCCTGACACTAACCCTGACGCGAACCTTACACTAAACAATTTCATCGTACACTTCTAGAGTGCTACACTTACCCGGGGAAAGAAAAAAAAATGTTTCCTTTCAATTACATTTGAAAAAGCGGAAACATCAACCCGAACATAAACAAGATTTCCCCGTGAACAAATCTCTACAGTCAAACTGCAGCATATATACCTAATTACCATAGCGTAACAAGTATTACACATCCATGTACATCAATTCAATACAACAAAATTTCAGAACTCCCCTAAAGGTGTCTGTCAAAATAAAGCTGCTGAAGAAAAAGGTTCGACCGATCACACATCAGTTTCAATTACAGGTAAGCTGAACCACCTGTCCAACACCTCCATTACGTCGTTTATGGCCAACCATACAGACTGCATCACCTGGTGGGGAGCTTTCTGACTAGAAGCTAAAAGATTTGCCATCTCTTGTCGGACACCATGCAACTTCGCCCTGTCCGACTGATTACCACTTGCACATCGGTGCATAAGATTTAATCTGTCCACCGGTCGGCGGATTCTGTCAGAGCGGCGTAGAGGTTGCTGCTCTTCACTGTCGCTCTCTGCCATCTCCTCTGTTTCATCTTCCTCTTCACTGTCGCTCTCTGCTATCTCCTCAGTTTCATCTTCCTGCTCTACTTCCTCCTGCCGGTTTTCTGCAGGTACCGCTGCTGGAATAAACTCTGGTGCCTCTGGCCTCAACTCTAGGCCCACTTCGATGTCTGGAAATTGCACCGGTTCGTCCTCCTCACCATTTCCACAGTCGGGGGGTGTGGCTGCTACCTCGTCTGTGCGCTGTCTGGGATTGTTGTTTCTGGTGGTTCTTTCCTGGGCCAAAGGTGGTGCCCAGCCTAATGCACCCACTGGGAGTAATAGATTGCGATGGAGTGTCCGTTTTGGTCCGGAGCCGTCCTCTCGTTGAACTACATACACCGGTATATTGTTCATTTTGTCCATCACGATAAAAACTCCTTCCTCCCAGCGGTCATCCACTTTGGATGTAATTCGTGGCCCCATCTTCTTTACCAGGACTCTGTCTCCCACTTCTAAGGTAGCTGCCAAAGCTCCTGCATCATACCTTATCTTGTTCTTTAAGAGAGGCCTTTTTCATTTGCTCTGTGGCCATTCTGTATGCACTACGGAGGCTCTCTTTCAGGTCCTGCACATACTGCCTGCAACTCTTCCCTTGTCGCTTTCCTATGTCCAGGCCAAATGCCAGGTCGACTGGCAGTCTTGGGTGCCGTCCGTAGAACAGGTAGGAGGGTGAGAATCCCGTGCTGCTGTGTATGCACGAGTTGTAGGCATGTACCACAGACTTCAGGTGTTTCCTCCAGTCTTTCTTCTGTTCAGTCTCTAGAGTTCGCAGCATACCGATCAGCGTTCTATTCCACCTTTCCACAGGGTTTCCGCAGGGGTGATAGGGCGTGGTCCTGCATTTCTGGATTCCCGCCAGGCTACACAGTTCTTGGATGAGTTTTGACTCAAAATCCCGACCTTGATCAGACAGAATTCTGCCGGGGAATCCATAAGTCATGAAGAACTCGTTCCACAGAGCCCTGGCTGTCGTTTTGTAAGTCGCAGTTCAAGTCTTGTAACACACTGGGGAGTGAATATTCACTCTGTATGGTGAACAGGTCCGCTATCACACTTTTCCTTCTGATAATGACTGGTGAATCGGTGGTGTTTAACAACGTCACCCTAATCCGGGGAAGAGTGTTTGTTGACACCTTGCCACTCAGCACGCACACCCCGTCCGGTAACGCCTCCACTGTCGGCTCTTGGATCAGCACAGCGTCCTTGTTGATGATTGCACCATGCCGCACAATCCCTCGGACATCGGTCACCGAGCGGGGTGGCAGTGTTATGTCCGGTGTCAACAGTCGCACCGGGCACAGGCGTCCATTTGGTGCACTAGTCGCCTCCCTGTAGGCGTGAGCGATCATGCCACACAGCGGTAGTCTTGTGGTAAAGTTCCGCCCCGCCATACGTTCGCACTGCCGGGCGTAGGCTCTCAGGATGTTGGTGCCCGCTATCACTGGTACACGTGACGAATACTCTGTGTCTGGACAGACAAGTAACACTGTGTCTACTATACTGTCCACACCAACGACATCTTTAGGCAACCACACCGACACACGCACAACACCAATATAGGGCACAGAATGACCGCCTGCTCCTATCACTTGCAGTGTAGAATCCAGGTTTTCCAGCTGTCGATGTCGCATATTTCTGCGGAAAAAAGACTCCGACACAATAGACACCTGCGAGCCGCTGTCTATCAAACAGCGTGACGTCACGCCGTCGATGCGGATGGGTGATTCGCAGCTCGGTCCCACCAACGCCTCGAGGTTTGTTTGGTCTGTGCCGGGTGAGTGTAATTCCGCGAGCACCACTCGACTGGTCAGCGTCACATGTCGTCTGGAAGAGGAGTTTCTCACTGCCACCTGCACTCTCGACCCTGTGACACTGGCTGACACTACCGTGATATTTTCCGGTAACCATTCTTGTGAACGCGCGGTGATTGTAACAGGTGCGTTCAGAGTGTTTGTCAGGGTACCACACAGTTCCACAGTTTGCTGCGGAGGAATATCCAGCACTGCACTGTTTAACCGAACTGGCCGTAGTTCTAAAAGGCCCTGTTCGATGGTGTTGGCGGCGGTTGAAAGGAGATGATGATGCTTTCTCACCTTCTCGGCTGGGGTCTCACGGTCGCCTTCTTGGACCAGCACTCGCCCCTCTGTGGTGGTCCCTTTCAGTTCGGGGAGGCCCTGTTTCTTCCGCCACTTGTTATCCTGCCTCCTCCGCCCTCTCTCTCTCTGCACCACCAGCGCTGCATTCACCGGATTGTTGCACTCACGATAAAAATGTCCCTCTTCCCCGCACTTGAAACAGTACTTGCCTCTTCTCACCTTACTGGTCGGTCTGTCCTGTTGTACATGGGTGACACGCACCTCTGTACGGGCTTTGGTGCATCTCTCGCCCCTCTCACTTGATGAATCACATTTTGAGATCAAACTCTCAATCTGCCGCACATGGCAGTATAACTCTGGGAAGGTGGGTCTACCTTCCCCAGGAATCCCAAATTTATTTCGAATGTCCATGGCGACCATCGGTTCGGAGATTCCCTTGGAGAATATATAATACAGCCTGCGGTTGCATTCCTCCTCCGTCAGGCCACCTAATGTTTTTAGCACCGACATCTTCGTGGAGAGTTGCAGAAGGAATTGTGACAGGCACTGCTCTCTGGTCGGTCTCATCTGACACAATTCGATATAGATGTCGTCTGCACTTCGTAGCTCCCCGAACAGCGCCTGCAAGTCTGCAACCAATTCGCTGACGGTGCCATACTGTTTGTCTTTGGTGTGGAGATGTGCCGCTCCTTTCAGACTTCGTCTCAGGAACGCGAACTTCTCCTCGATCAGTGCATCGTCTTGTATTTCGAGCGCCTGCACTTTCCACTTCTCGAAGGTGACCTCTTGGGGCGATGTAGGCGGAAGCCCTGTAAATGTTTTTAATTCTGGGAGAGGAACGGGCGGTAGTAATTGCACATGTATTGCCTTTGTCACTTCGTTCCTAGCACTTTCAGACCGGAGCTCTTCTAGCTGGCGGCGAAGTTCTTCGATGATGCTGTCTTTATCTGCTGCTCCGGTGCTGTTTGTGCTGCAGTCAGCCATGGTGTTCTGCCGAGGAATTAAAGTTGCTCCTGTACAACTAGCCCCACATTGGGCGCCAGAAATGTAACCAATACGTCAATGGCTACGTAGGGTTGGGCTACGTTGAACAGGAAAAACACAAGATGGTTTCTCACGTTGAAATTTCTTTATTCAACTCTTTTCTCGGTTGCTGGCCTGCCTCCTCTCTGGCCCCCCACCGACTTGCTACTGTGATGTGTTTTGGAAGAAAAGGCCCCGACTAAACATCTACCTCTAACTATATACTAAGCAGACACGTGACTACTCGTCACCCAATCTACCTGTGCCTAACGCTATCGCTCTAATACTAACGCTACTACTGCCTACTGCGCTAATCCCGTACCTACTACATCTGCCACCCCCGGCTCTAGTTCTCGATCCCCTCTATAAGTCACGGCGCCCTGTCAGGTCGTAAAAACGGACAGAAAAGGTTTCCCCCACTGTCCGCTGTTACTGATCCCCGCCTACCTATAATTACCTGGCCTCGAATTAGGCTAATTCGTGACGCGTCTCCTGACACTAACCCTGACGCGAACCTTACACTAAACAATTTCATCGTACACTTCTAGAGTGCTACAAACATAAAAATCTTTTGTAAAATAGTTTACCATAACTGTTTGTATGTGACCAGACAAGAAAAATACTATCAATACTATTATTTAGCATACTATCATTTAGCAACTTTTCAAGTTCAAGTGAACCAGTGTATGTATGAACCAGTTTGTTAACAGTTATGTTCTACCTTGAACAAATGTTGATCTTCATGGATGAAGTTAGTGCTACCCCCTTCAAAGTTACCATTCAGGTACAGCATAAATGTTTGCAATGATCGTTCCTGAGCACTGCGTACAAAGTGGCCATCAAAGTGTGGAGCAAAATGGCCTCCAGGCAAATAGCGACACAACCGGAACATCTACAAAGAAATTATGTCAAATTTTTATCATATTTTATATTTAACAGCAACATCAACAACTTCTTTAAATCAAATCTAAAACCATTTTCACAACCATTATAAATGGGTAATTCCCAGTGGGCAATTACATTTAGAATTTAAGTAAGTGCCATAGAAATGAATTCTTCAATCTTTTTTTTTTCAAATTATAGTGTTCTATGGTATTCTGCTATTCTAGGGTATTTGTGAGTCATCCTTCTCTTCCTCAGTTTCTGTCTATAAACAAATAAACCATTCTTTTCTCCACCTCTGTCCACAGCTTGGGAGTTATTCTCAGAGTTTGACTTTTCATCAGCATATTTCTGTCTGAAGAACTGCTTATCTTGAACTTCACAGGATTAGTACCATTCCTCATTATCTCACCACTGATGCAACTAAAACTCTCTGCCTCAAGGATGGAAATATTGTAATTCTCTTTTAGCTGGAATTCCCAAGAATCTTCTTGACAGACTTCAAAGGATCTAGAATAATGCTGTTCGCTTCATCAGACCATCTAGATGTGAACATATATCACCTATCATTTACTCTCTTCACTAGCTGCCAGATTGTATAGCCTACAAACTTTCCATTTGGACTTATTCCACCATTTCTGGCACTGTTCCTTGATGCTTCTCCAAACTCCCTCCTGCATGGCTTCTTCACTCATCTTCTGACACCAAGCTTCTGTGAGTCCCACTAGCCAAGACGAAGATGCATGGACAGAGGTCTTTCTCCTACCAAGCCCCATCAAGTTGGAATGGATAACCCATCAGCCTTTGACTTCAGATTCTTTTATAACTTTTAAGTCTAAACTTAAGGCATATTTTTTTTGTTCGTTTTTTAGAATGACGGTGACCTTGTCCTGACCATAAGCATGTAGAAAGAAAGTGTGCATGAACAAGACACATGTATGAATTTAAAGAAAAAAAGAATCAGATAATTTTTAAAAAATACATACACTGTTGAGTCCCAGGGGTTGCCATGTACCCTGCATAAGAAAAGTAACTCCATGAATATGCTTTTCATGGGGATCTCCACTAATATTGATGACTGGCACCCAGGCTTTGATTCTTTCCCAGAGAAGATTAGCAAGTGCTGGACTATCAAATGTTATCCTGTTTAGATTAAGGAAAAAAAAAACCATGAATACAGGTTGCATTTTTGTTTTTCTTTCTTTCTTTTATTATGCCTGTGCTACTGTCACATAATGCATTCTCTTAATGTGCATGCACATATAGGTATGAACATGTAAATCATTTAGGATAAAATAAATACAGATTAGTTTGTCAAAGCCAAACTTCAAATGCATCAGAAACTGATGTCTGCAGAAAATTTTTAGTCATGAATAGCCACATTTGATCTCTTGCATTGACTAAGATTTTGAGTCAAACTTATTCTTGCACAACATCAATGGAGTGAAATAACAATCATCATCATCATCATCATCATCGAGTACTTTTATCATACAGCATCAAAACCAAAGCAAATTGCATTCTCTCTGAGGACCTAAAATATGGTATAGAAGAGACTTTCACTGTTTAGAAGTACTAATGGAAAACATATGCTGTCCATATGTGACTGTGTAGGTGGTATGTATAGAATACAAGAGCATGATGAAGAGCAGAGGTTTCCAGCAGGAATGTGGACAGACAAAAGACCAGAATATACTGGTAAGGAGCCAGTAAATAATCCATAGCAGAGACAAGAGTTTCTACTAAATTTTTGCTTTGATTGGTAGTCAGCAAAGAGTGTGCAGAAATGCTGTAACATGTCCATATTTGTGAAACACTTGTACTCTTGATGTCCCTTTCCAAAGTTTAAATGATGACAGCTTATGTTCAGCAATAAGGGTATGGCATTATGAATGAAGGAGATTAAACCTACGATGATGCTATCTGCTATGCAACTCTCTCATTGTCAAATTTAATACAACAAAGAAATGTTGGTATAAACACTGAAAGCATGAAGCAGAAAGAAAAACAACCCAGAACATAGCATGTGTATAACAGAAGTACAAACCAACAACAGACACAATGCAGACGACAAGAGACGAAGAACGATCACTCCATATCTTGTGCGGAGTCACTCTCAACATAGCTTCAGTATTCGTGAATTCATTCATAAATTTGGTTACTCCGTTTGTACTCTTGGAGGGAATTCTAACATAACCTAAATGTATTGATAATGAACTTTCAGACTAATAAAAAAATAATACCTATGTTGATAGAACAAAATAGAGTGAGAGGTGAAGAGGACATTGTTTACATCGTGGCCTGCTTACCGCTGTGAACTCCTGTAATCATCCCTAACGCCAGGGATCGCTTCAAATCCAGCCTTTTCACCTTCGGTAATAAAATGACTACACTCTGATGTTGAGAGAAGATTGTGTAATAAAAATCCTTCCTCCTTAAAATCCAGAATGTCACTTTTTGTTACAGTTGTTGATGGATGGAATATGATTTCTGGTAATGCTGGAATGGCTTTAAGTACTCCCTCTTCTAACTTTATTTCTCCATCTTTACCTGCATCACCTTCATACAGACATGATAATTTCGAAGTCATTTTATATCTCTTATATCATGGTTTAGACGGTGTTGTGTATATAATCAATGTGGGATTGGAACATTTAAACATATTTATACCCTCCAAGCCTTGCACAACTTTGTGAAATATCAGGAAACATAACTCTATTGTTACTGGTAGAATTAGTCACAAGTGCATCCGGTCTATCATCTCCGGGTCGTTTTTGCCACTTATAAGGACTTTTATTCGCTGTATTAACCACTCCTGATTAACCGACCTCTAAGGCCAAACGCACATGGTGACAAATAACGCAGTTTCTTGAGGTGGCATCAACCATACCGCTATTGCACGTAAGCTCAGATCGAACCTCTCGTTGCAATGCCCCATCGACCATCATGCAGTTTAAAGAGGGTCGACTTGACCATTTGCAAACTCGACCACTTCAATGCAACGACTCCATCGCTCGATTATAGTTTGTGTGATTTGTGATCGGTGACCGTTAGGGTTAGGGTTAGCATTCATTAACGTTATTCAAGTAACTACCTTTTACGTACATACTGGTAATTTACATATGGCTTATATCGACGTGCATCCTATACGTCTAATACGTTTGCTAAGAAACTATATATAACTTAACATGCGTAATACTTAGGTGTTCTTTTCTCAGAAGTTTCTTTAAAAGACAAAGAAAAGGAAAAGAAGAAAAAAATCCACTAAGGCCGGACCCCCTTCACAACCGTGGGCCCGGTTACATCAGACCCGCCGGTCCCATTCCCCCCTACTTTCGTCAGGCCTCGTGTGATTACTACGACAATATTCTCTTCTTTTTTTTTCACCCCCCCCCCTCCTCTCTTTTTGGTCTTGGTTGGGTTGGATTATTTATTGATGGGAGTGTGTACCAATTGTGAACCTCAGGATTCTTTTTAATTTCTGTGATTTAGATTGGAGGACCTATGAAAGACGTAAAATATAATTACCGACAAAGACCTGCCTGGTTTGTATAGTTCCGTCTTTTGCTTGATCGAAAAACGTGTGTGCACGTACGCATTTCACTTCTGGAATTTATTTTATGGCTTTAGATGCAACTTATTTGTTCAGTTTGCGACGTTAACCTCAATTATAGTCTCACTGGGAGAAGGAGCATAGGATCAGATCGAGCTATATATCTATTAATGATAGATTTTTTTAACATCACCATATAGACATATTATTACTCTAGTTAAAGAAAAGAAGAAAGCAAAAGGCGGACCACGAGGTCAAGCTATATGAATTTTAACTATAACGAGTCCAACATTTAAAATGGTGCACGGCACAATAAGATTCAAGCGGCAGCAAACCAGCGAAGATTATTGTATTTACCAGCTGCATTCTTTTTAAACGATAGTTTGCTCATGAAGGAAAATAACGATCTTCCCGTGTTCTTTCCCAACGTCCTCTTTTAACATCGAATAAGAAAAGACCCTGCAGGTGGTGACTGCGGAAGAAAAGTTCAGTCGTAATGCCAGGGAGTCAGATCTTGTCTCAGTCCACTTTAGTGGATGTGACATTTGTTCTGTCACAGGGATGACCGTCCTGAAAACGCCATCATATGGCGTTTGAACCGCACAGATGTTGCGCTATGACACAATGTGGCGCGCGCGCGAACTATAGGTTAGCAAAGTTAATGAAAAACAGTGGCAATCAAAACTTGGTTCTGACGTGCATTAATTGTGAATGCTTTAGGTCAGCAAAGCACGTGCGCCCTATTTTTTTTTTTTTTTTTTTTTGAAAACTGGTATATCATGTAGCCCAACTATTGATGTTCGCCACTATACTCAGTATGAGAATAATACCTTTTCAGACTCTTTTGTAGCATTGATTTATAAATATATATACATGTTAATTATTAATAAAGATCGCATTTGTGTACTTTTCTTGTTGGTGGTGTCGACGGAGGGAGCAGTTGTAGTAGATTCAGTTTCATAAAGATGATAATCACAATAATTGCCCAATATCTATAAAACACTTATCTAATTGGAAAGAATACTTAATTGCCACCTCAAAGATAAACTGAATTGATTTTTGTTGCATGTTAATCTCTGTGTGTGTGTGCACATGTACGTACGAAATTTAAGTTTTTGCCTCTCAGAGCCAAGCGGTAATGACTTGTACGAGAAAAGCAGGTCTGGGGGATTAATTTGTGTGCATTACGGGGAAATCTGAGTCATATTGAAAAGGGAAAGGGTTAGGTCAATATCGACTTCAGTGATTTAAGATCTTTTGTGGCTTGTCTACAGCTGCTCGAGGGAATCACTGACCCTTTAACCCAGAGAGAGAGAGCTGAATGCCTATATAGTTACCACAATGACATGCTATGTAAAAAGTGCGGGTGAGCATTTGTTTCGCTCTCGGAGCTTCACTTGTTACATTTGTTTCCTGCAATCCCGACATAATACACGTTTGCTTAAAACGCTTCACAAATAAAGTCAGTGCATGGACAAGAGAAACGACTGACAAGAGGCAAAAGGGCGGAATGTTCGCGTACACTAATGCATCTTGCCAACATTCAGATCGTTGAAAAAAATGGAGATAACCTGAAATTCCAGATTAATTTTAACAGTCAATGGCGAGAAGCGTATTATCTGTTAAAAAGTTTGAGGAAGATCTGTTCCGAACATGTTAGAGCAAGTACGCTGCCTTTTCGCTCGAATATGGAATAGACGCCGTCCTCCCCAATCGTGATATTAGGACGCCGGATACCGAGTGGCTTATGGGAAATTGTGACGTCAAATCGTCTGGCTAGGAGAGATGGGAGATGGTGTTGTAAAAAAGGCGTCTATTTCTTCCCTTGCTTCATTATTTCAAGTGCCAGAAAACAAAGCATCACTTTTAGTAAGGTTTTAAGTGCCCATAGGTGATGGCCAAGTACCTGTGTGGCTACTGCCAGCGTGATATTTCAGGCCTACGAATACGGTGTGCGGAATGCACGGAGTTTGACCTTTGTTTACAGGCACGTATGACGTCACATTACTGTCTATTTTGGCGTGATTATACTTTTCCGGCTTGGTGTTTGCATGTATGCATTTCTTAATTGCATTCGATCAGATCAACAAATAAGTATGTTTTGATCTTACTTTTACAGTGCTTTGCATGTGGTGTGGAAAGCGGACCCCACAAGAAGGATCATCAATATCGAGTTGGGGTAAGACCGGCTGATGGATCAGTGTGCATAATCCTGTCTCCCCTCATGAAGCTAGTTGCCCGGCCATTGCATTTCCAGCCAATTGTATCTAGCGATATTCGCGGCTAGCCAATGAGACCGTTGGGAGGTTATAAATAGTCATCAACTCCAAGAGCACGTGGAATTCTTGGTCTTGGGCATTAAAATATATAGTTTTAATGCTCTTTTTTTGTGGCGTTATGCTAACAAATAAAAGTTTATATTATCTTGTGAATAGCTGTCCTGAAGTAAATAAACATAGTTTAATGATCTATAACTATATGGATTTTAGGATATTTATACTATTCAAAAATAGAGGCATATTGTGCTGATAGGGAAATCCAATTTGTGGTAAAGGGCTTTTTGTCTGTCTAGTGTACAGAAAATGAAAATAGGCAAAAAGTACAACATGGAGGGCAGGGCCAGAAGCAGAGGGCACAATTGGCCTACAATGCATTATAATAGTTCTAGCAGGGCTTAGGGAATGTGCACAATGATTACTTAGTAATGTACACCATGGGATCACTCCTGTCCTGTGGTTTTATTATGTCAGCTTGCTTTGATCGGGTAATATAAAGTCATCTGCTCTTGTCAAAGATGCAGATGCATAGAAGCTGTAATAATACATTGCAAGAAGAAAGCGAATTCATTGTATGTTACCGCCTGAAGGGTTTATTTTGGATGAAAGGGCAATGAAACAATTCTTACTGTTATGGAGCAGACTTAGATCCTGGAGGTATTATTTTTTTTAGTTACTTTGCAAGTGTTTAAGGGCAGTTGTAGGAGTGTTTAAGGGCAGTTGCATGTGATTTGTGTGGTATTGAGAAAACATTACAGAAAAGTGAGTGAAAGCAATTGAGCAGAGGTATCAGGTATTATCCCACTGAGCAGAAGGAGTGAGGCATGGAGCTGTTAATGAGCTTCCTTTAATAGATCTGATGAAAGTGACAATTTTTAGGGGCTTTTTCTACATCAGTTAAAATTGTGTCTGGACCTTGTAAAGTCACATTGAATTTGAAGCTTATCTCAGTTTTGCTGCAGCAGATTATTTGAACACAACATCATCTGCTAATCGCTGCCATATCAGATTTGTTCCTGATTTTGTATTTTAAAATCTTTTTAAAAGAAATGCTTACACTTTCATTAGCTAAATTTGACATAAATTGAACATGCATTCTACTACAGTGATCTCTCATGATACAAGCCATAACTATATTATATAAAGTGTCTGAGCAGCTCTTCAGCTCCAGTATTTAGTAGTGCATCTCATTTGATCCACTTTAGCCACTGCTAGCAACAAATGTCAATTTAAAAAAACAAAGAAAGATGGTGCCTGTCCACACTATTTAACCTCCTACAAGAAATTTTTAAAAGAAACTCATAGTTTGTTTGTTTTTGTAATCTCAGTAGGATGTGATATCTTCTTCTCAGTATTATGGATTTCAAATTTTGCGAAAAAAAATTTAAGGAGAAAAACAGAATTATACACCCACTAAAGTATGACTATCCAGATTAGAGAGCAAGGTTTGCTGGGTGATGGTGTTATTTTATTGTGTTAAAGATTTCTGTAAACATAAACATGGATTTTTTTTTTAACTAGTCCCTTATTTTTATAGGTTTTGGGATTTCTGTATTGTGTGGACTGTACAGGTATTGCCTATAATCATAAAAAGACATCAATGCACCACACTTACTTTTTATGGTTAATTCTACAGGAGATAAGTCATTGATTTTACTTTTTAAAAAAGCATTATTTGGTGAAAATGACTAAAGTAATTTGTAAAATTGTGGAATTGGTTTTGCTCCAGCGAGCTCTTGGAGCAGCAGCATTTGACATCCCAGCGCCATGGTGTCTAGCAGAAGAAAACATGCTTCTGGATGCAGTGGAGCAGTATGGTTTCGGAAACTGGTCAGCATTAAAAATTGATTTTTCAGAAAATGCCTGTGGTTTTTCAAATAAAAACTGTTAAAGACCTACCCGGTTGGTCTGAGCAATAAACAGATTCTGGTAGGTAAAGAAAATGTAAATACATTTTATAAATTTCACCCCCATGTCACTTATTTCAACATGTGAATGTCTCTTGTGATGCATAGGGCACTCTGATGATCCTTCACATATGGAATCTGCTTTTGTCCTTGTCGAAATGTAACTGCCACATACAAGCGTGGAGGCACTAGACATGTCCATTGTATCACCACGTGTCTCAACCATCACTAGGCTGTAACTGCTGTCTAGAACTTAATAGCACCTAAAGAGGGACTAACACTTATTTATCAGTCTCAGGCCTCTACTGTTTGGGACCAGACAGCTACTGGTATGATGAAACGTTGAGCACTTTGCAACAGAGCAGGTCTATGCACTTTTTAGTAAGGTTGTTTAACAGTGTGTTCACTTGACTTGTGTAGGAAGCAGAAGTGCAGCACCAACACTATAGCCCTATTCCCATTTATCTTGGAGTACCTCAAAACCCTCTTGCTTTTTTCGGCATTACTGAGTAATATTTTGGAGCAAAGTGGCATTCACATATGACACAGCACTGTTTAAGTGAAGTCAGTCAGCTCTACATACACGAAGTTGATCCTTTATCTTCTTAAAGAGGGAACACATGCACACTTATTCTGATTCTGTCTTCCTATGCATTCAACAGCAATAGTTTCCATATCTGTGCTTGGGCTTTTGAAAGTCGGTATTTTTTTTTTGCAACTTATATCAGCCATGCTGTGGTCAGCCGTAATTTCACCAGTACTGATGTCATACACAGCTTGAGGCCCAAATGGAGATTTGAGCAAGCAAAGAAATCATTTTTATTTGATTTCTCGATATTTTTGTTTCTTCTTGCAGTTTCATGTTCAAAGCATTAGTAAGTGGTACAAAAGGAGGATTTTTTTTTTTTAGCATGATGTGTTACCAATCGGGTATGTCCTTAACTGATATTAGACTGAAGGTGAAAAGAAAAGAAATCATAAATTCATAACTACATGAGAATTAAAGGTTTATTTTTATTACAAATATCATAAATTAGATTTCTGTATTTATAATTTTTTTTGTGCTTACAATTAATAACATTTTCTATTTGCAGGGAGGATGTCTCCAGTCATGTAGAGACACGAACACAGTTAGGTTTGTATTCTTCCAGTACTGTTTTGTTTTTAATTTTTTTTTTAAACTTTTTTCTTGAAAAGTTTATATACTTGCTTTGCTTGCCTTGGCAGGGAAGTGCTTCCACCTAGGGGTGATTTCACACTATGAGGGGAGAAGGAGGGGGGAGGAAACCAGTGTACCCAGAGAAAAACCCTGTGAACAGGTGTTGCATAAAGAAAGTGTCCCAAGACGAGATCTGAACCAAGGGTATCTCTCTGCAGTGGTGACAAGCAAGTGTTTTCACTGTTACACTATCAGGAGAGGGGGTGGGGGTTATATTGTTTTATATCAAGCTAGCAACTAAGGCTATATCACAGCAAGGCAGCCAGCTCTATAAACAGATGCCGCATGCAAAAAACAGCATGCCTGAGACAAAAGCTGAACCCAGGACAGCCAACCCTCACTGTATTGGTGACAGGCGCTAACCATTGTGCCACTGTACTTCCTTACACTACCAGGAACCCCTTATGTGGTTGCCAATTTAGTTATTAAACTTGGCAAACATATTGTGTCATAAGATTAAGCGTCATTATTAGGAGTTGATTTATCTAACATTTTTATTTATTTTGTAAACTTTAAGATTGGATATAAAAGATGCATCTTCTCATCTCAGTAAAAATGCAAGGGTAGTTGGAGGGCAATTCATGACAGTAAATGTTATTTTAATTCAATTTTTAACGTTGTAAGAGGCAGTTGTTTGAAGCAGCTGGATACTAGTGAACTCTCTGACATTTGAATTTATTTTATAAATTTTCAGAATGCGAAGAGCATTATGTGAAGTTTTACATTCAGGGAAACATTGGGAAAGGTAAGCATTCAGACACTGCTGTACCAGTCGTGATAGGATTTATGTGTTATATCATTTTTTTTCCATTAACTTGTTCCTCTCTCATTTATTTATTTACTAAAATGAATAAAGGGGATATAAGTAAACATCTTCAGGCATACTGCAAAGACAGCTTTTTAAAGCATGTTTTCAATGCTTAGTTTTATTTTCTTTCAGCGACTTTTCCATCGGACACTGGAAGCAAGATTACAGACCACACCACACCAGCAGGAGGTACTTCTGTTTTGAATGTCTTCTCTTTATCTCTTGGTTCTTATACATAAAATAGGATTATATAATTAACTTAGTTTTAATAGCTTTGTCACCAGGAGGTCAGTATGAAATGCAAAGAACTGTTTAACAGCTAAATCATCAAGGCTACAAATAGTAGGAGAGCTGGGATCATTTATTAACTTATTCAATATGGGTATATTGACTTCATTTAGCTGTGAAGATGTTTGTGTTTGTGGGTGCGAACTATGTAGGAAGAGTTAATTAGATATATTCTTATCTGTGCATAGTGATGTTTACAAGCTTATATCATCAAAATAGAAAGTTATTTATTAATATTTCATCGTAAGCCCAATCAGATGAAGAAACAGAAGTCTAGCACAGTCTCGCCCTTTTCTATATTCGCCACTTACCCACAACTAAATTCTGTAATTGTGCACTGAAAACGCACCTCTTAAATATTACTCCTAACAACAGTCCACACATTGCTAGACCTTTGTCACATCCTTTTCCTTTCTGCTTATTGATACTTCCCTAATAATTTTCCTTTTATTTACTCTGTCCTTGTTACTTGGTTCCTCTTTGCATTTTCAGTATTTGTCTTTTAATCGTCATCAATGCTGTTGTTTATCCTTCCATCGTTAATGTATTGTTTGTTTGTTCTTCTGTCTCATTCTTGTTCTTAACCATGTTCTATGTAAATGTATGAGCCATACAAATATTGGGTTTATTATTATTCATCAAATTGAATCTGAAAAGTGCAACATTTTTTGCTTATCAAGTCAAAATCTTTTCTTGAACTTCACATGTTAAGCAGTTTCTCACCTTATTGGGGGAACTTTTCCCTTCACCCCCACAAGAGGCAGACAAAGATTATTTAGTTAAGATTGACCAAGAAGAACATTATTAACTAAGGTATTTGCACATGTAAGAGTAAATTCTAGTGTATATATGTGTATGTATATCTACACATTTACTTAGATAGACCAAGATAAATTAAGAACCATTATTAACTAAAATGTGTTTTGTACATTTAAGTGTATATAGTATGTTTGTGTCTGTATTTATATGTATATATGAGAGAGAAAAGATAGGAAGATATATATATAAAATTATTTTGACTGCAGGACCATTATCACCAAGCATTACTATGCCCCTTCCACCGTTAGATCTGCCACCACAAGAACAGCAAGAGCTAGGGTACATGCCCCATCGAGATGATTTTGAGCGGGTAAGTGCAGATGACAGAAACAGATTTTATACTATATCTGGATACCTAGACCTAGTAGTGGTGAAAGAAGTTACAAATTTTAAGCATGTGTAAATGTTGTGAACGACAAGGCGTCATCTGAAACTGAATGACAATAAGACAGCAGTGTTGTAATATGGCTCCAAAGTTAGGTATGGGCTGATTGGTATCAACATTGTGCAAGCGTGAGATGCCGTCATCACTTTCATCAACTTTGTATGTGATTTTGGACTTCTTGATGCAGCGTTTTCCATGTCTATGCATGCAAATACAGTCATCGGGAACTGTGATTACCTTCTGCACAGTCTTGGGAAACTTCATCCCATTGTGCATCACTTATCAGTGCATCACACACTATGGCTGTCAAAACTCTGTGACCAGAGTAGATTACTGCAATAGATTATTGTGGGGTGTTCCTGCTACACACATTGACAGACTTCACAAGATTTAAAAGACTACAACCAGCATCATTACCCATAGAAAAGCATCTGAACCTATCACACTTGTTCTGCAATCATGTCACTTTAGTGGTTTCTAATTTGGAAGCATTGTAAGATCATATCACATTCTTGCTTGTACATGAGAAAACCAGCTCTAGAGTAATCTTGGTTCGTTCAGTCCATTTATAAGACAGTTCACTATCTCTGCTTAGCCTTTGTCACGAAGGTTGGTCTGGTGGCTTAGCTCCAATACAGTGAGGGTTGGCTGTCCTGGGTTCAGCTTTCTCGTCTCAGGCACGCTGTTTTTTCTCTGCATGTGGCATGTGTTTATAGCGCTTGCTGCCTTGCTGTGGTATTGCCTTAGCTCCTGGCTCGGCATAAAACACTAACCCCCCTGTCTCAGACACTTGTGTACGCATAGATGCCTGGACATTTGTGTGTTATTTTACCTCAGAAAAACAAGACAATGAACTCTGCCTCTTTGCAGGCATGTATGCATTTAATTATATTAACTAAATTTATGCTACAGTAACTATTAAGAATACCTAATAAATGAAGAAAATGAAATAAGCTGGCTTCAGCAGTGTACTATATATACTCCAGTCAGAGGATTTGAAATACTTCAGACTTCCTGGGATACAGTTTAAGCTAGTTTTACATAAAACTGTATTATTTTATCCATTTAGTTACAATACAGAACACTAGATAGTTGCTTTTTTTAACAGGACTGTAGCAGGGATAGACAAAATATACATGTTTCTTATATGAGTGGGATAGCCATGCAAGGGAATTGTACTGCTTGTGGAAGGAATGGACTTGCAGACAAAATGTAGCAGTTGGGGAGAAGAATATCCAGCACCTAACTCTGGTCGAGGCTCACAAAATCCTGCTACCACCCCTTCACATCAAACTAGGTTAGACGAAGAACTTCGTGAATGCCATGGACCAGACTTCACCAGTTTTCCAATATATGCATGAAGAATTCCCTCAACTCAATGAGGGAAAGATTAAAGAGGGAGTTTTTGTGGGTTCTCAGATTGGAGAGCTCTTAAAAAGTGACTGATTCAACAACTTGCCACATGGTGATTCCAAACCAGCATGGAATGCTTTTCACCTAGTGTCTACAAACTTTTTCAGGATTGTTAGGGCAGAAAACTACAAGGAACTAGTAGAAGACATGCTGATGCAGTATCAGAAACTTGGCTGCAATAAGTCTCTAAAGATCTAATTTTCTTTCATTACCATCTGGATTTCTTTCCTGACAACTGTGGTATGGTTAGTGATTAACAGGGTGAACATTTTCATCAAAATATTGCAACAATGGAAAAAACGACTACCAGGAAAAAATTGTCCATACCATGTTGGCTGACTACTGCTGGACACTTCACAGAGATGCTTCCGAACAGCTGTCGAAGAGACAGGAAAAGAAACCAAAACGTAGTCTATGACGTGATTTTTTTTCAGGTATTAACCATAGGTCAGTTACTGTTAGTATGCATTTCGTGATGTACACAATAATAATTACAGATTACAAAAAACTAGAATCAGTTTTGCATTATAATTGTCATATTTGTGTTGAGCACCTAAAAATTTATAAGAAATTTCTTGTTTTATTTCAGTAATATGACTTTTGTAAAACTTGTTGACCAGTGTGATCAAAGAATGTATATTCCACAAACTATCTAAAAAAAAAAACCCACTAACGCCTCTACTAGGGTACAAACATTAAAACACATCAGCACTGCCTCTTGGGGACGAGCAACCACACACTCTTCTTTTACAGCCGCCTCTTGGGGAACAGGCGTTATACACACAACTTGGCTCTGCCTCTTAGGGACAAGCAACTGCACCCTCTTCTTTTTGTCTTGCTTCATTTGGTTAGCAAATTTTCACCTTTGATGTTAGTGGCTCCTAGCTGGTTACTAGGGCCAAATTCTCCAAATCATATTCTCTAATCCAAAT
Source organism: Pomacea canaliculata (assembly GCF_003073045.1). Lineage (NCBI taxonomy): Eukaryota > Metazoa > Mollusca > Gastropoda > Architaenioglossa > Ampullariidae > Pomacea > Pomacea canaliculata. The sequence continues at coordinate 13,191,657 of NC_037597.1, forward strand.
ACTCCATGGCATCTGGCAGGCCCATCACTCCATGGCATTAGCCAGGACCAAACACTTAAAGGTATAGTACAGGCTGTAACAGCAGTGATAAGCTGTGTGACATCAGTGAGGGAGAGGAAGTGTCGGTCATTGTTAGGATTTGAACTCAAGTGATCGGTGGTGTGTCGTTAGTTGGATTAGTCATATATATTAGTGATAACAATCAATATGGCTATGAGCAATGCCCAACCATATCATTGCATTAGCTCAAACTGGGATCTAGTTGACGTCATTAGAGGACGAGGCTTTGTTGAAGCAAACAAAAGAGTCCCGTGTAATTTCTCTTATTAAACACAACATCCTATAAAACATTCAACTTTTTCCATATGAACAGACATGAAAATAGATAAGATTCAAACTGACCCTTCACTTTATGAACAGTTTTATTTTGCCTTTACAATCCCTATAAGGCCCATCTCCTGACCCCATAGACCGCGTGCATTGGCAGTTACAACAAAAACAAATTACTAATAAATATCTATATATTTAAAAAAATACAGGAAAAATTCAACTTATGCAAACAAATCCTTGATACAAAAATAAGAACACTGCACCTTTCTAGGAAGATGCAGCCTCCACTCCTCTACTTAAGTCTCTCCATTTGCCATGGTTTCTTGGGAAGTGAAGCACTGGTCAGTAATTATACTGTTTTCCCATATCTCTTCCCCTGTCTAAAAAAAACCCCTAATGCTTGTTTCAACAGGTGTGGCACAGCCACTCATGATGTGCTAGCTATTTAACCTCATGTCACCCCTCTGTGACATTATCACAATCCCAGTTTTTTCCTCCTAGTCCACCAGGCACAGCGTAAAACACCAATTTTCCCCCCCCCCCCTAGTCCAGCAGGCACCAAAAAGAAAAGCAGTTGGTGCCTAGGACATTCTAGGATGCAATTTTTGTGCTGTGGAGCCTCTTCTTAATGCAGAGTGTGCGACGATCTTCCTCAAACAGCTGTTTATCAGCTAAACCATCAGCCCCACCATCACTGCCCTTATTTCCTGATGGTGCCCCCTTTACCCATTTACAGTCTGTCCTGTCATTCTGGCTGTTTATCAGTTGTTTCTTCTGTGCACTGAGCATCTTTGTGATGGATACCTGCATGTTATAAGAATGCATCTTCATTATCATCATAGCCAAGGATAGTATGATAATAACAAGTTTGATAAATAGCTCAGAACTGTTTGTCCTCATATATTACTAAAAATATATATGATAGTGAAGATCTACTATGTGTTATATATTTTGTTATTTTTTTCAGGAGTACGATAATCAAGCTGAGACCCTTGTCAGTGGTCTTGCAATTAGTGCTGATGATGATGATTTAGATTTGAGTAAGTTCTCGTTTGGTCTCATTCTACTATGTGAGAATATGTGTAAGCATCTGTATTTTTTTTGTTTTTTTTTTTCGAGCCATTATTTTTAGGTTTGCAGAGTATGCATTATGGTCAGATGGGTAATCTGTAGGTGTCTTCCATTAGATCACTTGCTATTCAGAATTACACTTTAATCAGTGAAATAAGAGTGTGGAGAATTTTGTTATGCTTATTAAAATGTATCATCTCTTTGTGTGCAACAAGTGCAACAATCATTTACATTGTCTGAATCTACTTATATTCCAGTTATTTTTTTAAATCTAAGAATATCATTGTTTTTTTTTAACCTGTGGCATAATACCTCAGTGCATTCTTTTAAAGCTTCATCCATGCAGTTTTTATTTTGCAGATGTGAAACTGTCATGTGTGAGCAAATATCGTGTAAGATTACGTGAACGTGAGCGCAGAAAACGAATAGCCCGCTCTCATTCTCTTATTTCCACAAGTCTCATTCCGAACAAAAATGCCAAGACACCAAATCCCAAGAGAAAGTTTGCCAAAGAAGAAAGGTGAGCATGTTTATTTGCATCTCCAAAACGCATTTTGCTAAAAAAAATAGTATTTTATATCTCTGCAAAAGAATTTTAACACTTAAACACAGTTTAATATGCTAAAGACATTTAAGGCAGTAATGGCTCTTTTAGATAATGAGTTTTACAGTGGAAAAACTAAGTATAACCAAAACTGTTTTGTGGTCTGCCTTATCACCAGGGAGATTCTAGAGAAGATGAAGGTTCACACACAGTTTCAAACCAGTGCAGAGCTTGAGCGTCTGCAAGAGACATTGCTCAGTAAGTTACAACAACTCTGCTAGTCTACATCTGTTGTTATTTGAGCATTTTCTTTCCAGAGTTATACTGGCAGTAAATATAAAATTGATTAAATTAGAACATAAAACAGAAACTCATGACATCTTTTTCTTTTTGGAGGGGAGAGGCATAGTGTGGTTGTGAGGAGTAAGTGTTTGATGCTCAGTTAAAATGATCATACAGTAAACTGATTAAAGAGAGATGCTTTAAGTTTTACCACATCAGTAACATAAAATCATGCATGATTAGTAGTTTGTACTATTTTACAGAGGAAAAAGAGCACAAAACCAAGATCAAAGAAATGTCGGAGTTACGGAAACAGGGTGTCACCCTTTTAAGTGGTAATGTTCCTTTATAACTTCTTTAGTAATCTGTATTATGTTTATTATGTTGCTTACATGTTATTTTGAGCTTCATGTTTGTTCATTCAAAAACTTTCAGTTGTGGCAGTTGCTCATTATAGATAACCTAAAATTAAACAAAGGAAATTCTTCAGGACAGTCATGGATCAGCATGTTTACACTACAGAATGGTTTAAACAGGACATCAGAAGTACTATAGGAGTGTTTTTAACTGAATAGTAGATCATAGAAGATAGCACACAGTTGCTGAAATGAGCATTTAGAGACTGGGACAAAAAGAGGTTTTTCTTTCTCAGTTCCTTTCTTTACCAATATTTGAATCTGAGTGCAATGAAATCGTGTTACTTCTGTCAACACAGAAAATGGTTTTTATTTCTTTACACCTGTTGTCTGGAATAATCATTTAAGTGAACTTAAGCACATCATTCAGTATTACAGTACACTAGGGTTTAGGGGTTTTTATATACCATTTTCATTACATTTAAATCAAGGAAAAGAAAAAACATTATTAGTGGGATGTAATGCTGCAGCATTTTATTTGGATTCTGATGAGACAAAAGTAGATTCAGCTTTCTGAAACAAAAGTTATAGTGTTGTTTTACAAGTTAAATCTCTGGTCTAGGGAACAAGCAGGGTTTTTTTTTTCCTGTTTGGTCACTAGTGGTATGATTTCCTGCAGATGTAGAGGATTATGAAGAGGAGAAATACAAGAGGGAGAAACGGAAGGAGAATAGGAAAAAGATGGTGAGTTTGCTGTTCACTTCCTGCTTGCTTAGACCACAAAACAGTAAGTTATCTCAAGGTTTTACTCTTTATGCCTCTTGACGCCCCATTGGCATTGGGATATTTCTTGTCCTGATAAAAATTGCACTTTATCCTGGTAGTTTGTCTCACTTGTTACGGACTGAAAAGTACGTCTTTAGTTCTTAACTACCATGCATCTCTAAGGCTCAAGCAGAATTCTTACCCATCCTCCAGTCTTCAAGGTGGCTGAGAAAATAGTCCATCATAAAGATATTAAATGTTCTCATCAGTTTATTATGTCAAAGAGGGTTCGCTCAAATGCTGTCTACTTCTTCAGAAAAAGGAAACGGCCACTTTTGAAAGAGTTTGTTGGTGGTTTTGTTTGAGTTGTCTTCTTTTTTTTTTATATATATATATACTGATTTTATGTGCATTGTACTTTTTGGATGTATGTGCATTCATTTTTTTGTGCATGCATAAATATTTGTGTGTGCATGCACATATTTGTGCCTGTATGTATCTGCTTGTTACTATTTGTTTGCGTTTTGCTGTTTTCTTTGCATAAACTGCAGCATATTTTGTTTAAATGTGGTTATATTTTAGTGCTTACATCTAAATGTTTTTGAAAAGATTCAAAATTAAGTGTGAAAAACCTTGATATAAATTGCTATGCTTACTAATGAGTTCAGTGTATTTTTGATATTTTGCCCAGTGGCTTCAAAGTTAATGTAGATTACATAGCGAAGGAACTAGAGAATTTGGGTTTAATAAGTGATATAATTTAAAATCTGACAGAAAACAATGGTCACTTATCGACCATGGTTAATAGCTGGACCTGGTGAGTTAATATGCATGTACATGCCAGTACATGTAGCATGGGCAATCAGATGTATATTTATGGGTTATTATAGTGGCTATATCTCACAATTACAGAAGCACCTACTCAAACTTTACTGCTTGGAAAAAAAAATGAACACAAAATTTAGGCTGATTTTTTTTTTTTTTTGCTATGCATTTGGTGTTTTGTGTCTTGTTAAAGTATTAACTTACATGATTAATTTGTTTACGCTGTTCTTATCTTTTGAAACTAGAGATTGTTATCTTCAGATACACTCTACTACTCTTTATACATGCAGAATTTAGTAATAATGTGATGGAGAGCATAACCTTTTTTTTGGTTGTTGTAACTCACTGCTTTATGAAAATGATAGGATGGAGGATTTTATGTGCCAACAATTTTAAGATATTAGATTTTTAACAGTTATTTTGTATCACTATAATTTTGCCTTATCCATCTTTAATCTTTTTAAACAAGTGTAAGTTTAACTGATAGGTATTATTTCAAAGATATTTCTTAGGAGGTTGTTTGGACAGTGAACCAAATCTGCTGAGCTGCTTTGATGCATTAGTTAATAGTGACTGATGAATGTCTTTGAATGTCACAAGCAATCTGATTTGCATTTAAGAGTCTGCTGCTCTTGCTGTGGCTTCTAATTTTATTTATTTTTATTTTATTTGTACAGAGCACTTTGCAGACGCCAAAGCGGAATTCATCAGTTTCCAAGAAAGCAGAGTAGGTCTTTCTGTACCCTTTCCAATTCACATATATTTTATCCTTTCCCTTAGATAAATAAGTATCTTGCATACATTTAACCAAAATCGATAGATGGTGATGGTAGAAATTTTAAATCTAAGAATAAATTGTTATATAAACTCTGTGGCAGACAAGAGTAATGGACAGTGTAGTGGGATTAACTGTATCTTTTCTGTGTTTTTTTGGGTTTTTTTAAAATTCAAGGCTTATATTTATAAATGACCAGAGAGAATTGTTCTAACTTGTGGAAGTCAATTATTTTTATTGCAAAAGAATAGTATCAGATGACAGGTCCTTTTTATTTTGAAAACTATTTTCTTAATAATTTCCATTTCTTTTATTCATATTGTTTTTTTACAGGGGAAAGGTGGAAAAGTTAGATATACTCATCGACGACGACGGTAAATTATAGATTTCACTTCTTTTTATATACTCCCATTTTTAACATAATTTTAAATGCTTTACATTTGTATGTTCATTCAAATAATTATATTCTTTTTATATTATTTTAATCATCTTGGATCAGTAATGTTATGTTCAATCATTTAATTGTGTTCTCTTAGTTTTATCAGCATTTTAAAAGCTTCATATTTGTTTAGTTTAGTCCGTGTTACTCAACACTTCGCCAGGGAACCCAGTTTTGGGCAGCCTCCTTCAGTTGGGCCCATGTGGTTTTGACGTCCTTTGCCTCGCTTTCTGCTGATCTTTTCCAAGCCTGCTTTGGTCTCCCAACTCTCCTCTTCCCCTGAGGATTCCAGTCAAGTGCCTGCTTGGCAATGGTGTCAGCTGATTTGCACAGGCTGTGTCCTATCCACCCCTATTTGCGCTTTTTTGATATCTTGACTAGTAGCATTCTGGTTGGTTCTTTTCCACAGGCTGTTGGAGATCTTTTTAGGCCATCTTATTCCCAGAATATGGCGTAGGTGTATCCACACTTATTTAAACAAAAACAATGTATTTGCCAGACACATTGAGATCGATTATGTTGTTATTCTAATTGTGTTTTTGAATCTTATTCTGATTGAGAACTTTGATATTGGTCCAGTGACAGAAATGTTTATTATTTGCGTAGACACAAAAGATGACGAGGAGGCAGAGGCTGAGGATAGCAAGGAGATGGCCAGCATGCCTGGCTATGAAATGTTATCTGAGAGGGAAAAAAGGGTAAGTTAAATGGAACAGGTTTTTTAATATTTAGGAGAAGTGTGAAACAAAGGCAGCTGGGAATTATAAGTCAAAGGAAGACTTTGAAGCATGGTTCAAATCTAAGCAAAATAGAGGTCAGCAGCTTGGATTTTCACAAAAAAGATTTAAACCTCTCAGCAGCACCTCAATTTAGTAGACATATTTGAATTTTATGCAGTTGTGGCTTTTTTGGTGCTGTGAAAATCCACGAGGAAATAAGTAACTGGTGCCAAAGAGACATTTATATAGTCATTTGTGACATTGTGTTTGGCCTCTTTTATATAGACATGGTGACATCACAGGTTTGGCCTCCTATGTAGACATTAGGGACATCACAGGTTTGACTTTTTTTGTGCATGATGCTGTATCTCAAGAATGGAAGGGTGTTTTTCACCCAGATTTAAAAATGTTTTGGACTGAGATCTTCCCATTGATTACAAAAGACGTTTTGTGCTTTTGCTCTTTCTTTCTTTTCGACACCAAAAGCATTGTAAAGCCTTTCCTTAACTTTGGAAAACAATGTGAATTCCTTCAAGTTTTTTATTTTCATAGTCAGTTTACACAATTAACTAAGAAAAGAATATTATGCTTGTTAACTTTTTTGGTACTTGTCTGCTATATTTAATTATTGTGTCTTTATCAGCTGTTGATTGACAAATGTTTTAATTTTGTGGATGTGGACTTATTTTTGCCAGTAGTCTAACCTCTTTTTAAATCTGTCTATTTGCCCTCTCACAAAAATTCCTTTAAGAAAATGATGGAACAATATGTTCCTAGAAATGTTAGCTAGTTTAACAAATGCTACCCAGCTTAGCTTAATTATGTTGGTTTCAGTTGAGGTTGAGCAGATACAGATTTTTAAATTGCACTGAAAACTGCAGCAACCATCCAGGTTTTATCACTTGATAATATGCATAATTCTTATATTTTGTTAAAATTATTATTAAATAATAACAGCTAGACAGGTTCAGTGCTTCATGCTGAGATTTACTTTTTGTTATTCCAGCTGTGCAATTCCATTAGAATGATTCCTGCAAACTACATCACTATAAAAACCTGTATCATCAAAGTGAGTATTTCTTAGCTAATGTCTAACAAGTTGATTACTCTATAGTTAGAAAAGGGGTGTAATGAGAAAGCACATTATAACTTGGTAGTTTGAACATCATCAAATATTTTTAGAAGGCCAAAACCATGGAGAAGTGATATGATTCCATATCTCTGTATGGTTAGATTCCCGGTTTTGAAAAGTACACTTTGTTTAACTAACTAAAAGGTGATAGGAGTCAGCTGGTGTGATTTTTTTTTTTGAGTACTTGTGTCTTTGTATATGCACACACAGATGAACACACAAGCATAACTGGTGTATTTCACAGAAACAAGTCTTCTGCACAAAGGAACATTTAATCTACATCATATAGGCATTGTTTAAGATTTATCAATTAAGAGAGTGGGTATTTATCACGGGTGTCTGCTTTTACTGGTGCTTTATACCTGGTTTGGGTTTACAGCCTGCCACAACTTTCTGCTTAAAACCATTGTTTTGTGTACATGTAGGGTGGCTGATTCTCAGCATGAGAGAGGAAAAATTGACTGTTAATCAAGTCCTTGGTATTCAGTGCCCATTTTTTTAGCTTCTCAGCAAATGACAGTAGATGATTCTGACATCTCCGGGTTCCTTCCAGTCTTGCTGTCAAGCAGCCAGTTTGGCAGATAAACATACTGGGCCGAATATGTGACTATGGTCATCATGCAGCTTTTGGTCATTGCATAACACATTAGCGGTCAAGATTTTGCATGAATTCGCCTGTGTCAATCAATCAAGATAAGAAACAAACTGATTGAATTGAAATGTATTAACGGTTAATTCTTCTTTAAACTTAAATAATTTTCAACCTTTACAGTACTTTCAAGCTTTCTGACCTTGAGACTAAGTTAAGGATGTCTAAGGCTTAATTTAGACATTATTTATGAAATCATTAAAGTTGCAGTGCTTTTACTTAAATCTAAATTATGTAATTTCAAAATTAATTTCTTTATGCACAGGATTACCTTCAGCGAAGGCAAGGTTTACCAGTCAAAATCAGATACCCTAGTGGTATGGATAAAACTCACAGACGCAAAATAATGAGTTTCCTCTCAGACAATGGCTGGATTGGTGTAGCATAAGTGTGTGAAGATGTGTATAGAGTGTGCAAGACCAGCTGCATGCTGATATGTGTGATCTCTCAAATTCAGAGATTTTAATCCCAGATATCACCTTCTTAAAAGGTGTTTGGACATTTACTGGAAATCAGGACTGCCCAGTTGCATCTTGCCCTCGTCAGTTATCAGAAAGGTATTGTGATATTTCATTTGGCATGATATTCAGATGACCTGAAAAGTGCATCATATGAATATTAACAAAATCCTTCAGTTAAAAATTGTTTGGTTGATTTCCAGAGATAGCGATCTGTTACAAGTGCAGATAAGAGAACAGTTATGTTTGGTTGATTGTGATGTAGGCAAATATAGTATTGATATGTGAAATGTAAGCTTATCTGTCACAAAATACCTCTTTGATGTGAAGGCAGCGATTTTAAAACTCCCACTCTCTGACCAATCTGTTGATCTGTCTCACTAGCCCCCTTGTGTCTGAATATTTGCCAATATCACTTCTGCCTTCTTGTTATTTAGTATTCGTCTATGCCTATTATTTACACTTTGGCAACTCATTGGGCTTAAAAGATGAAAGATTGCTTTTAAACAAGTTTTTAAATAAAACTGTGATTGTTTTAAAGTCTTAGAACTCTAGAAGGTTAAAATGTTTACGTGAAATCTGTGTTATTAAGCATTGCCATTAGGCAAGGGGAGCTTGTTTGACTCCATTGGAAAAGTGTTTAGGGGATGGGGCATTTTGAGAATCATCTGTACTAATAAACTACCCAGTATATTTTTGCTTTTGGCTCCATAGTACATTTTCCATTTATTGTATTCACCTTACTCAGGAATTATGCAATGGTACAATTGCAAATGATCAGTAATAATACAATGAGAAATGGTATTTAGTGGTATTATCATTTGCCTCTGTAAAGGTTGTGGATCAGACTGCCTTAGTATATGCTAACGTTTTAGTTAGCTAGACAGTAAATGATTACCTGCTGTTTGATATTAGTGTTGTCAGTGAGAAATATTTAATTGTGATTGTCAGTAGTTTTCCAAGTAGAATTCAGACAGTTTTTGGCAAAAATGATTTTTTAAATCATTTTTTCACAGAAACAAATAGAGCGTTAAGGAACTCTTCTTTATTGACAGCCCTAACGTTAAATTGTATCACAGTCTTCCTGAAATACTTTAAATCATGTTAGAACAAATGCCTTTGGGGGAAGGTTTTTTTTTTTGACAAATAGTTGCATTCATCTCTCAACATCCATCATTTTTCTTGTCCTCTAGTGGAAAATTTCAGTGCAATTTGTAGTAGTTGTTTTATGTTCAATATAACAAAATCCCTTCCATAAAAATTAAACTGCCAGTTTGTTATTTTAAATCACGTTACTTTTGTGAAAATGTTGGGGCTTGTCATTCGCAGACTGTGCTTTCTGAGTCAGCTTTCATGCAAGCTGAAAGCAGCAGTTGGCTTAAAGTAGTCAGATTAGTGAATCAAAAAATAATTAGAAAAGCTTTGGTTTACTAAATATGGTTTAGTAGAAACTTGTACAGTGAACATGATAACATATGTTTACCCTTTTTGCAAATCTTTGAAGGGTTGATGGCCAGGAATGATTAATAGGTCACCTCCATCAGATGTGCATGCAAGTTTAAAAAATTTACAGATTTAACCAAAAAAATTAAAGTTGTTGGTAAGACTTTTCCTCCATGCAGTGTTAATGTTGCCCTTCGAAACCAAGCTTCTCAGAATACATGGAATCCAAAAAGAAACACGAATGCAGTGTGTTCTCAAGGGTGCTCTGCATCAAGTACCCAATCTCTATACTGGGCCAGCAAGAGCCTGCAATTGCAAATACAGGCAGTCCTCAACTTACGAAGCTGTTCCGTTCCTACGTCGCATCGTAAACTGAATTTTTGCTGTAAGTCGGAACATACGTACATACTGTACGTAAATAACTTACTGTAAACACTTACCCTATCCTAACACCTATCCTAACACAGTAATTATGAAAAACACATATAAAATACGTTTAATAATGAAATACGAAATTTGCGTTACGAAGTCTACAACGCAAAACCACTTAAGTCAAAACAAGGCTTTATCCAGTAAATGGGAGATGTGTTGTAACCATGAAACATCATAACTCGTGGCTGACATAACCCGAGGACTGCCTGTAGTAACTTGGTCACCTGACGACAGGTGTAAAATGTCACATCTTGCATTCCCCACCTCTTTCCCTTGGTTAGAAGAACAACTTCAGGCTTGAAATAGAAGGTAATGATTCAACATGAGTAATACCTTTCATAAAAGGTGAATACTTTTCAAGTTCTTCATTGCCCAGTGGAAAACATTAAACAATGATTATAAGATGTAGGTAGGATGAGACACATTACCAAAGCAAAGCAAAAAAAAAAAAGAAAGAAAGAAAGGTGATATTCCGTTATGCAAGAAGTTTTAATTCTTAACTCTAAGCTAAGCCACTTGATTGTAATGCCCACATCTAAACAGATGAATATGCATTGACATACAACTTGATGCAGGTAGTGTTCCGAACCTGATGTTTCAAAGCATCTAGATTGTGTTAAGTTTGTACTTGTTCCTTGGTGTGTGCTTCTCCACCAGATTGGTCAGTTCCTTATCAACTTTGTATTTAAGCTTTGTTAAAGACGTCTGTGTTATTGTCTTTCTCCCCAGTCCTTGTCATCTGTAGTAGGCGAGGATTCATTGACATGCTTTGCGTAATTATGGTTGTTTACAACATAAGATCCTATGCAAATAACTGTTACAGGCTGTAGAAAATTAAACCAAATTTAAGATATATTTTTGTTTGGGGGAAAAAATCAGTATTTCCATGAGATTAGAGGACTTATTTATTATTATTTAAATATCTTCCACATTTCTTCTTGTCTTTAGATCTTGTGAAAATAGCTGTTGCTTTTAGTTTGTTTATAATAATGGGAAAGGGGTTTTTGCATGTTTTATTTGCTATGTTAAAGGTTAAATGTTATGAAGATAATAATCACTGTATATCAGAATAGGAGGTATTTCTGACAAGTTTAAGATGAAACGAAATTAAGCTTGTTGTTCATCAGCAAAATGTCAGTAATTTGCATTACAGATGCATGAGTCATATATTCAATTCATTATTCACTACAAAACTGGTGTTTCTGTTTTCGTTACATTAGCATTTCTCAACATCATTTGCAGGCAGAATTTAAAAACCCTTTGGTATGTATAGAAATGCTTAGTTTTCAGATGAGATCACACTAATGATATATCATACAAATAATTTAAGTGCCCAGAATTTAAAGTAACATGTAAACACCAGCAGTCATTTGTGCTAAAGGAAAATTAAGTTACTAGTTTTAACAGTAAAAGCAGTTTGTTGAAACAGATTATAGAATTATCAGATCCCCTTGAATTTCAGTGAGACCAAAGTTCACTGAATTATTACAAAGATATTGCAAATATTATGCCTGGCAAAAATATCTTAAAAGTGACCACTAATTTGAGCAAAGCTAGCTCATTTTTTGTGGGATATGCATAATCTGTGTTAATATTTTTGTGAATTTAGAAGCTTGAGGGATATTTAAAATTCAGTGGATCAAGACAATAGATATTTAACACAACCTTCAGATTAACTGCTGTCTTGTGAGATCCCTAGAAGTTTTTAATTTCAGTGTTTAGTCAGCTGGATCTAAATAATTTTTAGAACAAGTTAAAAAAAATGAGCATTAATAATACTAAAACCCTGAAGCATTCTTTGATTATTTATAAACAGTACAAATTTTCATTTGCATCATGTTATGTCAGCACTATTCTGCAACTTTTTTATGTTCGGTTTTTCATTGCCTTGTCAGAAAAGGAAGCTTACCAGAAAATTCATTATAAATGTTTGCTGTTTCATTTTAAAATAACTGTATTTATGGATTACGTGGCTGTCCTTTTGCATGGAAGGCTGATGAGGCAGCTGCTGTACAGGACTTTGTGTGTGTCTGAGTGAGAGAGAGAGAGGTCTGAATAGATGTGTGTGACAGGCGTTTGTGAGAGAGGTCTGAATATGTATGTGGCAGAAGTGTGTGAGAGAAGGGGGATGACAGGCAATGTGCGGACATATATGGATGGTGCACATGCTTTGAATACCAACGCAAGTTTTCAACATGACCAATAAAATTCTTTATTGTTAAAAATGTGTTTGTTATTAATCACGTTTTACCTTTATATTAGACATTATATTGAATTAGTATTGCATTTGATTTTGTAGGCAGTCAAAATCAAGACAAGAGTAAAACTATTGTGTAAGTGAGAAGAGAAACGTTTCCCCACCTCTCTCTCTCTCTCATACCTGTAAGGTCATGATTTCGGAAAAAAGGACTGATTTGATGACAGCAGTTTACGCCGATAAACCTGATGATATACTCTGAGCACGATTTAATAGACAGAAACAAAAACCGCTAGTGACGACAGTTTATTTTATTCTTCGTGACAATCAGTACAAACAGGACACTGATACTTGCAAACGAAAAATTTCAAGAAATTTGAGACACCAAATATTCAAATTTATTACACATTAAGCAGAAAAAGTAATGCTAGTTTAACTTTCCATTCATCGCAACTTTAAGAAGAAAACGAAAAAAAAAGGTAATTCTAAGCGTAGTACATCTGATATATGTGGACAAAATAATTCCAGGCAAAGATTTAAGAAACGTTTCCCTGAAGCACTTAAGCAAGAACAGATTTTGCCTCTAGCCACCGCTGAAAGGAGCTAAAGCGCAAGCATCAGGGTTCAAGTCTTATCCAATCTTGCGAAAGTCTGTATCGTCCAGCCACAAAACCCCTCCCACCTCCCCAGTTTAGAGAAAATGTTGTATTAAAGCTTTAAAAAAAGAGCTACAAGTTTATCAAGTACGGGTTAGGATGCCGATTCATTTCTCAATTGATAACGGCCTGGAAAAAAAAAACTACAGCCACGTGAATGAGACGTTATCGTCTCTTTTCTCAATTTCACTAACATCATCAAGCCAATTTGTTTCGTTATCGACAAATTTTTTTTTTTTTTTTTCGGTCGTAACGAGAAGCTCACGTGGAGTCACCAGAAGTACATTTAATGGGTGCATTGCAATGCACTCGTATAACCTTTTCTAGTCACTACACTTTAGGAGCACAACTATGAATGGAAGAGAGATATAAACGCTTATCAAACTCATCCAAGGCCCGAGTAAATTTCTAGTAATTCAATTGCTGGCTCAAAAACTATGGCTGTTCACAATAACAATCGTATTATAGTCCAAAACAAGCATTTCAAATTTATTATCACGTCTTCCTATGCCATTTTCCCCCGAATGTGCAAAAGATCAAAGACAATAGTTGCAGAAATAACAACAATATCAAAGGCACAACAGGTGTTTAACCCTCGAACGGACCGGCCGTGTCGAGGATCTGACACCATTCGGATGCAACTGCATGGCAACCAGCTCAAGAGAGTACACTTAAAAGTTCCTGGTAAGCAAGACAATGATATCAATCTGAGCATGTAAACCTGACAACAAGACAAAGAACTAGCAGTAACAGTAATGGGTAAAAATGGTAAAAGCCCTTTATTATACAGGAACGAATTTTCATTAATTTAGTATTACTTAAATGGCAGAACTCCAGGATGCCAGAATCATGGCTAATAAAGGAAATAAAACACCATATAAATGCCAGAAATTAACATGGGTTTTATTATACCATCCTGGAAGTTTTGTATCATAATCATTTTATGATAAAAAATTATGAAATATAAGGCAGATTTATGTAAGTATTTAAACATTTGAAAAACTAACTACAACATTGGTAGCCAGCCCATAAAAATTCTTGTATGTTATTTGTGGTCTCTGTTACAGAAAACACTGAAGAAACATAGGAAAAACTTTAAGCACTAACCAGTGGAATGTACGAGCTCACATGAACCATTTTCAGAAAAAAATCTCACGAACTGTTATGTTAGGCAGCACAACAAATAGAATCTCTACTGCTTCACATAAGCCAGAGTATGTATGCAAATAAGGACAAAACATGCCACAATGGAGGTAAATGCGATAAACCAACTGTTAGATGACGTCATACAACTGTCCTGCAGCAACGTCAGAGTATAAAAAGCATAAACTTAAAACCAAATCCAGCGAAATTTGTTGTAGCATCTCAAGCTGTATTAAACCAATGTCGGATCATGAAGGGTTTTTTTCTCCCCTTCAAATGCCAATTGTTCACCTGTTTCCACTTCATATGCATGCAAGTATAAACCGTACAAGGAATCGACCAGCAGCAGAGCCTGGCAAACACCAGGCACAGGGGTATGAGGGCAAGAGGGTACTACTGAAGGGATACCACTCGCTCTCATAGAGTAGTCATGGCAACGCTGTCACGCCTGTGGCGCCCAGGCAAACGATGTTCGGCTTGACGATGATGTACATAACAGAAGTAGAAACATCAGGCAGACATACTGTAAGAGAGAGACAGAGATGACGACGATTGGCCGAATACAGCGGCGCCTCAGGTTGTCGATGAGGTGGCAGTTAGTTGATCTGGCATCAAGAAGAAACCCGGCCCGCAGGTACATGAAGGGGACGGCTGGAGACAGAGGCTGCCTGCAGCCTAGTGCATCCACGGCCGTCCACAGATGGCAATATGCCATACACTTGATTGCTGTAAGCTTGCTCGCAGCCAAGCGTGCTTACACTACGGCCTACTGGGTTTCTTCAGACAGAAGCAACGTGCCTGAAACACACACATGCAGGACACGAATAAGTTAACCGAAAAGTAAATGAAATGCAAGTGAAAGTCTACAGGAAAAATTGGACATCGCGGTCAAAACCAACATTTTTCACTGTTCCCTCCCACACTGATTTGACTTTTTAACGCACATTACTGGATTTAAATATGTTTACAAGAATAAGAAGTAAACTGTGAATGCACACGTGCGTGTGAGTACGTATTTTTTAAACTGTTTTTGAACTTAACAATTTATATATATATACTCTCAAAAGATGCTTTTTTCCTCTTCACCTCCCGCTACCCCACAACCTCCCATATCCCAGATTATCCTTTTTATGGAGCATATGTATACATAAACTGTCATAAAACAGCGATTCAGGTTTTGGATGGTAAGAAAATGGCGCGAGTTGAGTGCTAATACTGGGTCCGTGCGTAAAATCTGGTTGCTTACCACTGGTAGGCACAAGCGACGAGAAAAGGCTATCGAGTTGATACAACTCATCCTCTTCGCTGAGCCCAGGCACTTCCCGGGAACTGTAGCTATGAGGGTAGCGGCCGCCACCGGGCAGACAGCTGAGAGCGAGGCCAGCCTGCTCTTGCTCTTCTTGACCCTGTGCGGCCGAACTTCGATCTTGCTTGCAGCGTGAGTTGTGCAGCTGCCCGAGTGATGGTTGTAGGAGTAGATTGAGAGATTCGCCTGCGAGGTCTTCCGCATCATTCTCCTCATCACCGGACATGTCGCTGCTGGCATCGCTGGGGACGTCAGTGGTGGACATCGGACTGAAGTCTTCCGGCGGTCTTTCGAGACAGGCAGAGTGTAGCAGATAGTTACCCAGGTGACCTGCACCGCAGGGTGGTCCAGTCTGCTGAAGGCTGTCCGAATATTCTTTAACGCAATGAACCAGTGCAACGCCTCCTTCGGCTGATGTCCCTCCTACGCTGTTGCTATGGGATGACGTGATCAGCACGTCACTGAGGTCAAGCTGGGTCGCATTCATGTCGCTGGAGAAGAAGCTCAGCAGTTCTTCAAGTTCTGCCGCATCCATGTCATTCTGCTGGAATGGCTTGACATTCTTCTGGCGACTTTGAGACTCTCGCCTTGGAAACAAGGAGTCAGTAGACGGTTGGTGTTCAAACTGTGTAACTGCTTGCAAATGCTCCTGTTTGACTGAAGGCGTTGCTGTCGATTTGGTATTCTTGATATTGAAGGCCTGGCGTTCCCGTTTGTCCTCAAAAAGCGAAGCGTGCATGCTAATTAGCCTCTTCTCAGGGGCGTCGAGCGTGTCGAAGAATGACTCGATGTCGAAAGAAGTCATGAGAGGAAGTTCTCGCTGAATGCATGCATTGCGACGGGTTTGCACCTCTTCCTTCACCTTTCTGACAGCCAAGTCTGGCGTGGCCAACGTACGTAGCACTGCAGGTGACGCAGGGTTAGCAGCGTTGGCAGTAGCAGGACTGGTGGAGGTCTCAGCATGGCTTAGGGAGGCCAGTTTCTCTAGCTTCTGCAGAATGGCAGCAGACGTGGTGGCTGCATGGTAGTTCACGATTTCCGATTTGACCTGGTTCGTGATTCCAGGAATGTGTGGTTCTGGTGAAGAAGCCGGGGATGGATCCGGAGTAAGGTAAGACTCTGGCAAAGATACCCCATTACTTTCGGGTACAACCTGTTCGGTCATGGTACAAGCACCCGACGTGGAAAGTGGCGGGGAGATGGCCTGAGGGCATGAGTTTGATGCTGGGCCCAGAAAAGATTTGACTTTGTGCTGATGCATGGAGGTGGGCAAAGCGTGAACCACACGGTAATGAGCTTGTGAAAGCACCTGGGTGGAATCTGACCAGTTAAAATGACCGCTGTTCGCTCCTCCTTCGAGAAACGAGGAAGCAGAATTGGGTGAGTGCATCGCCTCTCCAGTGGCGGCAAACTCAAATCCGTGTCCTCCGTTACCGCCTTCGTTGTGTTCGTTCCACGCTAGCTTGGGCACCTTGGCCGGTCGACAGGGGCCTTGGATCTTGCGCTTTAGCATCATTTTCAGCTTCTCAGTCTGTCCATGACTGGCCACTGTTCCTTGCGTGGCAGCCACTTGATACCCTGTACTGCGGTCAGGGACAGAAGGGTAGGTACAGGCCGGTGGGGTAGGGTGCTGCTGTCCACCTCCATAATACGACACGGCAGGTGTCTGATAGTTGCTGCTAGAACTTGGAGGCGTGCTACTACAGGTGGCGGGTATCCAGCGCGTCCCATGTTCAGTCTGGGGGTGGTGGTGGCCAGGGGTTTGAGCAGTAGGCAGACCGGCTGCCCACATGTCGCCCGAGCGAGGTGGGTAAAGAGTGAACATGTGACTTTGAACTTTTATCTGGAACGCCTCTTCTTCGCTGTAGATAAATCAGAAATATAGGGTATCATAAAGCAATGTTTGGAAATGCAAACTAGCCTTTAATACTCGACTAGAAAAATTTTAATAATAATAAAAAAAAGTTAAATTTCAGTAACAATACTAATTCCATGTCTCTGATACAATAAACTAAAGGAATAAATTTATTTTGATTCGGCCAACGACGCCGGTGCAGGTAGGGCTTTAATACCTGAAATGACTTTCCACGGAGACCTACCTAATAACTTGGTTGATGCAAACAATGACAGGTTCGTCACTCTGGCTTGATGCCGTGGCCTGACGAACATGCATGACGATGTTGACCCAGAACACATTACCATCTGCATTGAGCATGCGTACTGTGATCATACATCCCATCTCGTGACTGGACCGGATGACTGCACACACATTCAATGTCAAACATTCTGAAAAATCGAGTGCAGTGACAATATACCGTGTGAGTGTGTGTATTAAGAGAGATGGGGAAGAGAGAAAGTCTTTGTGCTTGTGTCTAGCACAAATAAGGAATATTACATCGAACTACTTTACTTAAGACACGAAAAACCCATGGATTCTGATTTGGTGGCTTTTTAAATCGTATAACCGAAGGCATTCTTACATTATTAAATCATAAACGCCCACCTGATTTTTGTAACCTGTCTTTTATAACCTAGTTCGACATTTCCCGGGAAATATCACCCCCTCTCATACAAATCCCTGCAATCTCCCTCAGCTTCCTAAGTACTTTAACTGATAATAAACGGATCATCCAAAACAGCGGAAAAAGCTCCATCGGAACTGGCGGCAACAGAACCGGTACCGATGTTTCCTAGGCATCAAGAGGTGAAAATAACTCGGGCCGCCAACCAGGAAGGGCAGTAAATACAGAAGCAGACGATTCTGACCACGCAGCCTACAGTCACGAACAGAGATGATATCCGAACCGAGCCTCATAGGAGTTAAACAAACACTGTCTCATGTTGTCTTGAAGCACCCGACACTTTGGTTTGCGACATTAATAACCCCCTGAGGACCACGAGTTATCCGGTTGCGATCGCAGGAACTTTTGACGCTCCCCCCACCTCAACCACCCCATGTGTTACCCTCCCTCCCCACACACACACCTCCCTCCGTTGTGAAGCGACAGAATATGATACACTCTTGCGCGTGCTGCTTTTCTACCGGGTCCTACTCATCGGCTTTGACTAGTAACATGGAACATGGTGACATTGCTGGGAACGGAAGCTTTCATTTTTCTCGTCTGCATCGCCACCACACACGCACGCACGCATGCACTTAAAGGCACCAGCCTGAACTTCTCAAAATCTGACGTCGCGAAAAATATTTTAAAACAGAAATGTAGCTATCGAGAAATAAAACCGCTAGCACTTTAATCTTTTTTAAAAAATTAATTCGTTTGTGATTAATAATTTATCGTTTGCTTCCCACAGTGTGGGTGTGCAATCGCGCCCAGCTTCTTTCGTTTCTGGTTGCACATTATGTAGGTTGATATGTAGCCGCATGAATAAAGGAGCACTATGTAATGCCAACAAGCCTCACGCTTATTCCCGAATGGTGAAAAGCATAAAAGGATGTTCTACAGCCGGGCATTTTCGGTAGACTTAGTGGGGTTATTGCACTGCTGCATTACTTTTTTTTTTAAAATTAAACTAATAAAACTTAAACAAAGCGCGCCTGTAATGACGAACGCTAATATCACCAAGATGCCAACCTTCTGAGAAAATAAGACTTACGAAGGATGTGTTTCTCGCGGGCGTTATGAATGTCCTCTGGATGCAGCATGGAGTACCAAGATTTTCTGCAAATCTCCTCTGTGGAGCATCCAAGGTGGTATTCGGCTCTGCAAAAGGAATGCGAAACGTCAAATACAATCGTCATTTGTAAACAAATATATTATCAAGTGTATAAATAAGTCCCTTTCTCAAATAATAGCCAAAAATGCGATTTCCAATAATGAGTGAGTGTATAACTTTCCAGGAGAAAGAAGGAAGACTGTGTGTTTTGTCAGTGTTTTTCATACTTTTCTACAAAATGTGTGCTTTTGTTTTCCTATGCGATGTGAGGGTGATGTGTGCTTTTGTATGGACCTTCGTGACAAGTACAGTAACTCTGGCGTTGATGTCAACAAAGGTTTTCTCCCCTTGATCTTTAAAATCTGTGCTTAGTATTTAGTCAGATAAAATTTTTTAAAATAATTGATTAAATGACCAATAAACGAAAATTAAAAAAATAATTCTGACATCAACAAAAACAAAAAAATAATAAATTCTATGCAAGAAGACTTTTAAAATGTGAAGTGAAACAGCAATGTAGATAATAAACAGATCGAAGCAACTAAAACAAGTTCAGAGGTCAAGACGATTGGATGCCAGACTAAACTTACGTTTTTGTGACCTCCAGAAAAGTCATGTCAAGCTGGTGCACGGTCTTGAAGACCATGGTGTTGCTCTGCACCAGGTTCTCCTTCATCTCTGGTGTGATGAGAGGAGAGCAGGTCGCCATGAAGACATATTTCTGCTGTTGTTGCTGTTGCTGCTGGTCGCTGCTGTCAGTGTCGGGGTCCGAAAGTGGAATGAAGTGACCCCGCACATGTATAACCTGATCGAACAGTAAGAGAACAATCTCACTGACATGTTTTTTTTTTAGCCCAGCATGATTACCAAGCCTCCGAAACAAAAGTGAAAAGTCTCTCAAACACCATCCTCTCATGTTATAATAATAATAAAAATGTGTAAGTCAAGTTAAATATTGAAGGAATGAAAAATTCCAAAAGATGCTGTAACTTTTTAGTATGGTGCATTTGTTCCTCCATGGATAATAGCAGACAGGGGTTTCAACATCTGTCTTTATGGTAATGCTGCTTTAATTCAGATTTTGGACTTTCTTGTTCAAACGATTATTATCGCCACGCGTGTCCTCAAGCGAAGGAGGGGGAAGTTTACATGATGCAAAACCTTCCCACGGTTTTGTAGTATCTGTTTAGATTCCTATTGTGTGTTAGCAGCCTTCGGGGTTTGTTTTCTTTTCTTGCGAGAAGCCTGCAAACTACGGCACGTGTTCGGTGGACCTGGATCTTGCACTGTCAATCCCGTTTGATTCTGCTCCCACCCTCATTTCTTTAAATGTGGAGTAGTCCTATGGCAGCTCATGATCCGAAATCATTTCATGACGACAAAAACCGTTCTCCCTCTCTCAAATGGCCAATCCGCATCAACACCGTTCCTAACCGTGCGTGCTAAGAATTTTTGTACAAAATGACATCTTTGTGAAGAATTAATTGTATGGCAGAGATTTCCGGATTTGATTTTGAAATTTCATTGGAAGGCCGAAAAGTCGCCGTGACAGAGACAGGAACAGCAAAGAAGGGGGGAACGGCATGCTGCAGAATCTGAAAGGCAAATATCTCCTGCCTCTAGCGATGCTGAAGATTCTTCACGCAGTGCAAAAAGGGTTAATTAAGGTTGGCCGGGTTCTGCTAGCTGTTCCACTCTATTGTATTAGAATTCAAAGCCGGGACAATTATTCTTTGTTCGCAAAGCCCATCACACAAGGGAGAGAACAGATACAATGTAACGAGCGGCAGAGAAACTCCAGGTCCAATTCCAAAGTGAAGACAAACGAACTCTTTAAAAAAACAAAAAACAACCACGACCCAGGTCAGAGCACCCTTCACACTCACAAAAATACATTTAGGCAGCGGCTGTCAATAAGAGACTGTTTATCCGCAGTTTACCTCCCTTGCTCTACACAGGTGTACTTTAACCATCATGTGTGAGATGTGTTTGCGCGTGTGCGCGCTCTTTTGTGTGAACGAGAGAAAGAGCGAAAGAGAGACAGAGCAATGAGTCAGACTCGTCTGGCTTTTCGCCAGTCATTAAAATTCTGTCCGCCTTTTTATCTCCACCATGGAGCATTAAAACAGATGTCACCGACTTCTGCCGTCTTCATGTGTGACATTACAAATTCATGAGCCATTGTCTCTGTAAAAACAAGTACTAAAATATAGGCAACACTGAGTTTTTACTGTTGCATATGTTTCTACCTGTAAATCTCCGTAAATGGTTTCTCTGTCACAGCTTGACAAGACTAGATCTTCCCCTTAACAGGATATAGGAGGGACTGTTGTTTCCAAAACTTTGGGGTATGTTATTCTGCTACAATACCCACCCGTTTCTTTTATCCTTTTTTCACTCCAAGAGGCACACTTTTTTTCAAAGGATGAAATAAATCGTGTAACAGCAAAGCTCTCTCTTGCACTGGTTTATTATTTAAAGTATCTTATTTGAATGAACGCTGACATGTAGAATAAGTACAACGGAAAGAAAACGTGATATAGCAATGAAATTAATCAGGCATCACGTGCTTATTTTCACTCTTAAGCAAAGAACGAAGACAGAAAGAATTGCACACAAGTGAAAGCACCAGCCTAATTAGACTGACTTAGATAATTCGAAAAGGCAGATTTGTTGGTTTGTGATAGGCAGTGCCTAGTGTGGACGAGTTTCCACTGAGTGACCTACACAGAGGCTGACTCACTGAAAGGAGGGAATCGTTGACAGTAGACTTTTTGGAGGCTCTTATTGCTGTTTGTGAAGGGCAACAGCGTATGGCAGCAGTGTAGAGAGAGGACACACCTACAGTTGACATACATGGCTTGCTTTTTTATTATTATTTAGGCTTAACATGTGTGTTGTGCGTGCGAGGGTCCACTCGTACCTCTTAGCTGCACACATAGATTGTGCACTGACTGGTGGGAATGGATTTATATATAAAATATTTAAAAAAGATTAAGGAACTACTTGGGTATTCTAAAGAATTTTCATGAGAACATTACATAGACAATACTTACTTTCCTCAAGACCAAAAGAGTGTCAATGACATGACAAGTGAAAGCTAATTGATAATAAACTTTTGCAATACAAAATCTCTCCAGACATACCTGATTTTACTGCGTCTAAAAAGTTTATTCAATGAGACATGTGTACTATGTCACCATCACTAACGGCATTAACGAAGCAGTTTTATGAGCGTTCCTTTTTATTCACTATCCATTTGTTTTTAAAACCCACTGTTTCATTTCATAGGTCTAAGACAAGTGTTTCGTTTTTTTCATGCATGTTTGCACACTGAAAGACAAGCATCCCTTTCAGAGCTGCACACTGCACCTTCTGAAGTCGAATCTCTTATTTCGGCAGTTTTGTTTTAAAAGTTGTGTGTTAAACGTTCCGAAGACTGATAAGCTTGCAATAAGGGTTACACCAAGACTGAGGCATCGGATCTCACTCACCTTAACGTCTCCAAAGCCTGACTGGCGCTTGAGAGTGCGAGACATGTTCATGCGACAGAAGAAGGCCACGTCCCGCGTGACATCCAAGTCCGCCCCGCCTTGCAGCAGCTGTGCCTGCACAGTGCCGTGATCGCGCTTGTCCACTATGTCGTACAGACTGTCGCCTTGAGTCTTCATGTCCACCTGAACAGGTACACCAAGCACATCTGGACAATTGCCTCTTATTCCTAAAGCAAACATGGCGGTGTTAGTCCGCTAATATATCTTTATAACAAGCAGAAATTACCCACTCTGCAACCATTTTCTTTAACTCTATTACAGTTAATATACTGGGTATATTGGTAAGATTTTTTTTCACTTTCTTGTTTCAATATCAAATAAGTGAAAATCAACTATTAAACAGATAAGTTATTCCGGAATAGGTAGACGTACGCGTTTTCAAAATTCCATCTTAAAATAAGACATTTTCATGTTTAATACATCATTGAATTAAAGTACACTTTAATCTAAAGCAAACATCGCCAACTTTCGGACAACTGCTCAGATAAAATGGACCAAAAAGGGGGAAAATGACAGGATATGAAAAAGTTGCTGAAAAAATATTTCAGCCTGGAGAAGAAAGATGACCTGCTTTGATGCTTGTACAATTATATAGTTAGGGCTACAGGCGGTCAAAAAAAAAAACCATGGCAAACAGCGATGAAAAATACGTCCTCACGAATTTTGCTTCTAAACGTGCGTGCTATAAACAATTTGGGGCAGAAAAAAATACTTGGGGCCGTTTCCCGATAGACGGAGTGCCCGAAATGTTAGAACAATTACGTGATGCTGGAACACAAAGGTTTCTAAGGGTGTTAATAACCGCTAGCTGCCGCCATCAGGCGGATGGGTGACAGCAGCAAATGTCAGCCGTAACCAGATCGTACGAGACCCAACACTGCGCTCGCCTGAAAGGCTTTCGTTGTTAGAATAAAACCGGTTTTGTGTGCGTTAACGGTGCAAGCGCTCTCTCTCTCTGTCTCTCTAGTTCTCCCCCTCCCCCGATTCCCTTTCGTTTTATTTCAGATTAGTTCTAGGCCTATAGTGCGGAGGCCATGAAAACGCACTGTTACATTGTGCCTGATTTTTATTGTGTATCTACACATTTCTTTCTTCTCTTGACTGTAGCACTGCACTTTAAGGCAAAACAAAAGAAAGATTGCGACTACCCACAGTTACTAAGCCAGTAAATTCTGTTAGCGTGAGCTGTGCATTATCTAGGCCACGCATCTCCCGCCCCTGCAGCAGAGCAGCTTTCAAAGCAGCGATGAAAAACTTTTTTTTTTTAAATTGCGGGACTACTTTTCATGGCGCAGGCTCCTGCACTGTAGTTATAGGGTGCTGCGAAGTGATAATACAAGTAAATAAAAATTAATGCAGCCCAGCGTACCATCGAGTGTCCCAGGTAGTCTGTGACATTTTCCGAAATGTAAACCAACTTCCCCTCTCGAGTGGTTATCAACAAAAATCCCGTCAGCGCCTGCAACAAGAGACAGAAGACGTTAAAGAAGAAACAGAACAAGGTAGAGGTTACTATAAATTTGACAGATGAACAGTGGCATGGAAGAAGAATTAGGATGCTATTTTCTGGAAGAGTTGTGCAGGTAAAGACAATCTATTCAGTATACTAGTACAAACACCTGCCGTTAATATTTACCTACGTTACCTCATATCAGCATATTAGAAGCAGGAATATGCAGAGAACAAGACTTAAGTCTGAGGAAGGATAGAGGAAGACGCACTACAACTACTAGTAAAATATCCTACTGCGAAATCAGAAATATCATATAGTGGACACATCATAGCTTTACAGGGAGCCACAGTCATATGTCATCATTATCACATACACAATGTTCACATCCGGCTTCTGTCTGAATTCTACCAAGTCATTCAAACAGCATTTTTTAAAAACAGTACTTAAGTATGTTTTCTTTTTATAATCTTGTAAGAAACCCCCTTCTATGTATATCAAGTCTCGCATTGTTCTCCGTTTCGCCCGTTTAACGCCATCGATAGCTCGGGACCATAATATATATATAAGGATGTTATTCAGCTGACCCTTGAGGACTACAGGACTTACGGACACACTCTCTCTCTCCTCCATCTCAGGACATGTGTATACGTGCCAGTGTCCAGGTCCTGAATGGTTTTGATTTTTGAATTATAATCAAGGGTCAAATCTTATTAAGTATAATTTTTTAGAATATGGCAAACCCACACCGACTTCGAAAGGAAAATGCCATCTTTGTATTGAAGATGCACTATGACTAAACCTTGAAAGTACTCATGACTCATAAGCAGACCTATCTGGTGACCTACTTTCGAGTGTTGTGATGTACAAACAGCGACTCACGTCCGCTCGAACACGCGCGTCTGATCTCGTGATTCCGAGAAGTTTGGGTTCAAACCCACGCAATCCACATACACACTACGCGTGTTTGCGAGAGACAGTGTGCTTGCGACAGGGGAATGAGATAAAACTAAACCAAACGTGTAATTTTTGAAGCTTTGTGTATTTCTGGTAAGCTTGATATCCCATAACCCCGTATCCTCTAATAACTTTGATGATTCCCAGAAAACTAACCTCTCCTAGCTCAAGTCTTTCCACGGATAAATAAGCGTCTTATCACCAATGATGTACAAAAGAAACTTCCATAAAGCATGGAGCTAGCGTGTATATCCTGTTACGGTGTGTCTTGCACAATTCACCTTGCTGCTCATTCATGGGCGGCGCTGGCGGACAAATGCATTAACACACGGCGTCAACTGCTCACGCCGTGCTGACGTCAGACGAAGCGTTGGGAAAACCGTCAGACAAAACCGCTTTGTCGCTTTTTGCGCAACACAGGTGTTCGTCTTTATGGGGCATTATTTGCGCGTGCAGGAGTGTGTGTGATTGTCTCTGAGAACTGTTGGTTAAAACCACAAAACACAGGTGAGAACTCGAGCATCATTTAAAAACAAAGAAAGTTTCTGTTACTTGGACAATGTGTTCAAACACCAACCTTAACCATTGTCACCTGTACAGAGAGTTTATTACCAATGTTGTGAAGAAAGAAGATGGCTAAAAGGGGAAATATCTGAGGCTGAATTTCCTAAGGAAAAAATCTTTAATTGTTAAGCACTCGGGTTTAAGTTGCAGCATTACATTACACTAATTCTTAGGTTGAATAAAATTTAGGTAGAAATAGAACAAAATTAGAATCTCTCCCGCTCCCTCTCTCAGTCTCTATCCCTTCATTTCTTTCGACCGCAGGTCTATGAATAAACAGTAACGCAATGCCCTGTCACAGTAAATCACCCCATTATATTTTCTGAACAGGATAAATCTCGGTGAAGGCGACAGCAGGGAGCCCGATCGTAATACACCAAACAGACTGTAGCAGGCACCAAGATTTAAATACACGTGTCGGGTGGGTCGGGCGGAGGGTCTGGGGTATCTGTCTTCTAATCGTCAGTCTTGTAATATCTCAGTTCTGTTTCCTCGTGTGTGTTGGTGGGAAGGTGTGGGGGAAAGTTGTTGTTCAAGATGTTGTAAACGTGGGGAATAACTGGGAACCTAGAAGGTGTGAAGGCCTTTTCGAGCACAAAGCTGCATATTAGAGTGCTTTGCCAGTTATACCTAGGAAAGCGAAAGAGGTTGCGATCGAGTTACTAGCCTGACCACCTGCAACAAAAACGTGATTTTATCTTGTTCGAAATATTTTCCTCACAGCTTCTCATACAGGTTGAAGAGGATGTGGGAGAAAAAAAATCGTCAGCAGCGAATTTAGACGGGAAAATGAATAAACTTTTCCTGCAGCCGGTCAGATGTTATTGTTAAACCACAATTTCCATCTCACGGTGCAACACTGCGACTGAAGCCTTACATGCTGCGCATGCGCCGGAGGCAGTGGAAAGCACTGTGACCCGTGTACAGGAGGACACAAGATGCCTGGGAGGAGAGTGTTGGGGGATTAATCTACTGGACAAACGTCAGAGGGTAATCGCTCAAACCTGTGACCGTAATTTAAATGTATCCCGACTAACACGTGAACAACATTTGAACGTTTTGCAAAATGGCCAAACGTTAACAGGCTGGAAGACTGTTGGTGGAATGGTGCGGCTTCCCTGTATACACAAGGAAGGACTCGTATGGAAAGCTACGCAAGTCCTGTATTTACTCTTCAGGAGGGTTTATCTACAATGTGCGTGCGTGTGTGTGAGTGAGAGAGAGAGAGCAAGGTATGAGAGAAGCAAGAAAGCCACACCTGACGGATATGGCGACAGGGCTAGTTGCAAATGTTAAAGGTAGTAGTTTAAAACGCTGTTTCCTCCTTAGTCCTAACCCCTTCCTTTTTCACTGTTTCAAAATTCTCGTCACCTTCTCTCTTTAATTTCCTCGGTTGACACCCCTCGAGGCCAGTCGAGCAAACTGTGACGTCAAATTGCTGTTAAATTTAGATCCGCTGCCATGGCGAGCGCCCTCTCCCTACCTTTGCGAGGGCTAAAAGTCATCCCCCACCCTCACCCCACCCTACCCCCATCCTCCAAGCCTTCTACCCTTTCCCTTCCCGTCAGTCTTATTCGTCACCTGCTCAGTTCCCATGTCCTCACCCCTTCCAGGCTAGTACATAGCGGTAACGGCTGCAATAACATTTTATGCCCAAGCCGTTCTCAGGTGCAAAAGCCTGTCCTCACAGCATGCTTATTCATGCATAAATAAGATCTGTTATCCTCCCATCCTACTTAAAAAGGCTCGTTTGGCATTAACTGCGCGTATTATTTCTCCCAACTGTGCATAGTTTACTGTTAGTAGGTGCGTTTGTGTTTCTTAATTATTTTCTTTAGTTTTATTACCAGGAACGACTTTGATAAGACATACAAAAAGGCAGGAGATATATGCTGAAAAACAATAATTATTTTTGCCTTTGCTTTGTTTCCTCTACTTTCACTATTTCTGTACCTAATCGAAACAAACTAGTTACTATATCAGATATTTATCAAAGATGATAATCCCATGTGTATTGTTCTTTCAAATGTATGAACACAAAAACCTTTAAATAATGTCCTGCAACATTTTCCTGGTCAAATACAATACATGGCGAAAAGAGCAGGATGAAGAGCGCGTGTAAGGACAAACCAGTTGGACAAGACCCGAACATGATTTACAAGACAAGTGATTTACTGTCTGATTAGTTTAGAGTTCATGTCCGAGTTCCGCTCCCTATCTCTGTCGGTCTCTGTTGGCGGAGTGTGGATACAGTAAAGACAGTGTGTGTGGAAGAGATGGAGAGAGGTGGGCTTGGGGAGATCCTCTCACCTGAAAAAAGTCACAAGTGTTTGGGATGTCTTTGTTGGTAGCAGCAGATCTGAAAACTGGAAAAAAAATACATGTTTGTGATATCAATATTTCATCGTGACAGAAATAATAAGGCATGACTGCAATAGCAAATACTAGGGTGTTGCGATATGGCAAGAGATCGAGAAGCTAACACAACATAAAATCGAGCTTATCACAGTTCGCACAAAGAGTCTGACCATTCGATCTGGTTATTATCACTATATCAAAGCCTCGAGCAAGTTGGCTTTATATCAATCTGTACAGCTTTTATCATCTGGTTGCAATGAGTTTTCCTCCACCCCCATCCCAGCTCCACCCCGTCTGTCACCCAGCAAAAGATAATAATCTGGCTAGCTCGAGTTGCAATCATATATTAATTGTTGCTCTTTCTATTGCTCGTCCATAAAATATATCTGCTATCAACTTCAACCGGAAAATGTTTAACAGCATTGAGCATTCTGAAAAGTAATAATCAATCCCATCATATATAAGCAACAGTTGCTCGGGAACTTGAAAGGAACTTATCATTGTATTCTCTGTGGAAACGGTTTTAGTCCTTTTTTTTCTTTCTTTTTCTTCCTATGATACGTTGTTGACCCATTTTATTCAGAGAAAGAGAAGCAATGAGATGACGAGGAAGAAAAAAAAACTCAAAGATGATATTATCAAATAATTCATAAATACATAAACAATGTAGTTAAAATATCCTATCCAATGTTAACAAAGCTAACAGCTAAAGCTGTTTTGTAAGCAGTGTAAACATTAACAAGTAGGGTTTATGTAATGTAAAAATGTTTCTTTTGAGACAAAACCACACTGCCTGTTCTGGGTACAGAAACCTATATACCTGTTTATATACAATACTAGCCCGGGTGGGTTCATTTTTACACTGTGTCTTGTGATGTTATTGCCATCGTTTGTCTTTTTTTTTTTTTTTCTTGAGTCAGGCTTATTAATGCGAGACGTCAGACTAGGGAAATATTGAAACACCTGTACTCATGATGGCCGACAGGTTGAAAAGCTCCTGTTTGTCAACGAGGGCACAAACATTTTTAGTGAAAGGACTGAGCTGGGGGAGATTAAAAAAAAAATACTGTACTAGCTCTCTCGCTCACTTGATCTCTCATTCCTTCAACGCTCTCTCTCTCTACATAACTGCCACTTGCTCGCTCCACCTCTCTCTAACTGGTATCGTCTTGAATTACAATGTTGCTCCCGTACAATGTAGCAGAGGTACAGGTACACTGTAGTTTGTTTTCCTTTGCCCCAAAGCAACACTGCTTAGTTTTTTTTTATTAATTTGTATAGAGATGTTTTGCTAGAAGAAGTATACAAGACGATGTTGTCGTATGTACACCTACGTTTCTGCAAGACGTTGCATTTCCTGATGTAGACGCAAGACAGCGACATTATCTGCAACTGCGAAAGCCGCTGACGGGCGGACTCAGCCAGAGGAAGGAGGTCTCTCATGGTGGCTATCTCAGCATTTATTTGATCCCGCCGCTGCTTGGATGCTCCTTTGTTGGATCTGCAACAAAATGTCTCCTGCTTTACATCGTCTTCTCTTCCCTACACACAAAGGGCGGTTTTATGGCGCATAAAATCTCTCACTCCTCTGTTTTATTCAAACGGCGTCCTACTTATCTTCTTTAATGTGGCCACAAACTATTTTATTCTTGCTGTCTCCTGTGGGGATATGAAGCATCTACCGGTGGATATGAAGCAGTCTCAAATGTCACCGGGTATGTCTTTTTTAGGTGAAATTTGAAGAAAGCACCTGAGCAGCACCGCCCTTTGGTTACAAAAGGTGGCTCAATTTTTTTTTTTGATACACATAAATTTAAGTACAATACCCTTTTCACGCGAATTGTGCACATCTGTGCGTATTTGGCAATGTGATTCTGTGTGTCTGTTCGTTCAACTGTGTTAAATGTGTGACTGTGAATGTAATGCTTTATGTAGTAGACTGCAGTTTATGTCATAAAGATTTCAGCAAGCACGGGAAAAATTGATAAAAGAAATGTCTAAAACATTTGTTATTTCCTAAAACATATTTGACAAAGTATGCCATAAAATAAAAACATATGAGAAACATTTCTGAGCAAATTAATCAACCACATATAATAAAACATTTCCTTCATAAAATAATTCAATTTTGTCTCTCTGTGTGGTCGGTTATAGCAGTTTAAATCAGATTTTAGACAGCGCAATACAAGAAAAGGACTACTAAACATTAGTTTTCCGTGTGGACATAAAATATATTTAATTATTCAGAAAGCCTTTATTGTCATTTAAAAATTTTTCGTTTGTAATTCCAGATAGTTGTAAAAGAAATTTTGCCATGTACGACAAATTGTTTGTTGTGACCCACGCAATTTTCTTTTAGATACTAAAATTCAACGTTAGAAAAGACATATCATCGTAAACAATAGACATTTTTGAATTTGCACTACAACATCAACATTAACGGTCTCAGCTGACGTAAAACTGAATGAGACAAACCGACCCTTTGGTTCTCGCAAAGACGGTTTTCAAACTTTTCCAGACGAGAACCACTTTCGAAAATTCGAATTGACCGAGTACCACATCCCAACCCTACCCTCTACAAATATATTTATTGGTCTAATACGTGGTGCTCGTGTACCGCCCGTCATACCTTCGTACCACAGTTTGAGAACCGTGGCTTTAGAAAGACTGGAAGGTAAAAAATATGATTGGAAATGTTTGTATCATTTCTTATAAATGGAACTTACTTTCAAGACCTTTTCGGAATTAACGATATTCAGCCTAAAGGCTTGGGTATTTGAGATGAAATACTTCAGAGAGCGAAAGTTAAGCATGATACAAGCTAATAAGTCAGTTATAAATTTATCCAGTTCAGCAGTTTATTTCGTTTATGGCAGAGAGTGGTGATGACACTGGACGTCCCACAGATGTCGCTCACAAGGACGCACACTGGTGGCGAGATCATGGTGGGAATGGTGCCAGTCGCAAACACCTGTGTTATGTGGCCGTCCGTTTGTTGTTTTTTCCCCCCAGCACCAACTCCATCTGTCCTGCCCTATTCCCCTCTTATCTGCTAGTACAAATCTCATCCTGAAGAACGATTTCAATCTATACAGCTGCGCTAAAGAAAACCTGTCTGTAGTCTATGTATATGTGTTTGTGCGTGCGGTGAAAACGCAGGGTCCAGTAAACTTTTTGTATCGAAGTAATCCATCAGGCCTATCAAGTTTACAGGGTCCGTACCACACAACGGGAGGCACCGTGAAGCCCCGTTAAAACCTCTAGCAACAGATCTGTGACACTTTAGGTGTGCGTTTATACTCTGCTTTCCACAATCATTCACCTGGAGCGCTGTTTGTTTTATTTTAAATCGCTATCATTTATGAATACCTCACAAAAAAATAATGATGGCATTTGAAATTTATTTTCGGTCCATTGGTGAAAGCGCTGGCAGAAGAATAAACAGAACTGGCATGGATAATTCTGGATTAAAATATATCACAATTTATAGACAAGTTCTGAGCAGGCGTTGTATTAACTGTGTGGCAGTGTTGTGCGTTATGGGTCACATTTTGCCAATATCCGGAATAACAACAGTGTGTTTTATTGTAAACAAATCTTCCGCCTATTTAATTACTTGATTTTCATTTTGCTCATACATAATACTTTTAACAGTAAACAAACCTTTTAAAACCTGTTTTGGCTAATTCAAGCATATTTGCCTGGTTGTAGCCAATACTAGTTAGCATACTCATGCGTGTGTTGGTGTGAACCAGCCCAACAACTTCTCAAGGTGACATACACAGAGCGGCGAAAGAAAAAAAAAGTGAGAGACAGGTACATCTTGTTTTAAAAGATCATTTTGCAAGGCAGGACAGAGCCTCCTGTCAAGAGTGGGGTTTAAACATGAAAAGCGGCGCCCAGCTTATTCTTCACTAAATTTTACCTCAGGGCTCCTTCTAGTAAAATGCTGAGGGCAGACATCTCAGGCACTACGCGATTTCGCCGTAGATGAAAATAATACAATATTACTGTACACAACATTAAGTAAACACCACAGTCCTATTTCAGATTTGTTTGTGTGTATTTATGTACATGTTAAATAGTACACTGCTGATTCTTTTCATGTCCTATTTTCTCCCCACACACATTTCAGCAACTACATGTCGAGGGAGTCACCCGCAAGGAGACGAGTCAGTAGCTACAATAAAAAAGGAAAAGCAGAAGTAAAGGATGTTTGTGTATTGCAGTGGTGTCAAGTTTCAAGTCGAGGCTGTCAGGAGTTTGCAAATGGAGCAGCGCGAGCACAGAACACACCTAGTGAGCTGCAAGTCCTAAAATAGACAGCATGACTGATAAGCTCGTCGCTGATTACGGGCTTGGCTGGGAACTGATGACAAGGAAGTATACATGTACACATTTGAAAGTCCGTGTCAGCCTGGATGCCCTCTACCCCTCCAGCCTTCCCTCTCTACACACACAGAGGCAGGAAGGCGGAAAGTGAGAGAGAGAGAAAAAAAAAACAAACGTAAGTACTACAGGAAACAAAGCAGAAGTAATACCAAATTTTAATGACTATGCTGAAATAGCCAGACAGAACTTTCAGACGGCAAAGATGTTGATTAAAAACCAAAAGAAACAAAGTGTTTTTGTTTGATAAGTTTTTTTGTAGTTTGTAAAAAAAGTTTTTCTTTAAATTTCTAACCGTCTGCTTGAATGTTTTCCTGGCCAGCTTGATATTGTATTCTCTACGCTAAAGTTCCTAGTAAGGCTTCTGAAAACGGTATGAACAGACGATGCTGTCACCATTGCCTGTCCACATCCGCAATCAATGTCGAGAAGCGGAAAACCGTGGGCGTGGCCGCTCCGCCAGACCAACATCACTCTAAGGCACAAAGATCAATAAACTCCGTTTCTTGTTGGGTGAGACAACAAGGTAACAACCCGCGACACATCGCTCACAGCTCTACACTACAGACAAACAAGTTACAGGTGTTGACAGTCAACAGATGACCAACTACTTGTAATGACTGAAGGCACAGGTGAGCCTCCGATACAAAGAAAATGTCAAGACATACCTGTCCAAATCCAAGAGAGCCAGCTCTTCCACGGGACTTGGCGGCATGTTTTCTGGGACCTAGGACACTCGATCGTGGTGGCGACAGTAGCTGTAGACGCGGCAAAAGATGATTCTTCTCGTGATCAATCGTGATGGCGGCGAAAAAGGGTTACACAAAATATTTGGGGAAAGTCTACAAATCTAGGGAGGTATATTCCTTTGGGGGGGAAAACAAGACGGACCAGCCGCCTTGTGTGAGCTTCCACGGGAAAAGTCGGCTTCTGAACTATGACATCATTACCTGCACTATTTCAACGCCGCCCGATCACGTGTCGACGCCGATTGGCTGAGCCAGGTCGAGGCAGCCTCCAGCAGACGTGTGTCGCGGGCGAACAAGGGGGACGATGACAGCGCGCTCTACCATGGTGACAGCTGACGTCAGAAAGCGCTAGCGCGCGGCGCTTCGAACAAAAATGGTCGCCTTCTTTATTCTGTGCCAATATTCAGGTCCACCACAAGAGTAGCGCTGATTCCTCACGCCATTGTG
The DNA here is from genome assembly GCF_003073045.1 of Pomacea canaliculata. NCBI lineage: Eukaryota > Metazoa > Mollusca > Gastropoda > Architaenioglossa > Ampullariidae > Pomacea > Pomacea canaliculata. Next base: position 13,225,322 of record NC_037597.1, read on the forward strand.
GGGCAGATGAAGGAAATGATTTAGAAAAATATTTGGAAGCTTAGGATGACGTACAGCGATAATAAAAATGGCGGTAAGAAATGGAAAGATTAAAAAAAAAAAAACTGTATAGGCGCACCGAGACGGGCTAGTGATGCTGAGATAGTAGCGCTGAAAGTTTGAGCCAGCCAGCCAGCGGTTACCGCAAGTGTTTCCTTCCTCGGCGCCAGCCGTCAGCGTCACATGCAATCTGCGTCACTAGTGTGAAATCTACCCGGGGTGTGTTCCCTCAGAGGGTCGGCAAACTTTAACAAATATCTGTCTCAGGGCTGATTATTTCGGGTGGCAGGACCGATGTAGGTGAGGGTATTCAGGGTTTCCTGTAGAAAAAACCGCTGGCCTTGCAAGGTTCGTGTCTCGTAATGACTAACCGATTTTGTCAGAGAACCGTGTCATCTGAGTAACGGATTATGAACACATCCAGATACACATGGCATTTCTACGATGCAATATCAGTAGTGTCCTCGCATTACTACAGACGTATTTGGGGTTTTTTAAACTCTTTTCGCATACGCTGTTATTTAAACGCCAGTCTGTTTCACTGTGGATCTTCACAACCAATCAGCTTTAATCAGCTACATTGACATGCTATTATAAAGCTTTCTACTTTCAGTTCTTTCCAGTCCAGACTTGTTAAGTTTATAAACACATTACCAAGACAATTCGAATTCTAAATTGTTTCATAGTTGACGCCTTTCGTGCCCCACCCATTCCTTTCATCCTTGAGTGCAGAAGGGGCAGAGAGATATGTAAAGAGGTCAGAAAAGGAAGAAGAACGAGATAAGAACTTAAATGGTAAAAAAGAAATCAAATTACAGACACAAAAGGATATAATGTCAGACAGAAGAGGCCGAGAAGAATACATTGTACTCCTTCATGTGCACTTTGATTACTACTTGCAAATTCCAAGCATAGCAAGCTTATGGTCCTGTTGAATTCCGTTTTACGCAGCAAGCTTTAGTACAAACATGCGGTTATCAACAACTTCAGATTTGTGTGATTATGAGCAGAATGCACTGTATCACCTATCAAAACTGACGGTCACTGTCAGTGAAACCCTACAAACAATTATTATGACTTGATCGCATGTCTTGACATTGGTATTCCATCAATTATTTCCTAGAAGCAAGAACAGATGTCACCGCAGTGACTGTCTTTAAACAATGTCAGTTCTTATGGAAAGGTTTTCTGGTTCTGTGTTTAGCTCATTTCAGTTCACATACTATGCAAAATATGACGCAAAATGTTTTGTTTGGACAGGATTCGTTATCGAGAGTAGATTGGTTGGTTAAGTTTTACACCGTGTCAACAACTACGGCTATATCACGGCGAAGGTTATCGATGGAGAACTAGGGAAAGCCCCAGAAGACGAAAGATAGATATATGGAGAACAACGCTCCTTTTTGTTTTAATATAAAACTTTAAACGATGAAGAGAAAGACATACAGACGAACGTCAATAAGGGATTTTGATTGGTAAATCCATTCTTTGATTTCTCACCCACCCTCCTCATACAAAGAAAATAAACAGTAGTGGGGGAAAAAACTTGGGAAGTAGGAATTAAGAGTATTAATTACAAGCTGGCTTCCTTGATCTATATTTATTAGTTATTATCACCGAAAATACACCTGGACATTCTGAACAGTTATGTGCTGAATATTTCGCAGGTGAGATACAAACTACACATCGTGATAAAAAGTTATATCAATTGCACAGATGTATTACTAATGCAGTTTCAGTGACAGTGTCCCGAGCTTGAATCAGTCTTCTCTAATCAGTTTCTGTTTCTGATACCAGAAGAAATTAAAGAAAATTAAAGAGTTCTCTGTATTTTTCTGATGTGCGGTTCGGTTACAGAAAGGAAACCAGTCAGTGTGAGTGTGTTTATTATGTGTTTCGTACGAGTGTACTTGTATATTTGGACTTTTTTAAAAGAAGTTTTAAAGCATTATCATAAAACACCACACAAGAAAACAGACATGACATCAAAAGTATATATGAAACTTCAGCAAAAAGAAATTGGTGGATTTCATAGTGTTCTTTTGTCAGATTATATTCTGTGCTTACAAACGAAAGGCTTAATCAGCAACATCATTGTTTATCCAACCACGCAATCAGCAGTCGGAGAACAATGCATATGTTGATAACAACTGGCGCTGTTGGTTGATTGTAATCACGGACTTGTTATCTCGGTAGATGGTGGTAATCAAGTCCCTAGCAATACTTTATACAGTTATTTCAGACACACCTAACACCTCTTCCTTTTCAAACTTCCTGCCTGGCTGCTTCAATTTTCTGTCTATCTAATAGTCAAACAGCTCCACCACTCAGCCCCTTTGTTGGCGCAAGAGAAATGAAATATTTTTTCGTCTAAGTGAATAGCTATTACTAAACAAGGTATCCGCAGGAGATCCGTTTCTGCCATGGTGTTCAGCAGTTAACGGTTTTCAAATATTTAAAAAAAAACTGTGACTATTTTTAAGCTTGTATACAGTAGAATAATGTTAAATACACCGTGTTTTCGTTTTCTTCAAAACATTTGCCATCCATTAGATGTCAACTATAATGCAGCATCTGTCATTTTCTGACATTTTTTTTCTACGCAGGCGTTCGCAATATTAACAAGAGACGATGAGGCAGGACCTACGCCCATAATAATGCTTATCCTAAAAGTATTTATTATACATGTTTACAAAAATAACAAGGAAACCCCACAGAGCACTTTTGAAAGATGTCTACTTGGTTAAAGCACCAACCCATACATTACAAAGGCCTCCTGCGTCAAAAGAAGAAAAACAATTTCTTTAAGGAGTGCCCGCATAGCCGAAGAAAGCTAAAACACATTGCTTTAGAGCCCACTACAGGCTGATTTAACTAAACAGGAAATGGATTTACTCAATCAAATGAGTTTAAAATGACAAATACAAGCGGAGAGGATCACTAACATCTTCCTTTCCGGTCCCCCTGGAAAGAAAAAAGCCAGCATTGGATGTGTTCTTTTATTGTCAGTAAGTGGACATTTGCCACTGTCTCTCCAGCAGCTTTCATTTCAGTATCCTCCCTCCCATATCCATTTCCTTGCGTGGCTGTCTTGAAAACTTGATGTTAATGGCGATAACACATGTGGGGACTTTTAGTATCGCAACTTTAATGAGAAAAATATTTGCACAGACTTCAGAATCATGGTTGTTATGAAGATACACAATATTAGTTAAGACTTTTTTTTTTTTAGCCCTGGTCCAGGTGGCTCCAGGTCCTTTCGTCTAATTCGTAGGCTCTTCAAGCACTTTCTCTCGAGATTAACCCTTAAATTCCAACATAAAGACCTGGCGGCACCACCTCATCTTTTTACAATCTGCTGAAGAAGTTTTTTTTTCCTGTCTCACACCTCTTTTGGTCTTGACGATCACTTGTGAAAGCAAGTGCGGTGTCGTGGAGGTACGTGTACCCGTGGAGCTCGAAGACTATGCTTTACTTAATCTGACGATCCTATAAACAAGACCCCATATAAAAAATTTTTTTTAAGTTCGGTTGTTAATCTAGAGTCGATCTATTTATTCTATACGCGTTATTGATTCTTTATATGGCGATCCTTTCCCGTGAACCTAGTGACATTCCTGGTGGCACGCACAAGAAAGAAAGAAATTTTAAATTATTTGAAATCCTGTTTCTATTACTCACAAGGAAAAAAATAGATAATTCTTTTTTTTTTTAACTGCTGTTTGAGTTTCCTTTCCTCCTTTGACAGGAGAGAGATGCTCAGGTGGCACAACGGTTAAACCACGGACGTTTATAGGTGGATGGCTGACTTTATGCTGTATGAAACAGTTTTCGTTGTTTGTTCGCCGTAAAACACTATTTACCTCGATTCAGAGCTCTCTGTTTCAACGAGTTCGCTCGTTATAGACGCTAAGAACGATTTCGAAGAGGTATATATGCATGTAACCGTCCCCCTAGTTTGTAGGGTAGACCTCTTCCGGTTGTGATGTAATGTATGCGCGATACGTGTGAAGTATCTAAACGTCTGTGACTACTACGAAATAAAGTGTTGCAGAAATATTTGTGAGCATACTACATGCAAACTCAGTTTAAAATGCCCGACCTCGTTTCTCGTGAATTTTAAATATAGTAAATATAGTAAACAAAAATATTGTGACTAATGGAGGTGAAAATTCTCATCACACATTGGGCGCCTCAAGCAAAACGCGTTACTTTGTCGGCATTAACATTCACTTTTATTTTCAGACATTTCTTCTACAAAATGTCAATGCGCAGATACTTGATCATTCTTCTATTTAATATTCTGGTTACTTTAGCGGGAAAGTGCTTCCACCTACAGGTGAACTGGCATTCTAAGGGGAAAGGGAGGATTAAGGAACGTGGAATAGCGGAATACCTGGAGAAAAGCTCTGACGGGCAGCCCTGCAAACAGGTGTAAAGACAAAGTCATTGGACGTTGTATGTGTACCAAAGGAAACGACAGTCTTCATATAAGTAAGTCACGTGATGTACGTAGGTCAGCCACCATTGTTATCAAACAAAAAGCAGACGCTGTTAGATATGGTGCATGGAGTGAGAAAAATGTCCTTGCTTGTTTTATGCAATAGCAGAACAATCGGCATGGCACAGCTGTGCGGTTCTTGGCCATGCCATGGCTTGATAGATGAACTGACTGAATGACTAAATGACTGAGGCAAGCAAGCATGCACACATACACACACGTGTACCCGCACCTGTAGCCGTAGCACTCTTCTGTACAGAAGCTAAAGAAGGTACACGTGCTCGTGACGTCTGGAAAAGGAAAAAAAAATCTCCTGAGCAAGATTTTATCCATTACAGCCATAAAAAGCTAAATCGAGACAGTTACGAAAGCACTGTCGCGCCACCTGTGAAGCTGAGATGAACAAGAGCCACGCAGTTGAAGAGAAACGGAGAAATCTCCTCAGCACCAGATACAACAGAACCTGTGTTTGCAAAACTTGACATTATCACCACAGGCAGGCATCATGTATCCGACTTGGGGCAGTGAGCATACCTAGAAGTCCTCTAAAATCCTCACACAACTTCTGTCAGCTTTATAAATGTGAAACGGAACTGAAAACTCTATCAGGAGTGCAGTTACTGTGCAGGGTTGCTTTACAACCCAGGCTTTTTACTTTTCTGTTATGGAGGGTCGTGCGACTTGTAGACAAGCCTAACTTTTCTGTTTTGAATCAGATGCTATCAGTCTCGGAAGAAATTCTTGTAAAGATAGACGATGCTCGTTTAGTTGCACACGTGCGACCCAAGCCGCCGGGAGAATCCGGTGTCCAGATGAACAATACTGATAATCTGCGCGGAAAGAGAGGATAAAAGCCTTACAGTTCGAAAAACCACACGTAAATGTTTATGAAACAAACTAATTAAAGTCAAGCTGTCCAGAAAACATGCAATATTCAACACGATTGGTCCAAGCATCGGCAAAGGCAGCTCGCAAGGAATTCGCAATTCCTGGGCCAATCTTGACCTAATCTCACGTGCATCTCTGTGGTCCAGTGAGTCACCCTTTAAGTTTTCAGGAAGATATAATACAGATCCTCAGCCCTGCGAATGTTTGCTACTGTGATTAGATAAAATGCTGAGACAGGCAAGCAAAAATAAATGAATGTAGGCCCTTAGAGGCACGCAAAGCCACTCAAACTACGATAGGCATCAACAACAGCTAATATAAACTTATAGCATATTCGTGTTCGGATGACAAAGCCGCCCTCAAGATGCAAGTTAAAAACGGCGAGAAACACGTGGGTGAAACTGTAACACCTGATTACCACTTGACGCCACAAACAAATCGAGGTTCATGAAAAGTTCAGCATCCAGATAAATTTTAGCATAAAATCTATGGCACTTGAAGATGCATTCAGTTCAATTCTCCGAACGGACCTCTGACATAGCTTGTTATATATGTTCCTTCTCTTTTTTAGTATTGTTGAAACAAAACTGTTATGTTCAAATTAGACCTTTAGAGGGAATGTCTCTAATAATTGAACACACACATATTTATTACCATCTATAAAGATCGTTTCATAGTAAATTCAACTACCTTTCTTAAGTGAAGTTTAAATCTTGGTCGACAGGAAAAAGGTTTTTTAAGAAAGAAGGATGTTCCCGGTGAAAGCCTTTTAAGGTAAAACGAAAAATAGCGACGACAAAGTTTCTCTGGCTCTGCAGTTTCTTTGTGTTTCGTAATACAGGTCTCTCTGTCTCTCTCTCTCTGCCTGCTTGCCTACCCGTTGTATCTGAACAAGAAAAAGCCCACACTCGATGTCAATAAATGGCGAACTGCACGAAGGAATTCTCCAGCCAACCTCCAGCGAAATGGCGCGTGAAGCTAAGGTAAAGTCGATGCTACAGGCAACAGCTTAAGATGCACACAGTCAGCGAAATTAATTTGCACTTTGAAAATTTGTGCTACGTCTGGGAAGAGGTTGTGCAGAAGCCCTGAAATGGCCACACCCAACATGGGTGCTGTCTTCTTTCCTATGGTCGATACATGAAGGTCTTGGAAGTGGCGGCTGGGTATCTTCCTTGCACAGCAACATCACATACTGAGTCATGTAGATGCTTCCATCAGCACAAACCTGCCTGCTACCTGGCTAGTCATTGTGAGCCACTTCTCTTCGTTGGACAACATAGCAGCTGCTGGTTTTTCGTTCTTTGATGGTTTTCAGTTTATCATAAACACTTATATCAGTGTAAACTTATTCGTCAGGATTAGAACTTGTATCTAAAACAGACTTAAAACTATCCTAGAAATTGAGATAAACATTAATATAAAATAAAATGTATATTTGTAGCTAGAATAACATTTGTGCACCACCAAACAAACAGACCGACAGACTGACAGACAGACAGAGGGAGACCTTAGATAAATAGACAGCAGACAAGAAAACAAACAAGCAGTTGACAGTTTGCATTAGTTTGGTTGTCACGTAGTATGTTTGTTTGCGCTGCCTGTTTATCTGTCTTTGCGGCTCTTCACGCCATGACATCAGCAGACTGAGAATGATATAGGTGTATTCACAGAAGAGTTATACCAACGAGCCACGACCAGCATATATCCACCTCCAACTGACGCAAGTCCTTACGTCAGTAACAAACTTCAAGATTAGGTCACGTAGTGCCTACGGCTCAACGTTGACTGTTTTGAAAACAAATACGTCTGTAAACTTACGTGCTGCCGTAAAATCAAGCGCAAGAGAAGCAGTTGGAGGGGGCACTCAAGACAGAAGGAGGAAATGAGACAGGTGATAAAAGGGAGAAGGGAAGGGGCTGGTGACCTTAAGGATGAAAAAGAAGTAACAGACGTATAGTGGAACGAATAGGTCGACATTTGTTTGTTTGTTTGTTTGTTTGACTGTTTTTTATGTCGTGCTAGCAACTATGGCTATATCACGGCAAAAAGTAGTTCTAACTTAAAAGGTTTGGGAATAAAAACTTCCTAATTCTTATAAACATGATATATTATAAGAGGTCGACAGAATAATCCACCAGAGCTCGATAGGCAGACACATTGTTAAAAAATTACCGAATTACAAAATTCATATTAAGAAACAGATGAATTGTACGATACCATCGATGAGCTGCACAGAATCTCGTATAAGGAAAGCCACAGGGAGCTACGTCACGTAATGATCGACAGAATCTCATATAAGGATTGTCACAGGGAGCTACGTCACGTAATGATCGACAGAATCTCACATAAGGAAAGCCACAGGGAGCTACGTCACGTAATGATCGACAGAATCTCATATAAGGATTGTCACAGGGAGCTACGTCACGTAATGATCGACAGAATCTCACATAAGGAAAGCCACAGGGAGCTACGTCACGTAATGATCGACAAAGCTTGACGACGATTTTGCTTTGACATTACGTACCACATGGTAACTACGGAACATCCACGCGTAAAGGGCGGAAATAAATAAATCTTTGTGTATTTGCATACATATGTCACCCAGGCAATGAAGAGAATTGTTTAAGGATATTTCGTTACTCTTTCCAGTTCATAAACTATTCCAGCACCAAAGACTTGTCATGTCTTTGCGTAATCTATTTGAAATGTTCAAAAATATTTATTAATTTAAAAACAACGGTGAATATTTTAATATTTTTTGGTCAAGCCGATCAGTCAATGAAAACAGGACAGGATATTTAAAAAAAATTAATTTATATGTAACAGGTTACGCCGTTTTGTACAAGACTGCTGCTATTTATTATTTCATTGTGTGTATATATATATATAAACAAGACGAGTTTTTATGAGAAATGAAAGTTGTGGGTGTATGTGTGGTGAATAATTGTAAGAGACAGACGGATGAGATCATTCGTAAAATTAAAGCCTGGTCGGGTGTTTAGGTGTTAATCACGGCGCCACGACGACAAGGACCTCGATGTGTGATGATCTTTGAGGCTTTGTGTTTTATGATGGACAGATTCATAATTTAGAGTGCTGTGGGGGCTGAAATGGCAGGATAAGGAATGTCGGGAAAAGAAAGATAAATGTTTACCCTGGTTTATCTTTTTATTTAAAGATAGTATCTGCTACGCTATCTATTCCATCATTTGTGCACTTGTCAGCACGATCATGATACCCTAATAAAAACAAGTTCTGCACATGCTACATTTCAACAGTGAATAGAAAGTGTGGAGAGAAAGAAAGTGTGGATTACATGTCAAAAATGGTAAACAGTACAACGACTGGGTGGAAAATTCAAGAAATGTCCAGAAATTTATTTATAGTGGCATTTGAGTTTCGAGAACCTACATTCACATTCCCATGGCTGATCACAGAAACACGTCGGGACCTATGTGAAAAGATATCTAAAGATATAAATGACGAAAGAAATTTTAATAAAATCCAGTTTCCCCTTCGAAACACCACAAAAAAGCTGGGTATATTTACACCCATCTACAAATTTTCTGTCTTTAATGATCACTGATGTGAACGCACAGGAAGCTGTCCTCCAATTTACAATCCTAACAGTCTTTATTCCAGGCTGCTGAGCTAAAGTATAGACATGAATTACACAGCAGAAAACTTGAATGAAACAGAAAGCCAAAATAGGATATAAATTAAGAAACGTCAGCGTAACCTGGTAAATTCTATTGACTAAACCAGTTGTAGAGGATGACCTCACGCGCAAGGGGGTGTGATCGCGGTAACGAGTATGAAATTACGTCCGGGCGACTGTGTTCATGGTGTTCACTGATGTTATCAAGCATAATGACTCATGAAATGAATGCATTTAATACACAATCACCGCCATACCTTAAAAATCCTGTTTCAGTCACTGGCACACTAAGGGAGTGTAATAGACGGCAAAGATGAAAGTGTTATTCCCTTCTAATTGGCTGTAGGGATTTAGGTAAATGTATGTAAGCGCTCGTAGAAACAAGAAGTTTGTCACTTTGAAAGAAATTAATTTAAGAAAAAAAGTAAAGTTAGCGTGATCGTTCGGCCCTGAAAGTAATGTATTGAGAATAAAATTATGCAGCAGAAACTACTTGTCGGATAAAATCCGTAGTCTGTATAGAGACTGACATGAACAGACACAGAGAAGCAAATAAGTGGGAAGCGTTGGTGTAGGGGTTCAAACACTCCCTTGTCACCACTGCAGATAGAGGCCTTGGGTTCAGATCTCGTCTCGGAACACTCACTCTATGTGACACCTGTTCGCAGGGCCGTTTAGTTTGAGTTTATTCCTTGCTACTACCCAAAAAACAGGGCCGCAACAAAGTCTCTCCAGCAGACCCTTTTTGGGGGCAGAGGGTCCATGTGGTTCCGGCATCCTCTCTAGTGTTTTTTACCAAGTCGGCTTTGGCCTACAAACTCTCCTCTTTCCCTGGGGAAAATTCCAGTCAAGTGCCTGCTTGACAACGGTGTCAGCTGGCTTACGCAGGGTGTGTCGTATCCAGCCACATCTGCGCTTTTTGGGTTCTTGACTAGTGGGATTTGAGTTGGGTTTTTCCCCCAGGTTGATATTGGAGATCTTTTCGGGGCACCTAATGCCCAGGATATGGCATAGGCTGCTGTGGGAGATCTTTTCATGCCACCTTGTTCCCAGAATATGGCATAGGCATCGGTTGGTAAAGGTCTGGAGCTTGTTGTTGACGGTGTTTATCTATCCCTATGTTTCAGAACATTACAGTAGGACTGCCTTCGTATTGGTGTTGAAGATGCGGGTCTTACTGCGGAAGAATAATGCTCGGGAGTTCCACATGGGTCGTAGGCTGTTGAAAGCATGCCTGGCCTTGTTGATGAGGCTTTTGAGGTCCTCTAGCTGTTGGTGAAGGTCCATTGGATACCGATGTTGTCGTTTAGGTCGTCTTACGCATAATCCAGTCTATGATCAACAGGGACATTTTTGGAAATAATATGCAACCCTGTCTCACGCCAGTCTTCATTACAAAAGGCTTAGTGAGTTTACCGTTGTGGATTACTTGGCAGGACGAGTCTTCGTACAACCTCGCAGGGCCGACCATCGGGGTTTTTTCCGGCTCCTCTCTCCTTATAATAGTGAGAAATCACATTTTGCTGATTTTTCGCTAAAGCAATCAACCAACCAAGGCAAATGTAAGGTTAGCGGATTTATCAACATAGGTATACATACGTGCAGACGTGCGAAAGAATGAACTGACAGTCAGGTGGTTTGGTAGTAAACAGATAGGTCGAAAAGTAGGTAGATAAATTGGTAGATGGGCAAGTGGGTGGACTTTCAGGTGGGTGGATGAGAGGAAAGGTAGATAGATGTTACGTAAATATCAATGACATAAAGCAGTAGAACACGGCAATTTCTATGCTTCAGAACAGCTGAATGTTCAATAATTTTAAATTTCTTAAATTCTGTTGCCTTATAAGAAAATAAGTATAAATTTTGAGCGAAGATGGACCGGAGTGCGGGGTAAATGTGAACGTAATATCCATAGATGTCTTCGCGGATAACCATAACCATTATATGAAGAATGCTTAGTGCTTGATTTTTTTTTTCTTGGACTTAACAATGAATATGTCTCAAAACACTCAAAAGATTTTCGCAAGTTTTATGACTGCTAAACGTTTCAAACGTTTTCCTTCCAACCTCTAACCCTGTAGTAAACATCAGTACCACGAATGACGTCTACAGGTTCACAGGGTACACCTGCAAACCGTTACATAAAGAGAGCCAAGAATGGTCTACAGCCTTATGTTGCACTGAGGGACTCGGGCACATCCTCTATGTCGAGCCACTCCCGATCAAAAGAGCTTGTATTTATTGCACGATAAATCAACAGCTAACAGCATCGTGAATAATGTCGGTTGTACTCTGTGCTGCTACACAGGATGAGGTCGGTGGGATAAGAAAGAAGTGCGTGCATAAAATTCCTCCCGTGGCTCTCACCTTCGAGTGTTACGGTAGCTCTGTGAAGACCCAACAGTATATCTGGACTCATAAATTCATACCTGGCCATGTCGGGAAACTGATTTAGATTTTCACCCCAAGTCATGGAGGCTGTGATCAAATCTTATATTGTTCTTTTGATTTATTTTACTATTTCTTTGTTGTTTTCTCACGTTGAGTGCGCGCACGTGTGTATGAAAACGTTTTACGCGTTGTTCTGCTCATTTATGAATGCATGCATCTGTTTGTGTGTTGTCCAAAGAAAGAAAGACAGAGAAGGAGCAACTAAAAAGAAAGAGCAAACATTTAGAAAGTTATTCTGTTAAACACTCATGCACAATCGTTTACGCTCGGCTTACTTCATATTTCGTTTTTTTTTTTTTAAACACCAAAGATAAATCCGGTTTGGCTTTTAATACTTTTTTGTACCGCCGCCTTTACAATGATTCCCTTTTATTGCCTAATTTCGTCTCCACATTTTCACCACAGTTCTCCAATAAATAAACAATAATCCAATAGTACCTCAACAGAAGCAGAAACAGGAAGGAACAAGTATACGACTAGTACATGAAGTTTTACATAATAAAGTATTTTTTAAATTATACTTTAACTTAAAGAATTATATTCTGTATGCACTTTCCCAGTTAAGTTTTGCACAATAAAATAATATTTCGGCTCAGTAAAATAATATACCCTTCAAAGGAATCCAAACCGAGGAATACTGGTTGTCAATATCGCCCTTCCTCCCCCCATTTTCATCATTCTTGCACCAACGGCATCAGATGGCCTAGAACACGGCACCTTACTGCGAGAATTTATCAGAAGAATGTCTGGGTGTTCCACCCGAAAGCTCTTCAGACATCTTTTCAGACCCTCTCTGAGACGGGCAAAGTTTCCACTCCATCATCACCTTTCAGCATGTCATCTCCTATAGCAGACACTTGCTGGAGCCCAGCAAGTAAAACAGTCTAGTGATGAAGCCGGAAGTGAGGGGTATGCTAGGACACGGTAAACAGGAAACGGATGTCGGCAAGTTTGAGAGTTCTCTGCCTTACATGTCAATCAATTGACTGTCACCTCAATAAGGTTTCAAAAGCATCACCGTGGCAGCCGAACGCTAGAGAGTACTTCTTTGGCACATCAGTGCAACATTAGAAAGTTCCTTCAACTCGGGCATCCTGCATGCAAAAAAAAAAAAAAAAGTTTCTTGGCAAACTTAGAAAAAAATTGAGTGAATTTAATCGAAACTCGGATGCCTTCTTTTGTTTTCTTGCATTGGAAAGAGAGCTATAATCACAGTAAAATATTGACCAACTCATCGGTCTTCCAGATGATTCCAACAGAATTCAAGATTCTGTCGGGCTGGCTCTGATAGCTAGCTGCTCATATCGGTTATCATCCTTATTTTTAGTCACATGTTCTTATCTTAAATAGTATATTCGAGCAGCTTTAGTGTGGATACGATAGCACATTTGAACTGTTTAATCTTTTCTTCTGAGCTCAGTGTGCTCTCACAGAAAGCAAGGTATTTCTGAGATAGACACTTGCACACTGGAAATATTCCTTTGCTACCAGCTAGTCGTCAGCTGGTACCAGTCAATGGATCATCACCATCATCTACTATTTATTGCCCCTCTCTTAACTTGGAAGAAACCTTAAAATCTCAGGAAGTTGTGGCAGTAAAAGAAATATGTCTGTATGCATGTCTTTGTCTAATCAACACATTCATTTCTGATTCAGCCATTCTCTCTCTCTCACTCACACACACACATACACTATAATATATATTTATAAAAATTCGCTAAATATAATGTCTACTCTCCAGGACCGCAAAGGGAAATTAAAAAAAAAGTTTACCCATCAACTCCACTCTGTATGTGTGTTTGTGTGAAAGAGAGAGAGAATGAGACAGAAGGAACGAGATTTGGAGAGAGAAGAATATTTACGATTTCCTTCAAAAGACAAGAAGATATAACCTGCTTTCTCCAGTGTACAGACCTGAAACTAATGACACCCTTTCCTGTCTATCTAGTCTTGAATGTTGCATTAAAAGCGTTAGTTATTCTTCTCTTCCTAAGCTCCCTTCTCAATGTGTTCTGCTCGATACTTAACACTCTAACCCATTTATTTAAGGACATTTAAAGATTTCTGAGAAGAATTCGGATCTCGGTTATATCCTTCCTTCCATAACTGATGCCACACGCAAACGTATTGATCTTCTGTCCTTAATTAAGAAAGCAAGAAAACTTTCAAAGATACTCAAAGATCGCTCATTTGCTGATGTTTATTCAATAGAAAATAGCTTGTATATTTGGTATGCAACAAAACGCCAAATTAAAAATGAGAATTGAAAGTTCCTTTTTCAATAGTAATAACTGAATTATTAACTGAATCTGTAAAGCACATTTCCCCGTGTGAATGAGAGCTTAATGTACTGCTCACAAAAGACTACACACTAACCGGCAGTTAAATGCATGCACCACACACAAACATTTTTTTTCTTGCAAATGGATGACATGTGGGAAACATGAGTCTCTTTAAACTAACAAATCTTTAAAAGTTGACATTTTTCACAACAGGAAAAGGAAAAATGTTGCCCTGTCAGAGGGATTTCATGCAACATACTCCAGTATGACCGAACAAATAAACAAACAAAGAAAAACCCCAAATGTTTCATCAATGATATGTGTCGCCGTCAGAGCTCGCGCAAAAAAGCAGGTTTCCTGTGGCACAGGTACAACCGCCCTTTGACGTCAGTCGCTGCTAGTGGCAACGGCAGAAGGGTCATCTGCAACTTTTCCCATTGTTGCTCTCAGGTCAGAGAGAGAGAGGCAAGGACGCAGATAGGAAGACTGGCTCATTGACTGACTGGCCGACTGACCGAAAGACGAAGGACTGACTGATCAAGTGACAGAGAAGTGGAGGGTGGGATTGGTATTTTACGCCGAGCCAGCAGCTAAGGCTAAATCATGGCAAGGCAGCCAGCCCTGTAAACAAATGCCATATGCAGAGAAAGAACAACGTGCCCGAGACGAGAGCTGAACCCAGGACAGCCAACCTTCACCAGACCGTCCTACAGAGAAAAAGAGAGGCAGAAACTGCTGTGTTTACTAAAAAAATAACCATAATAATACAACGCATTTATATAACACACACACAAAGCTTTCCTGTCAATACAGTCATAACATCCTCAACACACACACACGTACAGCATTCTGTATGGTCTACCTCTCATAACTGTCTTTGATCGCACTGCAAGAGGGCGCCACTGTCACCGGCTCGTCTAATGCTTGTTACAGCGCGACATCCTGGCATGATCGGATCCCATTCGTGCGGTCAGTTCAAAATATCGAAAGCCACATTTAGCCATCTTTCTTGACAACCTGTCTCTAAGGTGCTCTGAACTCGATCTGCAATGTGTGCTGCATCCCCAGTGGACTATGGGATGCAAATGTCTACAAGCACCTAGCTCTGTCAACAACAACACAATTCCTCTCCTGTCGATGGCTGACGGGATTTCTTCCTCAATCGTCTCGCCCAAAAAGAAAAAAAAAAAACAAAAAAACACGAGATTTTAATCAAATGCGTAAAGCTGTTGAGCCTCGTCCAGTTATGTAAGGTGTAACTATAGAATGCTGAGGTAGTTACAGTTATGTGAGGTGCAACTACAGAATGCCTGTCTTGTAATCAAGTGTTTATACAAAGCATCTCTTTTTCGATAATCCATTTCAGATTTCAAGGTTTATAAGATTTTTGCATAAGTCAATGAAGCAAAACGAGAATTCTTTGAATCGCCAGTCGTGAGTCGAATTTGTTTTGAAAGGTAGAACTCTGCCAGCAAAAGGGACGCCGGGTACAAGATGTTTGGTGGGTGTGGGAAGGGATGACTGGTGTTTTACGCCGAGCCAGCAATTAAAACTATCATTATCATGGCCAAGTAGCCAGCCTTGTAAAGAGATCGCCTGGTAGAAAAGCGATGTTGAGAAGCTGGTAGAAGTTAGGAGCTTCTGTGTCAGGGGAAGCCACACAAATTGAAGAAACTCTAATTTTTATTTATTTATTTATTTTTTGCATCAGTCAAGAAACGGGGGACATGATGCACGAAACAGACGCTAGGTGGTTATCCAGCGATCTATGGAAGGACGAATTCAAGAAATACACTTGAATTTTAACCATCATGATACTTAAAACGAACAGATATAAATGGACATAGACACTAACGTGACAAATTTTCCTTCTAAATTCTTGACAACAATATTTCTTTCATTCTGAAATTAACAAGAAGTACTATTAAGAGATTTAAAATGACCGATCTGTTTAACTGTCCTATTTTCACAAAAAGAAATAAAAGTCAAAACAATCAGTCTGGTATCTTGATTTAGTAAATAAAACATGTCTTTTCTCATATTTTGTTAGGATTCAAAATTTATTTTCCTGGAAAGTCTTACCTCCAAGGGGTTTATCACAGCACCTAGTTCTAGCTCCAACGCTTTAGCGTTAAATCCAAAAGACATCGACTATAAAGTAAAAAAAAAAAAAAAAAAGCAGAAGAATTGAATATATTTCTTGATTTTCTTTATCTTAATAAAGAACATATAAGTTTAAAGGCTGATACGACCGCATCAGATCGAAATGCAGAGCGCCATGTCAGTCTGATTTAAAAACAGAAAAACGACACAGAAAGGCCAAATCGTACAATCACACTTTCCGAAACTCTTTGGCATTTAGAAAAAAAAAATCTTTGGAAGTTTCTAGAAAAGCTCTCTGTCAAGCAGTGAGGCACACAAGACTGTGATGTGACCTACCTCCCTGCCTTGGCGGCTTCACCTATTTTGCCTTGCAACTCTACTGGTCTTAGAAAATGGGCGTGGTACCAACAGCCTGCCATCTATCTGTTGATTTCTCATACAACTGATACACACCACTCCGCAAGATATGACAACTAAGGTCTGAAACGACCAAAATAAACGAAAACTGCATATTTCTTTAGACTTTTTTTCCGGTTACCTTTCCTCTGTGACGCAAAAGCGGGCTGACCAAATGGTTAATCGATATTTTCATCTTATTTCAAAGAGAAGAAATTTACTTTCTCAGATTATAGATATTTTTTTCTTTTGTGTTTACGTAGCTTCTTACCTTTAGCATGACTAGGGCGTTCTCAGTGTAATTCTTCATGTTTACAAGTAATATGTTTACAATAATAACCTTCTGGTACAGGTTATTAGCAGTAAGCTGTGTTCAGGGCAGAAAATTTCGTGCGAGACTTACATTCAAGCAAATGCATTATCGACTGAAATATTCTTTACCATACTACTGTTTGTATGTATTCATATGCTTATCAAATGGAGTTCACAGCTGCGCTGCATGGCAGGTGAATGAAAAGATTGCACAGCGCAGTTAGTCAGCAATGTCTCACACACGCACGCGCGCGCATACACTCTTGTATTCGAGGATATTTACCTTAGCAAATAGTAGATTAACTGTTACACATACATCAGAACCATCGGTTAGATTGATTGCCACATTTTAAAAGCCCTTAATGTGTTATCTGTAATCATCACTCAAGATTACACAGACTTCTCAGACTTTTAATTCCAGCCTCTCAGACCAGATTGCTCCCTTTAAAAATAGAAGTTAAATGTTTTCAGAATTTATAAAAGTTTAAGTCTAAAATTAAGCTACAAAGGCAGCTTATTGAACATCAGTATTGTCTACCATGACAGGACTAGTTGCATTAAATACTTTCTTAAGAACGCTACCTCCCCACACACCCCCAACAAACATAAGTATTTCCTCACATAAAGTTTTTTCTGTCATGTTATTTGTTGTGTACATCTATTTCTCTGTTACTCCATCTAACACGCAGTGTTTTAGGTCCCAACACAAAAGGATATTACTTTTGCCATAGGAAATAAGGCAGTTTGTCACCCGCTCTTGTCTTCCAGGGCCAAAGCTTGACTGATAACCTATCAGAAGTGACATATGTGCATACTTCTGAGGAAAATCCATAGCCTCAAAATGTTGATCTCTTCCAAAGCATTTTTTTTATTCATAGCACTCTTAGAGACAACGCGCACAGGATTGTCTCATGTGACATTAATGATGAGATATCTTCAGACAGATAGATGACTCTAGCCCCTGACTGACATCGATGACGTCAGTATGAATGATGACATTCAAGAAGCTGTTATCTCTCTATCGATCGAGACTTGATCAAGAGAGAGAAGCCAGCGCTCTGTGTGAGTGTGTGAGAGAGAGAAGAGGATATACAAAATGTTGACAAATATACGGAATTATCCACACCCATACCATATAGCCACTGTCTGTATCCTGATAAGCATAACTGTCTGCTTTGTCACTCTTGTATAGTTCATCCAGCGACTGTTACAGTTAACTATTCTTCATTTCCTTTCTGAGAATATCGACGTCGTTGCCGGGAGGGAAGTACGGTCACACGTGAAGCAGTGCAAGCGCGAGGGTCTGTAGTGCATGAAGGAGACATTGCTTCAGGCAATCGTCACTCGCTACAAACTAGCAAACACATGCATGCATGCCAGCAAGCTTGCAGTCGTATAATTGGTTGAAATTAGTTAGGTCTGGTCACACCACCTGAATGTCATCGTCTTATCTCGCACTCTAGGAAACTCTCAAACAGGAATGTCAAACCTTTAGTTTTTGCCCTCCTGTGCTCTGTGTTTTCCTTGAAGCACCGTGAAAAGGTCATCAAATGACAAACGCTGAACCGAGAAGTTTCTCTAGGCCAGCCGTAAGGAGTAAAACAATACATTTTTTTACGATACGTACATAAAGAGCCCAAAGAAGAAGAAACAGAAGTATGTAAATAACTCAGTATGCAGACATCCATTTTGTAAATTAGCCACTTTTTTCACTCACACACATGGACAAAATTTAAAATATTATCTATTCATTATCATCGGCTAACACAAAGGACACATCTTGGGACACTCGACATTTGATCTTCTGCATCTGACAAAACTGTTTCAAGGTAGTGTATATTGAACCTGTGCAGGCAATAAGAGTGCTTTCTCGGGACCTTTTCTCGGGGCCAGCTCCTCTCCCTCATTGCTTTACCTTACTCTACCCTCTTTCGAGTCAGGTACCCATTTTTGTCAGCTGGGTCGACGAGTCGCCTTAGTTCCTGGCACGGCGTAAAACAGAATCAGTCGACTGAGGTCAGTGAGCTGCGCTACACGGGTATCGAATCTACGCGCCTGTCAGTTCTGAGGTTAGAGCTCTAATCACTCGGCTGTCCACTCACCCTCCGAACAATAACCCTGCAGAATATCAGTCGAATCTTATGAAAATGGGGAAATCTTCCATTAACAAAGAAGCGATTAGACAAAAAAGAGATTTCTCTAAACTCGATTTGTCATTTTTGTTTAAATCGCGAAATCTTCAAATGTTTTGATACATCTGTCCATTGCTGCCTGCAGTCATCAGTAATCATGGTAAAGGTTTTCTCACCTTCTAGCCAAGACACAACGCAGAACATGTAAAAGCCATCAACCTGGCAAACATTAAAAAAAATGCCAGGGAGAGTGTTCAGATTACCTCCCTTTTAAACACGTTGACTCTTTTAAGAAATTAAAGAAAACTAGAAACTGCAACCCATATTTCCTACTTTTATTTTGGACGTGCTGTTGTATAGAAAAGAAGCTAGTGTTTAATAGCATATAATTTTCTAAAAATAAATTTCACACACACTGCAATTAACGTAATGGAGTAAATTAAGCTGAGCGCACGTGTTCGAACACACTGACAACTTTTTAATAAAAAGTGAAACTCAAAATTTGCATGTACAGTATTAAGATGTTAACGAGTTAACCATCGAATTTTTTTAACAGATTTATGCCTACTAGATTGCCCACGCTTTGCGGGTGGAAGCAAAAATTTAGCTATTCTAGTGCCATATGGTTCTAAATGATTAAAGAAACACAAGACATAAGTTAGTTGTAAGAGAACTTATCTCTTCCTGAATGGTGAGTTCATGATCTACAAATAACCTTGTATGCATGAGTAATCCAACAAGACTTTCTCAGCCTTTTGCGAGTATATAAATGTGGTCCAGCACATACACGAAAGCTTATCGCTGAGAAAATACTGATTAGCAAACCGTCATCACTCACTGTGCATTCTTTCTCTCTGTCACACTGACTGGTGTTCTGAGAACCTATCGAACGTTACGTGATGTTGCGAAATACACCCTAAGTTTCATTTTATGTCCCCCAGCAACATTATCACCAGAAGGGCAAATGGCAGACTTTGTAATCAGTCTTACCTAGAAGCAAACGTTAACAATCTCATTCCGACAGTTGGCGGAGGGAAAAAGAAGAAATCCCGAGGGGTCGGGCAGCGTGGTTCAATAGTTGCATTCGCCCCCTTCCCAACACACACACACACTGGTAACAAAAGTGTGAGCAGAAAATTATCATGTTACCATGACAGCGGGAAAAGCCAAGAGAACGCATGCGCTGGCGGCGGAATACGAGGAGCTGGTCTTCATTTCGTGGCATTGACCGGTGTTGCTCGGCTGCTCGTAGTTCTAGTTTCAAGGCTAATATTTACTCACGATACATTTTTACTAACATGATACATTTTTACTGAAAAACGTGAGTCCATATTTTCGGTGTGTTGTGAATGTTTCTTGTAGTTTGAAGAATGGTTCTGCTGCTTACGAATTCTGACAAAATTGCATACATTCAACGGAACTAGTGAAAACTGTTTGTCCCGTCACTGCAAAACACTTCCTCAAACAAAATCCAGCAATAAATTTAATAATCAGATATTAATTTTATATAACATACTAAAACATTAAATGAAATGAAGAAAAAAAAGAAGAAAATCCACGTAGTAATAAAACTGACTGCTAGGATATCAGTCGATCTGTGTCTCTGTGTGCGCGTGCCAGTCTGTCAATCTTTATTTCTCGTTCACACCATCACAGACACTGTTGCCACCACATACACAAGCAATCAACTGCTAGCACTGAGCTTTACTCGTCCGTTCACATGAATTGAAGGGACATGTCTAGTCCGCAGTACGCTCTGTATGCATTCTTGCCTCTTCATCCGTAACATCCGTACATTGCAACCTCTGTGATAGCCTGTCGCTTGTAATAAACATCAATTAACAACGAACTTCTTTTCATACCTCAGCGACCAGCCATTTTTTTTAAAAAGGTTGGGGTAGGATGGCGAATATACCGTGGTCAAAGAAGTCAGCAATGAAAAACGTGTGTCAGTAAGCTTTATAATTCTTTTAGTTCCTTCTTTATTTGTTTCTTGGTGTTTTATTTTCAGTATGAAACTATGGAAGGACTAACTGCGAAGGGGACACGTGCATAGTTCCTACCAATAACCTAACAAACTCCGACTATGCCAGCCCCGATTTATATTTATTGTAGGTACCTCTGTACAGTCCCCCACAGTTTATCGTGCTTTTTGTGTGAGCTGATAAACATTTTGTCAAAGTGTAAATTTGCCTTCTCTTGACAACTACAAACAAAGAGGATTAACATCGTTAACTGTGAGCTGTTCCAAGCCGAGAACCAACAGATTACAAACGACTTCTTGTCACCGCTGCATGGCAAGGGAAAGAATGCGATACAATCCTTATTGACAACAAAGCAAGTTGTCTTCGCTGTACGGGCAACATTTACACTTCACCATCAACATGCTTATTGTTCTGCTTCCCCTCCCTCCTAAATGAATGTTTCTTAGTTCGTGCTCAATCTTATAAAGCTGATTCTACTTCAGAATGCTGAACATGTCTTTGTTTTGTAGTGGTGGCTGTCGCAGGTATCTACAAAAAAATACGGATTTCATGGCTATAATACGCCCACAAAGTACACACTGACTAATAACGACCAGATCTCACAACAATAAGCAACGGAAATAAGAAATTCAAAAAGAAAATGGATAAACTTTCACAAATCAATAATAGCAAAGAAATTTTTAATCACTTACCGTCCATGATAATAATGCACCTGAACGAGATGAGAGGTGAGAGAAGAACGGGGCCAGTCTGAAGTCGACGCAATGCGGGTGAGACAGTGGGCTGAGCGGATTGTTTGTGGGACCTGATGCCAACTGGAACCAGCAGTAGTTCGCAATGTGTGATCGTATGAATGAACGTTTGACCAGAGCCACTGGGATGCAGGCGACGCCGAAGGAAGCCAGTTGGAAGCCAGTGGATGAGGGGGAAACCAGTGCAATGGCTCATGACCGGCTCTAGGGTGAGCAAAAGGCGGTGGGGGTGACAGCTCAGCCCGAGGTGACCATGCAGAAGAAATCGGTGTTTGTAACGAACTCTCGGAACTGGTAGATGTCCGGCTAGAGAAAGTGCGAGCTGAAGTCCTGCAAGACCACCCGAAAGGCTCAGGGTGATTAGAAAAAGTGTGCGTACAGCGAGGCTGCTGCGACTCGGGGTGGGCAGCGACAGGCAGGCGACAGGTGGACTGGTGAAAGAAGCATCTGGTCTCTTGGGAAGAATGGTTGTTATCGAATGGCTTGCGGTCCCTGAAAACATCATCAATAATCAATAGTCAATAATTAATCATCATCATCATGACAACATCCACCACCGCCACCAGCACGTAGTTATGGGCACATTTAAAAGAAATCTGTGAACTCAATAGAGAACTGGACAACAAATGCATAAATGTATGATTGCTGGTCACAGTACTGTGGACATTTTCAATGTATTGTTGATATAAAATATGTGGACTCTCTCTTTGATCTGTGAAAAAAAACTTATTTGGTATGGACATTAAAATAGATGCCACTTTCCTCTTAAAACTCATTAAAAATTTCAGTTTTTCTGTAAAATTTTGTACAATAATAGCACTGTTTATATATAATACGTATATAAGATTATGTTGATCGCTGAAAGGTGAGTGTTGCAGGGTCAGATGCACAGCTAGTCGCTAAATGGCTCGTTACACACAAGCAGCTTCTCTCAACACATCACCTCCGGTGAGATTCACAAACATTGGAGGGACAATGACAAGTCTTTAAATGTTTCAAGTCTGTCTCTGGGTTTCACGTGTAGGATTGCTGCGGCATCACTGGGATAAATGGAGAGCAAGCCATGCACTAGATCGACAAAAATACTAAACGATCCCTACATCTGCAGCTTTGTACTCATCCTCCTCTTAGCCCTCCAGCTTGGAAGCCTAAAAGTATGAAAGTCGTGAGCAGCAGCTGATCTCCCAAAAATTAAAAAATAAAATACATGCAAGGAAGAGGCACGCAGCGACTTTCCAAAATAAAAATTAAAAACGTCCGGAATCCTTTCACGTCCACGTGAAGGAAAAGTTATCATAACAGTTTGGACGTTTATTATATCATACTGTTTATTTTGAAAGTTATAATAATTTTGACGGTTATTGTTAGCAAAATGCTTATTAGAAAAGGTGTAAAAATTTTGACGTTAGTTAAATCATACTGTTTGTTATTAAAGTGATAACAGTTCTTTGTCATATTGTTATAACTTAAGTTATATCACTTTTGAGGTTTATTATATACTATTTATTATAAAAGGCTAGACCCCGATACCTCTATTCTCCTTTCTATTCCATGGATGGTTGGGTGAGTATACGAGCAAAATTAAAGCAAATATGGGAACTTCGATAAGATTAAGAGTAATTTCCATGATTCACATCCTCTTTCGCAAGAAATAATAATTTTCATATTCTTAATTTTGATTTGCTAATTCAATTTTGTACAGTTCCCTCCTAATTTGGAAAGGAAATATTGATTTTAATTGATAAATTATAGATTTCAGGCGGTTTTAATGTATTCAGTCTCTGTATATATTATGCAAATAATA
The DNA here is from genome assembly GCF_003073045.1 of Pomacea canaliculata. Classification (NCBI taxonomy): domain Eukaryota; kingdom Metazoa; phylum Mollusca; class Gastropoda; order Architaenioglossa; family Ampullariidae; genus Pomacea; species Pomacea canaliculata. The sequence continues at coordinate 13,248,628 of NC_037597.1, forward strand.
CGGAGGTTTAAACTGCAACTCACGTTTTAAACTTGCTATTGTAGACTTAAATCTCTTTTCTTTCTCTTTTTAATATTTTAAGAAAATCCCTATGCAGTTTATTTTATGTGGTGTATCTTTGTATAATTTTAAGACTTATAATATTGCTGCTTTCCACAACAGGTGTACTTGTCTAAAAGCATTGCAAAACCCGACAAGTTGGGAAAGAACGGTTTCAGAATAAGCCAACCAGATCACAGCACGTAGCCGGCGGATATCGAATTTTTCGCTCTAGTTTTCTATTTTCCTCCAAAGCACCCTAGCACGCCACGTCACCCTTTTAAAGGTCAAAGTATTGACATTATCAAAACGACTGAAATGCATCTCCGGCAAACTTTTTTCTTGATGAAACGACTTTAGCATGGGGAAAGTGAAGATGCAATTTTCATTACATTAGCTGCAAAAGGATATATTAATAGAGTATTTTAATTGAGCAACAGAAAAACTGCATTAATAAAACTGTTATTTTTAAACTTTTATGTGCTAATAAATATTTACTCAAAGACATACAATGTCTTTATTACGAAAATGTTTCTAACAGATACAGAACATTGTTTTATATATAGACACTAAGTAAAATAAGTCTCGCAGAAATGACTTATACATGGGAGGATACTTCTTCCAATAAAGAGCTTAAAACCCTAAAATAAGAGTTATGACCATACTATCCCATCTAGCCCTCATCACCGCTAAAAAGAAACTTCCTTTGAAAAAGAAAGCTTATGTGCTTTGATTTGCAGATCAGTTCCAGCCTAGGGATACAGCAAATCGTTGTGAGAAGCTTTGTCGCTTTTAAATGCTTTCTCCTATTCTCTCAAATTTCAAAGTTAACGAGATGAAGGCAAATAACTGATCTGAGCTGGTATAATGATCAAGAATTTCCTGAAAGTTATGTCAGCACTCGGTGTCAATATAATTTTCATTTTATCTCACCTGCCGCCGAGGTAGATAATACTAGTTGGGAAGCAATTTGACTAAATCTCTTCAATCGCAGGGCGGACGTCCGCAAGTGGCTCAAGACACAAGCTACTGATATCGAAATGGTCAACATGATTCCTATAGAAAAAAAATCTCTTACGGCTTTGCAAACATTAAAATCTCACCAGCGAAGAATTTAAAAATGCAGGCTTCTCTACGAAATTAAGGCAAGCACGATTTTCAAGCAATTATATACTCTGACCTGTTGTGCCGCTCTGTTTAAACTGCACAAATGTATATAGATAATGTGCTATTAATTCCCTGCTATTATCGCCAATCACTTGGTAAACAAACATTTGAATCTTAGTAATCATCCCATTTGTTGCAAAGCACTTCAAAGCGCTGGCATTGAAGTAAACAGCACGTTAGCAGGCGTCACCCATCATCAGGTCCAGTTGTTGACAACATCTGGCATAATGAAGGTAACGACAAATTCTTCATTTTGAAAGTATCTACCGAATGAGAAAGAAAACTCCGCATCTCCTAACTCTGACTAAATGCAGTATTAATTATCATTTAATGAGGCTAGGGATATTTTGAATAGAGGACTCTATATTTTTGAATTTCGAAAAGAATGTTCAACCGTTTCTGAGGTACACGATCTGTGAAACAGAAAAGTTTTTTCAATATATAAGTCAAGGGACTCGTTGCATAAACTTAAAGAAATCTGTAACACGTTTTTTCTATGTATATCTTATTTTCTTGTAGCTCTTTGTATACAATAAACATTTCAAGCATTTTAAATGTATACAATACACGCAAACACCCAACCACGTACACTCACAGTCACACACACAACCAATAATAAAGTAATAAAAATCATTAAGTCCTTTTGAACCAGAACCTATGACTAATAAATAAGCCGGCTAGAACTCTATTCTTTACATTATCATGTAACAAATGGTTTAAAACTAGAAAATTCATGTAGATGACGTGGTGAGAACATCCAATGAAACACTTAATGATAATAGACGAATAAGTTTAGGCAAACATTTTTTTAAAGAATAAATGATCCCTTCATTTAAAATTCTAAATAACACTCTCAAAAAAAAAAAAAAAGGAAAACATTATAAACTTGATTTTCTCAATTACCTGTAATCGCCGTTTTGGCCTGTTCATTCAAATGTAACTGATGTTATACACCTTCAGTCTATTTTTAGGTCCTTGTAAAGAATTCTTTTAAAATTTGATTTGACATTTTTATCATTTCTGTAAACTGTTTTAAAATGTACTCTTAACGATTTAAACTTTTCATGTATTTTGATATTTTCCCCTAAATAACTGCAATAGGAGTTAATCTTTAGTAATTATAATAATGGTATAGTTAATTGTTGATTATGATAATTGTTAGAACGTGTATTTAAAATAAACCGAGTTTAAATCAAGTTCCTCATTTACACGAGCGGCATGACGACTAGGAAAGTTCACAACGTAAACAGAGAGAGAGAAAAAAAAAAGCATAACATTAAGCTGTCACACCAACAGACACACCAACACGACAAAGGTGTATGTGCCGTGATGGCGGTCTCCTACTTACATGATTTAGAAGCATGCATGCGCAGACACAGTAAAAGCAGTTTTGCGATGCCGTGCAACAAGAGTTCAATTTGTCGCGCGAGTCCGCACGAGCACAAGGAGAGGAAATGCCGTTTTGCACGCGCGCCAGGTGAGTTTCCTTTTAAGGCAGACGGAGAAAATTACACCTCCTGTCCTACAGGCGCAGGCCACGTCTTTCGAAATAGCTGGTAAATGAGGAAACGCTATAACCGTCTCTCTGCGATATGTGCTCGTGTGTTAGAGGAACTGTAGACCCTCTAACCTCGTCTTCGTGCATCCATTAATCGTTCTTAATCTGCTTAATCGTTCAGTATCCCCCTAATCGATGCCTCTGTATTAAAGAAGATTTTATTGAACTTTCGGTGACTAGTTTTGTCTGTTAACTGGTACTGTTACTCCATCCACTGCTGCTGCTGAGGATAGTAATGACTGATGACGAGACAGGCTCCCTGCAACAAACCCCTAATTCTTATAAGCGCTAGCACTTTTTAAGACTTATCGTTTTCTGATAATTTTGTAATAAACCTGAATGCTAGCCAGTTAATTTAAATACCTATGGAGGTTTTTTCCCCCTTGCGACTTCGTCTACAAGCGCGTGCACACACACGAACAAAGAAGCACTTTCTATTTTTCCCATATAATTTTCTCTACATCTATGTGTGCCTGCGTTTTCTTAGTTGTTTTTATGTCTATCTGCATATACACCTACTTCAAAGAAATGAAGGAAGAAAACAAGAGTAAACAAAAAGGGTGGGGAAGAGTCCTACTAATGGTATAAATCGTTGTGTATGAGACATAAGACTTGAGGCCCGTAGACATCAGACCTAATATCTATTTTTGACAATACCTACTCCAAACACTGCCTCTTCGGTTTTACTAACAGAGGCAATAGTACGGGTTTTAACAACTGATACATAAAGATCAAGAAATGAGTACAATCTGACAATGTAATAAAAACTGGATAAATCCTGAAAACATTCGTAATGCACGGCAAAATATCACGATGACAATTGTATTTATTTAGAACGTATTCATTAGATAATGTATATCAAACCAACGAAAAATAAGCTAAAAATGCTATAGTAACCCGTTGCCAAATTTGCTTCTCTGTAATCGTACTGACGTCAGCACATCTATTATTTTCCCTATTTTTCTCCCATCATGAACTGTTGAAGGTAAATCAGCATATATATGAAAGGAATTGAATAAAGTCGACAACTTCATCTCTTCATCTGCATGTCTTCTAAAGTCGGTTTCCTCTTTTGACTTGCTATCTAAAACTAAATCAGTGGTTTGACTCGATTTTAGGCTGCTGTGAAAATTATGGACACTATTCTGTTTGCACAACATTTTAGAACGTTTTCTCGCTTGGGAAGAAATAAAGGGAGACTATGAGTCTCCCACTCCGCCTTCCCCCCTCACCATATGTACTCATTCAATATTGACAAGACTACAGCCGGACAGTGAGGTGGTATAATAGCAGCGCTGTTTAGAATCTGCTCTTCTGAGCCTGTTTTCATGGCCTGTTAAAGATCTTCCTTCCATTTTCTCATTGTAAGAAGTATGAGAGGAGACTTTTGTTAATTGAATTCACAGAAACGACCTACAAATTATTGAAACCCTGTCCATGAGATTTTTGAAGCTGTGAGTGACTTGCGTGAGAAGAAATGGGAAACCATTGTGCTTAACTTCATCCACTGGAGCTATAATGCTAAAATTAACATTAAAAACAAATAATGTGGCATACTAGAAGCCAGAAACTCGAGTCTTTATGAAAGAAATGGTCATTTTATTATTTATCAAAAATAAATATGATCGATGGAAAAGTATGCACATCTCATCATCCATCATGACCTACACTTGACAAAAGTATTACAGCATCCTTCACTCACATTGTTAATAAAACATTTTAAAAGTGTATGGTCTTAACCATGTCTAATTTTATATGGAGACTGTGTAATTCCATGGTCTTAAAAGCAGACTAATTTCACAAAGCCAATGACAGTTAATAATTTTTTAAAATATGTTGCAACAAAAGAAGGCGTAAAAAACAGTAAAAAATTAGTCTTAGAGAACAGAAATATTTTAGAGTTCATGTACAATTTAGATGTACAATGTTGTCAAATGTTTTGATGCTCCTTTATTATGGCAGCTGTCAGACCTCTGATCTTAAGAGGTTAAACTATGAATAGGGTCTGTATAAAACTTGTGTTGGGAGGGTGGGGGGAAGGTGGCATGAAACTGTGATGTGAATTTGTGGAGTGCGAAATTTAAAGGGTTCAATTAGCATAAGGCAGCCACCAAACTCTGATCTAACCTCATCCTTTTTGAGAAAGGCAATGGCTGAGATAAACGTGGCAGGAGGTCACTGTAACCACTGCTAATGTTTGTGGGATTTTGTTTCTGACTTATCAGCTATTACAGATGTGAAGACTGGAATTTATGGCCTATTCATGCAATGAACTCTGATCAAACGCTATATATATAATCTGTTTTAAATGCTTTCTCAAAAGCAAAACAAAAAAAATGCAATAAAACCCGTCCATTTAAAATGATTGTATGGAAAAAATGTACATGGGTAAGACCCACTTCTTATGTATAAAAACAATTCTTAAGATCCGAAAACCTACAAACGTCATGTCTAACATAATATATCTCCTCCTACAATGTCTGATTTCACATGTCAATATCAAATCAAAGTAAAATATGTACTTCTTGGACAAACTGGCAAGTAAATGTTAATCATGACAATTATTATTGTTGCACCTCTTCCACAAGAGCATCTATATGGAGTCTTTTGATCTGAATAACTTGCTCATCATCAAATAAACAAAATTAGCGCTCATTTAAATGTGAAATGTGAATTCTATAAATGTCAGATACACTTATTGAAAGTTTGGTACATTTCTCCAAATACACACTTCATTAAAAAATATATCTTATGACATGAGCATCTGTGAATTTCCATTTTATGTAAATTATTGTATACTCTGAACAGAGCATCCCAAACTTCAGTTCTCTGATTGCAGTCTCCTTCCTTTCACACACATCATCAGACAGCTCTTCTACCACCTTTAGCTCCATCTCTCTGTTCCCTATGGCCACTTTGACTACCCTCACCACCACCACCACCATCTGGCCTGCTACCATCATGATCATTAGACAATGGCTGAAAAGTCCAGCCTCCATCATTGCTGATATGCAAAACAAAGTCGTGAAATCTCCTAATGCTGTTACGATGACCTACACTCAGCAAGGTGATGTGAAGATCGGCACAAGTCTGGTAAAGGATTGTTTCCATGTCTTCACTTACCTGACTAGTGGCCTCATCGAGGACTGTTGAAATAGGTGCAAAATAGAATATCAATCATAATTTCAGTTACATGTGATATTTACACACATATCAACCTGATTTCCTAAAACACTCAGAAGGTAAAGATTAAAGATAAACAGACTGAAAAAGTCAATACTAACCTTTAAAAATGTGATTCTACTAATATACTTATTTCTTCTTTTTTTCTCATTTGTGATCTCTCTCTTTTCTATTCACCCCACCCCATACGCACACACACACAAATCAAAATTTTTAATTACAACCACAATGCAAAACACCGAAGATTCTTATATGTATAATTGTTATAAAGTTTTAACAAATCTTGTACTTTGTTTTTTACTTTAACTAAAATCTTTTTCTTTACTACCATGAACTTGGTACCACTAATAAAAAATGATTCTATTAAATGTTAAACTCTTTCAGATACTTTTTGTTTTTAGACTTCATCTTTAAGCCTTGCATTGTCAGATAAATTAGAATGCAGTTAGTAAACCTTATACGCTTTCTTTGATACTGTAAGTGACCTGCCTGAAGGAACAATGAACCCTAGGTCTAAAATCACATGCAAGAAATCATGTAAGCACCAGCTTGTTTAACTGGACCACTAGCAGACAATTTTTCCAGTTAACTACTAAAAAGAGGCAGGCATATACAAAGCTTCCAATTTATTCACATTTCAGATTAACTACTAAAACAAGGCAGGGTTTTATTTTGCAGAAAGTCCACTGTTCACAAGACCATTTGTGCACTAGCTGAAAATGTTGGAATTAATGACATATCAGCATTATCAAAATGACAACTGACTAATAAGTACATTTCAGGCTTTAATATTAAAAAAAAAACAAAAAAAACAAAAGTACTTGTTTTGCACTATCTTCTGATTCTTCATACTTAAGTGTGCATCAATCTTAAACTTGCAATTATAATTCCATAGGAGTCTTGCTAAGAAATAAAGGCATCAAATAAATATTGCATCATGTTTTAGCAAGACTTATTACACAAAAGTGAAATTTTAAAACTATCTCTTACTTGCAAAAGGTGGATGGTGGAAAAACAGTCTTACAAAAGACAATCTTTGCATCTCACCAGGTGATAATTCATCATGCCTGAAAAATTCCCATAAAAAATCTCTGGCTTTTATTTATTGTTACTTCATTTATACAATCAAAATCCAAGACATTTCTATTTTGTCTCTCTCTTAACTCTGTCATGAGAAATAAATAAACTTTGGAGTGTGCTACATAAAAATAGATTCCAAGGTCAGTTACTCACATGGATTAAGAGCATGGATAATATTGAAAGAGATTCATGCAGAAGTTCACTTGACAGATTATGTCTCACGTGTTTAAAACAAGAGGAAATTTGTAGTCCAGTGTTGTTTTCCTAGTTAATTAATGAATTTACACAGCAAATCACCCTAAAGGGTCTATGGTACTCTACCCAGGTATACTACAATATTTTTTTCCATTAGCACTCATGAATTTTGCTTATTTGGGTGCGTTAATTGTGACATATTTGTTGTTTATCTCCCACATCTCCTTCCGTTGGTTATAAATGCAAGCCCTCTTAAATTGTCATCACTGTCATTGTCACTCTCTCTCATTCAAACATGCACAAAGAGAAATAAGGAGCTGCTGCTGCTAAAATAAATTCTTAAACCATCTGAACCATTGTAAGTATAATAAGCATTCCCTCAACCACTGCCATGCAAGAAACCAGCTATGGCATTGGTTTCAAACTAATCAAGGCTCTTTAATGATGACTTATTTTCAAATTAATTTTGTCAAATATTTTAAATATTCACCTATCATGTAAAGATTTGCTAGTCATACTGTATGTTAAAAAATATTTATCTAGTCAAGGAGAACATTTTGTTCATTATAACAAATGCATCCCATTTTAGTTTTACCATAATGTGTTTTAAAAGCCTAAAATGTTTGCGCAGACTTTTAATTTAGTGCCTTTTTTCTTTAAGATTGTGTTAACTTCAGAACCATGTAAGCCATGTAAGCTTCCATCTCTGTACGGCATTCAGTTACTCTGGATTGTTCGTAAAGAAGTGAAGCTTGATAATTTCTTGGATCTTAACTAAAATGTTTTCAACAAATAATGGCAGGACCAAATTTAAATCAAATCCTACCAGTTCCAGTCCATATCCTTATCCAGTCCACCAATTCGTTCAACAAGAGGGTCAAGTCCCACAGCAGAGAGATACTGATATATTTTGTAGTCATCTGCCAAGACAAAATTATCAGATAAGAGAAAAGAATGATACAGAGCATACATTTTAACTATTGAAAAAGCTTGAAGGGCTATTGTTACAGGAAACAGTATTATTATTATTTGAAAATAACATTTATGAAAACCAAACAAACATTTCCCAACTTCATGTGGTTTTCCAACAAAAGTGTTGTGTTAATTCCTTAAAGAAAGATTTAAAGAACTCAACTCAAGAAAGGGACAATACAAAAGCAATTACAGTGATATGAAATTATGCTCTGACCACACTGTACAACATGAACAAAAATTCTAGCTTTTCACAATTTTTGACAACAAAATTTCTCTCCTTCAAACAGAGGGCAAAATAAACATCCCTACTCCAATGTTTGAAACTCCTTTTTCTTTTTATTCTGTTTTGGGGGGATTTCCTACACATCACATTGAGCTCATTTCCATGTGGACTCTACAAATTTATTTACTATTTAGTAACAGCAGTTGCGCAGCCCTATGCTCTCCGGGAGGGGGGGGGGTGAATAGGAACAAGAAGAAGGAAAAGTAATATGGCATATGCATAGACAAATCTTATTATTGTCTTTTCTTTCAGCAGTAAAATGCAATGCTGGAAACACCAAATGCAATAGCCAATCAAAACTGTTAGCCTTTTTTTTTAAGTTCTAAATCATGGTTACCTTTAAATGACTTCCAACACTTTTTGGTATTTATAATGATTAAGCACACAAGCAGGATAAAATGTTTTTTGTAAATTGCACAAAGTGATGATTATTAGACTACAATCGTACCTGGAATAACTTCAGTTTCTGATGAAGGAAAAACAATCTGAAACAAACAATTTAAACTCCCAGAAAATGTCAGACATAACAGACATTACATTTTTACCTACTTCATGAAACAATTATTATAAACTCAAACAAAGTAATTTACTCGTATCAGCAAATTTAAACTGAAATGAATTGTGATGCTTGGAACATGTACAGCTTTATCCTAAAAAAATAAGTGTCTCACACACTCAACCTTCTCTCTCTTTTTTATAAAAGCATCAATTATAAATCATTTGCATCAAAATAATTTAGGTAGTGGAATTTATTTTGTGCTGATAAATTTTTCATGCTTGTGAAGTGCTGATCATACCTGATCCCACAGAGAACCGTTAGTCAGGTAAGGTTTCTGAGGTAAATACATTATCTCCTGTGGTATTCGCCCAGCACCAAGATTTACTGAACCTAAACATTAAAAAATATATAGATTATTAAACAAACAATATCTTCAAACTAGTTTTTAAAAAAGATTTTTAATTTTAATTTTTTAAAATAGGGTTTATTAATTAAGTTTTGAATTAAAAAAACAAATAAAAGGTTTAACATTCTCTTGACACAGGACCACCACACAATGTGTGTGAAGGTACACAAGATTTGGCATCTAAGAGAAGTTGCTTTAACTGACTGGCTGGTAATATTCACAAGAGATGTTTTCCTTCATCAAATTTGTTGTAAAATTTGTACCATACTACAGATCTATATTTATAAACCTATTTTAGGCCATTTTCTAAATATGTGCCAGAAATAATAATTCAATGCTATCTTTATACGAGCCCATTACAATCTATTTCTCATCAAAAATCTATTTGTAGTATACATATTAAGTACTTCAGTCCTGGAGTTAGGTGGTATCTCCAATGTTTTATAGTTTAGAAATCTTTGTTGGAGGAAGCCATATAAAATTTTTCTACAATATGTAGTTTAGTGATTGGTGTCAAGAGCAAGTGAGGGAGTTCAATTGTTTAAGATGGAGAGGGAGGCATGCTTCCTGAGTATTTCAGACTTAATTTCATTACTGTGCCGATATGGATACTTGGCAAGAACTGGTTTGCAAATGTGAAGGATCGGACTGATCGTTCCATGCAGGACTTATCCATCACTGCTCAAGACAGGCCTGTGGAAAAATTTGTCAGCCCTTTTGTTTGTCCAGCTGCTACCCCTGATGAGCAGCAATAATGAATCAGCAAAACTACTCATCTGTTGGTACTAGTCAAGAGATGTATGTAAAGCAAGAAGCCCTTGGGCAAGACTATCCAGGTACCTATTTTTCGGTTCAGTTTTTAAGGGGAGTGGGGTTGGGGGGAAATCGGTGTTTTATGCTGAGGCCATATCACAGCCCTCTAAACAGATGTCATATACAGGGAAAGAGCAGTGTTCCCGAGATGAGAGTGGAACCCAGGACAGCCAACCCTCACTGTATTGGCGACAGGTGCTAACCGTTGTGCTATCGGACAGCCCTTCAGTTAAGAAAAGGAGAATGTGCAACTGTATCATGGCTGAAATACTGTGAACAGAAGTAACATCTTCAGCTCAACTTCAACAGGTTTAACGAAAAGATTGGAAGATGTTTACATGATCAGTATACCTCTCTTCTGGCATAAAGATAATTAATCTCTTGTTAATTTTATAACAAATAACCTGCCTGAAGAAAAGGAGTAATACAATACAGAAAAATGCAGTCTGATTGATACTGGGGATGAATACCATTACACATTTTTACATTAGTTTTTTCAAAACAGAAATATGTAAATCAGTTCACAATTCTACTGGAATAATTCAAACTCCTAAAAGTTGACATATTTATTTGATACCACAAAAAAATGTGTTTTAACAAATCTAATAAAGTCTATACAAATATTAATTGCATGCTTGACTTAGGAGAAGGTCAAGTTCAAAGCTTACTAAGGTCATAAGCCATGGTGATACAAATTACCTTGGTATGACCTCCAGAGACCACTGATTATGCGAATCAGTGATGTTTTCCCACAACCACTGTCACCTGTCACCAGTATGTTGCTGTTTGGCTTAAGCTGTAGTGTCAGACCTGTGAACAACAGTAACTCTGTATGTATGGTGATTCAAGTCTCAAAGAAACACTATCAAACTATTTCTTTGCTGGTCAGATTGTTAAATATTTAACTGCTTGTGGCATATCGCCAGTGACTTAACCATCTTAGGACAATGTAAACAAAAGGTTAACTGACCCCGGCAGCAAACAATGGATGATTTGGGTGGTCCGTATGTCACCCCTTCCATCTCAAAAGCATATCTTGTTGTCATTTCACGAACAGAGTTGCTGCCTTCTTGAAAGGACCTTTATCGAAAAAAACAAAAAACAAAACACTGGTGGTCATACTTCTTGATACCCTTAATTGCATACACATGCATATGCATGAAAGAAGAAGTTAAGAGAATAGGTGCACACATGCAAAATAGAGACAAAATATGGAATAGATTTCTTTTTAATCTCATTAGATGTTTATTACAAGTCTAAAGCTACTGAAGAATATAAAGATATCATAAATGCATATAAATAAGTAAAAATGTCAAAAAGGAACAATTAAATAATAAACACAGATCCCTAGTATGGTAACAGATTAATAAAATCATACAGCAAGCTGAATTCGACAGTTTAATTAAAAGGTCTTTGGTAGAGCTCTTTAAATAAACTTTCCAAAACAAGATACACCTGTTGGTTTAGATAAATACAAACACATAAATACAACAGCTCATTGCAAGTGGTTAAAAAAGAAAATTAGTTCAAGGTATTAGTAAATTATTACTATAAAGGAATTACAATGACTATACATGTACTGAAATTTTGTTATTACTGGTCAGTTTTAAGCAACATTCACCCACTCAGAGTAAGGTCTGCAGAGAGAATTCCTGTGTTCCTTCTGGTCTTCAGTCAGTGTTGCCAGCACTTCAAACAGCTGCCCAATTCTATTTACAAATCCTAGTGGTTTAATCTTTATTTTTGATCCTTTACATTTTTATGCAATTTTTGGTTACAATATTACATTATGTGTCAAAATTAATCCACCAATGAACAAACTTCAAGAATATTTCTTTATTTAAAGCAGGGGTCTCAAACTCATATTAGCCTGTGGGCCGCAGTGGAAAGTAACAGCCAGTCAGCGGGCCGCACCACGAAAAGAAAATGTTTTTTCATTAAATTTTACGAACACTACTGTCACTGCAGTTAAATGCTAAAATAAAGTTTTTATAATTATTAATTACATTTAGTGTAGTTTATTACATGCACAGGCAGTTTAGTTTATTAAAATAAGTTGACGTTGTCTCTGTCACTAATAACGGGGGTAATTTTCACTGCGGGAATTAATCACCAAGCACAACATACATATACACCGCGGACGTGGCCGAGGGCCGCACAAAAATGTTTCGCGGGCCGCATTCGGCCCGCGGGCCGCGTGTTTGAGACCCCTGATTTAAAGGTATGTGTCCTAAAAGTATAAGTCTTCTAACATTTGCATAATTCTAATATTTTCATGAATTTCTATCAAAGCATTATCAAATCATAAATAAACATAAATAAACAATCGTAATCATGAATACTAACTGCTTTTCATGATTTTTGGTCTAGGCCCTTTCAATTTTAAAATTATGATGGTTTCCTTGGAGAGCATACTAGATTTAAAGGTAAATTCAGTATATTCAAGATATATAAGCCGTCTGATAATTTTCTGCTTCCAATAAACATATTCTTACCGATGTGCAGTGCCAGCAACATCTGTGACAGAACTAGCCTGATCCATAAGCGTAGTGAAACAGTTGATGAGGTAAATGGAAACAAAAGCATTCTGAAAAGAAGAAAACATCCATAAAACAAACATAAAACTTGTGTTGAGATAAATAAATCACAGACCTTGACCTGTACTGGTTGACCCAGATTGATCATCTGTTGGGGTGGAAGGAAGTGGAGATGGAAGGATGTTGCAGCTGACAAGGTTTGCCACAAAGCCCTTTGGAGCAAAAAGCAGTTCTAGTATGATAAGGTCTGTCCACTTCTTTACGTTCACCAGCCAGATTTTCTGTACAAGACTTGCACTACGGAAACATTATAAGGCCTGGTGGAGATGTGGATATTAGTCTGCTGGAGATGGCGATGCTGCTTATGATGGCTTCTGCCACTTCTTTCCATACTATGAAGGCTACCTCATGTTTATACATGGCATCTTTCCAATCGTACCTAATCTTGTAGCACAATAACCCACAGATAATATAATTAGATAAAATAACAACTCTCATCTCCTACAGGTGATTGCACTGATAAGCTTTGCTTTACATGGTCTAAATGATTCAAGCACATAACTTGTCCCTCCCTGAAAAAAAACACATTGTGCAAGGCTCTCCTTTCTTTCAAAAATTTTTTTTCTTTTATTTACCAACAAAATTACTTGGATGATCATTATGGAAACAACAAACTTATTTAATAGTTTTTCCACACATTTTCAGAACTATCACCTTCACAGCACACAGTCTTGAATCAGGTCAAGGAATGTCATGTGATGCAGAGAGAGATTAGGAAAGTACATCTCACCTTACTGATAAGTGAAGACATGTCAGCTGGGGGCAGGTCATCATAATGGCCATAAAAGATTGGGAAAGCAATAGCTATGTAACTGAGAATGCTACCAAGGTAATCAGCAGAACTTATACAAACTGAAATTGAAAATTTTGAATATAAAGTGAACAAGGCATAAGATAAACAATCCTGAATTACAGATATATTAAATTTTTTTGCAACATAAAATTCTGTCAGAAAATGGTGCCTATTAACAGGATTCCAATTTATTGTGTTTATGATTTAAGATAACTGGAAAACTCAACCCAGCACCTGACAAACAACTTGATCTTAACCTTTATTCACAAACAACAATTAACTTTTACTCTTTTCTCTCAGCTCTTTCTCACACACATACATATGCACTCTCTCCTTCGTTTTACTTTATATACATGAATCTGTTCATGTCTGTGCATGTATATGCTTAAAACTTGAAAGAATACATTATATCCTTACATTTCAGAACAAACTCCCATCGTATGAGCTTTTTTTGGGTGGCAAGAAGATCATGCAGCTTTGTGTTTGTTTTGTCCTCTTCAATTGCAGCAGCATGATAAAATGCAGCTGATTCTGCATTTACCCGTAAATGCATATGCTTGAATCTAGTTTCAAAATAAATTTCCAGATTGTATTCCAGATTATGCTATTATTACGTGCATGCATGAACACATAAGTGTATATTAATAAATACACTATGAGTAGTTATAGATTTATTATTTTTGGAAATGTATACTAATTTAAATTTTACTTTTGTTTTTCTGCAACATCACTCATTCAAACAAATAATAAGGTAGTTTAATATTTCACTACAAATCAAATGAAGAACACTTTTATCTCATACTTGATATGGAGCATTACTTATTTGAAAAGTTTAATGACTTCTACTAGAAATACATGATTTTATTACAATGATATTAATAAAACTCTTTACCTGAAGTCACCTTCCATTTTCTCTTGCAGAAAAAAATACTGGACAACTGGGCTCATCAGAAGCTTATTTAAAGTAGTAAAAACAATGAAAAAGATGATGACACTTACAGGTCCCAGGTAACCAGTTCTGTAAAAGAATTGTATTAATACAGCAGTTTGTAAAGATGTGAAAAATATCTTATGTCATTCTCAAAAAGACACTATACAGCCCTCAAATAACAGACGCAAAGCAGCTATTTCTCACCATAAAACAAATTTTAAAAATATCTTCTAAAAAAATTTTTTTTTACAGAGAATTCTCCAACAGATCTAGGAACTTAGCATGTGACAGTGTATTAAACTCACCCATCTGAAAATAAATTTTCACACATTACCATTTAAGCATATTTAAGAAATGTTTCATTGCATTTGAACTTTTCACAACTTTTCCGAACTACTTACACTTGAGAGGCCTGATACATGTAGTAGCCAATTTTAAAGGGGGAAATTAATAGCGGCACAAACACCTTGCTGAAGGTTTGTGTGAGGATGTCTACATCTTGAGTAATTCGCTGATCGCTGAAACAAGTTAAATGCATTCATGAAATGTCTCTACTTTATTGTTTTAGACACATATTTTTTTTTTTTTTTTGTTTAAATTGGAAAAAATAATTTCTGCTTCTAACAAAGAATTCAGCTTTATGTATACAAAAAAAGCTGGTCTGATTAAAAAATAGAAACTTGTAAGAATAACAGCTATGCCTCCTTCTAGTCCACTGTAAACAATAATTTTCTTTTTTTTTTTTTAAAACTTACACAGTAAGGAAATACATTTTGTTCAATTTCTTATTTTTCTATTTTCTGCCTTTTTGCAATAAATGCAATAGGCTTTTCTAGTCACACTAAAACAATGTTAGCAAATTGTCCAAGTTTCACTCTGATGAGTAGATCATCAGTAATATAATTGTACTCAAGCTTTAACATGAAATTTCAGCTAATAGAAAATAAATTTTAAGAAATGAAACCTTAAATCTCACTCTTTTATAATGTTTTAAGAAGCAAACAAGATCTAACTTTAATGAAAGAAAATTCAAACCCAAGTCATTTTTATATTTGAATGTGGTTAAAGATTAAACATTACTAAGAATTTTTTTTTATATCCACAAAATAAAAATTACTAACGGATTATCAATTGTCTTGTCCACAGTATTTACATAGTAGTACATTAAGTTGGAAAAGTAGGATTTATGAAGTGCTCTGCATAATGCTTCCCGCCATGTTACATAGAGCAACGATGAAACATAGGCGATGGCACTGGTGAGCTGGAAATGAAAGTGCTTTTGAAATGACATTTGTTTTAATATATGCATATTGATTATCACAAATATACTGTACAATGAATTAGTAACTTTTAATGAATTTTAATGATTTAAATGATGCTATTTTAATGAATTAGTAGCTCTTGTTCTTGTTCTTTGGTTCCTTTTTGTGTTTTCTGTATTTGATGTTATTCTTTGTTTAGTACAGTTGTTTATTCTTTTATAGTTCATATGCTATTTATTTTCCTGTCCCTCGAACACTGTCCATGCTTCGCTAAGAGCATACTCCTTAGGAGTGTGAATATGCGCTTTACAAATTTTCCATTTATTATTATTATTAACTTCCAATGATGAAAAGTTAACAGCATTTGGGTTCAAATCACAACTGAGATGAGAAGTACACATTTCTGAAGCAGGCTTTTAAAACTCTAATTGTATTGAAATGTGATCAAAACTTATAATGTACAAACTGTGTGTCTTTTGTTCATGTATACGTATATAATACAGTAAATGTGAAAATATATCCTTATCCATGCGGCTATACATCAGATATTTTTTTCCAAAAGAAAGCTTCATTTGCTGTTTTCAAAAACCACAGTCAATAACAAATAAGAAATGGAGATTGCAAAGAGTAAATAAATTTTAAAAATTACCTAAATACTTACAAAAGCTTCTGACAAAATGATGAAAACAAAAAGGATTGTGCTTGAAGTGAAACCAGCACGGTCTTTTTCTCCAAGAATTTTGTAGTATTTGCTAGGTATTAGGCCAACGTTGTAGATTACAACTTGCTCTGCAAAAAGTCTTTAATATGATGATTTGATTCTTTGGGAAGAGTGCTATACATTTCTTTCATGTTTGCATTAGTAGAAATATATAGTTTTATATTATACAACAACAGTACATAATGATAAAAATATTTTAAGCATCAAACTACAGTTTCTATTCTTAAAAGATTTGAATTTAGAAAGGTAAACTTTATAAAAGTAAACGTGTTTATACCAAAAGAAAACTGAATTTAAATGTAGTAAGCACAGAATTGCCAAAAGATATTTAATCCTACTTTTCTGTCTCAAAGATCATATGGTCAGAATGAGCTATCCTGTTGAATATAATGATGCACATACCTGTACTGTAATAAAAATTAGAAGTCAAACAAATTATGTGTACATAAATTTCGTCTAAAAGACGTATAATAAAAAGAATTTGTCGTTTGGTGTGTACTCTGTACTGACTGACCTGGTTTGCATTTGTGTGTGGGCCGGCTACACGGTGGATGGGTGTATGCTTGTATATATGATGTCGGTAATTTTCTCTCACACCAAAACAAAATACTTCTGTAAACTTAGAAATAAATCTAATTAAATGAACTATGTCTACTGTATCTTACCTAGGAAAGATAAAAGTAAAAGAAAGACTGTCATCAACACCGATGTGCTGCCGAAAGTTGGGAACATACGACGACATAATTTATAAAATCGCTTGAAGAACACCAGGTCAAAGCGAAAACTGTAAAGCGAAGTAACAGATTATGTTACTAAGTCATGTAGGGCTCGTATTAAACATTAACAAGCAAACTTCAAAACATCAACTTTTTTGCCAAACTTCGAAAAACTACAAAAACCAGTCCGATGTCTGCTAAAGCGTCTACAACCACAATCCAAATTTTCTACTTTCAATTGTCTCTTTAATAAAAGGAAGAAAGAGATTTATTATACATTTCACTAATTCGAAGTCTATCACATTTATACAATAATGCAGATAAATTTGACTTACTCGGTGTGCACCATGTCTGCCCACGCCGTGGTCTGCTTCGCGTCGTCTGCTCGCTACGCAGTTTGTGTATCATGATAAAGAGAAATACTGGCTATAAAAAAAATTGAATACAAATATGCCATGTTGAAGACTTCGTAATGAAATGTTATAGAAACTGGTTAATGTAACAAAAAACTATAATGTTAGAACATTAAGAATTTTCGAGGTGCCGAACGATTTTAGAGTAGTATCCCCTGTCTTGTCCTAGAGTCGTTAGGAATGGCAGGCGAGTGTGAAGAGGATGATTACATGTCGGATGCCATTCTACAGCAATGGTATTACCTTCTTAAAAGTTCTCTGTACATTCGTAGTGTCTGCTGTGCTAGATTGTTGGTAATTCAATCTCGCTGGATTTTAGCGAAGGGCGTAAGAGTGCCCATTGTCACAGAGTGCAATGCAGTCTATCATTTCAGTGATGCAGTGTGAGCGATGTATCCACTAAAATAGCAGTATACTTAGTGATTCCTATAAAAACGAACCACCAAAACGCACTATTATCTTAGAGAGAGCGCTTTAAAATGTTGCAAGTGGTCCAGTACGTGTTGTCAGAGATTATTTCTCTCTATAGAAGAAAAGCGTCTTTAAAACGCAGATAATTTTCTCATTACAAAGATTGTTTCATTGTTCACATACATGGGTGGACTGTCTTCCTTGATAAACTGTACTTATGCATTCATTATCTGTTGCAGTGAAGACAAAAGGCCAGGGTTAGTCTTCTCATCAAAAATAGCCAAACAGTTTGAACAAGAAAAGAAACAAAAAGTTTCCAACGAAAAAAGCAAAGTGAAATCCAAGAAACAAGTGGAAGAAGAGAAGCGAACAGAAGGACTGAGTACTGCTATATCAAATGAAAACAAAGGGTTTGCTCTCCTCCAAAAAATGGGATACAAGCCTGGAATGGTGATAGGGAAACATGGTACATGATTGGATGCAGTTTTTAATTTCATAAGGAAATAAAAGTTTGGTCGTTCTTTATAATTATATAATACAGCATACTGAGAATATAGTGTCTTCTAAGAAGCAAAATTAAGGTGAGCAGTGGAAGGTGTTTTAGAGAATAACAACCTTTTTTTATTGCTTACTAGGTACAGGAAGAGCAGAGCCAGTACCTATTGAAATAAAATCCAATCGATGTGGGCTTGGGACAGAGGCAGAGGCCAAACGCAGACGAGAGGAGATGCAAGCCATGCGTGCCAAAATGGCAACTAAACGTCAACGACTGGAGGCCAATCAAAAACACACATTTCTTCAACGCTTGAATGAGAAATTTACCAGTAAAAATGTTGAAAAAGACTTGAAAACAAGTCAGGCAGCT
Source organism: Pomacea canaliculata (assembly GCF_003073045.1). Lineage (NCBI taxonomy): Eukaryota > Metazoa > Mollusca > Gastropoda > Architaenioglossa > Ampullariidae > Pomacea > Pomacea canaliculata. Next base: position 13,267,535 of record NC_037597.1, read on the forward strand.
TGCTATCAGCTTGACATTGAATGTGTGAGCATCTGCAGAATTACAGAATGTAACAATACGAAATAATATATGCTCTTACTTTTCTTTTATGGCATGTCAAAAGAAATCTGTGATATGTTCAAAAGTTTTAATCAAAAATTAAGGGTTGTAAGCAAAGTGCTCAAAGATTTTGAGAATGTCTTTGTACTTTAAGCATGATGGGCAGTTTTATCAATCGTGTTCACATTAATTTATTCTTTTAGTTATCTCAGAGTCTCTACTGTGCAGGGTTATGATAAACCTGTCGAAAGTTTCCACTGGCCAAGCCACTGTCTCTTAGAAAAGAAACAAGGCGTAAATGATGAAGACACCGAGGAAGAAGTTGTTGAAGAGGAAGATGAGGATCAATGTCTACTTTCAGTTAGTACTCTCAAAATTCATAGTTTAATAATCAAAAGTAGAAAACAAATGTTGAGAACAGTAGATTTTTTACTTGTTTTGCATGCATATCTTATCTCCCCTTCAAAGGTGCATTCATAAATTATTAGTATCTAGAGTTATAAATGGAACAGGTGTAGACCAGTGGTTCTCAAAGTGTGGTCCCCTGACCACTTTCAGGCTGCATGCATAAGTCAGGTGATCCCCGGCTGAAAGTCATCATGTCAGCAATTTCACACAAGTTTTAATTTTATCAGTGCCCAACTGCTCATTTGCATAAAATGCTCGCTTACCAACAAAGTCTTTATGTCACAGTGTGAACATTGTGTCATTTGGCCACGTCATCTGTTACCTTTATCTAAAATTTTTTTGTGTACTTTGCAATGTATGTAATTTAATGTAACTTATTACAATACTACTGTCACAAAAGTACATTTAGTTTTGAATTGTAATGAAACAAATGTGGCAATTTAAATTTGAAATTCACTGTACAGAGTAATTTTAGGCCTTGGTGGTCTGCCATATTTTTTTTACTTTAGCTGAGTGATCCGCAGTCCAAAATACTTTGAGAACCAGTTTTAGGCAAAAGCTTCAGTATAAGTGCTCATATCTATTCAAGGGAGGCTATGTGGCATTTAGGGATAACAGTTGATGCTCAATATGAGGGTTCAAGTATGATTTATGGATTAATTTATACTTTTTCATCATTGGGTCATGTAAGGTTGTGTATCAGTTATTGCTATTAATTCACTGTTTTCAGTCTGAATGTCTTTAAACTAGTAAACTGTTACAAGCTTCTGTTTCTTCCATTGGTTCATTGTATCAGGAAGAAGAGAAACTGGAAACTCTCACAAAGTACCTTAGAACAACTTACTTTTACTGCAATTGGTGTGGTACAAAGTATAAAGGTAAGTGCATCATGTGGTCATAAAAAGACCGTTCTCTATTTTTCCCCCCCCCCCTTCTAAAACTTCAGTTATATTTTTGAAAATAATTCTGTTTAAAAAAAAAATTAAGATTACAAGGAATGTCAAAAGTATTTTTGACAAAATTACTTTTTCACTGTATTTTTTGTATCCTTAATTAAGAAACTATATATAGTGTGCTGTTTTATTCATAAGCATGCCATAGGCTGTTCGTGTTTGAATGTGAAGTGTCACACTTCAAATAAATGTGGTAAAATCTGGTCTGTAGGTTGGGCTTCCATGTCGATTTCACTGCAGACTTGTATTATATGTCCGTGATTGTACTGTGTTTACTTCAGTGGTCATTGGTTATTATAAATGCTTTCTCTTACCAGTTGTTTACTGTGCTAGAAAGTCGCATTAACTGGGTATCTTTTGTTTTCAGATTTGGAAGATTTAAACACAAACTGCCCAGGCGACACTGCTGATGTGCACGAGTAAAAGATAATCTGAAATGTGATATTTTGGGAATGGGAAGTGAGAAAATTTATTTCAACCACTGTTATTGTGTTGATTTCAGACTTGTTGATATTTTAATTGTAGTGGTGTGAATGATAATATATCTGTATGTTTGTAGTGTAAATATTTGCATATGAACTTATGTATTAGCTATAAATAACTCTTCCGATTGATGCTTGTATGAGTGCATGCTTGGAAACAGGAACAGTACTGATGAAATGTTTACTCAGCAAGAAAGAATAGTGTCATCTATTTCAAACTGTTGTTTCAGCCGTCATTTATTTTAATTGCACTATCGATGATGAACTGATAATTTTGTTATAAGCATTTAAACACTTTTTCACATTAATCATTTAGCTAGAGCATAGTATCATGCATAGCTCTCATCTACTTACCTACTTGCATTTCTTTCAGTTATCTTGCTCATTCTCTAGGATCTGCTTAATGTCAGACTTATTAACTCTTAAATGTTTGCTTTGTATCATATGCTATATTTTTTGTTCCCTATATTGTTGGCTTTTAAAATTTTTTTTTTGCATTGTATTAAGCAGTCTTAATAAAATGGGTAACCTTTCCCAGTCTAAAGTTTGTTCAGGAAGATCAGTGCTGATCCCTGTTTCATTTTTAACTAAAGAAAAGACACTAACCCCTAATTTGAACACAATACTAGGTTAGGAATTTTAAAAAACTTTCCACATATTGACAATTAACTATGGGAATCTATCATCTAGTCAATCTTTGAAATGTTTGGCTGAGTTCTTGTATTAATAAAGATGAGAAAAGGTGCCTCTTCAGCTCTATTATTGACAATTCAAGCATACATTGCAAAGGAAAATGGTGAGAGACTGGTTGTTTAGTAATGAACAGAAAAATATCCCAATCTAAAACAACCTAAATACTACACATGAAATAATGTAATAGATAATATACTCTCTCATGTGAGAGGTGCCTAGTATTGATGGCCTGTGTTACCTTTAGCAATTGCCATAACAACCCAAGACTTAAAATATCATAAAATGATTAGTCCAAGCATGGAAATATGGTTATTTCAGATAGGCTTCAGTTTTGTAAAAGCTGCTGCTGTCTGTATTATTTTGGACAATGCTCTTTCTTGGTGGTTAAGAAAATTAGAAGTTTAATGACTTGTCAACTTAACAGTCTTTAACAGAAGTAAAACACTTCCAGTTAAAACCAACAAAACATCAAGACTATTCATTTTATTTTCCATCTCACACTCAAATGTTACGCATCATTGTAGGAAAAAATGTGCCTGTAGTCTAGCTGCTGCAGTGAACTGGAAGTGTCTGTACTATATATATATTGAAAAAAAAAGTGACTGCACATGTGCACACATTTTTTTTCTCTCAATGAAACATGCAGTAAAAACATCACTCTCATGAAAAACATAAAGCAGTGTTTTGTTATATATCATTCTTTTATGTTGCTGACAATTTCTGCTTCTGTTCCTTCATAAGCAATTCTACTCTGGATCACTTTCTTTATCTGTCTCTGCCTGATTTTCTCTTTGGCAAATGTATATCTACAGTAAAGCCTGCAAAACAAATTCACAAATTCTTGAAGAGGGTAAAATGTTGACTTCCACATGTTAGTAATCGGAAAGTAAATTGTTTGTGTCTTAATAGGAATTCAGAATATATGCTTCCAAATCATGCCTAATTTTACTGCTTCTCAGCTTAAAAAAAAAAAAGTAGCAGTGCTAGTAAATAATATCTGCAGACAACATGAAACCTACAATAAGGCAGAAAAATGTCAATAAATATAAAGTCAGTGCAACAATATTGTCGAATCTGATCCTTCTACTCAACATCATTTTGAATATATTCATACTCATTCCTGTTAAGTAAAATGATTGTTTTTAACTAAAAAAAATTATATGTTCACACTTTAACATATAAATTAATATTTCATATTTTTCTTACCATGTTCCCATTGTTATTAGAGCATAGCTTCCAACACCAATATTGGTTGATCGTCTCACATTACCTGAATATAAGCGCATTAAAGTTTTCAAGGAGTACCAAAACAATAATACTGAAGAATATGGAATTACTTCTTATCTATCACAGTCTGATATACATTTACTAAAGCAAAATGATATCAAAACTATGTTTATCCAATCTGCATATCTCGTGAAACAATGTTACTCAAATAAGTCATGTTCAGGCATATTCATGGACCATTTCACTTATAAAATACACAGTACTTTTAGCAGATCCACTCCATGTCGAGGGAAAAAAGTGTTATAGCTGCAATTTTGCTACTGTGAAGTCTTTAAAGCTATTGCCCTAAACCCTAACTCTGAATCCAAATGTCAGTTGAATATCTGAATACTACTGTATTAGAATAGTTTGTGTAAAAAACAAACTCATTTGTGTCATGTACATCAATGGCAAGGATATGCAGCAATCTGCATAAAATGAAGCTTTTATGAGTGCATCATTTTTATGGACATTGAAAGCATATTCAGATTTTTTGTTAAATGAAAATTAACTTTGGAAACAGCCAAAAGCAGAAAAAAATGAGAATCTGGGGTTTATTAAATATGTCTATTCATCGGCAATCTCTGGGGGGAAAAAAGCTCACCTAGTTTGCAATATAATTAAGTTAATTGATTCTTTTTTTCTTCCATTCTGTATGCATGCAAAGGTTATCTGTGAATACTATTGAGTCTATTTACTAACAACAACATGCAGGACAAACACTTAATAATCAAACTCTACATGAATATGTAACTGCAGTACATAACAAAATTCTCTTTTTGTTAACCAAATAAAGAGCCCTCACTTGTTATTAAGAAGGATCCAACTCCAATCCCTAATCCTCCTCCTATCCCTGTGAGAAAAGAACGCCGAAAACATGGTATCTTGCTCGGTTCTATAGAGAACTTTGCAATTGACTGAAATTAGAAATGATTAAAAAAAAAAAAATCGGGATAATTCATTATCATGCAAAGGTGTAATTTTCCTATCACTTTATGCACCATTGTTCCTCCTGTCTAACAAAAGCCAGAATTTTTACTGCTCTTAAAAGCAGTTTGTCCTCTAAACAGTACATTAACACGACCACTTTATCCGCTTTTGAGTACCGTGTCAACAAAGTTCCATAGATTTATGTATTTCTTTGTATTTTCATACTTCCAATACTTATTTTAAATGAACCATTGGGCAAATTAATTTTTATTTTTCATTAATGAAATCAACTTAAACTGAAATGTTGTGGGCTACTGCGCGGTAAGTTAGTGTTTTCCAAATCATGGCATGCGGCACAAAGTTTAAGTTTCGTTCACCTTGTCTGCATCGCCATCAGACGTTGGGTCTGACATGATGGTCCTTTTATGGTTTGCTTCTTTTCTTTACGTTAAGGTATCAGCGTTTAATGTTCGTCTGCCATGTCCCTAGTCCTCACGGTATAGTTTTCACGAGAGAAACAAATACTTTCTCTTTCCAATGATAAATATGAGGGTCAAGGTTGAGATAGAACATTCTATGATTTGTGCGAAGAAGAGTTCTTTGAAAAAAATACTTTGTAGTAATCTCCCTTGTGGATGGATCCAAAGGATTCTCGTATAAGTTGTATAACTCCGTGGAAAGAATGTGCGTGAATTTTGTTTTATAGTGTGTGCACTAAAATTTAAGTGAATACAAAATTCTATAGACACAATGATATTGTTTAAATTGGTAACACGAGGTACAAAAACTATGGTTATATTATCTGGTTCAATCAACATGAAGATCAGTTTACACAGATTTGAACGTCGGATAAACGATACACAGTTTTATAGTTTGAAACGTAGCTTCACAAACACCAAGAACTTATATACACTGAAGTAAAACTATTTCCAGCTACCATTAACACCACCCCAAGAGTTCTTAAAGGGTAGATTTTAATATTCTTCACATGTGACATATATATTCGTTGACTGATTTCGTGATTAAACCAAAACTTTTACAGCAACAGCCAAAACTTTCCATGGCACGACAGTACTGAAAAGAATGGAGACCGACAGTCATGAATGTAAGTGTACAGACACCGTAACAGAGGAACTCAACCCAGAATTAGAGATGAAAGGCATTACCAGACAGATGAGACCAGAATTTAAAGAAAGTCTTCGTCGGGTAATGTTGGACCGACTTTCACAGAGCCCTGCACATTTTGTTCACCAGCAGAGAGGTGACCCTGACCTCACTCATCAAGAAAAAAGAGACATTGCTGAACAAATTCTTGCAGAGAATCCAGTTACCTTCTTAGCAAGGTAGAAAATACAGATTCGTCATCATAATCCATAGGTGTACCAAAGAATATTACAACCAGCTCTTGCCCACTTTCTTGCTTTTCTACCATTCCCTGGGATGCACTATATGTGTCACCGATTCACTTATGGGTGTTGTCTGTCCATTCATTCTTTTGTCTGCTTCATCTTCTACCTTCATGTGGGTTGTCTTTGAACATCCTAATGATCTCAAGATGCACACATACCAGGGGATGAAGAATCCTCCTGTAGCATCTCATCTCTGTTGATCCTACTCCTTTTTTTTTGCAAGTCTGATGTTGGGGTCATAGTCTTACATGCATATAGGAAGATGGCATGATTTTGGAGTGGAGAGATACATCATTCCAGAATTTTTTTGTCAGTTGGTGAGAGCTGTTGTCTGCACTATACTAGAGAGGACTTCTGGTTCTGGTTCTGACACTCCATTTGAGACAATGACCCCATGTATTTGAAATTTCAGACTAGTTTTTGCCCTTGACTTTGATGTGCTGATCAAATAAATTAATAAATGATAATTCAAAGCTCTGTTGTGGATCTAAAAGATTAAGTGTACACTTTTCTTTCATAACTTTCACTGACTGGCTTATTCAAGAATGATGTTACGAAAGGCTTCAAGTATGTTTGTGTTTGTTCATTAGGATTTTGTATTTATGGATATTTTTACATTCTGTTTCTTGAAAGGCATATATTTGTGGTGGTGTCCATTTATCATTTTGTCTGATTTTTGTAAGATGCTAAGATGGCAGTTATGTTTAGTACCTGTTTTTGTCTGACATAAGGGATGCTGAAGTGAGTTAATATATGTGTACATTTGACAATAGCATAAAATGACAGTTTCATCTCTATCTTTAGAAGCAATGTAATTGTAATTTTGAGCAGAAATATTTCGAAACATGGATCTATCATTCAAGCATTACTTTTTAGTTTACTTGCCTTTCCTTTTAAATATGAAAGATTACATGTGGTAATGTTCATGGAAGGTAATGTTATAAAGTTTACTCATTTGATGTCTAAGTAATATTATTGTAATCTCTCTATCCTTTAATATTTGCATAGGTTTGGAAGATTTCTTCAGCTGTCTGATCTCAAATATTTTCAAGATGCTGGAATGAACAGTTATGAAGTGAATTTTTATCTAAAAGAAATTGAACAACAATGCAAACACTATGCACAGATTGTGAAGAACAGAAGATTTTCTGCAATGCAGCAGCTTGAAACAGCAGGAGAATACTTCAGTGAGAGTGAAATGAAAAGTCGAGAGCCCCTCCTATATGATCAAATGGTGGGCCAGTTTCTTACAGAAGAAGAGCAACAGCAGAAAGAGGCAGCATCTATTGATCGCAGTGATTTGAGATTTTCAACAATTTTGATGCATCATATGGAGAGATTACAGGAGCAGTCACTCTATTCTCAGCAAAAAGAAGAAGAGGTAGATGTGAAAAAACGCATATTTCACAGTAAAGTTTCTAGTAACCATGAGATAAAAAAAATTAGTTTCATTTGGTGACTTCTAATTTCAGAATTTATTTATGAAGAGGATTAAGCTAGTGGCTTACAAAAGAGTTTGATAATGAATAGACTGTGAAAGTTTTAGCATTAGAAAGAGTTTTGTAAAATTAATTTTAAGTGTATTCTTTCATGCACTGTGCTTTTTTGTGGGAAGGGGATGGATAGGGAGCACATAAGTCTATCTTTTTTCATTAAGTATATTTGTTTCAACAAAGTCTTTCCTTAATAAAGATGGAAAAAATCTTTTAGTAAGGTCTTACTATTGACAGTGCTATAGATATAGAGAACATTCAGGATGTGCACAAAATAAACTTTACTGAGTTTGAAATAATTTTATGTATCCATAATAATAGGAGTGTCAGGAGGAAGAGGAGGAGGACGAAGAAGATGAGGGAGATGAAGAAGAGATGGAAAAGGGTAAGATTACTGAAACTGTAGGAAGGAATTTTTAACAAGTTAGTGTGCACCATTGAAACCCTTCATCTTGATATTCACCGTAGCACAGTAGACAGTATCTCTTGCCTTTTCCCCCTTCTTTTCCACCTTTCACACACATTTTCTTGTTCACATGCACACATAAGTACATTCATAGATGATATGTTTTGGAATATGGAGTATGTATATTTATGTGTAGAGTTATTTGTACATGTTTATAGAAGTAGATCTTAACTGGTGGTGGTGTAACTGAATTATGTTTACAGCTGTTCTGTGATGTTGAATAATGACTATGACAGATACATCTTTGCAGGAGCTAAGCTCTTTTAGCAATAAAGAAGCAATCTTTCATTCACAAACAAATGTGTGCACACACCCAGGTGTCTTGAAGATGTTTTGGGTTGATGGTACACAGAGCATTTTGATATGGGTTTTTGGTGTGCTAGTGGAGTCTGAGATGCATTGTTTTCTTATGAGAAATATTCTTCAAACTTGTCGTTATTGTCTTATGTAGAGTCGGGTGACAATGATCCAGAAATATCAGACAACCGTGCCTCAGACATATGGCGTCAGCAGCTGATGTCAGAGTTCAAATCAATTATGCAAGAAAAATTTATGTCAGGGGCTGATGCCCATTTTGATTACAGGTGATTTGAAGTTTCTGACTTTTATTAATACTTTTACCTATCTGTGTATGTTACTTTAATTCACTTTGTTTGCATCTATTTATGTAAAGGATATCAGTAAAACATGAATTTGTATGGTATATATCATCATTACATATTTATTTCAATAATTATTATGCATTTGCATTGTGCTAGGGAAATTTTAACAACTGAAAATGCTAGAGTTATGGAGATTGAAAGTGATCCTTGGAGCTATCATACGTGACTGATGATTTATGCCTTTTTTACCCACCATTTTCTCCATTTTTATATGCCTGTAAAATTATCATGAAATTGCATTCTGTATTTATGTGAGGGCAGAATATACTGCTCCTGGCATACTTTACGGTACTAGTTCAGTTGCAGTTCTATGTGGATCTGGATTTTAAACTGAAGAAAAACATTTTTAATTCTGTAAATTATTTGAACTATTTCTACATCTGATCTTGAGATATTGAGAAAGGATTAAAAACATTTTGGACGCAGTGTTTCCAGTACTCTGAGCTGATAATCATATTTGTAGTATGATTAACAGTGTTTTAATAAAGTCATAATTTTTGTTTGGCTGATAAAATCTTCTCTTTAATGTTATAGTACATCATTTATCATCTGTTGTTATTGACAGCATGGTGGATAATAATCCAGATTACGACTCCATGGCTACATTGGGGCAGGATGAGGAGGAGAAATTTTTTGATTCTGAGAAACCTGATACATTGAGTTACTGTGACACAGCTGATGACAGCGATGATGAAGTACTTACGGCTTTTAAGAAGAAGATGGATGAAAAGGAAGAGGTGGAGGATTACATGGATTACATACCTTCTGAAGAACTCGTCACAAAAAGTAAAGTATACAAAGAGAAAGGAAGCTGCCAAGCTTGTGATGGTGAATAATTCAGCTGTGACTGTGTCAAAGACATGTTTTATTTATCAGAAAGATGTCTAAAATATAAACATTTTTATCTGGTAATTTTTTTCTTGGCAATTTTTATTTTAATGTAATGAAGCCTTAATTTTTTTACATCGTGATTGAGCTCTGCTCTCCCTATAGGCCCATCATCATGTGTTTTGTATATACATGTATAGTCACATGTGTATGTGCATCCTTTAACCTGAAGTAGCGTGTGGGAGGAGGGATCACCATCAGGAAAAATACAGCTTGACCAGACATTGAAAGACGAGTATATAGTATTAAGTTTCACTGAACTATTTATAATTCTTATTGGTGAAAATAATCCATTTTCACAGTTAAGGTTAAGCAGTGCTTCTTTTATTCTCTGCTGCGATCTTGTGTAGCCTTAATGCATCCTATGCCACTTGAAAACTTGAAAATGTCATTCAGGGAACTACACAAGACCTTTAGACAAGCCCTCATCTTTCCCCCCACTCCCCGCTTTCCAGTCCATGCACCCTACCACTCTATATCTGTCTTGCAATTTTGTAGACATATTACAAGCACTCATTGTTTGTGATTTGCATTTTGAACAAACAGATGTGTAATTAAATAGGGTATTGTTTCTGTAACATGTTAAAAAACAAAAATATAGATAATTTGATAATGCAATTAAGAAGGAATTCAAGAAAAACCAGTCATATTGAAAGGGTTTAATAATATAGCACATCTTGTTTACCATAAGTATTTCCTTAGAGATTATACACTTATACATAGTTTTAAAAACAAGTATTGTATGGTCAGTAATTCATGTGAGATTGCCAGAAGGTTATGTGGCATCCTTTTTTAAACTTAAGAAAATGTGAAGTTATCACATATGGAAGATTATAAATGTCAGCCATATTCAAAGTTGATAGCCACCATATCATTTGGGGCGTCTGGTAGTGAAGTGGTTAAAACGCTCACTTTTCACCACTGCATGAAAGGTTTTGATATTATCTTGGGACACTCACTGCATGTGGCATCTGTTCACAGGGCCAGCTGTCAGTGGGATTTTCTCTGGGTACTGCTGTTCCTTCCTTTCCCTCTCATCATAATGCAAGATCACCTCTAGGTGGAAGCACTTTCCCACCAAACCAATCAACCACCATTTCATTTTACATTGCAGTTTAAGTTGTCAAGCCCTTAGCTTTTACTGCACAGTCTGCCATGCCCAAAGCTTTCTTTTCTTGAACTTTTGGCTGTCATGTGTTAGGATGTATGGCTGGCTGCCTGCTACTACTTAGAGCTCGATGATGAAGATATCCATGATGGCCATTCATCAAACTGTCATGCCAGAGTTGCAATGAAGCCTCTTTGCAGAGGTCTAGCAGTTCTCTCAACACCTGTTACCAATACATCAATAATGACCATGTTACTGTGTAGAACCAAGTAAATGGAGAAAGAATGGAGGAAAAGGGGTGTGCGTGTGTGTTGTTTTTGTTTGGAGGTGGGGAATAAGAGAAGCAGAATGATGATATCCATTGATTTTTAAGCACATGCACAAGCACACACAGTTGGCAAAGAGATGTGCAAGATGGCTGCTATTTGAAACTCACATGTTATACACCACATCTTCACCAGAAGAATGTTGTTCATACAAAGTTTGACTTCAATCGATTTTTCAGAGTCTGCGTTTTCTGAAAAATATAAACAGAAAAGAAGCTTTCAAATAAAACCAACTGAATTTGAGGAATTGCAGTTCTCCAGCTGCAGCCTTAACTGCTACCACATGTGTAAATTCAAATTGTAACTGTTTAGAATTTTGCAAACAGTGATATTTCAGAAAGTACAACTGTTCATTGGGAATGAATCTAAATGAAAATTTTTGAGGCAAAATACTCAGCACACTTTCTTGAAGCTCAATCTTTTTCGACGAGGTTTCATTTTACCCTGTGACATCAGCCATAGAATGGGAGTACCTTAAGAACACTAGTGAACAGAACTCACGCCTCACCTTGACAGGCAATGCTGAAGACGGCAAGTAGTGCAGCTTCGTTCTGGGTGAGCTTTAGCGCGCACAGCTTCTGCGCCGCACGCTTCATGCGACTCTTGAAGTCGTACAGCCGGCTGATGGGCACCTCCTCTCTGTTCCAGGACGTCTGGAAGCTTCTCATGTGATCGAAGAACTCGGTCAAGGCGATCAGCGCAATGACGTAGAAGAGCTACGATCTGCTCACCAACACGATCCTGTCGTCCAGGGACACGCTGTTCATCCCTAAATAAAGGATCAGTGAGCTAAAGGGATGGTTCAGCGTGTGAAAAAAATAAAACGAAGATAATGAATGCTTCATTCAAGAATGTGGACGCAATGTTCTAGGCCAATGATCTAAGTTTTTTTGTAGTGTTTGTTTAGCTTTGTTTTTGTCTTTTTTCCCGAAGTTACCTTGCTGAAAAATCCATGACCGAATGAAGTTTCTTAAGTTTGAAATATGAAATGCTAGCTCCTGAAATATAAAACGTTTCGCTGTTTATTTCGGCGCCAAAAATGAGAGTTTTAACACGATTTTGCGCATATTAAATGGGTTTTTAACATAAAGAAATGAAATCAGTACTCAAAACTGAACAATATGTAAATCCATGTACTATTCTTTTTACTTATTTTGTAATCTTTCTCGAAGGCTTTCCGAATGTCTGCCACCAACCGACTACCAAAAGGCCAAAGAAAGTGTGCTCCCCGAACTCCAAAGGTTTCACCCATTCGTCTTTGTTGGTAGCCTCGACAACAACACTTAATTACTTCCAGTGTATAAGTTTATGACGAATCAGAACTAAGGAAAGTTGACAAAGCCGAATCCGTGCTTTAGAAATGCACTAACATTTGTCAGAAGAAAAAAGGGTTATTAGACACAAAGGCGCTATTTACCTTTTAAGTGCGAGTGTCCTGGATTCTACTCTGTTTCTCCCTCTCTTATACTTTCCTTTTGGACTCTCTCTATCCCTATGAATATGTATACGAACGTGTAAGTTGGTGTGTGAGAGAGAAGAGAGAACTTGTGTGCTTGGAAAAATGACAAAGTAATATATTTCTGTCTGTCTCTGCATTACTGCAAATCAGTCCAGGTGTTTACTTGACTATGGATGTAGATGTGCTGTTTATTATTGTGGACACTGCCTACATGTTATATATCTATATACCTATATAAAACTGGTGAAAGATCTGGAGAGCTCAATCTCCCCTTTGGATGGAAGTGATACTACAGCATTGTATTTTATATATTCACTTAAATCAGAGAAAGTTGTATCCGAGGCGTGTCTTACTCAGAAAGTCAGCGACCCTGGGCCTTGGTATTTGACTCTAGATGCCAGTGCGAGGTTAGTGGCCTTTGACCTTGGCGGGATTGTTTGAATTCTAGGAGCAGACGGGACAAGTTAAGCAAAGAGGTTGGGAAAGGGTTAGTAAGTAGGCAGGGTTGCTAGAGGTCGACTGCGAGAGAGTGGCTTGAAGAATTAGAAATGTATTCTGATATCACTAAAGAGAAATGTAGGAAGGCAAAAGAGGCGATGAACAAGGAACTAACACGTCCTTCCTTCGTCACAGCTACCAGCAATTCGCTCAGGAGAAAAAAGAAATCATTTCGCAGTTCGTTAGTCGTTTGACCAGGAAAAGCGATGGATTTAATGTCACGTGGTCAATAATGCGTCCACGAGACTCAGACTCTTAGAAAAAGGCAATACACTCGTTTACAGCACTTTTGAAAACTGGCAACTTTCGAAGCAATGAACGAGCAGGCTGCAGAAAGAAAGTTCGATTCTTTGAAAGGTGTAGCGCACGTGATCAGCAGACAAAGACCCAGACAAAAAGAGAATATGAAAAGAGTGCTTTAGGTGTGATAGAAGAAGCCATTACGGAAGAGACCCGTCTTGACCAGCCAGAGGAAAGACACCGAGGCTGTGGATGGGCATTTCGATAAGCAGATCTTAAAAGAAAGATGGGGAAAATAAGCAGAACATAAGAACAGGAGGGGAATAGTAGACAACATCCATAGCAGCAGTATAAACAAGGAAACCAATATCATGTCCATCAAGTAGAAGAAACCAGAAATTTTTATTCAGACAGGGGACGTGAAAGAAAGGCTCGCATCACAGAGGACCACTAGCGACGGTGCCAAACAAAATCAAGACCAAGTGAACCAAGTAACAGAGCAGCACTGGGACAATCTCCAATACGCCATCTACAATAATCTCAGAAGTCAGAAAATCATCAAGAACGAAAATACTTCGTAAAGGTTTGATGATTGTTGAAAAATCGGTAAAATTGGTTTGACTTTAAGCTGAGATATATTTAATATTGTGAATATAAATGAAACTGTAATGAAATATTTTTTATACTTTCATTTTCTATACTTTATCTATAAGAGTGAGTAATGAATACGTGTTATTTGCAGCTGAATGCATTTCTATTTTTGTGCAAGGAAACGCCATTTACGTACAAGATCCTTTGTTATAATTTAGACCACAGATGTAAAAAAGCACAGTATTGAAAGGAAGGTACGAAGGAAACCTTTTTTTTTTTAAATCGTTTTGATTCTTAATCCGACTTCAAAAGAAAATTGTGCTGTGACATTAACACCTCTGGTCTGCGTGACCCTCTATCTTTTGTCGTTTGTGCATTCGTGTGTGTGTGTGTGCGCATGTCAACATAAATTACAGTTCTCCGCAGTTCACTTTTTTTACCTTTTTTTTTTCATTAAGATTTTTAAATTGAATTTACTTGCGATTTCTTTGCATGAATACCTTAAGGTTGCTTAATATTTAAGTTTTTAATTCCAAGGGTTTCTTTCCATTTTATCTACAAAAACAATACTATCATCAAAATTTGTATACGCATATGGAGTGTAAATGAGTGAAGTATGGATAAACAAAAGAAGACAGTAAGTGTATTAAAATCTACTGTAGAGTTGTCGAGATGATCAGCAAATTGACAGGTGAAAGAGTCTTTATTAAAGGTAAGTGATTAAACTACCACGGCCACATGTCCCTGAATCATCCTATCACTCATGTTTGCTTCTTGCTGTGTATTTTCCACAAAGACGCCTTCATCGTTCATGGGCAGTCCACACTAACCTACACCAAAAGTTTGCACCAGAGGTTGGCGAGCGACTCTCCTCTTTGAGGCCCAAACAATGGAAACAACAACTGCCATTCTCAGTTCCAACCATTCAACCTGTTCCAAGTTTCAAGAGGGCATTAAATAAAAACTTGAAGTAACTTATTTTTGCGTGTAAGCTCTCTGTGTGTGTTCAGAAAAAGAGTTACTATTTTACACCATGAGTTGTATTCCATATCTTATGCAATGAATATCCTACTTAGGAAGTCAGTGACCCAAGGTGAGGTGTTTGACCCTGTTGAGTCAGTAATGCTAGTGAGTCACAGTGAGGTGATGACCTCTTGGCGGGAATGTAAGGTTTGCTAAGGGCAGAGAGGACAAAGATGATAAGCAAGGGGCTGGGATAAGGATTATTCAGGAAGCAGAATTTATTTCTGAAAAAAAGGACCGAGTTGCAGGAGTTAATATTTTATAGTTTTGTAGATTGTATGATATTTTGTAGAACCCTATTCTGCTCAAGCGTTTTACATTAAAATCTGCTTATGGCGTAAATCTGAAACTCTGCTAATATTGTTTTCTGTACATTGTTAAAAACAGTGCGATATGGGAAAGGTAAACGAAACTGAAAGGTAAAAGGCAAAATACCAAATGGATATAGTTTATCTCGAACGAAATTCATAAACACATTTTTCACTTCACTGTCACTGCCAGAGCAATAAACAAAAAGATTTTTTTTTAAATCCCTCGTCTCTCAAACGAATACTCTAATCGATGTACTATTCGGTCTGTAAAAACAGTTTCCAGAAATCGAAAATAATATCCATATCCAAAGGTCATTCCAGACCAGAATTAGACTGTATATGATCTAAGAAAACGGTTTAAAAAATAAGTCAACTTTTCTGTTTAATCAAGTGTGTTAATCCTGAACCCTAAAATTAATCCACAGTCATGTCTCTATCTATCGGAGCAACTCCTGTTTCAGGAATGAAATTATAATGCTGAAAAACAGTGATATGTGCGTAGTGTGTGTGTGTTTATATATATCATCTGGTCTCACTTCTGTCTAAAATAGGGTAACACAAAAAGCCACTAAAACGACAACTCCGATGATTGTAAAAATACCTATAAAGTTCTCGTCGCTTCTTTCGAAATGCGAAAGCGTGATTACCCTCGCTGTTTCGTACACTTGGCCTTGAGCATTCACAGGTTTCATGTCTTTGTTTTTGTTCTTTACCCTCAGACTATTCAGGGGTTTTCCATCAATAATTAAGTATGCATTTTTTTATGTTCAGTTTTGTGGCCGATCGACGAAAATCGCAACCACCGCGGGCAGACTAGAAAGTATAAAGAAAACTAAAAACGGTTTGTAAATTATAATTTCATAAAATACGTGCATTATTAATTTATTTTGTCATTCATCCATAAATATATACACAACTTTGTTAAATAAAACTAAGTGTTGTAAAACATTTCTGTGCGATAAAGACTACGGACTATATAGTCTGGGAGCGCCACGCTCTTTGGGTGTGTGTGTGCGCGCGCGTGTGTGTGTGTGTGAGCGAGAGAGAGAGAGAGTTGTTTGATCCTTATGTTTTAGGAACAGACAAAAGAAAGGTTTTGAGGGTAGGGGGATGAGTTATTCGCGAATTGTTCACATTCACAAGGGCCCTGCGTCACCAAGGCGAATACCGTGGGCCGCCTGTATAATCATCTGCTTACTGCGCCATGGTGCTGTCATAAAGGCATGCTGAGTATACCCTTAAGCCATCCCTGAATAGCAAAAAATGCAGTAAAGAACTTGTCACAAAAGGAGGGCACGGGGGGAAATAAACAGGCCAGCACCTCGGTCAACGTTCCTACTGAAAGTAGTGAGCATGTTTACGCGCTGTCTAGCAGATTGCACTAAACTGGTTTATACCTTCTTGACATGGACGTTTCTTAACGCTTTTGTTCTATCTGGTGGACAGGAGGGTGAAATTTGTTGTGCTCCTTTTTTGACCTGGTAATTCCTTTACATCGCGAGTTTTGATGTTATTGTTTGCAATATTGTTATTTTATTACCGCTGTCGGAAAAAAATTGGAAAAAACAACAGGCAAATAAAACAGACACAAAACTTTACGGCAACCTGTCTAACATGCAAGAAATGGTCATATGGCTGAGTTAGAACCAAAAATAGAAGATTACATCGCGACAGGACATTAGATGGCATCAGACACTTGAATATACTACCTCTAAATCACTGTTTTTATGCAGTTTTTAAGTTATTGAAGTGTATGCATTAGAAAGAATGATTCCATTCAAATGAATCTCCTATTTTTTTTATTTTTTTTTTAATAATGCAGATAGTCATCAAGATTACGTACGAGTTACATACCTGAGACCGTTTTTAGTCAATGTTTTGTAAAAGTCAGATTGGAATATGTATTTGGAATACACATGAATATGTCTTTATCAACCAGCCGTATATTTTACCTTCAAAACATCTTAACCACAATAATAAATAAACAAAATAGTTTCCCTTTTCGTTCCTATAAACTGTTTGCCTGTAACTCTGACTTC
The DNA here is from genome assembly GCF_003073045.1 of Pomacea canaliculata. NCBI lineage: Eukaryota > Metazoa > Mollusca > Gastropoda > Architaenioglossa > Ampullariidae > Pomacea > Pomacea canaliculata. The sequence continues at coordinate 13,284,819 of NC_037597.1, forward strand.
TAAATCAGTAGGTTTTGTGTTCAACAGGCGAGTGTCTTCTTATCGTAGTCCTAATACATGTGCATAGGAAAGCACAGTTAAAAGTGTTACAAAGTTTACAAAGGCTTCAGGACAATCCAACTGCTTCCCTTCATCAACACAGAAAGATCATGTTGCAGATGGCAGATGATGATGGTATACATTGTAGCTCATTGTGTGACTGGCACTTTACTACTGACATTTAAAGGAATGATTTAAGAAATATGATAAGAAAACAAGGACTCAGATTCAAAATCAAGGTTTTCTCGAGGACAAACTCTTGTCACGTGTTCCTAATATTCGCTTATCAATCCTTCAGATGTGTAGTTTTGCATCATTAATGACATCTGGTTATAGTGATAATCTAGCCGGCTTTAAAAACTTCATTTATCTTCTGTGCGATTGTGACAAATCTCAAGCAGGAATACCTCGTTTATAAACCATCTTACAATGAGACGAAAATATAAATAAATGTTCCTGTGTACCTGGAAGAGCGAAGGGGAAACGATTCTCGCCACGAACATTACGTGGCATGTGGGTCTGCAAACACTTCCAGTTCTGCTCCTCTTCCCGACACAACCACAAGCCATCCTATTACAGCAAACATCTAGTGAGGTGCTCTATTTTTAATGACCAGGTAAAGCTAATAGATGTTATTTCCCCAAATCCGGGCGAGTAAGGTATACCTGTGTACAAATGTACAAATGCGACATCCCGTTTTTGACCACCTACAAAGAATGGGGGAGTATTTACACATATTTTAGGGAAATAGTATCTTGTAATAAGCTTTACCTAATCCTTAAAAACAATTGCACTCCCACTATACCTTTACAAATACACAGCTTTGAAAAGTAAAAAAGGCGATCAATTTTATCAGTGATAATATTTTTTGTTATTAGTTGTCTGTGGAAGCGCCTGTTGGCGTTTCTCGGTTTCTAGGGTCAATCATACACTTACCGGGCGATTGGAGTCAACGTCGAGTTTTTTACTGGTGATCTTTTTGATCTCTTCGTATGACGTCACATCCTCTTTGGCGATGAACCTGAATATGTCAGGGATCTCAAAATCGCCATCGACTGGCGCGGGGACATTCAGAAGCTTCAGCGTCTTGTCCCAGTATTCTCGCAGCTTGACCAGATTGAAGCCTAATTTGGTCTGTGTCAGTTCCTCGGGAATCTGGATCGTCGAGTGGGTGGGAGTCTCCTGAGGGTTCAAAGTAGTCTTTTGTCTCTCTGATGTTTCTATTACTGCATGCATTATGTCGGCAATGTCATTCAAGGCGCGTATCTCGTCTTCCTTTACAAATGGGGCGTTGTTCCTCGGGGTAATTGTTGACTGTTTTTCGCCTCGCAGTTGATATCGAAGTTGTTGTGAATGTTCCGAAGGGATCGAATGACAGTTGTCGGAGGGAATGACTTTCTCCTGTCGGAGACTTCCAGGACAATGTTGGGGAATGCTAGGGAAATGTTCTGATGTATATTGTGCGTTCTGATTGTTGAGTGTAATCGTCTTATGCTCACTCATAAGCACGTCTCTGGAAAGCTTTCTCATGGAATCAAAATAATTAATTTCCGTACATTCTTCCGTGCGGAGTGTCTCACTGGAAGCACGGTTTATACCAAGACCACTGTTCAAACTGATTGACGCGCTCATCTCGGGATGAAGACTGGGCACAAGAGTGGTAGGCACCTTCCAAGACGAAGCTTCGAAAAGGTCCTTCTTATCTTTCGTTGAAGTCCATTGGTAATAAGACTGACATGGCGAATTTATATGCATAGAACTAAGAGACGATAATGAAACATTTCCTGTTTCCGAAACGTTTTCACATAATCTGTAGTTCTGTCGTAACGCCGAGCCTTGAGGTAGCTTGTCAGTCGCTGACAGATCTTCAGGACCATCACTGTGCGCAACAAACTGCCTCGTTGCCTCGGTTATCGGGCGATGTGAAACTGTCCACCCTGGACCACCACTCGATCTGGTGTTTTCATCGTGAACACTGTCGGAATCCATCCGAGAAATTTTGATGCCTCTTTCGACATCGTCAAAGGCTCCCTGTTCGGAGACCACCCTTTCAGTCGTGGTCGTCGCTCTCAACAAACTAACCACGTCTTCCTGGCTGCACGGTTGCATAGAATACACTCTCGGTGATTCACCATTGTAAGAAGGTGGGCACACACCATTTTTTCTGCTGGGTGCAACATTCGTCCTCACACTGAGGTCGAGCGCTCCGTCAATGTCACGGCCTCTCACGACCCGGTCGTTGACAGATGACATCAGCGACAACCTTTCTGCATGAAAGTCACGTGATGCAGGCGGCGCCCAAGACGTCTGGTCGCAAAGACGAGTTGAAACGAAGTGGTCTGGTGCATCCGGTGCAGGAGGCTTGCTTCCTTTGTATTTCTTGACAGAATGAGTGCTGGCATCAGTATTGAGACGCAGAGAAACTGGCAGAGGCTGCAGCTGGGTAACAGCCGGAGCAGAAGAACGAAAGAGTGAGCTGTAAGGATTCGAACTGGTGAAAGTCCGATTTTCACCAATTTGTGCCGAAAAATGCGAAGCCGACTGTACAGACCCTAGAGGCACGATCATCGGCATTGTCTGGACATTTGGAAGCGACTGGCTCCTACCCACATCTTCGGATGCAACACATGGTGGTTCGCTGCCCAACAATCCAGCACTGCAACTCTCACTCCTGGTCGCCCACTGATAAAAACTTATGGGCTTCTCCGGATGGAGCTGCAAGTGGGGTACGCACACAGGGTAACGTACTTCGTCTGTAGGGCTACGACGGTGAGGTGACCTGTTCAAAGACCTCTGTGGGGTCTTGTTGTCAAGCAACGCTGTCAGTTGGGTAGGTGGAGTGGTGTTGCTTTGTTTGTGATGAAAGTATGATGGTGGTAGGCCAGCTTGGTCCTCATCAGTTTTCGACTGAAAAAACGTTTTTCGTGGTCGCCCCATCTTGATAGCTGGAAATGATAAGACACATTTGTCTACAATAAGCAACAGTTCAAAGTGGACACTTTCACGGCAAGCTATTCAGATTACAGAGATGGTCTTCCTAGTACTATTTGCTCTTCATTGCTGGAACCATCTGAGCTCATTATTTATGAAAAATTTCTACTTGGCTGTCAATTAAAGACAATACACACCATCATGGACAAAGCAAAACGTACTTACTTTACTAAGATATTGTTTTGTATAATAAAGATATTTGCTTTTCACTGATAAAGCACTCTAGACATGATTATTTTCATAAAAACACTGGATGCTCTATCTTCGTCTACATAAAAAGAAACTGATCGAGACGGATTCGCATAATTGTGATATAGCTAAAGCAAAATATTACACAAATCTAGAATCTGATGAAAGCACCTATCCTACAAAACCACCATCACCACTAACCAACAGTATCTGATATTACCGAAAAACTAACACATTCTACAGTTCAGAGAGTGTACTATTCATGAAGAAAATCACTAATCAGCCAAGTCAATAGTTCCTTATTAAAAGAATAGTCTTGCAAAAGTGTGCAGAAATCAGAATCTCAAAGCCAGTTTGAAAAGCTTTAAACATATTCTGTTACCAAAGGCTAGAAAACGACTGTCTGGAAGAAATTTCTCACCATCACGTGACATGCCGACAGCTGCGCACTTCCAGAAACGACAGGCACGACAGTTGTTTCGGTTGCGTGGATTTAGTTGGCAGTCGTGGGCGCCACGGCAGACGTAACTCTTGTGCTCTTTCAACCCTCGTCGAAAAAATTTCTGTGTAGAAAAAATTGTGGAAACAACTTTACTAAAGAGGCTATCTTTCTAGAAATGAGGGAGAGTACCTCAACAAGCATACTGGGTGGTGTTGTGCAACTTATTCTATTTCTCCTCAGCTCCAGTCAAGGGACGTTATGAACAAAAGCTCCATCTTGAAACCAGAATGAGGCCTAGGGGGCTGATGTAGTGGCAACCGACATGTATTGGCACTGACCTGTATATCAAAATGTCTGTAATACTGGATTTGGAATTCTCACATTGGCGATTAAAGAAGGAATAAGAATTGCGTGACTGATGCTAGATTTTTGCTTTACATGTGAGTTCTGTTCATGACAATATGCTTGTGTGATATCTTTGTGTGATATAGCAGTTGTAAAAGGATGTCTGGAGCGTTTCTTTTTAGTAATTTGTTCATAGTATGTGTTGCTTTAAGAGTGTGATTTGGGGAATCAAAGAGACATGTAGGTTTGTTTGGGGTTTTTTTTTAAATCCTGTTCTCCATGTACTTTTAGCATAGGCGATTCTGTCGGTGACTTCAATGATTTACATCGTCCCCATCGAATAATTATGCTTAATATATTATTCGGTGTGTACATTTATTTTTCTGGCATTTCTGTGCAACCAACCTGTATGTTTTGATTTATTTCATGTGAATATTTTGCACTTTGTGTGAAAATCTCTTGCATTTGTTTTACCAACCTACATAATTTGCTTTGCATATGTATCTATTGCACTGTGTGTGCATACCTTCTGCATTTGTGTCACCACCCTGTATAATTTGCTATTTATGTGAATGTATTGCATGGTGTGTGCATTCATATCTCTTATGTTTGTGTTTTTGTTCTTTTAAGTGTAATTCTTGTACAGCTGGCCAACTATACCTGTATGTAGCGCGATTTTAGTCATTCTTAAATTGAAATATTATTTTAAAGCAAAATAGGCTTGTCATACGACACTAAAAGCTTGTATTTTATTCTTCTCAATTTTTTGTCAAATTCAAAGCTTTCAAAGATTTTAATCCATTGCAAACGAAAGAAATGGCATTCTGACCATATCTTTTATCATTTTTACAGAAAGACACACAAGACTGTCTGTGCGATTTGATTTTCTTTGTACTGCTCTTGTCTATCCGCCGTTCTTCCTCGTAACAATGAGGCCCATGAGGCCTCGTTTTGGAAAGCCGGAAGAGCCGCACGCGAATGATCCATTTTCCAAACAATAACTATATACCCCTAACTTTACCCACATCCAGAATCCAGGCCCCTATTTCATTCGTTTTTTGAGAGCTGTCTAGTATCCGCAACTATTGCCTTGTACCCTGTAATAAAGTTGAGTCAAAAAGGAGAACTAAATCTGTTCCATTTCAGTGTAGAAGAAAGATATATAACCCCATTGTTTACATAATTTGTTGCAGGAAAACCTGTTAAGCGCATCGTCAGACAGCTTCAACGTTTTAAAAGGGAACAAGAAACGCATATCCTATTTTCTCTTCAAAATATTTTGATACTTTACACAAAAAAAGAAAATAGTTAAGCAGCACAGTTTGTAAACATTTTTGGGTAAACAGATTTATAGTCGTTCTGGTTGGCGAGAGATTGAATCCTGTCTCAATTTTGTTTGTTGGCTTTTTTTGAAATTCCGTAGTATTGTGCTGACACAATACTACGGAAGATGTGTGTACAGCGACTAAGAATGTGCGAATAGCCTGTAAACGCAAGTGTAGGTTTAATAATAAAAACAACTCCGAATACATGCTTAATCCAAGTGCTTGAGTGTATGTGGGCACTAACAGTATTCCAGAGTGTGTGAACGCGCTTATTCAAGTAGGAAATTTATAATGAGGACCAATGCTGATTATACATGTGAAGTGTTTTTAACTGAAACTTTTGTCTGTTTGAAGTTTTTTATTTTTCTTTGGATGTCAAATGGTTTGGGTCACAATGACATTGTCCAGTCATCCTACTTAGGATACGAGAAAACAAAGAAAAACAATCCTGACACAGTTAACTGCAGTAAAACACATAAAAACACTCCATCCTAGGTCGAAAAGACCTACCTTACATCCCTCACAAGTGAAGATCCCGAAATGGACTCCGTTGGCAAGGTCACCACACACCCGACAAAGCTCTTGACCCTCAGCTGCGTGCACTACCATCGGCTTTTCTGGTGTGTTGACAGGTTTGTGTGTTAGAGAATTTATCTCACAAGGCCAACAACTCACAACCTATTTTTAAATCCATATCCTATTTTCTGTCCTCTCAAACGCAGTTTAAGTTTTACCAAGTTGACAACCCCATCATAAATTCATCCTTTCTTCAAGTCTTAGGAGTAAGCTGATACAGTGGAACCTCGGTTAACGAACTTAATCCGTTCTGGAAAGCTGTTCGTTAACCGAAATGTTCGTTATCCGAAACAATTTTTTCCATAAGAAATAAAGGAAATAGATTTAATTGGTTCCCAGCCCCTGTTGACTCGCTAATATTTGAAAGTTACAGGCTGTATATATATATAGGTATTTGTTTTAATGAGAACAGTTATAATGCAATATAAACGGAGTTAAATAAACATAAAAACATTAACGAAAGCATTTAAACAGAAAACTTGCCGTTTTGACGGCGTGGTTGGAAACAGGTGTGGGGAGGAAGGAGTGGAATTACTGCTTTGAATCCCCTCTCCATGAGCACACGTGACATTATAAAATCGGGGGAGACTTCCCTTTTCTGTAGCTTTGAGGTTGAAGAAAAAAACTTGTCCAGTGTCTGCTTCTTCTGCCTTTTTTTGTAAAACTCTTCGGTAATACGACATCACATATCCGACAGACGCATGCCACCTTCATACTTTGAAATCATTTCCTTTTTCAATTCATTTGTTGGCCGCGTCCTTGTCATTACCTCACTACTATTAATTGCTCTTAATCTTCTTTGGAGCCATGATTGAGGATTATCTTATTAAAATAAAGCACAACAATCACTAAATAAGAAGGATGCGCACAGGTAAGGAACGACTGATCGTAACTGTCTCGAGCGCGAATGATGATATGCTGGTCGGTCACGTGTGGTTCACGTGGCTGTTCGTTATCCGAAATTTTGTTCGCTATCGGAGACAAATTTTTAACGAAATTTTTGTTCGTTATCCGAAATTTTGTTCGCTATCCGAGACAAATTTTTAGCGAAATTTTTGTTCGTTAACCGAAAAATTCGCTATCCGAGGCGTTCGCTAACCGAGGTTCCACTGTATATATATAGATTCTTTCCACGTGACAAATAAATGTTTCTTTACAGAGTTTTGCAATTTCGTTCGGCCATGCGTCACCAGGACTTATTGCAGCAAGGACAAGGACGCTAGCCATAAATTTTGCAGACATGTTGTCTACAGATTAATAAAATGGCGAAGTATCACGCTGATGCAAAGGAAGACAAAAATCCTGAAACAAGATGTCTACCTTTTCGAGTCATGCCAATGAGCAGACAGCGCTGGAAGCGACAAAACTGACAGCGATTACGTAATTCTTTGCTGACGTCACAGCAGCCATTGCACTGCTTCTGCACGGCAGGCTCGCCATCTTTGGTGCAGCGGATAAAGAAGCTCTGAATCACAGACAATATCCATATTATCCACTCGCTTGGTAAGAAAAAAAAAAACAGTAAACTTTATCATTGTTACATGATATTTTCAGTTTGGATTAGCGGCTGATTATGAAATAAAAGGCTGCGCACACAGAGCAATTATACTTTTTGATACACATCGAGGTCTAATTATTTATTAATTAGTTCCTGATCAAAATTTAAGATTATTTATTATTTATTGGTGGGTTTTTTTATTTGTTTGTTTTGTTTTGTTTTTTACATGCATTCTCCCGTTTAGTTTGTTTACAACGATATTTGCTCACTTTACAGGGGAGGCAAACAGTAGCCCCGAAGAAGTTGCCGCTGGCACGGTCACCACAGACGGCGCAGGCTGCACTGTTGAGGACGTTGTCCGGTGGTGCAAGGTTTTGGCGGCGTGTCACGTTGTGCCCAGGCCCTGAACCCATGCGATGGCTGCCTTCCTCGCCACCTTGCGTGGGAGGATGCTGTTCATAACTGCTCCCCTCGTAGCTGCCAGTAAAGTCCCCCTTCAAAACGGTGGTCTTGGCTGTGGGCATGGCCTTCGAGTCCCAATCAACCAACAGCCATACGACGTCAGGGGAGACGAAAAAGAAGCTTGATAACTTGAATCAGTTTATTCTGGCCCTGGAAAGTCACTGTTTTTAAAGGCATTGACTGTGTAGTCACAGAAATGGGATCCTTATCTCTGGAAGGAATAAAGTACGTGCATAGAGAGTTTTGGTATACGGGGCACTGTCCTTGGTTCCCTTGAAAGTGCGACGATTACTTGAGTGGTCCTTTATGACATATCACGACTCTGCTGCTATTTAAAGAAAAGAAACAAGTACAATTAAACGCCTTTTTCAAGCTTTTCAGAGATTGATTTTAGTGTAGTTGCGTGTGCACACGTGCGACAGAGAGAGAGAAAGAAAAGAAACGAAAGAAAAGATAATCAGCTTTGCTAAATATAACGGACGCATTGGGAAAGCTAATGGAACACACAGACTTTAAAAAAAAGGTCAAAGAATTGCTCATGTAAATCCCGGTGACACAGAATCGCATGAATAATTATGAAGAGCCAGATCTCGTCCCAGCCAGGGGCCGTAATTATGAAACATCGTTTCCACGTGGCAAAAATGGAGAATTCAAGGAGAAGCGTCTTTCTTCCGAAGTTATAAAGCGGCGTCCACACCCTAGCAGATACTACTACATGTTTCTTTACCCTAAGACAGTGGTTCTCAAAGCATAAGTCAGGTGGTCCGCGGCTGACAGTCGTCAAATGTCAGCAAAGTGATGTTTAAAGTGATGCATTCCTCGCATTAACATTTTAATTACAAAGAACGAGGTAGTTTTATGTCAATTTATTACTATATTACTTTTACAAAAGGACATTTAGTTTTGAATTAAAATGAAACAAATGCGGCAATTTAAATTTGAAATTCATAGTACAGACTGATTTTTAGGCCTTGGTGGTCCGCCATATTGTTTCATTAGGCCTTGGTGGTCCGCCATAGCTTTTACTAAAGTAAAGTGGTCCGCGGTCCGAAAAACTTTGAGAACCACTGTCCTAAGACACATTTGCTTTAAATTACGCCTCCAGGGGTGAAACTCCTCCGGGGTCTGAACACCTGCTTTACATCTTCGGAAACAAGATGCCTGTCCTTGAGTTCCCCATGTTGCCCCAGGGCAACGACTTCCCTCGCGTTATAACTACGGCCCCGGATGTTGTGCACTGGTGTGGGCAATGGGAGCGTCTCGACCAGGGAGCAGATTGTGCCGCAGACAGATTGGGTGTCGGGGTAGTTTTTCACTTGAAACGCGCAGGATGCCAGTCTTAATGTAGGTAGCACAATTGTGAAACACTTGTTTCTAACATGTCCAGCGATGTATGGACTGCACAGACTAACAACGAGCGCGGAAACTGCGAGGGTACTACACATGATTAACACCGCAAAAAGTCCAAGAATCTCTACCAAAAAAAGTAACTCCAGGCTGTTCACGTTAAAAGAAAAAAAAATATTTTGCAAATAACTCCAGTTATTCTGATAATCATTTTATTTTATTTTTTTTAATTCAAGCCACATTTTCACAAATGAACTTTGAGGTCACATTTTATCCCCCGCCATGACGCCATCTGCAGTGCTCTTCGGCCTTGAAGAGAATTTATTGCTGAGACAGTTTCCAGTGTACTCACGCAAGAAAATCGAGCTCCACTACACGCTATTTCGTCCACTCAACTGTTCAATCGATCACGATAATAAAACTACAGACTAACAGTAAGGATTGTGTTTCAACCTTTGACATTTTGCTGTTATTACCAAATCTGGAATTTTTTTTTAATGTGTGGCTCTTTTGTCCCTCAAACAATAAAGAAGAAAAAAAAAAGTTTCACACAACTCGTTCTTCAGAATAATACCGATGACGAACAGAACTATCGTCATCCTCCTCCTCACCTTCCAGAAGGACAACAGTAAAAACTGACGCTGGACATAGAGGAACTTGAGAACAATGTGTGATGCAGGCTTACAGACTATAACAAGTTTTATTTCGTTGAGTTACTCAAATTTATATTCCTAAAAGAAAAGAAAAATAAAACAAGATCACAGAAAAATCAATTGAATAAGAAACAGAAATTATAAAAAAAAATTTTCAGCGGAAGACAGGAAGAAAATAAAGGATTTTGAAAAGAAACTTAGTGATATGGGGAAATGGGAAAGCAAACATATATAAGTTTATCGTATATGCTAGCTGGCGAAATAATCCAATGATTGAGAAATGAACATCACCGACAAAAGTGACAAAAAATATATGGCCTTACCTTGCGTACATGGGCACCGAACCGTTGAACAAATCATTTTTTTTGCTCTTGACAAAACAAATGCCACGAGCTTAAGTTCTTCAAGATCAAGGGAGGGAAAAAACTGACTTCCGCAGGTAAACGGTGGGACACTGAATGAAATCACCGAATCCGTCCACAAGGTAAAAAAGAAGCAAAGCGTGATTTGTTTACATCAACATTGACAAAGCAGAAAATCATTGTAACTGGGCCATGGATATGGGGCTCGGTACGTGTGGGCCATTGATCGTGTCAAGGTACGGGCTGCACTTTAATCAGGTGCACGAGTTACAGGCCTGCTTCACTCATGTCTTCCTTTGGCAACCGGCTGAGACCAAAAGAAGAAAAAAAAAATTCGGCGAAGTCACTCGCACAACACGACTTTATCAGTCAACCTGTGTCTGCCTTTGATGTGCCCACCTTCCCCGCACAGTCACAGTCACTGTTGTAGCCCCTGTTGACGGCTTGACTGAGTTTCGTAGCTTCACTCAAGTGCAGGAGAGTTAATGCCCGACAGGAGGAAGCTTGAGCCTTGCGTCACGCTGCGTGCGGCGTGACCAGCTACCTTACCTGACGTATGTCGCAAACGCTGAGCACACACAAACACTCACACACACACAAACACTCACACACACACGCTAACACACACAAACTCTCTCACACACACACACAAACACTCTCATACACCCACACACTCTCTCACACACTCTCTCACACACACACACAAACACTATTATTTACGTTTTGCTTTTTTATTAATATTATTCTTTTTTGCCAATATGGAATAAATCCATTTGGTTGTCTTGATGAATAGCTATCATTGCACAATATCCCACAGGTGTCACCTAACGGATCAATTCCATCTTGGCTTTTTTTTTTTTTTTTTTAAAGAAAGGTTCAGATCATATTTCGTTGTAAGGACAAACATGGGAAAGAACGAAGAGGGCAAGCACGTAGAGGAGCGCGTGAATGTCATGTAGGTTTGTTTGTTTTTTTTTTTTTTTTTTTTTGCTTTTTTGTGTTTGTTTTGGTTTTTGTTGTTGTTGCTGTTGTTGTATTTTTGGGGGGTTTTTTTTGTTTGTTTGTTTTTTTGTTGTTTTTTGTTGTTGGTTTTTTTTTTTTTGTTTTGTTTTTTTGTTTTTTTTTGTTAAGAATGAAAATCCATGGCTAGTGAATTCTAGCAATATTGCTCAGAAATATTCAATTCATAGAGCCGTTCGGTCATGGCATTTAGCTCCTAAGATCCTTTTCCCCTCCGTCTCTTTCCCTCCGTAAAGATGGCGGGTGGCCGTTTTAACGTACCTGCTTACGAAATGGAGCGTTGTAGTGTCTGTACAGTGGGGAGGGGCGGGGTGCTTACTTATCTATGCGGTTGAACTCGAACTGGTTAACAGACAACGGACGTGGTATCCCATCCGACGTCTCGCCGCTTTGCCGCGGTCAGGAGGACTTTGAAGGTCTCGATGGTTCTTAGATCTTTGCCGAGCATTAACCATGAACTAATAATAGTACAGGAATGTTTCACTGCTGGAATAGGCCGTAAATACGAAGTAAAAGAGAGAACAATGGAAAAGAAAGGCATAGGAGATAGACAATAGCAGCAGGTTGTGCGATGTTCGTGAAGAAGTCCCACTGCGAGTCCCACAAAGACAAAGACAAAGGTCTTTCTCCTACCAAGCCCTATCAACTTGCAACGGATTACCATCAGCTTTCGTCGCTCTTACCACCTTTAAGTCTAAACTTAAGACTCGTTTTTTTCAGGACGATGACCTCACTGCGACTCTTGTCCTGAACCTGAGGGTGCATAGCACGTGTCTGTATTTCACTCCAATGCTTTTCTGACATGACAGGCGTAGAAAATTGATAAGGAAACGGAATGAAGGTTTGGGGTCAAAGATGACCCCTATAAATTTTACATCCTATTCCACTTTTAGAACCGTGCCAGACGGATCTGGAAACAAGCAGCTCACAAAAGTGAATACATACTGACTTATATTTCGTGGTAGAAGAATTCCCAAAGATCTTGTAGGAAATCTGTGGTACGAACAAAACACCAGAATAATGGAAGAAGCATATTATATAATCTTCAAGTGCCAAAGAAGGGCAACTTAGGGAATTGGGAAAATTATGCAGGACAAGCAAAATCTTCAGTCGGCTCGTTGAAAAGGTTCACCACTGATGACAAGAATAAGTCAGGCCTTAGAATGGCACGAATGCAATGGTAAAATCTTCCTCTTAAAGCAGAACAACAGCACTTTCTACACTGACCTTGTGAAATCCTTTGACATCATACACCCATGAGTGATTGTGAAAAATCATTCGTCACTATGGAATATTTCAAAAAATAGTAAATGTAATAAGAGCGCACTAAAATCCGCATCTTCAACGCAAACCTAAAGTCAGTCCTTCTATATTGATCTGAGACATGGCGTGTGACAAACACCATCACCAACAAGATTCAGACATTCGTCAACAGATGTCTGCACCACATCCTCAACATCAGATGGCCCGAGATCTCCAATACAGACCTGTGGGAGAGAACCAACCACAAAGCTGGCAGCCAAGACATCAAGAAGCGGAAGTGGGGCTGGATCGGTCACACCTTGCGAAAGCCGGCCGACAATTTAACAAGAGAAGCTCTGGGCTGGAACCCACAGGGGAGGGGCAGGGCTGGGAGACCCAGACAGACATGGAGGAGATCAGTCCACAGAGAGGCGGAGGCAGCTGGCATCACATGGTCCCAACTGGAAAGGGACGCCCAGAGCCGGATCCGATGGCGGGATGTAGTTGCGGTCCTATGCCCTACTGGGGAGTGAATAGGAAGAAGAAGAAAAAAGAAGAGTACTACATACAGATTTTTATAGTAATTTGTTTTGTGGCAACAGTAATCTATTAGACAGCTTCAGTATTTCTACTGGTGTCAATGAATTCTCTCAGCATTTCTATTCATAATGGCTATGGACTGACTTATGAAACAATGAAGACAAGAAAAGAAAAATCTGCTAAGCACTGACATCAACACTGGACAATTAAATTATGTTTCTTTTACTTTGTTGTGCTATCCATCCAACACAACGACGCTCATAGAAAGGTCAACATTCCAACTGAATCTTCGGCGAATTAGACTAAATAGAATTTAGAAATAAATATTGGCAAAAGTAAAGAAATGAGACAGAGGGACAAGTCAACAGAACCGATCACAACTGACAGCAAGGAAATGGAGAAAGTCCATGAATATACATATCACGAGGACCTAGTGACAACAGATGGCGATATGAAAACGAATAAAGAACAGACTTATCAAAGCAAACCAAGCCTTTGGCATGCTTAAAATAAATCTGGAATCCCAAAGCTGTAAGCAAGTATTAACAAAATTAAGAATCTACAGAAGCAATGTCTTTTTTTGGAAAATGGGAGTGAATGCTGGAAGTATCGGTAAAGATCAGGCAAAATCTAGAGACTTTACCAAACAAATGTCTAAGGAAAATCGTAAAAATATTCCAGCCAAGCATAATCACTGACAAGAAAAGTCTCATAAAGTACATCTGCACAAACATGACAATCATTATCGCAAAAGACGATGGAAATGACTAGGGCATGTGTGCGGGAGAAAAACAGATGCACCGCCCAAAATAAATCTTCATTGGACAGCTGAATGTAACAGGAAACGTTGCCGACCAAAAAAAACTTGAAGTAGAGCATTTTAGGACAAAAATGGTAAGAAGCAGACTGACATAGAATAAGGTAATTAAATATACTGACAGGCAAAAATGGAGATCTTTTGACACCTTGTATACTACCCTGAGGCGAAAAGGACAAAGTAAGCAGAAAAGTAAAAAGCACGCGGTATCAGGTAGATAAGAGGTCAGACGCTGACCTCACTTTCGGACGTATTCCATTGCTTCTTGATTCATTTCATACGGATAAGCATAAAAAATTTATTTATTTATATTTACTAATTTATTTAGTTTTTCAATACTATACGGAAATTAGCCAAGGCGAGATGAGTTAAAAAATCGCATGTAATGTAGGCTCTTGTTTTTTCGTATTTTTATTTCCAACGCTGCGACCACCACCAGAGATTGGAAGAGACGCCAAGGTTGTAGTCCTCGTTAACGATTTATGCAATTATCTCACACACACACACACATATATACGCCACGTGTGCACCACAGCCTGTGTCAGTGCAACGACCAACACGCACTCGTTCCCTTATCGACTCGTCGAAAGCCTCTTTTCTTGTTTCTTTTCTTCTATCTTTCCACTGGTTGACTGTTTTTCATGATCTCAGGAATGCCCCACAGTGGTTAAAGCCTCGCTTCACTGGGTTCATCGTCATATACTGATGGGTCTGTAGGAGGAGGGCTAAGTACTGTTTTCCTAAACTTATTCTCCAACTAATAATTCCGGAATACGCTATTAAAACCTTACTTTCTTCTCCTGTCTGCTCTAAAAACTCAAATGCTCGTCTCTATACTAAATTATTCAGGTGTGTGTGTGGGAAGGGGGAGGGATGCAGAAATTGTAAACTTTTTTATGAGCGTCTTTTCCTCCCAACAAGTAGCGTGGGTTGACTGTAAATTTTTGCAATACCTTACCAAAGGACGCGGTCTCCTGATATGTCACCACTGACCTAAATTTTAACCTGGTTTGAGGACAACGTACCCGGTCTAATAATAGCCCGAAGTAAAGCAAACCCACTGGTCACACGTGCAGTCGACGAACTTATCAAACTAAGTAACTTGTTAGGAAGCTCGCCGAGGGCGCTCACCGACGCGGAACGCTTGTCCTACTACTTGCCCTGCGACCTGTTTCCAGTGCAGAAGAGTTAGTAGAGCACGAAATAAATCAAACAGCGAGCAAGTGAGAGAGAGAGAGAAGACTGACAGCTGCACTCACTCATAAAATAAGTTGGGCACACTGGTCTTCATTTTTTTGTCCACGTCGGCTTCCAAGAGGGAAACCCCCGAAAAACCGCTTTAGCTAACTGGCTAAGTGACGTGAGGTGGGGAAGGGGTCCCTTGAACCACTAACCCTCAAAAGAAAGTCTTCGAGGAAGATTTTGAGCCAGAGACTAGGATAAGCCCACTCCTAAGATAAATCCCCAGCTGGATAATCCCCACAGCCTTATCATTCTGCTGAACCACAAAAGAAAAATATATAGCCTAAAGATTGGAACTGGATATGTGTGCCAATCCGAACTTATATCTAAGCGCTAAAATCTCAGGTGAATCGGCAGGTAACACTAAGATGGCGCTGACAGTCACAGTCACAGTCTCAAGTTAGCATGTAGGCGGCTCGTAAATTTAATGTAACATCCTTCCCCTATCCAATTTTTGTTTTGTTGTTGCTACGTATTGTATGCATATTTAATTTTATGATCTGATTGGATGGAGAAAAAGTATTCGGGGGTTGTTGTTGCTGGTTGTTGTTTTTTTTTTTTTTTTGTAAACTCCATGAGCTCTCCAATCAGGAGAGATATGTGCGTATGCATCATCATCGTCGTCGTCGACGTCGTCGTCGTCATCGTCGTCGTCGTCGAGACAACACCAATCTAACAGTGAGGAGCACTTGCTGTCGGGAGAGGGCTTTATGATCATGTCCTCTATAGACAGCAGGTTGTATACAGCCTCCCAGTGGGCTACTCAAACCTTTACTGTTTAACAACCAGTTTCTCACAATCGTCAGCGACCATACCTGTGTGCTCACCCTGCAAGTTAAAATCTTCCCCAATGATATCTAAGATTTTTGGAACCCAGGCCGAGCAAAGCAACATGCCCAACCTTCCCATCAACATCAATTAAAATACTTGCACATCTTTTGGAAGAAAATCGAAGGGAAGCTTAAAGGACTAAACCAATAATCACTGTTAATTTAAAACGCGGAAAACTAGGCTTCTTTTTATTCTTCCTCTTTACACGTACAATTTCCCGGTCACCTCTTCTTTCGGTACCCCACCGGCTGGACACAGTCGCATTTGGGTACTGCGTCAGTTGTTCTCTATCTTCCACCGACCTGTGTCAACTCTTATACCTTCTTCCATTGAATATACCTGTCTTCTGATGTTCCTGAGTTTAAAGACACTTTCAGAAATAGAAGAATGACTGAGACACTCAGAACATTCACGTTGATAACACCTTTGCCATACGGTGTACTGTATGAAGATTGTGGGTGGAGTGTGTTACGAATTCTATGCTGTAGACATCTGTGATCGGCGACAGGCAGCCTTGTCATGAGTATATGACCCCGTGTGACCCGGCCGGTGTTGGATCGCCATCACCATTCTAGCATTTGCGCGAACAAGTGCGGCTGATCACGAACTTGTCTTACTGGACTGCTGGCAGACGATTTGTTTTCCCAGTTAACTACTGAAACGAGGCAGGTGGGTACAAAGCTTCCGGTTTGGTCACATTCTTTGTTTAGGCTCGCCGAGACTAACAGCGGAGAACTTCGCAAGAGGCTATAAGCGTTGGTCTTGCCAGACAGACAGCAATCCACCCATACACATCCATAAACTGACGCAAGCCTTACTACCTGGAATGTTCGGTGCCAGAGAGCGACGATTAGAAACCAGATGTTTCCAGATACCTTTGTACATTGTATAGAAGCCTTGAGACTGAGTGTCGGAACGAAAGTCTCCATTACAGAAGCTCTGTCGCCGGTCGCCGCTAGCTTAATTGAGGTGTTTGGAGTCTGTCGCCATTGTTTGTGTTGACATGTGTCACTGTCATTTTGTGTTCGGCATGTGTCACCGTTGCCAGTTTGTGTCGCTGTAGCCAGAGTTGCCGTAGTCGCTGCTATGGTAGTTTCTGTGTATGTCGCTGTTGATTGTGCTTCAGCGTGTGTCGCCGATTTTCCAGCGTGTCTGCAAGTGAAGACTGTTTAAATACTGTAAATAAAGTGTTGTTGAAAATCTCTCCTACTTCTACTAAGATCCAGTTTCTTCGAGAGGTTGGCACCTCGTAAGTCGGAACCACGAAACGACGTAACTCGAGACCCTCGTAACCCGAGGACTACCTGTCCTTCATTTTGCCCCTTCCATTCATGGACATAAGTGATAAATCCTAGTGCTACCTTATGACACTTCCATTCATGGAGATATGTGATAAAGCATAATGCTACCTTATGACACTTATAACTGGGGGTCACAGGACATTGTATTCACCAGATTTTAGCCCCGTTAGTTTTATCTCCAAGTTATGACATTCGTGGCCCGTCACCAAACATAAGGAGCCGTAAAGTTAAATGAGTCGTGCTTCCGCTAAGTGCGAATCATCAACTGACCGTTGGAAATGAAAAATTAAATCAAGCAAAAATGCAGACAAAAACTGGGAGACAAAGGCTTGCGTTGTTCTAAGTACCAAAAAGTAAATGAAATATTACTCGGTTTACTATGCAACCAGTGGTCACATGACAGGCGGAAATTAATTGCGCACTTTGTGGCGCCTAGAGTTTTATGTAACCATTAAATGCCTATCTTCTCTTTTAAAGGTGTACTAAAACGCAAAATAATTTCCAAATAGTATAAGCTCGAGCTCATTACACGATGATGCTTCTAAAGCTTCCCCAGTGAGTATCTATGATTTAATTTCAGCAGATGTGGGCACTCTGGGAGTAGGAGTGAAATCTGAATTTAACTTGTAATTTGAGAAAGTTTTGCACCAAGGTAAACCTTTGTCACACCTTCACACGAGGAATGTGTCCATAAACACATATAGTTAGGCCTACATTACAGCACACTGGATAGTTGGTTGGTTGTTTATGTTTTTACGCCGTGTCAGCAACTGTAAGGCTATATCACGGCGACAGAAGGTAACAAAACGTTAAAAACAAGACACCATTGTGATACAATAACAAAAACGCTAACAATAGAAATGGACATTTATCACACTTTTCAACACATTACTTACCCCTTCTATATTATCAAGTAATGTGTTGAAAAGTGTTCATTCCTAAA
Organism: Pomacea canaliculata; assembly: GCF_003073045.1. Classification (NCBI taxonomy): domain Eukaryota; kingdom Metazoa; phylum Mollusca; class Gastropoda; order Architaenioglossa; family Ampullariidae; genus Pomacea; species Pomacea canaliculata. The sequence goes on from NC_037597.1 coordinate 13,302,984, forward strand.
GGCCACAATTAAACTAGAACCTTAAACCAGAACATAAAAGCCAAAAAAACATCAGTTCAGTGGTAAAGCCTTACCCACCTTTAAAAAACAAATTTTAAAAGTGCTGCCCATGGAATGGACTTAATATGTGACACAAAGAGCCTATTGTGAAAAAAAAAATGCTGGCGAATACTTTGGAGGCCAGGGCAAGCAATTAAAACATGTACAACAGCAAAATGTCCTTGGCATCCTGGTGAGAGTTTACCTCATAAAAGATGGGACTGCGTGGCATTTGTGTAACCCATCCTCAGGATGGTCAACACGACAGGAAAGAAGAACTTGAGGAGCAGATAACGAGCCTGAAATGATTACGAAGATTGGTGAACATACTGCGAGGCTAGCAAGATAGCATGAAGTTCCACACAGAAGACGGAGCAGCCATTCACAAGTCGGGCTGCCTCAGTGGAACTTTGGAGCCACCCGTAAAGATGAAAGAGATCCCAGAATAGTCAAAAAGAACTTCCTGCAGGCGTTGAAGAAAGATGATATCCCTAGTGTCACAAAGCCCAAAGCTCTGAGCAAGAATTTTTAAAAAGTAGTCCAAGGAGGAGCTCATAACAGAGGGAGGGGCTCTAGTGAATATCCACTCCAGCACCCTGTAAATGAGGCGTAACACGGAGGGATAATGGTTTGGGCTCCTTGGCATGAATGGCGTGGAGGGTATTTTGCTGAGGATTGAAAAAACAAAAACAAAACAAAAACAAAAAAACAAACAAACATTGCCTGGAATTTTACGGCGACTTTAAGTTCCCTTCAGATATTTCTTAGCAGTAGTTAAAAGAAAAAAAAGCTAGAGAGAGGACAAGCAGGTGTTCTATGTGATGTCCTTGTATATTCGTATTTTAGTAAGGAACGTAGTATAGGAAATAAAGCTTGCAGGGATTGTTTCTTGAAAATAACGGTGTTCCTCCACTTTCCTCTCCTGTCTGCGGGGGCAATTTGTGGCTTTACGTGCTCATCCGTCATCAGGTAGGTGACACAAGACCCTTGGAAACATTTCATAATTAATCCCTGGTCTTGTCTTTTTTTCTAGTAGAGTAAAACTGATAAGCAGATCACAAAGAACTGAAGAGCGAAAGAATTCGTTGGCTGAGATAAGAACAAAAAAATTATGTGAGCCAGGGGAAAATCTGAGGACACTTCCGCCAAAACAAGGTTCCCAGGTGACAAGCTTCTGTGTGACCGTGCATTTTGACCTGTTTAAATGTCATTTATTTTTCCAAAATATGCTAGCGTGACGTACACAGTTGTAAACAAGTAAGCAGGTCTGTTAATAAACTTTCAGAGTACAGACATTAGAAATGCCGTTCGCAGATTAATCTGTACCGCTGTCAGAATGTAAGCAGTTTCATTAAAAACAACGATGGTGTCCCTGTCATACTGTAAAATTTGAATAGATTAGTTTCCTGGTTTTTAGCCCTACCTGAACGCATGCGCAGACAAAAACTGATGGGGTTGGTCTCTCGTGCCAGTGTTGGGACCTGCTGGATCCTGTGACCCGAGTACCTGGGCGTTATACTGAACTGACGGAGTTTGATTTAAAAAAAAAACACACACAGAGGATTTTAATAATAATGAACTTACTAGTTCTGTTAGTAAATGAATCCCCATAGCCTAATGCCCGCACGGACTGGCATAGCATGCAGAAGGTGAAGACCAATCCACTCCATCCGCCTTCCTTCAGGTAAATGGAGATACCCATTTCCTTCACAGGACAGGTTTGGAACCAAATAAACGATCAAGAGCATCAAGGTGCGCTTTTTTATTCAATCGGGACAGAAGAGATCAATTAGTGACAATCGCACGATAAAGACTCCGTTCGGAATTGTGTCCATGTACTTCTTGTTCTACCTGACTCTTGAGCCCAGCTGTTTGGTCCGTAGATTGTTTGGCTAACGCTTCTGTGCGTGTGTGAGAGAGAACTTAGTCCTTTGGCATCTTTCACCAAAGGGTGGATTTACACACATGTAGCAAGCTCTGCAAATTTGTCAGTGTCACATATAGAGAACGATATATGAAACGTGAGGACGAAATGAATGCTTATAAATATTATTACTGAACACTTAAATTGTGCTAATGTATAATAGTAACACAATTAGTACCGTTGATGCATATTTCAATAAAAATACTTTAAACATGTTTTCTGTGCGCATTTGAATTAGCTAATGCGATATGGAAGAGTTTCGCTGTTGAGAAACACGGAGGAACATACGTCGTCCATATGTGACGGTGTAGTAGGAATGGATAGAATGCGAGTCAGAGGAGGAGGGGAAGTTTCAAGCAGGAGTGTGAGCAGATAAGAGAAGAAAAATAGAGAAAGGAGGAGCCAGTAAAGAAACCATAGCAGAGAGTTTATACAAAACTAAAACTTTACATTTAAGAAATACTTGCCTTATCAATACAGTTTTACTCAAGGGGAAAAAATATAAACATTGTCAAATATGTTCCTGCGGCAGTGATCTGTTGCTGAGTCCAGTCTTCCCGATACAAACCAGTGAAGCTTCAGTGCTGTGTGAGCGCTCATGATAGACCCTTTCATTTTAGAAATCTAGGAAAGACTTAGCACCTCATCTTACCTCCCCGGCCCTACTCGCCGTTCACGCAGACCACATTAAGAAATCCTGGTTTTAAGCTGTATGTGTGTTATATATATACACTTATCATCACCGTCATACAATAATTAACATGGTTTCTAATCTCCAACTTTTTTTTCTACTTTTTTAAACACACAAGCTGGTGTTCCATGAGTACAAAAATAATTTAGTGATTATCTTTCTCCTCAATACAGGATATCATGCATTATGCAGACACAAGAGTTTAACTCTTTACACTTTTATTTCATGCTTCATATGGGCATGTAACAAAAGCATTTTGGCAGTTTTTCTTCTTTGCCTGCCTTACAAAGAGACATTGTGGAAAGTGAATGTTAACACAATTATTGGCAACTTCTACACTGGCTTATTATCATTACAGAACAGTACAAGGTGCAAAGTGACTTGCCAGGTAAAAGTTTTATCTAGTATTAGACTTTGATGTCCATTGTCACAAGATAGTAGCAGGAAACTACAATCAATAAAAGTATATTACAAAATAAGCAAACAAGAGGGCTCTATTTGCTTCTTCAAATTAAAATCCAAACCAGAATATCTGATGTCACTGTAAATGAATATGTAGTTTTACAACTGCTTTTGTACAAGGCTAATCAACAATAAACAAACCATGGCTGCCTTTTTCTTTAAAAACATCCTGGACACAAACACTCTAATGTGCAAGCATAAACAAACACATGCAACGGAAAAAAGGTGTGCACAAGTTAACTCAAGTTGATACTGTGTGCAATAATTCCCATAGTGTATCACAGATGGTTTGCTTTCCATAAACTTTTTGTTTTGTTACATTTTATAACGTGTAACCCATCTGATGAAAAATCTATTATGAATCTTAAGCTGGGATTACAGCCTTCAACGCACAGTAGAAAATAACACTTTTTAAAGTATCAGTAAATCACATGGTTACATCAAAAATAAAGGGGGAGTGTGTAATGGGCATCTTTTAATCAACCATGAGTATGAATTCGTCTATAAAAACACAGTTTTGTTGACCTAAATATAAAACAAACCTTTTTTTTAAATTTTCAAAAGTTGATGCCTGTTCTCTTTTTACATGTACTTAAAACAACAAAAAATTCTCAGTTCATTTTCACTCTCACATACTTGCACAAGACAAAAAAAAGTGTCAAGGTGACAGAGGCAACAAAGATTATTCAACTATTTCACATATTATAGGATCCATGACATGACATCAAAATGTCAGGTTTCCTCTCTGTAGGGGTAACATATCTGGATGTAAAGCAATCCAGAAGGTATCCTAGCTGCTGCTGTTGTGCCGGTTTCCACCTAACCCCAAAATGGTGCTACTTCAAGGTTTTTCTTCTTTTTCAAGTTCTTTCATGTTCTTAGGAAAGCTTCTGGTGGAATCTTGCCTTGAGAATTGAGAGTGGTGAAAACCTCTGCAGCCTTCTCAAAGTTCCAGCCATTTTCCACCAGGCATCTGTTAAGTAAGTATAAAGAGTTAAAATGTGCTGACTATGCATAAGATGGGGATGGGGTAATATAAAACATACTTCTAAAAAGAGAAAAACTGAAGGGAAGGGATCAAGGTAAAACACGTTTCCTCCAAGGGCTATTTGGATATTTATGTTATCATTTGTGGGCCATTGAAAATTATCAATTGAAATGCTAGCCTGCCCTTTTTGGTCAAACCATAGTTTCCCCACGGCATGTTAATACTTGCAACATGTACGCCCCTAGCCTGCCTGGCACCGACTTCCTTTGAGTCACTATAATAGACCACAAGCAGCTGATGAAAAGCATAGGTGTCTGTCCCATCGTGTACTTTATGTTATTGTTATGATTACTGAATTTCAATTCCTGCCTGCAACTGCCTTGACCAGTCAGACCAATTGATTTTGTGGGCCTTATACAACCCATTGGCCAGATTATCCTCACCTCTGTTCTTTAAAAAAAAAAAAAAAAGTTCCATACCCCAGTTTTAGAACAAGGATTCAATCCCATGGGATCATTTATATAAGTTACATTTTAAAGATACAAACTTAAAACCACTTTCTTACCTCTGAGAGAAAGATACATTCATGCCTGAATTCTGGCTGAATGCCAGAATCATTTGCTGCTGGCTTTCAGGGGTGGCGACACTGGCTGGAAGCAATGATGCCCCACTTGTGCTAGGTGGTGGCACGAGTGTATTTATAGGTGGGGGGTTGGATGACACTGGACTTGAGGATGGTGTAGGTCCTGTATTTTTGAAGGCAGCCTGCAAGATAAAATGCTTTTTTTATATAAAGGACATACAGGGTTATAAAAATATTTGTGCAGAATCATAAACAGCACTTTTCATGGGCTCATGTTTGCTGCATATGCATGGCTCAAATGTAAATAATGGTAAATACTGCATGTACAATGTATCTAAATCAAACATTATTTATGACAGTCATTACATCTCTCTCAACTAAAGAACACATGTCTACTAACTGAAAATCTGTGGTATATACCTGGGTCTGCTCTGGTGTGGCATTTGTGATTGTAAGCATGTCATTTGTGACGAGAATGCCACCAGCTGCGGCTGGCACGGTGACGAATACTCTGCTAAAGGCACGGATTGGGGGTTTGTCTGCTTTATTATCAGCTGCAATCAAAGGTTAGAGAAGGAAATTTTCACATCCAGGAAACTGTCATACAATTCATAAATACTGAGCATTTGCTTTGCCTCAGCATTAAAAACTCTTAAGCATAAATATTAATATAATTATACACTAAAACAAAATTCTTTCATAGAGTAGACCATCTTCCTTCTCACAACACAGTAAAGGATAAAAAAATATAAACAATATAATAAAATTTGCCATAGTCAGAAAATGAAAAACTTCCCCCTTGATTTATGCATCAATGCATGAGATTGTGATAAATCATTTTGATTGTAAATTCAATAGAGAATTAAAAAGTTAAATAATTCTGGTTCAAGACTACATTATTCATGATTCTTTTGTTATCCCACAGCGTAAAGAAACTCTTGACCACTAAACAAAATTGTTGATGACTTGCTCAGTCCTGAATTGGAAAAAAAAGTGCAGATGCCACCTTACTTACAAAACATTTGAGTTGCAAACATTCGGACATAGGAATAAATGCAGTGTAGTTAAAATTATTTCTTGCAATACTTTCACAAATCCAAATTTTTAGTTTCACGCCTTCTTCTACCTTGTGACAACCCATGTGGAGCAGTGGCTCCAATATCTACATGCCAACAGCCACTACCCTACAGTGTAAATTTGGCAACATGATGCCAGCTATACAAAAAATAGCAATGTTACGTTTTTATTTTTATTTGCTTAGTGTTTATCTAAGTTGTAAAACAAAACCTCAACACCAATGCCCAGCCATTAAAGTCATGATGGCACATAAAAAGGAACAAAATCTCTTACTCTCTTTGAAAAGGCCATTCACTGTGAAGCTCAGCAAACTTGACTGAAAAAGAACCACTGTCACATTTAGATTAAAGAGTCTGGAGTAAGAATACCAATTCATCCATAAAAATAAACATTTTATGCAAGCACACATACAGATAGACACTTACATTCCCACATGCTACTCAAGCACATACAGATAGACACCTTACATTCCCACATATATTATGCAAGCACACATACAGATAGACACTTATATTCCCATATATGCTTCCACACATGCACACATCTTGGTGACTAAAGTTAAAAGCTCTAAAATAATCCAGCATTAAACTAGAACACACAAATATAGGGTAGCAAAAATTTTACCGGGTCTACTCATTTTTAAGCTTACAAAAGATAAGTCTACACCTTAAAAAAAATTGATGTTGCCTACTGGTAAACTTACAGACACAAAGTTTACATCAACAATGAAGGAGCTGGCATCATGTGTAGTTCGTGACAAAGAATACAGCTGTGAGACAACAGGCAATCGTCCTCTCTTTAGTAAGCGGTCCATTTGTCGAGCTGTTAAACAATATTTTAACAATGTCAAATGAACAAATGCTCACACATAGACCTTTTTGAAATTATATTCTTTTCCTTTTTGATTTATATGTTTAATGTCATTACTAAACATTCTAAATGCTTTAATAATACATGTTTATTTATAGAGTGTCATCCCACCCAGCAAAGGTGCTTACATGAAGTCACTCACACATACACACACATGGTGGATGAAACATAAGTACCCAGAGAAAACATTCAATGGTCAGCCCTGCAAAAGGTGTCTAATTTAGAGAAAGTATAGATATGAACTTTTGATACCTTATTCTCACTGTTGTGGAGACAGGCGTTTTAGCTACAGTGAAACCAACAGCCCCGTTTTATTACAAATTTCATGTATTAGTTTAATGGACTTAATGGATGACTGACAGAAATACAGTTAACTGTGGCAGAAAATCATGGTCTGGTTGACAGATCTCGTGTCCAACTTACTACTAATAATAATAAGTTAGAAAACCTCAAACAGGTCCTAAACAACTGCAACATATCTTTTGCAAATCTTTCTTTCCATACAAGATGATCCATGCCACATGTTTTCAATAGCTTCAGGTATTAGTAGTCCATGTATAACTGCCTCTGTAAGAAACTGGTGAGCATATACTTGCCTCTTTCTTGATCTGAACCTTTCTTCCTCAGGCTGTTCCTGCTTTCTAACAAGTATTCTTTCAGGCTTGCTTGTCTGTGAGAATGGCAGCAGATTTATTTCATATATTTTAGAAATGAATAAAGTCACCCTTAAAAACCTTTAAAAAAAAAAAAGACATCTTCTACACAAAACATCTACTACTGATGTAAAAGATATTTTATTAAAGCAATTTACATGTGTGTGTTCTATGTGTAATACATATATATGAGAGTAAACATATGCATATATATAAAACTAAATACACATACTTGTCATTTGTTTCATTGTAGTTAGCAGTAAGTGAAAACACTGCATGCTCATGATAGGCATCAATCAAGGGTTGTCGATTATCAGAGTCATACAATGTATAATACTCCTTCAGAAACTTCACCACAAGGTCTTGGATTTCATCATTCACAAAATAAGAGCCCTGGAAGTTTAAAATAAAATTGAATGAAGAATGCAATGTCTTGCTACTTTGTTATTTACTTCACTGTCTACACAAGTTTCTTATGGTTATGTTTAAATACAAAATTTAATGCAATGAAGTGTAGCTAAAGCATGATTCCACCTCTGAAAAGAATAAATGTCCATACAATTTAGCAGGATTACTGGTATTTATGGTAATTAAAAATGATACTGAATATATCCAACATGCATTGCACTGCAGAAATATGATGTATAGTGCAGTTAACTAAACCATATGATACTTGTTTTACATTGCATGTTTTACATCATCTTTTTCCATCTTTCATGTTATCTTTTCATAAAGGCATGTAAGAAGTCATGTATAACTTAAACTGGCACCTTTTAACATTTTGCTAATTTTCTTCACTTCTTATCAATAATACAAAAACAAATAATTGTAGCCTCTATTAATTTTTGATGTACTTAAATTTTATAATACTTACTTTTGATGGGGGTATGACTGCTCTCTCCACATCAAAGGTTATTGGTGGGGGCAAATCATTTCCATCCTGAAGTGTAAATGTTTGGTTCTATAGCTAACATAACAAAATCTTACTCCAATAACTAATGAAACTGCAATCCTTTTCAGCCTTTGTTGAAAAAAAATATTGCTGATAAGCACAGCCTGAAAACTGGCAAGAAATACTACGGAGTGCAGTAATGCTAAGAACTGAACTCCTTTACTGACAAAGACCTTAATCCGTTTGAGAATTCAAAAAAAAAAATCACCAAAAAGTATACAAATTATAGATACATACGGTTTTTAAACAAAAGTCACACTGATCTTTTCCTAATTACAGGGAAACACACCAAAAGGGGGTAAAAAACTACAATGAACTCACCTAAAATAAGGGTATAAAATGACCCTCCCTCCTAACCACACACACTTTGTTCACATAGATCTATTTTGGGGACTTCGTAAAGGCAATTGATTTAGAGAGGGTTGAAAGATTAGCTCTAGCATCTGACATTATTATTTGAATCTGATGTTGAGGGAAAGGGGAAGATAGAGTATGGCCACATGCACATGTCCACATATTTTCAAAAACAAATGTTTCTACCAGACTGCATCATGCATTGCAAAAATTCTATAAGGTATTCTATACTAGCTTACTGCAGTGAACCAGAAAACAACTACGAGTATTTCAATAAATCTTTTAAAATTTAACCATTATTTCTTCATATCTGAACCACAGACAATAAATCATTCCTTTTTTTCTCTTCATGCATTATCAGAATATCAAGAATTATATAAAAAGTGAAATATAGTGAGAAAAATTTCCTTCTCAACATGTTTTTGAATTCATTCATCTTTAAGTTATAAAGTTATATCTGTGAAAAACTGGAAAAAGTTACTTACCAGTTTGGTAACTTTGGGAAATATTTTTCTGACAGCACTGGAACCACATGGCATTTGGCACAAAAATAGAGTTTAAAAAAGTGTTAAAATGTGATGTGGGATAAAGCCAGTTATTTCAATCTGTTCCCACCAGACAAGCAAGTAAAGATGCAGAAGAAAAATACTGGTATTAAGCCAGATGCTTGGAAATGACAGCTTACAGTACCTGACAGAAATCGAAATGATTTATAAGCACTAGATGGGGCTAACAGGTGGAGGCAGCTGGCATGACATGGTCCCAACTGGAAAGGGATGCCCAGAACTGGGTCCGGTGGCGGGGTGTGGTTGGGGCCCTATGCTCCACTGGGGGCGAACAGGAACAAGAAGAAGAAGGTGGAGCTAACAGTGTGGTGTTTTGTCATACAAAACAAGTCATAATGCTACTAGAAAAAGACAAATCTCCAGGAACTAAACAAAGGACCAAAAAAAAAAAAAACCACTCTGACAGCAAAGAAAATCTTTATGTTCACAAAAAGTGATTTTAAAAAAGTTGAAGTCTACAACCAGATTTAAAGCTCAAAATCTAGAATTAGAAAAAAAGTACAAATGCTACAGGAATTGTCTGCCTATACAGGATATGATGAGACCTAGCTTTAACCAGGCAGATTTCTCTCCACCAATGCACTCACTCACACACTGTGAAGATGGAAAGCAGGGTAAAACCTCAACTTTCACTTCTTATAAAGACTTCTTATAAAAACTAATTTCATACACAGTTTGAAAAAGAAAAAATTTAGGTGCACTTCAAGGCATACGCACTGTGCACAAGTTCATTTTTTTGAGCAGAGAAAGGGGAGGAGTGTATTTGGAGAGCCCTCCAAATGCAAAAGAAATGATGTCTGATAAAAAAAAAGATCTAGGAGAGAGTTGCCTTACAACATTTAGGATAAGGTGCCAAAAAGCTAAATTCTATAAGAGGAAGAAGGAAAAAACACAACAGAAACAGTTTAGAAGAAAACAAGTATTTGAAACCACTGTCAGCAAAAGGCTTGGTGTCTTGAAGAACCATATTTTGCTTTCACCATGTGAACTAAATGGCAGTATTTTTCCATCATTTCCAAAGCATATGCAGTAAAATGAGCTAAATGAAGTTGAAAATAATAAAAGAATTTTTTTTTTAAATCTTGAGAGACCAAATGTAAATGCAGTTTTAAAAAATGTCTTTCAGTTTTAGTAAGAAAAAGGACATGGAAGAAACAGCAGTAGTTACTGTTCCTGTCTTCACCAGAAGACTTTGGTAAAGTTATTTAAAGGCTTGACAGTGTCATCAGTGAAAGGTATGAAATTTTACAATCACTGATTAAAGGAAGTCAGAGTACTTACTTTTTTTTAATTGAAAGAATGCTGTAACAAAGTGAAACATTACAGAAGTCAAGAAATGGATAAAAAAAATTTTTGCATCATTTTCCAATAGATTAGTGGCTAGATTTTAGTCAAAAAGCTTTTACAATGTGAAAAGAAAATGAAAAATTATGTTATTTCAAAGAAATGTCTGGGTTATGCCAAGGCTCTCCCATCCATGGTTTAGATAAAGACAGAAAAGTCTTAAAGAAGGAATTCTGTATGAAAATGGAGCAGTAATAGACAGTGATGATTTATAGTGGCCAGAGCAGACAGTCATCAGTAACAGACTTGACGTCTTCCAAAACAGATACCTCAGGCGCATACTTAACATCTTTTGGCCAAATACCATCACCCACAAAGAACTCCACCGAAGAACTGAAACCGAGTCCATCACCACGCAGGTTCAACAAAGGTGTTGGTGATGGATTGGACATGCGTTTCACCAGCAGACAGCAAACCTCTCCAGAGTCGCCCTACGATGGACTCCAGACGGCTGAAGAAAATGAAGCTGCCCAAAGAAAACTTGGACAAGAACAGTGGAAAGAGAGATGAAAGGAAAGGGCTGGACATGGGGTCACCTGGAGCGGGTTTCAGCCGATCGACATCGGTGGACTCTGGTTGAGGCCTTATGTGCAACCTGATGCACGAAGAGGAATATATAGAGCAGACAGCCGCAGTAGTCCAAGGATGAAGAGATAAAACTTTATTACGGAATGAATGGGGAGATTACAGGGTCAGGGATCATGTATAAGTAAAAAGGTATCATATGAAGTTTTAACCAGGTTTGTACTGTGGTGGTCTGAGTATTGCAACAACTGAACAAGCACTGATAACTTACATCACACAGGACTAATAATTACAAGATGCATTATGAATTTCAGTATCAGGGATGGGAATGTGTCAAATACACATCTAAATCAGAGAAAAATAGGGAGCATGGGTTAATGCTGGACCAAGAAAACTATGACTTGCCAAGGATGCACAATTTAAGTTAGCAACAGTTTAAGGACATCAGAAAAATTAACTGTCTTCCATACCTTATAAAACTGCTAATTAAAAGAACTTAAATATTTATCATCCCCCCTCATTAATAAGTAAGGTGGAAGACTTTAGGAACAGTTTTCAGATTTAGAACCTACACACTACTTCCAAGTACTTTAAATGCTTGCATAAAGGAGAGCTGGTATTTCAAATTTCATCATACTAAATACAGCCATGTTATTGCCGTCTGGAACAGGTGGAAAGGTCCCGACTGTTGTGCTCTGACTGCTGTTTCATATAAATTTGCCACACTGCAGCATGTCTTTTATCAGACATCTTTTTTTCCTTTCTGTCTGCTCCTGCATGCCTTTTTGTGCATCCTAAGTTGCATTTTGTCAATATCTTTCCCATGTCTATCTTGTGCCCCATTGTGTCTTTGACATCTGGAGTTAGTAATTCTGCTATTGACTATACAATGCAGCCACAATAAAATGTGTAGTGATGTGGGTTAGTGGGAGATGCAAGTTTTCATATAAGAAAAAAAGGAGAGAAAACTAGCCATTGTGACAAGCACTATAAAAGCTAAGTACCTTTAACAATCTTCATGTCCAACTATCTATGTTAAATGTGGTCCAAGGACTCACAGTCATTGGAAGTTCTTAACTCCCACCATAATAAATGCAACAATCCTTTCTAAAGGAAATAAGGATGCTTTGTGGCATTACAGATGAAGCAGAAATGCAGTTTTGGCAACAAATAAGGAGAATTGTTCTCCCTTTTGTGACAGTCTTTTAGGCAGCAAGCAGGTCTAGACTCTTTCCTGATTATGTTGTGAGCATCCATGGCAAATGTTGCCTGGTGCTGATCACACTCATCTGATGCATCCCTCCCCTTCTCCTCCTTGACAGCATCAATGCTGTTCCAGACGGTGAATCTATTTATATACAAACCTGCCATATTCTTCCCTGTGACCAACATCAAACCTGCGGAGGTCGTTTAAACTCCTTCCCTTAAAACTCAACTCTCCTTAATGCAATGCTTTTAAAATTCATTTTCCTCTTTTCTTTGTGTATAGGAATGCGCATGTGTTTCCTGAGTGGATGAAACCTCTGAAGTGAAATGTACCTAAGAATCAGTACTATCACAAGAAAAACTTTACATTACTGCTATATGAAAACCTTACATGCATTAATTTAATTACTCTTTGTTAAAAATACTTTAAGGGGGATAATTTAACAGATGCTTTAGCAAAGTACTTTTAAATCAAAAGAATGATACAGGGGCATGAAGGTTGGGTAATTGGGTAAAAGCAAGAATTATGGGCCATTTATAACATCACTGAAACATACTTCTGTAATATATAACCATTAAGTTATATTAACCTAGTACAGGAAACTGGGGCATTTTAAGTGGAATAAAATGTGGAACCACAGCTTTGCTGTACCTGAATGCTTACAATTTGTCAAAATGACAAGATTATATAACTGCTTTAGCTGGATGTGCTTGTTAAGTTGCTTTAAAAAAATTTGAATCAACTTCTGCCATGCAGCAAAATTTTCACTTTCACAAACTGACAAACTTATGCGCATTATACATTTGACACCAAAGTACAAAGCTGACTGTAAAGACAGAGACAAACAGCTCAGTTAACATTGCATTGTCATTTATGGAGGATGTTACAGTTAACACTGCATTATTATTTATGGAGATGACCCTGACAGGAATGTAAACAATGGGTACATTAAGATGAAAAAAATCTCACCAGCTAATGAAACACAATACCTTCTGAAAGTCAAAAAAAAAGAAATCATTATGTTGTCTTGACAGTTGTATAAGAAGGATTTTGATGGATGGAAGGGGAATATCTTCTATCAACCAAGATAGTTAAGCAACTGCAGCTTTGGCTTTCTATACCATTATCAGATAGGTCAACATAAGATATTTGACCATTCTTAAGAAGTGTTATCAACAGGGTTATCTTTAGAAAAAAGATCACACAATATGAAAGTCATCAAGGGAACTGCAGAGCAATCAAGAAAAGGCAAGAACATTTTAGCATGAAGAAAACAAGAATATGAAGCTGTTTGTAGAAGACATACTTCCAAGCCAGAAAGCTTGACAGAAAGGCAACAGCTGGTATACTTCTGTGGCAAAATAATAATATTAATAAATGTGCGATTTAAATAGTGCATAATCATGCTCACGAAGGAGAACGCTCTCAGTGATTAAGACAAGTAGGAGATAGAGACAGAACACGAAGGATGGAAGGAGAAACAATAATAATAGTAAAAGAACATAGAATACATAATCAGGAATCAGGGAACAAACAGTAAAGATGGAGAGTGTCGTAAATCTGCAAAGATGAGCAGGTGGACCAGTCAAATGACTAAAATATAACTATGTTGATTGGTGTAAGGAGTAATGCCCATGAAATAGATGTGTTTTTAATGGAATTCTTTGACTAGGTCAGGAGAAAGTGGTGACCTTTTTTTCATGATCAACTTGGGAATGTTTCAAGTTAATTATGAATCAGAAATGAAATAGGAAATTTCTAATTTCATTTGCACAGATATTTAAGAATAATAAATACAAAATAGTGGTGATAGACTGATCAAAATGGTCACAGGGTCACTGTTGCCTCTATTTTTATATAAATAAGAACTACAATAAACATGTTACATGACAGTACTCAGTGAATGGTACAGAATATATTTTTGTACCACAATGAGTTATTCTCTATACATCTCAGAGAGAGTGTTCTCAGAGACAAAAATAATGAATTAAAAAAAAAAAGGAAATTCTCTCATCTTTAATGAGTACACTCATCAAGAGAGAAGTGATTATAATCTGAATGTCAAGAAAAGACTGGCAAAAGATATAAAACTGATGACAAACGTTAATGTCATCAAGATGAATTATATGCTCAAAAGACTATGATTACTGATAATATGGTTGAGTCTGATTACTGCAGAATTACTACCAAACCAAAAAATAGTCCTACAGAAGGCTTTGACTGAATAGGAAAACAAACAGCAATTAAATGGTTTCAAATGCACTGGCACCTTACAACATACACATACACAGTGATGTGTAAAGAAGAGTGAGTAAAAGAGATCCTATTCAACAAAAATGTGTTGAAGGTCTTACAATAAATGATCATTCCTACTGCAGAGCTATCATTTGAGTGAAACAAAACCTGACAGCTGCAACCAGACAAGTGACAATATAGGAAAAAAACTTAGATCCGATGAAAACCTTTTGAGTACTTCAAAAAAAGAAAAGCAACGAAAATGATTTTAAAGATATTGATGCCATTACATCAGTAATACTGAAACTTCAACCAGGAAAGATGCTGACATCTGGTATTCCTTTATTACAACAGTTTGTGTCAATAACACTGAACTTTAACCATGAAAGTCTGTGGGAACAGATGTTTGATAGATAATGACTAGCATCAGGAATCAATATCTCTTCAAGTAAAATTGTCAACAAGTTTATAAGCAGGTCTTTGAAGCAATATTTTCAATTAAATATTTAACATTTGCAGCAAAATAGACAGTTAACTAAAGTTTTGCATAATCAAAATATGCCTTGAAATATAGAGCAAGAAATAAAAAGATACTTGGCCTTTACAACTTTTGCATTTGAAAAAAAAAGCTACCCAATCAAATGACTACAGGTTTCTGTTTAGATCAGTAGCTTAGAGAAACGCCTTTCTTGTTCTTTAGCTGTAGATGTGCTCGTTTTATTTTTTTCCCCCACCATATTTACTTATATATGTTTGAGGCTCTGAACAGCCCACTCAGCAGTTAGATCAGCTAGTACAGCAGGTAAAACTATTGTTTGACATTAAGTAAAAACATTACCTTATGTATGCAGGCTTGTCCCTGTAAGTGTTACACAACACATTACCAGTCAGCACAAGCTCTTGCAACTGCCACCCTTTTAATTTCTCCAACTCTGTGAGGTCACGCAACTGTACCAACAAAGAACCAAGTAGGAAATTCTTAACTTTTTTAAAGAGCTCTTTAAGATGTAGTTAGTTTACTATTGTTGCTTGTAGAGTACCAAATATCTCCTTTGATATTATAAATGTCCAACTATAATTTTCAAAACAATGCATAAAAGATTCAAGTATAGTTCATATTATTACAGATTTTTTTATATTAAGCACATCTTCAATGTATTTTCTGGACAACATGGGTAAAAACAGTTACCATTAAAAAAATAAAATAGTGGAATGTTGAAAGGATATGCATAAAAATTTAAGGAAGAAAAAAAAAGCATGTCAAAAAGTATTTATTTTTCAAAATATGGTTTATCATAACCTGACCTGATTACAGCTGAGATTGAGCGATATCAAGCATGGGGCTTTGCTGACCAGGTCTTGCAATGAACTCAAAGACAGAAGTCGATTGTTGCTGAGGTTCAAGCCTGCCAGCTGGACATTAATCATTATAAGGTATTATGCTCTCCTTAGCTATCATGAACTATTTCAATCATAAATACATGTCCATAAACTATAAATTACCCGTTATAAGAATGTACAAATTAAAGAGATCAAAAACATCAGACACACTTGTTACACTCTGTCACGAAGGCATGTCCTGTGATCAGTGAGAGGGATGTAAAAAAAGGTGAAGACTGCAGAATATTCTAGTAGTACCAATGTGGGTTATCAGATGAAGAAGCTTTTAAAAACTTTTCAATATACTACTTTATCAAGCACCAAACTCTTAATAAGATACTTACTTCTGGTATGTTTTCTTTTATAATTTTTATAGCACTGGCCATGACACAATGACGATTAAGTGCAAGGTATATGTCTTGCTGAACAAGACCTGTGAAAAAAAACATTTTTTAAACATACATCATTTTGGAACACATGTACCTTACAGTGTTAACAAACATTAACATAACAATGCATGCATATCATTCCGCAGTATTTCTGAATATCAATTCTTTCAAATAAAGTGGACCCTTCCTATTTCTAAGCAGCAAGCTGTGAACACTTATTCCAAAGCTCATAAGGTGGCAGCACTGAAAAACACAGTTGAAATAAAAAGAATCACACAAAGAGATCTTGTGACTCACCTGGGTCATTGTAAAGGAAGCTGAGATCAAGCATTTTCACAGAAGGATCATACCGCTGACTCATCACAGTCTGCAAGTGAAAAAAAACTGCACTGATGAAAAAGTACATCCAAAATAAAATGGAAACTAATGAGTAACAAAATTCTGTAACTAAAGCCAAACCTTATGGAACCACATTTCTTTGTGATAACATTTCAAAATAAATAAGAGATGTAATACCTTCAGACTTTGCTCTTTTGCCTCATCCATTGTAGGCAAAGGAGGACCAGAAAGGGAAACAGTGATTGGAATCTGCACACCCCAAAGACAATGGTAAGTTCATCTGATTCAAATGACAAAGCTTCCTGCTCATCATAACTGCCAAATTACTAATGACCACAAAGTGTCAATTATACACACCTTTTCTGAACCAAAAAAGCCTTTATGCATTAATGAACATGAGAAAAACTGAATTTATATACTGTAATAAATGGGCTCATTTGCTACCTCAAAAGAGAAAAAGATTATTCTGATCACTGATCTACCCACCTTGAAATTGGAGTTTGGCATTGTGATTGTTTTGTTGATCTTTCTCAATGATTCAGCGATGTCACGATCTTTCAGATGAAATACCGCCATTTGTCCTTCATAATGAAACTGAAAAAGAGCCCCATTATTTGCAAAAGTTAGGTTTTCTGATATAACTGTCACACAATGATTCTACCAGACCATGCAGAGCCATGCATAGCTATCATTATTTTGTTACAATACCATGCTTGTCAAAACACCAGGTTGTAAATCTGAACCCGCATATCTAAAAGATTTATCCATATATATCAGTAGGGTTATTTTAGATGCTAGGTGCTAAAAATATATTTAATCAACCCTTTGAAACCCTTATTAGAGTTTATTACTGCGGACGGTAATGTAGAAGAATTAAGAGAATGTGTGTATGTGTGTGGAGGGGGAAGATTTATATATATACAAGCAAATATGAGTACATATGCATAAGGGTGGGAGGGGGTAGTTTATATATATATAAGCAGATAGGAGGTTGTGAGTGTGTATAGTGGTGGGGGCTACACATGTATTTATAAGCAGATATGGGTGTGCATGTTGGGGGGGGGGAATTATATATCTATGCAAATATCAGCGTGTGCGTTTGTGTCGGGGGGTATTTTATATATATGCAGATTTAAGTATGTGTATGTGTTGCTGCCTTACACTGGACTCCAGAAGGAAAACGCAAGCGAGGCCGGCCCAAGATCACCTGGCGCCGAACTGTGGACGCAGACATGAAGACCCTAAACCTCAGCTGGGGTACTGTGGGGAATCTAGCCCAGGACAGGCAAAAGTGGAGGACCTTTGTCGCTGCCCTATGTGCCGACCGGGCAATAATCTAATCTAAAATGTGTTGGGGGTATTCAGTTTGCACCTCGACTACAATAGGGTCAAATACCTAACCTTGAGACAATGACTTCCTAATTAAGTAGGTGACGTCTCAGAGACAACAGCTCGATGTAAAGGAAGAATGAGGTGATGATAGGAAGTAGTTAGCCTTCCTTTACCTTCACAAAAACACCATCAGGTTTTCGCTGCTTCTAAAAATAGTTGTCCCCACTGCCAACTGTGGAAAGCTAATGGAGACCGACTCGAGCTCTGTGCATGTTAAATCCCAATAGGCCGTACATGTGTCTTGGTCTCGACTAGCACTCCGCGAGTAGCTGATACACGGAGTTGTCCTTACCTGATTTTCATGTACACAGGGCCAGACCACGAGCATGCATTACACGTGTCTGTACTTGGTGTATAAGCGGGTGTGTGGTGTAGAAGTAAGCATGTTTGTTATATGCGAATATGGGTGCATGGTTAATGATTCAGTCTGTATATTAGTTATATAAAGGGCTCTGAGCAAATTACTGGAAAAGCATCATATAAATCATTATTATTATCAGTCTACAGCAGCTAAAAAACAAAAACAAGGTGTTAATAATAAGAAAATTCACTAAAAACTTGCCACAGCACTAATGGTTAATGGTTACCTCAATGGGACTTAATGGGCCTGGAGTATGGTTTCCAAGAAGACTTAATAAGACGGCTTTATCAATTTGCTTTGTATTTGGTATCTGCAAATATATATACATATTAAATATAACAGGTAAATCTTTTACCAATTCATATCTAAAAGAAAAAAAATTATACAGAAACAAGTACCTGTAAACATTTGTTCTCAGCTGCAAATACAAAGAACTGTAGGAGCACTTTGCGACTGATCAACCTAGGCTTTTTTTTCTTGTTTTTGCTCTTGCTGTCACTCAATACTGATTTTCAATTATCTTAAGTAAAGCTTGGCTGCCAGTAAGGTTTGATTTTATGACACATTGTCAAATACAATCTTATATGCTAACATATGATGACACCATCTCCAAAAAAATAAGGTTACCGTATCTTGGTGAATTATATGGAAGACCCAGAAGATTACAACTAAAAATTTTATACAGCTATTTGATTCCTTCAAATTAAATAGAAGAGGTGCATCCTACTCTTTTGGATTTATTTACTTCTGCAATGATTTCCCACAAGACAGTAAGCAAGCTCGTTACTTAAGTGTTATTTTGAGGATCCGTGCATAATGTAAAGCAGTAAGTTGCAAGTTTAAATCTAGTTGGACTAGAAATCTTTCTTAGTCCTCCCAGAAGCAATAAGCACCTAATCTATGAGACAGGAGAGGTCAGGCTCCACCTTCTACATACTATTCTTTACATAAGATGAATCTTTCAGATTCCTGCCTTTAGGTCCTTCTATCTTTTACACAGCTACCAACGGAATCATGTCGTTCTTATTCTTAACTTTCTTCACCATAATTCCTGGAAAACATTTACTAAAGATCACTTTTTATATACATCCAAATATTTTTTTTAATTATATACCGATATCAACATACCGATATTTTGTACCATGTTTTTCCTTTGTTACTGACAGGAAGACCCATTCTTATTGCAGCAGTGACATCTGAACAAAAAAATTTATAAAGGAAATTGGCAAGATGAAAGGTCATTCTAAAAGCAATAATGCATTTAGGTACATTAATAACATTCTAGATTTACAGAAACAGATTTTACAGGTTAAATAGCATAAAAATGCATCAATAAATTTAGTTGCTGTTAATGACAAAAGGCAGTGAGGTAAATTAAAAATCAATGCATTTGTGACCCACGTGTACCTACTTGGTGCATGATATTCTCTAGCATGATCTTGGTTGTTGTCCCTTCTACCTCTTCGACTCTTTGGTCTTGATCCATAAGGATTGCTTGAAAATGAAATAATGAACAGAACATAAGGATATACCAGATTTTAATAGTATATACCATATTCATTTATATCAATATTATTTTAAAACATTCTCTTTTAATCAAACCAGATTAGGTTTCAAACTTTGCATTTACATTTTTGACTTGCAGAAATTAATTTTATTGCTTTCAAGTAAAATGAATTTTCTTTCAAATTCTACATGACTGAGAAACTTTTCTCAACATCAAGTCATAATTTTCCAATTCTGTTATGTAGAGTTTTAATTTACACCAATAAGGTTGTATACACCACTTAAGTCTTAATATTTACCACAAATAAAAATCTGATGGGGCCAAAATTACATCGTGCCGGTATTTTCTGCGTCGCTAAACCTATAACCTCCTGAGAGCAGGTGAGTGCCGTGTGTGCGAGCTGTGTCACCTGTTTGACCGCTTGTCAGCTATCTGGCCATTGACATTCGCATATGTGGCCTCGTGTGCACATGTGCAAACCAACTTGCAGTACACACGTGGGTTTGCCCTAACATCTAGCATCTTTTCGCATCGCGCTCTTGACGAAAAGCTGAAATATGCTGCATTTTGTGTGTGTGGTATATAAAGTATTATGGTCTATTAAAATCTATTAAATCCAAGTTTCAATGATTTTTAGTTTTTTTCGCAAATAGAATTTGAAAAGGCAGCAAGATCAGTGTCGTTGACTGAAAAGAACCAAGTGTTTGTGAGAAACACTCATGAGTATAGCGATAAAAAGTCCTTTGTAGATTAAATGACAACATTGGTTCTGCTTAACTTTGTACCATTACAATTCATCTGAAATAGGCCACACCTTTCTATATTTATGTCATTGTCAGCAATAGAAGTGAAGAGAGATGAAGATAATATACCACCATATAAAAAGCCGAGAAAGGCGAACTGGACAAATATACTAACTAGCCTGATACATGTTGACTCGACTAATGCATTGTACAACATGTATTACAAGCAGCAGCAGTGTATACTGCTCCTTCTTACATAAAACATTTGTGTAAGGTACTTCTACTTTTTATTATTTGTGCAGATATGCCTTCAGTCTGTCACTAGTGACAGCATAACTTGTGTCAAAACTAAGCAATAGTCACTGAAGGGTTTGTATTTTTCTCAGATTTTCGTGACTTGGTTAATAATAACCTGGCCTACCATTTTTGGGGGGAGAAGCCTGCTAGATCAGCACAAACACACACATACATTCTGAAAAGCATCCGTTGCATAAAAAAGGAAGGGCAAGACACACTTGCAATGTAGGTGTGACATTGCGCCCCCGATCTGTTATTACTAAGTCCACTGTCATCAACGATCTCCAGGATGTCATTACATTGAAATCTTATTCGTTGATAGAGTGCTAAATTATCCCATGAATCAATGGGATTAGTTTGATCGCGAAACACTCTAGTTCTGAAAAGATTTCGTTCCACTTCATACAGCATCAAGTATGCAGCAGCCACCTTTAGCGAGTTTCACCCGAGTTAGAGGTGGGGAGGGCTGTTTCTACACTTAGGGGTGGAATAACCCGTTAGCACAACCGCAATTAGACACGCGACTCGACCTTTGCGGCACATAAAGGGTGGGCAAACCTCTGATGACCTCCAAGTGCCCTAGTGGCGCGATGTGATTTCAGCCCATAGACTTGTGGGCATAGCTGTAAACGATGCATAGTAAGACACTGAACATATATATAGAATTAGTACTACAAATAAATTTATAAACTGGTTCAGTCTTATTATTTTTATTTATAATTAAAGTAACCAAATTCAATGGATTGTTTTGAAAAAAAACAACACATTTCTACACTTATCAACAAACTTACTATCGTTGACGGGAACTAATGGCATCACCCTCCATAACTGTATCGCCCTCTTGGTCAGTCATATGAGTTCGTTGGTCAGCATTATATCTGTATGAACCACCCCGACTACGACCTCCTGTAAAATCATATTTAACTGCATTTTATTTCATACTTACCAGAACAAGTTACACTGAACCCATACATATTCGTTTGTTACAAGTTTTTTATGACATGAAATCTCATTCCAATGATAAATAACCCAAGTCACAATTATGACAATAATGAAAAAAATGGTCTCACAACCAGTAATCATTCTAATATACTCGCTTTTAATTCAAACATGTTCAAAGCAAGAAACAAAACTTCAGCCATATCAAACAATATTCCTTAATCATGAATTAACATACAAAAATAGGAAATAGGGTTACAATTAACAGTATTTATATATCTCTTGTGTAAGCAATAAAAAAATTACCTTTTCCATGGCCTTTGTGCTTAAAATTTCGCCTGTTATTTTTACCACGAGGAACCCATCTGTCATCATGGTCTGAAAATAAAAAACACAAAAGAAATAAAGAAAACAGGTAAAACAAATATTTATGTATGCAAAATGGAAGATACCACTGGATAAAATGTAACGTTTAAACCAAAGTCGATTCGGCCACTTCTATGCAACTACTTGACATCTAAATAAATGAATTTTGAGGTAGTCTACTGTCAGAGGTGAGGGGGCAGAGAGTGTGAGTTTGTGTGTGTGCACACTTTATGCTGTTAATGTTTATCAATCTGAATCATGAGAATCTAGAATTTAGCTTATATGTTTATATCAGACTCAAAACTATGTTAAATGTAGTAATGGTAGTGCTGAAATGTTAACATGTAATCTGTAGTTGTGACTATGGGTCAGGGATGTTAAAGAAATGGTCCACAGGCCACATCCGGCCCGTCATCAAAATTTACCTGGCCCGAGAAAGAATTTTAGTTAATCATTGTTAATGGTTGGCGACAAGAAGTGCAAACGAAAGAAAAGTTTGCGTCAAACACAGCAACCGATGTAATGATTGTAGAAACTGTGTTTTCTACTTTTCGTGAAGTTTGTATAGACTACCAATAGCACTGGTCAAGTTATCATCGCTCCTGATAATGACCTGAAGGGATGGTCAAGGCGGGGCCCATAAATTTGACTTGTGACATGGGACACACTGGCTTAACACGGCAGCGGGTCGAAGATTTTGAGTACCTGTTAACTTCCCTGAATATGCCCGAGATCAAAGGGTGACTAGGGACACCCCATGTGTAGAAAGAGGCAACCCAACCTCGGACTAATAGAAACTCATCACTTTCTGAATCTGCAGGCTGGTGAACAAAAGTCTTTCTCGAGCAGACGTTCAGTTGTGAGAAGCAAACTTGTGGAGATCAAGTTGGTGGGAGTGTAGTTTCCCAAAGGACTGTGGATTATATGTATATACGTACGAACTGGAATCATTGGAGCGAATTCTGCATGATACAGTGAATTATACATACGATTGTGGACAGTGAATTATACATACGATTATGAATGATAAGTGTGCGAAATGTGGAATATCGACTGTCCAGTTCCTGTGGCACTTACGCGTCGTCAAGAGTGAATGACTATCACCAAAGAGATAAGCAGCCGAATATAAATAGCCACCCATGGTGTTGAAATAATTGCTGCTTGTGTATATATGATTTGAGAGTTCCATACTGATGCAATAACATCACATGTTATAGCAAATAGCACTGAGCAAAGCAGAGCAGAGCACGCAATTGTTTATTTGAATTAATTGAAAACTGAGACTCTACATAACACAGAAACTTATTCCAAACATAAACACACTTGTTGCCTAGAAAAGATGTCAAACGTCCACTTCTGACGTAAATTAAGAACAAAAACTGCTTTGTTATTACTTTAAATTTGTTTTAATTATGATTTTGTTTAAATAAAATAAATAACAAAAAGTTTAGTTTTCTACTATTCAGTAAAAAGTTATCGGGCTTAAATAATAACGTTCGGCCTGCAACCTCGTGTATGATGTGAGATTTGTCCCCCTGTATGATTGAGTTTGACACCCCTGCTATGGGTATTTCAAGATGACTTGAAAATGATAGATTTAACTAAAAACGTCCACATTAATGTAATTAGATATTTAAAAATAAATTTTAAATATAATTACCCCCGAAAGACCTTGATCCATCTCTTGTCGTAGTTATAGAAAAGTCGACACCACTGCTACCTCTTTTGTGCATGTTAAGTCCTCGATTGTATGTCAAAATGGCGGCGACTTGAGAGTGACATCCCCTTGCGATTAAAAAAAAAAAAAAAAAAAAAAAAAAAAAAAAAAAAAACAATCAAAAATAAACACATTAATAGTGGAGTGGTATTAAAATACTGATCTTAATAATAAAGTCAAGAGAAATCCTAAAGAAAAAATTTAATGTGATTTAGAGACCGACCATCTGCTACCAAACCTACTCCTTGAAAGTCAAATATGTAAGCTGAATCTTAGCCATGGGTAACCATTGGAGTTAACACCCTTTAGTGGTCTGTTGCTAACATGACGAGGACGCTTAACTCAGAACTTTTTCCCTACAAAAATTCAATTTAAATTCCATAATAAATAATGGGATGTGGTGCAATAAACAATAAGAACACCATCAAAAATTCGCCAATAAAAATTCTCGTTCTTGGTTTTAGTGGATCAGGTAAGAATCCATATCTATTATTAGTAATTCTAAGACGCGCCACAGTGTACGTGGAATCCCTAAGAAATTAATGTAAACAAATATATTCAGTGAAACAATACCGATACAGATAAAAAATATCATCATTAAGAAATCTCTTAAGAGATCACTTTGTGGCTCCTCTGAGATTGATTTTATATTTTAAGTTAGCACGTAAAATTCATATGCATGTACATGTTTAAAAACTTGCTTAATACGTATAAATGTGTTTGAAGATAATCATTTTCACATCTCCAGGAAAAACGTACATTGTGTATGCTTGGTCCCTTGGTCTTCCAAATCTGGTAACGACATTGCCGACTGGTGGTGATATGTTCAATGTAGAAAAAATTGCAATTCAAACATCACAGTTTATGTATCTGTGGGACATAGGCGGTGAAATGGCCCATAGGCGGCGCAGCTACTTCCCAGGGTCACAGGGTACTGATGAAATAATATTTATTGTGCAAAACTGCTTTTTTGAAAGATATTTAAGAAAGAAACCAGCAAAAAACATGTTCCTGCAATATATGCTATTTTCCTCTTTACATATTATTGATTTACCTTATTCATTAATAGAACATTATACTTTACACAGAGTGATTTTGCCTTCTAAATACAGTGAGGAATAATAAAAAAAAAAGTAGTTTAATCATTAAAAGCACTTTCATTTTTATGGAAGAATGTATGAAAAAGAAAATAATTGAAATAAAAAATAAATTCAAACACAGGTGTGGTATATGTGGTGGATTCATCAAAACCTTCAATGATAGATGACATTGTTGAAGATCTAACTTCACTGGTCACAGACAGAGATTTATTGGGGTTACCATTACTTGTGTTGGCTAACAAGCAGGACTCAGAAGGTGCCGTCAAATTCTTTTTCATTTTTATCTTAGTGGTGACAGGACATATTAACATCCTCCCAGTAACTGCAATTATATGACAGTATAATAAATTTACTTTCTTTTTTCCTGTACAGTTGTAACATGTACATTACACAGCACTAGAGGATTGCAAAAAGATGAAAATCTGTATTTGGTTATTGTGAACTTTTTAAGCTAGAGATTAAGTCTAAAAAAAGAATTAAGTTCCCTAATTGTTTTGTTTTCCTCCCATCACACTTAAAGTAGTTTTTGTTACTATTACTTGCAGGTTGCCTGACTACTGAACAGATTAAAAGCCATATAATACAACATGTGCCATTCCCCAAGCTGTGTGAAGTCTGTGGCATTGGACTTTCTTCACAGACTGACTTATCCCATGCTCTTGTGTTGTTGGAAAATTTGTTGTGTCAAGGTGGAATAATTTCAAAATGACAATCCAAGATTAAAAACAAATTCTTTAGGAAGTAGATAGTCTGGATTTTTAAAGAGGTAAATGATGAATTTAATGTTTGCCTTGTGTATGAGTTTGGGGTGTTCTGGTACTGTATTAAAACCAGAGACAGGGTTCATGATTTGGGATAGAGTCAGTGAAATATTAGGTTAGGGTGAGATTTAGTGTTGGGAATAAGGCTTTAAAATACCATGCTGGATCAGAGATAAATGGGGACATATATTGTATTGTATTTTTCTGCAAAATAGGATCATTTTCTTTTTTGCAATTTAGTTGAAAAGAATGGTGATGTGAAGTGGGAAATTCAGGTGTTTTTTTTACACAAAAATGAAATTAGTGGTTTTGTAAGAAAATTCAACTTTCAAAAACCATGGATTTTGCTGTTTCCATGAAATATATGTGTGTGTGTTAAGCCTAAATATGAAAAGACAATAATCATACACTTTAATTATGGGACATAAGTGATAGGCAGTTTTTATTCATTCTTGCAAAAGATGGGGGTGAGTATTGTGGTCCTCTGAGGCTCAGGATTTGTCACATGAGCTGTCACCTGACAATTTTTATTGATGACACTGAATTTTTTTAAATGATTGGAGCTTTTTCTGTCTTTTGATAGGATTGTGGAAAATGAGAACTGGTACTTATGGTGCTCAATAGCACAGAATTACCTGTTTACCACAGTTTTTTCTAGTCACAAATCCATGATTTCTGGAAATATGATTTTCAACTATCGTTTTGTAATATATAAATTTGATTAGTTGTGTATTTTGTTTTTAACGTGAAAAAAATGAGTGTGCCAGCTAAACTTTCCTGAATGGGTTGATAGCAGTTCTGACTATGAACTGCTATAAAGTAAATTATTTCTTCTTTTGAAGAAATCTCATGTGATTAACAGCATCACTAGCAATTCTTAAAATAATACAAACTCTTTTGAAAGTTTTTCTGTAAAAAATAATGTATTATCTATTTTATTTTGCAAATTCAGTTTTGTACCTCTTAGTTGTGGAAATATGTAATTTTCATGTCACATTTTCGTACCTTGTTTTTTTTCTCTTCATGTCTTGCTTCTGCCATCTTCAGGCGCTTCCAAAGATATCTAGAATATCTCTGGAATTTTGGGAGATTTTTCAAACGTCCTTGGTTAAGACAAGGTTGAATATATTTACTGATCAGCAAGATGATGTTCTTGGAGTTGACTGTCGAAGTGCTGTATAT
The DNA here is from genome assembly GCF_003073045.1 of Pomacea canaliculata. NCBI lineage: Eukaryota > Metazoa > Mollusca > Gastropoda > Architaenioglossa > Ampullariidae > Pomacea > Pomacea canaliculata. The sequence goes on from NC_037597.1 coordinate 13,329,927, forward strand.
GCACACTTTAAAAAGCTAGGAAACATAATCCATATTATGAAATATTTAGTTTGGTTAATGCAAGGAAAACCACTTTAATTGATGATGAAAGAACAATGAAGTCTAACTAGCTCAATGTTAACTAAGGCCTAGGAAAGAAAACATGAAATGACAGGAAGCTAACAAAACTAGAAGAAATGATCAACAACAAAAAATTCCAGGAGGTGGTGAAGTCCACACCAGATAGTAGCTAAGAGTCAAGTGGTTCAGACATGAGCAGGATGCCATTTAATTACCCAGCACCAAAAGCCTACACTCAAAGATGTTCTGGCACCTGAGCAAAAGGACAACACTGCAGACACTAGTGTGAGAGCGTAGCAGAGAACATCTTGTCACTTGGCTTTTACTGTTACACCACGAACTAATACCCCTGGACTGCTGGCAGATGATTTTTTCCAGTTAACTGCTAAAACGAGGCATTAGACGACATAGCTTCTGGCTCATTCACATTCTTTGTTTAGGCTCGCCAAGACTAACAGCGGATCACTTCGCAAGAGGCTAAGCGTTGGTCTTGGCAGACAGACAGCAATCCACCTAAACATGTCCATGGTTACACCGAGTCAATAGTCACTGTCTTTGTCTCCCACAACACAACACCCACGGTACCAGTGGTTAAAAAAAAGAAGTGGTGAAAAGAAAGTAAGGACTCTAGATGTTTATTACTGCATTCAACATCAATAAATTTAAAAGAAAGTAAGATAGGAAAATTCAGTGAAGTAAACAGGTAATATAATAAAGTGTAATTCACAATATATTACAAATTATTACATCTAAATATGAAATACAATTCATACATAACTGAATGCTTTGACAAGATTCATCCAGACCATACCCTACATACACATGTACAGACACATAATCCCAGTCCTGAACCCAAATCACAAATATGCATGCTCAGATGCCAAAAGTTGTATACCTCATACTTATGTGTTAAAGTAAGCTATAGACAAAGAGATCAGTAATATCTCATCTGTAGTATTTTAAAACGTGTTTACATTGCTCAAGCCTCATACTGTTTAATTTTGTTAGGAAAATCATGCTCAGTCAGTAGTCAAATGTCTGCAACTGGTACACTTTGCTTCCTTTTTTAAGAAGGTAGCCTTGATTGTTTAAAGAACAAACAAAAGTTTCAAAGTCTGACACTTGTAATCCGATATCCTGCAAGTGAATGAAATAAAAAAGACATTTCATCATAATCTGTATGCAGAAGTAACCCATACACCGAAGCAGTTATGTGCTAAACAGATCAACTCATGAATTAATTGGAAAATCTTCTTTTCATTTTTAAAAAAAAATTTATCACTGAATCATGTTTAATACATTCTTATTTTTAGATTTTCTTACAAATGAAAAATGAACATATATCAATGATATCATTGTATCAACTAATACATTTTATCATTCTAGAATTTAAACTTCTAGTTTTAGACACAAGATTTCATTATTTCACAGAATTTACATGCTTCCTAGCTGAGCACAAAAACTATCAAATTAAATGGTAAATATTGCCTTATTTTATATACTTAACAGCAATTTTTATTTTTCTATATCTGTTCTCCATCAAAAATACAAAATGTATCTTTTACCTTTGAAATCTGCCACATCTGCTGCACAGTAAAAATGGAGTTGTATGTCTGTTCTGCAACCCTCTGCAGTGCAGATATAAACTTCTTGGGCTTTGGCAAAAAAGGATGATGATGACAAAATAAATTTGTTGCATCACATTTTTGCAGTAGTGTTCCTACTGTATGTTACTTTAAACTGATAAACAATCAATAAACAACAAACACTGTAAAAAACATCAAAAAAGTGAAAAACAAACAGTAAAACTAAGTAAGACGATGTGGATTGCAAGGCAGAAAAAAAACCCAACAAAAAAAACGGCTTACTATAGAGCGACCACTCATTCCAGAACCTAGCTGTGATCTCTGGAAATCCAGCAAGCCAAACTGGTCAGTGAATACATCCAGCATGCTGCAAAATCCATAAATTTATTTTTTTTAAATTAGTCTTGATCTGAACAAAATGTTCAGCAAGCTACTTAAAGACAAGTAGGAGGAATAACACTTCAAAAATCCAATGTAAACAACATAAAAAATGGTTTGGGGTTTTTTTTTAACTGCAGAAAGGTTAAAATAATGATGAAAGAAGCTACAATATTGCCTAAGCTTCTTCTATCACCTGTATTTCATTATTTCTACCACTTCCTCAGCATCTTTTGCTGTGGCCTCTTCCCTTAGCTCTAGCCTTGCTCTGGCCTCCGTTAAACGTATAAGTGACTCCAGCTGCCTGGTTGTTATTGGAGTACTGTCCCTTGTCTGGTGTCGTTTTCGCAGCTCCAAATAGAAATTCTGACAAAAGATATATTTTCATAAATAATATCATGAATACACTAACATGATATGTACACTTTCTAATAAGAAAAAGTCAACATGAAAATAGTTTTTTGCAGGTCTCAACTTCCACCTTTGCATTTTTGTTTATTATTCATATTCAACTATTACAAGATACTGTGCAGATGAGCCTTATATATTTAACATATAAAAAAAAACAAACCATTCAGAATATATAACATTTATCAATAAAGTATCATGCAAAATCCTACCTGCAGATTTTTAGCAGCATCTTTTCCAATTTTAGGATGAACATATTTCCGAGCATATCCGATGTACTGTGAAAACAGTACATACAATAAAGGATTTTCACTCACTGTATATAGAATCATAACCATCTTTTTTTACCATCTAAAGTAAGAGTTCTAACTTTCAGTTTGTGCTGTCTTCTTCTTAGAATTGATCGCATGTGTTTACACTGATATATCCTTCTGATATTTTGTCAATATCTCTAAGAAGCGAAGCTGATTTCAAATATTATTCAGACCCAGTAGATGTGCTTTACTTGATGAAGACATTAAGCAATTCTGCAACTACCAGGCTAATACTGATGATGTTACAATATGTCACTAACCTTACGAAGAAGAGGTGGAGGTATCGGATCCAGAGGCTGACCTTTTGGCACCTTCAGTTTTTCACTGAGAGGTTTATCAGCTTCCCATTGTGAATATGATGTTTCCTGGGCCTGATGAAAGAAAAGTATTTATTTCACAGTTACATATTAAATACTGTTAATTACCAACACCAGAAAGACTAAAAAATCAACTATAATAATATATTCTTTTTTAAAAAAGTAACCAGTTGTCAAACCATTGCTTTCTGCAATGATCTACTAAGCTGCCACTTACACCTTGATCTAAATAAAAGACATTTGAAAATATAAATGCAACAAAAGAATGATAGCTTAAAATCCTTAAGCACTAGCTTAGAATTCTGGGATCTGAACACCTATTGCCTGAGCCATATTTCTTTTTTTTTTTTTTTTTTTTGTTTTTTGTTTTGTACTGACTTTGAACTCTCACCAGGTCATTTCTCTGTACTGTTGTACTAGCTGTCATTCTGAAATAGAAACATGTGGACTTTTCAGGTTTAACATAATTAAATCAAGCCCTTTTACATTTAATGACGTTTCAGCCATAGTCCATTGCTTATGAAATAAATCATTAATAAAATAAGTATTAGAGCATTATATAAGTAATGATACAATTTTAATAATGTATAGATATTAATGAAATAAAAGCTTGCTGAGGCCCACTTCTGTTTGAACTTTGAATGTTAATATAACTACTATTTAAAAATTGGAGACTTTGTTACCCTTTCTGGCCAGCATGAAGAGCCATCACATGCTCTGATAGTAAACAGTCCATGTTCTGAAATGAAGAAGCTATTCGAATATACCAACAATTTATATCTTTTATATATCATGTATCATCTGTTTATCAAATGATAGTTTGAGGTATGTTCTACTTATTATACAACAAAATAACAACTAATAACACAGAACTATGGCATGGTATTCTCTTTAAATACTCTCTTAAGTCCCATCATTTTAGTCACAGCATAGAACATGTTAAAATATTCTTTAATGTGCATGCTGCTATACACTCTCACAAAAGCTGAGGATGACACATAGTCATTATAAATGAATGAATTAATCTGTCAGGCACAGTATAAATAGTAAATGATGATGATGACTGATAATTTCCTAAATGTCACAAAGGTGATTTTGACTAAGGTAATGCAATTGCTAGAGGACTGCCAAAAGAAGCATGCAATTAACACTTGCTTTTGATCATTTATACTATATGTAACTTTTTTATTTTCCTGTCATAAAACATAAATTCCATATAGTTTCTACCAAATCAGTGGGGAAAAAAAGGAAAAGAAAAACCCTAACCTCATCTGGTTTATCAAGCATTATGAAGACAAGGTCAAATCGAGACAACAGGGCACTTCCCATCCTGAAAGAATGCAAATATAAATTTTTTAAAAGATTTAGGTTTTTTTGCAAGAACAGATGAAAGAGAAAGAAAAACATTTGAAAAAATATTATCATATGGACCAGATGCTTAAGTAAATAATTAAGACACAAATTTCTTATTGGTAGACAGAGCAAGTAAAGTATTTTTTAAAGTAAATTCAAGGCAGAGTTAAAACTGATTCACAAAAATTTGATTTTAGAGCTTTAAAAGCCTTACTTTAAATTTTCTGCCACTGTTTTTGCTTTGTTGTAATGGCCTCCAACAGGATTGGCTGCTGCGAGGATAGATGTTCGAGCTGGCAGACTGAAAAGTGATTCCTTGATTAACTCCTTCAGTAGTAACAGGAAAGTGAACCAGCATGCACACACACACATATGCAGTTACCAGCATGTACACAAACCAATCCTCCGGCCCCACACCCATAACAAACCCTAAAGAACTTTTGCACTATTTAATATTTTTCACAAATATAACAATTAAATTGCCATTAATATCTTACCTGCAAACAATACCAGCTTTTGCAATACTGATACTCTGCTGCTCCTGTTTGATCAAGAAATTATTATGTAAAATGTAAGCAGTTTATAATACAAGTTATATTCACAAGAACACTATTTTATCTGCTAAAATAAAATTTTTGTTGTGCATTATATCATTTCAAAATATTCCTATATAAATATTACAAAATACAAAGCAATGTAATATTTCTTGAACCTTGAATATCCTGCATGACATACCATTGCTTCTAGAAGGGCTTGGTGCTGAGAACCCATTTTGTCAAACTCATCTATACAGCAACAGCCCTGGTCAGCCAGAACCAAAGCTCCAGCTTCTAGTGCAAAGTCTCCTCCCGATTTTCCATCTTTAGACAAGGTTACCTGACCAAAAAAGTCCCTTTTTACAACAAATCATTAATTGCTTAGTCTCCACAAAAAATTATGCCTAGAATGGGGATACAAAGATACAAAGAAATGCAAATACATATTAAAAAAAACTGTGGCCAAAAAAAAAAAAAATCAACTTTGCTGAGTAACAGTTTCCTCGAATAAGTTTTCAAAGAAACTAGTCATATTTGTCAAAAGACATAAAAGAATTCTGATTCCTGAAAAGCATGTATTTAATAAAGACAACAATATTTACTATCTGCTTTATCAAAAGAAAATGGCAGTTACAAAGAAATCTGTTATGTGATGGATTAAAGAAACTGGGCCTCCCCACCCCCTACACCCCTGGTTTTCAAACTGTGGTATGCGTACCACTACTGGTACAGGAAGGTATGATGGGTGGTAAGCGAGCACTATGACAAGTCCTATCTTTGTAGGGGGTAATATAGGGAGGTTTGACTCAGTCAATTTTTGAATTTTTAAAGATGGTTATTGGTCAATTCAAATTTTCAAAAGTGGTACTCGTCTGGAAAAGTTTGAAAACCGGGGTCCTACACCCCCACTTGTTCACTCTTTATTCTATTAAAAAAAAGTTCATGATAATGATGGTAATAATTCTGATTATGGTAATAGGAAAACATTGCAAAACTGACTGTTAAACCAGAAGTTGTTGTGGTATTTCCACACACATAGACACTGCGAGGTGCAATGGTAGAGGCAGCTTGAAGCATCTGAACACAATACAACACAACTTTATTCATCCTCAAGGGTAATTCCAGAAGAAAGCCATGTCATATAAGTGACTTATTTTAAGCACATGGCTGTGTTACAGTTTAGTATTTATTCACTACTTGAATGACACTGTTCAAAAGGTTGCAAAAATATCTGTTGAAAAATGAAATTTTCCTTGTAAATTCTCTTTCTTTAATACTTACTACACGACCTGGGTCTACAAGTCTTTAACCAAATTACTGACTCTGGTCAGTGGGATTAGTGGTACTTGCAGATACAAACTCCACTGAACCAAGGTGCATCTGCCCTCAACTGCTATAAAAGGTTCTGTCAAAAGAGCTTAGCAGTCTTTTCGTCAACCTCCATACAGACACTTCATATGCTTGTATTTTAAATCTGTGATATGCCAAATATGACAGATGTTTGTAAGTACATTTATCATATCTTAGGTGACAGATACTGGTGATCTTCCTGACAAACATCCAGTGTCTTACATTACAAATTTCCATTGTAAAAGACACCAGGAAAGTGGCGTCCAGCTTTATTCTGGAGCTGTAAATGAGATCATTGAGGGAGCCTTTGATTATGCACACGCTGATCCCGCGAAACCTGGTTTAGTTCCACGCATACACCAACAAAAGGATTGACGTTTTAGTGGTTCAACTGAAGAATCTAGCATACGAACTTTTTTTTCTTCTAATAAAAATGACTTTATCCTGAGGTTTCTGAGAAGAGATGAGCATAAAGCCTGGCCAAAAAGGAAGGAATAGCTGAGATTCACAGCTCACATATACACTACTTCCTAAAGTAAAACAGTTTATTTCTGCTAAATGTGATATTTAAAACTAAGTAAAAATTACATTTTTGAGAAATATAGTTATTTTTGTATTATTTTGGGGAAAAAAAGTAAAAAATGGGGCAACTAATGAAGACATCTTGTCTGAAAGGGAGGTGATCTTACTGAGTTAAAGCATAAGTGCAAGTGCAGGTGGGAACCTGCAGCAGATTATCCCTTCAAACCTGTGCCCATCAAGCCTCTGACCATCCCGGCACAAAAGTCACAGGAAAGTTGCAAAAGAATAGAAACCATGCATCATTCTGAGCAACTGTAAATGAGGGAAGAATATGGTTAGGTAATAACTTGAAGCCTTTCTTGTTATCCTGTTGATAAGAAGAACAAGGTCTGGCTGAACAGCTGACAAGTGCAGGTAGTCAAGCAGTAGGCAGGAATGTTAGAGTGTGACAACAGAGAAGCATTTGTGTAATGAGGCCATTGAACCAAACCAACAAAAATTTGTTAGCTTTTTTTTACTGAGCCTTTTATAGCAGTCATTGATGAGTACGCCTAAGTGGAGTCCTTAGCAGCCAGGACCACAAACTCACTGATCAGGGCAGTAATTCATTTGGTTAAAGAGCAGTCATAGATCCTAAGCTCCTCTCAGATCATCTGGTAAAGTTAATGAGAAAATGCCATAAATTAAACTTATTTAACCCCTCTATTCCTCACTCTTCATGCTGAGCACAGTCACAGAGGGCTTCTTCTCTTTTATGTAGCTTAAAGTTTTAGTTCTTTAGTAGTTTTTTGCCTACAAAAGTCAGGAATGTAAGGGTTGTGTGAGATATTAGTGACCATTGGGAAATTTTATAGCTGGAGAAAAAAAATAACAATAATGTTTGCTTGTATGGTGCCTTATCCCTGCAAGTATGGGCAAGGTCAAGGAGATTAAAAATAATAATAATAATAATTACAGCACAGCCTAGTTCACATATTTATTCAGGGTCACAGAACTGACTGCTCTTAACTGAATATAATGTTGCAAGAGCAAAAGTTCCAGAAATACAAATATAATACATTAAAATGACAGTCAATGCTTTAAAAAGGAACTCCACAGGCTCTGGGACACTGCAGGAGTGTCTGGATTAGATACTGCCTGCAATGGCTGTGAGAAGCCAGTAGTTGTGGAGACAAAGATTAAATCTTTTTTTCTCCTTTCTTTTATCAAAAGTCATGTTCTGGCAATTTCTTTACTATTTGTTCTTCACATGGTTTTCTAAGATCAATACACATGAACACATCAACATACTCCTAAAGACAATTCAGCATCCATACAGACTAAGTTTCATTCACTCCTCCTGTCTTAGTTTAAAAGCCTTATACAGTACAAACCTGGCTCTTTCCAAGACCTGGGTCACCAACCACTAAGATATGTGGATCACCACGAACCGGAATCCGATTCTAAATGAAGATAACAACAATAATAAAGTAAAAGACAATACAATTTAGTTTTGATGTGTATAGCCTTAAATATCTAAGTACAAGAAGTGTGGTAAGAAGTGGAAAATACATCCTTTTTAATATAACAAAACTTTTTATTAACTTAAAATCCTTGAGTCTTTAAAACTTACTCTGTCATTGACAAACTTCTGACCACTACCAAAGAGACCAAGAATGAGTCCTGCTTTCACCAACTGCACATGAAAAATATTTTCAAACATGTATGAATGATTAAAAAAAATTACTTCCATTAGATATTCATCTAACTCTGTAACTAAATCAATCAAGCAATCTCCCACCCATCTTCTCAATCATTCAAAGCTTAAAAATACCCATCTCCTTACCAACCTCATGTCCATAGATTGTTGGGCACAGGGACCTGAATAACACATATTACAGAAAATCGGTCATGAAGTGTAAATGCATCAAAGAAAACAATGAAAACTAAGACCAAGGCAAAGACATCAAAGAAAGTATTTCTTTAGGTCAGCATTAGTATATACATAGCTATTTGGTTGTTAGATATAATACTCCAAAACTCAACATCAAATTTAATTTTGTTCACATAACTTTCTCTCTATTATGCAAATTACATTTATTTAAAAGCATAGAAATCCATATAATCCTTAAAGTAGTTAAAGCCATAAAACTATAAGTACAAAAATCTGACTGATCCAAGGGAAGAGTTCTCCCAGAAAATACTAATTAAGTGGGTATAGCATACAACAGAGAGAAAATTTGTACACATAGCAAATCTTTCCATGCATACACGATGCTGACATTGAAAATTTAAAGTCTGAACCAAACTTTAAATGCACAAAAATCAACAATCTTCCTTAAGTCTAATGCATATTATATATAAATCCCAAGGAAATGTTTTTGCCTTTATGAGATAAATTATGCCTATAGCCTTTAACACTTACGCCACAAGCAGTCGAAAGAGATTTGGCTCACTCTGAATTTCTTGAATGGCATATAGTTCTTTCATGGAGAATTCCATGGCCAAACGACCTCCCCCAGAACTAATGTTTCTACTTTTCTCCCTACTGTCTGCACTGTTAACATCTGATCCATTTGTTTTGCAACCCTTGCTGTTGCTGATGGAGTTGGCAAAAATATACAGCAAAAACATGCATTTCTCTTTGTTTTTGCTTCGGCCTGCAAGACAAAGCGGAAGTTTAGGTAGAGTGCACAATCTATCTGTTTCTAAGGCAGTTAATATTCTGTCTATTTTAGTTTAATACCACTTTCAACTTTAACATAAGCAAAATAAAAATAAATAACTCAGATACTCAGATATTCTTTGTGTGATACAGATTTCAAAGAGATCCTCTTTGCAATCTGGTTAATAACCTACAATAAAGAAAGCAATAATCAAAATGACACTTCATGTGAATGATAAAATGGAAAATAAATTTGTTTAAATGTTCTCCAAGATCAGCCTGGCTTTCATGTTAAAACAATAAGTCACAACAAAAATTCACTGGTAAATCTGTTCAATTATTTGTTTTTTAATTCATCACTGTACCTTCATCAATGCTGTTGACTTTCACAATGCCTGACACAGTCACAACATCCCCAGGGACACAAGAATCCACTAAAAAAGACAATAAATTATTCAAACCCTACAAAGTATTATACACCTTTGCTAAGGTTTCTTGTATAGTTAGATTATTTTTTTCGTTATTTTATTTTCATCCAAAAATTAATAACATCTAATGAAATACAATACTCACAGGCATTATGATATTCCTGTACTACAGTGGCTGGCTATAGTATAAAATCAGTCAACAAATGTAACAGTTGTAGCTATATGGTGCTGTCACATGTAATGATAAACAAAGATAACCAACCAAACATTTACAAAGACAGCACTCCTCTAACCATGCAATGCTGCAAAGGAGCAGAAATATTTTTTCCTTTTTCATTTCATATCATAAATGAACATGCTGCATGGCATGTATTATAATGAAACTACAGAGATAACCAGGTCTGCCAAGAAGATCATAGAGAAATAAAAAAATACCAAGATCTGATGTCAGTTCACAGTCTACTGTCCTGGGTATTCTTCCAGCTTCTTTTTGGTTATCAGAGGTAATTTCCTGCAATCTAATAATGCCCAAACATAAACAAGACTGCTTTTTTTTAACTTGGAAATTTAAAAATACAAGATATTTTCCATTTTATAATTTTATTACCACTCTAGCACTAATTTAAGCATCTTAATCTCTAGAAAACATTTAGAATAGACTGATAAGGAAAAGATTATCTGAATTAACTGTAAAAACCAAGAATATGAAAAACAGTACTTTATATGTCAATATACTTAGCCAAAACAAAAAGCTGCACATTTTATAATTTACACATAACACATAAAAACTGCAAAAACTTATTCAAAATATATCTGCATACACTTTCATGTCATTTTTATTAATCTAACCAATTTTTTGTGCAGATAATTTGGCCTGAAATGGTGAAAAACTATATGCATGTGTGTATGTGTGTGTGTAGATATGTGTACATGCATGTGCATACACATATGCACTTGTGTACATGCTTATTTATTCAAATCATTATTAACATGGCATTTTCATTATCTGCATATTTTGATTTTGATTCATGGAGCACTTCATTATACAATCCCAAAATTTTACCGAATGGTTTGCCAGTCAATTGTTTCTGTCAAGTCAGAGGTGCGTTTTGGAAGAAATGTTCTTCCTCGACAGTTTTCACCAGGACACTGTGATAAAAGATAACATCCAATGACTTTGGCAAACAGCATTATCATCTCTTTCACAAAAATCTCAAGCTAACAATGACTACAAACTTATTTATCCATAAAGTGTTTCTGCCAAGCCAAAGGTGTTTTAGAAGTATCTCTAAATTTCTTATTCAAAGTATGCAAACATCACATGCAGGATCCTCAATTTATGCAAATGCACATGGTTTTTAAAAGTTTTATCATCATTAACATATCCATAAAGTGTTTCTGCCAAGCCAAAGGTGTTTTAGAAGTATCTCTAAATTTCTTATTCAAAGTATGCAAACATCACATGCAGGATCCTCAATTTATGCAAATGCACATGGTTTTTAAAAGTTTTATCATCATTAACATTTAGAAAAAGAAAAATGTAGACAAATAAGGACCTATTGCCAAAACAGTGCTTCGCCAATAAGTTTACAGAACAAAATGTTTAAACACTATTACAAGTTCTAGAAACTGATTTTTATGATAATCAGATTATTGAAAAAAAACTTTACCTTAGTTGGGACAATGTACTTTCCATCTGGTAGTATCTGTGTCTAAATGGGTCCAAATTTTAAAAAAACAATTATTTTAATTTTTGACAGTCATCATTTATATACTAAAAATCAGAAACAACAAAAATATTTCAAAACTTCAAGAACAAGTCATTTATGGTTATTTATATGTATAAAGGTTTATGTGTACATGTTTATGAGTAATAACGTGAGTGGCATGTAAAAGTATACGTCCAATGATTTCTCCTCCATAAAACTCATTCTAATGTGCTATCACTTATAAACAGTAAATTATATTAAACTGTTGATGCTGAGTCCTCAGAGACACTTATTTAAGGAGGATAGTGACATCAATAAGTGCACTAAGAGTGTGGTTTTCAATGGGATGCTGTGCAGAATCAGCAGATTCACTGAGAATGTATTTTTAGAACGTTTTTATCTGTTTTTAGAAGGAAATGACCTGTTCAGTATGGCAGCCGACACATTCAAATGCCATGGTGGTGCACATAGGTTTTATATTGCTGACACGCACCACAGTACCCCTCACTGATACAAACTTTCCTGCAGAAAGAAAAAATATATATATAACTGAAAGAAAAGAACCACTCAGTTCCAAAATAAAATAAAATACTTTCTTGTTACACACGATATTCTAAGGGATAATAAAGCTGGAGGTAACATGCAAAAATGTATTCTTTATTTTCTTCATTTTTGAAATAAAATTCTGAATTACAGATCTTCAAAAAATGTGACACAAAAAAATCTACTTACCGTAACAGTTAGCCTTGAGGCTTTTAAAAGGCAGGACAGTACCAAAGTTCAGAACTCTTGCCCTAATAAAAGGGGCAATATAACTCTCTTCTTCTGAATTACCAGCACCTTCCCCTAGCTCTAGTGCCAAGGCTGCAGCTTCCATTCTATGATGATGTGAAACCAGCTGAAAGTGCAGTACATACAAGCTCAAGGACAGGTGCACAGCATGCAGCCTTATAATGAAGGCCCACATTGTGGTTTAAAGGATATTCTTAAGGGCAACAGTAATAAACGAGTAATAAATTTTTGGCTTTAACATAGGTGACTGATATCAGATACAAACTGTCAAAAGAAAAAGACCAAAACAACAAAGACTTACTTGATGCATGGCAAGTCCAAGGCAAGGCAGAACCTTATCAGGTGTGTCTCTCAGATCATTGTCAAGATTTAGGCAACCATCTTTTATAACTAGAGAAAGAATGTTAAAAATACCTGATGGTCAGATATTCTTTTTTAAATCATCTTATTGTAGATTTGGATACAGATTCAATCCAACTTTTGTTCACTATGCCTCTTTTAAGAAAATAAATAATATTTACAGAGTAATATTCCTTCATAGAAATTTTACTCATTAATTTTCCTTACAGTTTTGTTGCTAATATCCATTTTTTATTTTTGCACAAATCTTTTGCTATTTATGAGAATTATTCAGTTATGTAAAATGCTGCTTGACATCTTACCTTCTTAAAATCAATGCATCATTAAAAAACTAGATCCCATTCATTAACAGTAAAGATTTATCCTGAATACTACAGAGCTTTTTGTAAGTCAACAGCACATGCAAATAAGTGCATTATTTGACACTGTATATATGCTCAAGCACACACAGAGAAAAAGAGAAACACATTTCATTGTGAACTTACTTTGGTCACTTGACAATTCATTGTAATCTATGGTGAAAAAGCCTCTTAGTTCAATATCATCCTAAGGAGAAATAAAATACACTAATGAGAATTATAGCTATAGCGAATGTGAATTCACTTCTGCTTACCATTAAAACTATTTTGGAGACATGCCAATTTTTCTCATTTAATAATTACTAGTGTGTCTTTATTTTTTAATAATTATCTGACCATAATTACTTGGAGCTCTTAAACTGCAAACCACATAAATAAATCCTTAGCAGGGACTATGTGAGTAGACTAAGATTGTGTCTATGCTAGATGTGAACATATACCATCCGTCATTCCCTGTCTTTGCTGGCTGCCAGTCGTGGATCACATAGGTTAACTTTCCACTCTGACTTAATTCGCCATTTCTGGCACTAGTCCTTGGACCTCTCTGAACTCACTCTGATCTATACAACGATCTTTGCTCACCTTCTGACACCAAACTTCTTCGAGTCCCACTAATTAAGACAATGACGAATGGACAGAGGTCTTTCTTCTACCAAGCCCTATCAACTTTGAACAGATTATCTGTCAGCCTTCGTCACTCTGATTTTCTTACCAGCTTTAAGTCTAAGCATAAGATGCATCTTTTCAAAACAACAACTTTACTGCAACCTTATCCTGACCATAAGCATACATAAGGTGTGTTTATATTTACTTCATATATGAGTGGGCATTTCTGTTGTAGAAATGAGCATCTCCGTTATATGTGAATATGGGTGCATAGTTGTTGGTGATTCAGTTTACTTCTGTATATCATTTCTGTAAAGCCCTTTGACCAAATCATTGGAAAAGCACTATATAAATGTCATTATTATTATTATGTCAAATGTCTATGAGTGAAAGTGTTAATGTCTGGTTCTGTTTTTAATTGCCTATAATTAGATGTTCATTTAGTAATAATCCTATACTAATAAAACTGCTAAATAAATGGTAAGATTGTTGAACTGTTTACCCAGTTGTAAAGTTTTTGCCAGCTGATGAAGTACTTCTCAAAAACTTGGACTTTCTGAACAGTAGCAGAGTGATCAGAGTACACTAGGAAGAAAATAAAGAACATGCAAAATGCAATTTTCAAACAAATATGTCTGAAAATGCACAATGACAACTTGAAGACATTATTATTGACTGATAAGATATAAAACCTTCAATTACTATAGACTGAATATAAAATATAGTTTGATGTGATTTTTTTCTAATTCTCTTGCACTTCCTCACACTCTCAAAATATCTATGTAAACCTTTCATTCAATCGCTCTCTTTTGCTCTGTGTGTATGTTTGTGTGTATTATTGTCAATGTCCCCATCTAGTTAGGTAAAACTATCTGAAAGAGTACAGAATATCATCCTATTAAGGCTTACTGAAAATTATATTAACCTTCATCTGGAAAATAAAGTTTCCAGCCAGAATATGGCGAAGACACTTCAACATGAGTCTGAACAAATCTGGGTCTCTGTGTGTTTGGCATTGGGTTGTTCATGAAACCAACACCTGAACAGTGACAAATACCTTTTATAAATGCTTGACAACTCAAGACCACAGCAACAGCAGATAAAAGCACATTCATGTTGTATTTCTAAAACTGCCTAGTTCACATTACTTTGAGGAGGTGTGCAAGTTGTAAATCAAAAAATGTTTAAGATGGTCTAGAATGGTAATACAGCTATATATAATTCTACCCAAGGTAAACAATGGAGGTCTTGACAACACATTGTGCTGATTGTGAACAAGGAGGGCCCGAGGTGCTGACAAGGGGGACGCAAAGGTGGTCTTTTTTTTTTAAAGTTTCTCCTATCTCATATTGGTATTAGTTAAAAATTAGCTGGCATACCTTTTTTCGTCTGGAGGGGCATCACAAGTAAAAGGTTGAGAAACATGGCTTTACCCATTATTTACATGACATATTTATGTTTTGTTTAAGAAACACTTGCATTAGATTTGTTATTCTTCTTGAGTATCCTACTTTCTTGTATACCTATGGTAAATATACCTTTCTCCAAAACTGAAAGTTCCTAGAGGATGAGCAACCTAATAGTAAACTAATAGTTATTTGCTTCGACTGGGCATGATTTGCATAATCAAAACATAATTTTCACCATCCTTCCAGTGTGTTTAGCCATAACATTAATAACCTATAGGCTTATGTGGGAGTGCTCATACCTCTACCTCCATTTGTTCCTCTCCCACCGTGGTGACTGAAATACTGTCCTTGACTTTTTCCACCGCGGCCTCTCCACCATCCTCTGCCACGACCCCATCCTCGGCTTCTTCCCCTCCACTGCTGACCACGCTGTGCTTGTCCTGCTGGCGATCCACTTGTTTGGTCCATACTACTAATGGTACGATCTTTTTAGTGATTAAAGTTTCATTTCGTTTACGTTGTTGTTGCTTATGCACCACACAAACACCAATAAACGCGAGTAGGACACTGAAAGACAGTGCAGTATTAATGCAACAGATATTAAAGACTGAGAATCTTTTTGTACATCCACAGCTATACACACAGCAACTCGATTACAGCTACGACTGTCGATACCGCTGTCACGTAATGGACTATAAGCTCCTGACAAAAGAAGATAATTGTTACATGAAAAATTAGATTCCATAGATCCCTGCTGTTATGAAAAAGCCTTCTTTCCTGAGCGACATCAGTTACGTATCTCCATGTTTCTAAGGAGGTTGCTAAAAATTTCTGACGGTCTTCGGTGAAGTTTGAACGTCCGCTCGAACTACCCGCCCAGGGGAAACAACTCTCGCAGCGGAGTCACTCTCTCTAGCTCTCGCTCTCTCTGTCTTTAATCAAAGGCACATGCTTGATACCGCATGATACTGGGGTCGTAGTTATGAAGCAAGGCCTTGCAAGGGTAAGCTGCTACTCTGGGGGAAGGTAGAGAATTCAAGGACAAGTATCTTGTTTCGAAATTATAAAACCCGCAGGTGTTTCACCATGGAGCCGTAGTCATAAAGCAGTGGTAAGGGTGGCCTGGGGTCAAGAGACATGAATTAAGTGTCCGCGGGGTCGCGACACGTACTATAGTGCCTTAAAACTCTGGAACTAAGACGCTCTTCGAGTTCATTTTAGCCCTGTGGGGAAACTACTCAACTTTCGCGTCATGGTTACTGCCTCTGGGAAGAGTGAACCGTGGTAGACAAAGATTTATATATATGCTCTCTTAAAGAGCACACTGTATTTTTGAAACATTGTTTCTTTTAAAAGTCACAAGGGAACGCAAACAATCGGTCACAAGCAAGGCTTCTGCTTACGCAAAAAATTGCGTACAGTACGCATTAAAAGTTCGGAGGACCCCTTCAATTTTCGTCAATGGGGTCCCATTCAAATTTGGGCGAAGAACAGGGACCCCTTAAAAATCTGAAGAAGGGGTCCCTGGGACCCCAAAGAATTTAGCCTTAGCAGAAGCCCTGGTCACAAGTATTTTATTTTGTTATAATTTATATAAACGAAGCACATAGTTAAGGATCAAGCACGATCAACTGATGTGCGCTGACAATAAGAACGAATCGACAGGTCACGATCGAAGTCATTTCGACCCAGTACCATATTGGCCTAACCACAGACTTCTATATATGATCTTTGAAGTCTGTGGGCCCAACCATATATTCACCTAGCATTTGATCAAGTCGAATCGACCCTGCCATGACCAAAATTACAGTCTCACTAAGACCACTTCACCCCAACACGGACTGCTGCTTGTTTGCCGAGACCAACTCTTAGTCTATAGTGCTCACCACGAACTTGTATATTGTACGTCCATGGTATTCACGAAGTTGAAGGCTGTCAGGTCTTGGCAAACCATGATATAATTCTTAAAGCCAACAACAGACTTGCAATACTTAGCTAATTTTTCTCTCTTTTCCATTAAAAATCCTTGACCTTCACGTTTGACTTCAAACAATAAAGTTGATCGACATGAACAGTGCGCACCGTGATTTGCGAGAGCGTATATATATAGTTGTCCTTGTGGGTATAGAGATAAACATATACATGTATATGTATATAAAAAAGATATAAACGCTCAACACCATTTCATATTTTCATCTTTCATTCCAACAAAGAATCACAATACGTGACAAAATTAGGAGAGAACAATAAGGCGACGAAATGTACTTTGGCTTGCAGTATCACGTACATGTACGCCAACGATCATCAGCTAGCTCCTGGCATCTGGTGCAGCTTGCCAGATCCACAGTACGTGTGTTCAACAGTTCCCAGCAAACCCTCGACTCTGTCAAACATTAAATAAATTTGGCGAGCAAATTAAAGCTCAATTGGAAGAAAACTGAAGTCATCCAGATAAAATCTGAACATACGCTGAAACATCTGCTTCCGTCGATCTATGTTACTCTCTTTTTCCGGATCCACCACTTTCTCCCAATCTATCAGAAATCTCTTAATCTTGTTGACACATCATTGTCCTTCGAGAATCATGTCAACTCAAATTTTCAAATCCATCTTTCTTGGACTGCACAGGATCAGCCGCGTCAGATAACACTTCTCTGTTGCTTCCACCAAGCAGCTTAATATGTCGGCATTTGTGATGTCCAGGCTCGACTACTGTAACTCTCTGTTCATACTTGACATGCTTCAGCGAGCTCAGAATAGCATTGTATTCTGTAACGGGAGTGGGTGTTCGTTCGTCGGTTGTACGTGGCATTGCAGTCGTCGGAGACACCACGCGTATGTCCCTGGACTTGGACAGGCTCGACTCTGTGTCGCCGGGAGAGACGCCGTCGCTCTTTGACGAGGTTGGTAGATCGGACGGAAAAGACGACGAACAGGCCGAGCAACACTTCGAGGGAAAGTCATCAGAGTGCCGAGACTATCGACTGAAGTACTGGTCTCCACCAAAACCACAATAACAAGAACAGCTTTAACATCAGAGCTATTAAGTTGATGCGCGTTTGAGAGCGAATGGATGATTTAGAGAGGTACGTAACAGCACTGAAATAATGGAAGTACACAGCACGGACAGCACTGGGACTCCCCCTAGACGAGTCTTTACATCGTATGTTTTATATTATATATATATGTCCATCAGTCCATTAAATCTTTTTCTATACGGTAAATTACACATCGAGTTTTGTGTTCGGGGAACAGCAGGGGTGTGGGGGCTCGTGAGCAGCATGGTGAACCGTGTGATTATTGTGCGTATGGTTTCCCTGCATCTTATGTTGACGTGGGTAGTGAGAATTCAGTTTAACTCTCGCCCACGTGCCCGGTTCCCCGGGGCCAGTATTCAGGTTTCTGATAAAACCCAGGAATGCTGTAACACTAACCCGTCCACGTTCGTGTACATTTGCTTTTACTCGATTGTGACGACATCACACGACCTCTTTCCCCATTGCCCCTGGTCTCCCGTGCAGCGCATCTTGTGGGGGAAATGCGCTATACAAATCCTATATTATCACTATAAGGTGAGATCAGCGCCTTTGGACAATACTTTCACAACCGCTGATCAAACATCCTCTTGGTCGGGCACACGATATACAATTAAACAATATTCACATCAAACTAAAACAGAGCCGTGACCATCTTTTCCGCCATTCCTCTCAGACACATCCGTTACAAAGAGCTGTGATAACGTAAAACTTAAATCAGTGCACTTAAGCCACCTCCCATCCCCTGTACCTTGATTCCTAAAGTCATCAAAGTTTGAAAAAAAGTTGGTTTTTTTATAAACACTGTTATATACTTAATATCCTTCGACAAGCATGTTTTATAGCAAGCGATTCCATGTTTATATCTGTCACTTCAAGTGGTTTGACAAACGTTTGAGGTCACCAAGTGGTTACCAAAATATGGATTATTAGTTTTCGAGTAATCTTAAATCTGGTGAAATAAAATCACACTAAAAGTCTGTGTGGGGAAAAGTGATTTTTTTAAATGGTATAAAGATAAAATATTGAGATAAATTTGCAATAAACAGATGCTAGAGCGGGCTACCACACAAGTGGTCTCTATATCTTACTCTCTACTGTTGTCAGAGAGAGAGAAAGAGAAATCATAGAAATCGTTGAGAATTCTGTGGGTTCTTTTTTACTTGTTTGGGATAAAATGTCTGTTGTGGTTATTCAGTCACTCTTTGTTGTTACACATGAATATTACATTTGTGGTTCAGCTAAATATAAGGCACCACCGACAACAGGGCATTAATTTTATATTAATATAGGTTGAATTGACTGGCTGGCACATACACACATAATGCATATTTTCACAGGCTTACTTTGTATATCTTTCTTTCAAGGCTTGTTCATGCCTTTGTCTATAGTAGGCTATTGTCGTGACCTGTGAAATACTCATCGTGTTCTCGTTTTAAGGGATTTTTATGCAAAGCAGTATGTTATAGCACAGTAGTGTTTTATATGCCTGCGGTCCACAGCTGTAAATCTACTACTGAGGAGATCCCAGATTATGTTGATGTAGAAATATATGTTTAAATGATAGGAACCACTCATACTTTGTCTTCCTCCACATTTTCATGTCTATTTTGTTTAAAGGAACATATGATGTGGTCTTTAAATTCTGAAAGGAACGTGTCTTCATCTCCCACCCCATTATTGACCCACACTATCCCAAACCCATTTTCTGATAGCACTTTATGTTACATATCCATTTGAGCTTCCCATACTCATACTGTTAGTGAAGAATTTCATAAGCTTGTCTACAAAGTCTTGTCATGGGTAGTTTAAGAATACATAGCCAGAATTTTATGTATCTATATACCAACTTCACCATACACAACCATATTTGAAGAGTGCAAGGGAACATTGAAAAAACGCTTAATTGCAAATGTTTGGATTTTTTATATTGGGTTATTTTTAATTAGACCCCAGATTTCTGTAGCATTTGTCAACACTGATTTTACCTGAAGTCGAAGAATTTCCAAAATAGGTTGGGTTGAGTTTAGTTTTCGAAGGGAAAAAAATTAACTAAGTAAATGAAGTAATTAAGTATTATAGAATAATTTGTAATAAACATAAAGGAAGGTGGATGTGTACACAAGTTGTGGTTGAGATATATATACAAGGTTTCCTGGCGTTGGGAGGTATCTCTGGAGCCTCATCTAATTATCTTGAAAGTATTGAGACAGGTGGCGTCAAAAGCAGTTCAGGGAGTTCAATTGCTTAAGATGGAGAGGGAGGCTGTTCCATAGAACGCTCCCTGAGTATTTCAAGCTTGATTTAAAAAGGTCTAATCTAAGGTTCTAGTGTTATTGGAGGAAAATAGTAGTCTTCGCGATAGTTTCCCTGTCAGTATTTGGTACATGAAAATGCATTTATTAAATTTAAATTTGTCTTTTAGAGGAAGGGTGCCCAGAGAGGTTAAGTCGTTTTGTCTATTTTTTGGTTTTAGTAGAGCAGCTTTGATTGCTCGCCTCTGAACGCTTGCCAGAGATTTAATGGAAACTCCACTAGCGGTCCCAGAGGGTGGATGCGTAATCAATGATTGTCTGAATGTGGGTAGTATAGAAGAGTTTTCTTGTGTCTTCTTTTTAAAAGAATGATCTGCAATAAACTATAACCACAGAAACATGGATAAAGGTGAGACCAATCTTAGTTTCTCTTACTGACTTGTTGAATAATAATAAATGCAAAATTTGTAAAGCTCATAACCGCACTCCTAAGGGGCATAACCTTAGCGCCTAAGAGCAAGAACAAGACATAGACAGTACACAAGGGACAGAAAACATATGAACTATGAAAGAATAAACAACAGTATTACATGTAATGATAAAAGAAAAAACAAATACAGAAAAAAACGCAAAGAGGAACCAAACAACAAGAACTGAGAGTATCATGATATTGCAAAAGGAAGAAGAGCAGCAATGATCACGTAATCTCTATCCCGAGCTTGTTTAAAGTGATGCGTCCGTCATCTTTATGATACATCCGTGATATAATCAGACTAGGACGTGTGTATCATTGTGCGAATTCTTTTCAACAACAAAACAATTGCCTTTTTAACTGTCCAGGTAATGATGGACGATGGGCTACGGACGGGACCTAAGCACTTTTCAAACAGTATTTATCTCCTGACTACGTTCAAAACATAGTATAGCACAATCCTTTCTGCTTGTTTGGAACATGTCAAGTTTAGGTCTGACACGGTCTGGTTAGAAACAATAAACCACACGGATGCGCATGCACGCCAACATACACAAAGAAACATATAATAAGTAGTGCCTGGTGTCTATTTACAATACAGTCATGATGATCGTCGAATGCATAGACATTTTCAAATAGTAAATATTGAGTTCTTTACGGTAAGTCTAAAACTGATAAATGTCTGGCACTGTACTTCCAAACTATCGCATCTTCTTTCGAATTCCCTATGACCTAAAATGGCGGCCATAGTCTTCCGGTGCTACAGCTCCATCCGCTAGGGGTAAGAGGTCAAGATAAAGCGCCCTCTTCCGATTTGTACAACAGCAGTGGTGTGGTAAGTTCGCGCGTACGAGAATTGACCGGCTGTTTTCTGCAAAATGTAATTATTATCGTGCAGACGTGGAAGAAAAAACATTCTTAAAGTTTTTTATCGTTTGTTACGACTATTTTCTGAGCAACTACTAGCATTAGAAAAATACATACACTTAATTCTGTAACCTGCGCGTAAAACGCAAACAAACATGGCGGACAACGAGCAAGAGAGCAGCATGATGGCCGAGGCAGGAAATCATGCTTTAGATCCAAACACTGTCATAGAAACAGCACAAGATCTGGCCGAAGCAGAGTCAGAAAGTGTCAGTGAAGATATTTTGCATCAGGCTTTTGTCGAAGCTGAAGACTTTGACCACAGTTCAGTGCCATACACAGTTCAATCTGACGATGTGACATCGGTAACGCAGGAAATAGTAAATACAGTTGTCACAGACTCATCTTTGGATCCTACGACGGCAACACATATTGTAACAGCAGATGGTACATATGCCACTACAACATATAGAGTTGTGGGTACCTTACGTGATGGTACCATTTCTATACCAGATGAACTAATAGCACAGGCTGCTTCAGCGTCTGACAGCACAGAGCATGTTGTGGAAACATCAGAAGAGACTACAAATGTGATGGATTCGGTGGAGCAGCAGACGGAGTTTGTTGATGCACAAGAGCATGATGATCAGCAGTTACAAGAAACAGTTGAGAATGAGACTTGTGACGGGGAACAATCTATTGGTCAGCATGCTCTTGCGCCAGTGGAAGGAATACGGTTTACTTTAGTGACCGATAACCAAGCAAACTCAGCACCATTAGGATCCAGCCAAAACCCCATCCGCATCATACAACAGGGTAATCAGTATACACCTGTGCAGCAGTTAACAACAGAACAGCTACAGCAGATTATGCAGGTGGGCCATAGACATACTTTCATAGTTAAGCATCTTATTTTTTAACTCTGTGTCAGCTGATTGACTATAATAGGAACAATATTGTACAAAGACTGATGTAGAGGATTAAAATACAAGCTTGTTTTGTTGGCTACATTAGAGACGTCTGCAGCTTGCTGACAGTGGTCCCTGGCAAACAGTTTCTTTCTGCCTAATACCTTCTTAGTTCATATCTTTTTCCCACAGTAATCAATGATTTTTCTATTTTTAGAATTTCCCACTGTGACTTAAAATGGTTTTCTCTTGATCAGGAGTCAAGATATGAGGATTTCATAAAAAAGGTTTTTTATATATATATGTGTGTGTGCATGTTGTTAAGCACAGCATGCAGATCTACATAGGTGTGATTTTGAAAGAATATTCTTTTCATCTATGAGAAAGTTGTAGATTGTGATTTGTTCATGTTTTGTTCTATTTTATTTTAATCTTTGTGTTGCCTGTTTATAGCTACACTTTAAAAATAATCCCTGCAAAGCACACTTTGACAAAAATTGTGACATCACCAACATCAGCATCATTTTTACAGTATGCCTTGTTAGAGAGCTATGAATTTTTATGATAGGTTCAAAGTTGACAATAATATAACAGTTTTTCAAAGGTTTCAACCTGGGCAGCATCAGTTACCATTGCTAGCACTTTATATAAAAATCTATGATCAAATCCAATACAAAACCATATATTTACAGTGCTAATAGTGCAGCTCTAATGCTTACTTCAGTGTCATGATTTGTTCGTTAGCGTAGAGGGAAAAAAAATTCAAGACCTGATTTGTTGTCATTCACATCCAGCTAACTAAAGTAAGTTCTTAAACTGCATAAATATGTTATCTGAGATGTATTTTGTAAAGGTTTTGCATAACCTTTATGGAAATGGATGGCAGGTGGTCCGTCAGCAGCAACTAGCCCGGAATACTCAGGAATCAGGAGCCTCAATCCTTTTTAACACAGCCACCAACACACGCATCGTTTATCGTGTAATCTATCCGTCAGAGTTACACAAAGGTCAGCAGTCAGTCCAGCAGGTGACATCTCGTGGTACCTCAGCTGGAACTTCCGCTGTTCAGATCCAGCAGACTGTGCAGATGCCTAAGCGACAGTATCGCAAAAGAGGCAGAGAGGATGAAGATGACAAAGTAGATGGGCCAGAACTGTCCAAAGAAGAAAAGGAAGAGAGAAAAAAGCATCGGCCTCGTACCAGGTCTGGACGTGTTTCTAAACCTCCAAAGCATATGGTGAAAGACTACAAGCACATACATGTGCTGGACTGGGATGAAGATTATGATGATTCAGATGGAGGTTATTCAGACTATAAGAATAGTGATGAGGAGGGAAAGGAAAGGACAAAAGAGAGAAGGGATATGTCAGGAGATTCAAGTCTCAACACAGGTGAGCTTTAAAAAAAAACCAACCGCACATTCATCAGGTTTTTTTTCACATTTTTAGAATGTTTCTACATTTTGCTCTTAATGTATATCTGTGTCGGTGCGCAGTTTTACTGGAGGATTTTTAAAAATGTAATTTACATTTGGGAATAATGATTATTTTTTCACCATATGCCATTAAATAAAAACCTGTAAGTTTTATTTGCTGTTACTTTTGTGAAATTTAGAATTATACAGCTTTCTTAGACATTTTAAAGTGTCAAAAATTATTTTAACTTCAAATTACATAGGCAGGATGTAATTTCTCACTTCTTGGAATCCTCACAGATTATATGTTGACAGGATTAGGTTCAACACGACCAAAGAATTACAGATGCCAACAGTGTGATAAGTCATACATTGGACGGGCAGGGCTTGGACGACATTATCGGTTAAATCCAAGTCATGGAAGTCTTCCAGAAGAAACACCAGAAGAGAAAGGTATCCGGATGTTGTTATGTAGTTTAGCAAGTCTGAAGTTTTAGAGTTTATTCTCTGTGTATGTTCTTTGTGTATAATAATATTTTTTATTCTTTTTTTTTAAGGCAACCTGGTTCATATCAACATCAAATATTGCTGGTTTCATGCATATAAACATTGTATGGGTGTAGAGAAGCATCTTTTCTTTTGTATTGAATAATAGCAAAATAAAACACTGTATTCCACACGGTGTAACCCTATAGTGTACGTAGTCGTGGAGATCTCATTCTCAAGCATTCTGTCACATATAAGGCAGCTTTAATGGCTACTTTATCCTTGAGGTTCTTACACAGCAGGTGAACCTTAAAACGAGAATCTACGATAGAAAAATTTCATGTAGAGATGAATATTTAGGATTTATTCATAGAAAGAGGTACAGGTCTCCCATGCTTCTGTAATCATACTGCTCACCATTAGTATTAATGGTAGTTTGGTTAAAGCAAAAAAACAGCAGTTGGCACAGCAGTTGGCTTTTTATCCATTTTTGCTTTCTGATTCCAAAATCTCCTAAAATATTTAACTTACATGTAAAGGCTTCATACCAGCAGTCCTTATACCAAAAGATATGAATGGGCTTTAGGGTGTTGAAAACATGAATATACATGTGTAAAAAGTGGGTGCTGATTTATGCTTGATCCCGATGTCTTTTTTGCTCCTCGGCTTAGACACTGCATTCTATCATGAGGTTGGCAGAAGACAACATAAGTTTGTTTGTTTTTTAATGGTAATTTTCATGTACCTTTTCATCTTTGTCTTACAAATGCCTTTGCTTTTTAGCAATTTGGTTAGCAATTTTCTGTTTGTGTTCTTCCAGAAAAAGCTAATGGCCTTGCTGCTACAGAAAACAGCTCGGTATTTAGCACTGTTTCTATAAATAATACAAGCACCCCAGCAGGAACAATAGTTGTCACAGGAGCAAGCAGTGTGGGTAGCAGTATTGGCAACCTTTCTGAGGATAGCAATACACAAGATTCAATTCCTAGCAGCACAGGAGCAACATCACCAGTTACTACAAGGACTCGAAGGCCTTATAGAGGCAGAGGGGGTTATCGCGGAAGGTGGGCCTATTATCACCAGACAGCTCCTTTGAGGAGAAAACAAAAACTGAAAGAGGTGAGTTAGGTGCTTGTTGACTAAAACTTAATGCAACTGTATCCTCATTCAGCAGTCATTTACAGTGCAGTGAACATAGATATATGTGCTCTGTTTGCACTGCTGAAGTATATAATAGAGAAACAGTTAAAGGGGGAAAATCTTGGACAAAAAGTTTCTATCTTTGACCTTTTTGACGGCATTTCCTATTTAGATTTACACCACAATTGCTGAAAATGACTGTGTGCAAGCAAGGAAAAAAATTAGCGTATATGCTGTATAATTTAGATGGTAAGAGACATGTCATTTTCATAAACTTTAGGCTTGAAGTACTTTTATGCATATTTCACATGATGCCAAAATTTATCAAAAAAATGAAAGATAAGTATTTATATAAGGAAAAAAATTAAATATTATCCTGGTTTTTTTTTTTTTAGTTACTCGTTTTACTTAAATCTAATAATAGTTTACTTAATCTTACTTTACGCTATGTTCTATGTTTTACAGAGCCAAAAGTTAACAGTAGTGCATTAAGAAAGCATATATGCAACCATATTTGTACATAGCAAAACATGGTAAAGTAAAATAATCTGAGCTTTTGTCTTTGACAGTTGATTAAAACATGTGAGGATGAGGACCTTATGGAAGTGGTGCTCCCTCGGTTAGTCAAGGTCATTACACCATGGGAGTTTATGCTGATGAAGATTGAATCTGATGGTTCAGCTCAACCCCGTGTGGATCAGATATATCGTGAATTTTACGCTTTGCATAAGCATGTCCGTCGAGTATGTCAGGAATGCTTACACCCTTCATCGTGCAAACAAAATGGTCTTCATGGAGATAACAGCAAGGACAGCACTGTGCACATGCTAAAGGTAAGATTGTTAAAATAGGATAATGGCAAGGGAATGTGCTTGTAAATGTGGGATTTTTCCTCTAAGTTTTGACCTAGTTTTTAACACTATTTTTGATGTTTCAGCTAGAAGATGCAGCTGTTGCCCAGTCCTTGGGATTTGAGACTGGTATGTATGAAGTGCGGGAAATGCCGGAACATGAGCAGAGTCCCTTCCGATATAAGTATCTCACATCTGATCCTAATGGACCAGCAGGTACTCCAGCAGAGAACCGCACCATTCAGGTAGTTACTCCAGAGGAACTTGTTTCACAGCAGCCCAGCAGGCGTCAGAAGGTTACATCTCTCCTGAACCCATCTGGCACCACAGGGTTGGTTCCGGCCACTGTGACTGCAAGTTCTCTTTTGACATCCATTGCATCTAATCAGGCTCTTACTGGAAATGTAGTTAAGCAGGAGCAATCAAAGACTGGCATAATGCACAGTGTAGCAATACAGCATCACGGGACTCCAGCAAAACAGTCTCAAAGACAACAACAGCAAAGGTTAATATTACCTGGCTCAAGTGTGTCCATTCTGAACACTGCCAGCCGAACTGTTTCCCCCCGCAGTGTCACAACTGTTGTTCCTGCCAACCAACAAGTCATCATGGTGAAGTCAGCCTCCCTTCATTCACCACAGATTTTGGCAGTCTCTTCTCCTGGCGTTTCTTCAAATCCACCAAGCTCGACTGAAATCCCACTTTCCCAGGCAGCAAATTTGGTGACTGTAGTTCCATCTACCCTGACCTCTAACTCGTTGTCTCTCTTGCAACAGACTTCATGTGATGTGACTTCTGATATTTCTTCCATGGCTCCAGTGGACTTCATGGATACTAGTGGAGATAGCCCAGTCAGTTCTGTGTCTTGTTTGTCTTCGGCCAATAGCAGTGGCGTGATTGCAGTGGTGTCAGGCTCATCTCTGCCAAATGGTTTAGCTGATTCTGAGGTGCTCAATATGTCAGGAAGAATAAAAATCAACGGAGTGTCTGAACGAGATAGAGTGTTGATGGGTAGCGTCCTGTCAGACATTCCTGCTTCTTCAGATTGTGGTGATAGTGTACTATTGACTTCCAATGCTCAGGATTCCTCCAGCTCTAGTGGTGCAATCAACTCCTTGTCTGAATCAAATACAAATTGTGCTGTGGAGGTCAAATGTGAAAATGGTGACATGTATGCCACTGACAGTTCCTGTCATCTGCAGGTTCTTCAGCAGGAAACAGCAGAGACCACCTTAATAACAAATGTAGATTCATCAGAACATATTACAAGCCTTGATGGTCAACTAAATGGTGATGTGCATCTGATGGAAACTGAAAATTGTGTACAAGACATGGCTTTAGAAGACCCTCACCATCTGATGGTTGAAAATAGTGAGGGACAGGTTGTAGGAGAAGACGAAGGTGAAGGTGTGGTTGTAGCTACGGAACAACAGGCTAGTCTGTTCCAGACAGAGGATGGTATTCTCATTATTCAAAACCCAGATGGAACCACGTTTCAGCTGCAGGGTGCTCAGGGTATTCCATTGGAGACTGTGCAAGCTTTGCTGGCCATGGAGGGTCATTTTGAGTCTGGAGACCAGATTCAGACTGAGCTGCAGCAATAACAAGATTTCATGCCATGCATGGGGTAGTTTATATAGCAATGCTATCATATACCCTGAATAGTTACATAGTTGATGGAGGACCAATGATTACTTGTTGAGGTCCAGAAATCCCTTATGGCAAGGTGCAGCCTTGTGGTGAGGGTGTCCTTTCACATCTGAAGTATCCCCTTGACTCCCTCCCCTTTAACTCCTTAATGTCCTGAATAGCTTTGTGAATGTTTGGATGCTTGAAGAAAGCAGGTATGCTTGAAGATTAGATTTATTGGGTGGTACACTTTTAGTGTGATTATGGGAAGTGATAAGGCTGTTACAAAAAAAGTTGGCTTGTTTTCAGGTTAATTAAATTGGTTAAAATGTTTTAAAGAATTGCAACAATAGTGAAACAAGTATTTTCAAGTATCACACTAAAAGGCATGTTACCAAAGCGTGTTTTATCCAAAAGTAAAAATGCTGATGAAACATCTTGATCTCGAGTTAATTTGGTTGTCTCTTCCACCCATCATTTGTTAATTTTAATGTGAGCAGTAATAGTTTTTGTGCATTTTTTTTTTGTGAGGAATGAGACATTTAGATAATGTTTAAAAATGTGTTAATGGAACAGGAAAATGCTTTTTTAATGAGTTTTGGCAGTATCTGGGAGGAAAGGATTTTGCATCCCAGTGACATTAAGTAGAATAAAAACTTTTTTTTTTTAATTCGAGGCTGGCTTGTTTTGTGAAAACTGCTGTCCTGCCAATTTAAATTATGAAAATACCACATTAGTGGTTTTCTGTATCAATTTTAATTGGTGCTTAAAAACATAAAACTAAGAGCAAGCAAGGATTTTAGGTTTAGGGTTTTTTTCTGTGTGTTTTTAAATCACTTAAGTCAGCACACACATGATGGAATATAGCATTTGGTTTAATGTTGTCTTGCCTTGATAGAGAATGAGATATAGTTCCTATTGTATTTGGAAGAAAATGTTGTATTTGGAGTGCAACTGACAATGGCAGCAGTCCTATATTTTTTGGTCGAAAGAATGATTGAAACATTGAGGGAAAAAAGTTGATGGTCAGCTTGTATGAAGGACTGTTTTTTGAGGCAGCATTTGATACCAACCACATTCTATGTATGCATTTATGGTTTTGAGTTCTAGTCAGAACCCATCAACCATATTATAAGAGCTTGTGCCTTTTTCTTTATGACATTAAAATAATGTTTAAAAAGAAAAATATTAAATGTGCATTAGGCACCATTTTCCCCCAGTATGTTATTGTTACTTTTTATACTGGATAATGCAATCAGTACATGTTACTCATTGTGTTAAATTAAAGAAAAATACATGATCATATGCTTGCTTTTCTCCTTCGTTAATAACTTTATTTGCCCCAGTCTATGTGTGCAAGAATGAAGTTTTTAGAGATTTACATAGCTGATGGGTATGTTAGATGTTGAAAGACTGTAAAGATTGGCTCAAAACCATAACTTGATCCATTAAAAGAGGTTTGAAAATGAAAATGTGAGGCATAACAAGATTATGCAACCATTCTTCTTGGTAAACTTAAGTGCAAAATATGCTACAGTACAAGTTATCAAGAAAGAAGGGCTGTGTCCAAATGAATATGACTAAAGATTTCACATTCTCCCTCCCACACAATACAAATAGTATGCATGCTCTCATAACCAAATAATGTGGTGAAATCTGGAGATGCAAAGCATAGGTAGCATAAACAGAAAACAATTTTTAGGAATGTACAGAATTGTCATTGCCTGTCTTTACTGTTGCAACCTTTCCAAGGAAGGAGATGTGATATTTCTACAATTCTTATCTTCATTCTGTCCTCCATATACCTCTTGAAAAATGTGGGTATACTTTCTTATGTGGGCTTCTATGTTTGAAATTGCTTTTACTCCCAGTTTCTGGCATTCAAGATTAAAACATTTCTGAAATTTTCTTTTGTCAATTCTGATTCTGCTTGCTTTCATTTACCTGTTTCTTTTTCTTTGCGGTTTACCATTTGGGTTGGCGTTTATGTTGCAAGATATGAGCATGTTTAAAATACAACTTCTGCACAATTTCTCATAGACAATAAAAATGAGCCTATTGAACTGAATGTGAACACTTACATTTACATCTCTTCTGACACTATTTTCATGTATGAAAATGGTTATTGCCCTTTGCACCTCTACTGAAAGTGAACTAAAACTGATATAAGTTAATGTAAAGATTAAAAATGTACTGAACAATTTAAACTAGAAAATTTAATCCAATCCTTTGGTTTGTCTTTCAGCTTTTCACATTCAGCAGTACACCAAGAAGTTAATGAAGTTTTCTTATGTTCAGCTATATGGAATTATTCTTTATCCTAGCAGTTTTTAATGACGAAAACAATTAGATTTTACCACCAGCATTAGTGGGCATACAGTTTTAGCTGAATTTTGTTTGAAAGTGGATTGTGAATGTGAACGTGTAACACATCACAGAACAACTTTTGGAATCATTGATAGCCAGTGCTAGAGATCTTAGCAATTATTAAAGATGTATTACCATAACAGTCTGTCTACTTTGTGTGAAAACAAAGAGGTGTAAAACCCTTTACAAAATGCCTTTGCGACTACTGATGCTCATATTTTTGCACTCTGCATAGAACACAGGTGTTGACTCAGTTTTTGAAAACTAGTATTTGTAAAGAACTTTACATATAAAACTGTAGAATGTGGCCACAGTCTGGTATATATTACATCTGATTCAATCAGTATGTTGTAAATGCTCAGAGTAGTGTGAACAGCCTGAGAATGCTAATTTTTTACTATTGTCTGCACAGTTGTATTCACAGTTAAGATGGAAATTAATAAAGCTGTATTCAGCATTAATACTCAACAAAAAGAGCAACATGATAAGGTTAAGGTACAGTTACAGTTGCAAACATCATCAATGAGAGGGTATAAATTTCAGCTGTGTACTCAGATGCAGTCATGGAAAATCTTACATAGTATTTTACCCAGTATCTGATAATAGTCTAGCAATGAATTACTACTCATAATTAAGTGCTGCTGATCAACCATTGATCTGACACTGAAAGCTATGCCATAAAAGGTTCAAATTATTAAGAATCTTGCTAAATAAAGATAATGCTCTCCTGCACTGTTGTATTATCTCCCTTCAAAATGAGCATATTTTATTCTCTTAGCCTACTTTCCATAATAAGGGAGAGAATGTATGTGGGAGTGTCTCCCTTTCCATACCTGCCACTTACCTACAAATGAATCCTTCAAATCTGCACAGAAAACCACCTCTTCCATGAGCATTACCCCTAACAGTCCACGCTAATTCTTTTAACCGCCTCCCTCCTTTTTCACTTATTGCTACTTTCCTACTTTTCTTCCTCTGAAGGGTCATGATATTCTCAGTTCTTGTTGCTTGGTTCTTCGTTGCGTTTTCTATTTGTTGTCAGTCCTGTTGTTTATTCTGTATGCAGTCTATATCTTATTCTCGTTTTAAGAGCTAAGAGCATGGTCCTTACATATTGAGTATGCACTATACAAATCTTTCATTTATTATTGTCTGTATGTATATGGTGCACCACTGTTTCTAGAAGTATTTAAAAAAAAAATCTGTTCAGTTTTCATCCCTATGTAAAATATTGTTTGGTAATCATATTGACAGCTCCACTGGAGGTCAAGTGTATCAATTTAGAAATTAGGGTTCGAGTTAGCACGAAAATTTAGAAAAGAATGATACTTTATAAAGTCCTTATATTTAACTTTATACATATTAAATCTTTATCGGTAAAAGCCACCATTACTCCACATTAAGAGCAATCTTGCAATCCCTTTTTTTCTTTTAAACATTTGTGTACAAAAAACTTTTTACATAAGTAATTTTGTTTCCGTATAGTTTTTTAGAATCTGTTCATGTTAAATATTAGTCAGGGTGCAGCAAACTTTCTTGTTTATTTCCTCTTTACTTTTCCTGAAGACCAAAGAGCATAAATTCTGGACTGGGTTGCATAATCATGCATATTTCCTTTGCTAACACACACACATTTTTAGGATCTGTTTTAGAGAAATTTATGTTCACTTTCATGTATGATGAAGTTATCTAGCAAACCTTTTTTTTTTTTAAATTACGATTGTTGTTAGTGTGTATTGTCGTTTTGGTGGACATGATTTTCATCCACATAGCTTATTTTCAAGTTTCATGTATATATCATAAATAACATACATATATGAAAATCATATGCACATAAATATAACTCCTCAAACATTAGCCATCAACATCTTATCCACTTTATCTTTGTTACACTTAATTCTGCATCATTAAAATGCTGTAAAAATATGTGTCAGTCTCATGTCTCAGATGGAACTGGCATTTGTTTTAAACTGAAATTCCATACAGAGACTTCCACGTCTTAATGTGAAAAGCCAAAACTTTGTGCAAATATTCTCTTGTTATTGCTGATTAAATTAAGTCATAGGCGTATGCTTACAGTGTGTTCACTTTATTTTTTGTGTTTATTAATGTTAGGCCTGAAGAATTTGCAAGTCTTGTTGCATGACTTAGTAATATGACTGTAAAGCGATTCATCTTAAGAAACTCTCATTCTCTTTAAAATTAATCTTAAATGTGTTCAGCACAGAACTAGAAAAATAATGCTAATTAAACAATTTACGATGTTGAGCTCTTTGAACTGGTAATATGAATCAAGGCTAGAGGTGTTAAAGCAAAGCCTTATCTATCTCCCACACAGTACAAACCTTTCTCATCAAATCTCTTTCTTATCTTGTATCACATGTCTGTAAATCTTAACAAACCAGAAGCCAAAGGAGATTTGGGAATAAATAAATGAGGTGAGTTGCATAAAGTCTGTAGGAGCCCATATTGATAGCCCTTTGCTAGAGATAACGCCTTTAGGCAGGGGTTTTGTGTTCTAGAATCACCAATGATCCTGCCTTATAGTGCTGCTTTATTACACTTGAAAGCTTCAAATTTTACATTTACATTTGGAAAAAATAGAGATGAAAAACACGACATAATCAGCTTATTAAAGCAACTCTATCATTATATATCACTGTGACATACTTCTTCCTCCACTCATAAGCTAACATTCAGTGAAGCCAAAAAAAAAATTTTTTTAATGCAAAACTGTCATCTGTGACCTGTTTCAAAGAGAAGACTTTCCAGCAGATCATTACAGTTTAAATAGGGCTCATGTGACCAGGCAGATAAGTAAAACATGAGCGTGTTGCGAGTCTCTGCATGGGCTACAAACTGTACCAACTTCTGCTTCAAGCTGTGCTCTTTTTTATACATTGTGTGAATGGCACTGAATGTGTCCACTGCAAACAAAACAAAAAACTATAAATTGAAATATGTATTGCTGAAAACATTCTCACAATATGTGACTGACAATGAAATATTGACGCCATGTATTTCAGAAAAAAAATCGACAACTTAAGATTTAAAATTCAAATATATTTCCTAAAAAAAAAAAAAAAAAGAGGCCTACCAAACTGTTCGATGGGCCATGTCTTGAAAAGGAAAGCATTCACATCGTTTTGATACTGATTCAAAGTGTGTAGACCTTGGATAGTTGAAGA
Organism: Pomacea canaliculata; assembly: GCF_003073045.1. Lineage (NCBI taxonomy): Eukaryota > Metazoa > Mollusca > Gastropoda > Architaenioglossa > Ampullariidae > Pomacea > Pomacea canaliculata. The sequence continues at coordinate 13,363,670 of NC_037597.1, forward strand.
GAGGGACTCCAGTTTGTTGACTATTTTTTCCTGAAAAAAAAACCAAAACAAAACATATAAGGGCAGCTGATCATTTGTTGCAGCTGATCATATGTTACACTTTAGTTGAATCAAGTATATGAAGTTATTTTTGTTTAATGGGGTATACTTTCTTTTCTTTTGGGAGGGTGGTTGTGATTTTTTGCATCATTTTCGACCAGTTGGAAACGATGAGTGTGTGGGTGCGACCTGACCAAAGTCTACAAAACAGTAACTCTTCACAAATAGTGAATTCCATCTTATCCAGTGAGATAAGTGTCTTTTTTTAAATATAAATATCTAAAAGAAATGAAATGTGTACCTTTCCTGAGAGAGAGACTGCTCATAGTGTTGACCCAATTCATTCCAATACAACTTACACACTACCCCCACCCCCTACTGAGCCTTGGTTTCTACAGATTTTCCCACTCTCTCTACCCTGAATGAGGATTGCATGTTCAATAATAACTTGCACAGCAGTTCTTACCATTGATCTGCAAACAGCAAGAAGTGCCTCACATTTGGGTTCCAAAGATAAGGGCAAAAAAGAGTTGTTTGTTTGAGAATCATCTGCTACATTCTTAGATCTGAAATATAGTAACATGATTGCACTTTTATTGCAAAGTTTACATTGTAGTTTTATGGCCTGTAAAACTCTAGCGACCAGTGTCTAGACAGATTAACCCAGATGCTTTTCTGCTTTCAAGATGGTTTTTAAAGGGGGTAAGAGTGTGCGTGGGAGGGGGAGGGTGTAGGAGAGGTGTGTATTCACGTGGGTGAGAGACTGTGTGCAATTTTGGATGTGTATATCTGCAGGTGTGTATATATATGTCACATTCAACATGATCATCATAAATTCACAAAACTACAGGTATTTCTTAAAATGCTCTACATACTGGATATCCATTTTACATGCTGTGATTTCGCTGATAATGGCTGCTCCATCTCTGTTAAGAGCTGTCCATTTCAGAAGAAGATTGTGCACGTCTGCTACTGAGTCCTTTAATTTGCACTGCAATCCCGTCAGTCTATGGCCTTTATCATCACCCAGCTTTGAAGCTAAATTTGTAAACACGGAATAAGAATGGGTTTAGACATGTGTTAAACTGCCTGCAGTACAATAACAGTTACACATAATTATACAATATTAACATATACCATTCATTAAGACATTCCTCACCAGGCGATTTGAAAGGCGAAAAGGAAGAGTCCATCCTAAAAGCGTCCTTCGTGCTTGCAGAGAATTTAAACTTTAAAATCTCTGGTGTTTGGCATCAAAATGTAAGGGAAGCTATCGTCGCTGCTTCCGATGAAGTTAAAGGGATGTAACTCTAGATGAGAGTGCAAAGGTTAACATTGTTTATTGGTGAGCACGGACTGTCCCTGGTACGAGCAATCCGCGTATATGAACGAAGCTTCTTAACTGAGGCATTTGAATGCTTATAGACGTGATCTGTACTTATTTTAGTCGCATTTCAGCATGTATGATTGTATGTTGATTTTAAGAACTTTCTGTTACGGATATCGTACTTATTCTTATCACGATTATTGCTATAGCTGCACACACCATGAATCAACAGTACAATGCGCTTATTCGTATTTCATACTTTTCTGCTGTCAGTCCAAAAGCAACTGACCTTTTCTTCGCCGATTTTCATTTCTCGATTAGTCGTATGGATCTCACACTTTTTTTTGCGTTTTTCTCGCTGAACACCAAATTAACTGTGCTGCTTTGTCTTTTTAAACCGTGGCTTGGATATTCTGGTTTCAGATTTCTCCTCGGGCACGCTGCACTTTTTCAGCATCTGGCACCTGTTTACCCTGCTTTGTCGTTATAGAGCTATACCAAACAGTCGTGTCCTTCAACGTTTTAATACAATTTCTGCTTGGTGATCATGTGGAAATACTCTTCCGACGATCTTATGTTTCTGATTATTGATCAATTCTGTCTTCGTGTTGTTTTTCAGGGCTTACGCTGGGATATCACGCTATAAAAACTTATATCACGATATAAAACCGAGAACAAACACTTTATTATTTCCTTTTAAGCTGCAGTTTCCGTATGATCCCCCAAACTTACCTTTCCCGTTTGTGCTGTCTGTGAGATCTTTTCATACTGAGCTTTTCAGATGTGGTTTGTGCGCAGGTTTTCCTGTCTTTTGGTGTGTTTTTTCTGTTTGTTTGCTGACATAATACACATATGGACACAGCACAGTATATGTCAGCAAAAAACGTACATTTTATGTCTGTCTTACTTTGAATATATTAGCCTTACTCCTGTTAAGCACATCACGCCTTCTGCTAAGTAGGGAAATGCATTATATAAATTCCCTTTATTGTCATTATTTGCTAGATTAGTTTAAAACACCAACTCCCTTTTTAAAGAAAAAATAAACCATTTTAAATTAGTCGTTAACAGTTTATGAAAGCTATGAGTAATTTTTTGTTGTTGCAGCCCCATATAAAATACAGACCAACACAAGTGTGTGATGGATGTGGTAGTTGTTGGAAGTTGCAATGTAGACTTAATCTGGTAAAGTAGATAAATATTTCATAACCAGTTAATGAATCAACAATGGGCCATGCATAGATTGGTGTATACCATTATATGTTATCCTATGACGTAATGAACAGACATTCAGATTCAAAATCTCTGTTGAAACAAGCACTGTGTACCTCATTATTCTGTCTAAAGAATAAGATGGAAACATTTGTAGCTGGGAAAACTTATTGGAGTTTATTGGTTAAATGTATAGTGCCACCTCAAGATGTCTATCGATATTAAGAACCTGTTTAGATTTTCATAGTCTAAATATTGTTCTTTTTGATGTCTCAGAAGGTCCTTAAATCATGCTAATCTGAAATTTACACACCATGATAAGCTAGAAGAAACTATTCTAGAATTACAGTCAGCCTCATTTTCTTTGCTATTTAATATTTTGGCATAGTATTATTCATATTGGAACAAATGTTGATAATGATTTAAAAATAATAATATGCTGATTTGTATAACGTTTTCCCCACTATTAAAGGTGGGCTCAAAGCGCTTTAAAACTAAAAGTGCATTTAACTGATTAAGGTAAAAAAGTCCAAAGCATATGTGCTCTGTCTTGCAAGTTACACACCAAGACAGCCCAGGCCAGGGGAAACAATTCATGGCACCAAGTTTCATACAGGATATGGGGGGAAAGGTGCCAACCAGTGTGTGATGGCAGCTAAACTTGGGGCCAGAACTGCAATGGTTGCTAAGGTAACAGTTTACAGGAAAAAGTATTTAACAGAAATGCCCCTAATATTAGTAGAACAATTTTTTTTATCCTTGTCAGATATTTGGCCGTCATAGAGTCTTTTAGTAAATTAACTCTTAAAGCACAATCGTGGCTTTGCCAGGGAAAAACGGAGAAGGCAATTTTCATTACTTTTATTGCAAAGTTAAAGCTTTCTCCTTTCCAAAAGTTTATTGATTTCTTGTTCTTATATTAACCTGAGAGCAGCAATAATAAAAAAACAAACATCACCTACTGTGGTCTTCACAATCTCTATAGTTATTAGCCAGTCTTTATAATACTTATACTTTTATGCAGTGCTAAGAGGGTTAACTGCTGTTAGTAACATCCACTTCCTTTCATGAAATACACTATGTGATATTTATACAGTCATTCAGCATGGACAAACTATGTGTTATATATTATTCAGTATAGACAAAATGCCTCTAATGTCTCTTTTTAAGTTACCCTGCTTATTACAATATTAAGAATACAGTGTTTCAAGCTTGTAAAATGCTTTTGTGTTTATAATTTCAGTGTATTTATGTTTTTTCAGTAAGAAGTTTTCGTTGTTAAACAGTTTATGGGCATTATTTGTATTGTTGTTTTACCAATTTATAGCACAATCTCATTTTCCTCAAGGATTTTAAATACAATATTAATAAAACATTTTGTTTATTTTAGCTGGGCAATGATTTTTATGGCAACAACACAAAGGAAAACTTTAAGCAACATGAAGTCGATGATAGTAAGTATGTTGTTTTTAAAAATTTTCATGAATCCTCTTAGATTAAAATAGTTTGAAATAAATGTTATTCCTTGTGCAAAGTTTTTTGTCAATTTACTTTTGATCAAGGATAATAGACGTCTACAGGCTTCTGTAATGATTATCAGCTAGTTTTTACAATGTTATTCAGCTGTCTGACACTATACTGCCCAGAAATTGTCCTAGTCCTTCCATAATTCTTTTTTTCTTTTTGAAAGAAAATTCCATTTGTATCCTTTTTTTAATACTCTTGTGCATTTCTATATCATACTTAATAGTTTCTTATGATAGGGTTATCATTAACTATTTCTTTAACAACCTTTTTATTCTTTTTTTCCAATTTCGCAGCTCATGTAAAACAAACTGACAGAGACTCATCAGGAGTTGCTTCAATCATTGTCAGTGAAGATGGTAATGGGAGCAGTAATATAACATTTGCCATGAAGCTTTACAAATAGCATTGTGAAAGTATTTAAAAAAATGGAAACTTTTAAAAATTGTTGTGAAAAGTCAACTTTATGGAATACAAAGGTGTTGTGGTAACAGCAGGTTTACTCTAACATTTCAATAACCAGCTCAGTGCAAATTAGTTGCTTTTCTCGCTATTATTAATATTGTTCGTCACTGAATATTTCAGTGCTTTAGCCAGATTATTGGGTCGTGTGGTTTACTCAAATTTGCTTCACCTAACTCATTCAGCTTTTATCATTAGGGATAAAAACAACAAATGAATATTCAGGGTAGTAGCTATGTTTATTTATACAAAAAAATTTTTTTTTAATGTTTTCCTTGTTACTTCCTGATCGTTTAGATGACTAAAGGATGATAATAATAGATTCTGCTGTGTGCTACAGGTCAGAACTCCATTGTTATTGTGTCGGGTGCAAACCTTCTGCTGTCAGAGGATGATGTGCATGCTGCAAAAGATCTTATAAGACATTCAAAAGTACTTGTGTGTCAGCTGGAAGTACCACCGTCAACATCACTTGCAGCTTTGAGACTTGCTAAGTCAAATAAAGGTGTTTGCATATTTGGAGAACAGTGTAAAGATTTTGGTTGACAGCTAACATATTTGCCTCTGAATGTATAGCTTATTTATTTAGAGAATTGGACTGGCCAGTTGGCAGTCCAGCTATTTTAATGGAGCATCTTAGTAGAAGAGTTACTCTCACCCTATACCTCTCTTGATTGGCTTATTTCTTTCTTTGCTCTGCATTTAATATATGATTCATTAATTTTCTTTTTTTTTTTTTTTCAGTATACAGCATTTTCAATCCCGCACCAGCAATCGAAAACCTGGATCCACAGTTCTATACTGCTTGTGATATGCTTTGTGCTAATGAATCTGAGGTGTGACTGTAATATGTTAACTTTGATTATTATGCAGAGGGGATGTGTGTGTATATGTGTGTGTGTATATGTGTGTGTGTGAGCATGTGTAAGAAATCCATGTTACATACTGAAGCAATCCTTTCAGGCTGAACTACTGACTGGAGTACCGATTACTGATGAACAAAGTGCAAAACTGGCTGCCAAAAAGCTACATGAGAAAGGATGTGACACAGTCCTTGTTACCATTGGTGACAAGGGTAGTGTACTGCATACATCTGGTCAAGAAGGGCTGCATATTCCTGCAGATTCTGTTGTGGCTGTGGACACTACAGTAGGTTCTGACATATCAGCAGCTCTGAACAACCTTGACTGCATATCCTTGTATTGATGTTGGGTGTTCTGTGCATTGCTTTTTTTTGCTGATTTCAATCCTTATTTGACTATCTTGTCTTGTCCAGCACCCTATTGCTTCAATCCTTTGCACAAGGTACAGGCTTTTACTGCATGTCAACCCTTTGCACAAGGTATAGGCTTTTACTGCATGTCAACCCTTTGCACAAGGTACGGGCTATTACTGCACGTTTTTCTCTAAAGACTTCACATTACTGCTACAGCAATTCAAGGGCACTTTACTGACAGTTTAAACAGTATACTGCATACTTCTATGACTTCACAAAGCATGTTCTGAGGAAGGAGATGTATCTTTATGTTCCATGTCCACAAATTACCTACAACTTAAAGCTTTTGTTTGAACTATATACTGTTAAATGAAAGATAAATGGACAGATAAATGATATGGCTGTCAGCATTATGTGAAAATTAATAGACTAGTCATTATTTTACAAAAAAAGAATTCACAAATTATTATATTATTTAATTATACATATTATTTAAAGGGGATGTTTACTTGCTTGTTTGTCTGTTGAATGTGCATACATGTACTCTGTTAGGAGATAGGAGGTACCTGACTGTGTTTAGAGTTCTTACATATTTCCCCACTTTTATTGTTCTTTTCTTCAGATAATAACAGAATTTATGTGAATGTTAATCAGTATTTCAAAAAAGGCTGAACAAAATCATCCAGTTTTATATAAGTATATTTTCCTTGTTGCCCTATTACACTTGGTTGTTGTTTTTTTTGTTTTGTGTTGTTTTTTTGTTTTTTTGTCATTTTTCTCAAAATGTTTTGTAAAACTTACTGCAGGGAGCTGGTGATGCATTCATCGGAGCACTTGCATTCTATAAAGCAACAATGCCAACTCTGTCTCTTGTGGAGTCAGTCAAGCGTGCCAGTATTATTGCTGCCATTAGTTGCAAATCGCGTGGAACTCAGTGTAGTTTTCCTTCTGCTGATCAGCTGAACCCTGCACTATTGACACTTTGAAAGAGAAATTGTGATACTAGTATTTAAGTAATACTATATAATAGAATATTTTTATAATGCAGCATTTGCACTTATTGCATTATCAATGACTGATATTTCTAGGATTTTGGGAGGTTTAGTACTTTTATGATAAACTATGATGTTTTTCCTTGATTTGCAAAATTGTCAAAGAAGTGCACATAACAGCATTATGTAGGACATATTTCATTATGAAGCTTTTATTTGCCTGTACATTTTCTGTCATAGTGTTTAATGTATATCTGCATGTGACCTTTGTAGCATTAAGAAACAACTTTTTTCTTAAATCAAAATAGTTCTGCAAAATAATTCTTCTATCATTCTTGTAAGTGTAAATCCTATTTGCCCTGAAATGTTTTGCATACTTTGTGACAAAAAGAATCTTCAGGTGGTTATGGTGTTTAATTTTGCAGATGCAATGACAGAACTGAGAACCGCAATCTAAGAAGTGTGGAAATTAATTAAACTTTTAATTTTGTAAAAACATTTTATGAACTGAAATACTGTCAAAAGAGAGGAAGCTCTCCGACTTTTTGCCCCCATTTATTGTCCTGGACTTACAGACTTTTAAGCGCACTTTGTTCATTTTTTTTATTTTTGGGGAGAAGACAGATTTTTAAATAACTGTAACTATTTGAATTGTTTTGAATATATATTTCCTGCAAGTGTATTTGCATATTTACCTTTAGAACTACCAAGCATTTTAAGACAGAGGTTTCATTATACTAGGGCTCATTTGTATTATTTTATGAGATGCTCTCTTGCACTCTTAGAATTATTTGTGACATTTTTTTTATGTAATAATTTTTTTAGGCTAGTTGATTGAATCATGTCTAGTTTCAATGGAGATGAAAGGGTTTATTTGAAAATGTACCCAACATTTTGGTCTTCCGATAAACTTTGTTTTGAAATCTTTTTGTGCAAATAAAATCAGAGTTGCTGCTTGGAATCATGTTATACTTGTTTTTGAGAGCCTGACACAAATCTCTTCACACATCTGTAGTTGTAAGAGGTAAATCTATATATTATCAAACTATGTGTGTATGTCTCTAATACAAGGTAACAACGAAAGTGCAGCATGTCAGTGTTATTGTTTTGCCTTTTAGCACATTTAAAAGCATTCACAGTCACCTAGCTGCCGTCAGAGAAACTGACATCATACAGCACCTGAGAACAGAGTCGACAGGAAATGAGGGGGGTAGGTGGGAAATAAGCGTTTTTTACGCCGAGCCAGCAACTAAGGCTATATCACGGCAAGGCAGCCAGCCCTGTAAACAGATGTCACTTGCAGAGAAAGATCAGCATGCCCGAGAAAGAGCTGAACCCAGGACAGCTAACCTTCAGTGAATTGGTGACAGGCGTTAACCGTTACACCACCGGACCGCCGATAGGAAATGAGGAATATATCTCCTATTTGCACATTTTTATTCTATTAAATGCTAGCAATATTACTGATATAAAATGGGTTTATTTCCATTTTTGCGAGCGGAGTCCACGTTTCACATCCGTACAGCAGAATCGGTACTAAAAGGATGTGTACAGATTGTACTTGGTAGTGAACTTTATCTTATGGCTATGCCAGATCCTGGTCTAACCCTTGCCGTTGTTGCTGTTGCGAGCCTTGGAGAGGGTGGCTCCCATGTACCTGAAGTTGCTTACTTCTTCGAGCTGTGCCCGTTCTTACAGATCTCTTCTTTTCCGCTGCCATAAGTGCCATTGATCATAACTGTGCTCTTTTCAGTGCTGGTCTCCATTACATATGCATTTGAATTGTCTGTCAGGCTGTTGGTGAGGTCTTACAGTTTTTTTGTGAGTGCCTGCGATCTATATCGATTACAAAGCGTAGGGAACAACAACGAATAAACTATACAGCGTAACAAGTAAGGGGAAGCTACTTCACCAAAAACAGTAGTTAAGCGGTTTGTACGTTTATCTCCCTTGAGCTCTTTCTTGGTATTGTGGTAACATTAATATAAACACTTGTGTGCGTGTGTGTCATAGTTTGGCATTTTGTATAGTTATTTCCCTTGTATAATATACTCCTCTGTATCCTGGTACCTAGCCCTGGAATAGAAAGGAAGACCGTTGTGTTTTGTTGGCTAGAAACCCACAATGTAGAAACAAACAATCGCACGCTACAGAAATGCTGATAAAAGCAATAAAAAGAATTAAACCTCGTATGATGAGGACGGAGGCAGTTACGCCCACCTGAACATCACTAGAAAATCCCCTTCACTCCTCGGAAGGGAAATATCCCCCTCCATCTCTCCCGAGAAAGAAGACCCCACGAACAACTCCGCAACAGTACGTGTTACTCGGGATACACAAGTGGTCAACATCAAGAGGAAGTACGTGTACGATCATCACAGACACGTCTGTTAGGGTGGGAGCCGGTCAGCGCTTTGATCACCAGAGAGAGGTTCTTCAGGTATGCAAAGACCACCATTTTAGTCATGATGTGCTCACCGAACAAGCCACACCAACCCTACAGCAACGATTCGTGGACCTGTGTCTAGATAATGGACTGGTGACTGGTGGCACCAGCTTCGAACATGACCATACACAAACTAACATGGATATCGCTGGGAGGGAGAATCGGTAACCAAATGGACCATGTAGCCGTCAACCAGAAAAAAGAGGTCCAAGAGACACTAAACTACTGACATCGGTTAGTTGCTCTGTGTGGAACACATATAAAGGGAAACTAGTTTACACAACCTGGGGTTTGGTGTTTTTGTAGTTATCTCCCTTGACTGATTTACCTCCTTGCCCTGAGGCAATAAGTTTAAGTCTTTTAAAAAAGAGCACGCAAAGGCAAAGCACATAGCAATCATATTACTTGCTGCATCTATAAACTTAAATTATCTCCCAAAAGCCATACTGTGTGATGAAAGTTACAAATATCGGACCCTTGCGATGGCTGTGGAGTTACTTTCAGTATTCGTAAGGCCTATGAAAAATCGTGCGATTATTCTTGTGTGCGTGCGCGCGCGTTATACAGCTGAAATCTCCATTAATGCCTTTCTTATGTAGCGCCTAGAAAGTCTCTTTTTTGTTGTGGGTTGCGATACTATGCACTTGTTACGCGAATATCACCAATGTGTTTGTGTGCATGTGTGTTGAAGTTTCAGTCTCGTTTATTCCTGTTTCTTTTCTATCCACATGTTTTGATTTCAAATAATACTCATAATTAGAATCCGGACTTACTATTTTAAATGTTAATCAACTGAAACCTTTGTATACTTTTAAAGAGACTTAAATGAATAAATATGAAACCAGTCCAGTTTGTTCCAACAGAGACGAAGAACAATAATTTGGTCGCCACGAGTTCGTTCAAAGGAATGTCAAGCTGTCGATTAATCTTTCTATCCACTTCGTCTGCTCTTCGGCATAACCGTCACATCTGCAGCTGCAATCGTAAAACGAAGTCATTACAGGGAAGAGGAGGAAAAGTAGACGGCTTCCGAATCGTTCTGGCGAACAAAGCCGAGATAAAAATCTTGACCATTTTCCACAAAACGGAAATGAGACAGAAAAGCGACCCCCCAACCCTACAGTAGCCAGCTTTTGTTTTGACCATTGTCCGACAGTGAATGACCACAGTCCGTGTTTTCTTTTCCCTCTCCCCTCGCCTGTGAACGATCGTTAAAAAACAAGCTGACCGTGGGGCGAATGAGGTCCCATCTGCCAAGGTCAGGAGAAAAGGTCAAATACTTCAGGCGCCCTGACACGGGCAAGGGCCAGGGAGAGGGGCACGCTGGTCAGCCTGCACAGTCTTGCCGGAAATTACATTCGTTAGGAAAAGAAAAAAAAAAAGTCCGTCCACCCACCATCCCATCCAGCCTCTCCACCACCCGCACGCCTCATTGTTGTATGGGGCGTGCAGTGTAGGGCGTGGCCTGTCCACTTAGCCCCTCCCACTTTCCTTTTACTCCTTTTTATCCTCCCACTACCCCTCTCAGTGTCCATCTCCAAACATCCTGTCTGGTATAGGTTCAGAATGAACTTTGTCTCTTTTTCATCACCTTAGCATGTTGGTTCGACTGGAGGCTACACAGTTTGAATATCATGTCTGTCGTCTTGCTCGCCGCGTTTCCATCTCTAACGGTCTCATCGCCCCCAAGTATTTTTTTCTGTTGGCAGCGGGCGGTTAGGTGAAGCGAGGGCTTGCGACATCGCACTCGCCAACTTCTAGATTGTCTCTTGTCCGTCATCATGTCATCCTGTCAATTCGATATGATTTCCTTGAGCTCCTCTCCCTGGTCCGAGCACAAGACTTGCGGCTGTGGGAAGCCGATCCCCCCAAAACCAATCCTCGCTGTAGGAGGAAGCGGGCATGACTGTCACGTGACACGCCACAAAATTCCAGACGAGTACTGTCCAGCAAGGCATGTTAGAAGGCTTGAAAGGGATGATGGGGTGGAAGGCAAACACCACAAAAATGCTCGGTCTGAAAAACCTCAAAAGATGGATAATCTAACCCTGATACGTGTGGCAGAGGACAGACCACGAAGGAACGCCGTACAGATGTGTCGTTTCCCACCCCACCCCATCATCTTTAGAGACAGGATGGCGGGCCGGCTGAAATGGACTACGTGTAGGAAGCCAAACTCACGGTTGAAGCATAACACTGGCATTGAACTTTTTCAACTTAATGGCCTAAGAAGAGTTGTGGGGGATGTTTTTGTTGTGTGGTTGATTGTCGGTTCATTTGTAGTCTTCCGTTCACAGAGCTCGACTTCCCACGGGAAATGCGTTCAACAAATTTTTATTATTATTATAGGACAAATATAATGAAAGGTAAAAGTAAACGATAAGATAAAATTAGTGATCGGTCAGATGACATTTTTTTAAACAGCACCCATCCATTAAAAAAATTGAACTGTAATGCCAACAGCAGAAGAAAAGAAATGCTGAACCCCACTCACGGTATTGTTGTCCGCCTGAGGCGATGCACACCAGCGGCCATCAGGCAGAGTGTGGCGCCCTCACCTTAGGTGAGTCAGTTAAGTCACGGACACCTTACCTGTCTGCCATCTGTTAGGCGAGGTCTTCGCAGTCGAAAACGTGTTGTGGTAGCCGAGGGGGTACTCCTGAGCTGTGCTCACTCAGCTGTGGTGCTTCTATCTCTCCGTCTGATGCTCTTTCGTTGTTCAGCAACTTTTGGGTTCAGGTTGAGGTCAGCTGGAAATTTCACAACACTTGTTATGCGGCCCTATACGTGTTTAGGAATCAGTGGATATTCACAGCTTCCCGAGCTCCACCCTTTGCCTCCCTCCACCTCCACCCCACACCTTGCAGCTACAATAGTTGTCGCTTCTCATCTGACATGGTTGTCATGGGAGGCGGTAACAGTTTGCTACCTGCCTAAGAGAAGAGAGTGTTATTAGATATCTACTTACATGAGCATTTGATGGATACCTTAAAAACGGTGTTGCCCCTGTTTGTGTATGTAAAGCTTTTTGAGCCTGTCTTAGAGGTGGTGGAGGAAGGCGCTGTATAACCGAGCAGCATTTATTTTTGTTGTTTCACGCTTTGTGTTTTCTTTTTTTTAAATACAGGTGTCATCTAAAACACCTGGCAATAACCGGTGCAGGATGTTTGCAACTGGACTGTCTCCACGTAAACTCCACCCACTGCTGAGATACTTGCCAGGCGGAGGATAAGGACGCGAGGTGCATGCCGGGGTGGGGTGGAAAGGGGGTAACATGGAGCCCAAGCGTGAGATGGACTGAGGAATCCACTGGCCGCTATTTCACCCCACCAGACCCCAGCCACATCAGCGGTAACTAGTACAAGAGAGGAGGGATGGAGGGGGAAGACAGAGAGAGAGGAGCAGGGGTGGGATGGGGAACGAAGAAAGACGCTCAGAAATCAAGGTAGTCCATCGCAATCCAACCTCACCCCAACACCAACAAAAAAAAACAAAAAACAATTGCTGTCCTTTTCACTGTTTCACTTCTTACTAAGAACGAAATATTTGTCTGTTTGGCACCGAGAGATGCACGTTCTTACTGTCTTGACTGCAAAATCTCGTTCCTGTTGGTTTGTTTCTTGAAGAACACTAGCCTGGGGCAGGAATGGAACTGAACAATCCGACCACCGCACGAGTCGATTGAAACCACAGTCCAACTAACCAATAGTCGGTTAGGAACTTAGGACCAGGAAGTGCACTAATAATAAACTAGCAGCGGAGCTCTTGCTACCGTCCCAGTGGTGCTGCGCTGCATGCACTTAGGGCACCTCGACGGTCAGCGTTGTGCTGGGTTGGATTAGCTGCAGCTTTTCGAAAATATTTGTCTCTTGTCGTGAAAGTTCGAACTTTCTGCCGTCTGTCTTTATGTTTAAGGAATATTGCACCCCACGTGACTGAGAGTAGCCAGTAATTCGTGATAAGAGCTCTTCTTTTGTCTGTTGGCATCCAGTCCGCCTGATATGTTATAGTAAATTAAAAACAAAGAGCAGAAACAGCGATGTAGTTCCGGGAGGTGATAGAGCCCTCACTTACTTCGTAGCCATTTTTTTGTGAGGGTAATGTCTATATCATCTCCCTTGCTGTTTCCAGCTCTACCCGTCCCCACATTCTGTGAACATTTTGTTAAGTGCAAAAAATACTAGAATGGGGTTGGGGGAGGGGTCACTCTAGTAGTTGGACGTTGGAAATTTGCGCTTCAAATTCTTAGAAATTTCAAAGCCATGCTACATCGAACACAAAGAACCGTGGAAACGAACTTTTTGTTCTCTTTTGTCACTCTCTCCAAACTCTGTCCAAACCGCCGCGAGACCTGCACGCTCTGTGGTTCAGCCGACTGCGGCAGGTCACGGTGGGCAGGCACTAAGGTACTTTTTTTTTTTTAATGCTGGCAGTCGGAAGAAACTGTCTACACCAGCAGGGAGTCGGACGAGAAAGTCCGAGATGAAGACGATAAAAGCAACAGACGAAAGTCTGACCTAGGTCGCCATCTGTTTCTGGTGACTCTCTGACCCTTGTGCTGACCTGTACATCCAGACAGACAAAGTAGATGTTTCATGCGTTCTCACTAGCGCAGTGAAGAGGATGCAACACGTGATTGCAGATTAGCAATTCATTTCACTTCATCTGCAGAGTGTAAGGGGTGAGGTTGGGGAAGGGTGAGGAAGACATAAGCTAGAGAAATCAGAAGTAAATAAAAGACCAGTGAGAAGTCCTGCCAGGCTAATGTTCACCATGCTCTCTGCGAGATTCTTTCTTACATGGTGGGACTTATTCTTTAAGAGCATTATAACTGTCGCCTGCTGTTGGTGTTATAATCGTTGGCCGGACATCAGTCGAGCTGACGTGGAACTATTTCGCGGAACTGTATGTAAATGTGCTCTGTGCATGAAGTTTAGGCCACGGCTTGACTTTAAGCTAATTAGCGCATGTGAATTGGATTCATCCTGCCTGTACTGACGATAAATGGAGAGATACTTCACACACTTATAATTGTATAATAAGATAGGGGCTCCGAGTCTACACTATGTGTGTCACCTGGCCTGTTGACAGACCTAGTTCTGCGTCTTCGTGTTCAGACACATGCACTTGATGAAGTCTGGTTGACTGTGACCTGACCCCACCACACACCCTGCTTGTCGACAGTATGTGAAGAGATGGGTACCACTGAGGCAGACATGAAAGAACAGAAAAAAGTGTGTTATTATGCCATCTCTCTATTAACAAAGCCTTTCAAACAGTTTTTATCATTTTTATTTTAAGTCTGATTTGCTTAAAATAGTCCAGAACAACTGCGACACTACAACTCAAATGGCAGGTGAACGCTTGTGTTGCAGTATTCCTGAGTTGTACTCCAGAGGTGAAGACTGGCCCCGGGGGACAGGGCACGTGAGTTAAAGGCTATTCTCACGCTGCAATGTTCGGCACTTAGCGGGGTTAGCAGCCCCTGCAAGGCCTTAGCGAGTTGTGCACAAGTATTACAGAATAAATGCACGTTCCTTACAGCTTTAGTCTGAACTAAGAAACGATGAACTCTCTACAAACTACCTTCTGTAACCACTCAGAAAAACAATGAGCTAAAGAGCAAGAACTTGCTGACAAAACCATCTTGACTCTTAAAATAATTACAAAGACTACGATACAATGCTGTGTTTGAGTGTAGATATTTTACATTATAATTCACATATTAAAAATTATATATCAAAACATACTTACTAAGAGGATTTCTTCAATAGCAAGGGATTCCAAGATACTGCCGAACACAACACAAAGCGAGCGGAAGTTGCCTGTCAATAACTTACTCTTCCATGCCGCTGACAAGAGTTGTCGTCCCACTACCGTGAGTTGGCAGTCCAGGTTATTTATAGTCTCTGCGCTGACGTCATACCGAGAAGTGTCCTGCAAGGATCTCGTTTCCCTAGTTGACTTTGGACACACGCCCCCGACACTTACAACAAGTTCGCCATTTGTCACTCACTATCTAACCAGCACGTAGCCAACAGCAACAAGAGAGGTGTTACTCGTTCCCCGCCACCCAGCAGGTGGGCCTTGGCTTAGTGTAATCTGCTGTCTACCCCGATATACACCTCCACGCTGACCCACTTCCTTACATAACGGGTCTCGGACTCAACCAACGGCCCTACACACTGGGGAGATTGTTACTTCCCTTTCCAGGTTATTACACGACAGCTTTCTGGCAAATACATTTATTATTAATACCTTAATTATCTGATTTCAGTATGTTCACATTTCTTTTCTTCCTGAATAACCATCGTCTTTGAAGGAATATTTGCAAACACAGTGTATTTGATAACAAAATAATAAAATCTGAAGTGTATATGTGTGTGTGCATGCGTATGTAAGTGAGAGAGATGTCTGTGTGTGTGTGTCCGTCCTCGTGGTCAATAAAAACTAGGTCAGCACTTTCAGTTGAGGGTTACGAGAGATTGAGGCAAGATGACCGCTAGTACGTCACGTAGTGTCATGTAACCGGATCATTCTAGTCAGCGCTTGTTGACACTTGACACCGTAACCCCAGCAAAGCTGACGCAAGTGACCCCAATGCACTCTGACCGGACTGGTGACGGGACATCCCATAATTGTGACAGCAGAGTGAACAGGTTCTGGGGTGGGTGGGGGTAAAACTGTCATGCCACGTGTAACACGTGTAACTCTTGTGACGTGGAATAGAACGATCTACTGTACATCAAGCGGGGACAACTCCCCTTTCTTACGATTTCTTTGTGTTAGTGGTGCGTGCATGCTTAGGTGTTTGTGTGTTTGCGTATGTGTGTGTGAGAGAGAGGGGAAAGAGAGAGCTTGTGTGTAAGGGTGAGTATACGTTGTTAAGAAGTGTGTATATATACATAGCAGTGCTGTAGTGGCGCTGTAAGACTAATTAGTGACTGTCACGAAAGCCGTGGTCCTCATTAACAAATTCTACTCGTGCAGCGTCGCTTGGTGAAATCAACTTCTATAATTATTTTTAAATTTATAAATTTTGCATCATCAGACATGTTAGAGAGCCATGATGGCGCGAATCATACAATGAATCTCATCAAAAGGTCGTGACTGGTCCAGTCAGAGGGAACCCATGAACCTCCGTTTGCCCTCCGTTAGAGAAAGAGACGAGTACAAATGAAGAGCATTTGTGACACCATGAAAACAGTATGACTTCAGATCACATTAATTTTTTTCAGGAATATGTTAACAAATACTGTGTGTGTGCGAGTTGTAGAAATTTTTATATGTGAAAAGTTTCAGTGCAACCCGAATGTTCAAAACTTCGACATCAAAAGTGACCCACCTTCGAGCAGCTATTTTCTTTATTTCGGCGATTACCCTTTTAACGCATTCAAACACACAAACCATGTAAACAACAACACATAAATCCGGTATTATGATATGCCTCTCCTGAAACTTTTATTCCTCCATTAATGTAGTTTCGGGTTCAGCAAAGCAAAAATAAAGATGTTGTAATCAATCGTGTATACCAAAGGCAAACTTTTGTCACAGTGTCATATATGTGTATATGAAAAAGTAAATATATCTAGGTGTATAAATAATAGTCTATGAAATCGTCTTTGAAGCGGGCAGAGATGGGGGAGGGAAGAGTGACAGGAGATTACACAGGGGACCGTACTGCTGGAGGGGACAGTATTCTAGAACAATCTGTGACATAATTGCCTCTCCTTCGCACACAACACACCCTTCTGATTATGTCACAACCTTTAACCTTGGTCATCGCCAGTGTCTACGGCAGTTATGTAACATAAGTAAGGCCAGAGGGCAACCCAGCTGGACGAAGAGTGCATGCGTGTGTGCGTGTGGGCCCTGGAGTGGTCAGAAGCACCATAATGTTTATCTCACCCCACGGCTGATGTTGACCGCGGGGTTTTGATCCCGTCCCGTCTGTGGCCTTGACTATTCCACGCCTAGAACATTCCACCAACGGTCGGAATAGTCTGGGAAATGGATGTGCATGTCTTGAAGGTCAGCTCCTAGAAAGTGATTTCATTTGTATGTTAGAAGCTGGATAATTCAATGATTTTGTTCTACATTATTTTTTACGGTAAAAATAA
This sequence comes from Pomacea canaliculata, assembly GCF_003073045.1. Lineage (NCBI taxonomy): Eukaryota > Metazoa > Mollusca > Gastropoda > Architaenioglossa > Ampullariidae > Pomacea > Pomacea canaliculata. The sequence continues at coordinate 13,381,008 of NC_037597.1, forward strand.
TTTTGTTTTTGTTTAAAATGTGTGTGGCTCAGTAAGGATATACTGTGTGGTTTTGTACACATTACAGCCTCGTTCCAGTAGTTAGCAGTCGTGATCGAACCAAGTAAAGGTTTTCGGAAAACCAGAATAGTCTCTTTAGTTACTAATTCGGACGCAGCTAGTCGCTGTCTTAGTCCAGAGACTAACGGGACCTCCGTGTGCCTGAGCAATGCAACCGGACCCAGGTACCTGCAACAGCTGCTGCAGCTGTCTAACCATTACTCTTCCTTGAGCAGTCTTATTGTCTCATTTCTCAGACAATGATATCAAGTCAATGTATGGTCGGTGGGGAGTACAAGCGATAATGAAACAAGTGCTAGACAAACAGCCCCCCTCTCTCCCCACCACCTCCCTGAGGGTATCACTTGCACACTGTGTAAAGATGGCGCAACACGAGAGTCCCGCACTCTTCGGACAGAAAGTTCAAGGTCCTGTCTCCTGACACAGGTCATGGATTAGGAGGTCAAAGGTTGGCGATACGTAGCTTGAGGGACAGGCTAGTGCATGGGGTGACTCGACCGCAGTTATTGCCTATTGTTGAACAAGAAAACTCTCAATGCAAGGAAAGGTCAGGCAGACTTTGTCAGTATTTCGTAACGGACCCTTGATAACTAGACTTCCTAAACGGAAACTAAAAAAAAAAAATTCTGTTGATCTGAAAGATCAACATGAATGGTTTGCGGTTTTGTTTTTGTTTGTTTTTTTGTTTTTTTTGCAGCGGTAAATATAGGCAATATAAACATGACATAAATTTCAGCTTCCAAATCCCATCCGTTATTTATCCGCTAGCAAAGTACGCGATTCGCACCTGCGATCACGGACCTTCATATGAAGGTCCGTGCCTGCGATCAAGGAGCGCCGCTAACTGTGTACTACGTCACGCTAGAAGTGTATTACGTCACGTTGGTACACCATTCACAACATTGCCAGCTGTCAACACTAATCACAGCGACAGTTCTTGTTATTCGGACTTTGACAGTCTGTATTTCTCATGCTGAAGTAGCAGTTTCTCAGAACCACGAGAAATGCTATCAGGGTCTGAATAATCCGCTCTTTCTTTCTCTCTGATTTGTGTTGACTGTAGACAAGGTGTGTCCACGTGACATACTACGCTGTAACTGCGCTCGTTGACTGAGGTGCGATAATCGGAATGGATAATTAACGGACGGGATTTGGAGGCTGCATTTTATATCGCCTGTGTCTACCGATCTCTGAAAACCGGAACCGTTCAGGTTGGTCCTTAAGAATTAAAAATAAATTATTATTTCCAGGTTCTCGCAATTTCATTGTGAACTATTGTGGCAGTGAACTGAGCTACCTCCCATGTTTACGTAACCCTTCAGGCTTATTTACTATCGTCTATGGACTGACCACGTAGCTTGACTGACCCCACTGGGTCAGGTCTGGGTCAGGACTGGGTCATCGCCAGAGGGACCAAGGGAAGGGGGTACCTGGGAGTTGCGTGTCTGAATGGTGACGTGTAACAGCAACGTTAGTTCATTCGCAGCTACAACTTACTTCACGACCCGATACCTATCCGTGTGTAAGCATCGGCCATTTCGCTGTCCGGAAAACGTCGTGTCGGTGGTTGATTGGTCAGATATTTTTAACAAGGGTGGAGGAAAAGCTATTGGGTATGTGTAGTTGACCCTTCCCCTCCCTCCTCTTGCTGAAAATAATCTCCACGCACATGCAACCAGCAAAGAGCTTTCGTCTGCTACGTAGTGGTGGTTGTGACCTTTGCCACCATTCATACAGTCGTAATATAGTCCCGCTGGCGGTGGATGTCTAACCGCGCAAACAACATGCGATAGCCTCCTCCTTCTCATCATCATGATGCCCTCCCATCTCTCTCCTCCCCTCAATAACTAACGAGGGTGGAAGCCTAACCCCATGACTTTAAAAGCGTAACCCCTTGACGTAAAGGTCGGAAGGTGGCGAGGGGGCTGATATACCCCTCCCTCACCTCCGGGCTCCTTTGTGTTGTGGGTGTGGGGGAGGGAGGAAGGTGACCTTCGCCACAACCATCTACTGTCAAGACCTATATTATAACTAAAATCAACCGAAGAAAGGATGTTGTGTGTGGTACTGATATTAAAACTCTTTTCCTCCGAATTGTTCGTGGTAGTGTGAAGGCGTCGCAATCTCCGGTGTGAATCATTGTAATTTTTTTAAAAGACCTATACAGCTCGTGGTTTGGAAGAAAAACTTAATAAATAAAATAGTTTAGGCATTTCTGAACACAATTATCTCCCTCACATGACGAAGGAAGTACGTTTGAGCGGAAGTCGCGCCGATATTGTACAGTGTACACTGTCCCTTCCCATTGGATACAGGGCGAGCAAGAATATATTTCAATCCGCAACGATCGCGAACATCTTGCATCTGAAACGTCGAAGAACGACAGAAAGAACATCCCAGAAGATATTCTGCTTCAGATGAAGGATAATTTCGGGCCAGGCCATGACTGAAATGTGTGTTAAAAATATAAAAAAAAATTCAAAACTCCACTTCTTATACACAATTCTGGTTGGTTTATCATAAAGTAAGGTCTCGAAGAAAGATTCAGGTAAGACTGTTCCACTTCTACACCTTTTGATCGGTCATTATCATTTTGAATTGTTCTTCTATCTTGTTTAGTTATTTTTAAATGATTTTGTGAAAACGGGGTAAATTCATGTTCACCGCCTGTGGGCAACTGCAGGTAAATCTCGCCGAAGACATTGCTACTTGCGGATTGATTTGATTGACATGGTGGGTGTTGGCCGATAGCTGGCGAGTGGGAGGAGCTTAAATCTCACTGTCCACTGTTCGGTGGAGGGCGGCCTCAAGATGTTGCGGAGCGGAGGTAGTATTGGTGCTACCCTCACCTGTGTCGGCAGGACAGCGATGTGGCCAATCACAGGTCGCAGTGACATTTGTAGACCCGCCTATTTTCTCCCTCTCTCAGTCACGCATGCGTAAACACACCTATATAAGTCACCGGAACAAGTTAATCCAGTAAATATTAAAGCTTCATCTCCTTACAAATATTTCTTCCATGCAAACCAGAAATTATTATCTCAATTTACTTTTTTTTTTTTTTTTTGCCCCATCACGACCTTTCCGTACATACATATCTGACTTAGTTTTTACTACTTCGTCACTTTGGTGCTGCTATCAACACACACACACACATTGTATATTATTATTGTACTCATTATTTTTACCATTCCCGTCCTTAGAGTTGGTTGTTTTGGATACCACAAACTGCGAGCTTCATTCAGGCTTGTTTGTAACATAATAATTATCATCACGAATATTTGCTGTTTGATCATGGATATGCCTCCTCCTAAAAGTGATTTCGCACTCTGAGGTTCAAAAGGGTAGGGGGCGAAACCGAAGGACACTGACGGCCACCCTGCGAACAGGTGCCCCATACAGGGGAACCCCGGGACTGGGCTCGAACCCACGGCCTTTCAGTCGCGAACACCGCCCCGAATACACTTCCCTGCCTGACGGTAACGTGGTTCGTTTCCTGTGATAGTTCTCATTATCTAACGGACTTTAATTTCCATAATTTATCCTAATTTCTGCCGAGGCGTCTTGAGCCTTGTAACACTGACTCATTTTATGAAATCTCTCTAATCCCCTTTACGAATAATGTTTCATGCTCATTTCTCCGTTTGACTATTGCAGACGTGGTTGACATCATTTTAATTCAAATTGTTCTGGAAGATTCAGGAGTTTGGTACACAAACTGAAAATTACAACATTTAAAAAGAAAAATACTTAATTCTAAATTCACTTACACAAGCTCTTTTGGGAGCAATGAGTGCAATTTCTGCATGAAAGTCACTACAGACTGTGGGATTTTTGTTGTTGTGAAAGTACATTTTTGAAATACATTATTTTTATTTTCACCTCTCCCCACTTAAATTTTGTGCCACTTTTGGCCCAGTCTGTTGGTCTGCAAAGGCACAGGTAAGTTTCGGAACATTGCCGTAAGAAGAAATAGTCATCATGATGTTTCCAGTCACAACTCTTTGCCAAACGGCAGAGTTCACAAGTTCACCTCTGAGAAATCGTCTTTCCGTTCCACACATCGCCCATCGGCACGAAGTTCGAATCTCGCTCTCACCAGCTTCGATCTTTGCATAGCTCACCTACCTAATTACCTCGTAAAGACACCAGCTCCGATTAGTCGGGTGGTAATTATCAGCGGAAACACACCACTTGGGCTGCCCGGGGAGATTTACACAACGTGTGTAACGAGTGGCGGCCGCCATGCTAAGACGGACCGTTGAGACCATAATCTTGATACACATTGCAAGTCACAACGGAAGGTGGACGGAGCGCCACCTAGCTACAGCGCGACATCCATACATGGTCCTGTCAAACCCGCCATAGTTGCTGATGCTCACCCCTTCAATTTTACCGTTAGGAACCAGCTGACCAACCAAGCATCCCGGAAGACTTTGCTGCAGTCGACGAAGCCCGAGCTCTTTCAAAAGGGAGATTTCCCCCCGGTGTTGGGGGGAGGAAAGGGTAGGGGTGGGGTAGTAAGGGGTCTCTCGGTGTTGAGTAAGGGCGAGAGAGCCTACCGCAGCCGAGCGTGAGCTGACGGGCCTATTTGTACCCAGTGGTCACTTCCATCCCCGCCATTAATGACCGACAGAGGTCTCGTGCTAGCATCTCGTGCTTACTATTTATTTTCCTTCTTCTCTTATCTTGGAGGGGGGTTGGCGAGGTATCATCGACAGACCACTCTGCTGGTCACCTTCATGTGATCTTCAAGCTTTTTTTTTTTTTTCAGAAACCAGAGCGGTTCTTAGAAAAGTGATCTCGAGCTCGCTGGAGGGCTTAAAACGTTTTCCGAGGCAATCTGTTAAATCACTCTTGACCATTGTAACAGAGAACTGAAATGAATCTGGTTTACCCGGATTCAAAGTTTTTATGGTTAAGGATTTGGACTTCCTGTTGTAACGAAAAGTGTGTGCTGAAACTGTCCCCATGTGTTGGATTAAGCTGTTCGAGATCTTTTATGATCACGGAATAAGACTTGACCACTTAGACCTTCCTCGACATTCTTGACGTTTCGCTTCAGTGGGAGTTGCATTCACAGGACTTTACTACAGGTTTTGAACTTCGAACTCTGTAAGTAAAGCAGTTCTGCCTAAATCATTTTTTTTTTTTTTTTTGCAATCACATTTTAATTCAATAGACAAGTGTTGCAGCATGAAGCAACGAATAAGAGCTATTACTGTTCTGGACCTATGAGTATTTAGTCTCATGTTTACTTAAAAAATACTTTTGTTTTTCGATACAACGACGACGATCAGTTATATAAAGTCTTTGCTTACACTTCTAAAATGTTGAATTTCGAAAATTGCTGCTATCCCCTTGTATACCCCTAGTTATTTGGTCCCGTGCTGCCGGTATGCATGGTGACTGATAAAATTAGTCAAAGACTTTGCATATATCAAAAAGAATGTTCTCCTCCGTCTTTGTCAAACCTTACCCACTTTAGAGCTATCTACCCACGATTTAAGCGCGTTTAGTGTCTTCCTGTCACTCTCGGGAAACAATGGTGGAAGTAAAATATTCTTATATGAAAAAGAAAGTATCATTCCCGTACATATGAATTTTTAGACTCCCCATTGCCCCCGGCTCTCATGGAATCGCAGTGAGATTTGGCAGTCACGTTTGCAAGAAAGACATAATAAATTTATGACATATTTATTTGTATTGCTTATCCTGCCTTGCTTTGCGAGGTGTAAAATAATATTTAATATCTTAAAAGGAATGTGCTTTGTCTATCTGCATTTCTGCATGTGCCGGTGTAGCAAGACAGGACTTCTTACCTAGACTCGAACACCCAGCGAGGTAGGCGTCTTGTTGTAAGGACAGAACCGAACTCTCAGTGAGAACCAATGGTCTGTGCATACTACAAAATTAAATTTAACAGTTGAGAAACACAGGAAACCTTTTGATCATAGTTGAGAAACACAGGAAACTTTTATGATCAAATTATTACATCTTTCAAAGAGATGTGGATAGTGTACTATTTTCGTTTGATATCACTGCGCGAGTGGGTGTTTGATCGTCTGCTAAAGAGTAACTACTAAACAAATTTAAATAAAAATAACACGATAAAGCTAAACACATACAATTTACGCATTATTCTTGGTTTTGATAAAAAAAAAAAAAAAGAAAATGACTGCTAATCCATGCAGCAACACTAGAAGACCCAGCGTCTGCATTCCTCGCTGGGAGTTTGCTACACCTGAAGTTTTCGTTGTGTGTAGCTTTGACCTTTAAGGTATGCCAATGACCCCACCGATGTCATCAAAAGCCACATCAACCAGGCCAGGCATGCTTTCAGCCTACGCCCCATCTGGAACTCCCGAGCATCATCCTTCCGCAGTAAGACCCACATCTTCAGCACCAATGTAAAAATACTCTTACTGTATGGTTCTGAAATCTGGAGACTGACAAATACCATCAACAACAAGTTCTAGACCTTTACCAACCAATATCTACGCCATATTCTGGGAAAAAGATGGCCTGAAAAGATTTCCAACAGCAGCCTGTGGAAAAGAACCAACCAGAATGCCACTAGCGAAGATATCAAAAAGTACAAACGGGGGTGGATAGGACACACCCTGGGCAAACCAGCTGACATCATAGCCAAGCAGGCTCTTGACTGGAATCCCCAGGGGAAGAAGAGAGTTGGGAGACCAAAGCAGACTTGCAAAAAAAAAAAAAAAAAAAAAAAAAAAAAAATCAGTAGAGAGCGAGGCAACGGACGTGGGAACCACATGGGCCCAACTTATTGGAGGAGGGGTTGGGGTTGCCCAAAACCGGGTCCACTGGCGAGGTGTTTTTGCAGCCCTATGCTCCTCAAAAGACCAACAAGGAATAAAGTGAATATGCCACCATCACCTGGCCGGCTGGCATCAGTATCCAAGATGTGTGGAAATCAAATGAAAACAGAAATATCGCGATATGGCTATTGTAGTAATAGGTTGGTGACTCGGGACACTGTGAATGACTAGATGTTACATTATGAGATTGAGACATAATACAAAATACGGAAAGGTTACATTTTCACAATAAGAGCATTCACATTAGTGTCTGAGAAAATAATTGTGTAAGTTAAAATTTGTGTATACAAAATAGTACACAAACATCTGAAGTTTTTCCATCCACACCCCTCGTGGGCTTTCATGGTCATCATCCTCTCTTGGTCCACTTTCTTTGTCAAGATGGACAAATCACACATTTGAAATTCAAATGTATCTTGACCTCTCTCACAGCAGCCCTCCAACGTTCTTACAGTTCTTTAAGTCCTCTTTTATTTCCATCTCTGATTTTAAGTTTTTTCTTTTGTTTTATTTATTTTTTTCTTCTTACATTCGCTGTCGTGTACCATTTTTCTGCCGTAGAATAAACCAGGGCTGCTGTTATTTCGAGCTATTATTATTTCCGTCAGAAGCTCAGCGAAGTGTGGAAAGTGAAACAGCTCAGAAGGACTTAGCAGCTGAGGAACTGGTCTGCACGATGCTTGCTAAGGAAGTATTTTTTTTTATGTAAACACTTCTAATGCAAGTATCGATGACAAAGTCAGATGGATCCCCATTAACTGTCGTCCATGGAGTCGTGTAATGAGTTTTAGTTATGTACATCCTCTCAGATCTCAAGTAAGTCGGAAAAGGCTCGAACGCTGCGAAGGGTTTAAACAAGTGAAACACTTGGACAGAAGAGCTTTATTCCAACCTTAATCGTGTGATTTTTGCACGACGAAGATCTGTAAACAAGCGAACCGGGGTCGTGCTGCAGGGTTAAAACCTGAAACCTAGTTGAGGGGAGAAAGGGGAACTCAATGCAATGAAACTTCCTCGCCTGCCAAGCCCCTCGGTGCTGGTAAGAAGATTATGGGTGGAAGTGTTCCCGAAACTGTATCGCCTGGCCAATCGAATCTTATTTAAACTAAATGACGGACTATCCACAGTTTTCACCTTTGAAGGCTTGTGGGACAGGGTCAAGGATAAAATTCGCCGGTTTGGGGGTCGTTATACTTGTGTGGCTGAGTCTGAATTAAGTCCCTTTGTGTTGTTTCTGTTGACTTTCTTTTCCTTTTTGTTCTCTTTCAGTTTTGCTCTTAAGCAACATTTTTTATAGATTAACAATAAAGGACAGCACATTTCTCTACGTAACAGCAAGTTCAAAGTAGAAAAGAAATCCAAAAATAAAGAAAGCTGGTGCTGAAAAGAGACATTTCTTTTGTGTGTGTTTGAAGGGAGATAGTGGGCAGAGGTGTCGAATTTACTTAATAGAATCCAAAGCAACACTGCAGCTGTTTTTTTCCATATTTTAAACTGTTGATATTCATTTTTTTTCTCTCCTATTTATTGATTTTTTTTTTTTTTACTTTGCAGACTTTACTAAGATGACAGAGACTGCCCTGGACCTGAGCATCACACCTTCTGCAGATCGTCATCCTCTGCCCGCCGGCACAGACTCTGGTCGTGTCTCTGTGGACTCCGCCGCCTCCGACAGTCTTCACGGCCACCACCTGGCCGTTAGCAAGAACAAGGCCGAGAGGGTCTCCCCACCTCACATGTCACCTCCGGTCTTCAGTTCTGGTTCCTTGCCTTTCCCGGGTGGTGACTCACTTCCCCTCGACGTGGACCTAAACGGCAAGGAAGCGAGCGACAGTCGGCCGGATCTGATGAAAGGTTTATCGGACCGCGTCGCCCCCATCCGACCGTTCAATATGTATGCTATGGAGTCCTTCTACAACCCTCTTCTCGGCGGGGGCATGGGCGGCCTGCATCCTTCCGTTAGGATGTCGCTCATATACGACTCTCCCCCTTCAAGCATGGGGGTCAGCTCGGGCCTCGGCAGTCGTGGGTTGATGCCCCTGACGTCCCATCTGCAACAGCAGCAGCAGCGGAAGAGACGTCATGAACACAGAGACAAAGATCGTGAGACCGCCTCCTCATCCTCTTCTATGCCGTTATCATCATCATCATCCCCGTCCGAGACGAGTGCCTGCACTTTGGCCACCTCCAGCAATGACAACGAGAACGAGGCGGACCCCAAAAAGATCCCCAAGATCGTGCCAGACGAGAAGAAGGATGATGCTTACTGGGAACGCCGGCGCAAGAACAACGAAGCCGCCAAAAGGTCACGTGATGCTCGCAGACAGAAGGAGGAGGAGATCGCACTGCGGGCCGCGACTCTCGAGCAGGAGAACTTCAAGCTGCGGGCACAGGTGGCCGTCTTGAAGTCAGAACTGGCGCGACTCCATTACATGCTGTACAACAAATTGTGAGGATTGCAAGGCAGCCTGTCCTGTAAATATCTACACACAGACAGAGAACAACCTTCACTGTATTGGTAACAGGTGCTAACCGTTGTGCCATCAGACATCCCTTCAGTATTTTCTCATCTGTTGGGTCTTTGGGGGACGATCGGCTCTGAGCTTGTTATTGCTTGCACCAGCCGAGCTATGGTTCGTATTGTTCTTTCGTTGGTTGCAGAATGATGATTTTTGACATTTATGTATATAGTTGTGTGTGTGTGTGTGTGAAGCCTAGAGGCATGCTTGTACAAAGCTTCCGGTTTAGTCACATTTTTGTTTAGGCTCGCCAAGACTAACAGCAGAGAACTCATCAAGAGGCTAAGCGTTGGACTTGCAGACAAATATATATATAAAACAGATAATAATGCAAGAACTGTGGCCTACACTTGCAGCAATTGATCAAACATAAAACTTTCTACTGGAATACAAGTAGTGTCATTATTTGAGTAAGAGGTGCTTGTATTTCTTGATTTCTAAGTTGTAGTGCCTTATTATTTGATGACTGCCATTGTCCATGAAATTGTACTGTAACATTGTAACACATCAGAGAGAATCACCAGAGCAACACACACACACACGCGATGACCATACTCGGTCTTTGAACACAAAACAACGATTGTCTGAGGCTGTCCACATCATGTCATCAAGTTGCTCAGGAACTTACTACATGAAACAGATAAGTATATTCATACAAAAATGTCCCAACACACAGTTCTTTAGGGAAGATGGTGAAAACAATCTAAGAGTTGTCTGTAACCATTCTCGCAGTTCGGCGTCTGACTAGCGTAGGGTTGTCACTCTTCGCATCTCCAGTCAGTTGGAATACGAACCACACTTGTAATCCACTTTGCTTCCCCGAGGATGACGTCACGAGGCCGACGGTTCCCCTAGCCCAGGCGCCGCTGGGTGTCGGACCGAAGGCTGGCGAGGAATGGTTTGGGGAGGTGACTCCTCCTCCTTCAAAGGGGCTCCACCTTCTGTCGATTTTTTATTAATTGTCGTCAGCATTTACATTATTTTGCTTATAATCAAATCAGACTTCTGCTTGTGGAATTCGTTATCTATGCTGTTAGATGACTGTACAAAATTGTGTGCATTGTTACTTTAAAAAATATTAGATTGCTTTTGTTTGTTTGTTTGTTTGTTTGTTTGTTTGTTTGTTTGTTTGTTTGTTTGTTTGTTTCGCGCCTTTTGTTGCACTGAACGTTTTCGCGCCTTGGTGTTGATCGCATGTCCAACATTATTATCTTCAGTTCAAAGTTTAATTCTCAGGGATGATGCCTGTGTATAAATGTGTACTTGAGAACCCTTGCATGTAACAAGTTCTCCTTTGTTATTGTTGTTTTATTTTTACACACTACTCCCAAAAGGTATCTGAACAGATAGCAAATAATCAAAAATTCACACAAGTATTGTCGTTGCACTGACAGACAAAAGAGTGTGGGTCCGCAGTTTGTTTCACACATTCAGTGCTTCTTTCTTGCACAAAGTCACTGATGATAAGACCATTAACGATAAAAAGTAGAAATTAATAATAAGTATTTTCCAAACGAGTTTATCACAGACGTCTCCCTGGGGGCTTGTTTGTTCTAGCCCCACTTTCACCCCATTTAAATATCCATTCTTGATAAACAACCAGTGAACAGTGTTCACACCAGAGAGGGTAGATATAGAAATATCCACCTTCTCTGTTCACACTACCAATAACTTTCATATGCCTCATGTACACTTTGTGCAATAAAAGGTTCAGGTTCTTTTTTTTTCCTTTAGTTTTTGTGGTTTTTATGAACTGTGCTTGCATTAAGAGAAAAAAATGTATACAGCAGGTTTTTGTCCGAAATATTTTCCTACTGTCATAGATCTCTTTTTGAAAATTGGTAATGTATGTTTATTAAAACTGTCAATATCTTCAGCTACCTCATTAGTGTACAAGTTATTTTTTAATGAAATAATTTTTACTTTGCGGGAAACATAGTTATCCTCAGTATTTTTTGCGTGTTTAATTTTTGGCTGACCATAACATAGCTCTGTAGTATACCGGTGTTTTTAGTTTTAGATGAAGGGACGACCTCAACACTTGTTGGCCGTACTTGTTCAAGTCTCGGACTAAAAGATCTTCGATTAGAGAGTTTATTTATATTATAGTTATGAAATTAGTTTTACACGCTGCATGTTACAATCTGTTATAAATCATTTTATCACGAGTATTGTTTCTTTTATCATCTGTATTACTTTTTATGGTCTTGTTCATTTTACATTTTCGCATTGAGCGCATCTTTGTGATGTGGATACTAGCGCGCTACAAAACTACATCATCATCAAAACTACAAGATTTAATTATCAATTGCAAGTTATAAAGGAGTTAACCTTTATTATGCCATTATTATATATTTTGTCTCTCTCTGGTAGTTTGTCTTTGCCTGACTCCTACAATTGCTTAAAGTGTCAAGTTTCTAAAGACTTATTTCAACGCCTGCTTCTCGAAAAGAGAATGTCAAAAGAAAAAGTCTTTTCGGTTACAGAAGGCAGGACTGTTGCTTAGATATCAGTCATTTTTGTCATCTGTGTCATTTCTTGCCTTTTTCTAGCTGTGTGCCCTGCTTCTCACTTGTATGTACGGGTTGGTGTGCTTCTGATGATGTGTGTTCTATGTGAATGAATGGACTACTTTTTTAACCCACCCATCTTTCTGTTTGCTTTAAATGTACCTCCGTCTCTGAATTGTCAAAGGTGCTATTATGAAAACTATGCAAAACAATCTTTTGTGATGTTACTATGTTGTCAGCTTGCACGCTCTTGGTAATAAAACTGCATTCATCCGTGACACCTCGTGACTTCAGTCGTTCCACTCTGTTGTTGTTAGTGTGTGTCCATGACTTGTGACTATGCATTGTCACTTTGCTAAGACTGCGATCACAAGCGCTTAAAATTGGTTATTTCAGAAGTTTCTTGAGCTGCTAAACACCAAATAGAGAAGACAACCAACTAAAACAGTCAAACAAGCTTTACGATGATAGTACATGTTACACAGATTCTCAATGAGCTCGGGGTTACTTCAGTGCACTCGAAAATGGCGCCCGACTGAACCAGAACCCTTTAACTCATTCGGCAACCCAACCTCACCGTGTGCTCTGACTCAATTTATCACCACCTGTTGTATCGAGAGAATGCAGGCTTTTCGCAAGCTTCCTTCGCTTGTAAAGGAACACCTCTGGGCCCTCCCCCCACAGCCGTGGGGCCTGGGGTAAAGTTGAAGGACGGGACAGGGTCATAATGATGGCGTCGACTTTGCCAGCACCGAGGACCAATCCCCCAGACAGGTGTGCATCCCATTCCTGCTCTTCTCCCTCCTAATATGGTTTACGACTTTACGTCTTCACATAACGGGTGTTAGTGAGTTCAGGTGCGCGAAGAGAGGTTGAGTGAACACGGAAAATACTACAGTGTATTGTAAAATGAAAACAGAACAACAAGAACAAGGAAGCAATCAGTGTAAAACTTCATCCACATTTATTCCAGTTAAACTGTGTCTTTGGAAAATGCAGTGTGTTGTGGTAGTTACTAAGGCACCACGGAACGATGGAGCTATTCCTCCATTTCATCTGCAATAAAAGCCTTGCTACACATTACTTAGACCTGGAAAGAACTAACACATGAGTGATGAGGTATTTATATCAAAGTGCAATATGTCCTTTTGTAAACAGACATTGAAATTTATCGTAAATAATCAAGGTTCAGCGGTGTACAAATACAAAAAGGCGCTTGAGCACCAAGCATCCCACTCGGTAAAAAAAAGAAGAAAAAACAAAACAAAACAAAAAAACAAAACCCACCCAAAGTATTTCATTTATATTATACTCAGAAGTTATCCAATCCATTTTATATAGGTAATTCCAATCAGTAGCTACAGAATTCATTCTAGATATACATTTCAATGGTTTACTTATAGAATGAGTTTTGTAACTACACAATTGACATATATACGGAACGAGGCTAGCTTATTTGCATATGGGGCTAGGTCAAAGATCAACCAATCAGTGCCCTCGAAACATGGTCTTGCGTTCTTCTGTGTATTTACAGGCTAGAGAGTTATGCGAAGAGTCAGCCGTTATAATGGTATGAAAATATTTTGATCCGAACAATCGCATGCATTTCAAAGCATATCACCTTCATTTAACTAAACCGACAGAGAAACTTTTATAAATTACAAACAGTAAACGAAAACGAGTAAGAGAGGGAAAAAGAGCAGCAATAATAACAACAAAATATAGTTTGCAACTGAAATTCATTTAATTTATTTGCACTGTTTCAAACACCTTCCCACTTCATCTCGTGATTTACGTAACATAACAAGACATTCCACGTTTCTTATTGGCAGGTGAAGTACAGGTAAGCAAGCAAAATCAGTACCTGGAGGCAGTCATACAGATTGATATACAACAAAGCAAAATCACCAAGGGGAATAAACTGAAAATATTGAATATTATCCTCCCTTATGAGTAAATAAAGATATAGAGAGATAAAGACTGATAGACGAAAGCAATAAGTTTTAAAATTCAGTTGTCTTTGTGTTTGTGTCATTTCCTCTTTTTCTCCCTTATTTTTTCATCTATTTTATGGAGAATACATTAAATCGTCGGTCCTAACCCTGACAGTATGTTCATTTCATCTTTCTAAACGCCAACAGCAAGTACTCGGCTGAGAAAGATGTCTGAGTGCTAGGGTCATTGCCTGTTATCTCCACCCTGCCTCAGGGTCAGGGTAGCAATTAGGGAAAACTGACCGCTTGTAAAAGTCAGCATCGTGTACTCCTACCTTCCCTCGCACTGGCGAAACCCACAAGAGGTTCCGCCTTTAAGGTGGAAGCACAATACTATGAAACAAGCCAATATGACAATCTGATAACCAGATACATCCGCACTGCCATATAGGTCGAGTGTTCTGACTTGAGCTTACGGCTGCGCTCCATCAGACCTCTCCTACGACAGGTACACAGAAATTGCCTCGACTTCAGTTTTGTGATGAACTGAACACCATGCTGACTGCTTATGTACTGTACAACACAGTCTCTTTCTGTGACAATGACAATGACAATAACAATGACAATGACCAACTTTATTTGTCTCAGTGGGCCTTTTGAACATGTGAAGGTGCGCTACCACAAGCAAAAATCAGCGAAATAATAAAAGCAGTCCCAATATCACACGCATCACTCATTTCGAGATGTAACAAAGCATCGTGTTGTTTGCTTGGACATTGGAGACAAAGGAAGATGAGGAAGACAAACAGGAGATGAACAAAGGAGCTCGGTTTACATCGTTAATAGATGACGTACCTCGTCGATGATGCAATCTTCTGTCGTCGAGGGCGGTGGAGGGCGACCTCACTCGTGCACGGACAGGTGGAAATGGCAGGTAACGAGGTGTGCTGACGTAATTCTGAGGTGTTCACAGTGGGTCAGCGATTGTCCTCGGCAGTGTAATCAGCGATGAGTGATTGGAGTCCTGAGGATGCTTGTGTCCGCGATTGAGTAATGCGTTGCTGGAGGCACCTGATCCCTTTGTCTTCTTTTTAAGCCGCTTTCAGCACAGGGGGCGGATATGTGGTGTTTGTAGTGGTCGTTCCTGCAGGGTGCATGCAAACAGACATGGAGGGAGGTGTTCTTTAATCTGTCTTATCACGTTAATCATAGCGTTAAGGGAGGATTATTAAAGATGATCAAGGATATTTACAGTTTATTAAAATGTCCATTCTATATAATAATATTCGTCAAGCTACTTTTGTTGTTGTTGTTGTCATTATTATTATTATCATCATCATCATCATCATCATCATCATCGTTTGCAGTGTTCGGTAGACGATTTACTTTTCTAAGCTTAATTATTGCACTTGCACTCACCTGCTCCTCTTTTTCTTCCTTTTGTTACCTCCTCGAAGTGACTAATGGGGTACTGTACTTAAATATTTATTTGCATGTCCTGCAAAGCAGACCCCACCGTTTAAGATTGCCCCCTCCACCCACCCACCACCCATTCAAACAATGAATTGTTTTGAATAGCATTCAGCCGTGAAGACCGAGTGGACAGCGGCAGTGCCTGCAGTTCATTCTGAAACCAATCAAGCCTGCGAAGGGTCAAGAGGTTACGGTGGCCACTGCACGTTTTAATTGTCCGCCACCCGGCAAGTCTCCCTGGAAAATGTTCTTCCATTACCAGGCAGATCGTGTCGGGTCCACTCGCACGCGCCCTGTGACACGGACGGGTGAAATATGATTATGAAACGACGTCATCGAGCCCCAGTGCCCCTCGTCCACTTGGCTGGACGCTCGGCTAATTGCGTTCGTCCACGACCGAGACCGTCCAGACGTGTTGTGGTCACTGCAGCTGCTGGTATTGTTCTCTGTCGAAAATAGAGCCGGTCAGCTGCACAGCCATCTTGCCGGCAAAGTTTATTTTATTACGAGATTGGCCTCCAATCTTTGATTCACTCTCTATCTCTAATAATATCCATGACAAAAACTTCATGCCAGCCTGTATTTTCTTCTTTTTGTAAGTTCTTGTGGACTACATGAAAGGGCAGTTATTATTATTCGAACACGCAGAGATTTAAATGCATGAATGTTAGAAAAAAGCATGATGTACTACATTCATTGTGTGTGAAAGAAACGAACTTCTCGAAAAGACAGGCACCAGATAACTTTACTATTAGGGGTTTTATTCCTATCAATTTTTGCAATTTTGAGACCTTTCATGTAGATACCTTGATACAAAAGAGAGAGAGAGAGAGAGAGAGAGAGAGAGAGAGAGAGAGAGAGAGAGAGAGAGAGAGAGAGAGAGAAAGAAGTAGAAAGACAACAGCATGCAAAAATTAGTAAATGTATTTACTTTTAAAAAAAAAAAAACAATAAATGTAAACAAATACAAATAACATAAGTAACAAATGAAACATTGTCATGACAACGGTCAATACTAAACACAGTTGTCATCGGTTAATTAACTCAGATCGTATCTTCTGCCGGTCTGAAGTAATATTTAAATATATATATTTAACCCTACGCTGGCAGAACGTTTCATCTTACATAAAACCAACAAAGTTTTAAAAATATTTGTTCAGGCAGCTACACTGATCACAAAACAGAATAAAAATACCATTTGCATCTTTGGATCCTAGATTGTCACGTGACTTAAGCAGCTTCAGTCAAATGATGGATGGACAGCGGGAGGTGTTTTCACATGACCGTCAGTCCATAAAAAACCTCCCTACACACGCGCCATCTCCGCGACTGGAGAGTTCCTTTGTTAGCACGCGCCGAGTGATGCACATAATTCAAACAGTGAAAAAGGTACTTGATGCCCTCGTTCCGGCCGGGTATCTTTTGTACCCAGGGTGAAAATAGTGTATATGGTCTGGTAAGTGGTCCTGTCTCCTGGTGGTAATGTATCATGCTGTTAACAACGACTTTATCTTCATCGTTGTCCACAAGCCGCCTGCTGTTCGAAACCCTAGTGACAAGCTGTGCTTGGTCAACACGAGGACAAGAAGCTTCCCGACATCAGTCTCCTACTTGTTATTCTGTGTCCATGATTCGGTGTTCTGTCAGGGTTTCTGAAACCACCACTATTGCAAAAGGAACGGGAAGGGGTGGGAATAGAATCTGCACGAGGTCCGCAGTCTTTGCAAATATTTGATCAGTGGATTACATAATATTCTGTAGACACGCGTTTGTTGGTTTGTTTTATATGTTTGAATTCTCATTGATAAATAAGACGACTTTGACTGTGTCAACATAAATGAAGGACATAAACTGACCAAAAAAGGACTAGATGGCACCGTTAACGACATAAGGAGCCTTACAACAAGTCACATGAGTATCGGTTTTCATCGCTTTTATAAAATATCGGAAACATTATAAGAGAAAGACACAGATACCTGCAATAGTCAGACATAGGGATAGAAGAAGGGGAATGACAGACAGACAGTAAAAACGAAAAAAAAAAAAAATACCAAACCAAAAAGGACAAGTAATTCCACACCCTTTCATCTCTTATCTTTTGATACCCCCCCCCCCAACCGCCACCACACAACCTCATCTAATGACCGACGTACACGAGCCGGTAGTCCATCTGACGCCGCTTACTTTCTTTGTCATTTTCTTCTTTTTTCTTCCCGGTCAGTGGACGCTAAATGGACGTTGCCGGTGGACAGTCATCTGCTGTCGGTCCTTTTTTTTTTTTTTTCATTCGTTGGGGGTGACTGCACAGAACACTCCCTTTTCCTCTTCTTTATTACCTCCGCTGGGGTGTCTCCATCTCCGACACGTGTCCCTGCGGGCAGGTGGTACATAGGAGGCTGGGCGGAGGTGGTGGTAGTGGTGGGGATGCTCAGGCGAAGAAAGGTAAAAAAAAAAACTACAGGGAATATGATTTTGTCCACGCGCGCGATGACCTCGGCCGGACGTCCCAGGTCAGGCCAGTGGAGGGATTAGAACAGAAACACCGAGCGCATCCACCCGTACCCACGTGATAGACACCCGCAGTATTTTTTTTAAGTAGGAGGCGTGGCGGTGGGAAGAAGGCTTACCACGACCCCGAGAGGAGGGTGAACACAGGGAGGGAGAACACTGATAAGACAGACGACCTCCAGTGAGACGCAAGTACCACGGGTACCGTATGGGCGGTAGATTAGCATGACCGCAGGAGAGGTGCGAGCGGATGAGGTCGGAGGGATTGGGGAGTAGAAGGGGAAAGGGGGAAGCGAAGGCTTGTGTCACGTACAGATGGCGAGTGAAACCCGATAGGGACAGGAAGCCAGAAGTCGCCCAACCAAGACTGAACCCGCTCCACAGGGAAAATCGTAAAGCAGTCAGGCTTAAAATAAACAACAAACAATAGTCAGTTGTTCTGACGTGCCTGTGTCGGAGAATGTTTTGAACCGTTTGAGTAGATTTCGATATTTCTTAGGAATGTGTATAAACACGCTTGAAAAGCAGTTTCTTTTGCCTTCAGTAGTAAAGCATTGTTGATTATCGATATTTATTTTAAAATTGAAATAATAAATCATTAATTATAATTATTTTCTTCCAGCTGGGGGAAGGACAAAATGTACCGCACCCAATAATAGCCTGAAGTATTCTCTTCATATACCACTATGATCTAATAACGTTTATGCAAGTTTTATTATGGAAGACTCACAATCAAGTACACTTACTAATACATGAAATAACAAATATTACCTTTCAACTATAAATATTTAACAATACGGCAATATTATTATATATATCGAGAGAGAATTTTCTTTTTTGTTTCATGTGTACTTGAGAAGAAAGAAAATACAAGTGATATGAAAAAACCCACCCTAGAGCAGTAAAAAACCATATGAGAGGCTTCCTGTACAGTGTTTTGTTGAGTGAACCGGTTGAGGGCACACCCGTAATCAGAACCGCAAATGATGAGATCTTTCCACTGACTGAGTCTGCAGTTTGACCCAACCTGACCATCCCGTGACCGCGTGGGTCAACACTGGGCAGAGGGTTCAATCGCGGGGTCAGGGTAGGGGGCTGAGGTGCCATACGGGCTGCAGAGGGGAGGGCGGGGGACGGACGGGTGGTGGGTAAAGTGCCTCAAGCGGAGGTTGTGGGGCGATGGGGGTACACATCACTAAGGACTGGGCTCCTCTACAACTATTTCTCTGCTAAATATTTCTCTCCACCTAACTATTTCACTCCTTTCATTCACCTTTCCTTTTACATTCCTTCCATCATACGCACAGGGACAGAGATTATATATATATACACAGATAGAGAAGGAAAAGAATTATCTTGGAGACATGTTTTAGCATCGTTTTAGGTCAATAACGAGACAGATTCGAATGTGCGGCATTTTCATGCGCTCACGTGACTGGGCAGGTGCATGAGCGTGATGCCTCTTGCAGAAGACCGAGAGATGAGTTATTTATTTATTCTGTGCATTTGTATGAAAGGACGGAAGACAGAAAGGAGAATGTCTAGACCTTTAGTAATTAAAAGCAAATTGTTGTGGAGTGCGAGTTATTATTATTTTTTTTAATCATTTATTCTTCGTCCACTGACTTCAACCGTCGTGAAAACTCGGCCCCACAATTGCAGTTTTGTTTCGCCATTTTTCATTCGCGTGAGTACGGAAGTAGTTTTAACAGACGATAAAATCTAGGTTTAAGTCGCTTCTCGGTGCTGTAAGGCGAGATAAGACAAACTTTCACATTGTTAGTCTGGATTATGGGATGAGCAGGACAAGGAACGAGGAATATAATCATGCATGAAACTGGCCCTCGGATACAATACCACAATATCTTACACACCACAAGACCTTGCTGCATCAGGTTGGCTGCTAAAAGGAAAATAGTTGACAGGTGTTTATGACTGGTTGTGTACATGGACACACACACTGAGGATGACCTCGATGAGTCACTGAGCGAGACTAGAATTCCACGCAGATAATCTTACCTTGCATCCTTCTCTTTATACCTTTGTTCGGTTTGTGAATTGTGCTTGTCACTACCTACTAAGCCACATCTCTGATACATTGGTCGCCTGTCTAGATACGAAGACAAGACGAAGACTGCCATCCACAAAAAATAATCATTTGTTAACACCTTCTAAGACCCTACCTCTCTCTTTCTCTCACACGTTCCCGCATACCTCTTCCTGTCACGATTTGTCTCCCTAGGGCTACCCCCAGATTAAACATGAAATTGCGTCGGAAGTTGCCAACATGATAGCAGAACAGATTCCAATATTTTGTTACAAAAGTGCGTTGTGAATGTCACTGAGTCGACAAGTCACAGGAAGATGAGAACTGCAAAGCTCAAAGCTGGTATTTCGGAACCGAAACAGCTTTTCGCTCGGAGTTTGGGAACTATGAGTAGCATATCTTTAATTATCTATACCAGGGAGAGATAATGTATGTAGCCAAGTGGATGGTGCGATCAATCTAGCAGAAGGAAGCCTTTGAAAACTATTCAGCAGCTTTCAAGCGGACTTGTCACGGGGAAAATAAGTCTGGGCTCTCTGCCTTTCACATACCGTGCCCCAAACACGCTAGAATGACCAGATATTATTCACGGACTTTTGGCTATGGAAGCTATTACCTCTACTTTTGTTAACCTTTTAAAATGACCTGTACCCACTTATTTGTAAATAAATTTGCACTCTGGTACCAAACAGAAGAAAGCTCTTTGGGCAATGAACCCATGACTCACGTGACCATCACACACGACTATAAGTTACACGTCACGCATGGATGTCTCCTATTTATCGAGACTTGGAAAGGGGTGGGGTGGGGTGGATTGCCCCTCCGATTAACACCTCTAAGTTTACGACTTCGTCCTCGCCGTCTCTTCTTTCGGAAACGGAGTCTGGCGACATCCACCTTCAACGTGATCTATTTTCTGCTTTGTTTTGTCCTTCCTACTTGTTATCCGAGCTCCTCTGTCTCGAGAAGACGGCCTGAACCCAAAAGCCTCTAAAGTTTGCTCATTACGGGTGGAGATGTGCACACGTCCCTTGAGGAACGCCGACCTGGCATGTCCTGAGTTCCGCGTCAAGACTCGATCCTGACTTGACCTTTGTGCCCCTGCGTGAGGAAGTCTTCGGTGGGACCACGAAGTTGTATTACTGGACTGCTGGAAGAAGATTTTTTCAGTTAAATACTAAAACGAGGCGTGAGACTACAAAGCTTCCGGTTTAGTCACATTTCAGATTAACCACTAAAACGAGGCATGTTTGTACAAAGCTTCCGGTTTAGTCACATTCTTTGTTTAGGCTCGCCGAGACTAACAGCGGAGAACTTCGCAAGGCTAAGCGTTGGTCTTGGCAAACAGACAGCAGTCCACCTTTACATGGTGGGGCAGATGCGACCTGCAGCAGAAAGAATTATCTTGGCAGCAATGGTCAGATGATTCAGATGTCCAGTTGGGGTGTAGAACTGACAAGACGCTTGTAATGGCTAGTGTTGGCACTTTGATTATGGCTGCTTCTTCTTTATTTGCTGATGAGTCAGCGTTGAGAGAGGTTTGTTTTACTTTTTTTTATTCCAGCTTCAAAGAAAGAATGAAAAATAGCTAATTGGAGATGTTAGTATTCCTGTTGTTATCACTATGTGACACACACACACATGAAAGGAAGAGCATAAGGAACAGAAAGATAAGGACAGGAAGAGAGAGGGAAGAGAATGGGCAAGGGAGAGAAGAGAAGGATGAAGAGTTAGAGAGTCTCACGACTACTACAGCAGTTGGCAGTGATTCAGAAGCCAATCATTATCGTCGTATTATTTCGCACAGACCTGCTCCTCGGAAGGTGGGTTGGGGGACTGAAGAGAGGGAGAAAGGCCGCGAGTTCCGACAAGAGAAAGGCAGGACCGCATTGCCTCATAAGGGCCCTTCTGTCTGTTGGCAATGGGCGCCCAGCGTCCAGTCGATCACCGGTCAGCTACTCGAGTGTCCTTGCTGCTGGGGTCAGAACGAGGCGCCAGATGGACACAATGGACGCCAGGCGCCATGCACGGTGACGGAGCTTTGAAGCGGCCAACAGCAACAACAGATCACGGTCTTTGTTCGTTGACAGCTGGGGCTTCGCACGAAACACTGCGATGGTTGCTGTATAACTAGCAAATGTTATCATCTTGTCACTTATTGACAATGAAAGCTAAAAATAAGATATATGTATATAAAACATGCATGCGTGAGTGAATGAGAGAAAAGAAAGAGATAGTGTCCTCCTTCATAATAATCTCATCATGATGATGTTTCATATAGTGGAGCAGGGTAGGGTGGGAATGAAGCGAGGCAGGTCATCTTCAACTTCAAGACTGCCGGAGACAAATGCAGTGGAAATTGTAATGAGATTAAGAGTTCTTCCCAGTCGGACACATCCCTAACCTTTGCCCCACGGCCATATTGCCTGATTGACATCCGAGGTTTCCCATAGTCCGGTTCCAGCAGCCTCATCTTTCCTGCCACCACACTAGCACTCCACCACCAGACCTATACCCCTACTATACCACCACCACTATACCCCTACTACCAAACTACTCGCATGCAGTTTCTGTATCGTCTTGTTGCTTCCTCCCCGTGAAAACTGAGGATGCTGAGATAACCAGAGGGAAGAGGGGATGACAAAAGTTGCAAACTCCTTGTGATGGTGGCCGAGGGGAATGTGTGAATATGAAATTGTGTCTGTGAAGGTGTATAGATGTTCTTGGTGTTGTGGAAATGTGAAGTCTCAGGGTTGTCTGGTAAGGTTGCCCGACTCCCACAACACTCCGCTACAATTGTATCTTTCAGATGTACAATGTTCTCAAAGATGCTCTTAAAAAGCCTTGAAAGGGTTGTGTCCAAGCAGCATAATTCTGTTTACTAATTTCCTAACTACATACCCATTCGCAAATATGATAACTATCCGTCTTATTCCTAGCGTTCATCTCATCTGTTCGGCGTCAAGTTGCCTTTGATCTTCCTCTCTTCCTTTTGCCCTCAGGTGTCAAGAATGCTGATGTTTTACTATCGCTACATTGACAACTTCCGCGAATAAGTTCGACTCAAATGAAGAACAATCAGCACAGTACAGCAAACACATAAAACTCT
The DNA here is from genome assembly GCF_003073045.1 of Pomacea canaliculata. NCBI lineage: Eukaryota > Metazoa > Mollusca > Gastropoda > Architaenioglossa > Ampullariidae > Pomacea > Pomacea canaliculata. Next base: position 13,404,013 of record NC_037597.1, read on the forward strand.
GATATGAGTTGCATTGTGGAAACTTTGTTATACATGTATAGTTTAAAACGTTGGTGAATGACAGAAAGCGATTTGATAAAATTTTATTTACAGCTACCTTGATGCAGCAGTTGTGAATAAAAGAAAGAGATTCTTTGCATTGTTTAGTCTATTACTGTTTGTCATGTGATTTTTCTCTGGAATAATGAAAAGTTAGATAAAAACTCAAGATTTTGTTTTAATGGTTTCTCTATATTTGGCTCTACCTCTCTTTTTATGTGGACTATTTTTCGTTATTACTTTTATGCCTTGTGGTCCTTTCAAAGGCTTATTTATAAAGGGGAAAGTGGACTGCTAATTTAAAAGACTTTTTAATGATTCCTAATATGAAGAATACAAAATACAGACCCTGTGTGCATCAAAGCTTTTCTATTAAAAGAAGTTTAAAGGACAAAAATACCGGGTAGCTCCCACAGGGGTATTAAGACATGCGGCCCCGGTCAGTGTGTGTCATTCAGCAGCTGCTGTGGTCATCATAGCTCACAGTCAGCTTCTCTTGTGTCTTCTGCATTCAGACAAGCACCTGCCCTTCCTGCTCTTTGTTATCTTCACTCAACTGTCCGTTTGAACTGTCCTCCTGTATTGATTCAGAATAGTAACGTCCACTCAGCGCCATCTTGAACTGGCCGGTGTGTGTTGTCTTCCCGACCCTCCGTTAGCGAAGCGGTTTGTGATGCAGCTAAATAAATTGTTAATTTCAAAAGTTAACTATCTTCATTTCGTGGAAAGGAAAAATGCAAGCTTTTCATATAAAGATTATTGCATAAGAATAAGGTGCTAAATGATATTTCGCGCATTCACACGGGATTTTTGACAACTCTGTAGTCGTATAAGAAAGACTATGATGTGCACTTCAAATAATTCGACATTGTGTCCATTGTTAAAGGAAACAAGGTCCTACCATGATCAAGTAAGAGTATGTGTGTGTGAAGACCCATGTTTACTATACATCGCTACTTGGTGTTTTCACATAAGAGTCAAATCATGAAAGTGTAAATACAGGCTCAGAAAAACACGTTTTATTATGAAAAAAAGCAAGCTGAATCCTTCCTTCCTCTATCCCCTTGTTCTCTCCTCTTAGGTCCTTGCTCCCCGTCATGTTACACCCTTGTGCTCCATACTGCACCGAGCGTGGTCAAGTTCGGGTCACATGTTATGACCTTTTGCGGCGAGGAGGTCAGCGGGAGATCATGTCTCAGCTTGCGGCTAGCAGCAGCGTGAGCTTGGAACCACACGGCAACGTTAGTGCGACCCAGGTTTCATCTTTACGGTCTTTTTTTTTTTATCCCCTCCCCACCTCTTTCCCCTACATGTGCTTTGAACCTTATCCCCCGATCGCTGCTTCCTTCCCTCGCGAAACCCCCTACCCCTCCTTCCTCCAACTGCGTTTGGTTAGGGAACAAGCTGACCGTTTGGTGACCTAGCCCCTGGCTCCCTTTTTCCACAACAAAAACTGGATGGGTGAGGGAAGGGAAAAAGGTAGAAAACTATCGCAGTCTGCGAGGTCCAGCTGATAAAACGTCTGGTTCGCTAACGAAAGTGTTTGATGCCAGCCAGTCACGGAGGCTGCATTTGATAAAGAAATGGCTTCTTGGCTAGAAAAGGGGAACGGGGGGAGCGGAGGAAGGGGGCTAGGTCATTGAATTCGTAGAGTTGAGCTTTATGAAGTTCCGTTCTAGGCGGTGGTAGATGCCACGACTCCACACAACGGCCGAGTGCACGAAGACTTGACCTTTGGCCAACCTTCTACTGTTTATCGGTTGTTGTGTACTTTAGTGACTGAAACCGCATGGACTGCAAAATAAAAATGTGAAGAGGATTTGGACGAAAACAGAAATTGTAAAGTTTACGACTTTGATGAAACAGATCAAGTGAAGCCTAATTGTTATTTCTCTTTCCATTGATACAACTGCCGGCTGACACTAAGACCAATGGTAGTTGCCACTTTCGTAACGCCATGTCCGCTATTATGAATTTACTCATTTCTGACTAATGTTTATACCACACAAAAACTAATTTTTACTTTAAGGAAAACAAGCTTGTTTGTTAATACATCATCGTCAGATACAATCGTTCCATCAGATTGGATGGTCCTTTTTTAATGTTTACGACAGCAAAACATACAAAACAATCCGTGCAGCTGTGTCTTGCAGCACACAAATGTAATATAGTTGTTTGTAAGTTACTTAAAGCTGTTTTCACATAAGAACCAACGAACACAGATTTGACAAACAAGTTTTCAGTTTATCGTTCCAAGTCCCCCTTAGATGAGATCACTAATCAAAAAGTCAAAAGAACATGAAGGCGTGCTGACATAGAAGCTCAATATAATAAAACATAATAATTCTTCATTCTTCAAAATTCCATTCTATTCCACTGAATTCTTTATATGCAAGTGATTTTTTTGTTGGGGTGGGTGAGTGGGTGCAGTGTAAGTCCTACCCGATCTTTTGCCAGTTATCTCCTGATTTCATGTCACAACCTGGCGTGACATGACAAAGAACGGCCAGTGTCTTGCAACATGGCAGCCACGCTGCAGACACCTTTGAACTGCAACTTATCATCTCCGCACCGTCTAACGGCTAGTGCTATCGTCTGCCTCGCTGAGGCTGCAACAGACCATCTGCACCCAGATGACCTGCGTAATGTCTCAACCACCACTTCCACCAGCACGAGGGCTATGGTCCCTGAGACCAGAGCATTTCAATCATCTACTTGTCCATGCAGGTTCTAGACATAATCATCAGCACCTCACATCGCCTTTATTCTTCCGTCTCCTCTCCCAGTCAGAGATGGAAGTGGCCAGACCATGCCAAAGCCATCAGCCGCGCTGCCAGTGTGGTCTTATCGGCTGTTTGAAAGAGATAGAGCGCAGTGTGAGGTGAGATGGATCCTGACATCTGTCAGACTCTACTTGTCAGCACCGAGACTTTCGCCAAAGATTGCAGAACTGCCCACTAGTCTCCCAGCACCGGTCTTCCTAGCGTGGTCCTTCCCTTCACCCTTTCACTCGGCGCCTGGCTTGTTTAGTTCATTATGTATCCAGCAGTGATGACCGTGACGAGCAAAAAGAAACGTGCTACTTTCCATTACTCGTGATTAATTGAGAATTATAGGGACCGGTGTCTGGTCCTACCGTGAGAGAGATAGAGAGACAAATAGAAAGTGTTTGTACGTGGTCACGATGGTCACTGCATGACTGTGCATTTGCATTTACATATTTACCAATGACACAAGAGAACAAACAAAGACAACAAACAACGTGCATCTAAAGTCTTTTGTCGACGATTGAGAAGGGTAGATTGGGGGAAATGTAGTTATAACTCTGAAGTATGTAACAAAAACCTAATCGGAATAATAATAATAATATTTGTAATGCGCAGCAACACGACCGAAATAGACGTCACTATGTAAGATATAGCTTACAAATAGTTATAATACGAACTAATATTTTAGTTTATACGAAATACAAAAGTAACACTTTATTTTTCAAAAATAGAAAAAGTAATAAGCCGTTAACAAGCAGTCGAATATTCGTAAACATTTCACTGCGTTGCTGAAGAAAGAAAGTACACAAATGAAAAACTCTTAGCATCAATAATGTTAACACACGTCATTTCAATTGCGATTTCAAGTGTCTATGTAACGGTTATTCGAAAGTCTTGGGAAGAAGAATCGTTAAAGATATCCGGCTATTAATGCTCTTCATTTCCGGCCTGAGCCAATAGGTTTAGAGGAGTTACAGAGGTACTCGAATATTCTGAGTCACAGTTTCCGCCAGAACAAAAGTACGAAGCTCACTTCGTGTCATATTTTCAAAGCACTCAGATGTGTTATGAGTTGTTACATTGCCTTTAAATTCTAAGTATTTTGCCGAAAGATGACTGTTTGTATATATATGTGTATATATGACATTTATATATATGTACACACCTAGTTTTTTTTGTTTCTTACACAAAAGCGTAAATAACACCAGAAAGAGAGAGAGAGGAAACTACTAGAGTGAAGAACAATGTAGATTCGAAAGCAAGCGCACACAGTTCATCTCTCTTTCTCCCTCATTCAGGAACACCTGCAGACTAAAGATTATTGTCGGCATCTTTCCCATAATGGATAGTATTTTGTTCGCAACGACCATCCGTTAAGCAGCAGGTGACAAGCTGACCACTTCGAGCGACCGCAATGAACCTCCTGCCAGACGTTGTTTCAGCCACCAAGACTTGGACAATACCCAAACTAATGGAGTACAGCAGAGACCCAGGGAATCAAAGCGGCCACATTAATTAGCACCCGCCTTGGTGAAAGACCATTTTGAAACCAATCAACAATTGGATTTGTAAAATCCTCCCCATACACGCGGGTTCCAGAGCCCGCGTTGGTCAGGGTTCTGGCCAGGTCCGCATTCACCGAGCTTTTACAGAGGGTGACAAAGGTTGCACGGGGCCTTTGTTGTATCAGTAATTATTTAAATTACGCGGGTCAGTGCCTGGTCAGTGGGTCTCAGGCCGGGCTTTGTGGAGCTGCAAGTTTTATGCAAGGCGGAGGCATCGTCCGAGCACCAGTTACGCAGGCTGTGCATTATGGGCCGTGGCCAGCTTCATCTGACGCTGGACGACAGCTGCAGGTAAATTATTGTCCATCACCAGTCGCACGATATCAAGAACGCGGTAATCTGATTGGCTGGACTAATATGTCTCTCTCGTCTTTTGCTGTAAGAGCTGGCCGGGCTTTGGGTGTGTTTGGCTACAGACCGTCATTTATGCACCCTATGAGTGTGAGAATGAACGATACAAATTTTGCGATTATTATTGTTATTTAATAAATACATATAAATGATTTGTCTATTGCCTGTAATCAGTAATTTAGTTGTTTTTATTATTAGTAGTATTAGTATTATTAGTAGTACAATCCCAGCTTTAAGCAAAAAGACCAATTAAAACTTTCTTGTCGATATATTAAATATTCGGTTTCTGTCTCTTTTCTTAAAGTACAGAATATTTTATAAAAATAAATCTTAAAGTAGCAATTTGTTACACGCCTGTTTCCTAAGCAAAATTGGGCAGTAATAACAAATAAATCGCTATCTAATCTGGAGGTCGCAATAATTCTTTTGTGTATTGACTGGGTCAAAATGTGTATGTGCTTGATCCTCTCTACTTCGTGAGCATGTATATATAGATCCTAATGTCTACGATGATCTGATCACTGGACAAGAACTATTTCCACCTTTATGTCGACCTGCTTTTGTCACAGATTACGAGTGACTTTGTACATCTGTACTACGAGCTGTAGATCAGTAACTATTACATATTTTATACCGAATTTAACATTTTTGGATTTTATTCAATTAACTTGGTGCTCTTGCATACACGCAGTAGACATATCTTCCATTATATCATTTTCTTCTAAAGATTATCGCAGTGTTTCGGCATAATTTTTCACTGAAACTAAAGTGTTTTGTTTTGTGAGTCATGATGGATGACAAACAGTTGTCTTGAGACTACAGACTGGATTTACCGGCTTTTCTTCTGGCGGCTTGTGAGCTGATTTTGGGTGTTCAAATACTAGGCATTCTGCAGTCGACACAATGAGCTGAAAAAAAGGCTTTTACCTATTAGATATGTTCTATGACTTAAACTGTGGTATGGACAGGGGCATGTGGAGGCTAGATTAAAGTTTTTAACTGAACTTTGCACCCTGGGAAACTCTTCTGGCTACATAACATTTATCTAATATGCATTCTATGTTTGCTGTATGCGTCCATGTCTGTGCAGTTGTTTTTTTCCTGCAAAGCGCATTAAGTCTGCCTATAGGACTGGGATATGGAACTGTATAAGTTCACTTTATTATTATTGAAGGAGGAAAACAATCTCTGGATTTATTCTTTCAGATTTACCAGACTTTTATTCGTATGCTTATCATTTTTATTAGTGGATGATGCTTGGCATGGTGATCGGTGCATTCTTGGCTATCATGACAGTAGTGTACTGCTACCACCACTCTTAAAAAAAACTGCTGAACTGTTTAGAAACAAATCAAAAGGTAATAGAAATATACTATGCCACAATAAACCCCATTTTCAACATTATTAGCAGACATAGCAACAGAATCTACATATACAGTCTTGACGAAAATTCCGAATAAGACCTTATATAGCTCATAAATTGTGGCCGCATCAAAATTTGCTGTACGACAAGCAATCGGAGAAAGGGAACTAACTATGTTAATCCAGACTTTTTTCCATACTATCTCCCTTGCAAGGAAAAAAAAAAAGGTGAACCAGACTCCATGCCGTGCTCATTGTATATATTTTTCTTAAGGTACATTTGTCTTAACTTAAATCAGTTCTTTATCTTGTAAATGGTATTTCTCAATAGTAATAGGAGTGTGAGTATGCAATTTACAAATTTTGCATTTATTATTATTATTGTGGATTTTTTTTTCAATAGAGTTATGCCATTTACTCTTTTTGAGGATTTAAGTCTACGAAAATTGTTTTGTTTTATATTTCTTTTTAGCAATATGCTCTCTAAAAATGTATAGCATAATCAAACCAAAATTGAATCATGTGAAAATACTCCTCATTGTATAAAAATCTAGTTTTTAGACCTTTATTTCTAAGACTTCCTATATTTTCAAAAAAAGATGTTCTTAAATTGTCTTCAACTAAGGAAGTGCGCATGCGTAAAGAAAACGGAAGTAAGTTCTGCATGACAAAGCTTACTTCGAGACGAAGAAACGTGAATAAGAGAGTTTAGACGAAGAAGAAGAAAAAAGAACTCATAAAAATCTACAAATGAGTTCCATTGGCACTGGGGTAAGTATGCAACAGTTTTTGGTGGCTTAAGTGTCTATCTGCTAACTCAAATAGTGATATTGGTAAAAGAGGATTACTGAATTTCGGTTTTGAGCAAGTGCAACAAAGCAGTTAATTATATTTCAATTTTAATTTACAGTATGATCTTTGTGAGAATAATGAAGGGAAATAGTTACTGACCAAAGCATTCAACAGAATCAATATACAAACAACGCAATGAATTATATTTCAATTTTATTTTACAGTATGATATTTGCGAGAATAATAAAGGGAAATAGTTACTGACCAAAACATTCAACATATTTATCGTCTTATGATTTCCAGTATGACCTGTCAGCATCACACTTTTCCCTGATGGCAGAGTATTTCAGGTAGAATATGCGCAGAAGGCAGTCGAAAACAGTGGGTGAGTGCACACTCTTGATGTGACAGCTATATGATACATTAAGTGATGTAGAAACAACCAGTTCTTTGATATTAGGGTCACTGCTTCAGATTGGTGTTTTAAAACTGATGACTACAGTATAATGCATAGTGTAACCGCTTCTGTCTGTAATGCATTAAACTATGGAATCATGTTGTTTCTCTTATACAGTTCTCCGATTACTAAACTTGATAATGTTTTAAGATTATTGAGTGACTATTTTATGTTATAAAAGTACCAAAAACAGTAATAGGTGTGATCTGAAATGAAGGTTTGCTAGTAATTGTACATGAGTGCTTAATCTTAGTCTAGCATTTATGCAGTAATAAAAAAGAAAGGATAAAAGATATGTTCCATGTCGGATAGTCATTTGTATATCTTACAATCAATGTTTGGAATAAGTTTGTATTTTCCTGTATTTTATAAAGCACTGCCATAGGGATCAGAGGCAAGGATGGTGTGGTGTTTGGAGTTGAAAAGCTAGTCACATCAAAGCTGTATGAACAGGGTGCCAACAAACGAATCTTTAACATTGATAGACACATTGGAGTGGTGAGAACCCTATTGTGTAATGTGGATGGCATGTCTGTAGGACTTGGAGAATGTTTGGGAACATAAAATGTAAATTAAACAAAAATAGTAAAATGTCTCACTGTAATTATTTTCTGTGAAAACATGAAAAGTGTTGTATTTTGGTACAGATTTAAATAGAAGAATAATAAGCTTTGTTGTCCATATATGAGGTTACTTTACTATTCCTTGATTATTTCATTTTACATTTTTAGGTGAAATAGATTATCTGATGTTTTACAAAGAGTTTGAAAAATAATTTGCAGGTTTTATTTTATCTGTAAGCATATATATGTGTGTGTGTGTATATATATATAGAGAGAAATATAAAATTCCTTCCCCCCATCCTTTTGATCTAGACTGTTGCAGGCCTATTAGCAGATGCACGTCAGCTTGTGGAGAGAGCCAAAGAGGAATCTTCAAACTATCGCTTTAACTATGGCAGTCCTATTCCTTTACAAGTGAATATATTGTCTAATCTCTAAGTTGTTAAACTTAAGTATTTAAACTTAAAAACAAATATGGATAAGAAGTTTTATTTATGCTTACAGTTTTGGATGATACCAGGATGGATCAATTCATTAGGTCTTTTTATTTGACTGGTTGTTAGTGGGTCTAGAGGGGTATCTGCTGGCAGATCATGTGCGGGAAGGTCTGTTTAGGTAGCAGCAGGCAATATTTCCTGCATCACTTGGAAATGTGTGTTATGTGTATTTCTGTGATGTGTAGGAAAAAAAAACCAAAAGAAAACAACATAAAAAGTAGGGTTCTGTCATTTCATTGCAAAGAGGCACTACTTCAAAGGTGCAAAAATGTGTTTTCATCACATTTTGATACTTTTTTTACCCAAATTTGCAAGCTTGTCAATTTTTATGACAAGTGAAGGTAACATTGAAAACTTATTATTTTGCAACTATTAATTGCTCCTGGTTCAGACAAACAAAATAAACAGCTCCAGATTATTAGTTAACTGTTAATGCATAAGCCAAAATGAAAAATTTTATATATGCAATTTCACTTCAAGAGCATATTTGAGGGCTCTGAAAACAAGAGTGATGCATATTGCATATCCAAAATGATAAAATCTACAGACAGTAGCAAATTCTTTGTCCTGCAGGTGTACAGTTGCAATGATAAATAATATACTGTACTTCATTGACCCACAATAAAAAATTGCTGTGTGGCCCAGGCTTTGTTTTGGCCCTCCATGTCATATTTAGTTGATTTTTCTGAACCTCATTAGTAATGAGTTCTTGGAACTCGAGCATAAGTTTTTCTGGAACAGCTTTATCAGAGCTCGCAGCTCTCCATGTTGCACTACACTGTGTATGCTGGTTCTCTTTTTAAATTTCTCAAACCATCCCTGGCTTGTTTTAAAATGCCTCCTCATCTTCAGATGACATGCCTGGTGTCTTCCTGACACAGTCCACATACAGCACCCTTACCTTTTGCGTATGCAATACCTTCAGCCAGAGAATTGCCTTTTAACTGCTTCCCATTGATCCACACCAGCAACAGGTTCTCAGCATCTTCTAGGAGTTTTGGATGTTACTTGGTAATCATGGTAACTCCTATGGCCACAACAAGCTTCTTATTTCTTCCTTCTTCGGGGTACTACAGATTATTGTTGACAACTTAGCAAAATCAGCTTTCCTATTGCATATGTGTTACAGACCTCCGTCTTCTGATGTTGCCCCTTTCAACTTACCATCACTTTATAACTATGGCTCCAGGCAGCTCTTTTGTCCTCAGAATTGGTCTCCCATCAAATTTTGGTGTAGTTTCACATGATGTATTGTAGCAGATCACATGCCTGAGCTTTTCACTTTCACAGCCAACATGAGGGGCATCAGATACACCTTACTATTATTTAAATTCACACAAATAAGGAAAAGGAATACACAACACACATTGTGACACTCCTATACCTCCTGCAAGGACATCCACATAGCAGTCCACGATGCTTCAGGTAGCAAACCTGCATCCTACTTGGTCTTAAAAACCTATGAGCTTCAGGTCTTTCAGCTTCTGCACTGCAGGGGTTACTAATGTGGTGTCAGTTTTAGTTTATGTATGCTTCCATTAATACGACATTGCATTAAATAATGGAAGGTAATTGTTAATTGTATTTAGTTTATTCCATGCTTTGTTTGCTGTTTGATCCTGTTTACAAACTACTAGATATACCTTTATATACTTAATTTCCTGTCACTTTTTTGTTGCAGCATATGACAAATCGGTTGTCCATGTATGTGCATGCTTACACTTTGCACAGTGCTGTGAGACCATTTGGTGTGAGCATGATTGTTGCCTCATATGATGATAAAGGGCCAGAAATGTACCTTATTGAACCATCAGGGTGTCTTGGGTGAGTACTTCTATTTTTGGTCAAATGCAATGCTAGGTTTAGCAGCTTCAACATGTTGGATCTAAAGGTGGCACTACAGCCACCTGGTGTACTAGACATGCCTGACAAAGATCTGTCTCTGTCTCTCACACAAACATAACCCACAAAATTGCAAAGACATACATTTCAGGGGTAGAAAAACTAGATATATGCTTCTTGAAAGTAGAGGGATGCGAATAATGAATACTGCAACTACATTCAAAGGGAAGAGAGTCATATTAGATCTGGCAGATTGATAATAACATTCTTTCCTTTTCCTTTTAACCACAACTGTTTTACATAATAATTATGTATTTCATGCTATTTCCAATAGCACAGGATAGACTATTGAAATTAAATTGTGTATGAATGAGTGCTAATCATGTTTGGCTGCACTTTGGGGATAGAAGAAAATTTTTTATTTATGTAAAATTCTTAAAAGGAATCAGTGAAGTTGGCGGTAATTTTTTAATATCACAATTTTAGATAATGGTCAAAGAACTGTGCTCACTTTAGCTTGTACCTGGTCTTTTATTAAACATTGCCTCATTATTCAACATTTGCTTGGATAGTCTCTGGAAGACATTAGATGTCTTATATTTAACTTCCTAAAATGAGTATCAAAAGTTATGTTATATATTTTTTTTTTTTATTAGCTGTATGTCAACTTGTTTAGATTTGAATTAGTGGTAATGTGTGCAAAGAAGCCTTCACTAGTAAATAGCTATGCTCTCTTTTAAGAGAAAACAGAAATATATATTCCTTGGTGTTTACGTAATTGTCTAGCATTATAAGCATGTTTATTAGAATGAAGCAGTTGTCTGTAAGATTTTTTGCTTAAAGAAGCCTGTTTCACCTATAGTTGTTCAAGATTTCTTAAGGTTTAAAAGTGAGTCATTTAAACAATTATCTGAGTTTTAAAGGTCCATTGGTCGCCTCAGAATGCAACATTTTTTCCCAAATGACTGGGCTGTGTTATGATACTTCCAAAAATATGAGTGAATAAACCTTCCATTCTCAAGATACTTACAAACGAAAGGAAATATAGCCAGTGAGAGAGGTTTGAATGTAGGGTTCCCAGGCAGTCATGATTTTGACTTCTTTTCTGAGCATATTTTTTCAACATTATTATTATTGTAGGTTGTAAGAGCTGCTTAAGTCTGCCATATTATTGAATTGCAAATTAATTTTATATATTAATGTCAATAATACATTTTACAGGGATACTATGGATGTGCTATTGGCAAAGCAAAACAGACAGCTAAAACTGAAATTGAAAAGCTCAAGATGAAGGATATGACAATGGAAGAAATTGTAAAGGAAGTTGCAAAAATGTAAGGTGCTAATTTTGAAGAGTTCTTTATATAAGAAGAGTAATTATTATAATTATATAAGAAGAGTAATTATTACCAGGATCAGAAAAAAGATATTTACTATATTAAACACTTCATGCAGTTAACTTAGTTGGCAGCTAGTGAACTCTCATTTTCATAGGGGAAACAATTTAAAGTAAATATTGGCTCAATACTTTGAACAGTAAAACGCATACTGATATGAATAGTCTTTATTTTAGATGTGTAAGAGTCTTGCACAGCTAAATTGTTTGCCTTACAGAATACTGGTATGTACTTAAAGTATGCTTAACTTTAAAGATTAGTAGTGCAAGTTTGAATTTTTGGGTGGATGGAGGATTTTTATTTTGTCATAATACCTCATTGTCAAAATTTATTGAAAATTCATCTTGCATATTCAAACTAAGCTAAATATGAAAGGTTTCTTAATTTTAATCGTTATTGAAAAAAAGTATTTATAAAAGTGTATTTTTGATTTCAGAATTTATGTTGTTCATGATGAGGTTAAAGACAAATCATTTGAGCTCGAACTGAGCTGGGTTGGGAAAGGTAAGTTACCATGGAGTTTGAATTTTTTAAATTCTTTATACTGTTTCCTGTTTTTATGTAGAGATGCAGATCTTTTATACAATGTTATTTTTAATAAGGATCTTTGACACATGGCTCTGGCTATAATTCAGTGACTGCCTGCGTTAGCAGTCAGTATTGTGCAGCTAAATCCTCAAATTCAGTGTTTTAATTTCCATTTCAAACCAAGGGCTAAGATCAGGAGTAGTTCTGCATATTCATGCATCACTTGTCACTTATGTTTAGGTTCTGAAGATTTAAAGAAAGAAAAAAAACGTAAACATGAGATAACCTGCAGTATTATGGTATTGCTGACATAGTCATAGCTCTTATTTTGAAGAGAGAGGAAAATGCTTGCATTAATTCCATTTTGAATCTTTCAGTACATATTTTTAGCAACACCTTTTTTTCAATCACATTGATTCATTTACCCTGAATCATCAAAGATGAAATAGACATGAATGTGGCCAGGACATAAGGCTACATTTTAAGTCATAATAATCCATGTTCCCAACCAAATCTAAGCATTTATCTCATGCACATTTTTGTGAATTAAAAGAGAATAAATATTATATCAACTAAAATAGCCAGTCAGGATGTTAGGTTGTTAGGTTTGCTTATGGTCACTGCTGGATTTCACGAGTTTCTGGCAAACGTAAGTTTTAGTGAGTCACGTGGTATGAATATAGGTAGTAAAAAGCACTGCAATGTAGACATTTCTCTTGCAGTAACAGGAGGTAAGCATCAGATGGTCCCTAAGGAGATTCATGTTGCTGCTGAAAAGTATGCAAAAGTGAGTACAACACTGTGGTTGTTTATATCCATTTCTGGGTTCAAGCAGCAAGTATAAAACATCTTATTATGTCTTCATGCCATGCAGAAATGTGAAAAAACCCAGAATAACTTCAGATTACTTAAGCACATAAAACTTTTTGTGCAGACATTATTTTCTATCTTCGTTACCTCCCTTCATTTAAACGATTTATTTCTATGACAAATAGTTCACATGTTCGCAGTTTTATATTTATGGAAGCCTGTCCTTTTGCAAAAGAATTGTTCTTCACTACTTATTTTACTTCATTCCAGGAAGCTTTGGAAGAATCTGATGATTCAGATGAAGAAGATCTATAGTAGTTATCAGACTTAAAAGTTGACTCGAAAACAATGATCATGTGGTGTGAGCTACGTTGTTTCTGGAACAAATTACTGCAAACACCAGCTTAGCAAATCAGCCTGTCCTTGGTATTTCTTGGGCCTTGGCTTTGAAGTTTACACCCTTGTCTTATCATTTGTTTCATAGGGTGTCATTTTCAAGGAATCATTTTGCCTTGAAAGGTGTTAAGCAGCATATATCTTACCATACATGAAGAGCTGGATAGATTATTGTTTCCTTCATTGCTACTACAGGGATCTTACTATGATTACAGTTTTATCTCTGCTATTTTGTTTTATTTTAGGAGAGAGGGTACGTTACATTACTGTAGCTTATGCCCACTTTTTTTTAAGGATAGTACTAGCAAAGTGCAGGGTGAATTTCAAAATTGTTTGCTTGCTAATTGGTAATAAAAGCATTAACTGTTTAAAGCTCTTAGTTCACTTTTCATTGATTGGCTACTTGTTTGGTTGTATCAAAAACATTGGGACATGAAACTTCATGTTAACAATGAATAAAACACTGTGAGAAAAGAGCATTAACACACAAAAATAAATAAATTCATATTCAAAACAGCAGAGCCATTTGTTCCTATTATTTGATGATCAAAGACTGTGTCAGAATGAATGAAATATAGGCAGTGTATCACTTGCTCTCAGATTAATTGTGAAACCTTATAGTGTCAAGAAAAATCTACTATTTGTACAGTGCTACTGTTTAAATATGAGACAGATTTTATAATTTGACAGATACTGTATGATATATTCCTACACATTTAACCTCAAAAATGAGCATTAGAATAATTCACTGAAAGCACAAATGTACACATGAAGTTTATTCACATGCCAAGAAAGAAAATTGCATGACTTGGAACAACAGTACGATTTGAGAATGTCTGATAGGAAGACTTTATAATATGTATTAGATAAACACATTTTTTAAAGCAAATGTGATCTGTAAGTTTTTTTGTGATAACATGAATCCATGTTGTTAGCCTATTTCTTCTTTTGTCAACATTTACAAGCTTATCACCAGGCATGGAGAATATGTATTAATTGAAGGGTCAGGCCAGTGATAACATGTAGAAGCAGTACGGCAATTGTTTGAAATTCTCAGAAAAGAAAATAAGTTTGACAGTCTGATAGTCGTTGGTAATTCTTCATTAAATACTTTTTTATTATTATGTTCTTCAAGGTCAAAGTGTCTGAATTCCTGTTAATCAAGCATCAGAATTAAACTTTTATTGAATAAGCTTATCTCGTGTACACTCATTTAAGGCAAATGGAATGTCGGGAGAATTTTTTTTTAAATGTCAGAAGAAGTATTTTAACAGAAAAATACTCGTTGATATCTATGGAAAAATATATTAAGAAACAGCATCATACGATTTGAAACATGGACGGAAATGAGGTGGACAACAAAATGGGGGAAAAAAGTTGTGATAAGCATTTGTAATTTATAGTTGTCTTTTATAATTCTTAAAACCAAAAAAACTGCTATTCCTTGGAATATTGAGAGCTTTGTGTATGCTGTTGTATTTGGCACTTAGGTAGTCCTAGAAATTATTATTTAAAAATATTCTGAGAACTGTTGTATATGAGACAAATAGAATTCCAGGAGGTGTGGGCATTACAAGAACAAAGACTTTTTTTTTTTTTACGAGGAATTTTAAGTGGAGTCAAAGTTCAGTTACACATTTCTGTCCTTGCTCATCACGGTATGACAGGTTCCAGGTGTACTGTCAGCACAAGACAAGTTTATTATCACAGCGTTGTGTCAAGGAACAACGAGTATCATTGTATCATTTTATCTCATTTGACATCGGCGAGGCGGTTTACTGAGTAATTCTGAGGCCGAGTGACCGACGGTCGCATGAGTAAGTACGTTTAAGTACTATCGAGAGAACTGAGAGGGTAGACACTGGTCTGTAGCTTTTTAAATCGTCAGAATTCAAGCTGTATTTCTAAAGACGAGGTCTTACCAGTTAGTGTTTGAAAGAGGAGCAATTTCAGACGAAACAAAAGTATTCAAAAGAGACGTAAAAGCTATTCTAGACAATCAAAGAAAAGGCTAGAAGGATTTCTTGGAAACTGCAGTACTATGGACCTAACGTACTCAGCAGAAACGGGTTAGCAAGAATCTCATGGAATATCAGCAAACCTGTCGGCATTGCCCACTGGCATTAAAGAGACTTAATTTGAAGATATCCAAAGAAGAAAACTTAGGAGCGACACTGGTAACACTAATCAGCCAGCCAAGGTATCTGAACAATCCGCCCAGGCCTCCTCCAGAACCAGACATGCGTGGCACAGAACGCAGAGTGTATCGTGATGGTGTCACCTCACTATGGTTCATCTCCGAAAGGCCCAAACCCTGTTCATCATTGTTGAGGTTACGTATCTCAACAGTTTTGTTTCCACAAAACAGTTCATTAGGCGCAGAATCTTGAGATTAGAAAATGTATCGTCGACGGCTGTCAGGGAACTAGAACCTTCACACCTGCAATGGGCACGAGCACGTCGGGGTCTGGATTGGGAGAGACGAGTGGAACACAACAGGAGAAAAGAAGGAAATGTTATAATTCTAACCCTGAAGAGGTCGTGGCTTGCGATGACCAGCAGACTAAAACACTAAAATCGACCAATAGAAAGAAAAGCGTTTGTCAAAAATGAGAGTATTCAAAGTATCAAAAGCAAACTGAGATGAAGACAACAAAATGGAAGAATAAAGACAGTTTGGTCATAAAATCATACAACATAAGCATTCACTTAAACGAGAACACAATTCAAGATCAAAGAAGACACAAAGAAAAGTCAGAAAGGAATAAATACGATTGTAAGCAATAAAACTTCGCCAAAAAAATCAGAGTAATCGGCAAAGGACAAAGCAGCTTAGCCTGTTATGCACAGCTTCGTTTTAAAAATCATATGTATTTTCTTTCCTCTTTAGTGTCCCTCCTTCCCCGTGTTTATTAACTTTTTTAAAATAAAAAGTACAAGTTCCCATGGCCTTTATCGGAAAGGGGAGGGGAGTGCTCTCTCGAGTCCTTGTTCTGATCATTACTAACAATACTTCACAGCAAACACATACCAACTTGCATTATAGTCAGTTCCATAAGACCAGGTATCAGAAAATCAACAGCTTCTGAAGAGTTTCTGCATGACTGTCAAAACTATCTGCCATTATCTTTGCCGGATCATCTTCATCGTTACGGCTTTGTGGCCGATAATATACAGCAACCAGCAAAAACCTGGTACAAGCTGCTCCACTACACAGAAGCACCTGGTGTAAATCCATCATTAGGTGCGGAAACCATTTTTTCCTCATTCAACAAGACAGAAAGAGGAAAGAAGAAAAAAGAGACGACAAACACTAATTTGTGTATACTATAAATTATAAAATTTTTAATTGCATTTAGGGATATGGAGTGAAGGGAATAAGAATGAGATAATTTAACCTAAGTGGGAAAGTGGGGGTGGGTGGGATATGCTAACAATTATATATATTAAAAATATCAACGGATCTTTAAAATTTCAGATTAATTAAATTTCACGAATTTAAAGCGGGGTGCCAGAATAAAGTCGTCAAACTATTGCTGCCATCTTATTCCGTTGAGGTTACGAGTGTACCTCCCTTCCCCAACTGCTAATCCTCCCACTAATATGAGTGAGAGCTTAGACGTCAAAAGCCAGTCTGTCGATAAATTAAATTACACCAGCAGCTCATTGTGCAGGTTTGTTTTTGCAATATTCTTTTGCACGTGCGCGAAAATCAATAAGTGCATACCATGCGTGTAGCATGCACGACTGAGCTTGAGTGATGTACGTACACCTGCAGCACAGCAGCTGCCGAGGTGACCCGGTACTTTACGAAGGCTGTCACGCACTCCACATCATTCACGCCAGCTGCGACAGTAACGAATCCCACACCCTCATCCCTAAAAAAAAAATAATAATAATAATCTAAGCACGTTAAAAACACATCACGAGAGGAAAGCAGCGATGTTGCACTGAGTGCACTACTGGAATTGCAAATGCCAAGTATTTTATGATGCTGGGCCTGTTGTTAATAATAATTTCACCATCATTTTTCCAGCCACTAATCAACCCCCAGCCGAGTGTGCGATTCTCTGGCTCTGCACTGACGCTTGATCTTTGACCCGTGTCTTCCTACCGAAAATAGAAGCGGAAGGAAATGTTTGGAAATGTTTCTATGGCGTGTGCCCGGACATTAACTCAGAAGATTGAGGGCAATGATTTTACAGTGGCGGTGGTGGTAGTGAGTATTGTGACTCAAGGTTCAACTTAATCAGTTTGACCGCCTGTGATGATGATACACCAGTTAGAAATTGGGACGCGTGATAGTAAACACTCACGATGATAAGAATTATTAAGCAAACTCATCGCCCACTATACGCTGATGTGGTGTTTATCTGACACTCGATGGGGGTTAGACCAGTCTGATGTACAGTTCAGCAGCACAAATATTTCCAATGCTATCCAACGCATGCGGTGGCTTCGTGGCCAATCGATCCCAGTGGGAGAATTCACACCTCCCGCAAAAACAGATCGCAGCGTCCTGCTCACGGGTGGTGGTGGTGGGTGATGGTGTGTTGAGGGTGGTGGTGATGGTGTTGAGGGTGGAACTTTGCACCCTGGGAAACTCTTCTGGCTACATAACATTTATCTAATATGCATTCTATGTTTGCTGTATGCGTCCATGTCTGTGCAGTTGTTTTTTTCCTGCAAAGCGCATTAAGTCTGCCTATAGGACTGGGATATGGAACTGTATAAGTTCACTTTATTATTATTGAAGGAGGAAAACAATCTCTGGATTTATTCTTTCAGATTTACCAGACTTTTATTCGTATGCTTATCATTTTTATTAGTGGATGATGCTTGGCATGGTGATCGGTGCATTCTTGGCTATCATGACAGTAGTGTACTGCTACCACCACTCTTAAAAAAAACTGCTGAACTGTTTAGAAACAAATCAAAAGGTAATAGAAATATACTATGCCACAATAAACCCCATTTTCAACATTATTAGCAGACATAGCAACAGAATCTACATATACAGTCTTGACGAAAATTCCGAATAAGACCTTATATAGCTCATAAATTGTGGCCGCATCAAAATTTGCTGTACGACAAGCAATCGGAGAAAGGGAACTAACTATGTTAATCCAGACTTTTTTCCATACTATCTCCCTTGCAAGGAAAAAAAAAAAGGTGAACCAGACTCCATGCCGTGCTCATTGTATATATTTTTCTTAAGGTACATTTGTCTTAACTTAAATCAGTTCTTTATCTTGTAAATGGTATTTCTCAATAGTAATAGGAGTGTGAGTATGCAATTTACAAATTTTGCATTTATTATTATTATTGTGGATTTTTTTTTCAATAGAGTTATGCCATTTACTCTTTTTGAGGATTTAAGTCTACGAAAATTGTTTTGTTTTATATTTCTTTTTAGCAATATGCTCTCTAAAAATGTATAGCATAATCAAACCAAAATTGAATCATGTGAAAATACTCCTCATTGTATAAAAATCTAGTTTTTAGACCTTTATTTCTAAGACTTCCTATATTTTCAAAAAAAGATGTTCTTAAATTGTCTTCAACTAAGGAAGTGCGCATGCGTAAAGAAAACGGAAGTAAGTTCTGCATGACAAAGCTTACTTCGAGACGAAGAAACGTGAATAAGAGAGTTTAGACGAAGAAGAAGAAAAAAGAACTCATAAAAATCTACAAATGAGTTCCATTGGCACTGGGTAAGTATGCAACAGTTTTTGGTGGCTTAAGTGTCTATCTGCTAACTCAAATAGTGATATTGGTAAAAGAGGATTACTGAATTTCGGTTTTGAGCAAGTGCAACAAAGCAGTTAATTATATTTCAATTTTAATTTACAGTATGATCTTTGTGAGAATAATGAAGGGAAATAGTTACTGACCAAAGCATTCAACAGAATCAATATACAAACAACGCAATGAATTATATTTCAATTTTATTTTACAGTATGATATTTGCGAGAATAATAAAGGGAAATAGTTACTGACCAAAACATTCAACATATTTATCGTCTTATGATTTCCAGTATGACCTGTCAGCATCACACTTTTCCCCTGATGGCAGAGTATTTCAGGTAGAATATGCGCAGAAGGCAGTCGAAAACAGTGGGTGAGTGCACACTCTTGATGTGACAGCTATATGATACATTAAGTGATGTAGAAACAACCAGTTCTTTGATATTAGGGTCACTGCTTCAGATTGGTGTTTTAAAACTGATGACTACAGTATAATGCATAGTGTAACCGCTTCTGTCTGTAATGCATTAAACTATGGAATCATGTTGTTTCTCTTATACAGTTCTCCGATTACTAAACTTGATAATGTTTTAAGATTATTGAGTGACTATTTTATGTTATAAAAGTACCAAAAACAGTAATAGGTGTGATCTGAAATGAAGGTTTGCTAGTAATTGTACATGAGTGCTTAATCTTAGTCTAGCATTTATGCAGTAATAAAAAAGAAAGGATAAAAGATATGTTCCATGTCGGATAGTCATTTGTATATCTTACAATCAATGTTTGGAATAAGTTTGTATTTCCTGTATTTTATAAAGCACTGCCATAGGGATCAGAGGCAAGGATGGTGTGGTGTTTGGAGTTGAAAAGCTAGTCACATCAAAGCTGTATGAACAGGGTGCCAACAAACGAATCTTTAACATTGATAGACACATTGGAGTGGTGAGAACCCTATTGTGTAATGTGGATGGCATGTCTGTAGGACTTGGAGAATGTTTGGGAACATAAAATGTAAATTAAACAAAAATAGTAAAATGTCTCACTGTAATTATTTTCTGTGAAAACATGAAAAGTGTTGTATTTTGGTACAGATTTAAATAGAAGAATAATAAGCTTTGTTGTCCATATATGAGGTTACTTTACTATTCCTTGATTATTTCATTTTACATTTTTAGGTGAAATAGATTATCTGATGTTTTACAAAGAGTTTGAAAAATAATTTGCAGGTTTTATTTTATCTGTAAGCATATATATGTGTGTGTGTGTATATATATATAGAGAGAAATATAAAATTCCTTCCCCCCATCCTTTTGATCTAGACTGTTGCAGGCCTATTAGCAGATGCACGTCAGCTTGTGGAGAGAGCCAAAGAGGAATCTTCAAACTATCGCTTTAACTATGGCAGTCCTATTCCTTTACAAGTGAATATATTGTCTAATCTCTAAGTTGTTAAACTTAAGTATTTAAACTTAAAAACAAATATGGATAAGAAGTTTTATTTATGCTTACAGTTTTGGATGATACCAGGATGGATCAATTCATTAGGTCTTTTTATTTGACTGGTTGTTAGTGGGTCTAGAGGGGTATCTGCTGGCAGATCATGTGCGGGAAGGTCTGTTTAGGTAGCAGCAGGCAATATTTCCTGCATCACTTGGAAATGTGTGTTATGTGTATTTCTGTGATGTGTAGGAAAAAAAAACCAAAAGAAAACAACATAAAAAGTAGGGTTCTGTCATTTCATTGCAAAGAGGCACTACTTCAAAGGTGCAAAAATGTGTTTTCATCACATTTTGATACTTTTTTTTACCCAAATTTGCAAGCTTGTCAATTTTTATGACAAGTGAAGGTAACATTGAAAACTTATTATTTTGCAACTATTAATTGCTCCTGGTTCAGACAAACAAAATAAACAGCTCCAGATTATTAGTTAACTGTTAATGCATAAGCCAAAATGAAAAATTTTATATATGCAATTTCACTTCAAGAGCATATTTGAGGGCTCTGAAAACAAGAGTGATGCATATTGCATATCCAAAATGATAAAATCTACAGACAGTAGCAAATTCTTTGTCCTGCAGGTGTACAGTTGCAATGATAAATAATATACTGTACTTCATTGACCCACAATAAAAAATTGCTGTGTGGCCCAGGCTTTGTTTTGGCCCTCCATGTCATATTTAGTTGATTTTTCTGAACCTCATTAGTAATGAGTTCTTGGAACTCGAGCATAAGTTTTTCTGGAACAGCTTTATCAGAGCTCGCAGCTCTCCATGTTGCACTACACTGTGTATGCTGGTTCTCTTTTTAAATTTCTCAAACCATCCCTGGCTTGTTTTAAAATGCCTCCTCATCTTCAGATGACATGCCTGGTGTCTTCCTGACACAGTCCACATACAGCACCCTTACCTTTTGCGTATGCAATACCTTCAGCCAGAGAATTGCCTTTTAACTGCTTCCCATTGATCCACACCAGCAACAGGTTCTCAGCATCTTCTAGGAGTTTTGGATGTTACTTGGTAATCATGGTAACTCCTATGGCCACAACAAGCTTCTTATTTCTTCCTTCTTCGGGGTACTACAGATTATTGTTGACAACTTAGCAAAATCAGCTTTCCTATTGCATATGTGTTACAGACCTCCGTCTTCTGATGTTGCCCCTTTCAACTTACCATCACTTTATAACTATGGCTCCAGGCAGCTCTTTTGTCCTCAGAATTGGTCTCCCATCAAATTTTGGTGTAGTTTCACATGATGTATTGTAGCAGATCACATGCTGAGCTTTTCACTTTCACAGCCAACATGAGGGGCATCAGATACACCTTACTATTATTTAAATTCACACAAATAAGGAAAAGGAATACACAACACACATTGTGACACTCCTATACCTCCTGCAAGGACATCCACATAGCAGTCCACGATGCTTCAGGTAGCAAACCTGCATCCTACTTGGTCTTAAAAACCTATGAGCTTCAGGTCTTTCAGCTTCTGCACTGCAGGGGTTACTAATGTGGTGTCAGTTTTAGTTTATGTATGCTTCCATTAATACGACATTGCATTAAATAATGGAAGGTAATTGTTAATTGTATTTAGTTTATTCCATGCTTTGTTTGCTGTTTGATCCTGTTTACAAACTACTAGATATACCTTTATATACTTAATTTCCTGTCACTTTTTTGTTGCAGCATATGACAAATCGGTTGTCCATGTATGTGCATGCTTACACTTTGCACAGTGCTGTGAGACCATTTGGTGTGAGCATGATTGTTGCCTCATATGATGATAAAGGGCCAGAAATGTACCTTATTGAACCATCAGGGGTGTCTTGGGTGAGTACTTCTATTTTTGGTCAAATGCAATGCTAGGTTTAGCAGCTTCAACATGTTGGATCTAAAGGTGGCACTACAGCCACCTGGTGTACTAGACATGCCTGACAAAGATCTGTCTCTGTCTCTCACACAAACATAACCCACAAAATTGCAAAGACATACATTTCAGGGGGTAGAAAAACTAGATATATGCTTCTTGAAAGTAGAGGGATGCGAATAATGAATACTGCAACTACATTCAAAGGGAAGAGAGTCATATTAGATCTGGCAGATTGATAATAACATTCTTTCCTTTTCCTTTTAACCACAACTGTTTTACATAATAATTATGTATTTCATGCTATTTCCAATAGCACAGGATAGACTATTGAAATTAAATTTGTGTATGAATGAGTGCTAATCATGTTTGGCTGCACTTTGGGGATAGAAGAAAATTTTTTATTTATGTAAAATTCTTAAAAGGAATCAGTGAAGTTGGCGGTAATTTTTTAATATCACAATTTTAGATAATGGTCAAAGAACTGTGCTCACTTTAGCTTGTACCTGGTCTTTTATTAAACATTGCCTCATTATTCAACATTTGCTTGGATAGTCTCTGGAAGACATTAGATGTCTTATATTTAACTTCCTAAAATGAGTATCAAAAGTTATGTTATATATTTTTTTTTTTTATTAGCTGTATGTCAACTTGTTTAGATTTGAATTAGTGGTAATGTGTGCAAAGAAGCCTTCACTAGTAAATAGCTATGCTCTCTTTTAAGAGAAAACAGAAATATATATTCCTTGGTGTTTACGTAATTGTCTAGCATTATAAGCATGTTTATTAGAATGAAGCAGTTGTCTGTAAGATTTTTTGCTTAAAGAAGCCTGTTTCACCTATAGTTGTTCAAGATTTCTTAAGGTTTAAAAGTGAGTCATTTAAACAATTATCTGAGTTTTAAAGGTCCATTGGTCGCCTCAGAATGCAACATTTTTTCCCAAATGACTGGGCTGTGTTATGATACTTCCAAAAATATGAGTGAATAAACCTTCCATTCTCAAGATACTTACAAACGAAAGGAAATATAGCCAGTGAGAGAGGTTTGAATGTAGGGTTCCCAGGCAGTCATGATTTTGACTTCTTTTCTGAGCATATTTTTTCAACATTATTATTATTGTAGGTTGTAAGAGCTGCTTAAGTCTGCCATATTATTGAATTGCAAATTAATTTTATATATTAATGTCAATAATACATTTTACAGGGATACTATGGATGTGCTATTGGCAAAGCAAAACAGACAGCTAAAACTGAAATTGAAAAGCTCAAGATGAAGGATATGACAATGGAAGAAATTGTAAAGGAAGTTGCAAAAATGTAAGGTGCTAATTTGAAGAGTTCTTTATATAAGAAGAGTAATTATTATAATTATATAAGAAGAGTAATTATTACCAGGATCAGAAAAAGATATTTACTATATTAAACACTTCATGCAGTTAACTTAGTTGGCAGCTAGTGAACTCTCATTTTCATAGGGGAAACAATTTAAAGTAAATATTGGCTCAATACTTTGAACAGTAAAACGCATACTGATATGAATAGTCTTTATTTTAGATGTGTAAGAGTCTTGCACAGCTAAATTGTTTGCCTTACAGAATACTGGTATGTACTTAAAGTATGCTTAACTTTAAAGATTAGTAGTGCAAGTTTGAATTTTTGGGTGGATGGAGGATTTTTATTTTGTCATAATACCTCATTGTCAAAATTTATTGAAAATTCATCTTGCATATTCAAACTAAGCTAAATATGAAAGGTTTCTTAATTTTAATCGTTATTGAAAAAAAGTATTTATAAAAGTGTATTTTTGATTTCAGAATTTATGTTGTTCATGATGAGGTTAAAGACAAATCATTTGAGCTCGAACTGAGCTGGGTTGGGAAAGGTAAGTTACCATGGAGTTTGAATTTTTTAAATTCTTTATACTGTTTCCTGTTTTTATGTAGAGATGCAGATCTTTTATACAATGTTATTTTTAATAAGGATCTTTGACACATGGCTCTGGCTATAATTCAGTGACTGCCTGCGTTAGCAGTCAGTATTGTGCAGCTAAATCCTCAAATTCAGTGTTTTAATTTCCATTTCAAACCAAGGGCTAAGATCAGGAGTAGTTCTGCATATTCATGCATCACTTGTCACTTATGTTTAGGTTCTGAAGATTTAAAGAAAGAAAAAAAACGTAAACATGAGATAACCTGCAGTATTATGGTATTGCTGACATAGTCATAGCTCTTATTTTGAAGAGAGAGGAAAATGCTTGCATTAATTCCATTTTGAATCTTTCAGTACATATTTTTAGCAACACCTTTTTTTCAATCACATTGATTCATTTACCCTGAATCATCAAAGATGAAATAGACATGAATGTGGCCAGGACATAAGGCTACATTTTAAGTCATAATAATCCATGTTCCCAACCAAATCTAAGCATTTATCTCATGCACATTTTTGTGAATTAAAAGAGAATAAATATTATATCAACTAAAATAGCCAGTCAGGATGTTAGGTTGTTAGGTTTGCTTATGGTCACTGCTGGATTTCACGAGTTTCTGGCAAACGTAAGTTTTAGTGAGTCACGTGGTATGAATATAGGTAGTAAAAGCACTGCAATGTAGACATTTCTCTTGCAGTAACAGGAGGTAAGCATCAGATGGTCCCTAAGGAGATTCATGTTGCTGCTGAAAAGTATGCAAAAGTGAGTACAACACTGTGGTTGTTTATATCCATTTCTGGGGTTCAAGCAGCAAGTATAAAACATCTTATTATGTCTTCATGCCATGCAGAAATGTGAAAAAACCCAGAATAACTTCAGATTACTTAAGCACATAAAACTTTTTGTGCAGACATTATTTTCTATCTTCGTTACCTCCCTTCATTTAAACGATTTATTTCTATGACAAATAGTTCACATGTTCGCAGTTTTATATTTATGGAAGCCTGTCCTTTTGCAAAAGAATTGTTCTTCACTACTTATTTTACTTCATTCCAGGAAGCTTTGGAAGAATCTGATGATTCAGATGAAGAAGATCTATAGTAGTTATCAGACTTAAAAGTTGACTCGAAAACAATGATCATGTGGTGTGAGCTACGTTGTTTCTGGAACAAATTACTGCAAACACCAGCTTAGCAAATCAGCCTGTCCTTGGTATTTCTTGGGCCTTGGCTTTGAAGTTTACACCCTTGTCTTATCATTTGTTTCATAGGGTGTCATTTTCAAGGAATCATTTTGCCTTGAAAGGTGTTAAGCAGCATATATCTTACCATACATGAAGAGCTGGATAGATTATTGTTTCCTTCATTGCTACTACAGGGATCTTACTATGATTACAGTTTTATCTCTGCTATTTTGTTTTATTTTAGGAGAGAGGGTACGTTACATTACTGTAGCTTATGCCCACTTTTTTTAAGGATAGTACTAGCAAAGTGCAGGGTGAATTTCAAAATTGTTTGCTTGCTAATTGGTAATAAAAGCATTAACTGTTTAAAGCTCTTAGTTCACTTTTCATTGATTGGCTACTTGTTTGGTTGTATCAAAAACATTGGGACATGAAACTTCATGTTAACAATGAATAAAACACTGTGAGAAAAGAGCATTAACACACAAAAATAAATAAATTCATATTCAAAACAGCAGAGCCATTTGTTCCTATTATTTGATGATCAAAGACTGTGTCAGAATGAATGAAATATAGGCAGTGTATCACTTGCTCTCAGATTAATTGTGAAACCTTATAGTGTCAAGAAAAATCTACTATTTGTACAGTGCTACTGTTTAAATATGAGACAGATTTTATAATTTGACAGATACTGTATGATATATTCCTACACATTTAACCTCAAAAATGAGCATTAGAATAATTCACTGAAAGCACAAATGTACACATGAAGTTTATTCACATGCCAAGAAAGAAAATTGCATGACTTGGAACAACAGTACGATTTGAGAATGTCTGATAGGAAGACTTTATAATATGTATTAGATAAACACATTTTTTAAAGCAAATGTGATCTGTAAGTTTTTTTGTGATAACATGAATCCATGTTGTTAGCCTATTTCTTCTTTGTCAACATTTACAAGCTTATCACCAGGCATGGAGAATATGTATTAATTGAAGGGTCAGGCCAGTGATAACATGTAGAAGCAGTACGGCAATTGTTTGAAATTCTCAGAAAAGAAAATAAGTTTGACAGTCTGATAGTCGTTGGTAATTCTTCATTAAATACTTTTTTATTATTATGTTCTTCAAGGTCAAAGTGTCTGAATTCCTGTTAATCAAGCATCAGAATTAAACTTTTATTGAATAAGCTTATCTCGTGTACACTCATTTAAGGCAAATGGAATGTCGGGAGAATTTTTTTTTAAATGTCAGAAGAAGTATTTTAACAGAAAAATACTCGTTGATATCTATGGAAAAATATATTAAGAAACAGCATCATACGATTTGAAACATGGACGGAAATGAGGTGGACAACAAAATGGGGGAAAAAAGTTGTGATAAGCATTTGTAATTTATAGTTGTCTTTTATAATTCTTAAAACCAAAAAAACTGCTATTCCTTGGAATATTGAGAGCTTTGTGTATGCTGTTGTATTTGGCACTTAGGTAGTCCTAGAAATTATTATTTAAAAATATTCTGAGAACTGTTGTATATGAGACAAATAGAATTCCAGGAGGTGTGGGCATTACAAGAACAAAGACTTTTTTTTTTTTTACGAGGAATTTTAAGTGGAGTCAAAGTTCAGTTACACATTTCTGTCCTTGCTCATCACGGTATGACAGGTTCCAGGTGTACTGTCAGCACAAGACAAGTTTATTATCACAGCGTTGTGTCAAGGAACAACGAGTATCATTGTATCATTTTATCTCATTTGACATCGGCGAGGCGGTTTACTGAGTAATTCTGAGGCCGAGTGACCGACGGTCGCATGAGTAAGTACGTTTAAGTACTATCGAGAGAACTGAGAGGGTAGACACTGGTCTGTAGCTTTTTAAATCGTCAGAATTCAAGCTGTATTTCTAAAGACGAGGTCTTACCAGTTAGTGTTTGAAAGAGGAGCAATTTCAGACGAAACAAAAGTATTCAAAAGAGACGTAAAAGCTATTCTAGACAATCAAAGAAAAGGCTAGAAGGATTTCTTGGAAACTGCAGTACTATGGACCTAACGTACTCAGCAGAAACGGGTTAGCAAGAATCTCATGGAATATCAGCAAACCTGTCGGCATTGCCCACTGGCATTAAAGAGACTTAATTTGAAGATATCCAAAGAAGAAAACTTAGGAGCGACACTGGTAACACTAATCAGCCAGCCAAGGTATCTGAACAATCCGCCCAGGCCTCCTCCAGAACCAGACATGCGTGGCACAGAACGCAGAGTGTATCGTGATGGTGTCACCTCACTATGGTTCATCTCCGAAAGGCCCAAACCCTGTTCATCATTGTTGAGGTTACGTATCTCAACAGTTTTGTTTCCACAAAACAGTTCATTAGGCGCAGAATCTTGAGATTAGAAAATGTATCGTCGACGGCTGTCAGGGAACTAGAACCTTCACACCTGCAATGGGCACGAGCACGTCGGGGTCTGGATTGGGAGAGACGAGTGGAACACAACAGGAGAAAAGAAGGAAATGTTATAATTCTAACCCTGAAGAGGTCGTGGCTTGCGATGACCAGCAGACTAAAACACTAAAATCGACCAATAGAAAGAAAAGCGTTGTCAAAAATGAGAGTATTCAAAGTATCAAAAGCAAACTGAGATGAAGACAACAAAATGGAAGAATAAAGACAGTTTGGTCATAAAATCATACAACATAAGCATTCACTTAAACGAGAACACAATTCAAGATCAAAGAAGACACAAAGAAAAGTCAGAAAGGAATAAATACGATTGTAAGCAATAAAACTTCGCCAAAAAAATCAGAGTAATCGGCAAAGGACAAAGCAGCTTAGCCTGTTATGCACAGCTTCGTTTTAAAAATCATATGTATTTTCTTTCCTCTTTAGTGTCCCTCCTTCCCCGTGTTTATTAACTTTTTTAAAATAAAAAGTACAAGTTCCCATGGCCTTTATCGGAAAGGGGAGGGGAGTGCTCTCTCGAGTCCTTGTTCTGATCATTACTAACAATACTTCACAGCAAACACATACCAACTTGCATTATAGTCAGTTCCATAAGACCAGGTATCAGAAAATCAACAGCTTCTGAAGAGTTTTCTGCATGACTGTCAAAACTATCTGCCATTATCTTTGCCGGATCATCTTCATCGTTACGGCTTTGTGGCCGATAATATACAGCAACCAGCAAAACCTGGTACAAGCTGCTCCACTACACAGAAGCACCTGGTGTAAAATCCATCATTAGGTGCGGAAACCATTTTTTCCTCATTCAACAAGACAGAAAGAGGAAAGAAGAAAAAAGAGACGACAAACACTAATTTGTGTATACTATAAATTATAAAATTTTTAATTGCATTTAGGGATATGGAGTGAAGGGAATAAGAATGAGATAATTTAACCTAAGTGGGAAAGTGGGGGTGGGTGGGATATGCTAACAATTATATATATTAAAAATATCAACGGATCTTTAAAATTTCAGATTAATTAAATTTCACGAATTTAAAGCGGGGTGCCAGAATAAAGTCGTCAAACTATTGCTGCCATCTTATTCCGTTGAGGTTACGAGTGTACCTCCCTTCCCCAACTGCTAATCCTCCCACTAATATGAGTGAGAGCTTAGACGTCAAAAGCCAGTCTGTCGATAAATTAAATTACACCAGCAGCTCATTGTGCAGGTTTGTTTTTGCAATATTCTTTTGCACGTGCGCGAAAATCAATAAGTGCATACCATGCGTGTAGCATGCACGACTGAGCTTGAGTGATGTACGTACACCTGCAGCACAGCAGCTGCCGAGGTGACCCGGTACTTTACGAAGGCTGTCACGCACTCCACATCATTCACGCCAGCTGCGACAGTAACGAATCCCACACCCTCATCCCTAAAAAAAAAATAATAATAATAATCTAAGCACGTTAAAAACACATCACGAGAGGAAAGCAGCGATGTTGCACTGAGTGCACTACTGGAATTGCAAATGCCAAGTATTTTATGATGCTGGGCCTGTTGTTAATAATAATTTCACCATCATTTTTCCAGCCACTAATCAACCCCCAGCCGAGTGTGCGATTCTCTGGCTCTGCACTGACGCTTGATCTTTGACCCGTGTCTTCCTACCGAAAATAGAAGCGGAAGGAAATGTTTGGAAATGTTTCTATGGCGTGTGCCCGGACATTAACTCAGAAGATTGAGGCAATGATTTTACAGTGGCGGTGGTGGTAGTGAGTATTGTGACTCAAGGTTCAACTTAATCAGTTTGACCGCCTGTGATGATGATACACCAGTTAGAAATTGGGACGCGTGATAGTAAACACTCACGATGATAAGAATTATTAAGCAAACTCATCGCCCACTATACGCTGATGTGGTGTTTATCTGACACTCGATGGGGGTTAGACCAGTCTGATGTACAGTTCAGCAGCACAAATATTTCCAATGCTATCCAACGCATGCGGTGGCTTCGTGGCCAATCGATCCCAGTGGGAGAATTCACACCTCCCGCAAAAACAGATCGCAGCGTCCTGCTCACGGGTGGTGGTGGTGGGTGATGGTGTGTTGAGGGTGGTGGTGATGGTGTTGAGGGTGGTGGCGAGAGAAGGATGCGGAACTGTTTCACACATCGTCGTTCTTAACTAGCAAATAGGACTGTTGTATGGCGGGGATTTTCCACTTAAGCTTCTGTCAACCGCCGCATCCTACGTCCCAACAATGGCCTCTGTTGTGCTAGACACGAAGTCTTTCAACCCTGATTTTAAAATTCCGCGGAGAGCTGAGATGAGCGGTCTGTTTCATTAAACACAGTGAGGATGTGTGCAGTCGCATTGTAGCGGCGACAGTCTGGGACTAAACTTGAAAAGGTCAGGGATGGTAGTTGATTGCTAGTAACACAGCAGGGACATAAAGTCCTCATTAACATCGGTATAACGTTGATGAGTGTGTTGGAAAATAAATTCCCTTCCAAGACCTGTGTGTATGTGGTTTGCAGCTTGGGTTCTCTGGTTTCAACCCACATGTTTAGGATATTATTTACGTTTAGTGGCTAAAAACACACCATTGTTTACAGTTATATCATTCAGTCCACGGTAACCATGTTTCCGCCATCCATCCGGTTGCTGAATGTTGCAATTTTTGACACTGATTTCCCCATCCATTCTGTTGCTTAATGTCGCTGTTTTTGACACTGATTTCACCATCCGCAGTTTCCAAGAACCCGTCGACCTCGTTTAGTGGGGAGTTACTGTACCAGGGAAGGGGAGAGACAAATGTTACTGGTGCACTCCTAACCAGCTCAAGCCCATAATCAGGACTTGCTTGAAACATATACCACGGTTGTTTGCAACATTCAATTGATCTTTCGGATTTCATCTGTTAAAAAAAAAAGCTGACAAGATTCATACACTTCAGTCTTTCCACATAATTTACTTGTGCTAATAACCTATGTGCATATGAATTTTTTTTTTATTAAGCTCATTATTTCACCATTATTTCACCAGCAAACAGACCAGACAAAGTTTGATAATTTAATAGTTAACAAATATAATAACCAAATTTCTGAGACACTCCCATTCTACATATTGAGCAAAGCTGTGCTTTCATAAGGATTTGTTCCCAGGCTCAGAAATGCTTCATCACAAAAAACTAATTTTATGTACAATGAATAAAAGAGTATATTTAGCAGGAACTACCATCTTATTCCTGTAATATTGCAGGCAAAGTTGAACAGCATAAGGAGGTGGCCAGGTAGATACGTGTAGGTCACATAGGCAACCATTGCCAAAATCAGCAAAAGGCAGGTATCTATGTGAAGGTCAAGGCAAACAATGTGTTACAAATCTAGGCATATATGTATACACATATATATAATATAAATATATGCTATACATGTTTTTCAGAAGCAGGTGTTTCTCCCAGAAATTTTGAACAGTTTGAGTTTGTTTGAACAGGTTTTTAAAGGCTTGTGGAACATTTATAACGGAATGGTCATGAAAATATCTTGGGTTTGTTTTGAAATATGGAGCTCAAATCAGGAAAGCAGAAGAAACTTGTTACATGCAAAACATATAACTATAAAAGGATTCAAGGATAGAAAAAACGTACCGCTAATTGAATACTGGTTTTAAATAACTAAGCAATAAAATATAAAAGTCAGTGAATGAATAGATGCCCAGGTCAGTAAAATACTGCACTGTTAATTACTGAAAGGGGATAGTGAAAGTCCAACCTAATGGAGATCAGACCCACCTCCACTGCTACTAAGGTTTAACAAAGAACTGCTTTATAAGCAGAAGTTAAAAAAAAACCTGACAAAACAAAATGGCTTATCAACACAGAGAGAAAGGGTGGTTTCTAAATTTCAAAAAAAATCACCAGCAGTCAACAGCACATAGCTCCAGGTGGGACGGTCAGGTCTACAACTAACAAAATACGCAAATTCCAAAACCAAAAAAAACCAACCTTTGTGGTAGACTACAATACCTAGAGACAAAAAATTTTAAAATAAACCTATATAAATTACACCACAAAGGAATCGAGTGTCAGCTGCAAATTTGAGGGACTGGGGAAATGTCATCCATTTTTCGCCCTAGAGAAATGCCATTA
The DNA here is from genome assembly GCF_003073045.1 of Pomacea canaliculata. Lineage (NCBI taxonomy): Eukaryota > Metazoa > Mollusca > Gastropoda > Architaenioglossa > Ampullariidae > Pomacea > Pomacea canaliculata. The sequence continues at coordinate 13,436,199 of NC_037597.1, forward strand.
AATATCCGCCAGAGGAAGGAGACAAAAAATAATTTCAGTTGTTACCCTTTCACTCTCAAAAGGAGCTATGTTAGAAAAAAACAGTACTGCCTTCTTCTGTTTAGAGTAAGAAACGTTTAAGTTGAATGCTAAGCCAGCGCTTTAAAAAAATGGCTGAGTTTCTTAAATGTCATGAACCACATGTATAAAGCTTCTGCTGGGTGGAGACGAAGCAGGATGCTAGCAGGCACCCCAGTTTCTGACAGTAATTATAATCGACAGCCACATTTTTAAAAAAAACCCGCAAACATTAACGTAAAGCTCCATGGATTTCGTATTTCCGTTTTCAAACGAACTTATGGAGTCAAAGACTCAGCTTTTTCTGGTATTAATAACTTTTTATAAGCTTTCAACTTCCTTTCCACTCTGGGGTCCAGTGTGCATGTGAAACGAATAAGCACATGCGCGGTTACCCAGGCTCCGTATGCATGTAGACCGGAGAAGGGGTTTGATCGAGTTGAGCACTTATCCATGCGAACAGCAGCAAAGCATTCGTATGAATAAGCTATCTGGCCCACAGACTTTTTATGATCTATGTAGGTCTGTGATCTTTCTAACCGCGGGTAAAGTTATCGGAGCACTCGTGGCTGAATAAGTCGCTATTCCCGAAGAAACATGGCGACACTCATACAGAGTTCCAGCACGAACTTATATTACTGGACTGCTGGCAGGCGATCTTTTCCAGTTAACTGCTAAAACGGGGCATAAGGCTACAAAGCTTCCGGTGTATTCACAATTTCAGATTAACTGTTAAAACGAGGCATGATACTACAAAGCTTCCGGTTTAGTCACACTGTTACGGCTCGCCGAGACTAACAGCGGAGAACTTCGCAAGAGGCTATAAGCGTTGGTCTTGGCAGACAGACAGCAGTCCACCTGTACACGTCCATGGTTCCACTGACGACAACGTCGACTGGGTGTTTCATGACAGATCGCACCCATTTGAAACATTTGATGAGTTGGAATTATATCGCAAATTCCGTGCTAGCTTTGTTACAAGTGCTTGTCACATCAAGGTTTCAGTTAATTGGTGTAAATCAATCGACATTTAGTCTTACTGTGGCGAGAGACACCAATGCTCAGATTCGGCCAGCACCTAACGAAATGTCTCTGGTTAGTCAAGGTGGTGCTAATGAGACAAAGAGGCAGATACACCGGACCTACGAAATTCCAAAGGTAATTGGATTTATCAACGGTACCTTGATTAGAATTCTGGCTCCAGCTGAGCAAGAGCACGAATTTGTCTGCCGCAAGGGATACCATGCCATTAATGGTCAAGAACCACAGCTTTTGTAGTATGTCAATTTTATTTTCGCACGCATGAGCGTATATACAGTATTGTATTTACATCCCCAAACATAAGTCTTAAATGTAACAGAAATCTATGGCTTTGCTAGGTGGTAGCTTTGATTGTGACACACTTATATTTACCAAGCCCTCTTGGATTTCCATTACTGAATGTGGGGGACATGGATAAGAGGGGTTCTGCATCTGTGCACTATTGAGTGAGATGCATAAAATTGTGTAGACTGTTACATATCTAATTATGGGCAGCTAGGCACTTAAGTGTTTTAGCAATTTTAAATAATAACTATATGATGATTAATGCTATAAACAAGAGAATATATAATATAAAATTTTAATGTTACAGCAAAAATACCTTGTCATTGCGAGGTATCTACAAATATTACTTATGGAAAAAAAGGATTGAAATATATTTCTCATGGCCTGAGAAACAGTCATAATCACCTTGTGCTTAATGCTGGTTGCAGGTGATCACATATTTATAAACTGCATTGTCAAATAGCCGGAAAGTGTGCATTATGCATGAGAGTGCCTTATTTGAGGCACTTGAAAAAAAAAATTGCCAAAAAACATTTGAATGGCATAATTTCGGGCATGAGTGGATAGATGCTGAGGGACTGGCTATTCACTCCTCATCCCAACCCTGTGATGCAGGAGGACAGAAATGATAAAAACTGCCACAGTCCTACTGTTTATATCTATTGGTATTAAAACAACACTGGCACTTTCTCTGATGACTTCAGCTTCATCCAGTGAAAGCTTGTAAAGTCATAGCAGCATGTGTGATGCTGCACAACAGTGCCAGACAGCTGAAACTGGATGTGTCATCTGATTCTAAGAATGATTCAGACTCTGATTCCTCAGAAAATTACTCAGATTCAGAAGCCGTGGAGCAAGAACCTGCTGCCAGGAGGATGACAGAGAGGGGACAAGTTGCTGCTGGTAAAGAGACTTGCAAGCAACTGATTAATAACTTCTTAAAGTTTTGCAGGTATGTCTGATTTCATAGAAACCAAGCATTGTCTCTAAAGATTGCCTGTAGAAGGACACATTGCCCAGAAGGTTCCTATGGCTTGGTGTAGATCTTCCTTCATAAATCCACTATTTGAAATCAAAGCATGTGCACAGTGTGTTGTTCACTGACAAGTAATTCACCCAACACACTCTACACACACTGTCTAAAGTCCAAAAGTTTATTCACAGCCCTTTGAGAGACATTTAGAACAAATGGTAATATATATAATGCATTATTCAATAAATAATAAATATGTATAAAATATGTGGGGAACCAGGCATAAAAAATATAGAAAGTAAGTAATTATGAGCTCATAGAGAGACAATAACAACACTAATCTCAACCCTTATTCTCCCTAGTCATGAAATTATTGATAAATCATCATTTTGATCACTGAAAAATAATGAAACTCTTGTTAGTTTGGATTATTCCAGTAGACTTTAGTAGCTAATTTACATCTGTCGGTTTTTAAAAACTCACATAAAATGTATTGTAGTATTCATCCCCAAAATCATCCAGACTGCTTTTTTTTTTTTTTAACATAGATGTTTGCAAGCAAAAGCCTGCTTTTATAGAACTGATTCCCATGCTGTTCTTTTTTTTTCAGGAAACCATGAATGTATAAACTGCTCATCTTCTAATCTTTCTCTTTAACCATTTGAAGATTTTTTTTTTGGATGGATTTAAATTCATGAAAAACCTAAAATGCAGTCTGAATGATATTAGGGATGACTACCACGACAGCTGCGCGTTGGAACAATCTGTCGACACTTCCAACCTCCCCACTGCTATTGTTTAGGTAGAGCAGTGCTCTCGACTATGCCACCTGTTGTCACAGAAACAGGTCACTCTCTCTCTCCTCTTGTCTCTTGGGTTTAATTACCTCTCCACCTGTCATCATCTGACGAGATGCTTTAACAGATCTCTTTCCCACCCCTCCCCAACACCAACCTCCTCCTCAGTTTTTGTCAGTTGCTGTTTGTTTTTGTCTCTTGCCTGTCAGTCCATAGTCATCTCTCTCTCTCAAAGGATACTCAAAACTTTCTCTTCCACTGGTTCCAACATGGTAATGCACGTGTGAACAGCGAACTGAAAATAGCAGTATCGGACAAACTCCCACGCTCGCTTGAATGGATTCAGCCGTGAAATCATGATACAGGGTCAGGAGGAACCAACACTACCTGTCGCCTCAAGTCGATTGGCACGAAAACACGGTACTGACCTCCTCTGGCTGCAGACGGCAACAGACGTCGACCACCCTGTCACTCCAAGACCGGATTCTGTCACAGCCACAGGCACCTACACACACTTCAGCCTCTCCAGTCGCGTGCAATATCCTTCAATATCCTCTTCGCCTAAAATCCGTGCTCGTAGATGGCGAATGGAGCCGGTTCCATTTTTTTTTCCAAAGAAAAAAATTCTCATAGGCACCGAAGCGCTGCGGCACCCATCTCGTCTGCTCGCTGGCTTGCGTCTGCATTCAGTCGCGGGCTCCCAAGGCCTTATACGCAGTGGCTCTGCGCATGCTCCACTTCTGCTCTCGTGCGGCGGTGGGCGGCGGGGAAACCACGCGCACAGCCGACCGAGGTACTCTTAGCCGCAGTGTCTCCCGCGAACGTCGGGGTTACAGGTTACTGATGTTAGGCCACGAATATTTAAATATCTCGTTACATGTATCTGCATCTGCGTACCTCTTATCTTCCCGTGTTTGTACTGGCACAATACGTCACTAGTATGTTGTTTTTGAATGTTTATCGGGGTAAGGAATGTGTAGGTAGGAAGCGAAAAGTCTGCCGAGGAAGACAATAACGTGAGTCACGAGGAAAGAAGGAAAACCAAACCTTTACACTTTAAAAGAAAAAATTCACGGTCACCGGAGGTTTGGACAGAAACTGTCTCGCTGACCCGGACGTGTGTGTGACGAATCAGGCGGGGCCAGTGGTATCAGGCACGACTTTAACGTTTCTTGTCTTGAGGTCACAACAGGAGAGGCAGCTGTAAGCCACATGCTGTCTACATGAGTTGCTGGCTACATGGCTGTCACCACTTGCCAAGAGGTTTGCAAGCTCACTCTCATGACACGAGTGTAGAGAAACTGTTATCATACCAGCAGCAGTTCTACTGGACGGTGGGTATCAATCTCAATCTTTCGATCTTAACTACTGTGCTGACAAGCAAGTGTTTTATAACCACCACCCAGGACTTGTTCCTTAGCACAGAGCAGCAGTATTGTACGGTATGTACCCGGTGTTTAAGATGGGATGGTTGTTAGAGGGGGTTGATGTCGATGTTCAAGCGCTACTGTACTATGGACTGAATATTGCAACTACCAGTAGAAATTCCAGGTGAAGACAGACTGCAACCAGTGAACCTGCACATCTACTGGAAGAGGTCGAAATAGCCGCACGCGGTCTGAGCTGCTCATGGAAGGAGGGGAAGAAACAGGGAAGGTCCCTACCGCTTTGTGTAAAAGAATGTGAAAGCAAAGAGTGGACCAGATAATGGACATGATTACTAGTTACACCCTAGCATAAGAAAAGAAATTACAAACAGTGCCAAAACTACATAACCTAATCATCCACCTAAGTAAGTTCATGTTTAAGATAATAATAATAAAAAAATCGCCCCAACAGCGCTGCTGATAAGTTGCTAATAGAACAACAGAAGAAGCCTACAATTGAACATATCTCAACAGTCACAACTGATAAAGGATAAACATCTACAACACCAGCGGAACTCTATCACAACTCCATCGACTTTTGACAGTCTGACACAAGTGGTTGTGGCGTGATGCTAAAATTTAACATCGAATTGGTTCTCGTTGAAATCCCATCCTGCTGTACGGCTGAGAGACGAGGGCTTGGCTTGCCAATACCGGAAAACAAATTCAGGCATTTGAGACCAAATGCCCAAAACTCTGATCAAAATCTCCTACATATAACGTGAGACCAACGTTTGTGTACGAACGACGGTCTCCACCCTCGTGGAGCACCAGGAACTCCTCAGAGGCGCAAGCTGGTTGGTTCGGCCATGTCGTCTGGCAGGACAGTCTAAGACCGACCTTCAGGATGATCGATGTCGAGGTGGACAGAGGAAGAACTGGATGGCGAACATGGCCTGGTAATTTAATTCCACGCAGGACCTGCTCACCACCACTCAAGACCGACCTAAGTGGCGAACCTTGTCAGGTCCTCCCGTCCCCACTCCCAGCAACCGGTACCCTAGGGCTATCTAAACCGATGATCAGCTAATGTCAGTCGAGGGATGAATGAACGAATGAAAATGCTGCATGTCTGTAATTATGATTATTCTTCAGGTGAGTCTATCACGGATACGTCCGTGCTCTGATGGTTCGTGTGTATTGTGATGATACAGTGTCCTGTTGCGTATATTGTGTTGTTATTGTTATTTCCCCCTATCGGTGTTCGTCACCCGCCTGGCAACCTTTGTGGTTTGCTGAATGAATGTGTAATTGTCACGAGTGTGTGGTGGACGTGACAAAGACTGATGTATGTAATCGATGTGTAATCATTAATCATCCTTGACAACTGTTAAAATGTGCTCCCACTTCGTCAGTGTTGACTGTGTGTAGAGGTTAGGTACATGTTAAGGTCATGGGTGCAAAAGCCTCGCTATAGAAGTGTATGGGGCGAGTTAAGTTCGGTCACACCACCATCCAGCACGCCAGATAAGAGCGTCATACGTGATTTGGTGACCTAGGTCAGCAGGTGTACATGCCTTGGGACCACATAAGTTCCCTGATACAGCAGCTTTGTTCGTCCACATTCTAAATAAATACATTTCCTTTGAATTTATTTGTTGATCCTTTTGTGCAAGCTTTTCTTGGTATCACACACTCACACGTGATTATTCTTTCTTATTTGATGCGTTTACTTTCAATGAGGTGAACGATACAAATAAGAAGTAGTAAAAATTGCAGAATACATGCAGTGCTTAAAATAAAAACTTTTGGAGGACAAAGGCAGGTCACAGAACAAAGCTAGATCGCGAGACAATGCCCATTAAAGTGTGAAATGTAGAGCAGGGTGCACGTGGGCGTTTGTCACCATGCAGAGAAAGGCCACGGGCCTAGACCTTATGTCTGTAAGATCTGTTCGCACGACCGGCCGTCGGGGGTTACTGGTAATTCGGTTTCCTTCCTCTGCATCTCCCCTTACAGTGCGAAATTACCTCTACCTCTAAGTGGAAGCATGTTACCGCATAAAGCAACCAGATGCCCGTCGCAACTTAGGATGGAGGTAAGGGGCTGACAGGTAGAAAAACTAGCAGCCATTTACACGTCATGGCCAAGAAATAAAATTAAAATATGGAAGTTCCCTTGTGATATGGTCATTCTCACATTTCCACTCCTACTGCGTTGCTACAAAGACACATCACCGATTAGCCTTTGTGTATTACTTCATTTACTGTATAAAACCAGTTCTCTTTGAGGGATATTGACGAATAAAAGAAGAGGCTGATAAGGAATAACAACAGGTATTTCACAAGCTTTCACCTCGGCACCAAATATACACAGTCTATCTTGCCGTAGTTTGAATAGTAGGGACAGCGATGCCACGCATGGAGTTGTCATGGCAACACTGCCAGCCTCCCGCGCATCCCTGGTACAGCGCACTGCTCTCATCCACGCTCCCTCTCCTTTCTACCTTCCACGGGAGGGTGTGGGAAAGTGGGGGAAACTAATGATAAAACTAAGAAGACTTATGCTCACTCCTTTTTTCTGTTTTCTCGGTTACATTTTTCATTACCAGTCGCTGATTGTTGCATAATACAGTTTAGGATCACAAATTTAAATTACAGGAGTGATTAAATCATTATCTTCAGTTCCAACGAAACTACAAAAGCAAAGAGGAGAGGAAAGGGAGAGAAAGACGGTAGGAAAAGGTGACCTAAACATGTACATTTTCAAATTATTTTACTGTGTTTCAAATTATGTTCTCATTGCCTGCTCAGTCATTTAGAGATACTCCGAGGACCTCGAGAGTTTGGGGGCTAAAATAGCTGTGTGCTGCTGAAAGAGTCTCGTGCACCTCAGCTGAAAACTGTACAAAACTGCTCAGTTTAACTGTCAGATAGACCTTAAAGGCCCACCTGCGGCGTTCTGTGCACTTGCTGCAAGGTCGCACTTAGTGCAGCCAACCTGAAAGTCTTAGACTGTGTGCACGTGGTCACAGCTTGTGCTGTTTCACATAATGTGCATCCCTGTAAAAGCCACTGTGGATGCTACACTTTTCGAGTGACATTGGCACGAAAGATTACATAATGGGTTAGATGTGGCAATTTTCTGAACATCCTTTTAGCCGTCTCCCAGCTGTAGCTAAAGTGGAGCCATCCTGCGCGTTCTCCCTGTTAAAAGCCTCATAGTCACTGAGAGCAAATTGTGAGCCACACACGAAATTTTAGAAATACGCCCAGTAGAATATCTCGGCTCCATTCCCAACACAAACACGCACTGATCCATATATTTCGCGATCAATCATTAGACAAATAATGATTTATTATGGCGGCTGTACACATATACATGTTGATGTGCGTATTGATGAAATTCATGGCATTTGAAAATCAAAATAAAAAGATTTTTGAAGAAATAAAGGCAGTACGTATCAGCATTCAGATATTTATATGATCTTTCACTCTGTAGTATGTTTTAGTACTATTGCATATTTAGTGATATGATTTCAGTGCTAGTGATTTTAATTTGTCTAAATAATTAGAAAGAGAGATAAGAAAAGATAAAAAAGAAACGAGTTACAGGGAGAGACAGACACCATTTTCAACAAAAAAACTAGCTGGAATCAACATTTCGTGATTGAAAACTCAAATAGGCAGTGCAATTATGAGTTTGAGTACAGCACTAATTACTTTATTTGAATGGGAAGGTTAGATATCTTCAGTTTTCAGCTGCTGGTCGGAGAAAACTTTCAATGCTCATTGTGCGAAATTAATTCAGCGTTCACTGTTCAACACCGTGGTGTAGTGTCTATCTTGAATGCATGAGCAGTGTGCACTGTACAGTGTACATCACTATGGCGTCTGGTGAAGCCTGACTCCCAAGCACCTGCTATTACGAAGGGACGGGCATGTCTTCCTTCTGCTGGGACGAGAGATCTCTGGAAACCACGAAAACATTTTCGTCGCCATTTGATGAAAAAAGATAATAATAATTGGATTTATAAAGCGCATTTTTCCACATGCACACATGAATGATCGTAAACAAACTGACAGTAACTATACAAACGTCAACAACAACAAGCAGATATACATATACATCCTAAAAGCTCTTTCTCACACACACACTGTTCGTCTACTCGTCTCTCCCTCATACTTTGCTTCTGTCTGTCTTCTCCCCTCAGTCCACACACACACACCTCTGTAAAAGCATGAAAAGCAGGCATGTAAACGCAGACGGGGGCAGCCATTCATCCAGAAAGCTGTCACGATTGCTAAAATTATCCTAGAATAATGCCACAAAAGCATGTCAGCCAGGTACTCATTTACAAATGGAAATGTACGGCTGTCACTCCACGACAGTCCTGCGCCTCACGGATGAGACAAGCAACACATTGTGAGGGATAACGGGACTGCAGCACGTGACAGAAAGTAATCAGAGGAATTGTTTTTCCGCTAGGGGTCGACTTCGCACAGTGTTGACTCAGCGTCCCGGGTGACAAATAGCCCGCCAGGACATTGATGTTATAACGGTACTGTCAACAGCCCCTTCATACTGTCATCTACGACTAGTGCAGCCATGTGAAGCTTTGAAGAAATAAAGAGTGGCTACTCCATCCAGCAATACACACATATGCATGCACGCATGCGTGCGAACGCACACACGTTCACACATGGAGGAACAAACACAAACATATGTACTCACAAACTTCATATCCAGAGAACCACTAAGACGCCTAAACAAATGTGTTCAATTTTTATCTGGTAAATTGTAGGGTGAATATCTCTGAACATTTGTGTTGTTTCATCTGTTTGTTAAACTGTTTGACTCTGTTCAACGTGTTTGTTGTCAAAACTTCCTCATTTATAAACATTTTCCGTGGTAGTGGTTATTTGTTTCAATGTCCGTAAGTGAATATTTTTTCAAAACAAACATTAGCTCATCCAATATGATAGATTGTCACTGTTACTGATTTTTTTAATGTATCGGGCAGAACAAACAAATCAGATGTGATTTCTATAACAGTTTCACTTCTTGAGCAGTTGTATCACCACGTGACCCAACGGTCACGACCTGCTTGATGCTCGAGACTGTCCTTGATAACCAGACAGAGAGAGCTGCCATTGTTCTGGGCAGGGCACGTGCAAACATGTGTTCTGACGTGTGTCATCTGCTGATGACGGATATAACTAATTCGTTTCCATTTCTGAGGAAACCACACAAGTGCGGGTCAAGTAAACAATTTTTTTGGGGGGAGACGGGTCTGACAGTCTGTGTGTGTGTGTGTGAGAGAATTTTGTTTGTGTCTCACGCAGTGTGTAGTCTGTGTGTAGTAGTGGAGAAATCGTGACGTAGAGCTTCGTGGGCTTCACACCCTCGGTCATGACAAATGAAGCTACAGGATGTACTTCAAATAAATTCTGCTGGACGTTTAATATTAGTCTTACCCAAAATAAATCCTCCCAGACTGGTTAGCTGCCTGTCTGTACACCGCTTCCTTTAACTTCTCCTTGTCAAACGGTACAGCTAACTCCTGCGAGGAAGACAACACAATAGTGAAACAGCCTTGTTAACATTAAATACTTCAGTATGTTAGTAGATATTATGGAGATAAAAATTAACTTAACAACTTTAGCGTTAAATCGACCCTCGCACCACCTTTTGGAATAAATAGAAGTACAATATGTATGAATTGTTTTTCTTATAGTTTAAAACCAGTATAAAGCAAGATTTTTAAAAAAAGTTTCCATTTTACCTTTTAGTTACATTAGTATGTGTAATGTATTATGTAAGTAATAAACGTTTAGCGCCAGAGAGACATTTTACAACTGGTTTTGTTCTTCACAAGTTATTAGCTACTAAGGAAGGCAAGAAGATATTTTTACCGACTAGTGACAAAGCGATTAATGTGAACAATGCACTAAAATGCGAAAGTTGTCTGTAAAGTATGCTATCGACTTGGAAGATGTAGTTCAACGTTGTTGATTTATTTATTTTTCGCGATGGAGAAATTTCACACTATAGCGAGGCAGAGGGGGAAAGGAGGTGGAAGATAAAAAAAAAAAGAGAAGGATTGAAAAAAGCGGTGTACCCTGACGGTCAGGCAGGATCATCACATCATCACAGTACTGATGACGATCAGGAGTTTTGCCTCTATGTTAATGGCCGGAGAAAAGTCTGTTAGTGTGGTGGCAAATGCATTGCAGGAGAGGTGTTGTTGGTGGTGGAGGGGACGACTTACCTCGAGAGCCGTCAGGAAGTCCTCAGGCGTGACGCTGAAGGCCCCGGATGGATCGTAGCGCTGGAGAATGTCCACCAGCCGCAGGTCGTTGACCACGATGTGTTCGTTCAGAATCACCACAGGTTCCTTCTTCTTCTTAAACGGGTCAATGCCGGGCTTGCCCAGATCGTCGAGGGTATTGCCTGCTCGCATGACCGGACCGTGCTTGACCACGAAGTTCGGACGCTTCATCTTGGTGTCCTCGGCAACCCTCAAAAACTCATACTCCACCTCCACGTCCTGATGACACACATGACCAGGCGTGAAATGTCATTGCTTAACGAGTCCGTAATCTCGGTTGTTCTTCAAACAACGTGAACATTTTTTTTAAACCGAAAACGTTCTTTATATTTGGTGACAAACAAATGTATTTGCGGTTATTTACATTCAAATGAAGGCATTTTAATATATTTGTAAACTGTTTCAGTACCTTCTTATTTAACCGATTTTGTTGTCATGGTCAAATAAATAAATAAGTGAGAAAAGAAAGGGAAAGCTTAAATACAACAATGGGTCCTAGACAAACTATTCATTAATAATCACGGAAGATAGGTGTCGTTCGTCTTCCGGTTATCACGGTCGTTGCGAGATAAATAATGGAAATATTACTTTATAAAGAAAGTAGAATGTGACGACGTGCGCGCGCACGTGTGTGTGTGTGTGTGTGTGTGTGTGTGTGTGTGTGTGTGTGTGTGTGACCTCTGATCACGTGCACACGTATGTCCGACCCTCAAAAGATTTGGCCGGGATATTGGTTTCGATCACGCGATGGACGTATGCGATGTATTGGTAGGTACTTGCTTCTCCGGAGCAAATTTTGATTTTTGTGTGTGTGTCTGTGTTTTAGGCTGTTACCACTGGCTACAGATAAAACAATGTTACCAAAAAGAAACTGTGACATTTATCTCTTACGCACAATAAACAGGGACAATGTTGTAAACTGACATAGCGTGTCATACAAGAGCGAGATAGAAAAACGGAAAGAAAGAGATAAAAAGAATGAGAGAGAGAGGAGGGAATAGCAGGAAAGCAGGAGGGAAAGGGAGAAATGAGAGAGCGACAAAGGCGCGGAGAAAGAGAAGCTTGCAACATAACAATTGTTATCTCTCCCTTCACTCGAAGTAAGCCGAGGATGAACTTTATTCATCCGTCACATCAGGATACAACCAGAGTACAATCGTTGCCTTACTTCGCTACACTGACTCCGAGCATCAACACACTTGACTACAATGTAGTGATAGACCAAAAGTTGAGAATAAAAGTTTGAAGTGTTAGCGACAGAAAACGAACCGAGTATTCTAGTTGATGATGGAAAGGAAATGCCATAGATAAAGAAAATAAGCCGATGGACCCTTCATTTGCCTAGCAATCTTTATAATTCAGAGGAATCCTTGCCTTCTCTTTCCCTCTGTAGCTTTCTTCATTCAGCCTAAGCTGTCTATCACTCGTTGTTGACCGCGTCCGTCGACTTATCGAGGGATTTAATCAGACCCTTCAGGGTTGACAGATGAGGTCAGACCACTCTGTATTGCCTTGAACATTGTTACAAACTGGTTCTAGAGTTCTTACCTACGCATCAGCAGCTTTGGGATCCGACCTGACAGAAGAAAATATGACAGTTTGTATTTTTTGTTTAAACAACGATGTGTAAATCGCTGTTGGTAAGCCTTCTTTGTAGTTTGATGGACATCTTTGCAGTTCTTCTGCGAACGATGGGACATCGACTGCTGTTCATCAGATGAACTCAATGTGCGCTATGCACACTTGCGTGCACGTGAATAAACACATATGCTATCCCACAAGCAGAACCCTTGATTTCCACGAAAGTGCTGGCAAGGAACGGAGACACAGCTGACATTACAATTTAAAATATTGACGGGGTTGCCTGCACATGCAAATAGCAGCACGCGCCATGTAATTGACGGAGCCTCCCAGCGGGCCTTCCATCTCTACGCAAGCTGGCCGCTCACCTCATGATTCAGTTCAGGGTCGATGTTTGTCGACATGGATTGCGGCTACAGATTTCTTGTTTTAATCATCTTGTATTCTGTTTTGAGGGCATTCTTAATTGGACACACATGTATAGTCGAATATTTGACTACGTCACATTTTAATGTGACGGTCATTAAGAAATCATTTTCTCAGGGCCGTATCATCCGTATGTGGCAATATTTAAACACTGCGATGTGGTGATTTGTCCATAATGACAGACAAATCTTATTCAACTAGGATTAGTAGTTACAGAGAGGTACACAGCTGCGTAGGAACCAGGAATCAAAGGTCAAAGTTACAAAGGGGCACGAATAAATTTTGCCCACTTCCTCCCACCCATCACCCGGCTCGATGCTTAAGATGTTATTCCTCATAAAGGGGACAAAAGGTAGAGAAGCCGTGATAGAGACAAATGACAAATCCTTATTTACGAGGGCAACAGAATAAGCAAATGTTATGATTTTTTTACATCTGACCCTCAATCTAAAGAAAGGAAATTGAAATACTACTTTACTACAAAACAAAGGCATTCAACAGCAGAAATTAAAGAGTGAGAACAGGCACGTGTACAAAGATGGGATTGGTGTTTAATTTGACATGACTTTGACTAATAAATATGTAATATTTTGTGCGCGATCATTTTTTCGTTGTTAATAATAAGTGTTTACTGTGGATGGGAGGCCATTGCTTCCTCTGTAATGTGCGAGTGCGAATGTCCTTTACTGTCAGCATGGAGTTTGTCCCCCTTCTCCCATAAACCCGATCATGTATCTACGATACTGGTACATTAGCAGCCAGGAGGCAACTGACCGTTAAGTCCAGTTCTTCCAGCTCGCAGCTGTCGGAGCTGTTGACCGCCGTCATGAGAGCAATGGCGCCGGCCGACGTCAGCAGGTTGTCTCCCATCTAGCAACAGCCACATCGACATCTTTATCTATAACCATGCGGTAACAGTATTCTAAAATATGCTATCAAATGGAATAAACTCAGTCTGACAATGACATTACTTGATTGATCCCTAAAGGCCCTTCTTAATCGGGAGAATGTCGTCGATCGTCTGACCAGGTTTGGAAAATTTGCTAGGTCACATGAAACCAGTGGTTCTGAGACTGGATACTGGAAATTTGGTGAACACGCTACCAAACTTGTTTGCCAGTACATTTGCCAATAGAATGGAACTTTATGGCACTTTGGAGGTCTCACGCTTCGGCACTTTCCCCCGCTAAGAATGGCCTTTAAGAAATTACCCCAGTCGCTCCGTTGGTGGCCACGTTAGTTGCCCATCTTCCTTTCTTCACATTTCCCTCCATCTATCCTTATTTCTTTCTTCTTCGATAATTTTTCATAAGGTCTCGCATTAAAGTGAGAAATATACAGACTTATATACTACACTTGATATCTCAGAACATCATCAGGGTACTCGTTTCCACTTCTTAAGCATTTGGAAAAATGACGATTTACGGATATCAGGGTATTGTGTCTACTTGTTGGTATTGGGTTACCGTCAAACTAGAGATTAGAGGTCAGAGGTGAGGCTGGCCATACCTTCAGGATCTTGATGGTGTCGTTGCCGGCCAGTACCTTGGCCATGCGTTTGGCCGTGTCAAGACTCAGTCTGTTGCCGGTCAGGTCCAGCTCTGTCAGGGCTTGGTTGACCATCAAGGCATCCGCGACTGCCGCACCTCCTTCTTGACCCAGACCGTTCCAGGAGAGATTGAGAACTTTCAGCCGCACGTTTTCCTGCGTAGTTGAAGTTAATTAGTCATATTAGTACATGCTGGCGGAAGCAGGGCAGAGGGTGTTCTACTCTTCTTTTTAGAACATAACCATAAGTAAAAAGTCTTAGATGGTCATCTGACTTTAAAAAAAAATTGAAGTCTTGAAAGTTGATTAAATCCACACCCACACCCACCACCACCCAAAAAAGTGTAATTAATCATCTACCTTCAGTCCTCTAGCAATCGCTGCTCCGCCATTGTGTCTCAGCATGTTCCAGCTCAGGTCGAGGACGTCTAAATTCTCGTTGACACCTGATCACGGAATCAGCAAATCGCATGCTGTAGGACAAATGTAATTCTTCTCAACAGCCTTCTTACCTCAGTCTTGTATTTTCAAACTCATGAAGGAATCCAACTCACGAAGAGTGGTTGTAAGAAATGACAAAAGGAAGAGAAAAACAAAACCAAACCAGAAGTGCAACACTGACCAAGAGCCTGTCCAATGATGTCCGCTCCAATCTCAGTAAACCTGTTGTGACTCAAGTCCAACTCCCTGAGGTATTTATTGTTCTGCACAGCAAAGCATGCATTATTCAGTTTTAAGCTGCAATGTGACTTCATATGTCTATATATACACCTTTACTAGATAAAATAAAGTCTTATAATTTAAATATAATTCCTTTATTATTCAGTATCTACATTTTTTATCTCTATTTTAGTCTGCAAAAACATTACAGCCGGTCGATGTTCTCTACATTAATTTACTCTGTATTGAGTAGCACACTCTTCTTTGAGACCCTCTACGATTTTCATTATTTTGTGCTGTCCAAAGAAGAAATTACAACAACAGCAACTGCGTAAATGATGGCACTCTCCTCCTCACTATACCCTTCCCATCTCCCCCACAGCATGGCGATTTCCTTCTAACCAAGCTTTTGTCTGCCTGTCCTGCTTCCACAACCACTTCCCCTCTCTCTCCATGTTGTATGCTCAAATCAATAAAGGACTCTTTGTTCAGAGAACGTAGTTCGTGTTTTATTTTTACCTCCAGCGCCTCGGCAAAAAACTGGGCAGCTTTGTCGTCGAATTCATTGCCTGAAACGAAAACAATCGAGTGAAAGAAAGCCAAACTAGCCTGGAGCAAATATTTGCAGTCAAGAGATTCGAACCACGCACCTAGAAAACAACTAACGAAGAAGAATGATATTTCGTGGTCGTCTCCGGCTTTCATGGTGTGTGCTAATGTCTCATTCAGTCTTGTATCACCAGCCTCAGTTTACCATCTATTTGTAAAATCCTTCGCAAAACAAATGTTTTTACATGATAAATCTGAAGGACAGAGTTCCAATACTTGGATGATGCACATGATGCAAAAGTACACTAGATGTAGAAATAGGCAGAGTGCGAATATCAGACAAACAGCAGCAGCAGAACAGTCTAGCAGACGAGCAAGAAATGAGAAGCTGAGAGAAATTAGTTTGGCAGGAACTGGAGAAACCGCAAAAAAAAAAAAAGATAAAGAATTCTTATTCGATACAGGCTTAGAAAGACTGGACTTGATGAGAGGGTGAGAAAAAAATGACTCGATAATCAACAAGCTGTTTCCAGACCACTGTACCCATCAGGTTCAGTTTGCGGAGCCCTCCGTTGGCCAGCAGCATGCGACAGACGTATTCTGCTCCTGCATTGCCGAGCTTGTTCTCCGCCAGTCCCTAGAAATCAAAAAAAAAAAAAAAAGAAAAAAAGAAAAAAAAAAAGAAAAGAAAAGCAAATTTTTGAAACTCTTTACAACTGGAGGGGAGTTTTTGAGTTGCAAGGATCGTGAAGGATGCCGGGCAATAATGTCAACGGCCTTCCTGACCTAGAGAATGACGTCAAACCTTTGACCGAAGTTGTGTGTGTGAAGGTCACAGGAAACCAACGGTTTGGGGTCAACGTTCCAAACATTGAGACATTGAAACTTTGGTCAACATGTTAAGTCCAGGCTTGTTTGTAAATACATTTGCCAATACCTTTCCAATGGGACTGCATGGCGTCGTAGGTTTGACGGTTCGGCACTTTGTCGGTTAAGAAATGTCTTTACCGTGGACTATAGGGTGTCATCGCCCTCAACTGCGGTTTGTCTCCACATAAATCATCTCTGTATTGTTAATGAGTATATGGTTTGTTTATAATGTATTTTGGTTACTTTGATGTATATATTTGATCATGTGTTGAATGCTACTATATCTGGTTCATGTCTGCTTAGTGATTTCCTAATTGCCACCTTTAAATAGCCGAATGAAATGAAATCCTCGATCTATAAACGGTCTTTCATCACGACATTGCTTTCTGATAAGAAAGCAGACGGTTGGTATTACAAAATCTTTAAACACTGTTTATCGTTGTAATAGATTTAAGCTGTAAAGGGGGAGGGGAATCTGTCTCATACAAGAACTCAGCTTGTTTGGTTTTTATGTAGTTCAGCACACACACATTCACACACGCGCGCAAAATTTACCCCAGTACACACCATTTCTGTGATGTAGTCATTCTCCTCCAAGAGTCGACAAATAGCCATACCACCCTCAGGGCTCATCCAGTTACCTCCAAGGTCCAGTCTCTCCACCGTTATGTTGTCCTGCAGTAAGAGCAGAGAGCGCACAAAGGTTACACATGGCGGAAAGCTACTGGGTGGGCAGTTTATTGCAGGCCTTCTTCAAAGTCACATTTTAAGAACATTTCTCAACACACGTGTGCCACCTCGCTTTCTTTTAATAAACCAAACTTTGTACCGATTGGTCTCTTAATCCTGCGTACCTTCAGTGCCAGTGCGATGGCCATGGTGGATGCGGGGTCAAGGCCGTGGTAGCGCATGGTGATGACCGGGTCGTTGATGTGACGCAGGAAGTAGGAGACAGGCACAACGTTTAGTTGGTGACAGACGGTGTGGTAGTATCCTCTGACCTTGTCCTCCTCCTCATCATCATCTAGGGTCCGGAAATAGCAGTTGATTACAGCGGGTAAAGATTTTTAGGCTCCCAATCACCCTTCCCTTCTGTCTTTACGGGTTGAAACAAGAGTAGTCTTCCCAAGAAGGACATTTAGTCTGATATATATATATAGTCTGATATAGATATATACCTCATGATGCAACTTGCAAAGAGAGTAAAAGAAAGTGTGCGTGTGCACGCGTGTGTGTGTGTGGAGGGTGTATATGTGTACGCGCGCACGTGTGTAGTGAAAGTTCAGACTATCCATATTAGTGAGAAGGGGACTTTGAATAATTTTTTTCTCATAATATTTAATATCATAAGCTCATCATCTTGCCATCTCACCATTACTAACACCTCACGCAGTTTACGACTTACCTTCGTTTTCTAAATCTGTATCGAAGTCTTCATCCGCCGTCTTGGTTTCGACAGTTTCTATGGTGATCTGACCGATGAAATCCCTGAGCGATTGCTCGTCGGAGGCTGGCTCCTCGGATTCTTCCTCAGAGACGTCGACGTCTGGCTGTACTTCAGTGATGAGCACCTGCGACTCTGGTTCCGGATGCTGCACGACTTCGCTGTCGTCTGCTTGCCGCGGACTCATCACGTGACTAGGTGTGCGGGCTAGCGCCGCGCGAGACTTGAACGAGACATAGAGAGTATCATGTCAGGAATGGAAGAGATCATAACCGAAAGATTGTTTTTCAATTACGAAAGACGAAACTTTTTTCTCCTCTTTTAAAAGTATTTGCAAATGGTAAACAAGTACGCGTGCGCGCGTGTGTGTGTGTGTCACAGAGAGAGAGAGAGAATAGGAGGGAAGAAATCGCGTTAATTTACATGGAGCTCAGTCTACTCATTAAAACAAAAGCACTTTTGTGGAACCTTTAGGTTTGCATCATTGTAATATGTAAATCTTTACTTGAGACTCCTGCCTGCAATCAGTATTATGGTTCTAAGATCGTGTAGGGAAGAGATCCACACCATTTACCTATCTGAAACGATAAACTAGGTGTAACGACACTTACCTGGAGAGTGGGCATGCGCGGTCCTTTAGACTCTGGCCGGGAGGTAGCGATCGCTGCGACGTCAGCGCCACCTGTTGCACCATTGTCGACCAGAGTATCTTCCTCTTGAATCGCTTCCTGCTCCTCTTTAGGCGATGGTTCGGCATCAGAATGCTCAGTCTGCGTCTTGCAACAGAATTCATGATTAAAAATGTAAGCGATAAAAGCAAGCTCTTGTAGATGCTTTCTCTCTCCTATTTACCTCCCATTCCACGCGTTCTTGTACCGAATCTCGATATGTATGTTTGTAATTATATATATATAGTTTATGTACTGTCTATGTGTATGTTTGTAGCTGCGACTATACTGCACTCCTCTTGTATCAGATTGAACTCTTTTTGTTGTCTGTGACAGTTTTCACGAGTAAATCAGGGCTAGGGGAAAATCTAGTCACGCGCCAACCATTTGTCTGGCATGCTGGCTTAGTTCCTCTATCAGGCACAAATTCTTCCCATCTGTCGACCAGCTGAGCATCTCACAGGTTCCAGCTTAGAAGATTACAAACATCACCATTCAGAGAAAAAAGTCAACAACATAGAGATCAGAATTGCACATGGATACCATTGCTTTGGTGGAAGATATTCGCCCAGATTTGTGGAAATAGTATCACAGGAACCTGCTATGAGAAAACAATCTGCACCCCACTAGGTCTCTTAACTGGACACATTTTGCAGAAAATTCTATGAAATAAAAATGTAAATGATTGCTAAGCACGGTCACACTATCGACTATTTGTTTTTGGCAATGAAGACCTTTTTCTTAGAAAATAATGTGTAAGTGAAAATGCGGGGCAAGCCATGCCAGTGTCAGCATCTCTCTCTCTAAACTCGACTTCCATCAGACTGTGCTGCCCGCTCCCTCCACCCAACCCTGTGACTCGGAACCATGCCGTTGATTACATCTTGACATTAGGTTCAGCGACCTGAAACCTTCCTTTTCTTTATGGATGGACGGACAAATGAATGGATAGATGGACGGACGGATTGTCCATCTAAAATAACTTTTAAAAAATACTTTTGACATATGCATGAGTCTGGTAGAAGTTTCTAGAATACGGTCCGAGTCTGATAAAAGTCCCATGTTAAACTGATCTCACACTGTTTTAACGAAGGTTTTTCTAAGTAACTGATTTGAAGGTCTGCATCAAAATGGTTCCTCACATTTTTTGTTGTTGTTGTTGTTGTTGTTGTTGTTGTTGTTGTTGTTGTTGTTGTTGTTGTTGTTAAGATTAGTCTCATAATTTCTGCCGAGAGTTAGGGACAAATTAATCAAATTTTACACAAGACGGCTGGAATAGCTGCCGACCACATCAATTTTTTAAACATTTTTTTTTACTCAGTCGAACCGCTTGCCTTCAATTTTTGAGAGCCCCGTCAAATCCTTTAATGTGATTATTGACAGATACAATGAATAGCCACTCGGTGGTGTAAGCCCACTTATCTTCCCAGAAGAGAAATAATTATGTTGTTTATCTGGCTGGCATTTTACTGTGTACCTTTCTTTATTGACATGAAACAGATCTGGAAGTGGTACTGGAATGAACTCTTACGATTGTAAGCAAAGGTATTGTGACGACCATGCAGGGGGCCTACCACTAGCACGCCTTTGAACCGAGTAACTGCACTGGGCGAACGTGTCCCAGCGACCGACACAATAGCTTGAAGAAACCAACTGTCATTATGGGCGTGACATGAATAGAAGCTGGAATGAAGAATCTCGATCACACTTCACTGAGGCCATTACTCTGTTTGCTGATAATTAGGATGTTAAACATAATAAGAGTAATGAGTAGGAACAAAAAATTACTGAACTGTGTTACTGGCTGTATTATTATTCACCGATCACTAGTTTTTATGTTATTGAATGTAAAAGGGGCGTGCGAGGAAGAAAATAAAGTTGACTTTTTTAATGCTGACACTATCTTCCCTATGTTTAATCATTGTATCGGGGCAGAACTGAATATGTTCCAGTTCATGTTTTTCTATTCATTTCTCGCCCACTTCGCCATTACATGTTACATCCGGGTAACAGTATGGGATGCATGCATGTCAGATCAGGGCCTCGCCTAATGTATTTTTTGTTTTAAAAAGTAAAGCTACTTGGCTGTATTTGCAGGTAAAATGACATGAAATTCTCGTGGGCTGGTTGTCGCTGTTTACATACAGCCTACGCCTGTCGACGGTCTCGCGATAACGCGACACGAGAACTGTCGCAGACGATTTTCCGGATGGTTCGCTCAGTCTTTCCGCCAGACATGCAAGCGTGTTAAGCCGCCAGGCGGCATTAAGAAGAATTAATATTTGATCGACGAGTGTTTTCCGTCTACGTAAATAGCTCTTGTTCGTTCTCCCAAACTGTAAATATCAAAGTTGAGATAGGCGGTCACTGCAAGACCTGAATGGCGACAGCGTTATTTTTCGTCTGGCGCCAATCGTAAGCCAGAGGTGAAGGGTCACGTGTGTGTGAGTGTGAGTGATAGACTACAATAAAATTTATATTTACACCTTTTCGCAATCATGTGCGATGATTTTGCAGGCATTAAACAAGTTAGTGTTCGTGTAGTCCTGCTGACGGATGTGTTTCATAGTGTTGTGTGATATTTCTTTGTGTCAGCAAGGGCCTTGTGCCAACTACTCCATGTCACCTGTGTTAGTAGCAACATCGATCTGGGGCTTTCTGACCTGACAATAACACGTATTACTAAGTCCTCGAAAAGACTGGTTTACACGCTGGTTCACAACGAAGGATTATATGGTGAAATAATTGTTGATATGGATCATGATCTTGGAGAGGCTGTATCTAACAGTGGTGGCTATAGTCGGTGGGAGTGTTAGACAACGTACGCGAGCATTCAAAACTTTTTAAATGTTTAGGAATTTAAAAAATAAATATCAGTTTTATTTAAGTCTGTCTCCCTGTCTCATTTACTTTTTCTTTTGTTGCCGTTAATTGAGACGAATGTGTTACTATTGTAAAATGAGTATAGTTTCTTTTAAAAATGGCTTTATGAGAAAAACAAAACATCAAGAAAGAGAGAGAAAGATAAAAAGAGGCAAGGAGAAAGAGATAATGTGTGTGTATGTGTTGCAATGTGAGAAACTGGGATTGTTCAGTGCCTCTGCCAATAAACACACGGTTCAATCTTTGCAAAGTGTCAGGGATCGAGATTAACCGAGGGGCAGTGGCATGAAAGGAAGACTCGAAGGGGAGTAAAGGATCGCTTTCCTCGTGGCGGGGTCCTGAACTGCCGTATTGATCAGCGTGCATTGACAGTTGCCGTGCATGAAATTATTAGAGCTGGGAGACTTTATGCCAGCACGCTCCGAACCTGACTACCACCAAAACACTGCTCAAATACAACCAAGGTGATGTCGAGACTGCCGTCTATTTTTAATCACCTCCCCTCTCTCTCTTTATGTGTTACATTTGTTTTGGAGTATGTGTATTTATTAATTTTGTACTTTAAATATAGATGTATGTGAAAAGACAAAACATACACATGTATATGCACAGAGAGAGAACAAAATCAATTTCTACACATAGTATACAGGAAAGAACATTTATGTGTGGATAAAGGCAAAACATACGAGTGCACACTCAAACACATATTTTAGGTATTTTTATATTTATTATGTATGGTAATTTATTTTACATACTCTATATGTATATACGTGTGCAGGTTTGTGTTCGTTTCTGATACACAGGCGTCCAAGGGCAAACGTGCGATGTTTAACTACCCTAGTCAACTATTAAACACATCCACTTCCCCCACCGCTCTCTCCCTCACATCACTCTGTGTCGGCCTCTTCAGACGTGAAGCTTAGAAAACATGTGGCAAACACAAACTCACTACATATTAACATGCAAACTATACTTGCACTCTTTCTCTCACATACAAAGAACATAGATGGCCTTTGATCATTGGCTAACTGAGGCGGGTGTTTGCTTACCGTGGAAGCCACTTTTGTTGGCATTCACATACAAAACGGCGCAGCCTGCCCGTGTGCATTTATAGATGTTCGTATAACACGGGTTTCAACAAATTTCAACACCTTTCTCCTTCACTCACCAGCAAGCAACCATCATCCAGCCCTACTGCCAGGATACCCCGCCTAGTCCCTAGTTAACATATAAATATGATAATGGATTTCTCGTTGTTATGAATCGACTTTTGATCTCACTTACCCCTGAAAGTGTTTGTAGCGGAGAAACTTCCTCGTCTTCCATCTTCGCTTCTATCTATCCGTTGATTAACTGATCGCACGAAGCCGTTCCTTACACCTCATGGTACTCTGCGTGAAATAAACCCAAACTCACGAGGTCCAGTGCCACAAAAGGAGATCACGACACGCAGTCGCCATTGTCAGAGTGTTCGGCCAGTGACTCTTGGTACCCACGCTACAGTTAGTCCTCTACCACCTGTATATTGTGTGGACCTCACCTTCATGTATCTCGGGTACGAAGGTCATTGTCAGTGTTTCAGACTTTGCATGTCGGTCACCCCAGGTGTGAAGCTTATACACCAGGTGGAAAATCTTGTAAAGAATGGTCCATTCTTGAACGGCGTTTTCACAAAGGTTTTACAGGAGGCCCACAGAGTTTATTGAAGGCAAGGGTTTAACACCACGATCCGATCGACAGGCAGACTGAAAACAACTGAAACGACATTAAGTTGTCGAACAGTCGTTTGTAGGATATGTGGCCCTACGAAGTTCACAGTGATGTTGTTTTTTTTTTAATTGAAGAACGTTTAGTGGATATGATTTTTAGTCTCAAGCATCAGCCAGGTAGGCTGCATGTGTCTCTCGGTGCTGTTTGGCCGGTCAGCCCAATGTACAGTCGTTTGATAAGACACGTACCGTTGATTAAAAGTCTGCTGCCATGTCTGAAGCGGGACGGAGCCACAGAGCACACACAGTCAATGCAGTGCCCTTACACTGTACCCCTTTTAGCGGGTGGGTCTGCGGGTGGGTCTGCCGCTTTTCAGCTACCTTCAGACGTGCTTGCAGACACAGGCACGCCGCTGTTACAATCACAGCGCTGCTGCCACGATCACTGATAAGCTACCCGCTACCCGATTAATACCGCATGGCAGAGCTATGCTACCCGGAGCGTCTCCGTTTAAGTCTACTATAACAGCACGGGACGTTTGCAGGTTCTCGCCTGTTGCTTTACCTGCATTACATTTAATCAACGATCAGTGGGTGGGTTGCATTAGAAACTAACCGGAATGCTTGCCCTGACTTGTACAAACGGTCTGCAGAAACAAAATACACGACACTCGACTGTGACATTGTCAGAATGTAAGGACGTGAATGTTAAATGAAACTGAGAATGATCAACTTTAAAAAAAAAATGTAGCAGTAGAAAAGACCAAATATGCACGCGCTATACATGACCAGTCACCTTCATGCATCCCACGCAAGGACTGAGTTAAATCGCACAGACAAAACTGAACTCCTAATAATTTTTTTTTCTCATCCGCCTACTTCGGACAGCAGCTAATGCGCTCAGGCTCATGCACAGATGATGTTTAACATAAGCATGCACGTTTTTCTATCTCCAAGCTTTATATACGAGGATGATAATGATGATAAAAAAAAGGGAGAGAGGGACGCTGAAACGTCTGAAACGTAACATGCATGGCACAGCAATTCAGATTTCGATTGTCATTTGGAGGGTTCGAGTTCTCAGACACCTGACCTAAATCAATTCACATTAACGACAATATGACGTGAAATACTTAAATATATTATTTCCTTAGTTGGGTCGTGCAGGCTATCCATTCGCCAGTCGAGTCACAGTTCTGGCGCAAAAAAAAAAAAAAAAAAAATCTACACGCCTGCGGCCGAGACAAAGTGTTCACGCCATAAAATGCTCATTATTAGATGAGAAACCGAGCCCGCTTGGTGATCGATACACAGCGGCTACGGGACAGCGAGACGTAGTGTGACGTAGGGCGTCGGCCACAGAACGTAAATCTTTCCGCAGGAAGAGACGGCTTGTGATACTGCGCTCGTGCAGGCTGCTGTCTCCCATTCTCCACGCCAACAGGCTGTCTCGTTGTTGCAGTGCAAACCAGCGTGCATGTTTGGGCTTAAATTAAGACAATTATTTTAAAATTGAAAGGACGTAGAGTATTGTGTACGACTAAGGACCAAAAAAATGTATTAATATATAGGAACCCTTATTATTTCTACTCTTCGCGAAATACCAACTCTGTGCCTGTAAGCGCTGAATTGTTCCTTTTTTTAAAATCAAAAATGATATTTTTTACTTAAGCGAATTCATCATAATTAGGTTAAATATCATGCATAATATCGTCTCCCAGACGACGACAACAGTTGGCGTGAAAAGGAGACAAACTTCTCTGCCTCCACATCTGAGAGTATCTATTATCTCCCATCTCAACAAACTTTCTCCCTTCTCATCATTCTTGTTCGGTCATATGTATATTATTATAAAATTTCGTTATACTATCGTTGGATTATATGACCGTCCTCTTTGAAGCTTTGTTTTCTTATTATACATCAAACACACAATATTAATTACGACAAAAACTTCCGGTAGTCAAGGTCATTAATGGCGGCGCGCTCTGACTATTTTGACATGTTGAACAGTTTGTGATATGATCACTACCATGCCGCTTTTGTTGCATTCATGTCTTCGTCATATTTTGCTTAAGAAATATTGCTTGGAGCTATTAACAAGAAACAAATTCCATTATGGGAAAACAGAGCTAAAATTACCTCTCAATATACGGTACTATGTTAAGCGGAGTTCAGAGCATGAAGATATGACAACAATTCGCAATATAGGTATTATGGCACATATTGATGCAGGGAAGACAACAACGACGGAGCGCATGCTTTATTATTCTGGATTCTCTAAACACTTAGGTTTGTGAGAGGATTTTGCACTTTGCTGTATTTCTGTGATATGTGTGCAATATGTATGTTAACAGTAACATGCCTATGGTGGAATAGCATTGTCTCTGAATTGTCAACAAGGGTTAAAATAATGAGAGGGGTAAAGATTAATCCAGTGAATATTAGGATGTAGCTAGCTTTGTATTTCTCCAACAGGCAAGTTGCTAAATAATATCAGAGTATAGTTTAGTCACCATGGTGATTACGATAGTGTTTCGATATAGTGAAAGTTTCAGACCCACATAAAACTATTTTATGGCTGATAGGGGTATCACGGACGAAGGAAAAGTACACATTGATGTAGATATGATTGTTATCATGATCTTGGCATTTGATGTTTAGAAAATGCCTTGTTTTTAGGCATATAAAAGTGCATCATTATTATTTTAGTATTTAAAGACAAGTAATGATGAAATATCAACTTTTCTATTTCTGGTTTATAAGATGATGCCTTTCATGATGAGACCCCTTACCCAGACTGATGTTTGCAGAGCCCCTACTCCAGATTGGCTTGGTTTCCAGACCTGTCTTCTAATAATTTAGATTCTTTTCCTGTACAATTAGAAACATTGATATTTATGATATAATAAATACAAACTAATGATTGTTTTTGATAGTTTGTTATTTATTAGTAATGATCTTACTTTATAACAGGTGATGTTGATAGAGGAAACACTGTTATGGACTACATGGCACAAGAAAGGGATCGAGGTATCACCATTAACTCGGCAGCCATCACATTTCATTGGAATCATCACAAGATCAACCTCATTGATACTCCTGGTGAGAAATAGTTCTTTAGAGATCAATGTTCAGAAACATTTAGTGGTAATAGCAGTTGTATTCTTTCAGCATTTTTACAGTATGTTAAAAAGTTATAAAGGTAATGTTATGTAGTTAAGCTTGGTTAAGATGTGTGTAAAATATATAAAATAGAACTGATGTCTGTTGGTTTTAATCTTGGCCTGAATAAGAGTGATTTGGCAGGCATAGGGGATAGTTTTGGCTCCTTTTCATTACTTTAAATATTTTGGCGCAGTATGAACTGGTCATCCTGGCATATCACCACCACTATATTTTTATTTGCTGTGTGATCATCTGTTACACACACTACATTTGTCAAATGAGAGGCTCCTTGTCATTTCTAAAATGAAGCTGAATTTTCCATTATGCAACTCTGACAGTGTCAGATGTGCTTCCAGCAAAATATAGAAATTTCCCAGGTCTAGAGCAGTTTTCCACAGTGCTGCGTTTTGAAATCATGACTAGACTCGTTAAGAGAGTGTAAATTATTCATGTGAAAACCTGTTGAGTTTATTTCTTTTTTTATTAATTTGAGTTCTTTCAATATTCATGAGCATCTCTTGTGATTTTCTTCTTGGATGCTCTCTGAATAAGTTTCAACCAATCTATAAGGCCGATGTAACGGCAATCATTCTCAAAGCCAAGCCCAGTGCCCACAAGCATCCTCCTTAATTGCTTATTTGTCTTTTATTAGTCATCAGCAGTTCTGTTGTTTATTCTTCCATCCTTTGTATGTTCTTGTTCTTGTCCTAAACGCTAAGAGCACAGTCTTTATGAGCATAAGCATGTTTATTATTTTGTATGCCAGATCTTGCATGACACAAATAAATTGAGATACTGCTGTATGAGATAGAGCCATTTGACATTTGAGAGATGATTTACACTAAATAATAATAATTAAGGTTAGAGCCAGGGAGATTGTTCTGAAGACTTCTTGGGGTGATTGTGTCACATATCAACTGGGGTGAAACAGATGAAATAATATCATGCAATTTGTCATACACCGCTATTTCTTTGCTATGACAACAGTGAGACTTGATTTCTTTGATGCTGAAATTATAACCTACTTTATTGTCCTTATTAGGTTATGAAATATGTTTACTCAAATACTGCAAGTATTGACAATTGGCATCCTTTCTGTTTCAGGTCATGTTGATTTCACTATGGAGGTGGAAAGATGTCTGCGAGTGCTTGATGGATCAGTCGCAGTGCTGGATGCCTCAGCAGGTAAGTTTTCAAAATATGCAAGGTGATGGTTTTTAACTCAAGGGTAGAATTTTTGAATGCTCCAGTCATAAGTTTTTTTTACTAGAGTTCACACAGTTGTGTTTATGAGATGAATTGTGTCCATTATTAGTATAAGCATGTTAGTTGGATATTAGGCTTGTACACCATGTATTCGTATTCTTCCAATTAATAATCATTGTAAAAGTGATTTATGTAAAAGATGATTTACTTTAGCTTTTGGGCACATAATAATAACACTTTATTAACATTAATGGAAATGACTATGAGCAATTATTTTGTTGTGCAGGGGTAGAAGCCCAGACACTGACTGTATGGAGACAGGCTGACAAGTACAGTGTTCCACGCATTGTCTTTTTGAACAAAATGGATAAGACGGGTGCAAGCGTAGAGATGTGCCTGACATCCTTGAGAGACAAGCTTCATGTTTGCCCTCTGCTGCTTCAGCTTCCAATTGGCAAGGGTAAAGATTTCTCCGGCATCATAGACCTCATTTCATTGCAGTCTGTACAATGGGATTCAGGGCTTAGTCAAGATGGCAGCAAGTGTATATTTGAAAAGCTTACTCCCAAAAATGGAGACTTGTACAGAGATGCTTTGTCTGCAAGAGCTACTTTGGTGGGTCAACTGGCAGACCATGATGAGCATATAGCAGACTTGGTGCTCAGCGAAGTTCCTCTTGAAGAGATTTCTATGGAAGACATTCAAGCTGCTGTTCGCCGAGTTACCCTTTCACAGAAACTGGTTCCTGTGCTGTGTGGGAGTTCTCTGAAAAACAAAGGGGTTCAGCCACTGATGGATGCAGTGGTCTCCTATCTCCCAAGCCCTAAAGACATCAGCTATGGCTTTGCCGACTATTATGGCACTGACCTTTGCGCGCTGGCTTTTAAAGTGACTCATGATCAGCATCGTGGTGCATTGACATTCCTGAGGATTTATGCAGGGGCTCTACAGAGTGGCTCCACTATTTACAACATCAACCGCAAAACAACTGAGAAGACCAGTCGTGTATTACAAGTTTATGCTGATGAGCTACATGATATTTCACAAGCTGTGGCTGGCAACATTGTGGCAGTAGCAGGGCTCAAAAAGGTTCTATATTTAGATATTTCATGAGTGTGAAAAAGGAAACGTAACCAGTTATCTTTGTAGAAGGTAACATTGCCACCTGTTTGTTGAAAGTTTGCCTGAAAGTGGTACCATCCAGTTTGAAGCAAAGAGGAATGATACATATTAGTGTCATGCTTTTTGGTCTTTTCAGACATTTACAGGTGATACGCTGACACTGAATCAGACAACAGCCAAGACAGCTGCCAAAGCTTGGGAGAAAGACCACCAGAAAAAAAATCCCATAAAACCTCATTGGGAGGAAATGAATGATAAAGATGAACAGAACCACCTTGAGCTTGATATGCCTGTGTTAGCTGGAGTGGAAGTACCATCTCCTGTTTTTTTCTGTTCCATTGAGCCACCGTCTATGTCACATCAGAAGGCTTTAGACCATGCACTTGAGTGTCTACAGAAAGAGGACCCTAGTCTCAAGGTATGCTGTTTGAATAATTTAAAATTGCTCAGCTGTTTGCAAGGTTTGGGTGTTGTATAGGACAGGGTAGTAGTAGGGTCTGTACTAAGTTAGAAATCCTGACAGATTTTCATCATGCACCAATGAAAGACAACTATATTTTTTAGCTACATTGTATAAAACTCCACAAAATTTAGTTTCCTTACTACAGATGAATTTTTCTGCTTCATTTGTTTTTGCTTTAAACTTACATTGCAGGTATTCTTTACTAAAACTAATGCATGTACAAATGGTGCACATAGGATATGTAAGTGCTATTTATAGATATATAGATGCTATTTGCGTAAAGTGTATTGAGTCTGCTCTATACTTCACATAAGTATTCTTATTATTACAATATATTCCAATTTTAAACAAACTTTAACAAATTTTTTTAACAGTAAAAACAGTGTTTAGAGAGATATATATATAGAGAGAATAAACCCTCCTCTCCCCCTCAAAAAAAAAGACTGATTAAAAAATATTCTAATGTGCCAAAATGGGACTAAATCCATTCTCAGTACCAGTTGTGCCAGCAACACCTATTTTTTTTTTTTAGATGTGATTGTCTTTTTTTCTCACTCGCTCCCAATACTACATCAGCACATTCTAGGAGATTCATGGACATTGGAAATTTATCCATGAGTAAAATTGCCGTAACTTGGGTATGGAACTAGCTTGTTAATTTACCCAGTTTTTACCCAAGCATGCCAACTCTGGTTCATGAGCCACTGATTAGGTAAAGTTACTTAATCGACCAGCAGAGTGAGAATTCCCCCAGAAAGGATACCATTGCATAATTCAGTCAGGGGACGAGGTGTGAAACCTTCAACAAAAATTAGAAACAAGGAAAAAAATGAGAAAAGCAAGCAGATGCAGAAAGTTAAAATTTGTATTTATTGAACAAATGACATTCCTTGATCAAATGTGAAAGACCAATCTGAACGGTTTGCATTTTTTTCAGATATCAGTAGAGATAGGTGATATAAAACTAACCTGTAAATTTCAGCCTCCAAAAAAGCCATGTTTAGCAGAGTCATGTATACAGGTATAAACTCCTCTTTACATCACATAGAGATTGCCAAGTCACAACAATCTGAAATCTGCTGAACTACATTTGGTTGAAGTTGTGTCCTGATATATAATAATACTGTCACCAACACTATTGGTGTTTTATTACATCAAAATACAATATAGCATAAAATGAGCATGTCCTACTAGTGTGTTTGTTTTTTGTTTTTTGTTTTTTGTTTCCATACTGTCAGGTTGAGGTGAATGCTGAAACTGGACAAACCATTCTTTCTGGTATGGGAGAGCTGCATCTTGATATAATACATTCCCGCATTCAGCAGGAATATGGCATCGATGCAGATCTTGGCCCTTTGCAGATTGCCTATCGTGAAACCATCACTGATTTTGCTGATGTGACTAATGTAAGATTGTCATTATGTACAGAAACTATGCCTTAATCAAAGAGTCTTTTGTGGTATAAACCAAGAAAAACATGGATCCCAGTTCTGATGTCACCTCTGGGTGGGTAAGCTCATTAATTGAGAACAAACCTCAGATTGTCTAAACTAGGTTCAGACTTGTGAAGACACTAGCAAAAAGGGCAATTTTAAAGAAAAATGTAAGTCATAGAATTTGTAGCGGAACTTTAGACATTTAACAGTGACATTTCCAGTAGCATTCAGTGTACAGTTGCTAACTCTGGCTTTATTGTACCTGGTTAGGTGCTGGACAAGACAGTGGGAGATAACCACAATTACGTGCACATGAGGCTTTCCATTCAGCCCAATCACGAAACTACACTGTTCCGGCATGTGGAAGTGTCATCCTCCCGTGAAAATCCCA
Organism: Pomacea canaliculata; assembly: GCF_003073045.1. NCBI lineage: Eukaryota > Metazoa > Mollusca > Gastropoda > Architaenioglossa > Ampullariidae > Pomacea > Pomacea canaliculata. The sequence goes on from NC_037597.1 coordinate 13,467,171, forward strand.
TTGAACACCTAAGGCCTCGGCATTTGAAGGCAATTGAAAGCGGCATTACTTCAGCTCTATCCAATGGTGAGTACCAGGTCACTATTCTTTGAATACTATTCTCACAACCAGTTTGAATCATGGAGGGGGTCAAGGTGAGCTATCCAATAACCAGTCATACAGCTTAGTTTTGAGTTCTGGATTATTCCAAGTGCTAGTCCTCTTTAATTGTTGTAGTAGGTTGTAGGTAGTAGGTATTAATGATGTGCTTTAAGGTGTGCAGGTCTGAATCTTCCTATAATTGACATAGGTTGTTTCATCAGTAGAGTTAAACTGTATTAGTAGTATGGTTATGCATTTCGTATGCATCAACGGAAATGTTAGAGATTTCCATTTGATTTAGAAGGGTCATGAACATCACTAATCAAGCTCTCTATGGACAGCCAGGCAACAGCCCATATCCTGTGATTGCTCATTGCATGAAACTCTGAAGTATCTAATACTAGTTTATTAAAACATGGCGTGGAAGCCACATGTCAATGTGAAGGACCTACAAAACATGGGAGCATTTGTTCTGGCCATTAGAGTGATAGTCCGCAATGCCAGAGTCAGCTGATGGTCTTGCAAGTAGGCAAGAGCAGTTCTTTTGAATTATAGAAAGTGAGAATAGATCCTAGCTTTGAAATGGAATCAGAAATCTGCAGCATAAAACAGGGGAAAATCAGCTTGTGCTAGATTACATAAGCTGCCCGTGTATGTGCTGTCACACCATGAAGTGGTTGAAGAAACTGTTGTACAGGCCTATTTAAAGCATAATCAATTGCAGCTTCAGCCTCTGCATAACATTAGCATCTAACACTAGCTGCCATGCAAGCACACACAAGAAAAAGTATAAACATGCCTTCAGCATAACACACCTTTAGTAGTAGACCGTGTCCTGACTTAAATGTGAATTACTAGTGCTTTAAGTCCCCAGTATTTCTGCCCGAGAAACTGTTTTCTGTGCCAGCTGCAGATCAGTTGTGGACTGTGTGAAAGCATTTTGTTCTCGCAGACACAAGAAAATGCAATCGGTGCTGATATTTTGTACTTTGCAATTTGCAGGCCCTATCCTGAGATTTCCAATGATTCACATCGATGTAGCACTGCATGAGTTCAGTACACGGCCCGGGACATCGTTAGCCATGGTCTCTGCATGCGCAGCACAGTGTGTTGGACAAGCAGTGAAAGAGGCTCACCCTGTCTTGTTAGAGCCCATGATGAAGATGGAGGTAAATATGACACAGTTTTTTAAGTGATCGATTGCACTAAGGCCCAAAAACTTTTAGTGACATGACCTTGTCATTTTCTTTTGGCAGATCACTAGTGGAGAAGATTACCTGCATCAAGTTCTTGGAGATCTGGCACAACGTCGAAGTCAAATTAATGCTGTGCATGGTCGTCAAAATAACCGGACTGTAGAGGCTGTTACACCACTGTCGGAATTGTTGGGTTACTCAACAGCATTGCGCATAATTACCTCAGGAAATGGTAGCTTTTCAATGGAATTAAGCCATTATCATAGGGTGGCTTCTCAGGAACAAGAGAAGGTCATCAAACGCATGACTGGCTTTACATCGCTATGAGGTTTTGTGGTTCAGAGTTTAGGAGAAGTGACACTTCCTCCAGTGGAATCTGTAGCCTGATTTCCTTTTCTGTTATGAGGTCAATCAGCTCCTGCACTTGATTTGGCCCAAAGATAACAGCACCATCAAGGTACAAGACCTGAACAGAAGTTCAGAAGACTGAGTGAGGAAAAGGTGCAAAGAAAAATATAATAAAACCATGCATCATTTTTTATGCGACTTCCCACCCAAAATATGTGTGTGTATTTGCAAGACAAAGAAAAGTTGGTATAAGTATACAGGTAACTGAAATACATGAGAGAGTAGAAGTTATGAAATGAGTGAATGAAGGAAAAATATTTACCTTTGCCCAAGGACAAGTCTGAAGTGCCCTGTAGAAGATACCTTTTGCTTTTTCATGACTTCCAAAGGTAACCTACATGACAAAAGTTTTCTCATGAGTGACTAATGAAAAGTTAAATGCATTAAAACCTAAAACATATGGAATACATCAGACCTATCAATCCCTTTTGTCTGTTTCTAAAACACTTAATTTATTTCAAAACTGTTATCTGTGTGATAGTTTTATAAGAAATGAGGCACAATACTGAAATAGACTTTAATTTGTAATGTGACTTTCAAGGCTTTGTGATCAATATGTTCATTGTAATTTTTGGTTTGAAAAATCGAAGCTGGAGAATTTAAATACAGAATGTGGAAAATGTATTCTCTGAATTTTGATTCCATGGAAGATAGTTAAATTAGCTGCGCTTGTTTAGTTTTCCCACTTACTTCAAACTTGAGGTACATCCTCCACAACAGAGGACAGTGACGAGCTGCCCGATGCTGAAGTCCTCGCTCGCAAACTGCTCTTACTCGGTGCAAAGTGCCAGTGTCTGAGACTTCTAGTTGACCTGACCCTGAAAAATCAACATTTGGTTTACATTCCAATCTAAGCCATATTCCACAACTGTAAACCCTATTCATACAATGATGAAGTGTGACATCCACCTGTAAACTATATCAGTGTGATTCACACCATAAATTTTCTTTTAAATTAAAGGCAGTATTACTGAAACCATCTTGAGCTCTTGTTCTGGGGCTGGATTGGTCACACCTTGCGAAAGCCGGCCAGCAATTTAACAAAACAAGCTTGGGGCTGGCACCCACAGGGTAGGCGCAGGGTTGGGAGACCCACACAGGCATGGAGGAGATCAGTCCACAGCAAGGTGGAGGCAGCTGGCATGACATACTCCCAAATGTAAAGGGATGCTCAGAACCGGGTCCGATGGTGTAGTATTGTTGTGGCCCTATGTTCCACTGGGAATGATAAGGGACAAGAAGACTGAAACCATTCTTCATTTAAAGACATCCAAGTGGTTTCCACACTTTTACATGCTATTCATACTTTGACATGCACCAAATAATGCTTACCTTCTCTGCATGCAGAGCCTGAAACCTTGACATGCCTACTCATCTCTGCCAGAACTTCAAAGAGCACAGGATATGGAGTAGCGGTATCTCTAGCTGCAGCATCAAAGTAACGACGTATTCTCCCAGCTATGTGACTTCTTGTCTCCAATTCAATGAGCTCCCGGAGCAGCTGTGTGTTGTTTGGAAAACAAGACAGTGCTGTCTGCAGATGTGAACGTATGGTGGTCAGTGACACAAACTCTACATTCATGTAGTTCTTTAACAACAAGAGCAACTCTACATAAAGTGACTCTTGTAATTCAGTCATTGCTTGATTAGTCTGGGAAGAATTTGTATTGTTGTGAACAGTATCAGATCGCTTGATAATAGAGTCAAATATTTGCAAGGTGTTATCTATACCAGCACAACAAAGTTCAAACAAAGCGGAACAACAGGTTAACTGTATGAGATATTTCTTTGATGCTGCACTGCAAACTATATCGTTGCTGTCCATAAGAGCTGCTGCCATAGTCTGAAACTTCTTCCTTGTTCGTAAAATCTGTGGCGGCTGCAGCAGATCTTGTTTCTGAGGAGAAAACTTGACCCTGTCAGCCAAGCAAAATAAGGCAAACATAGCCTTCTGTCTGGACATCTGCAATGATGATGCTCTCTTAATCCTGGATTTCACAAGATCAAGAGGCAAAAAATTTAGCTGAATTTCTGCATAGGTGCGGTACAGCGAGCACATCCCAGCCATAGCATTATGGTCATCCAAAGCAAAAGCATCTGAGAACATACAAAGTGCAGTATGCAACATAGCTAGTGCATCTTCAGTCTTGTTCAAAGCCCACTCACTCCTAATGTATTCATTCCACAGAATCAAGTCGTTACGGTTCTGCAGTTCTTTCAGGAGATTTTTTCCATATTTTCTTATGGCCTTGACTGCTTCTGGTGATAATGCTGACATGTCCTGAACTCCATATTTCTCTCTCTGAAGTTGAAGCCGGTAAAGTGCAAAAACACTCCGCTGATAACCAGAAAAGTAAGCCGCTGCTTGCCTCAGAACTTCTTCAATAAAAGTTTCAATTTCTGGCCACGGTTTCCACACTGGATCTGCTGTCACTCCTATGTCCAGACCAGATGCTGCTGGGATCTGCACAAACACACACAAAGCTTGATATGACATTGCATTATCTGTCTCTTTAGTCTTGATGCAAAACTTATACTCAACCCCCCCACAAAAATATAGAGACCCCCCAAAAAAAACTAAACACATACTATACTTCAGATTTAAAATAACATGTTTTGCCATGCATACTGACAATGAATTTTAGCTGTGTAGCATGCACACTTTTATGTACTGCTGATTTAGCCTTGCACTGGCCATGTTCTCATGTCTAACATGAACTGGGTGTCAAGAAGTATCATTTTCATTGTTAGACTAGAGAATATTGAAGAGTTTCTCTTCTTACACAGCATGCTTGCAGAGCATTATGTACCTTACTGAAATCTATCTATAAGATTGCCACAATTGAGTCAAGTAAAAATATTGAATTTATGGAACATGGCAACACTATGATGTTTCCACCCTGTCAAGAAAAAATCCTCCCATCACTACTCTAGGCATCCTGAACAGTCCCATGGCTTACCTGATGGAGTGCATTTAACTTCACTTGATCAAAATCTTTACAGTGACATCCATCAATTGTGACACCAAGACCCAAAAGCTGCAGGAATGCAGCAACAATTGTAAAACAAGATGATGACTTTTGTACACGGAAGAGAGTTGGTGCTACATCATCATATAGCACCAGACGATCCAGATCTTCACAATCCTCTTCAGTTTCTCCACGAGAAACATCAGGTCTCCATGGCAACCAATGTGCACTTTCTCTCAGCTGTTCCAACTTTATCCATGTTTCATAGACAGAATCATTTTGAGCCAGTATATTTTCTTGCTCCTGATCAGTCTTGACTGGAAAATATTAAAACCATTATAACAAACACATTTACATAGCACCTTTCTCCAGTATCAGTAGGACTCAAAGCACTGTACAGCATGTGAGCACATCTTTTAAGGCAGTAATCAAATGCACCTACATGAACACGCATACACAATGCACAGCAAAATATAAATAAAGTTGATTAAGAGATCATTACAGAAGTTCCATAGAATATCATATGGGATGAAAGAGATGTAGCCAGAAGTTGCTCCCAAGAAGCACAATCCATTTTAAAAAACTAATCCAGGCAACAAATGCTCCAATCCACACCACAGTTCCAGTCATAGAATGGATCTAATAGGTAGAAGTCTTTGTATTTTGTGTAATTTGCTGCTCATAGGGTTGCTTGAATGTCTCTCAAGAACCATTGTGAGTTCACAAGCTGTTAGAAGGTGAGCATCCAAACAAGCACGTAACTGCCAAGTGGTTAAGACAAATGCCGATAAACATTATGGATTTGATTAGACTATCTATCTATTCCTTTTCGTGCATCAGGTTGCACATAAGGCCTCAACCAGAGTCCGCCACTGATGTCGATTGGCTGAAACCTGCTCCAGGTGACCCCATGTCCAGCCCTTTCCTTTCATCTCCCTTTCCACTGTTCTTCTCCAATTTGATTAGACACTAACACCAAACTGAACACTTTGAACAGGTAATGCATAAAGAAACAGTAATAAAATTAATATTTTCTTTCCTTTTTGTGGAGGTATTACAGAGTGATATGTTCCTCCATGTCACTTTCATTTCAACTACTTACCCTGAATAACTTTCGCAGGAGCAGCATCAGTAAGCTTTGAATCTTCGACCCAAGCAGCCCATCCCAATGCTCCTGGCTCTCCAAACCTGGGCACTCCAGAATCCCAGAAACTCTCAAATATGCTAATGCAGTCAGTGGTGGGTTGCAGGTTAAGACTTGCTGGTCGGAACAAATTAAACTCTATTAGAGCTTGGTATGATGCGACTGCTTTTTCTGTGAAGCCACAGTGGTGAAGGAATGTGCAGTACTGAACAAAGAGTTCTGTAAAAGGAACCAAAAGAGTAATCAGGTATGTTTCAGGTTCTTACTGACAAGTTCATGATTTATAAGACTAACACAGTGGATAACAACTTGATATCTTGCACCAGTGAGATATGGTTAAAAGCTAGAAATCAATATATGCTTCAAAACTTGGAGTCAGCAGGAGCATGAAGTTGCCCTATTTGAACTGACAGGAACCAGACTAACTCTACTTCTACTATCAATACCCACAATTATTCAAAATACCCATCAACTGTGACTTTTGCCTAGAAAAAAAGTATTAATCTTATGAGAAAGTGGCAACGAGTGTGTGACTGTGTCTGTATGGTTCTCGTTGGAAATTTATGTAAAAATACATTTGCCTGATCCTCACAAAATATGGCAGAAATATTCTTTATGTGTACAGGAAAGTCATAGACTGGTTGGTTGGTGTGTGCTGTTCTTTTTTAATGTATTCTGAAATGTTGCTGGTAGTTCTAAATCAACACAGATCTGGACTGTGCAAAGTAAACTTGGACAACACTCACGAGAGGCACCAATGTGAGAGACTGGGGATGGGAAGGAGGGGGAACAAGTGAGTCACCTCTGGCGTCACAACTATTATTGCCCCCTTTCACGAGAAGCAGTCGGCTTCTGTCCCCTTCTGCTCTTTGTTCTGCAGTGTCAGAAGAAGGCACATTTCCCCACCACATCATCTCTCCTAGACTTAAATGACAGGCTCCCTGCATGCTTCCTTTCGAAGCAAGATAACAGTAAAACTAAAAATTGTTCCCCTATGCAGTTCTTCCACTTTTTTAAAGATTTTCTTAAGAGTTATTACATTAGGGTGTTTTCAAATTTGGTTTATATCACATTTACAGACTTTATATAGGTAACGTGCACAAATACCTCACTGATTTGCTGAGTATTTGTTCTGTCATAAGAACCATAAAGTGTAATGATGCTATCAATATTATAGGCTGAGTTAAAATGACAATGTGGTAAAATATTTGCAGAAACCTGTCTTTTTTGCATGCACACAATCAATTGCCTCCTGCCTACATTTAATTTCAGTCTAGTGGCCTCCTTCCACTGCCTGGTCAAATATGACAAGTTGCTAGCAAGCACTGTCATCATTTTGTTTCAAACAAAAATTTTTTTAATAGTGTCACAGCTCATGTTAGAGTTTTGAGCATTTATTAATGAGGCATTGCTCAATGGCATATTCATGACAGATGGACATTGTAAATAATAAAAATATGTGGGTGCTACTCAGTATATCAAGCATTTTCTCTTCTGTTTACCCAGTAAAACTGTCATGTAACATGAGGTGTACATAAACACATAACATCAAAAACAATTTCTAACTTAAACATAAGGCCTCACAAAAATATGTTAAACTACTTAACAGCCTCTGAAAAGTTAGCTTCAAACTTACCAATCATTTCATCTTCTAAGTTTTCCATCATCTTCACTACTTTGACACTGCCTTCCATAATTGGTCTTAAAGTCTTGAAACAACGGTGGTAAAGTTTGACAGTACGACCAACAGAGAAAGCTGACAAACGGGACTGCTGAAATATCAGGTAGTGACGCCACAGATGGACATCTCCACTGTGGCTAAATAACAGCTCGTCCCACTCCTTCATCAATGTTTCTGAATCAACAATGTCCTGCTCCAGCTCCAGCTTAGCGATTTTCAGCTGCAATGATGAAGGATTGGCAGCCAGGGCTTTATCTAAAATAGCCAGTTTTTTTTCTATGCAGATTCTTGGGGGTTGGAACACATCACGGAGGCTGCGGCTAGGAATCTGCTGGGATGAAAATTTCGCATTTTGGAAGACAAGATCCTGGAAGTTTACAAACTCCGTCCAGAGTTTAACATTTTTAGGATCCTCACTGAGACGCCTATTATAAAAAGAAATCTTTTCAAAAGTCTCATCCATGAAAATTATACTTTCACTAGTGCTTTGCTCGGAAGACTTTCCTTGCCCTTTCACATATAGACTAGTAGCTGTGTCAAGAATATTTAATGAATCAGCTAATCTGTTTGGTTCTGTGACGAGCTGCCTTGAAACATCTTTCTCTTGGACTGAAATATATTCTAAACCTTTGAAATCTTTTGTTGTACTTGGTCTCACAGCCTGCCCTTTAACTCTGGTGATTCTTCTGTTTTCTTTTGAATAGTACCTATTTAGCATTTCATTTTCACCAGTGTTACTTTTTTTATTGCTGATAGTTATGGTTGGGTTTCCAAGGCAAGAACTAGTTAATCGAGTGTATCGTGCAATTTTGTCCTTATAAATTGAATCGTAGTCCCACAGCGCCCGATCCTTAGTTCTGTCCACTCGAAATGCACTTTCTGGTTCCAGACCTGGTATCTCCTCCAGAAATGTTTTCCCTCTGTGGTTTTTCCAAAATTCTTCTGTTTTTGTTTCCTGTCTGGAAAAGGACATGGCACATATAAGCAACATTGTCAATGTCTTTTGAAAAATGTATCAGAGATCTCCAACACAGAATAATTTACAGTTTTTCCATGCATGAATAAAAGAGCAAGAGAGACAGAAAAGAGAATATGTACAAGTTATTTTAGGATAGCACACTTTTAATGATGTATGATTTCTATGTATGTACACAATCAAAGAATGTTTCCATCATATCTGATATTTGACTGAACATCATTATCAAACAGAGTCAGTGGTTATGACAGTTCAGTCCCATAAATGTGTCACCTGAATTGCTGAGTTCATTTATCAAATAGAACATTGAGATAGTCAACTGCTATAAACGTGATTAATATAAAATGTGCAGGCTATTTTCTAAGGGAATAAATTTTGATCATACAAAAAGAAAATCCAACATCTACCAGCTTTCAGGAATGGGTACATGGGCTTTTGTAAGAATGTTGGTTGGTTGTGTTTTATGCCTTGCCAGCAACTAAGGCTATATCACTGTGATTTCAGAAGGAAAGACACACCCCACCAAAACCCAAAGAGATAGGAGACTACATTATCTTTTTTCTATTTCAAGGTAATCACTACACTATGTATTTGTATGGTATAAATTGAAAGATTTAACTTTACATAAACTGATACAAAAAGAAGAAAATGCAGAATATAAAAGACCAAAGAAAGTACTAAATAATGGCAGGATGGGTAATACCTTAAATCTTCCTCAAGAATGGCACTTTTTGACTTTTTGTGTTTGTGTTTCTTGTGTTTTTTTTCCTTGTGAGAACTTTTCTTCTTTTTCTTCTCAACATCTGCATATGATGGTGAAGCATCATCTTTTACTTTTCTGTTATCAGCTTTATTATTAAAATCTTTTTCTTCAGGTTCAGGAAAGTCTCCACCAGATTTCCTTGAACATAAAAGAACAAATTTCTGAATAAATATAAAGAAAATCTGGTCATTAACATCTTAAAAAGATCATTAGTGTTATATAGCAATGCATGCTGATCCGTGAATCACATATGCCAAAATTTTTATCAAGTACATGGGTTCAATTTATCGAAGTAGCTACCTACTGTACAAAATACTCCATGTGTCCAAAGACAGGTCAACATAAAGAGCTGTATTATGCGCTCCGGCCCTGGAAGGATACCAGCAAACAATCTCCCCCTGCGCTTACAAGGAAGGATGTACAGATCATGAGCTAAGGCCAGGTAACTCTAAAAAAGAATCTGGAATGCTTAAAACAGAGGTGTTGGGCCATACAGTGCACTTTAGTTAACCACAACACCATGCAGAAACAGCCATCATAACATCTGGAGACCAAATTGGCAGAAATGGTGCTCACTCTGTGAAGATCCACCTGGCAGGTGTAATGCTGGGCTATGTGCCTCAAGTGAGTCTACCCTCAAAATGTTACTTTTTAAGTGCTTACCCCAGGGCTTAGAAAGTTTATTTAAACATATATAAGAATTAAAGGGTCCCGTAGAATACAAAGGAACAGTGAACTGGACACAGAATACTATGTCCAGGGCATGACGTGGAAAGTGGAGCCTCAGCCCCTCTTTCTACTACCATTTAATTTTTACCTAATAAATCAGGTGCATATACAGTGGATGAGTTGAGGGACATGTCCAGTCACAGACCTGGAAAAGTCTTGAATTGGTGATCTGTTGCTCCATTTGTAATAATAAAAACAACAATAATGATGATGATTCTTGCTATGACAACATTATTTTTATAGTCTCAATAAAAAATACCTTTTAACACTGTGATGGTGTTGTGATACCTGAAGATTTTGAGTGTCGGATTCATGTCCTGATTCTGGTAGTTGAGCAAGAGCAGAAATATAGCTTTTGTTCTCAAGCCAGTCTAAGTCAGTAGTCACTGTTTAGACAATTTATAAACAGCAAATTAAGCAGATGGTTACAAACAGTGATAAAAATAAAATATGCTTTAATTGCCTAAATCCAACTTAAAAACTTTTTCTTACAATTAACATACAATCCAACCAAAATCTTGATTCACAGATATTCTGCTTACGCATTCACATCAATAGGAAATAATGTAAACAACTTTTTTTTTTCTTAGTGAAATCTTATAAAGCTAGAGTGTTACTCCACAGTATTTTATTTTGAATGTTCATTTTCTCCATTCTAAGACATTAGCAGTCTCTCCAAAGGGGAAAAAATCTTCTACACAGTGCTAATTGTGACATACCTCTATACGTACTATACAAAGAAAATTTTGATTCTTGTTGCTATACTTCTTTTTCAGTGAAGACAGCACTGAGTAAAAAGCCCTACAATTCTTTCAAATGTAATTTTAAAAAACCCAATAAATGTCGACAATGGATGGCATTTTAATAACTAGAAGACTTGACGCGCTAATAAAGATTCCTTGTAAACTACAAACCGTTTTGTTGGTCACTGGCAGATATTGAAGCTACAGGAAATAAAACATTGCTGCCACTCGCAGCATTTGGTCCATTACTGGCGATAGGAAACAGTGTTTTCGCCGGTTTTTCCATGTCAACTCTTTTTCTTGTTCCTTGTCAGGGTTCGAGGGTTGCCATATTTACGCTCTACGACTTGTGAATGATCTTTCCTGCTGTACGACTGATGAGAGTGACTTCCCCCTATACGAAAGGGTCAACCACGGAGGGTCATGCTGTCTGTCTGCCGAGACTCACTCTGGCCTCTTGCAAAGTTCTCCCACTGTTAGTCTCGGCGAACCAGAAGACGACCTGACTTCCGGAAGAGCAGCGCGCAGATGGAAATTAACGGGACTTTCGGTATCAATATCATTACTATAAGTATTTTGCTTTGTTGCACTATTAACTTAACTTTTGCCTGTTTAGAACACAAACGTATTTGCTTCACTAGTCTGAAATCGTTCTTATGAAATAATAAATAAATAATATGAAACGCACATGAACACTGCTTTACTATCCACGAAATAGCAGTAAGACATTTTTAATTTAGTTACTTTTATGCTGTATGTTACCATATAGTATCTGAAGAAAGATCTAATTTTTCCACTCACCACAGATGATTGTTTTTGACTTACCATGGTTAGGGTTTATGACAAGTTTTATTTTCCATGAAGAAAATGTGCATATTTCAAAGAAAAAGATTTTTAAAATTATTGAATAACAATACAAAAAGAAATAGCAAAATAATAAAAAATCACAAAACAAATCATGTGATGCAACTTTAATACTGGACAATAGGTTAAAATTAAACAATGTTTTCAATATATCTGTTTTTTTTTGTTTTGTTTTCGAAGTCAGTACATGTGCAAAGCCTTCAAGTGATGAAATCTTGACTCTTTCAGAACAAATCAGTGTACTTACATTTAGTAAAACTAATAATGTTCCTGTGACAAGTAACAATGTCTATTTACATCTATTAAAGAAATCATGTCATTTTCATCCTTGAAAGTTACCAGCAAACATAAAATCTTAAAAACAAATTGCAAATTACCTTATATATCAATAGGGAAATACTTATAAAGCAACTGTAAGGCACTAAATGTGCAAAGTCAGTCACATACTTCACTTCCCAAGCTTATAATTAAAAAAAAAAAAATCCTTTGATGACTACCGAGACCAACTGTCCAAAGTAACTTTTACTGGTCAATTACATTTTCAAATTTAGAAACCTCTCCACAAATAGCAACTACAACAAGAATTATCCTAACGTGTATCATTGTCTGCTCCTTTATGAACAAAATTTAACTTCATTACCATGTGTGATAGATAATCATTAATACATATACAGTTAAATATTAAATGCTTCAACAATACTGTCCAACAGAACAACAAAACAAGAAAATATGAACCACAGTTGGGTGGTGGTGGTGGTGGCAACCAATAAGAAGCCCACTGTTGTGTCAAATTAGTGAAACAAAGGCAGTAAAATTGTTTTTAGTACATAGCTGCTTGCTTCCATTTCCTTACTTGCCTGCCTAACATTAGCTACTTATTCATGTGACTGCACATCCACACATACTATTAGGATATTTCTTCAGCTAAAATAAAATGAAAAAAGGCTGAACAAAATTTCTTTTACGTGCTTTTAAAATATAATTTTAAAGTGAGTTCTTGGTATTTTGGATTTTCAACTTTTTGAAAAACAACAGCTGCAAAACATTACAAAATGCCACCATACACTAATTATAGAAACAGTAAGTTTATTAGTCCTCTAAATAACACATCACTGTGCTGTGTTAATACTTCCAATTTTCAAGTGACCCCTGCACCTCCTAAAAAAAGACCATATGGTAAATCATTGTAACAGGCAAATGTAACATCAGACATAACATTAGATATGTAATCATTTTCGGTAAATGCACCTGAAATTGAGCAAAATTCAAACAAGTTTAAGCATATAAAAATTGCAGTTGCAGTGAAGATAAATGGTCATAAAAATTTGGGATATAATCCTTATTCATTATGTTTTATGCTGAGTGGCTTTGTTGCAATGGTCATATCCCATGGACACCAAATTGACAAATGTGTTTTATTTCACCAGATCTAGTTATAGAAAGGGATAGTGAAAGACCAATTCAGATGATAAATCTACATTATAAGTTTTGTTTGTAAGAGTATACAATGCTAAACAAGGGTAAAATATTGTCTGCAATGTTAAATGAAGAAACAGTATCAACACAGTCAGTGGGGTACAACCCATTAACAGGAAATTTCTAAGTATCAATAACTGTGTCTACCTTGTCAGCTTCTTTCTTCTGTTGGAATGATAATATATGACAAAGTAGCACTACACCTGTGGACTGTAATTTAATGGAAGCCAAATAACAGCCAACAGCTACTGGTGCAGACATGGTGACCTGTGGAAGTATTAGCAGTTTCTGTAGACAATCTTTTATAGGTGTTAAGAAAACTGGTCCTGTTAATCGGAAATTCTGAAATTATGTGATGGTTTCAGGTATGTCAAACGCTCATACACAAATGGTGGTAAATTTTTGTATGTGCTCAATCTCACACCTCAACTTATCAAAACAGATGGCCCCTATAAGATTCTAAAAAAAAGACTAAATCATAAACCCAATAAAATTTTCTGAACAGGCACTGGAGCTTAAAAAAACACACCATGCAAGAAACACCCTGTTTTGGTTGAATACATTTATCCACAGATGAATATAATCTTCATACTGTTTGAATACAATTATTTTTAATCTATCTATGCAAAATATATTGCATTTTTTATGACTATGGCGTTAGTGCCATGTTGATCAAAAAATATTTTGACCTTGTCCAGAAAGTTGTTTGCTTGTGACGAGCCAGCGACGATTTTGAACTGAGGCAAGAGGAAAATAAAGTGTCAATAAATAAGCCCTAGCACTCAATGAACACTTGAATAAAATGTTCATATTTCTTCATGTTTTCTTTTTAAACTTAATTTCAATATAAATTTTCACTGAAGCAAAACCTGACATAGGAGCTGCATATAAACTCCTTCAGAACAGCGGTACTCCATCAAGAATAAAGATGCAGCGCAACAAGGAAGAAAATGAAGTCCGCAGGAACAGCAAGCGTACCAGTATATTACCAACTGTTCACAGCTGCAGAACTAAACCAGCTGCTGAGATGTTATCTCCTCCCCCACCTGTCTGTTTGACGTGGGTGCACACAAGGCCTGGTGCCACGCAGATAATGTAATCATCTTCTTCCCAGCAATTCACTGGTCGTTCATCAATAAAGTTAATTCGCCTGCTTTTTTCGTCTCTACTGGAAGAAAAAGATTCATCCATAAGAATTTTGGTCTTCATTAAATCGATGTAGTCTGAGCCACAGACATGGCGGTGAGCTGTCAGAGCTGCCTTGGCAGCAGCAGACATGGTGTTTTTCCAAGATGATGCCTTGCTAGTCAAAATAGCTTGGAATGCAAGAGTGTGAATGTGAAGGCGAGTTAATTTCCGTTTGCCCCCTGTTTCAACAGTCTGTCTGAGGTAGGCATAAACAGTACGCATTTGGTCCAAGACTGTTGCAACCCGTGGATTGCTGTCAGCAATAACAGTGACATTTCCAGTTTCCAATAAGGAGACTAAATTAGGCAACTCCTGCTCATTCATTCCTAAAGAATCCGAATAAAAAATAACAGTTTCCAGAATTTCTTTCAAGAGGTCAACATCAGTGAAAGAGGCCATCTCAAAATGTACTTTTGTTGACAGTGGAAGGTCTTTTAAAGTACTCTGTAGTATTTGTAGTCTTGCCCATCGTTCCCCTGAGTGGAAAAAAAGAAAATCAAGGTCATCATTCAGAAATCATTGCATATTCATATTACTATAACTTTTTCACATTCTTTTCTGATGATAGCATGTCACTCTTACTGTTACTTCTTCAAAACTGAACATTATAAATGTAAGAATGAGTTTACAGATTCTTTCTCATCACCAGAATATTTAAAATATATTTAACCACATCATAGGAGACCAATAGATTATCTTTTTCACACACACACACAATTTCTAGGGCAAATAGATATTTTCTACAACACTCTGGTTGACAGATTCTGAGATGACAGAACCATTATTTTAAGACAGCAAAGAATCAAATCAGCAAATTAGTAGCGTTTTCTAATTTAACACTGTGTCAAATGAACCAGCAGCTATTCAACTATAATAAAAACCTTTTTTAAATGGAAAGTTGTCCATCATTTGCAGTCCACCAACAACAACCAAGTGTGGTTTGAATCTGTTAAGGTTTTCAGAAAATTCTTCAAGACTTTGCAGGTATGGATTTACCTCATCACTATGGACTATCAACCTGCAAACATACAAAGACATATACATAAAAACTGCAAAATAGTTAAGCTATTATGCTACTATTTCAAAAAACACAAATTAAAAAAGAAGTGAAAGAAAACTGAAGAACACTGTTAAGAAAATTCAAACAAACAAAATCTGTTAATATTGTTTTTGACAATAAATGTACAATCCTTTAAAAAGAAAAAACCTTTAAAAAAATGAGAGAATGAAGGCTTATGAAATTGGGCTCTGAGTCAGATAGTTCCACCCTGACCATAAGTGTTAATGCCACAGCATTTTAATAAATACATTTAATGGGCACAAGACTGTAGACTATACAAACATTTCATTATTCTTTATAATATAAACATTACACTCTTTAAAATACAGCTACTTCTTTTAATTTTTATTCAGAGATTTATCTCAGTGCCTACTTGATAGTCCATAGATTAAAAAATATAAATGTTTATGTAACGTAAAAAACAAATACACAAAATTACCTAAATTTTACAATGATTTATATATATATCAGTCATTTTGTCTACCTGTTTGCTCTTGGAGCAATATACTGACCCCAGACAGTATCTTTTTCATACTCCATCAATACATGGATGTCAGTCTTTTGCAAAGTTTGCCCCACGACTAAAACAAAAAATGGTATAAGGCAGCAAGAAACAGGCTGTATGGAATGACTTGCTCAACCTGTTGTTGGTTTTTTTTTTAAAGGCATGCAGACCCTTTCAAAGTCTCTCAAAACCAAGCTAAACAGCATCTGGGAGCAGCTAGTCGAGTGACCATAGTTTTTACAACAAACAAAGAAAAAACACACAAAAAAGGTAAAGGCAAGAAGAACTTGAAGTGAGAGTGACAAGCTATCATTAAAAACAATTATAATCCCTTTTCATAACATGAACATGCAATTCTCAATGTTCTTCCAAATATGTGTGAATAGGAAAAGCAAGGCAGAAGAAAAAGAACAATTTAAATAATAATAGCAAAAAATAATAGCAATAACAAACCAATAAAAAAGAATGACTGTACCTTTCACTTCTTTGGGCAATCTGTCAACAATATCTTGTGTGAGTCTGGCACTCAGCATAACATCCAGCCCTTCTTTTGCAAGACGCAGTACCATAGCAGGTGCATTTCCTCCCAGATGCCACCTGTGCTTTGGTGAGGACTCTGCACTCTTAACAATCTCTTCAAATAATGTTTTGTTAGCCACATAACGCCTGAAAAATTAATTAAATGTCATTCAGAAATGGGTACATTATCACAGAGCAATTTTAATTAATAATGTTTAATAAAGTTCAATTATCACAAATGTTCCATCAAAACCAATTTAAAATAAATCAATATGCACAAGATTTTAACTCTTTATCCTGACTCCAATGATAAACAGCAAGAAATCCCCACTAGAAACTGTTGCTAGTTCTGTGTAACACATTCTACCTAAAACAAATGATAATAAACTGGAATGCTTGACTCTGGTTTCAGGAAACTTACAGAACATTAATATTTAAATATTTTCTAGTGTTGTTCATGCTTGTAGAAAAATATGCTGATACCACATGTACTTTTAACTTTTTTCAGTATTTTTGTTGGTTTTTTTTTTTGTTGGGGTAAACGTTGCATAAAATTGCAACCGCATCATCATCAAATTAAAGTACTGAAGGGTCTCGCTGAACAGTCTTTTTGAAGATTGAGGAATGTCGAAAAAAGTGCTTACAAATGTAAAAAAAATCTAACCAATCTTTACATACTCTGCTGCCGCACCGTGCTGAAAAAAGAATGCAAGTAGTTCCGCTAGCTCTTGACCGTTTTTAACTGAATCATAGTGTCGTGGTGAGGCAGGAGGTGTTAAATTAAGTCTCTGAAATATATCCATTGCTTCAACGAAAACATCTTCGCATCCACCAAATCCCAATGCCACTCGTTTGGGGGCTGCTGGAACCTTCTTTTCAGCTCTCAGAAGTCCACTCAACACTTGATTCAAGCGTTCTTTTAAAATCTCTTCCGAGTGTCTGCGATACAAAAGCGCAGCCAAAAGAACCAGCAGAGAAATCGATACACAGCCAGTAGTTTTCAGAGGTGCAGAGATCATGATGAAAATTCACTTGGGATCGGTTACTTTGAAATAAATGACTTTCTTCTGGAGGCTAAAACGAAACAAGGGAATGTTTGATGCTAGCCACGAATGCACATACCGTGTTGCTAGCTGTTAACTGACTCTCTACGTCACTTCCTCCCCACACCCCTCTTTTGTTCGGATTTACCGTTCTTGGCGGATGATGCAAAGTCGTCTGCTCTTGTTGTCTATGGCGCATGCCACCACGAATCTGTATCCCCACGTCCGTGATACAACGGAGCTTTATACATGACTCCGTGGCGCATACTCACACTCAAACAACAGTACAGATGACAAATACAGGAAACGCAAAGAGGAACCAAGTAACAAGGACTGAGAGTATCGTGATTTTGTGAAGACGTGTAGGGCAGTAGAAATAATTAGCAGAAAAGGGGGTAATTATCATTTGAAAAATAGCTAAGCTAACGACGTTCACATTCTTGTCCCTTTAGTATCTTTTTTGAGGGGTGGCTGCACACTTCGTCTCTCCCCAGGTTCCTGCACTGTGCCTATAGTTTGCCTAACGGTAGAATCTATGATCACGCGATTTTTAAAAAATGTGCATCAGACACTCGTGTACACGTAGACGCCTATAGACATTTGCGCGTTCTTTCTGCCTCGTTTGAAGGCTTGTATACACTTAATATTAAATAAATTTATACTGTAGCAACCAATAAAAAACATCAATCAATCCTTACTATTATTTAACCTAACCCTAACCCAATCCTCACTATTATTTTGAACACAGTCCTGAAGGAAAGTTCCTTTTCTTGGTTGAAGATCAAACATAAAAGTAATAAAGTTTAGAGTCTGCCACAACACTGATTTCATTGATGACTATCAAATTCATTCACTAGGCATTGATGTACCCACTGGGGACTGTTCCAGAATTCAAATATATATATTTTCTACTCACATACACGAAGTATTTTAAACTGTAGAAACAAACAAAAATACCATTGAAGTCTCCACTTGGGAACAGACGTTATACACTGTCTCTGGGGACGATCGAGCAACCTATCTTATATCTCAAACTCTGCCTCTTGGGGTCAGACGTTGTTCAAAGTGGGGATGAAAGACCAACTTTCCTGGGCCAAATACTCCAGGATACCAATTAACTCCAAACAACTCACAACACCAAACAAAAACTCTTCAAATACTTCATGTCATCTGCCAGGGGCATGACTCCGTGGCATTAGCCAGGCCCAACCTCTCACTGCCCTTCATTCCATGACCCATCACATTACTTATACACATATGCATATCTTTTAAAGAAATAAAAGAAAAAGTCAACTTACAAAAAAATCCGAAATACAAAAACATGAGATGCACAAAAATGGAAGCCACAAAACAAGCACGTCATTTCCCCCACCGCCTGAACCAAATCACTAACTTGTGAATTTGTGATACTTGAAGACTATAGGAGCCGCAGTGACCACATGGAAAGCTAGTTCACAAATGTGAAGGAATGGACTGGTTGTCCTGAGCAGGACCTGTTTACTATCACCATGGGCGGCCATAGGCATATGCAAACTGCGTACCTGCACATGGCCGCCACACCAATTATATATGTTGAATATATAAAACAAAGAGAAAATAAGGGCACAGCCAACGGCAATGTACGTGGCCGAAAAACATTGTTTCTAGTTAATTAATAAATTGTATTTACTAATGTTGCTCAAGTCGGAGATGTAAGCTATATGTAGTATTATAATGTTCTGTCGCAATGAGAATATCATGGGCCGCCACTTGGTTTTACTGACATAGTCGAGCAAAGGGACCACCGATTCTTTCTCTGTCCAGGGGCGCCTTGTCAAGTGCTCTCCCAAACGACGGGTACCATGCAGTCAAGGGAAGAATGTCTACATATGCATTAAGTATGAACCACTACATTAAAGAATAAGCAAAGACAAGGCTTTAAAAAATGATAAACAACTGGCCGATAATATCTTACGTTAATATTTACTTGTGTCATCTGTGATCAGATCGATTTGTTCTTTGAGTCTTTTGCCAATTCTGCTTTCAGTGTTTAACGATGTGGTCTTACACAGAACGATATAGGTATGGTTGTGATGAATTAATTCAGGAGTTGAGGCAATATTCAAGAGTTGAGGCAATATAGCTTTTGGATAAAGTATATATATAATTACCTAAGTAGCAAAGGAAGAGGGGGTGGGGGGCATATGGGTGCCATGGTGAGAATGCAAAATGACGTTTGGAAGGCCCCCTTTGTTTTACTTGAGAATATATAGTGCCTTTATACCCCCCCCCCCCCAAAGGGTCTTAGTAGGTTCTGTATGATTCCCAGATTTCACTTGAATTTATATATTTTATATTTTTCTCACAGATATTGGTAATTTTTTTTAAAGAATTTTGGAATATCCTTATTTAAAACAATGTAAATCAGGATACATCAAAATAACCCTATGAATGCCAAAATATCAAATGGATTAATGAGTGTGTCTTGCAATTATTTTATAACAAGCAGAAAAAAATGCACAAAATGTTACAACCCCCCCCCCCCCCCCCAAAAAAAAAAAACCCCAACCAGACATATGTCATTCACTGAAGTAGAAAATGCTTTATTATCAAATGTCAGCACTATTAAGGATAAAAAGAAACAAGGTAATTAAAAATAACAATAATAATGTACAAGAATTTTACAAATGTCTGGAAAGTTCAACAGCTTTGCTCATCATCCATCCCTTCTTCTACTCCTTCCTCCACCCCTTCTTCTACTCCTTCCTCCACCCCTTCCTCTACCCCAGAAGAATTTACTGACTTATACAGTTTCCCCTTCCTCCCCCTTTCCATTCTGCCATTTTCTCTATCCCTAGCACCAGCTAACCAAGACGATATATGCACCCGCAGGTCATAATCCGTAGCTTCAGGAAAACTTCTTCTTGCAGCATCTAAAAACAGAACAAATATAAGAATAGGAGGTCTGCATAAAAAGTAATCACTTAATTGTAGGTCACTGACCCTAAAATTCAGAATATGTAAAATAAAGAAATGTACAAGCAAATTATATACATATGTAAGTTTAGTCCTTGTTGTTCCTCGAGGAGCATAGGGCCGCAACAACACATCGCCAGCGGACCCGGATTTGGGCAGCCCCCTTCAATTGGGCCCACGTGATTCTGATATCCTTTGCCTTGGTCTCTACTGTTTTTTCCCAAGTCTGCTTTGTTCTCCCAACTCTCCTCTTCCCATGCGGGTTCCAGTCAAGTGCCTGCTTGGCAATGGTGTCAGCTGGTTTGCGCAGGGTGTGTCCTATCCAGCCCCATTTGTGCTGTTTGATGTCTTGGCTAGTGGCATTCTGGTCTGTTCTTTACCACAGGCTGCTGTTGGAGATCTTTACAGGATGCCTTATTCCCAGAATATGGTATAGGCATAGGTTGGAGCCGTTGGTAAAGGTCTGCAGCTCGTTGTTGATGGTGTTTGCGGGTCTTATTGCTGAAGGATAATGCTCGGGAGTTTCAGAAGTGGTGTAGGCTGTCATCATCCGCTCCACCGTCCTTGTTGACAATGCTCTCCAAATACATGAAGTGATCTGTTTCCAGGATGTTCTCTCCTTGAAGTTGGATTGGCTTGCTGTTGATTCTAATTCAGATCGGTCTTTTTTCTGTTGACCTTTAAACTAGTCTTTTCTGCTTCCTCTGCTAGCTTACTCAGTTTGGCTTGTGCACGTTGTTGCTGATGAGATAGAAGACTGATGTCATCTGCAAAGTCCAGATCCTCTAGCTGTTTCGTGAAGGTCCACTGGATACTGGTGTTGTTGTCTTGCGTCTAATCCAGTCTATGGCCATCAGGAAGATTGTTGGTGATAATATGCAACCCTGTCTTCCCTACAAAAGTTTGCCATTGTGGATAACTTGCCAGGACGAGTCTTTGTACAACCCTTGAATGATGTTTATGAGCTTAGGTGGAATGCCGTAGTGGATCATTAGCCTCCAGATGACGTCCCTGTCTACACTGTTGAATGCCTTCTCGAAGTCCACAAAAGTTACATAGAGGGAGGACTGCCACTCAATAGACTGTTCAATGATGAAACAGAGGGTGCCAATTTGGTTAGTGCATGACCTATCCTGGTGAAACCCTGCTTGTTCTGGTCTCAGTCTCTTGTCTAGTGCCTTCTTCAGTCTCTCTAGAATTACCATTGATAGAACTTTACTGGGGATGGGCACAGCATGATTCCCCGCCAATTATTGCACTGAGAGGTCTCCTTTCTTCGGTAACTTGACCAGGTGGCCTAGTTTCCAGTCTGTTGGTACAAGCTCTTGTGTAGAAGGGGCTGTGAAATTGTTGCTGCTGTTTTTGGGTCTGCCTTTCATGCTTCTGGGGGTATGCCATCTGGGCCTGATGCTTTGCCACTTTTCATGCTTTTGATAAATTTGATATCTTTCTTGGGGGGAGGGCTGGTGTTGACATGAAGTTGTTCAGTTGCCAGTGGTATGTCAGGTAAAGATGATGGACGAGGTCAATTCAGGATCTCTTCAAAGTGTTCCTTGTTGCGGCCCTATGCTCCTTGAGGAGTAACAAGGAATGATGATGATGATGATGATCAAAGTGTTCCATCCGGCGGTCTCTTTGTTCTGCATTGTTTGTTGTGGTCTTGCCATCTTTATTTTTCACTGGCTTATTTGGGTTGATGTTCCTACCTGACAGAGTTCGTGTTATTTCATACAGTCGTTTCATGTTTCCCTGTATAACTGCTGTCTCTGTCAGTTCATGGGTGAAGCGTCTCTTGTCCTCTCTAACAGACCTCTTCACTTGGCGGTTGGCTTCCCAGTATTCGGCTCTGAGATCTTCCTTCTCTTGTTGATCTCGACACTGGTTGAGCTTCTGTTTTAATCCCTTTCTTGATTCAATCTTTGTCCAGTTCTCTGGGGTCATCCATTCCTTGTGTTTTCTTTCCCTCTTCCCTAGAACATCTGTACAAGTTGTCTTCCAAATGCTCTTGAGTGTTGACCAGTGTTGGTCCACTGATTCTTCTGTCAGTCCTGAAAAGGCCTCATACTTCACAGTTACAGATTTCCCTTGTTTCCTTGTTCTTGAGGTATTGAGTATTGAACTTGTGGTGTGGTCTGCCTGCTGGATCAATGAAGGACCTCAGCTTTATCTTGAAGACTGCCACTAGGACCAGTTGGTCTGAAGCAACATTTGCACCTCTTCTCACTCGGACATCTTGAGGACTTCTTCTCCACTTTCAAGCAACTGTTATATGGTCAATCTGGTTTTCTGTCTAACCATCAAAGTCCAAGTTGTCTTGAGTATTCTTGTGTGGGGTAAATCTTGCTGACATGAGCCATGGTGAGACTGGTTCCCATGCCATTAGTGCCTTTGTTGACATCAGCAGTGCTACTCTCTGGGTATGATTGTGGTCCAGGTCTTTGTGGCCAGAGTAGATAATAGTTTCTCCTAATGTTAGTGTGGTCTGGCCACTTCCATTCTATCTGGTTTCGCATAACCAGCAGGGCTTCTGCTAAGGCTAAATTCTTTGGGGTCCCAGGGATCCCTTCTTCAGATTTTTAAGGGGTCCCTGTTCTTCGCCCAAATTTGAAGGGGACCCCATTGACAAAAACTGAAGGGGTCCTCCGAACTTTTAATGCGTACTGTACGCAATTTTTTGCGTAAGCATTTCGCATTTCTCTTGCCACTTGAGCTGACTTGCCACTTTCATAGAGGGTTCTGATGTTTCAGGTCCCTATCCTGGTTCTTGCCTAGGCTGTCAAAAGAAGAGTTAGCAAGCTGGCTTCCCTAAGGTTTTTACCAGCATGCGTCATAAGCTCTTCTAAAAAGGAATCTTCCCGACCAGGCCCTTGTTGTGGTACTGTTGCGGTTTCTGTAACAGCTTTTGTTTTTACATGAGTGGGTTGTTAGCCCAAAGCAAAACCCCCAACCTGGAGGGCCAGGGTGCAACATTTTAGTTTGGTCTCCCCCCTGACAGACCTGTTTGGCTTGGTTAGACCTGCCAGGAGCACAAGGCTCCCGCCGACTTAGCTCTGTAGATCGACAAGGCGTACGAACCCCAATACCACTACAAGGTAACCTGCACCAACTGGTGGTGGATAGATATGTAAAGTGGCATAAAAATTTAAAGCCTTATAGACAGAAAGGAACAACAAGTGAAACTACATTTGAATTTCAGTTAGAATTTCTTTAGGCAGGAAAACTCTGGAAATACTGATTACAAAAACAATCACAATACATGCGAAATGTAAAGATGTCTATAAACTGTCATGTTTATTCCTTTCTACTGTGTTAACCAGCTGATTAAAGGACTAGACCAGATGTTCTCAACATGTGGGGCGTGCCCCCCTTGGGGGGCACGACGTGGTTACAAGGGGGACGCGAAGGTGGTCATTTTTTTTTTTAAAGTTTCTTATACAAGTATTAGTGAAATTAGCTTGCACTGCTGGCTAAGGGGGGTGCGCGGACGTACCTTTGTTTGCCAGAGGGGCGTCACAAGTAAAAGGTTGAGAACCGCTGGACTAGACATTACATAAACGTGACTCAATATTTATAATTTTGCAGTGTATTTAATTGGATCACAATGAAATGAGGTTCTCCAAAAGTTCTCCAAGCTTGATTTATCTTCCTGTCATGTTTTTTTAAATGACTCATGAAAATTCTTGTCTTTACCTAGTATCAGAGTCAAAGGTTAAGGTTCACAACCAAAAGATTAAGAAACAATCAACACAGTCCTATTTTATCACAGGCATGTATTCATGTGCTGTGCACTCACACAAATATTTAAATCCTTACCCAGAATTGTTTGTAAAAAAAAGGGGTGGCTCTTAAGTCCTGTCTTCCCCTTCAGACCATTGAAGTTGTAAGAACGGGCTAACCCAGTTGAAAATAGCACAGATAGTATGCCCCTCACTACTTGCTTTAAAGTGCATCCACCAAACAAAGCCAAATAGCATTCCTGGAAACAGACAAAAATAAACATACATCATTTAAAAATTAAAAAAAAAACTTGCTGTGGGCAGTATCATGACACACGTTATGAGAACTAGTATTATAAGACTAAAATATGGATGAAAACTATTAAGGAAGTTTTATATTTTTCTTTGTAACCAAGCTGAAGTGGTTACAGAAAATTTATTATCAGGGTTATGCTATGAAAACCTTTAAAGGGAATAGCAAAAATAGATTTGACTCCTACAAACAAATCGGAATAAAGCACGTACGAAGTTTGTCCTTTTTCCTGGGTCTGCCTTCAGATCCAACTCAAGACGCTTTACATCCTCTGAAGATTTTAAGGGAAACTGGAACCCTTCTGGCAGTTCTCCCCGTGATACTTGCTGTTCCTGGTCTCGTTCCTCCATCCGTGCAAACCTCCTTTTCAGGTCTTTAATATCATTCTTTATCTCTTCCAGAAGAGAGAGTTGCTGCAGTACAAGCTTCTCTAGTTTAGCTGGAACCAATGAACACAATAGCAGAAAACATGTAAAATAGTGATCTTTGATGTCTTGGCTATAATTCACAATCCCTGGAAAATATCACTTATCTTGGTCACTTTCCCCATTTGCCATATCTGATATGTGATCCATATTTATTTCAAATTTTTTTCACTATGGCAAAAGGCTTGGATTTTCCATTTCTGGTTATATGTCACAAAAACACTGTTCATAAGTCTTGGCCGAGGGTAAGAAAAAACAAAATGTTAAAATGATTATAAACAAAATGACTTCAAATCACCTTCAAAAGGGTTCTGGGTCTTTATGCCGATAGGACGAAAACCAGACAATGGGGATGAAGGCAATGGTGAAACAGCCTTTTTTCGATAGCTGGTACTTGGGGACGCCCTGGAGCTGGTGCCAACCTTTGGCGGCAAAGAGTATGGCAAAGTTGGTGGACGCCACTGCATAACTGAATGGTCATCACATAGTGATGCCTCGGCATCCTTCTCTCCTTCGCTATCCGTTAGATGTGCATCCCTGTATCAAATGAATACATTTGTATAAACTTATTCAGCTCAGTAAATTTAAAACTATAAGCTGTTGACATGTTGTTTAAAAACTTAATTTTTTTTTTAAAGAGCATTTTATTGTTATTGGACAAAATTTATCACTGTATGCTATTTTACCAGGAAGGTGACATAGCCTTGTGTCTTTACAGGATGTCCACAAAAAGATCCCTAAAATTAAGTAGACCAAATGAAAACAGACCGAAATCTAATCGGAGTTCTCCGTATCCTTTTTGGCTGAGTGCGAGTATTTTCGTCATTACTCTCCACCTCTGACATTTCTTTCAGCCTCTTGCAGAATCGGCTAGCTTCTTGGTAGTTACCTTCATGAAAATATTAAAAAGTACCCAAATTAGATTTCACAAATCAAAAACAAAAGTACAGCATAAATTTCCCTTTAATGATAATACACTTTTATAGTGCAGCATCATAACCAAAGTCACAAGATCTGTGGTGTAATGACATGTTCAAACAGTCCAGGTACATGTGTATAATCTTTTTATCTCCTTCCATTCTCCTGCTGTACATAATGGCACAGCAGTCATTTTGACCATTAATGCTCTGACGCTTCATAAATTTTCTTTCTGTACAAGAATTATGAATTAAAAAATTGCACTTACTTAATGACTTGTGCAGGCGAATCCGATACATGGGCCACGAGTTATCTGGCTTTTTAGCTTTCATAATGAAGCTTGTATCTGCTTTAACAGATTTTGGTGGCCAGTTGCACATCCTGTGACCCCTAGCATCTTTAAATGCTAGCAGCCATCTATCTGGAATTACAGCCACTGGCCCCATTGATCCTTCTTCTGCTTCTTCCAAAAACTCAACTACATGGAATAAATCGCAGTTAATTTGAGGAAAATCTGATAGATCCGAATACTCTGCATCGTTAACGACTAAAGAACTGTCAAAGTGCAAGGGTTCAGAACTGCTAAGCTCGACTTCTACTTCTTTCTGGTAAACTTCTGCATTTGCTGCGTTCACGTATTTCTTTACTTGTGCTCTGATTCTTCTTCTCTGAGCTTGATATTCACCATTGAATTTGGACATCTCAGTATATAGTAGATTTTCTTTAGAGTAATAGTATATAACTTATACGTTCTGTTATCGAAGAGTCGAACACGTGCAATAGACCGCTGGAGAAGCTCTTCGCTCAACTGCTATAGCTGATATGGCGCGAAGTGAACGGAAACAAAATTTGTAAATGGCGGACATGCAATGCGCACATGTAGAGCGCGCACTTCCGGTCGCTATATCTAGTACGCCATTGGCTAAAAGTAACTGCTGTTATTAGGAGTCCATGGCCGTGCGGGAAACAGCCACAAGGATTCTGTTGCTGGTGTCACAGCTATCTTTGCAAGCTGTAATAATTTGAACCTACAAGTTTTATGTGTTTCTCAACTGTTAAATTTAATTTTTTAGTATGCACAGACCATTGAGAGTTCGGTTCTGTCCTTACAACAAGACGCATACCTCGCTGGGAGTTCGATTCTTGGTAGGAGATCCTATCCTGCTACACCGCTCTCTCTCTCTTTCGTCATTTGTTGTCGCTGTTGTGTGTAGTGAGAAAAAGTATTTAGTGATGCCGAGTTTTAGATGTTTCAAGGTTTTAGACGTATTTTAAATATATCGTCGTTTGTATTTGCATGTATGCCGAGGATGTTTTATAATAATAGTGGTAATATCATATGATGAATTTGTATTGTTAAAAAATCGCAGTTTTGTGTTGTTGACGATCAGTACCCAAGAAACGAACGCCAGCAGATAATATAATGATCTATTTGAACAGTAATTTAATTTTGGAATTGGTGGCTAAATTGGCTCATTGTTGCAGTTAAAAACACTCTTTAGCAGTGATATAATTGACTACTGACGGAGGTGAAATAAACTTGGTTGAGTCCATAACTGACCGGTCACCATTTGAAATGGAGTTTTCATCTCTCTCAAACGCAGCTCAAATACATAAGACACAATTACATATAACTTGAAGAATTTTACTGAAACTTACATTAAAGTACCAAAGACAAAGCTGTCAAGCCTGGCCGACATGTCTACAAACTCAGCTGCCAACTCCAGACAAGCCACGTACTGTTGCATGCTCAGCAGGACAGATTTACCTCATACTTCACACACATCTCATGATCATTAGATATAAATGGACATTTCCATTTTTTTCTTCCTTGTTGCATACCTCCTGCTCATTTCCTTTATCTCTTAACATATGCATGTGCGCACATACAAACACACTCACTTACACATATTTAAACTGTTAACAGAAGCTTTTGGGTCACATAAAGATCCAACTCTATGATCCGTGATAAACTGACTCCAGCACAAGAAATGCTTTAAACAGGAAACAGTGTGAAAGAGACCACAATATCGATACACAGTTAACAGCTCCATCTTCAGAAATATATATATATAGCATGCCTCATGCTAAACAAAAGTATAAGCCTACGAAAGAAATCTGGATCCCAGCAAACCAACAAAAGCGACCAGTGCAGAAAAACAGAAAACAAGCACCAAGTTTTGCTGTTCTGAACTGGGGGTAGACGGAAAACAACTATATATTAAATGTGTTGCACTGACCAAGTCACAGGAAATGAAAGTTGAACGAAAGTGTTGTTCAGAACAAGAAAAATTAAGAAGGTGATGAAATGTTAGAGGTCAGAGTAGACAGTGACTTATTGTGTCAAAAGTCAAGTATGTTGCATGGTTTTAATGTGCATATGTACAGTTGGCATTTCAGCCTGTTAAGTGGTTGATAAATAACATGAATAGGGCTGAATAGAGAATCAAGAAAATTTAGGGAAGAGCAACTTGAAAAGTAACACAAAGAATAGTCTGCTCCTTAATCACAAAAGAGCTAAAGATTCGGAGGAAAGCCAAGATCAATAGTGTACAAATACAAAGAAACTGCAGTTCGGAAATAAACTGAAAAAAATTCCATCATAAAAGAACGGAGAAACTTTATGCCATTTCATAAAATGTGCCTTACGAAACTAAACTCACACATGGGTACAAAAAATAAGACAAATCATATTGACACATGATGGTTTCACAATCACTAATCATTAGGACATCACCTACTACAGTTATGGAAATAAAAATAGACCTACATATCATTATCAAGGCAAATTCAATAATAATCCAAAGAGGAAGGATATCTAGCAGGCCCAACAAATGGAGCAAAAACGTACAATTTAAATCAATGATGAAAATTTCGGACAAATTATACAAATGTAAGTTTTTGGAAAGGTTTTATGTGCTTATACACAGCCATAATCTAAGCAAATGTACAACCATCGGCTAAAAGTGAAATGTCAGTGATGGTTTTAACAGTCACAAATACAATTTTCAAAGACTACATATACACCAGTGGACTGGCTTGCTGCCACACAACAAGCCCACGAAAACATTCATAGCGTACCAGTAATGATCCATGTTGACTTTTAAGCATTTTCCAAAAAATTTCATCTCATACTCCCCTTAAAAAAGTCACAACTAAACAATATGTTTCAATGTGATTTTGCCCCATTATATATACTCATTGCTGAGTTGCCTCCAAAAGAAATTTGAAATTAATATAAATTAACAATTCAATGAAAACAATACTTAAAGTGCTATTGAATTTACAAAACAGTTTTTTCTTAAATCTATGGCAAGCATAGTGTCAAGAAATATACTTATTTAATGGATATCAAGAAGATAATGAGATATAAATATAAAAATGTTGATGATGAGATAATCCTAGTTAGGCAACAAAAGCCTGCCACCACACATCATTTATACTGAAAGACTGGTTGGCCCATGCAGAAAGGCTTACTGTTGAAATACCAAACCTAGTCTGACCCGACTCATAAGAAAAAGTATTAATGTCAATGAAAGACAGGGAACAGCAGTAACTTCAACAATAGAGGACACCAAGCCCCCAATGCGGTTGCCCAAGAATGAAAAATGTTCTTCAGTTCATGGGTAAACCTTTAAGATTACTAGGATGATAAAAAATAAAAATTTATGTTATCCTTGAAGCCAGGGTTTACCTACCACAATACAAAGTTTAAAGAGCAAAAAGGGAAGAAAGAACTATTCTTCTAGAATAGTTTAGTTCTATAGAATCTAGACCATGATACATGCATCTAACAAATCCTTTTTATGACAGCGATAAAGAATAAGCCCATAAAGAATGTTTAGAAACCAATGTCCCAAGCCTATTTTTTTTAAAATCAGCTTTTGCTTTCTGTAAAATGTACAGCCACCATCTCAACCAAAATGTCAGCATTATCATTAACCAACCAACCCTAACTACCTTAGTATGTGTTCATACCTTCTCCCAGAAACGATTTGTCTTTTTTTCATACTCCACATGCTACATCATTAATGCTCAAGATATCATTCTCTCCAGTAGTCTGATTCCTGGCATTTCATTTGAAAGAGATCCCACACAGCAAGACCAGACACATCCATACAACCAGCATGTTCCTTATACACCCCCTTTCAACAATGTGCAATAGCTGCAGTCTGTCACATTTGATTTAACTGCCAGAAAAATCACTGTGCAGATAAAGCTGCTAAATATTTCTACTTATCTATGGCAAAGGCAATAAAAAAAGCTGATAGGATGAGACAGTATATCACAGTGATTTATCTGGTCAGTTATACAAAGAGGGACTTTAGTAATGAACATTGGAGAATTAAGATATTAAAATAATGATATGGAAACTGTAAACAGTTGACTTCCAAAATTTGTCCATACATTTCTCTTATAACTAATATTCTTGCCCCTAAATGTTATTCTGTAATCCCAAACACTAAGAAAATGATTGCATGGCCTACTAACAAAAAACATACATTATGTAGGAACATAACCATAGGAAACCACAAGAGACAGTTCACTTAAAAAAAACTTTGAATTCCTGGACTTCTATGAAAACTTATTCATGGAGTGGGTGCAACATTCACATGTCACTGCCGGTGTTTTATAAGACAACTGCTCAACTATTTCAGCCGTAGGTGTTTCAGTATTATTAGCAAAAAAATATTCATGTAGGCAAATTTAATCTAAATATATAGAAGTAACAAGATGTCAGCTACCCCTCAGCATCTGCATTATACACATAGTAAATGACTAAAGAAAGCAGAAAATTTCAAAAACAATGGCTTTTCATGACCAGTCAGACTGGGTTTATGAGAAGTCTAAAAAGCCTTGCTCCCACAAACGCCAATGTTATCATTCATAATTGGCCAAAGTCAAAAGTAAATAGCAAACTATGTTTTCTTAGGTTTATATTATTTATGAAAAATTCTAGAAATGTACAATTAAATGAAATTTGGTAGTTCACAGATGCAGAAAAGGTTCTCGTGAAGCTTAAGCTATGCAATCTATGACAGAAAAATCCCCTTAATTATTTCCAGCAAAACTCAACTGTAAACACCCACTGTCTCTAAGTCTGCTTCATTTATCATTCTATTGATGCCTCTATCTAATATTTTAGACACTGAAATAACAGCTTTTGAAAAACTTAGTCAACCAATATATATGTGTAACATTTTAGAATCTTGGTGCTGTCAGCACAGAATAGGAGGTACAGGAGGCAACTCAACATTCAACAATAGATACTGATGAGAAAGTCAGAAAAACAAGAAAAGAATCCAGTAACGTTCAGGAACTTCATACATTCATACTCACAAATAGACACGCCGAACAATGTGCCACACCTGGCTGGATTTAATTTATAAATAATTTCCTATATACTGGATTATAGCTCTCATCCAAGCATCCTTTTTCAAACATGCATCAATTTTTTCGCCCCATATAGTATCAGTATCAATTTTCTTGCCAAGAACTATTTATTTAATGCTGTATTTCACATTCCGAAGAAACCCTCTGACCAGCAGCATACACTGATAGTGAAGAAATTATGTTATTAAGCTGAGATTCAGGACTGCATCAAACATAAAGCAAGCAAAAAAAGGAAGTGAACATTCACTGGAATGCTGTACATACTTAATAATGCAACACAGCCTCTGCACACTCTAAGGCTGTTTAAACGTGAGGATAATAATAAATAATAGCAAAATAGTTTGCAAAGGCGTATTAGGATACAAAGTTTTCAAGTCAATACAGTTATGGGGTTAGAGGAGTCACTTACCAAGAAAGGTCATAAGATTGCAGCCTTTGAAAGAAGTGACAAAATTTACTATAATGTTTGTGAGAGAGAGACTAGTGACAAGTGTAGCTCATTGATTACGCTTTTTCTATAAATATTTCTAAAATGTATTTTAGTCTCCTTTTACTGCATTTTGTTGCAAAAGAATATTTTGCAGATTTGTTGTTATGTGTTTATGTAACTATAATACACTACAAAGTAGCCTGAAAGGATTGTGAAAATATGGTTAATCAAATGTTATTCTTTGTTCATTTGGAAAGACAGAGGTAATACTATGTAGCATCAGTGATCAGCGAGACAGTCTTTTGGAGCATAAAGCACTAGGAATTGAGTTTGTTCCCAATCATCTTATATTAACATGATGGTGACAAATAGTCCAAAATTCTCACCATTAGGAGTTGAGCCATTTCCCTATCAACAGTACCCAAACCCCATCAAGAAAAAGAAACCCCCTTAGAAAAAGTTATGTACATTTGTACAAGCATACATACAAAGCACAAGTGTACACTCTGAAAGAACAAATCAATAACATCCATGAACATAAACATACTGACAAATGATATCATTGACTAAATGCATGAGTGGGCATAAACATTCACTTGTAGCATAATTATGTAGCAAAAAAAAAAATGAACCCTTATCATACAAGAAACAAGCAGTGACTAGAAATTTGTGAACGCTGACCTCTTCATCACATTCTGAACTGTACACCTGTACACTGGTCCAACACCAACCATAAAGAAGTCATCTTAACATCAATGAAAAACCTTCTGAAGCCGCCAAAAGAATGATGAAAAAATGTATGTTTTACACGTAAACACACAATCGACCCATCATCAGATGGGAGAATGAAAGTGATCAATAAAAAAAATGATAAGAGGAGAAAACTCCAATGCAATAAAAAACACAAGAAGCCAACCTATCAAGCATATATATTTAAAAAATTAAAAGTCTACGTTCACATCATTGGCTCAACCCCCACCCGTTGAGTAGGTACATTAGAATTTGATATTCAGAATGGAAATTTTTCCAAGGCTGACTCAAGTGAAACAATGAAATAAAGTTGCTGACAGGTTACCACAGTTCTGATGTTATTTTCAGATGAGTTTGCATGTATTTGCACTTATAGGAATTTTGATCATTCAAGGAAAGGAGCTCCTAAATTTACAAGTGGAATCAATTTTTTTTTGGTAGAATTACATTGCTTGAAATCTAGTTCCATAAGGAAGAAAAATACATTCTTGTACTGAAACTATTGTTTAAAATATGTCTTCATTAATCTTTTATTTTTGGCATGATCTTAGAAAGACTTCAGCATACTAATTAAAGTAGTTCCATATATATATCATGCCATATTTCTCCTTCATTTTGGTTAGTAACCTTTTTTCTTCATCATAGGGTATTACCCTGCCTGACACTATATGGCTTGCAATATAATAAGTAAACTGGGATAAACCCTGAAAAGAATGACTTCATAATTTTAGTGATCAAAGTACATGCAGTCCTTTAACTTTTGTAGCAGTTATAAATAAAAGCCTGTAAAAAATGAACAATGGCTACAATGTCTTAATATAATGATTAGCAGCTAAGACATACCCCCTATACTGGCCAAGGAAAAGAATAATGATCATGAAGAAATGTGAACAAGCGTGAGAGCACGGGTTGATAATGTAGTAGTAACGAAAGCAAATGAAAACAACTTTTTTTAAAGAAAGCCCTTTAGCACTAAATATGTTTCAAAAAAGATTTCAGAAGTTTCTTCATAAAGTTAAATGTTTAGAATTTGTTCACAACTGTACATGTTTCATTTTTATCATAAAGCATCTTTACATAGCCATTTTTCAGAATTTTACATGAAGCACCTTAAATGATCAGTCAACTACAGACATATGTACAACGCACCAAATTACAATTGTCACTAAATATCGCATATTTCTGCATTTCTTTTTATTAGAAAATCATGCATCGTTATTAACATCAGGAAAATACCTTTTGCAATTAATACCACATTCAAAATGGAAGATAAAAAAAGTATTCACTTGAAGCCAGGGAGGGGGAACTAACATGCAACCTGCACCTTGTGAAACTCCACACGCATAGAAAAGTTCAATACTTTCTCAAAGTTTCTGCACTCTCTCATGTAACAAGAACATTCAAAGTGACCATATATCTTTGCTGAGGCAACTCCTCTCACACTTGCTCAAAACTCCTGTTGTTTGAAATGAAATTTCCACTGCCAATGATTGTCTTCTCATCATTTAGACCATCTGCATAGTGGTCATTTAACTTGAGTGAATCAGATGTCAGCATGGGTAACAAGAGTGCTGACTTCTCATAGCAATGTTTCTCTAGATTTATTGTCTTGCTTGGACTGTCTAACAAAGGCATGTGACCTTGCAGTTCAAGATTCGTGGACTTGGGTCGAATCTTTACCTCTGTCATCATGGGTGTGTCTCTGCCCATCCCTGCTTTTTCCATTTTGAACTTTCCTGTGTGGCGGCGACGCAAAAGGATGAGGGTGAGAATAACAATAGCAATGAGAGCTATTGAAAGCAAAACACCCAGTGCTGCCATCCCAACCACGTAGTTATCTTGCTTGCTCCTGTCATTGACTGGAACTGAACAAATAGAAGACATTTTCACACAATACACAGCATTTTGTAATTCCTAATACAAACTGGATTCATAAAATATTTTTAACTATAGCTTAATAAGTGTACATCCTCCACCACCAAAGCATCACATTAACAATACAACACAAAGTGCAAAAATTTATCACAAATTTAATTCATAACAATCATTACCGCAGTAACATTCACTCATAATCTGCAATGATGTCATTATTAATAACATGGATAAAATTATCAGCACCATAAGAAAGTTCCTGCTACAGTTCACAACATGTAACACCACTCTTATTATTATCATCAGACATTACCATGAGTCTCTGTGGTGGATATCTGTATATCAGCCATTGTTTTAATAGGACCATCTGGAGCTGAAGTGTTCAGAGGTGGATCCTCTGTAATAACAGAATATAAGATTATATTTGACCATATTAATGTTGCAAAACCATGAATAGTACATCATGCTGCTTAGTAATTGGTTTACACCGCATTTAAGGCTTTTTTCTGCTACTCTATGATAATAAAATACAAAGGAAAGAGTTCTACTCCAGACATCACATCTCAATAAATGTTATCATGCAACTTTGCCCAGTTAAAGATAAACTTTTTAAAGCTTGAGACCAAGCCAGCTGTCATAATCATGAACTGCTAATAGTTTACATTTCATCCAAATTAAATCACTGAGACAGTCATTATAAAAGATAGCATTCACCTGGGAAAACAAGTCCATTGTAACACACAGGACAGCACTGGTCCCTCCTGCGGATCATGACACTGCAGGGCTGGTGTGGGCAGAGTAGAGAGGTACATGTGATGGCTCCATCCTTACACAGGCACTGGGAACAGTTGCTAGCCACAAATGTCTCCCCTTCACTGTACTTAGTGCCATCTGTTATACACACTTGTGGTCGATGAACATCTGGAATACCATAAATAATATCATATAAACTGCTAAGCATAAAAAGTATTATGGGGTGCGTTGCACAATGATGACTCTGAGCCATTTTAGTACAAATGCAGCCGTTTAACTTTTGTATCAGTCTTAAAACAAAAAGCCTGTTAAAAAAATGAACAACAGCGATGATGATATAGCATAATAATTTACAGCTAAGACATATCCACGACACTGGCAGAGTGTAAAGTATAAAAAGGAAAATAATGCAACTGTAATGGTAGCACATAAATGCTGAATCTTTCTTTTTAAATTAGAATTTGCACACTGTCATCCAATGACTGCTGAAACATATGAATATATTTTGAATGGTAGATTAAATCCACAATTGCTTTCATAGATTGTCTTGTTATGTACAGTCTGCATTCTTGGGTGTCTTCTAATAACAAGCCAAACTTTGACATTGAGAAACTACAAATATTGTATTCATTTCTTTTTCTTTTTTTTAATTCACTCAGCTCTGATTTGATAACACTACCTTTGACACCAGTCTGGCCATGACCTGGTTTTGAGTTAGCCCTATGCTTACACCAGGTGATATCACCTTTGGTGATCACAGTGTACACCATCATGTCTGGCATGTGAGGAGAACCCTTTCAAACCAGCAGAAGCCTTGCTTTCCTGTGTGACACCCTGAGAACATCACCCTATGGTCTGTAAACACCACTCATCAGCGCATGGGAAGTATCTCAGTCTGTTTCATCAATGCCTCACAACCCTACCTCCCACTCCATTAATGTCTCCGGAATGGGACATTTGAGCCTGTGCCCTAATTACCTGTATCCTTCTGAACTGTGCTCATCTTTCCACTTGGAGTTTCCGTACTATATTTTTGCTGTATGTTTCAAATGTACTTTGAATACGGTGGAGTTAAAAGCTGTGTGTTTAATGCTGCCCTGTCCAAAGTCAGTAATTAGTAAATCATATCCTGGACAGAGTAAGAATAAGCCATAGACTATGTTTGGTTACCTAAGAATAAACCATAAACTAATTATATCTGCTTACTTAAGAATAAACCATAAACTAATTATTTCTGCTGACCTAAGCAAGTTGGGCAGCACTGGCCTTTACGTAGCACCGTCTTGTTACAGTTGAGTGGCGGACACACCTGGCTGTAGCAGTTGACCTGACCACCCTGACAGCTGCAGCTCTGGCAAGGCCCTGCTCGCCACACCATGCCATGCTGCCACACCATTCCAGTGGAAGATTTGCATGGACGCGGAATCAACATGCTGATGCTCAGGCTTGACTCTTCTGAAAATTAGAGGTGTGAATACAGCTGATTCTTTCCACTGTCAGGAAGGCATATGCATTTATATATATACACATGTAGGTGCATGCCCCCTTATAAATAGTCAAATCCATTTACTTATAAATGGCTAAATGATCATGCAAGCACAACCTGCTAAATATAGATATTCCTAAATAACGATAATGCAGTCTTTCCAAAAAAAAAAATTAGCTCCAAGGGAAAAAAAAGGAATTCTATGAAAATCTAAAAATTAAAAACCCTCAAACCCTAAAAAAACAGCTACCCAAAAGAAAATGAATTATTAACATACTTTAAAACAGACATGACTATGAACATCAGAGAAGAAAAAACAAAAAAGCACAAATCTAGCTGTGCAGGACACATTCATGCAGAGGGAATCAGACAATATGGGCTAGACTCACCTTTGCATACAGCACAACAAGTGCCTGCAGGCTTTACAGGGTAGTGGCAAAGAACAGGGGGACAGACAGGGGACTCACACAGAACAGTGCCTGCATGGCAAAGACACTGTGTGCAGGAGTCTAGAGCCCAGGACTCCCCCTCTACATGGTATTCACCGCTGGCAGACTGACACAGCTCACGTTCACCCCCAGGTTGCACTAGGGCTATGCCTGCAAAGAAATGGCATCTTCAAGGTATACAAGTGAAATGGGTGATCGAAAACATATTATTTAAACTCAGGATGCAGATACACCATACCAACATGAAAAGGCTCCCATTTTATGCTCTCTGCCACAGCTTCAGCTTAACAGTTAATTAAAATGATGTATGAACTATTCAAAGTCAGTGTGGTGATGCTTATGTGTGTGAGAGAGAAAGTATGTGTGTGCCTGTATGCTCATCTGGGTGTGGATTTGAGGTTACATGCTCTGCTATCTTAATCATGATGAGCATGGTGAGTGTGTATCCAGTTGTTATTGATGTTGTCTAGTTCATTAATAGACATTAATTTGTTTACACTTCTATCATTATTATGCTACATTTATAAATGCTAGCAAATAAGGCTTTATAATTATCTTAGTATGAGAAACAAATTGATTGAATAGGAGATACAGTAATTATACTTCACATATCTGTTTTAAAACCTATGTACACTGCCTGCAACAAGAATGAGAATGGTCAGTGATAAAATGAACAATACCTGGGCAAGAAGGACAACAGTCACCAATCCGGAAAACAGGGTTGTCACAGCGTGGAGCTGGACAGGCCAGAAGGGAGCACATCTCTGACCCATTATGGCAGAAACACAGTCGACAACCATCATCCCATATTTCACCATCTTCATGTCTTACACCAAGGGAAGACATGCATGACAGCCCAAGGGTGGTTACTGCACTCATGTTGGGTGTTAATAAAGATGGAGTCACAAATGAAGGTGCATCTACAAAAGATCAAAAATTGGGAACTGCTGACTTTTGTTTTCTTATTTTTAGAATGACCATTTTTAATAAGTAGCAGGCATTATGTCTCTAAACCATAAAGATTTCTTTTTCTACAAATTTTTTCATAGCATTGTAGCTGTAAAGTTTATTTCAGAGTATAAAATAGAATAAAATCTTGGTGTGATGAATATTTTAAAATCCAAAACTGATTTTTGTGTCAGTCACTGGAAATTTTAATGGATGATTTAACTAACCACTATCAGAATAGTGAATTGAAAGACTAAATATTACTAAAGCACAGCTGGTGGACTGTTTTTCAAAACAATTGCTTGCATTTTCACCTGCACATTTGCAGAGCTGACATCCATTCTCACTGAACATGAAGCCATGTAAGCACTTTTTCAGGCAGATGAACTGGGGGCATCTGTTGCACCGGCATTTCTCACAGCCATTGCGGCCAATCTTGTAGCCATACATACACTTCTTCTGACAACCTTCTAGTGCTGGACAGCGTGGTGGCAAGGCATTGCACTGACACAGTTCTATTCCACTCTCATCAACTGCTTTTCCAAACGCACATTTAAGGTCACATGACTCTGCCAAGGGACAAAAGAATAAAAAAATTCTTTTGCAAAAATAGGTATATTTTCCAATTACTAAGCATTATCTTTGGCATTAATTTTTTTTTGAATTTTTCGTATTAATAATGAATAGTTATATGCACACACCTCACCCTAATGGGGAAGCTCATGACATTTACCTACACAATTCATATGAAAAATAACCAATCAGACATATCAACCAATTCTCCATGTATAGAACTAGAAAACTAAAAGACCTGAAAGAAGCATAGGCAGAAATAAGATTGCTAAGATACAAAGGCTGATGAAATGGAAGCAAATGAAATGAAATGGAAGCAAGTTAGACAATCTTTTTACTGCAGGATGGGGAGCCTGCATATAGAGACAACAGGACATTCTGGGCCATACCAAAAATAAGTCTGGCAACACAACATTTGAATACAATACCTTGCACAAGACAACAAAAACATTCAAGTACACTCGTAATTAACATGCAGTAAAACAAAATTATAAAGGTCAAGGAGAAAATTGTTAGAGTGGGAAAAAAAATTACTTGGAGGAAAATGTCAACTGCATCTACAAAGGTAACAGAAATCAATGTGTACTACCCACCTGTTTTGCACTGACAGATGACACATCCATTGATAGCATGGTCTAGCCCTAGTTGACAATCTAGTGAACAGTTTTCTAGCAGTGGACACATTTTCTTTGTGACTAGTGGATCTGGTTCTGAAAACAAAAACACGAAAATAGCACTCACAGATGTGACAGACACAAGTTTATTAACAGATACTGACCTATCATAGCAGAAGAATTTCTTACTCAAAAGACAAGAAAAAAATGACAAAATTGTAAACAATAATTTTTGTACTATTTCAACAGTGGAAGATAATCATTATATACAGCATGGATCATTGTTGCTGGAGGGTGAAGGAGTGGAGGGGAAAGGCAAGGCAAAGATACAGTGAACTAGATGGTTGGTTGATTAGGTGCTAATCCCTGCTACATCCCATCACCTGCCAAAAATGTAATCTAAAACTCAGCCCATGATCTGTCTTGGTGAGAAGCAATACTTTACCATGATGCTACCACATCATCCCTCACAAGGCAATGACTGCAGTGTCAGTAGAGAATATCTATCAAGTTACATGATACTTTCAGTATTTCAGAGTGCCAGCTATAGCAAACAGAGGGAACTGGGCGAACCTTGGGAAACCTTTCTAAGCATTAAAATGGCAGGTGACATAAATAAGCAGCCACAGAAGTGGAGGATACTATGGGATGGGGAACAAAGGGAATCAAGCAGCTGACGATCAAGAAAGCTCGAGAAGATGGCTTCAAGCCATTTCAATGCGCCTTAAAGGGTTAAACGGATGGGAGTGAGAGTTTTATATTGACTGGGTCAAAAATTAAGGGGCCTTGCAAGAGTTATTCCCCTTACATTAAGAGAGAGACACACACCAACGCATACACTAGTTTTACCTCTGAAATATTTACGGTAAATTACTTTTCTCTAACCTAAAAAAAAGCCTCAATATCACATTTAAAATTGATCTAATATCTTAAATTTACCAAGGTAAGTGTTTTCAAGCACAACAAGAAGATACAATATATTTCTGATTCTATTTTTACCACCTAAAAGTAAGCTTTCTGATTTCCGCATCATTTTGAAAGGATTTATGTTAATGCAAAAATTTCTTCCCTTTGATGGATAGCAACTTTCACTAAGCGAGGTATGCTGGCTCCTAAGCAAACAAAAAACTGTATCTATCTGATCTAACTAGAATCCTTCTTATAAGAATTTTTTTAAATATAAAACTAAAAAACAAAAAATCTAATACCACATTTACTATCAAGCAGTTAAATAGTGGGCCTTTGCACAGATTCCGAAACTACAGAGAGTTAGAACAAGCTATGTTCTCTATATTTGCTTCCACATTTTCATCGGACCCCCACCAGACTTCCTCCCTCTACCTGCTGACTTACCATCACACACTGGGCAGCAACGCCCTGGAATGTATTTGGGATGGACACAGTCTGAGGCACACATTTCTGCTTGGCACTGAACCTGACCATCCTGGCACTGGCAAGTAACACAATCATTTTCCCGCCAGACATCTGAGTTGTTGTACAGCCCTCCTGAGTCGCTAACACAGCCTACAAAAACAACAACAACAAATTTAGCATTACATTTTTAATAAACAAGAACAATGATTACCACTTCCCCTTTTGCCCCAAACACACAAACCACAATAGATCAATACCTACATAATAAAATATTAGAAATGATTCCTTGTAATTTTCAATGAAGCAAGGGCTGCTTCGTTACAACCAAACTGAAGGAAAAAATAGTGTAAACGTAATGAACATTACTTACAAATGAATTGAAACAAGTTTTGTCCTAGTATTAACATGAAGACAGTTAATGTCTTCTTGTGGTTGTGTACTAACCTTTGCACACAGGACAGCACTGACCCTCTGGAATGACCATCCAACCACAAGGTGGTGGTGTACAGCTGCTGACACGGCATCGACTGATACCATCTTTACAGGTGCATGTTGTGCACGTTTCAATCTGCCAGCTTTCTCCATTCTGAAATTCCTTGTTTTCATAAATACATGTGAGTCCAGTCTCTGAAGAAAAAAAAATTAGCAAAGGATAAATCTCAAAACAAGACAAGAGCACAGGAATGCATTTAATTATCAGTAATAAAGTGACAATTAAGAAGTTCATTTATTAGTTTCCAAAAATGAGCAAATTTGACATTACATCAGTTTGCTAAGTGATGAGAGATCAGGAAGTCAAAAACCAGCAGCAAGCTAGTTGTTGATGAGTTGGGCAAGCACTCCATGACTTTCCTTTATCAAGCTAAGTAAAATCCTAGAGAGTAGGTGAAAAACATGTAAGGCTCTCCCTTCCCGCTATAGGTAATAGTTAACAGCTAAATTCAGCTCAACCTTCAGCACTACTACACACTCCCCACTGGCACAAGATAGTTTCAAGAAGAGTGCATACTCTGGAATTAGAGTTACAAAATCAGTATACATTGCACTCCTACCATATATTTGCTGTAAGTCTTAAGCATATGCTTCTGACACCTGCATAAGTCGTGCCAGCTAGCTGCAAGGTCCGAGGGTAAAAGGTTTCGTCCTGATATTTTTTTTCTCAGAATCTTTCCTGACAAACGTTGGAAAACGCTGCTTTTTCGTGTCTGTCCCTCAAGCCAGTCTGACATGCCACACTTCTAGAATCGTGCCTACCACCAGAAATACTGTCACCAACTACAAGTTAACGGCTACGTGTTGGGTAACGGTGTTGTCTCTCTTCAGAGACCGTAGGGACGTAAGGTAGAATGCACGACTCCAAACCGCAGCAGTCTTGCTGAAAACATCTTTCGAGCTCTCCCGTGCACTTCACCATCTCACACTCCCTACCTCTCTCTCAGTTTTGTTTTTCGTTTCCACGGGACACAAAAGTCTGTTTTTGTCAAACAATTAGTGCCAACGCTGTGAAGGCAATTCCAGTAGCAACAGCTTCCACCCTAAAACTATCTTTCAAACTTCGATTTCATTTCGTTTTCGACGGGTGTGCAGTTGTGATGGGGGTGGGGAGGTTAGAAACCAACCGTTTTCCCTTACCTACATCTCCCCTTTCCTCACCTCCGATTTCCGTTTTTGCCTCTCCTGGAGCCGATACCTCCACTTTTAAATCAAGGCTGGCATGTACTTGTAGAAGTACCGATGCCTTGTGCATCTACCCGTTTATAATTCATTCCCGCCGTAAGGCATAATGACTTCAAAGTGTAGGTGGCTTCCTCACCTCACATCTGGTTCTCCAGTCGCACAGCTCGAGGGTTTATCTTAAAGGTTTTTGAACTGCACCTCAATCGGCCATCCCAGTTCACAAAAGTCGAGGACAAAAAGGGCAATAAAATTCGTAACCTATATATCAGTCGATTTTTCTGCCGCAGAAAAAACATCAACTGCATTCTTGGCATACCGTGTTAACATCAATGTCTTTCCGCGACTCTGCCGTCGGCATTTTTCCTTTCTTTCGACGCTACACTCAAATTTAAGTGCAAGCGTGCATGCGTGCGTGTGTGCGCGTGTTTTAAGGACAGCAAGCTCACACTCACTTGTTCTAAAAGATCATATCACGAAGGGATAAGAGGGAATACATTGATTTTTATTGAATCCTAAAAGGGGTCAATCAACTCACCCCCCAAAAAAAAAACAAAAAAACAAAAACAAAAACAAAAAAACAAAAAAAACAAAAACCAACAAAAAAACAAAATCCGAGACTAAGAATTTTTTATTTTTGGGTCAGCCAAATATCTAAAAAAAAAAAGGAAAAAAATTCATTTAAATGCAACATATTGTGCATATTATTGTTGTTTTTAAAGCGTTCCACAAAGAGCAGAGAAAGAGTGTCCAAAAAAAAAAAAAAAAAAGAGGAAGAGAAAACGAGAGAGAGAGGAAACGAGGTAGGTAGTCTGACTAGAGAACTTCCTGTAATTTCTCCGCACCAGATTTCTCCTCGCGTGCTGTTATCACCAGGTCATCTATTCTGAGCTCTTCACAATGTTTCTTCCATTTTCGCCACCGCCGCTAAATGCGCCCGCAAACTATACAGAGATTGTAGATATTGGCGCATTCCAGCAGACGGCGACTGGAAGGAAGTGCTATTTCTGGCCTGAATGTGCAGGGGATGCGCTGCCAGAAGAATAATTGAAGTACATGAAAGACAGTTCGAGACAGACGCTCCTCAGCATCACACAATAGCCTCCTTGTGTTTCCGGATACAACCTCCTGCATCAGCTGGCACCATCTGCACAGTTGCTGCTGAGGTTGGTTAACTGATGGCCCACGAAGCAGTTCGATCACAAAATATTTTTAGGATAATCTAAGCTACCTTTGTCTCTGTCTGTCTGGTGTTTTCAGATCGCTACTAGGATACATTATCAACGAAATACTTTTTCTGCAAAAGGTGTTTTTCTGCTAAGCAGGCTTGACAGTAACGCTTAACTGTTGTCGGAATAATTTTGAGCATCCAAGATCGAGGTGCTTAAAAAAAGAGCTAGTCTTTGTTTGCTTTTGGCGTTGTAGTTTTTCTATTTTTTCTATCTTCCTTTAAAAATGTATTAAGTTAATTATTGTCTGCTTATTGTTTGACTTATTCCCGTAGTGCAAACGAATGCATACTACTTATGGCCGAGTCAGGTAGACATTTACACCTGTCAGGTAAAGAAATCGGATGATGGTTGAGATAGAATCTTTACAAAATCTGTTACAAAAAAAAAGGAGCAGGACAAAGCGGCCCAGTCCT
This sequence comes from Pomacea canaliculata, assembly GCF_003073045.1. Taxonomy (NCBI): domain Eukaryota; kingdom Metazoa; phylum Mollusca; class Gastropoda; order Architaenioglossa; family Ampullariidae; genus Pomacea; species Pomacea canaliculata. The sequence continues at coordinate 13,510,805 of NC_037597.1, forward strand.
ATTTCTGGGTCTGTACATTCAAAGAAATTGAAGCATCTTGTAGACACGTGATGCAAGCCCGTCCAATCGTGGACGTGTATAGGTGGACTGCTGTCTGTCTGCCGAGACCAACGCTTAGTATCTTGCGAAGTTCTCCGCTGTTAGTCTCGGCGAGCCTAAACAAAGAATGTGACTAAACCGGAAGCTTTGTAGTCTCATGCCTCGTTTTAGTAGTTAACTGGAAAAAAAAATCGTCTGCCAGCAGTCCAGTAATACAAGTTCGTGGTCCAATGTTACGATGCACGTGGTACTCGGGTTGTCCTTCTCCCTCTACCCCATGTCTGGCCCACGCGCCATGAGGCCACCGCTGGAAATGGCCGCGAGATGTGGCGAGATTCACGTCCCTTCCACGGATATTCGAGTTTCACAGGACGCGGGCAAAGCTAGAAGCAGTCTCGGTATCTTGCCCCCCAGTAATCTCGCCAACCCCGTATCTCACCAAGCTTTGGTAGAACAGTTCCCCGCGAATTACCTCTAGTTATGGTTTAAACTCGTTAAGTCGCCACCTTCACCTCCCGCCAAAACAGTTGTGTTGGGCGCATTGGTGGCATGATAAGGACTGGACATACCTAAAGTAGCAATTCCAATAAAATACGAAAAAAAAGAGTGCTTTAAATATACTGAATTGAACTGACACTTGTACAACCAAATGTGGCATGAAAGGTGGCATAACAATGTGGGACACTTCTACATTTTCTTTTATTTAATACCTGCGGTAACGAAAGTAGCAATGGATGTGAATGCATCTTTAGGGGCCAGGTCTGAAAACAGCCACAACAAATATCTGCGAATCATTAGGCATCGCTCCAACATTGTCAGTGTAGCAGCGATCCCCTTCCCCTCCCAAAAAAAAAAAAATTCCGCAAACAATCTGCATAACTTTATAAATAAATGATTTTGAAATGCTGTGCGCATGCGCAAATGAACATTTTGTCAACATCTCAGACTTACTCATTCACCAAACTCTTCCAACGTTTCCTCCACCCGCTCCCAACCCGACACCCTTACCCAACGTTTCTCCCTTTTGTTTTTCCTTTTATCTGCAACACCTGATTTCATCTCTTCTCAGCGTGAGATGCTGCTCTATAACTTCAAGGTTTTCGCAGTTTGCCAAACTCTTGACACACCACTAAAGTGTTCGTCTGCCACCGTTTGCCTCATTCCACGCTCAAATCGTTCACTGAGCCAAAATTTAAGATCCCCCATGCAACCTCTCCGCCCACCCGACGAAGAGGCTTTACATGGCAAGGCTGTCTGGGGTACGATAGATGCCGCAGATATGACGAGGACCGCCTTCACCAACTTTCTTTCATACAAAACAGGTTACACTGCGTGTTGGTGCCCGCTGTGCTTCAGCCAAGAATGTAATGTCCTAGTGCCGCTTCAGACATATTCAGAATCCGCCGAGAAAGAAGTTATGCACACATGCTTGTAGTCATACAACTGTTCCTTTCAGAAAACTTTATAAAGCAGGCGTCATCTTCTTTTCTCTGTTCTTGGACCAAAAAAGAAAAAAAAAAAAGGAGATAACGATCGTTCTGTATTTTACAGTATTCAGTCAGTGACATGGCATTTTTTATTTTTGCAGTCTCAGACTTCGGTCATTGCTCCATTTTATATGTAAGGACCCGTAAGGTCCGTAAGATTGGAAGCGCTGCGCAGGTGCGTCAGTACATACGCGTGAGTGCGGGGATGAGGTTAAGTTTTCACTGTATAAGTAGGAGGATTTTTTGTTAGTACTGAGAACTGGTTGGACATTTCCCCGACCTGTAAGATCCCATATTCAGATATTTTTAATAATCAGATCGTGGTATAATCAGACAGGATAACACCTGGACAAATCCTACTAGCTGTGCAAAGAGGTATGCTGAGAAAAAACAGGTGAAGATCAGTAACCAGCGAAAAATGAGGTGAAAGAAATAGACAAAATTTTAAAAGATTTAATTTTTACCATTGACACATCTGAACTTGGTACAGCACGATCCTGGATTCCCCGTGCTCCTGGAAATCACCTGAATCTGGAATCCTGACGGGCACTCCACTGGACGACAGACTTCGTTTCGCCGGCACACACACCTGCAACACACGGTACAAAGGTTGTCATTACCACGACAAATGGGAACTAGTGCTGCCCGACATCAAAAGGAACCATGTAAAGTATTACAATGAAAAAAAAAAAAACCAAGTGCTGTAGATGAAAGACCTGCGCTGTGCACCCAGAAGCTGGCGGTTAGCTTACAACACCGCACGTGCTGAAGAGCCCTCAAAACTGAGATGTCATTTAGAATTACATGACGATTGCATGCAATTTGCCGGTCACATCATTGACAATGCATGTCTGGTTAAAAGGGGAAAAAAACAGACCTTTAGCGAATTAACATGGTGTAATACTTGTACCGGAAGTGACCTCAATGAAGGCAGGATGTACGGGAACTATATTAAAAAAGACTTTAACGCAAAAGTGCACGGACATGACAAGTTTGCACGTGTGATACAGGTCATCATGTCTAGCCTGTACAAATCCTCTGTTCTGTACTTTATCTTGATGGTAGAAAAAGTGAAAGATGGATGCTATTCACACAGACTTGATATGAAGACGGGAGAGTGTGGGATGACAAGAGAGGGAGAGAAGAAGAGTTGGGGTAGGAGAGGGGAGACGACAGCAACAGAAGAGTTTATTGAAAGTTATTGAAAGTGTTTATTGAAAGTGTCCGCGGCATGCTTCAAATGGAAAAGAAAAAAGTTCTGCATAAACAAACAAGCAGTCAAGAAAAGTAATACTACATCATCTACATACAAATAAACAAAACTGAAAAACACACGGAACACACAGACACACACAGGAGCATGCATGGAATAATGAACACAGGCGACGAGAGCGGTGGGAAAGAGCTGAGATCAAACCAGTTGATTCTGTAAGTAGTTCCAGTTGTACGAACTCAACCGCAGTGACGTCACATCCCCCGTCAAGATTCAACAAATAATTATCTCTCTTCTTTCCTCCTCCACCCTAGGAGTGGAAAGGTTAACGGCAGACAGGCGGACGCATACAACTGCTGCATGCATGCTGCACAGCGATGCACTGATAACGCCGTCCAGCGTAGCGCGCTGCTCTTCCTTCTTCTCTCCCTTGATCGCGCTGTGGCATTTGCCGGCAGGTGGCCCCACGATCGGCCTCAACGGCTGAGAGGTTAGAGGCGCTGGTGTGAGGTGGCGTCTCCAAAGGTCAGCGAGCCTCTCAAAGGGGCTGAAAAGGTTTTCTGCAGAGAGAGAGAGCTGTCTCCGATACAACCGGCATTGTTTACTCCACCAAACCCTGCAGTCGTCTCCCTTGTCTTTTGTGAGGATGTAAGCAGCCTGCATCCGAACTGTGCAGGTGTATGGCGTGCAATTCTCTCAGCTCTCTTCGTGTGTGTGTGCGAATCCAACAAAAGCATTATCCAGATGACCGTATTTTGCTCCTTCAGGGGTCAAAAGACAACTCTGGCTAAAAAAAGAACATACTATTCTGTGCAAAGTACAAGAAGAAGAGGTGGAGTGGATTTTTCACGTCGATGTTGATAAGAAAACGACAGTAAGGTTCTTGGTAAGCTATGTACCATCCACATAACAGCCTAGTAACAAAGTTCACAAGCTAATGTATAAACAATACTGACGAGTACAAACACTGCATCAGAGCACATTATCTCCCCGTCCTTCCCGATTTTCCCCCGTAATTACCAAGAGCGAGATCCAAAATAGTAACAACAGTATGTGTGTGAGAGAGAAAGCCCGCTTTATTCTAATAAAAACAAGAGTACAGGCGAGACAGTACCAGCTTTATTCTAATAATAACAACAACAGTATAGGCGAGAGAATGCCGTGTCGAGACACCATAGTAGGCAGGAAGCGCTGGGTCTCACACTCGTTCGTTTCCAGAAGGTGCTGGCGCTGCACCATCACAAATTTCAGCACCTTTCACCGAGCATTATTATAGGCTCATACGTGAAACCGTTAACTGGTTTTCCGGCGAATGGCTGAGGGGAACAGACTCCACCGATGATTCAACGAAAGTTCGACAGCAACCCTTTCACCTGACAAGTGTTTGCAATTGCAAAGTCGAGGTGTACTGCCACTAAAGTACACGCATACCGAGTATGTTTATTGTTAAGAGAGGGAAATTATTATGTAAGCCAAATGTGAAAAGTTCGTCCATTATTTAGCGCACGCGCAGTCCACTCTCGTCGGTAGTTAAAGCGGAAGTGGGGGTTTAATCTGATAACCACTCACTTGACTTTAACGGGACACACGAACATAAAGATATGGCCGGAAAAGATCACATCATGTTATAAACTTTTGCAACGATAAATTTTAAAATGGCAAAGAAAAAGGTTAGTATTATTTGTTTTGCCTTAAATGCCTACAAACTCGAAAGACGAGAATTGCGGTTGTAAACGATAAGAGGACTTCGTCCCGACAACAAATTCAACAGTAAGCTGTCGAAACAACCATCAAGATTTCAAATAAATGACCCATGTTCAATCAGCTTGATCCCAATATTACAGGGGTATGAAAGTCGGTAAAAATATACAAGTGGCACGAGACGAGGTAAACAACCGCTTACAACCTCAGCTCCAAGTCTTTGCCAGGCTTGGAGACAAGTAGTGTAAACAGTGTTGCTGCATCAGGCGTTGATGTCCATTAACAGCTGGTGGACAGAGCTTTATTAGTATGAAAATTGTAAGATATACGCTACTAAATATCCGCAAAGCTTTGGAAAAATAAATATTTGTTATTACAATAACGAATCCCTGCAGGAAACAGATAAATAAGCAGGGCCGTTTTGCTTACTGCCTTTGAATTTCACCGGGAGATGCTTACCAATCATAATATATGGCAACACATAATAAATAATACTTTTATTAATTTTTTTTACAAGAATCCCCTCCCACACACATAAAGAGGGGAAACAATTTTTCTAGCATAAGAAGATAATGTATATACTATATTGTTTATACCAATAAGGCAGCTGGTTGTTTTAAACGAGTTAATTTATTAAAAGCCCTTACAATTATTAATTTGGGCTTATGCTTATGCTGATTAATAATATACTGTTCATCTTTAACTTACTTTACACATACACTTCCAATAATTGAAAACGAGTTCTCTCCCTCAAACCACTCCACCCCTTCTGTCCCCCTCTCTAAGAAAGAAAGGAGTTGAAGATGTCGTGGCCACCAAATGCTCTCTCTCACAGCGCAAAAGGTAGAAGAGTCAGATACAGGCAGACCCTGGCTTTTTCACGCTTTTCATCGCTTTGCTTTCATCACTTAGCTGAGCTTCTGCTATCCACTACTGTAGCTAAAATTAGTACTTCGGCAACAACAGTCAGGTGTGAAAGCGAGGTCATCGTCAGACTCATAATTTCGATTTAAATCGCCCTTTATCCGTGCCAATGAAGCTGAAATCGTGTAGCTGTTAGAAGACGTAAAAATGTCATCAATTATAAACTAAGCCACGCATAAAACGCTCGACACCCTTTTTACGGTTTGCGAACGGCACTGATGTTTGCAGATCACTTCAGAGTGCAAAGGAACGAGAGTTGCGCGAGAGTTTGAACTGTGACATCAGACTGGTCAGCAGTGTCGTCAAATGCTGTTAGCTCGGTTCTGGTCATTATCTCATGTTAGTGTCCGTGCTTCACCATCTTGGCCTCAGCAGGACGACACACTCCGAGTTATGTCTGTATGTCTTCTTTCTTGCACTCATGTCTTGCACTCGTCTTCTCTGCCAAAGATATCGGCCGTAACAATCTAGGTATTATCATTTCTTTTTTATCATCATGTTTGTCGTCATAATCCCTATTATTGTTAGTATTTGCGTTGTAGTAATGACGATAATGACGACGACCTTAAGTAACAGTTACGCAGAAATGATTTTCAAGCCACATCTTCGCTTCAGTAGCACTCACCCATCGTTCACTTGGCAGCAACCGTCATCTGTCCACACTGGCGGCAGTCTCTCGCTGTCCTGTGGACACTCCTCCTCCGACACCGGTGGGCACGTGACGTGGTGACAGGCTGAAAGGAAACAAGAAGGCGCCACGCTACAAACCAGATCCGTTAACGTCTCAATACCAAAAAACTTAAATTTCTAGCTGAGCTATAACTCAGGTCACGTGACACAGGAAGAGCCTGCGATGGTGCCAGGGGCTAACAATGTCTTCGTTTGTTTCTTTGCCCTAACACTTCCTGCACACTTTGAATTCTACTTGTAATGACACGCGTTTGCGTTCACTGTACACTCGTGTTAAAAATAAAAATTGTATGTAACTCTACAATTTGCCGTTTCTCAGGCAGATGGGATATTGCACATTCACGCGCCACACCGTCGTCAGGTTCATGACCCACCTGGGACCTTTAGGGGGTAGACAACTGTTAGTATCCACAGTCATTTCAGAGGTTGCAGTGAATAATGACAGGAAGAGTGGATCCTGAACACCTTACGGATGACGTCACAGACGCCAGTGTTTTGTTTTGCACGTGACTCTGAGAGGTTTTTTTGTTTTGTCTTTTTTTGTTTGTCGTGTTTCTGTTGTTTATCACTGCTGTCGCACCTAGGTTACTACTGTTTTTCTGGAACGGATTTTGGTGCGGAGACATTTGATGTACAACCGCAGACACATATATATACACACACGTTAGTTGTTTGTTGTTTTTTTTTAGCTGATGTTGCATTAATATTAAGAATGTTAAACCTTTCCATCCGTTCATCCTGCCCGCTACACAAATGCGACGACTCCGCTTTAAGAGAAATTCTTTCACCGACCCTCCGGCGAAGAAAACGCATAAACCCACTTGTAGATCCTCGTAAAGAGCACGTGCAGTGGCGGACATTCCAGCATGTCTGTGGGGAATGCACGCGTCGTTCCCAGTCAACACACAGTTCCACAACACAAGCCAGCATCCCCCCTTGCTGCTAAAAATAGACAACAACGTGGCACGCTTCCCAAAGAACTCTCGCATCCTTGCACCTTGCCAGGTAGCACGCGCGTGGAGGAGAGAGGGAAGAAACACTTCATCGCAACCCTTTGCCAGGGCCCGCTGACCTGACTGGAGGACACTGGCATTGGCCCGACTACGTCATCGTCATCGCTCATTATCCCCCGACACGCGGCGCCGAGTGAGCACGCGCCAAGCGCAGACTGCACGCTCGACAGGCGCGAAAATTGCTTTCTTGTACAAAAGTAATAACAACAACAAAGAGCTGCTTACTTCATAACAACAGACACAATACGTGTCAGAAACAATAGACACACAGCTTTTAGAAGAGTTCTGGACATCTGGAAAAAATACATTTATATAAAGAAAATGAAAGGTAGGCTTTTCCTTACCACCAGCGGGAAATGAGGGGTTAAAGACCTCACTTTTCTGGGATACAGCTTTTTGTGAATTCGGCACCAATTTTCTCTGTCTTACTTTTCCTAATCATCTGCGGAGTCAGGTACTTATTCCCGACAGCCAAAATGTCTGTGGGAGGTGAGCTGCCCTAAACGTGTATCGAACCGGCAGGCCTCCAGGTTTGGAAACAGTGTTCTAACCACTCGACTTTCCGCTTCATCAGAACTTATAAGAAAGGATTGTGAGCCCCACTGCAGTAGGAGAAGTGATTCTACACTATTCTTGCAAGACTTAGTCCATTATCAAAACAGAAAATAAAATCTATGTATCTACCATAATGGCCTGTCAGTTGCCATTGCGGCGTCGAGGTGCAGTTACAGAACATTACTCAACCAACAAATTTTATATCGAAAGGTTTGGAAGAAAAGTAGGCGAAACTTGTTTATTTATCTAGAGAATGATCTGGCTTTCATTTACGCCAGGTACCTACCCACGTGGTTTCAAGTGCTTCACGTTCGTTCCAGTGTTTCACACAACATATTACTTGTCTCCTAAGTGGTTCTGCCATCTGAACAACATCCATCATGTCGGTTCACGCTCCACAGTTGACCTCTTCCACACCCTGTGCTCCATAAACGGAATCCTCCTCAGAAAGAGTTTGTGGTCACTTTGTAAGATCGTATTCTATGTCCACCCACTTCAAAGGAGCAAGATCGAGATCAACAAAACAAAACAAAAAAAAAAAACCACAACAACAAAACAAACAAACAAAACAAAAAACAAAACAAAGCTGCCAAACATGCGCACCAGCTCCACCCAGGAATGTCCTTGATTCCGGGCTGCGCACCTGCAGACATTCTACCCGTTTGACATTGGGGCGAGGAAGAAGTCCCTCCGCCTGTGTTTGTGTTCAGGTAACTCACTGGAGTTCAGGTGAGTTCAGAAAACAACGATACGCGCTCAGAGTTCAGCTTCGTCATAAATACTTCAATTCCTCAAGCACTTGTCAGCAAACGCTGCAAGGTTATAAATAAAACACGAGATGCTTTGTTACTTTTCATCCAGAATACATGTTAATACTAAATTCTAATACTGAAATAATAATAATAAAAAAAAAAGAAAAAAGACTAGAACTGAAATGTCATTTGGCAACATGTACCACGTGCCCGAGGAGGCAAGAACGCAGGGTGTGTGAAGGCGAATGAACCAATGGGGTGGCAAAGCAGCAGGAACTTCGTCAACAAGTTGATCTTGGCATCGACGACGATGTTAATGTTAGTCAAGTTCTTGCCAGTGCAGGCCCTGGAGTCTCCGACGCGAGTTCGGTTTTGTCTGAGACCATGCACATGCTAGAATGAAGGAGTGAGCAGGACGAGCTGCTACTTCACGCGCACTTTACGTCTTCTACGTCATTTTGGTACAGGAACCAGCGACATGTCACATGTCACGTGGCACCAATATCTTGATATGGAATAGGTGGCATTTTGAAAAAGAAACCTAGTTTATTTTCTTGTACTGCTGTTCAATATTTAACCCTTTCTGCATTCTTTTATTTGTTATTTACATCTTCGTGCATTTGATTAATTATTTTTGACACGAGGACCGACCATGGGATGGATTTCCAGCTTGGCTCCCCTCAGTATGGCACCCGGGGTGATTTACCCCTCACAGGCACCAGACCGTCTGAACGAGCGCCTCATACCTCAGAGTTATCCCGCCTAAGTTCCAGACTTGCCAGAGCAAACCACAAATTGCCAAAACCTACCTGCGCTTCCCTTAATTACTTTCTTTTTGAGGGAAAATAGAATGTGGAAAGGAGAAAGTAATTCACACAAGAAAATTTCAAAATAAGTTATGCGAACAATCACTGTAACTGGTGTCTCATTCTAACCTTTTCCATTTGAGTATTTAAACTGTTTGCAGGTTAAAATACGAAAGCGCACACGCTGTTTAAATAAATGTATATAATCACATTCTGGTTTATTTATATGATTTGAAACTTGACATTGCTGAACAAAACAATCATGGCTGGTGTGTCTGTTTTAGTGTCTATGTGGGGCATAGGTGCATTCAAGTGAAACGGTAAATCACCTGACAGCCTTATGCAGATGTGCTCGTCACAGCAGTTGCCAGGCACCCCGGTGCCCTGCTGCACGAGGATGGGCGTGAAGCCCGTGGCACAGCCAGGTACGGCGCACCTGGACAGGTTGCAGTGGCAGTAGGAGGCAACATCCGCGGCGGCGCTGAACACAAGCTCGGAGTCCGGGGGACATAACTCCGTGTCCGACTTATCACAGTCTGTCGTGTTGCACGTGAACAGAGAGATTTCTGAAACAGAATATGCCTTCACTTATTTACAAAAATATTTATCTCCAGTCTCCATCTAAAAAATGGCTAAAATGTTTATCCTCAGTCTCCATCTCTTAAAAAGAAAATTACCAAATAATTGATGTCTAGACAATGATTGTACACGGTGACCCTGACCCCAGCAGCCACATCAACAACTGCAGCCTCTGACACACTTAGGTAAGGTTATTCTCCCTCCCTCCTCCACCAGGGGCGTTAGACTGCAGTAATTTAATTGTAGTAATTGAAACTTTTTGTGTCGATGATACTCAGCTGTCAAGTGCAGTTCTCCTTACTATTTTATGCTAAACAATTACGAAAAGGTGGGTGGGGTTGAGGCCGACCCAGCAGCTAAGGCGATATGAAAACATCCGGTCATGTAAACAGATGATACATTCAGAGAAAGAACAGCGTGTCCGAGACGAGATCTGAACTCAGAAAACAATGGTATAGTTAACAGTGAAAGTGATGAAGACAATTAAACAAAATTTAAATACTTTTTGGCTTCATGATATGAACAGAACTGTAAGTAATTTATAAACATAGGACAATCCCATAGGTTGCAGGTGAAGTGTAAGGGAACACAATATTCTTATATCGACACTATGATGGGTAGGCAGTGAGACTTTTTCAGTCGCATGCCCAAGCGAGCTTTGAACCAGTGACTTTCTGTTCTCATATCAAAACATTGCACCGCTCGCGCTTCTTTTTCTTTGTGTGTGTGCCTCTACAGGTATGAATCTTGAAAAACTTATGGACACAGAGACGAGTGGCAGCTGTCGTGAGCCAAGATGATCCCCCACGTGACTTTATCCTGGACAAGCTAAACCTTACTCGGCGGCTAACCAAGACCCGAGGCTTGGTGTGGGTTGGGGAGCTTTGCACAACCTCTGCAGAATGTCCGAGTAAATTGCGGACTTGAGCCAAACAAGCAGCTCGTGTTTTTGTTTGGCTGCCAATCTTGGTTCAGAACAGGCTCCATATTTGTTCATTTCTTGACCAAACATCCCGACTTTTGAAAGGAGACTGTGAGCTGTTTGTATCCAGCCTACGGACATCCTCACTGATATGCCGGCCATGCGCGCTGCTCGTGCCAGCTTCACCAAGAGATTTTTTTTTCTAAAATTAACATCACAAACATTTACTGTCAGACTTTTCTCTTTTATCTCATGGTGTACTCGTTAGACTAAACATAAACAACTACACCGTTTACAACATGAGATTATTATAGTGATTTAAACTGCGAGACTACCAGAGTGGTTCCAAAAGAAAACATTCACGTGCGACTCAACGCCCATTGTATCGGAGCGCGTGCAAGCATGAAAACATTGCGGGGCTCCATCCTCCCCGCCACACGTGGCTGTGAACACTCTGTGAACAGACTCTGTATTTTGTTTGGCCCCCACCTTGCTCACCTGTGCGTGCGCACTCACAAAGGCGGTGCGTGGCTGTCGACGACTGTCACCTCAGGTAAATAACTTAATGAAAGGTCTTGCCGCCAGCGCAGTCCAGGCTCTGCTCTCGCCATTGTCGCTGGTGACTTGCACAGATTTTACCCAGAAGAGTAAACGATGCACACGGCCAAAAATGTGTAATGAAGGGTTTTCATTCCTTCTTCTGCTACTTTCCGTCTGAGCCGGTGTCGAGACCCCGGTCATAAAAACGTTCTTTGGCAAGATCCACACGACGGTTTCATGTTGCATGGGTTAACGGTTCAGCATAACGAGTAAGCTTGCACTCTGACATCCACCCACCTCCCCGTATCTCCGGCCCACCCCGCTGTTATGTAACTGTTGGTGAGCTGGGTTAGGCCCAACGAGTAAGCATGCACTTTGACATCACCCTTGTATCTCTACTACTCCGTCCCCCTCCCACTTCTCTTTTGACTTATTGTTGGTACTAGGGTTAAGCACATTTATTTCGCATCTTAATTAAAATATAAATTTTTGTGTATACAATTTTTATGTATTTAAATTTCGGTTGCTTGAAAAAAAAGCTGTGGCCAGTTACATATAAGTAACACTATGTAAAACTATGAGTTTGTAAAAAAAAAAAAAAAAAAAAAAAAAGGCAAATAAAAGAAAACAAAGAAGCTTGTCGGTCACTAAGCACAACCGACTATGCACGTGCAGTTAGCATGTTCTCGAAGATTCCAGGTACCAGCGGATCTTCGCCGTCATGTGGTGTGCATGGGTCCCTCGCAGTTGAGCACAGACCTCGTTTACCCTGGGGGCAGGCCACCCACAGGGCTACCTTACCCATGCACGGCTGGCGATACATCCGGTTAAAGTACAGCCTTAGATCAACTTTCTTCGCAACACCAGGCAACTTTTCGCAACACAAAACATAAACCTTTAGTGGAGTTCTATCAATCCATTGCGAAGGTGCTCGCCAACACTTTTTATTTCCCTTTTTTTAGAATACCGCGTCAAATTGCATCAAATTTACTCCACTACAAATCCATTTCTTAAGCAACTGCTTACTTGCTGTAGTTTACCAAACAATCATTATTACTCGGCCTCGAGTAAACACGTGTCAGGTACGCGGAATGAAAACTCGTTTCATTACTTGTCGGTGACGAGAACTTCCTGTGAGGGAACTATAGTGCCGAGGGCGGTAGTCTCACGTGGCCGAGTCATAAACCTCACATCAACTTCCAGTGACAGCTGTTGGCGTTCGTGTGAACGGTACTTACACTAAAATGTCCCATAATCCCCTCTATTACTTTTCATCGAAGGGGGCAGTTGTCAATCAAAGCACTACACTGGGATGTTTGTAAAACGAAACAATGATAAGAGGACAGGCAGCCACGGACATCTGTTCGATTTAGTCTCGCGCAGATCACGGACAGATCACGCAGACGAGAGTAAAAAATGTACAGATGAGAGAGTGTAATGCTGTAATGCACAGATGAGAGAGTGTATTACACAAACAGATGAGGCAGCAATGTCACGTATGTACGACACACTGTGACACACAACTTAGACCGTGTCACACACACACTACAACAGACGATACAATGTGACAGACAGACGTGGTAGCGTGACCCTTTCACATATCCCCTCCTGCCCTCGCATATCCCTCCACCTATCAAAATAATAATGTAACAGACGAGGTACCCCCCCCCCCCCACAATCAATTGTAACGCTGTCCTATATCCATCACGTGACATTTTAATCACGCATGGTCAGCGGGTCTACATTTATGACGTGGATGGCGAAATAAAACCATTTTTTTATTATTAAGTCTTTGATAAAACTATCGTCTGCATCTTTCTAGCACGTCCGTTCCGACCCGCCAACTCCTCCGACCAGGTGCCGCGAAACCTGACGATCCACGGAGCACCTGTATGACCTTATCGAACAGTCGCCGACAGCTTGTAGTAACAGCCTCTTCCACTTCTGTCGTCTAGTCTATAAATATACTCTAAGTGCATCTACGAACACTGCAACACCGCCGGCATCTCTAGCAGGTTGGAAAACATTCCAGAAACCGTTGCTTCTCCTCCAGACTGGGGAACAGTACCGCCGGCTTGGTTAGTATTGTTTGTGCGATGTCTGAACTCAACTAGCGCGGTAATACCACAAATTATCCACCCCAGTCCCCAGTTTTTATTATTATTATTATTATTATTATTATTATTATTATTATTATTATTATTATTATTATTATTATTATTATTATTATTATTATTATTATTTCAGCTACGACACTAAACCGCAAACCACCAAAAAGAAATTAATACGGGTTCTGGAAGTATCATTCTGTTGCATTTTAAACAAACAACTCGCCAACTTAACGATGCGGGTTATAGAACGATTACATTTACTTTTAACACACTGCAAGCTCACCCAGCCACTCACAAACACCCTTTTCCTCTCTCCATTCACCCCTACCCCCAAGGCAGCTCTCTCTCTCTCACTCACACACTGAGTCGACTTATTTATGACGAGCCTGAAATATTCAATAAAAAATTCTTGTCAAATTAAGCAACAACCCAGATCTCTGTACATATACCAACTTTCCCTCTTTAATGCCTTTATTTTATAGTTTCAGTTTCCTTTCCTCAGATCGAGGGTTGGATGTAGTAACAAAGCACAACTTTGTTTATTCTGTTACCCTCGTAAATAAAGATCGGTCATTTGCAGGTCATCGATAACTTCCCCCAAGATTGTAAATAAGAAAACTAAATAAACAAATCCCACGTAGTGAACTCGTGGGCCCGGAAACAATTTTCATCGACACCCAGCGTCTGCTCCCCGTCAGTTGAAGACCGTACACGGAGGGTGTCGCTTTATTTTAATGGCTGGACATAAAGTTGACGCCGCTCACAGCCACGGGACGTGCAGCCACCAACACCACCTTGCCCCCGGTCGTCCTCACTTCTAAAGCTGCGATGATGTAGTTTAACGGCCATTAAACAGGAGCGAACGACTCAATACGTGTGGCATTTTTTTTTCTTTTTTCTTTCTCTCACGAGGACGGGATTCTTGGCATGCCAGTGGTTTCCATAAAGGTCACATCAGCGACGACAGTTTTTCTTTTTGTCGTGTGATGTGAAGCGTGACGGTCGTTGTGTTCTAATGCACATACCACAGAAGAACATCTCACGTTCATCTTTGTCGGTAGGAAGGCGAGTTTACATCATTTACTTGATTTCGAGCGATTCTTTCTGATCTCGTGGTCCGATATCCAGCTCAGTCACGAGCGAGGGATCACGTGGTCGAGTGTGACATTGTAACATTTTCGGGAAGCTGTAGGTGGTGGTGGTGGTGAAGGAGGAGGAGAAGTGCTGCGAAGTGTGCAGGGCGGCAGTCGGCATTTACCCCCGAGATCAGCAGCATCCATAGCGTCTGACGATAACATGTGTTCAAACGATGTTCGGCGATGCAAGGGTTGTCGCGACGATAACGATAGAGAAGTGTGTATAAGTGTGGACATGCACGACGTGCAAATATTCGCGGACTCATCTCACCCTCCTCTCCCTATGCAAACATCTTCCTCACTTCCCTCCCTCCCTCTCTCATTCTCTCTCCCTATATATATATATGTTCTCAATTCTTCTACATGGTGGTCAAAGAATAAAATATCTCGAATCTCTTTACACACACACCCTAAGAAAAAGAAATATTTTGAAAGTTTAAAATGGATTTTATACCTGCTTACTATCGAAGGACACATGTATGACATGGCTCTTGTGTGGTGCAGTATGTCGAATGCAACAGGTGAAAATGCTTAAGACTGGTCGAAATCTTCCAAAACATATGTTGTAGATACGAAACTGCACCTCTACCCCGCGTTTTGCTGCAACCTGTGTTATATCAACAGACTACAAACTTTACATGTCTGTGCACAGCACAGTCTTGACTCTCTAGGATGGCGGCTTGTACTACCTTTGAGATAAGAATGCCAAGAGCAAGGTTTATATATATATACACACACAAGCACACAGAGAAAAAAAAATTGTATGGAAACTGTAAAAACTAAGTACACACACACGTGTGATGATGAGAACAGAAATAGCATCTCCAGCACACAATCATAAAGAAGCCAAAGTTCTAAAGGCCTTTTGCTAAACGAGCTCTCTTAACAGTGAGGCGGAGATGCTATATTCCAATTATAAGATGGCGGTCCACCGTCTGCGTGTATCCCTAGCAGGAAATAATCAAAGCCAGTGGTCGTTTTATTTAACGAAAAGACTGGGAAAGAGTGCGCATCCGGTCTTGCAAGATTCTGTAGCCTGATGCTCTCTCCCACTTTACCTATCATGCTCATCTGCAAAATGTCTTTTCTATTTTTATTTTTTATTTTTTTCTTTGTGTGTGTGCCAGCTTTTTGCGGTTCTTCCGATGCGTGAAGTTTCAAGCAACAGTAATGAGAGAATTCTCCTAACGGAATTTTTGGTTAGAGCAACGGTATTGAGAAAACACACACAATACCCTTTAGTTTGGAAGATCATACTGCTCTTTCTGTTCAGACTGTCAAAAAAACAACACAGAGGAGTAACGAACGAAAGAAAGATCGAATAAAGGAAACAAAGAAGGATGCTTTGTCAGACTATTCACGTGCATGTCAACAACAGCAACGTCCCGCACTCAGCCATGCCTCGTTAACTCACAAACTAACTAATCAACATGCATTGACAATTAGGATGGTAACGAATTAAAAAAAATAGTTTAATACAATACTAAGGACAATCCTAAGTTTAACCGCGGATCTCCCTACATCCCTTTGCTCCAGAGAGCATGCGCAGTGGAACTACATCCTGACCCAGCCTGTTCGCACTACAGGATGTGACGATGACCCAGCCTTCATTAAAACGGACAAAAAAGTGTCTACAAACATCAGCAAAAAAATCGTTAGTTAGTTGTTTACAGATGTCCAATTCACTGCTCGACATCCTTGGCTATATTTCCTTCATGTCCCGTGGCGGGGGCGAGGAAGGCAAACACACCAACGGCGCCACAGCTTGCACTGCTTAATAATGTCACAGATGGGTGTATGCATAAACGCCGCACTGCCCTCCGCGCATTAATTTTTAAAAAAAAAATGTCAACCGTTTTCCAGCATCCTTGAACTCCTTACCTTAAATATAAATTCAAAAAGAGAAAAAAATTCTTTTCCTTATGTGTAATGAATATATGTAATATGTCACAGTAAAATAAATATTTCATGTCCATATATAGGCTTTCTTTTCAGACGAGAGGGGAGGAGGGCAATGGACACAGGGGGAGTAACTGGGAACCAACTTCCTTCCGCCATTCTCTGCTTCCGCGTTCTTGCACGCAGCGGGGAGATTACTCGAACATGATGTCACGTGGTGCAGCGTGTGACTTTATACAGTGTATGTCTGCTGCACTCTGGGCCCAGGCAGCACGCGACGACCGATGTCGAAGGTGAAGAGCGAGAGAAAAAAAGAAATGTTAACGATGGAGTCATCGTCTGCCTACACGTTACACACGTTGTCTCAGGCAAAGTGTGATGACGTCATGCTTTTTCCAGTGCGATTTCATGTACCTGTCCCTCAACCTGTTACCTGCACACACCTGGCTGCACTTTTAAGTCCGCGGACACGCCGACCGCCCAGTCCTCACCGCTGCTCCCGCATTGCGCAACCAGGAAGACGACAACGATGTTGACCTCTGACCCCCGCTCCCCATTCCCATCACGCCCGTTCTGCTTTATTTTTTTCTTCTTCCTATTAAGGCGCTGAAAGTGCTACCTGTCTGCAGGTGTACAAGGTTCTGCTGCTCACTTGCATGATAACTGTACCACTTACCTTCACCTGCTCCTACAGTCACATTTTTGGACCTCCATTTCTTTTTTTCTATCTGCAAATTGGTCGGCATCGTTCTCTCTCAATCAGCGTCCATTTTCTCAGCTGCGCAAACCAAATGGCGCCCGATTCTCGCACCTGAGCAAGCCGGTCATGAACTATTCGCACACCTGAGCGCGATAAGCTCAGTGCAGAGGACAGTTATAAACCATTACACACTTAAATTCGTTAGTAAAAGCTTTCGCAGTTCTTTCATTTCTTTACAGTCAGTGAACCCTACCCTAATTCGCCTCAATACCGCATCTCCTAAACAACAGGTTGTGTCCGAATCAAAGCTTTGTTCACATATCTCACAATGCTAAGCAAGATCTTCACCTCATGAGCTTGCTTCAAAAAACTTTTACATTTCTTGTCTATAGCGACAATTGGACGAACGTTTGGCCCAAGTTTGGCAAGGTATTCATGTAACCATGGAGTAGATACCTTGCCAAAGGTAGGTCCACCTTTGTTTTATTAAGAACGGCATTTATTGGAAATTTTCTAAGGCATTTAGCAAAGGTTGTTTCACACTCTTTTTTGTCAGAAGGGATGGGAGTTGGGTGGGTGGGAAGATGGGAGGAACACTTCTACGTCAGGACAACATTTTCACCCAAAGAATGAATGAAACCTAAGTCTCAGCAGGATGCAGAGCAAAGCCTCACACCCAAAGTTTAAACGGTGACGTGTACCTGCCTGACTTTTACTTGTATCAAAGGTTACTTTGCACACTCCTGCCATCAACACATACAAAATGTTTATTACCCAGCAGCCTTGCGTATATACCTCACAGAGGGCGCTGCTCGAGATGGTCGTGAATATTATTCGATGCACCCTGTTACCGAGAATGTTTATGCCTTTGCACTGTCATAACGCCATAATGAACGCCAGCCATGACGCCCTGTCCGCCTCCATGCTCCATTGTTTGCGCTCTGCCTTCCACTGCAACTTTTGGCACGAGCATGGACCACGCAGCACACCCCGAGGGCGAGTCTACAGCATCTCACGACATCTTTGACATGCGAACAACCCGCCACGCCACCAACCGCCTGGGTAGCCGTGACGTAGCGCTGACGTCAGTCAGACGTTTCGCACTGTCAGCAACCCAGGAGTTCCCTCTCTTGAAAGAAGAGGTAATCATCGCTTATCTCGTCGTAAGATGTCAGCGCAGGACCACTGCTATTACAGCGATGGACCACTTTCTTGCCTGACTTGTCCAGACTTTATTCTGTCTGTCTTTCATTATATGTTACTGACACCGGTTATTATTATTATTTTTTTTGTATACATGGTTCTGATGCTCTCGAGAAGCTACCCACATCTCAAAATGTTTCAAAGCTTTGGTTTCTTTACACGGTCAAATACCTTTTCTTATTCAACTCACAGTGTAGGTCGTTGTTGTAGTCGATGGCCAGTTCACCAAGATGTCTGTGGTCTGTACCCGCCTCCCCTCCCCGAGCCCGATTCATGCATTGCGGAGGAATGGTTCCACTTGTAACCAGTACCCTGCCCCAGAATCGGTGCATTGCTGAGGTATGGTTCCACTTTGTCACGAATACCCGGCCCTGGGATCTTGGTTTACATTTTCCCAACATAACTATGAAGTGAAATTCCTGTATATATGTTACAGTTCTCCGCGCTGATCTCCCTCTTCTAAATAAACATCACTGTTAAAAGATGCCAATCATCTGGCTCTCTTCGTTCTTACCAGGTCTTCTGGAAGATTTTTTCTTAGAGGTAGAGTGGAAGTCCCTTCGATAAATAACCTGCTGGTAAAACGATTTTGGATAGACATACTTGTGAAATGGGGACCTTAATCGCTATTTCAATTATCAGAGCAACAGTCTGGATAATCGTGCTTCATGAATACGAATCGAGGATGTGACGACTACGTACGGTGGTGGGGGTGGTTGTGGTGGTGGTGGTGGTAGTGGTGGTGGTGGTGGTGGTGATCATATAGAAGAAACGGCGTGGACAGCCTGGAATGTTAACGCCCGTTGCACGCGCCATTTCAGTTGGCATGCCCAATAACAATCTTTTATGCTTTTACGACCAAATAACCCGTCCGTGACCAAAAAAACCCCCAAAAAACACAACTTCTCCTAAGGTTTATCTTCCTATGACGATCATATATATTATATATGGTTGCTGTGTTTCCACAGGGGAGCTTGTGCACATGACTTGATGGCCCGACATTATGTATCATCCGGCGGCCCATAACACTGGGCGTCTCGACAGATGTCCGCTCCACCACTTCCTTTGTCTGGAGCCGGAGAGGCGACGTGAGAACACGTTGAAATCAGCCAGAAGACAAGGGGTGTGGGGGAACTGGGGGGTTACGGCCTGAAAACACATGGGTTTGTAACATAAGCGGACGAAGAAAGGGCATTCCAAGCATTCCGGAAGGAATGGTAGCGAAAACGAGGTCTCCGTGCTCAAAGGAAGTCTCCACTCTGAAGTTCCCATCCAGCCTACCACGTACCCCACCCCAACCCCTCCCTTTCACACAGACAAGCCCGTGAGAAGGTCTGCTGTGGTCTTGACCATTTTATCGGAAGAAAGGAGGAAGCAAAATGAATGACACGGTGCTCTCTCCATGAAAGTCGCGCTCCGTGGGAACAAGAAACACACAGGGGCGAGTGAATGCGCCTGGTTACCTTCTCGACACTCAAGTGGATGATTGGAACAGTTTACCTTTGACCTCTGGTCTTTTCTTTCGCCAGTTCGTAGGCAAATATGGAGAATCGCTGCCGATGTCATCAAAGCTATTTTCAATTTATTAGCAAAACCCAAACCAAACAGGAGCTAAGAAAGCTGGACGATTCGACACAGAAAGTAAAGATCATCTAGGATGGAACATGCGTTCTGATTTCGACAAAAGTAGAAGCTAGGGTCGACAAATAGTTAATGCTAAAAAAAACTTTAAGATTTTAAACTTCTAATCCAATAATTTAAGGGAGGGAGAGTGGAGGTAATGGTAGCAATGTGGGGATATGAATACTAAAGTACAGCAGTTCTTTAAATGTTGAGCTCAGACCCGTCCTGACCCGACCTCTCCATCAGGGGTCTCTTACTCGCTCACTCATTTACACGCACACGAGAGAGAGGAAAGATCTACATAATTATTATTTCATCAACAATGTGGTTCTCGCCCACACTGATCGCCCGCAAATATTCAGGGTAAATGTTTAAATGAACACCTTCTGTTCAAAAGTAGTAGTAAACATATCTGGATGTTTTGTTATTTGGAGAATGAAGACTTCTAACCAGCTTCTAACATTGCCGTCTGGCCAGTGAGCTATACGCCTAAGGGGAACGCCATGCGAATTCGCGAAACGCCACGAGATCCAACGAGACGCCACGAGAAGAGACGCTAAGGTCATTCACACGGCGCCATGAACATCGGCAAAAACCTCGGAAAAACAAAGGAAAAGGTAAAGGTAGTCTTCCCTGACCTTTCGGTCTTAAGAGGTGGGGAATGGGTAAGGTGTTAGAGATCTCACTTTTCTTGGGGCAAGATTTTTGTAAGAATGGTGCCCATCTCCTCTCCCATACTGCCTTACCTTCCCCAAGCGTCTAAACAGTCAGGTACCCGTTCAGAAGCTGGGTCGACTGGGGGAAAACTTCAACGCGCTGCATGGGTATCGAACCCTGCCATTGTGCGTGCCTCTAGGTTTGGACGCCAGTGCTCGAATCATTCTTCTGTTGGCTTTCCCACGGCGAGGCTGTAGAGCTTGTGTCACTGCTGCAGTTTCCCACTGATTTACAGCTTTCTGTAGTGGTCTCAGAGGTACCCCATAATGCACTGCACCCCTTTGTGAAGGGGGTAGCGACGCTTCACCTGGTGAGGCAGATAAGGCAGGTAAGCTGACACAGCTCAGCGGGTGACTGACATGGCCTTCACGCTCAGAGGACTCGCCCTAGTGACCTACAGTCGGTCACCGGGCTGGGAAGTCTTCCTACTAGCTGCCTGCTCCATCTCTCTCCCTCTCTGCAAGACCGCCATTTAACTTCACCAATTACAATGTTTCCGTCAAATCCCGTGTTTCGGGTACATTCCATCTGTTCATCCGTCCACCGTCTGTATCTTCGATATTAATGTGGTCTTCTGTTCATCATTTGTTCCTCCCTACATCCTGTCGTTCATTCGTGTTTCTCCATAGCCTCGACGGGTACTTAGACACTGTAAAAAGCCTCATTTTGAAGATGTTTTTTCTCATGGCCTGAGGTGCTCACCCCAAAAGCTGTTTTACAACCTGAGCCTCGAACCTGCGCCGTCAGCACACAAACCAAAGGGCTATGGAACCCTTGAGGAGCACGTGCAGAAACTAGTCAGCTGCTGACACAGCAACATAATTCAGCCTACAATGGCGGTTTAGGGCGTTTAGGTAGATGTGGGGGTGGTAGGATGGAGGAGGCAGCCTTCCGCTTTGTAGTACTCTCCGAGTGGGGGTAGGGTGGAGGCAATCAGCGAGGTGACTGCAGGTGCCCCTCCTGTGCACTTCCTCCGAAAGGCGAAATGTCTTGCCGGCAGGCTCTCTCCAGGGCAAAGCACCGATGTCAAGCTCTTTACCCTTTCAAGATAACCCGTCAGACGTCCCTGTCACTTGAAAAGCAGAAGTCACGTGACAACAACTTCGCCGTCGAAGTGAGAGCAGACTGGTTCCTTGTGAATGTTATAAATGCAGCAAGGTAGTAACTCACTGTTGTAGGAAATATATTTATTATCCATTATATTTTTTACCCAAATCCAACCGTTTAGGAATTCAGACTTCTCTGGAAAGAAGCCATTTTTATATTGGTGACTCCGACTTTTGACCATTGTGTATCTTCACAAAAATCCTACACTTCGTAATGCAGATAGTTCTTTTAAAAATTCATCGTGTGTTTTTACAAATCCAGCTCTATGGTAAGGCAGACTGCTCCGTAAAACTTTCCTACTGAATGTATTTTACACATGCAATCATTCAGATTATTCAAGAAACACAAATGAACCCTAAACCCAACAGGGCCGCCAGGAGGAGCTCTCTATCCCTTGCAAGTTAATAATCTCTCTCACCTGCCGTCATCGTGACAGCGCGGGTGGCTGCAATACTGAAGCAGAGAAAGCAGAAGTGGGTCCTGCATACCTTCACTTGATCCGAGCCCACCCCGCGCCGTCTCCTCAAAGGACTCGCGACGAAAAAGAAAGAAAGAAAGAAAAAAAAAAAGGCGGGGTTGGGGGTTGGGTGCGGTGCTCCGCTGTGTTCACGGCAAGAGGGGATCACTTTAAGTATCAAAAGTTAAGATAACGGCACGGCGCCGTTATCTTGTCATCTGCCGCCCGACCCGCCAGCGTGCCTTGTATATCATTCCTCATGCGACGTGGGGGTGGGTAAGTACGGTAACGGAACTTCCCTCCTTCCTCTGCCCAAAGGTTCCCTGTCAGGGTTTTTTATATATTTTTTTCGCACGGCCTTGCCATGAGTTTCTCACGATCACTCGATGCGACAGTTCAGTCTGCCTCCGCTCCCGACCAGATCCGTGGTTGCCCAAATCTTCGCTTTTTATCCCACTCCGGCCCGTCGTCTCCTTCACCGCAAACTGGAAACAAATTTAACCCATACAAATCATAATGTACAGGCTGTTGATATACATTAGTCTTGGTATGCTGTGTTACCCTGTATAAGAATAAACAACTCGTGGAATTAACGTCTTAACTTTTACTTATCATCGGCAGAGCGCCTTGAGCTTTCCCGAGAACACCGCTCACAAGTTTCTTTGTCCTCTGGAGGCTCTCGAGACCATAATGCTCGGCGTGTCAAGCAAGAGCGACTTGCCCCTGACATTAGTCGCTTTTTTGAAGGAGCAGTTGGGCCAGAGAGTATAAAGAGAGGTTTTACTGCTTTGTGTTTACTTGCTTATGAAAGGTATTGACGCAGATGCGTCCCTGGGTGACTTGATGTTACACGACGGTTGCCACCATCAACCACTGCGACACAAAGTCGTCGCCGCCGGCGTTTACCTTTGGAGTGAATGTCTAGGTCGTTATGAAATGAATAGACTTTCGTCTAAACAAGTTTCTATGTCATTTATTCATTGGAACTGCTCAGACGAGGGAAGTTTGGGAGGGTTTGAATACATATATGACAGTTGACTAGATTTTAAAAGCAGACATTTTATAAGCTCAAACAGCACATAAATGAGCACAAATTTGCATTTATTTAGAATACATAAAATTCTTATTCATGAATATCAAAATAAAAGTTTAAAACAGACTTACACAATAATATAAAGACGATACAAACACGCTCAGAATCAGAAGACTTGCTCACATGTATAGACTTAGACAGATTTATGTTTAAGTATTTGACACACAAGCGTGCAACAATAAATTCCCACAGAAATTATAATACTAATAAACAGAGTATGTATATATCCACATACTTTATGTAAGCATATTGGTGGACAATCAGTTTAAAGAAAACAGAAGCTTGTGACAATATATACAGCAAACAAATACAGTGGAACCTCGGTTAACGAACGCCTCGGATAGCGAATATTTCGGTTAACGAACAAAAATTTCGTTAAAAATTTGTCTCGGATAGCGAACAAAATTTCGGATAACGAACAGCCACGTTGACCACACGTGACCGACCAGCATGTCATCATTCGCGCTCGAGACACAGTTACGATCGGTCGTTCCTTATCTGTGCGCATCCTTCTTATTTAGTGATTGTTGTGCTTTATTTTAATAAGATAATCCTCAATAATGGCTCCAAAGAAGATTAAGAGCAATTAATAGTAGTGAGGTAATGACAAGGAAGCGGCCAACAAATGAATTGAAAAAGGAAATGATTTCAAAGTATGAAGGTGGCATGCGTCTGTCGGATATGTGATGTCGTCTTACCGAAGAGTTTTACAAAAAGGCAGAAGCAACAGACACTGGACAAGATTTTTCCTTTAACCTCAAAGCTAAAGAAAAAGGAAGTTACCCCGATTTTATAATGTCACGTGTGCTCATGGAGGGGGAATCAAAGCAGTAATTCCACCCCTTCCTCCCCACACCTCCTACGCCGTCAAAACGGCAAGTTTTCTGATGTTTAAATGCTTTCGTTAATGTTTTTATGTTTTATAACTCCATTTATATTGCATTATAACTGTTCTCATTAAAACAAATACCTATATAGCCTGTAGCTTTCAAATGTTAGCGAGTCAACACGGGCTGGGAACCAATTAAATCTATTTCCTTTATTTCTTATGGAAAAAATTGTTTCGGATAACGAACATTTCGGATAACGAACAGCTTTCCAGAACGGATTAAGTTCGTTAACCGAGGTTCCACTGTATTCAAAGGGATCATTTTCCTTCACTGTTATGTACTTTAAATAAGGATTTAAAACATTTTCTTTCAAATTATTGTAAAACAATTTTAAATTACTTTACTTTAGCAGCCTACAAATAACAAGCAGCTCAGCATTTTTCGATTTTCTTTCATTTCTTGCTCAGAAAAGGACACAGCTACCTTTCAGAGAAAAATTACGGCGAACATAGATAACTAGATTATTCCAACCCTCTTTCAGATCAGATGTCTGTTTATAAGAAACTTTTCTAATTCCGCATCACACTTCTTGCAACTGCACTTTGCATGCTGTCCGAAAGAAGAAACTCCTTCTTTAGCAATTACAGTTCTGCAATCGTCAAAGAAAGTAATCACGAGTCCCACAGTTTATTGACAAACTCGGTCGGTGATGATGCCAGACACGAAATCCACTAAGGGGAGGAAAAAGAAAAAAACGACCCTCGCAAGGTGGAAAAAATTTCTTGCGCAAATGTGGTAGACACCCGGTTGCATGTGCACCTACGCACACATATCTCTGGCATAAAAAGTAGAGAGGAAAAAATCCACAGCCAAGCTAGCGCCAAGAACCCTCTGCTTTGCATCTATTAGTCCTGTTTATCAAAGGCATCTTTACTGCACATGTACAAAAAAAACCTCCTCACTTCCACCAGCCTCGCTCTGGCTCGCTCCCCTGACGACAGACGGCGCTGAAAGCAGACTAGCAAAACACGGCCGATGGAGCCGGCAGCAAAACCGAAGGAACGCCGAGTGGAATAATTCACTGCATTTCGTTAAGAGCTGTCAAAGAAAAAAAGTGACGTCATTTCCGGCATAGCTTGACGTCATTTCCCTTTTCAGGCGGGTGCAGGAAGCTGCTTCTGAGAACCACCGTTGCCTGCACGGCTTTCTTGACTTTACATCGCCACGAGATTAAAGCCCAAGCAGGAGAGAGCATGCGCAAAATGCCTGGTTCTCTCGGAACTCCGTAGATTACACATCCTGCGGCCATTGCACCGTGGTGCTCAGCCAGAAACAGCAAAAAAATCTCAGAAGTTTTCACGGAAAAGATCGCGATACTTCTTCCTCTTACTACGCTGTATGTGGTGAGTAGATTGTGATGGGCTTGTACACCTTTCCACGAGGAGTAAGATTATATTTGCCTCATACTGTCTTCCACAGATCATCGGCACACCCACCGCCTGACCAGGAGTCGGCGACATATTTTGTGAGCACTAGCACTTAATCTCTGAATTACCTAAAAACAAAAGATATGGCACGATCTGTGAAAAGGTAAAGAGATCGAGAAACTGGATATGATGATGATGATGATGATGATGATGATGATGATGATGATGACGCAATGAGTGGCAATGAGTGGCAATGAGATTCTGGGACTGGCCTGATATAAGGAGGTGGAAAAAGGGGAGATTGATTGAGATAGGAAGACGAAGTGGGGAAAAAAATCCTAAAATTGGCGACAAAGGCTAGTATCTTGGTTCACCCTCTTCACGCCCGAATATCTGCCCGGGATTAAAAAGGTTTGGGATGGGGAGGGAGTGAGCAAGAGAGAGAAAGGACACAGCATCCACTCGAATACAAACGAAGCTGTAAAGACACACGAAGGGGGTCGCCGCCCAAGAAGATCTTGCTAAGTGGTCTCAAGACATATTCAATTCAATTCAATTCAATTTAACTTTATTATCTCACTAGGAGAAATTAAAAGACGTGGTAAAACAACTGGCTGATAATAAAACTTATAATAAAAACTTAATAACAACTTAATTCCACTCAAACTATCATCTCACACAAACACCTACAGTCCATGTAAATACCCGACTAAATAAGAAACAACACTAAAACTATATTCCCAAAACTACACACCCACACCCTCACACTCACAAATCCTTCCAACACTTATTCAGTAATACAACAGACTGGTGTATAAAACTATTCCGAGAACGGGCAGTGGAAGCTCTGGGAACAATAAAACGTCTCTTGGACGGAAGAAGGTTATAATATTGAGCTAAAACATGTGTTCTATCTTTCGCAATCACTCTCGCTTTCCGTACTACTCGTCTTTTATACAACTCACTCAGACACTCCTGCTTCTCCCCAATCACCTTCCCACTCACACGCACAACTCTATCTAACACATTCCTATTACTAGCTCTCAATCCTCCATACCAACATAAAAATCCAAATGTCAGCACAGACTCAAGAAAACATCTATAAAAAGCACTTAAAACCTTTTTGTTGACATCCAGGGAACGGAGTTTTTGTAGACAGTACAATCGAGATTGACATTTCTTATGAATAACCTCAGTATTGGTGTTAAAAGTGAGTTTGTCGTCAATCACAGTTCCTAAATATTTGTACTGATCAACACGTTCAACCTTGGCACCATCAATATAGAGGTCAGGGATAACAGTGCTCTTGCGTCTGAAATCAATCACCAGCTCTTTTGTTTTCTTTACATTTAGATCAAGATAGTTTTTCTTTGCACCAGTTATGAAATTTATCTACTGCATCAACATAGGCAGAGTGTGAGTTTGAGAGGTCTAGGAGAGCAGTATCATCAGAGTATTTAATCAAGAGAGATGAATCAGTGCCACGACAGTCATTGGTATAGAGGGTGAAGATTACAGGCGAGAGACATGTACCCTGAGGGCTCCCAACAGATGTATTTCTGGAAGAGGAGAGTGCATGCTGGAAACAGACTGTCTGGGAACGTTTTACCAGAAAGTTAACAATCCATAGGATGAGTTTGGGGCTGACATCAAGTTGAAGAAGTTTCAGAGCTAACAGATGAGGCTGTATAGTATTAAATGCAGAAGAAAAATCAATAAAAAGAATGTGTACATAGGAGCCAGACCTGTCTAAGTGAGAGTATGCATTGTGCAGAAGAGTGAGTGTGGCATCGTCAGTGGATCTGTGCTGTTTGTATGCAAATTGAAAGGGATCGAGGTGTTGTTGTGTCTGTGAGAGAAGTGTGCGAAGGATGATGCGTTCGAAGCATTTCATAACAATAGAGGTCAATGCCACGGGCCTGTAATCATTTAGTTCAATCGGGTATACCCAATTCCTCCCCCCTCCACACACCCACCTACCCTTTTTAGCAGCCACAATGCAACTGGAGAACGAACAAAGTTGCAGATATACAAATAGACAAGTGAGATTTCTCACTCCCCGAGAGATAATCTTTTATCTTCGTCTAATGTAAAGACTGTCCGGTACAGGTCACAATGTCTCCTGGAAACCTGCCCCTTCTATATATTATTTTATTATTTTCTTCCAATGATAAAGTTATCGCCACCAGCGACCAGCACTTACTATGCTTGGTCTAGCTGTGGCTAGGATGGTAGCCAGCCAGATTCCTACACAAGCCCACTAGACAATTTCTACAGACAAAACAACGAGTGATTCCTGTACATTTTATTAAGATTCAGAACATATTAGTCATCAGCATACAAAAGTAGGAACATCTGCTACATGCTTTCTACATCATCATTAGTCATTTTGACAGCTGTAGCTTCTCCCATAAAGCTTGCGAATCATCGATGTTCTCCAGGAAATAGGCAAAAACCACATGCGGAACCTCACATCAATTAGTAAAATAAACTTGAATGGCATCTGCACACCCCAACCCAAGATTTTACCTATTTTTCACAAAGAAACTGTCCATTAACATCTACTTTAAGCAGCTTTTCCAAAGAAAGGATCTCTTAGTTTTATCGAAGGTTGTTTCAGTCCATAAGTGAACAATAAAGACGGTTTTTCTGTTTAATGTTTTTTTTATTACTATGTAAGATAAACAAATTATCGAATGTTGAGTACCCAGCCCTAAATCCAACTTGTTCCGGGCCAAGTTTATTATAACTGTTTAAAAATGGTGACAACTTATCAGCAAAGATGTAAACAGTTTACCTGAGCAGTTAAGAAGAATATTCTATCGGTAGTTAGTTGGGTCATGGGGAGACTTTTTGTTTAAATATCGGAATTATTTCACCAACACACCATCGTCTTGGAACTTCTGGTTCTTGCATCTTGCTACCAGCAGCTTTCATAAATTGATGTACATAGAATTGAATATTCACACAATATGAGATACACTTCAGAACAACCATCAATTTAAGTTAACCAAATAATGAAAGAATTTGATCTCTCTGTCTCTCTCTCTCTAACTTTCTCACTCTTATCCTATTATCACAATGATGGAAACCATGCTTCACCAACTAATCCGCTAAACAGCTAAATCTCTCTCCCACTTCCACCACCAAAGTCAACGAGACCATTGTTGCAAGATTAGGCTGGGTGCCTCCCAAACAACAGACCTCCCTTTAGGAACAGCATCCAGCAACAACCGTCCTTTTGCCTCACAGAGAGAGAGAGAAGGAGGAAAATCTCCATCCCATGCTCACGCATCCCTTCGTACGCACCGCCCCCTCAGTGTCTTCAGACAAAGCTCACCTTGGTGGCGCTGCAGTACTGGGCATGCGCAGCTTTGAGAGAGCAGCGCCGCCTCAGTGATAACAAATTTTACATGGAAAGTCCTCTTGTTACCTTTCTCCGCTTTCTGCATTCTCTCTCTCTCGCTGTTTACTTGACTGTTTACACACACACCACTGGCCTGTTTCGATATGAAACGACCTCAAGTTGTTGACGGCGTAAAACAACATCCTGCCATCAATTCAAAGACTAATTAAAAAACAAACAAATAGGAGTATTACACGCGCACGTAGTTCACACAACAAACATACAAGCATACGCATACGCATACGCACACGTATACGCATACGCATACGCTCCAGCACGCACGCTGCGCTCCCTCACACTGTCTGGCAACGGAAACCTTCAGGAGGAATCGTTGATAACTGCCGCAGCGCCTCCTTTGATATCTCCGCGGAAAAAAGTGTTCGCCGAGCATATATTATCTCATTAACGACCGAATGATAGACGAAACGTGAGAAAGTCAGCTGGGCACAGCTCGGGGGCGCTGTTATCATCTGCTGGGCTGCCGACAGTTGATCTCACCTGTCAACGCTCCTCTCTGCGATACCACGCAGTTATTTACTTCTCATTTTTTCCCCCCGAGAACAGTGCACTCCCCTCATACCCTCTACCTCCCCGCCCCCGAACTCTAAGCTGTTAAAATCCAAAAGGTGTGATTGCGAAGTGAGTTCAAAAGAGACCGCACGCGCTGTATCGTGCTTCTGAGTGATGCGTGCTTTTAACTAACATGCTTCAAACACACAACAGTTACTTATGTAGTAAACAAGACCATCAGGCGATTCATCACAAGTCAAAATAAAAATATTTCGTTCAGGATCTTAGATCCTCCGGCCTGGACTTTACACGAACTCAAAAAAGAAGACCTCTTTGGCACTGACTTGACAACAACAGCGATAAAAATTTAATATAAAACTATTGGCCGGAACAATTAATTGCGTGTAACTGAACCTCAACCCTCCACCAGCACTCCAAAAAAAAAAAAAAAAATCACGAATATTTCTCAGCTCTTTCATCTTAAAAGAGAAGCCGACCCAACACAAACCGTAAAGAATTTTCGTGGTAGATAATTCCTAGTACTGCTGCTAGACTAGTTAAGATGAAACCGAATGTGTATGCGAGTTTAGTGAGCTTTGAGCAAGATGACCAATCAAAGACATCGTATTGAGTCACGTGATGCCAGAGGACAGTGCCTGTACACCAGCAGGAACTTCGCCGCCTGCACATCACGTGACCCTAACTCCTGCACTGGCGCCTTAAGTCGATGCCATTATTTACAAGCTGCATCCAACCTGTATTTATACCCCCGCCTTCTCCCGCAGGGTGTCTCGAGTCCTGGATAATCTCGCACACGACAAACAGCCCAGCCGCGCCCAGGTAAACACGAACCCCGAACAAACACAACTTCCAGTTTTGAAGACCGTCGATGCTAACAATTGGGCGGACTGCTCGCTGTCAGCTTTAAAATGATAATAGTAATAAAAGACAGGGACGGGTTTCACATCCACAGTTCACAACAACCTGGAAAATCAGCCATAAAGCTGCTTCTTCATGCAATCTGTTTCCATTATTTCTCACCTTCTTCCACCCTCTCTCTCTCTCCAGCGATTCGTAGATTAAAAGAAACTGTTGAAAACATCTGGAAGTGCGCTAGCCAGTGTCAGAGTACCACAGTCGGAGTGAGGAAATTAGATGACAGTCACGTGACTGCTAGCAGTGATGACTGGCACTGGACGAGATGTTTCTCCTACGCAGGTCACTAGGTGGCGTGCAACAATTTTCTCCTGACGGTTCTCACCTCATCGTTTAACGGCTCATAAACTTTAACGGCCCATTCTAAGCGATGTTGCCATCTGGTGAGCAATAAAAGTAAGCAATAAGTAAAAGAAGGAAAGTTTTTTGTTGGGATTAGGTTATAGCTGCCGTGGACAATAACTAGGAAGGAGGAGGTAGTTAAACTGAGTTTGGAATGAAACTGCAACTGTCATAGATGGCAAAGAGTCAGGACTTTAAAATAAAAATAGACAGTTGACAATGAATCTGTCAAAATAAGTAACAAAATGTATGACATCATTAAGCACGTACACAGACAGAAAGCGAGACAGACGAACAGACTCGGAAAGACAGAGAGATGAGAAAGAAATTCCGTCAGAAATTCCCAGTTTTTGCGCATGCCCGGTGTTCTGATACGGAATCTGTCGGACCTCAGACTCCACAGCCCAACGTGTGATGATGGTGACGCACACATCAGACCTCCTGGTTGTCTGTGACGTCGGTCGGATGGTGATGGTGGTGACGCACACCCCAGACCTCCTGGTTGTCTGTGACGTCAGTCGGATGGTGATGGTGGTGACGCACACCCCAGACCTCCTGGTTGTCTGTGACGTCGGTCGGATGGTGATGGTGGTGACGCCTACACCAGACCCTCCTCGTCGTCTGTGACGTCGGCAACACCTTTCCGTGACATACATTTTTTTTCCGCCTGTTCCGATCGGTTCTAAGCTCTTAGACTTGTGTCCCTTGGCAACAGCCACTAAACAAATCCTTCTTCTCATTCCCCAGCTCCCCAGTCATCGGACACCCAAGCGGTACTGCTGCTCTTGGCTAACCTGCTTTTCTCTCTCTCTCTCAAAACAACTGCCCCGATGTTTCAGAGGGGATGTCATTGAAGAGGGCGGAGGAGGTATCATACAATAAGACAGAGCAGTCCAGCTCCATACAAAACATAAATTTAATCCCGTCTCGTATCGTAAATTTACATCATCTCCCAGCGAACAATAACCCGAAAAAAAAACTTTCTCCCTACGCCTATCTTTCTTCCTAGGGCGCGGTTTTTTTAAACCCTCTGCGCTCCCCCACTCGTCCTCCGTCACTCATCCAAATACACTCCAGATGCCCACCCAGGGTGGGCCTTCTGATGTCCTTAGAAAGCACTCGAGGCAGCCCCGCTATCTGTTCTTCACACGGGGTTTGTTTTCCTTTTTATGTAGGAAAAGATTCATGGCCTGGCTGCTCTCGTGACGCTTCGTGGAGCGCAGGGCTTTGAGTCTCACGCCAGTTGCTACATTTATTTGTAATTTCTTATTTTCATGTCCCCCTTCCCTATTCGCCTCTCCCTCCCTATCTAACATCACTGAGTCCTGTGTCAGGAAGCTCAGTCTAAGCCCGATGTCAGCAGAATCTCTGTTCGTCTGCTGGAAACAAAGTCAAGAAGGAAATGAAAATGGGCCGCGACTACACTGCATGCGATCATTTTCCGATTTTTGTTTGAAAACTTTTTCGATGTTAAGTTTTTAATTATAAATGTAATTATATTCTATTACTCCTTTCTTGCGTGCCAGTATACAAGCCACATGTGGCGTCTAAACCTTTCTCCCGACCCCATCACCATTCATCCCAACAGAGCTGTAGTCTATGCACGAACTTGTATGACTGGACTGCTGGCAGACGAATTTTTCCAGTTAACTACTAAAACGAGGCATGCTACTACAAAGCTTCCGGTTTAGTCGCATTCATTGTTTATGCTCGCCGAGACTAACAGCGGAGAACTTCGCAAGAGGCTAAGCGTTGGTCTTGGCAGACAGACAGCAGTCCACCTATAAACGTCCATGATCCATGGATGTGTCGTCACTTGACGTCACGTGGGCTGTTCTGCGGACCATGTGACAGGACATCGATTACATTCCAGTATCACGTGCTGGCAGATCCACAAGAGCTTTCAGGCAGCTTGCAGGGTGGCATGTTACTCAATCTTTCAGTAAATCCTCTGGTAATGACCTGTCAGAGTGACTGAAGTGTTTTGAGCATACTCGGAATATCTCACTTCATCTCACCTCCTCGCCAACACAGCCTCACTTTGGCTTGCACCGCCATCTTAATATAAGGAGACACGATAGCCGCTAATAGCACATTTTAAATATCATGTAAAACCATGTCAAACCCAGACAATGCACATCTGATAAAGAAAGCCTATGGGCATACTAACCCAGCAATAGTTTAATACTGTCCGTTAAAATGTACCCGTCATAATACAAGATAGGTATCGGGTGGATCAGGAATGTTACAGCTCCGCCAGCAATAATGGCTGTACAGGGTGAAGTTTGATAACCTCCACAGATAAGGTATTGAAGTGCCTGCCTGTTACCTGTGCTGCAACAGCTGCAACATACACCGTTACAACTGCCACCTTAGAATGTGTGTTCAAAAGTGATTGGCGCTTACATGGTAAGATCACAGAAATCCATGTCCGTAATTAGAAAAAAATGTTTGTCTATAATCTTTAGAGGTTGTAACTTATCATACTTTCTAGTGTCTCGTGTAAAAGTAAGTTCATGTAGAAAAGTAAAACTTCATTCACACGTGTTGTCTCACTCTCTCTCTCTCACTCTCACACCCCCTACACCCCATTTACCGTTGGCGTTGCACCTTCTGCACCGCTGCATGGCTTCGTCCATTAAGACTGGCACCCGGCCTTGATACCACACCTGTGTTTGCAGACCCAGGGCGCTTGCTTGTTGAATGGGTACCAATGCAACAGCAGTCAACATTTTTCTGCCTTAGTGCTCACAAATCTCGCCCTCCGCCCTCTCTTCTGCCCCCATCTCGCCTCCAACACCCACGCATACCTCTTCCTGCCTCGCCATGTTCCCCTGCGTTGAGAGAGAGAGGGAGGTATGCAGGAAAATCTCAAGCAGTCTTACACGGGGTGGGGGAGTGAATAGGTGGGGTAGGGTGGGGTGGGGAGGTTGTAGCGGTCGTAACGGCGCCGGCCAAGAGTAGACTATTCACACAGGTGTTTTCTACTCGACAAAAACAAGATGGCGGCGACCAAACGCGCCTCCCGCACAAAAAAGTCTGCATTACATTTCTGTCGTGCCCACCACGCCCAGGGGGGAATAATGCCAGACCGAAAGCCGGCTCAAGCAGACGGATTTTTATGCTTTCGACCCCTGTGCACGTTGCAGGATAACGGAGATGAAGGGGGGAGAGGGGCGATTGCACGCACAAACATTACCTCCCCTAGTCCCCTGCTGTCGTGCACAATGGAGGCTGCATCAGCGAAGTGGGTGGCTGAGGAGGTGGCAGGGGGTTAGGTAGGTGAGCGGTACTCGGTGTTTAATGTGTAGCCAGCCACACCGCTAAACAGCTTGTTTTCGCACCGTCTGTTTTCCCTCAATGACGAACGTGTGCTGTGGGGACATTCCCGCCATATCTCTCACGTGACCTGTGACCCGGGCCAGCGTGACACGAGCGACGCGGCTGATGCGACACTGCACGCTAAACCGTTATTAACAAAGTCTAGTTAGCATATATTTTTTGGCATCGCACTCTGTGACATGTTTCTCGACAGACAAAGTGCTCGTGTAGCTACATTCCGCAATACTTATAGTGGCAGTCAGTAGCAGCTATGGTGGTGCGGGTAAGGATGTAGGTGTGGGTGTAGTGATACCACCGGAGGATGAAGAGGTAGCAGCATTTGTTGCGCCTGCCATAAAATGCTAGTCATCGAAAAGAAGAAAGAAGAAAGCCGAATAAATAAAACAGGACAAAGTGACCACGCAATCATTCCTGAATTAAAAACG
The DNA here is from genome assembly GCF_003073045.1 of Pomacea canaliculata. Taxonomy (NCBI): domain Eukaryota; kingdom Metazoa; phylum Mollusca; class Gastropoda; order Architaenioglossa; family Ampullariidae; genus Pomacea; species Pomacea canaliculata. Next base: position 13,545,290 of record NC_037597.1, read on the forward strand.
AAAAAAATACGAAAAGTTTAAAAGAAAGAAAAAAAATATGGCAACGGACGAAGAGAAATGCTGATAAATGAAATCCAGAAGCATGCCAGCATCCGCCATGCATGTCCCAGCATCCCACATGCTCTGACTACCGATGCTCCTTGACTTAAACTCTGACCTTTGACTGCGGCCTCGACCTATAGGTCACTTCAAAAGACCTGACTCACTGGTATTTCCGCAGGCCAACGACATCCTCCACAGTATAAACTCATTTCCGGTTAAATAAAATTTTCCCCAAGGACGAACACTTTATGCTGACTCACGTCCCAACCAACAACTAAACATTAGTTCCCCACTGTCACCAGGTCACGTGGTTAAAAATCTCAGACAATAACAAGAGCGAAGAATGGCTCCAGCTTCCAAAAAACTTCAGCAGACGACATGTCCGTAGCCGAGTCCCTTCAGGATGTCGTCGCCATTGCGACCGAAAGACACACCTGACACGAGGCAGCGGGAGTGGACAACGAAGAAGAGCGCGCCGTCACAGGCAGGGCAGTAGTGCTCCGCGCTATTCCTGTCCACGTGTCGTGCCACGGGTGTCGGTGGTGTCTATTTCTGCAGTGCACTCGGTACATTTTTGGTTTTTTTTTTAAATATACGTTTTTAGCAGGAGCGGCACGTAGCTTGGCAGACGCCGTGTCAAGTGTGTCACGCACGTATCACGTAACCGCTTGCCTGCGGAAGTTGGTCCTACGTGCCCGCCCCGTCGTCGCGACGTGTTGCAAGTGATCGTCACGCCTCGCTGGAATTATCGTGCCTCGTCGTCCTTGTCGTCTGCATTGCTCGGACTTATTTATTTCCTAAACACTCTTCGATCATGGAGGCGTCCTCAGGTCCTGTTCTCTCGGCCAGACCACCAACCCTCGACTTTCCAAGCCAAGAATTTAAACTCTGCGGTCCTGCTACACACTGACACAATTTTGTTTTTAAAAAGTCACGAGTGTTATTTCTACCTCTTGTCTAAACAGACCACGCACTTCACTGGCTGTCTAGACCATGTGTGTCAAAAGATAACCTGATGCAAAGAGGTCTGTCCAAAGATAAAAAGTATCTAGCGGGATCGTACCTCTGTACATCGGTCTACAGCTGACAGCATCTGACACCTGGCGAAACCCACGACACAGTTTATAACAACAATATTACAGTAAATGTGGCTGAAAATTTTTCACAGCTGTGGACTCAATTTTGTTGTCCTGGGATCTGATTGCGTTGAAGATTGTAGCTTGTGTGTTGTTTGAAGGATGCGGATGTTTGTCCTCTCTGTCACACGCATCAGTTGTGTACAGGCTGTTGTATAAATATACAGAAGTACACGAGATTCTTTTAGAAATGTTTGTAAACTTTAGTACCAACACATCTCCGCTGTTCCCCGGTTGATGTTGATAACTGTTAATAATGGCGTGCAAGATGTTTTCATTATTGAAGGACACGGAGTGGGATGCTAGTGGAAGTCAATCACCATACTTGGTCTAAGATAAACCCTCAGTGTTGTGGTCTGTGTTTCTAAGAGAACCCGTTATTACATTTCGTCTAAGATAAGATGCAATGTTGTGCACTGCGGTCCTCAGAGGACCCATCACCATATTTCGTCTAAGATAAGCCGTGCTGACTTATGTCCTGCTGCGCGGCTAATGTAGGTCTGCAGTGTTGTGGTGTGCAAGGTGGTGTAGTCACCGTAACTCACATCATGTAGGACAACCCCTCCCCTCGTCCTACCCCTCATCCACCGTCTGGTATCTGTGTCACAGTCGCTACTCCTCGCTTCTTACTTCGTCTCGGAACTTATCTTAGTGTGAAATGCAGGGACAGATAAAACGGTTTGTCTTCGGGAGCGAAGCAATAACAAAGAAGTAGGACAACAAAACAGCAAAAAAAGGAAAGACCGAGCCAGCCAACAATTGGAGCATATGTGACCTACATCGCCAACTGACTCACAGTCGGTACCAGCTTCCGACTGTTTCGCCCTGAACTCCTCGTCTTGAAGCAGAAACATCCCGAGTATGCGAACTCCAGTATTAACTCATGTGCACGTACACGCGCGCGCACTAACGTATATATATATAAAACTCTTTGAAGACCATTGTAATCTACCTACATACTAATTCTTTCAAGTGGGTGTGAGCGACCATTTCACTTGTACAGAAAAGCCCTGTGAACTTTCGTTAAAGACTTACTACTCAAATGCAGTGCTGTCCGAGAATATCAGATATTAACAGCTTGATTGAATTATCTTTTTAAGCCCATCTCCTGTCCCTCGCTGCCTTACCTTCCCCAACCCTCTATGAAGTCAGGTACCCCATTCTCGCCAGCTGGGTGGACTGGGGAAAGTTCTGCACTAATCAGGCATCGAACCAACGCGCTCTCAGTTCGGACGCCAGCGCTGTAACCACCCGGCTACCCGCTTCCCCTAAATCCTACCAAGACTGACAGTCGAGACGGGTATGAGCCCCGCTGCAGCAGCCTGGCGCTGCTATCCAGACCAACACTTCTCCCTGGAGACTTTCTGGCTGACATTGGCTAGAAGGTTTTCCTGTGTGACGGGCATGTGAGGTATGCATACTGTGTGTCATGTCAGCCATTAGGCTGTCGCAGAACGCTAGCAGCATCCGGGAATTGTCTCTCTACATTTAACGACTTCTGCCCTTCCTGTCTACAGATATCGCCATCGACAGGTCCGTGGCAGGAGTTACAGGCAGCACACACAGGTACCATCCGTCACAGATTTTTGGTGTAAAAACCTCGCCAGGCATGCTTTGAGTGCGCATGTGCGTGCGGCGCGAGAGCGTGTTTGTCCACGTGCTTCTGGGCCTCAGTGATGTAAGGGTAAACACTGTTGCTGCTTGGAGTCATGGATTCCTCTTTCATATTCTGTCACATCTTGATGGTTATTCGTTTTTCGTTATTGTGTTTATAACCGAATTTTCATTCACTCGGTTTTGGCAAATAAAGTGGATTATCGCGATGTGTGTGTGTTTTATAAAGTGTCTCTTGTCTCACCTTTTGATCTCTCCTCCACAAATGCACTTTATATTAACAGTCACCCGGGTGACATGATTCATTCAGCGACACCGTGTGTATAATTACACACACACCCCTTCACAACGACATATTTATTTAGCTGTCGGAAGTTTTAAGTGCGCATGTGCATGAGGATCTCGGCGACAAATGGCGACGGTCATTCCACTGGAAGACAAGAAGTGAGGGACTGTGGGTTAGGGTAACCCTAACCCTGACAACGACGTCGACTGTCGTACGAGCCAGTTACTCTCTCCATGATGTTGGCGAGACCCGGATGATGGTTCAGCCACAAAGCCGTGTGGTTGTCGTGTGGTACTTACTGTCCAAACGCTCGTCTGGCGCCTCGTGACGGAAGTGTCGCGGTGAGCTGCGCGCACCCAAGCGTTGTCATCATGAGAGCCCTCCTCCCTCACCCTCCTACATCCCCCACCACCCCGGCATAGCGGTGATTCTTGTCCTTTTATTTTTCACCATTTATTTTTCGATGAGTCTTACCACGTTATTCTTGTACTTACCCCGTCAGGTAAATCTTGTTTTAAACAAAGCTTTTCAGTTGCCGATCGAGAAAATGTAAGAGATAAGCCAGAGGCATGTTTACTTCATTGGGAGAAATGACGGGTTTCGACAGACTGTAGAATTGTTGGTGGTATATTACTTATTAGTTTTGCATGTGAAGTGGTATAGTAACAAGATGCTTTAACGATGCCAGTATGACATAGATATCATAAGATCATTTCCCAGAATTGCCCTCTGGGATAAATCAAGTGTTATCTTATTGTTTTATGTTTATTATTTCAGCTCAGCCTTAAGCCACGGAGACAAACATTTAATTATTTTTTTCACGGAATCTTTGCTTATAGAATGTTCGACGGATGCAGCACTCAGAATCGGAATGGCAAAATACAAATAAATCTGACAGGTTGCCACCAGTTGTACTCGCAGACACCTGTCTGAAGCATTGGAAAACATCATTCGCAATGGCAGCTATTCACGCGGATACAAAAAGCGAGAGAGAGAGAGAGAAAAAAAAAAGAAAGGTGGGGCATACATGCACATCACAATTACAGATACAAGATTCTCCACTACCACCACCACCACCACCACCACATATTGGTTCCCTTCACTGCCCCCACACACTTCTGGCTCGCCGATCGTTCCCAGTGCTGGAGGAAGTGCCAGATATTTTGGCAGAGAGAAAAGCCAGGTCGGTGGGTGCTGCGAGTTGTGTAGTCAGTCAGATCGGATCCCAGCAAACGACGAGCGACAAGAACTAATGCAGACTGGGGTTGGTACATGAATAAAGCCACAGATCCGTACCATCCCCACCCCCAAACCCCCAAAGTACCGGCGGTTACAATGAGACTGTTTGCTAGCAAACTGAACAAGTCTCAAAGCAGGGCCTCCTGAATGTCACGTGACACTGAAGCACTCACAGCGACAGGGCACTTCCGCGACCAGGAGGTTCTCAGCGCCAGTCAAGTACATTCTTGGCGGTGACTGGATCGTGAGCTCTCTCCAAGAACACTTTCCAGGTGGATGGAAAATACCTGTACAATTCTCTTGATAGTTTCAGTCATAACCTGGCGCCTGCAAACACAGCCGCTCCCATTTTCTATGGCGGTTCCCGCACGCGCTCGTGGAATGCCCACAGGTTGTGTTTGTGGCTGAGGTCGGCCATTACTCGATCATCTGTTTCTAGCGAAACCTTCACCTTTCCAGTTTTGGCAACGAATTACAGGACCGCCATCAAATGTCTGGAATACATAGCAACCCCGCCCCACAATCCTGACATGCGCACTGCATGTTAGAGAATCGTCATCGCGGCTTCATTCACGTGCAGGCAATCCTCCCGTGCTGCCGTGCTGCCACATAGACTAGTCTGAGTAGTCATCAATGAAAATGTTAGTTATAAACAACGAGGATAAAACAGACTGTCATAGCGAGGATTCTCTCTCTCATACACAAACACATTTTTGTTTTCTTTGCTGAATGGACTCGCGCATACCTACCCCGAACATCCTGACACCGTTAACAGCAGGAGTGTTTGTGTCATAACTTAATCTACCCCGGGTGATAACATTTGCCTACCTACTCAAAGAGGTTGTTGTGTCTAATGCTTGATATGGTCACGAGGGACCTGTGTCCCAACAACAGTAATAACAAAACGAATCGGTGAACCGTGTCTAGAGATCCTCGGGAACGAGACACCGCCAGTTCCTCCCATGGTTACCACCCGTTGCACACATTCCTACCGCCTGTTGCACACACAGTTACACACATAGTTGCACACATAGTTACCGCCTGTTGCACATAGTTACGACCTGTTGTTTCTGCCACAGGTTGAAGGGAGGAGACGACTGCAGCCTCAATGTGCTCGTTGCTGGTGGTCCTGTGACGTCATCACCAGACTTTCTCTGTCCGAGTCTTTGTTTTCAGCCTCCCACCACCCACACACACATACATACCCTACTTTCCATTTACGAATAATGTAAACATGTTATTTTACAGTAGAAGGTGCGTTCACTGATAAGACGACGCTTCGTGGTGGGTTAGTGAAAAGATTTCCGTTTACGGGTCAGGAAAAAGGTGAGCGATGGTATGTTTTGGGGGTTTTTCCTTTCTTTTTTTTCTTTCAATTATTAGTCGAGACCTCTTTTCCCACGATAGTTCACAGGAAAGGTATTGCTGTGGTAGGGGGAGAGTAAGAGTAGAACATGATTTTGTGACAACGTGCGATAATCCATTTTCATTCCTCTCCTCCCACCACCACCACCACACACTTCCAATGCCTGGAAAATACGCCAAAGATGGTCGAGAACTTGTGACAGACTTTATCCTCCACAGAGTTCGTTCAATAGTGTGACAAAGTGAACGATGTGGTACATTTGAAAGTTGAAGATGCTATACCGTATACAGTGAACTCGCATCTGCTCCCTTCGCCGAACAACCATGATGTTGATCGTGTAGGTAGGGGAGGTAGGGGGTAGACCGGGTTAAACGTTCCCCGCTCATGATACCCGACATATTGTCGTATCTGTGACAATGGTCATGATGTATCCGATCCTCGTCTCAACATTCGTCACACACAAGGACACATAATGAAACAAGCGGCCGGCTAGAGAGGTCCTTAAGGTGACTTGGCTCGATGGGTCTCCCTCCCTTCATTCACCTCTCCCTCCCCCACAAAAAGTAAGTGGCAATTCAGTCAGCAGTTGGGCGCGTGTCACGCGAGGTGAGGCCAGAGGAATGTGTGTGCCAGATAGCACTCGACCCGTGGTGTGCTGTCATCACACCAGCTTGTGGTGGAGCGCACTCAATGAGTCTGATGCTACAGGAGAGATAACAGGAACAAGGCCAAACGACGGCTGGGCACCTCGCCAATTGTTTGTGTGTTCGCACGCGTGCACGCGCGTGTGTGTGTTAGTTTGTTTGTTTGTGCGCTAAAACTACATGGGTACCAAAAAAAACATCTCACTTTCATTTCTAAATTCTCTGATTTAGCAACAATAAACAAACAAACATGCACTGATGTGATCTTGAACATCAATAACAAGACATAACAACGACTAGGACCAGTTTCATCTTCGATGAGTCACGAATCACGAGTTTCCCATGGTAACAGATTTGAGGGCGGAACACACTATTTACAATATAGATACACTCAGTAGTTTGGTGAACCACTACCGTAGTTGTCAGCAATAACAGACTTTATGTTATTTATATATATGTTTATATATAATAATAGACTTTATGTTAAGAGAAAACATTTCTATTCATTGCGTGTGAGAGAGAGAATGAACAAAAAGAATAAAGCAAACCAACAAAAAAGCTGAGCAGGCCATGATTAGGTCCGAGAGGACACACTCTTACACATCCTTTGAGAAGGACAAAGCTGTGGACGACCACCAACGACGATTCGACTCACCTTTGCAGACTCCCTCCTCATGTCCAGTGATGGCCTGCCCCACGGGTGGCGGCGCGATAAAACACTCCAGGTGGTCAGCGCAGCGGCCCAGCAGGCCGTACACTCCCCCGCAGCTCTCGTTCACCTGCCGCGCACACACGGTGCAGCAGCCGCACACATCCAGCACCACGTCACCCGGGGGACAGTCCGGTCGCAGCGGCGAGCACGACGAGGGCCGACACAGGTCGCAGGTCAGCGCCGACACCACCGCCAAGTTGTGCAGCAACAGCAGCACCATCGCCGTGGTCATCGTCAGCTTGTCCACCAGCCACGGCGACGGCGACCTCCCCGACGTCACGTTTTGGAGTTGTCGTCGCGTGCGGTGGTGGTGGCGGTGGCGGTGTGGACCTGCTCCCTGCTGGCGGCGCCCCACCCGGGGTCGAAATGCGGGTGGAGAGGCGGCCTGGGCCTGACCGGGGGCCAACATAGCGTCATCTAAGAGGCCAAAGGACGAGCTAACCACTCTGCCTCATCCACACGTCTCTGATCCTCACCACCAGGTTGGCCCCTGTTTTTTTTTTTTTTTTCTAACTTGTAGGGGTGCTCCGTGCTACTAGTGGTAGACCAGCGGGCCCCTTATGCACTCTTGCTGGTATAGAGTGCCTCCTTCGTTCTCTCCTTCAGCAGAAGTGAGTGAACCTCTGTGTGTCAGCTTGCACTGTAAACTGTCGGCGGTTTCACGTCGGCTCCGCACACCCGTTATCCCGAGACGAACCGAAGTGGCTTGAGACTGTCGGCGAGGACGGCTGGAGTGTCACTGACGGCAGGCAGCGTTGGGCGGCAGAGTCATGTGCACGAGGGTGCATTTCACCTGGCAGCGACATCCCACTTTGACTACAACCACCGCGCGTCGGTGGAGTAGGGGTGGTGGTGGTGGAGGCGGAGGAGGAGAAGGGAGAAGCGTGCGTGTCGGAGGGGGGCTTATCGCGAAAACAAACAGCTGACCTTGGACGTATCACAGCGCCGCTTCCGCCTGGCGGCCCAGCCTATCCGCTACCAGCCTTCGTCGTGTCGCCGGCGCGTGCGCGCGCGCGAGCTAGTCCCGCCCCTTCGCCTCGCCCGCCACCTGCCCCTCCCCCCTCATCGCGGTGACGGGGACTGGGAGGAGTGGGGTTGGGGGGTAGGGAGTGGAGGGAGGCAGTGGGCAGGCCCAGATGACCACCACATACCCGCCCTTCCATCAAGTGCATGGGTGGGAGATGGGAGGCGAGGGAGTAATGGCCGCTGTGTGTGTGTGACCACAACAACGTAGTAGACTGTTAATGAATGGAGCCCCCAGGCTGTGACTAACTCGCTGTCCGCCAAAGAATGAAAAGATCGTCAGGGTCGGGCAGGACACGTGCGCAGTGACTCAGCGGCGATACCAGCGTGTGCCGTGAGAGGATAGTATCACCTTCCGGCTTCCATACACACGCCCTAAAGGATTTTATTGTTATTAATTTTTTTTGGTCTTGTTTATTTTTGAATAACAATAAACAAATCTTTAATGTGTTTTTATTGTCATAGTCAAGACATTCCGCTGTTGACTGTTGAAGATGAAGACAGAAATGGCAGCGGCGGCTGCGACGATGGTTAAAGGTCATCACAACGATGTCATGAGTGATGGAGGTGGACGGACTGTTTACGGACTTTTGTCAATTTGAATACAAGTTGTGCTGGTTGTGTGATGCTGAGCAAAGACCAACACAAGCCGAGGCGCGGCACAGATACAACAGACAACCGTCCAGCTCCCAATGGCATCCTGACAGATACCAACTGCCAGATGTACATCCAGTAAACTCTCTTTAACTCAGAGACCTGAGTACCAACAACCCAATATAATATAATATCTTGGTAATAATAACCTCACTACGTCTCTGGACTGCCCAGAGAGCGAGGGAAAAAAGGAGAGTAAGGTTTGTGGAACCTTGGCCACATATTTGTAGAAAACACTTTTCAGTGACAACACGACCTGACAACTGAGGAGTGGTTTATAGCTCCTACAATCTTTGACCTTTACCTGTCGACCGCCTGGACTTCATACACCTGTAGTCTAAGAATCCAGCAGGAAAAAAAGTCTGTTACAACCGTTCTATAATTAAATCAATGAATTAATCAATCAATAAAAAGTCTCTCGACACTTCGTCCCGTTCCTCTACCCGAGCCCCACGCACTCTATTATTATGGTCTGCGATAAAGGGCACTCCAGGCGACAGGCTTCACACCCGACTGCCAGGCCGGTTCGCACCGTCGCGTCTGAATGGGGTATAAATATCTTGGGTGTCGGGGGCTGGCATTCCACAGGTTGATAGCACTGAACTCAATAATCGGAGCGTCAGACGCCCTCTGACCCCACACAGCCTGTCCGATAGCGCGCTCCTGTAGGGAACGATTTACATGCAAACTGCTCCCTGCTGGTACAGGGGCACACACTGCTTCTAGCACCAGACCCTCCTCTATCCGTCATTGGTGCTTGGAACAGGTTAAAGACCCGGATGAAGACAAACGCTGGTAAAGCTCTAAAGACCCTTGGCTATTCTTGGTACTAATGAACACATAGAACTCAAAATTGCAAAAAAGGGAAAACAATTTTCGAGAAATTTAATTTTTAAAAAAACACAGCTCACCTGTTTGAAAGCCGCCTCAGCCAAGGTGTGAGGCTGACGTCAGTTTGGTGAACAAGGCGAGACCGTATCGCATGGGTGAGCATGTGACAACACGAGAAGAGAAAATGTCAGTGTAGGGAATATTGTGTTGTTGCTAAATGCAGAGGACCGTAACTTGGATTATTTTCTACTTGATTTTGTGTATCATGGGAGTTTTAGTGACTTTACTCGATCCCGCAGGATCGGTATAAATTTACTCCCAGAGAAAACTTACTACGTTTTCTGGCATCATCTCATCAGATACAACATCTCTTGCAGCATTTGACTGAAGCGAAATCACTAGAAGTAGGTGAGTCTGTTTGTTGTGAGGTTTTTCTAAAATACATTTCAAAAATATATTTTATACAGCATAGATGTATTTTGTAGATATATTTTGCCAGTGTGTATCAATGTCTGATTCATCGTCCGAACCCAGGACAGACCTACACGAGTAAACAACAATCGGAAGGAGGTTCCTCCTAAAAACTACCACCTGGTAGAACCCAGGTCGGGTGTATATGCAACAGTCTAAGTAAAGCCGCAAATTGGTAACCAATCGTGTCATTCCTCGTCATCGCGTGGTTCTAAGTCATTATCAGTCATCGCCAGACGCCATTAGAATGCACATCACCGTTGGTCGCATGGTACTGGTAGAGACCATCACCTCCAGCTGCCCTGGAGGGGCAGGTAACAAACCCTTTCGACAGGTCAGTACAAAATGGTCAGCCTGTCCGTTGATGACGTCAGTTGGGGACTGCAGGTACAAACTCGGTTTGTCGTTTGTATGTTTTGTACAGCTGCCACGTACACGCTGTGCAGCAGACCTCGCGTCATTCATCTGCGTCGCAGCTGTTGCTTCGGTTGTATATACGCACTTCGCTGACGACAACCCGGGTGGCTCAGGGTCAGGTTTCGTAGGTGTGAGTGTCACAGCAGCTGATGCGACTTATCCCACCGTAGCTATAGAAGTGTTGTAGAGGGGTGTGGTCCCCTGACATACATTCATCACAAACAAGAGTCCGAAACGACACCTACCCCAGTTCAGCTTTTCATAATCAATACAGCCACCCATCTCACCAAATATAAAAACTGCGGTAATAATAATCGATGAGGGCCTGGGTTCATATCTCGTCTCGGGGCAAACGCATTTTTCTGGGCATGCGGCACCCAGACTCGCTGCGTGCTCGACAAGAATGTGGTTCCTGGCTGTTGGGAGTTTTCTCCGGGTGTCCTGACCACCGACACTTTTGGGCGTTTCCCCAAGATGGTCGTCCACCCTTGCCTTGCCGTGCCTGTACTTGGGGTGGCTGCCGCAAAGGACAATGACAAAGGACATGTAGAGTTTTGTCGCCGACAATAGCGCAAAGATCAGTTGGGTGTGGTGGGTGAATGGGTGGGTGGGGGCGCGAGGCAAAACGGAGGAGTGGGGGAAATAAATTTCCGCACGATTGGTGCTGTCGACGACTCGGGTAGCTGATAAAATGCACAGGGCGTCGGCCAGGTGACCTTCATCGGCCTGGGGACCGCGTGAGGAATGTGTTGTGCCGTGCGCTGCTACTGTCGTGTCGACGGGAGGTGGGGACGGGGGGCAGCAGTCACTATGCGCCTCCCTCCCGAAGATCTCGTAGCGCCGACTTCTCAGTTCAAGTGTTCGCTCCCCTAGATACCAGGTTGGCTGGTTGGTTGTGTTGGCGGAAAAATGCTTACACCCGAAGGTGATTTCGTACTATGGGGGAAGAGGGAGGGAGTACCCAGAGAAAGCCCCCGACGGCCTTTCCTGCGAACAGGTGTCACATGTACAGAAAGGTCCGAGACGAGATTTGAACACAGGACCTCTGACTTCAGTGGCGACAATTTATCGATGACCAGCAGATCAGTCAGCCGTCGTGGCTGCAGCATGACTGTGAGTTTGAGTCTTCCTCACAGCTCTTACTTGCGCGCGCACACCACGTTCTGATGTTCTTACGCCTGACGTAATGTTGTGACTCCTGGTGACGTAATGTTGTGACTGCTGACGTAATGTTGTAAATACTGCTGACGTAGTGTTATAACTCCTGCTGACGTAATATTATGACTCCTGCTGGCGTATTGTTATGACTATCGCTGACGTAATGTTACGACTCTTGCTGACGTAATGTTATAACTCCTACTGACGCCATGTTATTACTCCTGCTGACGTCATATGCTTTGAGCTGCTGCTGCTGCTGACCTCTCGTTCTTCCTGTTCCTGCAGTCGTCAAGTCGTATCGTCTCCATAGCAACTGCACTGCGATCATCAACAGCTAGCAGGCGTCACGAAAATGTCCGCTCGGTCAAACTGAAGCTGGCACTTGGTGAACTGTTATGGTTCAGATCCTGCGCCTGTCGTGATCTTTATTAACCGGAGTCCATCTTTTGTTGCACCGCCGGAACGAAGAGTGTCAGCTGTGTGTGTGTGTGAGAGAGAGATGTCGCAAGCTCGGAGGTAGTCAAAACTCTCCATTGCCGCGCACGTCACGCAGCTTGTGGTGTTGTGCTGCAGATGCAAACAGATTACTAACGGTGCACGTGGCCACTCCACCCACACCACTACCTCGAGCGCACACGAAGAAAAGATAGCAGCAGAGCATAAACTGTAGCTCCTATTCCGTGCTTATTACAAGAGGAGAGAGAGAGAAAGAGAGAGAGAATAAAAAAAGAGAGGAAGGGAAGCAGAGAAAGTGGAGAAGTCAGAGAGAGAGAAGGGAGGAAGACGTGCTGTATCATCGGTTCCTTCAAGTCCTGGTTACACCAGATCCTTTCTTTAGTACAGCTCACGTGGTGTCAAGTGCTCTTCCACGAGGTAGATGGAGCGAACTCTGGGGTTATCTCTCCTGCCCTCTAGCAATTGTGCGCGAACCTCGGTCCAGTCATAGCCACTTCTTCACGTGCAGCAACTGAGTGCTCGTGAAATAGGAAATTGTTCATCAAGTAAAACTAATTTTACTCAGGTTAGAGATATATAGTAAGTGCCTTTATCTTATTCGACTCAGTCGACAAAGTCTGATCATAACGGTAGCCAAGGACACCGCCAGGAATAACTCTGACCCTCGAGAAGGCACGAGAGTGTGCGCCGGTACGTATGTGAGTACTACTCATGTCGATGGACGTAGCGCCATCTTAAAACCAGAACGAGGCCTAGTTGCAGGTGCAGTGGCGGCCAAACATATTGTCATTGACCTGTATGTGTATCATTTGAAGAGTCGTGACGCCATCAGAGAAAGAAACAAAATGGTTCAGGGTGTTGAGGAAGGTGAGGCTGGGGTAGTTTATGTTTAGATACATGACGATATGGACGACAGCAGATGTCATTCGTCAACACGCTTCCTGCCCAGCTCGTCCACCTCTCAACAAACGCCTTCAAAATTTATCGCGTTCGAATCCATTTTCATGGCACTCCACCTACCTACACCTGCTCAACCCCCTTTCTCAATCTGGAACTGTTGACGTCCTGCCTCGCCAGATCTCAGTGACCTCCCGTTGTCAGCGCGCGGCGACTCGGGTGCGTCCCAGGTCAGGACCGGGGAAAGTCGGAGGAGTGGGGAGGAATATAGCCGTTATCTTTAGACCCGGCGTGATGTATGTAAAGTGTGGCTGCCCCTTACTGTACATCTGTTGAAACGTGCACAGATCATATGAGTAATGTGCGGGTAGGGGTAGGGGGGTGGGCAGCGAGAGAGGGGGGTATAAAAACTCGTGAAAACTCACTGATAATACTTTCCTCGGTGAATGATATTGTGGCCCTCGGATATGCAAACTACCCCGACCTCCCATTCCGCTCTCACCAACTTCTCTCTCTTCCCCGCTCGTGCGTGCGTTCCCATGCATGTGTGAGTGAGCGCGAGCATGTGATTGCGCCAACACGCTTTGGGTTACATACCCGGCCAATAAATTGTGGAGGTAATACGATCTACATCGCACCTGTCGGGAAAGTACTGCGTTTTTGGAAGTGACTGTTGAGCTGGCAGACAAATATTTTACGTGAACTCTAACGTAACCGACACGTAATATTACGTCATGGCGAATTTATTCCTGAGAAACGAACGAGCGTTTAAGTCGCAGATTTTCTTCCCCACCCACACACTGCAGGCGTTTCGTGGGTGGATGAGTACGTGCGGGGGAGTTGGAGGGGAACTCCCTGGGACGCTAGTCACTAGTTTAGGCTCTCTCAGTTAGTGTAAAATAAAAGGCTAAGGAGGTGGACCTTTCCGATAACTTTATTCCATCTAGGGTCTAAGTGAGTATGGCTGATCTTGTTCAACGGAGCTAAACTTCACAAATAAACTGAACAGATATAATGGCCCAAAACTGTTTGGTAAATACATTTTTCATAGAATTCATATTCTTAGAGCAGCAGACGCCATTAAACAACTTTGAAATCGATGCTGTTCATTTTGGTTTTGGTTTTGGAATAAAAATATTTTAATATTTTTGCCATTTCCAGGAATAAAATTTTGCCAGAACGAATAAATTTGAATACCCATAGCTTCTTGTTTGTTTGTCCGATTTAAAAAAAATGATTCTTGTTTTATTTGTAAGTTTCCCTCCTTACCCTCTGACCCCAATAATGAGCAGAAAATCGGGAATCCCGCTGTGCCCCTCAGCAACCATCTGTTCCGTGATTCAGGACTCGGGGTAAGTTAACCCGCTGGTTCCCTACCCAAAGGTAAACTCTGACACTGCTGATACTGTAATACAGTTTAATAGTAGGCTGAACGGGGAGTGCAAACCTGAATGCGATACTTTTTTATTTGAATGTATATCGAGGGGTTGGGGAAGTAGGCTATGAACATTCAAGGATTTCTTATCAGTTTTTCATCATCTCAGATGTCCCTGTCCTGCAGCCCTACAAAGCTTGACTGCGCTTTCACATCATCCTTGACAGGAGAGCCCCACAAAACATTATTCATTCACACAGTGCATCACAGCTCTGCTGAACACTGCTCATTTTGGGGGTCAGAGGGTAAGGAGGGTTACCCCATTATTCGGTCTAGTTCACGTCTACCCTCCGAGCTGCTGGGAAAATTTTGGCCATTAATATCTTTTAATGAAATACTAAGCTCTGTCGCTCTAAAAATAATAGCGCTCGGGTTGGTCTTTAAATCCAAAAAGCGGGATAGAGGAAATCAAGGCTGATGACATGAAGAAGGGTTTATCTTTTGTAAGATGGTTGGACGAGGAAGACAAGGCTGCTGCTAGTCTACACGACGACAACAGCAGCAGACGCGATAACAACATTTTCTCATTTTACTGAGATCAGCTATTCTGGACGGCGGCTTGTCTGTCTGGTCGCGACCAGGGCCGTTAGATTGCCCAGACATTCGACTTCGCGCCACACGAATCTCTGTAAAGTTTACCCTCGTGTCATTTACTCGATGGACCCGTCTGGGCGGATGTCTGGCCTCCTCGGAATCGATTTCAGAAAGAGGCAAAGAGGTCTTCTCCATGGCTGCCCCAGTTTCTTACACACACTCGGTGCTGCGGGGTTAAACAAGCTGAAGTGATAGCAAGAGGGTTAATGATACCAGAGGAGTTACCTTTATGTTTACTCGTCGCTGTCAACACTTACTTCACCTGTCTTGCCCACGCTTTGGTCGTTAGTCGTGTCATGATGTCTAACATCCACCCAGGAGGACTGATGACAAAAATATCAACACGACACCTTCTACTTGCTTGACAAATATTTACACATCACATATTGAGGGAAAATAATCTCATAAAGTGTAGCTACCATTTGTTGTTGTTTTTGCTGTTGTTGTTGTTGCTGCTGCTGCTGCTGTTCTCTCTCTCATGGAGACACACATAGAGCCATTGCCAGTAATCTATTTACATCATGGTTAAGAAAGCGCTCGAAGCCATTCTTAGCAAAATAAATATGGAAGAATATTTGATAAAGTTTGGAAATGTTTTTATATAACTTTATGTAAAAGCTTTGCCATTCTTGGTCAACCATTTGTCTACATTCACCTGATTAAGCTCGGATTTTACCAACGGCAACTTTTATGAAAATGTTTTTCCATTCTTCATAACCTCGGATGGTAAACATTTCCCAGCCTTATTAAAACCCAGTTACTGTTTGTTTTCAGTTATTTTCCCAAGAAGAAAGTCCACGAAGGTCAGAAAACTTGACAAGAAGAGTCACCACAAGAGTAATGATGGACGAAGAGGGAGACCGAGAGACCTTTCGTGGAGAAACTTCAGACCCTCGAAATTCAGTCCGAAACCCTTGAACAATAAAGTCACCCTCTCTTAAATCACAAAGGCAAACATAAAAATACAAAGAAATCCTTGCCTTTTAGCTTCAAGAATGGAAAGGCGAGAAGCAGTCAAACATCGTCCTTTGATGCTGTGCACTGCAAGGTGGAAAATCGGAGACTCATCCTTCTTTTCATCCAGGCAAAAGTAAAGTGTTCTGTACACAAAGGATTAGGAATAGTTCTTTTCTCTTTTTTTAGACTCACAGAAGAAAAAAATTATGGCAAACTGTTAAAACGTGATGTCTTCAGTGTATGTTCAAATAAGTATTAAGTATAGAAAGAGAGTTCAGGAATTTTTTTGTAGCAATCATTATAACAGAAGCAAGGATATTGTCCGAAATATTTGCTGGGGACAACTCTTTAAATCAACGGATATCAGACACTGAAGATAAGTAGAATCAGATTATTCTACTCACATGCCAAATTCTGTATAAAGTCTCTTTTTTCAAACTTTGTTAATCGGTTGGTCTTATCACTCTACTATGTATGCCAAATCTTTATTTAAATAACTGTTCATAGTTGT
The DNA here is from genome assembly GCF_003073045.1 of Pomacea canaliculata. NCBI lineage: Eukaryota > Metazoa > Mollusca > Gastropoda > Architaenioglossa > Ampullariidae > Pomacea > Pomacea canaliculata. The sequence continues at coordinate 13,561,733 of NC_037597.1, forward strand.
CTCTTTTTTCTGCTTTCCTTCAAAAACGTGTATAAATCAGTAATGATGATAATGATGATAATAACAACATATGCTAATTAAAAAAAAAGTGCAGGTGCGTGTAGAACACGAGTAAAACCATTGGAAGGAAAGAAGAAAACATTGCTATCTCACTCAGCCACTTTGACCCATTGCCAGTCAAATTCAGTTGTCGTCCTATTGAAAGCAGGAAGGATTTTTATCTCAGATGAGCGCCCATGGCCAGGGTACCGCCGTGCATTCAAGTGATAATGTCAAAAACAGCAAACTCTGGGAGATAAGGGAGAGAGGGGAAGGTTTAAGTAGGGAGGGGGGGGGGATTTGGTGTTTTACGCCGTGTCAGCAACTAAGGCTATATTACGGCAGGCAGCCAGCCCTGTAAACAGATGCCACGTGCAGAGAAAGAACACCGTGCCCGAGACGAGAAATGAACTCAGGGCAGCCGACCTTCACTGTATTGGTGACAGGCGCTAACAGCGCTAACCGTTGCGCCACCGGGCCGCTGTTTAAGTAGGGAGAGAGAGAGAGTGGGAGTAAGGGAGGTTGTGAAAAGCTTGGACATCCAGAATGAAAGGTGATTCCAGCAACAAGTGGGCAAGTGCGAGATAACATACAGCAGTCGACCAGGCAGTCGCCGAGGGGGACTAGGGGAGGTATTCTATGTCAGAAATGTCCTCTTTATGAGGGAAGGGGGTAAATTATCGCTTGGTGGTAAACTTGCACTTGTCCCTACTCCAGCTGTCATCGGAAAGGTTGTCTTGATGAACTCTGATAGCTTATCTCACAGGGCGTAGTCCTATTAGACACTGAAAAAAAAACCCCACACACAAACATATATGTAGACACACCACACATACACGCGCTCACACATGCGCAAACACACACACAACACAGGTCTACACGTCTTGTGTCCTCTGACCCCTACTCAGGGCGACCTGGCGAGTGAGTGGCGCTCACGCGCAAATACACGAGCGAGTAACTCTGACTGACAGAAACCGTAACTCCTACCTCCGCTTCTCCATTCTGGCTTCTCCTTATTTCCACCTGTTTACTCAGGTGTAACGCATCTCCGAAAACTCATTACCAGCCCAAGAGGTTCCCCCGAGGAGGCCGCAGCCCGAGTGTCGGTGAGCGCTGCTCACTCCGCTGTCAGCCGGTGCTTTGGAAACCTGCCGCTGCACCGCTTAGGTTTGATCTATTTTTGTAAATGGATTTCCCTCTTGTGCAGCATCTCTTGCGATAAAAACATCACTTGACAGAAGTTGTTTATAATCAAGTTACATCCCAACTGTGCTGTGAGCACCTGTCGGACATTCCTTGCCAATGACAAGTTCCAGACAAGACCGACTGACACAGTCTGTTACAAACAGTGTTAGAGGCGTGAGTGTCGACATGTCATGTTTAGCTGGAGTGTCTAGACGGATGGGAGGCCTCCTGGACGGTTACAATTATACTGTTTGGGGGACTGTAATGGCTTCGTCACAAACAACGGGCAACAACTGGCTTTGTCACTTTACCTTCTGTAAGTGTGCGAGGTTGTTTTTCTTCAGGTGTAGTGCTACCTGTTACTTGTGGTATCCCAGCATCCCTAGGGGACACTGACTATATAGGAAAATCTCAGCGTGGACTCTAGTTCATTTCCATGTATCCATGTGCATTCCTGATGTTAGTCTGGAGAACGGAAGGAGGCTTTTATTCCGTCTTGTACTAAGTTCATTTGAAAGAAAACTTGCTCCCTTGTAGGTCTTTAAGGAGACGGAAATATCCAGTTTGTCACATCCGTCACAATATTTAAGAGACACTTATGATGTGATGATTTGTACCTGTCACTAGTGTGTCAGTCTCCAAAAGCACAAAAGGACAAAAGTTCTTTCAGGGATGTGCTGACTGGGCAAGAGTGTGTCTACAATCTACAACTCACTTGGTTGTATCTCCACCCGAGGTCTGATTGCTCAGACATTAAATGCAAAGTGTGGACGAGCCACAGACACGTGACAGCGCTGACCTACCTCTGTGTCTTAAAACATTTCACTCAACTAGCGGATTGGGGTAAAGGGACAGAGAACGAAGTGCAGAATAGTTTTGAGTTACATATAACAGATTGGTACAAAGCTTCCGGTTTATTCACATTTCAGATTAACTACTAAAACGAGGCAGGTTGGTACAAAGCTTCCGGTTTAGTCCCATTCATTGTTTATGCTCACCGAGACTAACTTCGCAAGAGACTAAGTGTTGGTCTCGGCAGACAGACAGCAATCCACCTTTACACGTTCATGGTGACATATAAACATAGTTACTGGTTGTAGACTGTAGAGTTATCTGCCCAGCCTGCGTGTCCAGAGGGAAGGCGCACACATGTCGCGAGGTGGCGAGTAGACTTTTGACACTGAGGACACTGCTGATATTTAATTAGCATTAACCATCCAGCTGGCAGCGCCTGGTCACGTGTCGAGCAGCTGGCCCCAGGTGCATCCAGGTGGAGCAGCGCCGCCATGTCTGTCTGGTGGCACGAGCATGCTCACCCGTCCGTGAAGTTCGTCTGTCAGTCAAGCTTCATCCACCTGATGACTGGCGTCTGCTGCCACCACAGTTAAAGCTTACAGTGTGTCATGTGTTGTGACGGTGCCAACGGTTTGTTATATTGTTTGAGATATCTTTAACTGCTAACTACGTCACTTCCTTTCTCCCCGCCCCAACTCCCTCAAAGCAAACAATGGAATAAGTGTGGCTACGATAATAAGTTTCACACAACATTTTTCTTCCTCACTTGAGTCATTTCCTTCATCTAAAGTTCGTGACTCGATGTGACAAGCTGTGGCCTTGCTGCGGGCTTTTTGTTTCCTTACTCGTAGTGCGGGGTTGAAACGCTCTGTGATCGAAACCTGTAGTCGCCGAAATACCAAAGCCGGTGTTCAACTTGAGCGTTAAGTTGAAACGTCATGTCCATCATCAGACATCAGCATCAAAGACAACTGCCATTTCTCAAGGAGGAGATAACCTTCTCTCTCTCTCACTATGATGACCAATACAAGAAATGAAATGTCATCTCGAAATCCTTTCTAATGCCGAGTGTCGGGGTTTGAGACATAACCAGCATCAAGGAAATGTGTAGTGTCAGCCCTCGAGATGCTGTATCCTAGGGTAGTGTGAAATAGTGATACCCACGTTGTAGGGATAGACCCCCGGGGTGCTGAGTAAACCCACGTTCCAGTAACCGACTCCTGGGGTAACCATGTAAACATGTGACAGTGGAACGCATCTTCACTGCCAACAGGCGATGTTCCACAGATAAGCGATAGATGCAAGGGTAAGAATTATTTATAACTGTGGGTAGAAAATCGTTCTGAGCTTACTTACTGGGAAGGCTTTAAACAAATACAACAAAAAAAAAAAACCCAACCTGGTGTTATACAGTCTTTCAGAAACCCTGCCACATTGTAGCAGTAAACGAGTCCATCCCGATTATTCTTTTTTTTTTTTTTTGGAAATCCTACAATTCCTCGACACTCTTTCCTGTTTTGCTTTCTGAAGAATTTTTGATTACGTAGAGAAAGAATGTTTTATCTTCTACTTTCCTTCTGATAGGTGCTTCCCCCGGAACAACATCATCTTGTTGGATGCCTCAGTCGTTAGACATACAGTTTCTTGATATTCATAAAAAAAACCACATTGTGGTTTTTCCGTTGTTTTTCGGCCTTTCCTTTCCCTATTTTTCCTCACATTTTTTTCTTGTGTTCAAGAAACTGTGTCTACGTTTTAATTATCGTAGGAATGTTCCGCATAGTACATCATCATCCGGTTGAGGAGGACTCACGAGTGACGCAGAAGCCGGACGAGAGGAGAGAAACTACTTTGGTATACAGAGCAGGCAAAAGAACATTTTGAGAACAGACAACAAGGTTTTCGTACCTTACAGCCGCGTTTTGAGGGTCAGACACAGAACATGTCATCCTCAAGGAGTTATGAAGTGCCATCATAGCTTATTTCAAGAAACAAAGAATCTGAAGGATGCTGGAAGAACAGGACATGGCAAGGCTCTCACAGCCTCATCTCTTGTCTCACACAGAGCATGCGAGCTAGTGCACCCTGTCTACCTCTGTTCTCTTGCATTCCACTTCGAGGAGGTTTCTGTACTTACAGCAAAACCAGGTCTGGGCATCTCGGGGCCTTGAACTGTGTCATGGACATAAAGGTTGTGCGTACACACTTTTCTTTTCTGAGTGCAGTTGCACGTGCGTACGAAGTCCAGGCAGGGTGTGTGTTACAGAGGAATTGAGGGAGAAAAAGAGTGAGAGAATGAGTGTGTGCATGTGAGAGGGAGGGAGAGAGAATGGAAGATCGGGGTCACACCCACTATTACGAGGGAGTCTGTGCACATTAAGCAAAAAGGTTTTTTTAAAAAACCCAACTGCGCCATTCAGGAATAGAGCCCCCCATCAGCTCTAACCCTGTATGACTGGACTGCTGGCAGACGATTTTTTTCCCAGTTAACTGCTAAAACGAGGCATGAGACTACAAAGCTTCCGGTTTAGTCACATTCTTTGTTTAGACTCGCCGAGACTAACAGCGGATCACTTCGCAAGACTAAGGGTTGGTCTCGGCAGGCAGACAGCAGTCCACATATACACATCCATGGCTCTATGAATTATTGGTTCTAGATTTCTGAGATATTTGAAAGAATTTGGTATTTAGCTCCGAATATCAATTTTCGATTCGATTAACCTCCCTTGTTTCTCTTTCTTTCTTTCTTTCACACACACACCAAGACAGAAAGCAGACAGAAGAAGGTGAAACTTTCCATTTATTTCCGGCACCTAGAGGTCGCCCTGACAGACACATTCTGGGCCGAATTTGCGGAAGTGCGTCAAAGTTTTATCTCCGAGGCTTCCCGGTGGCGGTTGCATGTTGGTGAGCCACTCTTTTGTATTCTTAAAGCATCGGCTTTCTTCTCATTCACACTAGCCCATCCCCATCCCCCCCACACACATACATCTCTTGCCACCCCACCCTCTCCTTTCTGTCTGCTGTGTCAAAGAGGGTCAGTCACGATGAAGTGCACGGGTACATAAGCTGGGTGCCAAGCGATAAGACATTACATGCACTCGAGATGGGCGTCAGCCCCTCGCCACCCACCACCTCCCCTCCTGATCTTTCGCCTCCCGTTTGTTTGTTTGTTTATCGATTCTTCGACATCCGTAGAATGTCTGGGGGTAGGTAGGGGAGGGGTGGGAAAGGACAAGCCTGCATCCTGGGTGGGTATCAGCGACGGGCGTGCTCTCACGTGACGAAAATTTTGTAGATTACTTATGTACCCGCCGCCACCACCCTGTATGGCAGCCACACCCGAGACAACGCTGAACTGTATGTAGAGAATTTCTTAAATATGATTGGCCGTCTTGTGTGTGTTTTTCTATGCCTGCATAAAAAAAGGAATTTTCCAAAGGATTAATTAATGTCATTAAAGTGAGATTTTAGAAGGAGGGAGCAGAGAACTGACAGTTGACAAACAGAACAACAATAGGGACAGAATAATTTCACGAGCGGGAGGTTGTGGCTGCGAGATGAGATCAAGACGACCACGAAACACACATTGACCTCTGACTCTCTCACAATTAATTTATAATAACTTACATTGAATTCAATAGAAAACAAAATATGTATTTAACTCTAACCGGAAGTGTATGAGGCGTGTTCACTCCGGCAACTAGCAGATGGTATTGGGACAAACATCAGCATCCGTGGTGCCGGGTATCTATCTACCCCTGCCATGTTCATCATGATACTGAAAATACAAAAGAAAGAAATAGCTGAGTGATACCAGAGACCTCAGCATGTCCCATTAAGTGATGGCGACCGTGGAGGACAAACAAAAGGTGTACAGTGATCAACCGTCGTGTCGACGTCATCACGGGGGGCGTCCTTGACACGGGAGGAAGAAAAATGTTTTACGTTATACAACGTGGACGGCGCCTTAATGCCAGAGGAGAGCCCAGAAGGTCAGAGAATGGGAACGGGACATAGTGAGGGCCTTGGGCAAATTTGTGCTGCATTCTGTGCAGTATGTCAGCAGCCTTCCTGGGTTGCTCAAGGCTTGTTACCAAACACCTGCAAGGTCGAGCGCGTGCCTGCAAACAAACAGGAGCCTGGCCTGACCCTCCGAGCCACTGTGTGTAGAATGTGTCCTTTGGGACTGGGGGCTTCCTGTCGAGGGGAGGAGGGAACGGGACCACAGACGGTCTGGAGCAGAATTCGGTTGAGTAACAAAAAGTTACCTTTCTACCCCAGTTCTTTAATTTTATTTCTTTTCCTCTTGTCCTTTTTGCCTTCTGTCTGTCTCTCTCTCACACGGTCATATACAGAAGCACAGAAATATACAGGTATAGGCATAAACAATCTCAATAAAAATAACCATTCATTGTTTTCAAAAACAAACAAGATGCTTGACTACTGTTTCGTTTTTGTCTTGGTATCATCCGCTCTGAGAAGACCCGGATTGAAGTCAATGACTCATTTGCTCTGGTTGTAGCAATCTTGTCGTTGCAGGCCTTGTCAAAATGTTAACATCATTATCTCAGGAGGGAAGGAGTTCACAACATTTGAACGTCTCGGACTGCGAGAAAGGTCGACCATAGTTCCAGCTTCCTCTGTGTGTGTGTGTGCACGCGCACAGACTTTGCTTTGCCCTCCCACAGTGCGAGCGAGGCTGTACAAATGTTCCGCTGCCTTCTTGCTCACAGGTATGGGGGGACGTTTGTTGACTTCAGCTCCTCCATCAGCGGTTTTTTTGGAGGCAATATTTGATCTTTTCGGCCTCGAAGTCAGGTATCGTAGTCTGGGATACTTTAACGTTTACTCGCGTGCTTGCGTGCATGCGTGAGTGTTTGCTTGTTTGTTTGTTTGTTTGTTTGTTTGTTTGTTTGTTTGTTTGTTTGTTACGTGTGCGCATCAGGACCACTAAAAACTAAAATCACCACGTGACAGAATAGCAGTCACCTTACACGTCACGTCCTCTCAGGGTATGCGCCATGCACGCTGTGACGTGTGCAGCCTCGGTTTGGCTCGGCTTTTGCGGTTAGTAAGCTCAGTCTCAACGTCTCCAAACGTCACTAAGTTTCATTGCCCAGACGCGGGGACATTCCGGTCCAACATCGTCTTCTGGAGCCAAGGACGAGACAACATTTCTCACACAGCAGGAATGTCACTACGAGGCTATGTTGCAGAACTACACCTCGAGCACACGTCACATAAGGTCATCGCACATGGAGATCTGCTTCAGCCTCGTCTCCGCCTTCTTGCAACAAGCTGCTCGCATCGCCCCTCCTGACAAAGACTTCCAGACGGCGTCGTAGAGAAGACTTGACAAGCCTAACCTTCAAGAAGATCGGCAGGTCTCTGGAAATAACGGAAAGCCTGGCGGGCCAGATGGTCGCACACCTTCTGGTAAAGGTGAAGACCTTGCTGCCGACCTAACATCCTACTGTGAGCTTCCTCGTGACATCGGATCCTGGAGTCAGACAACATGCAGGAGGCAGGTGCGTCCTTTCAGAGGTGGGCTGCTCCCACCCACCACCATCACGTGCAGCAGCTGATGTCGCGTAACGCAGGGCGGAAAGGGAATAATAATAAAAAATAATAGAAAGAGGAAGGGGAAGAAAGCCCACATGGAAGCAATGCATCCAGATGATGACCTTTGATAGGGCAGGCGGCATTGATAATGTCGACGAGGAATTTCATTCAAACATATTGCTCAGCGCTCGACAGGGAGCGCATGGGGGGGTTCCACACCGGTCCTGTGTTTACGACGCATTTCCTCTTTGCCTGCAACGCCCTGACGCGTTTTCACACGCACAAGCACCGACTTAATTTTTGTTTTCTGAAAATACATCGTCGCCGTCTTTGTTTGTCATCATCGACGTGCTATCCACCACCTCACTTCATCACAGTCAGATAAGACGAAAATTTGAGGGAAATGTTGGGGTTGAGGGGTTGTCGGACTACTGAGCAGAAGAAACAAGCGAGATATGACAGAATAAAGAATCTTGAATCTTGAACCTCTGTAAACATTTTATTTTTTTAATGTTTTAATTGTGGACATATCTTTAGGTCTTTATCGTCACGGGCAACAGCTGTCCCGAGGTCTTGCTCTTTGTCCTCTCCTGTTCTTGCTTCCATCTCCTAACTCCTGGCCCTAGGTTCTAGACCCTGTTCCCAGCTCTTTCTTCCTATTCGTGACAGATGTCTCCCGTAACGAAAACGCCGCCGAGTGGTGCGCACGTACAGCTGCACGCGGGAGGTCGAAGGGGAGCAGGCCGCTCGACTTCATCAACAACAGATGACGCCTCGATTAGGTTCTCAAAGGTCAAACGCCTTACTGAGTTCAACGCCAAGCATATCCGCTGTTGGTGGCGGTGATAACGCCTGCAAGTGTCTGCTGTAGCCCCCTCCCACAATCCCCCCCTGCCTCATCTAGTGGTGCATAATGAGCGAAGCACTTACATGACATCGACACCAGGGCCAGGAGGACCTCCCAAGTGACGCAATGCCCATCGGCCTGGCCTCGCTCTCAGTTATACAGAGCTACACGAGTAAAACACTTTACCAGGAACAGAAAGAAGCAAACATAGTGACGTCACGTTTGTACAACTACTCCCGGCTCTCCCACTGGCTGAGGTCTTTGTTATGCAGAGATACACGAGTAAAACACTTTACCAGACTTAAGACTCAATTCGTTGTGGAGGGTCACATATTGTGACATAAGTATAATCTACAGGACAACGATCTCGTCGTAGTCGAACCTCCTCTTTGGTCAGTTGCTGCTCAGTTCCATTAGTTCATTACGCAATCAACCGTTGCCCTTCTCGTCCCCTTGAGTGCCTGATGTCAATAAGTACAGCACACAAAGCAACACCAAAATAGACAATTGCAATTTTTTCCTATCGTCCATTATGTCGTGAAGCCACACACACACGAACACACCAACACACACACTTGTAATTAATCTCCACAGGAGGCCTAGAGATGTTCCATTTGCTTCAGGATACGTTGATGAGAGTTGTGGGCACATCTGGCTTTCAGAATATTTGGTGATCTACTAATGTCACTGGACATAATAACATTCGCAGCTAGTAACTGTGTGACATTTTCAGTAATTTTGTTAATTAACATATCTCTTTCCAAGAAAAACAGACATCAGACAGTCGCAATGTTTATCACCTGGAGACTTATCTAGTCTCTGGGCTTCATAGAGTTTTGGATGATTTTTTTATTTAACAGCTAAAAACTCAGAAAACACACTACCTTCTGGTATGTATTTCTTGGCAAATTTCCAGCCAAGAGTTAATTGAAACTTGATGTATCTGATGAACTGTTTCTTGTCAACGACTAAAGAAATGCGCCTGTCTTCTATCCCACCTTCTGAACACAATCTTCGTTGGTTGCATTGAGGCTGGTGGGGAAAGGGTGCTTCAACCTACACGATGTCAGGGTTACATCTAAGGACCCAACCAGTAAACTGTCCTACAAATGTGGAGGGGAGACTACACGAAGTCCACTGTTGACTGCTATTCATGACAGAACAAGAGACTTGATAACATTATGTCCACATATTGAAAAGTAAACACAGACTGGAGCAGGAGGATCATTTTCTCGCAAATCCAGAGGCCCAGGGTCTTGTGAAAGGCAGATAGCAGCCAACCTATAAACAAGACAACCTCCATGTTTTCCATTGATATTACCTAGCCCCTAGATGTTCCCGGATCCTACCATCCTGTGTTCAGGAAATGCGACACGAAACAGAGGATACAGAACTGATTAGAACAGACAGGTAAACAATTATACTCTCTCCGCGAATAATACTCGTTTTGCTCGTGCAAGTGAACTGCACTCACTCTTTAAACTTTGTCCTCAGGAGAGCTAGCACGAGTCATATTTTCCACAGAGTCTGTGTATAATTCTTTATCAGCTATCAACAAAACATAAGGTGAAAGACCCTGGCGATAACACTTGACGAAACGAGCGGATAAAGAACCTGATAATGTCGTCAGGTTGTAGTTAAGATGCCATTTCAAACCGATACATGAACACGTGTTCCAAAGTTCACTTCAGGCAAACGCTGCCTGACATGTTTTGTTTGAGCTTGTCAAAGCGCAGACATCTGGAATTTTCAGACATGGAAATATTTATTGCCTTTGTCCTCGGACATCGCATAAACTCTAGACTACATTCACGTTGACAAGAATAGTGCAGACATACAAACACACTGCTAGGCTTTACTGTCAACTTGTTAAAGAGAATAATCAAGTTTGCCCACCAGAAAGGTGAGCGAGATATTTGCGCATGCGTGTTTACGTATGTACAACAGGAGGGCGACCTCTGAGTTCCGGTTGGAGGGAAAGGATTCCTCCCTCCCTCATTGCATCCATGTTTGTGCACTTTTTTGTTTTGTTTTGGGGGTTTTTATGGTGGTTGTGGTGTGTGTTGGGGGGGGGAATCATCTTATCTTTGTTGCCATTTTGAAATAAAAAAATCTACCCCAGTCCAACTAACGGTCATCTGTCGGCGCGGATCTGTTATTCGTGTGAACAGGTAGGTCATCGCTCCAAAGCTTTCCTTGGTCTGGTGCCGACTGTCAGCTGATGTGTCTGTCAACATCTCGGCACTGTGTCAACTGATGGGTCCGCTACTTGTCATCTCATTCACCACTGCAGACTTTGTCAAAACTCATTGCACACATCGTTTGGCTGAGACTAAAAGTCCAAAAGCCACCTACTCCAAAAGCTGTTTTCGAGAGAAAAAAAAGAAAAAAGAACACGAAACAGAAAAAAACTATATTTCTCTTACGACTGATTTCTTTCACGTCCATCTGCAATCACAAGTACATTTTTTTTTATTGTCTAAACAAGAGAAACTCGATGCATCAAAGCTCGCCACTCTCCACACACGTCCGTCAGACACCTGCAGCTGAACTCTGACCTTTTCTAAACCAGATTGTGAAGTGAGGACGTCAAATGTCACGCTGAAGCTGTCTATGTATAACCGTAACTTATGTGTCAGGAAGGCCATGTGAATCCTGTTCACTGTACAAAATATGAACAGAAGGAGCTTCAGTCCGGACCGTTTAGCAGGGAGAGTTGGTAACCGACACAACAACGATCCTCTTCATGTAAAATACGGGGGGACAGGCCTGGCCACTAGCAGGACGTTTGTCTTTCTTATTTATCGCACGCAACCATCTGTGGAATTTACTGTTGAATCCGTGGCACTCGCTGAATACAACCGTCTGGAGGAGGGGAAGTGGAGGAAAGAAAGATGGCGAAATAAGTAATTCATTTATGAGCCTTCAACAATTGACAGAGCGGAGAGAGAGAAATAGTAGCGGGGAATGTAGAAGGATGCAATAGATGTTAGGCTGAGAGGACCTGAGGAGTTTGTGACACTAAGTTTATTACACATGCGTCAAGTGTTCACATCCACACAGATTCTTCATCCCGCCCCTCCCCTGGTCATCCAGCCCTCGAAGTAAAAGAAGAGTGAAGGAGATTCACAGCCACTAATAACTACTACTTACTGACACTTACACACAGAAGTTGACTCGACTGCGACACCACGACTCCCGCAACCCCACCACCACCAAGAGTAAACACCAACCCCGCCGATCCCCTCAAACAGTCGTCCGTCCATTCAGCAGCCAGGTAACGGTGGTGAGTGAGTGAACTCGAGGGTAGGTAGAGGACGGTCCTTACCTCTGTGGCATGTTGGTGTGAAAAGTGTATGCTCGTGGAGCAAGTCGATTGTCCTTCCTTCAAAAGGAGTGATTGAGCAATCAGACGTCGGCAGGTGCGAGCCAAATGGCTGCCGCAAGGCTGTAAGCTAAACTGATTATATATACATACAATATGAGAAATGTAGCTGACTGCTACCGCGCTAACCATGCAGCTAGCGCCCAGCAATATGCTAAACACCTGCCCCGTGTTAGTCACTCTCTTGATCACGAATATTTACATGGCTTCTTGGCCCAGTAACAGTTTCTACGTAGTACCCATTCAACTACCTATCCACCCCCCAACAGAAAAACAACAACAACAACAAAAAACCAACCAAAACAACAAAAAAAAAAAAAAAAAAAAAACCCAACCAAACCTGGTCCACGAATATTTACATAACTACTTGGCCCAGTAACAGTTTCTACGCAATACCCATTCAACTACCTATCCACCCTCCAACAACAACGAAAACAAAAACAACAACCAAAACAACAAACAAACAAAAACAAAAAAACAAACCAAACCTACACACCTTTCTATCATCCTACGTCGTTAATCGTTAGTCCTCGCATCATTCGCCTTTCGATTTCTTAGTGTTCCCTTCTCCCTACCTCATCTAACCCTAACCCATGTATACCTGGTTTTCTATGCACCCTTATCACAACAACTTCTTGCTCTTCCGTCGACATAGCAAATACGTTTATTTATTTCTTTATTTATTCTTATATTTTGCCGTTCTCTCTCATTCTCAAGGTGTTGTCTTCATACTTTCTTTCCACCCACCCCACTCTTTCTCTCTCCTCCCCCTTTCTATCTCGTGCTACTATCATGTCGCGTGTCGTGTAGCTGTCCCCTAGGGCTAGATGTCCCGCACGCGCAGCAGAGGTCACCACGTGCAGCACAGCAGCTTCGCCTTCGTCCTCCGTCAAGTGACGCAAGCGCGTGGAGAAAGGGACCAAAGGACGAGGTTGCTGTCGCCCAGCATGTTACAGCACCGCTGATGTCGTCCTCTGACAAGCCGACGACCAGCTACATCATCGGAGTACTCCCCTCCCCTCATCTCGCACACCTACCCTCCACCCATCCTTCCTTCTGCACTCAATCACCGGGTGACAAACAGCAAGTACTCGTCCCATCACTGGGATATAAAGACTCGTTCTTGTACCTGGCCACGTGCTTCTGAAAGAGATGAATGACGTGTGTAATAAAAACTCAAACAAAAGGATCAGTCGAGGTTGTTGACTTGTTGTCCTTCTTCCAGGAGGACTGGGTGTGGAGAGTAGGTGTCCTTGTACATCGTGAGCGAGGGAGCAAGAAACAATAAACTGTTCATTAAATCCTAAACTTCATATACATAAACACTCGTTCGAAATTTTCCCGAGAAAATAAAAACCACTCAAAGAATGAGCACTAATAATAAAGACCACTCCCGACAGTTTCAGAGCAGGGGCCAAGCTCTAGGATGCGACTTTACTTATGTAAAAAATAAGAAAAAGCACGGAAGAAATTTATTCTTGTTTTTTTAAACGATTGTCTCGCTTGTCTGGATTAATATGTCACGTGTCAGAACTTGTTAACATGGCTCTACGTCAGTTTGAGTAATGGCTTACTGTTACAGCGATAAAAAATAATAATAAAAAGAGGAAAAGAAGTCCCTGGCACTTCCTGACTCACATCCCTGTTGCCCACACCTGTTGGTGGGGCCTGAGTGTAGACAGTGCTGCTGAGTCAAAGAGCCCCGGTGGGAGAGGTCGGAATAAATGAAGAGGAAAATTAAGGATGAATGAGAAATGTCTGAAGAGTAGACTGTTCGTCGTTCGTCTCCTCTCCTCCGGTCTCAATGTTTCTGGAGGTGGATGACGGAGAGGAGATGGGTAAACAAAGCATGATCTGCTACATGGTGATGGTCCTCCTCTTCTTTACTCCTCTTTCCTCTTCTTTGCTCCTCATTCCTCTTCTTTATTCCTCATTCCTCTTCTCTTCTTTTCCTCTTCATTACAGCGCCACACCTGAGCTGTTAGAGGAGTCGCCACTGGAGGAGATCAGAAGAAAATAAAAGAGAAGGACAACGAGAGGCAGAAGAAAAAAAAAATTGAAGGCAGAAACAAACCTCCAACTAACCCTCGTTCATTTCCTCTCTTACACACCTCATCTGCCATTATCGTCGTTGTCGTCACAGGTCTTGTCGCAAGCCGGGTGCAAGGCAAGATGGCAGGTAAGATATTTGTTGCTGGACTAAGCTAAGCGTTAGGCAAGGATTAATGTAAGGTGTTGTAGCTTACACAGATGTACGGACATCATCGTCTGCAGTCCTGTGTGAAAAATGAGTTTTCCTCCCTCTCACATTTCATTCCACACGACTGGGCGGGTGGAGCAACATCCGGGACACTTGAACACAGTACAGGTGAGGAAGGGAGGGGAAAGGAGGGGAAAAAACCCAACATCTAAGCTTATCCTAACCAAATCTTCTAGTTTTAGGTTTTGTTAATCGGGTGGTAAGTGGAAAGGGGTGGCTTCTTTAATGAGTGGAACAACTTGTTTGTATGATTCACTCAGTGTAAGAAGACAAGTTTGCAGTTTTTTTTCACTCCATTTGTTGTGTTCCTGTGGGTCTGAACTGCTGACAGCAGCGCACGAGATCGTTTTAGTTTCGTATCTTCTTGCTGTCAATGCCTTCATTTTTCTTTCCTTTTTCCATTATTTCTATCTAGCTTTCGTTCCAAAGGTTTTTGAATCATGGTAATGCCTGCTTCACACGGGTAATCGCCGTTGATAAGACACAGCAGCTGTCCGTGACAGTATCATTATGTATTTCACGCCTATGTACGAAAGGGATCTCCTTAGCTTTTTATGGTAGACGAGAAGAAAAAAATACATCACGGGTTCAGATACAAGGCAAAGAACATCATAGCATATGTTTGGTATGTCAGTTTGTACACTATTATTAGTAATGAAAATTGGTAAATGATGACTAATCCAGATAAAAGAAGTTATGAGTTTCCCAAACTTTAAAAAAAAAAAGAAGACAAAGACAAGGAAGGAAGAGACGAAGGAGCAGAGAGAGAGAAACAGAGCAAGAGAGGACTTTGCCTCAAAACACACGGCCAAGAATTTTTAGAGGTTCATCGTCCTCTAGCACAAGGACAGTTGTGTGATGGACCTTGTGCCTTAATATTCAGATGCTTGGACAGAGATGTTGAAAGGTGGTTCCAAGCTTCCAGTCTTCTCCAAGGCTTTTCCGGAGAGAAAAAAAAACCAGTCTTGGATCCGTGCCAGTAAATTTCCCAAGACCTTCTGGATGTTTGTCAACAGCAGATATGACTGCGTTTTGCTAATAGCGTGTTGTGATGACAGACAGTTTCAACCGCTCTGATGATCTCTTCCAGATGGACCGTCATCATAACAGCAGCTGTTGTCTCCTGCTGTTAGCGGCTTATCATGCACATTAGCTTTAGCCTGGGGTGGGTGGGTGAGTAAATAAATAGCTGTTATTTAGTCATTCAATTCTCTGTATGTCTCTTTTTAAACGGACAGAGTATACGTATTCGTACGCGTCTTTGGTACATCACGTGATGCGATTGGTTGACTGCCCTCCTCACCTCCATCCCATATCACATACTAATTTGACTAACCATGTCTGAGAAGGGTCACAGGCAGTTTATTTATTTATTATAAGACAGACGAATAATAGTGACAACACGCCACCACCGTGGGCTGCTCAAAGGACCACGCACTTGTCAGACGGGTTACGTCCTGCGTTGACGTAGTTACGTGGCACCAGAAGGCAGTTCACTCGGGTCACGTCCGATATCGTAACAAGAGATCGCTTTTTGATAGCTTCCGCCTCTAACGAAAGTGGGTGTGACACGCTGAAAAATATAATAATAGTTCACGTGACATGTTCCACCAGCCCCAGTCTGATCTTTTCGTAAGGTCAAAGTTCAGTTTGGTGACAAGTAGGAGGACAAGTGAGTGGTGAGGGCTTCACAGTCAGAGACTGACGGGTCTCGGTAACCCATACTTTATACCATAATACAGAGACTGGTAAAACTTTCTCAAGAGGACTTTTTTTTTTTTGGCGGAACCACATCGTTTGTTGATGAAGAAGACAGCCACCTTCTGTACGTGAAGTTTAGGGATCAGGACGTAGTCACGTAGACAGACCCTACTGACCACAAACCCTGTGAGTTGTTTTGAGCGCAGTGCTGACGTGGCATGAGAATAAGGGTTGCCGCCTTTCTTTGTTTCACTGGCGCCATAAACATCACACGCTGACTGCCTGGGTGAAGTGGGTGCTTTCAAGCAAAAGACCTTAAAATATACGAGTATGCATTTACGGTCTTTGATTCAAGAACCCAAGGGTTGAGCGTGAGCAGGCTCGGCAAGCTGTCCCCGAGTGGCCACAGACTTACATGACGAATACCGCCAGCAGCAAGTACATCCTTTGTCTAGATATTAGAATATGGTCAACATCAGGTACATCATAGACGTTGTTAAGGTCAGAATGTGGTTCACAAAACTCAGCTCAAGAAATATTCTTATTTATCTTGATTTCAGGACACCTGTCGTTACTTCGCCCTCTCCGAAAACAAGCGAATTAGTTCGCATTATTAATATCCACTTTATTACCCCTTATTATAAATAACAACACTGCTTAGGTGTATATGCGTACGTATGTGTGTGTGTGTAATTAATTCAACTCAAACTCTCCCCACATCCTCCGTCATCAGCCACACACCTCTTCGTTTCAGACACTGCATGTCAGCCACACCCATCCTTTCTTACTTATGCCGTATATTTCTTACAATTTGTGTTTTACCAGAAGAAGAAAAGAAGAAAGGAGCAGATGTTATGAGGTTTCAGTGCATGATTTGAGGAGCACTAAACTTGGCCTCGAGGCTTTTTGTCTCTATGAACATTCTCCTCACTCGTTTTTTAACGATATCTCCCGGGTCGGGTAAAGCCCTCGGCAAACTGATGTCGGCTTTGCGAACCCTGTGATCAAGATGGTTAATGCTGTATTAAAGGGAAGGCTCAATAGGCGGTCCTCATCCCCTCGCCCACCCTCCCTCTCTCTCAGTCCTCCCTACTTCTTATGTCAGCTGCTTCAATCTCTCGTCTTCCCCCTTGTAAACAGCCCTCGCCACTCTACACCGTTTGTAGAACAGAGTTAAAAAGGAGCGGAACTGCTGTTGGTGTGAAGTCTCCATCTTGTGAGCATCTTGACGGATGGAGTTGTGGGGGACATGCCGGGATGCGTTAATATAGACTGCCACAGATGGAAAAATAGGAAATAACACACACATTACACATACCACATCCACATCACAAAGAAAACAACATACATATACAACAAACACATCACAGAGACAAACTAGCTCAATGAAGAAGGTACAGAGAGAGAGAGAAAGAGAGACATACATGTGTGTGCGCGCTAGCATCTAAGTAAAGGCCCACGTGCATGAAAGAAAGTGTGTAAGTGGCAAAACATTTGCTTTGATCAAATATCTGTTAACAGTCAGATGTGTAGACACTTCACAGTTCAGGTATCGCACCTGCAGTCGAGTGTACAATCACCGTTGTCAGGTGTCACAGCACTTGCTGGGGTTACAAAATGGCGGCTGATCTCAGGTAAGCGACGTAAGTCTCCTCTGGAAAGCTGCAGAAGCAAACAAATAAACATTTGTACTTGGATCATGTTGAAGACATTTAACAATATTTATTCAAACTGAAGCAAGTTGTTCTTCTCTCTCTCTCAGTCGTCACCGTCGTAGCTTTGTTACCTGTGCTCCCTTCGTTGATGAAAGAACGTTTGTAGTGATTTTCTCACTTGGTGTTTGGGGGATCTTTGCAAGGTCCCTCCCGACTCATGAGACTTCTCTCAGTAATCGACAGAGGCCACACACGACTTTCCCTCCTTCCCCCAACCCACCTGGTCTCCTTCCCTTCCCCCTCAACTCCCTGGCAGTTGGGAGAGAGAGGGAGGGGAGAATGGAATGAGAAAGAGGAAGTGTTTTATTGTCTTGCGGTGTACCCGGCTTATTGCAACTCGTCACGAGTGGCGGGAAAGGTGTTGATAAGGTAACAATGAGTCGTTACTGTTGACAGCTGACCAACAGGGCTTGTGTTAAACAGTGGGACCTGTCTAGTGGTACTGGTTGATGTCAAGTCACACCAGGATATATATATATGTCAGTGGTCGCACTAAGATGTTGCTGGACCACCACCAACAGGTCCTCCTGTGAATAAACACGTTAGAGATGCCCTGCCCTTCCATAGTCTTGCGCTTGGTTAAGAAGATGCTTTGACAGATGACTTGTTAATATGACTACATACTCCAGGAGTAGGGAACTTTTTTTTTCATCAGTCCAAAGTTCGTTTTTCTTTAAGTCCTGTACAGGTTCTTGAAGCCTGGCGTGTCCATTTTAGGCAAATGTCATCACTAACCACACCTTTGTATTTCCAGTCAGGTAATAAAAAATAACGACCTTCCTCTTCCCAGTTCAAACTAAACACGAGACAATAAAAGTCTGACATGAAATGCTAAATATCAGACAATGGGTGTCAAAGTCACACATAAGCCATGACACGTGTCGTGCCTGTCACGTCTCCGTCACGTAGTGTCTGTGTGGCCAACGATTTACGGCCGCCGGCGACCAGCCGTGAACCAGACGATAATGTGGATGATAATAAAACTGTCGAAAGAATTATTGCCGACTCATCCAGTGGACCTGCGGTGGCCAGCACTGATCCTCGCTGCTCGGGGGATAGCACTGTGTCAGAATCACAAAGATGTGACAAACGTTTGTGAGTTTATTTTCTGCATCCTCAAGTCTTAGTAGTCAAGTATTCCTTGGATGTCATGAAAAGCGAGGACACAAAAGGCAGGGGATGGGTGTCACCATCAGCAAGCATCACTTTACCATGGCGATGCCAGTCAAGAACCTTCTTAACCAGACACATATGTGTCAAATATGTGACCGTGTTTATCAAAGTTTTTGTATGACTGTCACCGAAAACTTTTAATCACATATTCAACGTGTCCCATTCAAAATCATTTTAACAGAGACGAATGTTGAAAAAAGGTTTGACAGTTATGCTACCGTAGTTGAAAAGCTTTGCCAAATGATCAAATGTTTGTCCATATGTGCGTGTGGTTAATACAAGTTCGTGGTAAGACGGCAGGTCTGTCACGTGATCTTCTGTCACCACGCTGTCATGTCTTGCAACGATGTGCAGGGGTCATTGCCCTTTGCACCTCTTACATAACAGTCAAAGATCTCTTCTTCCGCTGATAATTCCTCTCGGTAATACTCGAGTTATTTTAAGCGACTGGCGCAAATTGACTTCTGTGTTGGATCTTATCTGTAGAAAACAGAGGGGAGAGGGTTAGGGATGCAGGTAAGTGTGTGTGTAGGTCTGTAAGGTAAAGTAAACAACCATGTGTGTGTGTGAAACAATCATGAAAGAATGGCGAGACCAATGCCGCTGTGGGACTCTGGAAATCGCAATCTGTGGAAAATATTCAAGAGTAGTAAGTCAATCATGTACATCTGGTATGTAAATAAGGAAACATGTTTATGTTGTTTTAAATAGGAAAACATGTTTATCGTTCCCAAATGAGGAAATTTGTTTATATTGTATTAAACAGGAAACATGTTTATCGTATGTAAATGAGTAAATATGTTTATCCGATGAATGTGATAATTATTGTATAAAAAGGTCTGTCAATCAGCCAGACAGGTATAGTCTCTCTTTCCTCCCCACACACACACAACTGAATTATTATTACTACCACAGAAAGGTTTGCTCTTATCAAGATGACTTCAGAATTATGTCGATAATCCAAATATTCCATTGCGTGTCATTATTAATTATTCATTTCCACGAAGCAGTCTCATCAACAGATGGAACAAAATTATTTATTTTGTCTCTCTTTCTCACCGCTGCATCACCAAGACCGTTAAAAACATCGCCACAAACAGAAACAGTCCAGTCGTTGGTCTGACATTCTGAGTTCGCCGACAGAGCATCACTAATGAAGCGCGAGAGAAGCAGGGATCACGTGACGCCAGAGAAGAAGTTCATGGCAAGAGCATCCATTCGTGTGCCGACTCAGTCGAGGGCGGAAAGGTTGAAGAGCACAGGTGTAACAGTGGATTTTAATGAGCAGGTGAGGGCAGGGGAGGGGGACTGGTGGCGGGTGTACAGCCAGGCGTGAAAACCTCCGAGTCGGTGCATGAAGCCCCGCAGCAGGGTGCACACTGCCTGACACGGGGCACCACGTGCACTGCGCAGTTGGACAGGTAAACAGACAGGTAAACACACAGCACAGCACAGCCTAACAGTCCCTCCTTCACAAACACCTCTTTCATTCGATTTTTTATTTTTATTCTTTTATTCATCCTCTCTCGATCTATCTTTCGCTATACCTCTTTCCACAGCTCTTTCTCTCTCTCTTACATACATATACTTGTACAAACAGACACTTTCATCTTCTGTTTTACTATAAAATTGAGTAAGTAAATATAGATTTATCACACACACACACACACACACTTCAATACACAAAGCAGGCAAGCGTGCACGCCGCACTGCACACACGACAGTTCCATTGTGATCATAATTGCACTGATCAACAACAAACAAGTGTTAAAAGCTAGGCTGTCTAAAATTAACTACAATAACATGCTTTGGCTTGAGCAGAAATAAAGATTGGGATCGTATTTTTCTCGGCAAACAGGGAGGGTGAGGGTAAGGCAATGAAAGCATCTTTATGTGCCTCGTAAACATTGTATTCTCACCCAAACAGCGGTTTTGTAACCGGACTTACATTAACAACATGTGGCTATGTAATGATAATAGTTTATATTTTTTAGACTGCGGAGAGCCGTAGTTACGACATCAACACCAGTCGCTGGCTGGTCGGTTAATTAGAAAAGTGATTTGAGATGATTTTGCACTATCGCTGTTCCGAACCAAAATGAGAAATATGATCAACATTAATAATCTAATCCCAGAGGATAATTATGCTCGGAAAGTGTGCTTAGACAGCGAGTGGTGTCTGAACTGAGAGCCTGTTGGTTCAATACCCGATTAGCGCAGAAACTTCTCCCAGTCAATCCAGCTGGAGGGAATGGTTACCTGACTCCATAGAGGGTTGGGAAGATGAGGGAGAGGAGATGGGTACCACTCACACATAAAGCTGCAATTTGCAATTTGAGGAATTTAGTTGCAGTCTGTGCAGAGGTTCTGCAAAGCGTGGTCATGACAGCAGAATTAGTTATTTCGCCGACAGATAAAATACCCGTATAGACGTATAGACACACCATGTATTCAGGGTGAATGTGCGATAACAGGTTTTTGTCTGAATGTGTCATTGACTAAATAAGTTCTATAAAATATCAGTTCTAACAATTATTGCATTAATAATTACAATAATGGGCGGCCCGGTGGCGCAACGGTTAGCGCTGTTAGCGCCTGTCACCAATACAGTGAAGGCTGGTTGCCCTGAGTTCATTTCTCATCTCGGGCATGCTGTTCTTTCTCTGCACGTGGCATCTGTTTACAGGGCTGGCCGCCCTCCGCCAAGGACGGTCCCAAGCCCGGCTGAAAAAGGAGGAGGGTTGGGCGTGGGGCCAGCACCCCACCCGTAAAACAAATCCTTGCTACCGAAACATCGACAACAGTTAAGACTGTAGTCGATGGCCTATGCCCCAGGAGGGGTGAAAGGGCCTAAAAAAAAAAAAAAAATTACAATAATAATGAGCACACACATACCTCTTGATGGGAGAGTTCATGGGATTTGTAAAGTGTCCACAGAGAGAGAGGCATGCATGTACATGCACAGATAAACTAATAAGCCCAAACAAATTTTTACAAATCAACTTTTTCATTTTCTGAACTGTAGACTGAGGTAAAAACATGTTGATTATCATTTTTTGTTGTTGTAAGAGCTGACATGGTTGAAGAAAGCTGCACTATCAACAGCTGACATCAAAACTGGAACCATCGACGTGGAGTGAGGGTTACATGCATGAATAATTCTCCGAAATTGCCCCTAACCCCGGGGAGATAAGACCCTCGCCCTTGATTTCACCCCCTTCCCCTTCCCATGATGCTCGGGGCAACGTGTCCTCCTTGATAACTATGGCTGCAGGTGGGATGGGGGCAACTGGAGAAACAGTCAACAGCATCCTCCCTCGTCATCTCCCCCCGAGCATTGGCTTGCACCTGCTCTTCTCATTAGGGATGAGGTGGGACGAGGGAGGGGCAAGACAAGGCTGCCAAGGTCCCCTGTCACATTTCTCACGATCTGTACACCCTCTCTCATTCATGCACTGGGGAGGATCGCTTTCGGGTGGCCAGAGAACTTTAAATGTTTAGGTAATCAGCATGGTGGTCAAATACTTTGTTAATCAAACATTCTAACAAACAATAAACAGTTGTCGATGTGATTTTTCTTGCAAGACGAGGGGAGTAATGTAAGAGCTAGGGAAGGGGTTGGATGGCCACAGTGTCGGAAGATAAGGTGAATGGGAGGTACAGCGAGGAATGTGTCTGACCCTGCGTGAGCCAGGTGTGTAGATCACCTACAGCAGGAGCAGATAAATCTCCGGACTGTCATCGGATCGCATTCTGTTTCAGAATTACACTAGTCTCCATAATCTCACCCACAAGCCCACGATGACTAAAGGCCTCGAGCCCATTGTCTCTTCCGAAAAATCGAGCGAGTGTGGACTTTGCTTTGCTAGGCACTGAGAAATTTAAGAAATGCGACCAATTTTCTCTCCGAAAGCCAGGCAAGAAATTGTATCATGCACAAGAGGTTTGTGTATGGCCAACAGAGCTCGAGATTTCGTGATCAAAAGCTTGTCTGAAATTCGAGAAAACAATACCATGCCACCTGTCGCTCAAGCTGCTCTGCTTGATGTCCACCTGGACTTGTTCAGCTTCCACAGGACATTCTTGTATCTGTCCTCAGGCGTATTTCAAAGTAGAAGTTTACACATTTTTCATGGAGTTGATTTAGTGAATTGGTGTGTATCTGTATGTACAAAATGTACGAAATATAATAAATATCAAGTCAGATTTATCGTATTTAAAACAATTTCACCTCCACCCCACCAATAAATTAAATAAAAAATAAACCACAAAATGTAAAGATTTTAGTCCTAAAAGTATTTAAAATTAGAAATGTGTTGTGGTGTCCACATCTCCATCTACTAGGAGGCTAGGAATTCCGCTCCTGTAACAGTGGAATGCGTGTTGCGTGCAAGGTCCAGGAGTTCTAATCCCGGTCTGTCTGCAGAGACTTGTATCATCAAGAAACATCACTTTCCTTTTATTTGTTGGCTGGTCCATGTTCTGTAATCATATATCGTCTGTAATCTCTGCCTGACAGATGCTGATGCCAGGTGCCATCGGGGTAAACTGTGGCGAGTCCTGTGGTAAACAAGTCTGAAGAATGCCGTGTGTCCGCGAAGTGACACGAAAGTCATCCCTGTGTCAACCAGGATCCAAGAACAAGGAAAACATCTTCTTGTGGCCACGTGGCAGGCACATGTCACGATTTCAAGATGGGATACCCGGATAAAGCAGGAAGATTCTTTTAAGGCGTTCTGTGGAGTTCGTCTTATGCTGTCGAACAGCAGCCTCAAGCAGATCAACCTACCCAGGACTTGGGTGACACTCTTCACGTGACCATTGCCTGCAATGCTGACTACCTTCTTCTTGCTGCTAACATCTCTTCCGCTCTTCCGACCATCTGTCTGCACACGTGATCTCTCCCGAACTCCTCGCGTCTATCGCTAATTCGTCAGATATACCATCACAAAAGTGTCAGCTCAGATGGGTTTTGTGCACCTGATCCAATTTTCTTTAGTACTCCACTTTCTTCATTCCATTCCGTGACTGGGGATGGAGTCCTTAAAACCACCCACTCCATGTCCATCAGGATCTGCGAGCTCAGTCTCCATAATCACATCGCTCCTTTCCTTGCTTTACTCATTGCTCCTAGTGTTTTATCAGTATTCAATAAAATGTCCACGTCCTCTCTTACTGATGTGTGAACACCTTTCTCTGCCCACACCTTCCTCTGCAACTCACTTCATATCTACACACCACCTCGTGCTCTTTCCAATCCCATCAGGCTTTTTCATTCCTTGAACCAGACTGGGTATATTTAGTCCACGTTCGTTTCCCGTCTCTGGTCTACTCATCAGGAGCCGTAGTTATGAAGGAATGGAAAGTCGATGCCCTGGTGGCAACAAGTCGACCTCAATGACAAGTGGTGGCAAAGATATACGGGGGTAAAGAAACACAAAGTAGTGACCGCGAGGTCTTGGCATCGCTTTATAGCCTCGGGAAAAAACACATTTCCAGAGGTCCAGATTTTTCTCACTGAAAACGACTTACTCTGGATTCGTAACCATGGCCCCTGGAACAAAACTACTCCTCCATATTCCAGAAACACACTCTTTCCTCTTTCACCACCTCTCTAACATCTTATCTTCTTTTATTGCCATAGCCTTGATCTTTTTTTCTTATCTTTTCCTCTTGTCATCCCCATGACTTTCTGTTCTTTTGTGTGAGGTCAGCCAGCAGTAGGTTAGCAATAACCATCCGATGCTGGCTCCCAGAAAACATTAATCCAGCCCCCAAATCGCATTACTTTTGTTCCTTAGCTTCAGACTTTACAAAGAATGCCATTTGTTCTACATTCGTTCGCTATTGTTCTTCAGGCTGCGAAGAAAGCACCGTTCCCAGGAATATATCTTACCCGTAATATATTCTTGTTTCTTTTCGAGGGAGGCCTCCCCTGGATGCAGGGTTGGGACAGATGGGCGCGCGCCCCTCACACACGTGGCTTCAGTTTATTTAGCAAAGTGTCAGAGAGGCTGAAAACGTATTACTTATTAATTGGAGCTGAATAAACACCTCGCCATTATTTCTGTCAGGGGGGAGGAGAGGGGTAATTGCGGCGACCTCGCCCCGGGTATTTACACCCGCCGTAAATCACGGCCAACTTGGGTGTAGAAGCGTTGTGTAGAAAGATTTCGTGGCTGGAACTTGCAGTTCTCCACCTTCCTTCACTACTGTTTACGCTTTGTTTTTCAGAAAACAAACTTTAATCCTTAGTTTCTGGATTTCAATCAGTAGTTGTCTTAGATTATAAACATTGAAAATGTTAAACTAGTTTATCTTTGACAGACAAATAGAAAAAATATGTTGTCTGCAGGTGGCACAGATGGTAGGTAGCTCGGCAAATCGACGGCTGTCTTTGGTGATAGATGGTCCTCTGGACCGGGTGGCAGGTAGCGCCGTTTCTTTCTGCAGGATTCAAGCCCCGGTAGCCACCCCGAAGTGTGATGGATGATGCAATCACAACTAAAAAGAAACATCGTTTAGGCTGGTGGCGGGGTCGTACAACGAGCACCAAGAAAAACAAGTCAATGGTGCAGTGATACAACACCAGCTGACGATGCTCTTCCTTCCATCCACTCCTACCCCCCAGAACTACTGGATAGAACTTTCGGGAGCTGTATCAGAACTTTCCGAAACCATCACATAGCCATCTCACTACTCGTAATGTCAGCATGGAACATGAACAGACTGACACCTACCTTCTCAGTTTGAAATCAAGGACTTGAAGCAGTTCAAGAAAACAAAAAATCCCCCTCTGTTGACAGTTTACGAAAAAAAAAAACAAAAAAACAAAAAAACAAAAATACGAGAAGACGTAGTGACGGGGCTTCCCCAACACCGTGATTATCACGTACAAGTACCAATATGGCCGCTCGTGGGCTTCAAACAGAGCCAGCCAGGGTCCATCCATTCGTTTTTAGATCCATTTTCAGCAGCTGTCGAGGGAAGGAGAAGTCGGGCAAAGAAACTCGACGGCACGTGGTTCTGGCGCCATCTGGAATGAAGTCAAAGCCCTGGCACGGCATCAGAGCTGACGTGCGCTTGATGGCCCTTGCGTGGTCACGTGGTTTCAAATGCTTTCTCCTGATATACAGCTAAAAGGTCGAGCAGGTCGCTGCCCTTTGTAGCCGTGAAACGTCTGCCCGACACGAGAGGTAACGATACCCGCATTACGCCCACGCTACCCTGAAGCTATTTTTAGCGAGGTACCTCGGGGCGTCAGTCTGATGTCGTTATCACGCCAAAGGTCGATCTCTGGATGCCGTAACTTTGTCACTGAGGTCAAATGCCAGTCGCTGGAAATTAAGTCTATCTGACAGTTCCTGAACATTTAGTTCTTTACAACCTTCTGTGTTTATCTGTCATTCCGCTTGTCTGACTGTTTTCATTAAGTTTAAACACACCCGCTTCCAGTTAAAAAAAACAGATTAATTTAGTTTTTGAATTTCGGAATATAAACTTCAGTAGCAATGACTTCTTTTTCTATCTCTCTCTCCTTTTTCTTGCGACCAAACAACGAAGTCATTGTTGGAGAGTTAAGCAGACCCTCCAACATGAAGGTAGAGTTACCTGCGGTAAAGACTCAGGTCTGAGCGATGTGGGGGACCCTTATCTTAATTTTGTTTGAGATTCACTCTGCGCACCCAACAGGAAATCCACGACACCTGAATGGCCCGCGCCAGGTAATTGCCTGACGTGGTCGCCAGGACGAAAGACGACCCGGGGCTGGGTGAGTGCCTCTCACAACGACCGTCTGTTGCTCAACTCCCTCGCACTTCCGGTCCATGACGACACGTGAGATGAGATGCATTGACGTGTTAATCTTGCGACTGGCAAAGGCACGTCTTCCTCGCTGACATTGTCGTTGTGATCTACCTACCCCGACTCGACCTACCCGCCCGCCTCCACCACTTTCTCTTTCTTCGTCGCCACCCACTTCCCTCGACTGACTCTCGCCTCTTATTCTCTCGTTGTGTGTGTGGCCACGCAATTTAGGGGAAAAGTTAACAGAATTGTTTGTATAAAAAAAGAAAAGAAATTGAGCCTGTGAATGATGATCCAGCAGCTGGTGCATCAAAACGATTAAGAAAAGACCATTTCCGCTCTTTTGCGAAAGTCAGCAGGGGCAGGAAATTGTGATGAATATTGGAATGAATATTGCAATTTAATTCATGGTTAACAGCGTGATACATATTGTCATGAATATTATGATAAACATGGTGTTGAATTTTGGATAAATATTGGGATGAATATTTGGATAAATATTGTAGTGTATATCGTGATAAATATTGTCATGAATATTGCAATAAAGATGGTGATGAATATTTGGAGAAATACTGGGACGAATATTGGGATAATATTGTGATATTATTATGGTGCATACTTTGGTGTATATTGAGATGCCTGTAGCAGAATATTTCGAATATATGGCAGTACACAGGGATGCCTGTTGATGAATCAAGTGCGGTGCGCATGGTGACGATCACAGTACATCGTGTCACGTGACTGGACAACCCATCATGCACTGCGATATATTTGAGTAAACATCTACAACCCTGGGCCAACTCATCAATATGACTATAAAATTCTATCGATATACTTTCCATTTTTTTGCCTATTACTGGTAAATCAAGACAATTACCTTTATTATTATTTTTTGTCAAAGAGACGAGGGTCGAGGCGACAGGTAAAGTTTTGACCGACAAGCAAAACAAAACCGCACCGGGGTTTTCTCTCCGTTCTCCCAGCCTACCCCCCTGTCCCCACACCCTCCTTCATCCCCTCCCCTACCACCCACCCCACTCTGTTTCCTTCAAGACTGTCCCCCACCTTCTCTCCAAGTGTCAATACTCCGTGTGTAGACTACACAGCCTGGCGGCGTCGGAGGGGATCGACTGTCCGTTGGGCGCCAGGGGGAGAAAAACTACTTATGTATGCAGGTGCAGACCCCAATGGCGCCGCGGACAGAATACTTGCTGTCCTTTTCACTCGTCCTCCTCCTTGCCCATGTGCACTTGCTGTCAGGAAATGGCAACGTGTCACTTCTAACACCAAACCGTTTCTCAGCCTTCTCCACTGAACAGAAAACTGTTTTCCAGCATCCGGGGTATCTCTCGTTTTGATGCCCGCTGGTCCACTTTTTTTTTTCTTTTTTCTTTCCTTTATACTTGGTTAAGTCAAACATAATGTTGTTGTCAAACTAATAACACACATCCGTCTAATTAAGTGTTCCCAAAATAAGCTTAATTACATTTCCAAAAATAGGGATTGACCTAGTTTCTAATTTTAGTAAACGCCGCAGCTAATTAGAGCGCTTTGAGGTGATGCTAATGAGGGGCTGCCGTAGCATAAAGTCTTTTTTTTACGAGATAGTGAGAAATTAGGTCTGAACCTCGTTTCAAGATGCAGGTGAGAACTGCGACTTTCAAAGGCTCGTAACTCTTGAGAAGAGTTCTAGCATCACGGATGTGAGCGGATGAGTCGCTCGCAGGGAATTCAACTTGTTGGAAAATAATTTTGCGCTGGCTTGGGTTTGCCTTTAATGAAGCCTGTCATCTTTGAGACGGTTTCTCGCACCTGACACGAGATACTCGTAGGAAGCAGGGAGTTGGGAGGGGGATATAGGGGGAGGGGTCATGTCAAGCGTCCCAACACTCTCCCCCCGGGGATAACCTCCGCCAGTCAGTCTGCGCAGGGCGGCTGCTCAACTCTCTTATACTTGTCCATGACCATGGGGCCAGCAAATCATTTATGACAGACATTTAAATTAAATCTTTCAAGATGTAGAAAAATCCCAGCATAAAGAACCAAAAAGGCGAGACAAAAAAACAAACAAACAAAAAAAAAAAACAAAAAAAAAAACCAAACAAACAAAAAAACAAAACAAAACAAAAAAAAAAAAAACCAAACAAACAAACAAACCCACACTCGTAAATATATTAAACGAAAGCAGAGCTTGCACATCTCACACCCACTAATTCTAGAGAATGAAAACAATGGGAAGTAGAAATGTTTTTGATTGCCTTCTAACGTCTGTTGTTCTGTCGGTTGGTTGTCACGAGCGAGCAAGAGAGAGAGAGATGGGGTGGGTGGGAGAAGAAAGATGCGAGATGGAGGTAGGGGTTGCAGGTAAGGGTCACAAGTCCCCCGAGACACCTGAGAAACTTGTGTAGGATTATCCTACCTGACGTTGACACGTGTTCAGCTCCGCGAAGCGCAGGGCAACGACAGCGATGTTATTCCTCCACTCCCACCTTCCCGTCTTCAACATTGTCGTCCTTGACCTATCCCTACTTTCTGTGTTCTGTTTTAAAAAAAGAATCATTGAGCTTTGAATTATTATATGTAGTATTATCATGTGAGGGATTCTTGTTCTAACCCTTCAGAAGATGAAAGTCATGTATATAAAACCGCATTTATATACAAAACCTAACACTATTGTATCTTTTGTGTCTACATACAGAAACTAAATAAAATTGCGTATTTTGTGTCATGTCTAGATACAGAGACTTACACTACTGTGTCTTTTGTGTCTACATGCATAAATTAACACAATTATGCCTTTTGTGTCAAGTCTAGCTACAGAGAATAATAATATTTTGTCTTTTGTGGCATGTCTACATACAGAAACTGTTGTGTTCTACCTGTACCCTGGGAGGAACAAGGAACATGTGGATCAGACCATCTACAGTTCCATTTCGCATTTGCAGGTGAACTTCACCTCCCACTCACCCACACACCCACTCACCCACTCACCCACTCACCCACACACCCTCACACCGAAAAAGGTGGAGCTGTGCAGGTGCATAATGCAATCTTCTCTTGTTTTTCTTCAAAACACGAAGCTGACTCGTGGGAACGATGGGGGAAAAATATTTCAGTTATTCGCAAGCGTCCATGGGCTCAGAAAGGACGGACTGCTGGCGACAATATTTTGAGTTCACAGTGACATGCACAAGATGGCTGTGCTATGTCATTTCCATTACTCTTTCCTCGATCAGTCCCTCCCGCGTACCTCCCTTGTTAGACTCTTTTTTAACACAGTCCCCCATGCCCCTTTCTTTAAAAAAAATCTTTTTGTCACTCATCCTGTAATTATTAACTAAATTACCGTTAAAGCAGTCTTCAACAACAGACCAACTGTATAAAATCACTAAAGAAGCTCAACCCACCCTCCGCTCCCAGAACTGTAATATTCATGACAATTGAAGAGGAAATAAGGATTTTAACGCTGGCTGGCCCACCCCACTGTTAAAAAAAAGTAAAAAAATAAATTCGTGAGAAATCCGAGTGAGAAAAGCTTGTACACGCATGAATGGTCATTTCCATTTGAATCTGTTCTGCTTCTGGTTTACGACAGTAATCACGACTTTGACCGCCTTTGTTGTCGACCTCGCAGGTGGCGGAATCGTTCTGAAATATGGAACCGGAGGAGACGGTCCGAGTCTTGTCATCTTCATTACCATCAGTCTCAGCATCCAAGTCCTTTTGTTGTTTGTGGCAACCTTAGGGATTGAGTCCGAGCATTTCTGTGGTGAACACCAGCATGTCGGCCAATCAACGACTGATTATTCTGTTAGTGCCGACTCCCACGTCAGCTTTTAAAAAATGTTCGTTAATATAAGAATGATGAGGAAATTAAAAAACAAAATTTTATTCGATCCAATCAAGACAGGTATTCGCAGTAGAAGTCCTTTCCCGACAGGTTCACGGGTCCACTCTATTCCCACGGTCTTGCCCTTAAGGGAACTGTTTTTTTTTTTGTTTTTTTTTTTTCTCCACGGTTCTGCTTGCTTTTCTCATTGCAATGCATACCCTGTTGTAGACGTGGTGGTGAAATACCGAGGGTAAGTGCAAACATTCCCGACTATATTTTCTCCACGACGTTTTGACGCTGACCTGTTCTACACATGCGCAAACACACCAACGCCATCGGCGACACTCAGACCTTCACCTCCGCCGAGCGTTTTTCTGCTCAGTCATTCTGTCAGAACGAAAACCTACACCTAAACCCTAATCCTACCTTAACCCTACTTTAAACAACAGTGTGTCTTATGCACACTTGTCGAGCTAGCAAATTATCAAGAGAGACACACACTCGCTCTCCCCGTAACAAGAAAAAAAAAAAAATCAAAACGTGAATAACGAAGATAAAAAATAATAAAAAAATAATAATCAGAAAGAAAGAAAGAAAGAGTTGAACCTGCAAACTTCGGATTCAACTCCACTTTTGTTTGTCTCGCTTACACGACCCTCGCTGACACCCTCGCAGACAAGAATTGCCAGAACTACAAAGAAAACAAGACAAAGAAACTTTATTGTAAGTAAGAATAGCTTAGGAATATATCGTGTTCTCCTAAAAGTCACTATCATGCTTGGGTTCAGATTTTAGTTTTGGAGAGATTTCAGTTCCCAGAGTCTGTGCCTACTGAGACAAAAAAAAAAAAAAAAAAAAAAAAAAAAAATCACTGTATAGCCGAGAAGCAACTCCAGCACCTATAGAGCTGTTCATTCATGAATTCGCTTTCTTACGATAGTTTTATCCAGGCAGCAGGCAGATGACATGCTTAACCGAAATGATCAGATCGATGTGTTCGAAACTATGTGTAGTTTCCAGAGCTGTTGCCAAAGAAAGCATCCACTTGTTCTTGTTCACGGAGTTACCATGAGATGTGTGCTCGTCTCGTCTCGCCACCACAGCGTTTGTTTGCCGACGGTGTCGCAGGCCGCACAGCTTGTCTTACAGAGGATGATTGAGGTCTGCGCATGTTTGATGATGGCGGGCCGCAAACTTCCGGCCTCGAGACAGCAGTTCAGCCCCCGTGACCATGTCAGATGGCCGTTAGGGAACAGTTCGGAGCAGTTATACAGTCAGTTGTAGCAGGTAATGAGACTGGTGAGGTCTGGGTGGCTTTTGTTTGCTGCCCTTCATCAGAAAAGTCAGCTATCTTCTCTCAATGTATCATACTTTTGAAATACTTCCGATTGCACCCTCCATCTATTTTAGAAATATGTGTTATACAAAAATCTCTTTTTCTACTTCTTTTGCATGTGTGTTGGCGCGCGTGGCTGTACAACCACCTCTCTGTTTACAAATGACCGCTTTGCCCACTGCTTGTAGTGCTGTGCAAATATGGACAGAGGACAGTAGTGCCACCTATGAGATTGGGATGTGGGGGTTTCTCCCAGAAACACTGTGTGAGCATCAGATATTTGTAGACAAGACTGTTGAAAATGTTATTCCTCGTCCGATCCATGCGTAGTCGTCTACCTCAGAATCTTTTATTTCGAAACTAACTTTGGCGCACGGCGATGTCTTCAATGGAAGATCACTTGTCCTCCCCTTCCCGTCATCCCAAGTAAAGAAAATTTAAAATTACAGACACTTTAATGTCTTGAATTTGTTATACTTGAATATAAAAGACAATCAGAACACATGACTTCAAATTAAATACATTTGCACATGTCTTTAGTGGATTTACTGATTAACTACAAACTCTCTCCTTTTACTAATTACATACTGAATACACATAATTATATTTTATATATGTATACATGTGTGTGTTTCTATATGTGTGTGCGTGCAGTTCTACCTTTCACACCTATTAATGGAAACAAAAAGTCTAGAAAGGTCTGTGTGTGTGTGTGGAGGAGTAGAGGGAGGGAGAGAGGTGACAAACATTATCGTTGTCACGTGACAGGGACAAGCTGTATCCAACAGTCTGTTAGGACGAAAGGTTATCACCAAAGATAAGTTGCTATCAGAGACTCGTGTTAAAATATATTTATGAAACCTTGTGCCTGGAGTGTCGAGAAATAAGCTGAGATTGTTTCTCCATGACACTGGCGCCTTATCTGACTGACAAGGATAAACTGTGAGTAGAATATTGGCTTCATTTGTGCCGCCCTCTGTCTTCTTGTTGCTTGGCAACGCACACCACCAGCTTCTGAGCAACGGTTTCCTTCTCTCTCTCTGTCAGTCGTTTAAGTCTCTAGAAGAAGTTAACAACTCTTATGATACACATCTGTATCTTTGCAACACATACCAACACTCACACTCTCAAAAAATTTTCGAGGGAAGCAGACATAGAATATTTCTCTTGTTAATTCTCTCCCTTATTATTTAATAAATCTCTTCAGTATCTTACTCCGGAGTTAAAAAAAACTTTTAATATGTGAATATTGTTTTTATATCGTTAAACAATGTTGTGTGGCTTGACTCTTGAGTAGCCTGATGTTCGTATTTGTTATTATCATTCAAGTTGACATTTTATGTAAACAATTCATTGTCTGTTTTATTATCTAAAATCTTTGTGTTTATGTTGTTGTTTACAAAGTTCAGCTGAACGCTGGAAAAGTAGTCTGATACATCTCGTGACAAAAAATAATGGAAGAGTGGGGAAGAGAAGAAAGAGAGGAAGGAGACTTTGCCAAGGTAGACAATAAAGACCTACAGAAAAAAAACACATTCTTGAGTTTCAGACTATTAACATCCTGAAGCTAAAACATTCAGAAATGGGATCAAGAAGTTAATAACTCTAACCAAGATGAAATCAGCAGATGTGAAAAAAATAAAATAAAATAAAAGCGAATATAAGAACAGGGAAATAAAGAGGGAGTGAAAGGGGAATGGGGAGAGAGAGAAAGACAAGATGTAACGGTACCCCAGGGCTCTGTTTTGCAATGGAATTTATTTGCACACTCATTATCTGCTGGTGTGCAATAAAGAGGGAGGTTGAGATGCCTCCCGTGAAAGGAGCAGACCGTAAGGCATGTCAGCGTCGACCCTAAAGCTGTGATTAGCGTCCAATCAGTGCGACGACAGTAAAACCTGCGCGCGGCGACTGACACCCGATACACCCGGCAACTAACTGCTGGCAGCTGATACGCTCCACCCGGATGCACACCTCGCATACACCATTACCTCTCGTGACCCCCTGACCCCACAGCGAGCGGTGGTTACTTGGTTCAACATGCCAGAAACCACGCTAGTGAAGAATTATACTCAAACCACAACCACAACAACCACAACAACAACAACTTTGCAGTCTAACCCTACGCAGACAGAAAAAGATAAAGAAATAAAGAAAAAAGAAAGGTAAATTCCGCTAGTGGACATTTAACGGTTTAATTATACCCATTACTGGTGCAAAAATTAACCCAGACATAACGTAGGCCCCTAATCTTCACTTTCATCAAAATATTTATTTAGAGACAAATGACAGTAAAAGACTGAGAACATGGCTGATGATTGAACTACTTTTGGTGAACGATTTTCGCACGATTTCCTGTGACTGAAAAAAAAAAATGTAGAGATTATAAGAAAGAATTGGAATATGAGCGGGAGGAGAAGACAAGATTCTACCATCATACAAATTTTAGTCCCGCAATCTCATTGCTGTCTTTGTAAACCTTTTCTTTACGTGTCAACTGTGTGCCGGCCATTAGATAATAATTTTGAATACTGACTGTATTATTTGTCTTACTCTGTCTTTTTCTTTGTCTGACTAACAGGTGCAAAACTCTGACAGGGGCTATACACGTCGCCTGGCACAGAAATTTAGTTTCTTGGAAATGGTAAGCAGCTGCTAAAACAATTCAAATCACAAATATAAAAGTAAACAACAAACAACAAATCGCCACAAAGTTTGTGCCAGTACAAACATTACTCCAACAGCATATTTATTTCATGGACCAAGAGGAAGACCACTTGATGACAACTGATGATGACAGGTTTAAATCGTTTCTTTGGCTGTGACAGAGGGTTTCAAGTTCCAGTCAGGGAAATTCCTCTAACGGAAAGCCATCAACGTCTGTTTTACGTGTCATTAAGATGTAAATATAGTGCTCTCTACAGAAACCTTCAAGATAAAAAAATCTCGTTCTCACTTCAACATATCTTGTTTGATAAAAGCATTCTGAAGTCGCTTGTCGCATTTTTTTTTCACGTAGTCCCATCGCCAAACGGTTTTAGTGGCAATGAATGTGAGTGGTCCACTGTATCTAGGATATAAGTATCTATCACTCGGAACACATCCCTATGCTTCATTTAATTTCCCTGATTAGTCTGTCACCTGTCTGTGCTATAGGGTTACCGGGTGGACAGTCCTCGATCAGAGACCGTCTGCTTCACACACAGACACACACACACAAACACACACGCGCGCGCAGGCACTAATAAGAATACGTACACCAGCGACTTTTGACCAAACACAAATAACCGAATATAAGACTGCGTTTGGCACATCTTCACTTAATAGTTACATAACAAAAATGCCGGTTAATAACAACTTACAGCACCGTCAGCAAGATGACACGTTGGTCACGTGAGAGTGACGTAAGCAGCAAGGATAAGGCAGCGTGAGGAGATTCCCATTGAAATCACTTTTCACGTGTTCCAACGTATCGACGATGACGACGACAACCACCACCACCACCACCACCTTATCCAGTGGATAGGTGCGGGGGGCGACAACTCCTAACGTAGATTTATGGCCAAGCGTGTCAGTGATCGTCGTGATTCTAGACCCCACCAACACCCCACCAACACCCACCCCGTCCTCTAGCAGTTTTACGGCGTGTCATAGAGATGAATCGTTCTGCTGAGGTTCTCAGTCATGCATCTGTAACTGTTCACGGCAGCAATGAAGAGCTCAACAAAGAAACAAGTGTAAAAACTTCTCCAGTATTGTTCAACGCTGAGGCTTCAGACAATAAGCTGTGTGCAATGACGACTATAATAACACAAGTCCTACTTAATAAAAACACTATTGTAGCCATGAATTGAACACCAAACAAAACTCCGCTCACAGTTCTTGTACCGCTTACTTTTTTTTTACACAATATATATGTTTTTGTGCACGTGGCTGTTCAGATCTTCTGACATTGGTCATAAATGCTTGCGTTTGACTTATTGGACGACCAGGCACTTCCATACAGGAGTGGTGGTTTGTGAATGTGAATGTGAGAGAATGTGATGTGATGATGGTGAAGGCTGTAGAGGTGTTGGTATGTTTTCACACGACAGATCCCCTCCCACACACACACACCCTCAGTTCATTTTATTGTCCGCAGTGTGTAGCACTGTTTCCACCCTCCTTCTCAAGCAAACCTCTCTTTAAACCGGAAATAGATTTTTCTGCGTGCACGATGACGCGATGTGGTACCGGAAGTGCTCGAGAGGCGTGCACCAAGCGCCTCCTAGGAGACGGTCCTGTGTGCTAATCAAGCGGCAGGTGACTGTCCCGCTGTTGACCCCAGTGAGAGCTCGAGGCGGTGATGAGGAGCCAGCAATGATCATCCGGGTGGCGAGCAGCCTGCACCCTCACACGCAAGTCGGGAAACCAATGGCTCTTCCGTTCGTGTCCCTCTTGATGGAAAGCTGACGAGTCTACTGGGGAACTTCTGCGAAGTCTAGGCATGCTTTCTAGAACACTCGACGTTGGTGAGGGCACTGAAGTTTGACAAGAAAACAAGAAAGATAAAGAAGAGACTTCCGGCAGAGCAGGGAGTCCAATAAAGATATTTAGAAGAATAAAACATTATTTTATGTTTAAATGCCTGGTAAGAATGTTTATACGATTTTATTATTTTAGGGTTTACTCAGTAGATACATTCGCAATGGTATTTTTGCTCACGGCGGTGAGAAGATCGAAACCATTGTGGATAACGATTGGCTATTGGTTGGAAGGACTAGCTAGCTTTGGGGGTCTTTGATGAATTTGATCGCTTTTTAAGTTAAATTTGAACAAACTCCATTTCTGCAAAACCTGTTAGGTACTCTTCTCTCTCTTATATAGTGTGGGCAGAGCTTCCGGAGGAGGATTATTGTTTGAAATGACACGTGACAACCCTTTTACGGTCACAACGGACGAGAGTAGCTTCAGCGGCGAGATCTGGCCAATATCAACCAAAGTGTGAGATGCTTATTATCGATTGTATACTACTACTACTGTGCATTTTATCTCGCAGTTTCCCACTGAAATAACATGTTGAGTGCGATTTAAGCGAAACAAAATAATCTACATAAAATGTACACAAGATAAGAACATAAAATAATCATACAAACGATATAAGGATGGAGAGAAAGACAGACACCCGGATGAACGAATGGACAGTGAGATGTAAAATAGGACAAGAAGAAGAAGAAAGTTTCGGTTGTATGCAAGGTCGAGATATAAACTCGACAAAGTGCTAACCATCAGAAGTACTCGGGCAACAAACCGGCAAATAAACCTTGGAGTTCTTGACCTCACAGACTGTTGCGAGGGCAACAAAACTGCAAACTACGCCATCATCCCTGCCACGGGAACAGTGCGACTACATCAGGACTGAGGACAGGCCAACAGCACATCTCAGTCGCAGCTTTACTGCTGTAGTCCTCCCCACCTCCCCTTCTGTCTCCACCCCCGCAGTGAAGACCATCAAATACCCACAATAGCAGTTTCTTCCACTCGCCACCAACCACCCATTTTTTTGTTTTATTTTTCTGCTGAATAAAGATGCAAATTTGATCCAGATGGAGGCTAACAAAAAGGAGAAGACTTCGGGAAAGTTCTGCATCCGACAGGACCAAGGTTACACAGAACTACTGGCGTGAACCTGTCTGTCAGACTATCTTCAACTACAGGGTACCCCATTATTTGCCATTTTAAAGCTGAGTTCCCGCGTGTTTGTGCTTGTGTGTGTGTGTAGTGTTAGAGTGCGCGCGCTTTAACATGCTAATGGACAGAAGAAAGAATGAAAAGAAACAACAGATATAACAAAAACGAAAGAAGGAATAAGATAAGTTGGGCAGAAAAGCAATGACAGGACAGGTCTCACCACCTGCAAGGTAGTGGATGGAGGACACTGGAGATTATTCGCCAGGTCAACAGTTAGAGTGTCCTCGTCCTCACATTGCTATGTATATACACAATACCTTACTATGTATATAAACATCATCGTAGTGTGTAAACACACAGCTATCGTAGTATGTATATATACACAGCTACCATAATATGTGGTCCTACCTGTGAGCCAAACATACACGTGTGTGTGTACAGTTGTTTATAATTCAGCAGCACGAAGGTAGGTAGACTGGCGGGTGGCGGGACCGGGTGGATAGTTACGGGAGGATTAACAAAACCAGTTTATAATTTACCGCATAATCAGTGTCAACGGCAAAAAACGACCCTCCGCCATTTTATTCCTGGCATAATGGGAACACGTCTTTATCTGGAGAAACCTGACAACGCCTACCCTCCGCTCTTTTTTTCCCAAAAGGAAGGAGAGACAAACGATTTGAAAGGATTACTTTCATGCAGGAGATAAAGCTCGGCCATTGGTGTTATCTTTCTGAAAAATATTTGACACCGGGCTATCTGTTCAGCGTCAACAATGGTGATGTGTTGCAGCCAAATATCCACTATCTGTCTTGCTATTGTTGCTGCTGGCACTGAGATGGCGGCCGGGTGGCTAATGAGTCGGTGGCAGTGAGGGAGACGCGTGTGACGGTTGAGGGATAACGGGTCTAGCACTAGGAAAATAAACTCAGGTATTAATATCCTGTCTTGACAAGAATGTGGCGAGCAGTGCCCTCGTCCGGGATTGTGTTCTCCGCGACGACCATCAGAATAGAATGTGTGCCCTGACATACATCACGAACATGGCAGACGATGAAATCGATGACGAAGACGGTGAGGATCACCGAGACTAACAGCCGAGAACTTCGCAAGAGGCTAAGCGTTGGTGTTGGCAGACACACAGTAATCCACCTTTACACGTCCTTGGTTCCTTCCGACTGTGAAAATCTTTTATTCGTTGTCTAATATTTAGATTGTCTAGATGCGAGGCTTCTGATTTATTTATTTTGTTCTTTCTCTATTAAATATACAGCCTCTTGGATGACTGTTGCTGCAAGCTACAGGTCGGTAGACTTGTCGTGAAACAAAACCCTTGTCCTCGAGGTCCTCATGTCACCCCGGGGCAACGACTTACCCACACTTCATAGCTACGACCCCAGCATTAACAACAACAACAACAACAACAACAACAACAACAACAACAACAACAACAACAACAACAACAACAACAACAACAACAACACACACATGACAGTATGTATCACGTGCTATGCCTACCGGGTTTATCCTCTTAGGATACAAAGGATTCAAAACACTGTTGCGGAGGACACATCATCTTCCGTGACATTGACCTTTGTGGTGTTTGTTTTTTTAATCAACAAAAGCGAGTGCCGCTCAGATGATGGTGGTAATTGGTGGACACGTGAGCCAAAGTAATGACTGGTAATTACCAGTAGTTATCTGTCTGCATCGCTGTCCTATGCCTTCTCGTAGAAGATCCGTGCTCGCAGAAAATTGCTATTTTTTTCTGAGAAATTAAAAACATGGAAAATAGAGCAGAAGCAACAACAACAACAGAACACCGCCAATAAATTGCTATAATAGCGAGCTTGTTGTAAAGCCATCCCTACCCAAACTACACAAAGCTTGAGAGGCAAGTGAGAGTTTCCGCTACAGCAGGGAAGGAGGGGAATTATTTTGCCATTGGCCATTTAGATATTTACATTATTCGTGGTTATACACAATTATGAACTCGACAACACGAGCACTCAGTGAAAATCGCTGGAAATAGAGCATCAAGTATCACAAAAACACATTCCGGTGGTATTTTCTGATGTCCTCTGAATCCCCACAAGCAGACAGATATGTCTGTCCTGTCATGTATCCTCATGTGTCCTGTCTCTCCCGTACTGGAGTTCCTTGCTTGCCTCTTGCTGCTATGATTCACTCAATATAAGTATTAATATTAATGTAAATATGAAAAAAGCTCCTAAATTTATTAAATTTCGAGTCGCACCTGCGGTTTCCTTGGCCGGGCCAGACTCATGATTTCGGAGGGCGGACGTTCCCTACTTTTGTGCTAGAGTATTAAAGATAAAACAGCAACAGTAAATATTGGCAAATTATCCACTCCTTCCTTCTCTCTAAAAAAAAATTCAGCTGAACGTAAAGTTTTAATACATTCTTGAAAGGTGGCGTCCATTAGTTTCCTCACATATTTAGAACTGTTTTAAAGAGTTTTAAAGAACTTCAAAGAGCGGAACAGGTGAGTGAGAGAAGATTGAAGTATCCGAAACAAACCACTACTGGGACAGCATTCACTATGATAAAACATTTCTGTAAGACACCTGTGAACTACCTGTGACTGCGACTCAGGTAATCAGATTCCTCACGCCGTTCAAGGATGCAAGGACCTGACAGGCAAGTCGTGGATGAGGCGATGAAAGGAGAGCCGCACACGGCGACGATAACTCAATGACATCGTCAGGGTTGGGTGAGAAGAGGGCGGACAGCACAACACATTAGAAAGTGGTTCTGGACCTTTTGCAATAATTGTTACCCGCCTTCCACAAACACTCATTGCCTGTTCTCATGCAGACACACGGAGTTACACTGTTACATTGTGTCCCTCATGGTCAGTCCAACCTGGTCATCAAATTCCATCGACAACTCTTCCTCTTCCTCTTCTTCACTTTGTTCTCTCGTCTTCTTTTTTTGTTATTCCTTTCTTCTTGAAACCCCTCCGTTCTTTGCCTTTTAATCGTTGTTCTCCGTTCTCAACTAGTTGTTATTTTCAAACCCTTTTTTTCAGGTAAAGCACAAGCCAATACTATTTCCCTAAACCCTCGCCCTTTTTCAGGGAACTCTCTTTCCCTCATCCATCCTCTCTCTCTCTCTCCAGCCACAATTTCATCAATTTCATGCACCACAAGTATCCATTAAACTTTTTTCCATGTTGACTTATCTGATCATGTTTGCGAAAAACCCTAACCCGTAGGGCCTTCAATCATTCTACAAGTGCAGACCCTTAGCATGCTGCTGTTCCTTTTTTCAATTAAATGAAGCTGACATCTGCAGGGAAGCTAATTCTGGAGCACGCTGCTCCCTATCGGTCAGAGCGGTGCAAATGATCAGGAGAAGTCAAGCGGAGAAATATTAAGTTTGTAATGCAACGACTTTACCTCTCCAAACCTTTACAGAGAAAGATGAAAATGAGGCGGAATTTCTTTCAATTTATTTTGTGTTTGACACAGTTTAAAATTTATGAATTTGAGAGCCTTTTTAGTGAGGAAAAAGAGGGAAGAAAGGAGGAGAGTGGGGGATTATGTTTTATTCCAGCAACTGAGGATATATCATGGAAAGGCAGTCGGCCCTGTAAACAGATGCCAAATGGAGAGAAAGAACAGAGTTCCCGAGACGAGAGTTGAACCCAGGACAACCAAACCTCACTGTATTGGTGACAGGTGCAAACCGTTGCGCAACCGGACTATTTGGGGAGAAAGGAGAGAGAGGAGAGGGGGAGCATGCTTGGAAATACTTGGGTGAGCAGGGGCACTTTTTACTCCACAGGACTGCTATTTATGTTTGTACTCTGAGAACCTCCAACTCAGAATAATTCCCTCGTACAAAGTTCATTCCTATCTATGCACGGCCACGAAAGGAAAGGAACGATACGAATGACGATGACCAGGATGATGATGAAAGAACAAGGCAGATGTATGAGCCGTCGTCATCAAAAGAAGCGCCAGCACATACCCCATCATTCCGAGGTTCAGATGCTGTAATGGAGCTTATCGATGGTCACGTGGCCTTTTAGAAGATGGTCTGGCCATGAATGATCATCGCTTTTCATTTTTGCCCTCGCTGCCTAAAAGACCGACTCCCGCGCCCAGACACTCCCAACGATGATCATAAATAAAACAGGAAGTTGCTTAAAACAGAACACTCCCCTCCCCCAACACACACATTCTCTCTCTAGCCTTTTATTATAGATATTTTCCTCCCTAAGCATTTGATGTATTGCGTGCTCTAGAGGTTGGTAACGGTGACTGGCTCTCGTTCAAACATTCCCTCAACCGCCAACATCCGGGCCAGCGATTGCTGGAGATATCACCTGTAAACAAGCCTCGCTGCCAAGTTTCCTGCCGCCATCACCACCTGTTGAGCCAGTGATAAAAGTTTACCTGCGAGGATTAGGAGACTACAGGTAACCCAAGCTCCATCCTTTGCCAATGCTAGGAGACCTGCAGGAATGCAGCAGCAGCAGCAGCAAGCGAGAGGCTGAGCGTACATCGCGATAACATCAAGAGAGATGATGCAGGAAGTGGTGGAAGGGATAGGATGGGGTTAACTCGGTCACGAGGCCTAAACGATAGCTGGGGAGTGAAACGAGCCATGACATGAGAAGAAAAGCTCGTGCTTGTTAACTTCTGTGAATGTTCACGCCCTCTGCTGCTGATGCTGCAATACTCACTGTTGCCTCTGATGCAGATGTTTAAAAAAGACCTTCTTTTTTGCTTACAATGCGCTGTCAAGTGTGATCGAGCTTTGCAATCAGTCCTTTAAGTTTTAAGATTTCATTACTTACCATGAGCTCGATACGTTCTCACTGCGTGCCACCGAGGTCTCCCTGTGAAAAGCTATCAGCACACAAGTCGCAGGGGTGGACAAGGGTCATAGGTGATACAAAAACAATACCGGGTGGCGGCGCATGTCTTTCTGAAGAGAGAAAAGAGAATCAGCGCCTTTACTTGCACGAGCCGACAACAGACTATAAACAATTAAACGTTTGACACCATGCAACGCAGTCGTCTCTCCATCCCCATCCCCCAGTCTCCCTTCCTCCACACAACCCCTAATCTCCCCATCCCCTCCACCGCCCCATCTTGGTATTGCTACAGATGTGGTAGAAGCTTGATTTGTGCAAGGTAAGCAGGTTTCGACTGCAGATACTCCTCGGGTGCACGTCCGTACGCTCCTGGTTCCACCCGTACCTGCCTGGATTCTCTTAGTGTTTCGGGCGTATCTTCCGCGGTTCCTATTTGCTTTCAATAAAACAATAGCGACAGTGAAAGCACCACCATCGTTATCTCTTCAAATATTATGACACTGCCTTCCCAAAATAGCGGATGGATAT
This sequence comes from Pomacea canaliculata, assembly GCF_003073045.1. NCBI lineage: Eukaryota > Metazoa > Mollusca > Gastropoda > Architaenioglossa > Ampullariidae > Pomacea > Pomacea canaliculata. The sequence goes on from NC_037597.1 coordinate 13,604,419, forward strand.
GTTCCAGCGTTCCTCATCGAAACGTTACACTCCCTCCCCTGACACGTGGTGAGCAGACGCACAAACACAACAAACGACGGGCATGCTATAAACACACCGTGGGGAGAAGTGTTCTTTTTTATTCCATTTTGTTCCTTTCGTTTCACAATGCAAGACGTGGCTGGGGCTGACAGCTCTTCAGGCACCAACAATGTTTCGTCACCTGGTCGGGTGAGCTCGAGTTCTTCCTCATTCTTCACATCGCGCGCGGGGGAAAACTTCAGTCCTCGATGTCATCAATAGATTTACAGCCTAGAAATATATATATACAGGTTGTTGGCAGTGTGTTTGTATGTTGTACGTGCTGGAATACCACGAACTAGTATTACTGGACTGCTGGTAGACGATTTTTTCCAGTTAACTACTAAAACGAGGCTGATGTGTACAAAGCTTCCGGTTTAGTCATATTCTGTGTTCAGGCTCACCGAGACTAACAGGGGAGAGGTTAATCGTTGGTCTTGGCAGACAGACATAATCTACCTTTACACATCCATGGGAATACTCCATGAAGGTCTATCTACCCGGTACTGAATCAGGAGCACTAATCTTTCTAGCAGTCGCTTTCGGTTACTCAGCTCTACACTTGAACCCACGAGGGTTTGCTTTGAAACGCTTTTTCACCTGCACCTCACGTGGTCTGACAACGGCGTGTAGGTTAGTGTTGCGTGTTTTTGTTTGTTTATTTTGACATAGGCGTGTAAGTAGTGGAGCATTTAGTGGCGACAGCTAGTGAGTGGTGATTGGTGACAGCCAGTGAGTGGGTGGTGAGTGTTGATTTGTCTCTAAACATCTCGGCACCACGTGTGATCTCAAGGTCCGCGTGCATCTGCCCGTGTGTCTAGAAACTTTATTCAGTATACTACACGCAGGCACGTACCACCCACACCCACCTATACCCACCCACACACAGTTCTTCTGCTTCAAAGGTAAAAGTTTAGACGCAAGGTTAGGTCTGGCTATCCTCCAAGCACCTCCGGCATTTAACCAGGAGGCTGTCCCGATGCGAGTTGCTGGCCTTTTGAAGGTAACACGGGTTCTTATCGCTGCACCACGAGTCTTCACTTCTCAAAATACCTCAAAATATTTCGAACTTCTCTGGGCTCGTTAAACAGACCCACCAGTGTTTATGGGATGAAGCGAAGTTCTGAAAATGTTGTGATTCGCAGTGTCTTCAGAAAACAACGGAGGAGTAAGCACATTCCACTGTGGGAAAGAAATTTTTAGCACATAGGTATTTTCTGTTTCTACACAGAATGCTCTTTTATCTGTCCTAATACAGCTTTAAAAATGCTGTGAAAATGCTGCTAGCAAATTCAAATTGATTTAGTTTTAATGTGATTTTGTTTTTAAAAGCCAAGGAGATGGAAATATTAATTAGTTCAGATGGTATTGGCATTACTAAATAGATGTTTACTATTAATGCGAAATGTTCTAGTCTTGTTTAAGCTCTGTCCACTCATAGATGATTATTCTAAACTTTAGTGATGGTTTGCCTCTATTCGTGCCGACTACTCGCTTCTAAACTGTTACCTGTCCTCTCCCCAACCACCCCGTCTTTCATTTTCAAATGCTTCATGACAAGAATTGAAACCAGATTCGAGTCAACCACATCATGGAACAATCGCATGACTAATTAAGTGACCAGTCAAGACAATAGTTAATTTTATTAAGTTGTGTGAAAAATTAAGAAAGAGCAACTAGAAAAAATATAAGAAAGAAATTCACAAATAACTTTACAAGTTGTAAAGTTTCTCAGGATCGAAAGCTTTTATTATGTCTTCTTCGTTTTCCTTTACATCCGACTTATAATTGATGACATCCATCAGCAGACCAAGGGAACATTGGAATGTAAAGCAGGAAGGGGAAAGGGTACTAATGTGGACAAGATGCACGAAACCTAAGAGGTTATAATTAATTAATTCCATCCTCTTGAAAGGAACGGACGCAGGCACCTTCAGCAAGACATTAGTTTCCCATCGCCACCTCGGATGCACGCAACCCGCCTTCAGGGACTGCACTACTCTGTCATTCAGAGCCCACCTCGGATGTTTTGGCAAAAGTGTTTGTGGTGAAAGAGATACTTTGAGGACTAACACTCACGTTTGCATGGAATTCAAAAGTAGGAATTTCTTTTGTAGGTGGTTCAAGGCATTTCTGTTACCGGTAGTGGGCCAGTCACGTGGTTTCAAGTGTAGTATTCGGTCTCAGGAGTAGGTCGAGGGTCGAGAAAAAAAAAAAAAAAGAAGAAGAAAAACACCACAAACAAACACACACACACATCAGATAGAATCCAAACACATATTCACAATATCTCTTCTGCTCTGGTCCTCATCAAGTGGAATATGCTCTTTCCCATTTCCTTAGTCCATAAATTCTACCTTCATCGCCAAAATTCTTTCATTGGTTGGTACAAACCAATAATGGAAATGACTTCAATTATTTATCGAGAAAGATGCTAAACTGAAAAAAAAAACTGCTAACTAGCGGCGCAACACCTAGGGACCACACTCATGCACGACTGTGTGCACTCTCCACACACCATCAAGCTGATCAACAGTCAGAGAGACACCTGCTGTTAAAAAGTCCATCCATCCATCTATCTATTCATCCGTTCTCCTGTCTGTCTGCCTACCCTTCTCCCATATTAAACTGTATTTGTGGATGCGCCGAGGAGGGCAGCATGCATTCAGACATTTCTGTAAAAAAATCTCTCCGCCACAGATAATGGCGCAAAAATAGCCTCATCACTGTATACAGGCATTGATGCCAGGCATCTTTTGGCCGAGCTCCAGAGAGATTTTGCAATGAGACTTAATTACGCTGCACGCGCACGCCGGCCGCTGAAGGTATGCACTGTCTGCTGATTGAAAAGCGACGTGGGGAGGGGTGACGTCACTTGAGCCCAACGCTCGCGAGACAAGACAGGTATTCTAAAAACACATCCACATGTGAAATTTCATTTAAGCAGAGCTGGGAGCGTAGCTTCGATGTTTGCCAAAACTATAAAAAAAAAATACATAAAAAATATTAGAAAGAATAAAGATGTATGAAGTCTCCCATTTTTTTTTTTTTTTTTTGGTTGTTGTTTCATGTGTTTGTGGAGGCCGGCCGCCTACCTTCTACTCTCACCTGATGTATGTATACACAAAATAATGCACAACATACCTTTACGTGTGTGTGTGAGAGAGAGAAGCAGAAAGAAAGAAGGAGAAAGTGATAATAAATTTTAAACTCTTACCAAGATATCATTTTTGAAGAAAAGAAGGTCGAAGAGAAAAATAATAAGACAAATTAGGGGAAAAAGAAAGGAGGAGAAAAAAAGGAGGTTGAGAAGAAGGAAGTAGAGATGAAGAAAGAGAAGAAGGATGTGGAGGTTGGTCGAGGGGAGAAGGGTGTTGGATGTTTGGCAGCTGTAAGTGTACTTCAGAGTGAGAGAGGTAAAACTCGTGCACGCCCCCGCTAAACAGCCCGAGGTGTTCTGACAATGAGCAGGACAACGAGAGATGCAATGACAATGATTGAGCTGCTGCTGATGCTGGGTAATAACAGAGGAAGAGGCGGACAAACTGTTGGGTTTCGAACTCATGATCAATGGGAGCCAAGAGAACCAAAACGGCCGTGAGCATACAGTGCCACTAGGCTGGATGTTAAATTGCTCACAAAATGTCGGCGATCGTCTAGTTGGATGGCCAGTTAGTAGCAGTCAGCTATTGTTCTCATTAATAATAATTTTATTTAATTTATTTGCGCTTGTAGACGTGGTGTGCACCGGGTCCCTTCATCTCAGTTCGAGCACATCGCAGTCTGTCGACCTGAGTTGTGTGAGGAAATATAAGGAGAGAAAGATGGAAAAAGCATGTGAACGATGAGGTAAAAGAAAAGAAGAAAAATATCAAACGACTTGAAGCAGTCATCCTTCGGCTCATCATTCAGCTTTTGCAGACTGTTTCCAGTTCGCTCGCGCCACCCAAGATGTTCCTCCTCCAGCGAGCTCAGACACAACTGGCTCTGTAGCAGACGACAGAGAAGCCAGCACCGAGCTTCCACCCGGCCTGTGCTGTCAGTACATACCCGTAACACCAGCTGTATGATTAATTAGAGGACATGCTGGTTTTATTCTCCTACAGTTACTCCTCTTCCTCCTCTGTGTGGCTAAATGCTTTATAAATATATATATATAAAAAATAAATAAAGACCGACAGGTCTTCCCCTGTGCGAGCGGGTATCCAATCTTTCACTGAATCAGACATGTAGGGAAGCATCAACAGTGTTCATTCTTCTCCACTTCCGCTCTTCACTGCTTTACAAATATGATGGAGATGTTAATCAGCCCACCTGCCAGTTGGTGTCTAATTTAAACGAATTTTATTGAAGCCGAAAGTAATTCACACAGCAACACAGAAAAAATATAATAATATCTAGAAACATCATAAACTTCTCAAACGCATTTATTAATGAAGTTTGCTTTGGAACGAATGAATGTCTGCGTGTGCTTAGCACCCGAAAGAAAAAGTAGGTTCACCTGAAGCGCGGAAATAGTTTAGTCGGGTACTAAAACTCGGAAAGACCCTGTGTGAAGTATCTGTGATGAAACAGTGATGGTGGTTAGCATCCGGCAACTGTTTAATTTTCTAGCTAACGTCTTGAGATGATGGGGTGTCAGAAAAAAAGAGAGAAGGTCAGGAGGGTAGTGGGGGGAGGGAGCAGACCCGTCATCAAGAAAGTGCATCGCACTTAGGGAGGTCAAAGGTCACTACCATTACAAGAAAATCATAGGTCACAGCACGCGCTATCTTCTGGTGGAAACAGGGTCACGAGTAGCGGGATGCACTCCGTGATGTGGCTAAACGACAGGCGCAGGTTGTTAGGTCTATCAACTGTTTATCTCATCATCGAGAACAGAGAAAGGACCAGCGGCGGCCGCACTGCACGTGCCACATGCGCGCTCGTCAGCACAATTTACAACCTTTCTGGAAACATGCCTGACACTGAGAATTTATACAACTGGGGGTCCTCCTCCTCCTCCCCCGTCTGGTGTGCCAGGGGACACTGTGAATACAAATACAGGAATGGGTTAGTGGGGGAAGAAAAAAAGATTTGGCAGACAGCACAGGTGTGATGCCATTTCTGTCCTTGCCATCTGATTACACAGGTACATCAAAGAAATGCTTGTTTTTGAGAAGTGAAAATACAGCATGACTCTCCTCTCGTCGTCATGATGATGATGATGTTGTAGGGAAACAAGGAGGGAGATGTAGCTGTCGATATCGGTATTCGTGGGCATGGCCAAGACCAACAGAGCAAATGTAGACTGACAGATGCTCGTACAGGCATTCATACAGTTGGCTATCTCTTGTATATTTATTGCAATAAATAAATAAAATGCTACGATTTTTTTTTTAACGTGAACTTCCCTCAAGTAGTGACATTTCTAAGTGGACCGTCTTTTCCCAAATGTAACTATTTTTCCCCAATGGTGACATTCCTGACTGGAGAGTTTAGGTTATGTTTTTACAAAGGTAATGGCCAGGTTTATTATTCCTTACATCACTGGGAGGCAATCCTTGCATTTCTCCCCATGCATCACACGACTGCCAGGAAACAAAACTCACCAGAAAAGATTCACAACAGTTGAGAAATCCACAGAACATGAATATTATTCACACACTCGCTCAGCTAAAACCTTAAGGTCGATTAGTCATCCCAACGAATGTTGTTATGCACCTTCCCACTCAATTTCATGACAGAAATTTAAAGCAATCAGAAAAAAAAATTTTCAAGAAATAAATATTTATGAAATAAATATTTTTGAACTATTTAAGACTGACGAATTAATATTCATCTTTTCATAATCAGGTTCACGACAGAAATGCAGTCAAAGTGACTAAAGGCACAGACAGCAGTGTACATAGATTATTGAAAATTAAAGTAGGTTCAGAAAAAAATCCTTCAGAGGTGACAGGTGTGCTTCCGCCAGTACACCTGGTCATATTAAATAACATAGAGTGTCGGTACCTCCTCATCACCTGTAACCGAGTGGAGGTAGGTATGTAGTGCGAGTAAGCACATTTTCTCCCCACACTTTCGCCCAGAAGCAGGCAGGGAGCCAGCAAACATACTAACCTTTTTTTGAGTGGGCTTAAACAAATGCCAGGGCTGCGCTTCCTCCACATTAAAATTTCTGCGTGGAGTTGCAAGCGGCGTCAAAGCTTTTCTCTACCTACTTGTGGGTGTCGCCGACCTCATCTCAGCCCGTCTACACTGGTGGCTGGGTGGATTGGTTTGGTAGGAAAGTGCTTCCATCTTGAGATGATTTCGCACCATGAGAAAAGTCGGATAGTCAAAACTGTAATAAAAAGTATTTCTTATTTATTGCTCTCTCTGTAATATAAAGAGGATCTGGCAAGCATATCACAGTGAAAATTAAAGGCAATGGCCAAACCACCACTCTCCACGTTTCTGTTTCTTCAACGATTCGTTCCTGTACCAAAGCAATATTGTGTAGTAGTTTAATGGATATTTGTTATTAATACATTTATCAATGTATGTCCACCTGCTGTTATTTCGGAATCAATGGCTGACAGTGAAGCACGCAACTTTCACATTAGTTTTCTGGGAAAAAAATTCGTGGACACCGTCAGCAGTTGTTTTGCTCGCCACGGGGACGCTTGTGTGTCTCACTTTTATACCCACGATGTAATATTGGGATCCAGCTGATTAATTATGTCATTTGTGTGAAAATCTCAATACGAAATGCCGGCCGCATATACCGTTGAGTTGCTGTGAGCACCATGTTCTCTCTTCATATCGTCTACAGCATAACCACAATTTTCGTCTCTTGAGTTTTTAGGCATTTACCATCTGGAAAAAAGATCATATTAACTTTTTTCCTTCCTTTTTAAAATTGACTGTTGCGGAAAATTATTGTTACTGCGCCTGCGCCGAATAATTGACGAAATACCCTCATTTTCCCAAAAGGTGAACATCTCTTCCCTTATACGTAAACGGATGTAGAAATATGTGAAAATGTTAGTTTTATCCCAGCAAACGTGTTCAATAAATAATTAGTCTTTTTTAATTATAACTTAATGGTCGTAACATATTGTCTGCCATACTGAATGGCATTACCTCTATTATTTATATATCATTCCAGATGTGTTTCTGTGATTGGATAATGGCAATATGTCTTTACACTTCTGATTGGATAATGGCAAAATGTCATTACACTTCTGATTGGATAATGGCAAAATGTCTTTACACTTCTGATTGGATAATGGCAAGCATTGAAAATAAGATCCACGGTCCATGGTGCGCAGTGGAATGAAGGAAACGCACCTGTGCTGCAGTGAAGTGGGCGCCAAAGCCACAGTAACGGGCTAAAAATAATGAGGTTTGTGAGGTAAATAATTACAAGAGACGTTAGGCCCTCAACTCGTGACCTGCTGTTGACGTCAGCACATCTCCTAAAATAAACACACGCCAGCGAAACTGCATGAACTCCCTTGATTATGCCCATTCCAGACGAAAGCTATCTTGCCAGAAAACTATTAAAACACCAACACGTCCGACGAACTCGAGAAAATGCATCCCCTTAAAGTCAAATCTCTGTTTCTGAAATAGCTGCATGTTTCTTTATTTTGGCAGCGCATTTATCTTTTTGCAACAGGTATCTCTTGAAGCAGCCAGACAAATCAGCATTGACATGGCCAGAACAGAGAAATAGCTCCCTGAGTAAAGAAGTGGAATAGCGCGAATATTTCCGGACTGAGTGGGAGAATATTGACTGATTAAGGCACTCTCCCACGTAAGAGGTGTCTAATGTCTTTCACGGAGCCAATTAAATGTGTTCCGAGTATGAGCACGAACTTGTATTAATGGACTGCTTCCAAATGATTTTTTGTCCTCCAGTTAATTACTAGAACGAGGCTGGTGTGCACAAAACTTCCGGTTTAGTCATATTCATGCCTTGAGCTCGCCGAGACTAACAGCTGAGAACTTCGCAAGAGACCAAGTCTCGGCAATCAGTCCACCTATATATTTCCATGGTATGAGCAAGTATGACGTGTGTAGGCAGAAAGACAAACGCATTGGCAGACAGAAAAATAGACTGACTATACTGCACTGACCCCGCCCACACACACACATACACACGGAGGTGTGCGCACGCGCAGTGCAGACAGACACCCACGCAAACATGCAGGTGTTCCGCAAGACGATATTTTTAGTTGAACTATAAAAAAGATTTTTTTCAAAGGCGGGATCTATGCACGGTAAGGAAACCACATATAAAAATATCTCCTGCCTCTTGAGGTTTCATCCCAGCCCTGGGTAACAGCATTCTAAAGACACTGCCTGTCATTTGCCAAGATTTGCTATCTCTGCATCTTCCAAGCACAGATGTAGATAGTTTTCTGTCTGGCAGGCTTTTAATACACGCTGCTATCTTTTCAATAAGGATTATGTTTTGCAAACGCGGAAATGAGACAAAGGAATATGAACATCCAGAAGGTTAACGCAGTCCATGGAAGCCTTGATAGCCTCGTCTCCAACTTCCCAGTCCTGGCAACAAGTTTATCGTTACCCAGAGCCGTGAGCAGCATGCAGTAGTTTCTTCTCTACTGAACAGACATCGCGAGAGAGAGAGAAACTGAAATATTTTTTAATTAGCTTGTTTTCGCATTGGCATATGAGGAAAGGTATTTGACTCCGCTTGATGTCTTATCCAATCAGTTGATTTCGCTTACCAACTATCTACATTTTCTAAACCGTCGTGAGCAATATTTCTGAAAGGATTTGCACGTCATCCACTCCCTACCCTCAAATATCGGCTGGTTCTGAAGAGTTCTGAAATGTTATTGTCCTTGCATGTCACAGATAGTGTGTTAAACTTCCAGTATCCACCATTTCGTAATTAGGTCCGCGAAGAGTGGGTCCCTTTTCAAGATTCAAGATTCCGATTTCTGTACTGTCCTTGCGATCTGCATGGCTCTGCAAGAAGCTGAAGTTCAGTCTGATTTAAATATATTTTATTCAGAAAAGAGAAGCCATCTAGTTTTAAAATGTTTAAAGTGAGGAAAGCACAAGCAAACATGAACAAAGGCTGCAGCGAACTTTTGTCACACTAGAAAAAAAATGAAGGATACTGACAGAAGCCGACATCGAAGATCGAAACCAGACGAGGTCAAATCGACACTTTGGGCGAGGGTCACATCAAGTTTTCCGGAAAGACAGATCTAGTCTAAGTACTAGTATCAAAGTGACAGGTCATCTTAGATAACAGCGCAAAATCGCATGAGCAGGGTGACTTCCATGTCTTCCGTGAAGATTCTCGTGGTGTCTATAAACCACTAGGTGGCCACAAAATTCCATGGGACTGGTTGTCGCTCAGTTTTCAGGAAAGATTCTTTCTGAGTTTTTATTGGTTCCTTGATGTTTGGACTTTTCCTCTTCAGCTACAAAATCCTTCAAGGCATGTTAATCTCACACTAATAGATGTTTTGTGTACTAATCCCAATTCAAAAGCAGTGTTTGAAGCAAGGTGAGAACCTCTGAACTCCTGTTTCTCGACAAAAACGCTTGGCAGCGGAATCTCTGACCGTCCTTAGAAAACTTGGCACGTGAGTGAAACAACAGCGAAGCCGCTCAAGAGTTCGAACCTGACAGCTCTGAAACAATCGCAGCTTCTCACTGGTCTTCCACCTCTCTGCCTCACACCAACCACACACACACACATGCACGTGAAGACAGCCACGTTTAGCTACGGCACAGACACACGGCCCCAACCTCGGAGGTTGCTGCCGCAGACGTTTACAAACGGCAACCATAAAGCAAGATCCTCCGACAGAAGGCAAACACGCCGAATATTTCATTCACTCTCGCGGCATTCTCCTCGTCTTGATTTACAGGTGTTGAGGGAAGGCCGTCAAGCCGTGCATCCCTCTCCGATGACGACGACGACAACCACGTTTCGCGGGAACCAAGTTCCCCGGATGCTGCGCAACGCTCACTCCTGCGACAAGCCGCCTGCAGTATCATGGAGTGCACTCCTTATCTTGGCAGCTCGCTTGAAAGGTTGGTAGCTCCAGGGGTTTGCGCAGGGATTTCCAGCTAATTCGCTTACTGATCATGGATATTCGACGCCTTGATATATATCACCATCAATTCTTACAAGTGATAAGCCTTTGAGTCTGAGGGGAGAGTGGTCACGCGGGACAAAAGTCTTGAAATTAGGCATTATCAGTGCCCGCTGCCTTGATGTAAAGGGTCACAACTTTTCTTTCAGAGAAGGCACGCCACCAAGGCAGGAAAAATTTTTTATGGTTTGAGTATCAGTGTAGACTAAGACTTCTGCTGGTGATCAGTGACATCAATATCTAAAATAAAACCCTGGGAAAACATGTTTCAATGTAGGTTGAGTTGGTGCACGGCTATCTGATGTGTTATTCTTCAAAACCTGTCCTGAAATTATTCATTTATTTCACCTGACACTTCTCGACCCTCACTTTGGTCCATTTATGTTTCCACGTTGATGAAACAAACAGAAGGGCAGTTTGGTCAGAAGCCAGGATAGAAATTTCTTCGGAAGATTTTTACTTTGCAAACATGATCAAACACTGCGACACAAAATAACAAGTTGCCAGGGGAGTAACTTGCGCGTGCAACCTGTAGTGACCTCACTCTATCAACACCTTTTCAGATGTCACTGAACGCTTGTGTGAATGGCAAATGTCAAATGTAAAATATAATCAGATTAGTGTAGGCGGCAATATGTCTAACTTCACCAAACACAAAAAGACATTCATGAAGACAGAACGTGTTCCCTGTGGTACAAGTCTGTCATTAATGCTCAGATTATACCTTCTGGCTCTGTTACAGTAGACCTCTGCAACGAGAAATAAATGTAAAGATTATTTCATTAGGAGAGCCAACAGAGAAATTAAATGCGTTAACTTAATGATAATCAAAACAGAATAAATACAAGTCCCCAAGAGAGACAATTTTATGACCCTATTAGTAACTTCTGGACTTTTTTTTTCTGTCGACCGTGTGTGTGTGTGAAAGAGTGAGAGAACAAAAGTAAGCAACAGAAAACTGTTACCCCCTAAAATTTGTTCCCTCGTTCTTGTATCCCCCACATTATTTGCTACAGACCATTTGAAAATTTAAAAGTCTTCACCTGTAGAATGTGAATGTTCCTGTTCTTAAAAAATTAGTTATGCTTTTTAAATAATGTTCTTAAAATTTAGGGAAAAGGATTAATTGTTTATATTCTGGACTAACCTTTTTTTTAAAATCCACCCACAATCTTTTGTTCCTTTTATGGTAACGGTTTGCACGCACTTCTTGTCGCCACTTCATGAAAATAAATGTTCATTTCTTACACTATGTATGAGTCACTATACATGAGTCACTGTTTGTATACAAATTTCCTGCATGAACCTTCACCAAGGTCTTACAACCTTTCTTGGCGAATCTGAACAAGAAAAATGTTGACTGCAGATTATCGAAAAGTACGAGAGATTTATGATCTTTAGCACCCGCCTATCCACCCACCTCCAGTAATTTTTTTTCATATCGGTTATTATTTTGAACGCGGTGTTTGTGTGAAATGAAACAGCAGAACCAACTCTGTCGAACTAGTTGAAAATATTTTCTAGGCAAGCAACCCCTGTGGCATCCGTGCATGCTGACCTTTCGTTATCACTTCATTTTCTTTAGATAAATTTAAAAATATTGCTCTCTCTCTCTCTCCTGCCTTTGCTTCCTCTTTCGACTCATTACTTGAAAACGGATCCGAAGTACCTTGATTGCACCTGGAAGTTCATCATTCGCGTTATTCTAATCCTTCTTTCTTGTTGTCTTAAACTAACACTTTCAAGTGTGTGTGTGTTGTTTTTTTTTTTTTTTGACCCCATGTTGATTAATCCTGGCATTTCTTCAAGGGGCTGGCGACGGGAGCAACTAGGGATGGGTGTAGTAAGCGATGGGGGTAACGCCAGTGGCGGTGGTAGTGGCAGCTGAACAGCTGGTGGCAGCAGCAGCAATGGAGAAATATTGAGCAGCTTTCGGCACAGGTGTATTATCAATAGCTATTATTGCCAACACACTACCTCCTCAATCCCAAACACCGCAAAAAAAGGGGATTACTAAGAGGTAGCGTGGGAGGGCAGCAGGTTTATTACGAGTACACGTACTCATGTCGGAATTTCCCCTAAAGTCTCATATCCGTTTCTTTCCCACTCCAAGGGTACTGCATTTACCTGAACTCACACATCAAGGGTGGGAAGAAGGTGTGCAGCCCTTGACTAACAACCCAAAGTAACCTGCTACCCCCTTTCCCCCCTCCACGTCGGTTGGCCAGCCACTCCTCACCTGTCGACACATCCCCCACACTCCTACCGACCTCACTCTGAGACGATAAATCAGCTCACTGTCACTTGCTGAGCTCCACATCTCCCAACACAAACACCGCAACAAGCTACAAAACGCTTTTAAACTGCACAATCAGGCCACAGTCTCAGCTCCCCCCAACTTCCCGCCGAAGTGAACAGCGGAGGTAAGAAGTAATGAAAGTGGATCGCGATGTTGCTTTGTGGAGTGCGAGGGTGTGTGGCGACCACTGAGACGGAGTTTGATAAGGAGATGGGTAGCTAATGGATGCTGCTTAACAGCAATGTGTCCAGCTGCGGGGTAGCTTTTAGGGCAACCTAATCTACTTAGATAATTTAGTGTACAACGAGAATTGTGATGTGATGCTCGTAAAAAAAATTTTTTTTAAATGAATGACAGTCGGCTTTAGGGTCGTTGCCCCGCCACGCTCGTTGCGTTCACAATATTTAAAGTTCACATCAAAAACCCACAAAACCCTAAAAACTTTTCTCACAACAAATGCAGTGCAGATATTCCATGGATGTAGTGAGTCATCAGCTGTAGCAGGTGAGCATCTTTCTAATGGAAGTTGACGGCGATCCAGAAAGAGATGCCAACGTGAGCGTTCTCTGTCGTGAATAAATAAGATTTTTAAAAAATCCTTGTGTTAAGTGACACAAAAGAGCCGCTCGCTAAATTGCCAGTATTCGCCAATTAAATTATCTTTTGTGTAAAAAAAAGGACAAATTTGTAAGCTGGTGAACAAATGTAATCATATTCATTTTCTTCTCTGTTCGCAGAAGAATGTCAGCCCACATTTGGCTGCAAGTCTGCACGAACTTTCAACAAATAACAGATGTACTTTTCTTAAGAGCAAGGAGTAGTCCCTCTAGTGTCAAACCTCACAGCCGCTAATGTCAGAATATTAAACTACCTAAAGACCAAGTGCCAGCAACAGCCCACACATCCAAAGCTGGCGAGGACTGCAGTGCGTCTCGCTCCATCTCGGCTCATCCATCAAAGTATATTAAAATGCGTGTCAGCTCTTTAGTGAACAATATACTTACAAACAGCGGGATACCTGAACAAACATAAAACCTCTACTGACGCAAGTTCGCAGAAGAAGAAAGAACATCTGAGCCTGCGTCCATTATTACAAAAACGCAAAATGTCCTTTTTGTGGAAGGGGGACATTTGGGGATTTTAATCTTTCTTATCGTCTCCTTTCGACCATCTTTTCCTTCAGGTCGTGGAGTGAGCTGATGGAAAGTCGCCCTCTCTCATAAGGTCGACTACACGGGTGAGCATGTTTATACATGCGCGTGCTTTGTGAGGGTGAGTACTGCAGGTAGTGACAAAGATGTTTAAGAATGGATAGTAAACCATCGTTTGTGTTTGAAACATTGACAGAAGAGCTCGAGAGAGACCTCAGCGACCTAAAACATCGAGATTCCAGTTTTCCGCTAAATTAATTTACAGGCGCCGGCTTCACACAAAGTGCAAACAACATAACACCGATCAACTTTGTTCTCGACGGCATTCTTATCAGCACTAAGTGGAAAGGTGTGGAAGTAGGTGGCGGGTATGTTGTTGGGAGGAACAGGTACGCCAAGCTCTCATCTAACCTTGTTCTCATCCACCTCTCTCGTTATCAGCCTTTGGTCCACTCTACCACTTCTGCTCACAAGAACTAAGCTCCACGGCAAAATATGGCAAGCAGGCTGACCTGAAACAACATGGCACTAGACTGACTAGAGTTAGAAACCGGAGTTGATGAATGTTCCTGCAGTGTTGAAAGTAGAATGAATAGATAGGAGACAACCTCCTTCCACCAAGAATAAAATATAACAATACCTCACCCCTGTCTGCAAGTGAATATCGCTCACGCAATGCATGTCTGCTATCGGTAATGCGGTGAAACATTCGTAATGCAACATTCTCCTTCAGTGTGCTCGGAACAGGATGAACTGCAACCTGTGCTTATCGCCTACATATGTATGCCCATGTAGCGTCTATCAAATTAATAATAAATTTTCAAAAACAGAAAATATGAACATATATCCGACAACGTAATCTCTTTGGAAACTTCTTAGCAGAATAAATGTAATGCAAGTGCATTGTTGAAACGCTGATGTTAACTGTGCATTGCGGTCGGTGTGCAACCCATTCCAGATCGATCAATCATTGCACTTTGAAACAAAAGTAATCTGCATTCTCATTCTGGCCATCACCATTTAATTTTTAATGAGGCACATTCAAGTGTCCCTCACTCTCATAACCTACAAGAAAACAAAATTACACTATTATACGTGTACCCAATGGAATGGATTCTGCTGCTACCTGGGGAACTTGTTTTAGCACAAAAGAACAAGTGTACAGGTAGTCCTCGGGTTACGACGGTCTCGAGTTACGTCGTTTCGTGGTTACGACGCTCATTCCGACTTACGAGGTCAGTGCATCAAAGAAAAGGAAGGCCATCACCATGGGGGTGAAAGTGGATATCATAAGGCAATCTGAGAAGGGGGAAACAGCAACAGAAATTAGCAGGTCATTAGGACTTCGTCGTTCGACTGTCGCTACGATTATCCAGGATAAAGATCGCGTCATTGAACACGTGACAGGATCTGCTCCTATGAAAGCGACAGTGATAACAAAGCGAACTGTACTGCACAATATTTTACTGTACTTATGTTTATTGATAATTATGTAGGTTGCTGTGTAAGGATAGGTGTTTGGAGAGGCTAAATGTTTGCAGTATACTGTACTGTTATTATGGTACAGTACTGTATGAAAGTATGATCCGACTTACGTCAAAATTCGGTTTACGACGCCGCGTTAAGAACGGATCCCCGTCGTAAGTCGAGGACTACCTGTACATATAAAACTATCCTCGCATCTTTCAATGGCCGCTGGATCCAGCTGACGAAATGGGACAACTATCTTGTTAATTAGCTTGGTGTTATCCTCATAATACCAGATATTGTGATAATTGGACTATGACAAGAGATATAGCAAATAAAAATAAGTCAGGAATTACTGGTCTCTCTCATTCGAGTACCAAAGTACCCCTTTTATCGTCACGAAAACGGGAATCGTCAGTCATTTTCATATGCAGACCTGAACAGCATTACATTGCACTTCATGTAACATCACATTTGTGAAGTCAAAACAAAAGCAATAGTTTTGCAAAGTTTAATTTTGACTGCTATTTACATTATTCATAATGACTTTGTCATTTGAAAAAGTTCATACAAAAATTTGCAACATAGAACACAAAACGGTGAACATATTCCATCCTGTGGAAGACAGACTGCATATACAGTGTATTTGAAAAAGCAATGTCAGAAATGTAACAAGTGTTTTCAGTGAAAATATAAATGAACCAAACAAGATGGATTCAGTTTGTTATATTAACCTCAAGTATAAAACTTGACAAGAAGAAGCAGTCCTTTCAGTAACACATATAAATGCACTTAACAAAATATAATTCAGTTTATTAATATCAGTTATGAAACTTGACAGAATATGCAGTTCTTCAAAAATAAAGCTGAATGCGGATTAAAACTGCAATAAAAAAAAAATGCCCCTAAGAAAGAACAAATTGTTTCATTGTTAAGTTTAAGACTGGCTTCTGACAAAGTCTCCATGACTGTTACTTCGCTTTTTCAGCAGCTACCTGTGTCCAGTACTGATGCAGGCGCTGGCACCATTGATTCCAGTAATAGGAACACAGTGCTGGAGACATACGGTGCACATGTGCTGCTTCACCATTCTCATAGGCAACAACTATTGCTGCGTGATCCACTGCTCCCAGCTGCAATCACACAAACACTTTCGTCATTTTGTGGCTTGCTACTCTAATAAACAATCCTCTGAGGTGTGCATGATTTTGTAAAAATGTTTGTTCTGGAAAAAGAAAGCCCACACTGAAAATAACACTACACACAAGGTGCTGTAGATCTTTCATCTACAACCACCCACACTCCATACCTATCAACCCACCCAGGCACCCACTAGAGAAAGAAAGGTATTATTTTTAATGAGAACAATATAATGGGGAGAAATTGGATTTCTCAAGCACTAAACGTCAAAAACAAGGGAAATACTTGTGTCCCAAATGCAGCCTACTGGTACAGAACAAACAGCTTTGCCCCATGAGGAAAGGGGTGGGAGCTCAGCTGACTCTACCAGTATCTAGCTGTCACTTTTCTTTGTTTACTTTTCATTAACAGATCCCTGCAGGAGAATACAAAAACAAGTGGGAACTCACCACTCTATGCCATGTTATCAAGAACTGAAAAGGTCGTAAGGCAACCTAGTTTTCTTTTTTTTTTTTTTTGTTTCTGACACACAAGCCAAACCATAAAGAAAGTATCTGGTTGATTTATATCATGCCAAACACACCTAACGTTTATTGCGGCTAGTGCTGACTGCACATTCTGAATATCTGAGCAGGTAGCTGCCCTTGTTTAAAAAAAAAAAGCCTTAAAAAACCACAGAAAGCTATAAAAATTAATACAATCTTTGACTTGTTGTGCGCTTGCTTTATCAGTAAATTTATGTGTTAAGGGATTGTGACAGTTAGGTGCACTTCTTGTTCTACCACTGTGCCTCAAGAAAGCATTGTTCAAAGATTTTTTTTTTTTATCCATCAATACACAGGTAAGATATAATGATTCAAAATATTTGTAAAACACTTGCTAATTCAAAAGTGGCACCATGATAAAATAGCAATGCTTCGATACTTTAAATAAGGTTTTGAAGGTAGGAAAAATGAGGAAGGAAAATAGTCAGGGTCCAGCCCACAAAAACACAAGTAAAAGGAATGTATACAAAGCTCAGAAGCAAGAAGAAAACAGACAGGAGGAAAGCATTAAAACAATTATTGGCTGATTAAATGGGATACCCCAAAAAAGTAAGGAAACCATCAACTGATAATCAGTATAGAAATACCAGATTGGGGAGGCATTCTAGCAAGGTGGCCAGTGTTCAACTGTGGAGCAGCAAGTGGTTCAAGACATGCCTGACTCTGGCTGGAAATCTGCCCACCCAGCAGATGATTAGCAGAAGTGGGGTCCTGATTTATCAGGCCAGGAGAGGGTAGGGTACTGCCTTCCATGGCAAACCACTTACATTCATTTCCTCCATTGGGATTCTTTTCCTTTACCATTTTACATTCCTCATGTCAAAAGCAATGAGGGATGAGATCAAAATAAACTAAAATCTAAGTTGGTAACTGAAGTAGAAGGCTATGAAGTGATTCTCATTTTACATTCCTGAAAGAATCATCAATTACTGGCCTGCTATCAACAAGGTGTCTAAAGAAAAAGCCACAAAATTTCAACACATGCAACAAAAAGCAAACATATGTCAAGAATAAATTAATAATGCAGACTTGACCAAAATTTTGTGTAATGGAACTTTCATGGATAGGGTACACGTAAAAAATATGTATTAAGGATTTTTTTGATTTTATATAGAAAAATTACTCCAAATTCTTGATCCTCACAGCAAATGTCTAAAACTGTAGATGCAGAGGAATGAAGTAAAAATTCAGGATCTTTTCTTTCAAAAATGATTTTTTTTTTTTGTGTACATTTGAATCAGACACATTACTATGTGAAAAAAAAAGCTACCCACTTTACTGGTAATTTCCGTGGAGGCATTTATGGCACCCAAATAAGCAGCTACTTGTATGGGATTATCAAACAGGTTGTTTATCAAAGGTTTTGGCTTGTTGGAGGTCTTCCAATCAATGACGTACAAGACATTCCTGAAAAAAAAAAAATTCTTTGAGAGAGGGAATAACCACAAGCATATCAACAGAGGGTCAGCAAGAGGTCCTTTATGTTAATAATCAACAATTATCAACAATCAACAAGAAAAGCATTCAAGTGTCTACAATATACATGTACAAAGCATAATTACAAGGATAGTTATGATGTTAAAATATTTCTGCTGACAAAATAATAAAATAGGAAAACTGCTCATGCAGGAAACAGAAATAATGTGCCAGAAGTGATGCTGTGATGAAATAGTATGTCTAAAAATAAACTAACCAGGTACAATAAAGAAACTTAATGTAAGGGAGAGAGTGCACAATGAAATATTCTATTGGGCTTCTTGTTGATGTCCCTTTAAAAAAAAAAGCCATTAAATTTAACATGCACAGATATTTGAGAAATCTAACATTTATAAAAGGACTCATTTTCATTTGCTATATCTCTTGTCATAGTCCAATTTTTTTGAATATCTGGTTATCGAAGATAATTGAAAATAACAGTAATTAAGACATGAAGATTGAGGCAAGCACCTAATAAAACTCAATGTCACTGTCAATATAATAGAAATAGTCAACTACTATAAATATTGCCAACTTTTCAATAAAAAAGAGAAATTCTGAGTTTCAACCAGCCAGCTAACAAATTCCTTATGAAGAAAAAAAATCATCAGGGTTTGGCATCACACATTTCAGGTGGACCCAAGATATATATATCTATAAAAATTAAATAAAAGTATGGCAACAAAAGTAAAATCAAATTCCAAATATAAGATAACGCACAAACCTTATCATGCATATCGGTTACAGCAATATAGAGACAAGGAACATTCAAAAACAGTAAATGGCAAGATGTTAATGACAACCATTAACTCACTAAAGTAATAAAAACTTCTTGGCAGTATATCAAGAGTCCACTTACTTGTAAGCTGCAATGCAATCAAATGTGCCTCTGTAGAAAAGCAAAGGATGAGAGACTGGTGTCTCCACAGCCTTAATGTCTGAGATGTCGGGCAAGACTTTAGCTAGACTTGACCAGTATCCTTCAATGTTCTCCTTAATATCTATCTCTTTCGCTGGTGTGCCTGACAGATACTGCT
This sequence comes from Pomacea canaliculata, assembly GCF_003073045.1. Classification (NCBI taxonomy): domain Eukaryota; kingdom Metazoa; phylum Mollusca; class Gastropoda; order Architaenioglossa; family Ampullariidae; genus Pomacea; species Pomacea canaliculata. Next base: position 13,623,706 of record NC_037597.1, read on the forward strand.
GAATACATGCATGGAAGGTAGTGCCTTGCCAAATAGTTGCTGCCAGAAAATTTTTTCAAAACAAATTTATATTAAATGTTATAAAATATGTAAGAACCAGATAAATAAAGATGCATGTTGCTTCAGCTTATATTTAGTGGGCAATTATTATGCATCTAGAAGACTAATGCATTTGTTCAACAGCAATGTGCAAAAGCAAAACTTATAGTCACTTGTACTTATCTGTGCCAAAAGTGTTGCTTTTTTTTAGTTCAGGGAAAAGAGTGGCAAAAACACCTGACCTACATGTACCAGCCTCAAGTGATATTTCAGACAAGAACACAACTAGAATTTTCAAAGGAACTGTTCTAACTTGCACTACCTTTTAAAATATGACACAATGATGACAATTTTCAACAATAACTCTTTTAACACCAGCAAAGCATTAGACAAAGTTTTACTGTCATTATGATGCTGCTGAAATCGAAAGTATTTACTGTTAAATTTTATAAAATATCTCATTACCTTCCTGGTGCTTCTTGAATCCATCTTCTCCAAGCGTCTTAATCATGTTTTCACGCCAGCGCAGGAGAAAAAAGTTACTTATTTCAGTTCTTGTTTTGGTCAGTACTGTGTTTACTGTTGGTGTCAAACGTAAACTGAATCTTTCAATTAAACTCCGAAAGTTTTGGGCTTCATCAAAGTTTGACATAGCTGATGGTGTCAGTGGGCACTGAAGAACAAAGTTTATTTCACTTGGTGGAGAGAAGGCTTCATTTACAGATTCTTTGCCAAGACGTGACTCCAATCCAGTAGAACTAGTGCCACTTTCATCTAATTTAACTGTGCATGTTTCTGACGAATCTGCAACTTTAATTATTACAGGCCTTGTTTTAGGTTTCTTTGCAAGAGTTGGAACAGCCTTGAGTTTAGGTATGTCAGGTTCTCTCCTTGAATTCCATAACAAGGGATCTGTTTCAGCATCAGTAAGGTCAGCAGCACTCATAACATTTTGTTCTGTACTTCCTACTTCATCCAAAAATCTGATCTTGACCTGTTTAGTATCACCATCAGATGGCAGCATTTTGTCTTCAAACTGACAATCATCTTTCTGGTTGCTTTCACCTCCACTCCCCACTGACGTCTGATACATTTCTTCCAGCCTTCTTTTTGTTGTGCCATCCAACTCAGTCTTCACTTTGCTGGACACCTTTGAAGTGATATTTCTTGGTTTTGATGCAGATGTTTTACTAGTATTCTTTACAGACTTCTTTACTGTCTGTATGGATCCAAACAGCATTTTGTTTTCTGTGTTCCATCTAAGAATATAAATTACAAAACACTTTGTCTTATTGACCCTTGTATTTCTTGCAATGTTCAAATGACCATTCAATTAAACTGTTCATGACTAAAAAATGTTTGACTATAAATACAATGCACCTAGCTATACTATATGATACCATTGGCACATGTTTGGTTCTTAAATCATCAACTCTGCATGTAATTTAGTTTTCTCTTCAAATGTTTTATTTGAGCACAAAATTTTGAGTTGTATTAATAACATATTGCAACACTGAATAAAAATACTTCCTTTGGCTATGACATAATGGGAAGCAAGAGAGAAAGAAGGAAGACTGAAGTATTTATATCTGAACTTTAGTAAAAGACTAATTTGCACTTGGTTATGAAACAGTCCAGCAACTTGCTGAGGTCAAAGGTAATGTGCCCATTATGTTTCAAAGTAATAAAACACAATATTTTAGGTGCCAGACCATAAAGATAGCTTGCAGAGACATTGCAGGTTTTCGGGTAATCAAAAAATTGTTTTTCAAGGATGTGTAGATTTAAGTTACCAGTGTTTTCTTTCATTTTCACCACATGACTATGACATCATCATTTTTTGCAGTATCTTTATTTTTAGCAAGTTATTGTGCAGCGAAACAATGGAACTCTCTTTCCATATCTACCACCTACCCACTATTGAATCCTTTAAACATGCGCTGAAAATGCTGTAAACATTACTCCTAACAACCTTTCCCATAATGCTAGTCTTTTTTCACACCCTTCCTTTAGCAATATCATGTTACTCTCACCTCTTGTTCTTGTTATTTGGTTCCTCTTTGTATTTTCTGTATTTGATTTTATTCTTCGTTTAGTATGGACATTGATTCTTTTATAGCTCATGTTATTTGTTTCTCTGGTATGCTGTCCATGTTTCGTTTTCGATCTTAAACACTAAGAGCATACTCCTTAGGAGTGTATGTGCTTGACAAATTTTGCATTTATTATTAATTCACTAACCCCAATTTTGCTCAGACACTTAAAAGTAAGAACTACCACACTGAAGTTTCACCATTTAAATTTAGCAAAAGCCAATTCACAGTGCAAAATACCTCATAATCTCTGAAATCTTCTTCTGTTTCGATGCATAGACGTGAGCATTGGCCTTTACCTCGTAACATGCCACATACTCATGGCCCTGCAGAATACTCTTAGCTCTCTGGGATAGATGTCTGATGGTCAGACACATTTTACTGTGTATCCTCATTGTGTACTTATGCCAGTACCTGTTTAACAAAAACAGAAAAAGGCAGTGCTATATATAACCCTTACTTGCACAGGAAATATTATACTACTATTTTTTTCATTTGTAAAAATAATTTTCATTTAAGAAATTGAATGTTACTACACTTTTGCCTTGAGTTATATGGATAGCATGATTGTGTAGAAAGAAACCTATTCTTACTGTCCAAAAGTACATCTGCAAACGGCCAATTAAAAAAACATAAAAATAATAAAAAAGCAAAAACAATTAAGTGTGGTTGCGGCCCTATGCTCCACTGAGGGGCAAATAGGAAGGAACAAGAAGAAAAAAAAGAGAAACAATTTAAGAGTTCTGGAAAAAATCCTTTTATTTTTGACAAATTTTTGGAAGCAACCTATCAGGGCTCATAATTATGGGAAATAACTGACAAAATGTAAAATTGCCTATAGTTTTGAAACTAATGGATGAAGTTAACCTGACAAATTTAGATTTATAAATCACAGAGTGGGTGGCATGGAGGGAATTCTTGAGAAAGGTGAGATTGCATGTGTTGCTCACCAAAATATAAGCATGACAAATGGAAAAAAAGCAAGAAACAGCATATATACTCTGGAAAAAATGTTACTTCTCAAAATGACCATGGAAAAAATGATAGGTGTAATTAATCTAATTCTACACTGTCATTGAGTTTCCTTTTTTTTAAGGCATCTATTAGTCTCACATTATGAAGTATGGTTTTACTAAACAAATATGCATCATCACATTTGCAGTTTATTTACGTCTCAAAAATAATCTGTTTGCTCATGTTTTTATTTAATGCACTATTGATGTAACAAAATCATGTGATAATTACTCTCTTGATATGGGCCGTCGGCCAAATCAATAAAAATGCTCGTTCTTCGATTAAAACCAGAAGTATCTTACAGATTTAAAGACAAAAACTATTGAAACTCGGAGCATACGAGAAAAATTTTAGCAAAGTGCATTGAGCACACATAGCACCAGCTGGAATAATTGAGTTTTTGCAACGTCATGTGCCAATGTTAAACCTCATATCTATATTAATTGCTGCCAATAAAAAAAAAAATTATTAAAGGATGGAACCTGGATTAGGATTTACAGCCTACTACTGTATACGAAGGAAATGCAAAACTTTGCTTCTTATTCTTGTCACATAACTAACCTATGCAACCACGAAGATCGATTGAAAGATCAACACATCGTTATCGTTACCTTGCGGACTTGTATTAAAGTTTAATTGTATTGTAGTTAAATTTTGCCCATTAGCATTCCGTAATCATGTACTATGCAAATACTTATGCATGTTACATAACAGTCTGCCTTGTTAAATATGCTAGAATTATGCAATACATCAACACAAGTAAATATTTAAAATCTGAAGCCTGAAATGTTAACTGTAATTACGCGCCAAAAACCAACTCAACGAACAGCTCAACGGTTAAGTCTGGATTAAATGGTAGGACTATATGAAATCCTCACTTTTCATATGCTATACAATGTTTAAAATTTCCGGCCTCAAAACAAAATCTTGCAAGAATCCTGTTTATCCAAAATGATGCTGCGCGAGGAAAAACAAGAGACGGGAGGAGGACAGCTCGTCTGCCGCATCCGGAATAGCCGCCCTTGACTGACAGCCGCTGAAACTGCTCCGTGACCGCAACAAAACATTACTGATTTGTCACTAAAAATTATGATATAATAATCTTAGACCCTTTATAACTAACTGGATATGAGTAAACAGCATTTTAACTTGATAAATAAGTCTGTAAGAATTGATGGTTTGCGGGGTTATAAAAAAAATTGTAAGGGAAAGAACTCTTAATGAATGTTGCACCGGCGTACCTGACCGCGTGTATGTGAAAGTATGTGGCGATGTCATATTATTTAAACCGTGAAATGTTGCAACGTATTTAATCATAGATTGCAGTTCAATGTGATTACATTAAAAGATACATTTTTCCCCAGCAGCAGGCCCAGAACGTGGGTCATACTATTGGAACTAGATACTTTGTAACAGGTAATCTTGTAGTGTATCTTTGTGCAGATCTTCAACTGTACTTATAGAAAAGCATCAGCGAAACCTCTGCCACAACTTCAGTGACTTTAAAAAGGCGTTTTGCACGAGGGGCTATGGCATTTGATACGAAAATTCGACATCGAAGCGCTGTACAATAGCACAACGAGTGCAGTTCTACTGAACAACCAAATAAGAGCTTATGTTAGAACCACAGTAGGCGTACATCAAGGATGTCCCGTATCACCGATGCTGTTTAATTTCTTCTTGGAGAACATCATGCTCGAAGCTCTCTCCACGACCATCATACTTCCGTCTCAATTGGTGATTAAAAACAAACGATCTGCAATCTATACGCTTTGCAGACGACATAGATCTGTTAGCAGATATTAACAAAGAACAGCAAGAACTCACCAACAGACTGGCAGACAGTTCATATGCCAATGGAATGGAGACCAGTACTGAAAAGAGCAAAGTTGTGACCAATGGCAGCGGCAAAGCAGAGATCTATGTGAACTGGGTACAGCTCAAAGAGATAAGCAGCTTCAAGTACTTGGGAACCACCCTCTCCAAAATAGTTCCACGCCCGATATCTGCATCAGGATCACAACAGCAACATCGCCGATGGCTAAGCTAGATAGGATCTGGCATAGCCATAAGATAAGGATCACTACCAAGTATAAGCTGTACAAATTCCTGGTAGTGGCGATCCTGCTCTACAGATGTGAGAAGTGGACTTTGCTTGCTGAGGCAGAAAGGAGATTCAGGAACAAGTTCCTGAGGAGGCTGTTCCGTATCTCTTACAAAGAACATAGACTTTGTACAAAACAAGATTGCTACACTTGTAGGACACCAGGAACCTCTACTTTAAACAGTCAAGCAACATAAGATCTTCTTTGGCCATGTGACACCTTGTCAAAGACTATCCTTCAAGTCACCTTGGAGGGTAGCCGACGCCGTGGTGGCCAGAGGAAGAACTGGCTTACGAAAGTCAAAGATTGGACTGGTCGACCTGTACAAGACCTGCGGACTGTCGTCCACAATAGGCAAGAGTGGTGGGCCTTGTCAGCTGCCACATCTGTCCATGTGCGCCCTCCCTACCTCTCCCAACGACAGGTGCTTCATAGATGAAGAATGAATCAATAATGTATAAAACCACCACTTTCAAAATCATTTTTGTTTTCTACTTCCTATTTCTATGTCAACTCACCAAACGCCAGAACATATCCTAAAGACAACAAAGCTTTCATTTTCCATTGCTTTACCTTTGAGGAAATATCCTGGTGTAGCATGTTAGTAATAAACAAGTGGTTTTATGTTTCCCCTACAACTGATACCTCCAGTACCAGTTCAGGGATGAGAAGAGTCAAGAAGTGGATAGTTATTACTAGAAGACTGGCGTCCAAGCTCACACAAGCAGCCAACATGTGGCACAGTAGTCTTTCATTGGTTAACCCCAGCTGTTGCACAGGTACCTGACCCCTGATTAGAGATTTGGGGAGAGGGGAAATTGTTTTTTTTTTTAAAATACCAAGCCAGCAACCAAGGCTATGTATGTCATGGCAAAGCTGCCAGTCCTGTAAACAGATGCCTCATGCAAAAGCATGCCAGAGACAAGAAATGCTATGATGATTGTTACTATTCGTATCTCCAACACTTTAAGTTAAAGCAGAGACATTGACCGCAATCATTTCTAGAGTCCAGTCACATTGCATGAAAGCTTAAGAAGTTAAGTCATTGTCTGTTATTGTTATACGGATTTGCTTTTGACAGAAGAGCCAGCCAGCTTTGAAGCCATCTCCTTTACTCACTTAAAATTACCAAAACATTCAGCTAGCAAGTTCAACACTGAAAAGTTTCTGTCCATCCAAGCTGATGAGCTTGTATGACCTCAATGCACCAGATATTATTTGTGATTAGATAAACTGCATCAGAAAGCATTTTGAATTACATGTGCTGGAGCCAGGTGCACAACACATTGCACAAGCTGAATTGTCAATGCTACCTAAATTGCTTATAAATAAGCCTCAGCAATAAGTGCAACTCGTTTGTAATTTGAAAGAATATCTATATTTTAAAAATAAAAGGTCTTCCATACATGTACCACAAATGTCTGAAGAGAAACACAATTATGCTACTATAGCAATTTTATTGACCAATGAATAATATCAGTTGTAATGCAATGCATACATACAATCTCAAAAATGTTCATCTGCCATTTAGAAGATCAACAATTAAGATGCAATGTCACACAGCACCGGTTTAATGAGTTTCTGACTCTAAACATGATAGTTCAAGCATTTGAGCAAAATTCTTAATGCAAACTAGATTATCACAACTCAGCAAGAAGTTATATCATTGGCTGCTTACGATCACCAGTTCTATTGTTAAATATTAACTGTAGCATCACACCATGTCAATCATTCTACATAAATGCAGGTCTAGCTTCATCTCTATATCAGCAGTGAATTTAATGCTTTATTTTCTATCATGTATTATTTACTGCATTGCTACAAATTGCAATTCATTCTATCACTACCTATTACTATTTCACTATACAAACACTTTACTATGAAATTAATCTATACTGTCTTTGTGTTGAAAGAAGAATTTAAAATGTTAATAAATATTCAATGCTTGTTTCTGGTGGAAGGGTAGGGAAGAGTGTAAGTGTAACTACAAAAAAAAAAAATTTAGCATTCATGATAGAGCAACGAAACTGATATTATGAAGAGTGTCTTTCTTTTTTTAAAAAAAAATCATATAAAAATCTATATGCTCTATTATCCAGAATACTGAGAGTGCCCATAAATTTCACACAAATGAGTGGACCCTAAAGGCACTTTTATGTACAGAAAAATAGCAACAATCCGGCCTCCAAGGCCTACAGCTGAAAAAAGGAAGTTTTCATGAATATTTACAAGTCCATTAACAGACTATAAGTTTAGGATAAGATAAAAAAAAAAACTGTTAATAAACATCCGATTATCACCAAAGTTTAAAAAAAAAACTTATCAGCATGTCAAGAAGGAACTCAATCTCTAGAGTTATATTTTTTTAATCCAACTGCTTGTATAAAACAAGAAAAGATAAGTTTTTCTCCCACAATATTCTACCTGACATTGGTTAGGTAGTAAATCTATGTGACAGGCGCTAACTGTTGCACCACCACAACACCCCCAAAAAATCTATGTGCACATATCTTTGTTGATCTAAAGGTTTTATTTTTTAACGCAAATGGTTCTGAAGCAACAAATAGTTTTGGTTCTCCTATACATATGGATTAATGCATCTCTACTGATATGAATAAACACACTCAAAACAAAAAAAAGCATCAGGTGTGAAAGCAAACTTGATGGTACTGTTTGTGAAATCATACACTTGACTAATGCAAGTTCAATGCTTCATTATATCTTGCACAGAAATCTTTTCAGCAAATGTTCTCTATGAATACAAAATCTCATTAAGAACAAGACCTGTACATGCATGAATCTACTTTTTATTTTAAAAGAAATCACACAATCTTGCCTTTTTCTATAATGCTCCGTGTAACAATGTAAAATGTTTAACAAATACACCTAGTTATATTGAAATTTTTCCTCTCTCTCCTCTTCAATACACATGAACTGTTACTGCAGCCATGTTGTTTTGTGTAATCCTTAGATGCTTAGAACAATGTCACTAGCTTTTTATTATGCAACTACTCACATAAGCAACACTTCATTATACCCCATACCAAAAACTCAAGCAAACAACTACTGCAACAAGAAACCCTGAGCAAATAAAGGTATTTCATTTTTATTGGCCTTCCTTTGGCATTTAGCAGTTTTCATAGTGCTGCGTGCGAATCGGAAGCCTGGGGCATGTGTATGTATATCTCTGACAAGCTGCACCATTTCAGCTTTACTGACATACTGACAGGTTCTGAATGGACAAAGTCACTTTGACAGTTGCTGGTGCTCTCTCTCTACCAACTGTTATTTATGATTAAATCTCTGCTGCTGCTTTTTTTTGTCAAAGCCTTGCAGCAGTGCTGCTGTTTACATTTTACCACAGATTTGCTCCACACAGCATGTTTTCACTGACGTTCATCATACCCATGATGAAAGGTTAGGATGAAGCTGACTGAACATGGGTCATTTCTACTCTTGAGACACTGCTGGCACAAATTCTTCTCTTGATATTGTATTAATAATCTTTTCCTTCAGAACTTTTAGGTATTTACCCACCAGGAAAGCAGAAAACACTAACTTTTATCTTCAGCTGCCTTTCTTTTTTTATAGTTGTGACCATTTATAACACAACAATCCTTCTTTTCTTTTGTCTTGCATGTCTTGGCTAACAGTCTTGCCCCAAATTTCCACTTTGACCACTGACCTGTACTGCACATGCACTATCTGACAAAAATACTTTTATTCTACCATCATATTTTGATGGCATTAATGGAACATTTCAACAAATCCTTAAAATCTTTTGCAAACTTTTCAAGTGAATATGGCTTATAATAGTAATTATGCAGATGAAGACAACAGTTCTGTAACACAATTTCATGTTACTCAATAAAATTTGACAGTAGTAGTTATATAATCACAGTACTCAACTATTCCGCATTATTTCACACGCCCTTACATCCTCATAATAAACAAATGATTGAATATTTAGCACCTTAGAAATAACACCTGCACTATTATTTTCTCAAAATTAGAAAGCACATAACTTTCCTATCATCAAATCATGCACTATACTTCCCTTTGGTCAAATGTCAAGTACTAATCTTTCGAAATAAAGATATTCAGAGAATAATTTGTACAGGATGGAGTGAGCTTGTATAAATGGTAAAATTCACCATTCTATCAATAATTCAACACATTAATGCAATTCCAGGGTATCTGTATCAAGCTGGGCTTTGAAGACAAGTCCTCGTACAGTTGTCATAGAAACTTTGTGTCTACATGTCCGTGAGAATGATCTCAAAGCACCTGTGCTTCTTTCTGCTTCAGCTTCTTTCTGCTTCAGCTTCATTTTGGAGAAAAAAAAATTGTTTTTGTTGCTACTGATGAGTATGTGTCTGAACAATCGCCTTTCTGTTACTCAATTTCCATCAACAGGTCATCTCCCTCCAATTTCATGCCTCGATTGACAGCAATGAGGCGAACCTTACCCGACACAGGTGCTGTAACGACCATCTCCATCTTCATGGCAGACAGTACCAAGACTGGTTGCCCCTTCTTAACAACATCACCTTCTTTGACCTTGATGTCCACCACTTCTCCAGGCATGGGTGCACCCACTGACCCTTTGACACCTTTCACTGCTTTAGGATATGTGTGCAGCTCCTGAAGATAATATCAAAGCATTAAACAACTTATCTCCCAGAATTCAAAGTAAGAAAACATTTACAAAATTTATTAAACTGCTTTTGCAAACAAGAGGCATGTGAACAAGAAAGTAAACATGAATCAAAAAAAAAGTTGGATGGAAAATTGGAGAAAACAACAACAGGAAATTATTTTCATTCTCCCGCGGGAAAATTCATACCTTTGATGCCTCTGTATCTTTGATCATGACCGAACGAAGTTGACCATTGAGCTCAAAGAAGACCTCTCGCATTCCATTTTTGTTCAAGTCACCCACAGCCAGGGTCTTGATAGATAAGGTCTTACCTTTCTCAATGCTAACCTGAAAGAAAATATCAATTGCACAGACTTTTAGATCACAGCTGCCAGGCCAGTGATTGCTATCAGGGAAGGATAAATATAAACAGAAGATAGAGTAGAATTTTTCAAACGCACAATTTCAAGATCTAGGAGGGAATAAAACTGATAAGTGGGCATGAGGGTAAGAATTAAACAATCTCTGTCCTGCTGATTTAACATGTGCCGTGATCAAAGTTTTTAAAAAGCTAGTCTTGGACCTTTACAAGTCTTAGTTAAGGACTTTTTAGTTTTTAGATCCTCTACAGTGCACCTACAAATGCAAATGCAGACAAAAAGTCCCCCCTTCCACTGACTGATCTCTACTAAACCTTGCAATAACCTTTGACCCTTGCCAACGCCATTAACAGCAATTCTGCTGACACCTGTAATTTTTACTCTCACCAGTCTTTGCCAATCCTATGTCAATAATGCAGGCATGCTAAGGTATTTTATGAAATATGAAAATTTATTTTCAGTATTTCCTAGTAAACTAGCAAAGCGTGCTTGGTTTCCACTATTCAAACTGCAGATGGACCTGCTTTCATAATTTTCCCAGCAAAATTGTTAAGTTCAGCATAAGATAAAAGGCAAGCACGACTGACTTCTAGTTGGTATTCCAGTTCCAGTGAAGATGGAATCATAACCATTCTCTATTTGCTGGACACACTTGATAAAAGTTTCAATGGTTACACTTGTTCGTGTATTCAGAAAATATTCGATTAAATTTGACAAATATTGCAAAAATAATGCTTAAATTGTTATAGCTGAGACAAATGATTTTTTAAATTTTTGTAAAAGTTACCTATCTGATGGGTCTCTGTTTATAGGTCAAATATTCATTACTTTGTAGGCTGGTACTGTTTCTTAGAGTATCTGACTTTTTTCATAGTTAATTTCAATACACTTTGGACCAAACTGCCAATCTCTGAAACAGCCTACCAAACTCAGTGATTCAAGCCCCATTGTTGAATGTTTTCAAGAACCATTTAGACGAAAATTTTCCAGATCTTTAGCTCTCAATCCAGTTTCCATTTGTTTAGGTAATTTCTAACAAAGAAAAAAAACTCCTCAAAAACAAATAAAAAGAAACAACAAACTTTTCTTTAGGTGAGTGAAGACACATGATAGCTTGATGTCAGTAACGAACCTCAATAGTCCCAAGACCTTCCACAAGGACATATCTACAGACTGATGTATGACTGATTTAAGAATGTCTTGCCAAATTCACACCCTGCATCAGCTGGCACTATATGAACTGCATTATTATTATTGCTCTTGTTTGGCCTACTTGCTGTTTTACTTGCATTATATCTTCTACACAGTCTTGTGCATCTATAAACATACAATTATCTGAGAAGTCATAAGTCTGAAGCTTTGTGAGTCATTTACTGTCAGCAGTCTATTCATTTTGGCAAATAATAAACTGGCTGAAAATAGGTATCATAGGCTGACAGCTAGGCACCCAAACTCCAGCAGCAAGGCAGCATGTAACACAGTTAAATGAGAGGTCCAATAAATTTAGATCCATATACTCGTCCAATGTATACACACCGTGAAATATCACACAGCAAACATTTTGTGATTAAACAAGGATGATAATAATAATTGCTTATGTCTCCAAAATTTAAAATTAATAAGAGCAGTTATTATAAATGATAAAGTCATCAGTACTTAGCATATGACTAGGTAGTCATATTAAATATTTTCTAATCAAGCCAAAAGAACAGTACTGAAAGATCAATCAATACAAGCAGGCCACTGACCTCAGTCTCTGCAGCCACTTTAGGTCCAACAAGAAACGTTTTTGTGTCTAAGCAGTCAACTGGTCCGTACTTGCTGCGGAATTCTAAGAATTCATCAAGAACCTGTGCAAGAAAACACGAATGCCATGCACATCAGATTCCAGCTCAGTAGAACCTACATGTGTTTTAAGTAAGAGTTAGACCTCTAATTACATACCAATTGCCAACTTGGTAATCTTAATGGGTAATTCATATTTGTAATGTTGGGCTATATTTAGTGAGCTTCAAAACCTGTAGACATGGCATGTATACAAAGAGTTCTATATAAATGGGCAAGTATTTGAGGGAGAAATTACAGTTATACAAGAATTGTAAAACATGTTTTAAAGATAATAGAGATTTATATAGCGCTTTTCCAAAAATTTGCTCATATCGCTTTACATAAATCATAGAATAAATAATCAACAACCATGCACCCATATTCACATATAAAAATCATGCTCACTTCTATGTTTTAGGGTGCAAGTACCTTAGGGTAAAGAGCAGCACTTATGATGTCTTCTTCTGACACTTGAATTTTGTGTTTTTCACACAATTCGTCTTTTAAAGCACCGAAGTCAATTGGTTCCAAGCTAGCTCCTGGTCGCCCAGAGAGAGTGGGTGCTCCCTTCAAAACCTGTTAGTCAGATAAAGCAAGGAAGATGAGAAAGAACATATAAGTGTTATATCCAGGCTATTGTGGTGTGTTTTTATGCTGTTTCAATCATCATGAAATCACTTGAGAAAATTGTAATGAGCAAGGTTCTGACTGCTGTTACTTCACATCTTGACTCACTGCAGTTTGTCTACAGAGCTGGAAGATGTGTCAATGATGCTAAGCTGTTTATGCTAAATACTCTGTACAAACATCTGGAGAAACCCAGAGCTCATGCCAGGCTTCGCTTCGCTGATTTTTCTTCTGCTTTTAACACTGTGCTACCTCACTTGTTGGGGGGGGAATCTAGTTGAGATTTCCATCTCTCACTAACTTTCTGGATCCTGGACTTTTTAAAAAACAGGCAACAGAGTGTTTCTGTTAACGGTCTTCTCTCAGATCCTGTTGTCACCAGTATTGTTTCCCCACCGTTCATACTGCATGCTAACAGTTGCAGATCGAAGCACTACAGACAGGAGATTGCTTGTAAATTTTGCGAATGACACTGCCTTGCTGTCTCTTCTGTATAATAGTGAACATGATCATAGTGGTGTGACAAACACTTTCTTGTCATGAATGCCTCAAAGACTAAGGAAATGATATTCGACTTTCAGACAAACAGGCCTGAGGCAGTCATCAGTGTTATCCATGATGATGCCATTGAAGTAGTCGACTTACAAATATCTAGGTACTATCTTTGATAACAAACTTAAATGGGACATCAACACTGACATGATCCTCTGTAAGAGACAAAAACGTCTGGACCTCCTATGGAAACTTAGATCTTTCTCTGTCAGCTCTGTCATCCTCACTTGGTTCTATCAGTCCTTCATTGAAAGTCTCATCATTTTTTCTCTCATCTCTTGGTTCCACAGGGACAGGAACAGTCTTGATTCCCTTGTTAACATCTGTTCCGAGGTCACCGAAACCAGGCAGAGGGATTTGGCAGCCTTTTGTCATCAGCAAATCCCCAGGAAGCCATCACACATCCTCTTTATTTCTGATCATGTGTTTTGATGTGAGTTTTCACTCTTGCGGTCTGGCTGTAGGTATGCAATGCCTGTATGCAGAACCAATCGTCACCGCAGCTCATTCATTCCATGTGCCATTCACTTGATATACCCTACTGGCAGTGATCTTGTACTAGCCTGAGGTGACCTGGGATAATCAACTGTATCTGCTGTTGTTGGGAATGTGTGTGTGTGGGAGAGAGACACTATTTAAACATATATATTTATATTATCTCTTTTACAACATGTATATGTATGTATTATTGCTAGTACGAGCACTATCTTGAATTGCTCGTGGGAATCAATAAAGTTGTATTGTACTTACTGACTAGGAAGAAGTTTAAATGAATGCGGACATGTTTTCTTGATTAAGGAGGGATTTCTAACTCAAAGGTTGAGCATAAATTAAATTTTAAAGTAAATTCTTCTTCTTTGATACTTACACAATAACTATACATTTCTAAAGCGAATAACTTTAATATATTTCTACTTGAAATATATATATAGGATAAACTTACTTATTTCATATAAAGCTCAGACTACAGTCATTGCTTCTGACCTTTGTGCGAAGTGGTTCAGGGTAGCCACCAGGTGGTTCACCTAGATGACCTTGGAAGTACTCTACTACAGACTTTGGAAAAGATAATTCAGCAGCTTTTTCTTCCACAAGCTCAGCAGTGAGTTTGTTTTGCACCATAAACTGAGCCAAGTCCCCAACCACCTTGGATGATGGTGTCACCTGTAATTATAAATCAAGATGTTGTGCTTGGATTTCTTTAAGTAGTCTAGATGTCTAATACACACAAAGCCTAGCACATTTTCTAAGGTCTCTTCTCACACAGTTCTAAATGTTGCGACTACTTCGTTTATAAATCTTATCTAGAAGTTATTGAAAAGTGTTCTGAGGTACTCTTACAAGATTCCAAGAAGGAAATTTTAGTGAACTGAGGAAGAAAGGCTGTAAAGATTATGTATAAATTTCACATTTCTTGAAAGCTTGTTCAGCTATATAGATCTTCACAAAGTTTGTCTAAGCCATTGGTCTCTGACTTCATGCACTTTATCAGATTCTGGAGTACACTTTCAGAAGGTTGTATAGTTTTGTATATGCATTGAGAAATTCCCAAGTACCAGAGCTTAAAGTGATTTACCTTAGGCAGGTCTCCCAGAAGTTTATTGGCCACAGAATACATCTTTTTCACCTCCTCAAATTGGTCAGCCAACCCCAGGCTAAAGGCTTGGAACTGCAGGTTAGTGTACTGCCCACCTAATGTGACATTAAAACAAAACCATTTCTGCATATTACTTCTTTCTCATTAGCACAACTAACTACTTAACTGATCATACCACTTTCAACTTGAATTAAAAGACACATTCATGGTAAGTGCAGGTTCTTGTAGAAAGAAGGTGAGCTGAGACAGAAGAGAACTCTGTTGTCTATTGGGGGTGAAGTATGTGGAGATTTTGCATTATGTGCTTGTGGGTGTGTAATACTTCTGAGTTGTGTCAGTTGTGTTGTAAGGAGTGGGTACAACCATGGCCAGCAGAAGACGGAGGTGGTGTTGAGTGGAGGAGACCCATATCATCTCTGCATAGAGAGAGAAATGGATGGTCATTTCCCAATGACTGCTGAGTAGGCAGTGGAACCTGGTACAGAGGTACAGGAGGTACCCACTATGCTATGGCAAGCACCAGAGTCCACTGAAGGATAGAAGACATGAGCAATCTCTTGATGGAAGATAGAGTCTGACTGGTCCTAACCCTAACCCTGACTGGTCATGGAAGAAGGCAAGGGACAAAGGGATGGAGAAAGCAAAGAGAAATGCTGCTCATCTATATTGCTTGTCAAGAAAGGAAAAAACGGTTAGTGCAACGGAAGCTGGTAAGACCATGCCATACAATAACTGATGAAAGGCCCAAGAACATGTTATTATGAACTACTTTGATACATCCGGATCTTCTCTCTTCTCACATATTTCCTTGTGGCAATGCAGGTGGTAGAGATGGGCAATGAGTGACTGTAAGATTGCTCATACAGACATAAGAACTGTGATTCATGTTCACATGTATATTGAAATTTGTTCAGTCAGAAAAGATAATGTGGCATCTCACCTGGAATTTCATTTTTGTAGATGTCAGCATTGCCACTCTTCATAGTAACAGTGCATTCAAAGGGTCCATACAGACTACGAGCCTGTTCCCAGTATGCTGAGTATGCCGAAACGTTGTCCAGATTTAGCCCTAAAAACAACAGGTTGTCAAGTGGTAAAAGCAGCCATCATCTCAAATACACATGCAACTGCCACACACTTCCCTGTACATGTATGAACCACCATCCCCCAATCATATGCAGTAAAACCTATGAAGTGAGGACATCTTTGTTTATTTAAAGCTGTTTCTATATGACAAGTGTCCTCTCACAGGAGATTCTCACATTTTCGAAGCCAGGAGAAGCAGAAAGTCTCTATAAATAAGGCATATAAGAGAGAGTAAAAGCAACTTTCTTACAAATTCAATGAAAATGCGAAAGATGCATCAGCACATCTTTACAAAAATATAACAGAATCTACAATTAAAAAGATGTTGGTTTTAAGGAAGTTTTTATTTAAAATTGTTACTAATTTTTTCTGGCAACTATAGATTTTGACTGTTGTTTAACTCATTCAATATAGGTATATCAATCCAGTTGAGCTATTGCTATGAAGATGTTGACAACTGTGAGTGTGAACTATAAGGAGGAAAATTAGGGTTGTAAAACCATTTAAGTGCTGAAATATTAAAACTTGTTCCAATTTACAGTAGCAGACTATCAAGACTTTGCTTTCTAACAGGAAAAAAAGGAAGTTGCTGCAAAAAGATACTTTCAACAAATTTTCATGCACCGAGAACAAACAAAAGGACACACCCCAGGCTACGCCAACCAATGTAAACCAACCATGTTGCACTGTTCAACCGTTTAATAATAATGGCTGAAACTGTCATAAAATTATATCAAAAACTGTCCACTCTTGACAAGTAAAGGGATAAATTCTATTCCTAAAATCTCTGTCTGCATCTGCATCTAGCAGGATGTGACCAATCAAAAGTCTTTGTATTAAAAAAACAATCCACTTGGACCAAACGTGTTCAGACATGGAAGGTCTCTGGTATTCTGAGGGTCCACACGTGGCATATTATATAAGGGCATTCTTAATGCGTAAAAATATACTATATATATATAAGGGTACTTATGTGTACTTGTGCATTAAGTTAATGCATCCGAGAATGTTACATAAAAAAAAAATTGTGCATAAAATTAAGAAGGGCTGTTTACAGTGATGAAGGCAACATGCTATGTAACACATGAACATCTGGACCTATTCAATCTCTCCTTCAGCAGACCCCAGATAGATGACAGGCTTCTGATAGTTTCTATTACCTGTGTCAAGTTCTGTTCTCTCCAAGGAAGCAACAACAGCGCCCATGCTTGGCTGGGAAGTCAACCCTGACATGGAGTCCACAGCTACATCCACAACATCAGCCCCTGCTTCTGCAGCTGCCAGCATGGCTGCCACGCCAGCTCCAGCTGTATCATGAGTGTGGACATGTATGGGGATGTCGGGGTACTTATCCCGTATAGCACTGATAAGCAGCTTAGCTGCCTTTGGTTTTAACAGTCCAGCCATGTCCTGAAGAGAATAAAGAGGAGACATCATATAGCTTTTGCTCACAAATGCCTCTGTCTGCAAAATAACTGACTGCTGACATGAAAATATAACTATTTTTAAAATAAACATAGTTACAATGAAGTCTGGACTTATTCAAGCCTCAGAGAAAGATAAGATTAGAGACAATCATTTTAAACAGACAAAAAAGAAATTATATACCCACAGAAGACAAAAAGAAATCAATAAAAATAAAAATAAAAACTCATGCATGTGAAGCGCATGCACACACACACACACGGCCAACTTTTTTCCTCCATCGCCTTCTACCTTTCTGTTAAATCAGAAACCCATTGATGCCTGGAGGACAGATGGAGTTTTGCAATCACTGGCATGAATGAACTTCAAAGCAATGACCTGCTACTATTTCAAGTATAGAAAAACACAAGGCTGAAAATTCTGTTTTGTATAGATAAATGATAAACTTTACAAGGAATTAAAACAAAATGGTTTAAATAATACTGGTACCTTGATGCATAGTATATGTGTTCCTGCCTTGATGAGCTGTGAGGTCAAATCTACATAGTAGTCTAGATTGTACTTTGTTTTACTGGGATCTGACACATCACCAGTATAGGATATAGCAGCCTCAACCACACCACCTGGCCATACAAAAAAAAAACCAAAGTTTCAAATACAAAAACACAGGTCAGTAAATCATCTGGAATCTTTCTAACAATTGGATACACAAGTTTTTGGTTTTGACATGACTTCTCATAGTGCAGCAACAAGGTTTATAATTCAGATTAACTCACAAAAGTTGGCCATGTCACTCCTATCTTCACAGTTCCCCATCAAGATAAGATCTAAATTATTTTAAAGTTCCATGCTGTTAAAGGAAATAACCAGTCAGGTTATCATAAAGTCTGTTCTTCTGAGAAGTTTTTCCTTGGTTTTCTGCCACTAAAAAGCACGTCTTTGCACTTTTCTGTCTTGAATGCTAGTAAGGATAGGCAGGCCTGACGAGAGGGGGGGACAGGGGGGTCTAGTGTACCCGGGCCCGCGGCTGTCAAGGGGGCCCGGCCTTGGTCAGTGGATTTTTTTTTCTTCTTCTCCTTTTCTTTTTCTTTTAAAGAAAGGTCTAAGGACAGAACACCCAAGCATTACACATGCAGAAGTTGAGTTTGAGTGTAGATATTGAGATTCGAATTGTAAACATACATTATATACTGGGAAAATAATTTACGATTACAAGTACAAGGGGCCCGGAGAGGTCGTCTGTCCCGGGGCCCGGGCTGGCTCTCGGCGGCCCTGAGGATAGGGTGTGAAGAAAGGGGATAATATCAACTTGCTCTAGATTTCAATGATAAACTTCTTATTTTTGTGTCTGTAGATGTGCTGCAAGGGGACCAGCTGCCAGAGAGGGTAGGAATGTAAATTGAGAAGAAAGAGTTATATGGCCTTTGCTCTCATCACAAGAAACATTACCAGACTTGTACTCAGTCTTAAATACATGGCAAATACCTGCTTTTCCTACAGCCTCCATGCCTACAATGATGTTGGGAACATAGTTGAGCGAATCAAAAATACGGAAGATGTCCATGCCATTCTTCACAGCAAGGTCACAAAACCTAAGAAAGATTCAACACTGACCTCTTTTACAAATGAAAAAAAAGGATGCTACATCAAGTTCTTTTATAAGAGCAACACTATGCCACATCTAGTATCAAAAGTTTGAATATTAAATAAGACATAGGAGACAACGTCCGAGCACATTCACAAAAGATTCTAAAGGACCATCTATTACCTGCAGATCATTAAAATAAAAGACAAAAGCATACTTGAAGACAACATTGTCTGGGTAGTTGGTGTAGCCAACAGCATTGGCACCTCGTAGCAACATCTGGAAAGGAATGTTAGGGACTTGCTTGCGAAGCTGTCTTAATCTGTCCCAAGGACATTCATGCAAGAATCGTAATGCTACATCAAAGGTAGCACCTGCACACACAATTACATCATATCAACATTCATAAAGTGCCAATCAAACATAATGTAGGAGAAAGAAATCAGAAGACAGCATTTTAGATGTAGTGTCTATCAGGGAATATGTTGGGGTTAACTGATAATGTTTTAGAGCTGGTGGTAATATTGTTAGGTGTTCCCATGGCCAAGTGATTTATGATGATGGTGGTGGATTTGGTAACAATAATGATGCAATGCAAGAAAACAACTAAGACCTGCCTGATGAAATATATAAATTCTGACAGACCAGGGAAAAAAAGATATTAAGAGGACCTACTTTTTTATGAAACATTAAAAACTTTGCCGCATGATTGAGACTGAAATAATATGCTCCTCATTATAAGCAATGCCACTGTAGTGTGCATCTGTTATTCAAGATTGTACTTTGCAAATCTGTTACTGTAAATTCATCTTCCATTGTACTACCATAAAACAAATAAGCCAGACATAAAAAAAACATGAACCCTTCCTCACCTCCCCAGTTTTCAAGGCAGAAGAGTGGAGACAAAGAGTGTGAGACATATGGAGCAATGCGTAGAAGGTCGTAACTTCGAACTCTTGTAGCAAGAAGAGACTGATGGGCATCTCGCATGGTGGTGTCCATCAGCAGCAGACCCTTGTGTTGCCGTAATTTCTTGGCAAACCCTGCTGGTCCTTCTTGAATTAAAACATCTCTCCAGCCAGCAGGATGTGGGAGAACTGACAGTGAACAAGTTGCAATTCTAAAGTGAGAGTCATATTAAAGTTTGAGGACGACTAACAAAATTACCACACATGATGTTATTACTCCTTTGGACAGTCAGTCATCTCTATATGTGTATATATGAACATCCAACTATGTATGTGTACATAAACAAACTCAACATGCACACACACACACACAGAGGAATGCTGCAATAACTAAGACAGAATTATTTAATGAACTGGAGTTACACCTATGTTTTATTTTTTCCAATAACATTAGAATGATCTTCAATGTATTTATACAATAAGACCATTGTGGTGATCATACCAGTACTCTATCTGTACGTGTGTATAATATATAAAGTTGGTGTGTATGTGTGTGGTCTTTTTATTTAAAATTGTTACAATTTTTTCTGGACACTATAGAGGAAGATTTTGACTCATTCAATATGGGTATATTGATGCAATTGAGCTATTGCTATGAAGATGTTGACATATACTTAGTGACTTACAGAAAAATAAACTAATTTAATTAACCATAATGTCATGCTACTTTCTACAGATCTGCACCTGTCCTAACTACAGAGACATAAGTAAAATACTAAGCATGCTAGGGAAAGCATCAAGTAAATACACAATTTCACTTCACAATGCTAAGGAACCAAATCAAGGAAAATTCTGAAAGGCTTTCTAGGTCTGTAACCTGTCTCAGCTTCTTCAAGCAGTTCTTGCCAAAATGAATTCTAATTTTCATATATATACTTATAACAGGGTGAACTTATATTATTGTTCCTTTTAAGTGGACAGGTAGAACTAATGTGTTACTCAACTGCTTTCTATAAACAATCAATGACAGTGCTTATAACAGTAACATAAATAAATAATAATAAATCTGTATTGCACAGGATCAAGTCATTCTTGATAGTGTGCTGACCATCTGTCAGCAGTATTACTTATCAAAGTACAAACAGCATAAATAATGAAAATTAACATTATAAAACAGAAATTAAGAATGTAATGAATATAAAACAAGTAAAAATCTCAAATAAAAGAGACAAAAATTATAAATAATTATGAAACAAAAACATGGTACCATAATTTACAGCCTGTAATAATACTTTAGAAAGAGATGTTTTAACTGCATGCTTCAGACTAATGCATTAGTCTACTTGAAAAGGATAAGCATGAAACCATGAAAGTACATTTCTAACATCCTGGTTTTTAATAACTTTTGGGGGCACTATAATTGCAAGTGTGTGGAATTAATGGTCAAAATAACTGCACATTTAGGGTATAAACTTTCCATCTCCAGCCTCATCAAGCAGAAACAAAAGTGGTTTTAATCTTTTCTTTCAATGTAAACACTTGAACAGTCTAACAAGACCTGATCTTCTCTTCTTTTTTTTTCAAGCCACAAGTTTTTGCACAGCCTGCTAACATAGGGAAAATGAAATATTTTGTAATAAATTTCCTATAGTGATTTTGCCCAAGGTCAATACTTTTCTGATAGAATCTCAAAATAAACAAAAAAATTAAAAAAGCCTAAATTTAGGCTGTATATGAATGAGTGCTTCAGTTGCCTTATAATTAGAAAAATAAATTCTGGATCTCTATAAAGATACCTTTCCAGGATGGCTGTGGGGTTTTTTTTGATGGTTTTTTTTTTTTAAGAAAAACTGTTCAGGGCTGTAAAATTGTTGTTGGATATATTTTATTTTCCCTTTTTGGGAAAATTGACAATAGTCAGAAGCCTCCATGGCTTCTACCATCAGGCATGTACCAACCTAACTTTTTAATCCTAAAAAATCTAGATCAATCATACTAGTCGAGGGTGCTCTTTCCCCCTTAAAACAAAAAAAGCCTGGCAATGGAAAATTTTCATGGGCTACAAAACATTTTCAAAATAAATATAACTTTCATGGTGAAAAACAGAATGTCAAGGATTTAAAATAAAACTGAAACAAGTTGCGACCTTCCTCACCTGTGCGGTCTTCACTGACAGACAACTGACCTACATGCCATAACGATTATGCTCATCAACATGCACATATAAAAGCTGGCGAGAAACAGAATTCTCGTGTAAGTGATTAGATGGAGGTTTTGCCATGCAATGGTTTTACAGTTTTACAATAACCTCAATAATTTTTGCAACAAAATCATATTAAGCACACTTATAACAAAGACACATTAAAAATTAATTCAAAGCAAAATCTAACATGCCCCTAAACCATGCCCCTAGACAGCTGATGCTGAATGTGAAGTATCAGTTAATGATTAGTCTGAGTTAGAAAAATAACAACACATGTGAAAGGGTAGAGCTATAACCCTGTATAAAAAAGATGTTAGAATATTTTGTGAAGGAATAACTTTAAAAAATAATAATTTTGCAGTATCTTACCCTTTCCCTCTTGATCTGCAAAGTAACATCAACATGCTAGCTGTCAAATGTCCTTGAACTTGCCATAAGATAATAAAACAAAGAATGCTGGTGATCCTCAATGATGTTGTAGACACACATATTCAATAGAATGCTGGCATGCATTAGAACACCTATATATCTGACCAAGTCAGTTAGGCAAACAGCGCACTGGGCTGCAACAGCTGCTAGGTATTAATGATGACGTAAGGTTGAGCCTTCTAGTCACCCAAGTAAATAAGAAATTCAAATCCACACAACTCTTTGAGTACATATTTTCCCATGTGCAACTATGTATAAGTGTGTGCATGCACACTCACATGTGAAGAAAGAAAAAGGGCGTCAAAGAAAAAGGGTGAATGCATGCATGCAGGTTGGTGAATGTGTCCTCTGTATGCATGAAGATGCATATGCCACTGTTGTGTAAGTAGCTATGGTCTTTTCTGCCCTTGTTTTAATTTTTCCCTTTTCATACCAAACAGCTTAAAACAGAATCTCTCTGTAAAAGAATATATTTAAGCGGCAAGACAACAAGTTAATGGCAAAATGATTGTATCGGGTTCAAAGACTGCAACAAATAATCCAAAAGACACACAAATTTAAGGTTAAAAGATTCATTTTTTTTTAAAAGAAAATAATGTGTTTGTACAGATGCAAAATGTAACTCAAAATAACTACAATACTCTGCAAACTTTGTTTCCAGCAGCACATTAATTATTCTCTCTTCTCTCTATACACCCACTCCGATTATTAACGTAAATAATTAATAAGCTTGTAAACATTAAGAGCACTCTGGAAAGTACACAATTTTGGAGACAAATCATCCTATTCATGGTCAAAGGGAAGTAGATCCTGATCTGCAGATGCCTTCACCTTGACACTTTTTTGTTATTTTCATCATAAAATGCTTAACAACACTGAAGGTGAATCTTGACACATGGTGGGGGAGCAGGGGAATGACTGAGTTAAAGAGTTTAAAAGCGGCATCAAGCTTTCCTTCATTTTCTAATACATTCTTTAACGCTTCTTTAGAATGTAAAATTATCACAGAAATTCTCCTCATAAAGTTGTTACACAGTAGTAAAGAGGAAAACAGTACAGACTAGAACACAAAAGGTTACTTACTCTTTCTGGTTAAACTATAATTTCTGATTTTAAGTATCTATACCACACATATTTGCTTCATTAATTTTCCTCTAGGTCTTCAAACCTATATTAAAAGTACTGTGTGCACTGACTACAGACCAAGTGCTTCAGAATATCAGATATTGCAGACCAAATGTTCAGAGTAATACTCACTAGTAGGAACAGGTGGAACAGAAGGGGTGATGTCTGATGGAGGTATGGATGTCCCTAGAGGAGTAGATGGACCATTGACCATGACCTGTCCTAAATAATGTAGCAGTTTTTGGGCACGGTTCTGAGACTCTTGAAACAGGAACAGCTGTGGATTCTCATCAATGAAACACGTATCGACCACTCCTGTCAGAAACTGTTCGTTCTGCATTACATTCAGCAGGAATGGAATATTTGTCTGGAAAAAAAAAAGGATTTTTTAGAAATGGTAAAATGGTATATTTTGTAACCTTTATGCCAAATTCTTTCGAGAAAATGAATCCATTTGCTTATTATACTTGTGCTTATCATAAATTGTTATATTTAATATATTCAAATAATACAAAACAATTAACAAAATATCTTCACTAGTAATCAATAAGGCCAGGTAGTGCACCTTGACTCCTCTTATTCTGAACTCTCTGAGTGCACGAAGCATCTTGGAACAGGCAGTGGGGTGGTCTCGCGAATGGGCTATGACCTTGACCAGCAAAGAGTCATAGTAGGGAGAGATAATAGCCCCTGCAAATGCAGAAGCACTGTCCAAACGAATTCCCATGCCTTCTCCACTGCGGAACACCTAAACAAAACATTAACAAAATAATGAGGCTCATATTCCTCCCCAAAACAAATTCTGCACGGATGCTTGCATTCTACTTTAGGATATGAAGTTAAAACTCATCACTGATGATTATGACAATGAAAACAACGAAGCCAGCTATTGTGGATGTATGTGGTTACATCATTATTAATAATTTTAAAATAACATATATGCATACTTATTGATAAACACATGCATGCTCGCAGGCATGAGCAGCACTTACCTCAATGCGGCCAGTATCAGGCTGAAAGTTGCGAGCAGGATCCTCTGTGGTCATACGACACTGGATTGCAAAGCCATTTAGTTTTATATTTTCCTGTGTCAGGTCAAGGTCTTTTAAGGTTTTACCTTCTGCAATATGAATCTGGGCATGAACCAGATCTACGCTGTTTGGAAACAAATAGAATTTACAGATGTTATTGTCAGTGGCAATTAATATTTGCTATTTTTATGCAAAAATGAAACAAAATTGAGAACAAAAACAAATGATGGAAGAGTTAACAAGCTCAGATTTTTTATTTATTAATGAAAGAGATATCACATAAACACAAATGCCAAAAGACATTAGTGTTCTTACAAAAACACTACTTGAAAGACAAAAATGATACAATGCAGAAAAATGGTAACAGAATTATGAGGGTGCCGCTCATCGCTGTTGAACTTATAGGAAAAGATTACTTACAATCACTTAATTCATAGACCAAAGAGTCAAACATGCACAGAATAACAAGCTATCTGTGAAACTTTCTTTAACAACACAAACTCAATATCCCAGGTTAAAAAGAACACAAAGTCGTGACCAAGAAATATACCCAAAATAGTACATTTTAGCTAAAAATTTCTAGCTCAGCAATACTTTGTGGGATGTAATTTTAAAATTGTATGACTAATTAGGCATAGTAATATGACCTTGATTTTATAGTGCTTGTATTTGAAAAAAGTCCACAGAAACATTGGCAGCCTTAGTAAACAGCACATCTAGAATAAAGCCAAATGAATTTCCCCATCAGTAGCTCAAGTCACTTTTAATGAACATTTCCCTCATGATCATATCACATTAATTTAAGCTATGGTCTGCACAAACTTCAGTAGAAGAGAACATAGCTGGAATTACAAGTAGACTACAGCATAACAAAAGTAAATTGATTTTTTAAAAACTATTCAATAATAAAAACAGTAAATTGTTCATAGATTTTCTAACATAGACATATAATTTCTGGTAGCAAAATTTCTTTCTACTTATCAGATGGCATGACTATATGGCAATAACCCTACTAGCTGCCTATAGTTCCAGCTGTCCACTCCTGATTGCCCAAAAATCACCCGTGCCAGACATCATATTGCTGGCGATATGCTTAGCCACTGATGTGCTTCCAACTAAATCCAGAAAATCCTAGGAAGCTGGCTATGTGGCAGATGATTGACTATCAGCCTTAATGATTTCTTTAATGCCACATTACATGAAATTGCTAGACTAATTGCTACAGCTCAAACATTATGTACTCTGGCCTGTACAAAAGATTACACATGTTGGCAAAGATCCACATATGTCACTCTGATGAAAGCTATTATCCAGGCTGCTACAGTCTGCAATGTGATGCCAACCTTCTCCTCCCCCAATAAATGGTATCGGCCTCCCCTGTGATATGTGGATCGTTTAAGATAGATGCCGAAAGCATGCACTGGATCCTGCAGCTTATCTGGATTGCAGGGTTCCCTCCTGAAAAGTAGGTACAGAGTGACTCTGTAAGGGCAGCTTATTCTTAGCCAAAAAACCTGGGGTTGTAAGGAGGTAGACAGAGGTGTCAGCACAAACTGAAGACATGTCAAGTCTGAGTAAAAAGCATAAATAATCAAACACCAAGGCAACTGCTACCAAAAGGCAGGTTTTCCAAATAGGTAGCTTAAAGGAGCCATGAGACAAGGGCTCAAAGGTGAGAAAGTTCAGAAGTAAGCATCCACCAGAGAGATTCCAAAAGGGAAACAAAGAATGACACACTGGTCATGAATGGGACAAATCGGCCAAGTAAGATAAATCTCAATTTTACCCCACATCCTAAAATCCCAAATGGCAAACAGTATCAGCAAAGCATATCCCTATAACCCTTAATTGTAATGGACGCTAATGCTCTTACAGTAAAGAGCCAAAAGAAGAAGTCCATCTTTAT
Source organism: Pomacea canaliculata (assembly GCF_003073045.1). Taxonomy (NCBI): domain Eukaryota; kingdom Metazoa; phylum Mollusca; class Gastropoda; order Architaenioglossa; family Ampullariidae; genus Pomacea; species Pomacea canaliculata. Next base: position 13,650,277 of record NC_037597.1, read on the forward strand.
GCCATGGCTAGTTCTCCATTGGTTGAAAACATAAACTGCTAAAGTGGAGGAACATCAAACGTTAATGATGCATACCTCTGCTTCACATAAGAACTTTTGACTGTCTATTAGATTGAAGTGCCAAAAACGGCTCTAGTTAAATTGGGCAACCAGAAGGAGATGGTTTGACTTCTGACAGAGCTTTGGGAGGAAATGCATAAGCACTGAGATGAAAAGACCATCCCGCTGCATGATGTCAGGAATACGTCCATGCCCTGATACTTATAGCATAATTTGATGACACTTTGTGTATGAAGGGAAGGTAAAAATGGTTTAGTGTGTATGTAAAGAAATTAATTATCAGTTAGCAGCATGTGTATGCAAGGAAGAAGATATATTACACCTGAAGTTGGTGGAAGCATCTTCTATGACATATTGTAAAGATAAAGTAGCTGAAAAACAACCAATTCAGTTGAAACCAGGCAAACTGAGTAAGTGAACTCACTGGCTAAACAAGGCACAACGGGAGGTGAGCTGGCTGAGTTTGTTTGCTCCTTGCACACTGCTCATTTCTGGCCAATCGGGAGTGGACAGCAGAAATTGTAGGTAGCTTAGTAGGGTGATCTCCATATAATCATATCACCTGGTACAGTACAAAGAAGAAAACTTAAGTTTTACCCTGTGACTTGCTCTGTAACAGTGTGTTCCACCTGCAGACGGGCATTCACCTCAATGAAATAGTACTCCCCATTTTTATCCAACAAGAACTCAACCGTTCCAGCATTCTCATATCCCACATGCTTAGCTAGCCGCACAGCATCACTTGTCATTTTGTCACGAATGTCTGGATCAAGTTTTGGTGCTGGGGCGATCTCCACAACTTTCTGATGCCGGCGTTGCACAGAGCAGTCTCTCTCATATAAATGGACCACTTCACCAGCAGAATCACCTAAGAAAGGATAAAAACAGAACAAAAGCAGTTTGACTACATGCCAGAGAAGCGCTACTAAATGTTTTAGTAGTAACAGTAGTAGCAGTTATGCAATTTCCCACATTTTATCCTCAGAATGTTATTTCAACTGGCAATTCCCTTTATTGACATTCGTGCAAAAGGTCATTCAGTATTTATGTATGTATTCAGTATATAGCACATAAAAAAAACTGAATTTATACAGGGGCACATACTCACCAAGAATCTGTACCTCAATGTGACGAGGTCGTTCAATAAATTTCTCCAAGAAGAGGGATCCATTGCCAAAGGCTGAAAGTGCCTCTGAGAAGGCACGGTTGAAATTTTCTTCCACTTCCTGGAAGCCATTGGCAACATTTTAACCTTACAGCACATCATCCATGTAATGCAGATGTTACACATACTATCAGGGCTTCTGCTAAGGCTAAATTCTTTGGGGTCTTAGCGACCCCTTCTTCAGATTTGTAAGGGGTCCCTGTTCTTCGCCCAACTTTGGAGGGGACCCCATTGACGAAGATTGAAGGGGTCCTCCGAACTTTTAATGCGTACTGTACGCAATTTTTTGCGTAAGCAGAAGCCCTGATACTATACAAAGTATTTACTGATGTGCTGAAATTTTACAGATGTAAAGATATATCAGAATGTGTTTGCATCAAATGATATTTTATACTGGTCCCAAATTTAACAAATATTATTTCAAATCCTATACCACTGAGAAAAAGCTGTTGCTGAATTCATTGCTTTAACTTTTTTTTTTTACAATCCTGCAGTGCTTTCCAAAGAAGATAGAATACAGTCATTTAAATATATATATTTTAGAATGAAGTGTAGCGAAAACTATTCAGCAAATTACACATAAAACATGTGTATCCATTGTAATTTGTAATGACTTAAAACCACTAAAACATACACATAAAGATCTTCTAGATTCTTCTATTTATATGCCTTCAAAGAAAAATATTAAGCTTAAGTAAACCTCTTGATCAGTAAGCAACAAATTTGCTTTGGATCTTGCAGCAAAACAAGATTATAATTTATAATCAGCCAAAATCTGAAACTATTCATGAAAATGTTTTAGAGTAAGTTAGAAATTATTTGTACTCAAGCTACTGTTGATTCACAAATATGTGCTTTACCTCCAGATGTTTAACTACCCTCATCCCACGCCCACCACCACCAAATGCAGCTTTGAAGATAACAGGCAGCCCATGTTCTTGGCAGAACTTTACAGCATCTGCTGCTGAGGTAATAGGCCCAGGTGTTCCAGGTACCACACGTACACCTGGGAAAAGAAAAAGTTAAGTGATGAACAGATTTCTCATGGCTAAATAATAATACAGCACATTTATAAAATGCTTTTCCCCAGCTCTTGCTGGGTTAAAAGTGCTTTACATACACATCCAAAGGCACACAAGCACACATTTATTTTAGGGTAGACATCAAATGCACCTTCATGAACATACAACACACACAACATGCATACACACACAGCAAGCATGCATGCAGTCTTGTCCTCAGCTTGCAGGTACACTATAATAAACATCAAATTCATTAGGAAACAGATCTACTTATCACCTGTACAAATTAATATTTCAACTTCTCCAGTAGGAAAATGGTATTTGCAACAACAACAAAAAAATCACCAATTTTTTCCTTACTCCTAATATCCATAAACAAGTACTATATGGCATATAATAATCCCCTTTCTTGTTCACATATAAACTTGTTCACTTTCTGTAAATACAAGAGCAAATGAAACAAATGTAACATGTTAACATGTATACCTGATTCAATTGCAGCCCGGCGTGCTTCAACCTTGTCTCCCATTTTATGTACAACTTCAGGTGATGGACCAATAAAACGAATCTCTTCCTTAACACAAGCTTGAGCAAAGTCTGCACGTTCTGACAGGAAGCCATAGCCAGGGTGAATAGCATCAACATGATTATCCTGAACATAAAAAATAACAACTATTTTTTAAAGCTACCACATATGTTCTTTGAAGCTTCAGAAGGAATACCTAAAATAAGTATTTCTAAATTTAGCATTATTTACAAAATGTTCACCAAAAATATAAAAAGCAATAAGACCCAAAAGAGTTAATTTAATAAATTGTCGTTAAATGGAAAAATAATCCTTCACTCATCATCTTCCAGATCAAAATCTCATCTACCCTCCTGAGTCAATCTCAAAACAATGCAGCATAGTCTTTAGCAGTCATATGTTCAATAAATAAATATTCTTTCTGTATTCACCTTTGCAATTCCTATGATCTCTGGTATATTAAGGTAAGCAGCCACTGGTGGAAGACCCTTTCCTATGAGATATGATTCATCTGCCTTTTGTCGATGCACCTGATTAATGTCTTGCTCAGAATAGATTGCCACCGTTTTAATGTTCAGCTCCGTGCATGCTCGAAAGACACGGATTGCAATTTCTCCTGTTGGTAAAACAAATATTTGAAAAACTTCACACATCTTCAGTTCTTTTTTTGTTAGTAGGTTTGGTTGTTTTGATTTTTGAGGGGAAGAGAGGTACTTCCATTTCTGATAAGGCTTTTTTTAAAGTCTTTGGTGTTTTTTTAATGTTACTTAAGTAGTATTCAGCAAAGACTCTTTTAAGCTTTTCCAGCTCAATCATTTAAGAAACTCTCCTATATGTTTAGGTAGCTGGCTGCTTTAAATGCTACTGAGGGTCTTGTCTTAGCTACATATGTCTGGTTAGAATGCCAACACTTTTGTTAACAAAAGCATCCAAAACATTTTCATCAACTTGCTCAGCCAGTGATACATCCCACTGTGGGTTTTCTTTAAAGTCACAGCTATTCTTTTTAACTATGATTTGAATCTGATGTTGCATTAGCAATTACAACATTTTTTTTTTTTTTTAAGGCCCTTCGCCCCTCCTGGGGCATAGGCCATCGACTACAGTCTTAACTGTAAACAGATGCCATGTGCAGAGAAAGAACAGCATGCCCGAGACGAGAAATGAACTCAGGGCAGCCAACCTTCACTGTACTGGTGACAGGCGGTAACAGCGCTAACCGTTGCGCCACCGGGCCGCCAGCAATTACAACATATCATGGTAAAATTGACAGCTGTAGATCAGCAGCAGATTTTAAGCAGACAAGAGGGTGAACACTATTTAATAGTTGAAGGGTATTGGTAGTCTGTAGCCTGACAGATCCACATACCACATACAACCTTTTACTCAGTAAAGCTCCAACATCAGCCTTTACAGATAGGTCCCACAAAGTACAGTCTGTTTACAAGAGCATCAAAAGACAGGCAAGCATATAGCCAGAACATGCATTTAACACTCCTGCTTTAAACAGCCTGGAATGGCTCGAATTTTAACATGACTGTACACTTAGATTGATTAAAAATGATGATGCTTTTAATTAATGTGCTGTTGATGAACTACATTTGTTTTTAATTTTAACAAGGCCCCAATGTCCTATACATGCTAAATGTAGACAATACATTTAGTACAGCCTATGAAGCTTTCTTGCTCAGTACCCTAACAGAATTTTAAAATGAAAAAAAAAGTCTGTGAAACATTGCTGTAAAGTAAATATCTATGAAATATGAACAGATATCCAGTATCAAATAATGATTTTCATCCACAAAAGCAAACCTCTATTTGCCACAAGAAGCTTCTTTATTGGTTTTCTCTCGTGTTTAATATCTTTGGCTGAACTGTATGGGCCAGAATGCTGCTGTCGCATCAGTTGTTGCAGACTGTCAGGAAGTCGGTAGCCATGACATACTGTAAGAGGAGAGGCAGCAGCCTTGTGCAGGCAAAGTACTCGGGCCTGCAGGCGAAGCATTCTGGGTAGTCTTGTTGAAAAACTTTTCTGTGTATACAGCTGTCTTCAGTTCTCTTTCTGCTTGTTCCACGTCACATGTCAGGCTACAAAGCCTCACCCCCAAACTGCCTGGTATTTACTGCAAGCAGATAAGATTGTTTCAAAATTTGCAGATTATCAGTGCTGATATATGGAATCTACTAAGTCTCTCATTTTAATGAAAATTCCATCTTGTGATGAGAATCTTTTTGGTAGGATGATAACTAAACCCAAAAAATTTATAAATTCAGAGAATTTTTATATTATCAAGAAATAGAATCCTTATATTCTGCTGGCTGTTAGGCTACAATGACTGACCTTACTCTCTGTGCAAAAGAAACTGATGCCCTGCTACATTTGATTTACCAAACCACCTTGTGATGTGTTTTATCCTATTGGACGGTGTTAAGCAGCTGTCCAGTAAGAATAACAACACATGCTCTGTGATGACATAAGCTTAAATGGCCATCTATGTTCAAAACTTTTTCACATTCAATATCAGAGAGCCAGCATCAGAGGGCACATCCGGCTAACTATTTGGGGCTATGGGAAATAAATGTGATGACATTTAAATTGAGGAAGCCATGTGCTGTTTCCTGTTCAGTTGTGGTTTTTATTACATCAGCTTTTGTTTTTTAGTAATTGTGTAGACAATACAAAGTCATCTGCTGTTTGGGAACAAAATCAAGTCAATAGAATGTGTTGCCATACAGTGAAAGAAAAAATGAATTATTAGCATGGAGTGTATCCTTTGGAAAGAATTACTTTGGATAAAAGTGCAACAAGACCATTTATTTGTCAGTTTGATACCCATACAGTGAGCAAACTTCCCCTTGTCAACCCAGCTGTGGGTACCTATACTCCATAGAGGGCTGGGGAAAGTAAGGCAATGAGGGAGAGGAGATGGGCACCACCCTCAAATAAAGCTGGCCCCGATAAAAGTGTAGTTTTGTAACACCTCACACCCCAATGACCTGAAAAAGTCACGGACAGCCTTTACCTTTTTACTCACTAATTAGGATCGAGTAGTCATAATCAGATGTGTGATTAGGGTGAGGAAAGATGGTAACAAATTCTGGAAGTTCTTGGATGTTGTGCATCATAATGAGTGGATGGAGTGAAAGGAGTCATTTGCATAGATTTACTCTGACCTGGTTGTGACAGATGACTGACAATTGTTCCTGGTAATTCTATTTTGTTATATGGTTGTTGAATAAAGGTATTGGGTACTGTTTGGGGTTGTAAAGTCACATGAATAAATTTGAAGTTCTGCACACAATTTTAGTATAAAACATTAGTTGAATGAAGTTTAGTTTATTCCTTGTTACTCCTCAAGAAGAATAGGGCTGCAAGTTGAATGAAGTGGCTGATATCAAATTTGTTCTGGCTTTTTTTTCTTAAAATGACTGGTTTATATTCATTACAAGATTCTGGCTAACCAAACCTGACAGAATTACACTGTTCTGTTTAAGAGATACACACCTCTGTGAAAAAGTCACAATTCTCACCTAGATTTTGGAAAGAAGTGAAGACTTCCTTTCCTGCAGCATAATAAAGTGCCCTCAATGTTATGGCATTGCTAATCAGCATGAAGCTAAAGATCTTACTACTTTTAATCTGTCATGAACTTTGAGCTTAGCAGCATGATTGACTTGGTTTAGGCTTTTAGGATGAAGATAAGCTGTTTGGAATAGCTTAACTAGTTTATTCAGAACTCACACAGCTTTGCTTCCACATTTACCTGCAGAAAGGCTGGGGTGGTAAAAAGGGGTAGAACAAGCAGGAATATATGTGCTGTACTTCCCAATGTAGAAATACATTTATCTCTCTCATTCTCTTTCTCTCTTTTTCTCTCTCTCTCTCTCTGACAAAAATATATAAATACACATGCATACACATACACACATCTAATAATGCTTTTAATAAAACACACACTAGCATTATTGACCTTTTCTATTTTTCATTTACTATGACATAAATATTTTCCAACAGATGGCAAAAGTTTCCATTTTATGCAATGCAGCTATTTCCTTGCATCTTAATCATATCTTAATCATATCTATATGCAAGTAGGAGTTAATGTCACTAGAAGATTAGTTAAATACTAATAATTAAAAGTATAATTGTTACTTAGCCTGATGACACTATTCTTCACTGTCATCTGTGTTCCCTTGAATTACTGCTTTCTGACAGGCTGATCTTGTTTTATTCTCCTTCCTTACACTAAGGAATAAGGCATGGTACAAAGTCTACTGTTACGGCTACAGTTACCTGGAGGAGTCAACACGCTTGTTTTCTTTATTTGACAGTATTCAGGTGAACGAATTTCACCCTCAACTCGGGCCGGTCAAGGTTGTATCTTACATAAATGAGAAGTTGTATGCTATATCGGTCGCCTTCAGACGGCATGTTAATGTAGCTAAAAAAGAGTAAATTTCTTTGACTGCTGTAAAATTTAATGGTTTGAATGCGAAATAGCTAGTAATTTATTGTCAAGTAGTTTCAGATGATCGTATATATACTGCCTTTATTATGCATCTACTGTAAACTAGTAAAAAAAAAAAAAAGGAGGCAAAAGTTGATAGCGCAATTTTTAGTAATTTGCATCACCTCTGGACTATCACGAGTCTAAATATCTGTCCAATTTAATTATTTCAGTAAAGCGGCGTATTTTAATGATACAGATGGAACCGTGAATACACGTATACATACATTACTATGAAATATCACGAGCTATTAAAATATTTCCAACTCGACTAATGTTAAAACAATATTCTATAACAAAGGTGCCTATTTTAAATACCGACGACCACAGCAAATTTTGGAGTGAGGCTCTAACAGTATTTCTTAAATGTGTTTACCTTCTGGGGGAGCGGAATGCTGCAAAAAGCAGACGCCACGAGAGTTGCGTTTAGTTCATGGTCAACGACTCACAAAACATTACTGCAGAAACCATGTGTTCACATCTGTTTACATATAGCTATTTACAATACGTTCATCTAACTCACTGTTGTGAAAACAACTGTATATTTACTCACAGCTCGTGGCTCCAGTATCATGTATACACGTAGAGAAGAAACGCGATGCTTTCACTGATGCCCTTGACCTTCCGATAGTCAAGGTCCGTAATCATGTGCAGGTGTCTCGATCGCTGTGTTGATGTCTCGTATTGCGAAGTTTTCTCGAGCTACAGGCATTGCAAGGAAAAATGTCAGTAAGTAGTATAAAAAGTAAAGCAATTCTCATTACTTTGACCGCCCCTTGAAATGTCCAGATGGGATTAGTACACGTGTATATATATACACACGTGCTTGCCTGCCACCACAAAATAATAATTAAGTTTATATAGACCATATCCAAGTCTTGTACGCAAGCTTAAGACGCTTAAAAAATCATGATAAAGAGAAATTGAGGGAACTGTGTAAAAGTGTATTGCTATATCTTATTAACATCTGAACGATTACGTTCGTAAGGGTACAGTACGCAGTCCTGCATATGTTGCATTAATTGCCCCCTCTGCTAGTGTCACTAACCCTTATTCTCTGGAGTCGTTACCATTAAATCTCAATAAAAATCAATGATCGCCCTTTTACTGCCTAACCTCAGCGAGTCTTCACATTGTTCTGCGTTCTACATCTTTGTGACTATTTCGTGATCTTGTTCGGGGCATTGAGTTTGCCTTTGGCTTAAATATTGCGGTCTTCCAATTCTCACTTTATTATTATTATTTTTGGACCTCCAACCGATGGAAATGGAGTTGTGATGGCTGTGCGGGTTACTGGTACGTGTTCCTGCCTGGTCTGGAGCCAGACTGGTCTTCTGCATGCAGCTTCTCCGCGGTATAGTGTTGAGACAATTATGCATTACTTTTAATACCAGTTTGCCAGGGTGGCTGATTAAGCTCGTAGTTCTGTCGTTTTGGTGTTGTTTATTGTTTCATTTCTTTGGAAGGACCGTGACGGCGTCCACACTTTGGGCCATATTTTTGCGTTCCATGATTCTTTGTCACAGAGCAATAAGGCCATTGTTGGTTCTATCCCGCCCTGCATGAGCATCAGCTAGGTCGTTGTCAACGCCAGGTGCATGACTTCCCTCCCTTAAGATTGCATACCCACCTCTTGATCTCTTCCTGATTTCTTTCTTCGAGGTCATCCTTCGATCCTTCGGTCATAGAAGGATGTCATGTGTCACCCGTGATTGTTTTTTCTTCTTTTTTCGCCCTAATATACCTCGGAATTAGCACCTGTCTGATGTTTCCAGCGAGGGTGTGTACATCACGATGAACCAAGGTGAGGGCGGTGAATTTACCATGAAGATCTCTAAAATGTTTGGGCCGTGCAGCTTCATCAAGTTAAAGCCATTTTTTTTTTTTCGCTCGCACTCTGCCAGTCCTTTTATTGTGCTGAACTGCCCCGTCATGCTATGTAAGCAGGTTTTTCTGCATTACAGGTACAGCGAATGTTTAATATATGCACTTCATGGGGAAACCTGACTGAAAGCATTTTAGCATCTGCGCCATAAACCGCCCCAAACAGCCGCACACACAAGGATGTCGTGTTCATCATCGTGAGCTGAGATAGTTTGGTAACTCAGTTTAACCTGACAAGGGCATTTTGCAAAGTTACAAGTCCTTGAAATCGAGAGCAAGGTTAAGTCTTTTAACGGTTAGGTTAAGCCTCTGACGTTTCTGAAGTCGGTGGGTGTTCAAAGTTGTGACTGATCGATATCCGGGTCGCTCGATCGTCTGGCAGCCCCCGTATGCACCCTTTGTGCCCAGCAGACTCTAAAATAGCGGCCACAGTAACATAACAGTCAAAAACCTTGTTCTCTGTGTGTCATGTGGCGGGAACAGAGAGTAGCATAAACGCTCCTTTGGTAGAGCATGGATGGGTTTTTATGCGATCCAGTGAAAAGCGCATTTTCAAAAAGTGCACTGGAAAAAATTGGTGACACAAGGGAGGCTTTCAACTTTCCCTCGTTCTTTCTACTCTTTTTTTTCTTTCTCTCATTCTCACACACACATACACGCATCCGCATTTTTATATACATACAAACTCACGCGTAAACACACCACGCACACTCAAATAGCTAATTAATAAATAAGTGCTCTTTATTACCATAATTTGCTCTTTCAAATAGTCGTTCTTGAAAAAAAAGAAAAAAAAAGAAAGACCATGACACACGATGTTCTGAAACACTGGGCCAACCTCAAAGCATTATGACTGTTTATCTACCACAGCAGCGCTCCCATAAAATGGGTGGCCAGGGTTGCGGTAGTGGATAACCCCTGAAGGGCAACAGTGACGCTTGACTTGTGCACGACCCTGACCTGCTGGCCAGCCTCGAGGCTGACGACGGCGCTTGCGGTGGAGTGCTTGTAATTGTAGTCGTCGTAGGTGTACAGCGACGCCACGACGTGATCTCCAGCCACGATGCTGACGTAGCAGGTCACCCCCGTTCCCACCAGCACGCCGGTCCGCAAGAAGTAAGTGCCCCTGACTGGCGCCGTGAAGATGCCGTTGGTGATGTTGTAGGAGTTGTCGGTGTGCTGCCCCAGGGTGTTGAAGACGACGTTAGCGTTGCTGGCCACGTTCACCGTCAGAGCCTGGTAGGCGTAGAAGCTGACTTTGGTCTCTGAAAACACGCTGAGCAGACGTTACATTGAGTCATGAGCTAAACAGCTAGAGCAGTGGTTCTTAACCTGGGTTCGATCGAACCCTAGGGGTTCGGTGAGTCGGTCTCAGGGGTTCGGCGGAGCCTCCGCCACGGAGGTCAAGACACACCCGCAATAAGTGATGACACTAAAGAAGGGTTCGGTGAACGTGCATATGAAACTTGTGGGTTCGGTACCTCAAAAAAAGTTAAGAACCACTGAGATAGAGTGAACGCTTGTGTGTGTGTGTGTGAACTGTGGCAGAAAAGTGACATATCTCCCTTAAAACATAAAACCGCATATCTCACTTCAATGCCGTCCCATACGTACCCACCGGACACAGAACAACCCCATTCTCTGCATTGCACCTCCACGTCCACCACATGCTTTAAGGAACACACACACACCTCTTTCGATATCAGCATTCAGTAAGCAGAATGATAATGAAAGGAAGGGCAGTGTCTCAAGACTATCACACAAAACTTCATTTGATTAACCTGCACATCACACCACAGAGAAAACGTTAGGACTGTCAGACTACGGTTAGGACCCTTAGACTTTACATTATCTTTTATTGCTTCCCCATGACTGCTGCAGATAAACCAGTTGATGTTACACAGCTTAGTCACTGTGTTTTCTGCTAACTGGTTGAGCTGGTGTCATAATCTACAGTCATGGATCAGCCGAGAGCAAAATGGTTCAACTCAACCTACTTGTCATTTATGCCCAAATCACACACACACACACATGCATTAACTCAAAGGAGGAGGGTGCTAATGTCGGGGTTATGCTATTTACCAGTGAAAACCTTCACTTTTATGTTATTTAATATCACAGTTATTCAGTGACGCAGTTAGGGCTTTCTTGGTTCAGTGCACATTGGGGTCTGATTTTCTGATTTTCAGCGCACCCTTGAATGCCCATTTCCTTCAGCTGTACGCTACTGTGCACAAAAGTGAACAGACGTGTCACATATTCCCCTCCACCATGTGAGAAATATTAAAAAAACAAGCACAATAATGTGTACCAGGAGTTATATCACGAAGCCGAGACAGCTCCCTGCCAAGTTCCTCCCCTCGGTTGCGAGCTGATTGGAAAATGTTGTCGATTGCACTGGATGTATCTGACATTGTCTTGGAGGAGCTGTCAGTTGATGACAACCCTGCAATTCAATCGATTTTATAGGCAGGTTATGGAGGAAGGAACAAAAGCTGACCAGAAACGACAAATAACATTTTTAGATTATAGACTCAGCAACAAATACAGATAATGACATAAAATAGCCATCGTTACCATACAGGTGATGACATATGTTGACTTATGCAACCTAACATACCCATGACTGTGACTGCCTTTACTTGTGCACATAATTATATCTCATGTGACTTGTACTGTTTGGTACAGGGAAAAATTGCAGTGATCATATTGCACAGTATCCTTTATTAATAATTGGATTATTATATAGCCTTGTCTGTATTTACAGGTCTGGGCAATGTCCCTCTGGGCATCCACTTCCAAGTGTGTGTCCTTGACCGACGTCAAGTCCCTGGCGAGGATGTCGAGGTCACTCTTCAGTTCCCGAAGCACTGTTTTGTAGAAGATGGGCACCGCGCCTTCTCGATCTGACACACAACGCACAGCAACGTCCCTTTAGTCCAGCGTTAATATTCTGGAGGATGTTGGTGGGGATTGTTAGAGAGGAAAAAGCCAGAGCAACAAAAAATATTCCACTACCCTGTAATCAGGTGCCCCGTACAGAGATAAATAGCCCTGCACAAGGAGACTTTATGTTAATAGTTTTTACCTAAGGACACCAGTTCTACGCTGTCCATGAAACGGTGGAGGCTGCCTTTGCTGTCGATGGACTCCACAACGCACACATACACGCCAGCTGCGAAGTCCTCCGGTTCACTGATGGTGACTCTGCCACATCACCACATGAGAGCTGGTGAATAGAGTGTTACCAACACAGTGTATGTACCTTTACACCTCTACAGCCAGTTCTCGATAGTCAAGCACTACCTTCTTCAGTCAACAGACCCCAAAATAAGTATTTATTGTGCTCGAATTACATAGATTTGCATATTATCAACAACAAAGCCTTTAGTGCCACTTGTAGGATAAGCTGCTTCTACATGAACCCTGCAACATAGACAGGACCAGTAGTGGCTTGTAAATACACCAACCTCAGCAACGACGACTTCAGATCAGTGGCCTGGTACACTTCCTTTGCTGTTATACCGAGTCCCACGGACACGTCCTCCATTTTGACGGGGTTGCCCACGACGTAGGTGACCAGCGGCTCCCGGTTACTCGCCTGCACCTTGAGGATCTGCAGGAGGAGCAGCTGGGCAATGTCGGTGGTCTCGGACGGACGACACACCAACTGAACACTTCTGGTCACTCCTGGTAAAAAGGAGGTAGGGGTCACATCTAGCTCCGCTCCCTCCACTGCAAAACAGGGTTTTCATGAAGACGGGGAACACTAGATGCAGCCAGGCTGGGCATGATGCTTGTCTTAAATATGGCCATGGAATAATTATGTGACTGTACTGCAAGTACTGCTGATCATTCGTTGTTACAGACCGACAGTCATGGATATCAAGGTGTCATTGTCATGGCAATGTTTTTTCACACAATTCTTCGCGCATGATGTGAATAATTAATACAACATATAATATACCAGTGTTAAAACTACTGAAGTGTAAATAGAGGAAGCAGTGGAGGAAGAGATGAGTCTCTCAGAGGCCTCTTGAATTCCTCTGAACAAAATAAAATAGTCAGCATTCTATTTTGCATGTGTGTAGTATTTCTGCTCTGTCTTCTCATCCGTTCTCATACTCACTACAAATGTCTGTGCTGTGTTTTTATTTCTTTGCAGGCTTCTGCCCTATTTCTCTTCCCCTAAATCCCAGCCAGAAAACTGCTCTCATCTCATTACCTGTCACCAGAACAACATATGGTCACAGGATTTTCAGTTCTCTGCAGTAAAACAGTGAAACTATTTTTCCTTCCACATCCCCCACATACCCACCATTGAATCCTTTAAACGAGTACAGAAGACACACCTCTTCCTTGAGCATTACTCCTAACAACTTTCCACTCAATGCTAGTCCGTCTTCATCCTTAGTCATCTTTGATCAGTTACCAGTACTGTTGTTTATCCTCCATGTCCTTCATATAATTTGTTCTTGTCTCAAGCATGTTCCTTACGAGAGTAAGTATCCTCTACAAAAATCATGCTTTTATTATTTACAATTACAAACTTTGCTCTCACCTGAAATGTGCATGCATAAAATTAAACACAGATTTTTCCACATGTTCCCAGCCTTTACAACCTTCGTTTTGTTCACAGAAAATAAGACCATTTAATGCAGATTACTTCTGGTAAAACCCTTAAAGCTTAAAAAAAAAATAAATAAATATAGGCCAATCATTACAGCTATCTGTTGATCGTGAGAAAAAGCAGATGTTGCATTGTATCCTATCAAAGTGGCTTTCAGAATTATCAGTAAAAACAAGTTTAAAACTGATAGTGGATTTTAACAAATTTATTAAATAAATGATTAGAAAAGGAATGAGGAAAAGACCAGGAAAAAAGAATAATGTACTTTTCTGGATGGTTATAATATTGCCAATAAAAGTTAAACTGATAATATAAATGAGCACTTAAATTGCAAGTTTGACTCAACTAGAAACAGGAAAAGTTCACAATTTTGTACAGCATGTGAACTGAAGGCTAAATAAGTACACTGAATTTCGGCACCATCTCCACGTCAGATGTGTACATTTCTTGAGATAAAAATTGTTAATCCTAGAGAATGACGTTTATAAAATATTTTTGCTATATACCATTTTCTTCACACAAAACAGTATAATTGTACGTCTTGCTCTATTTTATTCGGCCATCAGATGTACATGATAATATCTGCTTCCCAAATGAATGAGCTGAGACTACATACATACCAGTAAGTCAGGATATTCCTTGATTGGTACGCTTGCTTCGCAGGGCTTATAGTTGTGTGTGTCATCTGAATCTACATGCATGATAATTAAAATGATGGTGTCGAGATTTTTTGCTAAAGCCTTTTTCCGCAGTGTGTTGTACCACCTATAATGTATAATGTAATGGTTAATTTTTAAATGATGTTGTTTTTAATATTTATTAAGAACTGCTTAGTCGTGCCACAAACTGTCGTATGTGATCGAGTCTTCAAATCGAGCAGACGACAACCGGAAAGTAGGCCACGTGCGTGCATGTGTGTACAAAGCCATGTGGGTTGGAGATTAAGTCACGTGAGCGAGAGGAGGCCAATCACAAGGCTCGACTAAGGTTCCTATTACATGTATAACATTGTGTTAGGAAAAATAAATTTGCATCCGGGTCGCTCGATCGTTGGCAGCCCCAGTACGCACCATGTGTAAAATAGCGGCCACACTAACATAACAGTCGAGAACCTTGTTCTCTGTGTGTCATGTGGCGGGATCAGGGAGTTATATAAACGCTCCTTTTGTATAGTATGGTTGGTCTTTTCTGCGATCCAATGAAAAGCACATTTCCAAAAACCCCACCGGGAAAAAAAAATGTTCACACATGGGAGGCTTTCAACCTTCCCTATTTCTCCTCTTTCTTTCTATTCTCTTTTTCTTTCTCTCTCATTCACACACACACACACATCAGCATGCTTATATACAAACTCACGCGTAAACACACCACGCACACTCATAGAGCTAATAAATAAATGCTCTTTAATTATTACCACAATTTGCTCTTTCAGAACTCTTTAGTGGTTCTTGAAAAAAAAAAAAAAAAAGAAAGACCATGACACACGATGTTCTGAAACACTGGGCCAACCTCAAAGCATTATATGACTGTTCATCTACCACAGCAGCGCTCCCATAAAATGGGTGGCCAGGGTAGCGGTAGTGGAAAACCCCTGAAGGGCAACAGCGACGCTTGACTTGTGCACGACCCTGACCTGCTGGCCGGCCTCGAGGCTGACGACGGCGCTTGCGGTGGAGTGCTTGAAGTTGTAGTCGTCGTAGGCGTAGAGCGACGCCACGATGTGATCTCCAACCACGATGCTGACGTAGCAAGCCACCCCCGCCCCCACCAGCACGCCGGTTCGCAAGAAGTAAGTGCCCCTGACTGGCGTTGTGAAGATGCCGTTGGTGATGTTGTAGGAGTTGTCGGTGTGCTGCGCCAGTGTGTTGAAGACGACGTTAGCGTTGCTGGCTACGTTCACCGTCTGCGGCGCCTGGTAGGCGTAGAAGCTAACTTTGGTCTCTGAAAACACAGCGAGCAGACGTCTGATTAACCCCTTCGATGCTGACCATACTGTGCGGTACCATTGATCTGTACTCTTGCTCCAAGGGGTTGGGGGTAGAGTGCGAATGTTCATTTACTTCTTACACAAGGATTTGGGGCGGGGATGGTTAACTAGCGGGGGTTAACTGCTGATGGCTTCCCCCCCACACCCCACCAGACACAGAACAACTGCATTCCCTGCATTGCACCTTCCCGACCACCATATGCTTTAAGGAACACACACACACACCTCTTTCGATTTCAGTATTCAGTAAGCAGAATGATAATGAAAGGAAGGGCAGTGTCTCAAGACTATCACACAAAACTTGATTTGATTAACCTGCACACCACACCACAGAGAAACCGTAAGGACTGTCAGACTACGGTTAGGACCCTTAGACTATACATAATCTTTTATTGCTTCCCCATGACAGCAGCAGATAAATCAGTTGATGTTACACAGCTTAGTCACTGTGTTTTCTGCTAACTGGTTGAGCTGGTGTCATAATCTACAGTCCTGGATCAGCCGAGAGCAAAATGCTTCAACACAACCTAATTGTCATTAATGCCCAAATCTTACTCACATACACATGTGCGCATTAACTCAAAGGTGGAGGGGTGCTAATGTCGAGGTTATGCTATAAAAATAAAAACCTTCCCCCCCTTTTTTTTCATCATTTAACATCACTATATAGTTATTCAGTGAAGCAGTTAGGGCTTTCTTGGTTCAGTGCACATTGGGGTCTGATTTTCTGATTTTCAGCGCATCCTTGAATGTCCATTTCCTTCTGCTGTACGCTACTGTGCACAAAAGTGAACACATGTGTCACATAATCCCCTCCAACATATGAGAAATATTAAAAAGACAAGAACAATAATGTGTACCAGGAGTTATGTCACGAAGCCGAGACAACTCCCTGCCAAGTTCCTCCCCTCGGTTGCGAGCTGATTGGAAAATGTTGTCGATTGCACTGGATGTATCTGACATTGTCTTGGAGGAGCTGTCAGTTGATGACAACCCTGCAATTCAATCGATATTATAGGCAGGTTATGGAGGAAGGAACAGCAGGCTGACCAGAAACGACAAATATCATTTTTAGATTATAGACTCAGCAACCAGGCCTGACGAGAGGGGGGGACAAGGGGGTCTGGTGTACCCGGGCCCGCGGCTGTCAAGGGGGCCCGGCCTTGGTCAGTGGATTTTTTTTTCTTCTTTTCCTTTTCTTTTTCTTTTAAAGAAAGGTCTAAGGACAGAACACCCAAGCATTACACATGCAGAAGTTGAGTTTCAGGTCTGTAGAATACAATTTCGAGGAAAATAATTTACGATTACAAGTACAAGGGGCCCGGAGAGGTCGTCTGTCCCGGGGCCCGGGCTGGCTCTAGGCGACCCTGTCAGCAACAAATACGGATTATGACATAAAATAGCCATCGTTACCATACCATAGGTGATGACATATGTTGACTTATCCAACCTAACATCATCATGACTGTGACTGCCTTAACTTGTGCACATAATTATATCTCATGTGACTTGTACTGTTTGGTAGAGGGAAAAATTGTAGTGATCATATTGCACAGCAATTATTAATAATTGAGCTATGATATAGCCTTGTCTGTATTTACAGGTCTGGGCTCTGTCCCTCTGGGCATCCACGTCTGAGTGTGTGTCCTTGACCGACGTCAAGTCCCTGGCGAGGATGTCGAGGTCACTCTTCAGTTCCCGAAGCACTGTTTTGTAGAAGATGGGCACCGCGCCTTCTCGATCTGACACACAACGCACAGCAAAGTCCCTTTAGTCCAGCGTTAATATTCTGGAGGATGTTGGTGGGGATGGTGAGAGAGGAAAAAGCCAGAGCAACAAAAAACATTCCACTACCCTGTAATCAGGTGCCCCGTCCAGAGATAAATAGCCCTGCACAAGGAGACTTTATGTTAATAGTTTTTACCAGAGACGGCTATGTTTTTACCTAAGGACACCAGTTCTACGCTGTCCATGAAACGGTGGAGGCTGCCTTTGCTGTCGATGGACTCCACAACGCACACATACACGCCAGCCGCGAAGTCCTCCGGTTCGCTGATAGTGACTCTGCCACATCACCACATGAGAGCTGGTGAATAGAGTGTTACCAACACGGTGCATGTACCTTTACACTTCTACAGCCAGTTCTCGATAAGTCAAGCACTACCTTCTTCAATCAACAGACCCCAAAATAAGTATTTATTGTATTCGAATTACATAGATTTGCATATTATAAGTAACAGAGCCATTAGTGCCACTTGTAGGATAAGCTGTTGCTACATGAACCCTGCAACATAGATAGGACCAGTAGTAGCTTGTAAATACACCAACCTCAGCAACGACGACTTCAGATCAGTGGCCTGGTACACTTCCTTTGCTGTTATACCGAGTCCCACGGATATGTCCTCCATTTTGACGGGGTTGCCCACGACGTAGGTGACCAGCGGCTCCCGGTTACTCGCCTGCACCTTGAGGATCTGCAGGAGGAGCAGCTGGGCAATGTCGGTGGTCTCGGACGGACGACATACCAACTGAACACTTCTGGTCACTCCCGGTAAAAAGGAGGTCGGGGTCACATCTAGCTCCGCTCCCTCCACTGCAAAACAAAGTTTTCATGAAGACGGGGAACACTAGATGCAGCCAGGCTGGGCCTGATGCTTGTCTTAAATATGGCCATGGAATAATTATGTGACTGTACTGCAGGTTCTGCTGATCATTCCTCGTTACAGACCGACAGTCAGGGATATCAAGGTGTCATTGTCATGGTAATGTGTTAACAATTAAGCCCTCGTCATTAGGGACATCATGGTGTTACAGGTCCTTACAGTCACCCCCTCCAGCTAGTCTTCTAAGATTAGTTCCGTTTTCGCCAACTGGCCATGAAGGAAAACCAAGGTGACAGCAGAAAGGCAAAGCGTTTAACAGATTCTAAGAAAGATTAGGAATAATTACACTGTTATCCCTATCATCAAATGAGTATAGCTGAGGTTACACATCAATATAATCATTGCCAGCTGTGGGTGTGATGAAATCAGAAGTAGCCCCAAAAAGTCCACACAATGTTTTTTCACACAATTCTTCGCGCATGATGTGAATCATTAATAGCAACATATAAACCAGTGTTAAAACTACTGAAGAGTAAATGGAAGAAGCGGTGGAGGAAGAAATGAGTCTCTCAGAGGCCTCTTGAATTCCTCTGAACAAAATAAAACAGTCAGTATTCTATTTTGCATGTGTGTAGTATTTCTGCACTGGCTTGTCACATATGGTCACAGGATTTTCAGTTATATGCAGTAAAACAGTGGAACTATCTTTCCTTCCACATCCCCCACATTGAATACTTTAAACGAGTACAGAAGACACACCTCTTCCTTGAGCATTACTCCTAACAACATTCCAAACAATGCTAGTCCATCTTCAACCTTTGCTACTAGTCTTCCTCTGCAGAATCATACCCTTAGTTCATGTTACCAGATTCATCTTTGCATTTTTTATATTTGTCCTTTATTAGTCATCTTTTATCAGTCACCAATGCTGTTGTTTATCCTTCCATCCTTCACATGTTGTTCTTGTCTCAAGCATGTTCCTTACGAGAGTAAGTATCTGCTATAAAAATCACGCTTTTATTATTTACAATTACAAACTTTGCTCTCACCTGAAACGTGCATGCATAAAATCAAAATCAAACACAGATTTTTCCACATGTTCCCAGCTTTTACAACCTTTGTTTCCTTCACAGAAAAAAAAGACCATGTAATGCGGATTACTTTAGGTAAAAGCCTTTGAGCATTGAAAAAAAAATATCGGCCAATCATTAGAGCTATCTGTTAATCGTGAGAAAAAGCAGATGTTGCATTGTATCCTATCAAAGTGGCTTTCAGAATTATCAGTAAAAACAAGTTAAAAACTGATAGTGGTTTTTAACAAATTTATTAAATAAATGATTAGAAAAGGAATGAGGAAAAGACCAGGGAAGAAGAATAATCTGCTTTCCTTGATGGTTATAATAGTGCCAATAAGGATTTTATCACTATTTGAATGGAGTGGATTTTGTAAGTTTTAGTCCTCTGAATTGACAGTTTAGTGCCTTTTCCAGTGGTAATCAGTGACTACTTTTAAAACTTGAATGAAAAAAAAAAATAAAACTGTGTGAAGGAACTTCTGATTGATACTATTTTTACTGTAAATGTTTCTAACAAGGTCCAAAAGTTAACAAATGGAGATGATGTTTTCAGGTGACATGTACCAAGTTAGGGAATATTTCCCTTGGGTCACCATGCATGTGCTGACACTCTCACTTGTTCACATAAGAGGCCAAGAAACAACAGACTTCCACAAAAATATGAATATAGTTTATACAGACACTGATTAAAGAGTAGCATTATTTCCATTTAAATCAACAATAAATAAACACATTAGTTCAGGATCATGAGAGTGCTATAAGAGCTACAGTCAAGTACGCGGTACACCAGCATCTTGTTATTCAGTTGTCAGTATATATGCTTAGCATCATGTCTTGTTAGTAGTATAACAAGTACCCAGATGGAACCACTGTTCATGAATGTCAAGCAAAAAAGGTAAACAACTGATACATTTTTAACCAGGCGCTGCAAATGTCGTGGTGTCACAATGCTGCCAACCACACAGCACACATCAACTCTCACATGGGGCCTGGCTTACCTCCAGCATATCTGATTGCTTCATGTTTTAATCTTTGCTAAAGTCCTCAAATTGCTGAAGCTGGCCCATTGTATTGCACTGTTCAAAATGGGCCAAAACAAAGTGAGGAAAGTAATAAATGTATTTTTTACAAGCCTGTGTGTTCATAATTATAGGAAACGGAAAAACTAGATCGGCAGATGTTAGGGGATAGTAGTAGTAGGCTGTTCATAGAATGTGGGGTAAAAAAAAAACCTTTCACTGGAATGTTTGTCCTGAATCTGAAACATTTTTGGTTTGGTTGGGAACTTTTGGAGCATGGGTGAACCGTGATCTTTCCTTGGATGTCATGAATAGTCACCTGTACATGCATGTTAAGTTTCTCTGTTCTCCATAACAGTGAGAGAGAGAGAGTGTATGTGTAGGGGAGAGAGACTGAGAGAAAGTCTTGCCCAATCAAAGAATACCAAGCACATCACATCATTTTTCATATTACAAAGGAAAATTTAAAAGGCAGTACAACTGGGTAAACTGGTATACAAGGTCAGGTGTATCAGACCAACTAGTATGTGTTGTCTGGTTCAGACACTTGCAAACTACTAGACAATCTACTTCCCCAATTTTTCCCCCCCCCAAGTTAGCAACAGGTACATGGCTTACCTTGTCCCCTTTGTAATAGTTCATTTACATATATCAGTTTTTTTTTAAAACTATGTGATATGGCTGCTGTTACCTAACATGATACAGTTGTAGTTACCTAGCTTGCAATATTCCTTCTACTTTATTGCTCACATTCTTTTCCTTTTTTTGGTAAACATCATTTATGGTTGTTTATGAGCAGTGTATGCTCAGAAAAGACCACAAATTTTAAACAAGCCCGAGATTCTACCTGACAGTTCAGTCAGTTGTCATTGAATAACAAGGTACTGGTGTGCAGGTTACTTATAAAAAATCACACATATGCGACTTGCCCTTAAATTGCATACAAGAAAAATGGGAGTTAAAATCTAGGAGTAAAAGTTGCCACTAGGGCCTGGTAAACAATTTGTGTCAGATGCTGCTCCAAATTATCAGTCATCTTCCTCTCTTTCATACCATTTCAGCTACACAGAAAGTAGGTTATTTTAACATGCTGTCACATGAGCGTAAAATCTGCCAATCAAAAATAGGTTAATTAAATTAAAACAAATAAATAAATCTTTCAACACAATGGATTCCTTATCCCATGCCACACAATACGTAACAGCAGCATATTCAGTTGTATATCCAGATATAATGATCATACATTTGGCATCCTACATGATTTTCAAAGTTTACATGTATTTACATCAGTAATAAAAAACTATATTCACATTTTCAACTTCTTTCTCTCTCTCACACACAAACAAAAGATAATTCTTTTTGTGTTCAGCACAACAATTTGTCATGAGAGTAAAATATACAGAGTTCCCCCACAACACCCATAGGTACACTGATAAAATCTACCAGTGTATAGATGATGCCAAAAAAGAAAGGATACACAGACATCTCAAACATGCAAGGAAACTTGTGGTCTCAGATGTCCAAGATGGTGAGCAGGCTGAAACAACTAGAATATAAGAATGGAAGCACCAGGCACTCAACTGTGAAACAAAATCCACAGCTCCAAACATTTCAGACTACAGTATTAATACTGGTTACCATCACTTGTAAATTTGCATATCTTCACAAAGCAGCAAGACTGAAAAAAAAAAAAAAAATGATAATGATTTTATGCTGAGCATGCAGGTGAAGGCCATGGCACAGTGAGTAGCAGTTAGTTGTTTTTTTCTGACATGATCAGCACACTTTTGTTAACCACAGCATGCCGATGCACATGCCCCAAGTGAACTGAGAGTCTGCTGGAGCAGATGAACTTCAATGAAAGTAACTCAAAACTGACAGATTTTGATTTCACTATTTAATCTGAAGAAAGATATGTAAAAAGACAGGAGGAAGACAAGAGTATCACAGAAACGTGATTTGATTTACACAAGCTCATCACACCAGAAAGTAAACATTAGAACCATCAGGCTACAGAACCTCTTCTTCTTCTTTGCCATTAAACTACAGGTAAACCAGTTGATGTTACACAGCTTGGTCACTTTGAGTTATGATAACGCTGAGCAGATGTCAAATTTTACAGTCATGGGTCAGTTGAGAACATTTCTTGAAATGTACCACTTGTCATCAATGCACAAAACAAACAAAAGCAAAGCATGTATACATATAACACCAAGCAAACATTTCACTGCTATCTTTTCTATCTGCACATATGTCATGATTACAAATACACAAATCTCTCTATATCAGCTCAATAATCTTTGATTATACTTCTGTTTAATCTGAATAATCCATCTGGTGAAAGGAGCAAAAATTTTATATGCTCCATGGTTTTATACACTGTTACCATTTGCAACTTACTAGGAACATCATCAATACCTTTTTTCGGATTTGTGTCATATAGTTTCTGAATCTTTTTGTGTGTATACTTTCACATCACATATTGCTAAGCTGATTTGAGTGAAATACATTTTGCATGCTTGTTTGAGTCAGTGCACATGCTAAGGTTTAATTCAGTACATTTTAAAGTGTTTGTTTTAATGCCCATTTTATCCTGCTGGTGAAAAAATGAAAAAAAAAGCATAGTCAACAAACAATGTTGGTGGGAAAATCATTCTCAAGAAATGATAAATTGGATCAAAATCATGAAGTTCATTTTGCCAGCGGTAGCCACTGGAGCTACAGTGGCAATGAGTGGATGACAGACGATCCTTCCAAATGGAGCACTATCAATCATCTATTAAATTGAGATAAAAACTGACTGACCACAACAGCCTAGCCTCTACCTTCTGCAGAACAAGAGCAGCATGGATCAGCTGACACCAGAGCTAGAGCTGAGAGTTACTGTGACTACATCATTAAAAGACTGTAACAGTTTCATCATCTTTCCATCCTGATTTGATGGTCTTATGCCTCATACAAAATATGTTAAAGTTCATCTTGACATTATGCTCTGTCAGTGATTAAGTCTAAGCTAGACATACTTTACATCTCTGAAGTGTCAGTATAATGTTTCTCGAGTCTGAACAACACATGCTTTACAAAAACCTAGCCTTACCTACCCACAGCTTCTACTCTCTTGTTTTGGCTTCTTTTCACATTGACAATGTACACCTATCCTCATTTCAAACTATACAAATGTTCATTTACAGATAATACAAGTTCAATACTATTTTTCAGTCAGATGAGCACACACACATACACACAATTCTTGGTTCTAATCTGTAATAATATCAACAAAGTTTGCCTGAGCTGGATGAGGATTGCACATGAAAGCTTTAGTTCACATTATCATTGCAATTACTTTTCATAAGACTAAAGCCAAGTAATGCTGACAGCAGTTAGATGCTAAGTGATAATGGATTAATATACCACACTTACTAAAATATTTCTGTAAAATAATGATGCACATAAATATTTTAAAAAACTCAAGCAAACAAACAAATTGTATTGTTGCTCTCTTAATGGAAAATTGTTTCTACTATGTCAAAATCTAGGTGCTTTGGAAACTAATGACTGAAAACTAGTGGTGAGAATATATTAATCCAAGATATGTATGTGATGTGTACATTAAATCAACAACAGAAATAAGAGTGAAGAAAAAGGAAGAGGTGGGCAAAAGAGGAAGGGGGCAGGAAAACAGGAAGGAAAAATGTTTTTTTCAAATACTGTCAACAAGCAAGCTGAGAAGTACTATAATGATTCAGTAATGTAACGGACACTACCATTCTATTATTATTCAAATTTGCAGCATCATGAGAAAGAGTGTGTGTGCATAATATTTAAAAGAAAAGTTGAAGTTAAGCTTGAAAATTTTCAGCAATCTTCTAGTAATCATATTGCTTGTTTAAAACTGTGTTTATCAGAAATATATGTAAGCACAGCTTAAAAAATATGAACTATTAATACCTTCCAAGTTTAGCAGTGCAACCTTTAGCTATTGCACAATTTTGGTGAAATCTACTGAGCTGGACACTTGTGTAACATGACTAAGTTTACTTTGTATTTCACATCACACATCTGCTGAAGGATGCTAGCACACGTTGTAAGCATTAATTCAAAAGCCCAGATGCCATTACAATAGCAAAGAACACTGCATATCACAATAAACCAACCTTGCAAAAAATTATTTCATATCAAAACAGAGTGAAGGTAGAAATAAATAATATGCCCCTAACAAAATAAGCCATACATCTTTCCCTCTGAAAAAAAAAAGGAAAACAAAACGCCGTCACCTCACGATTGTCCGTTTATCACAAAGCCATCCAGCCAAAAGCCAATCTCATTCAGTAAAGTATAATACAATAGTTTGCCATTTGTGGACTACTATCAGACTATTTTCAGATATATGTTCATGTCTGTTTTTGTTTAAAATTTTACAGGGCTTGTTCTTGACCTGAAATCCAGATGATTAGTCATGTTTTCAACCAACAACCATTCAAAAATGTATGTCATATATTCATTTTCTATCCCTGGTACAAATATGTTGATTGCAGACATGAAAAAAAAAGTGGAGAATTGGACCTGCAGTGCATGCATGGTACAGAAAGACAGGCAGAAAACAGTTAATCTCTTGTCAATGTAATATATTTTTTTCTCAATATAAAATCATTTTCTGGAAAAAATATATTGCACAACATGATACATTACTGATACTAATGTAAATTATTTAACTTACAGATTAAAACTAGAATTCTTTTTACTTTAGAAAAAGTCTAGGTATATTTGATATTTTGTGGCTCAATATTGTTGTAGAAGAATGAGTAAAATGTACACACCATTATGGATGATATATAGCATTTGTTTTAGTTGTGTTGACAGCAGTGACAAAGAGTAAAGGTTGAAATGCATTCTAAAAATTGCAAAAATACAACTGTTTTAGGACATTTATTACAGTGGGAGATTCAGAGTTTCTGTCAAAGAAGGCAGCATAATCAGGAGAACAATAGCCCTTCATTATCAGGTTGGCTTTTTTTTTTAAATCCCCAAGTGTACAGTTTGTGTAACACTGATCTCTGTAGAAAGATGACAACAACAAAAATGTCATTCTACTTCAACCTTCTGTTTATCTAAGATGATCCAGAAACTCACAATGTGTCAACAAAATGGGGTTTAAGAAATTGTCGCTGTGCCTTATTGTCTGCTCTCTCCGATGAGACTTCTTGAGATGAAAGATTGTAGAAAGGTTTATCCTCTCACCTGCATTATTAGCACAACTGTTTCAAGATTTGCATGAAATATCTTTTAGCTCTGCTGTGACAAGGGATTTTTGTGTTTCCAATGAAGTAAGTGCAACCATGATGATAGCCCTATCCCCAAAGTATCACTGTAATGATTTTTGAAAGCAAGATGATTCCACAATACAAGTGTACCACACAAGTAGGTGACATGTTTTTTCAGTTACTGCTGGACAATATCACATGGCCAAAGAACAATAAAAACTTGTTTAGAAGAAATCATCCCAGAGGTCTAACTTGCTGAGATGAAAAATTGTCCTTTCAAACAATTCATTCTAAAGTGGTAATAAAGCTTTAGTAGGCATAAGCATGTTTGTACAACTGTGCGTGCATACATGTGCATAGACATACCCATAAATGAATGCAAATGCACAATTGACAGTCAACACCTATGCTACTGTATGAGAAGCACAAATAAAGCTAGTAAAAATACCTGCTAGAAAACAGCTGTAAACAGTCTCCCATGAATTCCGCATTACAAGTGCAAAAGCTATAGCATGCCACTAATAAATTTATCCTCCATCTGCTCATCAACCCTCCGCTTGATATGTTAAGAATCCTGAGAGTGAAATACTCTGTATGATGCCTAACAAATTTGTAACCATGAGTAATACTATCTTTGAAAGAAGTGTATTTAGTGCTTCTCATTTTTCTTTTCATTTTTGTTATATTTTCGTCATGATATGGCAGTTTGTCGCTTTTTCTGCTTGTCGCTGGGGCTGCTGGGCGGTGAGGCAGGAGGCAGAGACAGCTTGGGACCTGAAGATTTTCGTGACTTCATGGAGAGTCTGCGGGCAGTCCGTGCTAGCCTGTCTGTGACATTGGGGCCTGTGTCCAAGGGGGTGATTTCACTTGCTGAAAATCAGGATAATAATGTTTGGTCAGTGATAATAAGTGAACAGTTTCAAAAACTGAATGCAAACCACCAGTGAAGTGGAATCTTCTTCAGTAAAGCACCTTCTTTAAAATGATGAAACATTTGACTGGCATTTTATTGTTGTCAATATTATTCCGAAAGTTTTTCAAATGGTAATGATGGCTCCTTCAAGCACTGCATAATAATTACCAGATCTCTTTCTCTCTTACACACACAGATAATGAGAAATAGAGAAAGCAACAAAAATACATACAAAATTAAATAATCATGCTAATAAATGACAAATCAAATGAAGACTCGAATAATGAAAGCAAACAAGATTATCTAAGATATGACTGCCGATATGCAAGTCAAAATAACATACCCTAACAAAACCTAATCCAAACATTCCCAGACTTGCTGTTACATGCAGAGCACATGCAACATTCTCTAGAATGAGTGCAACCACAAATTTAAAACCAGCAAGGCCAGAAAGCAAAGAAAGAGAAAGAGAGATGAGGAGAGGGAGAGAGTGTTGGCCCCCACACGTGGGAAGTGAACAATTTTTTTGGGGGGTAGGGGGTAGTGAACGGGTTATTTTTATGAAGGTGGTGCTACCAAGCAGAAGTGTTATGCAATTATTATTTTACTCAGATTTACAGTGTTTTCAACATCTCTTTTTGCAGTGTCCAAAATGCTGGAAATTTACTCACTAACAATTATTTGTGTCGCCCAGGTAGTAAGAAACACGAATTGAAAGATACCGCAACAAGCTATGGCATCTTATTCAAACAATGCTATGCATTCCATGAGAACATTTCTTGAGTAAAAGTCTTCTTTGAGTATTCAGAAGCATATATGTAAATGCACCTGTATATGTGAAAGACAACAAAAACAAAAATCCCAAGAACACACAGAATGATACCAAAGTAATAAACATCCATTAATATCTATAGCACAAAAGGAGAAAATTATCATGCAAATTAAGAAAAAACCTAACAATGCTGATTGGATAATATCTATAGCACTTTCATAGTCTGACAATAGAGTTACAATAGCAATAACGAATAAAGGTGTGCATGTTGACAATAGTAATGCATACCAAGCAAACGTAATAACATGCTCTTTAATGTACAGAAATGTCTCAGTAAAAGAGATAACCATGCAGTTTTAATCAGTTCCATTACGTTTCCACCCTTCCTACCCCCACCTCAACACATAAGATATGTAGGCAAGTAGAGAGCTACATGAGGGAAAATAAGAGTGCAGTCTGTTCTTTACAGCTATGCCACTCAAAAGGATATGCCCTAAAATGTTCAGAAAAAAATAAAGTTTATGTTCTCAAGATATCTAAAATTATTTTCAAAGATTTATACTACAGCATCTTTCATTAGGAGTCACAAGACATGTGCCTCAAAGCATATGCAAATGCACACAGGCATATGCATGCTCAATTCATCAACAGATATGCAATACCAATGGACTCAATATATTAAGATACTGATTACATATTCTTGAGCTTAAAATTTTTTTTAAATTTATGTCTCTTACTCTAAAAACATGTGTAGTCATTCTTATCTCAGTTGTGAGAAGAAGTGGACTATACAGATTTATTGTATAGACATTTTTCTGAATCTTTACCTTTTCTCTACGAGAATTAAAATGAACCTAAAAACAGCTTTGCACTCTTACTCCTCCTGAGGTTAAGTGACCTATTTCTCAAGTTCTCCTTTAGTATTAGTATAATATGGAGAAAGTGGGAACAGAAGAGAATGCAGTTGTAATTCAAGTGAAATATGCATAATCATGCGTACGTTTAAAGAGTGAGAAAGGTAGATTACAGTTCTGAGACAGAACTTACCTACATGAGGGCCTTGTCGGGCTGCATCAAGGTTATTTGGTGCAAAGCACACTTTCAAACTTCAGGCCCATACATACCTCTCCAAATTAGGACAATGTGTGTGTTTGATATGAACATTTAGAGCAAATGCTGCTGCAATATTTAACATTTTCCCCTTTTCAAGCTTTTTTTACCTCCTGAATATTATTTTCCAAAGAACTGCTAAAATACAGGTGATATTTTATCATTTACTATCTCACGATATCAGAACATGAAAGAATTTTAACTAAAACAACAAATAAAAACATAAACGCGGTGAAGAGCAAGAGGGTGTCACCCAGTTCTTTAAAGTTCAGCAATTTCTAGCTCATTCATACATAAATTTTAATTTTGTAACTATTTATGTTCAACTGAACTGTGAAGCATTAAGGGCTAATACACTGATTGGAATGTTTCTACATGAACAAGCTTATAGAGTGTGTTAATTATTGAATGACCATGATTTTTCATTCAATAAATCGTTAGTCTATGAAAGACAATGAAAGAAAATTTGGGGAAGGAACGGGAGATACATAAAAAAATATATACTATACAGCAAGAGAGATGATATATGGGACATAATATGAAGGCAATCTTTCAATCTGTTTGGGATGAAATTCTGTTACATTCTGTTACATTAGCTCGAATAAAAACCTCACCAATGTTTGGAAGACTAAATCTTGTTGCTGAAATACATTATCACAGTTGCATTAGTAACATTTTTAACCTTGTCATAATGTTGCCAAACATTTCTGACTGGTCTTTCAACTAGAACACAATCTTAAAAATAACTCATCTGCACTAGGATGAAACAACTCTTGAAACACATTACCCTGAAATATCTGTTACTGTCTGATGGAAATAATGTTCAAATTTTCTTCTGTAAGAGGATAGAAACTAACATACTCATGAGTTACACGACATCTAAACTAGAAATATGTTTGTTTAATATGAATAGTGGCTTCTGATTTCTGGGTGTGGGCTGCCTGTCTGCATGATATAGTTTAAAATCATCCAGTCAAATGATACACTGCCAATGTTCTCAGTGTGTGGAACAAAAATGAAAGTGCAGATAAGGTAAAATGGGGAAAAACATTGTGAAAATATAAAACACCCTCAATGTGACACAATAGTATTTGTATACCATCATACAATATGGTATGCTTTTTAACATGAAATCATCAGTACTGACATTCTGTATCATGTGACAATCTAATTATAATCTGTGTTCCGAAAACTGACAATGGAAGCAATAAACAATATTGGTTAATAAAAGCAATTTTAAAAAATCTTAACTGAAGATATATACATACAACAATGCTGACAACACCGTTATTACATTCTTAATATGACTGTACAGTCCTCTCTATGTGCATGGGTGAGTAGATGGGATGGGTCTTGGTTAGAAGGACAAGAGAAAGAAGGATAGTGGGAACCACAGTTGGGTTTTGAGGGATGAGGACTTTTTTCCCTTTAATGCACAAAACTTTAGTGTTGGAAACAGTTGCAAAAGGTTGTTAAGAGACTTCATGCAACACTTAACCATGGTCTCTGTGTGTGAACGAACAGACCAATCAATGCAACAACATCTAGAAGCCAATTACAACATGAAAATAATACTACTACTACTATCAGATTTAAGAAGAACAGGAACAATGAAGAACGAACATAACCAGGTGAAGTTTCATGCTTTTATTAGTTACAACGTCTCAGCTGGTGCTGTAGAAGTGTCAGACTACCTCCCAACATCTCGAGGAAAGACTGTGGACACAGGCTTCAACTACAGCGTATCAAAATCAGAGCTGTTGGGTCGTGGATGGCGTCGTAGACCGGCAGACCAAAAGATGGCGACTGGTGCAGTGTGATGATGGAGAACTATGCAAGCATAGACAGGTAGACATTTCTTTTAAAATATTAAAAAGAAATGCATTAACTTCAAATCCTCTGTAAAGCAAGGAGAATGACATGCCTGTACAATGTGTTATGTACAGAGCCCCCTTCTCTCCCAGATATCCTATCCACAGAGGGTGGGGGGGAAGATGAGTGGGGGTAGATTAGTGGAGGAAGGGAGTGAAAGAGAGACCAGCAGACTCCCTCTAATAAAAGCTGTGACATGACCAAATCAAAACCAAAATAGTGATCACATGACAGCTGGATTCTGCTGCTCTGTTGCACACAGCGGACCCTTGCTTTTACCTTGTTATACTCAAACTGCAGATATCCTTGAATAGCAAGTAATTATAGTAAAAATGTGGACTTCTCTTTTCAAGAACTCAAATGAGTTAAGTCCACTCTAATATTTTTGTTTTTTGTGTTAATTTTGTAGTTTAATATGTTGCTCTAAAGGAAGACACATGAAATCTGTAGGAAAAGTGAAAACCACTAAGTTCTCACTGAATAGGAATAAATCAAATTATCATAGAAGGCATGTCAACACTTGCACTTATGCACATACAGAGTTGAAGTGATGATCATAAATGATCTACACATTGTTAATGTTTTAAAATAACTGTTGTGGAAAAACATAAAAAACTTTTTTCATCATCAGTTTTAAAAATTTTGATTTTATTGAATTCTAAACTGTGTGCCAGGTTGCACTGAGTGCAAATAGTGTAGTTTTTGAATGGCACTTAAAAGAGATGAAAAAGAGTTAAAATAACCTCTTTCATGTCTTCTGACTAAGATGAGATGATTTACTTGTAACTGCAAAGCATGAATGCAATTGCAAAACTTAAAAAAAAGTTAATTATAGATCAAGGTCAAACCCTAGCTGTCATAATGAAAAAATCTAAATCATAACACCCAACAGATCTGCATAAATATTTATTGAATGCTTTCAACTGTCATTCATATTTTGCGTCAGAATGGACAGTGCATTTTTTAAAAAAGACTGTGTTCCTGGGCATGCAATGCTACACAATTCTTATGATGTCAAAAATAAATAAAACAAACTGTACATTTATTCTGAAGTTTATCACCATGTGATTAGACGAGTTTTGAAAAGTTCAAAATGCCAGACAATCACGAGAAATGATGCAGACAATCCACGGTCAAAATTTGTTTACTGTACAAAATGTCAAACTCAAATCTTGATGATATGGCTTGGTAAAGTGAAAACGATTTTGTAAATGCTGCATGTCACACTTTTACATTCAAGAAGACGTGACCACAAACATCGTAGAGATATACCCCACTACTGCACCAGGAGAATGAAGATGCAGCCAACATAATGTCTGTCCTTTTGTTGTGCCGCTTAACTGGTCAGTCACCAATGGCTAGTTTTTTCTAAGGACCCTCTGATACAGGGCAAAGCAGCTTTAAAAGCTAACCCATGTGTGTGTTTAGTTCACTTTGACACAGTATTTGTCAAAATCTGAGCAAATATGTTATACTTCTGTGAGACACAAGTCTTTGAATAATACACTTCTCACTAAAGAATTCAAAAGAGATCAAGACCTATTTGTACATCATATCACAAAAAGATGATCTCAAAGGTTTGTATTTGGCTGCAGCATTTGATCAGAAGTTAAAAAAAAAAATTATGAAAAAGTTATGCCCTATTAACCAGTAAATGTTTGTCTTGGTTTGTCCTTATGCCTTGATGGTTGTTAACATTCCCACAGTTAGTATTTAATTAATATAGTTGCAGCTGTTAAAAAACATTACTAAGCAAAATCATGAATTTACTTGAGGAACTAGCTTTGATTATGTCTTAGAAAACTAACGAGTGATCTATTTCAAGTGAGCCTACCAAACACTTACATGTGAGAAAAAGATATGAGCCCTACTCCACTGGATGCTATGAAGTATATGAGTATTAAATAAGGTCACATTTCTGTTAACAGCAGTAGCTGTTTCTCTCTTAAGCCCTGACAGTCAGTATTGACAATATATATAAAAATTCTGACACAAATGTGCGCAAAAGCCTTTTCTAGGCACTTCTCTCAGGTTAGTCAATGGTCTCTAGGACACCTAATGACAATTAGTTTTGCATCATCAACAATGAAAGCCTGCTTTCCTATTCACAATATCTTTCAAAAGAAATAAAGTGTAATCTAAAACAACTTACACAGTTGTTAACATTAAAATAATGATTGAAAATGCATCAGTGAAAAGTCTTCCTGCAACGCAAAAATCAAAATGGATTTTTATTAAATGAAGGGACAATCCTGTAATGCAAAATGCAAAATTTGTGGACAGACATACAAGTTCAAACTCCTTCAATGTACTTCTGCGAACAGTCAGAAATAAAAATTCCCACAAAGACTTAACATCTGACATACAGTTTGTAGAAAACTAATGAAAGACTTAATGTGCAATTTCATGAGGTGGTTGTACTACTTCATTCAACCAAATATTACATATTAAACCATTTATTGTATATTTCTACTACCAATAAAAACAATTATGCCATGGTCACCTATAGTCAGGTTAAAGCCCATATTAGTGACATCATTGTCATCATTGATTGTGAAGGGGAAGTGGGGATTAGACATGGGGAGTTCCAGGCTGTAATTTTTCAGACTTACGGTGTAGATGTGGGATGATCCACAACACACCTGTCACTTTGCAAGATAAAGTGAAGGATAGGGGAGTGGGGAAGGAGAGTGAAGATATTTAACACACACCTCTTCCAAGTTCAGTCAGCTTCTTCAGGTAGGGGTGAGGAGGAAATGGAGGGTAGATTACTCGTAGTTTTAGGATATTAGACACTAGACACACATGGATAAGTTTAAAAAGTTTACTCAGAGTAATGGCTTTAACTAGAAATCTAAATTTTAATCCTACTGGGATATGTGCTTGTGTTCTTTGCTAGCCACTTTGCATAAATCTTGATTTGTCTTGTTTCAGTCTCTTAAACACTTTCGTAAAGTCTATGCAACTTACATGTGTGAACAGGTGGAAGTTACAAAAAAATGTAAAAAGAGTCGCTCTTTCTGTTAATAAACAGCCATACCATGTCTACTTACATTCAAGTGCAATATACTGGGAGTGGACACACACATTCATTCCTCCTTCTTTAACAATCTTAACAAAGATTAATCAGTTGTTTCATGTATGCTCATCCCAGCATGCAAACTAATTGCAGGCTATCTGTGTCATCAAAATAATTTTAAGTCCATTATTCAATACACACCCATACAAGAACATTAATATTTACATGAAGCTGCAACCTATACATTTGTGAGAGGATATAACAGCAAATTAGACAAGTTGTCACACTTTACCATAATGCAAAATACAGTCAATTCTGAGAGACAGCAAGAATCAGAAGAAAAGAATTAAGGAAGAATAAAAGCCACTGAGTCTACATATGAATGGATGGAATGATTTTTTTGTTGTTGCATATAATGCAGAG
The DNA here is from genome assembly GCF_003073045.1 of Pomacea canaliculata. Lineage (NCBI taxonomy): Eukaryota > Metazoa > Mollusca > Gastropoda > Architaenioglossa > Ampullariidae > Pomacea > Pomacea canaliculata. Next base: position 13,684,127 of record NC_037597.1, read on the forward strand.
TAATGAAAATGTCTAATCTACACAAAAACCCTATTTCTGGAATTAGTCCCAGGTGACATTTCACTGGATGCACAAAGGAACATTATAACAAATTTCTTGTTAACTTTATGATGAGCTGAAGAAGTGTCAGTGACTTACAAATGGGAGGAAAAAATAAAATGGTTTAAAATTTTGCCAAAGAATAAATAGTATTGTTAAACTTGGAAAGATTTAATCCCTGCCGAATACATGAATGTCATGTAAGGGCTTAGTGAATGGCTCAAAGTAAAACAAAACAAACAAAAAAAATCACAAAGTTCTTAAAGGCCAAGCTTCTATCTTAGAAGAGGACAGAATGGTTTGACTCAGGAGAGGGAGGTGAGGAGCACAAGGGGTACTGACTGACAAGGACCATCACCTTCCTTCTCTGTGTTGAGCTGTTCTTTCCTGCTACAGGGTAAAGTTTTAGTTATTACATAAAAATGTGTAACGAGGGTTTTATAGGCTTTAATTAGCTTTGGGACACCAAACCATTTACCACAAAGCTAGAATTATTAATCTTCTTCTTGTGCCTATTCGCCCCCAGTGGAGCATAGGGCCGCAATCACACCCCGCCATCAGACCCGGTTCTGGGTGTCCCTTTCCAGTTGTGACAGAACTATTCATGATGGATGCTATTACATTGAATTAATGCACTTGTACATAAATTCTCTCTATGTAATGTTTTCCTGACAGTCTCTCATTATGTGTCCATGAATCCTTCTGAGAGAGAAAAGAGGACTTTTTTTTTGCAACAAAGAAATTAAATGATGTTGAATTGTTTAACATATACCCAAGTCTCAGCCAGAGGCGGTCTAGATCCGATATTTTGTCTTCTTAGGAAGGGGTTGGGTATAATTATTATCAGTTTTACCACTCAGTAAATAATGTATATCCTACTTTTATCCTGTGAGAACACACAATCCACTGCCCTCTTGTCTCATCCAACAAACACTTATTTGTGATTACACTGTACAGTCGTTAATTTCAATGATACACTGACTAGCCTTTGATTTAAGCATGTATGTTTGTGCACATCTGCCATACAAAACAAACCAACCAAAAAAAACCCCATGATAGCACACTACCTCTCTTAAATAAAATGCCCACCAGCACAATTAAAATGAAATCAGTTAAGATTACAAATGCTATAAAGGAACTGCCCCATGTTGTTCCCATTTTAATAACTTATTATCTAATAGTATTTAAATAAAACAACACAAAACATATTAACAACTTAAGCCATCTCATTTATCAATTAACACAAAATAATGTATCATCAAAAAGCAGAAGACTTCTTCTTTGTGTTGTCAGTCAAAGTAAACATACAGTTGAGCGGTTATTCTATGCACACACCATATATGCTGTACAGATGTAGGTCATGTCTGCATGCAAATGCATGCGTGGTATTCACAACAGGCTTTTTTTTTTTTAACAACACATTTTTTTTATACAATTAAGTTACCCTCAGTTAATGATATGCAAAACTCCGTCACATATCAAGACAACACAGTGATAATTACATGTCAGAATTTATAGTGGAATAAAAATAACAGAGACTTGCATACCTGCCACATGCAATAAAAACCCTGCACAATATGCAGTGACTGTAATTAGTGGGCTTCTGTCACCAATAACTCATGAAAGGAACTTCTCAAAATTAATGCAAAGCTGCTGATGAATTTATTAAAAACTATGTGCATTATTTATAGGCTTTTCAACTTTTTGAAGATATATGAGGAGCATAGGGCCGCAAAACATATATGTACATATTTTTAAATATTTTGAAGGCTTTGAAAAATTAAAACAAGAATTGTTGCTTTCCGATCAATTTGTGCTGAGGTACATACTGTTATTGCACCCCCACCCTACAAAAAAACAAAAAAAAACAAATAAAAATGATGATGGAGCAAACCAGCTATATTGCTGTCTCTTAGCCATTGTTGGTTGGGGGTGTGGGACTTGGTGAACCCTGACAGTGTAGGTGTACAGGTCAGAAAATTGAATGTTAAACAGCAGTAAGCTTTTATATCTCTCAAGTCAACTGCACTGCACAGTGCAAATGGTAATGCGACAGAATCATTGTTCAAGTGTTTGTAACCTGGACAATATTTCCTCTGTGCTTTCTATTTTGTTTGGAAGGACTTGGAAGGGGGTAATCTTTAAAGTGACTCGATCAGTGTGATTCAGCATTGAACTGAGCTGTCACTACTGCTTCCTTGAATGAGCATTACTTTCTATAATCCTTTCTGAGGTCAGGGAAACAGTTTCCCTATTCCCCACTTGGGTCAAGGAAACTGGTTTGCTTCTTACTGCACATACCTTTGGAAATATTTTATCAGCTCAACATTGTGTAAGCCCACCCCTTGTTATAATAAATACTAATTGTGTACTTAAAACATTAAATATGTTGTGCCTCTATATGTATCTCTTATTCTTTAAATAATTAATCAATGCAGTAATCAAGTAACAGGACCATTCCATAAAAACATGTTTATGCACAATTTTGTTAACCTACTCATGGTTACAAAGGAATGTAAATCTTAAGCTACGATCAACAGTATATCGTGAAAGACATCAGAAAGCAAAGCAGATTATACATAAAATACAGATAAAAGCCAGTTGTGCATACTAAATATAGCAGTGAAGCTAAGCCTCCCTTTTGATGTCCTGTTGGATGCTAAATTTCTAGATTTATGTGAATTCACTCTGTCTGATATTTATAACTCAATGCTTATATCTGTTTGTATTCTCTTTTTTCTATTCTCACTTTAAAAAAAATTCAACAGGTGTGGGAAGGCTACATCCACACAACATCCCTTGATCTGGAAAAAGTGAAACTGATAATAAATGAGCACTTAAATTGCAAGTTTGACTCAGCTAGAGAGGGAGAGACATTGTGTTCAAACAGGAAAAGTTCGCAATTTTGTACAGCATGTGAACTGAAGGCTCAATAAGTACACAACATTTCGGCACAATCTCCACGTCAGTTTAAATTTATCTTCTGGTGATAAATGTAAAAGCATAAGGTGCTACATAAGCGAGAGTATCTCCTAGTTCGTGTTGTTTAGTCTGTCAAAAGCAGAATAAGGAAAAATAGCCCTTTTACACCAAAATCACTAAGAAACACTGAGCCAGTCTCCTGAATGCCTTTCATTAGTTGTTATAATCTGAATCAAAATAGCTTTTAAAAAAAGGTTATTGAAGCATATAAATGGCAAAGCATATGTAGCAGATGTTTGTGCTTTGTGCAGTCTTCACAACGCAAATGTTCATGTGCAAACATCTTGCAGACTATACAGAATACTACAGCCACACCTCTCCAGCACTTTGCTAACTTTGTCGAAAAAGGTCAAAGTAGAAGAAACGATGAAAAGCGAGCACATCTAGCTCTTTGCCCCATCACCAAGCGTTCAAAGAAATGTGTCTCAGATTTGTGTCTTGGCCTAGAGAGTCTAAAAATAGGTAGCCTTGGTTATAAAAATATGAGGTTGTCAAGCCCCTTCTGCCAGAGAGCGGACTGGGCACGCCTACCTCGCTGGCGGGATGTGTTGGGTGAGAGCTGCATGGGAGCTTCTGACTGCAGCACTTCGGACAGACTGGAGCTGCTAGGTTCTGATGGAAGGATACCATCCACAACTGAAGACATAATCACTTTCAACTGTTACTTCCAAATTATTTTTAATAAACACGTGCATACAAGAGAGAGGCACACACACAAAATACAAGCAACTGCATAAGAACTCGCAAACACACAGGTGCACATGCACACACAACTTTCTCTCACCCTCAGTCATATCAAATTGCAAAGTGAGCAAGAACAGCCCCACCGACCTCAAGAAAAACCTTAGTTTAAAAATTTTACTCTAAGAATCAGTTTGGATGGTGAATATTTGGACAGAGGAAGCTCTATTGGTATAGTTCTCATGGGAACTCTTTTTTTTCTTCTCTTTTTCTGACAAATTTACAAATCGACCAGATGCAAAGGTGAACAAGCTTACTCAACTAGTAGTAATTGCAATTTTTCAGATCAAGTTTCAGGATGCCATTTGCTTTAAAGAGTGAGCAAGTGGTGACATTAGATGGAAAAACTATTTCAAGGAAAAAGTAAAGGACTCATTCACTGAAGTATGAAATTTGCCAGCATGATTACAACTAGCAAGGTTTGGTCACATTCTCTTCCAGTTCTTACTTGCAGCATTGCTTGGCAAAACGGGGGCAAAGACGTTGGCTGCAAACTCTTCAAATGTAGTGTTTTCAGTGTGCTGCTGAATGATTGCTTCCAGACACTTGGCACGCTCCTCATAGCTTCCAAAGTTAAAGTTAAACCACCAAAGATTAAAATAGCTGCTGAAACTCTTTCATCATAATAATGTATTATATCACTAGAATTTCTTTCAAGTGTGAAAGTTTAAGACTTGGGAAGAAAGATTTGTCTTATCCAACTCGACATGGACACACACATATACATGGATTACTATATTAAAAGGTATCTATGAAACAGAATGTCAGTTTGAAAAAAAAAACCCAGAACAGTTATGATGCATGTATTGCACATAATGGGACTCATGAATGTCAAGGATACAAGGCATGGAAAAAAGGCATGAGAGAGCGCTTGACCCTGCTGGCGTTGATGGCAGTAGCACGTACAAGACCAGGAAGAACCATGAAGTCCACTATAGCACCATCAAACAGTGGTCCAAAGAATGGAATCTGAAAGTTTAAAGAAAGGATCTTGTGTTATATTTCAGCAATTTACTGAGATAAAGCCACCTAACAGCATTACACAAAGTAATTTGTGTTTCGATTGGGGAAAGGGAAACAACCTGTATAAAAGCATGTTCTCCATGCAAAAGAAAAAAAAAAAAAAAAAAAAAAAAAAAAAAACCAAGAAAAAAAGAAGAAAAGGCACACTCCACTTCCCACTTCACGACAAATATCAGTTGGGCCCACAACTCTACGGCTGCTTATTGTCACAAGCCTATGCAATGGTGTTGCCCTCATATTTTATATAAGCTGCAATTGGATAACTTAGGTTTTGAGGCTCACAGACACCGGCAATTTACCTTAGGTAAAACTGCTTTAACCTGGGTATGGAACCAGCTGGTTAAGTTACTTAGTCAAACTAACTTCTGATTTATGAGCGCATCTTGAGGAACTGTTACCTAACCAACTGGCACACCAAGAGTGTCCTTGCACATGCTTACTTTATTATTATTAAGCTACTTGATTAGACTATGAATTCCATGAAAATGGTATTTACCAAACTGTTTAGTAGAATTATATCATCTCGGTTTATTTGTTAGGTCTAGAAAATGTAATGTTCGCTGCTCTTCACCATATTTAACTGCCTACAAGAAAACTTGAAAGGGCTGAGGATAATGCCATTCATACTGTTGAAGCAGACCCTCCTTTGCAAGCTTCACAGGCTGCCAGCATAAAATAAGCCTGGCTCTTCCTCTATGAATAGGCAGTTGCAGACCAACTGGCGGTGTTCCTACCAGGACAGGGTGGGGGTAGCAGGTGGCACTGCTGCCCACAGTAGGAAATATCCCATGTGTCCAATGGCAGGTCCACCATGCAATAAAAAGCTGAATTATAAGCTTATGGGTGGGATCCCAGCAAGCAATCCTCATGCTCACAATGCAGGATGTACAAACTATGAGCTAAAGGAGGTAACCCTGAAAAAAAAAACCTGCAACCACAGCTGTCATCAATGCCCCTTGAAACCAAGCTGCACTGACCTTTGAGTGCTTTGCAGATGGCAACCAGTTTCACCTCGAAAGCTGGCACCCAAGTGTGATAAAAAAATAGGTGAATGAGAACAACAGCAGCGGATGTGAGCATGTGTTGAAAAAAAAAAGAAAGGGGGGGGCAATGAAACATAAGAGTCAAGAGAAAATAACGATGAGTAGGTGAGTGGGAACAAAGAAAATAATTTGAGTAACCTCTGGCTTCCTGTTGATCTGAATGCGGAACAGTCCATTAGACAACGGGTAGATTGCAATAATGACATCGCCAAACTCTGTAGGGATGATGCCACGCCTGTAGTCCCGTGAATGTTCTGACCAGACGATATGAACTTCATCGTTGCCTAGATGTCGCATCTGCATAAAAGCAAACCTGCTCAATGACTACTCAAACAAGTGCACACCTTATCCCACCAGTGAGATTCTTAACTATTTTAACATAAATCATGAGCACAGAATCTAGAAAGTGTCAAGACAGTTTTGTAAAGTTTTTCTGTTTCTTGAACTATACAGCTGTATGTACAAACACATTTTGATTCAAAATTTATTGTTACAATACAATACAACTTTATTAATCCGCAAGGGCAATTACAGGTATGATGCAACGCCAGCACACTAGAGGGAAGATTGTTAACTGTGATGGGCTCTGTGACCGTCTCAAAACTACAGCTGATGCAAAAATACATGCAAATCCCCACCCCCCCAAAAAGCTAGCAGAGCTCTTGATTGTTGCTGACCCCTTGTAGACTCAATCTTTGCCCAGCACAGTTTGTGCTGATGCATTCCACCTGATGCATTCCATCTGTTGCCTTTCTTCTGGAGTCAGCTATAGAAATATCCAGGTCAGTACTTCCCAATTGAAAAAATGTTTCTTTGCCTGAGTAACTAGAGTTAGGACTAAAAGTTGAATTTGTCATTTCATAGTCTGTTAGGGACATGTATAGTGAAAGTGCGAAAAAGCATCCATGCAGGAACATCTGCATGTTCACGTATTATGGTAACTATGGTGAATCAGAAATGTAGGGGTAGTGTGTAGTCTATTAATGTGATTGTGAATCTATGGTGAATCTAAAACGTGAAGGTAGTGTGTAGTCTATGTGAAAGAGAGAGTGTATAAATGGAAGGAGTCCTTTTTCTGGGTGTAGATGATAGTGGCATCTGCTTGTGTGGGAGTTTGATTGGTATCTGTTGAATATGCAGCAGCCATCATCAAGGCATATTCCTGGAGAAATGTCATTTAGAAAATAACTGAATTCTCCTCCTTTTGAAACCGAGCAAGCAGGTGGCTGCTTAGCTTGCAGGGTGCTGAACGGAGATACTAAACAGCCCTCAGACAGCCACAAGGTGGCAGTAAAGCCAATATACTAGTTGTTTTTTAGATGGTTACAATGATGTTCAACATGCTCCTTAGCTATCAGCTTTTCAAGAAATGTGCTGTGCCAGCCGCCTCTGTGTCTTGTGTTCAGTTTTGTCCTAGTTCTCACAAGTCACTACTTGTGCTTTTGCAAATGAAGAGACTTTTATTGCACTTTGCTGATTTTACAAAACCTCTTCTGTCACCCACTGTCTAAAGTGGGAGAAAGCAAATGATGCCGCCTAGCTGACTTTTCTTTTTGTTTAACTGGCTCTTCTTGCTCGGTGCTGCTACTGTCATGCCAAATCATCTTGTAAGATCAAAGAAAAAATCTACCTTTATGTGCCAGTCATTGCCAGTGCATGGGATACGTGTAGATACGTGGAACACAACTTCACAAGTTGAGTTAGCATAGTAGGGGGCTGTATCTCCAGTTGTCTTGTTTTGCTGCAGTCCACCCAAGAAGCCCTGGTGGCTCTCCAGGTCAACCTATCCGGACCAAGAGAAAAATTTTCAATGAAGCTAGTCTCTGAATTTGACTCAAAAGTTTATGCATTATTTCTATTCAAGTAATGACTAAAAGCAACTGCAAGGTTTTATCAATCTGTATTTTCTGAAGAATGCTTTAACATATGAGGACTGTGAGTAAAGATATGTAGTGATGTCAGTGATCCAGAGTCTTTGTACTCAGTTTTGATTGGGAAGAAAATCTATGCCTCGCACATTACCAAAACTAAAAATCGAAAAAGAGACTGACATTAGCAACTCACCATCCACAGTATATAAAGAAAAAAACAATGCACAGAATAGGACAAAAACAATGACCAACCTCCCAGCCTAGTCCAGCCACAAAGTCTTCAAAAGCACGACTGGCCCCACAATTGGACAGAATAGAATTTTTGTCTTCCTGTCCTTCTGCAACGAATATTACTGCTATCTTGTGTGTCTCTCGGCTAGGGGAAGAAGAAAAAATCCTAGCTTCAATAATGGCAGCAATGGTGACAAATGACATTAAACATGACATTATGATGAAAATGCATGAAAATATTTTTTTCCTCATCACTACTTTTACTGCAATTTCGAACTTTATATTTTTAATGAAGGCCAGAGGGAAGTGAGGTGAAGAATTTTTGGCTTTGCTTTAAAATTATAATTCCAAAAATGATTTTATTGAAATTTATTTTACTTTTTACTCGGTTGTTGGGGGAATGAAGTATTATAAAATGTAACTCACATCATGGCCAGGTTTTTTTTTTTTTTTAAATGAGGGCAGTGCCCACCTGTTCTTCTTTCCTGTCATCCCTTATACAAGCATTTTTTTTTAAAGGCCTTGTACCCACTCAATAGCTGGTTTGTGGGTACTGAACCATGTGTACAGTAGTGTGAAATGCTTGCTTCAAGAAAGTGTCTTGCTTTATTTATTTGAATTTGAGACATGCACACAGTTGTTAACAATAATCATGCTTGTACACTATTGATGTCTTCTTCATTGCATAGTGTTTTTGTACATTCTTGATGCTTCATAACATACAGATGCATGCTTCCACACAATATGTGCTAAAATTTTAGATACCATCTCTGTGCATCCAGGTTTTTCAGTTCCCGAAGGAGCTTATCACTCTTTTTCAGCAAGTCAAAATGGCATCTGTAACAAGAATACATTAAATTGTATCTTGTAACACTCTCTCATTTTTCACTCAGCCTCCCCTCACAAACATGCTACTTCAAACTAAAGTTATAATGAAGAACAATCTTCCCAATAAGTGGGCTGTTTTCAGAACAGCTGTTAGCTCAGTAAACACAAAAAATAGTTTGAAGAGCTCTCTCTGGGTCTCTAGCAAACAACCTTTAGCAGCTATGGTAGAAATGCTTGACCAATCCAAATACAGTTCCTTTCCTGCTTGATGGTTTGTGTGAATTCTTCATCACAAAAGTTCAGTGCATCTGTGACAATCTCAAAACTTGTTTGTGCCTCTCTCCATCATTTACCCAGTATGATGGTCCTGAACTTTCAGCCTAGTGTCCAAAAGAGATTCCTGACCTTACAAAAACACTTGCCAAATTTGGCTTCATCAACTCACTTCCAGCACCAAAGTTCAGTTGTACCTGTGATCACTAGAATTGTAAATCACATGCTTTGCACTGGCATGGTAATAATAATCATGCATTTCTCAACACTGGAGACTAGCTCAATGTGCTTTGCAGGAGACTAGCTCAATGTGCTTTGCAAGAGACAAGGGGCAACAGGTAATGATGCTATATGACAAAGAATGGCATCACAATCAGACAAACAAGTATGCATTACTAGGAGCATGAGGGAATAGAGATAAAAGTCAGGTGGAGAATTACAAATACTGGAGCCAGAGAAAAAGAATGAGTGACAGCCAAACCTCTCCAGTCTGATATGTGGGAGCCAGCTAACCTGCCAGGCTGGAAGGGAAACACAAGCTTAGAGACTGGGACAAGGTCACAAAGAACAACATGATAGCAAAGTATGGCAATTCTGAATTCGATGCAACCCCAGTCTGGCAGCCAATGCAGATTGCACAGAAGTGGTGTGATATAATCAGCCTTTTGCTAATTGAATACAGAGCAATAAGCATTGTTCTGAGCTCTCTGGAGCTTGTCAAGCAGGAAGTCAGAGAGCTCAATGAACAAAGTTACAATAGTCCAGCTTGAACAATACAAATGTTAACATAAAAGAGAGATAGAGATCGAAAGGAGATGCTAATGTGGCAATAACAGAAAAATGGAATCAAAGACTGAGTTAATATGATTTTCAAAAGACAATGATGTGTCAAAAATTACTTTAATGTTCGTGACAGATTGTGAAAGTGTAATGGTGGATCTAGAGAGAGTTATGTGGAAAGAAATAGATCTGTTCAGAGGCCATGGGAATGACTTAAGTTCTTCCCTTGTTAAGCTGTTATTTGTCAATATCCCATGTTAGAATCAAGAGTTTGCCAGGTGGTGAACAGTCTGTGGCCAGAAGTCAGGAGCTGATTAAGACTGGCCCCTTACCTTATCTACAGGCATTTTGATGGTACTCTTCCTCCCTACCTCTTTGTCATTTTGAAAACATACTAATCCGTCTTGTCCCCAGTCACCTAAAGAAAGCTTCTGACCATCCTCAGAAACCTAAATTGGCTGGTTAGCATTCATCTGCTTTTGCCACACTGGAACCTGCTGCTAAGTTAAACAATGCTGCATCCTTGAAGTCATTATAAAACTTTAGTGCTCCACCTTTGAGATACCTTTCTGCTGTACATAGACGCTGAATTGTTGTGGAATACTGTGTGTATATCACTTTTGTCTGTCTCCTGTGTGTATTCTGTTGACAGTCTCTATTCTGTGTGTATTTGTGTGCTAATATGCTTTGGTCTGTGTCTGTATTGGCATTTATATTTGTACTTGTATCTGAAAAGCAGTGACAGAAACACTACATATAGATGCTTCATCATAACCATCAAGTAGCACCAACATCTGCTGTGATAATGAAAAAAACTCATTACGTATTTTACTCTTCTATATATTCTTTTAAACAAACTTGATTATCCTAGAAAGATGAATCTAAATTATGGGTAGCTAGGAGACAGACATACCGCTTCTCCCATGAAAGAAGCCCCACTTGGTCAAGAAGCATACGACACATTTGGAATGGAGACACCGGGTCTTCAATCTCTGTAGGCATCTGGGGCTTGGCCAGCATGCTGTAAGGATAGCACATGTAATCATATACCCATGTGGACACATAACCCTAAATGCATGAGCTCATACATTTATACATATATGCATGCAGAACTACATGCATACATACATCATATAGAAAGCTTGCTTATAAAACAGCAACACATCAGAAAATCCAGGAAAAAAACTCCAAAATCACCTTTAAAAAAAGAATAAAGGTAGAATTAATTAACTATTTATTGAGCTGTACATTGTATCTTTCATGTGGCAATTTGTCAGCAAGAGGGGTCTTTGAATTTTCACACACACACACACACTTTTTTAAAATCTTTTATAAGTGGTGAGAGGGAAAAAGCTGCATTACAGCAGTTAACACATTATCTTTCATTGACATTTTTAAGATTATCAAGCAGAGACATAGCTTGCAGAGAATAAAACTGCACAGAACAAGTTTATAATAACTAACAGATGCAGATATAGCGATTGATATAATTCATCTTCACTGATTTTAGAGAAACAATAATGGAAAAAATTTCTACCTGAAGATTTAAAACCTCAAAGTTAAGCAAATGATTTCATCCGACAAAAAGAAAAACTCGAGAAAATTGTATCAAACAAAGAATTTCTGACTTGCTTTTTATTTTCTTACTTGCTGTATCCCTAACAGCACATGCATGCACACAAAGGTCTACCCACCCTTGTCTGGCCCCTAACCCTAAATACACACAAAATTGACTTTTTTAATATTATCCATTCTTTTTTACATGCCTGTTGCAGCCCTTCCTAGCTATGCAAAAGGTTGTATAATGCAGGCAGTAAGCCAGGCTTTAAGCACAATGAAAAGTGTAAATTACAAAAAAAGAAGAAAAAAATCAAAATCCCACAGAACACCTTGTAAGCTTTAGAAATGACTCATTATGGCCTAAAATGTGTGAATAGTGGGCTTTATGGGTGACTAATGCTTTCACAGATATTAAAATTAGAAATCAGACTTTACCAAACAGGTAAAAACGTTATTTCATAGGTCTTTAATATTTAAATAGCCTTTACTATGGCAGATGTACTAAAAATAATTGGCAGCAAACAGCACAGAAAATTCTATAATGAGATACTTTTAGGTAGTTGCTGTCCTTTGACAACAAAATAAGACACACAAAAATATGCTACATGCGATGGCAATAGTGAACTTCTCTGATTTTTTAAATAAAACAAGATACAGACACAGAAGAAACAAGACCTACTCAAGCGAAGAGACTAACTACTGAACTGTCACACATGAAGGCAACCCCGCTGAAAGAAAAATGCGATGATTTAAAAATTTACAATTTTCTGTCTTGGCTATATATTCTCAATAAATGTGTATTTAAATGCAACTGAGCCCATGCACACTCATGTGTGCATACACAGAAACGCTTACCTTGAAACTGCATGTTAAATCTCCTAAATATTATAACTTTCTCAACTATCGTTAAAAAAAGCACTAGTGAGATGAACCACACAGTAACAGCTGCTTCTGAAAGGCAAACCACAAGACAGATGTGGAAAAGAAAATGAACATGGAAGGGTCATGTGGAACTTACTTCTGGGATTCCACTTGGCTGGGTGCATATGATGAGAGTAAGACACAAATTACAGCATGCACTGCCTCAGTCTCTTGTCTCTGTCGCAGACTACCATTGGCTATATATATTTTTTTTTCATACCCTCACTTCAACTAAGTTTCTTTCTTGTCGTCTTATGAAGTGAGTCTTTAAGCAGTGAACAAATAATCTAGCAAATGTATAAAATGTTATTTACAACCCCCTATTCACACCATCCTTATTCCTAAGCAATTCACACCCTGCTGAAACCTGCCGTTCTTGACATGCTTTTGCAACCATTATGCAAGACAAACATGCTCAGGGTAGTTTTCCTGCAATATTTCAGACCTTGAAAAAAGAACTGTAATGTGCAGACTTTAAAGTCTAGAATTAGCAGAAACATCACCGCTTGTGTCATTTGAGGGAGCTCAATATTCCCTCATCATTCACCTTGACATCATTCTACGTTCCCTAGTATGAGAAAACTTCTTACCTGTGGTCGCACTTGTGCTTGCTGTAGTAAGCCGTCTCTGCCTCCCTCTGGTGCTGCACCATTTCTGTCAGGCCTGACTCAGCAGGTGCACTTAGGACCTCTGGTAGAGGTGCTGGTATGTTAAGAGGTCTGCCAGTCTGCAGCAGGCATTCAGGACTTGTCTCCCCAACAAAGCGCAAAACCTGTATAGGATGAGTACCAAGCAATTCTCTGACTTTCACCTCAGCAGGGCCACCACTCCCCAGCCTTCCTCCCTTCACCAAAGGTTTTATCTCCATATTTTTCTCAGTCATCTGGATGCAATGCAATTAAAACTTGGAAGGTAATTTTACACTATTTTGCCACACATTTGATGACACATTTGCACCAATCACCCACATATCTGTTCAGGCACAGATTTGCAAGGCTACATCACAGCAAGGCAGCCAGCCTTGTAAACAGATACCACAAGCAGAGAAAGAATTGTGCATCTGAGAGGAGAACTGAACCCAGGACAGCCAACCTTCACTGTATTGGTGACAGGCATTAATGGTTGCACAACTGGACTGCCCCACAGATTTGCAGGAGGCAGGAGATAATTAAAATACATCTAAAATATAACAGGAAAAAACACGAAGCCAAAAATTTTTAAACAGTTTTAAAACAGTGTCAACTGAGTATTTTCAATAACAGTTACTGCCTGCAAGTACTTAGATCTCCATGCAATAAAGAAATAAGGAAAAAAGTGTCAGATCACTAAACTTACATCATTTAAGTTGTCATCCAGCTCAGAAGAAGATTCAAAAATGGGAAGTTCTGAAGCTTTTCGCCGAGGTGATAGTTCCTGTTGTGGTACATCTAAATCCTCCTGGATGACAAGAGGCTCAAGCTCATGGCCAGTAGCCATTCCTAGAAGTATCTGGGCATCTGCAAGTTACAATGCAACATTGTTGGCTTATGATTGTCATTATGTTGTCCTAACTTCAATCATAATCACTAATTACCATCATGTCTACTTAATTACATCATATCTACTCTCTGCATCTCAAGCTACTTTAGTATATGAGGTGTTCAGTGCTTTTAATAGATGAAGACTTGATTCTTGCCCAATTGTTTGTTGATGTAATAGAAATAAATCTACCCTATAAAACAGCTATGAGGAATTTTCTAAAGAACATATATTGCTCCTTTTCACAAGTGAATTTAAAAAAGAAAAATAAAGGCAGTCTCCTTACTCTAAAGTAATTTACCTAGGATTAGAATTACATGTGATATATGCATTCAGAACTTCAACTAGTGAAGGTAGGTAATTTAAAATGCAAATTACAAGGCATCCTATATTTAATGTTGAACACCGCTTACTTTGCCTTGAAGATTCTTTGGTACACCATGGTGGGCTGTACAGGACAGAATTTTCCCAGCAGTACTTTCCACTTAGATCACGCACAATTATCCTGCACACTGTGCGAGCTGTTGTCAGTCCTGCTGTCACTCCTCCGCCAGGAGCATCCTGCAGTCACAGCCAAAAACAGCTTCACACATTTCAAATTTTGTAGGAGAAAACTTTCAAAACTTTTGCATAAGCATGGTCTTGTCCAATGAAAAAAAAAAAAAAGGTTTCTCTAGTGGGACATGTATTTATTCAAATGCCATCAACAGAAGTTCCACTCACCACAGCTGGAAGCTCCACAAAGGAAATCAGGCATCGATGGTTGAGAATAAATAACTGAAAAGATGTTATAGAATAAACATTATGCTTCAAGCATAGCAATAACTACTGTGATAAAACTATAATCCTCTGGACATTAACAAACTTGCAACACCTTCAAAAAGATATCTGTACAATACAACCGCTTACACCAGGTCAGCAAACACTAATGTTTTAAAATTTATAGCCACTATCTTCATCCTCTAGACTCTTGAGGTATTGTGTGAGATGCAATGGCTGCAGCAAGGCATCACAACCTGGACATTAGGAGCACCAAAGATATCTGGTTTGAGATCATCTTCAATCATATCAGGCAAGTCATGGTGCTCTTGTATTGTGCTGTGGAGTCTTGCAGCCCCCAGGCCCATAGGGAAGTGGCTCAGATGATTGACCAGATGGGTCATCAACTGCAAAAAAAAAAAAAAACAAACTATCATTGCCACTTGTAAGCTTTAAAAAAAACCCATAACTTTTCAGCACTGAACATCCAATAAATATGCATGATGCTTTCTTCATTGGTTTAGCAGTGTCATCAATATCTCAACAATCAGACCCAAGTATTTTTTCAGGAATTAAAATAAAATGTATTCATTCATGTTACAAGATTGTAAATACATTCACCAAAAGCCACCATCTCTTTCATCTATCTTATTTGTCCATCTCTCGACTCACACGGACATGTTGTGGCACATAGAGTTCCCTTACTTTCTCAAATCACTAAGACATGTTAAGGCACATACTGATCTTGCTGCCAGTTTGACTATATCCGTCTCTGTCTTTGGTACAGACAAGATGGCTGACTTATAAGTCTCAGTAGCCTGATCAACAGTTACACCGTTGGCAGGCTTGCGTTCTTGAGACTGAGAATCCCAAATGTTGTTAAAATCAGTGTCCTGCATGAAGTCAGCAAGAGATTTGCTGACCCTTGATAAAGATGAAGAACTATGTCCGGTTACAGCGGAGTGAAGCACCTGTAACAAACAGGGCATCAAATGTCAACATCTACAGGGCCAAGTTAATAAATGCTTCTACTAAAAAGAAAAAAAAAAAAGGCAGGGCAAATGAAAAAAAAAAATTATGATATGCATTGAGCGAAACCGAGTAGGAATGAATCAACAAATGTCAGCCATTTTGGAGACGATGGAAGTGCTCATTGTTAGGGTTACGAACCAATCGGATTATGTCGTTTGAATTTTTTCACTGGAAACCACGATATAAGCCAATGGTAGTACACGATACAAAAAAGGGTGACCTGGTTTAGTTAAAAATATCTTGAAAGCTATTAGTAGCATTGGCCTTTGACTTAGTAGTGAGCTAGGGGAGAGAAAGCCAGTTCAAACGGTATCCAACATGTCAGCCTTTGTGCGATCGTGGCATGCGTAACAAAGGCTCAAACAAGAGCCATTTTCGGTATCAGTATGAGGCTTGGAGATAAAATTAGTTAGGGCAGGTGTGAAAAATGATTTCATTTAGCATCAAAACATACATTTTTCAACAAAAACACCCCGGAATCTGTTTTATAATATGTTAAAGTATGCAAATACGGTGTTATCTTGAATTTGACTAAGACACCCCAAAACCGCTATTTTCCTGAGTCGCCCCTGACCTTAAATAAAGCTACAGGAACATCAGCTTTACCACCAAGCTCTCATTGTCTTCAACCTGTTGCACAGTTGTGAATTATGGACCTTGCTCACAGAGGAGATTTGCATCCAGGCATTTGAAACAAATGGTTAAGGAGGCTTATTTGTATCTCATTCAAGGATGAAAACCCCCTCCCACCACCAAAATTAATGACTTCATACACAGGACTGTCATCACACTGGTGACCCTCCATCAAGCAGTGGAAACTGGCATAGTTTGATCACACTGAGATGCAAGACCCTAACAGTCCTTCAGGGATATGTGGAGGGAGGGCAACGTCAGGGCAAGTAAAAGAAGAATTGGCTAGCAAATATAAAGGACTGGACAGGTTGCTCAATGAGACTTGCTAGACGTAGCACAAAATCAGCCCCAATGGCATGCCTTAATCACCGCTGCGTCTCATCATGTGCCCCTTTTAACAGGCATCAGTGGGCTGACTTGTTCTGTGTCCAAATGGTGTCAGTTAAGGGAATGATGATGACAAAGCATATGAATACCCTTGTAACACACATGCAGAATTTTGAATCAGCCTGATTTCATTTATTTTATTTTCTTTTACTTACCCTGAAAACTTTATGAAGACAACACTTCTCAGAGTTGCTCGACTCCATCAACAACGTCAAAGGCATTTGCATGCACCACTCCACCATGCAAAACATCATCAGCACAATCAGCTGCAAGACACCAAAATTATCAATATAAGTACAAGCCTTAATCTGACCAAGATGATAAGAGGAGCAGAAATAATCTTTCAGTTACAGCTGTCTTCTTACTTCCTCTCCTCAATAGGTCTGAAATCTGGGCCAAGTCATTTACTTTGTCTATTTTTGCTGATGATTTTTTGATGTTAATATAGATTTTTATGATGACTAATCTGTAATAATTTTCAGAAAAGCTCACAATCTCAGGGGAACACCTGGAATCTTGATTAGATGCAAATCAAACAAATGTTATGTTTTGGCCTTAGCCGTAATTCTTCTAAATTTGATAATTTGCTATAATGATTACAGGAGACCTGTAAGGGTAAACAGATATGGTATTACTGCACAAGGACACTATTCTCAGATAGAAAAATCCTTTCTCCACACCCTTTTTTCTTCGTCTGATTTGTTTCCTTCTTGGGATTGGATCAGGGATGATACAGTAGTAGCAATGGCCTGTAAAATATGAAACACTCATTATAAAAAGTCAATATTCTGATTCTGAAGAAAACTGTAGGAAGGAGTTGCATGATCAAGTATCTTTCATATTCACATAGCATTCAGAAGATTAATAGACTTTATAGGCACCCTGTAAACAAGGAAGGAAAAAATCATAAATACTTGCAAAAGTAAGCTATAAAATACAGCCATTCAGAACAAATTCTCTGTGAAATAGGTTGTACATTATAAACAGAAAACAAAAACCCATAAAGTCAGTTTTCTTTTTTAATGCTTTTAATCAAGTCTCAATCCTATGATCATACCTCTGTGATTTTCTTTGGCATATGTGGGTGATATTGAAGCAGGCGTTCTGTGTGATCGCACAACAACATGAGCATATCCGAAGCAATTTTGGCAACTTTTTTGTTGATGCACTGTAAGATAAGCATATTAATACTGAAAACATTGACTTAACATTTTACAGGAAGTATGTGACTACCTGTCAAAAAAATGTGCACAGTCATAAAAACAGAAAAGCAATTTTTTAAAAATCATAAACATCATATTTTACACTTTGAGACCATCGAATAACATTTGGTGCAGGTTATTTCTCCTTTGGTATGTAACTACCAGTGGTGGTTATGGTGCCTTAGTTTAAAAAGAATGCACCAAATCAAGACAACCAATAAAAGAGAAACCTGCTGGTTATTCAAAAAGTATTTCTCTACATGAATTCTCCAAACACTTTTGAACATAGCGAGCATGCTATAGCTGTGTTCTTGAAGCAATAAAAAATAAATGTGCTGTCTACCCTTTGATTCTGATATCAGTTACCCATGTTACTTTATATTTACATATTAATAAAAATAACCCAACATGCAGGTGATCAATTTCAGGCTTGCTTTATAAATGTTAAGTATCTATAGCTTGTTGGTTGGGTTCATAGAATTTTAAAAATTCATGCCTTGCGATCCAGTTTTGCTTATATTGTTTCTGCAATTTTCAAATCTATGAAACTGCCTTACTTAAATAAAACCATGCAAATATTCTTGGAGTGATGGAAGCAAGAAATGGACTCTTTCAAACAGTATACTCATCTTCAACTCTTACTTGTAAATTAACTAAGCACAGGGTGAGTTTGAGTAAAGTAAATGTCGTAAATGAATGCTTTTTAAAAAACATCAGTTTTTTTAATAAACATTCAAGATGTTGAAAAACAATACACAAAATTTTAGGAGAGATGAACTGATTGAGTCTTGGTTTGCTTCTAAGTGAAAAATATAAGGCAAAAATAAATTTATAAAAAAAGGAGAAAATATTTACCATCAGGGCACCCAGAAGTACATTAATTGCCTCCTTCATCTTGGGATGATGGGTGCCATGTGTCAGTTCTCCATAAAGGAAAATACCAATACTGCTAACAGCCACACACCTGATGGATGGAGGAGAAGTGGGGAGGGGTGTGTGTCAGAAAAACCAATTTACAATAAGCAAGTGGTGACTTGTACGAGTCTCTTCTTCAGGAGAATGATAGAATGATATACTTCTGAGAATACAAAAGAAAACAATGAGCGATGAAAGCTTTTATATATTTGTAAATTTTTCTTTTGCTTTGAAGGAAAATGTGAGTGTCATGCAAATCTGATGCCATTTAAGAAAAAAATTGGTGAGAAGTAGGAGAATAAATGCACTCCAGAAAAAAAAAGTGCTGTTTTACTGCAGCCTTGAATGACACCCATGCACACCTGGCCAGACCAGCTGGCTCCCGTTTTCCAGCCTTTAGCAGCATATCCACAATGAGGTCCTTCAGCTCATCAGCCAGCAATGTGGTTGTGGTCAATGTCTTAGGTTCCAGAACCACCATATTTCCGTAGTGGTTGGGAAAGGATAGCAGTGTTCCCAGAATTGAGACCGCTTCAGCTCTAGGAGGCTGCAAAAAGTAAAGGTGAATATGCATGAATAGCACTAGGAATAGGCCAGCCTCACATTCATGAAGCTGAAGTTTAAAGGCAGGGAAAATGTAATTTGTGTTTCCATTCTATATATGCTATGTTTTAACAGATCAAAGAATTGTCTTCTGAAATGTGAATGTTTAAGCAACAGAACCTCATTCTTTAGGACTGATGATATCATATGATTTCTATAAAAAAAAATGTACACACCTGAGAAGTTTTGCCCTCAAAAACTAAATACAAAATGGAAAACAAAACTATGGCACATTGTTCATAGATGATATGAGAATCAGTAAGTCTAATGTGTAAATATTTCACTGACACACCAGTGGGGTGGGGGGGGGGAACTAGCACACAGCTCTAATAACTCTTTATTTTTCAACTTGCATTCCCATTTTTTCCCCCATCTCTACCCTACTTTCTCCTTCCTACCCCTTCCTACTGTGTGTGTGAGAATGACAGCAAGAGAGAAAAGGCAGAGATATTTTTAAGTGTAGGGCCTTGCGTTCACAAACATACATGTCTGTGAAAGACTAAATGATCAAAAAGCTATGGCTACCTTCTTGTAGTCTAAGGCAGAGATAATTGTCCCTGCTGCACTGATAAAATCTGGTATAAGCATGAATGAGCCAGGCAAGAGCATAGAGAAAAAACGAGGTCCACAATTGCTGACCAGGGCATTAGGGACATCCTGCAAGGCAAAAAGAAAAGAAAAAAGTTGTCAAGATGCAATATCCAAATGTAAGGCAGGTTTTCTGACCTGAAATCTGCATTGTATACTCAAGTCCAAACTAACACTTTTCACCAACTTACAATGTGGAAAAACAAACAGAAAAAGTAGAAATAATCTATCTGACCTGATCATTTGAAATGAGCCCAATGTGCAGCACATTGTAGAAACGTGCCAGCAGAGGACGTGATGGTAAAACTTCATGCGGCCGTAGCATCATTTGACAGATCAACTGATATGCTAATAACTTTCCCTTTTTGAATTTGTCACTTAGTTGTAGGCACTGCCAATAACAAAAAAACAACACATCTTCAGAATGGATCTGTGATGAAGTTTTGCACATCAACTTTTTGTTTTATGAAAAAATGGTATTGTGCCCCCAAAAGGAAAAGATAAAATTAACAGGAAAACAAAAAGACTCTTACCTCAAACAACCATGAAGCAAAGATATGTGTTGGTGGGATAAGCTCAGATGGTGGGGGAGTAGACATGTTGTCTGGGGTGACTCCTTGATTATCACTTATCTGCAAGACATTAAGCTCTATGTGCCATCATCATACTAAAATTGTTCTTCATACTTGCAAAACATACAGTTACTTGTAGCTGCAATTCATTTATTTATGCAAACAAGAAGAATCTATCAGCTAATCGTTAATGGTTACTGATTAGCATATTTCTTGTTATCCTTTAGGTTAAATGCACTGGGATTGTACCACAGCCTAACAATGGCGATGCAACTTTAGGATGTTGAATGAAAAGCTGGCTGATGATAATGTCATTTAATTCTTTACAACTTAGTTATCAGTGAGAAGCTTGAACTGTAAAGCATTTATTTTACAGTAAAACTTCTTTACAATCAGTTAGTAACTCAGAGGGGCCATAGTAGGGAGATCAACCAGTCTACTTTCATTCCACAAACCATGATTTCAAACATCTATAAATTCAAGTTCATTTATTTAAACGTTTAAATAATGCTCTTAAAAACCATATCATTATGTTTGTTTTGTCATTTTCGCTTTTGCTTGGTCATGCATATTCCACCAATGTTGAATGAAGATTTATAGGGGAGCTCTCCAGGTAAGAGCAATTGATTAATACCTATGTACTGTGGTTGACAAAGACACTCTCTTAAAAGGCACTATTTGTGTTTTTGAACGTGATTTCTGCAAAAAGTCGCAAATAAGAAAGCACAAGTTGGTCACAATAATTTTACTTTTAATGACATGTGACTTCTGCAATAGCTCATTAATAAAACACAATTAACTGATATAAGCAGATAAAGAGACAACAATGAACAAGCGCCAGTATTTTCAACCAAAACCATTTCACCCTGGCTATTTCAACCTCCCGCCTGAGTCAAATCAACCCAGCTATGACCAAACATCTAGCGTAAGACATGTCCCAAACTGAAAATCTAATCAACCAGACTTAGGCTAAATGAATGCCCTAGGCGTAACACCAGTTTCATATTAATCAAATATCTGCATATACATTTAATAAGATAACACTTTATTTATCATAGAGGGATATGGATCTAAAAACATATGATTGAGGACAAAAGTTTTTTTAAAACAAGAAATTGATTTAAGAAAAATTTCTTTATGCACCATTGTGAGATTTTAACCAAATGTCTTTAGAAACATTTAAAAAAATTGTGTTGTGCTCCATTGTTTGATTTTTTTGTTTTGTTCTCCGAATGTGTTGATAATTTTTCATGTTAACAGCTAACCTTATCAATGGAAATTGACTTATCTTTTGAGCCTGGATAGCTTCAACTTTCAGTGTTGGGATGATATAGTAGAAATGATTGAAGCAATATGGTTAAGACTGAAATGACAGGTGATCCGTATAACAAGAGGTCTCTTTCAATATGTACTTATTTCATATCATTTTGATCATTTAATCGTAAAACAAGGTAAACGATCACCCAGAAGCAGTCTATTTTAAAATATACTTAACTTTTTTCAAGACGCAACTTTTACCAAAAAGTTGTAATAGAGCACAAACTGCTGGTCGTGTCAGGTTTGAGAGGTAGTCGTAATAGAGATCACTTTTATAAAGCAAAGTACATCTGTGATAAATTTTTGGGTTGTAACTAAGAGGGAAATTACAAGATGGGAAATTCTTCACAAAGATGTTTCATTGCATAAGAAAACTCAAGAGGAGAAAGAAGAAAATGCACCATTTAGTTCTAGTTGCTGTTATTTTCATTACACCATTACTCAAATTTAACATAGCTGATTTCATATCTTTAAAGCTCTAGAGGGATGCAAAAATTTTTTCAAAGGACTGGGCTTATTATTTAATGCTCTTTTCCAAAATCACATCCAGCCCATTTATTTGGAAAAAAAAAGTTTTGGACTCTTCTAGACCTTTAAAAAGTAATGGGTAATTAATGAAAAAGTAAATGACAATTAAAAAAATTTATTATAAAAAAATTAATTCCTGACTTGTATAATGTAATGCTGTTTCCTTGAACGCATCTGTTGCCCTTCAAGAAAAAGGCAATGCTTATAGAAATCCCTCACAAGACTCGTCTTCTGAATAATACCACTGGTTGTCTTCTAAGTGGCAACCCATCAAGAGTATGTTAACATCCTGTACCTGGGGATATTTATATGGAAAAGCACTGCCTGAGCCTTTTAACTATAGCTAATAGATAGAGTCAGTGAGTTACTGTCACAATGTTATTAAAAACATTGTAAACATCACCTCGGTGTAGTTCGTAATTGTTTTATGCAATAAGCACAAAGGCACTAACCCGGAAAAGGGTGTCTTGGAGATCACAGAGGTAGTCAAAGACTGTGGCATGAATTTCAGGGTCCTCAATTTTGTTGACATCCCCAAGAATGCCCAGCATTCGTTGCCACAAAACCACAGCGACATCAGGTGTCCAGCCTGGAAGGTTGCCCCCTGCCATGACACTCTTCATTTCCAGAAATGAATCTGCAAAGAAGGTTATCACAATGAGGACTGAAGCTGGATTGATTTTCATTCTTTAGGAAAACAGGTTATCACTTACAGCATGTAATATTTTGGTCATTAACGTCTCACCTCTGTTCATTGTGGTATCTTGATTTGAAGCAACCATATCTATATGCAAGCTATCACGGTCTGGTGTAGGGCTGTCCTTGGGCTGGGCATCTGATATGAGCTCACTTGTGGGTGATGGGGTACGACTACCTGACTTGGACTGTGCTGAGTGCATGGATGTTGGAGATGGACTCCTTGATTCTGTACATAAAAGTCACAGTATGTTTAAGCAGTGTTTCACGTTGATTTATATAAACATGAATCTTCTATAAAAAAAAACAACTTACCAGACACCAACACAAATACAGTAAACCTCCCTATCTCACCAAAATCAGGTCACAACTAAGAAGGAGATTACCAATCTGCTTTCATTCTAAGAACAATGACTTAAAGTAGCTAAAAATTCAAGTTAATATTTTTAAACATGATTTCTACAAAGTGTCGCAATAATTACAAACTGTTGGTCATAAAAATTTGTATTTTTATAAACACATGACTTCTGAAATTAAAAGAAAACAAACAAAAAAACAATTGACTGATACACTCTGGTGATGAGTCAACAATAAATGGGAGGTGAAGGAGGGGGCGGGGCCAAAAACCATATTTCCCTTCATGAGATTTTAACCAAACGCCAACTTAGTTAATATGAACCTTCAAACTAAAGAATAATGAAAATAAAAGCTTTTTAAAAACAAAACAAACATGCACCATTGTATTTTCTGAATATTTATTCCCAAGTGGCCATTTTTGTTCTGTAAGATGGTGGCTAAAATCCCACTTAACTCCAAGAAACTAGCATAGACTTACGTCTGGAAGACTGATACAGAGCCGGATGATGCTGGTGATGGAGAATATGGTCACAGGGCATTGCTGCTAGTTCAGCTGTGCACACAGCTGTAATTGCTGTCACTTCTTGGTCCTCTACGGCCTGACTGGCCCCAGATAATGACACTGTAAAGTTTATGGGTATTTTATCAAGCGTATTCTAATTGAATGATCTTGAAAGTATTTTGCAACAGGTTTGCTTTCATTTCTAAAACTCAAGTACTTACTTCTTTCTGTTTGGAAAATGAAGTTAGTAGAAAGTAATTTGACTGCAAACTGTAGAAACCCAATAAAATAAGTTTTTTTCTATTAAATAGGTCACACACATATATATATAATTTGTCATTCTTTGAAAATGCTTAAAAACAGTTGAAAGCAAAAAACTGTTACCAATCTGCAAGTGAATGGAAACTGTAACAAAGATTGTCCCCTTGTCTCCTATTGTTATTGATACATTTTACACTACTAAACTGGACATTTTACATAAGTACTATGACGAAAAAGCAAATCAAAACTGTAAAAACCACAAAACAAGTCTTCAAATCACAAGCCAGATATGTGGATATAAAAATATGTGCATGAAGTGGCAGCACACAGCAAAACAGATTCTTAAAGTAACTACATCTCTTACACTGTTCACTCACGTGTCCATGTTATGTATGTACAGGACAAACACACCAGCACATGCACACATGTGCCCTCACACACACACACATATGAATGGATTCAACATCCTCCAACATGTAAAAGCACATGCATGCACACATACATCCGCTCCCCCACCCCATAAACATACCTTGAAAACAAAGATAATGATTAAAAAGAAATGCCCCCCCAAAAATAAAAAAATAAAAAAAGGTAAATGTGAGCAAACATGTCAAGACCTACCCAGTGGTTGTGGCTGGGCAGGCTGGCTATCTAGCACGTCACATGCTGTTAACATGGTATTATCGGCCTCAGGCTCTGCAGTGGCATTGCTGTTACTTTCGCTAATAAAGCTTGCACCTGGACATTGCATCCCACGAAAACTCTCACATTGAGACAAAAATATTTTACACCCTAAATACCAATGCCATGCACAACAATGAACAGATGCATTCTAATTAAACAAACAAACAAAAAAAAAAGAACATTTCTGCGGTATGGAAAGATGAAACACAGACTTGCACAGACTGCAAGAAATATAGGAACAAACCCTCCTACCTCTCCTACAAAAAAACCAAAAACAAAAAGGTTTGTCTTCTCATTTGTTTTTTGTCCCCCCCCCCAAGCCTATTGTAATAATAATAATAAATTGATTTATATAGTGCTTTACCCCCACCATCAAAGGCAGGTACAAAAAGAAAACACACAGCTGGTCTCAAAGCAAAATTGATAGTGAAACCTATAGCTGTAGCTCCTTGTGTGGAAAACAGGATGAATGCCATCAGTATATATGTGTTCTTCAGCCTTGTTAAGCCTTTGCAGGTGACAGTACAGTCATAGATATAGAGATCAAAGGTGACACATTTTTTAGGATGAAGGCACGTCTCAGAAGTTTGCTCAAGGTGCACAGTGGACACAAGGATTAAGAACCATGTACATAGTCACAGAAACCTGCATGCTGTAGGCTTTAGAGCCATCCATAATCCTAACCCAAAAAATCAAATTACAGTTGCATTGTGAAATACACCACACTGTACAGCTAATGAAGAAATAAGGGAAATGTGTGTCTCATGACAAAATATGACCACACCTTCACTTTCCAGTCATCTACCATCCTTCACTAAGAGTTACTACAAGAAAACATATGAAGTGCTTTTTTCAGAATGCAGAATTTAACAGATCATGAAATGCTTTATAAAATGGTGCATTAGTTATCTCTATTTTTAAATACAACACACTTTTGTGCAAATTTCTGCACAGATATCATGATGAGGAAACGAGTTAAAGGCATGCATAGATAACTGCTTTTTGAAAGTAAAAGTAATCCAGGATCTAAACAATCAATTACAGCTTTGCTAAGAAATTACAAAATCGAGAAAATCTATTCATCGTTGAATTTGAAAAGGTCTGCTATCAAGCTATTATTGTAAGATTTCCCTCACTACCTATTTGATTGTTATGATAATGCAATAACTGGTTGACAAAAGTCAAGGACTGCAGATTTCAGGTGTACATTTAATGACAAGAGAAATAATGAATAGTGAGCATTGCTGTTTCCTAATCCTTCCCTCAAAAGTTTATTTACACCGTTTTCTTTGTGAATTATTACAATTTTCTTTTCATCAGACTCCCATATCTTGCCAAAGACTCTTCACTGTTCTTCTCTCAGGTGAGACGTACTAGTCTTCAGGTTCATCTAAAATGGGAGAGAAAAGATCTGTTGGGAGCCAGAGCTAACTGACAATATGATTAGACCACATTTTAAGTTCTCCTTGATGTCAACTGCCAGGATGATGTTTTACAATGCTGCTGTGTCTTTAACAGGTTTTGTTCATTGTAGTGTGGTGTAACGCTAAATTTTTGTCGAAAATAGACGAGGATATGGCCCAGATCTATGACTAAGATCATTTACAAAACAATAGAAACAACATCAAAACAACCCTTTCTCCCAAAACAAAATTCAAAATACAGCTGAATGTAAACTATGTCGGTTGCTACTATTGAAAAATGTATAATGAAGTTGACTAGATGACAAGAAAACAGCTCATTCAAGCGTATGCAGGAAAA
Organism: Pomacea canaliculata; assembly: GCF_003073045.1. Classification (NCBI taxonomy): domain Eukaryota; kingdom Metazoa; phylum Mollusca; class Gastropoda; order Architaenioglossa; family Ampullariidae; genus Pomacea; species Pomacea canaliculata. The sequence continues at coordinate 13,710,734 of NC_037597.1, forward strand.
TCAAGGAACACAAAGCAACCAAAAACAATAGTGATTTACAATCTGGGTTCTGCTCAAGTAGGGTTAGGTGAACCCATCTAAGCAGTTCCAAAAATTAACCGAATGCATTGCCTATGCAGGTTCTGCCAAAATGAGATTGCTTACTCAAAAAGTAAAAGGGAATTTATGTACTATAACAGTTCATACAAAATTATTCTCACAGACAAGGGGACAAAAGCATAAGGCAGGTGTTAATACTGTTAACAACAAGAGTTAGAATTTTATCACACCATCCAGGATACATAAATGTTCTCTTTAATATGGGTGAACATGCTTTAATGTTTATTTTCTTTTTTTAAAAAAACGCTAAAAACAAAAAAACAAAAAAAAAAATTACCTCGTAGTTTCTCGATCAGGTCTCGAGGATCCGTTATGTTTCCTTCACTGCTGCTGCGAACTAGCATTTCTGCAGCATTTGAACCACACCGTGAGTGAGATGGTGATGGCTCTCCACTAAGCGATCTCTGTTTGGTCAGATCTGGCCGTACCCGGCTACCTCCTGCACCTTGATATTAGGGGAAAATGGGAAAAGGATACAGATTTGTAAGCCAGTAAAAGCTAAGAATCTAAATATATCTGATCAATATCTTTCCCATAAAAATGACTGAGAAGCATTACTTTAAAAAATAATGAAGCATAAAAAACTCATAGCTACTTAATATTTTCATCTTACAGTGAAATACTGAAAAATAAATGTCAAGTTTACATTCTAAAACTTCGAAAAGGCACAAAAAAATTATAAAAAGAGAAAAAAGTGAACTGATGAATATGAGTCTCTTTCAGCAAGCCAAAACTTTAAAATAAAACAAGTGGAAATAAATCACCATCACTCTTAAACCGTCCACGTTCCAAAGAAGAAGTCTCAGGTGCAGGGGCACTGTTGGTAGAACCACGCAATGTGTTTGCCATCTGCCCATCACTTCGGCTCCAGCCACGAGAAAAGCTCTTGTCAGTTGCAGATTTCATCTTTGTTGATTCTGCAATAGGTAATGAGTGACATGGATACCATGATCTGTGGAATCTTTTATAATAATTTTAAACATATCAGTTTCTAACACAGAATGGCTAAAATCATACAAAGTGTACATAACATTTAATAAACATATATATACACAATGCCTATGATATGAAATTATTTATAAATATAATTCTTTTAATATTATGGTAATCATTAAATAATGTTATATGCCAAGAATAATGAATGGAAATTTACACGTAGAATGAGTTAAAGGCAAAGAAAAAGGAAAAAACTGTTAATAATAAAATGATATAAACATAAAAATATGAGGGAATTAAGATAAAAAGTGAGGTTATACAGGCATGCCCTACAGAACTTGCACAATTCTCCCACCTTTCCCTCGTCTTCGTTTCTCTTTCTGTTCACTCAACCGTTCTAATGGTAGATCCTGCAGGTCTAGGCCATACACTTGCCGTGCAAGAACCCTTGTCAGTGTTTCCATGGTTTTCTATGTAAGTTAAAAAAAAAATATTATAGTGATATTCTACTTTCAGTTTAAGTTCAAGCATTATTTCTCTATTGACAATGATGTGGCTGAGAATAATTACATTGTTTTGTGACTGAGAACTGGTATACAGTGTCAAATTTTAAAAGTATCATTCTCCATCATAAAACTTATCATGTGGATGACACTGATTTCATGCATTCATTGCAAAAATTTAGAAATTCATCAAAGAAAATATAAATTCATTCCAACTGTTAAGTATAATTATGTGCGGGATCTTCTACAACACATTGCCCAAGGAAATGCATCATATTTAATACTCCAAAACTATATTTAAAAAAGTTGTTTTTCATGTACTATTTTTTTAATGGAGTTACCTCCCTTAAAACACACATATACAGGAATACATTGATTTGCAGATTGAAATTTTTTCAGAACTACTTGTCTTCTAAAAATGATAGCAAGACAAGGGCATACTTTAAGATGGCTAGTGATTCTTTTTAATCAGTCTATTTTAGACACTAGAGCTATTTTTTCAACATTTAAAGTTATTTTTCTAACCCTAACCCATGACGTGTATCATTAAACCCCCATCTCTACAGGAATGGACATCACAGTATTTATATATTGTGCATAAACCTATGTCCAAAACTCCCCCTGCTTGCCACTGAGAAATTATATATACTTAATTTACAATGGATATAAAAGAAAGTGCTGTCTTATAATGGACTAAGGCAGAAATTGCTTATTTCTCCTTAAACGTCTGTCATAGTTTTGATTTTTGATTTGTTATATTTTTGAAAATGCTTTAAGTTAGTGTGTATCTGGGTGTCAATGCAAAGGTCTGTACCCAGCAGACTAACAGTAACAGAAATACTAGGAAGAGGATTTGGATTACATCACCAAGAGAAACAGTCTGTTTCTGTCCGTATAGTGGTAATATTAAATTTCCTTCCTGGGCAAGGCATGCTATCCGCAAAAAAAAAATCATTTGGTTTGTAATATTTATTGGAGATGCTGAACTGATTTTATAATCAAATGATTTTTTTATATCTTGCTAAGCCATTTCTTTTTAGATGCAAATCAAAAGCCCACACCAATGATGATTCTCTAACAGTATGGATTGGTGACACTTACAGACCACTCCCGGATGAGCTCGATCCACGATGTGAGAGAAGACAGGACAGCAAGAAATTCGTCCCACAGCTCCACAGAGATTGGCACATTGAGGTTTGCCTTAATCCATGTCACGATTAATGTCTGAAAGCAAGTTAAAATGCCACCTTCACCAAAAAAAAAAAAAAAAAAAGTAAAAATTTAGTTATACTGAATGGGGCTTTTTTTTCCCTAATGGCTCTTGAAAGTTCTTCAGAAAGTTCATGCAATGAAGCATGCAGTTTACATGCAATTTCATTTTGTTTCTGTTGTTTAATTTCTGTTGAATTAACAAATACCACACTTCTTCTTATATACCCAGATGTAAAATGTTCACCATGCAAACATTTGCACAATTATAAAGACGTCCCGTGTTTGGTACTTTGAGTAACTGCCTCAACCATTATATAAGTGCACGTGCAAGCTCTTGTACATATGTACACATACACATGCATATAGAAAAAGCATTTATATGACACTAGCCTGGAAGATGGGCTGCGCCAGCCGTCCCCCAAGTGTACGATGTCGCTCTTTTGGTGGTTCACTCTTCAATACTCCAGATGTGATGCATAGCAGTACTTTCAGCATTTGTTCCCTGGAACACAGACATGTGCACATGTGAGCACATGTCCACACACACACACACACAGAAGAATACAATATGTACAGTTAATGCACATGTTTTAGTTCATGTAAAGCACCAGCTATGACACACTTCCCAACAACACAAAATTCTGAGCTTTTTATGACCCTTTACACTACTGTAGCTTTAGCACGAGTGTAATTTTTGACAAAAGTAATCATTTCCCCTCCAACCAAAACTGATCCAGATTAATGTCTGTCAAAACTGATCACAGAATATCCTACTAATCTATCTGACCAATTATGATGGAAAACAATACAAGGACTCATAAATTTTTTTTACACAGTTTATTCAGGTGAAGTTAAAATTTTAATGATGTAGCAAAGATAAATTTTTCACAAGAATTTGGGAGGGAAATAAAGGGTGTAAAATCATACTTACCATGTTCTTTGGTTCATCTGTGTATTCATCACCACGTGGCGATAAATGTTGAGCACCCTTTTGCATAGATCAACCTGAAATTTAAGAAACTGGGCCATAGCAAATAATGAGATGAGGCATAATAAGTGCACACGATTTCAGAACAGAGACCTTATAATATGAAAGAATGAAAAGACGCCTGGGCAACATACTTGATCTTGCAGACTTGTTGCATCTGCAGTAGTCAAGAGAAATATGTTTGCAGCATTAGTGATAAACACTTGCAGGATACGCTGCAATCCTGCACGTATGTCCTGCCCTCGGTCAGAGCCAATATCAGCCAACTCTGCCACAGCACCAAGGTATGATCGATTTCTGCGGTAGCGCTGGTGGTCTGTCATCATACCCAGCTGGTGCAATGACAATGCACTGGCACTTGGAGAATCCTAAGACATGGTGAACAAAGAGTTTGAACAGAAAGCAAATATTTATCAATGCTTATATCTTTGTGCCATTTTTAATTCCAGCTAATCAAACTTGAGTAGCAGGTAGTAGAATAGCAATCTAAATCTCATTCACCTTGCAATCTTAACTTTTAGAGGCTTCTTGAGTTTCAAAACAAGCATTTGCTTTTGTAAATCCCCTCCACCTCCATAAATATATATATCCAGTGGTCACACAGGTATGACTATTTTGATACATTTAATATTTGCATTGACATATAAATATATACATATATATATATCACATCACACAAGAGGGTTGGAAGCTGAGAGCTAAAGATGAACCCATTATCTACTAAGGTGCAATATAGAAGGAACATAAAAAAAACACCTCTTCATCTCTACACCAAATGGCTTAGCAACTCTTATAATGAAAATGAAGTGACATGCATGTCAAAATCAGAATTGTGAACAAATCTGTTACATGTGAAAAGTACATTTTACAGACACCTAAATTCTGCTACCAAGACCCAAGAGGAAATATTATAAAACTTCCTTATGATTATAAAAAAACAAAAAATAAAAACCATTTAAAAGAGAGTGCTATATAACTAAAACCTTTGCCCATACAAAAAAGGTAGTGAAAATGCTAAATTATAAAAGAAAAAAAAATAGGTGCTGAATTTAACTGGCACTGGCAGCATCTATCATGCTATTATGAAAACAATCTTCACTATATAAATATATCTGTACAAACTGAAAACCCTTACAGTTAAGGTTCTGTACTCTTTAATTTACTTAATCATTGTTACATTTCCTGATCAGGAAAGAACTGCAATTTATGGGCCTTTTCCTTCATGTCAGTTTTTAAATAAACATACCAACCTTCCAGCTCTAGCCAATGTCTAGCAAGGTATAAAAATAAATCCATTTGACACAATGCTGGCAACTTTTTGTTTCTTTTTAAGACAAAAAGAAGAAAGCAGTGACAGACATAGTTACGTACATCTGAGGAGGGCCCCTCCTCCTCCATGATATCTGAAAGACTATTGTGCAGACAGTCTGCCATTTCTCGAGGCTCCAGGCCAACTGTACTCTCCCCTGGCTCCAGCATAAACACAGGCCTTTGGTCTGCATGCTAGCCAAGGGCACATGTGAGGAGTTAGCATCATGCACAGCATGCAAGATGTGCAAAGGGGCCAGGCATTATATGAGGGCATCTCAACAGGGACAGGTGCAAATGCAAATGTGTTTTCCCCCCTCCTGAAGAAAATATCAATAATATGTTTGATACCTCTGTCTTCAGTACTGAGTTTTACTCTTGATACAATCAAGATCATAACACCACACTACCCTACTGATGTCAGAACTAAATATACTTTAAAGACTGCATACCAAATTCTGTTTACATGTTTTTATGAATCTACACAAGTTTATATCATGAGCATATTACAGGTAAGCAGGAATTTATATTAAGGTAACTTCAAGGGTCTTTAGATATTAGGTATAAAAGCTGATGAAATGCTGCCTACCAGTTAACTAACTACATAAACAGAAAAAAAAATTAAAATGGTGATAATTAAGGGAGAGAAAGTTCTATAAATCTTTCACTCTTACTACACTCTTATTTCTGAAATACTGTAACCTACCTTTATGAGGAAAAGCCAGCAACTACTGATTATTTAGGAGAACCAATACCTTAAGGTTTGCTTCCACCACAATGCAAACATGTATCTTACACTTTGTATCCACAAAGTTTAGCAGCTCATGTTTTATCTGTTAAATTAAACATGCTCTACAAGATACATCAGTGCTCTTCACTACAAATGTCTATGCACAATTATCCACTGGTATCAGAGTGCAATAACAAAGTGGAAAGCTTGTAAAATTAATGTTGCATTATCCATCCCATCACAATAGCAAAATCTGAGAAACTAACTTTTATTAAAGTTTAAAATAAAAGTCCCCAAACTCCTTGAAGGTACCATGCACGTATGCCTAAAATTGTTTATGACTGGTTGAATATTTTGTGCTCCAAGCAAGTCTGTCAAAAACCTTTTCACTCTTGTGTAGAAAATTTATAGGACTTTCAACTGGTTGGTGACATGCCTCATTGCAACTGTGCTGAGATGGCCGTACCTCAGAGTTTGACAGATCATCTTCTACTGCTAAAAGCAATCCCCCTTCTTTGTTCTTTAAGCTCATGAGACAAATCCAAGTCCTCTTAATTCATTTACAATCTATGCTGATATAGATGTGTATGCAAACAAACTGTAAACACTAAATTACCAATGAATGTATGAACCAGTAGATTTGGATGAACCTTGATCTCCCCCCCCCCCTCAAATACCAGGGAATTCAGTGTATAAACTGTTGATATTAATGTTAATAACTACAGAAATGATCGAGATTACTTAATAATTTCCCTGCAAATTATAAATATTAATTAAAATAATGTCTGGTTGCCCAGGTTGTCCTATTAATTTTGCCTAATTCTAGTTTAGCTAGCATTTGTGGGTCAAATAATTTAACAAGATATTTCTAACAAGAGAAAATGAGTTCCTTTGTTTCTGTGTCAGAGGCCTTTCCTTCCACACAGAGACAACCACCTCTGCTGTCAGGATTTAAGTAACTGTTTGTGCAAACAGTTCCTAGCACAGCACAACTGACAACCAGTCATCACTCGGACCAGACCTCAACCAACCTCATCAGAGCCCTATGTCACAACCTGCACTTGTCCAGTCTCACAAAGGCCTATAACATAACAGATTTCTTGTCCATCCCCTTGTCAATATGTCAGTGTTTTCCTTCCACAGGGATCCAAACATGCTGTTAGGACTAAGGTGAGTGTGCAAACAGTCCCTGGTATCAGAATGGTTAAAACCACTAGAGTTTAGAGCAGTACCTAGTGACATGACTAGCAGCTCTCACTGTCAGGTTGAGCTCAGTCTAAAACAGAACAGTTCCTGGTGAAAGATTACAACTGCATTAAGCTCTGCTGCAAAAGTGGGCTGATTGTTACTGATGGACTGTGCTCTGAAAAGGCCATGCATACAGGCACATGCACGATGTATGCCTAGCTACAGCCACCAATGATCATAACTAGTACATATGACTAACCAGAATACAGCATCCTTCACACACCAGAAGTGTATCAAATGGCAGTTGTTCAATGTGCTCCTTAATTTATAAGGTTCAACAAAGGTTCTTATTTCTGATAGATTCTTGAGAATTTAATGGGTGTGCCTGTCGCAGCTGACCCTACTCTTTGTCATGACACTTAACATCTGAATTATTTTAAGTAACATTTTATTGGCTGTTGACTGATTTTCCCAAAATCCATACAATTTCTTTTTCTCAAGTCTTCCTGTATTGATTTATAAAGCATTACCAGGATCATATGTGGAGTACCAGCCTATTTCCCTACCCTATATTTATATCTTTCAAAGAAAATGGGATGTGTGGATACATTCTTGCATTAAATCCATCTTGCTTCTTATCAACTTGCAGCTAGCTTATTATGACCCAACTGAAGGAAATTATGGGATACATATATACACAATAATTAAAAATGATGGGCTCACTGCAATTGGCCTATTTCATTTTAAATTAGCCAATTTATTTTTCCAGTCCATGATAACACAGGTATTTTTTCTTTTCACTTGCAATAAAGAGCAATGCTAGCAACATTCCTATCATTTTAGCAAGATGAATGAAGGATGAAACAGGAAAGTGATTACATTTTCTGGGATAGCTATTGATTTTTTTTCTCAAATGTTGAAGAGGAAGGGAGAGTGTGATCATGAAGCAATCAAAATAGCAGTCTCTCAACCACATTATGTGTAATCTAGGTTATAAAGACATTGAAAGGCTTCATTTAAAACTTACATTTCTACTTATTTTGCATGCAGAAATTCATCTCAGTTCAACCTCTCAAAGCAAATAAAGCCTAGGAAACAAAGGTGATTAATAGTCCTCTAGGAAAATAATCATGCAAAAGCAATCTCCAAAGGCCACATGCAAAAAAATACTTTGTAATATATAACAGCCGAAAAAAAAAATTATATAAAAAAATAACACCGGCAATATATTTTTCCAGTTAAATACAATAAGTGTAACAAATGGAAAGTAAATAAGTGATTAAGTAAAAGCATATTTGTTTAAGATGGTCTACTTACCTGAAACCATTCTTTATATACAATAACAACCTTCCTAATGGCTGCGGTGTGCTTGAAGGAGAACAGCAAGGCCTAGGTCAAGTGGAAAGACAAATTATACCAATTATACATCAGATTACATGATCTGTTTGAATATTTTTTAAAATGTAAGTGAGCTCGGACATAAAGCTCAACAATGTATACCTTTGCTTTTCAAATCAGATACCTCAAGCGGTTACTTAAAAAAAAAACCCTGTAATTATAAGCCTCAGCCAAAAAACAGACTTGTAACAAAACATATGGATACAGAACATTACATTTTGACTATATCTGGTGTTTAAATAGCACTCTTACGGCAATAAGATGAGCAGAATATTAATAAGCAGATTAAGCAAAAGCCAACCATGATGCCAATGACATGGTGGGTTCTTGTTTTGAAAAACTGCAAGTATGTAAATAAGTGAAAATCTGACAGCAGATTATTTATATTTTACATCTGTACTTTGATGTGTAAGCAGGGTAGGTGTGAGGGAGAGAGTTATGTTTGACAAAAATATTATTCCCTCACCTGCCTAAAGCACTCATGCACAATATTGACGTTTTCTCTGCTAGAGTACAGCACCGATCGTACAATTTCATACTCAGTATTGCTGTGGTCATCACCAGCTTGACTAGAATGAATGGAGTCATGATCTGCTGTGCCCATATACTCCCCAGATGTGCCAGTTCGTGAGTTTGATGAAAGATCTTGATTATCTCCCTTTGCCTCTATGCTGTCTTTTGAGTCATCCCCCACACCAGGTGGAGTTTCAGTCAGAGCAGAACAGGATAAACCCCTGCAATCGGAAAAAAAAAAGACCTCTTTTTAATCTATTTTTAAAGATCACACGGCATAAAAGAAATGCACAAGTAAAAATTTGCATGTACCAAAGACATAAAACTAAGGCAATCAATTAACAAACTGCGACATTAGTGCATACTTGATTAGATCTTGGTCTTGTCGACGACTTGTCATGGTAAAGTTGGCAAGCCAGATAATAAATGAGTCTCTACATTCAGCTACATTGGCTGGCTCATCTTTCAAATGCATCTCTTCTTCACTTCTTTCTCTTGGCAACTCTGTCAAACATTTGCACATGCACACAATCATAAATTTCCTGATTAAGATTATTATACATTATGGGTTAAAAGCTGAGTACAGTGTCCTTAATTCATTTGCAATTTATCTTACTCTAGCAGACCTAAAATACCAATCCTCATATCACAGCTTGACAATGCTTTCAGCACCTATCCCTGCTACTCTTTTGCACACACCCCCCAACCACCTCCCCCCAAAATATTTTGAGATGCATCTCTAAATACACATACCCAAAAGACATTGGTATAATCTTATTTCATTCTGTTATGCTCTTGTGTATGAAATAAAGGAAAAAATAACTTTCGATTACAAATATAATAGCAAGGAACAACCTAAGCCACATACTTTTTAAAAATTCTTATTCGTTCTCCTTTTTGACTTTACTGTATGTCTACACATTGCAGTTCCAAGTAATTCAAGAGAATAGCATCAACCTACCTAATACTGGTTCATAAATATCTCTCGCATGGAACTCTGGTAGTAGCCATGTAAGGTATTTGGATTTAAATTTGTTGAAAAGAAATGTAAAGCTAATCTCCCTCATTTCTTTGTTCATCCACTCTATCTTGATCACCTGAAAGACAAGGCCACCAGAAATATAGAATAACTAGGAACTGGCACACAAAACTATTAACATTGTTAATTAATTTTACATAAAAAACTTTAAACTGCATATAATATTTATGAAACTTCACTATTTTTAAAGGTTCTTTCCTCATATATGACCATTGTTGGATACTTGAGAGTGAAGTCCCATGCAAATAAATATATTTTCTACTTTGTCCTTATCAGGCTTTGAAGGCCAAGCATATGTATTATTCACCAGAGCACAAAGGGCCCCATTGTTTAAAATGATTGTGACCGGCTTTTTGATTCTGATTTTAGATCTAGTCAAAAACCTCCAATTCTGATTCGGAACCTTTAAGTTTTTTTATATTCAGAGGATGACTATTTTGTTGTCTCTCTGGTGAACAGAATGTGGGAGAAGATAAAAAAATAGTTTACATAAGAAAATATTTATATATAATATTACATGGGTATCATTTATCCTCACAAAATACAAGACTCTTTCAGCCACACAAAACAAATACGTATTCTGTTCAACAGATGAAAAATTTTTCTTTAGTGTGATTTAAAATTTATATTTCTGTTCCTGATAGTCCATAAAATATTTTGACTTGAAAACAAGCGTTTTTTTTTAGTGTGTGATTGCCCACTTTCCACCAGGAAGGCTTGTGTGCCAGTACCTAGAATAACTATAGACAATATATTATTCTGATCTAATGCTTTGGAAGTCACGCTTTTTTATGAAGATAGTAATTATTAAAATCCTTGCCAAATAAAGGTCTATTTTTTGACCGCACAAGAACGTAAGGAACTGGATAAATGGCATCACAAAAAATGATTAAACATAATAAAGTAATACGATTAGAGTCAAAACTTTGTCCTTTAAAGTTTTAAAGAAACAGAAAAACAAAATGAAAAAATTTGAACACACAAAAACAAAGGATGGAAGTACAAACAAATTGGCAGGGGGAAATAACAGAAAAGAGGAAGCAATGGTGGGTTGTTTTTCCTTATAAATAATTCAAAGCATGTTATAGATTTCTTTAACATTTGTGTTCTGAATGACCACATTTAAGCAAAATTTAAAAATAAAATGTTTCTCTCAGGAAAATCCTCACCTCTGACACCATGTAGTTGAGTAAATGATCTAGAAAATACTTTGTGGTATTCTCTGGTGGTTTTTCTGATGTACTAGGCAGAATAGGTGTGATTTCCCCAGCTGCAATCATGCCACTTATGCCTGCAACAATATGAGCATAATACTCCCACCCATTAGTTCAATATTTTCAAGAGGTAAGACAACTGCAAAATGAAAAATTTATATTTTCTCATTTCTTTTGTTGCCAAATGTTTATGTGCACACTGCATTTTTAAGACGAATCATCAATTCCCCAAGTAATTAACATAGCTCTCATGGTGTTCTTGTACCCCTCCCCAAAATATAAAGTAAAAAAAATACGCAAAAACGTTTTTTTTTAACTGGGTGTGACTATGAACTATGTATCATATAAGAATAAGCTAATGATTATCCTCAGAAGCTAAAAACATTATATACCGGTTAAAGTTGTTATGCATTACAGCTATATTAAGTTTTAATCCTTCTTAGGCTTCTTTAAACATTGTTTATATTCTATATGGGTTCTGGACGTCAAAAGCTAAAAAATGTAAGGAACAAAAGCTAGGTTATAAACAGGGCAACAGTTCAAGTGCTTGACATAAACTTTATATCTACATGAAACACTGCAATCACAAGTTAGAGGTAGGAAGAAACTGTGGCTAGTACACATTTCTAAAAGTAGGGGTAATCTTCACTTCCTCAGCTTCTGAATGTACAAAAATAAAAGAACATTCACAATGCACAAAGTGATTACAAAGGAATATCAAAAATAACATACCTGTCAATCATCAGAGCATTAACCAAATCCATTTAACTTTTACACTAAATTTACAAGCAAAATTAAAAAAAAAAGTAACAGCCATTTTAAATAATGATATGTAATCTAATATGGAGTCACTTTGTTCAGGAAAACCTTCCAGTTACATTAACAGCATCTTCTGCCATGTAATGACCATGGGCAAACATATCTTCATCACAACTGTGGTACTTGCTGGTTTTACATGAAGGTCATAGTATTCAAGAAAATCAACTGCAATCGTGGCCAACTAAAAACAACTACAAAAGACTTGATACAGAGCTGTTGTAGTTACACAGTGCTTCGGTTTATTAGAATATCTGCCCACAACTGTGAACATGCATTAAAATATTCCAGCAACTAATGAAATCTTCTGCTCAAAGCTAGAAGCCAATAAAAATCTAGTCAAAGAATTCTTCTCCTTCACTGAAAAGAGCACATGAAGTATGGCTCTGTGATCACAATGGAACACATCAAGAGGAGATATTAGGAAGATCTGATTGCAGTTAAAAACTTAACAAAACTTTTCTTTTTCCTAGCTTGCTCAAACTCCACATGATTGCTGTCAAAATTGAGGCTTTATAATGGTGAGCCATTCCAGAGAAAAAATATGTGGCCTCAAACAAGACTGAACTCAAAACCCTCTCTTGTTTTCAGGTCAAGCATTTAACCACTACATCAGCAGATTATCCCTTCAACTTTAAGGCTGGTGATGAAAAATGTGAGCTTACAAAGTTACATTACAAAAATTACAGCTAGACTGAAGAAATCCCAACTATAACAACATAACTTCAAAAAATACCATCTGGCAAGAGTTTTAGAAATATAGCATCCAACAAAGAATGTTTCGGTACACACTCAATGACACTCCACATCTGTATACTATCTATGCCAGTTAGAGATCTGTTACAAGAAACAGAACTTGGGAAGAAATCTACAAGAGAGATGAACACATAGATGAACAAATTAGACTGTACATTATTGCACAAGAAAATATTGACTAGAATATAGTACAGCTGAAGTTGATAGCCAGGATGAAATACAGATTTCAAGATATTTTATTGGAAAATATGATAGGGATAACTACTGGAACTGCTGCAAAAAACACAAAATCTGTGAAAGTAGCAGCTCTCAATGATTTCAGCTCATTTACTCTTCTTGATAAAGATTTAGAAATTCACAACAAAATCCAGGAATTTTTTAAAACTGAGAAATATAAAACTGTTCCACAATAGAGCAGAAGTCCACAAGCCTCAGATTTTTTTTGTGGTTGTTTTGTACAAAGGCAAAACATGAGCCAACAGATATGTGTAAAGATCAGTCTAACTGAAATGACCAGAGACAGATAAGTAGTAAATAAAATCTACACAACGATGCTTCTGGTTTAGCACTGATGAGTAGAACAGATCAATGCTCGTACATATAAGTAACATGTAAACATAGTGCAGACATATCAACTTACAGCTAATAAATATTCTTAACAACTTTGCGTGCAAACACAATTGTCCAATTGTGAACAAAGAATGCAACAAGGAAAAGTGAATGAAAACTAAACAACAAATCAAAAATGGGGTCTGAGCAAGAGACAGGGATCTAGAATTAAAAGACATGCATAATTACAAGCACTCACTTGCGGGTCTGTTTATTGAAAGTTGCTGTTCAACTAAACCAGGGAGGAAAAAAAAAAAGAAAGAAATATTTCACGATGCCTTTTAGTATACACATGGACCAATAAACAAAATTCAAATGACAACAGTTTGCACAGACTTATGTTGCCAATCAAATCTCTGCTGAGTCTATGCACAATGCTATAAAAATCATACCATAACTGTTTTGATGCTTCACCTTACACGATTTTAACACAGATGAAGGCCTTCCTCTAAATGATCTTGTAACATTTAACTGTTGCTGACCTCTAATATATGTTTTATGAGGTTAAATCTATAAACATCTAAATAGCCATATAGATGAAAATATAATATACTACATAACATATGATAACAAGGATGAACACATCGCAAAAATAGTAGGCAATGTGGTTAGCACGACCTATAACAACCTGTAAACTATTCAGATAAAAAAAAAAATGCGAAGACAAATGTATAAGTTCCAAATCAAAAAAACTTGTTTTGGTGAGTGTGCTAGCATTCTGAACCTCAGTACAGCCCAAAGGCTCTTTAGTTTGCTATTCACCATCTCATTTTTGAGGTGGACAGCAGAGCTATAGACATATGAGCAAACTATTGTAGTTGCTTACATATTATTTAGATAGAAAATTTTACAAAGTCTTGTTTTGCAGGGAGTAATGACAGAATTTGAGAAGAATGATATCCATGTATTAACAGACCATAAGCAAGTTTAATATGTGTGTTATTTGTACTGTCTTGTAGCCCAGCAAAAGTAAACTGGTAGGCTTGTTGCCATTTCTGACTGGCTGTTGTCAGCAATTCTGTGAGCCAAGTTTGCAAGAAAATATATTTATAAAATTTAAAATAGTCAAGATATATTATAAGGCGAGTTTAATATATTTCATCCATAAAACAGTTTTATTGATTTCCCCTAACTTTTGATATTTCAAATTATTAGTCAAATAATCAATCACATTTCAGGTTATTTATGCTTGGAGATCCATCTAACTTGAAGTCAGACGAAACAGTTTGATTAGGGTGACAGTAAAAGCTAGTCTTACTTCAAGTCTGATTCCCTAATGGTGCATGTTGTTTGACTCTGCTTAAACTTATTTTATCCGAACACTGGAACATTAAAGCATCTACCTAAGTTCTGGAAAATCTTTAACACCATGTTTAGACATAGTATATGGTAATAAGAAGAAAAGAATGAGAAAAATGTCTGTCATTTGTCAAATGCAAAATTTATAAAAAAAAAAAGCTTACTGTCTGGAGTGCATACAGCTCTGGAGTTGAAAAGATCATGTAGATCACCATCTCCTAACCCAGGCACAAGATGCTCAAAAATCTGGTGGCATTCATCTGATGCATTCTCTTGTAGTATTTGATACCAGACAAGGAACAGGCGAACACCTTGTCGACGAAGCTATTAGGGTAAAAATTATTTGAAATATCATGTCTTATCATTATACTATTTTCTTTGCATATTCTCAAACAGAAAAGGCATTCATATCAATTTTTTTTAGGTAAAACTGTAAGAAATTCCCTTTTATGTGGGTTAAAGAATGGTTAAAAATAACTTTGTTAAAAAAATATTAATCTTTTATGAAATAATGACATCCGTAACTTTAAAAACCTACCTGACTGGTGACATGTATCATGCTCAATGGACTCCTTTCATATCATTTATTAATGTCTTGAACAAGAAATTGCAAGGAGAAACATAAATCTTGAGAAATTACAGGAAAAAGATTCCTTTGCCTATTTAAATTTCCATTTTGGCTCGAAGCTGTGTGTGACTTCAGTACTGGTGAAATCAAGGCTGACCACATCATGGATGATATCAGTTGCCCAGAAAATATCAAATCTCGAAAGCCCAAGTGCACATATGTGTTGTTGTTTAATGCGCAGGAAAACATAGTGATAGATTAAGTGTGTATATGACACCAAAGGATTCAAGGATTCATCATTGAGAGAACAATAGCTTTCACTGCGCCTACACAGTACTCTGTCATATATGAAAACCGCTTTTCTTCTGAATGTTACTCAGAGATGCATACAATGAATAAGCAAAAGGATTTTTAGGAATGACAAAAGTGTCTTCTTCCAGGGTCTGTTCCTACTATACAGAATCCACAATCAGTCCCACGTTATTCACGTGGAGGAGCAAGATTTTACAGGACTTGCTGACAACAGGTGCAAATCATCAACTTTGAAATTGGATAACATAAAAACCACTGTTTTTTAAGTGCCAAAATTTACAGAACATATTTATATTAGCTTTACTTACCAGAATATTTTTATAACTTGCACCAATCAGGTAGGTTTTTAAGACAACTTTAGATCAGGATCTAGTCTTTAAGTAGACAATACACACGAGACATATGTACTAGAATATCTAATTTAGAAAAAAGGTTGTGCGAGTAACTTTTACAATGTTCCAAGTACTAGCCTATTGGGTAATAAGCCCTTTAAAATATAATAAGCTGTTCCAGAAATGTTTGGTATAGTTAATGGCAGTTTTAAATACTTACCTGTAAGCTGTTTCCAGGATGCAGTAATTTCTTCAAAATTCGACCTAAAATAAACAAGGAAAATAAAGATAAGTTTTGCTGGAAGAATGCTGGAATAAACAGCAACTTAAATTAAAATTTCTTAAAGTAAACTTAATTAGAAATTGAATGCTGACAACAATGGTCTTGATTGGTCCATCATAGATTTTGCAACATCATATTGTCATAACAATTACAATTTAACTTATTATTAAAGAAGGCTTAAAAGCAACATTACAACTGTTTTATTTACCAATACTGTGAAACATCCATCGCTTATGGACTAATTCTGGAAGAAGGAACAGGATTCTCTGGAAGAAGAAAAAATATTAACCTATAAAACTGTTAAATAAAATTTATAAAATAAACTAATAATCATTTAATTTTCCAGCATAGCAACAGAAGATGTGAATAAAGCAGAAGCAAAAGCAATGAGAAAAATGCTAGCACGCTCTGATGCTTGGAGTCCTGATGAATATTGTACGAGACGTAGTGTGCAAGTGGATGTATCTTAAATGTCTATCTAAAGAGATAATTTTTCATTACCTCGAATATGTGAAGAATTCCCTCAAGCTCTTCCCGGTGAGTTTTGTTTGCTGTTTACAAAAAAAAAAAATTACATTGAAAGCTGACAATGCAAGAAACAACATATAATTGTGGCTTAAAAATCATTATGCTGGTTTCCTGTACACATCTTGACATAAAACCCTGTAGTGTAATAGTTCCGTCTAACAATGATATGCTATCTTCATCAAGTGAATAAAAATAAATAATACTGCTTATCACAATTAAAAATATTTAAAAAAAATATTACATACTTCATGACACTAAACAAAATGTCCTTTCTCATAAAAGCCACTGTAATATTAATTGCTAGCTCAAAACTTGCATGCTTTTAGAGTGTGTTAAATGATGTACTTATCTATAACTGTTAAAATATTATATCAATAAAGTGCAGCCCAGATTCATGTTGTGTATTTTTAGATAAACTCCAAAGCATGCAATCATGAAATATCCTATATTCAAACTTGATTGGTTGCTACCTAGATTCTAAAAAACTGGATTAACCAGTATCATCTGCAGAATTATATGAGATTTATTAACTGTTTGTTTCTAATTCCTGAATCATACCCTTTGATTACTACTGCTTTGGATTTATGTTTTCTTGTGCTGATGTTCCAAAACTTTAAAAAGCGTCATACCTCTTTGCTTCAAGTCGGCTTCAACTGATCCAAAGTTGTCATAGAAGATGTAGTATATGTGGGAGTAATTGTCCTGAAAGAACTTCTTTGCCTCTTGTGTGTCATAATTGTCTTGAAAAACGGATAGATGAGAAGTCCATAAATTAATCCATAAAAAGTAAATTAACACTGACATCTGATGCTGAATAATGTACGTAATCTGTTTAATGAAATCATTTTGCATAACTTGCTAATGTAGCTGTTGTCAATGCATTGCTGAAATTTCCTGGAATCAAGAAGTTTACGGCTGTCTAGAGCTACAACAAAAAACAATGACATAACAAAATGTACAGAAAAGCAAACGCGATCATGCTCATTGTTTGTGGATACATCGGGTATTTGCTTTTTTGTGCGTCGGTTTATGGTTAAGTTCTTAGTCGTGATAGTTCTGACTTCTGCTACATACCGAGCACTGAACGTAGATGTTTCAGTCGAGTAATCGAGTCTTTTTTTGTATCTGCAACCTTCTGAGCCGATTTTCTTACATCGCCATGACCGGCAGTCTTTCTAAACATGGACAGTGCCGCCGACATCTAGCTATTTGTTGCTGTGCTATCTATTTTCCATCGTCCATCATCATCATATACCTTAGCAGACACATCCCTATTTCCCTTAACAAGTATGGCGGTGTTACTTCCATATCTTCAGCGCATGCGCACTAGTTATGTTCCGGTAAGCAGAATTTCCGCGCATTACAAACTTGAGACAAAAAAACTAACGACCGAAAGAAACTGTGGTAAACAAGAACAAAAACGACTTAATATCTGCTCTACTAAAGTAGGATAGAATAACTTTAAACGATTTATTTGTAGATTAACTGCGAGATCATATGAAGTAACTTACGTATTAGGTAAAACATTTACAACAGTAAAAATCGTCTGAGAATGTGAGCCTTATTTTTTCTTCACTGACAGTTATCGGGGTTCGCCCCCTTAGACCAATGATCTCGTTTGAACAGGGGCTAGGAGTAATTCTTTAATTCTTCTGTTCACATGGTCAGTGTGTATTTACAAGATTCCTCAGCAACGTTTAAAAAATATCGACTGATTCCTACTATTTAACTTCTGGATTTTTTTTTCTTTTCTTTTAAAGAAAGGTTGACGTAACATTCCTCACTCTGGGGACTTTTTTCTGTGGAGCGGGATACTACAACTTTGATCCTTTACTGTAATTTTTCCTCATTTAATAACCACTCACTTATAAACAAGTAAATTCTCAAGTAGTGATGTAGGTCCTAGTGCACTTGTCCTGATGGTTGCAGTCTACATTATGAAGGGTTCCCAACCTATGGGCGCGAAGGTGCCTCATCCAGCTCGCTAATTTTAACCAGACACAACATAATTTCATTTTTAACATGATTCTGGCAAAATCACCATGATCCAGCCCACATGATTTTATAGCATGCCCAGTGCGGCCCTTGAGTGAGAAAAGGTCGGGCACCAGTGTGTTACTCAATGAAATGTAGACATTGACAATCGAATTGTAAGCATATTATTATATATTGGGAAAATAATTGATTACAATTACAAGGGGCCTGGAGCGGTTGTCTGCCCTGGGGACTGTGCTGGCCCTGTATGCCTAACGTGTTTGCTGCGCCACATAGTTAGTGAACCGGCAAGCCTTTTAGTTTGGGCGTCAGTGCCCACTACCCACTGTCAGCTTCAGTTCCCACTATCTTATTAATAAATCATGTTTTCATGGTATAATGCATTACATATTTTTATATATGTGTAAATCTCAAGAAGCATATGTGTGTGAATTCACTCGTGTGTGGATAGAGAGATGTACACACATAACCATAATAATTAAACATTTAAATTCTGAAGGCTATGTTATTACTTTGGCAACAAGCTTTATTGATAATACATTTTCTCTCAGCAAAAGGCCCACAACTGATAGCGAAACTGTCTTTCTGATAGAAGCCAGTGAACTGAAATATGTGATTTTGTTTTCCTCCTAAAATTTTACTCCCTATATAGTTCTCTTTAAACTCATTAGTATTTGCTAGTACAATTTTAATGACTTTGGTACTACAACAGCAAACACAGAATGTGGCCGTGCATGGAACTGATGACACTGTGGGTACAGTGTATGACTTGTGTTCCTGGCATCAAAGGCATAATCTGCCAAAGCTGCTGATCATCACCTCATCCTAAAACAAAACAAAAATGATGATAATAACTGTGATAATGGTGATAAAAACTGTGGGTATGTTATTAGAAGGTGTTAAGCGACTAGTATGATGCACATTTTTTTTTCTTAATGATTGGGTAAAGCTCAGTAGGGCAAACTATTTCCCCAAATATGGGCCAATGCCCTCTTTGATTCTTGATATACATGCCTAGAAACATCATGATTCATAGCTCTTCCATTTGCTGAAGCCCTTCTCAATAAAAACATGCACTATCCTGACATATGTGTTGTTGACCTCTTTCTCTACATAGTGATATCTATAGGCATGAATCAAAGGAGGGTATTGACCAGAATTTGGGGAAATGGTATAGTCTACTAGGGCCCTATGCTCCTCAAAGGAGCAAGGAATTAGCTAACTAAGCTAATTAGAAACAAATTGTATCAGTTTCA
Organism: Pomacea canaliculata; assembly: GCF_003073045.1. Lineage (NCBI taxonomy): Eukaryota > Metazoa > Mollusca > Gastropoda > Architaenioglossa > Ampullariidae > Pomacea > Pomacea canaliculata. The sequence goes on from NC_037597.1 coordinate 13,730,616, forward strand.
AATAATAGTACATTTCACTCAGAGAAATCCTGAAGGAAAAATTTTCAGTTTCCTCTTCTGCGTGAAATTTATCCAAATTAAAATGGGGATTGAATGACTGTATTTTAATCTTTTTACATGTGTATTACTGAGGCAAATGAGGAAAACAGCCACAGCTGCTGGGATACCCAATGTCATGTGCTAACAGTTGTTGGTCTAACCAGGGTCATGTGTTAACAGCAGCTGGGCTATGAGGTTGCTGTGCTTAAAGCTTATGGGCTATAGAGGGTCAACACTAACAGCTGCTGTGCTACTGGTGTTGGCTAACTGCTGATGGGCTATTGAGAGCCATGTGCTAACTGCTGCTGAGCTGTTGATGGAAGTAACTACTGAGATCATGTCTTACCATAATGAGGATGCCTGAGGCCATAGTGGTTTCCAGAAAACCTATGGCCGTTGACAGGGTGGTAACTATGATGGCGGGGTGGACTAATCCTGGTTAATCTGCTGTTAATGGCAGTGCACATGTACCCCTTGCCTCCATTAACAGGCAAACATGTTTCATATGGCAGGCACCGCTGAAAATATTTAAAGAGAAAGATCTAACTGCCAGATATATATTTAGAGAGATAACTCGAGTCACTTGTAGATCATTACACAAATTATCTCATGTCTTGAACATGTATTAATATATATATTTCATCTATGCACATACATATGTAGGTACTAAGTAACATGAACATACGCACGCATATATATATTTACACAAAGAAACGAACGAAAGTATTTTAGTAACAAAAATACTAGATGACTCAGACTTACGCAGTTTTGGTAGCTGGTAACAGTGAAATATTGGCCACTAGAAGGAAACCTGTAGCAGGGGGAAAAAAGTTTCAAAACATGTTAACGTCCCCAACCTTTCACCTCAACTGTACTCACGAAGTGCTAACTAGAAAAGTGTGTAGGTTAAAGTGTGTGGGACAACTGACAGAAGGATTTTAAGCATTTCCTTGAATCGCTTGAGTGTAAATTGTAGTTCTTTATTTCTCGCCACAGCGAGGACTATGTCGACCTGAGGACCTTTGAAGGTAAGTTTTTTATTTATGTATTAAACAACTGAATGACGAAGTAGGTCGATCCTTGTCATAATGATAATGAGGAGGTTTGAATCTCATTCATTCATCCCGTGTTTGGTACAGGTCGTTGGGGGAAGAACATAAACGCAGCACTGACAAGGTCCACCACTTGGTCTTGGGAGGTAGGGAGCAGTCCTGCATAGGACGACCAGTCCACTCCTTCGTGTTCGTAAGCATGTTCTTCGTCTGGTCACCGCGGCATCGATCACCTTTCAAGTTACTTTGAAGGACAGTCTCAACAAAGGGTCAAACTGGGGAACCAGATCAGCTTACGATACTTGACTGTTGCAAGTAGAAGTTCTTGCCTCTTGGTGCCCTAAGAGTGTGGCAATTCCGTGCCGTGTACAAAGACAATGATTTTTGTGTTCTCTGTAGGAGACCTGAGACAGCCTCCTCACACAATTCTCGAATGCCTGGATTTTCTTTTCCGTGTCGGCAAGGAGGTGATACTAATTTTATATATAAATGTCGAAAGGGGAGAGAGAATATATTCCAATATGCTTTACCTGTCGAGCATTCCCCGTGCAAATGTACCATCCAGTTCTCAAAGATGTCACTTTTCTGAGTGTCATTTGGTCATTGAACATTTTGTTAGGAAAATCATAAAGAAATTATTCTGGAAACAGCAAATAAATTCGAATGCGATGTTTCAAACTTTACTTGGGCTAAGTAAAAAACTTCTGAAAAGCCCACTAGCAAAGTCTTTGTCTTTTTCTGTGTGAAAGTTTAACTTTCCTGTGCCTGCGAAGCGCGGTCTGAACATTCTCTTTTAATCCATCTTTTTGTCTGTCAACACTCTACGTGGAAATAGAAAAAAAAGAAGTGTTTCTTTGTTGCGTTTGATAAAGGAAGTCAGATATGACCGAGTTATGTCCACACACTCACCTGTGTCCACGAGCCGGTGCCGGTGCATATTCGCTCGCTACATTTCCCACAGAGCTTTGAACTATGATTGAAAACAACAAGTTCAATATACACACCGCCCTTCTACAAAACACACAATGAAAATGTGAGTTGGCACTCTTCTTCTAAATGTAGAAATAGGGACTGGAGAGATGGTTTTATCATTCTGGTTATTGTCTGCAGTCAGTCAACTCTTATGTAAAGATTTTCATAGTGAAAATAGATGTGTAATTTCTTTCTTTCGGCAACATGAAAAGAGATAAAGGAAACATTTAGACGGAAAATTTATTCTTAGTTTTTCACATATCTTTGGATGTAAATCTCTCTCTCTCTCCCTCTCTCTCTCCCTCTCTCTCTCTTACACAGACTCACCTAAGTATGTTGAGTAGCAGACCAAGACAAACAAAAGTGGAAGCATTCTGCAGCAGGATACAAGCGAAGAGTTGACTCGTGGCTTTGGCTTCGAAAGCGAAATCTTTCCCTCGACAAGGACCGCGGGAGAACCACCGATGATCAGCTTATGTATGTCGTATGACAAAACTTATGTTCTTTCACAGCTTTTATTGCTGCCCAAAGTCAGGGCAATCAAAGAAAAAAATTTTAAGCGGGGAGGGGAAAGAGGTATGTGGACGGGATCAACTAAGGGTGATTGGGGTCAGGGCCCGAGGTCATAGATTCTTGACCAAAGCGGTTGACAAGTGACAGTCGCCGAAGGCTTTTTTATGTCAAAAGAAAGGAATAAAATTATAGGAAGGGTAGAGGTTAACAGGATGCTAGTCATCCTACGGACAATAAATAACGGCTGTGACGTGACGCGGGGTGAGGGAACTGAGGTCATAGGAAACAGTAACAACCGATATAAAGGACAAGACAGGCCCCCACTCACTCAAACAGGTATCCGTCACTACCATGGCAGTAACAGTAACAATCTAAGAAACAAGTAAAAGGAAAACACGAGGAATATTTTTTTGAAAACTGAGACAAAAAAGACAGACACACATGCACGCACGCAGATATGCACAAGAAACTTGAAACTGTAGTCAAACTCAAAGCAGAGAATAAACAATAAAGTGCATGCTGTAGGATCACTAGTCAGGGTATATCTAGCAGCAACATGTATACACCTGCTGACGTCACCTATATAACTTCAGTTGCATACCCCGTACCTTTCATATCAGTTCTTCTGAAATAAGTTTTCAATATTTTTTATTCTTTGAATTATTATTACAATGATCAGCGAGAGAAAGCAGATAGCTCGGAGACAAATTCATGAACAATCGACATCGAATTGACATGCATTTATCCTCAGTGTGAAACATTTCCTTATCAGAAACTTTATATTTTTAGATTTCCCATAATTACTATTGTTCCTCTGTGTGATTGTTTTAGTCGGTAGAAGGCCAAACGTGGAAAAGTGGATGGACGCAAGTGTCGGGGCCTAACTCCTTTGGCAGCTCAAGAGACAGGCAGCCTCGCTCTGGAAGTTGTTGCCGTTGCCACCGCAGCCCCTGTAAGGGAAGGGGTAGCAGCTGTCGCTGAACACGTCGTAGTAGTAGCGCGTGCTGACGGACTTGTCGCAGTGGATGTCGCCGTAGTGGAAGGGAAGCATGCACGCTAGGGAGGTCAAAGTTCAACCACATTAATCAAACTATACTCAATCTCACTGCTCAAATTTAATCAGCTGTTATTCTCGCACTTTTCTTTTTTTTTTTCTTTTTTCTTTTTCTTTTTTTTTTTTGTTAAAACGATTGTCTATATAAAATATTTGACCTGCACACAATTAAAGCGTTTATTTTCTTCGATTGAGTCCATTTTTTTCTATGGATCTCCTTTCTTTTGTCGTGATATTCTATTTTTATTTTTAGCAGATCATTCTACTGAGAAAATTAGACGCGAACTACACGCATCAAGCACAGATGTTATCTCATCCTCTGATTCTCTGGAACATTCTAGCTGCCCCCGACTACAAACATGCACCGCAGAAGTAATCTGATTTGCATACAGCAGAACATTTCTAATTAATTAAAGAGTAAGGTCTCTGTTATCATCTTTATGTCATCCTGGTGATACTGTTTTTGTCATATGAGTGCCTACTTGGTAATATGATTCCAGAGCTCATATTTCTTTAAAACGACATCTCTAGCTCATACTTTCTTTCTAAAATGTTCAGCGTGCAAAACTGAAAATAATTCAAGATGATCACGGAGAAAAGAACGTCATGTGATACTTGCCAACATCACCAACGGTAGGTATCAGCAGTTACACTTACCTATACGAGGCGTAAGTATAATGGTATGTAATAACGATCTCAGTTCAACTCACCAAGCTCTATAACAAAGAAAGAAAAAATGCATATGTAATATGGTGTAAACGCAGTTCAACTCAGGCTCATTCTCCTTTCTTTAAATACTACTACCACCACCACTGCCAAAACAATATACCAATATCATCAACATTAAATAATAGTGCTACGGCTGTTAATGTATTACCATATTGTTTTTCCTTCTTTTGTTGTTATTACTACCGCTATTATATAACAGCTACATTTGTTACTACCCCTGTTTTAGTCCCAGGATCATCACGAGCACACAATATGTTTTGAAACCCAACGGTCTCTCCCCCCTACCCTTTTCCCCCTCAGATTGGTGTACCACTGCACAGGAATATCATTCATGCCAATATAGTGAAGATGATAAAAACACACTTGCCTACTCCAGATGCGATGTCCACTAGTACAGCCAAAGCGGTGACAACAGCAAGGCAGCGAAAGATGAACATTTTTGCTAGTAGGTCTTCATACAACAGTCTTGCAGAGGAGCTAAGAAAACTTTATCTAGTCACGCAGGTGGGAAAGTGCAGCTGAAGTACTGCACAACCCAAAGCAACACAAGCGTCACTGTGCAGCAATCAACGTTTTTTACTGCACGAAATCGCATGTAACATATTTCACCAACTGCTTTCATTCTTATCTATTTGATTAAAAAACTGGCATTCTGCTTACTTTGCTGATCCTTTTCTTAGCTGCATTCATATCTCTCTCTCTCTCTCAAAAAAAGTGTTTGCTCTTCCCCTTATTCTTTCTGTTTGCTGCTGCTGTTTATGTGCTCATAACTTTATTTCATGTTTTCTCGACCCTGATGCTGACGTGTTTTTTACTTTTACTGTCCACGAAGACAGGATCAACAAAATGCTGGACTTTTTAGCTAAACGTTTGAAAGCACACTGGAACCTAGCAAATAAATGGCATAAATAATGTAACAAAAGTACACTGCACATGTACGCCTTTTTTTTTAATAAATGTTTTATAAATGTCCTAAGTGACGAGGGCGTGAAAATGCCCTCTATCAGAAGATACCTCTCTCCACGTCGAAGGTGAGGTTAAGGGCTAACCCGAGTCGCATATACATTTAATTTCAAAACATCTAACAAGTTAACAGACCAACAAAACAAAGCTGCATGGTGAATTTTTGTTTTGTTCTTCTGAGAAAAGTGCATAATTTCTCATTAGTAATGTCACCACAGGACGCAGCCAACACGACTGCTTTCAGCGTATGAGGCATTACCAAGTCAGTGTACATACTTTTGTGAGGTTTTGACAGGTGAGAACTTCAAAGGAATGAATCTCGTGTAAACAGACTAGAGCTATTGTGCTCAGATTTCTGGAAGCAGTATTTGTAGAATGAATTGTACTTACCCATTAAAAAAAAATTGTGCTCTGGCCGAACTTTAATACTTGACAGTAAAAATTAGATTAAGAACATTTTAAATTCGAATGAGCCGGACATCAGGACATTCCCATCGACATACAGACTCACCATACTGCTAATTTTAATGACACTGAGAAGAAAGAATAAAGCTGCCAGTAGACAGACCAAGCAATCGTTATTAGAGACTGTAGGTGTTTGCAGAATGTTGACTTTATGCTTTCCAGCTTTTGCTGAAATGGATGCGTTTCTGCCTTTGTATCAGACGATGGGAAGAATCCATCATCCAGACAAGGTGATCGGTCATTGCGACTTATGATCGGCGTGCAATGTTTAGTACAAGTCAGGCTCCATTTTGCCCAGTCCAGTCCTGTCATTCTTCGATGTGTAGCTATCTGTCTTTCATTTCTTATCAAGATGTACTTTCAACCCATGACAAACCGTGGTAAAGTTTACTAAGGCATGTGTCGCCGCCAGTTGATACAGTATGCCGTATTTAGACTGCACATGTCTCATTGCAGAATTCATTACGATATGCAGTTTCTTTCTTCAAGAGCATCAAGACAAAAATGCTCGCCGACTCTCGTTTTCTCTCTCTCTCTCTCTCTCACACACACAATTATATTCACATCCCCCTACTCACCCATCACTTTTTTTTTTTGCTACTGCTTATTACTCTTGCAATACTCAACAATCATATACGACGAACACTTTAAACGATGACAACAAGGAATGCGTCTTTTTAATCTTGCCAAGATAAATCGATAAAGCTTAGTGCACAAATAAACTTTAGCCATTTCATAAATCGTCAACATTTTGCTTATACATGTAATGGTTCTCAAAGAAAGAACAAAACGAGAAAAGAAAAAAAAAAAAAAAAGAGACACGCCTCCTGGTCAAGGGGAGGCTACAATTGCTGCGGTCTTCTTTTTATCCAGATTTGCTTTTCTTGCATCGTTCAGGTAGCTGTCGTTCGCCATTAATTTCCCCTGAACGTTTGTTATCTATTGCGATCGTATTTAGTGAATCCTTTATTTAAATCTATTTCTAGAGCATACAGCGAAACGTTTCTCCCAGTAAAGTGTTTTTTTTAAGTTTATTTGCTTTTTCCATCAGACGGCGAGAAATTGTCATGCGTGTACGTGAATCCAAACCAGCTAACAAAATTTGTGCCTAAAAATGTTAGTAAGGAACAAGTTAGTACACATTGTTTATTCAAAAACTGGTGCTAGTCTCGCAATATTACAACTCATAAATGTTTTTATTGATGGAGTATCCAGAGCCTGTCTGTGTTGCTCATGTGTACGTGTTCATCTTTACCATTATGCAAACCAAAGAAGTTGATGCATATTTATGTATATTGATATATTTTGCTCGCAAGTGCAAGGGGAGAGTGATTTTCCAGAGCCTATGCTGATGCTCAGGTATTAAAGAACTGTTGGGATGTACGCTTTTCATTTTCTAATGAACAAGTAAAGAAAACTGGGAGTCACTACCTCTCCAAAATGTGGGTCACTTCGTAAGATCAGACATACAGGCAAGAGATAGGAACAGTAACTCTGTAAGGTCTTTATCTCGCTGACTGGTGGCGCAGTGTTCTCCCTTCTTGGCTTGCCTCGCTATCGCGTCATGCAAAACGCCGATTACTCTCCCTTGCTTCCACCCAGCCTTGTGTAGTTACTGCCCCTTAATCCTGCTGGCGCTCAGTAGACGCTGCTTGTGTGGCCAGCGCTCTAATAGCAAGGAACTTTCTGGTCGATCTTCCTCGTGATTTCAACTCAGAGCTTTATTTCTGTGATGAATTTTAATACTTTAATAAGGTGATCAGAGCAAAGAAGGGTTAATGTTTAATAAACCTATTCTTGAACATAAAAATATCATTTTAATTTTTTTTAAAGTGACATATCCGCTTCTGTGATTGCATATTTTACATGTCAATGTATAAAACTTCCCCAGTTATAAATGCTTTTTCGGGAATAATAATAATAATTATAGAACACCTTATCCCACTGTTAACGACTAGCTCAAAGCGCTTGACAAAAAATATGAACAGACAGACAGAATAACAGTAACAACACATATACAGATTAATACATTTGTTAATGTACTTTTTCCACTCATTGTGAAGACCATAAAAGTTTGTCACATTTTATAGTTAACAAAGGATGTTCACGATATAAACGGCAGTGTATCATCGATATCTATAAATAAATATGAAAAATTTCCCTGATTGCTTGTCAGCGTCTGGAGCATCTGCTTGGACGATAACTAACGAGATACAGAACACACGGCTCTGCCTGGCTTTAATTTTTTTTCTGCGTTTTAATTCCAGATTGATTTTCGACTTTGTCACGCTTCTAAAACCTGACTTGCTGACTTTGAAGCTGACAGAAACACAGCAGCAATACATATCGATGCCAGTCATATGTCATAGATATTTTCTATGTAAGGAATACGCTAGCCTTATCATCATAAACAAGCAGAAAATGGAAAGCCTGGAGTCCCTCCGTCTCCTCCTTCTGCTAATTCCTTTGTCGAACATTTTCGCAGGAGTGTTCCCCAGGAGTGGAAGCTGCCTGGGGGTCCTGAACTAGGACACAGTGAAAAGTTTAAACGAATCTTCTAGGTGGCGATACAGAGAGGAAAGGGCACAGTAGGCGAGATAATCCTGTTATATTTATCAAGTTTCACGTAACTGTATCTGGCCCTGTAGATCGCAGCGCAGGGCGCTCGTCAGAGACTCTCGTGTTAAAAGCGTGTGGTCGACAGGAACCAATGTGAACCGAGACAGGAAAAGAGAGAGAGAGAGTCAGTGGAGAGGAGAGTGCAACAGAGAAAACGGAGGACGAGGGGTTGGGGTGAGAATAGAAAAGGAGAGGGGAGGAGTGAGATGGTCTAAAGAAAAGAGAGAAAGAAAGACGATTGGAAAACGGAAGAGGTATGGTGAGGAGAGGGGAGAGGAGGAGACATTGGGCAGTGAAGGATTCATCGGCATGAAACGGTTTAACATTGTCACGTGACTGAACTGTAATCTTCTAGGCGTCAATGATTATCAAAAACTAGAAGATTAATTAGAGGTCTTCGATGTCACTAGCATCAAAAATTCCAATACGCTAGAAGGCAAATACGTGCAAAACGACTGGATTTCGAAAGTTTTTGCGGTTTGTTAATATACGCCTTACATTTTGGAGAGCCATTCTAGAAGTAATTCGAAGTTCCAGAAGGTTTGTCTGTTTGCTTGTTTTTTAACAGCTGGGTCAATGGCCTAAGGAAAACTCTCGTCATTCCTTACATTGTATTTGTTCGCTTGTTCTACTGATCCTGATGGATAAGAATGTCTTCGTTTCAAGTAAGTATTGTGTTGGAGGGGCCCTTTATCTGCGATGAAGATGTGTGTAAAACACCCACCCACCCACACACAAACAAACACACAGGTGTGCCATTACATACGCACACTCTTTGCTTACCAAAGCTTTAGCAAGATACGGAGAAAAACAAACATTCACAGCCGTGTTCATCTCATCATTTAATTCTTCTCATAACTGCGATTAAAGGGAGAGTATTGACTCTCTGAGGTCTCAACCTCGAGATGAGCAAAGGGAGAGAAAGTGTAAGGCGGGAAGGAATACTAAATTTTGCATTTTATTTCTTGGTCACAGAAATTCTTGCGTTCTCACTCTCTCTCGTTTCCAGACGTAACATCGGAAGCCCGCACAGCATGCACCGAGTGATTCGTCTGGCGAGAGTTAGTTTCTTCCTACTCTCAAATCTTCGTAAACATCTGGCCTGTCTCTGACTCTGTCTGGAAAACTCGATGGAGACATGGACACTAACATAGATTTTATTGGTTTACTCCTTGCGGAGTATGGCGAACTTGTGTACTGGTTGTCCTTCGTTTACGAAGACGACAAAGATTGTGGCTTATCAGGTCACTTAGCAAATCTCTCTGGCAATTTTGTATAAGGCTTGAATGGTTGTACAAGAAAATAAACGAAGGAAAACGTTATTCAACAACAGCAAGTGAATAATGATATTAATAATGAGATGGCAATGATATTAAGTGTAAACACATCTTGTACCAATGAATTAAATTATGAAAACCACCACAAACAATTTTTATAAATTGGATTACGGGTTCTCTGTGGAGCAGAAGAGGATGTTAAAACTGAAATAGTATTTTTTAAATACAATTTTAGTATGTATTAGTCTTATTCTTTCAATCGTGAAGTAACCGCGGGCTAAAATATAGTGAAATTCATCTCCAGTATTATTAGTTTAACACTTAGTATATTGCCATTGTAATCTTGGTGGAATGTTTAAACCCTCAGTCGGAACTTGTTAGTTATTATCTAAAGTTTGAAATGCGCTTCACAATCCTTGAAGTACTAGGATAATATAGTAATACCTTTTTTTATAAAAGAAAAATACATTGTAACTTTTATAGTTCCAATATATATATATCTTTCACGAAGCTCAGAGTAATATTTTTGAATACACTTATCCAATAAACAACTTGTCATCTGACTTCATTTTGATGTTGACTTTTGATGTCATCTTGTCGCAGGCCCGGGAATTTTTCCGAAGTCCTACGAAGCTTTCCGAATCTCGGTCTTCCCGGTGCTATCAGTAATAGTCCATCTTATTCTCGTCCTTTTTTAGAATTACATTTTGCTGCAGCCCACTAACACATGGTATCTCCCTTTGCTTATTTTGACTAAAAAAATTGCCTTGAAAAAAGCCAAATTTTTTTTCTTGGTTTTTTTTGCCACTATTTCTTTCTCTTTTTTTTTCTATGGGCGAACTTTCAGTGTCGGATGTGAGTCGTGGACAATCATAGCGGAAGAGGGAGGTGGCTGGAGAGTGTGTCGCCATCATGAGTGCGACAGCATGTGCGCATCTCCTCCCGCAGAGGTGACCGGGAGGATGTACCGGAATCGCTAACGGAGCAGGGACGGAGTGGGAGGAGAGTGTATCGGGATCCGGCAGCGAGGCCTGGGCTCGGGGGACCTCCGAAATGGACACCGCTGGTCTGGCGCGTGCGGCGTGCACGTGAGACGGGGCCGTAATTGCTGCCCTCTGCCGGCCAGCTCCGTGGGGACGCGAGGCAGACAACCACGGCCCATCAAGCGTGCCGCGGAGGTTTCTCCCTGAGCTCCTGCTCATCCCCGAGCCTGCCAAGTCGGGAGCTCAAAGGTTTTTAGTGCAAGAAAAGGGTCTCAAGGTGGCATCGCTGCCGGTGCTGTGCGGACGGGGAGGTCTTTCAAGCGCCTGGAACCAGTGTCTCTGGCTTCCTCTAACTGTCGCAAATTGGACAGTCCAATTAACACGGCGGTGTGTGAATTTTAAGCAGCGTTGCCGTAATGGGCCACAGCTATCTACCCCACTTGGTGCCCCGCGATTTTTGCTGATTAGTGATCGGTGCGCTTCGGGTTGTGAACGGTCTTCAGCACGGAGCACAGATGGAGCCTGGCATTGTTACAGGGACAGACAAAAGCATCAGGGACTTCATCGACAAAGCATACTTCCCATTCAAACGCACAGCACACCGGAAAAAAAAACCAGCCTCATTCCGTTTCCACATAAATCGCAACTTTTTTATGCCAGCAAGCTTGGTCCGTCAACGAACAATAGGGTTTATGCATACAACCTATAGGCTGCCTTACCTGTGTGTTGTCAAAGATTTGTGAAACTGCCACAACACGAATTACACTCATCACTGTATTGATTAGTAACAAACTTTTATTGCAACTGTTAAATTCAGAAATTTGAAAATCTGAGAGAGAGAAAATCAAAAGAGAGAAAAGAACGAGAGAAAGAAAGAGGATGAAGAAATAGAGAAAGAAGGAGAATTAATACTTGTAAATACTTGTTCGGTACTTGAAAACCAAAAAGCCGTCCATGTCAATAAACCTTAGCTTCAGAGATCCCCCCACCACACCAAATAAATTAAACAACACACTAAGCCCCCCTTGGCAGAACATCATAGCCTGGAGTAAACGTGACCTGGCTAGTTATTGTTTACTTCAGTCTTGGCAGAAAACAAATAATCAAGCCGTGGAAACAAACCAGGCGGTGGTAGGCCTCGGCCACTGCCCACGCTTGGCCCCTCACCACGGGCTCGAGAAACGAGGCATCCTCCCCTTGGAAGAAGGGGGCAGGCTTCCTCCCGACTCGGAGGACGCTAAATCTCCTGGCACATGGGAGGAAGGCCGTGTAGAAGACTCGTAAACCTCCCGCCATCTTTGGCGACTAATCAAGGCCGGTGTGCGGAAACAATGCTTGTTAGTCTCCCTTTGCACACCACGTAACGGCTCCTGCGGCTAGGCAGTTCAGGAGTGCACGCAAAAGCCATTTTGTTATTATACAGCTTCTAATTACCCTTACGAACCGCCTTCACAAATGCTCCCGTTAATGATCGGCTCTCAGCGCATTCCTGCTTAATCACGCTCCAGACGTAATCCCTTGTATTTTCGGGGCTCGCACATGCGCGGTGAGGCTAAAAAAAAGAAAAAGAAAAAAAAAGAAAAAAGGATGAGGTTGGGGAGGGGGAGGGAAGGATCGCCTCCTTGCATTGCATTAAGTATGTTCTGGCTGGCGGAGTACGTGATGAGTCGCTCGGTTGAACACATACAGCTGGAAATGGATAACACACGTGGGAATGTTAATAATCGCGAGTCAAAACACTGCTCGTCTCGATAGAAGGGTTGGTGAGGTGCAAAAAATGATAATATAGTGGATAGTGTGAGGATGATAGAACACAATGACTGGGGTAAAAAAAAAAAAATAAAAAAAAAGAACTTGAAGAGTTTTGTATTTCAAAATGGGAGGTAACCTGTAACTGATATTACGAGACGGGAGAGAAAGAATAAAAAGGTGGTGGGGAATAATATCACTGCTCTAAAACTATCGGATCAATCCCTGGCATCTACTGTGATAAAACTTGCTGAAGCCGCCAAGCAGACACCTTACGCCTTCAAATGTCATATAAATCAGCAATAATGAAAAGAGTAATAACACATACCTCGTCGGTTTTGAGGGTGAGAACAATTCAGTTCAAGAAAACAAAAAGCGTGCAACTTTGACAGTCTACAAAAAAACAACCCCCGAAACACCAGCAGCAGCAACAACAATAACAAAAACAACAAACCCATGAAACTATTGTGGCAGGAGATTTAAAATACTGTGACAATATTCATTAATGAGTACCAATTATGGCGGCTATTCACCTTCAAACAGAGCCATCTAGTTTCAGAATTTTTTTTCAGAATTTTTCCCTTAGTTTCAGATCAGAGGGTAATGGAAGAAGCTAGAAAGCCGAAGTAAGAGAGAGGAAAAAATAAAAAAAAAAAAAACACACGCGCACCCACGTACGCACGCGCGAACTCTCACTCACACACACACTGACACTGACATAGAAAGGAATAGAGAAAGAAATCTCAACAGCGTCAGATAATATTAATTTTTATTAATCTTCTGAAAGACCGGTTGTACATCTACTGCCCCCTATAACTTTGTCGTTTATTTGTCCACTGTTACTACCACCTTGGCGAATGACGAGAGACAGGTATGTCGTCTCAGAAGCTATCGACATTCTCTTCGTTTATCTGTTGACGAACATTAGTGTCAGGATCAGGTAAAGTCCTCCGAGGTTCAAACCATTAAAGTCATTAGCCAGCGAGCTGAGCAGGGCTGGCCAGGCTTGTCGTGTTTGTGTTCTCGGCAGGGACCTGTCCGGCACCATCAACACACGTGGCGCACCATCTTATCACTTGCTTTGCTTTGTCTTTAACTAAAAGGCCAGCAAGAGGTCTTGGGGGCGGTTGTTTCTTTTCCCTTGTACCATCGACTGTTGCAGATTGGCAGCCTTAATGGCGTCCTGTCAGAAATTCCCCAGAGTAAGCGAAGTCTTATGCAAAAGTTTTTGTAACCTGTAGTGAAATAATATACCGAAAGACTGTATAAATAAAATTATCTTAACCTCAACGAAAAGTGAGGAATAGTTCTGTACAGGGGAACTATTGCTAGCCTTGGAGCTTATTCTGCCAACATCTCAACTAAGAGGTTCAGATGGAGAGTAGAGGTTATGCCGGAACTTCACTTGACAGGTGACTGTTATTAAGGTACATAACAACTTCTAACCCTACTTGACTATTCATGTTTAGGGCAGTTATCTGCTTCGCTTAACCTCTCCTGGTCCAGACCCTGCGCGTAGGCGCGAAGAGCCTGACGGTCGGATGACTAACACTCAGCGGCAGGCGGGTTAACAGAGAATTAACCCTACAGCGATTACTAGAAGGAAGTTTGCCAGCTGGGAGAGAGGCGAGTGGCTGTGGTGGATGTAAGAAGCGACCATCGCTTGCCACAAGCTGTTAGAGCCAGTGTGACATTTCGTTTCGCAAGTTGCCAGCAGTTTTGACAGGAAGCAACCGCAATGGCGACGGTCAGGGGACAGGAAAGTCCACTAGTTAACGAGTAAAGCACTCGGCAATTTCCGTCGGGAAGGTGACTCGGTGCAGTCAGAAATTCTTGATATCTACAGACAATCACAGCAGTCACTTCGCAACCTGATTCCACTTGACGAACAGTAAGGAAGATCACGAAATCGTATCTCTGGTGACTAGACTCATTTCCAATGGCTTCTAAGGACAGACATGTCGGTCCTGCCCCGGTCGCCACTCGATTCAGAACCTCTTTCGCTGTACACTCTTCAGGTGAAAGGTCGGGCAGTGTACAAGGGGCTGGGCACCAGCACATCGACGAGTATACCCACCCACCTGCTTTGCATTGCGTCTTCTTTAGAGACAATCTTTCATTTCCTATTTCCACTCCTCTGGGGATCAGCCTAGTGGTAGAAATGTTTGTAGTTTCGCAATTAGTTTCCTCAGAAAATCCACACAAAGCCATTACAGATGTAGCGATTCTTGGTCTGTCTGTCTGTCTGTCTGTCTGTCTGTCTGTCTGTCTGTTTGTCTGCCTGCATGTATGTGACTCAGGTGACTTTCACAAAGTGAGCTCATAATTTAAAAATTTGTGTAAATAAAAACAGACTTCTTACAAAGACATAACAGTCTTCTAACTCGCCAACTTTCACAATTTGATTTCTTCTCTCAACACTATGACTCATACTTTCTTGACGCTGGCTGTCGATTCGTCGTTCTCTTGTCAAGCAAGCACTTCCAATTATTTTTCTGAGAGGACAGCCTTTTGAGCCCGTTTTGACCCAGTAGACAGCAGGCCACTTAAACTGGACGCACGTTCTGGATGTTGACAGATACAGGGTAAAGTAAACACTAAAACATAAGACTCATTGTCAGTGAGAGGTCAAAGGCCAATTGACCGACCAGTTCAAGTGGATGTCCTTCCAGACCACAAGGTCTGTCAGCTTGACCTTACAAAAGAGTTAAACGCACAGGAGTGAAGGTACTGTGTTTTAATTTTTTATATTTATTTATATAATTGTTTTCTTTTTGTACAAACTGCAAAACGATTTATTTTCAAATCCGAAGCCACATCAATCTCAAATCAATTATCTATCTTGCTTTTGTATGGAAGGGGACGGGTGAACGTCGGGAGAGAATGTGAGAGAGAGAACCTTCTCCCCGTGTACCTCCTTGCATGCTGTTCTCGCCAAGTGTCAAACCACCTACGCCCCAAGGCCAGGCGAACGAAAGCCCCCAACATCCTGTAGTTCCGGTCGCAGAAGAGAGCGCGCCCTGGCGGCGTGATCCTGGCTGGGGCTCAGGGCCCCCAACTGTCAAAAACCCAACACCACCTTGTGGCGGTACATTTTTTGGTGCCGCATTTCACGCGCTCTCGGCGGCTAATGAAGCGGCTACTGTGCGGGCAATTGCTGGCTGTTTTCTTAGCAAATATGAAGCTTTGGCTAGAATCAGTTCAAGTTGGCGGCACCGCCGGCTTGGTGGGCTTCCAAATGTTTGACACGGGTCTCTCCATTTTTCTTTGCTTCCTCCTGCACCCTGGAATTTGGCTCGTGGCTTGCGAGGCCTAGAAGCCGGACAGCGCTGGACATTTTCATTTCGCTGGCTAGATGAGAAAGAACCAGATGGACCTCGATTTGTCTCTTTGGGTTTTCAATTATTGCGGCAAACGTCCAGCGCCGAGGGCAGCTTTGAGAGGCAAATGCAGTGCTACGTACTGTCCACAGAGAACACGTGATCTGCTACAGTAAGAATCAAGTAATACTCTCTACCAGAGAAAAATTTGAAAAATTCCTGATATATTTTCTAAATAATATTTTTTAAAAATCTACATAACAAGCAACAGTATCAAGCATGAACACTGGTTCAGCAGTACTAGACCTCTGCTGGTGCTACTCCTGCAGTCTGGAAGTATTGTCAAGTGTAACAACAAAGACATGACAAAGTTTAGGAAGTGAGCAGACTGAAGGGCAAAGGTCATCCTCTCCCTATGTCGGCTGCAGATAAGAACTTAACTCGGTCAAGCTGTGCTGTAGATGTCAAACTTTGAAAGAAGTTAAGAGGATTTGAAAGCTGAGCCGGAAGAGCCCTCCTGTCAACAGTTGCTTCAGTGACGTAAGATGACGTAGCATCCGGCCAGTACACATACTCAGGGATGACACTAGCCTGTGACGTATCTCAGAGAAACAGAGGGAGATTATATCATAGATATCCTACCCGTCGACAGAGCCTGCGATAGGGCCTAAGGATGTTGGCTACCCTTAGCGTCCGATGAAGAAAAGGTCTGGAACGATGTTGCAAAGGATATGACGATGCATGATGATGATTTTCATTTCGAACACTGATGATTGTAGCGTACACAACATACCCACAGTTCCACACGTGTTCTTTAAACAAAGCACAAAACAATTGCCCTAAAGGCTGTCCGGATGCGTGTATTGTTGCTGGTCCTTAGACAAAGCACATAACAACTACACATCACAACACACATCCATCCGCCTATAAAACACGAAATGACAATTTTTTTGACAAGGGGAGAGCACCTCGGCATATTCATATTTGCTCCACTCTCTCCTATTTTCATTTTCACGTCACGGCACACGTCCGTGAAGACGACAACGACGACGACGACGACGGTGATGATGATGATGATGATGATGATGATGATGTATTGTCGACGAGAACCTTCTCCCTTCCCCCCGCTTACCCACTGCTCCTATAATTGCCGTGCTTTAATTTGAATGATTTACACAATACTTTGTGGTGTTTACCATGGTCAAAGGTCAAACTGCTTTCCCAGCATTAAGAGTTTCATTCATATCATCTATTTATTCCTTACACGAGAAAACTGTGTGCAATGTTGAACTCGTCTAGCGATGTTTTATTTTCTTCGACTTCAGACCTGGAGCGCCCATGGCCATTGCAGGCAACAATGATGTTATGGCAAGCAGCGATTAGACTTGTCTCCTCTCGACTATCGACTCCATACTCGGGCGGGCCGATCCTCCTGCCTCGTTGTTCCACGGAAATGACACAAACACAGGACACCAATAGCATAAAGGCAGCAAGGATTTTGTTCTTCCAAGGCAGCCCACAAGAGCTGATGTGTCATCCCACAAAGGATTTTTCTGTGGGATTCTCTTTACTTCAATCAAGCAGGTCAATCGCTGGATGTTTGGTTTGTTGGGATGGTCAAGGATTTTGATGTTTTATAAGTATTTTTGTTGCCTGTCTAATTTGATCATGTATTTACATGCACATTTCTAAAACCATATACCCGGGACAAATAAAATTGACTTTTCCAGAAAGATTAACTGAAAAAACAACTTTTGTAACACAGTATTTCAAGAAGAGGCTGTTAGTAAATTAGAACGTTGATTTAGTACCCTCTGCCGCGTATAAGAAGCCAAAGTATTGACTGCAGACACTAAACACTAGAAACTAAACCAAAAAAAAGAAAACTCGCTGGCAAACAGGACAGGGGAAAAAAATCCAGAGTCCCTTAGGATCCACAAAACCATTGTTCGCCTCTCTTCTATATATAGACATTCTTAGGACGATCCCCCCAACAAAAGAGGAAATGCCATAAGTCAAATGGAGCACTCGTGAACCCGAGTTGTTTGGTGTCTTTTGCACAGAAGGGGCGACAGTGAGATGCAATCACCACGCCCGGTTTCACTGGCTGGTCGCGATGAGCGGGACAGCCATCCGTGCCCGCCAGAGGTCGCCCCGCGCTGCTAGTGTGGTGTGATCGAGTTAGGCATTGTTGGCGAGAGAAGACGCTAAACGTCTTACTGGCCCGTCTAATTGTGTTAGGGCCATTTTAGCCCGGACCAAAACTCCTCGCAAGTTCTCTCCTGGACTCTCTCGACGCGGGATACCGGGGGTGGTTGACTAGCCAGAGGCTTGGCCGAGAATCCTGGAAATGGATGCTGCCTCCTGCAGAACAAAGAAGCTAACAAGATCGACACGTTCATTTTCAGCTTGAAGTGCGTGCGAGACTTGTCATCAGCTCTCTGAGAAAAAAAATTCCCAACTTTTGGAGGATCCAATCAGAGCCCGGATCGCTTAGATCCTTCATTATGTTAACGAGCTTTGTAGGAAGAAACGACATCGACACACCAGAACAGCGACAAAAAATGTTTTCCTTAACGCATCGCTCATTTTTTCTGTGGGTTTGAACAAACCACAACTTACCATGTAGTCTAAATTACATAATGACAGTAAAAAATGTTTGACCTGTCAGGAGGTTTTGAACTTACCTGAATGGTGGAAGTTTACAATGCAAATAGCTTGTGTGTGTTCCTCCTATACTTCATTTCGAAAACTGCAGCAAACAGACAAAGAAAACAGAGAAATCCGGCTTAAGAAGCCAAAACATTAAATCAGCAAAGCCAAAACAAACCCTCAACAACAAAGCAAAACAAACGGAGCACAGGCAGTGGGGCAAAACCTTCAGCCTCTTTTGCAGTCATATGAAGTCGCTTTAACACAATCACCACACGCATTTGCTACTTATAAAAAGACCGGCTATTCATGCTACATCTTAAGTCAAAAGGCTGAACGGGAAGTCTCCTCAGCTTACAAGAGGGTCGTCAAGACCAAGTCATCGCTGCAGCGACTGATTCCAAGTATCAGTGACAAGGCCGAGGAGGTTAGCGCTCGGAATCGCACTGCCCAAATCACATCCCGCGCCATTCTCCCCGCAGACCTCTTTGATCCCCCCCTTTGTTCTGGCTTTCAGGCAGCTCGAGGTCCAAACGGAATTACCTGGGTGTCGAAAATTGGTTTCCCCAGCAGAGGGACAATCTCCGCCAAATATTCCCTGCTGCAAACGAAGTTTTCGCGACTCTTGGCTTAGGGCTCTTTACCCGCTTCGCGGAGTTGCAGGCCCACACAGGCCTAAGACATACGGTGATTGGAAGAGAAGAAACGAAAAGAAAATTCCAAGAGAAGCAGGAAAAAGAGGGGAAGAATGAAGATTCGAGGAGAGAAAAAAAGCAGTACAGTTAAGATCCTTGCGTCAAGCCACATGACAGCTGAGGAGCACATGAAAAAACTTTACTGAGATAGAGTGAAGAAACTTTTCAGAAAAAACGAAAATTTATACAGAACCCTGAGGGATATATATATATAAAACACCTAATAAAGCTAAATAATATTGTTTGTTGCAAAGAACGAAACACACGATAAGAGGATGAGGTAGCTTAAGTTCACGATCATGTTGATAAATAAAATATAATTTTAAAAAAGCGTTAAAGGTCTAGTAGGTAGTCATTGTTTTCCCAATCAAACGAACCTGTTTCCCCAAAGCTGGGTAAATTCTCCAGATGAGTATCTACAATGCAAACATCGCCATTCACAAAGAAGGTCGACAGGACTGAACATGGTATATTTACTCTGTAATAATCTCAGCCAATGGGAAGCTGGGACCATATGTTAAGTAAGTATATCTTTGTTCAAAATGACATTTCGATTGTGGTCATGTGTGTGGTAGGTATCTCGAGAACTGAAAAAAGAGTATAAAATTTGAGGGAAAAGTATCCTTTACTTAGGTTTACTCGGTCATAATAGAAAAAAATCAATCCCCCTAGGTCCTTAAAGGACCATAAATTACTGGAAAAAAAACCAATAACAAAACATTACTCGAATAGTAAGGACATTATTGTTTGGAACAGACGTGTATGCATGAACAAGTTTCTCGATGAGCAAATGTGGCAGATTGGTTTTTCAAAGAACAAGGCTACTGTCGTCACTTGTGAAACTAGTTAAGGATCAGGGACAAATATTCTCGAGCTCCAGTCCTCTTTCTCTGTTTCTTTCTGAGCACCACGCAGGGAAAAAGCCGTTGTGGGGAAAAGCTGAAGTCTCACATACATGCTGCTGAGGAAATTACAATCGTGAGAATTTCTTCGGTGCCGTTGCTGACTTACCAAGGCTGGTGCTGGTGTTCCGAAGGTAATGAGGTCAAGATAAACAAGCAAACAAATAAACGAATAGTGCATGTTAAGATAAACAGTAATTTTATGTCACCGCGATGAATGGGGATGTTGAGGAAGTAAAGTCTCATTACCCTCTTGACAGATGTCTTTTGTGTTTCTGAGGACAGGAAATCTTGTCATGGGCATAGCCCTCGTGTTTTAACACTTATCTGTATTTTGTTTAAGCACATCTCTCGGGAAAACTCACTGCTCCCCTGAGTGACTGATTCATCAATCATCAAGCCCCTGCTCCACTCACCCCTCACCTATCATACATTCCTGACATCTAGATTCTTGTTCATAAACAGCAGACCTCAAACCCTGTTCCACTCAAAACTGTAATAATAATAATATCATCATCATCATGCACAAAGAAGAGTCCGTAGAATCTAGTCATCCGAGGGTTCGAGCGAGGGTTAGACTGATGAGGGAACGAGCAGTGTGGAATTTCCCCCTCTCCTCAGCTCTCACAAGATGTCGCGTTTACAGTATCACAATCCTTTCGGGCTGTCTGCAAGACAAGGTCTTGGTACCGTGTAATACAGTGACGGGGGTCATTCCTTTCAAAGGATTAGCCAGTCAATACCTCGCAGGAGTCTCGCGGACCTGCCAGCAGAGATCATGGCAGCCTTAATCCAAGACGAAGAGAAAATGCCGCCGGCTCCTCGGAGAACCAGACGACACAACAGCTCGCTTGACCTGACGTAGCGTCCGGAATTAGCAGTTAATATTTTCCATTAACCACTTTAGACGGATCAAAAACTGGGAGCGAGTAATCAAGCGAATGGAGATCTCAGTTGTCATTAGCTGTCATGAGTTCTACCGGAGGCAGGTTAGATTAACGGGGCCGCGTCTTCCTTGGGAGCTGCATCCAGGCAGCCCTATTCAAATGCAGTGGTTTGGCAAGCCACACATCTGCAGTAAAAAAAAAAAACCAAAAAAAAAAACTAGTCCGATGATGGAATCAGATAACAAATTGTGTGATATCATCGGGAAGATATGCAATATGAACGTGTGACGTTCACGTCGTGTTTGGTTTTTGAACCTTGCCATCAAAATAATCCACTTCTTATTCGCTGGCGCATCTTGTTTAATTTGCATTGAAAGCGTATGTCTCACAAATTTCTCTCTCTTACTCTCTAGATTGTATGGTTGACTTTACAACTGACAACACATACATATAGTTTCTCTCTCTCTCTCTCTCACACACACACACAGATCAACATACTTGCACACACGCTTGGAGAAAGGATCACAGCTTCTGAGTTTGTCGAATCGGATTTGTTGTTCTGTTAAACCAGATACATTACCAAATAAGTGGCCATGTTTGTTATTTTTATATACCACTCATGTAAAATATTTACCTTTTTTCAACGTGTGCCTGGTTGATAAACCTCTATAATGACATGCCATCGACTCCCAGGACATTAAAGACACACAGCAACACAGGCGTCCTCGTCTTTCTCTCAGCTTGAGCCTGGGGACGCAGGTCGTCACTGCGCATGCCCATCGATCCGGACAAAATGTTTTAGTTAGCGTCTGACCCTCGCGCACGTTCCTACCTCTAGCCATGGCCAAATCCACCACCCTGACAAACATCCTGTGAAAATATGCCGATGCCAGCACACTGGCTCACAAGTGGACTTTTCGTGTCCAGAAACGTGCGGAAAGGTGAGCAGAGTGCAGCGCCCTGGACATAGCATCTGATTAGCTCTCTTAACTGGCTTGTGGGTGAACCTGCAACCTTCAATGGGTTAAAGCGGCGTGTTTATGGAATTCAAAGTGCAGAACTGAAGCTAAGAAAATTAATGTCTTTTTTAAGGCTAACATGTTTCTTTCTAAGTAAACGTCTTCAATTGTTTTGTTCAGCAGTCGTATTTGGCAGAAAGACAAGGAACCTTTGGACAAAAAGTTACCCCACAGTGTGTAGTAGAGAAACTGAATGCGAGAGGTTTGGGGTACAGCCGAAGAAGAGAAAATACAATACACAGAATCTCATATTGGATGGCTAGGCAGCCGCATTCTCCAAACATCAGAAACTGGTCTCCTGACTACAAGGTGCCAGACATGATGGCATACAGATGGTGTACATACACCTGTTAAGTATGAGGTTCTTCCTTGGGTTTGCGGTCATAGAGCAGCGCCATCCATTTCTGTGATCCTCAACAGTCCTTCCTCCAAACCATTATTAACAAAAATAAAACCTGGTTGAGTTCTGAAGAATACTTTTAATATAAATTCAGAGTTTATCTCTCTTTTCAGAAACAAGTTATATTGTGAGATGTCCAATGCAATATTAGATAATCAAACTTTGAAATCTGTTTTTTTACAAGTAGTAATACCTTTTGCGAAACATAGTTTGACTAATTGACTTTCAACACATGGAATAGTCTTTGATCACTGGTCAACACAACAATGTTTTTTGATGAATTCAAACCACTATTTGAATTTACGAATAGTTATCAGCTAATCAGTTTTCCCCAGTAGTTCCTGAGCAGTTGGTTAGCCATAACAGCAGATATTTCACTTACAGTTAAAAGACTAAAGAACTATTATGTCAAAAATATTTATTCATTTCACGAAACTTTCTTCACCAGTTCACCTCTGACTCTGCTGGTATCATATCCCCTCACGAACTTTTCTCTGAATATGGAATATAAGTACACAAGCAGGAGTAACTCATGGGAGTGCTTCAGGTAAACGATGATCATGACACGGTCCATTGATTTCACATTTTTAAGAATGAATTTCGGGTTATTTCGTGAACTTAACACGGCTGAGTGTTAGTGATTATAATCTTATATTTTTAAAAATAAATCCATGAGAACTATAACTGATGCAAACATTAATGAACAGTATGAAAGAAGATTATTAACGATAAAAATGAACGGTGTGACTGTTTGACCATGGGCAGCACTCTAAACACACTACTCAGACCGTTTAAAACAAATCAGACTTCTTCAAGAGAATCTTTTAAACTGTTACAGGACATTGACATCTGGAGTCTGCTGTTGTCTTCAATAATCGCCACGGTTGAATTTCTAGAACAGACAAGGGACCACAGGTGATTTGCTCTTCTGAGATAACTGCATATAAAAAAAAAGAAAGCAAAACTATATCTCAAAAAGGACATCGTGATTCTCAAACAAAAACAGAAACGCTGCTGGCGAAACATAAGCTTGGATTTCAGACGATATCTCACTCATCTGCAAGCAAGGGTCTTCTCTTGGACTTTTATCCACAGCAACTTGAAAATGCATGACGAGGAATATCAGGGATTAAGTATGTGTGCCCCTGCCTGTGTGCATGCGAGTGCGTGCGTGCGTGTGCCTATGTCTGTGTGATGCTGGGAGGGAGCAAGGGAATGAGAGTGAAGGAGAGACATAGAGGTATAAAAAAAAACCAGAAGGAAGAAGGAAAAAAATATATAGGCGAGAGGAGCAGGTGTTCCTGCATGTGCTTCTTCTTGTGTGTGCGTGCGCCTGCTTGATTTACGCTCCTGGTTTGGTTTGTGGGTAGGTGTGTGTGTGTGTGTGTGTGCACTTCTCTTTGGCGAGTGTGATCTGATTTGCTTGTACTCTTGTGTTTGTACATTTTCGAAGTATTTGTGCACACTCTGTGTGTGTGTGTGTGTGTGGGTGCTCCTGGTCTGATATGTGCGCGCTTCTGGGTTAATATTTTCAGACTCAATGCTTTTCCTTTTTAAAATGCCCTCTGGTATAAATAAAGTGTTATCTTATCTTACTTTCGATACACGCATGAGTCTCCATCATTGGGTTTCAACACCGGCAGACTATATTGACAGAATGCTCGGTAGCTGTCACAAGAGAATGTCTTTTTATCTCTCTTGAAGAGGAGGCATCCAACAAGGAATTAAGAATCCCTACTGGTGCCAGAGGATAGCTATCGTGAGCGTTAGTCTGCTTGTCTGTTCATAGTCTGCAGTCAGAGATGAGCGATATTTCATAAATCCGCTATTTGGAGAGGGTTTGCACAATTTAGAGTATGACATCGTGCTGCTTGATGGGCAGAAATAAGTAATTTTAAAAAAAGTTAGTGAGGGGAAAAGAAAAAGGTAAAGTGAAAGAAAGAAAGACAGAAAGAAAGAAAAAAAGAAAGAAGAGCAAAAAAGAGAGCTCGGATATTCAGAGTGTTCTGTGGACAAAAAAGGTCGTCCTTTGACCTTTTCAGGTCGTTAGGAAGTGAGATGCTAGAGATCGCACTTTTTTTCTGGGCCAGCTTTATGTGAGGTCGGTGCCCATCTTTCCCTGGCTGCCTTACCTTCTCCAGCATTCTATGGTGTCAGGTACCCATTCCTGACAGCTGGGTAGACTGGGAGAAAGTTCACTGCATCTTACGGGTATCGAATCGGCGAGTTTCTTGGTTCAGGCGCCAGTCCTCTACTCACTGAGCTTATTGCTTTCCCCAAGTGGACATTGCTTGAGCATTCTGTTTATTGACCAGCTTCCCTGGTCCTTTTCTTTTCGTCAATAAACAAGAGGAAGAAGACAAATAAACAAAAGATGGTCGATAGACTCCAAAGGTAAAACGGCCTTCATTATATCTTTTATTGCCAGATTTCCATGATGAAGCAGAAAAGTAAATGTTTACACCAGTCGCCGTGGTTATCAAGCAAGGGTAAGTCGTTGCCGTGAGGCAGCATGGACAATTAAAAGGCAATCATCTTGTTTTCGAAGTTATAAAGCAGTGTCCACACCCCAAAGATGTTGTTGACCCCCAGTCCCATAGTTATAAAGTACAAGCAAAGATGTCCTGAGGTAAAGAAACATAAAGTAGTATCAACATGGTCTGCACACTGCTTTGGAACTTCAGAAACAAAATAATTTTTGTAAAATTTCCCCATTTTGCCCTGGGTAAAAGACTTATTCTTGCTTCATAGTTACCACCCCAGAAAAATTTTAAAAGACAGGGAGAGTGACTCAAAGAAAGATTGACCCGTGACTCAGTAAAGTCGTGCTTGCCAGACACAAACTGGTTCTACGATGAGATCGCTATGTAAAAACTAAAATGAACAACATTTAGGCAACTAAATGATGCATAAAGGACAAGGAAGAAAATAATAATAGAAAAAGGGACAGAATGAAAGTTTGGTCCATAAACATTTAAAGAAAGAGATAAAACTCCCCATCCTCTATCCCCATGGTGACCCTTCTGACCGCCTTTCGCTCCAGGCTGCCCTATACAGGTTCACGAGTGTTATTTACTTCTCTCTCTCTCCTCTTTCCGCTCGGGTGGAGAGACTTCACCTGAAATGGTCGGAGCTTGCGGCGAGTGGCGAGGGTAGCGATGCATAGACCGTGGCGGTCACAGGGCTGAGCTTTTTGTGTGGCAACATTTGCCATGTCTGCTTCCTTTACCTTTTAAATTTTTAAAATTCCCGTCTTTCCTAACAGCAAGTCATGTAGCTGGGTAAGTATTAGCTACAAAACTTATTGTTCGTTGGCGACCGGATGGAACGTCTTCATCAAAGACACGGTGGTGGCTAGTCAGAGTTCAAACACTGTGGAAGTATTCTCCAAAGATATTTTGAGATCATTAGAACAAGTCATGCTGGCAGGACCTTCTTGAAAGTGGTATGAGAAGATCTTACATGACTTACTTACAGACCTTTGTACTCCATTTAAGCAGCAGAATAAAATCACAACGCAAATGCTATACATGTACACACACATACATGAACTCACCCACCCTTCACAAGTTCTTTATGTCTAGACAAATGTCGCATAACGCTGTCAAACAAAGAAGCTAGAGAGAAAAAGTCAGAAAGATAAAACTTTCTTACAACAGACAAGACTTGACACATGCAGACCGTCCCTCATGGCTTCAGAGGTCTGGAAATAAAAACAGATGTGACACCAATCCTCACTGGTACCCCGTTGACTGACAAAGGTATGGAGCAGTAAATGCACATGGTTACACAACTCCTTCCCTGGTTACAAGAGACAGAGCCCGGATGATACGTCTGTTGTATTTTACTGTATGACTGAGATGTCCACCATGTGAGTAATCCTCAAGCTTGCGACAAGAAGCCGTTGGGTGATGTCTGTCTACTGCACTTAGTGTGGGCGGCGTTGGCTACTTTGTCAGTTCAAAGACAAATATCTCACAAATGTATCACAAACTAAAGTTTTTCATCAAATGGTGGGCGTATTTCGCCAAGACTCACGAACCCAAAGGACAAAGTTAAAATCACAAACCTTGTGTAAAAATGAAATGATTATTGTATGAGATGACGATCAAATAAAGTCAGCGTTCGTTCATTCTACAATTACTCGCCCAATCCATTCCTACTCTGTGTTCAAATACATTAAAAGGAAGAAAAAAAAATTAGGAGAAGGGGGAAACAACATTTGTAACGTTTTCAAACTTGAGCTTTGTTTGACAGGTGAGAAACATCAAAAGTCACCCAAAAGCCACTTTGAAAAATTATTACTGGTAAATACAGCTAAGTTACCTTTCTGTCATGATATGGCCGAATCATTTACATACGACAGATACATATACACAGCTTTATTCCAGCTCTTGCAGCCGTGCAGAGGTTTATTCAAATTAGGTCTCACGGCATCCGCTGGTCTATTCACCAGCCCTGGCTCCCTTTAATTTACACGTGCGTGAGGCGAGAGTCGGGAATATGACAGTCGTGTGGTGATCAGTCCGTTTTCAAAGAGGACCGCCTAATGAGACTGTAAGCGGATTAGCGGAAAAAAAGAAGAAAAAGACGAAAAAAAAAACCCTCCACCTCCCTTGGCAATGATCCTGACAAGATGACTGACAGTAATCTTCCCGGTAACTAGAGCCTGTCGTTGTTGGAGAGTTGATACCAGCGAGAGTCTTAAAAAGCCGGATAGGGTCCGGCATTGTCAGGGTTGTGTGTGGATATCTGCAAGAGTACCAGTGGCTACTGTCGTACTCAGTGCTTCCAACACTCTCTTTTGCTGCCTTTTCTAGGATCCGTCGATTTTCAATCTCACTTGAAAAGATGATACGGCTTCATTTTTTTTTTAAAGCATGGACCAGGTAATGCGATGCTACCGTCGCCTGTGATGCGCATAACAGGAGATAATGAACGAGGTTTTTGTGAGATGGCAGACAAGGGTCGTCATTAATATCCGATGCACTAGAACTTTTTTTTTTTACGGAGGAAATAATAGTTATAACGGAATGCCCACTCACAATTCATCGTGATATTTTTTTCAAGCTACTTCATACTACTACAAGATTCATCTTGTCCACCCAACTGCTGCACCCATGGTATCATGGTCTACCTTTCCTAGACTTCATTGGTTTCTTCAGTTGTCCTCCGTGGATGAAAATGAGACAGTTGAACATTCATTGTTTATTTCTGTCATGCACTTCTCCTCTAAGCACATATTTTCAAAGTTTTTTCCTGAAAAACTCGGAATAATTCCTAGCCAGACTTCTCTCTCTCTCGTCATCCTAACCATTTGCTTTGCGATGTCTTTTGGATGAGCGAGTAAACAGCAGGGCCACAACTCTTGTCTTTCATAACCAGTGCAGTCCTGGGCGGGAAACAATCGGGAGGATTGAGAACTGAAGACGTTTTCCTATACTCTACAATTAAACAAACTCATAAGCCACCCCGATCACGCTTGGGGAATTTTCACCCGGGGTTCACGAGAGCTCGCCAAGCGCAGCCAAAGAGGTGGCCAGCCTAATCAAATAACGCGGGCAGACGTGCTTTATGAGTGCGGCCAACATTTGCCCCTATTTCGCCGGATTTGTCTCCAGTTTAACAGCTGACACTCGCCCGGCAACTTCCGCAAACATGGGATTGATAGTTCCTTCAAGATCAACCCCCACCATTGCTAGCGGCAATGAAGGCGGGTAGGGGTGGGCACTGCGCTCTCTCCCCTCGCCTCCCCCGGACTGGACCAGGGCGTTCGGGAGATCATGCCTGGGATGGCATTCCAGACACAGGATTTAGCGAGTATATCAAAAGATTTCGCTTGACAGCTTGCTCGGAAACCGTATCTAAGATGGGCCATTAGGGAGAAGAATTCACTTGCTTTTTGGGCCAAGAGCTAAAATTGATTAAGTAGCACCCAAAAAGCTCTTTATTCTAAGGTTTCTCTTCTAAGACCCTCCCAGCCTATTAAGGAAGTACTGTATTGTTTCCATCGAATTTAGGGGTTTCGGGTTAGGGGTGTGTGTGCTAAGAGCTGTCATATTCGAGTTCCTGCTTAAATTAATAAAAAGTTTAATTAAAAAGTTCGGAGTTCTTCAAGTGTGAAATGTTACTGATGTAAGAATGAAATATGAATTCTGTAAGCGTGAAATAAACAATAAACAGGACCAGGAGTTAGAAAAAAAAAGTCATCGACTTTCTTGGAACGGTAAAGTATCTCATAACACGGACAAACAACAACAACAACAACAACAACAACAACAACAACAACAACAACAACAACAACAACAACAACAACAACAACAACAACAACAACAACAACAACAACAACAACAACAACAACAGAAACAACAACAGCAGAAACAACAACAGAAACAACAACAGAAACAGAAACAACAACAGCAACAGCAGCAACAACAACAACAGCAACAACAACAATAACAACAAAAACAAAACTCTCAACAAATCGTTGGCTGTGTTCTAGTGCAATAAACACATAAACTTTCGGATCAGCATCCCTATTTCCTCCCGCCGGCGACTGTATATATATTGGGGCATACATCGATCCCGTGATCCCCTAAATTGCCAGAGAAATGGGCAACGGAGCGGGGAAGGGGAGGGGGACAGTGTTGCAATCACAGTCTAATCATTCGTTGGCCCCTCCAAGCCGGCTAAGTTGATTGTTCATAGATTCTATTAAGTCTGCGCGCCGAACCCACATCCAAAATTGTGGTTGACAATTGGACCGTTTTCCGGTGTTAGTTCGACGCCAAGATTGACTGGAGAAACAGAGAGATTAGATTCACCTCTTAGGGGGGGAAAAAGTTGATCTAATTTACTAAGGAGCCCAAATTTTTCCAACGTGGCTTATTAATTTTGACGCATAACGTCTCTCATACCGGGGCTTCGTTTCGGTCAGACAGCGCCCCTCGGCAAAGGGAGACAAGCGACCAAGGGCCTCTACAATGTCATCATCCCTGCAAATTACAGCCGCCTTGCAGCCGGCGTCGTTAGGAAGGGAGGGGATGGAGAGCACACACGACTCGCCTCCACGGCGGACCCAAAAGAGCCATTCACCACACGCTTGGACTGGTCGCAAAACTGAGGGGCCGCACCACAATTTTCGGCATAATACCTCCGCTACATCCATGTCAAAAGTTCCCCAAAAGCCCCATTTCTTGCGAATGTTATTTAGTAAAATCTATGACATGACAGAGCTTGAAACGAACAGCTGCCATCGTAATTGCATTTTTAAAAATTAATTTTAATTTTTTGTTTACATTTTTAGTTGAGAAAGAAAACAATCGTTAAAGAGTGAAGTGAAATTTTTTAAGGAATGAATGTGGTTAGTGAAAGAAAAGCCATCACCATCGACAACAAATCAAAGGAAAGAATAAATAAAAAATAGAAAAGAAAATAGCAATAAAAACAAGAGAGAGAAAATTGAAACCACAGAAGCTCGTTGTAGCTTTAGCTTTTTGTGTTGGTAATATGAAATAATGATTTATTGATGTGTTTGTTTGTCTTAATGTCTGAGAGCTAATGCGTTTAGTCATGCATTCAAGAACACAGATGCAGTCAACCAGTCAAACGATAATAACATGTTATACAACACCCTTACAGTCTTGTGATTGCTTGTCCCACACAATCGAACTCACTAAACAAGTATTTCCAGGAGGGAAAAAAGCAACTTTTGACAAGAACATATCGTTTTCGATTTGGGAGAAGGGGAAAATACTTACGAGAGCAGATACGATGCTACTAATTATAAAGGACGAGAAATCGCGAGGTCTTTGAGAAAGTGCCTCCATCTCGGGAAATCGGACTCGGTTCAACCCACGGCGTGTGCTGCATTTTGAATGGCGAAGTTTCTCGCGTCTGTGGCGTCGACACGAACAACGATCTGTCTGAAGAACCCGCAATGCTTGAGTTTGCCTATTTCCTGACAATGGAGTGACTGATAGAAGGGAGAGTATAATTTTCTCCTCCTCCTTTTCTTCTTCTTCGTCGTCGTCATCTTCATCATCATCATCGTCATCATCATCTTCCACAAGCCTCAGAGGAGGTACACATTCGGCAACTAGATCGACTTGGAGGAGCAAGAGAGATAGGGTCAGGCGGGTTTCGAGCCTGCTAGTATAAGGACCTTTGAATTCGGATACAGGTGCTCGAACCACCTTTCCACTCCCCGACCCTATCCCTATGTCTGTAGTAGTTTCCTCCCCCTCACTCCTTGAACCACCCTTCCACTCCTCGCCCCTATCTCTATGTCTGTAGTAGTTACACGCTTCCTCCCCTCACTCCTTGTACCCTTATCGTCCTTCTTTCCTCCCTCCTCTACCCCCTTCCCCCGTGCAGTTTCCTTCCTCCTATCACTACCACCCCCAACAACCACCGCCACCAGTATCAGCAGTCCTTCTCAAGCATCTAACATGTCTCCATTTAAAAGTACCCGAAGGTCAGTTCAAAGAAAGACCATTGAGATCGTAACTGCCACGAGCAAGGTCAGAGTAAATCCCGGGTGGCTGGGGGAGTTTCCTGGGGTTTCGCGGAACTGATATACCCTGACAACAATGGGCAAGTGTCAAGCTTAAGCGCTAGGATCGGGCTGTTTGTTCTTCGGAAACGCTTATTGTTGACAAGCTTTAAACCCTTTGATATCTTTCCTTGTTGTCATTTAGGAAGGGGAAACATTGGTTGTTTACAACAGTTAAGGCTATATCACGCCAAGGCTAAGCAACCCTGTAAACAGATGCCATATGCAAAGAAAGCGTGCCCGAGGCGAGAACGGAACCCTAGACTGTTTTGGTGACAGGCGGTAACCGCGATGCAGCCATTGTGATGAGGAAGAATGCTCTGTTGTTTGTTTGGGTTTTTGTTGTTGTTGTTGTTGTTGTTGGAGATGGATTGCATGAATGAATTTAAATGCCTTACTGAGATTGACTATGGCCATCGAAATCGAAATATAGCGTGCAACCCAATGTCGTCGTACAAGTCAAATGAACTCTGTCTTGAAATATATGCTCTCTCCTAAAATAACTTCCCAATAAATATCAGCCCGAAACACAGTCATCTGCACACCATCTTCTTCTCCTCGACTTTGAAAAGGTCGGAAAATCACTCGCCGCCTCTGCTAGGTAAAGAATTATTCCGTGGGTAGCAGTCAAAGCTAAGCAAGAAATTTTGTATTTAATGGATTTACGTTTCGTTGTGCACAAAAATTTTTGTCAGCAAACATGTGTTCATATGTAAGTTCTTGTACGCACGTGAGTCTTAGTACCCAAACATCGACGACTTTTTTGGTAGACGATTCTTTTTATTATGTCTTTCTTACTTCCATCCAGCAATATCTGCAATTTTCTTTTTACATGCAGGTTATTAAACCTCTTTTAGCCCAAGAACAGTAAAATACAGTTATGTTGATCCTCCATTGCAGTATATTATTCAACAACTTGAGGCTGGTTCGCAAAATCAACAGAATAGTGAAAAGAGGATGCGGAATCATTTTGTCCAGGTTATCGCACACTTCCTCCCTCCTTCATTCACTTTTCAGACTGCAATACCCGTGAAGATTAGGCACCAACATGTATTGACACTGTTAGATACGGTCCACCGGACTCGCGCCAAAAGCTTAGTGATTGTTGCTCTACCAACAGACCAAACAAAGTCGTGTTTGCCGGGTAACTGCCACCACCCGACAAGCGACCCCATCGACATCCAGCAGCGTCAAAGCTGTGCTGCTCTTAGCAACCCACACCAACCACTAACGAGGACTGCTGAAACCGGGCACCTGGCCTGTCTTTTGTTAACCATGTGGTCCTGCCACGCCTAAAGTGTGGACAGCGGGTAACGAATCCCGCCCTTGACACTTCTACAGATCGGGTTTCGCAAACAGATCGGTTTAAGAACCACAACCCCAGTGAACTGCCCAGGCGCCCAGGTCGGCAGACCTCTGAACCCCTCCATCGACACAGTCGGCTGGTGCCAGAGACCATCTGTGGACGATACCATATCGCGAGAGAGGAGGTCGAGGGTTGGTGTGCTCGGCGAGGAGTGGCGCGTCTTGATGGCGCTGATTGTATAGTTTACAGTTTGTGCCATAACTTCTTAGCATCTACTGATAAGAGGTCGGAAGGCAGATTGCTACCACGATCGACTTGATAATTTTATTTGATCGGTAGTCGGTGCAGATTCGGGAAGTCGTCAGCTGACCTGTACCCTACCAAGTGTTTGAAATGGCCGCTGATAGTCTAAACGAGTTTGTCTTTACAACAGCACCGACAGCATACGAAATTATCCAAAGAGGAAAGTTCATAACATTATACTTTCGAGTAATTATATACAAGTTCCTAATTTCAATTGAAAGCAATTACATGTTGACATGAAACAGAAAAAAACCCAAATGTTTTGGTTGATTGCTACCAAGTCTGGTGACAAGGGAAAAAAAAACCGCTTTGAATTGTCTATTTTATGTTGATGCAATATTAAGTCATGGCTGACTTATTTATTGAACACGATGTGGTATAACAATGTTTTGAAGGAAAATCGAAGATATGGTAGAGAACGATGTACGTCACGTGATAAGCACTTAGCGTCAAGCGACCTTTGTGAGCGATCACAGCATGTGAGCGCTCGAACACTCATTCGTCGCTCGCCAACTGGCTTGAAACTTTGACCCCGGAGACGCCGTGCGAGCTGTGTAGTACGATATTTTCTCTCCACCCGCTTGCTGGCCTCAACATCGATCAGCGCCGGGTAATCGTTCTGTCCTTCATCTGCCCTTTATGGCTGCCAAGATGTCGAACAGCTCGACGACAAAGTTACGGGGAAAAAAAATTAAATAAATGCAATGATATCATCTGCTACTTTTTTCTTTTGAAAGTCTTAGCGTGCAAATATGAAGGATTCGCGGATAATTCGCAAACTGCAGTCAACATTTTTTCACGAGAGAGAGAGAGAAAAAAGGAGGATGACACTCAAGGGAGCTAACGCCAAATATTAGTTATCTTTCTTGGACCATCTGCATGAGGCTGCCACGTCTTTGCCGCGAGCTGCACGCGACATGCACGCGATATCTTTTACGACAGCAAGAAACGGGTGAGAGTGTTCTTACCAGGTTCTGTAAGGTATGTAGACATTGAGAAAAAAAATGTGAATTCGTTTTTGTTATTTCAGCCAGGGAATAGTGAGTTAACTCCACGTTACAAACACCTAAGCAAACAAATAAGCAAAGAAGCAATCAATGAACAAAACAAATAAACGTCTGCAAAAAGGAACATATCCATGAACAAATACTTTAATCTTGTTAGCTTGAAACTTCATAAAATTCTACGTCGGTAAAAATATTTGCAAATCTGTGAATATTGATGGCAGTGAAGGTGATTGCACAAAGTCTTTCAAGAGAACATTGTCGTGGCATTAACAGGAAAGAAAGCACAAAAAATTTCCAATTAAAATAATAAAACAATGTTAAGAAAATGGAAAAATGGAAAATAAATGCTAGTTAGGGGACAGATTATTCTGGAGTTTTGAATGCAAATACAAGGAGTTAATGGTTTGCCGAGTGGTTATTATCCCCTAAGATATTGTTGCAACTATTTCATGGACAATCTTGATAAGAGTACCTGGTTCCATTCATTGTTAGTTAGCTAATTTATTTATTTACTTATCTTGCGGACTGGGCTGTGTGGTGCAGGTAGGTTTCTCGGCAACATCTAAACAAATCATCATTCTCCTGCGATTCTCCTAAGCTCTCCTTGAAAGAAGGGTGGATTGGTGGAAGAACAGAAAAAACAAACCAACCGAGTACGTACTTAAATTATTCAAAAATCCACACATGACTGACGTGCTTGAGCGCACGTGCACGGGGCTCCACCCTCTTGAAGTGTTCCTGTCCCCACACAGACAAAAGCGCATCACTCACCTCCGTCACACCTCGCATCGCCGCCAAAGGCGACAAATGTTGGAAGGGTGGGATATGAACGCACCCTCTGCACACTTGCACCCGAAGTCCGTCGTCAGACTAAGCCAAGCGCGTCATAGTGCGATTCACCCGGTCAAAGGGAAGACCCGGTCTGCTGACGCTCCCGCGAAGGGCAACACAAGGGGTATACAGGTGGGGCGATAGACCGTTGTCAAGGACCAGCTTCATCATCAGCCACATTCCTAACATCTGAACTGAGGCGGCGCGATCCAGACCATGGCCTTATAATGAGGGGCACGACAAAGACGCTTTGCCATCTGTGTAATGGAACAAGATCCTAAAGGGTTAACCACCGAGCACGGTAAACAAGGTGAGTGAGGACAGGAAGAGTCGCCAATGAAGGATGGCTGGATGTTCCCTTGCGGGGCCGAAAAGGCGGCGTGAGGCGTGTGTGGACACACTGAATGTTGGCCGCAGTGGGGACCTAACGAAGCGGAATATTGGGGTGGACACACCTAGCAGGGTGCATTTGGTAGTTTCTTTACGGCTGGGTCTGGACGTACGTCACAGAAAAGGTCAAGCGGTGAGAAATGATGGCTAGACCAGCTTGCACACACACACACCCTCCCTATATATATATACTCTCAAACGCACCCACAAAAGAAAAAAAAAAAAAAAAGAAAAGAAAAGAAAAGAAAAGAAAAAAAAAAGTGGAGACAGATAAAAGCTGAAATTTGTGCATCCGACACTTTCTGCAGATCGAACCACTAAGTCCCCAGATGGATTCCCACAATTAGCCACTTGGATGGGCATCCTACTAAATACTACAACACACAGCAGGATACTTCGAGTTCTAGAGAAATAGTGCAAACCTCACTTGACAGAACCTTCCGCGTGTCCAACATCAAGGAGAGACATCGGTGTAAGGCTTCTTGACGTTAGGTAATTACCTCCCCTACATCGAGAGTTTTCTTGTCGCAGAAAAAAAGGAAGTGCGTGGAGGCAAACAGATGTAACTATCAAGCAAATAAACAAATAAAGGAGGAAGAGCGCACAAACAAAATACAAGCTTTTAAACGATTTTAACGTTTAGTGTGTTCTCCAATTCGTCGTCTGCCTGAAGTACTTCATCCATTCAGTGTGAAGTACCCCGTGGACAGGCAAACAAACCTTTTAGCTTTTATTTCACGCTGGATGCATCTTCGTTACACGCTAGCACTAGATATCGATGAGAGTTGCAATTTCCTATCGTTTTTAAAGGGACATGAGTAGCAGAGACCGCAGAAACTGAAAGCATAAAGGCTAGGGGTGGACAACCTTTAATATTGTTGGGTTATTGTCTGTCAAAAACAAAGTCTTTTATAAAATATGAAAGCATTATCAAAAGCTTCTTTGCATAGGAAGACTGCACAGAAGTAGGGAGTCCTCGATGACTATTGACGTCTGTTTTCAGTACCTAGCCCTCTAATCGGGGCACAAGGAACTCCTTTTTCACAAACCAAAAGTGTGAGTACCGACGGAAAGGAAGACGTCCTTTCTTTCGTGACTGTCAGCTCTGTGTGTGTGTGGGTGGGCGTGTGTGACTATACTACAGATATTGCGTGTATTTGGCAAATAAAACGACAGGCAGGCAGTCCAGTGCGATGTCTTCCTATTGTGTGCATGGTTAGTGTGGTCGGGGTCAGCAGGTGCAAAACTTCCTACTTTTGTCCTCGGGGTAGCTAAGTAATTAGTGAGTAGTTGCCTCAGTAAGTAGTAAATAGGTACCTGACTAATTAATGAAGGAGAATATCTCAAGTCCTTAAAGGACTAGTAGGATGCACATTTTTAATACTAAACTCGGGTTGACTACAAACATTCTATACATATTACCATGCGCAGGTCAAGGCCAACAACACAGACTTCAAGGTTGCACATGGATAGAGCTACGTTGTCAAAGCCTCATCTTACAGGAGAGCTGGAAAAGTATGTTGAGAGTATGTGTACAAAGGTGACGTCACTATTGTGAACTCTTCCTGTGCAGGATGTCTATCTCAAGAATGGAAGAGGTATATTACCCTAGAATAGATAATACTATACGACAATGGCAACAAACAAAAATAAATAAATAGATTGCATCCCTACTAGATCTTTAATTTTTTTCTCATGTTCCAGGCGGCAGGAAAACGGACCGTTTCGGAACACTGATATGTTTGACGTTCATTTGGCAGCATGACGTTCATTTAGTAGTATGGCGTTCATTGCTGATTATTATTTGTTGGAATGCATTTCTACCTCCATGTGTACCAGAATGTAACTGAGGCTCATGTTTGAGCGGGAGGCAACAAAAGGACGTCACTTCCAGTATGGCAGTGAAAAGTGCATTATCAAGAGAATGAAAGAAATAAAAGTAAATTAAAGTCTCAAACGTCTTTATCCATTATTTCACTTTGCAAGTTTCTGTGGCTGAGGTATTGCTGGAATTTTTTTTTTATTCTCTTCCCCTTTACTTCCTCTCGCACGCTGTATTCTTTACTTCCTTCATTCGTTTCTTTTTTTGTCCTTCATTCATTCATTCCTCCTCCAATACTTCTTTCTCTCTCTTCCACACCTCTCTGTCCTTCTGTTGCTGTTTGTTAATGAGCTCGGAAGGTTGACGCCATCAGATGTGACTTCGCTTCCATGAGGTAAACAAACCCGCCAATTTTCAATCGAAACTAAAGTGTGGAAATGTTTGAAGTAGTGAAATAAAAGGATCCATTCATATTATTGTTAAGTATTAGCTGCTAAGTGCAAAACCCTGTTAAAGTTAATAACTACTGGCAGACGAATCATCTTTACCTAAATACTTTGGGGTTTTTTTTTCCAGTCAGAACTTTGCTGTAAATAGAGCAGACATCACTCAAAAGATGTTTATAATGCGGTCAACCTCAAGGTCTTTTTAAACTAGGTTTATTGTACCTTTATGTTTGTTATAGGTATATTAACTTAATTTGTTATCATGCATAAATATAGAATGAACTGGCAACATAAAATCAAAATATCTGAATTTCAGTTTTAGGTTGAGTTAAGTATCTATGTGTTAACGTTCAGCAACTTTTAAAATGAAGACACCCCCCCCCCAAAAAAAAAACAACAAAACAAAACAAAAAAAAAAAACCCAACAACAACAACAACAAACAATTATAAACATAAGATCTTTCAAAATTTAACAGCCTTAACAAGTCATAATAGTTTAGGTTTTTAGATATAAAAGTAACACCAGCTCGTGAGATGGACCACTGTAAGAAACACTGTAATTGCTTGAGAGGTTTTGATGTGAGTGGAGGAGGAAGCTCAACCAGAGACTAAAAGTATCCAAGAAATCTTTGTTGTGTCATGAATTCAGTAAATCAAAAATTTTTCACGTGCGTGTGTGTGCTTGTGTGTGTGTGTGTGTGCACGTGCGCATGAAGGAGTTTTCCCAGAACTTTTTCAGACTTTCAAGACACACTTTGAACATTCTGTTAGCTGTCTCTTTGCAGTACATCACTGAAAGTCGCAATAATTGGTTTTTTTTCTTTATTTAGCAGTTTATGTAATGATATTCTCAAAAATAGTGAAATTAATCCCATTGCACAGATTTCTCCTGCCACTCCTTGAATGGTCGAGAGTTGAATTCACAGTAAATCACCGATTATGTCGACAGCAAATGCAAGTTGTGTGTACAATAAGATTCCCATATGTACCAAGTGTATGTTACAGTTGTTGTTGATGTTGATGCCTTTGTGGGGAAGCGTCACGTTTACACTTGCCCCTGTATAGTAGACAACGATATAAGTCTCACCCATAACGAATTCTATGATGAGTTCCGCTTGAACATCTTTATTATGATTTCAACAACTCGGCAAAAAAAAAAAAAAAAAAAAAAAAAAAAAAAAAAAATCAAATCTTAGGAATTAGGGTCTCTCTTTGCCTTAGGTGCAGTGAAAGCCACCAATTCACACTGAAACCT
The DNA here is from genome assembly GCF_003073045.1 of Pomacea canaliculata. Taxonomy (NCBI): domain Eukaryota; kingdom Metazoa; phylum Mollusca; class Gastropoda; order Architaenioglossa; family Ampullariidae; genus Pomacea; species Pomacea canaliculata. The sequence goes on from NC_037597.1 coordinate 13,768,820, forward strand.
ACTCGTCTAGTAAGACTCCCTCGTGTTCAGTTCTCATTTCACAAAGTGGAGGGAGTTTCTGTCCCGTTCGCAACTAAGTCGTCCCTTGCTTTCTAAGTTCATGATGGCCTGCGTGGCCTTTTAGCTACCCGGTTGTAAGTGATAGCAAATAATCTGAGAGCTCTAGAAAGTAGAGGCGATGTTTTACGAATGCCAGAAAAAGCAAACAAAGAAGAGAGGTGGCGATAAGGGGTGGGGAGGATGAGGCTGGTGGGGTGCAGGAAACACACGTGAAGTACCCGAGTACAGTCTGCTGATCTTTCTTCGCTCAGCCAGCAGTTAGTATGGCAAACAATGTCAAGTACTGTAAAGGTAGTCTATGATCTTACAGCCGCAAGTGAGTGAGGTGTTCATTTGAGGTGAGCAAAGTGAGTCCCAACTTACTTCGGTGTTAACTTTTGTGAGTGAGGCCTTTCAGCAGAGTCTACTGGGGAGTCGAAGCATATTGTCTCCCACATATATAGAAACGGGTAGTTGCGGATTCTATTACATTAACCACTAGGATATCCGCTGCCCCAAACAATACTAAACACGGCTGTCAATGACCTTAAAAGAATGTATTGTAAATAAATATATTTTGAATTTTTGAATAAACTTACAATAGTCTTTTCGTCGATGTCTTTTTTTTTTAAAACAAGTTTGGACATGAGCAAGAAAATAATGCCCATGATTTTGCATGTGTGTGTGTGGAGTGCGAACTACACATTCTTACCTCCCACCTACCTCAATTATTTTTGGGGGGTTAAGGGTGGGGAGGTGACAGATTGGAAAAATACATAACTGTCCAAGAGTTGATGCCGACGATGATATTAGCATAAACTATCCCTTTACCCTTCCGTAAAAGAGGTCCTGAATTTTCCCTGGAATGTCTTGCGGAGATAGCCTCCAAGTACTTAGCAAAATAAATAAATACAGACGATATCCTTTCTGCCAAAGTTCGGCCCCTTGTGTTCCCCTCAGGTAAAGGCAAATCACTCTCGCTAACTTCCGACCGTTTGAGGTTTAAAGGACCCAGAGACGAGCCCAGCAGGCGAATCAGCAAGTAGGGATCCGGGAAGGAAAAGCGCGTGGGAGGGGAAGAGAAGCCAGAAGACTGGTAAATCTCCTGACTCCTGCTCGTCACGCGACTTCAGGTCGAACGTCAGTCACGACCGCACTTGCCTCGCTCGTCACTGTCCTCGCCAAATGCATTCTTCCAGAGTTTCAGCCTCTGGGATTATCTCCCTTGTAAGTGAAAAGTGCGATTCCCGGCCCGCTAGGTGGCGCGTTCATTATCATGGCCGACTGTAAGCTCTTCGCGCAAAAGCTTTAGTCGAGCAAGAAGGCAGCTGGGAGGGGTTGAGTGGGAGGAACAATTAGCCAACAGACAGGAAACGTCTAAGAACAGACGGAAATGGATAGAACCTTCCTCCTTCCACCAACCATCCCGGATCTAGTCGCTACAGAGTTTGGCGAGAAAGAACGACACCCGTTGAGACAAAAACAGAAAAAAGCGGGGTGTAGGCAGTAGCAGGCGGGTGGGGGAATCAACGTAAGCAAACATTCAGCACGTGATGTATGCGCGTGGAGCTCGAAACGTTAAGTAACAAGAACGATAATAACGTAGCACAGTTAGCAGATGATAACGGTCTCTCTCTCTATATATATATATACAGTGAATGTGCATTTAGGCATAATGGTAACTAGCGTGTATTATAATAAAGTAGTTTTTTAATATTGAGGAAAACAACAATAGTTCTATGAGCTAAAAATGACTTAAAGAGAGAAAAAAAGTAAAAATAAGATCAGAATGTGGGAAGAAACATTCCCAGAGATGCAGCACGCTGACATCCCGCCAAGAAGCCCGATTATTCCAACAATACTTACACACCTCCACACAAACTTGCATACATATACATGCAAAAACAGAAGCACACACACACACAAAACACTCAGAGAAAAAACATTTTAAATGGACATAGAGACAGACACAGAGAGAACTGTATGAGTAGAGGAAAACAGGATAGGTGAATGATGTTTGAGGTAGGGGTTGAAGTGGTGGTGGAGAAAGTATTGAAAGTAATTTAAATTAAAAATAGCTGACTTATTTGTTCTGCAATAACAGTAATTTATAAATCAAAGATCACGTTCTGTCATGTTTGCAATATTTTCTTTATATATGAAAATTGTTTGATGAAGTAAAGCATGCGACAAAGCAATACGTGTCAAGTCATAAGAAAATCAGGAAATAATTATCCAGAACCCATTTTCAGAATAGTAGGTAAATCTTGTTGCTTGATGTGTTTAACATAACATGGAAATGTTCATGTAGGTAGTATTAGTGACAGATACCAGTGAAAACAACAAGCAGACATTGACACGAGTACAGCAGTAAGTAGTCAATACTTTAGATGTTGACGTAAACAAGAATCAGGAATTGACAGAAATAAATTTTACTTATGTATTACAGATTAACGTACATAATGAATAGACTCTAACTTAAGTAGCATTAAATGAAGAGTTTAATTGACTTTAACCGAACATTTTATTTATTTAAATTATCGACCCTTTCTTACTTTGTCTTCGCTCTCATATGAAAGCTGCAAGAATAGCCACAGAATATCTTCCTCCCTTGTATGTTTGTTTATATTTCTATATACATAAACTATATATTATGTATCGTGTACGCGCGCGTGTAAGCAGGTTCTCGAAGTTGGCATGAATGGTAAATGCGCGTGACACTAAGTATGAATGCTTGCACGAGCTGGCAATCATTACTCCGGCAAAATTACGTGCACAAAGCTTTTATTTATTTATTTTTTTTTCAGAGGAAAATGACCCGAGTCAAGTTTTAGCCTAGCCCCTCCTCCCTCACTTCCAACTGTCCATCTACCAACCGTTTAGTAAAATGAGGGTGTCCGGACCCGCCGCCGTTTTTTTTCTCTCTCTCTCTCAGTTGTGCCAGAGCGTTTCACGCTACAGTTATTTGCTTCTTCTATGGTTTGCTTGCTGGCACTTTCATCAACAGCCCCGTGATTGCTAGCACGATTGAAATACTCTTTTTTTTTTTTTTTCTATGCTGCTGAAGGCAAGATGGCTGTCATGATTCGATGAGCAAAGTCTCTGTTTACAAAATCAACGGAATTCTTTGAGTATCCTGAAATGCCAGGGGCGAATTTGTGGTTTAAATCTCCTCGAGTCAACGGCGAGTATAAAATAACGTATGGCTCTATGAATCATACGGCTACAAACCTCTCATTTACCCAGCGCCTGCGAGCTCCCCGTGCTTAGCAGTCCCACGGCCAATCTACTCCCCGTCTGGTTGGCCGCCTCCGTATTTACACTTCCTCCGTCTTCTCGCCATCAACTCCTCTCGCTCCGCCCCCCTCGGCAAATGGGCGCCGGCGCGCGCGGCGTATCATGCGTTGATTGGCGGGTCGGGATCGGTGATTGGCAGCGTAGCCAAGGAGACGACACAAAGAGCTGGCGAGGCCCAATCATTTGGCACTCAATTTGCCATCGCCGGGACCGGTAAGTTGGCGAGCGTCTGGTGGGCTGGGTGCACTCGGTTTGCTCGTCGGAAAAGTGGCGGGTAGCAAAAAAAAGTGACACATCTCACCGTGTCCTGCAACCCCTCCTCCTTCCCCCGATCCCGCGACTGGCGTCTTTAACAGCTAAGATAGTCGCCTGTAGTGCAACCGGACACAGAGAGGGACAGGCACGCCAGGCAAGTTACACCACCGCAGGACGAGCGCCGCGAGAAGAGGAAGACAGAAAGAGAGAGGCTATCAGTGCACGGCTGGACTCTAGCGGGATAGATGGATGGATCTCAGCCGCACTAGCAAGCTGGGGCCCGTGGCCCTGTCTACCCTCGTCGGTTCGCAGCCACAGCATCCACCGCCACCGCCTCCTCCACCCGTGCTGGCCCAACCGCACGCGCATCTACCCGCCATCACCGCTGCCGCTGCCGCCGCCGCCATGTACCCGGGTCTACCCGGCTTGATGTTTGGACTGTGTGGGTTCGAGTCTCCGGCGGCTGCGGCGGCTTTGCCCATGCTGCCACTGCCGACTCTGCACTTCACGCCCTCGCAGGTGGCCAAGGTGTGCGAGACCCTGGAGGAAAGTGGCGATATTGAGCGACTGGGGCGGTTTCTCTGGTCCATACCCGTCAACCCGTCGGCATGCGAAGCCCTCAACAAGCACGAGTCCGTGTTGCGAGCGAGAGCTCTGGTGTCCTTCCACACCGGAAATTTCAGAGACTTGTACCACATCCTGGAGAACCACAAGTTCACCAAGGAGTCGCATGCCAAGCTGCAGGCCATGTGGCTGGAGGCACACTACCAGGAGGCGGAGAAGCTGCGAGGCCGACCGCTCGGACCCGTGGACAAATATCGGGTGAGGAAGAAGTACCCGCTACCCAGGACCATCTGGGACGGCGAGCAGAAGACTCACTGCTTCAAGGAGCGGACCAGGAACCTGCTCCGGGAGTGGTACCTGCAGGACCCGTACCCCAATCCCACCAAGAAGCGCGAACTGGCCCAGGCCACGGGGCTGACACCTACCCAGGTGGGCAACTGGTTCAAGAACAGGCGACAGCGCGACAGGGCGGCCGCGGCCAAGAACAGGTAACGTGGTAGCGCGTGCGGGTGCGTGCGCATGCATGCTTGCTGTACGAGTGTGTGACAGTGTCCGTCATGACCTCGTCCTTTGAGTCGTGTTCGGGTTGGTGTGGGTGGCCTTCAGCACCTTTATCATCTACGATAACTCGTAAGGAATGTTAGCTGTGAATATCCGTTACTTGCTTCAGAATGATCTGTTTTCTTTCTGGCGAGTGGCTTTATTTGTCATAGATATTTTTCCTTTTCAGTTCTCTCCATTTTCTCAAATTACAATCCATGCTTCTATTATTTACAAATATTAATTTTAAGATATACAAACTTCATCGCAATTTTGGAGATACATTAAAATACAGAAGGCAATATAACATGTGGATACTTCCTATAAAATTTTAATAACAGATGCAATATGTCTAGTATTTAAAAGAATTTCTTGAATATTTCTGTAACAAACACAAATAATAATAACATGACAAATAAAAGGTGGAGCAGTTATAAACCACGTTTATTATAGTTTATGCGAAGAACAACAAATTTAAGGTGATATAAGAATATAGATGACACAAACACTGTGAGTAAATAACAAGCTATATGATAATACTATATTTCAAGTTGAGGCTCACATGCACAGGCAAAAGGCACATAAAACAGGGACAAGAGAGTTATGTTTCTCTCTAACCAAGGTTTAAGCAAACAAATAAATAAGACTTTACACACACCAGCAGCCATTTGCAATATTTATACGCACAGGCTGACCTTATTTAGGAATAAAAGTTTTATCTTTATTGCAAATTTCCTTTAATCTTAAAAAATACATGCATTGCACAAACTACTGAATAATTATATAATTATCTTTAAGTAAAGTTCTGTATTAATTTTGTGCTAAATAAAAGTTGTTTTGCTAAATTTTTAATTATTCGCGTTACTAACAATTACTTCAACGGTGCTACTGTACCTCTCAGTAAAGTGAACGAAGTTTTGAAATAGAGAAAATAAAATCTTGCGATACAAAAAAATATTTTTTTACAATGAACTAATGAATGCAGGAAAAGGGAGGGGTCAGATGAGTGAAGGTAGTAGGGTGAACACTATCGCTAATCCAGCAAAGCCCAGGCGAGTGAGTAAACATAAAAAAAGAATGTGTGTGTGTGTGGTGGTAGAGGGGAGGGAGAGTGGAGGAGAGAACGAAAATTTGTAAACCAATTCACGAGTGTAATGATGCTCAGCAGCCTCAGGCTACTGAACTAGCTGTCTCCATACTCGTATCAATGGCACAAGTCGACAGATTAAGAAAAAAATATCGAGCAAATATGTACACAAGCTTGCCACCATCTACAGTTACAGCTTCCTGTAATGAGCATCTCAAAGACTTCGATCCCTTCGGAAGACAGCCGCCATTGAAACCCAACAGCGTGCAAAGCCGTGTTTATTCAAGCGTGTCGCCGTGTTTTTCGTTAGAAGCCGGGGATCGAAGCATAATGAAAGCTAGCATAGTGCACGGGAGGATAATCGGCGGGCGAACACAATGATATAGATAGGCTGCCACCCTGAATGTTTCACACACAGAGCCCTAATGTGGGGCTTGTTGTTAATGGAGCTGCTGCGTCCGTAGTGGTCGGCAAAGCTATTTATTTTCTCTTGTGTCGTCATTATCGGGTTCGATCCGGCATGCACTGCACATGAGAGGGTGCCATGTCGGTCTCGCTGTATTTATGCATCCAAGGCTGACCCCCATCCTTTAGTTTATAAATAGGCAACAGTTCATTTAATCCTGAAACCTGTGATGGGTATGTCTGTGAGCTCTCGGGTATATCGTTCGACCAGTCACACCGTAATTGCAGTTATACAGTTTGAAAAAAAAAATGCGGGAACCAGGTAAATAGTTCTATAGAGGTGTGTTTGTCTGTTTACAGTCTGTTTGTTGCTGACATCATGAGTACAAATGTATGTACTGGTGGATTTAAATGATAACAGTGAAAGAGAAAGCAAAAACACGAAAATTAAAAAGTGTAGTTACATTTTAAAATAAACATACCCCAAAATTTTGAAATAAAATTATTCCCGTAGTTTGAAATAATAGTAGGATTAAACTTTGAAATATAAGTAGGCTAAAATTTTAAATTCAATTCATTAAATATTTAAAAATATATACTTATATTTAAAATAATAAAACTTATTTAAGTTAAAATATATTACAACAAAGGTTACGCAAAGATGTGAACACAAGTTATGATTAACTTCATTTTTATTCGTTTTTCTGTTGGCTATTTTAACTTCACAAGCATGTGTGAATGGTAATCTCCTACAATCTCTTCCCAGTTGTATTTTTGTCCTCCTTTTTCTATTTCCTTTGCTATTATTTTGTGTGTGTGTGTGCTGTTGTTGTGAAGCTACAGCCACCGTTTTAAGTTTACCAGAGAACAGATTGTCCTTAAAATTAATATTTATTTGTATTGTTGGTGATAATAAGTCTGGTCATTGAAGCAAGCGAAAATTCTATGAAAACGCTGATGACTTTCTGACAAAAAGGCGATAATCAATTATTTACCCAAGCCTCACAAATTATCTGGGTTCGTCTAACAAAACTTTGAATTTCGTGATGACCGAGCAGAGTGTTGATTCACTTACTGACATTTTAAATCATGTCATTAAATCATTTAAAAAATATGTCATAAAAGACTTTGGCGATGATGATGATGATGATTGGTGTGTACTTGACAAGATGGCGGAAATATTTAATCGCATCATAGTAACAATCAGTTCAAAACAGACCTTCAATCTCTCTGTTAAAAAAAATTGCCTCCACACTCTACTCTCTCCTTCCTTTTCTCCTTCGTGCAATTTTCTATGCCCACGTGCGTGTGTGTTCTGACTGTGTTTCTGACAGATATACGGGTGCACGCCTAGTCACCCTGTCACCCTGTCACCTACACAAACTCACCTACACACCCCTATGCGCCTCCTCTTCCCACGAAAGCTCGTTATGATGGACTCACATCAAGGACGATAAAGATTTTATATTACTCTTCAATAGGGGAGGGGATGCGGGGAATGTCATGACCATATCTTTAAAACTTCGGCCCTCCCTCCTGCATGCTGAATGTTATTTACAGATTGTAGACTCCGGCTCCTTGCTAAACAGTGAGCTGACATGCCACGCGTGGTCGCTTTAACTACAGGAATATAAAAGCAATGTGCAGTTATGTATGGAAATATTTAGATACAAGATGCTGAGGCCAAAGGAGATAATAGGAAGGATCTCAAAGGCTGCATTAACTTCAATAGATAACAGAATTAGGTAGTCTTCACTTTGAAAAAAAGATATTTGACGAAGAAAACACGATAGAGAGAGGAAGGAAAGAAAGGTGGGTGCCTGAGGAGAGGTATGGAATAAGATTGTGCAATTCAAATGTGCTATTTGGACAAGGCTTGAAACACTGCAGCTATGCCAAAAAAAAAAAAAAAAAAAAAAAAAAATTAATAATGCGAATTTTTATAGCACATCACCCTACCTACAGAAAAAATATAAGCTCAGAGACATAAGAATAATAATGGTCGCAAAACAGAGTTATTGTGTTTTGAAGGCGAATGTCATCAGCATAGATGGAATCACTACAGCTAAGCTATACTACCACCTGCAGCTGTCATTTGTAGTTGTAGCATGTGGGAATAGTAGTTGTGGAGGTGGTGGTACCAACAACATCATTCTATGCATTGTTGGAGCACATATGACTGTCACGGAGGTCGCATCAACACAGTGGCAGTGAAAAAGTAGATGAAAGAGGAGGCAGGTGTGTGGACAAAAGATAAGGGAATCAAGTTCTAACGTACATCCACAGCGGCAAAAATGTTGCGAGGAAAATGGACCGACGTAGAGCAATAAATAAATAACATCAACTGTGCCCTTTGATCATTAATAGACGAGTCAGTTTAAACAATCGTCGTCGTCATCATCATCATTATCATCTCTGGAAATATAGTTATTCCCGAAACCAGGCTGAACTGCTGTGTCAACTACAAATGATCCGTTACCTGGCGCACATGTATAACATAAAAGAAGGAGTGTAGGTGCGTGGCGCGAGGGAGGTTGGGAAGGGCGAGGGCTTTAGAGCTGCTTCATTCCTCAGGTCGAGATCTGCATGACTGTAAACTGAAGGTGAGAAGTAGTTAAAGAAACAATTAATAATAAAAACAGTTGTGGTCGAGCCGATGGGTAATCCCTGAATGTCGCGAGGCGGCAACGGCAGTGACAGTAAGCAGACGGCAAGAGGTCGACTGGCAGGTCAAACGCAAGGCAGCCTGGGATAGAATCAAGCAGAAGTAGCTTTGTGAGGACCGCTGAACATGATTGTCAGTGATTCTGGACGAAAATGTTGTCTGGAGGATTCAATTCTGTATCTAAACATCCTGAAAATACCCGTTCAATATTTTCCTCGGATTTTTCGATGAACTAGGCGGCGAAATGTTTAGAAATTTTTAAGGGGTAAAAAATGTTGGGGTTATGGATATAGAAGGAGAAAGCCGCAGCTACAAGAGTTGTGGCTGAAAAAATAAATACAAAAATGCATTCAAAGATGCAACAGAGGAAGGACGTCATTAGATGAGGCGGTTTGCAATCTTTAATATCCTTTTAAGTGAAAGAAGGTAGAGCAGCGGGTCATCTAAAACACTCCTCCCATTGAGGCCTAAACCCACCTTACTCCCCCAACTCAAACCTTTTTTGTTAATGTCTTCTTTTTCTATTAATCTCACACCTGAAAGAGCACCCGCTGATGCATTTCACTTGCAGCTACAAAAATCCGTTATTGATAATGAATTCATATATTACAGTCGGGGTCACTAGAAATCTTTTAAATTTTTTCCCACCAAAAAAATAACCAAAAACAAAAAAAAAAACAAACAAAACAAACAAACAAAAAAAAAAAAAAAAAAAAAAAAAAAGAAAAAACAAGAAGACAACATTAACCCTGACAATGTCCACAGGTTGACGTCACCGTTAAGTCCTCCCTAGTCCGCCATGCTGGTGGACTACAAGCACCGGATGGCACAGCTCACGCAAAGGGCAGTGACGTTGTCGCGGGTTATAAAACACGATGCTTCCCCTCAGCGGATTTGAATGGCATTAATCATTTATCCTTCGTCAATCCCGCGCCCTCGACAAGAATAGATACACTGGCCCATAAACAACGGAGATGCTTTCATATTTTTACATGAATAGGGCCTCCTTCCCGTCTGTTTATGCAAAGAAAAAAAATTAAAATAAAATCGCGTTTAACATCTTGTGGTCGGCTGCATCATGTAGCGGCATAGCTGAACACGATGCAAGAGATGGTTTCTTCATAGTTCCTTCATTGTAACTGATTGGATTATGCCAGATTTAGTCCCTAAAGTTTTGTCTATATATGTCTATATTTTGTCTCCTTTGCTCATTTTCCTCCTCACAAAATCATCTATAAAATGTACGGGTATGCATAAAAAAATGTGGTTGGGCATTTCATATTGAATGTCTCTTGATGCATGCGCGGACTCATTTTCTCAATTATTCCTTGCTTGTAGACCTGGGCATTAACAGTACCGCTCAGCCTTTAAAATCTATGATCACCCTAACACCTTACACCCAGTGTAGTTGCTGCATTTACTGGGTTTCTCGGTCATTCTTGCGACTCTTAGCTCATCCACCCTGTAGATATGATTATCTCGTTCCTCTCACCTAAAACAATTTATCTTTTGGAAGAATATGTTTTGGTTTGCGTGTTGGTAGAATGAGTGAGTCGGTCGAGGAAAAATCCGTTACTCGGTAGATTAAACCCTCACCAACACCGTTGCCCACAGCCGGAAAAGTCGCTACAAAGTCCTCCAGCCAGCCGAGTGGAAAGTCTCCTCTCCCACCCGGAGATGCGACTCATCTATTGATTCAGCTGGTGCTTGATTGTGACCTAGAGGTCCTAGAGGCGGGCTCTAGCGGCACACAGCTTGACACTCCAGCAGGCCCGTGCGCAGTGCAGTGAAGCCAGTGAAGCCAGGCAGCGTGTTGCTGTAAAAGCCGGTCATCTCACGGGAGACAGGATGCGGCCAAGCGAGAACCCACTGTTTCTTTTTTCTATTTTTTGCGGTCTGCAGAGTTTGTCCCTGGCTACTTGGTTAACACCGAGAAGACTGTATGTTACAACGCACATGGGGTTGTCAGTGTGTTTGTCCGCACTCGGTCCTGATTATCCTGACTGGTTTTTTCCCTTTGCTGTATTCTCTTCTTTTTCTCAAATACCATGTATCCATGGTGAGGTAATATTATTACTTGCTCATGCTTGTTAGTTCAGGTAATTTGTGTTTTCGTTTGCAGTAAGTAAGCAGACTGACTGCTGAAGTTTGCTTTTTGCCGGTTCATTGGTTAGATAACCGATTACACATTATCATTGGTTGCGGACTTGAAGGTCTGTTTTAAAAGAAAAGAAGTTACTTGATAATAGTTTAATGTGTCAGAGTTTATTGTTTTAAGGACGGTGACTGGCAAAGTGAGCTTTTGATGGCGAGGCATTTCGGGAAATAAAAATCTTTACTGGCTTTTACATATACATATGTATATACATGTATTAGTACTAAAACTAATCTCTTTCCGTAATGCTAGTATGCAAGAAAAAATGTTTTTTCATAGTCAAGTATTTGTGTACGACTCCATTAGAGAAGCTAATCACGTGATCTCTCAGTCGTTGATACCTCACTTGGTTTTTCAATGAAGATGTTAGAAACTTATCTTGGTTTGTTTTGGTATTTTTTTTTTTCGAAAGAAGGAATGTTCCCGTCTACTTTTCCTGGCTTCTTTTTCTTCCCCTCCCCTTCAGAGAGTCAGGTATCCATTAAACAGCTGGGTACACAAACACAAACACGCACGCACACACATGTGGGAAAAAGTATATAAATAATTTAAAACAAACCTGGTTTTCCAGATATCGAATATACATTAAGCATATAATGCTTCCTGCTATTATTTCAAAGAGAATATTTTACAGCGCGAAGGGTTGTTGGCATCTAAGTCGCGATGCCATGCTGGGTAAATAAGATTTAAAGTGAAGGATAAATTTATTTGTTTGAACTGGTGAATAGATTTGCCAATGCCAACATGGTTAAAACAACAATCTTGCAACTTATCAAACGCACTGATAATATAAACAACGATAAATGGTAGTGATCATCATCAACCTTCTGGTTGTCAGAATTTTTCTTTCCTTCTTTCAAGGGGAGGGCATTCTGCAGGTGTCTGCCACTTGTCATCCGTGGCCTACATAGAGCTATCACAAGCGTGTCTGTAATGCGGCTCAGCAAAATAACAAACACGCTTGCGAACACTCGACAGTCACAGCTGAGTGAGAGAGAGAGAGGAAGAGAAAGAGAACTGAGCCGTCTTGTCCTGGCTTTATTTTTGTTATTCCTCACCCCGCTGGCTGTAGCTCTAGCTCCCCTCGCCAGGCTCGTCAAAGGCGGACATCGATACGAGTCCTTGCCGACACGAGTGAGCCCCTGAAGGGTCTGGGCACACACAAGGTTAGGGCTGGCAGTCGTTACAGCAAACCAGGCGTCAACACAGGCCTGCAAACAAGCTCCTGCACCCCTGGCTCCCCTTCTAACCGCTTGTACATCTCGGATAAAAGAAGGGACACTCGTCCCTGCTGGGCTGGTTACGAATCACAGTGGGTTCCTTCCTTCGCAGTCGGCAGAGGGTTTTGTGCTCCTGTACAAATGATTCTCTGTCGTTTGGAACAGAAGGTAACCAGACGAAGATTGGAGCTATGGACCCCCGTCCTAGTTTTTCTGGCTTTTATTTCTCTTCCAGATCTTTCCTATATTTATTTATTTGGTGTGATCATGAAAAAAATGTGTGTTGTTGTAGTTCAGAAGATGTAGACTATATCTTGATAAGTATGATGCTACGACAAAAGAAATTTATTCACACACAGTGAACGTCACAGTGAACGTCTTCAATAGTAGGTTCATGTCTCATTCTCTCTGTACAACCTACTTGCACACTACATCGTCTGATACATACAAATTATTTTTCATTTTATGAATTGCCCGGCGCTAAGATCAGATGTAAAGTCACAATCCAACGACAAACGTAGTGAGTAGATACTCACTGTCGTGAGAGTGAGGCTGTGCCAGGGATAATGAGGTCTACAACTGTTGGGTGCGCGGAGTGCTGTAAAGGCCAGATGAAAGTATTTCACGAAGACGGAGCTCGACTAGCAGTGACATTTTGGAGCTACCCGGCAACAGCCAGTCCGCCATGATTGATAGTAATTGGAACGAACTTTAATTGCGGAGTGATAAATGTACAAGACCCTTTGCCCTGGCGTATAGTGTTTATCAGAAATCACCGTGAGAAATCGCCATTGCAACACACATGGATACATGGATAAAGACAAATTTAAACAAAACTTGGAAATTTTGACAGAAAGATTATTTCTAAAAACAAGTTTATTTTCTAACCCTAACGCTAATTCTAACCTTTTCCTCTCGCTTAGATGATGGAAATCCTTCTCGCCGCCTCTCATTTTCTTTTTTCTTTCAATCGAGCGGTATGAGAATTCCGGAAAAGTTAGTTACTTAGGCACACACACCAAAGTATATTCTTCGCAAGAAATATTTTTGGAAAACAATCCTAGACGGTGACAACAGTGGCTTTAATGTTACATGTTAGCGTTTTATTTATTTGTTTATTTTGGAGGTCTGTTCAGTCAAGGTATATAAAATCGTTAAAGTGATAATAGGTGTATACCGGACTTTTCATAGTTATATGCTCAGAGGTCTGTAAAATACCATGCAATTTTGATTTTGATGAATTTTAAGTATAAATATTTTACTGATAAACAATGCTAGAATCAGTACAAAAGCAAGAAGTAAGCACTTGCAGTTATTTTTTAAAAAATATTACTTTAACTCACTATAACTCAACTTCGACAGGATGAGATGTCTTTAAGGAAACTTTCCTGGGTCTCCAAGGATACAGAATGATTAACAACATCAACCCAACAAAATCAACTAGTTTCCAGGTCGTCTTTCATGAAACCTCAAATATGCATGCGTGTTGCACCATGACAGTTAAAAAGTTTTTTTTTTAAAGAGAAACAAAAACATTAATTTTGATTGATATAAAAAAATCTATTCACCAGCTATTTAACAACAAAGTATAAAGATAATTAAACGAATTTAGTGATGTTTACAGCATCAGAAGACAATGATGTATGAAGATTTTTTTTAAAATTATGATTATTTCGCACAAAAAAAAAAAATAATAATTGCTGAATGAATTTTTCTTTTAACTTTTTCATGGAAGCCTGTTGTCTACCTCCCCCCTCCCGCCGAAAAAAAGGACAATAAAGAGAGGAGAAAACATTTCCTTATGAGCTTTAGACAATCATCCCCCTACCCACGTTCCTCTCTCTCACACATACAGCGGGTCTCCGCCATTTTTCACATTAGAAATGTAGAACATGCTATTCTGATGTAAAGCATTTTGTGCCCGACAAGTGAAGTGTGGCACAGTTTTAAAAAGTACGCTATGTAAAACAAAAATGGATGACAAAGAAAATACAGACGGATGGACCAGGCAAAAGGTGAAAAAAATCTTTGTATTCAGCAAAAAGGGTGAAACAATCCTCTTCCAGTCCAGTAGTCTGGTGGAAAAAATGACAAGCCCAAATCTCGAATGGGAAAACGACTGTTAGTAAATTTCCGAGTTCCGAGGACACATCGACAGAATTATCATCTTTGCGTCGTTAGCCCGAAAACGTGTATACAGAAGGGAAAAAAATGGACAGCAGCCTCCTTCATGGCTAATGGCGTTCCAGTGTGAAACCCAGGGCATTACTAGCATCGAACCTGGTTCCGCGGGGAAAGAGTACCGAACGCCAAGCGATGTTATCGGATTAGTTCTTTCACTGACTCTACCCCGCCATTCTGACTGTCCTGGCTGTGCGCATGCGCGGTTTGTTTTTGACGCATTTATCTCGGAACATGTGACGTCGCTGGGTTCACGTCACATCTAAATATGATCTCATTCTGCGCCACGACAATGAAAAATTACGTCCCTTGAGCGAGATCGCTCCCCCCTCCACTAAACCTCCCCACCACCACCACCACCACCGCCAACCTCGCCCCGTCCTCGCCAGTCGCTGCTGCATCTGTGTGTCGTTATTATGGCTCGCCATATTGATCAGGTTTTCCTATTCAGTGGGAAGGGAAGCTTCAGTCGGTGCAAACTGTTGGTAGCAAATGGGCGCAGCCTGTACGGGTAGCTCCGTATTCAAACTATTTTTACGTAGTAGCTACACCTTTTTAGCTTCGGGTATTGATTGCTTTTCCTCATTCTCTCTCCACCCGTTCTTCTTTCTCTGTCCCCGTTCTCTCTCTCTCTCTATGGCGCGTGTGGTTGTGCGTGCGCAAACTTTGTAATTAATTTTATATTAATTGTTCACATCATATGCTAAATATCAACTTTCCTGTTGGAATTCTAAAAGCTAAATTATCCATGGTCGATTAAACGAGATTTAAAACGCTGTATTTTTTTCGTGAATAAAAAAAAGCCCAAAACAAATAAAATATCGCCATTATCGCTGCGTTTAAGTTCGAGCTACAACAAAAAATCCAACTTGTTATAATTGTGTGTTGTAAATGTTGTCTTATTTAAAGAAGAAGAGCTTTTTGTTGTTAAAAGTCTTTATCTGACTTTTTTAAAAAACACAAAATTCTGAACTAAACTGTTGTGTAGATAGAGTAAGCTTCGGTATTTTTATATCACTATCTACGCCATCTTGACTGCGTTCTCTGTAATCTTATTATAAAACAAAACTGACTAAATTTCAAAATATCATATTAATCACTTTTTCATTTAAAACGCAAAAGTGATCCAATGTTTCTCAAATATTAAGTTTTCTGCTGTGTTTTGTAATATTGTTGTGATCCTGGACGATATTATTATTATTACTTCTACTACAACTATTCACTGTTCCACTGACTTTGAAGAATGGGGAAGAGGTAATAAATTACAGCTAGTTGCAAAATGATTTATTTTTTAGTAAGCATTTATCTTTTCGCCTTTTTTACAATTTAAGTGTTCTGGTTTAAAAAAAGTCAGAACTGAACATTTTTGTAAAAATAAAAAGTGTTATGGGCACGTCTTCTGAACAAAGAGATAGTTTGTAAGACTTTGCCACATTCAACTGGAATTTTAGTCAAATGTGTTCAGAAGTCTTACTTTGGTTCAACCGAAATTAAACTTCACAAGAAATTTGTTGGGATTATGCTCAAATGCTATGTATCCGCTATGCAACGATGCTTAACGTAAGGTTATTTGTAAGTAGTGTTTGCAATAATTAATGAAAAATACAATTTATCAAGCGTATTTCTCCGAGTTCAGGTGAGCGGAATGCCTCAGCCTCTACAAGAAGAAATGCCCTTTATAAACTGTATTATTATTGTAATAATTTAAATGATAATAAATAATAACAATAATATGAAGATCAGTGCAATATACACAGCAACAATAATCGGTGATAACGACGTTTATACAAAACTCAAAACTATTTTTTTATTACGGGTAAGAGACAGGTTTACCTTTTTTTTAATTAATATTTTTGTATGTATATCAAATGTAGGTTGCATATTTTGTTTCTTTGCGCGATTTTGAGCTCAGAGAAAGTACCCTGGCGCTTTCAATCTAATTGCAATGAAGGGCATTTTCTAGATATAAAGACTGACAGACTAGGAAGAAATACAGAATAAACATAGAAGTAATTTAGAAAAATTCGGCTAACACACTTCTTCAGAAGCATTGTAGCAGACTCGACTACCAGAAACAGTTCATTGGAAGTACCCTGGCAGTTAAAAAATATGCACAAGTGAAAAAACACACACACACAAATCATAGTCACAGTTTGAGATGGTTAACTTATACTTCATTCACTGTACCGTTACTACCGAAGATGACAAGACTTTAATCTCAGGTACTGGGATTTTGGACACCCGAGACTCCAGGGATCGTTGATTCTCCCCTTTTCGTGCGTGGATTCGATAGTTCAAAAGTTGAAATTCGAAAGTTTTTCAAACTGCTGCCACACCTGTGACATTAGCCTTCTTTAGTTCTACCCAAGATCGGCTGAGAGGATTAAAGGTCACACACCGAGGTGAACTTGCCATCAGATAACCTATTACACACGGCTCTGTGTTGTACCCTTCACTCCAATAGTCAAATCGTTGGTTTAATGCTCACCTTCCTTGCTACCGCCAAGCCTCTCTTAAAGGTAACTAGAGTGCCTTTGGCTGTTAATCTGCAATCAGGCCGTACACTTATCAATCAGCAGGTGAGTTCAGTACCTGCCCACACCTACCCGTAAGCGATCTACCCGACCTCGCAGGCAGGCGACTGTCGCTTGATGGAGGAGATCCTGACTGACACTCACGAACTTAAATGTCACAAACAGGTAGACTGCTTCCGGTTGGGGTCAGGAAAGTCCTCAAGGATGCCACTCTGAGAACGACTCAAAGTCACTGCTAAATGCACGGTGAGCAAACACTGTCAACAGATTGAATAATCGAAGTAGCAAGTAACGGGCACGGCTCCTCCACCTGTGAGTGCGCGCGCACACACGCACGCGAGCGGAAATAATATCAAGTATCCTGAAAATATGAGAATCTGAATTATTTTTAATTTAAACCCGAAAGTTTTTTTTCCTTGTCGTCGGATGAGAAGTTTGTTATATAATAATATGTCCACCAAAATTATACTTCCATCCTGAAAATTTGACTTTTTCACCAGTCCATGATGACCTGTTATTTTGTGAAATGCAGAAAATAGTTATGCAAAAAAATTACCCGAGTGAAAGCTCCACGAGGTAGGTGGGGAATGGGGGTACGATTAAATTTTACAAGAGGCAATAGGTAATTTCCCTTTGGAAGAACATTCCTCATTCTTTTTTTTTTCTCTTTATTTTTCCCTCCTTACTCGTTTCCATCCACCTCCCCTCATTTCACCTTTTCAGTTTTCTTTGTGTTTGATCTGGGGATCATTCATTTGGTCAGGTTCTGAGGCTTACTTCACTTCGAGGCTCATAAAACTTGTTTAGATCCTTCATCCTTCATCGCTCATAGGTTTGAAAGGCTGGGCTGCAGATTGTGGCGGCTCTTATGCAAAGCTAAGAAAGTTTTTTTTTTTCACGAAGCCGTTGCGATTTTTCAGTTTGGAAAGCAAGCAAATTAAGAGCTGTCGGTGGGAGGGGGAAGGAAAGGAAAGGGGAAAAAAAAAACACAAGCAGCAACAACGATCCCATAAATCCACCCAGTGCTTGTCCCACTGATGCCTCATAACAAAGTAGCATTTAAGGATCCTTTGCACTCTTCCCGCCCCATTTGCAGGGCGAAAGAAGTCTCATAAATTTTGCCAACACCCAGTGATACCGATAACCGCATCATAATCCAAACAGCAACGATTGCTGGCGCAGGTCTCACATGCCAGACCACACGTGACTAGGGTGCCAGGTTGCCGGACGAGGGCCTTAGGCCGCCTGGACATCGTAATGGCACGAACGAGGAATTTGCGGGCCGCAGGCGGCGATTAAGGAGAGCGCTTTAAGACCGCCACAAAGTCGGAGAAAGTGCCTGACTCGCAGACGTGGCGTTTCGAGGGGCAATAGCAGAAAATAAACGAGATTCTTCTATCGAAAACGGCTCCGGCGAGCAGATTTTCCTTCGAGTGGTGGTGCGTGTGCGGGGCTTCAGCTGCAGTGCAACAACGGCTGTTGTTTAATGTCCGCTTGGAGGACGCAGGACCCGGGGTAGGCATCGACAGAGAAAATTATGGTAGAAATAGCGCAAGGATAACAAAGAAAAACCACAGTGACAGAAGAAATGAACGATTTGGGGGTTTTAAAAATTCGGATTAAGGCTCTTCTTAAACGGACAAATATGGACATTGGACGAAGTTTGGCAAAAAATAAAATTAAATTAAAAAAAAAAATAAATAAAATAAATTTATCATTGACATGCAAAGTCTTTGCCAAACTTGGCTAATGTGAGTACATATTTTTCAGGTTTGAGAAAAGCCTTTATTCTTTTTTTAATCAAATGTTACCGACTTCTAACCCTAGGTGAGATGAAAGCAGGTGTTTTCGAATATTTACAGAAAAAAAAAACGATAAGGGGACCTAACAACCAAATGGTACCAAAATAGGTAAAGTTTAAACTTCCGTTACCTAAGTAGTGAAATTTCAACTGAATGCCGACATTAGAATAAAAGTCATTGGTTTAGTTGGAGGTACTTCTAGATTCACTCTGATACCAATTACACCTAATAATAAAATTATAGATATCTCCAATACGAAAAAGTTTTCAAGTGGTTACCTGATGTACAGGAGTCGCGGTTTTTACTAGAGTCGCTGAAACAGTAAGGTTGATTGCTTTGAAAAATGGCCTTAATTAGACAACGCCAAGCTGTGGGACTGGGTTACACAAGATTCTGAAGAGCGGGTGTTTGAGTGCTTTGGTTCAGAACTCTAAAAACCTGGATTTCTGTTTGAAGCAGATGAAGGCCACCAGATGGCGAGAAGGCTGGAAGGACTTAACTGTCGACAAGATTTCTGGAAAGTCAGGCACAAGAGAAAAAAAAATTTCTTGCTCTCGCGTCGGAAGAGGAAATGACGCAATGCGATTTAGGCCCGAGCACTCTAGAAGCCTGTCTAATTTCCAACCAATAGCGTCGCACTTTTGTTTCCACCATCATCTCCTCACGTTCTTGAATGGTACTCGTCTAGGAACAGACCATTGATTAGCAGCCGAGTTGTGGGGCGCGGATGAAGATGGAAGAAACCCCAAACGAAACAATCCTTAAACTACGTCAGTCGTCGATTGGTGCGAAATCAGGGGAAGGTAATGGCGTGTAGTACGGATGCCTTCGTGCACGTGCATGAAAGAAGGAAGGAGAAAGGAGAGACTTTGAGATCGGGGTTGATAAACGAAGGCGTAGAGAGCTAAACGGATAGAAAGTCGCGATGATGATGTGAGTGAGAGAGAGAAAGTTTTTGACTAAAATCGTTGGAGGGGTTCATAAAGCTTATCAGTGGCCAATGAGATTGTGGTACCCGAGTTCGCGGGAGCAGCTCGTCCTCTGAAACAGTTCGAGCTGTCGCCATTGACAGAAAAATAATAATAATAATACTGCACCCAGAGCAGTGCCTGAGAAGAGAAGAGGAAATACCAGCCATTGTTTCGGCTGTACCTGTAACACCTGCACTCCCCATCACAGGTGACCGTTATCGTTGTCGGTGACAACCCGCCTCTCTTCTCCTGTCATTCTCCCGGTCCTTCTGTGTGTTATTCTCATTCTCCTCCCATGTTTCCGACAGGGGTTGACACGGAGGAGACATTTGTTCATCGTCACGCTAAGCTGCACACGAGTTAAGTTCAATATGTCTCAAAGCAAGCGAGTAGACGGCTCCGAGGTGTACCGCGTGACACATTTCGACAAAAGGGAGACAAGCTGGTGGGATGGGCCACCCTCTCACGTAGTCATCACGTCGTGAAGTTACGCCTCCTCGCATTTCTCAAGTATCGCGTAGTTCGGCCATCTTCGGCAAACTTCGTGAGGAAGCGAAACACGTGAAACCCTCCGACCAGCCTCCAGGGCCGGCCCTATAGGCAAGCGTTTTGACAAAAGCGAGACTCTATAGACGGGCCCACTGGACAATTTTCTTGCCTTCTCGATCTTGTTATTTGCTCATGACCAAAGTTTAGCAGAAAGAGCTAAGTGTTTGAAGGAAAACTAAAGCCCTTTATGAAAAATATTTTGCAAAGACTATTTCCATTTTTACCCAAACAAACATTTCCTCGTTAGCTCTGTGATCTGTCGTTCAGCAGATTTGGTAAACATTTTATCCAAACAATTTGTGTCTTTACACTATGGTCTATAACACGATTCTGTTTTTGCTTTCCACTAAACTTGGATTCAAAGTAACAGGCCACGTGCCGTTCTTCGCGAAGAAAATATTTTGCAACTGGTTGATAGCACTAAAAAACACTTAGGTAATTTAATGTGATTAGTTCTAAGGACATTTTAATAATAATGATAGTAATGATGATAATAATGATGATGATAATAATAATTTTTTAATTTGTATAGAGTTTTTTTCCACCATTAAAGGCAGGCTCAAAGCGCTTTACGAAAACAATTACGATAAAACTGTAGACCATCTGAAAATTAAAATTGGGCTGAACTATTTTGACAGACATAGGGAAAAAAATAGAGATATCAACGGCGATAAAGAGGTGGCCGGCGAGTATTCCTGATGAACTTACATAAGTATGAACAGCTGGAGACATAATGTTAAGATATAAATCAGAAAAATCCAATAATTGGCGGCATCTCTACAGGAGTTGACACCACGTGACACCCTCACACGTCACATCTTCCAGGCCTTCTCTCCATCGGCAGCCGCCGGAGACAGCCTATCATCGCACCTTAATCCGACGTACAAAAAAAAATTGTGGAAATTAAATAAAGAATATTAATATTTTACATCGATAACTCTGACATGTTCACAGCGGTGGCGCAATATTTCCATTGTTAAGGATTCGAGGATGATAAGCTCGTTGAGATAGGAGGCGGCGTGGGGTAGATTTTTCTGATCTTAAGAAGCATGATCGATGGAGACGAAAACGGAGAGTACATTTCGTACTCGACCTACCTTGGGTGCTGTCGCTACTGTAACGACAATAAAAACTTCATCCAACGTCGGATCTGACTTGTTCTTATCATTGATAACTGAACAATGATGTGCATGTTTTCTTGCCCTTAAGAGTTTGATGGAATGAGGGAGGGGACTGTTCTTTTATTACAACTGTGTCACCAAAGATGATCTAGTATATAAAGTCTTTGGTATCACGGTGATGAGAAGTCGGAGGATTAGTAAATGTGATCGCATAAATATGAAGGCTATCGCGGGCATGAAATTTTTTTTCAATGTTCTCTTTTGAAATAAAGAAAAATCCTATCGTTTTCCAGTATCGACTTTGCCTTCTATCCACTTTAATCCACGTTCAGTGCTATATGACTTTATATTAAAATTATTGTGCGTTCTGACTGGTTTTTATTAGCCGTTCGTAACCGCCGGGTTAACTGTTTTCAAAAGCAGTATGTAAGATTTGACAGGTGCGCTTTGACTGTAATCTTTTTTTTTTTTTAACCATTTAATCTCGAACTAAAATAAATTATTTTCTAAAAGTGACATTTGAATTTAGTTATTTTAGTATTTATGCCTTTCCTCTGAATTTTTATTTTTTGTTAGAGGAATAGCATGTAATGATTTTTGTCCTTATATGCTATCTACCTTTAATTTTCTAGTTATTTCTTAGGTAGATCGAGTGAACTACCGTTTGCCGTTTGTGAACAGTTCGTTTCCAGAAGTGAAACAAAGAAATAGGCATGGAAAGATCGACAGATCTGGGGTGCATGCAAACCCAAACTGGATAAATGTCTATTTGGCATCTTTTATTGTGTATGGAGGATAAAAATTATTTTCGTCTTTTAATATTTTCGTCTTGCCAGTTGTGTTAAAACATGGCTTAAGAAGCCAGGAGGAGCCGTTTATTTTCAAAGGTGATTTTGTGTGACTTCTTTTCTTTCACTTTTTCATTTATTTCCCCACTTCTCTTATACACGTTTGTGTGGATGTCTGTCTGTCCTTGCTCACGAAAACCTCCTGGCTGCATCAGAGTATGACTGCTTGAATTTAACAGGATTACTGTTCAATATTTCACATCGCACTTGCTAAACCCAGTGTTTCTCAGCGGGAATAACCTTCGACACGGTTAACTAGCGAACTACTTGGCCGGACACACCCTGCACAATAAATTATTCCGCAGATAAGACTATTTGCGTTACGTGCTGTCTGCTCAGAGACTGATCAGTGTTCACTTCTCTCCTCCTCCTAACGGATTCAGTGACACACCAGAATTTCCCCACCATGGCAATGTTCGCAAAAGCGAATTTGAGTGTCTTGCCGAAAAGAATGAAACCCAGTCATTGAATTTAATATAGACGTGAAATTCGTGGTTTTGTGAGGACCTACGAATTTTTTTTTTTTTTTTAAAGCTGGAACTAAAGGAAGCAACTCTGTGAACAAACTTTTCAGACTCATATAAACAATTTTCTTGTAGCAGTTTTTGTTGTATTTATATACATTTTTTTTTTATAAAAGAAAAATAAAGGCTCCTTTGTTAAACAAAGAAGGGCTTCAGATTGTCGCTCGTTCCCTTCCGATTGCAGGTATTTCGGGACCTTTCTCAGTCCTTCCCAGGCCGACCTTTCAAACCGTGGACGTTTGTGATCAATGTATGGTACCGGGCCCCAGCCGGGCACTGGCTCCTTCGATCAGTCTAGTCGGATGCTGACTGTTAATATTTTATTGACTCTTAAAAACAAGAGAGACGGTGACCTCATAACGACTGCAGGCTCTCGAACAGCTCTTCCAATAATTGTGCGATGAAAATCAATCTTGAACTGTAAGTCGTCGCAACCTAACTACCATCTCTTGCGCCCGGCCGCGCCACGTAATCGCAGGCCTGCGCGCAGATTGCTGAGAATGGCGCACAAAATGGCGGGCCTCGATGGCTGGAACCTGGATGCTCTGCGACTCTGGGTTCGAAACCAGTCGTCAGAGATGGAACACGGGGCATCACGCTCGCGAAGAAAATGTACCGACTGGCGTCAGGTGTAATAACATTTTAGTGACGCTTCCAGGTGCTTCTGTGACGTATTCTGTGACGTTCTCTGCAAATGGCGCTCAAAGGTGCAAAGTTTCCGTGGGGCTATCCTCGGCTCCTTCATTGTCTGTTTTATCGATCATTGCACAATTTGATCGTGTTGGTTTCAGGCCTGTTCGTCATTCGCTGACTGCAAGGGAGGTTACATCATGCACAGTTCGAACTGTAACGGATGCGTTTGATGACGCTAAATTGAAGGCCAGGGACACTGATCAAGCCACGTCTTCCCACTCTGGAAATAATTGTAAAATAATAGACTTTGTCAGGATAATAACTATGCTGTGGGGGTGGGAGATGGAGGAAAAAGCAGGATTTACATGCTGCACTCAGTTTCACGTGCAGGTCATGACTCCATGCCGAAGGGTGGGACAGCTGAAAAGGTTAAAGGTGAACTTAGGTGTGCTTGGACTACTTTTGGCCATGGTTTTTTAGCGAGCTGTATTATTTTACGAAATTCCACCTGTCTAGAGTTTTCTCGTATGTGTTCATAAACTTATATTAAAAATTGCCGCATCCCATGAAGGTTTATATTTTCAGTGATAACGGGAGGATGGGAAGTTTACTGGTACCAAAGATCGCATAGCATCATAAAATCAACCCTTATACTAAGTGTAGTCATAATCATTGTCACAGAGAACATGTAAAAAGGGAGAAAAAATTGGTCAAAAGAAGCTTTGAAGAAAGAAAATTAAAGAAGGAAGAAAGAAAGACAGAAAATGACAGATCGCTAATCACGAGAACAACCGTATTAAACACCAAAAACATTTTATTTCTTCTCAGAGAATTGCGCTGAAGACCCTTCTTAACCACTTACATGGACAAAGACGGACACATGTTCGAACAAGTCAGGCAAAGATTTTATAAAACCATCAGATCAAAACTTTTCCAGCTTTGTCAAACATTCGTCGAATGACATTAAGACAGAATCTTGTTTGCAACTCATCATGTACTTTGTTCTCATTGCAATTATCTTGAGCATTGAAGTTTGTGTTCATTACTTCAAAGTTGCAACTACCTGTCTAGCTTTCTGAGCTGATTCTCGTTAACCCTCGACGACGACGACGACGACGACGACGACGACGACGACGACGACGACGACATCATCATCATCATCATCAACATCAACAACACTACAACTCGGAGGATCTCATCTTTGTCACAGTCTCTGGAGACATCCTGTCTGCCTCGTCCGTCTGAGGCGCTTCAGCTGTCAGCTCGCTCTCCTCGTCGTGCTGATCAATGATAACCTGCTTTACTGTGGCCTGGTCACGCTTTGCTTGCCTCTCATGGCCGCCCCAAACCTTGGTGTGGCAGGTCCATTCGGAGATTGGTAGCAGAGCGCAAACACCCGGACTCGACTTTTGCAAGCTTTCTGTTGGCCGTACGTGGCTGGCATTAAAATGGCGCGTGGTGTGGCTAGCTGGTGGGGGACAAGGAAGCGAACCTGTCTTTTGTGAGAGCCTCGCTTCCTTGCCGGCATGCGCGCTCGGCCGACGCTCGACACACAGCAGAGAGGACAGTAATAATTACAGTCTTTATTAATTTACTCTAGGCGAGTGGCGATACCAGGGCAAATTTGTTTAGGGCCTGCTCGGCAAGTGGAGTTGTAACAGAAGTGCAAATTGCGCAAGTAAATAGAGGCTTGAGCGACAGACAGGCGCGGTGCCGGAGACCAGACTAGCAACCCCCCCAAAGACCAAGGGAGTTAAGGGAGGCCGTATACTTTACGCAGTCATTACAGAGTCCGTACAAACTTGCTTTAATAAAATACCCAGCCCACTTGGATAGAAGAAAATGTAAGAGGCAGATTGAATGGACGGACGAACGAATGAATGAGGACAAGATGATTCATTGAAGACAAAACAAACCTTTTAGAAAAAAAGCGACCGAAAGACATGTTTATGAAAAGAAGAAAGGCTTAATCCACTGAATCTGAGTGGTGGCAAGATGTTGTTTGTTTGTTTTGACGTCTGCAAAGAGATTTTGCAAAGTTCGTTTAGAAAGACACATTTTTTAGAACACTTCAATTCCCTTCCAGCAGGAAGTTTGACACTGGAACGTATTGATAAAAATCTTGCATCAAAGAAATGAATAATAAAGATATGTAGAAAAGGCTGGTCGAAAGCAAACACCTGGCTCAGGTAAAACACCTCACGAACCATATGCAGGACACACCGTGCTGAAGATGCCTGCCGGAAGGACGTGGACCATGAAGCCAAGGCGCGCATGCCCAAGCTCGTGGGTAGAAGAAAAGACGGTGAAAAGAAAGTTATGAGCAGAAAAATACAACTCAGTGAACATATTCTTAAAAAATAAAAAGTCGAAGTTATGGTTCTGATTCTTTACTTCGGTCCTTGATTTTTTAAATTTATTTTCTTTCTGTCTTTTTTCTTCTTCTTCTTCTTCTTTGATACTGGTACTATTTCTTTTTTATGATGAACATGGAATCAACAGACGGAGAGAGGGATAGGTGTAAAGAGAGGATAGAGGAGAGAGTGGGGCTGGATGGGGTTGGGTTCACGTGGAAGACAGATCACGAGACAAGAATAAATTCTGAAATCGACCGTTAATGAAGAGGCATAACGATAACGAACCGTGCGAAACGATTCTTTGTCCGCAGTTCAGGAAGCTGCATTTTCAGATGGACAATTATAGAAGGTGGGAGTTAGACCACTTGCCACTTGCATAAGCATATAGTTAAATTTTAGATTTTTTTTTTAACAGCAAAGTGAAATAAAGTCTGATTAGATTGTAACAAGCAGACTACTTCGACTTACCTGACTAAAGTCTGGCTTCATGACATTTTGTCAAGTGGGAAAAAAACCCTGTATACAGGGACTATTTTATCAGGGAAATGATTACACACATTTAAACAGTTTTCCCTATTGATTCATCTTCACGTCTACTTTTTCAAAACACGCGTTGGATCTGATGATTCTATATTGTATCTGCCAATGAAAAATCCGCATGTAAACCACATACACCGTCTGTTAAACAAGTTGGTAAGCACAATGGCCGTACCAGCTTCAACAAACAGATGGCATTGTTATGTAACTGGAGTCAGCATTCCATTTCCCGGGTGGCTATACTTCTGCTTTGGTAATTAGCCACTGTAGTAATAGGATCAACAAATACTCTCAGACTGCTGGCTACTGTCACAGTAATTAAATAAAGTGATGTGTGCTATATACTCCACAAGATCACAATACTTTTCTGGATTTCTTTTTTATTATTTTACTCCTGTAACAAACCACATATGATTTTAGTTAGAATAGTAATAGATGGTAATTATTCTCAACACATACAAAAAAACCTGAGTACCCGGGTACCAACATGTGCTTTAGATATCAACCTTTCCGAGTCAGGTGAAAGACAGAAAATCTTGTCATTTTAATCCAACGATAGACCTCAAATGATGTGATTTGAACATTGCAATAAACCTTAAATCTTATTATTTTAATCCAAAGATAGACAGCAAATCTTATGATTTTAATCCAATAATAAACCGCAAATAATGTGATTTCAATACTATGACTGGTCGCAAATCTTAATCCTGCGAAAAACCAAGAATGGTGATTCCAAATCTGGTAAAGAAAAAAACAACAATCCATTCAAACCCGATCTTAGATGAATTCCCTACCGAAATTAAATAAATAAATAATAATAATAAAAAATAAATAAGCGTATTCTGAACTAATGGAGCTGACTATTCCTCTTCTGTACTTAGATATTTCTGGATACACAGGACCTTGAAATGACTCAGATTTATCGTTGTGAGGTAGAAGCAATGATGAGGATATTTTTATTTTGGACATTGGTTTGTGTCTTATTGTGTTTGTCATAATTCGTGTCCTGTAACAATAGACTGGTTCCAGTTTCCTTGTGACAGGGAGGCAACAAACATTTCTGATGTGTTTCCTGTGGTTTGTCATTGCAGACTGCAGCAACAAGGCCACCTGTCCAAGCTCTCCGGTGGAGAAGGCAGCCGGGCCGACACCCTCTCCCCCTCCTCCACGGCCACGGACCGGCGCATCGAGCCCGACATTGACCTGGAGGACGACGACAGCTTCAGCGACCTCGACTCGCTGACGTCCTCGCCGCCACCTCACGACAGTCACCATGACGACGACCGCGTCCAGTTGAGTCCCACTCCAAGCAACTCTTCCCACCACGGGCCTCGGCCCACATCGTGAGTGGGCCAGGGTTACCAATGCCGGCTCAGGTGACGTCGTGGTGACGTCACGAACTGGGGGTTGTTGAACAAGGAATAGCGCCTTACGCGCGCTTGTGCCACAGCGTCAGTCGGCACGACACTTCTTTTCTCGCGGACGCCAGCGTTCTGACGCGCAGTGACGTGCAGAAGGACAGGTGCGACAAGAATGCAGGGATCCATCGAACGTCCGAGTCATGCAAACGAGGCTCGACAGCTGTCGCTGCTTTCTTGGCGACCATAGACAGCTCCGAAAGCTTCTTTGGCTAAATATGGCTAAAGATGGCTAAAGATGGCTAAATATGACAATATGTCGCCAGAAGGAGTGATATAGAAGACATCTTTTTTCGTTTGCAAGACGTCTTTATAACAATCTGATCTTGCACGGCAAGCTCGGTAAAGAATGTGACAGAATAATATAATAATAAGAAAAATATGGTTAAAGCGCACTTTAAGAAGCATGCTTAACATTTTATTGGTTTCGAAACCTGCACGAAAGTGTTTTGAACAGAAGTACGACTGAGCACTCGTTGGACACGCCAGTCTATAGAATTGTGACACATGGTTTTGTTTGTTTGTTTTTTTTTTTTTTTTTTAACTACCACCCATCCCCTACCCTCAATTTTTTTTCCCTGGATCACTTCCTAAGCCAGTCTTTTCTTGTCCGAACCAGTCACTAATGTCGATAAGCATGACTGATTTGTGTATATTATTGTTCCGTGAGTATATGCCAAACTTGTAAATCGAAAAGCTGTGTTTAATGAGACTTGATTTCTGCGTGGTGAAAATTTATGTTACATTTTTGAAATATTTTTCCAACCACCCCTCACTCTTTTCTGACCCTTTCCTCACTCAGACCCTGTCTCTCCACAAAACAAATCACATCAGAAAGATCTCGAACTATCACTAGAGAATTGTGTCTGTGCTTGTAACACTGAGGATGTAGTAACATCGTCAATGTGCATATTTCTGCACTCTTTATGTGTTTGTGTCAAGAATGAGCTCGAAATGGCAAGATTATCTATTTGTTATGTCTTTCATTACTTTATTTGTACGTCCCTGTCTGCTTCTCTCTTTCTCTCTCTCTCCCTCTTTCTCTCTAGTTATGCGTGGTTGAAGAAATGTATGATTATGCGAACATGCAATCATGTGTATATCCATCAATGTTGTATGTGTGTATGTATGTGTGGACTGCGTGCGTCGTGAGTGTACGTGCATGTGTGAGAGAATGTTTGCGAGTTTAATTGTGTATACGTGTGTGAGTTCTGTTTAGAGTTATTTACTATCCAGTTGGACTCTTGCCTTTAATCCGCGGACACGTGCGGACCTACAATGTAAGATCAACTAGCCCAGTCCCTGACGTGGTCGTGCTTTGTGTGTTTAGTAAAGGACGACAATGAGAAATAAACCCTGACTGGCGTTGTCTTTTGATGTTTTGCAACTCCTCACACAAGTAAAGGAACAATTGTCAAACATTGGGATAAATAGCAGTCGTAAAAATCTTTGATAAACTTTATCCAGCCTTCATCCAAATTTGTCCATTAAAAATGACCTTAAGGATGTTCTAACATCCAAAAAAGTCCAGAAATCATATTGTACTGGCCAATGTATTGGCATTGTTCTGGTAAACAAGGTTGGGGTTAGCTTAACCAAAGCTTAATCAATGTCTCCCAAAATTCTGGTTTTCTGCGACCTTCGCACACATCCTTGGCATACTTGGTGAAATATTCAACGACATTTTCCCACTTTAATAATGGCCTGAAAAGTCTTCGAAGCCTCCCCCTCCCTTCACACCCTAGCATGCTAAATTTGTTTTTAATTGTCTGCGTGAATGAACGCTTCTGGAAAAGTTGTGGGCACTACCGATTTCCGCCAGGTGGCGTGGCGTTAGGAGTACTTTTTTATTTGTTTACTTCATTAACACTAGCAATCAGAACATGCAACTGGTCCAGCGAAGTAAGACTGAAGCAATGTTGTGTCTATGAACGCAATAAGAAAGCGGATGTCTTATTTCCAAACGATGTTAACGGGAGGAAACCGTGGGTAATCACCGGAAAACGAGGCGAATGTTCTCCAATAGTGTCGTCTGAACAAACCACTTAACCCTCCAATCTTCTGCACCGCCTTACTGCAGATGCTGTTTAACTATTATCAGACCAAGTTTTCTATATATTACCTGGATTTTTTAAAAGTGATATAACAGAATTATTAATCGCGCCAGACAATGCAGTCAATATTTACAATGTTCTTACCTACAGAAAACAGAAATAAATTGTTTTTTCGTCTCTGTGACATTAGCGTCATCGGTATTACAAAATAAAGAGATATATGCTCTCCACACATATTATAAACATTAAACAACAGGTTAATAGTACCTTCATCATAGCTGTAATAATAGTTATGGATACGTTGAAACGCGGAGAAAATAACATGTTCGACTGAAAAACGGTATCACCAGATTTTGTGAGTAAACACTTGTCCACACTATATGACAGCAGCTAAAAAATAATTTTATGTCAAACGCTGCATAAAATGTCTAACTGATCAGCCCTGCCTCTCTGCTGACCGACTTGTCTCTCTTTGCCCACAGATGCTCGTGAATCCGTGTTGGATTGTTTGTTAAACACATTTGGGTTCAAACTGACATTAGCTGTTTGTCTTCTCGGCATGTCGACTGCCTGTATGTTCGTCCGCTTTGAATTAAGATTTTATACATGTGTTCTGCAATGTTTAAATGTGTTTTGTTATGTGTAATGCATGAAGCCTGCATGTGTAAATAGTATTTGACTTTCAATATCTTCCTCTTCTTGTCAAGCCACGTTACTTGAATCAGAATGATTCGTTGACATTAAAGTTAATTCTGGTAATCCATAATTTCTTTAAAGGAAAAGGCAACCGACGTACACTGCGGGATAATAATAGATACCGGGGTTCTGAATGTTTCCGCTCTAAACATTGCAATTTGAAAAAAACCAACCAACCAGCCATTAAGCCAGTGAGACAAACAAACAAACAAACAAACAAACAAACAAACAAACAAAAACAAACAAACAAACAAACAAACAAACAAAAACCCAATACAATTGGGTTACAATACTGCTTCAGCCGGTCTATGGTCACCTTGTTTCGAGATAATTGAAAAAAAAAAAGCCCTCAACAATTTAGTATTGCCTCTAATTCATTTTGACTATGATCACATTGTTCTAATATCACCACGAAAGTAAATTTTAAAGGAGTTTGGGTGGAGGGCTCTGTTAGCCGCTGAAATTCATCCAATTTTGAGAAAGAGAGATCCGCTGGTACAACAACAATTTTTCTCTTCGGCGACGTCATCATATCAGACATTTTCTGTTACTCTTCATGAGTTCCTGAGCTTCGTTCTATTCCTCTTTACTATACTCGGGTGCTGCACTACACGACACGCTCCACGAGCCACGATGTCAGTGTTTCGACTACCGCACGTGATGACTGAAGATAAATTCTGCTGAAAGACGCAATTGTAAGTAAACAATTGTTTTACAACCCAATAATTTAAGTGGAAATGCTTTGATTTTGTATCTACCAATTCTTTTACTTCACTTTTCTTTAAAAAAAAAAAAAACACGAAACGGACCCTTGCTTAGTGAGAAGTAATGTATTTTGTTTTATCCACTGTACTTTGTTTTTTATGAACTTTTTTATGGTAACTTAGATGATACCTTCCTAAGTAGCATTACTAATTTGTTCACTATTTTCAATTTTTCTCGTTTTGGGCGTCATAATGAGTGGTGGATGGAAACAATGAAAAACTTTGTACTGAGGAAAAAAAAACAACTTCAGAATCAAGAGTCTTCTTCTACACATCAACAAAACCATTCCTGTTTTCTTGGGTTCCTGGAAAAAATGTTGCAAATTTATCTTTTGTTTAAAGATGAGTCAGATGGTGAACGGAACATCCAAATGAACTAACTGTAGAATTTACGCACTATCATGTAGCTTGAGGCAAAATGTTTGAAATTTCGGTCATTATTTTATTTTATTTGTATCCTTCTCTTCATGTTTCAATCAAATTTTTAATTTTCATCCCTTCTCCGCTCTATCCCCCTTTCCCCCTTCACGTCGTCAGTTTCACAGTTTTGTTCTGTCTTCGCAGCCTTAGTTTGTTCAGATGAACCAGCAGAAATCATTTTGGTCCTTTGTTATTTCCTCGAACAACTCCTACTATCATGAGTTAAAAAACACTTTTAGGATACATACTTTAATTTTTTTTTTTAAGTTGGAGCAGTTTTCGAAATAAAATTAAGAGAGAGAGAGAGAGCGTGTGAGTGAAAAAGAGAAGGAAAAAAGAAAGGAGAAAGAAAGAAATATTTAAACAAGAAACAAGCATGATGCCTGAGCTCCTTCAACGAGCTTTCATGGCATGATGACTACAGTACATCCCATACAGCAGTTCCCCGTTATGTTCCTGTATTATCTTCATACAATTAAAAAATAAATGATATTTTAAGTAGCCGAAAATCGTCATTTCACAGGACATTAACCCATTTCCATCCCTGAGCGTGACCTAAAAGATTATTAACATATAAAAATCGCCATCAAACACACCAACAATGGAGGACGTATGAGCATCTCGAGCAATTTAGAAAAAGATTTTCTGGGAATGAATCCGGCGATCCACTTTCGGCAGAAGGAAAACACAAACACGCTGCCTTCTATTAAAACTTTTTTGTAATGTTGTAAAATTTAAGAAATTTAGTGAATGAGAAAGTTACTGCAGAGAACCCTTACGCCAGGGGCGAGACATAGCCCCTGTGAAAGGATCTCATCAACCCTGGCACAAAAGGCAAATTTGCTTAACACCACAGTGACTGTCTGGTCAGAAAAAAGCCTATAATTGCATCATGAGTCAAACGATACGTGGCTGTTTGCATGCTTTGATTTGCCTGAATGCCATATTGCAGGTTTCCATTTTCCTAGTGTGATTGGCTGCCTTTGCTAGGTGCTTGCAATT
The DNA here is from genome assembly GCF_003073045.1 of Pomacea canaliculata. Taxonomy (NCBI): domain Eukaryota; kingdom Metazoa; phylum Mollusca; class Gastropoda; order Architaenioglossa; family Ampullariidae; genus Pomacea; species Pomacea canaliculata. Next base: position 13,801,458 of record NC_037597.1, read on the forward strand.
GTCCCTTAGCACGCTAGAAAACAGCTGCCTTAGGGGCTTGCGACAGGGAGTGAGAGAGTAAGGGGGGGAGGAGAGAGAGAGAGAGAACGATGTGTATAACTAGAATTAATCGTAGAAATTTCGCGACTTAGGGACAAAAGCAATTTAACCTTGTCCCCAAACCTCCTCCTTCTCCTTCTCCTCCTCCTCCTCTCTCTCTCTCCCAACTATTCGCTTAGCTTGTGAAGAAGGGTTTCAACTTTACACAAGAACGTGTCTAGTTATCGACGAAAGGCAAGGACATGAGGTGCTGGTTGATAATTGGAATGAAGAAAGGACTGAGGGTAATGTTGATATTTCAAATTATTCGTTCTTCTTTTATTCTCTTTCTTTCTTTGCCTCCTAGTTAGCTTTGTTTTCATCTTCCTTTTCATTTTTTTCCTTCCTCCATGTCATTCATCCTTTTTTCCTTCAAGACATTCATCTTATCCGCCATGGAACCTTCATCTTCCCTTACCTCTATTATCATTAACATGACACGATCTTTCGTCTTTCATCAAAAGTGAAAGATAAAAAAAAAAAACAAAAAACGTTTTGTATGTTGTTAATTTAGCCAAACGAATTTATCTTAAAGTTTAAAAACCAAAGTGGTAAACAAAGGTTATTGAAACTCGACGAAAACGTATTTCAAGTAATGAGCGATCTGAGAGCAAAGATTTAAACGGATAGAGAGAGAGAGAGGTGTGTGTGTGTGTGTGTGAACCATTTCCAATCTCGTCCTTATTCTTTCTTCCCTGCTCATTCATGCAAGCAAGACACGTTTGATGTCAGTGTACAAAACATTTACCAAACTCGCTGGCGCTGTTGCGTGACCTGCTTTAAATTACAAACGACTGTCAGTCAGTCCCGAACAAGGCACGCCCTAGCTGCCCGTGGAGTAGCCTCCCTTTCCCAGAGCGCGCGCAAAGAAGATTCCATGGAGCGTGCACCCTTGCCAGGCTGCCCCTTGCATGTGCCTTGGCTTGGCGAACAGATGTGGCGGCTTTATCTGATATCCTGACTTCCTGCTTCACCACTACCTGATTTTCCGCTCCACTGTGCAGCATCTATCCACTTACGCCGGCACGCGTGAAATCCACAGAGAGGCTGCCCTCCGCCGGCTCCCACTTGAAGGACATATGTTTTAACGTGGCCGCGCAACCGGATACGCCATATGTGCATGATAGGGGAGCTAATCCTTGTCTGAGTCATCGGTCAGTCGTATCGACTGGGGGGAGTGGGTGGGGTAGGAATCGACCACCCGTGTCATGGCGAACTGTTGAGCTTACGTGGAGCGAGCCGTCTGGTGTACGTGATTTCAGAGGAGAGTGCAGTCAACCGAAACGATGTCTGTTTTGTAGCGGTTTTCTAGAGTTTAACACCAACAGTCTTTCCTTCTCCACGAAATTATGATTGATTTTATGTGATAAAATAACACAGGAAACAGCAAAATGATTACAACTAGAAACTTGAAAAAAGGGGGAATAAAGACCAACAAAATTAAACATACATACCAAGCAAAAAAACTGGTAGAGTGACAAGTAATATAGAGTTTAAACAACTACATCCTTGTGCATCATTTATACAATCAATTTATTTTTTTATCCACTTTTTATTTTCTAGTCTTCTACCGTCTATTCTATACCAGTGAGAGAAATAGAGGACCAGAGACTGTCCTGGAACAGCATGGCTAAACTTGCTGTTGACAGACAAAAATGGAGGTCTCTAGTGGGTGTCTTATGTACCACCTTAGGTACGAAGAGGATTAAGTCAAAGTAAGTATTCTATAGTAATTGAAATGCAGTCGGGTGATCATTCAATGATCTAATGCCCTTTAAGCAAACTAACTTACCAGTACTTAAAATCGTGAAGCTGGGGATGGCCAAAAGACACTTCCCCATTTTAAATTTCTAATTTTATTTCTACCAACGAAAATAAAGGAGTGATATCCGTATCTTCTTTCAGTTAAATCTCGTATAGTTTACAAGATAGCCATTATACTCGGGCTCACTACCATTATACATTTTTCCCATGTTGGTCACGTGGTATCTGAGTTGTATTCTACATGTATCTTTCTCACACTTCCAAACACAAAACTCTGACAACGTTCTCATAACAGTGTTCCGAGAACATTGATGCTCCTTCTGTCGTGGGCAGACAAGCCTATCATGACCTGCACCAACCGCCATCAGCTCTTCATGACCTTAAATCTCTATTGTAAAAGGTCAAGAAGCTAAGCTAAACCCAAAGCTAAATAAAAAAAGTATGGCGGACACAGACGAGCAGCCTCACAGTTTGCAGCAAAGAAGGAGGCTGGCACACCGTCCCTTCGTGTTTCTATTGTTCTTGCTACAGCATGATAGGATGTTTCCGGGAGAGATGTTTTCCACCGGAAGTCACAATGACAGCTCCACGCGCTAATAAAGTCTGCATCTAGACCTGAAGCCACAGGACCTTTGTCTAGGTGCATGCCGGGAAAACTCACTTGCTTGTCGCTTCCGGTTTGTAATTGCAGCTAGCTCGCGAGCTTGCAACAGAGTGTACACAGACTGGCTGGTGTATGGACACTTGTCGCAATAAACATCAGCACATGCAGGCAGACATCTCCACTGTTTCTTTATTTTATTTGTTTATTTATTGGCAGTTCGTGCCTAATCGATTCTTAGACGGGGTTATTTTCTTAGACGCCATTCTTAGCGAAAGCTGTATTTGCGGTTTTTGATGTAAGCTATAGGTTGAAAATGAGAGTTTCTGCGAGTAATTATTGCAGATAAAGGTATCTAAATAGATGCAAAATATTTCCTTATTGTAACAAAGAGAAAAAATGTCGCAGTTGATGTAGTTAGTATCTTATGTTTAAAAAAAAAATCGGATTGGGTTCATTTCTCTTTTACCCATTGTAGCGAAGGTCGACCTCTGTTATTTTGCGTGCTCATTTGTTTGCGTTTTTGCTGAGCAGTTTTATTACATTTTTCTAATCTAAGTATGTATGTGAGTGTGTGTTAATGTACATGTGCATGTGTGTCGGAGGAGACAATATGTTGTTTTGAAATTATTGATTCTTTATTAATAAATTATTAATAGCCTCTTATCACTCTTTGCTATTTTGCGTCTTCCTTAATATGTCTGTATCTATTACACACTTAAATATGCGTTCTTACATCTATCCTCAACATAAGTATGTGTTCTGATAGCTATGCAACTATGTGTTGTTGCATCTATACTGTAGTATGTGTTCTTACACCTGCGTGTACGTAAGCACGTGTTTTTTACATGCACGCGTCACGAGTGTGTATTGTTTGTCGATGGGTTCAACATCGAGTCCTCTAAACATGTTGTCATCATCCTCTGTGTTCCTCTAAACATGTTGTCATCATCCTCGGTGTTCCTCTAAACATGTTGTCATCATCCTCTGTGTTCCTCTAAACATGTTGTCATCATCCTCTGTGTTCCTCTAAACATGTTGTCATCATCCTCGGTGTTCCCGTTTGCAGCATCGATCTACAACAGGAGAACACAAATCTGACAGCAAAACCAAAACGAGTTTGGACCGTTATTTTAATTTTATTTGTGTACTCGGTGCAAGGCAATCGCTTTCCTCCCGATGCCTTCTTCGGTAACTTTTCCGCCCGTCGGAGTGACGGATGACATGAGAAACCTGATTAGTGGAGTTTAGACAGTCCCTTGTTCGCTCCATCAGCCGAGAATTTGAGTGACGTCGAGTGTGTCTCCCTTTTTTTTCTTCTCGCGTGCGCTGACCAGTTGAAAGGAGAAGAGAAAAGTGATCATAAGAAGCTTTGGTTCAAACTGCTGGCAATTCGGCTAATTGTGCGTGCAGACTGCTTGGTGACGTGTGGGGTGTGGAGTGCGTTTGCACATTTGCGTATACGTCACAGAAGTCATTGTGTGTGAGTGCGAGCGCTTTGTGTGTGTGTGTTGTCGTGTGACGTGTGTGTGCGTTGGCTTGTATGTTTGTGTCTGCCTTTTCGTCTATGTGGATGCATTCGTGCGTGCGTTTCCTTGCACGCGGATGTGCGTCAACAAGTTAGAGAAGGAAAAACAGAAATATATATATTTAAAAACAAATTATATTTTACGAAGCAATAATCCCTAAAAGTGGAGGAAGACAGACTGACGATCCAGACATCAAATATAATACCTTATAAGCTTGAATATAATGTTAATCTGTGGTATCAAGTTATTAAATGTGGAATAAAAACAAAGATTAACCGGGTGGGAAAAAACATCGCGTTTAACTCTAGTTTAATTAAACAGGGATCAAGTGTTCAGCAAGTTCTATAAATCTTCGAGGACGTAATCGACGTTCTAAAAATAATCACACTGGAGAGTATTTCAACAAATTCTAATAGTTTTCAGTAAACAGCATTAGGTCATTTAAGGAGGTAAATGTTTTCAGTTCTCTCAAGACGAGACAAGAATACACAATTCGTCAGATGCCAGCTCAAACTCAAAAAGATGCGTCCCCTTTGCATTGACCTGTTGTTCTTGGCTTTTATACTTTGCACACATAACAACAACAACAACAACAACAACAACAACAACAACAACAACAACAACAACAACAACAACAACAACAACAACAACAACAACAACAACAACAACAACAACAACAACATTGTGTTGAAACTGATCCTTCAAATCCTTCACGTCTATCTAAATATCTCAGAATGACCTACTGAACTTAACATAAAGTGCAGATGAACAAGTAGATATTATTCAAATAAAAAAGAGACAAGAAAAAGAAAAGAACGATTAGAATATAAGAAAATGCTCTGTTATAGCAATTTAATATCATCGTATGAAGCCTTTTTGTTTTTTTTTTTGTTTTTTTTTTTTTTTTTGTCTTCATTAGCTTTAGCAGGTAGGGGAAGTCGCTTTCGGATTTTCTACTATAGTCGTTATGTAAATGATGATCAATATTGTGATTAAACGATTCTTTTTAAAGTCACTGTCGTATATTTTCTTCGCGCAATGTAATTTTGTATCAATAATCATAATAATAGGAATTTACATCAGGGTCTATTTTCTAACTACTCTTACAGTTTGCGGGTCTGCTTTGTGTTGCTACTCGTCTTAAAAAGCTTTTTTTTAAAGTGACCAAAAAAAATCTTGAAATGCGAATTCAATATTTCATCTTTAAAATAAACATGCAACCTCTTTCTGGATAAGACAGCGATTTATTTAGTCGTACACCTTAGTGTACAAGCAAAGTGTAGCAAAGAACCTCTGCCGTGTCTGTTGTACCTTGCTACAAAAGCGAACTCTTCTAAATGATGCAGGAAACTAAGAAAGCAATAGCATCCATATAGCTTTGGTTGTTTCACTCATTTAAACACAAAGAAAGAAAGAAAGAAAGAAAGAAAGAAACAAACAAACAAACAAACAAACAAACAAACAACTACAGCATTTAGAGAACATTAGTTGTTTCACGGGTGAAAGCGGCGAAAAAATTCTTCAATCAAAAGGGACGAGAGTTCACCTGACCGGAGTTCATCTACAGCAACCTCGCTCATGGCCAACCGGAAGCCAAACGTTTGCACGCTTTCGCCGTCAACATTGCTTTCATGCATCGGGCTCGAACCTCCGAGATGTGCAAGAAAGCATTTTTCTTCACTACCATTGTTCACCCAAACCCCAGCTACTATTCTGAAATTTTCTTTTTTCTATAACGAACTTTTAAGCTTGATCCACACCTAAGATGTTTTTGTTAAAAAAAATAAAATAAAAATAAATAAATAAATAAAAAAGGACGTGAAATTAAAATTTAAAAAAGCTTAGCGTTCCAGTTTGGCTGATCAGTGTTCACTCAGTCTCTTTCCAACAGCTAGTTCATCGTACTGAACGGTATTTCGCAAACAAGCGACGGAAAGTCGCCCCCGTTCGCATCTCCCCCTCTCTCCCCTCTGCTACAGCAGATTTGTGAGCGACAGCTGCCTAACTCCTGCGCATGAAGGTGACCTGACGATGAACTTAGACACACTTAATTAGCTCCCTTTATGGCTTAACTGCGTGTCTGCGCGCCTCCCACTCGCCCACCCCTCTCCTTACAAAAACGGTGAATGCTGAAGGTAGCGTCAATGATGATTGGGAAAAAAATGTAAAACGAAGATAACACGGTAGTCTTCAGTTGAATCCGTCGCTGAAATGAAGGTTTGAGGGTTATGCTTTCGAAAAGAAAAATACTTCCGTGGCTGACCGTTGGCGGTTAATGAACGGTGCAAAATCAAGTTTTCTGAACGCTCAAAGAATGGAATAACAGGATGAAAGTTAAACTTGTATGGGGTGTGCATAGAAAGTGGACAAGTAGCCCCCATAACCGGATGAAGTTTGGAAGGGTGACGTGGGAGGAGGAGATGAATGAAGAAGAAAGGAGAAGAGATGAGGGCGGTGCCTACGAGGACGAGTTCTTTTGCACCAGGAGTTGTGTAAAAATGAGTCTTTCTGGCGTGTGTTCGTGTGTGTGTGTGTGTGTGTGTGTTTGCGTGCGTGCTTGAAACGATAAGTCGGTCCATCATTAAGGCAAAGAATCGACCTGACGAAGCATGGGTAGCGATTCATCACCACCATACCCACCCCTGTTCCTGGCAGCTGCCAGCAAGGGACCGAGATGTTGAGACGGTCGCGCACTTTCGGTCATACAGATCGAGGCGCCACCTGCCTGCAAGAGGGTCGAACCATTCCAGCGCACCTCCTGTCGGAACTAACGATCGCGCCACCTAGAGTTGACAGCCATAGATGCTTAGTTCTCCAAAACCTGGAAATGTCAGACGAGACATTGCTGGTGAGGGTCCGTGTCCTCACCAATCACAAGACAGGTTTCTCGCCTCGTGCTCTTCGAACTCTCACAATTGACAAGATGCTGAGACTGTGACAGCTAAGAGAAAATCCAGATACTGCGCCTAGTCACAATATCCTACCCTCGACAGCTTTTCTAGTTTCTATCATCAAGATGATCAAAACTGAGTTTGAATCTCAAACAAGTTTATTTAGTTTATGGTATAATCATATTCACCTCCAAATATACAAGCACATTATATTTGTGTTAATTTTTATATATCATATTTAAAACAATTTACATAAATGTCAATAATAAAAACAAATACCTAATTTCAGTTCAGTGTATCTTATATTACCTACCCTAATTGTACAGTGTAGAATTTTGAAGACTGACCAATAGATCGAGACACCTCAAGTATCATAAATAGCTCTTTCATCATGACAGCTGCAGAACTCGTAATAATAAAAATGGATGACGGTGCACTTTATTTTTGAAATGTATTTTATAAGCAGAGCTGAAACAGCCTTGATGGTCGTATCACAAGAATCGACTTGATCAGTGTTAACTTAGTCTTTTGTTCAGGTCTCAAACCCTTTACAATAACTGAACATGTGAAGCACGTGGTGTGTGTGGGGGGTGGGATGCTGGGATGGGTGGGACCCAGTGTGTCTGGCTACCCCTACCAGGCGCTTGTGTAAACGACGCCATGCTTAAATAGCCATAGCCGGCGACTCGGATCATTTCATCACGCCGTCCTCCAAACTAATGATGCTGCCAGCACGGCGTTGACAGTCCTCGGGCCCTCCGCTCTGCGCGACATGGAAATGTCAGACGAAGACCCGTGCCCCACGCCTATCACAACACACAGTCTCTCCATCCTGCTACCCCTTATCCCCCTACCCCACAAAAAAAAAAATAGCCCTGACATATCCGGCCTCGGGGAGTCCTCTCGCTCCAGCCTCGTGTACAATCGGGAGCGAGGCATCATGGAGCGAGGCTGGACGCTCGGCTTGCTCGCCAGAAGAGGCGATTTCGCTGACGCATAATGGCCCTCGCTGGGGGTAGGCCCATTTAGCGCCTCACACCTCCCACAATTAGCAGAGACCAAGCAGATCATTACGGTACTTCCCTCCTCTGGGTCTTCTTCGTCACCTTGTGAGCTTAAACCTCCGTCTGTGCGCGTGCGTGCGTGTGTGCATGCGATCATCCTATTGGTGTTTCAGAAATTAACCAGGCATGGTGTAAGCTCTGACTACTGCAATAATTGTAAATAAATAATTTTGTTTAATGCAATTTGATGTCTAAAATTTATCATTCCATCTTTGGCTAGTGAATGTCCATCGACTGATGGCAGAATAAAATCTCTATTCTTGTCTTCAAGTACCGTTCTTTAACTGCTTCCTTATTTACACACTCACGTGTTGCGGTCAGAGATTGCTTACCTCCAGGTAACAAGGAGATCTTAAAAGTTTTAAGTTTCTTCAACAGTAAACATCTTCATCCTTGTTCTAATCCCAGGCTGGATTAATCAGATCGAGGCTTATTTTCTGAGATGTGAACATTAAAATTAATATTATGCGAACGCTTCCCCAGCCACACAGTATTTAACAAAGCGTATCCTAGTCAAACTCGACCTTATCTAAACGAAAGGGTTTATAGGTATTAAAATCGTTCTTCACATAAATATAGCGAACATTTGATCAAGTTTAGCAAAGTTTGTATATATATATATTCCAACTATTTTTCCAACGGGGCTCCGAAAAAGATGGCATACCTAGGGGATGCTAAAGCTCGGTTGAAGGCGTCTTTGGCCCTCGCCATTGACTTTTAACGGAAGATTGAGTTCTGCTACTGGACACAAGGCAGCAGGCGCTGTCATGATTACTGAACCATGCTAGGAAACATAACTGGAGCAGTTACGGTTACTGGACCGTAAAACGCAACAGAAGCTACCACGCCCTCTACACAAAACAGCTTCACAGACTGTCGTGCCTGCTTGGTCTTAAGGCCCGGACACACGAGAAACAAAAGCCCGCGAAACTGTTCCCAAACAGCCTTGTTTTTCCTGTTCGCCGTGTGACCAGCGCTGCAGACTGTCCGCAAACAGTTCGGCAGACTTGTTCGGCTCTAGTCCGCGAGCTGTTCGCCGCTTTAAAACCCGTCCTAAAATTTAGCGCGTGTTTCGACTGTTCATCATGGCTGCGAAAGGAACAGGGCCTCTGGCTAATTTAAATGAGGCACAAACTTTATGCCTCATCGAGTTGCTGAACTCGCACAGCGAGCTTTGGGACTCTCGACTTCCAAAATACAGGAATAAACATTTTAAAAACAGTCTGTGGACCTCATTGAAGCTATCATTCGAGGCCAGTATGAACATTGAATGCACAGGTATGTACCAATTGTGATGTTGATCGTGTCATTAAAAAATTGCACTAATGTTTGATGATGTATAGTTGATATTTTTGCGTTTCTTTCATTGATTGTGCTTTCTATTTTCGTCTGTGTGGAATTGTGGCTTTTTATTTGTAATGCTCACTAGTAATGTCATTATTCAAGTCGTCGAAACCTTTCATCAATGTCAAACGATCATGTTTTTAAATGCAGTTTCTGTCTTGTAAACAGATCCCAGCTTTCAGGCTTTTATTCTTATTTGAATGGTATAAACGATCATATGTAGAGAAGCACATTTGGGGCTACACTATGCACATGCGAACAAAAGCCATTGTAAAGAATACAGTGACTGTCAACAACTCATTATTATTATGAAAACTAGACTCGCTGTAAACTTGTTGCAAGGATATGTACAAGATTAAATGTATTAGACATATTTTATGAACATCATGTTTAAAAATATTTTACCACCGTCAATGATACAAATTTAATGCTGGTCCAGTATATAATATGATTGCAAGATACTACATAATGGTCAACATATAGCTGAGAAAGATTAAAATTTTCCCTATGCATACTTTTTGTTAACAAAATGTGTAAAATAATTATTTGTCCATGATAACTGGTTTGCATGTGACAGACTTGCCCATAGTTATGTAGTGTTTTTCGAACGCAAGCTACCTTTTCGTACACAATATTATCTGGAACTAAAAGCTTCACATGCACTTTCGCTCTGTCATTCTGCAGTAATAATTTGTGTAAATGATTAATGTCTATTTTATTTGATTCATGCCAAATATTAAAAGAACAATTTATGTAGCGAACCCTTCCACCATTAAAATCTTAACACAACACTTCTATGCAGCCATGATATAATGTTTTATTGCAATATCTTTCAGTGGAACACCTGCAGGCAAAATTTGCCAGTATGCGAAATATGTTTGCGAGGGAACTTCGCAAGAAGAACCAAACTAAAATAAGCGGGGCGGGCACTGAAGATCTGTACCGGTCTACATGGCCCTATTTTCAGCACCTGCAGTTTTTGCTGCCTGTAATGTCCATCACAAAACCCACAGTGACAAACTTGGTAAGTTAAACAGGCTTCTGATAATTAAGCATTTAAGAAAAAGTACAGCCAGTCCTTTTGTTGGTCAGCAATGAACTAAACATTGTATTTATCATGTGAAGAAGCATGAAACTACATAATGTTGCTGTCATTTACTGAAAAAAACGTTTAAAATATGTACTGAAACTTTCCCCTGAACTTTTTATGTTAATGGCAAAAGATTTGACAATAATCGACTACAATACACAGATAAAAAGAAGTATATAAAATGATACATTTTACACAAATTTATTTAATAATAATAATGCAAACTTATAATGCGCAGAATCACAAATAAGATGGATCGCACACTCTGCGCAGAACAATTTAATAAAAAGAAACATAACAACCAATAGACAGTGAGGTACACATAGGGACTATTTCTAACCAAAAAAGCTGTTAAGAGACCAGTTAATATCAAATATCATCAAATTTTTATATTTGGTCCCATTGCCAGGGAACTTGACCTGGGCCACAAAAGTAATCACATAACTTATCCCGTATCTGTCTGGCAAAGACACTGGAGTTGTTACTTGTGAAGAAAGATTGTCTTTCTTCGGGGCTATCTCTGCACCATCTCACACCTCTCTGTCTGATATCTTGTGCATAGGCCACATCCTTTTCTGACCTTAGGAAATTGTGCAGAGCTACACAGCATTCTACAACACAAGATGCCACTTCAGGTTGTAGGCTAATTGCGTGGGAGAGCACACGGAACCTGTGAACCAATATACCAAAAGCATTCTCTGATACACGACGCGCCCTGCTTAACCGATAGTTAAAAACTTTTTCTGGCTCCTTCAGTCCCCTTTGAGGGTATGGCTTAATAAGATATTTTTTTAAAGGGAAAGCTTCATCACCAACAAGCATATAAGGAAGGCTTATATTTGTGTTGGGAAGGTTTCGTTCTGCTGGGATATTTACACTGTTGCTTTCCAATGCTTTTGCCAGTGATGAGCATGAAAATATGCCAGCATCATTATTTCGGCCATTAGCTCCTATATCGTACCATACAAACCGATATAGGGCATCAACAACAGCTAAAAGAACAATTGAATAAAAGTCTTTATAATTGTAAAACGTGGAGCCACTCTTTGGTGGTGCTTTAAGGGCAACATGTTTCCCATCAATGGCACCAATGCAGTTGGGAAAGTTCCACTTTTCTTCAAAAGCCACTGCAATCGCTTGCCATTCTTCCTCAGTGTTGGGAACCTGAAAACATTACAAAAGATCAGTTACTAAATAAGTGAAGTCATGATTTTGTGTATCACTTGTAAAGTAATTATTCTTTTATTAATTTCCCTTTCGTTTACATTACAGGATACAGATACACCAGTTGCTGAAGGGGAGATGGTGACTGAAGAGGACCAAAATGAAGCTCAAATTCATACAAGTTCCGAAGGGGTGGGGAACACTTCCATTGAATGGGAGGATGGAAATGCAATAGCAGAAACTGCAGAGACACCAGAACAAAACTTTGTAAAAAGTAATAAAAAAAGAAAACGAAATGCATCTGGTGACCTTACTGACTGTGTCCTACAGTATTTCCAAAAGAAAAAGCAAGAAGACAACAGAGATGTAATGTCATTTAACAACGCAGATCATGTATGGGCAATGCATCTTGTACATGGCATCTCAAAGATATCAAATGAATCACAAAGAGAGCTGCTTAAAATAGAAATGCAAGAACTTCTTCAGAAGTATCAGAGAGCACAGTTAATGAGCCAGAGCAACAGCAATATGTGATTATTTCCTAGGAGACTTCCTAAAATGATCTCTTTTCTGTTTCAATCTTTATTTTCTGTTTACTTTTCTTGACATTTTAAAATAAACTAATATGTTTACATGTTCATTTTACTTGTTGAAACTTTTTGTGCAAAAGTAGTTGTATTGCAAAAGAAAGCTGTTTGTATGATGGGATTCAATTTATTTATTCCAGGGCCATTGCCCTATGGAATAGGGGACAACAATATTACAATTCACGCTATTTATATAAACTGATATAAAGAAAAAAAATGACACTCATGCTAGCTGACTAGGAGAAGTAATGCGGTAACCATATATAATTCTATAGCAAGACTGTTTCTAATTTTCAATGCATAAAACACATATGATAGATTCTTTTTTATGTTACTTTTTGTCTGTAGATGCTAACAATACACTCAGTTTGATTTAGCCCTACCATCTAAATCAACAGTTCAATACCACTTTTTAAATCGCGCTTGATATTGTCTGACGATATTTTTTCTATCCACTCTTTTAATCTACTATTTACTATAATCCATACACTTTACTACTAACATCACACAGTGAAATTAATCTATAATTACTAGAGTTGCTCCTGTCACCAGGCCTACTCTATCGAGTTTAAATGTATGCAGTTCTATGCATTTGTGTGAGAGTAGGTGTTAAGTGCATAAAAAGTTTCCAGGTGCATGCAAGTATTGGTGTGACATGGGTAGTGATTTTCTGTGTTAGGTATGCAGGTAGTACAAAATGTGGTGCAACTGCATGTGTGGTTACTTGAAAAAGTGGTGGCTTGTCATTCAGACTGGTTCCTAGTGCAGCGTAACTTGATGATATTCTTGGCTTATTTTCCCTGCTGGAGCATCCAATAGTGACTGACTAGAATATACCTAAACATGCTATGCATAATATTATATTTTGCCCCTTGTGGACTGCTTTTACAGATAAAACTAGTATTAGTACTTGTGAGATTGAAGGAAAGAAAGTATAACTGTCAAATTTGTATCAACATGTTCACTTGCTGCTGTTCAGTAAAAACCTGTTGCAATCATTACCTACCTTCAAGTACTGATCTTTAAGAGCAGCAGTTATCGCTTTGCAGGTTTCAGGGATAATCTTTCCCACTGTTGTTCGTCCAAGCCGATATAAAAATGATAAGGAATGGTAGCTGTCTCCTGAAAAGAAGTGGGTAAAGCACAAACATTAGGACATTTCCATCTAAAATATTACATAATTGTGTTATAACTATATTTTTGTAATGTGTTGTCAATTCATTATAATGTATTATACACTATGTAGCACAAAATTTACTTACTATCTTTTGTCAGGGCTTTGTACTGTTCAATATAAACATGCAGGAATACTTCATCTGACAGATATATAATCTATATTTTAGATAAATATTAGGTGAAAATATCTCACCTGTGGCTAAAAACCTTAAAGTCACAGCAAGCCTTTCTCCAGGCGATATGCATTCACGCATATTGCTGTCCTGCCTTTTGATGTGCGGTGTAATTCGTGTGAGCAGCAATTCAAAATGATGACGATCCATCCGCACAAAATTGCGGTATGATCCCCCGTCTTCAGCGGCCATCTCCTGCATCAGAGCATGGTAAGCACCATGCTCCATCCTTCGCTCAATCCAAGGTCTGACCCACCACTTTCTTTGTCTCGCCTTTCGTTTCTTTTCCTTTATTTTACAATACAATAGTAGCATAGCGAAATCCATTGTGTCCGACATTGTAGTGAACAAGGGACGCTACTCTTGCTACTTTTACACAGCGTGTCTGAAACATTGTTCGTCCGTGTGACCAGCGGTCCCCCACAAACCGGATTGTGAGACAGCTGGCGGGCATGCCCGGCATACCGCTGTTCGCGAGCAACAAGTTTGCCGGGCTGATTTTGTTTCTCGTGTGCCCGGCCCTTTAGCAAACCCAAGCGTGCAACAATACGTGAGGTAGGCAACTTCTTTCGTGGGTGTGGGTGGATTTCGTGGGTGGGGAGGAAGCAGTAATACATGTCACTGGTGACAGTTGATGCACGGCAATCGTCTTTGGGCGGTGAACAGAGTTGTGGCCCTTGCACAGAAGGGATGCTCACAACGGTGTTTCCGGTGAGGTTAATGGCGGCAATCCACGGGAGATCTCGCCTGTCCACGTGACAGTGACGGCATCGCGCCAGGCTGTTGAAATGGCTTTTAACTTTAAAAAGAGGGGGACTAGGAGAGAGCGATGCCAGTTGTCCAGCGATGGACAGCAATGGACAGACGCTGTCCAGTCGCCACGTGAGACCACTAGTCACGGCAGAGTGGACAATGACCGTCTCCACAATCGCCAGCAGACAGGGTAGGGAGAGACCTTGGACAGTGCACAGGTCAACACACACTTAATTAATTTGGATCAATCTGAAGGACCAAGAGGTCCTCTTGATGGCCACAAAACTGCCACAAAGAACTGGATTAGCGGATTAGCGTGGTTGGTAGTTCGTTCCTTGACTACAGTGTGCGTGCGTGCGTCTGTATGTGTGTGTGTGAGTGAGAGGGAGACTCGATTATGTGAGAGAAAGTAAACACTAAAAACTAAGAAGGTGAAGTGGCAACAACAACAACAACAACAACAACAACAACAACAACAACAACAACAACAACAACAACAACAACAACAAGCAGCAGCATACACACAGAGAAAAAAAAAGAGAAGGAGGAAGCGAGATAGAGAAACCCAATGACGCAATATTAGGAAGCAAGAAATAGAAAAGAGAAAGACAGAAGAACCTACTCTGCAAGGATGAAAAATCAGATTCATCATGCACACGTCACACAAGGGAACCATCCATCCCTTCTTGTGAACGCCGACGATTCTCCTTACAAACCAAAGAAAAAGACAACGGACTCTCCGCTGGACGTCGCCCCATGCTGCAAGAGAGAAGGAGACACGTGACAGGTCCAAAATGGGCCATCTGCTAGTGCGGGCGTAATGAGATAGAGGGTGAGTTTATCCTTGCCCATAACGAGGCTCTCAGACACCGATACGTGACCTAGCGGGGAGCCTGGGCTCCTCGTGTCTATCACATCCTTTTGTCCCCCCCGTCAGGCAGTGCCAGGACCCGACAGGAAAAAAAAGCACTCTGTAAGTGTTGGAGCTATTACCCACACATTCTAGGGGGGGCGAAAAAAAAACTTGTAAAGTGCCAACCAAATGAAAGCAAACCCTCTCTGGCGGAGGAATAAAAAAGACAGGCGATAAGGAAGGGTCTCTCCTAGCTTCTTCACCAGCCGGCCACTGGTACAATCGCTGCTGTCCTTCTCATCCTCCAGTTAGGCCGAGTCCTTTTAAATGTAAGTGGGGTATCAGACGGCAGAGATTTGACGATTTAGGGTGTCAGTCTAGAGTGGGTAGAGGAGAGAATGGGAAGGAACTTTGGCATTGAAGATGAAAAAGCACCAGTCGTGTGTCACTGCTTTATATTGCATTGTCTGTCATAGCTTGATAAAGTGGTGTGTGTCGTGAATTAATAAAGTGCCCCATGCTTTCAACTTTATTCCAGAGTAAAATATTTCTCACTCCTATTTTTTGATAATTTTTCTCATTCACTCCCATCTTTCCCGTTAATCCAGTTTCTACAGGACCGTTTGAAACGCACTGTTGAAAAAGACAAGCTAGAAATTTCCCACATTTTCTTTCTTTTTAGTTCGCACGCAACACACACACATGTACAACATGATGTGTTCTTTTAAATGTCTTTATTATTAGAAGCAGGTAATACTGATATTCACTGAAAAACTCTAATTAATTCCCGGAAAGCCTTACCTTGAACACATATTGAAGTCATTGAAACTTGTCCATTAATATAGGTATAACCAAATGTCGTGGTAGTGTCAAGAGGAAAAATGAACAAACCCAGTTTTTTAGTATATGACAAGATACCTGAATTAGAGTCAGAATTTTGTTACTTAGGATTGAAATTTATTTATAACATTCAGTCTAGCGCAGAAAAAAAACACCATACCTTAGAACAGCCAAAGCCTTGTTTGGATTGTAGGAAATAAGTAATACTACTTAAATAATACTACTACTCTCTCATTTCTACTTAAACTATATCATAAAAGTAAGCCTTTCTTATTTTATATATCTATATATGTATTACCTATGCTGATGATAACAACAAAGGGTAAAGAAAGACATGAAATAAAATAAGAAAAGAGAAAGAGGATTGATCATGAGATGATAAGTAATGATGAATGTGGATGATGAGACCCATTGCTGGAAATGAATGTGAAGAAAAATGGGATGGAAAGAGACAACTTATGAGAGCGAGATGAAATAAGGTATGAAACTGCGAGGAAGGATAAGTAATGGTCATATTGGGAGAGATGGAATTAAGGAAATAAAGAGAGATATTGTGATTATGAATACTTGATATACGACTGTACTCTTTATGTACTTCTTACTATGTTCTCAATTCTCCTACAGGATGGCTAAACGAATACAGAACCTTGAAATCTCGCTGGAGTGAGTAAACTTCACCAGTTGCCTTTTATTCCTTATTTTTTTTGGCTGGTTGTTGGTTTGGCAGGAAAGTGCTTCCATCTAGAGGTGATTAGACAAAATCCAGAACTAAGAACGGCATTGAGTAACATACTATAATAATTAAATATGAAAATTAAGAATTATTATATTAACTATAATGATTAATTTTTCATCTTTTCCAAAAAGGTCTGCCTTGTTCAAGGTTCCCAGCATTCGGAGGAGTGTAAGCTCGATCATTCCCCTGGTCACGTGGTTGAAGTTCACGGTCGGCTGGAGACCATACCGTCAGACTCATAACTTCTGCTTCAGTGGTTATTCCGCAGCAAAGTCCGTGGTAATTATTACTGAATCAAGGGACAGAACACAATTTTCAAAGTCACGAACTTGTTTTACAAAATGAAAGACAAATACCTTACTAAATAGCATCCCCAAATCCACGATCAACCCATCTAAGTAGCATTGTTTTACTGGCCTCGCCGAGAAGTCGAAAATTCAAACCAAGATTTTTAATTTCGCTCGTTGTATTAGTGACGATGACCCGAACATGTCAGGTAATTTCCCCTCATGTGTGTGACGAGCTTGACTTAAATAAAACAGAACAGAAAATCCCGAAGACATAGCACCAGACTTACCTTGGGAGGAAAAGGAAAACACTCCACCCGCCGCATCACGCCAAACACAGATTACGCGTCCAGAACGCTCCACATCCTTTGGAAGGTAAAGCTGATTTAAGTTATTACATTTCTACAAATGAAATCAAATGAAAAGAAGGCTTAAGGGATTTGCATCTTCAACCGTTGTTCCGGTCTCTGCGCTTTCCTGACATTGTCCGGTGCCTGTCAGACGAGGAAGTTAATGTCACACTGGATGAAAGAAGGTCGGGTGGGTGAAACGTTTGGATTCTCGTTTAAATAATTTTTTTCTGGAAGGAAGGCGGGTAAAAGATGGAATGGAAGAGACGATGTGTTTGTCGATGTGTTTGTGATTTTATTGACTGTCAGTTTGTCTGTTTTTCACAGAGACTGGTAGTCATCAACATTCATCAAACAGGACTGTTGACAAGGAGGGTACTTTGATGACTGGTCGTCAGGTCTTCACGCAGACTCAAACACACCTTTCATCAACAAGTAATATCATCAACAGATTTTGTTTGGTTACTTATCATCAAAAGCCTTTGCTTGGTTACTTTTCTGCATCTTTATTTGCTTCTTCTTCTGAAAGAATTTTTTCTGTCTTGTAAAGATTTGGGTAAAATTGTTGGCACTGGTTACAAAAGCATCGGGGTATGGGAGGAGAAAGGAAAGCATTGCAAACAGCTCCAGCAAGGGATGAGGGAGGTTTCCTCTCCGGCTCTATGATGCAGTTTAAACGGTCGGTTGGTTTTGGTGTCGGAACTGATACTGGCCTCAACTCGACAGCGCCGTAAAACAAATAAACTCTCTTGTGGCGAGAACTTGGTGAGAACGGCTGGTAAATGTGATATCTCTTGACTGAGGAGACGAAAAAGTGGATGTGCGATGTACGAGAGGTAACGAAACCGAGGAAAATATAAAGACAGGAAGAGAAGAATGAATAAGATGTAGAAATGCGGACAGGCAGACAGCCATACACAAACGGGAAGGAGAACCGCTGATCCCAGAAGCACACAGCAACAACTTGATAGTTTTATATAATAATGGACTGTCTCTTCAGACAATTTGATATTTTCATTTTCAGTGAATAGTAGTCTGTGTGTGTGTGTGTGTGTGTGAACTTTTTCACGGAACAAAAGCCAACCATGTTACTATCAGTAACCTATGCTACATCCTCACTCTTGAGAGCACCTTTCTGTTAATAATTCAGCTTTAAAAGCTGATGTCAAAGATTCCAGTTTCTAGAAAGGTCAATAGTTCAGCACATATTTTTACCCTACTGTACTTATTCGTTGATCTATAACCGACCAAGCAGCGCCTGATGTATGTTACATTTTGTTCTCAGTCTAAGGAACTCGGTCTGTTTAATATTTCAGGTTAGCCACACATGAGACAAAGAACTTTAACCTCTTGGTCTCATATTCAATTCATTGTGAACAAGAAAATGCTTGGCTGGGCGCAGAAGTTTAACCCTGTGTTGTCCTACGGTCTTTCTGGTCTCTGAGCAACGATTGAAATAAATGTTCCGAAGAAGTGAAGTAACTAACAATTCTTCTGAATCATGGACAACAGCACTAAATGAATCTTTGAAGAATTCTTTTTCTTGTTCACACAACACCGTTGTATAGAAAATGTTAAAGTTCTGGAGCCCTAGCGACCGAAGAGGAGAGGGATGCAGTATTTAGAACATCAGTTTGAACTAGTCCACCCTCTCTTTGCGTTAATGATCAGACACTAATTATTGCTTAGTGATCTCTCTGTCTGTCTATTTGTCTGTCTATCTATCTCTCTGTCTACCTAATTGCTTATCTACTGTATGCATGTATTTTTCCGCGTGCAGCTGTATGTACACGCATGGATGCTCGTTATAATCAACCGCAAGAATTGTCTCCCCCAACATATTCCATATACAAGCCCGCATCATGTGAGGCTATAACAGGTTATATGCTTCTTTTTTTTTCTCAAAATGTTCTCAGAGAAAGCTTGAAAAAGAGAAATAAAAAATTAAAGGTGGTCTCGTGACTACGGTTGGAGAGGAGGAAAGTGTTGGATCCCTGCTTTCTCTGGTGAGGACGGTGCCCATCTCTTTCTTCATCTATGTATTATCTTCCCCAACCCTTTTAGGAGTCATGTCCCATTCCACAACTGGGTCAGTTTGTAGGGAGGTGGGGTTGGAGAGTGAAAAGTATGTTGCGTTACACGGGTATCGAACCAACTACCATTCCCAGTTTCAGGGTCGGAAGCTATTGCTCTATCTATTCCAAGCTCTTCATTCACCCATCCTCGACTCGCGAAAATGAATCTTGATATTCTGACGACGATGAAAGCGATGGTCGTCGTCACGTGCAGCAAAACGACCGAAACTGGTTTCGTTTGCACTCCTCTTTTTTCGTAAATTGTCGAGGCGGTTGGTGTCGGAAAGGCAGGCCTGGCCAGTCACGGCGCTTCCCGAAAAGTCTCCATCTCCATTGTGCTGTTCGCTGCTCATTAACTCTTTCCGCGCGCAAACTGTTCTTTCCGACTAGCTGCCCATACAGCGGAAACAACCCACTCGACACTTGCATCGGAGACGATTTCTTGGACGGAACGGTGCGGATATAGGAGGGAAGTGGGTTGGAAGAGGGTTCTGGGGAGGGTGCGGGAACAGGGTGGACGAACACGTGGTTACGGTGTCATGGAGAAAAGAGAGCGGGGGCTTGGGGTTGGTGGGGAAGGGAGGGAGAAGATGGAGGCGCAAGTTGCCGCGAGGATCAATCTGATGTGTTTAGGCCAAAACTGATTTGATGGGATCGCTAAAATACCAACCGGCCTCTTCTTACGGGAGACATTTTTTCTTGCCTTTTTTCCATTTTTTTAAAGCTGTAAGATCGCCCATGGGTTGCATTTGCAGATAGAGGTTAGACAAGGAGTATTGGAGGTCACAGCGGGTTAGGAGACTGGTGAATGACATGGGAAGGGAAGAAGGGGAGGAAAACACATAAGAGGGAAGGAAGATCAAAGTAATGAGGACAAGGCAGAGAACCAAGGAAACTGTTCAAGGGAAAGATACATTCTGGCCATTCACTCTGACAATCAGACCCTTTTACTAAGTGAAATAAAAACAAATAAAATATAAACAAAACATAAAAATAAATATTACTAAAATGTAAATAAAAATAAAAGTACCCATATAAACATACAAACACAAAAATCATGGTCATGACATAAAAAATGGACCTCAGAATACGCCCTCTGACATCATGACCTCTGTCGGCCACAGAAAATACACTGTGGCAAATCATGGTGCTCTTTAGGGGGTGGCTATCCGGAGTCCAGTGTCACAGTGCAGAAGTACACGGAACCCGACAAAGGATTTGACCACAGTGATTTGAAAGTTAATCGCTGCCACTAGCCGCCGAAGATTATATTCGTTTGGGTTTCTGGGTGTGCGGAAGTGATATGCGACTTGGTCAATGCCATCTTGCGACTGTCCAATGATTTAGTAAAGAAGGAACCGAGCAGAAGCGGCAAATTACTCCGTTGCTGAGCGAGGAGTTGGTGTGTGTGTGTAGAAGGGGGGACTGGACATAATGGGGCAAAAATTCACCGTAATCGCCCATAGGAAATGGGGCCCAATTTGGGTGGGCTCTCAGAAAATTACGTCCAATTTGAGACAAAACGAGTTGTTAGATTATCCCATGAAAACCGCTTTTCCTTTCCTCCCTGATCTCCAAAACCAAGCAGGACTAGCGATGAAACCTCATCCGAAACAAAATATCCCCCTCCTCCTTGCTGAGCGTTCCATGCGCCATATAAAGTTGGAATCAAATTTGCCATCGTCTGTCTCGAGGCGAAAAGGACTCTGTTAGCCGGAGCCCCTTGAATTCTCTGACTTGTTCCTTCCTTGAGTTTGGCCCCCGCGGTTGTTGGGTGTCGCCTGCCAAAATTGATGGTTTCGAATGGAAGCAGACGACTCAATACACCAATTACCAGTTGGTGCCAGGGAGTCAGCAAGGCGTGGGGTGGGGGAAGAGGGAGGGTAAGGAAGCGAGAGAGAGGAGCTGGACGACATCAGGAGGACATCAGCAAACATGGCCGACAAAGTGCCTAGCTGTAAACAGTTTGCTTTTCAGCGTCTGCCTGCGACCCCTCTAAGCCGTCGCCTTGCAATGGTCTTAATTGAAACGCGAGCTCCTCTGCTGCCCTATTAGGGATCATTATAGCAAGGGCTCGGCTCTCGAGAAGCAGTCTGATTCAGAGGTATCGGATTTGTAACTAAAACACCCAGACCAGATTTGGGTCTCTCGATGCAAGCGTTGATAACTAACACCAACTCTGGAGAGGGGGCAGCTTCCTCCCTATCATATGAATCTGCTCTAATCAAGCTTCTGCCAGTTCCTCGCCCTAGAGTCGAGACTCCGGCTACACAAGCGTTCGTAGCCTCCAATTTCCCACAACAGCCCCTGCAAATCCGTCAAGAAGAAGAGGACTTGGTCACAAAGGGAGCACAGCTTTCGTGTCCCGCTATCCACGACGAAGGCTCAGTGGAGGTCTGAGAAGCAGGTCTGGGAGACAACACTAATCTGTGGGGCCAGACACTCTTTATCTTCCCACAAAGAGCAGGGAGCGAGACAGCAAAACAAAAGACCCGGAAATGACGTCATAGGTAGCAGACCGCTCGACAGCATCGTCTTCAAGCAACTAATTGACTGTTTCACTGCTAAAGAACCGGTGTCCCGTACATAATGTATTTATAAAAATAATTGCAGTAAAGCATCAACCTAAAATGTTAGTTTATAAGAAAGCAGCTAGTCACATAAATAATTTTTTTATGGATCTGTAATTAAACTGATGTTATATTTTATATATTAACATCTTGTATTCAGAAGAATTTCTCCTCTCATGATTAATTCAATAAGAAATAAGATAAACGTCTGTCCTTCATGAAACATAATAGCAAGAAATGAAAAGATGTTCGCTATATAAAAGGAATAGGCAACTGTTTGAAGAAGCTGTCATATACAAATACGCAAACATTAAATTTAGCATTAAATATTATTTGCTTTTTGCAACGATGCCTCGTAAAGGAATTTGTCTTTCCCGGCAATTATCTCAACCTTTTCCCTTCTCTCTTATTAAGGACGCCGTCAGCATCACAGACCAGCTATCCAATCATCTTTTGCTATATCGCTTTTACCCTTTACAAAACTTTCTAAAGGGCTCCTGGCTTTGACTAATCGTGTCAAACATACACCCTCTCTGTGATTCATGCACCCGTATTGACAGAAGCACCCGATCT
This sequence comes from Pomacea canaliculata, assembly GCF_003073045.1. NCBI lineage: Eukaryota > Metazoa > Mollusca > Gastropoda > Architaenioglossa > Ampullariidae > Pomacea > Pomacea canaliculata. Next base: position 13,823,956 of record NC_037597.1, read on the forward strand.
GCTCCATCTACACAATGACAACAATCCTTAGCCGCAGCCGGATATTTTATTGGCCAAATTATCTTTAGTCTTCGTGGTCGACCATCGTGAAGGACTTTTGGCTATCAGATCAGGGGTGTGGAGAAGCGTGGTGTTAAAGGGAGGAACACAAGCGAATTTACCACATCGTGAGTTCAGGAGATCAAAAGCAAAAGGGAAACGGCGCAGTCATTGTCGGTGGAGCACCTCTCCAATCTCTGCAGGAATGGCCGGGTATCGCAAACTAGCTACGTTACAGATTGGTGTTACAGAGAAAGTCCTTCCTTGCAATTTCCTCAGCAGATGGCCTGACACAGAAGAGCAGAGAGCTGGAGGGAATAACGTGTCTTCCGCGAGAGTGCTTCCTCCCCCCTTCCCGTTTAGCTCCACCCCCTGCATCTCAACTGCCTCCCATCTCCCTCCCAAGACCCCTCCCTCCTTCTTCCATCTCAGACAGAGCTTTGAGCTCTGTATCTTCCGCGTTTCAGCCTCAGCTTCAACCTTCACCCCTTCCCCACCCATCCAACCAACCCCCCCAAGTCGACTCGACTCTCTTTCTCCGCATCTTTCCCAGACCCGGTCATTTTCTCCCACCATCTCTGGGTGAATCTGGCTCCAAAACCCTTCTCTCATTCAGTTGCCGTCAACCAGCCTCGACGAAGGACTACTTCTTAGCTGAGCAAATTTCGTTACTGGGCATTATCTCTCCTCGATGGAGCGAGCCCCTAGGAACTCAGGCGCGCTAGGAAGCTAAACGTTATTGTGTGCTCCGCAGAGCCCATTCAAAAAAAGAAGAGGTCCTGCTAGCATTGGTTGGGGGGAGTAGGGGAGGGGACTGACCCAGTGGTGACGAGTTGTTTTTTAAACAATTTGTTTGTGTTTCTGCGTCGCGGAGCAGAAAATATTTCGCCATGTTGAGAGAGGGGAGGTAATCAGGCGCGTGATAAGGCCGCGCTGCCACCATTTGTTTCCATTTTGTGTATGGAGAGATTCAAAAGTTTGTGCACCATGCTTGACGAGGTCAATAAACAGTCCAGCAGTGGACAGCAAGGAACCGGAGCAAATGAAGCTCTTGTCCAGCCGTCCTCCCAGCCCACCACAAACATTTTGCAGATCAAATCAGCCGCAAAGCCAACTTCATCGGTAATAAAAAAAAAAAATTAGTGCTTACCTTGGAAACGGACATTTATGATATCACCAGCTACTTTATTATTATTATTCTTGAGGAGCACGATGAAAACGAGATGTCTCTGTGTTTGTCCACTCACGAACTAAGTCCTATGCCGTAGCCACTACAATAAAATACAAATTGCGAAAAACGGGTAATTAACTACATTTAAAAATAAAAAAAAATTGCAATTTTTATCCTCACCCATGACCTAATCATTCCCACTACCACACCCACATCTCTCCCCTACCCCAACCCCCGCACACTTGGCATTACTGTACACAATGCAGACCTTCATCGACAGACCGGAGAAAAAAATCGCCTGATATTAAAGCTAAAGGCTTCAGCAAACTTTGTGGAAAGCGAGATTTGCTTCATCTCTTTCGGGTTGAAGATGTCGCATGACACGCAACGTCCGGTGTTTTGAAGGCAGTGAACAGTTTTCATCCGTCCATCCAAAGCTCTTCCTTTTAACCGGCCTGTCACGAAGACCGATTACCTGCCGCGGCCATAGCCGCGCGGCCATTGAAATCCACCGTCTACGTTTTAATCAGAGAATGCAAGGCGACGAGGTGAAAGTAGTTGAAAAGAAGACAAAGGAAGACAAGCCGGATGACGACAAAACCTGACTTAGAATGTTGTTTCCTCGCAGTGTAATTGCCTTCGCGGGCAAGTGTCCCTCATTACCCAACAGCCGTGCGTTATCTGCATCGACCAACCTCAGCTACACTTGGTGGGGATGGGGAATCTGAGGAGGGGAGTTTTCCACAGCATATGGCTCTTTTCGAAAATTTAAAAACGAAATTCTTGTACCAGTAACCCTCGTGCAACAATACCCTTGAAAGAAATTGCTTACACATTAATAACTTTTGTATGAATTCAACTAATCCAATGTTCAGTTTGTTTGTTTGAAGATAAAACATTAGAGAACAATAGACAATAGTTCAAGAAATCAGAAATACATTGACCACTCAAGAACAAACAAATAAACAAAGTTTCTTACACGGGGTAGCGAGGAATTAAATTCGTTGCTTCCACGGGATTTGAACTCGTTGTTTCTAACTCCCGTTTAGTGTGCACATCACTTCTACCTTGATCGTTTTCTTGACAGCTGCACATGTATCAGTGAGATTGCATCAGTACGGGTGGGAGACCCTTGTGTGCGCGTGCATGTGTGTCTGCGGGTGCGCGCACGTGCTCACTCCTGTCCTTAAAGCAAAGGCATGTCTTGCAAAGAGTTGTTAACTCCCCCCCAACATGCACCGACTTCCCTCTGGCATCAATACATCCTCACACTGCATGCTTTTAGGACGGATCAAACAAGGAGGGGGAAGCCTTTCAATGGTTTTGACATCCAGTCGTTACTCGATCGCCGAGAGAAAAGGAACTATTTCGCATGGTGAATCGCTCCTTCCTGCCTGTCACTGGCGGTATCACGACAATCTTCCCCCATCATTATCCTCCGTATCACGCACCTTCCACGGAAAGTCGCAAGCGGCTGGGCGGGTGGATATGGGTGGGGTCACCCGTGCATGTTCTGTGTGGTGACAAATTCGACTGCAAGGCAAGTCTCGCCATTTTCAGTGGCAGAAGTCGCCTTCACAACAGGTTTGTCAACAATAGGGGTTGTCTCAATGCTCGTGCCCGCATGCACACGACGCACACACACACACACACATATGCACGCACACAAGTACTTTTGCATAGCATACTGCATAAGAAAAATCCAAAACAATGCCAAAAAGAAAATTTATTGAAATAAGGAATTGATGTTAGAAGTAATGAATAATAATAATAATAATAATAATAATAATAATAATAATAATAATAATAATAATAATAATAATAATAATAATAATAATATTAATAATAATAATAATAATAATAATAAAAATAATAATAAAAAATAAAAAATTCAAACTAGATTAATAAAAGATTATTAACATAGTTATACACTTTCCTCTTTTCAGAGTGAAACAACAAATCTTTGTCCGAAGTGAAAAGGTGGGCTTCTTCTGAATTTTTTAAAAGAACCTTAGTATGAAGTTGACTGAAGGCCTAAATAATGATAATTATAATAATCTTGAAACCTTACTCAATCATTCAATGGTCGATATGAACTGTAAAACATAAATTTAATCTGTAGATTTAATGATATATTTATTAAGAAAGAAATTGATGAAAGGAGAGTTAAAGTCAAAGAACATTAAATAAATTCTTTTAGCTTATTAAAGATAAGTTTTACAAACAGTAAATAATCGAGTTGTTGCTTTTCATTTTGTCTGTCAAAAATTTACAAGAGTGTTTTAGAAAAGTCAATGATGTTTTTGGGTGGTTGATTTTTTTTCTTCTTCTTCTGCAGCATAGACAAGGAGGTTGTTTGAGTTTCCGACTTGAGTAGACGATACAGGTGAGGGAGGACTGGGTCTCCTGATTGAGGCCTGCCACTTGGAGTGACTCGCATGTCCACATGTTGACGGCCACTCCACGTTGACTTCTTGTCTCTCATTCTTTCCGACTTGCTCGGGAGAAAAATACCTGATCAAAACTTCATCAATCCACCAACTGTTTCAATGAAGGTCACATCATAAAGTGTTTTTGCTGGGATTGATTGGTGTATCACGTGGACGGTTCCAGCTGTGACGTGATTGTCAGCTGTGGATGTGACGCTTCACTTGAGTGAACAATGTTGACATCATACGTCTGGTGGTGTGTCGGTGACGTGCGCTTCTTGAAGAGTTTCATGGCGGGGTCTCCAATAGTCTCTTTGTGTCTTGTATGTTTGTCTTTTATTATTTGTCTGCATTGTTGATTCTTTTCCGTCCTTCGTATCCCTCCCAAGAATTTTATTGTTGTCTGGGTTCTCAACAGTTTTTTCTGGTAACATAAAGGAATATTTTTTCAAAAATTGTTTATGATTTTTTTCTGTCATGGCCGTGTTGTGTATGTGTAACTACAACAATAACAAAAGGCTGAGCATGAGCGGTCTGGGGGCAAGGAGAGGGGATCCAAAGTTTACTTAACAATGGCGAACCCTACACAGTGGACGTTGTTATTAAAGGAACAAAGACAGCTGACAAGTAGAACTTTACAATACTACATGTGTAAACGATTAGCTACATAATGTTGAAGCATCAGGACACTTAGTGCCCCAACATCACGTGACTCATTCAGACGGTTTAGACAACTCCCGTTAAACCTCTGGTGTTAATCATTTATTTCGATTTACTCTCTACCCTTCGATGTCAGCGACGTCAACATCTTTTACAAAATTTGCTTTGGGATGAAACATATTTTATAGCAGGTAAACAAACAAACACATTTTTTTTTTACCCCAGAGCAGAATATCTAAATAATGCATCTTTCTCTTCAATGCATGTACATGTGCATGAAACTATCATTTATTTATTTAGAAAATCAGTCTTTTAAGTCTTGAATGTTTGCTTTTTAAAATCTTTTTTAGGAAAATTATTTGTTTTCCTTAAACTTCGAGATTTTGTTCAAGAGCTTGTTCTTATTTTCTTGGATTGCTATTTCCAAAAAAAAAATTTTGTCTTCTGATGCGACGGTTTCTGAAATTCCTCTAAATTCCTCGCCCAGTCTGACAACTGTCCACCGTCATGATGACTGTCATAACGGTAGTTACAACAGGCCTTGCAGTAGTTAGGTAGAAAAGGTCACAGCCTCTCCCCCCAAGTCCTCCACTTGCCACACTATTATCGACACGGCTGACAGAACAAGGCAGGCGAGCCACGTGACCAGGAGGAGACTTGCGCCGCCTTGGTGCTGCTGTTTGAAGGAAGGAGGGTAAGGGAGGGACAGGCCGGGCTCGGAGGCATCCCCCACGAGCTAGAGGGTAGCGCCCAGCGGCTCCGCTGTTTGTTTTGTAGATGGCCGCCTGTCAACGCTACAACTTAATTTTTCCCAGCGGCTCCGCCCCTCTAATCATCGTCCGATTCCCAGCATTCAAATCTCCACGCATGCGCACTGCCGCACTCAGCTGGCGCGCAAGCTCTGCGCCGTAGAGAGGGAGGAGAGAGAGAGGGACTGGAGAGAGAGACGGGAGGACCGTAACTACATTATACCGTCATGGCGGCTGATATTTCACCCTGCGTCCTGCTGCGCAGAATATGAGCCTTTTGTCCCCTCGCCATCTGTACTGTCAAAGCCCGGAGAATGGCCGCTTTTGGGAGGGAGCTGCCAGCCTCGAGTTTCGAGTGGTGCTCGTCCCGCGCCGTCCGAGGCGACTGTGCCATCAACTCACGCAGCCCGTGTCTCTGCGTGTTTTCCTTGCCGCCATTGATAGTGTCTGTCCTACCTTGGGTAGTGACGATAAAGTTACATTTCCCCCTACCCACCCTTCTCTACCCTCACTACCGACATCCACCTCACCCCCCAACATCTCCGCCCGCTAATTCTTCTTCTTCTCTCTACTTTCCTTCGATAACGAAGTTGCAGAGTGCAACGTGCAGGCCTGACGGGAGAGTGATGGGGTACAATGGCTAGGTGTGATCGGCTTCTCTTGTCGGGTGGAGTGAGAATGTCGTGGACAGCACTTGACGTGTCCAGCGTGTCCTCGTGATGGTGTAGCGAGCCTGAGATGGCCATTGCCCTACTTCACGAGAAAGGAACCGGCTACACGGGGCTTACATATCGTCATGTCACGGAACAGGACTTCTGAAATTCATCGACTACAAACATTGAAGGACCCTCAGCTCTGTGTTCAAGTGCGATGTCGATTATAGAAAACCACTGGTCTTTGCCGCTGACTTACCTTCAAAAAATAAACTTAAAGGTCCCCTAACCTTTTCTTTTCAGGTCGTTGGAGTTAGAGATCATACTTTTTCTTGGAAAGTGGTGGGGGGAGAATAGGTCAGCTTGTTTGTGTGCGGGGTGTGCCCACTTTTTCTTCTTACCTTCCCAGCCTCTCTCTGAGTCGGGTGAAACAAAACAATATACAAATCAAAGCTTCTATGAGCCAGGTAAGGCAAACAAAACAAATATACAAACCAAAGCCTCTATGAGTCATGTAAGGCAAACATAAACTTAAAAACCAAATCCTACCTGAGTCAGGTAATGTAAACAAAACAAGCATACAAAACCAAACCTTCTGCGAGTCAGGTAATGCAAGAAAACATACAAACCAAATCCTCTATGAATCAGGTGAGGCAAAAAACTATTAAAAACAGATAAGCTATACCCTCTAAGGAGTCAGACAGGGCAAAAAAAAACAACCAAAAAACCCACACCAAAAAAAAACAAAACAAACAAACATAGAAACCACACTACAACAACAAAATTATAATACAAAAAAAAAAACTTTAAATCTGCTAGTAAACCAAGGATTATCTGTCTATCACATTCTTTGTGTGTGTGTGTGTGTTTGCATTCTTGCGTGTGCACTTGTGTGTATGTACACGCATGGATGCTCATTATTGCATAATCAACTGTAACAATTGTCTCCCCCTGTCGGTATTCCATACACCATCCCACAGAGAGGGAGACGTGGTGGAAGTTGTGTTTTTCTTCTTTTTCCGCCATCTCACCTCCCAGAACACCAGGAAATGTAAGAGCACCACAGTAGATTAACTCTCAAGCGCCGACAGCTACAAATATTTTATTATCTGTTGAACCGAATTCTCTCCCCGTAAAGATGTGTGAGAACACCTTCAGCTCAACGGCGACCAGATAACTGCTGGTTCAAAATCGCCTCCGTGTTTTGGTTTTTCCAGCTTTGGTGTGCTCAACAAACACCGAGCAGACGAATAATTTTGGGAGGAACCGTACACCACACCGACGATAAATGCAATCAGCGTAAATAATTTAGCCAGCGCATAGACCACACATTATTAGGAGAATAAATAGTAAAGTTACGAATAAATAAATATGATTTATGCTAAAAATAAGAAATAGATCGGCAAAATAATCGCCTGAAGATGAGGCCAATACATAGAGTTCTTGTTCAGTCCTAATTCAGCCTGATGACTGATGTAGCCACCCGATGATAAACGCGACGATGATGATAGCAATGACGGTCATGATAATGTTAGTGATAATTGTGGTCATAATAATGATCGACGATGATGGTGATGCTGTTCCCGATGACGTTAATGAGGATGTGGCAGCCAAAAGTATCGAGTTTTGTGCAAACATATTCGCTTGTGTTACCGATATCATGTTTATTGTCGAGCGCCTTTGGCGAGAGTCATGAAAGACACGTGACAAGGAGACAGCGATCGGTGAGTGGAGTGGCTACAGGTGTGATCAGCACTGAGCAATACAAACCATGCACGACTAGCATTCGGAATTCAAAGACTGCGAGTGAACTGTGAAAACAAATATTGTTTTAAGTCTCGGCTCGATAAAAAAAAAAAAAAAAATCAAAAGCGCGCAGCTCACATGTGAGTAGAAATTACCATAGAATTCTTAAACATTGTCTTCTTAAAGAACAAAGAATGAAGCTACCACCTTATAAGTATTACACATACGGTTGATGAACATTAAAGATGCAAAGTGTGTGTGATTCGGGTTGAGTTACATATTCTGCATCAGGTTCTGGCACTGTCACACAGGTGTATGTCAATACAACTGACCACCAGAGAGACACAAGAGGCTGATAGTCGGACTCGAGAATCAGTCATGTACATGACTAACTGTATTTATTTGAGACAAAAGGATGAACAATGGCAGAATTAAAGTATGACCTGAGCGTTTCTTGAATAACTTTTCCGCTTCTTTATATAATTCTTTCTTTGTTTTCTAAAACATCAGAAACCTTACTGATGCAGAGCTTGTGATGTAGTTGGAAGCACGTGCTCTGTCATGCGAAACTTTTGTCTCAGTCTCGTGAAACAGGCAGACTTTAAAAAAGAAAAAAACAACAAAAAAAAAAAAACCCCCAGGAACACGATCTAAGGACGAGGCAGCCAGGCATGCGCAGTGGCTGTCTGAAGGAGGATGACGTCTGGGTGACGTCAAGAGGCGGAGGCTTTGTGTAGCTCTCGAGCAACGCTCTGCTGTCGTCGTCATTGTGCTCCCATACACACAACTGAATGAAAAAACATTGTAGCTTCTGTTTCCTAGTTTAGACAGCAGCTCTTGGAAATCAGTATCTGACAGGAGAGGATTGTGATAGTCCACTGGATAGCTAGGACAGGTCGGAAAAGGGTTCAGGGGAGGTGGGGGATGAAGAGGTGGAAGGAAGAAAAGAAGGACAAAAAGAAGGTAACAACAGCAACAGAAGAAGAAAATAAGGACAAGAAAAACGAACAATAAGATCAACAAGAACAAAAAGAAATAGATGAGGCGAGATGTGGAACTTAAAAAACACCCTAAACGACTAACCTAACTGTATTATGCCTTTGGCACAGGTTAATATATATTTTCCTGTCGAGAAAAAAAAACCTGGGAGAGAATAAGGTAATGGAATGAACGATCGCGGCAGTGGGAGAGAGCACTGCGAACACGGAGCGACGAAAATCGCGTTGACATCAGCTACTTCACGAGGTGAAAAGCGAAAATGTGATTTTAAGACTGTCAATGTGTTAGGTAAGTTAACTTTCTGGTCATCGCTATGGAAACAGGAACATGCTAAAACGTGCATGTTTTTAATTTTTTCCTCAACTTGTTGAAGAGGTTTCTTTGATAACTGCGGACACTTTTTTTCCTAAACGGTGTTTCTTTACCCAAGTGTTACTTAATTCTACCATTGAGTCCTCGAAATTACGACTAGCACTGACGAATTTCACATCTTTCAAATCTTTTAATAATGATTATTAAGACATTCTCAGCTCAGCTTATTTTACTGACAGCATAACAATCATTGAGAAAGAACGGATTCCACAGTCAGTCGGTCCATTTTATATGTAAATTAGATTAATAAGTACAACTCCCATGGTTGGTTGCTAGTTATCTTATATTTTCCTAACTCGAAAATGGTGTCCCATGCCAGCTATAATGTCTTAGCTATTCCAGAAAAGGGTGGTAATGAGAAAAAATGTGACTGGCCGTGAAGAGGATGGCGGCAGTGGTACTCGATGAATCCATTTCAATAGCTAACGAGTTCTTCGTCTGACTTCTTTACCAAGTATTATCCTCTTAATTTGTCATTTTTGTAAATAAACAAAAAACAAACAAACAAAGCAACGACCTTTTTACTTTATAAAACTAAAATCCTTAATCTGTATTTATATGTGGCTTTTAAATTCATGGACAAACAAACTTTGTAAATTTGAGGTCTGTTCCGTCTGATGATGACACACTCTGAATTCAAGTGACGCATCTGCTATGAAGTCAAAACGAAAGGAAAGGTCTATTTTTTTTTAAAAGCTGACAGTTTTGCAAAAGAGTCTTCCTTTTAGTGACAATGAATTGCAGTCACAAGGACACGCTCGCATTACAGAGTACTTGGCACGAAATTGATTTCTGAGTCGAAAGCGAGGCTTGGAAGAGTTGCAGGCAGTCTGCGAACGGGAGACTCTGCTTCTCCTCCTTGGCTCCGACTGCGGTGCGGATAATTACCGACGTCAAGGGTCATTACTCGTTCCACGTATTGTGTCTATATAAATGTTTCCCTCAAAATTACCCCTCGACACAACACCGTCTTTCAGACCTTATTCAGCGCCCACCCCCAACCTCACCCTCTGCCATGATTCTTCTACTCCCCTTTGATACAACTTCCCATTTTTCATCGTTATTTGTGAACTAGGTGACGCGGGGTTTTTTTTTTCTTTCTTCTTGTTATTCCTATCTGTACGAAAACTTTGTGTCCGTTGGCTGGTCTTTTTCGCTCCAGTGATAGGCAGCTGTGTGTATTTTTTTCTTGTCTTTTCTTCCTCTCTTTTACCTGTGATGTCAGTCGCTTCTGGACTATGATTTCGACAGAAGTAAGTATTATTGAAAGGTTTTGTGTGTTTCTGCACTTCGAATGACCAAGTGGACATATTTGAATAATTCGAAAAATCTTCCATTTTGAAAAACGTAACCGTTGCCAGCCACAGAGCGTCAGCCAATCACAGAGCAGGCCCGCACATGTCGGTGAGTACAGATCTATAACATTCGCCCTTTGTTTATTTGCACTTGATGACAAGCAGCTTCTCGCAAGCTTTTATGTGGGTATGTGTGTATAATTCTCGTGTATGGTTTCTGAACCGATTGGCTGTTGAAATGGGTATTGACCGAGGAGAAAGAAGCCAGTAATTTGTGTGGGGGCTATCCGTGCGAGCATCGAAGCCCTCAACTGACACTGTACGGAATCAATATGGCCGCCAACCTGTCTCGTGTCACGATATTGACCGTTTAAGTTCGCACTTACAAAAGAGTGCTCTGTGTGTGTGTTCTGACGCACTGCTGGATCCGCACTTTTAATGTAAATAATAATAATAATAATAATAATAATAATAATAATAATAATAATAAAAGTAGCTTAGTGAGCCTGAAGGATTATTTGCAGGAGTTAGTATAATCACGAATGGATACTTCCCAAATGCACGCATGGATTTCGGAAAATGTTGCGTGCAGGTTTAGGAGGATGGTGGGTGTGGCTACTTCATGCGTGACCACAGCTGGGTGAGGATCTTGCTGCTTGCATCGCAGACTGTGCCGCTTACAGATAACCTGCAATGATGCTCGGTTTGTGACATTGCATGGTTCTCTCTCATTCTGTGGTTTAGTTTGATTATTTTCCCCTTGAGGTCGTACTGAGCTGTGTACATCTGACTCGGAACTTAGCATTCTAATGACATGATGATAGTTGGGGTTTGCTCAGGGAAAGGTGTGTTTTCTTACAGTCACTTCAACACTTGCATAGGATATTAGAGTCGAGTTTAACCCCGTACAGGCATAAACATTTTCTCCATCCCCCTCACAAGGATGGCACATACCCTTGATTCGGAAGTGGAGTTCACGTTCAGCAAGACAGTTGTCATGTGAACAGCAAAATTGATAGACCGGAAATCCACCTAGTTATATATATATATGTATGTGTATTGATGGATCTCCAGGTATAGTCGTCATGTGGACGTTCATTGTGGGTCGAGGTATCCATTCGTTATCTCTCCAGAATCTGTTTAACACCATAAGCAAAATACGAGAGTGAGAACTTAACGAGGGACAACTCTGGGCGAGATTTGTTCTGCCACAAAGTGTGACGAGAAGACGAGCTGGCGAGATGACAAGACTGTCATTGAAAGTTGGGAAGACAATTGGTCTGGATGTTTGGAGGTGAAATTAAATGCTTTTCCTTTCTAACTCTGTGAAAAACACACAAGGGGGAGCATTGCTATGGTGTAGCACCTGTCGATGTCGTTGTCATCACTAACATCTTCTTGGGGCAGGGAAAGACCTTTACAGCATTTTTCTTTCCTGAATTGTTGTTGTGGATTGGGAAATAAACGCTTGAGGATTAGGTAATTAAAACTGTTTTTATCTAAAAGAGGTTCTAGATGAGTTACCAGTTAGGAGCTTTTCAGATTTAAGCAGTGATTCTTGGCTCATAGTACTTCTACCACACGTGTAGTTTGGTCCAGTCATCAGCAAACACCTATCACTTGACGGGCTTACATCTGTTTGTGTATTGTCGTCGTTCTCATCGAAGACATTGTTTCCACTTGCTGATGAAGACAAAGAACATCATCGCGCCACTCAACATTTTCATGGAGAATTTCTGTTTTTTAGTGTTTGCTTTTGGTTAATTTATTTGTCCATTCTGACCAATTAGCGATGGCCCTTCGCCTCACCTTACTCTCTGTATTTGTGGTTTTCTACGTTGACGTGTTGTGAGAGTAAAGAACTTGAACAAAACAAAAACAATAATAAACAACAACTACATATTATGTTAATTATTGTATGCATATATCGGAAGAGAGAGAGAGAGAAGAGAAAAGAGAGAACGAGGACATAAAAATAGCGGAAAGGCAATGGCAGCAAACTCAATTGTGAGACCATGCCTGTAAAAGACAAGAACCTGATTAAATAGTTGTGGGCGCCTTAGCAGACTAGAGGTCAAGCGATGCTCACTTTTTCTCTTACAGAGACGGTTTTGGAAGTCTTGTCGAATACACGACACCGCAAGAAAGACACGCGGAGGACGTGGCTACAACTCGGGCAGCTTTCTAACTAAACTTTTAGTTTTTATTCATCCACTGCGGTAACGGAAAATGGGGAAAAGTGGTTTATACGTTCATCATTTTTTTGATGCCTTCATTTGTTCACATGTTTTCTCGTTCGTTCGATCTTTTGTTGTTTTTTTCGATCAAGTCTCAAGCACGTATTTGAATACAATATGCTTGTAGGAACAACGGAAATGAACACGGACGCACTAACACACAGGCGCTCTCTCTCTCTCACACACACAAGTAGCTATTAATGTTACCCTCTACATTACAGAATGCCTGAAAATGAGGACACAACGACATATACTCGCTAAGTATTGAATGCCAGTCAATTGTTTACTATTAAGTTGAAACCACAAACATAACTAAAATATTTTTCATGCACAGCCACCCACTGTACACTGTACACGCGCATGTAACCAGCAGCATGTGATGTTAATATAGGCCAAAAACTTAATCATCATCATCATCGTCGACGTCGTCGTCGTCGTCATCATCATACACACACAAGTACATATACAGAGACATGCACACAAACACAAACATATGAATTAACAAATAAATAATTGAATGAATGAAATTCTTTAATTTCTCAGACACAGATGGTCACAATAGTCATCCATTAAATACTAAAAGAACAAATAATAATAGCACAAATGGAAGACGCGAGGGAAGGAATGAAGAAGGACGAAGGGATTAAAGGTTTAAACCAGAACTACCAGATTACAGTCCCTTTAACGCTTTACTTAGGACTAAAGGAACATTTTACAGACTACAGGTAGGCGAATCAACTTAAGTTTGGAGTCCTATAGCTATTCTCTGTAAATATAGGTCTTACATCATCGTTCTTAAACTAAATATAGCTCTTACGTCACAGCTCCTATATTTAGGCATAGATCGTGCGGTCATTGCGTTTACAATTAAATATAAATTCTGACATCATAGTTGATGCAGTTAAATATAGCTCGTGACATCATACGTGTCTGACATCACCACACAGCAACCGTGGCGACCATTGAACTGTCAAAACTCAACCGGAACACGCTTTTCCATCTCACCCCTTGCCACAGTTCAATGGCACACGCTTTGTATGCTCAACTCCTTTATTTATTGTTGACAAACCGCAAGATGCGAACATCAGCCTACCGGGGAAAGATTTTTACTGAAGACCCCCGGACTGTCTTGAGACGCTTGACACCCGGGTTGGAGAGATGTGACTACCGGCGGACCGGCAATTTGCTTGATATACCTAATGGCTTTACTGGATAAAACGAATTAGCGTGTCCGGAGAGGGATATGTCAACTCGAATCATTCCTTGTCATATTATCATTCATTTTATATCCATATCTCTCATGAATGCGGCGAAATATTATTTGCTGAAGCCGATAATTCGCCGCGGAATGTTGCCTCCAGCGTAAGATTGAGTTTTCTCCCCTTCCGAGCGACCCAGGGAGAGCCCTTGGCTAAGCGCGGTGGAGAGAAGAAGACAGTTCAGATTAGTGCGCCAGCTTGATAGGAATTTTCGAAAAAGTCTGCTGGCTCTTTGGGAGCAAGTTAGAAAAAGTCAAAAGCGCACTTTTTAAAAATAGTATTTTACAAATGGCAGAAGACAGGTATTGACAAGATATTAATGCATCCCCCTACCACACACACACACCACCACCACCACTCTAACCACCACACACATAAAATCATTATTGGTATATATATAAAACCCAAGGACAAATGCACACACACTCAAACACACTTATACACACAAGCGAATATGATTGTACTCAAACACAAACCACAAATACCAGATCTTTGTAATATTGTTCCCCCTGACCCCACCATCAGTATACCCCCCACCAGCATTCATTACATAACAAAGGTGGGCGGAATGAGTGCTTTATCGTTTCACCATGACCACTCAAAGTGCTGGGTACTAAATGAGACTCGTTATATCGCAGACGATAAAAGTTTGAGAGATAATGCGGGGGTAGCCAGGACTCCTCTGTAAACTTCCATGATAGGTAGTCGTGCTTCATTTGATGATTGCCAGGCGCGAAATGTCATGTGACGGACAAGGTCTAGCGACAGCTTAGTCCCCTGACGGTCTAATCGGATCGCAGCGCCCCCTCGACACTCTCTGCCATTGAGTTAACCTTCCGAGCCGTGGCACCGTTCCCACGAGCCCCAGTCAAGCAGAGTTTATGCAAAGAGGTCAAGTCCAGCACCCGGCGGCTCACAAATAACTAGTGAATCATCTTATGGGACCTTGACAACATTTCACCAGTGCCGACCTTGGCTTTGACAACAAATTTCTAGTACAGTAGGAATGACGATGGAGAGATGGTCAAGAAGGAGAAGGAAAACACAGAAGACTTTCGGGTGGCTTCGAAGAGGATCTGAAGCTTTGACGATGGCGGGTACCTGCATACTTCGACGATCAAGACTATGTCATGACATGAAATATGTCTGTTGGTACATATCACTTTTTTTGTCAGAGACTTAAGAAGCTGTGTACGGGGTCCTGGTGTTACTGGTTCGCTTCTACGCCAGGACAGACAATACACTTTTTATTACAAACCTAAGGAGGCCGTCTTTTTTCATGCGTGCTAAATCGGTCCCAGTTCACACGAACTCTAAATCAGTAATACTTTGCATGAACGCTTTTCAAAAAAAAAAAAAAAAAAAAAAAATCAGAAACGAACTGCCAGCAAACGGCAGGCGAGACTACTTCAGGTCTGCCTGAGAAATAATTTGAAAATTAAAGATCATAGATAATAGATAAGAGCTAAAATGTTAAGTGCAAGGAAGAAGAATACCGAAGGAAACCATCAAAAAATAAGTTGAAAGGTAAATATTTTGTCAATAAAACTATTTCTTTTCATTTCGAGAATAAATGACTAAAGAAAACGACCCAGTGAAAACTCGCTAAACAATTCTGTGCTGATGCTTCACAAACAATGGAAGCTGCACAATGCTAAAAGCAGCAATAGAAATCAAATAGGAGCGAATGAAAATGCGATACATATTTCATGACTAAGTCACATAGTAGCGAACCTTTATAAAAATATTTACGGCTGATTGACCACCATACTAACACAAGTAAAAAAAAAAATAATAATGGACAAACATAACGGCCGAACATACGACCAAATGACCGCCTCCCACACGTCGGTAAGAATTTTTATTCAAAAGTTGGGAGACAGTTTTCATGGGTTGTCGCGGTGATTTTGGGTGGTGGTGGTGGTGGTGGTGGTGGTGGTGGTGGTGGTGGTGGTGGTGGTGGTGGTGACGGTGGTGGTGGTGGGTGTGATGAGGCTCGCTCTTGAGAACTCTGGTCCTTGCGAGTCAGGCGGCGCTAGTGGTGCCGGCGCTGAGAGGTTTCTGTATAAACACCACCCGGCCACGCACTGCCCTCCAGCTGTGGGGAGGCCGCGGTGTTTGGGTCTCGCTGAAGAGCAGGCTCTTGGAGGGCATCTCCTTGTTTGGAACTCCTCGTCCCGGGCACTTGGCGAGAAATGTTTTGAGTTTAGCAAACATCTCCCGCCTTCCGCGCCGCTCTCACTCTCTCTGCGTGTGTTTGTACGTGCGTGCGTGTGTGCTTTATATGTGACAGGGAGAATAAGCTAGACTTTTTCTGTTCTACTTGTATGTACATATGTAACGTCCAAAGTGTATTCATTTAAAAGACTTGTATGTACTCACATCTGTATAGATGTTAAAAAAAGTCACGCCTTTGAATAAACAAACGTGTTTATTTATTAAACTCTATATTTTTGTTTTCTGTAAAATAGGTAAGGCGTCTTTCAAATGCAAATATGTGTGTGTGCGTGTGTTTGTGTGTGTGTGTTCGCCTTGAGAGCGTGTGTCTGTGATGAGCACGTGCTCGATGGAGCGTGGCCACCGCCCCCGCCTGCTCGCCGAGCATGTTCTCATCAACACGTCCATTCGTCCTGAGAGGTTTCTGACCTCGGGCGGATAAATGGCGAGGCAAACATTTTGACAGAGAAAAGCGATCAGCAGACAACTGCATGCCTGTAAGCTGTGACAACAGTGATGTTGCTGTTGTTGTTGTCGATAACGCACGCCATGTTTACCTGGGGAGTCAAAGGTAAGGTGGATGCGCACAATCTGTGTGCACTTCATGAGAAGCATTTCAGATGATCGCAGGTATTGGGCCTGAAAAATAAACATGGAGGAATTTCAGCGATCTGTTGCTTGTAATGACAGCTTAAATAGTTTATATCCGAAGCACTTTCAATAAATAAATAATTTTTTTAATTTTTTTTTCTCAGCGGTGAAGTAGTTTTCATTACGCTCGTATTGGAGTTATTTTGTCATACTCTCCTGTGTTGTAATAAAGGAAAGAGTTAACAGGCGTGAACTGTTATCAAAGCCAGCTTATTGAGGTCATTACTGGGGAATTTATTTGAGATTCTGCAGTTTTACTTTATTTTTTAAACCATCTCCAGTGAGCACATGAGACATTTGCTGCAAACTCATGACAAACTGCATATACAGAATGTTTCTTTGGGTAAGAAACTTACTAAATGCTAAAAGTCTGCTATGTTCAAGTTTTTTTTTATTGCCTTAGAGCGGCTGAACGCGTGCTCATGTTCATTTGGTGTTGTCCATGTTGTATCGGTCTTTGCGAGATATTTTCCGTGAAGACCAGAGAAACGCCCTTAGGGGACAGAAGCCAGACCAACACGACTGGAGAGTTGTTCCGCCTTTTCGGGGCCTCTTCAAGAAAATTACAGTTGAATGAGTCGCACTGAAGGTTGGATGCCGGGGTGTTACGTGTCTGTAGGGCAACGATGACTACATTGCCTCCTGCTCGCAGTCACTTCATCACCGACCTCCAGGTCCGTCTCATGGTCTGCTCAGTTTTGCTGTTGAACTAACAAACGAGTGTCTACATTTCCATGTAAAAACCATAATGAACGTCAATATATATATATACTAATGACAATTAATAAATGTTATAAATCAAAAAATACCAACTGCAACAATACTCATCTACTCAGAAGAGGAGTGATTCATCTGTTGAACCATTTCCTCATTTCTCTATGTTCTCAAACAAAACGTGTTTGTGTTTTTTTTTATTTTTGGGGGTATTTTGCATTTTTATTCAACGATGCGTACATGTACATTACTAGAATAATTCAAATTTTAAGCGGCATACATATACGCAAACAACATTATATACATATTTGGCAGTCTGTTGTGAAATGTAGTAAATATTTGTAAATCGTCTGATAAGATGTTTATAACAAGCAGCAATATGCAAGTGTTTTTTCTCATTCTTTCCCCTCCTCCCACACACATGCTATCATGTGTAAAGACCTAGAAAATACGCCAGTTATACTTTACATTTACTGGATTCAAAGAAATTTACTGGATTGAAAACAAGATTAAGCATAAATTTTAGAAGTTTAAAACACTTTATAAAAAATAAATCACGAACTAAAATTTATCGTTTAAATTTTTGTTTCTACAACTTTAATTTAAAGAAGAGCGATTAATCTTGAATCATTCTCTTTATGATTGATTAAACTAATGAGTTAAAATCATATAGTTTTTTTTATAATTTTTATATCAAAAGCTGTAGAGTGATTTGTCTCTCGAAATCCTTTCCAAAGAAAAAAATCTCCTTTTTCAGCTGTTTTTTTTTTCAGCTCACTTTCTTAGTCAGAAGTGAGAGGCAGTGAAGGCCCAAACCTAATCTGTAGGTTTCTCTTTTTATGTGTTTTTTTTTTTTCTCCAGAGTGGGGATAATTTTCCTTTTCACGTTTGGAAGTGAAAGTGGGATGTGAGGGTAGGAAACCTGAAACTGAATGTAATGTGGGGTGTTGAAGAAGGAGAAATGACACCAAATACGCCACACTTTCAAAACATCTCAGCATAGTGCAGACTTCTTTATAATCTCGACTTCAAGCTCCTGCGCTTGAGTGAGCAGGAGAAAGATGGCTTCTCAATGCTTCTTGTCACCGGCACGCAGGAAGGCGAACAAGGCAAACATCCGGATGGGGTGTTAGATGTCTCCTGGCTATAAGTCTGGTAGGTGACACCTTCTGACAGCTGTTAACGACTCTATCCCATCAACCTACTGTCATCTTTGACACTTCTGGCAAACGGTTCCTGTTTTACCTATGGGCACTAGGGTGCAGCTCCTACTCTAAACAGTAAACAAATATTTTGTCAGGGTGAAGGCGCGAAGGTGGATGGATACCCGGCAAGGATTGTTAAGATTGAGTGTCCATGTTTGGCTTATGTCTGTTTGGAAATTCTGGTCAGGCAGATTCCAGCTTCCGTTTAAGGAAACTGAAAAGAAATAAATACTCTGGAGAAGAGCGGAAGACTAAAGATATACTGCAAATGAAGGAGGAGAACAGAACGAGCACCTCTCTTACACACATACACACATAGATAGATAGAAGAGTAGAGCAGCCAGAAATAATAAGCAAGCAAACTGTCCATTAGACTCATCGGACGGATAAAGCTTCGTGTAAATGCATTTTATTCTTGAATTGTATTTAATGAAGAGTCCACTGGTTCTTTCAATAAACTAGAAGATCCATTCTAATGCACCTACAAAGAAAGAAGCCAAAGGAAAGCAAAAGACTGGATGGTGGCTCAAGACGAATATCATGTTCTGAGGTAAGTAACTGGACCTCAAGAGATGAACATCATTATTTGGGATTGGCTGCAGTCTCTGCTGAATCATAGTCTTCTTGTGACTCAGTGGGGTTTTTTTTTTTTAAAGAATTAATCTCTTCTCGGCGATTTTTGCAGAATGATTCAATGTCGTTGATGCATAATTAATAAGAAGCCATAGGAGACAAGACGAGAGCTTTAAAACTAAATAATTTGTTTAGAGAGCGCGCACAAGTTTAACGCACTTAATCTCATGTCATTATTATTATTAATTATATTATTATTTACCAGTAGTAGACCAAATAAGAAAAAATAGGTAAGACTTGATTGGCTGCATACAAGTTTCACAATAGAGGCGCTTGGAAACGTTCTCGTATAAATTTGGTTTCGCTTAAAGAGGAGGAAGATATTTGCAGAATTCTTTGATAGAGATTTTAATGTTTCTACTTCCCAGATTTTTTATTTGTGAGAAATACTGTAATGTTTAATATCTAGTTAGCTCAAATATGGGTAATATTAAAGGTAGCCGTAAACAGATGCCACATGCAAAGAAAGAACAACTTGCCGGAGACGAGAGCTGAACCCAGGACAACCAACCCTCACTGCATTGATGACAGGCGGTAACCGTTGAACTATCAGACTGCCCGCGGCATCAGCTAAATTGGATGATGATGATGATTGATGATGATGATTATGATGATGATGATGATGATTGATGATTGATGATTGATGATGATGATGAAAGTCTACCCGTCTGATCTAACTGTTGGCCAGCTCACATCGATCTCTCTTATTTTCTGTATGATCCTTTATTTCTATCTTGCTTTTTCTGGAAATTTTTTATATCGATCTCCTTAACTTTGAAAATAATAGCAGCTTTACGCTCATCAATCGTTCATTTTGTTGTCTTCGATGCTCTCTCACCTTGCGTCAACTGAACGGCCACAGGACGGAGGCTGTCGAGTGTCCGACACTTCATTCGTGTCATCCTCCGAACACCTTTCCCGCAGATAGCCGCCCTCACCTTCAGAACATTCCTCTGCGGATGTCGGGTATCGAAGCACACACCTCTCGGCTGACGCGTATTTACTTTGTTCTTCATCCATCCGTCAGCAGGGTCGTCGAGGATGTACAGGGAGTGTCAGTCAGGGAGGACGATGGACAGGCCCGCGTGAACCTGTCTATCTGACTAATGTAAGATGACTGCTGATTAGCGGGCACGAGGTGCGTGTGTGAAGGGGGAACCAACTGCGATTGGGATGTCTGAGAGCACGGGAGCGAGTGTTCCTTCTTCTGAACCGGGTACACTTTTGACATTGGTATGTTAGGAGATGTTTTTTCAGCATCCATTTCCATCCTGCATGCGCGCGCACACACACACTATCTCTACAGACCAAGCTCACGAGACAGCAAGACCAGGCTCCTGCTAATAAATAATACACATTTTCCTACAATAACCAGAACAGAAAACAGTTAATGGCAAAAGAGACTTCTCGTGAAAGGCGTGTAAATGCAGGGCCGGAAGCATCTCCGTGCAATACCTGTCCTTCACACCTGTCCGTCATCTTGAGGAAATGAGAGATTAACCCAGCATTCACAACAGACGACAGCCTGAGTGCCTGTCATTTCTAAAAGTCACAAAGTCGTCCGACAGTCAACTATTTTTTTGCACGGGAGCGATTAATTCGACGAAATGTTTCCTCTTGTCAGGTAATGAATTAGCGAGGCTGGCTGGAGGTCTTTGTTTACTGTATCACCGCCAGGAGGCTTCCGTGCCGCCTACAGCAAGGCGCTAGTTCAGCCCCTCTCACAAGAATCGCAAAAACGTTTCACTGTATGTTTGTTTTTGTTGAGAAGAAAGCCAAAGAAAGGAGAGTTTAGTGAGCTGCAATCACCAGCATCACAAAAGATCCCATCAGCTTTGGCGTTGGGCGCGCGTGAGATGAGTGCTGCTTCCACCCGCTTGGAGGGAACAAAACAAAAATCAGTTTCATAAAGACCTGAATGATGTGCAATGTTTCGCTAGGATTAATCACGCAGCCAAACAGACATTGTATACTTTATTACAGTCCCAAGAGTTCGGACGGTCAACATCGGGCCGAACTTGTATAGTGCAGCTCGGTGAAGAAAGTCGACTTCAATGGTCTGTTATCAATCTGCGATGAAGTGTTTCAACAGGTCAAGATGTTTGATTTTCCTCCTGCAAGAGTAATCAACTTGCAGAAAGTTTCTTTCCATTAATAACACCCGAGAAAGCAGCTTAAGGCAAGAGTCGAATCCTGGATGTGCGTGGGTGAATGGCGGTCGTCAACACCTCCACG
The DNA here is from genome assembly GCF_003073045.1 of Pomacea canaliculata. Lineage (NCBI taxonomy): Eukaryota > Metazoa > Mollusca > Gastropoda > Architaenioglossa > Ampullariidae > Pomacea > Pomacea canaliculata. The sequence goes on from NC_037597.1 coordinate 13,845,220, forward strand.
TCTTCAGCCACGTGCGTGGGAAGGACTTGATTGGTGACTTGACCGGAGCTGGCAATCTTGACACAGAGCGACGAAATCATTGGAAGCAGATGATTATACAAAAGTCATTATCAGACGAGAAGATTGTAAAGCTTTATTTGTTAAATCTTATATGTTCTCTCTCATATTAAGTTTGTGAAGTGTAAAGCGCACTCTGATCCAAAGAAAGCATGGCGCTGACATCTCTTTACGGTCTCCTTCTTCTTCTTCTCCGCTCTGTTGCTTATTTTAATTTTCATCCATTCAATCATTTTTCTCGTCTCTGTTTAAGTTCCCACAGTCACGAATCTTACTAATAATTAACTCCTCTTTAACTGTATGTAAAGACGAATGTACGCATGGTTTTATATATATGAATTGAGATATGAATGTAAGTATGAATACATTTACCTTCGCATGCATATATGTAAGTATAAATGTATGGATATATATTATGTATAGTTGCCTGTATATATATATATATGGATGTATTGACTCGTAGATGGACATGTATCTGGATCTGTGTGCATGCATGTGTGTATATATATGTTGTTATCGTGTTGTCCATGGAATTACCTCAATTCGTCTGTCTGAGCTTGTGTCGCTCTACCTGCATGTTCGCTGTGCATGTGTGTGTGTGTGATTGTGAAGCCCGCATATGTCATACAGCATCATTAGCTGTCCCTTGTCTCTTGTAACGCTTGCCTCCGTGTGATGAAAGGCCCTATTCACAATTATTATTATTGGTACGTATGCATGCCTGGATGACATAATAGATTAAAGAGATTTATTTAACTTAGCAAAGGACTTACAAAGCTATAAGCCCACCAAACCAATCTAGTTACGACAGAAAATAGCTCGATAAACAGAGCGTCACCGGGTGCGGATATACCCTCAACAGTAATGAATGCTCTATATGCCATCTCCCTACTCAGTCGCCATTCACATTGTCTTCCGACCTCCTACCCGCGCATTTATTTCAAGAATTCTGTCCGCATCACAATATGCTATTGCCTTGCTGCTTTTTTTAGGCACAAAAGGTGCGAGAAAAGTTCACTCAGTCTTTAACGAGGCGATTGTCGAGTGGCATTTCTCTTAAAGCACTCCAAAGCAAAAGGTTTGTGAAGGTGCGCTACATCGCTACCTCGGGGATAAAAGGATTGCTACGCCTGGGTCGGGGTTGGCGTCTGGGATCGCATCCTCTGTGTATTAGCAGGGAGGAGAATAGTCATAAATATCTTTCTAAGCAATGATTAGCATGCAGCGATTACATGCAGATGAGTAGCCCGCGGCTTGGAGGACATACCCGAGTCGCTGTTTGTCCGGGTACGCTATGGCGAGAGAAAACGTCCCCGGGTACTTTCAAAGACTGCAGGTGCCAAAAGGGTGAAGGCAGGGGTCAACTTTCTCTTTAAGAGTTGCGAAGAACTTCATTTAAGTTTTGTTTGTTGATTTTTAAAACCACGTTTCAGCGTGGCGTGATGGAAGTTTGTGTTTCCACTCCGATCTGCGGCGTCCGATGGAAAGCTTTGAAATGCCCCTCCCAGAGAATCAAGACATGTCCCAAGGGGCTCAGTACGCAATTATTGCTTTCTTAAAGACTTTTTATGCTGCGTCCGAAAACATCACTAAAATATTACGAACCATGGAGGAGTAAAAAGCCTCGGGTGGGAAGGGATAATTATGAATTCTTCCCGGTATTATAAAGAGGGTTTTGATCTTGCCATGGTCTACACTCGGGTAAGTGTGCATAAAACCCTATCTTGCTACCCGGTACAAGCGCGTTCGCTAGGGTAGAGCACTTGTCGACAGATAATGGCGAAATAAATATTTAAACTTAACATTATGCGGAGCCATTAGTTTTAGACAGTCACTGCATTTCTTCCTAATCTCCTCAGGGATTTTCTGTTATGTTTATTTTGTAACCGAAGCCATAGTTGGCGGATGATACGGAGGAAACGTAATACGTCGTCTGTAGATGACAATAGGGTTATTAATTATTGCCGGGCAATTACATGCGTATCTTTTGAAATTTTACAACAAAGCCACCCAAATCAATCTAGCATTGAAGATGAAGCTTTTGAGAGTAAATCATGTTTCCTTTGTCATCAGAAAGACGAGAAATTTTACGGTAAATGATGGAAAGCTCAGGAGAATGAGAAAACAGTCGGTAGAGCTCTTTGTGTGATCAACACTTACGTGTTTGTGCCTCTTGGTATTCGTTTAAGAAAGTTATATTATGAATCCCGATAGTTCAATGTTTTTATTTTAATTTCCATCTTGGCAGAGGCCTTATATCACGAAAAATATTGCTAGTGTTTTAAACAAACAAACAAACAACAGAAGACAGAGGAAAGAGGGTCGGGCAGACAAACAAACAAAGAAACAAACAACAGAAGACAGAGAGAAAAGTGGGTGGGGCAGACAAACAAACAAACAAACAACAGAAGACAGAGAGAAAAGTGGGTGGAACAAACAAACAAAGAAATATAGAAAGAAATATAGAAAGAAACAAACAAAGAAACAAACAAAATAACAGAAGACAGAGAGAAAAGTGGGTGGGATAAACAAACAAACAAACAAACAACAGAAGACAGAGAGAAAAGTGGGTGGGGCAGACAACCAAACAAACAAAGAAATAAAGAAATATAGAAAGAAAGAAAGAAAGAAACAACAGAAGACAGAGAGAAAAGTGGGTGGGACAAACAAAAAAACAAACAAACAAACAAACAACAGAAGACAGAGAGAAAAGTGGGTGGGACAAACAAACGAACAAACAAACAAACAAACAACAGAAGAAAGAGAGAAAAGTGGGTGGGGCAGACAACCAAACAAACAAACAAACAAAGAAATAAAGAAAGAAATATAGAAAGAAAGAAACAAACAAACAACAGAAGACAGAGAGAAAAGTGGGTGGGACAAACAAACAAACAAACAAACAAACAACAGAAGACAGAGAGAAAAGTGGGTTGGGCAAAGAAAGAAAGAAACAAACGAACAAACAAACAAATAAACAAAAAACAGAAGAAAGAGAGAAAAGTGGGTGGGGCAGAGGAAAATGGCAGCTGCAATTACCATTTTGACAAAAGAAGGAAAGAAGGTAGAAATTGAAGAAAAAGAGCTTGGCAAAGACAAGGCAAAGTAACATAAACCATTCACAGGAAGTCAAGAGCGGCAGTTGCCATGTCCAGATCGGTCATCAAAGTTTTATCTGTGCAAATAACTTGATCTTGCAAATGCTTATAAAAGTGCCACGAACCTCGTTTCGCTTGACGTTGGCTCTCATGGTCTGTCAATAAATATTTTAGAAAGATAATGACTCCGAGAGTTCGATTTGTTGACTCCTATAAATGATACACCCTAAGGGAGTGCACTGTTCTTCCTTGATGCTGAATAATTAATATCCGGTTGTCTGAAACACAGGACTTTCAGTTTATATTCTCACTAATAAATACATTTTTATTGTTTGTATTTTTGCTCCCACTTTACACGTCACTGAGTTGATTAGAAAAAAAAATCACAACTACAGGTCAAAGGGTTTGATTAGCATTAGTGTTATTTCAATATGGTCGATAGAGAAACAATACCACTAAATCACCACCGACATGTTCACACTATAAACAATACAGTTAAATTACTAATAACATGTTTAACAATATTAACAACACGGCTAATTCACCACCAAAAACGATAATGACGGATTAATGATATGAAGCAGATGATGAAAATTCAAAAAAAAAAAAAAAAAAAAAATTAGCCTTTTTAACAGGACATAAACGACATCACAAGAAAATATATACCCCAACTTCTTTGTTCTTAAATTTTCGGTAAAGAAAGGAAAAACTTGAAGCTGAGTCTGTGTAATAATATTAGTGATTGTATTTGCGTGCAAATGCATGTATCTAAACAATCACACAAACACACACTTGTAAGGATCAACAATAAAATGTAATTTTCTGACAAGAATAATGTTGTGGAAAAAATAAAAGCCGAGAAAAGTTCCGAGGGCTGGATGAGTATGGTGGCAAGGAGATGTTTAGGGTCAAATGTGAACAAGTGCACGTTCACAGGTAGAAGGAGGAGTGTATAACTCCTGTTGCTGTTTCGTCCCCATACGTTTGGGCTCCCCTTGTATCTGCACTTTGAGTTCTTTCTACTTTCTGTTTACTGCACTCGGCAAAATACAAAAAGTTAATTTAATGCGTGGATGGTCTTGTTTGCTGCAGAAAAGCGCCGACACAAGCTGCGCCGACTGATATTAAAAACTTGGGCGCAAACTGAGAGAAGACAAAGACAACCTAGCACCAACATGACCGCCAGGCCCTTTTGTGCAATACCCCTACCCCAGTCAAAAAAAGCATATCTCACTCACGGGTATTTTTGTCTAGACCCTCAGGGTCCCACCCCCTGGACCCACGAAAGATGTGCGGAAAAAATTAATTCTTTCTACAGTTGCTCTGCGCTGAAGATCATTTTGCAGGAGGCATGAAACTCGCTCCCCTTCCCTCTGTATGTATTTTACAGGTGAGGGGTTGGTAGGGTAGGTTGGGTAGGGGAATTGAAGTTTCTATACAGATATCCGAGATAGAGATGGGGAAAAAAAACCAAGTGAATGAAAGACATTGTCCTGCGACTTGCCTTGGGGCGCGGAAGACAGTTGGTCACGCCAGGACAACTCTTTATCGGCGTAAGGACAAGGATCTTGTAAAGGGTCTTGTAAAGGTCTTCGGAAGAAAGAGGGTCAGTTCAGAATTTCTGTGGGTTGTACAGTCACTGCAACCCGATTAACTCGTGTATACAGAAAAAAGTTACCCGTCCTCGATTTTTCCTCGCGCGCGCGCACACACACACCTACACACAAGGTGTTGGGGGTAGTCGGGATGGAGGGAGAGGAGGAGTACTTTACTAGGAAGCGTAAGCAATTTTCGTGAATTAAATATCGTTAGGTCGCACCATGCCGTTCGTCGAAAGGATTGAATGAACAATTTATCGTGATAGCCTCAGTCAAGCAGACATATTCGCGGCTTCTGCAAATATCCAGGAGGTTCCCTTCTGCAAATATCCAAAAGGTTCTACCCCTTCGAGCGAACGGGAGAGAAAGAAAGAAAGAGAGAAAGAAAGAAGGGGAGGGTCAGGCAAATGAAAGCACCGACTATTGTCCTGACTGAAGCGGTGAAAGGCTCCAGGGCATGAGACAACATCTCAGTGTATTTCAATAGCGTTTCAGTGCCCCTGCATTCACCGCTTATCGTTCCTGCTTGTACATGATACATAATAAATTTCAAAAGGCAGTTTAGAGTTTGTTTACACTCACAGCAGACGACGTTTACACTGTTTGATTAACACGGGTGATGGTGAATTGTCGGTCACATAAAAGGGATTTGTTACCACAGATTTTACGCCCAAACGAAGGAAGGTGCAAAAAACATGGCGAGGAGGAGAAGAAGATAAAGAAGAGAGAAAGAAAGAGAAAGAAAGAAAGAGGCAGAGGGAGCAAAGGAGTAAAGATTGGAAAAGATGAAAGCAAAGTCATATCCATGTGAAAGTGTGCCTTAAGTGCTAGACATTTTCGAAAAATTATAATACTTTTATAGACCTTCAGATGAAGAAATTGGACTTACTTCAGTTCTTTTACCATAACAGAAGCAAACAACAAATATTTTACCTCGAGAAACAAAGGAATAAAACACCACGTAAGGTTTGAAAAAAAGTTATTTGTTTTCATACAGATGATTATGGTTATATAATAAAACTCCATGTATATATTTTTATTTCTCGTTTTTTAATCTCTCGTATGCAAGTTGGTGACAGAAAAGGAAAAAGAAATTTCATTTTGTTTATTTGTGTGAAAAACTTAATTCGAAAGTATTTTTGAAAAGTGAGAACAGACGAGAATAAGGGAACTGGAGATTGGAATATGGTTGATTGTTGAAAGGTGAGAATGCACAAAACGATATCAAGTAATAGGAAGGAGAAAAGGCGAGGAATCACTCACTATGTAATTGTGTGATTATTCAAAGACAACATATGTTTCTCCATCTTCAGGGCAACTGCTTTCAAAAACAAAACAAAAACAGTTTCGTGAACTGCTTAAACAGTAAACGATTTCACGAGAAACTGTCGCTGAACAAGACAAATCGTCGACCGTCATTCGCAACATCTAACATCTCGAGTTTTCATTGCCGGAAAGAGATAAAGAGGGCGACACCTACACATCTCGACCGAAAATGAAGATAAAAACGAGTCTCTTATACAAGATCGGCCTCTAAAGGTCTCTTCCTCGCTCGTAACTCGAGGACAAAGGAACTAATTTTCGTAAGCCTTTGAGCAAGCCCGGGTTCTGCACCTAGACAGGGGGCGTTGTACGTCCAGTTGAATCCATGGAGCGAACGAAGGGATAAAAGCAGTAAACTAGGCTTTATGCATAGATCGGTCAAAGAAAGATGAACATTAAAAAGGTTAGCTTATTTTAAAAAAATGTGGAAAAGAATGTGTGCTTGATTTTTTTTTTTTTACAGGTTAAAGTAAGAACTGAAAACTGGATAACCCTTTGACCCGACTAGCTTACTATTGTATACATGGCGGTTCACACTGGTTGCACCAAGATGACCCCTCTTATACACGTTACAGTTTGTAATGGCTTAGAATGATCCCTGCCGAAAACAAGAACAGTTGACAGGGCACAAGAAAGAAAATTGTGGGGAATTATTTTGTGGCGATTTACTAGGCGGACACCGGATTATCTCCCCCATTTCTATGCGGATTGTTGATCCTTGTTGCAAGCGTTTAACGACTACATTATTGTCAAGGAGCAACGGCATGGCGGAGGGAATCGATGTGACGTCTCCGTTATCGACGATATATCAAGATGTGACGTCGGTCACGCAAGCCTATACCCCGCTCCTACCCCTACACACCAGTTGTGACGTCACTGGGGGGAGAGCGTGGAAGTGAGAACAACCTTTCTCGACGTTTCTACACAAACGACAACGCAGACGGAATGGCGGGCTCAAGTGTCACCCAAGCAATTTGTGTCATGATCCCGGCTAAATATCACATTCCACTTCCGCTGTTGACTGCTTCCGAGGTCACAAAGGTAGAAGTTCATTCCGTACCCTTTCCTACTGCCACTGATGCGGCGACTGAGCGAGCAAGTGCAACTGCAGACTCGAGATAAGATGAACACAAGACGGGTAGTACGATAACATGAGGTGCAGCTAGAGTAAATGCATACCCTGATTAAGAGAGGATGTGTAGCAGTGCCTAGCATCGGAACAGATCGTCATTGGGACAACTCTCATCCCACCCACCAGAGAGGTAGAACCTTTTTATTAGAATAGGATTTTAGCTCACTGCCCGGGGTTTCGAGGTTCGTCATGCGTCAAATGACTACACACTGATGTGGTCACGGAAGGGATTGTCCCTATGTTTTATTTTTTTTTTTTTTAAAAAGCAACGTAGAGCAGCGTGAGAGCAGGAAGAAATCACCGTAGTTCACACGAAAAAAAAAAAAGCCTGAACTACGCTCACCATAATGTTTACCGGCATGCATGGGCAAGACAAACTATTAACTCAGACTGATAATCCATGCATGAAAGCGATAATTCGTTGTTTCCCGAGATGTGGTTGAAAAAAAAAAAAAAAAAAAAAAAAAGCAAACTCCTGGGCGCGGTAAGATTAGAAATACAACATTGCTCTTCTTCATTGAAGAAACCATTCCCTTAATTATACAATATGATAAAATGATTTCTTTCAAAGGCACGCCAGCGCGAAAGGAAATATATGCCATTGAATGTTTACATTCCGTATTTTTTCTCCCCCAAACTTTTCGAGCCGTCTACATCACCCGCCTCTCTCCTACCTCGTGAAACAAATTGCGAGATTCTCTCCCCTGACACGGTATTGTCCCTTAGCCGCCGTTGCTACCCTAGTGGATTAGCCCGCATCCGGGGACTGGCTTTTGATCTTAGATATTACCTGAGGAGATCTCCTCTTCTCTCGTTCCTGCAAGTAAAACATCTCTGGAAACGAACTCCCGGCATCAGGTATCTTCTTTGTCCAGAGTTTCACCTTTGAAGCTTGGAGCCATTCGAGAGCTGGAAGCCATCGTGGGCAGTAGAAATTCCACGTGAGAAAAGGCCTCCGTCTTCAACACCAGAGTGGCTGAATTTTTGTGATATTAAGTAATCAAGGTAAATGGCAGCCTCTCTTCTCTGTTTTACAAACTTTCTTCTGTGCGTTTCCTCGCTTTTGATTTCAATACCTCGGAAGAAATTCTCGGCCACACGTCCGCATTTTCTCGTTGTCGCGAATTCTTCACACGATGGCAGCACTTCTTCAAGCGTTATTAAAAAAACTCTTCAAATGAAAAAGCTAGCAGGTTTAATTAATTAATTACTTTTTTCTTCACATCCTTACACACTAAGATTCACTATCTGCTACCTGTGTGTCTATTTTTCTCTCAGCCTGTCTAGTTGATAGGTATTCTAACAACATCCATACCTGTTTGTCAATCATCCCGTCTGCTTATTTGTTTCCGAACCTGCGTGTAGGTCTGTTTATCTGCTTCTCTGTTAAAACAGGTCCGCAGTGTATATTCTATCTAATAACATAATGATCATAGAAAATTAGAGTGCAGGAAATGAAAGGCACGGGTTGACTGCTGCGAACAGCTGTGATGACGAAGACTTTGATCCGCCATCACAGCTCTCAGACAACACACACACTTCTAATGAGAGGTTGATGCGCCACAACTACATCACGTGACGTGAGGAATGATGGCGGTTAGAAGGAAGGGTAGGTGGGGTGTGGAGGGGAAGAGAAGCATTTACCTCGTCCGATGCAAGTCGTTAAACAATGGGACAGTTCTACTAACGGGATCTTTTGCCACGCGTGTGAAAGATGGAAAACAGCCACCCTGACATTTGAGGTGTCGAGAGATCGGGTGTTGAGCAACAACCGGGTGTCGGGAGAAATGTCTATCGATTCGTACTGCGTGACGCCGGCGACAGGTTCGTCAGCTACTGGGTCCTTGTTATCAAAATTAGCAAACAGATCAACCGAACCTTGATTGGCGCCGCCCTGAGAATTCATAGTCATGTCGAACTCATGTGACGAGAACCATACACGAACAGATCGAACATGTTCGATTAATGTACATAATATGCTGTGTCACTGACTGTTCTATCTTTTTCTTTCTTTTTTCTGTGTTTGTGTGTGTGCGTGCGTGAGAGAGAGAGAGAGAGAGAGAGAGAGAGAGAGAAAGATGAATCGTGTAACGCATATTACTATGACTTGTAAAAAATACATCAAAGGGTATGAGCTAAACAAAAAGCTTAGCTCACAGTAAACACATTTTTCTTGAAGTGGTGACATGTATGACAGGAAGATATTTTCCCTCCATAATTATCCCTACATTGCAGTATTGCTTGAGCTCGCACATAGGGATGAAAAATTCTGTCGGGTGGGACTGTGTTCAAAAATTAAAAAAAAAAAATCATCGTCGATGACATTTTGTTCAGATGTTTTCAATTTCTTGCACCAAGTCGTACAGCAGATAGACGAGGACGCCCATTGCCGAAATTGCAGTAGGCCTCCTCCACCAAAATATTGACGGCTCTGGGAGTGAAAGAAAGACTCTGGGAGAGAAAGAAGGATTGTGATAAATGACTCCTCGCCGCATTTTGCAGAGAGAAGGGGCGCCACAGTTCATCCCAAACAAGGAACTGCTTTGCTTTTGCATAAGCTCTTCAAGACTCAGATCATTTTTTATTGATGCAGGATGTTAATATATATGTTTTGATGGAGAGATCTGACAATAGGAGTTTGCTGTCCGCAATCAAAAGTGAAAGCGTTTGTGTATTTCTGTGAGAGAGAGAGAGAGACAGAGATAACCTGTTTCTGACTTCAGCAAGGTATAGACAATGAAAAACTTTTGTTGACAATAGTTTTTTTTTTCTCAGAAAGCTTAGTAAAAAAAACCCCAACAATTAGCAATGCTTTGTCAGTACAGTTTATTTTATCCGAAAAAAATGTTTTCCCGAATGGCTCTCTGGGACAACTAAAGTGTTATTTTTTCAAGTTAGTTCTTTTAAAAATAAAAAGGAGAAATCAGACTATATAAAATTGATATATAATTTTTTAAAATAAATGCATTATCTTATGTAGCGTGGAAATAGAAATTGCTGGTATAAGAATTTTTAATTGTATTTTTTTTTTCATTTTTAGTGCTAAATAAAGTACGTTTCTTGGAGTATAATATTGAATAACACGTCCTTTTTAAAGTGTAAACATATCTATTTACTCTTTGATTATAAATATTATCGCATTTCGAATCAAGGTCTTTTTAAATGTTTATAAAACAAATGTCAGTGACTCCCACTGTACCACAATACACGTTAAAGTCTATATATATTATAGATACAAATGAATTTTTATATGTGCAGGTTAATTTAGTTCTTTTATTCGAAGACAATATAACAACTGAAGTGTACTAAATCTATATTTTGAAGCAAGAGAGATATTGCGACTATTTCCTCAACCTGCCCCATCATCACCACCACCACCACCACCTGCGCTTATTTGTTTACTGGTTGATTCTCCATTACCTTCTTCCATGGCTGTGAATCTCAATTAAGGTTTGGGAGCAAGATTGACGATGTGAGGTCTTGTCGGAACAGGAGAAGTAAGAACTAACTATTGTAGCCTGGCTGTGAGAAGACAGAATTCTGTAATACAAGAAACTAATACCTTAACAAAAATTAGCATTTTTGAGAAAGACATGAAGCAGACAGAGAGTCCCAAGCAAAATCTGATACAAAATACATTAACGTGTCATCAGAAATCGTTTTCTGCAGGCCTCACCTCCAGGTTCAGAAGGACCAGTCTTTTAAACTCCGCAGCAAACAGACCAGAGCTTGGTCTTTCGATGCCAAGTCATTTGCCTGACCGTTGATACCTTTCTGCGAGAAGCTTAACGGTAACCCGAGTCCTAACTCCTGTGAGAACGAGGCAACGGCTGGTCTTCAAACCCACAAAGTCTTGGCGGAAGAAATCGGATTAAAAGAAGGGGGATTGAGGGAGCAGACATAGTTCTATGTTTCCTCCCATGCATGCACGAACGTTCTCGTCCAGTTTGTGTGTGCGCGCGCGCGATGATGATGATTACAATCTGCCTTGCATTAGATTCTTATTTTTGTATGTTACCAAATGGGGTATAGTAATGATTAGTCACTGTGTCAATAATGGGCATGTTCTGTATAAAAAGCAAATTATAACAATGAAGGAAAGAAACAAAAGAATGAAAGAATGAAAACAAAAATAGGAAGCAAGAATAGAAGAGAAAAACCCAAACAACATGGGAAAAAAATATAAAAGCAGACACACACACAAAAAAAGAAGGAAAAACCAGAAACCATGGCGATAAAAAAACAAAAACTGTGGTGTCACTGAATGAAGCCAATGGCTGGAAACAAACCCGCTGGACGCGCGATGGGCAACGAGGGACCTGGAGACGTGTGAGCGCAACATGGCGGAGCGCACTAATGTAGTCAGGCAGTAAGACAACAGTGAGAGACGAAATCAAAACTACTCTGCTCACTAGCTAATCCCCAAGCTGAAGGCTGGTGGGCATTGATCATTTCCCACGAGCAAGTAACCTATCAGGGCTGAGTCAACACGGGGAAGGTCTTGGCGGTTCTATAACGATTTTGTCCCGAGCTCTCGGTCGTCCACACTGCACTTCACTTTAACTGTGCAAGTGTCTGATCCTGTCCTTATTAGGACTGGACACTTGGTGTCAGAATGACAGCACATTATCTCCTGTTGTTCAAAATATTGTTCCCTTTTCACTTCAAGAACAGGTGGAAAGAATAGTGTAAACAAAAAGAAATAATTATCTAATTTAATCTCACTGAACTATCATACTGTTATAAGAGACAACTTAAATTTTTAGTAATATCCTGTATTTAGCTTGCAGACTGAGTCACATCTTTAGAGTAAACATCACACGCCTTTCTTCCCTCCACCCGGCAAAGTTATAATGAGCTCCATGATACAAATCTTCATTGAAAATTTTTTGAGTTTTTTGTTTCAGGGAAGAATGCGTCTGTCTCTTCGTTTAACAGGTTTGAGGGGACCATTCTCCGCATTTTCGTCTTCTTCTTGGAGTTGTTGTTTTTGTTGTACCTGTTGTACCGATCTGCACTTTTTTATGACATCTTTGGTATTGTGTTTACTTACAAACCTGTGGCTTTTATTTATTACTCTAATATCATCTGTCCTCTCCGGCTAATGCAATCATAGTTTCTTCTTTTTTACAGGTTGTCCATGGGATAAACTTTACATCAGTGCCAAACATTCATGCGTTTGATATTAATGTTTTAATTATTTTTAAACATCTTCCGGTTGTGTTAACTGACCTTTTGTATGAGATTTAACAAATCATTTCAAAGAAAAGATTGTGAAGGGAAAAAACAATCACTTTAAGTATTTCGTCGAAGAAATGACAATACAGAAGAAACGCATAATAAATAAATAAATAAATAAATAAATAAAGGTTAATATTAAGCAAAGAAAACTGTGTTTTTCACATCGGGAACAAAGTGGTGAGGAAAATAAGCCAATCAAAACGCGCTTAATAAAGTCACGCTTGTAGGTAACATTTGAACTCGATCTTCTATTTCTTTTGGTAGGTTTAGGTTTATTTATTTACATTTACGAGCGGTTTATTTCTATGCTTTATATTGTTACTGGAGCCTGTGATGCTTTGTATGATGATTACAGTGTTCCCTATGTCATAGAAACGGGCGGCACCCACTAAAGAAAGTTCCAAATCAGATTTTTTAAAAAAAAACTTGTCAAGGAGGTATGAAACGGTAAACTGGGGTCTGAAAACAGAGTTTGGGATATATTTTTTATAATTTTAATTTTTACCACCTTCCCAGTATTTTATGAATGGTGAACACTGATCTCAGTGTATTCTCAGCTATTCAGACAACAGTGCAGAGCACCTACCCCTCTCACTGTTCTGCACCTACCCCTAGCTGAAGATGCTGTGAACCGATCAAAACGCGGTACACATTTCTTGACAAAGTCACGTGACTGCAAAGCTTGATAACTATGCATTATTGTATGGTGGAAATAATACTTAGTGCACATAAAAAGGTAGAGACTGCAGGTAGATTCTGTGTACAGCCACCAAGAACATGCAAAGGACACAGAAGTGCCAAGGGCACGTGCTGGTAACCTCATGGTCTTCATTTGTTGCTCCACTTGTCTTGCGAGGCGATGCTCGAGATGATTTGCACGCTCTGCTTGGCCTGGAAATTTTCAAGGGCACCAGCCGACATTCACAATCTCTTCAGACGGTGGAGGTGTTGCTGGTGTGCTTATCTGCAAAGGTCTTCGTCGACCAGGTTGGCGCAAAGTGGGCGGCAACACAGAACTGTGTAGTCTTGAGCCCATCAGGGAAACAATTAGAATTGAATTGGTTGAACGAAACCCGTCGATTTGTCTCGTGTTTTGCTGTCAGTTCGGGGTGGGCTATCGGGGGGAAAATCGTTGGCTTCGTTTTCTTCTTCTTCTTCGTGGTTTTTTTTATATCTCTTTTTAAAAAAAAAAAATGTTTCTTGTCTGGTAGAATCGAACAAGGTATTAACTCCATTCTGGAAGATGATGCTGTAATTTGTTGATTTAATTTAGATAAGTTCTCTCTGACAAGATTATTTCGGATGTCTTTGCGGTAAACAAGTGTAAATGCTCAGATCTTGCGGTTTATAGAGAGTGGCATGGACTAATATGACAGACAGATAGACAATACCCAGGGATCATGTCTACATGTCTGTCCCACTCCACCCTCTGGCTGCACGACACAACGTACAACGATTAGTAATATCCGCCAGTAGGCGGGTAGATGTAAAGATGGAGAAAGGTCTTCCTGAAATATTAAACAGACCTGCTTCCTTCTCCTGACTTTAAAAAAAGCTGCACTCGTCTGCCTCTGTTTCTTACTGGGTGGCAGATGTTGAAGTCTCGATCTGATTTAAAAGGTCGACGTCACTCGATAGAATGTTCTTTTTTAATTTTTTTTAAAGCGACTACCTGGGTTGAGGTAACACAGACCGATTGTTGTGGACTCGTAATATAGGAAAGTGAGGCAAGTAGGGAAAGTGGGACTAGTTTTTGTTTGCGGTTTCACACTAGCACCCGGTTTACAATATCACTGATGGCATCCAGAACTCAAACCAACAAAGAGTGTCAGCACTAAGCTCTACATTACATCGTAATTTACTAAAACAAAGTTGGTTACACCAGTCAGAATCATACTCCAAAGTCTTTGAGAAACTGGATCACAAGATTGTATCATCTTAACAGACGTTTAAAGATGTTTACATGGAATGGTGCTCTGTCTCTCTGTCTCTCAGTCTTGCTGTCTCTCTGTCTGTCTCTGTCCCTCTCTCTCTCTCACTGAATGCCTGATTTCGACATTTAAGGACGAGGAGTCTGGCGATATTCTACATATTGTACAGACAAGCTAGTTTGTCAATACTGAGCTGATACTGAGTCTTCGGAGTCTCAAGCTCTCGGCTTACCCAATCAATATGAACGTCCGGCTTAAACTAAAGAAATAAATTAAAAAGACAAACTTATACAGAATTTCTACAGTGTATCAGATGTCCTGAAGACACAATGTGGTAAGAATTCACCTGTCTGTCTCTCCTTCTGTCTGTCCTTCTGTCTGTCCTTCTGTCTGTCTGCCTGCCTGCCTGTCTGTCTGTCCGTCTCACACACTCACACTCACACTCACACATGTTTTAGAATAAGTAAGAGCGTTGGAGGGTTGGGGTACGGACAAGAGACAAGAGAGGGCGGAGCACAGAAAGACAGATCGAGCAACAAAACGAATAATTTCACCGCACAACCCACACCCACCACCATCGAGATCAACCAATTACATTAGCAATAAAATATCTGCACTCTGCAAACCCTATTTCCACGACAGCAGTGACGACCCTGAACTGGTCACCATGCTCTTACACATCGCGTGCCACGTCGGCGGTGTATCAGCCGCAGATCACTTCTGCGCATGCGTGCAGCCGGGCCCCTAGCTTTGCCAGCGCTCAGAGCTTTTTATTTATTCAGCACATCTCTCTAGGGACAGGCGTGTCCACCCAAGGATACAATGAAGTGTAGCAACAAGCTGGCGAGCTTAAGAACGAGACCAGCCTCCTATTATTGTTTGTTGATTTCCCCAGATAAGCGCGGAAAATACTTTCAAAAATCTTGTTTTCAAAAAAGATGTTTTAAAATTATATCCCACGACTAACCCACATATGGGGGACTGTCCTATCTTTGTCGTTCGTAAACCGAAAATTTTCAGAAGGGAGATGCATAGTCACAAGTCTTTTGACAGTAAAGAAGCAAACCCCGAGGGATTGTACGAGAATTTCAAGAAAGAGGTTTTTGTTTGGTTTCTTCGCTCGGCTGAAGAACTATTCTCTTTTTGGAGATTGTAAGCTCGGTTCCTTCGTGTTACCAGCGATGAAACAATGATATTCCTTCTGGAATATTCCTTGCATCCAGCCAACACTACCAACCGAGAAGCAGGCATGAAACTTTAATCTCCACAATCAATTCTTTGCCCAAGAATCCTGCTTGTGTTTTGGTCGGGGAGTTTCATTCACCAGCTCGGAAAGAAACGCTTTTAAGGTGACTTGTTCGCATAGAAACATGAATATTTGAGCACACGAACCTTTCGGCCTTTCTCGAGTGTCTACTGGTTCCGAGGACAGACAACTTAACACTAGAAGGTGCAAATTGGGGTTCTGGAGAAAACTGTGCCTGATATTTGTTGTGGAGTTTAAGGAAAGTTTCTTTTTAAAAATTCCTCATGATGATTTTATCTGTTCGGGGATCGGTTGATATGAAGAACCTTGGTTATGAGCACCTTACTTGTTTCTTTTGTCCTGCCTTTCGTGGCTTTATCTTGAAGATCTGCCAACCTCCAAGGGAGCTTTCCCTTCAAAATATTGCTATCTCCAAGTAACTATTCGGCCCACAGTTTGAATTTCATGCAGAAAGGCAAAGATATAGTCTCAGTGTGTCTAGGGTACAGCTTTTAAAAAGTGAATCCCAACCTTTCATTCCTGCATTCTTTAACCTTTATTGCACGCATCGCTTGACGATTTACCCTGGGTAGACAGAGTGAGTGGGAAATATCTATTCGCTGGCCTGAAAGAGTTTCGAACCTTCTTGTCTCAAAACGGCTTACTCAGCACTAGAACCAACCGATCGAACCTCCCCTTCTTTGTGAAAGTGTGCAGGGTACACAAGTCTTTTCATTGTCAACATCTCCTCCCTGGCAGTAGATGTTGAGGTCCTGTGATGTCTTCTTACTGTCGGGAAGATGTAGTTGACATTGCCTTTTTTGTATTATGGTCGTCTTTGTCATTTATTATACTTCAATTTATAATCTGATACGTTTTAAATCCACATCTCTATATACATACTCTTAGTATTTATATCCTTTTGGCGAAGAGTACTGTGCACCTGTAATAAATAATGGCAATAAATACCAAACATAGGGTTAGCTCGTGCAACCTGTACAGGTAACTTTTCATTGGCTATGGTGAATGTTTACAAGACTGCACCAGCTCAACCTCACAAACTCTTACTTGCTGACTCCGCAAATAAAAAAAAGTCAACAAACCTATACAACCTTGATTTTAATGTGCCTAAAGAAAGCGTTTTTTCATGGACTTCAAAGCATTTGTTTTCAAAGATTGCGCCAATAAAAGCATTTGTTTTCATAGATTGTGCAAATATAGTGCTAGAGCTAGTGTGTTTATTTATTGTCTGCAGATTGAGGATGAATAATAGATGTTAAAATGCCGCAGGAATGCATTAGTATACAACACACATGCACTACAAGAAACCAGTATCAGTACCTCGCACGAGCGAAAACATAAACAATATTTAGAAGCTCCCTTTCATTATTCCTGCATTAACGAAGGATTGTAGGTTTTTCAAGTGCAGAAAAAATATAAAATGAAAAAAGATAACCAGGCGTGTCTTCTTGGTGTTGTTATTTTACAGTCTGTATCGTCTGAAGCTTGCGCTAAGCTTTGTCATTTGTCTTTATAGGAATATCAACAATTTGAAAATGGTGGAAAAGTCTTTTATTGACAAAGCACTGATGAAAGCTTTGGACGATTAAGAATATCAGTGCTTAATCCAGTTTTTTTCTGAAAAAGAGCGACTGGTGTTTGAAAAAAAAACCAACACACGTCAGTATTAAAAGTTTAAACAAAATAAAGTAAGAGAAAGGTTCCTAAAAGATAACGAACTTCTGAAAGTAATTATGAGAAAGCAAACGAATTAGAGTCTTTTATATCCATAATATACAAGAGATAACGGTTAAAAGAGAGAATAATGCCAGCGATTTGTTCCACTACAATTTCAGCTTTTCTGTGTGTTTTTCAGGACAAACAAACTCCAGACTTCACCAAGCCCCTAGATACAGTTGCTAGTGCTTATAGTGCAAGAAAAGTTATCTTTACCAGTTGTCTCCCCGGCCATCATATCAAGTTCTCATGCCAGCGTTTTCCTCTAGCCAATCGTTAGTTCTACCTCCATGGCAACTATGTTTGTTCAGGGAAGTAAGTAATGCCAAGGGAACATTTACCGCTGCTTGAAACGAGATCCGAATAACACGCAAGTGTTTAAACCCTCGAAACAGAAAAACACAGAAAAACAGAAAGCAGCTATCAAGGGAAAAATGCTGCAGTCGATTAGTGAGGTTTATTTGTCTTTAGTATTTCCAATACTTCGTGCAGAGAGAGAGAGAAGGAGGCTAAATCAATAAAGAAGTTTTCCTGAAGAACAATATTTATATAATTTCTTTCCCTTCCTCCTTTAGTGGTTTCTTTTTCTTTCACGCTCTCCGTTGGTCTCGCCCTAATCTCACTTTCCTCTGAAAGCAGCTTTCGATGAATTATCATCGTTGACTCAAACATCATGCACATCCTCGTCATCATTTGGACTTGTGTGTCTGGAATGTGGTGCCTCATCCGTGTCGATAGTTTCGCTTCTTTTTTTTTTTGACGGGAAGAATTCACGGTCGTCACGGTTCTGTGGGCTTTACTTCCGCTTGACCTTTGCTGATCAGTGGATTTTTGTGAACTGGGGCTCATTTCTGATTCCAATGCTACTGGTCCCGTCTGTGGGATGTGTCACATGAATCTGTGTTTTCTATGGATGCGACTTCCTGCCTGTTGGCCTGGGGGTGAGGATTGTGGTTTGTGTGTATGTGGTCGTGCACCTTTGGCGAGGGTGCACAGTTTACAACCCAAGTCATTCTGTTATGTCGTCACCGTTTCATACTTCGATATTCAGTGTTCGATCTTTTTATAACTTTTAAATAATGAAGAATTTAGCTTGCGACATAGAAAATGAAGATGTCATGGAAAAGACCACAAAAAGATGTGCTCAGACAGTAGTTGTATATATGTATATTGTGTGTGTGTGAACTAATTTAGTTTTTGCACTGTTTATATTATTATTTAATGCTTATATAATATGTGCTAAGCGGGTAGTGTATTTAAATGCTAACCATTAGCTGTACGGTTATGCACAACAGAAACTCTGTCATATCAGTAGGTTCAGCGACGACGTCCACACATAAGAAACCATTCAGCAGTCCAAGATGAGAGGCCAACGAGAACATCTGATGCACTTCATTAATCCATCCCTTGACTGGAACCATGTGACAAACGGCTACGCTGATCCACCGGTACTAGTCGTCAAGGGGAACAACTGGACAGGCTAGTGGCTGACAAGGCTCGCCACTCAGGTTTATCTTGAGAGACAGCGATAAATGACCTTTGTATTTGCAAGCCGAGTCGTCTTTTCTCCACCTCAGTGTGGACCCCGACTTCAAGGTATTCTGAAACACTGAAACACTGTGTCAGGCCTTGTCACATGACCGAACCAGATCAGCTTGAGCCGCTTCGTTGTTGAAGATGTTCCTGGTGGCTCACTAGAATGGCGAACTGGTAGGTCTGCAGGCTCCTGGTTTTAGTCTGGTTGCCTTGGAGACTGCTCGCGTTTGTCATCCGCTGGTCATTGCAATTATTTAGTCCTTTGGTTTAGTCTAGAAGTTCTCTTTGTGAAAAAAAAACTGACCCTGTCGTCTCGTGTTTTCCTTTCTTGGTGAGTGTTTACAACAGCTGGTCGGTTTAGCTTTTGTTGTTGTCGCTCCTTCACACTCTATGGTTGTTGTTGTTGATCCGGGCCTCGACGGACCCGGCATAAAGTTCCTTCTGCGTTAGTCTATCAGTATTCCTTTCTTTGGTCTTATATACTTGGTGACGTCATCTCTTCCCCAAGCGGATGCGGAGATGGAATTTTTCCTCGCGAGAGTTACGGTTCCTTGAATGGCGGGTCAAGCTTTCCCGACCGCCACGCTCTACGCGTATGCACGGTCTTACGCTGTATCTCGTATCCACACGTGTGTGGCGAGCAAATGTAATTTGCTGCCAACGCGGCTGCTTCAACACTGCAACTCTCTAATTGCACGTGACGGTCGGTGACGTCACGCAATGAATATGATTACTGCGGCTTTTCCAGAGCGCGCGCGGGCATCAGCTTTCTCGACTTCCCTCGCCAGCGTCTCCGGCATCACCTCCCCTTCCATCCCCCATCCCTTTTCGCTTGTTCGTCTTTCTTTGGGTACTGGACTTAATCCGGCCCTTGGCAGACTGGAAAACGAGGGGAAGGTGGGGCGGGCGATGAAGACCACAGTGCTAAGGCGGCGAAAATCTGCCGCACGCTGTACCTATTAGGTGTTGAGAACTGCCACAAATGGTTTTCACGTTTTGCAACTGATTTGCCGCATCTTGGTTTCGTTACCTTTCGTCTGCAATGGGGTGTCGAAGTTTTCGAATTCCTCGGGGTTTGGAGGGATCGTCGGAGTAGGTGCGTTGGACGTGGGCGTTCAGGTCGCGTGTGTGAACAGACTGGCAGACAAATTAGCATATACTTATGGATATTAAGAGAGAAGATTTTTGTTGATATTTTATGCCGACTCAGCAAGGAGTCTCGGCGAGGTATTCCAGGTCGGGTGTCACAGAAAGGAAGAAAATACGTGTTGCGGGAGGGAGATTGGATCCAACAACTCACCATGCTATCATGGTGACAAGCACTTTACCATTGCGTCATTGGACTTGCGAGAGAGAGAGAAAGGGAAAGGCACGGTGCGAACACTAATTACACTTCTCAAATGCCATCGCTAAATATACTCACACATCAAGCCCGTCAGTTCTCTAACAAAACATGCCATTTACTCCAACTTTAACCCCGTAACCTTTGCCCCCAACAGCTCCCGTCCTTCATTCTGGAAGAGCTTACCCAGTGACCTGCAGTTTGTCCACACAAACTCTCTTTCCTATAACCGGCGAACGAGCCCATCGACCTGAACGAGAGAGAGAGAAACTCCAACTACATTAACGACAGCGACGAACGAATTGCACAGGAGACCGAGGACTCGCTCCGCCCAGTCGGGTAGGTCGGGTAATTCGACACCGCACCAGCCACAGCATCCTGGTGGGACGTGGGGGTCCGTTGCCCCCACTGCACGGCGCAGTGTCCCAACCAGCATGCGGCGCTGCCACAGCTTCTCCCTCCTGCCCCCACCCCACGTGACTCCCTTCTCTCTCCCTCCCGCGCTGAATGGTCCCACTGCTGGAAGGGATGGCGAGGACGGGGGGGCCGGGCTTGCTGATGCATGGGGATCCTGTCCTATTTCTCAGCGGGACAAATTTGGGAGACTGCTTCCACACAAGGAAAATCGTTGTCTGCCTGCCATTCACATCCTCCTCTGAAAACAGAGATAGTAACAACAGTATATTTTTCCCCCACCATCATTGCGATTACTGCTACACCATAAAAGGTCAAAAACATAATTAATGTAAAATTCGTGAACAGGTATTTTACCAAAAAAGGTTTTTTTCACCAGGTGGTTGAATACTTTCTGTCATTACAAATCATACTTTTACAAGAAATAAATAAATACAATGAATGATAAACCCATAACAAAGCTAAGCTTATATCTAAATTATCATTGACATTGCTTTGTTGGATTTGGAGGGGAAAGGTGTTTCTTCATAAAGTTGATTTAAATTAGCAGGACATGAAACTCAAGGGAAAATTGGCTCAATAATGGTACTGTCGCATAGCTACAACTCACTGCTATCCACAGAAAATAAATATAATAAAACAAACAAAACAAAAAATAAATAATAAAAACGACAGAAAATATGAAAAAATATATTAAGCGAAAGTCAACAATATACATAAATAGCGAAAGATGTCATCTTTGTTCTGTAAAAACAACGAACTATTGTAATCTGTCAGAAACGTATGTGCTTCGAAAGAAAAAAAATTCCTAACCTTCGACTGTGATATTTTAACAGAGATTTGTTTTAAAAAAAATCATAGGAAGAATAAAATGGAGAAAGAAATTAGCGATCGCTTTGCACGTTTGAGTAGTTGTATTTCAGGAGTCAAGTGAGCGGGGTAGGGGGTAAGGAAAGAGTGAGAAGGAGAGAGAGAGAAAAGGAGAGTGATGTGTAAAACTCTCACGGTTTCAGAGGGAGGTAATCACATGAGACAAGTGAAATGAGAAATTCTATTACTGCCACAGCCAGCGTACCGTTTGGAAAAGTCCGGTAAAGCGAAGAACTCCAAGTCCATCATCTTCAAGCTGCACTCTCCCCGCTCTGATGAGCACGCTAACTGACGAGGCACTGGAGAGAGCTGGGAGAGAGAGAGAATAGGGAGGTGGAAGAAAATGGTAAAATGGAAAGGGAGGTACCCAAGGTGAACGGTCAAAGAATTGTCAGTGTTAGGTTAATCTTTGCCAGAAACCTTGTTTGCATCCGATGTCATTAGGATCAATTTACGATGTCATTAGGATCAATTTACTCTTGGCAAGATGTGGAAGGCGGTTGTGGACCTAGAGACATAATTGTATGACTGTGAGCTGGGTTCAACTGAACGTTAGGGACAGAGAAACCCAATAAATCATCTACGATCAGTGTCGTCCTTCAGAAAATGGCGACTGCAAATCCTCGAGAAGAAGCAGAAGATCGACAACAAAGATCAAACCATGTTGAATGTGTATACAAAAAAATACCATAAAAATACAGTACCCATTATTCTGTCAAATAAAACAGTAATATCAAGCCGCAAAATTATCATATTAAAGTGTTTGGTATACAAGCACCAGAGCAATACAAAATGCAGTTGAGACAGATAATCGTCAAAGATGAGGTAATTTCCAATGAGAAAGAATTTTTTTGAAATCTTCTTTGTGTGTTGTTTATTATATTTATAGATTTTCAACGTCCACTTTTCTCTCCACTTTCGTTTGCCATCACTGCCAGACTGATGTTACACTCCCATTATTTGCTGTCAACGTGTAATCTCTGATTATTTGCATGTTGCCATATCGTTCCACCCTATCGATTTGTATCGCCATAATGGGAGGTTTTGCAGACAAGGATCCGAGTGATAGGCATTGTTTAGGTGTCATGCGCGACCCAGATACTGCATACAATTTCTCCAGAAACTCTTCTTTCGAGGGACTTACGCGTGATGTGCTGGTCAATATGTTTGCACTGTCTGACCACAGTCATTATTTTTGTAAGAGATGAGGATGGGACAGAAGGTGACAGCTCGCGACAGAGGAACGTGCAGAAAAGAAAACGGAGATGCGTGCACGCGCTCTCTCTCACACACACACTCTCTCTCACTCTCTCTCTCTCACACACGCACAGTTCATAAGAAAATATGATGCTAGAGATCTGGCTTATTTTCCGATCCTCGTCCTGCTATAGAAAACTTGGAGCTTGGGTTCCTAATGCCTAGCGACAACTTAATTCCGACACGAGATGGCACCGAACCCGTCAAGCCCAGCTTGGAAGTGAGTCGTCCCGCTGTCAAATAAGGTGTTTACCTACAATTATATAACCCTCCCGTCGAGATAACCACTGGCGAGGCAGACCCTCCGAACGTGTCGAGCCGGCCACTACAGCTCTATACGTGGCGACCGCTTCCTGGCCGAGACAAACAATAGGTTGGAGTCGAGAGTCGGTGATGGTCCATGGTACGGGGACACCCGGGACACCCGGGACACCCAGATGAGTGTGTCATGCCTGTCCTGACCGCTGAGCGTACGTGTGGGCGGATCTGATCCTGGTAGGGTAGGAGGTGGTGTCAAGTCAGGTTTTTTTTTTCTTTTTCTGGCATCCATGGTGAGCTTGGGAAGGGATCCTGACGCTCCGAGTCAGAGGCGACAATGGGCGCGCTGTTGAGGACCGGTGATAGGCTAAAAAGAGCTCAGCGCTAACCTTTGGCCTTCGTCGATGTATGACACCGAAATTGCTTGACACCGCTGACGGGGCATCTATGGCAGCAGCAGCACGCAGGTAGAGAGGCTCATTCACGCATTGTTGCCTGCTTCAAGTGACACCAAGAAAAGTACCAAGACTTAAATCATTAGCTTTTCGGGCTCGAAGGTTTTACTGCACTTTACAAAGCGAGACTCCCTTTTAAAAGAAGTCATCGCCGTGTGCATCATGTAATTGCTGCTGTACCAGATAACCCGTCTCTTGGGAACCTGATGAACTCGGTGTCAAAGCTCGTCAAAGGGCAGATAATCGCTCCTGGGTGACGAAGCATATGCTAACACCGCAAAGCATCACCTTCAACGCACAAAACCCCTGTAATGACCGTTTTAGCTGATTGATAAACTGGTACTTCTACAGATAAACCTGCGGTCTGGATGTAGGTCGGAGTTCACACAAGCCCACAATTCATCACTGGACACTGGACTTTCACAGAAACAACTTGAAGGTTTTTTTTATCCGAAGCACCATGGCAAATATGTAACCGTTTCGCGTTTATAAATATATATAAATGTCACGTAAATATTTGCTAATCATTGTCTCACATTCGGCACTTGGATGAGTGACATTCAAGGTTTCAAAATATTCAAGCAGTGCTCTGAGACTCGTTGGCCAGCCGTTAATTAATTTGTAATTAATTCATGCTTTTTTTCCCTCCAGATCCACTCTTAACTCTTATCAACGACTTTTTTTTTCAAAACATCCAATCCTAGTCGTGCGTTTTCACCTCAATATGTCATTCAAACCCTGAAGAAGACTACAAGTGTTCATCCCGTTCCTGTCCCAGGTCACCAATTAGCACGTGAAAACAGGATCACAAGAAAGGCTTTTTTTTTAAAATTTTACCCCTAATGGCACTGTCACTTTAGCTAGAACAGACATATTCCCCCCGTTGCCTGAAGAGTAGTAAATTTCCAGCAGCTTCAAGTTTAATTTTTCCTCTCAACCTTATGTGTTGCTGGATGCGACATCGGTTCCAGAGCTCTTTGACACACGGACAAGTGCAGAGTTAAACGACGGAAAATGAACTTCAATTCTTCCAAGGCGGAAGTAGAGCCGAGGCCATGGGATATGTAGGGTGACTGCCCTCCTCAGTAGGAAAACCTTTCTCGTGTACATTTCGACCCAAGAGTGATCTCCCGTGGAGAATGGCGCCACGAGTGCCGTCATCGCAGAAGTTTGCGGCGTTACGCGTTTTCTCGCGCCATTGTCCGCTTTTAGGGCTACAATGGCCAGTGATTCTTGCCATGATCGGGGCGAAGTATTAAGTACTTTTAACAGCCGCCCGTTCCGAGCTTCTGAAGAGCTGGACTGAATTCCTCTCGGCAGAAAATCTCGCGCATCCGCACGTCTCTTTATCGAGCAGAGACAGCGAGACAGGGAGAGAAAGATGGACAGATCACATGGGCAGACACGCAAGCAGAACAACAGACTGAAAGACATGGCACATGACAGATTGAGATGATGGAAGAAATTAATTTGTTTTTAAATTCAGAAAGAGAAAGACAAATAGAATAAAGGAAGGAAGGGTTCAGGGACAGAACATGGAAGGAATAATACATGGAAGAAAGGAATAAAGATGGAAGAAAGTTAGTGAGAAACTGTATATGCAGGTAAGAAAGTGGTTTTATGACACCTGTGGGAGTGATTAAAGTATTTTTCTGCTCTCCCACACGATCTCTCTATTCCACCTCAACCACTTCAAAACAAGACAAACAAGAAATGAAGAAGCTTTGTTAAATTATTTTTTCACAATAGTCATTTTTTCACTCCTTCTACTGGTGATTATGCTTCACAGATTCTGTGATAGAGCATTTGATAGCAAGTGTTTGTTTTGATCATCATGACGATACTACAAACTTTTTTTTGTGGTAGGTAGGTATTTTTGTCTTCGGATAACATCTCGTAAACAAATACTCGATAATATTGAAAAATAATTGTGACTTGCAAAAACTCCCATCATACAGAAAGAAATATATTTCGGTATTTTATACGCATGCTCAAACACATATTTCACCCCAAGGGTGGCTAACAAATTTAAAAGAAAATACGACAGGAAGAGCTTGTAATTCTCAAAAACAAAAACATCCCAAAAATAAAAACTTCAGTAGACCCTGGAACCCACAGCCTGCAGTGTCCCTCCGCACGTTCAAGCGGTGTGATTCTGTATTCATTCGTGTGAAATCATCGTGCGTACACTGGGTGATGGGCTTGGATCTCACAGTTGGGGGGTAGAGGGGTTGGAGGAGAAAAAAACAAAACTTATCATGGGAGGCAGGGAAGTAACTTCGTTAAGCACCCCAGTGCCCCTATCAGTTGACGTTCGCCAATGTAACATGGAAACCTTCGCTGGGGGACGTCACGGGAAAAATGTAGAACTCCCCTGGTTCAGCTTATCTCCGCGAAGGCAATTTGAGACAGACTTTGGAAACATTTCTGGCGATGAGATTTCTTCCTTCCTCTGCCTTTCCTTTCGCCAGGACCTCTGAAATTATGACTGCTTCACGCTGGGTGCGGAGGGCGGAGTAGTCCCTTAAGGAAACCACCGCAGAACATGCGGATTCTGTGAGGTACTGATAACAGAAAGGTCGAGACCCAATAGTTTCAGGCGTTCTCAGGTAATCGGGGTACGGGAACAAACACGGCAAGAAACAGTAGATAATAGGTTTAGAGAGAAGGGCCAGAGGGAATCTAATCATGTCAGAAAATGTATTAGAGGAAAAGCGTATAATCCAGTTGCAGTATTTTTTTCAAAAGAAATAAAAGCTATGTTGCTTTGCCCGCACAATACGAATGAAACACAGAAATACCAAGAGAAATAACATCGAAATTTTGCAGAATGAGGACAAAAGTCTGAAGAGGAAGATTAAGTAAGTATTTCAGAAATTCCCTGTACATCCAGACAGAAAAACATTGTTAATACTTGCAACTTTAACAAAAGGTTTGCTTAATATTTACTAGTTTTTTGACAACTTCAGCTACATCTAAGAAGATAAGCAAAGATAGAAATCGATGGATGCAACGCAAACAAATGGAGATGTTTTTAAAAGTAATTTTTCCTGTCAGGTTTTAAATAGAAGGGAAATATGCGATAATTGGAGTCGTCGAAATGTGAAACTATTTTACCTATGACAAATGCGGTTTTCGCAATGTGAACTTGTTGGACACATTACACATATCGATGCTAATTATGTTGTGAGAGCTTAATTAGGAACAAGGCATCAAGCCATCGCACTCCTTGTCCAGAGCACGGTGTGGTTATTCAACCGGCTAGCGACCGGTACGTAAGCACTACATACACCAGTCCTCCGTCACTTCCTCCCTGTCGCCATCACACTGCTGGCATTACTCTCTGGGCTTGCAAAGCATCATTGATTATGCCTCCACACACACACACGTACGCGCACACACGAATTGTTGATTATGCCTCCTCGTACACGCACGCACACGCACAAACACACATACACGAATTGTTGATTATGCCTCCTCATACACACACACACGTACACACACGTACACACACACACACACGAACTGTCAATAGACATCGACCCGAGCCCACTACACCTTCCTAATGGAGTCGCTATGTAAATCGCACGCGCTCCTCGCCACTTTCATTGGCTGATGGCACTGGATGCAGCGCGTGGAACGGAGGCGTCGGCCAAGTCTGAAAGCATGCGCAGGACGGCCATGGGGGAAAAGACAACTGTACATGGTTTGACATCGATTTGTTGAAATGGAAGATCTCCAAGGTGGGAGTGCAGAGAGTATTTTTGTGTACACTGCGGGTGCCTCTAGTGCGGCTCACACGGGGAGGGACTGTAGTCGACACTGAGAGAATCTCTGGTTGAGGTCGTTACATGTTCCTCTGTCCTCCAAATTTTTTCATACAAGAAATTGCGCAACAACACTGGAAGCACTAACTCTACTACTACTGCTACTTCTCCTACAACAACAACAACAACAACATACTTGCTCTATTTTTTTTTTACTAATGGTTATTTCCAGGAAAAAAAGACCCTCAGTTATTAATTCGTAGGCTTTGACTGATATTTCTTAATTATGATATGATGATTTCCGAGAAGTCTTCAAGAAATTTAATTATTTTATGAAAGACAAAACGATTGTGGACAAACGTATCCAGCCTCGATACCTAATGCATCCACGCTTACACAGACCTTTGACCCTCACCTAGATTGATCATCCTAACATCTGGTTAAACAAAGTATTCAGAATTAGATTCTCTCTAACACTGGGTTAAACGAGTATTGAGAATTAGACACAGATTTTCTTTGTGTCTTCATCACATCCATGTAAAATAATTATATATTTCAATTGCTGCTGTGTTTCAGACTGAATCTTCCGATGTTATCCCCATACAGAGATAAGACAGGTAAGAGACGGTTGCTTAAAAATTGCCAGAGATTCCTAAAAGAAGACCATTTCACCATTTCACTCTAATCTGAAAGTGTTTTATTTCAGAACACTTTTCTTTTATTAAATCAGCACATCATTTACATGCATAAACTTAAAGTAATCTCGAGTAAATCTACAGTTTAAAATATTTCTTAATGTTGTCCAATAAGGACAATGAGGACACGTGATTCAGGTGTGAATAGATACATGTTTTCACAATTACATTGCTATGTATCCTTTTTAGAGTATAGTTCTACATTCATTCAGGCATGTAAGTGTGTTTCGTGTAGGTAGCAGTGTGTCATGTCGGGTGAATCTTTTAAGAATGAAATATAGTACTATTTCTTAATTATATTTAAGCAGTCATATTTAGGCAATCAATATCAACAACAACAGAAAAAAACAAACTAATCCTTTTCTTGGTAATTGATTTCAGCATTTGACAGGACAAGATGACATTGTCTCATGATTTATGTACTAGAAGTCTAGACTAAAGCAGCAGCAGCAGCAACACCACCACCACCACCACCACCACCACCACCACCACCACACCACCACCACCACCACCACCACCACCACCACCACCACCACCACAACAACAACAACAACAACATAATAATAATAATAATAATAATAATAATAATAATAATAATAATAATAATAATAATATAATAATAATAATAATAATAATAATAATAATAATAATAAACATGATACCATCAGCAGCAGCAGCCCTCTTACTCAACATTATGTGATAGGTTCACCATAATTATGACAGTGACTAATGAAGAAAACTAGTTAGTAATCATCATCTCATTTTAAATGCTGATGATATAACAAACATTCTTTCAAAGTTGTTTTTTTATTTTTTTTTTTATAAAAAGATAGCTAGTGACCTTTATGCTCGACTGCTGGCTTTACGATACAAGAACGCTTTCGACAGGACTTGTGGAAGGCAAGAAGCTGCACTGAGTCATCAGACAGGTTAACAACAACACACACACACTCACACAAAAATCGTTACCTGGCGAGTCAGAGAGCGCCGCACGCGCGAGTAGGTCGCGACGTGGACACGAGAGACAGAGACAGGCTACAGGTGGCGCCGTGAGTCCAGGCTCCCGGGTCGCAGGTGTCATCCAGCCAGCTAGGAGCCACCGGAATACCTGTGCACCCGGTCTCAGAAGGTGAGATGATCGAACCGGACTGATAGACTTTATGTGTAAGAGCATTGGCAGCAGTGATTGACCCGAGATGTCTGGCTGTCCAACATACGGGGGCTTACATTCGATCCGTGGTTACTTGTGTGTGTGTTTATGTTTATAATAAAGAAAAGAAGAAGATGGCTAGGGCATGTGTGCAGAAGCGGTAGCTGGGCTCCCAATGCATACAAGTTATACCGGGTATACAGAACATGTAGCCACTCAACATCCGCGCTCTTCTAGAAATCCTCTGTGTATGGACCTCTGTGCTGGATCTCACCTCATTTCATCCCAAAACAAGCCTCCTTCACTTACACCCATCTGTCAGAAAAGCTGTCTGTTCTTGCAATTAGAGACCGCTTCTTTCGTCTTGAACACTTTCAGTTTTGCGTTTTTCACAACCATACAACCATACCCTTATAAAGAGAGCCTGCTTGTGCGTGTGTGTGTTCTTAGTGGGTTGTTGTAGTTGGTGTTTCAACTAATAAACGAAAACAATAAAGACTACAAATGGAGAAAAGAATTCTAAATATTTCTTTATTACTTTATAAGTAAATTAATGAAACAAATAGAACAGAAAAAGAAAAGGGGGAAATCCTTTGTGATCAAGAACTGATTATAGAGCATTTTACAGAGAATTATATAGGAGTAGGGAATCTGAATTATTAGACTTTCAACCAAACCATCAGGGAATGACAACTTAACAACGCCAACGGTACGAGCGAAACGATTGAGAAGGTTTAATAATAGAAAAAGAAACGGGAGCTCTTAGAAACATGAAACATGATAAAAGCCCAGGAAATGATTGTTTCCCAGTAGAATTCTACAAATCCTTTTGACAAGACTTGGAGCATTTCTAATGAGATCATTGAATGAACGTTTTGAAACAGTTAGTTTATCTTCCACACAGATACAAGGAACCATAACAATAATACCAAAAGGACACAAACATAAACATTTGTTTAAAAAAAAAAACTGGCGTCCTATTTCTTTACTAAACGTATCATATAACATTCCTTCGGCATGTATAGCTCAAAGAATAAAGCGGGTCATGCCATCTATCATTCATGAGGATCGGAGGGTTTTGCAAGGTCTACGGCAGATAATATCAGATCAGTATGAGATATACTATGCAATACTCAAAAACAAAAGAAACCAGAACTGTTACTTTTCGTGGACTTTGAGAAAGCGTTTGACTCTATTGTACTCTCATTCATTCAAAAAGCACTTAGACTGTTTAATTAATTTTAGACAGGATCTTCTACAGTGTGTTTTAGAAAGCTACAAAATCTTTTCTCATTATGAATGGACGTGTCTCCAGACGATTTTATATGGAACAAGGTTGTAGACAGGTAGATTACCTGTCGCCTTACATCTTTCTCAGTTGTTCAGATATTATTGCTATATAATTCAGAAATAATACCAACATGTAGAAATGTTGTACACTGAACCTTTTGTAAGTCGATCTTCCGTGTCGAAATTTTCCCTAATTCGAATTTTAAACATCAGTTGGTAGGTTTCCCATCATCCACAGATTTTAAATTTTCACCAATTTAGAGGATACTTTCTGGAAAAATGTTATTGAAATAAATGTATTTTAAAAGATGCATTCACTGTTTTTACTGACTTTTGCAATAGATTCCCCACCTAGTCAATGAATTTTTGCATGAAGTAGTATTCTTTTTTAAGACGTTTTTGTCTAAATAATGAAATATTACAAAAGTTTTGGATCTACTTGACAATAATGGAATACCGATAAAATTGGAAGTGTTCTAGCAAATGCATGGTGATATATAAATTTTGTAAATTGCTATAGTCGAATCGTGTTAATTAGTAACTATAAAAAAGATTTGTTACATGGAAAGAATCAGAAATATATTTAAATGCTATGCAACACTGTTATCCCTAATTAAACATAAAAAGGAACAAACGGGATAGACAGTAAACTGAAAATATTATATTCACAGACGTCTATTGTTAACAACTTCTGGAACGATCTCTTTACAAAGTTACAAGAAAAAAGTTCTCAGTGTAGAAACATTGAAGTATATTTATATTTGGAATCCAAAATGAATTTATACTAAATAAGATATTCAGGCTTATTTTAATCATGGCTAAATATTATATTTACAGAAGAAAATGTTTCAGTTAAATATGAACTTATCTGTACTGGAAGTAAAAATAAAAGAGATACTGCACAGAAAAATACAACTCTATTGCAAATTGTAAACCGGGCTTTTTCTCGCAGGAGTAGCTTCCAGATAAAAGACTTCTCTTTACATATTGAAAAAAAAGGAACAGAAAAAATGAGGGAAAAGAAAAGAAATTTGGAAAAGAGGAAATAAAATGAGATAGGAAAGAGAGAGGTGGAAAAGAGTTCTTTTCTTTTAATAATTGTAGTGTATTATTGGGAATATGTATTATTGAAAATGCCAGCATATAATGTGTATTCTCTGTAATCTTTTCATGAAATGGCTATACATTGATGTCTATATAAGAATGCCACATAAGATGCGTGCATATTTGTGTGTGTGAGCGAGAGAAACAGAGTGCAGGAGAGAAAGAAAAAGTAAGAGCAAGTGTGTTATTGTTATTGTTAAATTGTACATCTATATTTAAGCGATTGTGCTATAATGTTCACACAAAATAATAAAATGTTGCAAAAGGATCTTCAAAGGATGGATGTGAGAGGAAGAAAGAAAGAGATGAAGAAGATGTAAGACAGGAAGAAAAAAAAAAGATTTAAAAAGCGAAGGAACGGGCATTTTGCAAGGGGAGTCAACGTCCTTATGCAACCTTTAGACGGTCTAGACATGCAAAGTACTCATTACTTCGAGGAAACCGTTTTACCTGTTATCTGTCAACGGAGATCAACATCCTTTCACTCCCCTCCCCCACTCTAGCTGAACAGTTATGACTGGTCATAAGCGTCAATGAGACGAATAATAATAATAAACATAATAATAATAATAAACGTGTGATTTATCGGCGCATAATCTCTCTCACGAAGGAGCATGTTCTCAGCGCTGGAGACAAGAGACATGGACAGAATACGAAGGACGGAAGGAGAAACAAATATGCAGACAAGTACTAAAAGACATAAGAGACACAAAGAGGAATCAGAGAAATAACAGAAAGGATGGAGACTGTCATAAATCTGCAGAGGTAAGTTGTACCTGTCACACGCCACCTGTCCATTAGCTGTGACGTCACAGGAAGTGCCGGTGATCTGGATAGAAGACATGGCTAAGTAGGTGGATATTTTGCTAATATTTAGCAAACTCGCTCCGTGTGGCCCAGAGTGTAACGGTCTGCAGGCACAGCGATGACAGGTCGTCGACGTCACCCCAGGTGGCCCCCAACCCGCCCTGAGGTCCCGCCCGCGCCACAAATGTCAGCAGACATGAAAGGGAATAGACTCGTTTCAGGACTCCTTAGCACATATTATACACTAAAGTCCTGGTATTACTGCTCTGACCTTTCACGAACATTAGCGCCCTCTGTCGGATACTTATAAACATCTCTTATAATAATGACATTTCTTTAGCCACCTCCTCTCCTCTCTCCCTCCATCTCCCGAGAGACCTTAGATGAAAAGACCGATAGCGCAGAGCGAGTATGTATATAAGACTTCACGCACGTGCTTGATGCTTGAACTGTGACCTCGACAGACGGGTCGGTGAAGTGGGTGTGAGAGAAATTGGTGATTCCGCCTGAGGCAGAATCAGCTTCTGACTGTTCTAGTCGCGATTTCCTGACAGAGCTTGATGAAAACTTCAAAGTCTGGACTTCATACTTAAAGCTGAAGAGCTTACAGCAGGAGATAGACAGACGGGTAGGAAGCTTGCGCTACCAACCAAAGTAGCACCCTTCCTTCGTTTCTTTTTTTTTTCTTTTTTTTTTTTTTTTTGTTCTTTCTTTCTCTATGTACGTACATGCAAACACATATGCATTAAGGCAGAACGAATATTACAATATTTTACCACAAATAAAAGGAAAAATATAGGACACCCCTTACTCTCTCTCTCTCTCACACACAAACAAATAACTACACTTACAAATCTTACACCAAATAGCTCTGGCTATTCACAATAGGAATTTGGACAAGTCCTCCTCTCCATGCTCCCCACCTTTACCGAGGTAGACCCCAACAAGCCGAGCACGATCTCCCGACCCTCCAGCTATAGATACGACCCAGCCTGACGACTCTATTTATCCAAACCCATTTGTAATCCGCTTTACCTCTCGCCTCCGCCTCCTCGTGGACAGGCCTTTATCTGGACGGTGTTCATGACTCTAGTAACTGTCGCACGCTGCGGGCACTGGCCTCCCGGCTGCACCCAACAAGGGTGAGGTCTACAGTGGGGTAGACACCTACCCGTATCGCCTGACCGTATTATGGCGTTCACGCGCTGTGCTGATCACGTATTATACACTTCACGCCCCGCCGTTGACAGTTGACGTAGGATGACAATGGGCGAGCTGGAGGCTCAGACGTTACAAGCGGCACGCCGGCTCTCCACCTGTGTGGAGATAGGGGACATAACCGTGAGATACGGGACATGACCAGGGTTGTCTAGAAACCGGAAGCGTGTAGAGGCAACGGTGATGGAGGGCGACTTTATAATCAGTCGTTTCTATTGTAAATGTAGCGGACATGAAGGGATGGACCATCACTTACTGGAGGCCCAAGTGATGAAACTTGTCAGTAGTTAACTCTATCGGGTGGTTCCACCCGACGACCAGTACTAACAGACCAGCCTAACCACGTATATGTATGAATTTATTGTAAAAATGCGTCTTAATATGGCAAAGTTAATAATACGTCCACGCAAAATTTTACTAGCACAAACTCTGAATCACGATCAGATTCACTACAGAAGTCATACTACACAGTAATTTAACAGTTCAAAATTACAATTGCTTCAACAGTAACATTACTGAATTTCTTTTGACTAAAGCAGAGAGAAGAAAATTAAAGCAAGTGTTGAATTATACAGGAATTGGGATGATGCTAACTGTTAAAGAGTTAGAAATTATTTTAGTCTAGGTTATAATGGGAAGTGTTTAGGACAATGATCAGAATGATCATACCGATTAATTATCAACAAATAAGGGAAACATATGTTGAATTTCTATGTTGCTCAAATACGTTAGGATAACAACTGGACAAAGAAAAGGACGATCCGGAGAGAACGACGGAGGAGAAAAAAAAAATGTAGAGGAGCGGACTATTAGAGAAGAGTAAGAATGAATTAACACGACGCCCTTTCAGATGTTGTTTCTCACTTGTTGTCACGAGTGCACCGAACCTGACTCGAACAAAAGAAGCCCGAGATACGTCACGACCGCCGTTGGTTCACGAACCTCTCCAAGACTAGAGGCAAGTCCCACACCTTTAAATCGTCTCGGTGTCAAGTGTTGCTAGGATAGCTGGGATAATCCACACCGCTCCGCGCACCCTTCCTCTCTTCTTTAACGCATGTATCACACGGACACCATCGTGTGGCATGCTAACCTGAAAAGTCATCCCTTAGATACTCAGACACTCTCCACACATTAACCACCTTATTAACAGCGAGCTTTGTTGGAACCCACACATGGCGTAATAAATGATGTTTACTGATGCGCTGGTCCCCCGCCACAGCCGGGAGGGTAGATAGGGGAGGAATTTTCACCAGGTGATATTGTCGGTTGATTATTATCCCACCCGTTGGTTTCACTCCTATAAGATATCACTCAATCACCAGAGACATTTGAACCCTCCTCCTGGGGGATACCGAACAATAAAAGAAACCCTCAACAGCAAGGACGACAATCATGATGAAGAATAAGATACGTGGTTGAAAAAGTGAAGACAACAAAAGCTTTGTGGGACATATTCAACATCCTTCTCTACAGTTATTTTTTTCAAATATAATGTTGCCTGTGTTATTAATCTCTTTGTTTATTTATTTTTGCTTCAACCCATGCACGTGCGCCAACACAAACTCTCCCTCACAAACGCATTCAAAACGGATGCTCCAGTTCCCTCCCAAACCCATCCCCTGCTCTCCATGAGAGCCCCATGATAAAACGTTAGTGAAAAACGTAATTTCCCATAATTTGTTGACCAGACAGGAAATACCCCAGACAATACCCGGGGATAGTGAACTCCGGACAACAAGAAGTAAAGACGAGAGAAAAAGAAAGCCATTATAGCCGGAATCATCAACAAAATAGGATGCATTACGTAAAACAAAACAAAACAAAACAAAAAAAATCCTCTCTCTGTATTTCGTCTGAAGAATGGATTAATTTTCCTACAACACGATCAATGTGAATTTTATGCCCAGCGTTTTCATATCCGTTTTTGAGTTTCATGCGACGTTTCCATTATTCCATTCGATCCTCAGCGACTTGCCCTATTCATCACCGATGATGATTAGAGGTGAAGAAAATACTGACGGGTTGATTATTTAAAAACAAGGAGTGATCACCAACAGGCATTGCTGAAACCCATCTGATTATGCGTTTTGATACGAAGAGAGAATCTGATGTGACATGAAAATGGACGAAGCCGTCTTGTAATTTAGCATTGATCCCCCGCGCGCGACATCTGCAACATCTGCTGCGCTTTCTACCCGAGGAAGGGAGGAGGCGGGGGTGAAGCGAATTCTCGGATTTTTTTTTTTTTTTTTTTTTGTCTTTAACGGAAGATTTCACGAACTTCACGACTATATACAAGCATAGAGTAATAAATAGAAGATGGGAGGAGGGGATTATATGGGTGTGTACTGATGCGTGAACGCACATGGGATCACTCGCACGGCTATTTGTGTGTGCGTGAGAGAGAGGAGAGAGTGTTCATGTATTTGAGTATCACCTTGGATAACTGAAGAAAAAAAAAAGTACATAAACACCTTAAAATCTGGAACGGAAATCGAAACCGTCACTGTCAGTGAAGTCAGTCATCAAACGAGGAGAGAAACAAAGAAGTTATGACAAGGGCAGGTCACTGCACCGGGTAATTTCGTTCAACATATTAAAGGAACACCTCGGAATATCACAATACAAAGCTAGAAATTGTCACATTAAAGAAATCAATCGCAATTTTCTAAATGCGGCAATAACATTTAAAAAATTGAACGTGTCTTCGAAGGAAATGATAATAAGTGAGCAATTTCGTTTTAAAAAAAGAGAATATTATGTCGTCTTTAAGACCATTGACTTCCAAGTGTGCTCCATCAATAATCGATAACAAAATCTTACGTGCTTACTGAGACAGAGTTAAGTGCTGCGAATTAAAGAAAATGTACTGAAAAGTTTGCTTTGTTGGATTTGATTATTTTTGCTTTTGATGTCGAAGATGACGATAGGCCAAGATGACGCCGAGTCTTCTCTTGTGATAACTGTCAGTAGATTGTGGTTGTCTTTGTTTGAGCCTTGAGATTTTATGAGGTGCATAAACTTTGATGATATCTTCTAATGCCATATGTGTTTGTTTGTTTGTTTGTTTGTTTGTTTGTTTGTTTGTTTGTTTGTTTTTGCCCACTATAGCCTGTTTTTGACCGTTCTATGCGTCAAGTCGTTTCGACCTTTTGACCCATTAACGGTCTCTGCATGTCTCGGTCATCTTGTCCAAGGTGTTTCGTGGATTACTTGTCTACTGACTGTCTACATGTCTCTACAATTATAACTTTTCAGCTTGGTTAGTTGCGTTGGCAGGAGAGTGCTTCTCCCTAAAGGTGATGGTGGGAGGTGACCATTGCTGTTGTTCATTAAACGCAGTGTGTAGTTTTTGTTCTCTTACTGTGATGCTGTAGAGAATTCATTTCCTTTACATCTCCCTTCCTCCCCCTTCTGTTATTCTTTCCCTCCCCCAACGCCCTCCTCCTTCTCCTTCTCCTCCCCCTCCTGCTCATCATCAACAGCAAAACACACACTCACTCTCCTTCCTTCGTTCATTCTCAGTACTTTCGAGGGTAGTATTTGGGGTGGGGCTCGTTCCAAGCACATTGTGAGTATTACGACATGTCTACGTCAGCACTAACGGTCCTTTCTTCTCTACATTTCAAGACAAGGAATCGGTAAACAAAAACTGATTTATAAAAGAAACAAACAAAATCTGGTTGATGCTACATACCGATTCCCAAGTCACCACAAATGCCTTTTTTTTAAAGTTCAAAATAGTGAAACAATCATATTTCCGACCAACGTGAAAAATACAAAGCTCATCAGAAAACATCATAATTACAGCCCACACATAGTCCTTTTCTGGAGGCTCTCGTTTCCCGAGACTGTGTGCGAGAACGCAGCAGCAAACAGGTTAAAATCATGGCTGCGGACAAGACGTTTTTGAGTCAGAACCAGTTTTTCATGCACGACCGAAGACTCCGACTTTTTGATTTGTTGCCGGAGCCCAGTTACAGGCGAAACACCCGCGCAAAAGCACACCCATTTTCTTTCGCTCACGCGATCCCAATTAATTAAAAGTGAGAAACACGGCAGGAGTGAGGAGTATCGAATGTGCTTTCGTTTAAGAACAAGATAACCACATGGGGTCTTTAAGACAGCGGTGTCTAAAGGACGCGGGTTAGGAAAAGATTATTGACGCATCAGAAACAAATTATTTTTTCACGTCCAATCTCTCGGGTACCTGGCGTGTTTACTCAATGTCAGACCGTCTCTATTATCCCGGCAGCCCTTTTGGAGTTTATTTGCGCAGCGGAGAGCGCGTGGCGACTGTTTTATTTCGCAGACATGTTCCGGAGTAACTTTTTCAACAACCCACGGCTTACGTTTCTTCGTTTCCGTTCGCAGCCATCTTGGCAAAGGAAAAAGTTACTACGGACGGTAGGACGTGGGAGGATGGCTTCCTGGCCTACGTCTTCGCCTGTTGCCCTCCGCTTTTCCTGAGACAGGTCTCCTATATCTTCATGGCAGGTGTGCGGCAAAGGGTGCCACTTAAGACAAACCTGAGATCGTCTGCTGCTAAATCCTCGCAAACTGGGGGAAGATTTGGGCGAGGAGGCAGCGGCGAACTGCTGAGGAGGGCTGGGAAGCAAGGAGCTCTCAGGATGCTAACGGCATGCATGTCGGGAAGCCAGCATCCACTTGATCTCTGCGAGAGATGGCTGATTGTTTGGGGGTGAGGCGAGGAAAAAACAATAAATGTTTCTGCTGAAGAATTTGACGAAATTGTTCTCAAAAGTCAGGGTTGTTCGTATGTTATGGCGGATCGAAATTGCGAGAAGAAGGGGACTAAGAGGTGCAGTTGAATAAAAGGATAATTGTCAAAGAATGAGTTCCATGGTGGGTGCAAACGGAATTTCATGAAAGGAGGGGTGTATTGAGGCAAACATATGGACGAACATATTGAGACTCCACACCGTATTTGAAACATACCCATTTGTAGACTACTGGAATGTTTAATTGAAAAATCTAATTCAAAAAGCATTTCAACCTTAACAACATTCATAAGTGCATCAATTGTACGAGAAATATTGAACTCTAAAGATGGTGATCTTTTCATTACAAAAACAAACACTGTTAATGATTCCCCTGCTTGTTGATATTATGTTCTTAAGATGTCTTTCTTAAAACTTCAAAAAAAGTCAGCTTCATTTATTTTTCAAAATTGCCAAAACCAAGGTTTGAAAGCTCAGCTTTACTTCTCCGGATGCTGTTTCTTGCCTCGATAATATAATCCCCTTAGGTTTCTTGAGGATTTCAGGCTTAAGTCGTTATGATTACCATACCTATGTATGTTGATGATTTACATAATTAGCGTCTAAAAATAGTGGTCATATTTTTTTAAATACATTTGGTGAAAAAAGTTTGTTTTCCGTTTAAAAAATGTTTTTACCGGATTGTCGGAAATGCCAATCAGTTTGTCCATTCCTCAATGTGTGTGTGTGTGTGTGAGAGAAAGAAAGATGAGTGGGAGACAGAAGAGAACGTGACAGTGAGTGCAGTTCACTGAAGTACTTGATGTATTAAACCGCCGTGTAGTTTTACTAATTGATCGCAAACTATCCAGCTATTTCAAAGACAGGAGGATGGGAATGAAAAAAAAATGTTAGCTGACATAGCCATGTCTGTCTGTAACTTTTTCTGCTCGTCTCTATATTTTTCTTTATGTTTCTGTCAACTAAGATAGCATTGCGCTGTCATCATCATGTGATGAGCACCTGAACTTTGAATTGCTGTGTATTTGCAATATTCCTTTACGATATCGATCTCTTACACGGAATCTCAAAAAAAAAAAAAAAAAAAAAAAAAAAAATCCCATGACATTAGACATTTGTGTTATTTCACGGAAAACATACATTCGTGATTTTCTCGATGTCCTCAGAGCACGGCAAGACCTTCCAGGTGATGGCATATCGACTAAATATCTTTGGAGAATCGTATTTCGCACCTTTTTTACTCTTTTAAATGGAAAGAAAACAGTTTGACAATGATTCTGTACGGATCTCAAGTGTGCAGTTCCGTCCCCTGCGCTAGACGAAAGAGCTTTTCAATGTGCACGTTGGTCTTGTGAGTTGCTGTGAAAGAGAAACAGGTTTCTGTTCATCTGAGGTAGAGGCTGGCCAGCAGCTTTGTGTATAACTCCTTCTTTTCGTTTGTTATCATTCAAGCAGAAAAACTTACCAAAACAGACTACTGCTCTAAAAACGAGCATACACGCATGCAAACAACCATGTGACCATCAGTATTTACAGATTGTTTACGCTATCCACAAGGTAAAAAAGTAAAAGTAAAATTTTCGGAAATAGAAGACAACAGTGTCAATATAAATTACAAGTTTCAAAACTTAGTATTAAGAGAAGAAGTAGAAGGAGAAGAAACATTTGTTAACAGAAAAGCTCAATACATTTTTTTGGAACTGCAACCAGCAGTCTCAGCCTCCGCGGGCTAGAGCACCTGGCGGTAAAAGGTCCATTGTGTGGCAGTGGTCGGGTCAGCCTCAACCCACTTAGGATCCACTTTTGGTTTCCTTAGCACGGGGGGCTTTGTACCTCATTTGTAAGCGCAGGATCAAATAGTTTGTTTTGAGAAAGGAAAGCTAAATATTTATGTCGCGATACTCATCGGGGAAAGAAAATCACAGGGCGACGATACAGCTCATGGCCCAGGTTCCCATCCAATTGTGGAGGAAATGTCGAGGGC
Source organism: Pomacea canaliculata (assembly GCF_003073045.1). Classification (NCBI taxonomy): domain Eukaryota; kingdom Metazoa; phylum Mollusca; class Gastropoda; order Architaenioglossa; family Ampullariidae; genus Pomacea; species Pomacea canaliculata. Next base: position 13,885,472 of record NC_037597.1, read on the forward strand.
CTCGTACCCGGGGTTTAGAACTCGCGCGCGTTAAACGCCCGAGACTATCCTCACAAACATGTTTACTTTTATTTTTCCTGTCTTGCTCGCAGCTTCAGGCGACATCTAACTATTTTCTTTCCAAATGTTACACGACAGTAGGTGACATAGAGCACCTATAGACCTATTTATAACTTTTACTCTCGATCCCTGCGGCTCCTCCTCCCTCACGTGTGCCTCCCCGTCTCTTGAAAAAAAGATGCTATAATGTTATATTATAATTCTTAATTTCCCTCCTCCTGCCGATGAAGGACACAAAACCGACCGATTCTGTACAATACAAATGCAGGTGCTAGTCTGCTGTGCCGCGGAGCACGAAGACAGTTTAAATAAACTACAGTGTCCGCTATAGAGCCTAGACGCATGAAGGGTATAACTGGAAATTACGAGCTAAAAATGTGGCTTCATTTTATAAACTTAATTGGAAAAAAGTCTCAAACCATAACAAAATTTTAAAAATATATATGAAACGACTAGAACTAAACAGATTTGTCCATAGGTGTCGAATGGATAAACAAATAAATTTTTTATGATAGAGTCCGCCCTCCCGTCGGTTTCAGAGAAATGTTGATCCCTGCTACAGGGGTTATAGTAGTCGACCACCGGACCCTTCATCCAGGGCAACCTGCTTCATCCTGCAGACAAGCGCCTCGCAGAACTCATTGAAGCCACTTCAGCAACCGCTCGCAGTCTCGCCACCAGACGTCGACAACATGGCAGCAGGGTCACCGGAGGTCAGCTGGAAGACTATCGCTTACACATGGAAGTTTTTTTTTCTCTTAACATTACAATAGAGTTGAAGGAGGGTCAGCAATATCCTTTCAATCTCTCCCTTTCTCTTTTCTCCAGTATAACGACGATTCTTTACCGAATAAAACTTGTAAGCATCTAAAAATTATTTTGACTCTATCATAATATTTTTTGGGGGGAATATTCCAAAATATTATTATTGCTATCTCTAATATATTTTCTTTAAAAAAAATTATGTTGACATCTTTGAGCATTTTTCTATTGCGTTAAAGTAGTGAAATATATTTATATACCTTCAGGGCGAGGACAGCTTGTAACAAAGAATTCTGTGCATTTCCGATTTCGCTTGTTGATAAAGAATTGTCATTGTCACTCTCGCACTCTCCCTCTCCCTTTGTTGGACACGCCTGTAAGCAGACATGTCACGTGCTGTAGTACGTCACGCTTCAAATTCCGTTACCAGTTGACATCGCTGATGAAGTATATTGTGCTTAGTCTGCTTCAGAAACTCATTATGTTCGCCTCCCAGCTGATACATTGATCAGTACTTGAAATTCTTTGTGGCTGTACCCAGCTTGAAGCTGTTATTGTGCGAGGGACAGGCGTGTTCCAAATGAATGATTATTATCATTATTAGCGTGCAGTCAGTCTCATGCCCGGGCCATCTGGTAAAGTATTGCGATAAGTTTTGACATTTTGTTCTGAAGATGTAATTAGAAACGCATATAATAGAGACATTTTTAAGATCTCTTAGCGAGATAATGCAATAAACTTTTATCCTGATTTAAGGACGCCTTTTCTTCTCATGTCTTTTGAATCGGTCGCAGTTCGCATGCACTCTGGATCGCTCGTACTTCGCATGCGCAGTTCTTTGTTTTGCATTAAAAAATGAAATTTCACAAGCGACAGAATATAGTGCTGGATATTCTTCTATGAAATATCTTGAAAATTAAAGATCATGGATTAAAGTACATAAAAAGTACAGCAGGAAGGTACAAACAAAATAGAAAGGGGAAGGTGGGATTGTCATGTGGATTGAAAGAACGCCGAGTGGCCAGAGAGGAACATTCATCCCAGTGTTGTTGTCTCACAGTCCACAAATTCAGATGTGTAGCTCCAATCTGTATTCCCTGAAAGCGATGTCATCATCAGGTGACGGGAATGAAACAGCGGACTGTGTACTCCACGCTGAAGAAGAATGTTGTTTACCTACAGTATAAACCATCATTTGCAGCCCTTATCAAAACACATCCAAGGAAGCAGGAAGACACGTCCACAGCAAAGGTAGTCTGCCAAAAAAAGTGCAGGAGTGGCACTGGAAGGACGAATGAACATCACCCCACACAAACAACAAAAGTCTACTGATCAACAAAAGTTAAAAAAGAACCGAAGCCACCGAGTAGCAGGGGACACCACCTGAAGCACATCAGCAATCACAACAAATCCAATACAAACAAAGATGACCAAAGAGAGCAGCGCCCTCTAGCCGGCAAGGGGCATAAGCGAATCAACTATAATTAGACTATTTTAAATACTCTATACACAAACGCAGCCACATAATATTTGCATGTAAATTTTTATGTAATAAATCTCTGGGGTAATTTACAAAATGTTATGTTTATAACTTTATTGTGTCAACAAAATTGTCTGAACAAAAAGTAGATGTCTACATCAGGACGTGTGACTTAACCTAGCTATCCTTTTGTCATGGAGACAGTCCAGTCTTTGCTGAGCAGAGAAAGGGAGTGATGTGGAGACGTTTGATAGCTTTTAAACTAGCTTTCTTAAAAATTGAAATTAAATTATATGGCTTTTGATTCTACCAGGGACAAACCAAGCCATCCTTTTTCTTTTTTCTATTTCTTTTTTCATTGTGACGTCAGAGTCAACAGCAACAAGCTTGTGGTAAACAAGTGACTGCTGCAGCAGAGAACAACAACCCCTGGCCACGTCTGCCACAGCTATTCAAGGGAGCAAACCTCTGTTTCAGTCGTTGCCAATCTTTAACTCCCCAAAAAAGGTCTGCTGGCAGCTGCTAACAGGTTAATGCAGGAGCTGGACTACCCGGTAAGGATGTTTCTGTAACAGAATTTAGTAAACTACAGGAAGGGGAATAATAAAAGGATGGGAAATTGTGAAATAAGTCAAGACAGGGGAGTGAAGACTAAGACGGTTACAAAATATAGAACCTACCCCACATCCCCACCCATTGTGTTTACGTCCCACGGACACGCACACACACAGCTGCCTACTGATTATATGAATAAAAAAAATATTTCTTCTTTCTTTCTGTATTTTTTTTTCTCCCTTTCTTCTTTCTTCGTTTCTTTCTTTAAGGGAAAGGGTTAGATGTTACAAAGCATTTTCTGTTTATCATACCACTCTGGAAAATAAAGAATTATCATTTTCTCTCTCGTGTGTGTGGCCGAGTGAGTGTGAGAGAGAGAGAGAGAGTTAGAAAAGAAAGGAAGAGAAAGCGACCGTTAGAATATTTGCACTTCAGATTCAAAAAAAGCAAAGGAACTCTCGTCAACGCCGCCCAGAAATCAAAACATTTCAACGCACGAGTGCGCTTGCACAAACACATTACGCTGATATTGTTTTATGCCTCAAAGGATTTCTTAAATAATTTTAACGAGCTCAGGGTCGGTATGAACTCAACCATTTGTGTTCAACAGAACAGGATTGTTTTATAGAGCAGTTCGAGTGTTCCATAGTTAGGTCTTGGTCAAAGGGGTGTGAAATAATGGGTCGGTGTATAGGGCCACCCCAGATAACCCCTGTGAAGAGCGCCCGTGTGCTCATATATAAATATGTTTGTACACGAGTGAGCACAGGGCAAGAATATGATTTTAAGAATAAAATAAAATGCTTCAAAATTTTACAGAACCGAATCATTCAAGTCCTTACTGACTTCGTCTCCAAAGACCTAAGTACCATTCGTCATCAAAGGGTAAAATATATATTAACAAAATATTTGCTCCCCAGGCTAATAAGGAACCTTTCATAACAGCGCACAAATAAGCTATAAGTAATAAAAAAAAAAATTAGACGAATTTAAGTAGGAGAATCGAAAGTCATAAAAAGGGGGGAAAAGCTGAACAAACTTACAGACAAACGAAGAATAAAGGAACAAATAAATAAAGGAAAAGATTGAATAAATACATGTGTACGATGAATATATTTGTCTAAAGAACATCTCATGAAATTAATGAGTTTTTAAATGGTATGACACTTCTTCCTAACGACTAACTGTAGGCGTGAAAAAAATGTGTCTGTGTGTGTGTGTGTGCGAGCGCGCGTCTCTTACTAAAAGCTTGAATAAGCGCGTATATATATATATCGAGAGCAAAAATGGTGTACTCGTGACAAAACGAGAATTTAATTATGCAAGTCCAGAATTCATAGTTCTCTTATCATTTTTGTACAGGAAAAATTTACAGAAGACTGAAAAAACAATTCCTGTACCAAACACTCAGTTTTTGTGTTTTGTGAGTGTCCAGATGATCGAGACAAACAAGAGGGCAAATACATTCGTCCTTTTGGTTTTCCTCTGTCCCTCTCGCTCCCCCAACCCCCATTTCCCCTCACAGCGCAGGAACATGAAAATGTTTTGAGTTGTCTGACCCCGAGGTTCTAGCTGCGATCAGTCCTTTCTGCCATATTGATCCTAACTTCGGAGGGGCCACAGAAGAGGGTCCCCGCACTCTCCTAACGGACGTCCTGCCATAATGGTTGCGTTTAGCAGAAGGACGAGTCGTGCGGGGCGAGAGAAAGCGTGAAGTGGCGAGATATGACGTGAACATTGACACAGATTTTTTTGTCGCACCGCCGCGACACCCATTTGTCTCCCCTCCACAACCCCATCTCGGCCTCTCCACGGCCCCTCCTAACGACACAAGAGTGCCCTGGCAGCGCCCTCTACTGGCTAAGTAGGGGTGAACTGGGTTCTGCAACGAGGACCGTGAAGACTAGGCAAAAGGACCTATCTGTCTTTCATTTCTCAAATTTCTTGCTGGCTGGAAGTAAAACTATGTTGAGGTTCTCTGCTGTTCTTCTCGTGTGAACACCCACAGTCCTCCAGCATCAGGAGAGAATAATAATAATAATAAAAAAAATGCTATAACATCTTTGAAATATCGGAGAAATTTTCCTTCTGCAATGAGCATCGTGGTATTCTTCCTAAAAGTAAAAGCTTCCATCGGCAAGCCTGGAGTGGGGTGCCCCTAACTCCCTTTGCTTTGGATGTGAGGGACACACAGGGGAATAGCGCATTTGATCTCAGTTCCCAGTGTCATCAAAGCTGTTGTCCCCTGCTTCTTAATGATGAAAAACTTGCCTATAGACGCCTGGCCGCTTGATTTTTGGCGGCAAAGAATGCCAGCATTCATACTTTTGTTATGTAATTGGTACTTCTTCCCTGCTTAATCGCCCTCTAATTGAATCCCACAGCTCGCTCAGGGCTACAGTTGTCTTCCAATTGTTTGTTTCCGTAGTTAGGAGCATCTTTCAGCGGGCACTCCACCTCAGATCAGGTGCAAATATCTTCATTATTTCTAAAAGGCGCAGTGATTTGGGGAAAGTGGTGGAACCGTGAATTAACCCTCCATCCTCTAAAAGACGCCTGTTACACACCAGTCGCCCAAGGTTTTCGTTTGTAGTGTGCCCGTCGCCTGCCCCTATGTTTCCTTGAATACCAGTTGATTGATCCAAAGAATGGAAAGTCACTCCCAAATGGCTCTTTGACCCCTCTCGGCAGCACATCCTAGACGTCTAGAGCCTTTTTGAGATGGAAAATCCATATAATATCTGCGATTATTGCCCAATCAAAATCTCATAACGCTCAAAAATCATTTTTCTCTCTAATTGACTGCACGTCCCCTACTCGAGAGGCTTGATCTTGCCTGTCTCTTGGAAAACGGAAGTCAGAACTTCTACTTATGCTTTTGAATCACGTTTCTTCTCTCTTCGTCAGACGGAGTGCCTCTCCATCTCTGGCACGAGAGGCCACGAGGACAATGACTGGCTTCTTGAGAACAAGACGGTATGGTAGACCTGCCCGTGAGGCAAATGAACTGCAGTCAAAGCTCATTCAAGAATAAGGATGGGCGTTGTGGAGAAAATACGAGGTGAAAATTGTTATATCTTGGTTAATTATACATCTAGCTTTTATTTTAGTTAAATAACTTCGGATAAACATCGTTAGATAGCACACTAGCAAAGGTCAATGAACAGTATTATTTCTTTTTTTTATTTCGTGTAAAATCGCAAAAAACAGATTTTAAAAACACTGGTGGGAGTAAGAGGCCACTGATAAGATTAAAGTCACCATTGGTCATCAAATAAGACTAAAGATAAAACCGATCAAAGTAATTAAAATATATGTAAAATTTTCTCCTGAAGATCGGGTATGACGATGAATATGGGTTTTTGTTGATTATTTTGTTATTCATTGCTGTCGTGGATGTCTACCCTGAGATAAAAATTCAGGTGAGGCGAAACAAGGATTGATAGTGACACATGTTCAATCAAACACCTTTATGTGTATACATGTAATGTGTTGACATAAATGAACATCATTACATAGATATGCGCAACTGTAACAAGGGAAAAATTAGTTCAAAATACTTCGTTTTCAAACACCTAAAAATCAGTGCAAAGATCAAAGACCAAACCTCGGAAAGTCCAAACAAAATACGATAGAAAATTTATAAACATCTAAATAAACAAAAGCAACATTTTATATTCAAAAACAAAATTTCAATATTTAGGTTGTGTTCGTTTGTGGTTGTTTGGGTGCAATGATTAGACTTGTGAGTGAACGAGAGAATTAGCGAGTGAGTGGACGAATGGGTGAACAAACGAATTAGCCGGAACTAAAGAAAGCTGGCTGTAGTGGGATTTAGGTTGAATTCAAAGCATGAAGCAAAGATTCATTTCGGTATGAAGTACACTTCCGTGGGACACGGTTCTCTAAACAACGGTCTTACGAGGATGGAGAAGACAGGAAATGGCAGAAGACGAAACAAGAGCTTAAACTAAACAGAAAAGTTTTTCTCCTCCGATGCCCACAAAAACCAGCGATTTGTCCTCCAGTCCAGGAACAGGTGAATCTGAAGTTAAGTCCGCACTTCTCGTTCACCTGCATTCATCTGGCATGAATGAAGAGCAAAGAATGCTTTCAAATCTCTCATCCGGCTAACGAACGAATCCGCGAGGACGGCTGGAACAAGAGTTCATAACCTTTTGTTTTGGCCTGGAAGGACCGCACTGTAGAAACTCCAACGGTCGGAAGCATGACTCCCGATGACCTCATCTTCAAACGAGTTTCCAACCATCATTAAAAAGTAGCATTTCAGAGAAGGTTGCGAACTGAAACCGAGTTCATTGTGCCAATTATTTGCTCGCATCAAACAGGGAAGAATAATTCCTAGAGATGCGTCTCACGAATGAGACAGGAAAAAAAAAAAGTTTTTAAATGCCATGCGGCTGGACGCGTGACCATTGTCGTGGGCTGAAAGATGTCTGAGGGCGAAAACATCCTGGAGGCAAGAGAAAACTGTTTTCACTCCGGACAGCCACCCGAGACATCGCAGTGAGATGGACACTGAGCCACAAGATCTGCATGTTCTACAGCATTGTGGACAAAGACACCAACAATAATCACAAATGAGCAGCACAAGTACAAAGAAAATGCCAGCCAGTACCGCAAAGGATGGGAGGATTAAAGGATGAAGAGGAAGCCAATGTTACTTCTTTACATCTAGATGCGTATCAAAAACCGTTGTATGTTGTTAAAAGTCAGCTCACGTTTAAAATATAGCAGTTATTGAACCCGACTTTTAAAGACAGGTACAACTATAAGAAAGTAACATACAATGTTTAGTTCTTTAAAATTTTTAAATATTAAACAAGACAGTTTTGAATTATTCATAAATTAAAAAGGAAGAAAAAGGAGAAAAGACGGAAACTTTGGGAGAGGAAGGAAGGAGAAGATAGAGACTAAACAGCGGGCTAAGTTTAAAGAAGATGGTCCTGATATAGCGCAGTCAACAAACAAAAGGTTTGATTACTATTTAGGGCTAGGTCTACCAAAATTTTGGAATTTTCTGTTTTCTTTATCCTATTCTTCCTATCAAAAGAACTTGAGAAAAAAAATTTTAAATTTGAGAAAAAAACAAACAACAAAAACAAAACAAAACAAACAAACAAAAACGCGAAGAATGATGTGTGAAGAAAGTACCGGAAGGCGAGAGCTCTGTTCAGTCTAAACAACTTAAAGTCCGAGACATTCTTGGCTTCAGCGAGTGAAAACTGTTTGTCATTTGAGAATTTGCCATTTCAATATGCAAGATGTGAAAACCTTCTTAAAGAGCTTCAAAACGCCAAGAAGGAGGAAAGAAAATTAGTTGCAGGAATGGAGAAGAGAATTATGTTGGTTTGGTTTTTTTCTTAATAATTTTCCATGGAAAGCGCGTGCTGAGATCAAGTCATCGTTCATCCACACACACGAGATGCACACGTCACACACGCAGCAACCACATGTGCGCACGTGCTAATTGTGAGAATTTTGACGAGGAACAATTAGCAGGCAGTCAGAGTAAAAATCATTAGCAGCTAGAGACTTCATTTTTCAACGACTTTCAGTGTAATGAAGCATGCGGAAAAAGTTCTTTTTCTTCGTCTTCTTCCCCTAATTTTCATTTCCATCCATTTTCTTTCTCCTCCTTTAGTCTTTCCTACTGTTGTTGATGACGATGATGATGATAAAAATAATAACGATATTGACATCTACTTATTTTTATTTTAAAAGGCTACAGTCGGAAAGGTTTTTAACACCTTCCTTACCTCAGGTGATTTAAACGAAGATTAGTTATCACCTGGGAATAAATACAAAAAGAAAATTCCAGCCTTTCCACCATTTAAACTTTGTATTTTTGAACTCTCTCGCATGTTCCTTCATGTTAGGCATATTCTTGATGGAAAACAAATGTCCACAACCCAAAAGGTCAGGCATACATCTGTCTTCATCAAACAGTCAGACGTGCTGTAAACTTTAATTTAATTCTTTAAAATTGTAAATTTTAAAAGAAACCAAAGCACAGGCTTTTGTTACATGAGCTCCCGAGATGTAGTCCGAGACACTCGCAGTTTCTATATCATTGTCGCGCAATAATTCAAGGAGTTAAGGCTAATGCAAATATTACCATTCTTTGCATTATTCAGCCCTTGTCACAGGCGGATGAAGAGCCAGTAATATACCTCTTTAGCCACATTTTCCCGTTTCTGAGTTTTCTGTGAGCAATCAGCACGCGAGTTGAATCAAGAAGTCAACGGCCGTCATTCAAGGAGTAATCTGATTCCAGCGTTTTGCGCCCTCTCTCGGAGGAAGACGATGGCCGAACCGTGCAAGAAGAAGCCACCAGAGAGCCCGCTGGCTCATTTTCATCCAATCAAAACTGGCGGAGACGATAATCTTCGAGATGAATATTGTCACACCAATTTCTCGGGACACGTTGCTGCGAAGACACCATTTCGCGGATATGTGAATGGAATCATTGTTACAACGGTCGACAGGGGTTAAATTAGGGATCTCGCAGGCTAACGTCGTCAAGGGTTGCAGGGACCAGCAGCAATTTGAAGGTATTCAGAGCTGAAAAATTGTTTATCTGTCCATCTGGAGTGTTCGTCTTTGACACGATGGTGGTGATGTCCATCCTCGGTCGTGCGCTCTTGTTGTGATTGTGGTTGTGATTGTGTTGTGATTGTCTGTATCTTTGAACAGCGAAATGTCTTTACGTTTATTTCCATCCATCTAGAAGGACAAGAATTCTTACACAAGAGCCAAATACATCATTTTTGATTCCTTGAAATTATTCTAATAAATCTTTATCATGGTAAGGAAAGTTAGTTGACGAAGGAGTCAGCTTTTTGCATGCAATGACAGGTTGCTTTTTGAAAGAAATAATTGCAAAATATTCATTTTCTGTTAGCAGATACAAATAAGGTTTCCTGTGGAAATCACTCCCTGGCAAAAAGTAATCCATAAAATTTGTCAATGGCAAGAATAGAGCAACTCTCAAAATGTCTAATCATTATCGGTATTATTTTTGTTGCTGTGTCGCCGCGATGGGCCAAACATTATTTTAAACAATACTAATCTTTTCTTTAATTTTAGAGTAATCAAAATTGTCGTTCGTGGTTCGGTTCTAGCAGAGGGATTTTTTTTCTGTCCAGTCTTTGGCTGTCGTTCGGGTTTTCTCTCTCTCTCCACTCACACACACACAGACAAACGCGCGCACACGCAGCCTAACAGTGTTCCACAGTGATTGCCTCTATCATCATATTCCATCCTTTCATGCGTGAAACATAACAAAGAAGAGCTAAGCCACCAGGGAAGATCACTAGCTGTCGACAGCACACTTTCACCTACATCATCATCCTTGATGAAACCGATATATACAGTCCCTGATGGCGGATATGTTCGACTAAGATCGACATTTGAAGTGTGACCGAGTCATGCCGAGCGTGGAGGAGATCAGCACGCTATCTCTTTCTCATCCGACAGTCCATCCCGGGTAGGCGGGAGCGCACCGCGGAGACGACAACCGGGTGATACCATCGACTTTACACTAACTGTTGCTGTACCCGACCTGGTACAGGAAGTCAGCACTACCAGGGTGTTCAAGGCGCGCCCGGGGCACACCATCTACCCGTCATTAGCGGGATCGGGTGTGCAAGGGGTATGAGAAATGCACGGAGGAAGTTCAGAATGACAAACTGTGACCTGGCGACACTTGGGCAGTAGACAGTTATTGTCGATGTCAGCCATAAAGGCGGTGTCTTTTTTATTGTCCTTATGTTCAAAAGATTCTCTAATGTGAGCCGTGTGTGTCTGTATTAAAGAGAGTTATTTCTGATGGCGAACACAAAGTAGTTTCTCTGTCTCTCCTGCCTGTGTGTTTGTATTTGTGTGTATTTTGTGGTGATGGTCGTGGTGGTGGTGTGTGTGTGAGTTTACCTCACTTTCCAGTGGATGAGTTTTCATAGACAAAATCAACGAACAGTTGACTTTCTGTCCTCCATAGTACCGCACTCAAAGGGATTATTTGGGGACTTGGATGTTTTTATTTTCCTAGTCATGTCAAATATACAGATGAGAGAACTTGTAGACAATTTCAGACATAAGTCAGGGTAAGTTTGAGACCCGGTAATGATTTATTCTGCGCCATCGCTCCTTAAAAAAGAAAAAAAAACTTTTAATAATTCTGTTCCTGGTGCTGCTCTATCCATCCATCCATCACCTATCAAATATTTATTTCAGTACAAGAAAGGTAAACATAAATAAACAAACCCTGCAGACGATAGAATTTGAAAAGATTCAAGATGTATGGATGACAATTATGACAGGTATAATAATGTTTTGTCCCTCTTTCTGTCTTCGTCTCTCCCTCTCTTTTCTTTGATTGTTTTTTCCCATTCTCTGTTCATTCTTCCTTCCTTCGTTTCTTCTTCACAAAGCTTAAGTAAACAAAGAACCAAATTATGAAAGGCCACAAAGGCAGTGACAGGTGAGCACTTAAAAATAACAGACTTAAAAACAGTCACGAAGGAGTCAGAGGAAGGACACACAATCCAGAATCCTCGAGTACAAGAAAAGGCGCATGAGAAAACCTGGGTCAGCTGAAAGATTTGTACCGAGCGATGCCCGAGTCATCTGTCTCCACCACCAATTATACCGAACACTGAAAACTTTTCGTTGGAGTTAAAAGAAAGTTCTGAAATGAAATCGTGAAAGTAAAAAGTATTGATAAACCAGGCCCCGCCCTGCCGATGGAGTGGCCACGCCCATCTCTTTCCGCGCAATTTCTAGCAAACAAATTAAACCAGACAAAATCTGTTTTTGCCAAGAGTCTTTTCGATCATTAGAGGGTAAATCGTTCAACCATGTCTTCACTTTTGACATCCACGGGGTTATTTTCCAGCTATTGCAGCAAAGGAAATCAATTCTGGAATCGGGCAGTTCTGCCAATCATGCAGCAAAGTTGGACGTGTTATCGCTCGACCCGGAGGAGATGGAACCAGAGATGAGAGCATTCAGATGTCAAGACTGAACAGTGAACAGTGTCGAGCGAGGACAATTTGCCTTTTCTGTCAAGAAGAATATTAAATGAGGAAAAGAAAAGGCGGCCATCAAACGTTATAATTATCTGGTTAGTTTTGTTCTTTGATGCATGTTTGCTTTCCTAATGTTTGCCTTTAATCATATTTTTATCCCCAATTACTTTGTTTCTGTTGTTTCATTTTTACTTTTTTCATATCTTTTCCTGGCAGTCATTGTGGCGTCTTACCACCACCACCATTTTCCTCCTGTTTGCAACATTGTTCTCTCCTCGTAGTTTTGTTATTTGTCAATTTTTCACATCGATGGCGTCATTATTGTTTACAACATTGCCCTCAAGTAGTTTACAATAAGCTGACAAAAATTTTAACAACCATAGTTGGTTTTTTTTATCTTGAAAGTCGCGTACCGCCACCTGAAACACCACCCGCCTTGTTGTCCTCGTCTTCCTGTTATCGTCGTTATTGTGACGTCTGCAAGGGTCGAATATGTAACAAAACTGGTAAATGCACGTCTTTCGGATCCTTCAATTTTTTGTTTTAAACAATCAGTTGGCTGCACAGTGGGATGTGCAGGGGTTGGTGGGGTGGATGTGTGTGCCCAGAGTTGGAAACGACAGATTTCTTTTGTTTGTTGGTGGAATTCACAAAGAGACACAGACGTCTTCGACGGGAGGACATCAGAAGAAAAAAAAAGCGATCGAATAATCATATATGAGAAATCTTACAATCAAATGATCATCATTAAAATTTTGAATCAATATCAAAGGCGTATTACTGTCGCCATGGTTACCAGTTCCAACTCGTGGGCTCTTGCAGAGTTATCATGTTAAGTGAGTAATAATGTCGATGGTCGAAAGCGGGGAGGATGGTAGTGGAGGATAGAGTAGAGATGGCACTTGACTCGACCTTTTTCAACAAAAAAAATGACCGACCAAACTTTTTAAAAATTTCACTGTTTCAAATTGTACGTTTTGATGAGAAGATGACAGACTGAAGTCGATGGTTAAGTTTACTAATGAGACAGTGCCCCGCAGCAGAACACTTTACATGTCACCGTATGGATGTTTACGGTGATTCCGAGGAAGTGGAGGAGGAGGGGGAAGGTTGTAGTCAATACCTGTCCACGAATTTTACAGTCCTAAGGAGTCCGCTAGACACTCGAAACTTGTGTAACAGCTTCTCCTATCTTGACAAATGTTTTTAGGCATTTTTGGTGTATGCAAGGGCGTTACAGTTTGGTACAACTGTTTGCTTTTCTCTGTTGATGAAAAAAAAAATGTTGTATCCATGTCTTTGTCATGAGAAAGTATTTGTCACACCCATGTCTTTGTCATGCAAATATTTTTGTCACGAGGATGCCCTTGACATTCAAGTCTTTGACAAGATCCTGTGTTTGTCTTTGTCTCTGTCATAGTTGTGTCTTTGTCAAATGTCTTTGTTGTGAAAATGTCCTAGTCATGCACATCTTTGTCATAAGTATGTGATTGCCATACAGATGTCTATAACACAGGGGTGGGCAATTAATTTTCCCAAGGGGCGGCATGAGAAATTGGGATGGTTTTAGATGGCCGGATTAATATAGTTAACTCAGTTTTACCAAATACTGTATACATAGTATACTGGCGGGCGGGCCAGCGGGCGGACCGGTCAGAGACAGGAGGCGGGCCGGCATTTGCCCAGGTCTGCTTTAACATGTATTCGTCAATCTTTGTACTTCAACGATTACGGATAAATTTCTTACTATGTTTGTTCCGTTCTTATTATGTTTGTGTGTTTTTATTTTTCTATCAGTATGCACTTTAATGGTGGGAAAACAGAGCTACACAAATTCAAATTATTATTATTACTGCTACTTTTATTTCTACGCTGATACTGAGGTATATGCATGTGTATCAAATTACGTATTGTGGGTATTAATCCTGGTCTCGAGGACTAAATTTTGTCATCTTGTCTTTATATGACTGAGACTTGATGGCTGTGACTTTGTTATCCAGAAAGTTGGATTAACTGGATTATCTCCAGTCTGGCGTTCTCTTGTTACTGTTTCTAGCATCCTCGAATAAAAATGAATACTTGACTGTATTACCCAGGTACAGTTAGCTTGTCGAAAAGTGAAATGAAAAGTGAAAACATAAAATTATAAAAGAAGTCCCCAAAAGCTGAGCTGTGAAAGATTATACTTATACAAAGTCCACCTGTTAGGAAACACGATTCGTATCCTCTTACTTCCAACCTAAACCGAAATTAAAAGTGGTTGCTACACCTTGCTAGTTTTAAGCAAGGATTCCAGGCGTTGCAAGGAAAGACAATCGATCGTCGACAATGACTATTTTTTTTCTTCAGTTGAGGACTGGTTGAGGTGTAGGATGGAGGGGGTAATGTCGGCAGCAGAGTATTGAACTGGGAGAGTTAAAGTTGGGAAGAGCGCAGACAAGCATGGGAAAGTGCCAGCCGCCCGTGTGCGACTGGTCATTACAACATGGCCCCCAAAGCCTCCATGTCATGTACGAAAGCAGTCACAAAGCTGGCCGAGCAGGTTCGAGGGACAAAGAGAAGACGTGGTCACGTTTTTCGCCAGACACACCTCCCATCAGGTCACGACGGGTACCAGACGGGTGGAGTTTACACCCAGCAGATCGACAAAGCATCGCGTGGGATGCTTGTCTGCCATGACTACGCTATAGTTGTGTTGACGGGGGGAGAGTTTGTGGAGTAGTTTTCAGTGTCATTGTTATTTATTGCTCTTTCTTGCTTTCTCACGCTGTTCTTTCTTTAAATTAGTCATTCGTTCATCTGTAAATACTTCAAGAAAAAATTGTATAATTTAAATGTGTTTGTGCTATCCCTCTTCAAATCTTTTAACTACATGTACTGTGACGTCACATGTTGAGTAATATCATCGGTATTTTTCTTGACATCAGTATTTTCATGACGTCACATGTTGAAGAATACCATCGGCATTTTTTATGACACCAGTATTTTTTTCATGACGTCATATGTCGAAGAATACCATCAGCATTTTCCTGACATCACTATTACTCGTGACGTCATTCATTCTGTCACAGTGTTTCTAGTTCTTAATGCCTTCTGACGTCACAGTGTGGGTATACGACGACATTTCATTAGAAAGAATCGTTAAACACGTGACTCATGACTGCCAAGGCATCACGTAGAACTTGGACAGTCACAGATGTGTAGACACATTCTACGTCGTCACAATCGTCGCCCGGCGTCTCTCCAGCTTTTGATGGCCGTAAATGATGCGTGAAAACATCGGTGTCCATTATTAGCCTTTAGCCTGTTCCGCCCGCCATAATTAATACCTCCCTTATCACCGGTCGCATCGAGCAGGGAAATCTGCACGCGACGGAGTTCCGTCATCTTAACACGAGGAAGCTGCAAAGCAGCAGATTAAGAGTATTGCACGTTCGACAATCCTTCTCATCACGCGACCTCCGACCACATGTTAAAAAAAAAAAAAAAAAAAAAAAAAATGGCGGCGACCTCCTCTCAACTTCAGAAGCCGCCAATCGCCATCTTGACAAAAGGTATCCTTACGTGTATCACAGACTCTTTTCTCATCAACACACGTGCTTTTTAAAATTACCAATGTCTCGGATACTTGTTTTAATTAGACAGGCTTTCTCATTTTAATAGTCAAACGAAAGGGAAGCAAGTCAGACAAAGTTTCAAGAATTATAAAGATATGCTGTGTCGTGTTGTGTGTGGGTTGGTGCGCGCGCATATATGCTTAAAAAGACAAAGAAAAATGAGAGAACAGTTTAATAGAAAATAAAAGAGGTTGGCTTGTTTCCTCCATTGTGAAGAACATTTGATGAGAAGAGTAAATGGAGAATAGTATCTAGATTAGTATCTGTGGGTTACTGCGCCTGTATTGTAGAAGTTTCTATACAGCAGAAATACCTTGGGAATTTAACCTAAGTCTTAGATGAAACTGTCTTGTGACTACATTAAATCAGTGTTCAGTGTCCTCGATGGCTTTAAAGTCAATACGAACAAGTTCGTTTTCCGTCGCACTAGGCACCAGAGCTCGGCAGGATGAACATGAAAGGTTTTCTTCTAATGAAGGGAGAAGGAATGGCTATTTACTATTTCTATGTCTTTTGCCATGAAGTCATCCTGGTCGCTATCAGAGAATCTAGTCACTTATTGTTATTACATTGTTATCCCTCTGACTGCAAGTATTTTAAATTCTGCGTACGGATAGAAGCAAAGACAAAGAAGATCTTTTCTTTATCCAAAGTCTGTCATACAACCGCTCAGTTAATCCACCCGTCACACAAGTCCAGAAAAATCTGCAGACATTCAATTTCATAAAATATACTCGTTCTTCCTTACCAGACAAAGAAACGTTCTACTACGATGGATCAGGTAAATCGTCGTAAGAGATTGAAATTACCATTCCATTTCTTCGCTGATCAATGATTGCTATAATCTCCCTTGCGATCCTATTGGAACCCGACACTGTCAGATTATCTCCCACCCTAAGAGAATTTGTCTGCCCTGTCCACCGTCTGTTACAATCATACTAAGTTATTATTGCTGGGACCTTTTCAACCAGACATGGAAGACGACTTGGTGCTGACGGTTGGTACTACACTTCCAGTGTGGAGGTCGTGACGAGAACAGACGGCTCTGGTCAGATCGAAGGAGCCGCATCTTCAAAAGCCACATGGCGTGCGCCTAAAACCCGAGTTCAAACTGCATCCCTTTGTTCATTCGCTTGTCCCTCTGGCTGTCTTTATGGACCTCACAAAGGACATGGGCGGGTGAGTGCTGTTCACGGTATTAATCTTCGAAGTCTCGCTTGCGTACCTCGGGTCTCGGCTTCGTAGGTTTAGCGGAGTACGGTGTAACTGGCTAGTCGGGAAAGCTAAAGAAGGACTTAAGGAGCAAGACGCAAGCTGCTCAATTCTTTACATTTTCAGGCCACTGTCTTCCAGAATTTTCTCCCGACCGACAACATATTTACCGGTGCGATGGTGCTGTAGTAAAGAGCATGTCATACAGAAAACCGTTGGTATAAGGTTCAGATCTCGCCTGTCTGAAATAAAATTATTTGCTGTGTTGGCGTAATCTTGTATTTTCATAATAATTTTCATTCTTAGTTACGGTTACGGAGTCAGGGATCAAGTAGGCATTGGTGTAACTCCTAGTTCAAAGGCAAGTCATCAAGAAATGTTTATCGGGCCAATGAAAAGAAAAACAAAGGAATAATTTTTCTAACCTGTTTGTTCTCTTTTGATTCTAATGCCGATAAGCACATATAAATAGAAAATAACAAACAAATTTGAGAAAAAGATATCACATGTGACGGAGGCTAATATTAAGGTCGAATGTGTTTTTTTGAAAGCTCCGGATTCAAAATAAAATAGAACGCTTCCAGTGATTGTTGTTTAAAATTAAATACCGCAATACGTGCTTTAGTCATAGATGAATGATTCACGGAAGAAAACGAAAAAAGATAATTTGGCCAGGTTGTTTTGCAGGGATGCCTCGTGTGGAGTGTAATATTGCTTGAGGGTATTTCCGAGGTCGTGTACCCGTAGTAAAGGGTGCGAAGGAAAATGTGAGAGTGAGAAAGAGAGGAAGGGAGGGGAAGTGAGTGGGATGGGGTGTAGATAATGCAAGTTGGGGTGACAGAGACGCAGGGAGTGAAACTGCGGATAAATTACCCCCTTGCTGTATGGCGGAAGCAGCAAAGTATGGAGCAAATAATTTCAAAGCAGGAGCTGTAAGAAAAGCTAATGCTAACAGTTTGCCAGGTATCAGTGACCGGACCGGTTCAGGGTTTAATTTGCAAGACGTGAATGGCAGAAAAGTTTGGCAGGCAAAAGTTTACTTTACTAGGGTGGTCTTTCACCTTGCTGACCCTCACGTCTTTCTGAGCGAGCAAGCACCCGTATATATTTCTCCTTAAAAGTACCTTTCTCCTTCTTAGCGGCCTCCTGTTATTGTCGGTAGTAAATGGTTTCATATTAGTATGAGATCGACAGCTTAATGCGTTTACTCTCTTTAAATGGAAAGGATTGCCACACACACACACATTCACACACATAAATGCATACACAAACGCCGCACACGTGTGGACATAAACTTCTGTAGAAAGTGAGACCCCAGCAGGTAGACTCCGCGTTTTATGACATAGAAGGTGAAATAAAATATACTTGTACATTATTTTCTTTCAAGCAATATGAACCTATACGCCATTTGATGTACTGAGATAAGCTAACTTAATGGTTCTTGTATATTTTCCTCCCACCAAAAAACCTTCTTTTTACCTTTTCCGATCTAAGCTATTTGACTTGAAAAATAAACTATTTAAAAAAAGGAAGAGCCATATCCTGTCTCTATCTTTATCAAAATCTTTCTCTTCTACACCTATTTAAGAAAAAAACTAAAGAATGTCTTTGCATGCACTTCATACTGTGTTATCTGATCTGTCCATCTATGTGCCCTGCAGACAACATTAAAAAACAGTTGATGTTTTGTCACAATATTGCGAGATGTAAAGGTCACGTGTTGCCTCTGGTCCTGTGCATCGCTTCACCAGGACTTAAGCCTGAATTTTTTTTTTTACTTTTCACTTAAGGACAAGTGGAGGAAATTGCGAGCGAGACAACGGGAGTGACCGAACGAGCTAAAGAAAGGAAGGAGAGAGAAATACAGAAAAAGATTGAGATTGATTCTTTATTGCTTTATAAGTAAAGCCCCAGAAAAAGTGTTAGTATATATCAAAAGAAGTACACAACATCTAAAAACTGCTGTACATACAATCCAGTAATAATCAATGTCAAGACCAGTTATTCCCAACTTCTATACGCACATGTACCAAGAAACTCTACGCAAGAGAAATAGTGAGTAAAGGAAAGTAAACTTTGGAATATATAAGCGCATGCATATGTAAAGAACACCCCGGAACAGGTGTTTGTGAAAGAAAAGCAGCTTCCCAGAGTATCCACACCTCTGGCTAACAAATCCACCCCAACCCCACTTTGCAGAAACATACAGCTATGGAATACAACCACTTCAGATATTCGTGTGAACATTCCTGCACAGAAAAATTTCTCTTCAATTCCTCCATGATAGCTATATCCCTTCACCCCAGTAACTTTACAAATGGAAAGGCGTATACTGAATGTTCGACAACTGACCGAATCACAACCTCTCTCTCACAGGAGTCTTTGTTCCTAACGGTTGTTCAGTTAATTGCTTTAAACTTTCAGATTGCAGAAGAATAAATTACGCATTAAACATATTATGTGTCTATAGACAAAGTGCTCCTTTATTTAATCTAACACTATTAACGTGGTAATGCTCAGCTGACGCTTCGTAGCCCAAGGGAGGTAATTCATAAAATGTTGCTTATCGTATCCCTACTTAGTGATGTCCCCTTAACGAGTAACTTGTTTCAGACATGACCTAGAACAGGGGTACACAGAAGCACTTCCGATAATGGGGCCTAAATAACTAAACAAACAATAGCTGACTGAACTGGATGTTAGGGGGAAGGGAAGAGACGCAGCAGCTGACAAGTCTCGTGACCGCGGTCTGTCACGTGACGCTAATCAAGCCCAGTGTGGTATGACCAGTCCATTATTTTAGCATTGTCAGTTGTTTCTTTTTTTCTTTTCGCCCTGAAGGACGGTCTTATGTTCTGTCAAAACAGACCACCTTGTCCCACTTGACTGTTGCCAGATGATATACATGGCTCGTTTGGCAGTCACATTACATGTGGCGGGAAGGAGTAAAGAAACAAGAGCAGGGCCGCCAGGTAGCACATGGATTAAACACTCTTGTCCTCACTACAGCAAAAGGCACTCTCAGATCTCATCTCAGATCATTCTACATGTGACACCTATTCGAAGAGTAAATGAGCGAGTGCATAAGTGAGGGCATGAGTATATAAGTGTGAGTACAAGTGAGTGTCTGCATATGAGAGCAAAGTTAATAGAGAGGGAAGGTAAGAGAAAAAAAAGCGAAGGAGATATAAAAACAGAGGAATCGATAGAACGAGGAAAGAAATAAAAGCAACAAACGGCAAAGGAAAAAATATTACAGTTGACAATGCTAATCTAATAAAGATAAACCAATATCACATGTGATATGCACTTAATTTTTTACTACACCAAAACACAAACTTGCATGCTCGCACACACACACACACAGAGTGGGCAGGATCTCCTCCCATCATTCTAGTAACAAGTCAGTATTATCAGTAATGATCTTTTAATTGCTTTAGTGTTAAAAAAGTGAAGAATAGTGCCGTTGTAAATTAGCAGTCATCGTTAGTTTTCATTTATTAGCCCGAGCAAACTGGGGTTTCATAATCGAATGAAGTCAAAAGATAAAATTTACAAAAACCATGTGCATTAAAGCAGAATGGAAGGCCGAAGGTTGCCAACAAAGCAAGACCTATCAATAAGCAATACACAGACAGGGGTTATAGTTCCCGAGGATGTAAACATATAATAGATTAATTACTAAACGCTCATCTTGATCATACGCCCATTAGAATGAACATGCTTCATAACACACACATCATAAATACGTGTGCTAAATAGTTTCTATTGAAACAAAACAGTAGTATGTCCAATACTTGGTTGCAAAAAGTTCTTCCTAATGTAGAGATGAAAGCTGAGCCATACTCACATACGGTTTTGCACAAACTGTCTGAAATGCGAATTTACTTCACAAAAAAGTCAGTTAACCGAGTGTTCAGCAGTGTTTAAAAAAAAAATATCGCAGGCGGATCAAGAAAATGGTGAGACTAAAGATTTCGACTAAATGAGATTTATAAACACACATCAACAAATTCTACATGTGACAGCTTTGTGTGATTTCATTACTAAGGCAGGTGCACATATATATCTCACAACCACATTTTATGCACTTCTGTATACACCGGGAGTCAGAATGACATGCGTACATCCCACCGGAAGCATTTATCACAAGACCTCGCGTGGCGGTTTGAAGCTTGTACAATTTCAGCCAGGTCTGAGCAACAAAATATTTAAGAATGTTATTTTTATTTAACATATATGTTGAAGTTAGCTGGCTGAAGAGACGGCCTCGTCTTCAGTTGATGTAAGCTTGGTCGTGAGCGATACGGTGCTGACAGCAATGCCCAGTTGGGCGGCGTAATACGTCACCATAATGATGAACTCTGAAAAAGGGAGACTACACTTCCACTTCTGCACGGCGATCAGGAAGTCGGAGAGCAAGAAGCAGGCTGCCCCCATGGCCCCGTACTTTGATGCAAGTGTCTTCTCCGACGTGTAGCGCTGGAAGGACAGGGAGCCCATCCAGAAGAGAAGAGCTGTGTACAACATTACCAGGACCGCCATCAGCCATGAGTCGATGCCAGAAGATACGAACAGAAACGAACACGTGCCCATGAGCACGAAGAGATCAGTGTGCGTGTCCTTGCCCTTGTCGTCCGTGATCTTGACTTTCAGAGCCACGATGTAGCAGACGTGTGCCAGCGCGAAGAAGAGCATGCCGGGAATGAAGAGGCTGTCCCTCCACACGAGAGTGACATCGCCACAGCTCGACAATAGCAACCCAAGGGCAATCAGGAACTCGAACGCATTAAGACTATGTTGCCCAGGGGGTTTCTTCTTTAGACAGGTCGTGAATGCTATCAAATACCAGACAGGGGAAGCCTTGACGATTGCAGCAGTGATTGTTTGCGGCGGGTAGCCATGACAAATGTCAAAGCCCAGCATGTAGGCAAGGACGAGAGCGAAGTAAGGAACGAGGCGGATGGCGAGGGCCATAGCAGCTGAATTTGACCTTGTTGAGCACCGAGCTTCCGATCTCAACCCTGAAACACACGACAAATTTTGCTTGATACTTGTAGACCTTCAGTACAACACACCACAGCGGTCTTCAGTGCTACAAGGTGCTACGAGGATTAACGCAGATGACGTTAAATACAAATATTCTTCGAACGCATAAGCATCAGTGGAGCCTGCCCGTTCCAGCTAGTTACCATTTGCAAATGTACAGAAACAAGTGGTTGCACTCTCTCTCTCTCACACACCCACACAAACATAACGACGCAAACATACACAAAATCTAAGAGTTACTAACATCCTCAGATGCGACTCAACGAGGGAGGCAACTTAAGTATGTGTCCCTGAGTGGCGTATCACTTTTATTGTTTGATGCACGTGCTGCTCTAATGCCTCCATTCCTGCTTGACTGTCACGGTCAGAGTATAAAGGGTTGGGGGTCGTGTGAGTACACTCAAATTCAAACCCCCATCCCTGCACCTGAGATCATGGACATGGAGACGTGTGATGTTAAATAAAAAGTTACAGCAGATATATTTTGTCTAGAATTTGATGCCTGAGGTTACTTGCATCAACGACCTGCTAGCAAAACTATCATACTCTTTAAGGAATATTAAACTTGAAAACCCTCACCCTCAAAATTTATATGCCTACTGGAAAAACGTAAAGTAGGTTTCATGTAAATGTAATCATCAGAACAGCTCGATCTGTGAGATTCAGAACCATGTTCTTCATGAATTGACAGCTGCAGAATCGGACCAGCAATCCATTACAACATTTCACCTGTATAAATTAAATCTAGATCAGTGGTAACACACACACACTCACGTTTTCGTCTGGGAGTGCAAACGTTAACGATGCTACCGAATTAGACAGCGGCAGACTTTTGCACCTGCCTGGATTCCTTGGGATGTGCAGTGTCCTGGAATATTAAAAACACTAATTTCATCTTCCTTGTCGTTAAACCTCTCTCCACCTGGACTCATGCCGTTTCACAGACTTGAGGCGGCGAAAGACTAGTCTAAAAACTACTCTGAACCCAAATATGAAAACGCTACAAGCCGGCCTACCTCTGCGATCCGCTACTCTGGTTGATTGCCAAATGAGATTATCTCCCTTGTAACTGTAAAGGTAGTGTGTGTATTACGTGAATATGTGTATTACGTAATTTGTCCTGCATCGTCACACCTCGACGTCACTGTTTTATGAGTTTCGTCATTTGTGAGGAATGGAGTGATGAGACTCTGTTCTGAATTATGTTTTCTGTACCCGACCGGGAAAATGGTTGATCAGCTGCTGACAGTATTGACTGTCTCTGTATTTATTTCACTTTATACACCAGGTCACCTTGTTCTGTCTTTATTTTCACATGTCATATTCTCACGTGTGTTGTCATAATCTCACATGTATTATCATATTCTCACATATGGATTGTCCTATATTATCATATTATTATCATATCACGGGTATTATCATATTTGTTGTTTCAATGTTACCTTGAATACACGAATAATTACGGTTAGTGATATGCATGGTTCTGTGTGAACCCTATGACAGTAAGTCACTAGGCCATGTGATACAAATACGGTGCTGGGTGCATTTGCACTTCTATCCTAATCTGGGTAACCTATTTATAGGCCTGGTAGTGAGTACTGTTAGACTAGTCGACACGGCGACATCAGCAATCAAAACTGTATGAGGCTGAGAAGGGCGACGAGTAGCAAGACAAAACAATTTTAGAAAAAAAAGCTTTGCTTACCCGAGTTTCAGTCAGAACTAGCAATGACGTGTTCAACAGAAGTCATACATATGAAGGAGAAGACAACACTGCCGGAGGTGCGAACGCAGCTACAAATCAACGATCTGTCAAGGGCAATAAATACAAGTTGAATTAAGCAGCAAAGAATAATAATTATAAATGAATAATCATTGAATAAGGCAACAAAGAATAATAATTATAAATAAATAATCAGGTGAATCACCACGAATTTAACTCCGAGGGAGCAGAGTACACACATGTCATACGTTGAGGTCACATTGCCACGGCATGCTGGCTGGCTCTGACCGCTGCACACAGCCAGACATGACACAAACACACGCAACCGTCTGGCAGTGGTCGACACACGTGTAAGCAGTCCCAAGATTTAGATGAGTCGCCACCCATGGGTCAACACGACTGACCTCAATCGGCGTCATGTGTCTCGCATGTCGAAACGTTGGGTACACGTGCTCTCAAGCCTACCCTCGCGCTCTGCATAATGATCGCGCAGCACATCAAGTCTCAGACGGAAGACAGGAATACTCACCGTGGAACGAAGAATTCAAAGAAGACGAATGGATGGCATTTAAACAGAGCGTGCAGCCATGTTCACAGAGGAGACAACGGACAGGACTGTGAGTGAACAGCGTGAGAACCTGACAAGGTATTCACTCAGCGTGAGTGGCACGCGCAAAGGTCGTCTGCCAGGAATGTGACCGGAAGTGGTATCGATCTCACTGACACACGTGCACAGCTCTGACACACTTACAGAGTTCCGTGCAGCACGTTTTATCACTGTTCTTAATCCCTAGATTCAGCCTTTACTAAAATTTCAAGCGTGCAATATGATTCCAGTGAGTATTTTTTACGCAAGACCAGGTGTGCTCCAGTTAAAAGTTGGGGTAGGCTCGGGTATTGGGTGGATAAGGAGGGGAGTCAACTCAGATGGGGCTTCCGCATTCTAGTTGAGTTTGCATGTGATTCACGAGCGATTACCGGGTGTGCGTGACAGTTTTAAAGTAAAAAAGAAGACTCCCACAGCTGAGACTTTGTGGGCTCAGTGAGCGTTTAGTCTAGTGTACACAATGCATGTGTATGCCAGTTACTTGACCTTCCTTTTCTTCATCAAGGTGCCTATTTCTTGTGAGTGACCAGGGGTAATTTTCTAATTAGAGGCTTGAAAGTCCTAGAACCTGCAAATTTTCCCCCAGTTCGTGTATAAGAGAGATTATGTGTTAGGAAAAGGACAAAAAGAATACAATCTTCTCCATTATTTTACTGAAATATATTTAAATTACTTTCTTAGAAGGATAAGTAATTAAGTGGACAGTGATTCGTAGATCGCGAAAAACATTATTCACGAGTTTTCTATCAGAAGCTTCATCTCTTATTTCCCTTATATTTTAGAAGAAAACATAATTATATCTAGTATCTACGCAATGAACGCCAAACACTCTGGAATGGTGTCAACGTAAGGAGGGTTATTGGATAAAGGGAAGCAACTGCACTTTTTGGAGCAAAGACCATCACTTCGAACCCGCTTACCTCCCATGTGAACGAAGCGTATCGTTACGTTTGGACTAAATTGTCGTTTAGAAAGAAGAGATCAAGTTAGTTTCGCACCAGCTTAGTTGAAATGGACGAAGCACTGCCAGCCTCTTTATACAGAACACACTTATTTTGACACTAGGTTTAGCAAACCCCCCACCGAAATTGCTAGTATATCTTGGGAATTAATGCAGTAAGCTTTATAAAAAAAAAAGATAAAAAAAAAGTCATCCCCCCCCCCCCCCGTTTTCATTATACTTACAACTGCAGAAAAAAGAGTATTTTGCTTCAATAAATAAACGTTTGTCATAACCGGAAAGCACACTGAAATCTTACATTTGTGGTGCCTTTTAAGAAGTTTCATTATTAAGTACCCAGACGCTTAATTTCGGTCAAAAGGTGACAGCCAGTTAATCTCTTTGACACATGCACTTTTGTCATATCAATGAGCTAAGAAGTAGTTTTTGAAGTACTCCTGTAGTACTCATACCCTCTAGGGGATGTACTCTTACGGGCACCCTGTCAGGATATCACGTATTCTTATCTCACTTTCTAATATTGACAACGATGATACAAAATCGTTCCCGTGATCTACTGATTATGACCTAAATTTTTATTTCTAATTTCTTCAATTTCTTATCTGTATTACAATTAATTATACAACTGCTTTTTTTTTAACAAACGATCAAAGGGAAGGAACGACAAAATCTTTTTTTATCTGAGAGTTGCTCCAGCGTCGACCATAAGTGTGCATTCAGAAGCATGTCTGAGTCCATGATTTAGATGCAAGGAATTTAGAGTGAAATTCATTCCAACTTCAATAAAATGAGTGTACTAGATAAATAATATTCCAACCACAGAATCAAGTAGACCTGACTGCTAGTGATCGAATGTCGACAGTTGGTGTGCATCACAAAGAATAATTAATTTTTTTATTTCTGATTTTCTTTGAATTCAGTGGTTTGAGGTTGCTTCATATATCTGCCAGTCATTCAGAATACTGCAAGTTAACTCCTTAATGCAGCAAACGATGCGCATTATTTTTAGACGTGCAAACAGGAACGATTCTTTTATCCCTAGGCCCAACCTGGGGGAGGATCGCGAAATTACCTCTTACTCGGCCATTGAAACGACAGTTTGGGCAAGCTGCGTTTTCGCCCTCTACAGCAATTATCTTCCTATAGCTCTAAGCCACCGTGAACCACAGATGAAACTGCTGACTGAAGAAAAGCTATCGACTGTTGTATGCTATTTTGATACCTACTTAACGATCATAAGTGTCTAGACACCTGATTACGAGTTGTCTGAAGGTCTAGTTAGATAAAGTAATGAAAGGTTGACTGTTGAGATATAAACAGTGACACTAAAACCCTCGACAAATGATCGTCATGGTTCACAGCAGAAGTGAGTTTGTGAGGCAGATGGGGAGAAAAGGTTTCCAAATTCAGAAGTTCAGACAAGCAGGCTTACATTATTTTAGCTCTGATATCTAGGATATCTATAAAGGATAGTGTACTACAACGCTCGGGTCCTTCAAAGTAACCTGCATCTGATAATACGCTCGGAGAATGCGTGACCAACCCGATACCGTAACTGGATGATAGGAAGATAACCGCTCCAATATTGGCGGTGCGTTATATTCAGCAGTTCTTTCCCTTGACCATTTTTTTTCCCACATGGTCGCTTAAGAAGTAAAAAATAAAGTGATGAATACACGGTAAAATAGAATGTGAAAATAAATTATTTACTAAAGGTTTATTTATTTTTCTTGGGGAATAAAATATTGGTACATACTTAAAGAAAATGTCAAATAAGATGATCTTTGGCTTACAAATATTATATTATAATAAAGGTTGTGCTGCTATATTGCGACATTGGCACAACGAGGTCCAAGCAATCGTGGACTCAACACTCTCACATTTCTCTCTCTTTCACTGTTTCACACACACACACACATACATACGTGTAGGCAAAATGACTGAACCCCACTCTAATGGAACCATCGTTTGTATTCAAGAATACTAAAGGCATTGTGTGGTGTAAGCTCATTATTTTTCTAAAATAATTGATAGAAACTGATCCACGAATTTTGGATTTCTGATTCTTTAAGCATATTACGCTGTAACTGGCAATGAAGGGCTGTTCACACAGATCTCATGTCGGTGGCCATGACAGTAAGATGAAATCAGAGGTCATAATGATCAGCTGGTACAGTGTTGTCTTCTCCTATTGACGACAGAAATGGACAATCTCCACGAGGGTTTCGGCACAAATCCAGAGTCGTCTGAACTTCGAGCTGATAAACTGAAACAGAATGTAATGCGTTTACAAACATCGTAAAAAATAAACTGACAATGTTAATGCAAATGAACCTCAAGACAGTCTTAATCCGACAATCCACAAACCACAATTTTGAATTGGACAGTCACGGGTTGGGTTATTCATTTGTGCTGATCTTCTCGTCTGTTTTTGCCTGTATGGTAAGGGGCAATTCCTTTCATCGTGACCATACTCATTACACACAGCACGTGACATCTAAATACCTGAAGGAAATTTTAATCATTTTAAAATAGGTTTGATTAATGCTCTAAAACAGTGATGCCCAACCTTTTTCGGCCTGCGGGCCATATCCATTTCGGACAGCCGTGTCGCGGGCCACTTCACCGCAAAAATACAAAAAGGAAAAAAAAAATAGAGCAGATACCATTTTTTTTTATTAGAAACAAGTTGTACTGACCATTAATTATGTAGTAATTAGTGGGATATTTGAAGTTGTTTTTCCGAAACCAACTTCTGAATCTCAGGCCTCATCATAGAGACATCAAGTCGGAGCACTGAATCGAAATGTTCGTCCATCGAAAAAAAAAAAGATTGAGAGACGCCCCTACGTGGGGATAAATACTTTTTCTTCCCTTTTTTTTTTTTTCGTTTTTTTTTTTTTTTTAGGTCTTCTTTTATTACTAACATGCCGATTTCCTGCACTGTGGGCAGAAGTTTCGCGGGCCGGATGGCACCGCGTCGCGGGCCGGATATGGCCCGCGGGCCGTAGGTTGTGCATCCCTGCTCTAAAAGGTCAATTCTAGGGAATGGTCCGATTAAAAACGTCCTCAAAAGATATGCTTTTAAAGATATTCTTTTTATGCAAAGAAGAACCGTGTTATCAAGCGCCATACACATGGAAAGAAAGTCTTGGTGTCGCGAAGTCACCTTGGACGGTAGTCGACGCCGCGGTGGTCAGAGGAAGAACTGGTTTACGAACGTCTGAGACTGGACTGGTCGACCTGTACAGGACCTGCTGACTGTCGTCCACAATAGGCAAGAGTAGGGGCCTGTCACCTGCCGCGTCTATACTTGTAATGCCCCCTAAAAAACAAGAGAAAACAGGTGCCGGTCAAGGAACAACTGACTGAACCACAACCGTTCAAGGTTTGTACACATTCTATTTATTAAATATTGTGGTTTTGACATACAAGGTCTGTCTCTATACTATTTTTCTCCAGGAGTCAATTTTTTTAGGGGTAGGGTTCTCCTATTTACTTACAATTTGCTTTTGACATTTTGTGCAGGTTAGCCAGATCCAGACGACGACGATGACGATGACGACGACGATGATGACGATGAGTAGTTACTAAGCTATAACTTTTTTCCCCTTGCCTTTTCAGTTTCTTGTTTTAGTAAGCTTGTTTAGTTCAAAATCTTATAACGTAATATTAACCTATGATATAGACCTGAAATTTGGTTGAGGTTTTTTTTTATACACATATAAACATTTAAATGAGGGCACTTTAAAAAATAGTTAGTAGTTTAGTAGTTACTAAGCTTTCAGTTTTTCTTTCCTCGTTTTCTCAGTTTCTTGTTTTGGTTATAGACTGTTTACTTCAAAAGGACAAAACTTTTTATCAGCAAGAGATATAGACCTGCAATTTGGTTGAGTTTTTTTTCATACAAATTTAAACAAATTTGAGAACCACTGCAGTAGTGGGTAGGTGGCGTGTGTGGAAAGGGAGAGAGCTCCATTGTTTCAATGCACATGATTACTGCTTACCTGTAGAAGATCTCCTCTGTGGCGCTGCAAGCGAGGCCCAGCTGGGCGGTGTAATACGTCATTATGCACAATCCATCCGGCAAGGGCAGGCAGCACTGCCACTTCTCCACACCCAGCATGAAGTCGGAGAGGAGGAAACACGAACCCCCGACCA
Organism: Pomacea canaliculata; assembly: GCF_003073045.1. Classification (NCBI taxonomy): domain Eukaryota; kingdom Metazoa; phylum Mollusca; class Gastropoda; order Architaenioglossa; family Ampullariidae; genus Pomacea; species Pomacea canaliculata. The sequence goes on from NC_037597.1 coordinate 13,914,709, forward strand.
TCCCACACAGGTTGGCCGGCGTCTGAATGTGCTCGTAGCGCCGGATGGACAGGTAGCCCATCCACAAGAGCACAAAGGTGTAGAGCGCAACCAAGATGGTCATGGCCCATGTGTCGATGCCGGATAAAATGTACGTCAGGCAGAATATGACTATCGGAATTGAAATCTCGGCCAGGAGGATGTTACCGTGGGGGTTGGTGCCTCTGAGGTTGAAGGAGACGATGTAGCAAGTGTGGGCCAAACCGAAGAAGAGTATGCCTGGAATAAATAACATGTCTTTCCACACCAGGCACACGTCCCCGAGGCTGGATATCAGCAGTCCCATAGCGATCCACAACCGGAAGTCGTCGAAATTGTTGCCAATCTGAGGAGGCGTCTGCTGGAGCATGTCGATGACGAAGAAGACCAGGTACCAGATGGGGCAGGTCTTGAAAAAAGCCTGCAGGCCACGATTGTAACCGAGAGTACGGCCGGCATTGCACCACACAACGTACACGGACGCCAGCAGGAAGAACGGCAGGAGACGGATGATGAAGTGTGGCATCATGAAACTGCCAGTCTGAAACACGGGTGTGTGGGGTGGGTGAGCAGAGTCGCAGGTGGTGGGCAAATCTCACGTGTTTTGCGTGCATACTTGGTGTTCTCGCGAACACGTGAAAGTAATCGTATGGAAGTGGCACAGACTGGTGATAACAACCACAGACGTATAGTGTAGGAAGTAGCATGAGTCAATCACACACACACACGAGTGCCTACGTACGTATGCGTCCAATCACAGATTGTCAGACAGAAAGTGAATGTTTTATATAGTAAGTAAATAAAAAATAAATGTTAAATTCTCCACAGGCAACAGGCACGCGGGCAGAAGAGCGCAGATGGTGGGACCAAGTGGCTGGATGTACACAGTGAATAAATGTGGCTGGAGAAAGGGTTCAGATTCTGGACCAGTACAGGTTTTTCAAGTACTTTATACAGAAACGGGTAATTCGAAACGGGGCGATAGTGTTGAGGGTCATTAGAGTCAAGGTTCGGCTTTAGGACAGCATGCTTCAATAACGAGGGTACAGCTCTAGTCGACACTGAACTACTGTGCAGCATTGGAAAGTTGTATCGTTTTAGAAGTTTTAATGATCAATATTTTCCTGGTGCTGTAACGGGAAGTAAGTAACAAATAATATTAAAGAAAAAATAAAGATACCCGTGAGAGCTGCTGTCATGTCCACATCTGTCCACCAGTGCAAAGGAAATCACTGCTTGTCACACAAATAAACAGCAGTTCAGAGGACACGGACACGCCGTCATCATCCTGTGATGTCATTTTGCACATACGTAACACAATATTGACGTCAGATATTCGTAAGGCGTCATTACACAGTCGTGCGCGATCTTTTTGCGTGATTACATTGTGTAAATTGATATGTAAGTCATCCAAAATTGCTATAATGAAGAAAATATTCGTAGAAATAAAAAAGTAACTAATAATAAAAATAATAATAATAAAATAATAATAATACAATAGCACATTACATACATAAAATAATTTCCCAGTATTAATTTATACCCGACAACGGTAGGAAATTGGGGGCAAGACCAAGAGTCAGGCCTGACTCGGAAAGGGAGACCACCACATCGACACTCGTGATATTAATCTTACCAAGGCTTGCTTCCCCTGCACTGAAACGCTCATTTGTGAAGCTGCTTGCCCTCGAAACATGAAAACAGAGAATGGAGACCGGAAAACGCACTTAGAGAAAAAGCACGAAATTGTAGTCGGAAACCTAAATACTTAGTTTTACTTAAATTAAGGAATCTCTAAAAAAAATATTCGGAATGTGTGTCGCATGGTTTATTTCCCCTGGTATATTGTATACTAACCCTGTCATTAATTTTCCAAATGTTAATGACCTAAGTCCTAAGGAATTACTTCTCAGTAAAATATCACAAATGCTGCGCAACCAACCAATCCAGCCTTTTTACTTATGGATAAACCATGATTGTAAACATAACAAATTTTGCGAGGGCCTTTACTTTTTGCTTTATGTGTTGTATCTTAATATTTTTTAATCACATATCCTGCCTTCGTCTTGTATCGAGTATAATATTTTAATCATAGAATAATAGAAAAAGTCGTCATGCTAATTACCGGGACATGCAAAAAGGTTATTTTCTTCTATATTTATCTTATTTACTTTAATTCTACTGGTCCCTGTTTTATCCATAACCTACTGTAAAGCGATTCCTATTGGATGCCTAGATATTAATTACTTCTGTCCTATTAGGCAATATAATGGCCACATCTTAAGTATTTAACAGCGTTTATGCTTTTAAAAAGGATTATTGATTAACAATGAATAATCATTTAAAGTGATTTACGACCTAAAGTGCAAATTGTTATAATGAAAACTTATATAATCACATCATTTCCAGCAGCATATACGACTTGCGAAAGTTTACACTAAATGTTTCCAAGTACGAGCCCTTGACACACTTTTCTGAAATTCTGACCATAAGGGTCATGACATGGAAATGCTTTTAATTTCTTCATAAAGGGACGACTGTTTAAAGGTAATGAGTAAGTTTTATTTGGCATATAAATATGTATAATGGACTTTATGACCACAGTTTTCTAAATGACATTTGTTTTTGCGTTTTCATAGCTTTATGATAAATTTCTGACAGGAAGGCTTTTGGTTCTATAATCCTATTGCACCTGTCCATTTCTAGGAGGATCCCCAGAGCCTCAGCAATAATAATTAATAATAATAATAATAATAATAATAATAATGATGATGATGATGATGATGATGATGATGCAAAGTATCTGTAATATTATTAAAACTGCAGAAAATATTATTAAAACTGCAGAGATGTAATTTTTTTGTCCACATTTACTTGACATTCATTTTTCTTATAAAAATATTTTCCAGAGGTCAGGCTGCGAAATAGATACAACAGTAATAACAATTTTAAACTGATTTTAAACTTAATAATGATTACTGATTAATACATCATAGCACAACTTGGTCGATTCTTATTATTTTGGCTCCGTGCAGCTCAGATATTTAGTTTGTAAGAAATAAAAGTTTTGTTTTTATAAACGAAGTCAATAACCTTGCTTCTACTACGGCGCTCACCACAGCTGCCTCCTACTGTTATTTGTTGTCATCGCATGTACTCACGCCACGATAAGAATAGATCGTAACGATGAATGTTACGATAAAAGAGATTCTTTCGACTGCAGAAATTATTTTTCCCCAAAATCTAATAATCCATAGGATACACTCAAGCTTTGCATCTCTTTGTAATTTCAGAATATTCTCTGAACGTGAGTGAGTGGCTTTCTTCAAGCCACTACAATGAGAGAAGCAAGGTATACTTGTAGTGGGTAGACTAAGATTTCTAAGCTCCCCCAAGCTGTTAGTGCATACAACTTACTATCAAAAATGTCGCAAGCCGGAGGCTTGGCTGGGCTACAGACTGGTAAGTTTTCTCTCTCTCTCAAGTCCACTGAACAATGACGGGTATCTGATATATTAACGAAGGTAAAAGACGACGAAAGGAGAGGATATTGTCGTTCTCCTTTTGATACGTTGTTCTCTGGGCACGGTAAACACATATTATTTCTCTGCTTTATAATCCGATTTTAACTTTAACTAGCATTCTTTTGTAAGGACTTCAATCATTTATCAAAGGCAGCTATAATTGTGGGCGTAACAATGTTTTCTGGTTGACTATGACACAGGATATACACAGGTTTAATTATCTCAGATATGTAACTGAATTAAAGCAGTAATACCATTTCTGAGTACTTGCCGTTCATTTTCTGGTATATTATTAGCAGGTTACGGTAAATTACTATTCGTGCCCAGGAAACGAAGAGGACAATTACGAAGATTAATGACCCCATCACTCACTTGAGTACAATACAACACAACTTTATTAGTCCACAAGGGCAATTACCGGTAGTAATCATACAGGTAGCAATATTCTGGAATACCGACACCAACCTTTTAATGATCATTCAGCCGAAAGCTGTCCGCCAATACAGTTAGTTCCTTCTCATATTGCAACTCCCACAACTGCCAGGTCAGAGGTCATTCCTTCTTAGTCCTTGTCCAGACAGAAAAGGGTTAGGAGGTCACACAAAAGTAAACTAAGATGTGAGAGATTTAAAAAATAAAGCCAAGTGACAGTGACGGCAGTTTTTAAGTCGAAAAATTCCCAAATATATTTTGACAAATAAATGCAAGCAGCACTAAGGTGCGTTCTTTGTATGTTTTATGAACAAAAATTATTTTACCATGGGTCTTGAGAAAAAAAAAATTTAGCTCTATGTTGTCTTTGCCGTGAGTCCATCATAACGATATTTCGGAGGTTTTATAATTGTATTTTTTCCTTTTTAAAACTTGGAACTCGGCTTCTCTTTCTCCCCACGTTGTCCTAATAGATGGCACGACTACACAAGGTGGTGTATAATGTATTATTATGTCCTCAGTGGAATTTTTTGCATGTTTTCATCTTTGCCGAACGGAAGAAACTAATGCACTAGAAGAAGAAGCATCAGTGCCAGAAATATTTGTTATAGTTTGAGAAAACCAGGGCGGGGCAATAAAACTCTCCCACTGGAAATGATAACTCGAGCAAAATATGCACTCAGCGACCCTGTCGCCATTTATTTAAATGCTTTTTCCTCCACACTTTCTCGACCCTCACGCCGACGAAAGGGACCTTGTGTATCGATTGAGTACTTTGTCATGTCACCAGTAATCCCTCGAGATGAATTTTGTCAAGTCCCGCTGAGATTTGTGGAGCTTTTTTTTTTTTTTTGCGAGAGTTTGCTTCAATGTTTTGCTGGTACACGTTGAGTTCTTCTAAGTCAGAGTAGATGCAAAGAACATGGCAATGGCGTTTTATGTTCAGATTATTTTGCAGCACCATCGATTGACTGAAAGTATCTCAAGGAGAGTTAAAGAGCGGAAGAAAAGAAGAGTGGGGATCTGTTTTTCTTACATTAATCCTGCGATGAGAAAATGAGTAAAAGGCGTTCATAGAGTACATCACGCAGCTTTAGGGAGTGGGAAGAAGGGGATGATGGGTGTGACTAGACTAGTGTGCTTCTTTTTCTTCCTATTCTGTCTCTCCTTTGTTTTGTCTCTTTCAGGTTCATCATTCTCCTCTTTTCACCCAATCCATTTTCTTTTTCATTTCAACCTACTTCTCTCTCACCCAACCTCCTCTCTTTCCCTCAATCTCAACCAAAAGCATAGCAAAAGTCTATCTCAAATGTTCAGCGTTTTCTTTTGTTGTTGTTATTTTGTTATTATTATTCAGATAGTCCACTGACTAGCCTTATTTCAGTTCAGTATCTATTATCCCGGGCGATCTGAAAATCGGCTCCGTAAATTATTACATCCCTTGATAAGAAATCCAAAAATAACTTGGCATCGATGATGAAAAGTTTGGCTTGTTCGCAAACGGTAGATTTTTCGTGTCCCAGCCAGCTCCTACCCACAGCGAGGCCCAGAATTAATTCTCGCACATTTCGAGGCGGCGAACTCTATCCACACCCTGGACACCCGGGCTTGGACCATGTTCCCGGCTTTTTATGGCTTCACACGACCGGGTGTCAGTAGGATGGGGTCATTTTCACCTTCCTCGCCCCGCCGGCAATAAAAGACGGGCAATTAAACTGAAAATGCTATATATTATCCAAGTGGGTCTTTATTTTTAGCGAAACACAATCCGCTGGAAACTCATAAAGAGATAATAATGGTCCTTTTCCCTGGTTCTAGGAGTGAACGCTCGTAGAACAGAGCAAAAAGAGAAACCAATTAAACCTTTGCAGACAGATGGCTGAGGCAAGGCCCACTTTGTGGGCCTGAAAGTGGGCACGATGACGATTCGGGCGCAAGCGATGCTTTTGTCTTGAAGTGGCCAGTAACCGAGACTGAACATATTGAGCTTATTTAAAAACTGGTTTTGTTGATAAGAAACAAGCTGCTTTTTCTGCCACAGACTGATGTATGTTCAAGGGATGGCGTAAGTTTTTGTTTTGAAAGCTGCCCTGCTTCCACTACTTACCCGCCTTCCCCTAAACCCACCCACACACACAAAAACGCACAAAGAAGCACACGAACACGCGAACAAACAACCATGTGTTCATTCAGTCTTGTTCTCGCACCTTCTTTCCCGTTCCTGCCTACTCGATCATCATCCCTTATTTTTAGGGTTCTTCCCCCCTCATAGCCCATCAGCGAAAGCTGACGACACTTGACGAGGGCGGAACAACGACCGAGAGGACTTTGTCGATAGCTTTCCAATCGTCGTCCGCGGCAAATGGCGGGCGGTGCGCTGACAGAGACAACATCGCTGGCGCCAGACCTCATCGATGAACCAAACACGCCGGCAATAAGTGCGGCGTCGCACAGGTATTCTCCTCCGACACTGCAACTCCACCACCGCCATCTTTGTCTTCAGCAGCGGACGGTTGCTCGCCGTAACGTCGTCTTTACGTTGTTCAGCGGATCTGTCAATGGTCTGTTCGTTGAAGTTTTCGTTGTACGTGGAATAGGGGATGGTAGGGTTGTCCAAGGGTCCGTAGGTACGTGGAATGAGTACAGTTCAGTATGATAGTGGAGTCATGGGATTGCAACTAGTAAAGCGGGATTTTGATGATGAAATCGGAGCTGGTACCCAGAGTTGGCATCAGTGACTGTCAGCCATGTTTGTGCCTCTTTCTCAGTCTTTCTCTCTCTCACACGGGTATGATACCTTGTTCCTCTGTTATCTATGGCAACAGCATGGTGTATGGATGCTGTTCGCAAGCAATTCTTTGTTCACAGAATAGGCTCACTGTTTAAATAAAATGAAAAGTACGTTTTTCAAAAGCTCGGCTTTTGACATATAAAGATGACCATTTGTAAAAGACAAAGACATTTCTTTCTTAGCCTCCCCGCATCTTCTGTGTATGAAGATGGCAACTGGCGGCACGGAGATTGTGTTATTGACCCACCGGTGTGGGTTGTGTTTGCATGTCGGAGAAAACAAAATTTGCACTGCGATTGACAAGCTTCTAGCGCTTTCTTATCGCTTATGAATTGATGATAATGAGACTGGTCTTGAAGGCACAGTCTCGGGGGAGTTCTCAGCGTCAACAGACAATATTCTCGAGCTTATACACGACTGTTTGTCGTGTTAACAGCCCCTCGTGCGGGGTGCGTAACAACGAAAGGTCAGATCCATTATGAGTGAATAAAAACATAAACATACGATGCCATCTACAGACTGGTCCGAGGATCCCCAGGTCCATCGCCTGTTCTGGCTATCAGCAGCCAGACGTGTACATAGCTGTCTGAGATGACCAACAGCAAGAATGTCTAGTCAATACCCAAAGGTTGTGAAACAAAGATCTCTAGAAGAAGAATTTCCAAGATCGTGTTCTAATTGGTCTTTGAGATAGAGATCTTCGCTCCATCTTTGTCTTTCTTTGACATATGCTGTGGTTCATCACGTGTATGATTTTTTTTCTCTTATCGTGTCGATTTGTCGAAGTTTTTTTGTTATCAATGACAGTCCTGATCAGACCCCAGTTGTCTTTACTGTCCTTAGAGCTGTCTGCACAGTACAAAGTTTATAAATATTTACACAGGCGGTACGGTGGCACAGTGGTACAGTGTATGTAAGATACAAGAGCCTTGGTTTCCCATTTTGCTTCCAGGGCAAGCCATTTCTCTCTAGCAGTAGCGGGTGCCTACAAGGTTCTGTGCATCATTCCACTGAAGTGAGCCAAATTTGACGATGGTGATGACAATGACTATAACTGTTATAGAGGAATTTATAGAGAGGAAAAAAAAAATACCAGCCATGCGAACAGGTGTCATACCCACAGAAGGTCCCGACACGAGATTTGAACCCAGGGCCTCTTACTGAACAAGTATCTTAACCACTATAGGTTGACATCATCGTACACAGTGTGTATGTGTTTGTAATCCGCGTGTCGAGATGTGTACACGAGAGTAAAGAAGAAGATGTGTGAGAGAGGGAGAGACGGGAAGGGAGGTATCGAGGGTGGTTAGTATGTCATCATCTCGAAAGTGCGATCACCTTGGTTTTGGTGCTACTTAAATAACAGTCTCTAGAACTGTGCTCTGATACAAATATCTTTACAATATTCGTTTGTGGTTTTTTTGGTGTTGTTTTTTGTTGTTGTTGTTGTTGTTTGTTTGTTTTTATTTTGTTGGTTTTTGTTGTTGTTGTTTTGTTTTGTTTTTTCTCACAGGGGTAACGCAGTTTGCCGAAAATATCTACATATATACCCGGCTCGCTTGTCTAGGTACACATGTACATGAAGTCATCTCAGAAATATCTCGCCTATGTCCATTACCTACCTGGCCTGTACCCGAAACCTTTTCCAAACCCTTCATCCATATTTTCAAGTAGTGGACGTGGGTGGGTGGAAGAGAGGAGATGGTGTGGGGCAAAGACATGCGCGATACCATCAAAGGAAACAGTTTGGCGTTCTTAGGATACCGCAGAGCCGACAAGCACGCCATAGAAACTGTGTTCCTGTGTCTGAAAGCCGCCAAACACGAAGCTCTTCCGTTAGAGCACTCGGCGCACGCGTACGCACGTACGACACGAAACAGATCAACAAATGTTGGCGAGGCCAGGAAACTTGCGCCTCTCCCTTGCAAACAGTCCCACTGGGGAAAGGGAAACCAGTGCCCTCGTCAATACTGCTTCCTTTCTCCTTCACAGCTTCATGTCTTTGTGTTTATATTTTAGACAGCAAGATCATGTCGTGGAGGGTTGGTCTGGTCTGTGGAGAGTTCCGTGATGGTCACGATGAATGGACGTGGTGAAGGAGACTTGGGGGATGCGAACACGGCATGCTGGATCCCTCCGCCGGGAACTGTTTAGCAGAATATCTGACACATGTTGTGTCGAGTGTCGAAGATGGTTTTCTTGAAGAAGTTTGGGTCTGACGTGGTGGATGCTTTTGTCGTTGCTGTGGTAGATGACGGGGATTCAGATGGATGCTGAAGTATACGATGATACAGTAGAAAGAATGTTAATGAAACGAAGGAGGGAGGTATGAGACTTGCAGAGTATTTGCATAACACACACACACACACACGCACACACACACGTGCATTTCAGATATGGATTGCTGACGTCACAACGGATCTAACAGTCAACAATTGTTGAAAACACGTGTCGGGTGTCCTAGTACAATGGTATGACATATTGTTTAACCGGTTTGTTCGATTCATTACCCCTGTCACACGAGACCTTAACATTTCTCTGGATCTCGCGATTGAGGACAATGGGTTTTGTGACACAACAATATAATCGTGTGCATTATTTGACTTTTTAAAAAATGGAGTAAAATGTATAACATCCGTCTTGTTTCTACAGGACATTGTCATCCAACCAGTCAATAACCCACTAAAAAATTAATTGCAACCACAATCCCAATTTAAACAATTAGCAATGGAGTGACGCAGACTTTGCTTTGAAAAGTGTACCATATCCTCGCTTTTCAACGTGCTAACATTTTTTTTTTTTGTTGGTGGTGGTTGTGGTGTGAGTGGGGTGGGATGCGTAGGTGTTGTTGTTGTTTCTCGTAGTTTGGTCGTCGAGGGTTTAAATGACGTGTTCGTCAATAGGATGTTGGTAAGCTGATGTATGTCCATGCCATGCGGTCACAAGAAGCCGCCGCCTGCTCCGTCACACATGAGTTGTTGGAGCAACAAAGCGGACACTCGATCGTGAGTACCTGCCTATCCGCTTGCCTTGTCTACTGTAGCCTTCAGTCGACAGGGACCCGGATGTTGCCGCACGTCCTTGAGTTCAGGTGACAACGAACGTGTGCGCGAGAGCGTACGTGACGGGATGGGCGATGGAGGAACATTAATAAGCCGGAGGGAGAAAGGTAACTGCAAGGGGTAGTCCTCTATCCGGGTACTTTCGTAGCGCCTTTCAATCATTTTTTTCCGGAAGAAGAACTTCCACTGAAATGAAATTTGTGTATTTGTGTTTTTTTATTTTTGTTGGTTTTTGTTGTTGTTGTTTTTTGCTTTTTTTTGTTTTTGTTTTTCTGTTGTTTTTTTTGTTTTGTTTTTTGGTTTCTTTTTGTTTTGTTTAGTTTTTTTGTTTACAGCATGACTGTTCTTGATATTTTGAAAATGTCTTTTGCTGAGTACGAAAGTTATCAACCCCACTGTAATAATCCTAAATAAAACTACACCAACACCTTCCTGTATTTCTAACCTTTGTAAGACTATCATCAACCCTCCCCTCAATGCTTTACTGACGAGGAATGGATGAAGACTTACCTGACAGGAAGCTGATTATGATAGAGATCTTCCCTTCCACTCATTTTGTTTTTAATTTTACCTTCTCTCCTTCCCTCGTACTGTGCATGCTTTGTATCCCCGCCTTTATTGAGACATCCCGTTATCCATTCATTATTTCCAAACCTTTTGTTTGTCAATTTACTAAGCATAGAGCTTCTATTTGAAGGACAGGTGATTATCAAATCAATTAATTAATTTAATCCGAGAAAAGCTAGCGTTGGGTGCACAGTGACAAGTGCACAATAGTCAGGACAAGTCATTCACCTCGCTCACTAACGCTTTGTGTGACTATCGCTACAGTAATCTGGAAAAGAATCGCGGGACCGTTGCCATAAGCCGAGGATGATCCAGCACCTTTCACAGTCAGGGATTAGGCTCCCCTTACACCTTGTTGTAGTCCTGACAGAAACGTTGAAATCACCCGGGTAGGCACCCCGAATAGACAACGTCACAGCCTGCACCTGATACAAGATCCAGTGGCCGGGACCAAACATGCCGGCTGTTTCATTCATTTTTTTTTTCATCTACGACCTTCAAACTGTCATTGGAGACACGGTGTGTGGCTCGGGTACACGGTCATGACGAATGGGGTGAACTCGATCAGGTCGACTTTTGCATCTGCTGCTTCTGCCTCTTCTCCTATTCGCTACCCGTCTCTATTTCTCCCCCTCTCTCTCTTGTGAATAATTGTTTCAGAAAGTGCACATCCGGGACCATGAAATAACCCGCTCTGACAAAAGCAAATGGTGTTATATCCTCGCTTGTGTTGAATAGTCCGCAGGTCTGGTCGGAACAGAAAGATGAGTGGATGGGAGTGGAATATGAAAGACGGAGGAACAACCTTAACAAGCGGAAACTCCATTTTTGTCGGCGCTGAGAAGGTCAGGCGTACAATAAAGACTTTCTTTAATTCATACTTTGGCGAGGAGACAAATGACTGATCTCGGCAACTTGTCCTTGTAAAAGGGGAGGGTAGAGAAGACGGCTTGCAAGTTTTGTTCTCACACCTGCAATAATAAACAGAACAGGATACGATACTCAGCGAAGGAAGAACTGATGGGAGTCGAGATAAGAGCGAAGGTCGATCCTCCACCCGTCTAACCTCACCCGGCCTAATATGTCACTGTCCGCGCACTCAACAGTCATTCCAGGGTGTAACAGCACACCCACCCGAACAGCCACCCCACAGGATGTAGCTGATTGCAGCGGGTGGCAGATGTTAGTTTTGATACTGTGGATTGTAATTTAAAGATCTGTGATCCTCAGTCTTCGGTTGCTGTTCACTTAAAAGAGTAGGACGAACCACCAAGGCTGGCCAAGACGAAAAATACTCTCTGTAAAGTTTTGGTAGTTTCGGTAGTTTATATAAATTCTCTCTCCCTCCTCTGTCTCTTCTCTTTGTGTGTGTGTGTGTGTGCGCGCGCGCGTGTTGCATGAAGCTTATTTTAGCAACAAAAACTAAATTTTTATATCTACACACCATTGACCCAACAGGTACGATTGCTGTTTCTATATCTAATTTGTCTGTTACTCTATACTTGAGAACATAAACACATTACAATACAAAGGGATGGGCAACATCCAGCCACAAATCGTTTGATCCGGCAGACTTAAAGTTCAGTAACTTTTTTTCATAGCAACATAAATTTATATTAATTGAATCATAATCATATCGTAAATTTTTATGGACAAGAAAGAAACATCATTACGGGACAGACAGGACACATACGAGTGCACTACGGGACAGACACGTATACTTCACGTATGCATGAGAGAAGGGGGGAAAAAAAAGAAAAATAATATAAAACCATTGATTGCCGCTGAAAGCGTCGGGAACATGCAACTCCACAAATCTTCTGCTCCACCAAAACCTGTGTTGGATGGTTTCAACGTGTTGGCAAAACGACCGCATTCTCGAGATACCGATAAGGACATCGCAACATTACTTCCCTGGCGATCTGCTGCTGTCGGAGCCCTTCCGGCTGTGACTGGAACAACCGTCGGCCAGTTGCCTGCCACTTCCGGTGAAGCGCGCGCATAATTCAGTCGGCCGAGGCCGTGGAGGTATGCATGGCTTTGATCCACGACAATCACCGATCTTTCTAACGATTTCACAAAGATTATGTCGGACAGCACGCGATTGCTCGCCTGGTCTCGCGTGCGAGACTGTCCGAGAGGAAGAGCCAGGCAGGATGAATGATCCAAAGTTTCGAATGGGCGCAGAAAATTGCTTTTTTCGGCATTTTGAAAGGTCTCACGTGATTTTCTCAAGTACATCTCCGATAGGAGAACGAATTTGTCGGAGACTAACGGTGACCCCTCTCTTTTACCTCTTCTATCTCGTCCTTGTCCGCATCCCTTTTTTTTTCTTTTATCCTTACAGCAAATTCACTTAAAAGGCAAAACCTTTAAAAATCTTATTTATTTCTTCTATTGAAGTTTTATGGGGAAAAAATTCAGTTCGAAAATAATGATACAGAGAACCAGAAAAAAAAAGAAAAGGAGCAGAGTTGGAGAGAGTGGAAGACAATGGATTGATGAAGCTAAGAAAGTGCTGATCATCGAAAGTCAAGTCTTTACTCTTTCGCGGTCCATGTGATTGTAATTATTTCCATAACCACATCAAAATAAACATAGATACACTAATTAAATTAGTAAATGAGATTGTATAAACAAACATTACCACAATTAAATACCCAAACGACCAGTAAGACATACCCACCCGTTTACAAGGACACAGACCATACTCCTCTCAAAGTTTTAGTGAAGTATGGAAAGATTAAAGAATTATCTAGTGTGAGAGTGCAAGGCCGCAGGGTCAGTGCTTGCCCCGGGGGTTGACTGGAAAACTCCATCTGCCAGCAAAGAGCAACGGGCCCCGGATCTGTGAGGGCAGATCAAAGGCAACAGGCTGACATTGGGTTCTGCTTTCGACATGCCATAGCCTTGACATGATGAACCACTCACAGATCAGCAGTCGTGTGGTAACTAAGCGATGAAACTATTGTCTTTCCCGAAACGAATTTATGAAGATTGTCTTTATGTGTTAGCTTTATTATTAACATTTTTATTAATGGGTATGTACTATTCCAGTGTCATATTTGAAATATAATAGCTTATGGACATTTTTGTTGTTGTTGGTTCATTCAGGTATTTGTTTATAACCCTCTGCTATGGATACCTGTAACATCACGGACTGACGCAACCAAACAGAGTAGAGACCAGCAACTAGTCACATTGTGTGCAGTATCAAAGTCTGGGAACACACCGTCTGCCTCCCTCGGTCCACACACCAACGTGTACTCAGTGGGTAGAAAATGTTAATTCCGCCATCTGTTTCTACAGTCGTCGTTGATGAAAGTGTGAAGGATCCGGAACCCGCATGAAGGTCTTCTTTTGTTGACTGTTGAGCCAGGCATGCAAGTCAGATATGAATGCTTTATGTCTGTACTGACAGCCGCCTCCATCAGGATGTCGGGGGGAGAGGGCAGGGGGCAGGGGGCAGGGGGCAGGGGGCGTACAGGTGACACAGCTGCTCTCTGACGTTAGATATACTCACGCGACGAAATTGAGTCCAGGTAGAAATGTTTGCTCGATGTTGCAGTTTGTCCTCAGGCAGATGTTACTGGTGTTTAAAAAGACCTTCTGGGAGAGTTGTATTTAGAGACTGGTCATATTGGAACACTTGTTCTTTTGTTCTTTTTCCCACCCCCATTATTTTTATTTTATTTATTTATTTTTTTATGTGCTAACATTGCTAAGTAACTTTATCTGTCCCTCGCTTAAATCATTTATTTGGAACTAGCTTCATAGCCTTGCTGACTCTCTGTCGACTTGCAGACGACCCTTTCTTTCTAATGAATGAGGCATTTGAATGCACGGAAGGTACTGGGAGGCATTGAAGAAGAGACAGAGAGATAGTGAAAGTGAGAGAAAAGGATTGATTGTTACAGAGCTGATATCTAATACGGTTAGGAAAGGTTTCGAGTCAAACAAAGTTGCAATCCGTTGTTTTGTAAGGTCGAGACATTTGTGCAGCAAAATTTCCATCACAACGAACCTAGCCTTCATTTATTTTTTTTTTTTTTTTGCTTCATAAATTGTTACTACATTTTTCCCAGATATAAAAAAATGGTTGTGAGCAGATCTTGAAAAGAAGGATGGATCTTCTCCCTCATGGCTAGCATGACCCTTAAACTTAGAGCGTGAGATGAGGGTCACCTGGGTCGCATGCACAGGGACCTGCCATCATCAATATACCTCTACACTCGCCTCAATGTTTCCAACCATCCCTGGGCGGGCAGGTTTCGTCAATAGCGACTCACCACGGCGATGGTTTATTCCCCCTTTCGCTTCCCTGGGACTTGCCTCCCTTTGGAAGCAGAAAGGGGCAGCGGGATCGTCCGAGTCAAAAAGTCGTGCCGAGGAGACGGCCCGAGGCATGTTTAATATGTTTGGGGAGCGAAATGAAAGACTTATCAGCAATTGTGTTGGATCGAGTTCTCTTTGCTCTGTCGGTGTCGAAGGCTGTGGACGGGAGGGTTCGTTTCCACTGCAAGTGCAGCTCCTGTCTCGAAGGTCCACCGCTGGCGCCCAAAACACACGTGCAGTGCACGCGCGCCTGATATGTGGACACCCCGCGCGAGCTCATTTCCGATAAGGTCGCGGATTGCGAGTGTAGCTTCTTGCTTCTTCGCTCTGGTCTTCATTCTGAAAAGTCATATCTGGCAAACATGAACGCAAAGTGACTCTACAGGGTTGCAACCCAGGTTTGTTCAATATTCCGTTGCTGAACAAAGACACATCGGCTCTGGCCTCGCGCCGCCCGCTTCTTGTTCAGGAACGACAGCTCTTTCAAGTCGTCGTGGAATCGGGTGACAGGGACTCCTGCCTCTCGTGAAAGGCCTCACAAAAGAATGACATAGTTGTGCCTTCCCTGACAAAAGTCTCGGGGACGGAAACGGAAATATTTTCTGGGGGTGCTCCGGAAGAGAAAACTCGAGCTTCCGGTGCAGTCGGATGATCCGCGACTTTCCCTCTCCCTCAACGGTGTCTTGAAAAGATACAGGAATTCATCTTCTGACGTGCGGATAATGCGAGAAAATGCGTGATCGAGGTTTGGTTAAAGGGATGACGCAGGAGTTGCAATGCTGAACAGAAAACATACATTTTATTAACAACAAAAAACAATTTTAAAATGATAAAAAAATCCTTTGTAGGCAAGTTTTGAATTCAAAGTAACAGCAGCCCAATCAATCATGAAGTTCTAGCTCCACTTCTTTCTGTAATCCTCGAGAATCAGACAACTACAGGAATAAGACTGATTTCATTCGCAAACACTATGAAAAGATTTTATGATGGGATTATTCATAAAAAATTAAAAAATGGAGGGAAGTGGCGCCTGCCTATAAAACAGTGACTGTATCTGTATATATGAGAAAGTAAATATTATGACACTGTCATTGTGTGTGTGGCGGGTGGATGGATGGGTGGGAGTGTACACATATGAACATTGTTCCGTTGTCCACCCTCTTCCACTACCTGTTCTTACTGAGTATCCTATTCTTATTATTATTTTTTTTTATCCGTGTGGTCTTTCTTGTCCAGGCTAAAACATTGAATTTTGTTATATCTTAAACAGATAACCAAAAAGTTCCCAAAACAGCATGTGAGAAAACGATTAAAATCCATTTTTTTTCTTTCTAAAGTGACAAAGTCAACCTCGGTAAAACTTTCTTGATTTGTTTCCTCTCACAAAAGCGTACATTTATTTTGACATAGCAGATCTTGCATGGCCCGAACGAGGTGAAATATTTAGTTATCTCGAATGCGGGTGGTCCTAGAACAAGAGGATAAAAATTAAGCAAAGGAAGGGAACACATCAGCGTGTTAATGGAAGTCGCTTGCAATGACGGCGGCGATAAGTCCACATTAGGACAGAGGAGCGCACACCCTGAATGATCATGATAACGATTAGCCGAGCCTTAATGAGGTGCGCGCCAAACATATCTTTCATGGGACTATAATATTTAAAACATAAAAATAACCACAAAATTGCGTCTCTGCCTCGAGAAAGGGGGAGGAAGAAGTCCCCCCCTCTCTCTCTCTCTCCAAAACTCGATGTTTTCAAGCATCCTCTCTCCTCCAGTGCAGCTGAATGCAGACGGCAGTGGTGGAGGAAGCATTAGACGTGCTGCACGTGCACAAACAAGAGTAATAGCAAGCGTCGTTATTGTTATCTTAACACCGCTCCTCTCGTCGATCTTCGAAAGACTTACCACACCGACAGTAGGGGGAGAGAAAAAAAAAAAAAGAAGGGTGAGCAGAGCTCACGCGCATCTGACTATTTTTTTTCTCGGAGCGGTGGTCTGACCTCTCGTTCTCGGTTGAGGCTCCACGACATTCGATGCCAGCGCCACCTGCAACGCAGCATGACTTTGACACGGAGTTACCCGACCTTGGTGATAGCGCCCGGGTATTTCTGCTCCACGTAATTAGAGCTTATTTGGTAATCAGCGGTGATCTACAGTTGTAGTCCACGTGTTTATCTGCCTCCAGTCGTTTTCAGCCATTCCAACCTGCAAACTAATTAGAACGCCATCACTTCGGAAAATTACATGAAACAATTACATCCAGACAAATAATAAGAGATCATTTTAGGTTTTTTTTCGTAGTAGCATCTTTCTCTCCCACTTTGCCCCCCTCGCTAACTTGCTTGTTGTTTTATTGAGTGCCAGGAGGACATCTATCACTTGCACGTACTGCTCGGCTTCAGCTTCTGATCGCCGGCCTTAATTGGCGATAAAGGCGTCCACACACGTATAAAGTCGCCCCGCATCGTGTCCATGGATTTGTCTATCTTGGGAAGCAGATGGCGCTGACATATTTACGACAAACGGAACTCATTTACGACACACGGAGGAATTCTTGGCCGGCTAAACCATCGCGAAGGGAGAAGAAGTGCAGCAGCAACACCATCCCGATCTCTCTCTACCCCTTTCCCCTTCTCTCTCTCTGGCAACTGGATAAGCCATCATTATTATGTTTGCATTTCACAGATATGATATTGTTGGGCGCTCTGGACGAAATTTGACGAAGGGTACGTGCAGAGAGCGTTTGCTAAACAGACATGAAACTGGCTTATTGTGAAGTTCACCGGGTGCAGAGTTCACCGCAATATTTAGAGTTGAGGATGATGGAGCTGGCCTCACAAACCTCACTGCGTGCCAGTAGTTATCATACTGGTTTCTTATTTCTTCTTCTTATTATTATTATTGTCATCTTTAGTGTGGTCTCTTCCGTTTTAAAGATATAGAAAAGCCTTTTTATTGATCGTTCTTTCCATCTTTCTTTCAACATAGCTATTGTTGGTATTTGTTGGTCTGTCCACCTGTCTTTCTGGCTGAGTGTCTTAGTCATCTGACAAACTAATCAGACACGTGTTTTTTTGTGACAGGCTGGTATAAGGGACGTGCTGAGCACGTGCTGACTCCATCTACTTTCACAGTTGCACAGTCAGTAATTAAGGGGCGGGTTGGGGCAAAGTATAAAACTCTAAAGACAGTGATAGAGAGAGAGAAACAGCTCAGCACGCGCACATACAAACACATGATCATCACACAGGCTGACACGCAGATAGACACAGGAAGGAAGGAAGGATGGATGCTGGGAGAGAGAGATAGTGTGGGGAGGAGGAGGAGGATGGTTTAGGGAGGACAGGTCTGCTGAGTTTGGGAGGTGAAGGAGAGCACACACAGTGATCTGTTTGCGTCTTGGCAGTATCGCCCAGATGCAGCTCCCAACTTCTCCGCCAGGCTGATGGCGATAAAAAAATAAAAAAAAAGTGGTGTTGATCAAAAGAAACTGTTGCCCGTTTAACAACCCCTTTTTACCTTTTTTTCCCCCCACTCGCAGGTACGCACGATAAGATAGCATACTCCGGTTCGCAGCGCATGCAAGATGAATCCGTTGAGCAAGAGATGCCAGTCGCTTGATGAAAAGACATAAATTCTGTCTAATTGATGTTTCCGATGTAATCCGGAAGCGCAGGAGACAAGGCGCGATAACTCGCTGGAACACAAGCTGAGTGTGCGAGGCGTTGCCGCCCGTCCTGTGATGCTGATAGATAAATTAGTGGATGGTCAATTGGTGTTGTTTTCCTTTCACTATTCGTTTTATCACCGCAGCAGTAAAAAAAGAATCTACGGGACACAAAACGTTAAGTTTATGACCCGGAATTTTTCAAGCTGTCTTAATTATTAGTCATATTTTTCCCCACCGGATGGAGAGAAATGACAGACGATAAGTAGGAATTCGCTGAGCGCTGGACGAGGAAGAAGATCGTCTGTTCTGCTCTCATTGCTCCTGCTTTTTATGGTGTTGAGAGATGCAGAGGTAGTCGTGGTAATGATGATAATGTGGAGGGTGAGGTGAAGACATAGAAAGAGAGAAAAAAAAACAAAAATGACAAATAATTAACTATTTAAAGAGCTTAAAAAAAAAAGAATGAAAGAAAAATTAAGACGGGCATTACTGGTAACGTGTAAAACAAATGTTTATTCAGCCAAACCTCGATCTCTAGTAGACTTCTAGGATAATTAAGAGGATTGCTGCTATTACTGAAAACTGGCTTGAAAATATTTTCAGAGAATTACAGAATCGCATTAGTAATGATGGCGGACGTGTTGAAAATTAACAAGAACACAAATTTTATGTTTTTATTTATTCCTTCGAGTCCTTTTTTTTATAGATTCTTTCCATAAAATATACTTACAAAGTTACAACTATTTTAATTTGCACATAGACATTATGGACAACCTGTATGAGCTTGCACAGTGGTTATGAAATGTTACAATATGTAAATTAGGTATTCGTATATAAATGAAAACAGATAAAAATAGAGGATTAAGAAAGCACATTTAATTTTTCCATCCATTTCTTTATTTCTTTTAGTTTTTTTTTTCTTCATTTCATCCTTTCTCTTTTCTTCTTACCGCAATCCTTTCTTTCGTGCACTTTTACTACTTACCCACCCTCACTGCTTTTATCTTCTCTTCCCTCTTCCTCATCGGGGTCCTTTCATTAACATTTGCTAGAATTTCCGTCTTTCCTCCCTCCCTCTCTCGTATTTGCTCCTGCCAGCTACTACTCCTCTGGTGGTCTGGATCGACACACGGTGATGCACCAGAAGACCGCAAATTTCAATCGACCAAGCGTTGTGGAAAAGCTCGAGCACTTGGTTCGCGTAATGGCTTCACCGTCCACACGCCGCTCGCTGCCATGCCCCCAAAAAATAAGTCGACGACGAGGGGCATCCCTGAAGATTCAAACCACAGCTTAAAGTGGATCACAATGGCAAGACGCAAAGGGGTTGGTGGGTAGGGGGCGCTGGGAGAGGAGGAAAGACTATGAGAGAAATTTCGCAAGGGAAGCCACTCTAGCGAACGTGCAGGTCTGGTCAAACGCTTATGAGCAATCTGTTCTGTTTCGCCCCACTTGCTGCAAATTTTGCACATCATCGAAAGCCAGGAAGAAAATTCACGAGGAAAATTCAGCCGAAAGATTCCTCGAGGGTCCGTTTTACCTTACCGAAAAATGCTTTTTAAGAGAGAATGCTTTCCCTGCCATATATCGCGGTAACAAACAAGGCAAGAAGACAGCCCTGAGTAAAGAAAATGGAGAAAAAAGACATCTCTTTCTTCCTGTCTGCCTGGTATGTTGTTTGTCTGTCTATCCATCCGTTTCTTAACACTTTCTTTTGTTTATTTGTCTTTCGCAGTCTATGGCTTCGTGTGTCTTGTCTCCGCTTTATGAGAGAAGATGTATTGCTTGATTTCTTCTCTTTATTCGTCTATAGCTTTGTTTCTATTCCTTTCCTTGTATTCTTCCCTCTTTCTGCTTGTCTATTTCTCAAAAATAAAATAGTGGTTTTTCGAGCCTTTAATCCCAGAAATTTTATTATTTACTCACTATCTACTTTATATAATTAAAAAGTGTTCAACTCTCAGTACTGACCAATATGCATATTAGTCTGCTTTTTAATTTTCAGCTTCTTGTACCTTTGAAGTGAAAAAGGAAATCAACAGTGTGGTTATTACAGTAATTAAAAACTGAGGACATCTCCTAAAAAATATCATTTTCTTAGAAAGTACTGTTCCCAGCATTTTTCTTTACTCAGCCTCATTTTAACTGTTAACTTGATGAGTCCGAATCAAAAACAAAAAGTTTATTTTCATCGACCCTACTAATGTATGCAAGAGTATTGTTTTTGATCTCTCCCTCCACTTTACAAAAAAAAATCGTTGCTACCGAAATTGTTGACTGTCGACTTCGCTAGATCCTTTGTTTATGTTGTCAGAGAACTAAGCTAATTATTTTCATCCGCAGGACCTGACGAGCAGAATTAGCCCCATCAATGTCTCTTTTGCCTGTGTCGGAGAGTCAAAAACCAGACCCAGCTGTCTCATAATTCTTTCTGTTACAACTCAGCTACGGTTGAGTCGCGAGTTATCGGCCCATTTTCTCTAATTACTGCCCCGAAAAGGCGTCGACTGCCGTCTGTACACGTGGCCTCTTTTCTTTGTTTTCACATCGACTTTGATGTCGCTTGGTCCCCGTCGAGGCTGAGGATTGTGTAGGTAGTGAATAAGGGAACCTTGTTTACCTTTCTGGTTGATTTTGTTTATTCTTTCCAGTATTTCCTTCTTACTGTAAAAGTGTTAATTAGTTTCAGATTGTGAAGTGTGAAATCGTGGATATGATTTTATGGGTCACTATGAAACATTTTAGCCGTGTTAAGCAGGAGCTAATGAGAAAGTTTCACTAATAAAATAAAGCCATTAATATAGTTTTAAAATTCAATTAAAAAAATTTCATCTCCTGTACAGCAAACGTCTGGAGCTTATTTATAAATGCCGACGAGCAAAAATATGCACTCAAATGCATTGCCACAACATGCTTACTGCGCGACACTTTTCTTGCGTGTATTAGACGGGTATTTTCAGGGTGTCCACCCCCTATTTCCTCCTCCCCTCCCCCTATATACACCGAAGAACACACCACACCAGCACTATCTTGTTTCCAGTAACAACCCAACGACAACTAGCTGCTGGTGGCCGTGATGCTACCTGGTGGAGACCGCATTAGCATCAAACCGTCTTCATTACCAGCACCGACCCAGAAGGACAGGACCTGTCGTCGATGAGAAACTGGGGTCTGGCGAAGATCGGATGTCAATTAAAAGGCGATTCATCGCTCATTGAGGGCTGACGTTACGTGCATAGAGGTAGCCTTGTGATCACGTGCTACAGCAACGACCTTTTGTCTCGCAAATAAAGGCAGCTCAATGGAGACCTGTTTTCTGAAAAGAATTTGTTCTGTATCAAAGCAGTTTTTTTTTAAACTAGCTACAAAGTCATGGTGTGAAAGCATTTAGGAGACAGGGAGTGCTGTCCGTGGTTTGCTGAATTTTTTCACATACATGGCATTTGTAAGGAGATCGGTGTCTACAGAGCTGCACGATCCTGGGGTCTGTTCTGACATTTGTCGTGTTGCCTGAAGATTATATACAGGAAACACAGTTCTTCTACTCGATTTGTATTTTTCATGTCAATTTTTTTTTTCTAAAAATGTCAGACTATTCCAATATATATCGAACAGTGGAATTTTATTTTTGAGGGTATAGTTCTAGACATGGTGGTTATAATTAACTTCATATCAATTTTCGACGACTTAAGGTCCAAAAATGTTAAACAAATGTAAAATTATTTACGGAGTAGCACTGCTCCTATGAACACATTAATGTTACATGTTTCGAACATATTTTCATTTAGTTCGATGTAGTGAATTCCGCGATCAAAAAGTCGTCAAGTAGCGCCTTGTTTATCTCCCTTGAAACAATTATTTTTCTCCCTTTGTTTCCATGGGAGATAATGTGTCTTGGCGAGCATTGCATCTCGTGAAACTGATATTATTGTGCACATAATTAGAGGACTTTTTTGAGAAGCTTGACTAATTAGAGAACCGAAAAGCAGAAGTTAACTTCTTGTATGCTCCATCATTCTCTTCTCTCCCTCCTCTTCGGATTGTTTTTTTTTTCCTTCCCCCCTCCATTTTTTTTTTTTTTTTTTGTGTGTATTCAAAGCTAGTTATGAAATCCTGGGAATAACTATCCACGTTCCACTATCGCCGTGTGTTATCTGTTTTAAATAAGAGATTTTTCTCGCCTTTTTCTCTTTTAAAAAATGTTTACTGGAGACAAGCAAAAATGGATATTTTATGCTGTTTGTCAACACTATGCGTTATTGAGTCGGTTTGTAGGAAACAATAGGCATGATATTTACGACAAAGGCTGAAATATTTTTTACCTAACATAAAGAAGTATAACCCCCAACAATAGTTGGAGACATATAATCTCAAAAATATCCTTACAAATTTGTAGCAAAAACAATTATAAATAATTAATTTCGATTAGAAAGGGGAAGAGGTCCACTAATGAATACGTATCCTTTTGAGATGAAGTCTTCAGGTTACTCTTGTACCTGTTGACTTGCTCTCAATTCTTCTCACACAGAACTAAGCAGTGATGTGAAACGTGTGTTTACACAAGCTGTGCACTGGTGCCGTAATTTGCTGAACTTTTTCTTCCTTTTTTTTTTTTTTTTTTTTGAATCGAGGGCGTTTTCTTTTGCGAGACTGAATGGGAGGCGTGGGAAAGAAGCAACACCAACAGTTACATAGTTACAGTTACATCGTTACACCTTGCCAGACAGTGGTTGTGAGAGTAACAAAATGGCGACAAACGAGAAGTGAGTCACGCCGTGCGTGGACGCTACCTGCCAATGAAAACCTTGGCGACACCGGCGGGTACAGTTACCCGGGGGTTTGGTTAGTGGCGTCACAGGAACGGTTCGCATTTCGTTTGTTCCCGACACCCCGTGCTAACGGTTCACACGGTCGGTACGTGCCTTCCTCTGAGTGGCCTGCAGTCGTCACCTCCGGGGTGGACACGTGAAAACGAACAGAGTTCGTGCGCGTGCCAGTCTTCTGTGACTTCAAGAGAGAGATTGTGCGTGTGTGTCGGGGGAGAAAGGGGGATACTTATGAAGTGTATATAACCTCTGTTTGTGTATGCGAGATGTGCATCAGCATGCATTTGAACAACCTGCCTGTAACTGTATGAACCTTTGTGTTCCATCTAGCCTATATTTATAAGGCAACTTCTCAAATAAAGAAATACTGCAGAAGAAGTCGAAACATCGTCCACAGTGTAGTAAAAAAAAACTATTATCACACCTATTGAAAAAATAGCAATATTTTTTACAAAAGAAGAGTTGTATCTGGAAGATGTGAAGTATTCACGTGTTGTCTTTTTATATTTTTTAACAAAACGGAGAAAATAATTCTGGTGATCTCTCTCTCCACCCCTCTTCCATCCCGTGGTACTAAGTGTCTGAGATAGTCTGTGACATACAAGACCTGGACTTTTTCTCCATATATCATTATTCCCCAATAATTCCCCAATAAAAATTATTCGCCATATATTATTATTCCCCAATAAAAATGTCTCCATATATCATTATTTCCCAATAAAAATTAGGTCTGTGTCTTGGTCTTGACTCTTCTTTTCAAAAGGGGTCATTGCCCTACACAGATCCAGTAAATGCGTGTGCTTGTGGCAATTGTTCTTTCTTCTCTTTGTTCTCAGGAACCAGTTCACGCGTGGATGCGCACACTCACACACACTCACTACTTTTTCTCTTGTAACCCTAGGTGCGTGCATTTTCTCCTGTCACGCTCTGGCGCACCGTTTGCGGTCGTCATCCACACTGATTTATTAAAATAAACTGCTTCGCTTCAGATTTGTTTCTTGACAGAAATACTACTTGGCTTTGACAGAACTTCGTCATGTACAACAAACAGCCTGCAAAATTAATCACAGGGCGCAACCAACAGCCCTCGCACGCCGCTCGTGAGAACATGAACAGATCATCGCCGCCCGCTCGTCGTTCACTTGCCAACTGGTCAAGAGTCACGCTCCGGGCGAGAAAAGTCAACGTGATGGTAAGCACTGCCGGCAACTAGCTACCCGACTATCAGATGATGGCGCCACCTACAGCATCTCTTCTCCTCCCCTGCTCCCCTCCTCATCCTTCCCCCCTACTCTACCCCATGTTTAATCTCGCGAGCTGTTGGCAGGAGGCCACTACTTCACACTCCAATGTTTTGTCACACCTGCCACCCGGGCAAGACCAACGTTTTTCTTTGGCAATCGTGTTTCTATGATTCCTTTTCTGTCAAATAGTCCATCCTCTTCATCACGATGTCCAGTGTGCATGATTTTTGGATTCTTTCGTTATTCTTTTCGGCTTTCAGTCACTGATAAACATGAATCATTTTTCCAATCATCAGCAGACGACAGACGACTTTGACACCATGTTCTCTGGAGTTTAAACGTTTGATTAATGCTTAGTGACAAAGACGATGATGACAGCGATAATACTTTATTCATCATATACACCAGCTAGCAGATGGTGGTGCCGCCTACTGTATCACCACCCTCTCGCCGTTACTACTTTTCATCTTGACGATGTTTGAATTTTTTTTTTGTCAAAATTATTTTTTTAAGAGTTTTTTTTTTAGGAGTGGGTCTTTGCCTTTTTGGAGTCATGTGAACATTTGATGCGCTCGCAAACACACCGACGGACGAGAGAGAGAGAAATGCAAAGAGGGAGGGAGGGAGAGGAAAAGACCGGATAGTCTTTCTTACTAAAGAAGAGGCAAAAGAGAAGGAGATGGGGAAAGAAAGAGGTTGTTCATCTAGCAGTCTTATCTGAAACACGCCCATCAGGACGAACTGTAAGCTTCCTTTCATCGTGGCATCATCTGTGTCTAAGGCGACGATTTGTGAGATAATATTTAAGCTCGCGGGTCGAGGACACACCTCTCCTAGCGACTCGATTCGAACAAAAACTTAATCTTCCTTTCACACACTTATTTGAGGAAGAGTATAGCTTCCTTTACTTTTATATAGGGTTCTTCTACCTCAAACCACTGCTAGATATATCACCCTTTACAGTCACAAACAATTATTGTGGTTAATCTACCCTTTGTCCAAGAAATGTCCTCTTCTCATGCCATGTCGGACTTCTTATTCTTGTGTTATAGGATGTGATTCATTCAGAAGAAATACCTTGTAATTTCGTTGATGAAATGGATACCTCGAAGTAAAGGATATTTACTGGATCATTGAATCAGACAGAATGAGAAGGTACTAATCGCTTAGACTTTATTAAAATAACTTGATTAATGCGCCACGGATCGACATCCCGGTTAACCTCTTTGATGTTGGTTAATTTATTTTGATAAATGGGCCAACATTACAGAATCTTCTCTGGTGAGATGTTGTTATGAAAGTATGTTGACTACTCGAGACCCACTTCAAAAAAGGTATCACTAACGACAAGAAAATCGTATCTATCAAAGAGTATACCGATAAAAAAGTGTTGAAAATTAAGGAATTTTTAGACGTGATAGTTGATAAGGCTTTTGAAGACCCTTCCCTTAAATGTTGGCAGTTATAAAGTTTAAGTTCCTGACCTAGGATGTGTCGTTTATCCGTTAAAACAGATGTAGTACGGACAGGTAGATATTTAGATAGGTGACAGCTGGAATGGGCAGGGAGGACTGATAATAAATACAATGTAACCGACAAATATAATATTTCTTCGTCAAAAGGAAGACCGTCATTGAAATGTTTTACAATTTCAGACAAAATCACGATTTGTGGCCAAAAAAAGTTTATACAAAAGTAAAGCGTTGAAATGGTTTCTGTCGGCGGTAAGATCCAGAACAAGTTTTATTATTTAGAAAAACACGACTGTATAAACGCCTTCTCTTCGCATGTTTCGCACTTCAGACTTAAAGAACAAAGCCAGTGTGCAACTCCATAAACGCTGGATTACATTATTTATTTTTATTTTTGTCCCGGACAATGTTTAGGTAGTAAACTTCAATGTGGGTGGTCATGATAGCACAAGGATCTGTTCTTGGTGCATTTATGTCGGGATTTTTTTTCTCCCTCGTTTTTCTTGAACGTGAGCTAGGCGCAATTCTTCATCACAAATTGAACGATGAAGCGCTCGTCCTTCTGCGTTTCCTTGGCAACGAGCAAGGCAACATTTTAGTGGAAATGAGGGCGCCTGAAGTGCAGAAGGAAGGAGAGAGGAGATGTGACATATATGAGTGTAGTAAAAACATAACTGGCGATAGAGTAAGTTTATTCTCACGTCTAGTGAAGGGGTGACGGGGTACTGCATATTAAATTTAAGTTTGTTTTCGAGCTGTTTTGCTAATTCATCCAGGCTGACGCAGGCTGCTCTCCCCCTTTTTTTCCTGGCCTGGGAAAACTAAACAGACCGAGTTCATTCCCCGAGACCGCTGATAATTTAAATTCCTCATCGATGCGTAGACCTTTACTTTCCAGGTGCATACAAGTTTTTCGAGCGTATATGGAACTTGGAATATTCGGCTGATAGTCCTCGGTGTTTATTTCAGCGCAGTATTTCATTTCAATTTACGCTGCTTTGATGTCCTCCCTGGAATGGGCAGTCACCTGCTTCAGCGTGCGAAAGCAAGTTGATAGGAGAGGTGGCATAGCTCTCCCGACCTGGTGTCAGCCTCCAAATCGGCGATTGGAGCCACAGCAACAAGCAAGGACAGGTTTGGGAGGTTTGAATATCCAACCTGATATGACGAGAGAGTTTTGAAAAAGCATATCATCCCCACCCCTTCGCCCAGCTGTTAAAATTTCTCGTGTATTGCAGATTGTCCGCATCGTCTATCGCACGTTCTTTCAGCAGATCAAAGGAAATATGGGGATACGCTCCCGCGGCAAAGATGTCGGAATTTTTTTTACCAAAAAAAAAAAAAAAAAAAAATCCTGGAAACCAGGGAAACGATAGCTGGACGGATGGGAATATGGCAGGTTTTTGGAGGAGGAATGATGAGTGGGGAGGAGGTGGGGTTGGGTGGGTTAGAACAAGATTACGAAGCACGCGCGTGTGATGAGTTTGGAGCGATGTACAAACTGCGGAACGAGCGCCGCCGTGGGTTAGGGTTAGATCCTTCGCGGCATTTGGCGCAGAAGAGGTTGCTGAGCGCCATCTAGGGCCGATCGACAAAACACATTGATGATGAGGCTACGACTGCACGGAGGAAGGGAGAGAGAGAGAAGGGAGATGAGTGGGAAGTGAGGACTTCAGATGGCCGTCATGCCTGACTGAATCAGTAACTCAGGTGACTCGGTCTTGACTCGAGTGTCACCTGAGGGGAATATGTTGTGGCACAAACCTGTGCATAGAAGTACAATAGCGTTTTATTGTTTTAGCGTATCGAATTTAATATGTGTGTGTGTGTTTGTTTGTTTGTGGGTGCGTGCGTGCGTGCGTGTCTGCGCGCGCATTTCTAAAGAATAAAAAAAAAAATAGTACAATAAACAATCTAGATAATTTTTATTAATAATGATATAGAAATACGAGGATATATTTGGCAAATAGTTTTATTATTGTTTTCGTCCATTATTTCTTCGGCAGAGGCTTCAGTGAATCGAAAAAGATTTATTGCGCAGCTCACGACTAATGTCGAAGATTCCCGATTATTTGTTCACAAAGAACTGGACATCTGTCTTGCTGTCTTGAATAATGTGCATTCTTCAGTCGTGGAGCAGCGGGTCCAGAGAGTGTGAGGGTTAGACATAAGAAGAAACAAAAAGCAAATAATAATAATAATAATAAAATAAATAAAATAAAAGACAAACATAACAAACCAAAGAAAAGCTAGGTAGAACACCTATAGCGAGTTATATAACGGTATCCACATTTTCCTAATAGAGAGGAACAATGAAAAACCATTTATCAAACATTTTGAGTCTGGCATTTTTATGATGCATTTTAAAATATTGTTTGACCGCATGTAGCAGATAGCTTAACGTTTTGAGTTTGGTAATTATTTTCACATTACCTGACTGCTTGAGTAAACTTATTTATAAATGGAAAAACTCGTGTAAATCTGTTTATCACTACTCTTTGCCACTTCAAAATAAATAAATATTTCACTTATAGATTATCTTCATCCTTTGAAACCACCTTTTAGTTTTATCTTGAGTCTTGATATTCAAAGACAATACTATATCATCTGAATATTTGTTTCCCTGTAATGCTCACACTATTTATATCACACTTAACAGTTAAAGAATTTGAAAAAAAACCTAAAAAAAAAATATCAAACCATAAATTATTGACATCCTCCGCGAACGCTTCATCCCCGCCATCTCAACGACTAACTCATCACCTTGATTAATAAATAATATTAAAAGTCTGACGGTAGACAGTTGTCATTGTTCTCGGGGTATGATGGGACGAGTGCAAACTGGAAACCGTGCGGAGTGAGGAGGTCTGCAGTTTGACCGACGATACAAAGGGAAATGTGGAGCGCATCGCATGTCCCCAAAAGGAAATGCACTCCTCGAGTTTCATTGCTCATGAAATAAGCATAGACCCAGAAAGGAAAGAATGGCCGGGTAGCAGTGATCGACCGATATTTCACAATAAAGGACGGGTGGACAGATAATGTACCAAAAAAAAAAAAAAAAAATCTGACAGCAATGGGATATTGGAGGGGTGGAGGATTGAACATCCACACTCTACGCTCTGAAGCAATTGCAACATCTGATAAGAATCCTAGGATGTTCATTGCTGACTAACGGGTGGGTTCATTGTTTAACCACAGTTAGTGATTTGATGGAAATTGGTTTAGAAGATGTTCTCAGCGGTCGTCCCCGCAATTAAGGGTTTAAAAGAGGTTATTGAGAAAGGTTAATTTTATACAACCAAATTTTTCAGGCTTAGATGGAACTTTGTAACTCGTCATCCCTCGTTTTGTCTGATTCTGTTTCCAGTCTTCGCACGAGGCTACGTGAAGCCGAGAGGCAAATATCAGTCCCCCCCAATCCTTCCTCCATGCACGCCTTAGCAAGCGGAGAGCCAAGAAAAGTCGGAAGGGACTCATCTTTCGTGAGATGCGAAAGATAATGTTTTAGAAAGAGAGCAGATTGTTTTCCCAGGAGATCCAATTAAAACACTTCCTTCTTCTCTCCCTTCTTCTGCCAACTTCTTTCCCTTGTTCTGCCAAAAGCGCTCCTTCCACAACTCGCAAAAGGCGAGCAACCGAAAAGGCTTGCTGAGCGTGATTGTTTGAATGTGCAGTTAGAAGACTGCTCGTGCAGGCTGCTGAAAAATGTTAGAATTCCCAGAGCGCCGGTCCTACTTTTCCTCCCGCCACCCGCACCCACCCTGGAACGCTCCACATCCTTGTCGTGGTTGAAAAAGGCCAACAGTCTTTCAATCTTTCCTCAGTCTGATAGGAATCTTTACAGTTCTTACTTGAAATACGGCCAACAATTCTGAAGAAGCTTGATGGACAACGATTTTGAAACAACAATAATTTAAAAATCAAAACAAGAATGTTAGTCCACACACATCTGGACATCACTGCTCGTCTAAACATTTATCCCTGACAACCTGAAACAACTTTGAATCGGTTAAATTACAATTATTATTGGCACAGAGTAAGTATAACACATCCAATCGTCAATTAAAAGCTCTCGTCTGTTCCACAAGTACAACAGATGCAAAATATGGCCAAGGAAACGAGTCCCTCGTCATCACAAGAAGTGAAAACTCTTCGGACAGGACCATCAGCAACCCTGACCGAGAGATGCTGAACTTGTCAAAGGCGTTCCTCTCGGCAGCGTTTGCTTTTGGGAACATTGGCGATGTTTGCTTTGGGGTGTAAGGGAGGTACAAAGTGCTGCCATAGCAACAAGTTGGGTTTATTTTCTGTGTGCAGGTTGAAAATATCCGCGAGTTTCTTCTAGTTTCCGAAGACATGCAAAGAGCTTCTGCGATAGTTTATACAATGTCTTGTGGAGCTCCAGCTACACCTGTCTGTTGAAAAAGAAGACTCATTACTGTTTGTTTCCCGGAAGGGAAGAAACTGGGTATCCACGGGGTACAAAGGTGTGAAGCGTGGTAAAATAAATTACCCATCAATCGGATTTTCGTATAAAACACTACAGACATTTTTCTGAAAGGGTTCGGGCTGGCATTATAAGGAAATAAGTCTCTGTTAGTTAGTCCACAGATTGTTGCCAATCAACCACGTGGAAGAGTTCTGTACAAAATTAAGAGCAAGTTCATAGTGGGTCTTCAAGTGACAAGCGATGTTTTATTTTTTCCGCGGTGAATTTTTGTATGGTCCAAGTTCCAGTGGCGGTTGACCAACAGGTGTGAAATACAAGAGAGGGAGTGCTGCTGCGGCAGTCATCATCAGAACTGCTGACATTTATGAGGCATTTTATGATATATTTTAATAAAAATACTTTTTATATATTTATATATAATTTTTATATGTGATATGTAAGTATTCGCTTAATACTTGGGCGGTCCGGTGGTGCAAAGGTCAGTGCCTGTCACCATTACAGCGAGGGTTGACTGTCCTGGGTTCAGCTCTCGTCTCGGGTACGTTCCTTTCTCTACATGTGGCATTTGTTTACTGGGCTGGCTGCCTTGCCCTGATATAACCTTAGTTCTGGCTCAGTATAAAACACCGATTCCCCCTCACCTCCCTTATTACTTACTATCATACAAGTTTCTTTGTTTTATTAATATTGTATTGTTCAACTACAGGCCGCGGTCGTATCCTAAGACCTAAATGTCCAAAAAAGTCATCGGTGACATCAACTTTCGGCTTCCAGGTCAAAGAATTTGTTTCAGTAAAGTAACAATAAACAAATTATGATGATTTCCTTCTAGTTTATTTATTTACTTATTTGTTGTGGCACACAGAGAAGGATTTATAACACGTGCTCGCCGAGGAAATAATCAGACTTTTGTTTAATACCGTAAGGCGATATGAAGACAATGCAGCCATACATCTCGCTCGTCATTTAAGAGGCAATTATCTCCTGCTGTAGTATTTATTTGCCTCCCTTGAAACCTCTAACTCCTTCTCATTGCTCTCCCTTACCGGAAAGACGTGTGTATGTGTGGGTCATTATGCGCGCGGCTTATCGCCCCTTGCAGCTTTGTTGTCTGCAGCAGCGGCACGCGGACCGCATCGCACTAATTAGACCGGCGATACAATAAACATGAGACTGTAATTGACGATGCTGAGGAAGAGTTTGACGATAACAAACACATAAGTAAGCGAATAAAAGCAGAAAACGATTAGGCAAGAGGTAAGATGGCAGACAGGAGGAAGGGAGAGGGGACGAAGGAACACGGGTCGTCCTAGAGAGAAATTTATGATTGATGTTCCGCCTCCGATTGGGAAGAGGTTTAGCATTTCGGTGCGTAATGACTGAAAGATAACGATAGTTGCGTCATGCAAATTGCCCGGAACAGTCGGGAAACGAAACCCATGACCTAGGTGAAGGGTCACGCCAACATCACAAGCTCCTTTTATCGCGTTTTGCGGGGCCCCGGGTGTTCCAAAAAGTGCGAGCCATCTTGCGACTTCCGGAACGAAACATCATATCTAATCGTGAAAAGGCTGTGAGGGATTCTGTCGGTGAACCAGCTTTACATTTTTGAAAATGTTGATTAAGAAGGAGGAGAGAGGGAGAGGAAAAGAGAGAGAGAGAATATATATCCACCACTACATGCTTCTACGACAACAAAAATGGTGAATCTATTAATTCTATGCAATAAACCGTTTTGAAAATCAGCAGTTAAGGTAAAAACTCATGACTCAGGTATTCCCTCATTTTTGTGTCGAAACCTACCAAAAAAAAAAATAAATAAAAATAAAAATAAAGAAATAAAATAAAGAAATAATGAATAAATAAAATAAATAAAAAATAAACAAACAAAAAATTTATGTCGAAAAAGTCTCCTTTCAAGCTTTTACCGTTAAATATCAACAAAGCTAACAGTCCTTCTCCAACCTCGCCTTTGGTCTATCCCCGGGGACTATGGGATGGTCTTAAAGTAAGCAGATTCCAAAGACCTATGGCGTCGTGCACAAGACCTGAGTAGCTTTGGTCTGCCCTGGCAACATTAAAATCCTTCTTCCTTCTTTTTTTTTTCTCTCCCTCTCTCTCCCTCTCTCCCCTTCTCCCGCGCCGGTGATATAAACTCTCATAGCTGTGTCGTCATTAAGGCTGAGCTCGACTCACCGCCCACTTTATAACTTAGTGGCTGGAGGCACGAACAGGAAACTGTGGTGTCATGCATGCTGTGCACCTGTCAATTTGACATTAAAACCTGCATAAACCCCGGGGCCTAACAGCTGAGTGTAAGATCAGGTTTATCATGGATGTGTAAGAGTGATGGGGCCTTTGCGCAGACTGCCGTCCTTTATCTGTGAGGGGTGAGCCCCAGGTTTGGGTGGATCGTACTGCAGTGTAGTGATTAAGACAGATGGATAAATCGGGGTGCTTGTATAGAAGGATGATTTCTTTAGAGCAGTGTCTTTTGAAATTTGTTTACAATCTTTGAAAAGTTTAGTTACCATTTAGTCAAATTTCTTTAAGAAATTAAATAAAGGCAATAAAACAGTCTTGAGATCATAGGAAATGCATATGTGCATTTATTTACTTGGAGAAGAAATTTTTTTAAAATTTATTTGTTTTTGAATTTGAAGTGGTTTTTGTAGAAATATAACCCCTGTAGTCGCTTTTCATGAGGATTGCCATCCTGTAGGAATTGCCTGGGAATATGACACAATATGTGACACACGAAAGGCAACAGCACATGACTGAGACACATGACACAGGCGACCCTTGCCCCACACCCTATTGCTGCTCGGGTGGATGAAACAAAAAGTGAAAAAGGGATTCTTACAACACCATTATTTCATTGCTCCATCAGAAATACTTCAGTTTGCACGAAGCTGCTCTAGTTGAAATAGAATTTCGTTTAATTTCTAAGATAAGATTTTAATTTCTAAGCTAGCTGATTTCGTCACCAAACGCACATTTTATCAAAAAATTAGTTGCTCGTACAGAACACAAGCAATTTGAATTATTTCTCTTAACATGTTTTTACTAAAAACACATCTGACTGACACTTTGACTCACATCTGCGTTACTTACGGGTGGTCTTCATGCTCTGCTTGATAATGACCTAAGCGGCTCAAAATGTCGGAAATTTGACCGTTTTCTGACACGTCCATGGTGAGAGGACAATGAAGATAGAGGATAAACTTCAGCATTCTCTCACGATTTCAGTTTGAATATATGAGTCTAAGTCTCTAAGAGGTGGAGTCCATGGAGGTGAGAGATTCTGAGCTGTGTCTCCGTGCGCGTGTCGGGGTAGCTGCTCGGCCAACGTACCCGGTTAGCTCGAGCCCCTCATCCACTAGAGAGCCATGAACAGACAACCACACACATTTTTTGTCCAAATGGAACTGAGTATAACGGAATACTGTTTGTTGATTTTTTGACTCTTCCGGTGTGGCGACTGCACTAACATTTTCAAGAGCAATATAAGCTTTTTTGAATATTAACTTACAGTTAGTTACCTGCATACTGTACTGTCAATGTATTTTCACTGTGTAACAATCCAACCTTTTCGACAGTATGACTTCATAGACATGATGCTGATGCTTGTCTTTGTATGTGCCAGGTGTCCGAGTCCCTGCCGACAACCAGTTACAAGTGGCACAACGGCACAACTACTACCCACAAGCACTAAAAGCCGTACCCGAGTCACAAACACCCGTCATCCCTCACTAGCATCACCAACGTCTGCGGTGTAAAGGTGGGACAAACATTAATAGCATAGTTGTAGACTGGCAGGCTCGGTATTCCCCTCTCCCAGTCCTCATCTTTGAAGTAAAGAGAACACCTTTTCACTGTAATCTTCAGTTTATTACCTTTGTTCCTGCCCCAGCGATCTACAGTGTGAAATTCAGGGCTGTGGTGATTGGAGGAAAGGAGGACGAAGAGCGGGGAGGGTGGACAAAAAAACGGTGGAAAAAACACCCATTAACTCCCTTTAATACTATTCTTCGAGAAGTAATAAACATAGCAGGGGGAGTAACTCAAGTGGCAGTTGCCTGCCAGTGCGTGTGGGGCCAGCCAGTTGATACCTTCAGCAGGAAATGAACTCCGTCTTTCTCTCCGCTTACCTGAAACCCTCCCACCGCCTCGCCTCTTTAACCGTACCCATTAAATCTGTAACCACCCTCTTCAGTCCACTTTCTTTTACTCTCCGTTTCGCATGCCTTGCAGGGGCTCAGTGCGTGTGTTAATAAGAGACGAGGTTTATGGCAGACTGGACGGGTGTTTGCACAAGAAATTTTTCCGGTGGGTAATTATCCGGAAAATCTAACACTGACGTCAGCGAAGATTGAGTATTGTATAATGGCTTACATACAACGAGGGATATAATGCACTCAGGGTTAGAGTGATCCACGCTCACCATCCTCTCCATGTCTATAACCTTTCTCTGTGCTATAGTTTCTCATTTCCTAAATTTTTATTCATTCCTCGTCGTCTTTTGGTTTGTTTGTCTCGTTGAAAAAGGACACGTCACTACAAACATCTACACATGTACACGGAGGAAGAGAAGTGTGTCTTTGAGGATGGGTGGGACTGAGACAGTTTTTCTTAAACTGGTGTTAAACTCCGAGCCAGAAAATAAGGGTATATTGCGGCCAGCACCCGACCGTGTGAACAGGTGCCTTCATGGCACAACATGGAAACCGATCCGTGAAGGAAAATGAGAGAGAGAGAAGGGAAGGACGAACGAGAAATGTGAAAAACATCCATTCACATGTTCATTATCAACACCAAGAAAAATCAGGTAAACAATTACACGACTATTACCTAGGCAACTCATCCTGTAAATATTGGCGGGAGGAGCAGCTGAAGTCGCCGATTCTTTTGGCAGAGATTCACGTAGACAGCATGCAGACAGGAAGAACCAGAAATAATGAAAAGAATGCACCCCTCCCCTCACCTAAAAAAAAAAAATCCCCCAAAACTGGAGACTTCGCACACCACCAGCAAGTCTGCCACTTCGGGGTATCTGTTTCTGCCTCATTAGAGCAACTTGTGAGGTGGCGCTCCGTCAAGCTGGCTGACGTTCAGAGGGGTTCGTCATTTGATGTGACGCCAGATAACTGACGAACATTGACGCCAGATAAGTGACTGAGTTGTCAAAGCAGCATGGGCACGAAACACTTTCCACCCTTCCTTTTCCACCCTTCCTTTCTTCTTCTTCTTTATTTTTATTTTTTCCTCACTTCACCCTCAGTTCCTGGAACTTCTTTTGTTCACTCATCCCTCTCAGAGGTTAGTTCCCCTCATCCCATAATAACAGTGTTACGAAATGTAAATCTCACGAGGATGTTTAATTACTGTTTGTGCGATGCCAATGGCCGTAAAACCAAGCCTGTTGCGGGTGAACCACTCACCAGCCGTGTTACAAGCGGGATGACAGGGGGAAGGCACGGACTAAGTCAATCCGCAGAGCTCGACAGATTAGAGAGATAGGGAGGATCGGCCGAGGGCCCTATACCTCCACAGCTCTGCAGACACTGATGTGAGAGTCGAGACGATACCCTCCGCGCGCTGCCAGTGATGGGCACCGGAGATAACCCACCCGAGGACCGGGCGTGCGAAATTCCTTAATGGACTGGTGCTACAGCCAGGATTTCTTTGACATGCCAGCAGAATGACAAGCACCTTGCACGGCGACCATCAGTACGCACGATTTGATGACGTAGACAGACACTGGCATTACTCTGTGGGAGGTGTGAAAAAGGGGAAACAAGGAGTCTGTAGATGGTTATTTACCATGATTTTTCATTTGGAATTCAGACAGTAATATAATTTTAGTTCTTGGCTACAGTGGTAACTATTTACCTGTAATAATACCATATAGACGAAAGAGAAAGACATTGACTGAAAATATAAATAAAAGAAGAAAAAGAGTTCCGTTAGTCGAAGACAAAAAGAGACGATGATAGAAGGTAAAGGCAACTTGGGACCGATTCTTGTGCTCAGAGATAATGAGGAAGTGTGCCCAAGCGGGAGGATGAAGAGTGAAGGAGGGAAGAGAAGCAGGACAGACAGAAAAAGAATGAAGAATGGAGGGCTGGAAATGTAGGGGTAGGTGGGTGGGGGAAGACTTTATGCCTGCGAGACTCCGGACCAAGAGATAGGGTAGCGTGCGCCCCATGTTGGTTTCAGCTACTGTTACACTTTCGCCGTGATAAACGTCGTGTCTTTTTCCTCCCTGGAGACCTAATTATCGCCATTCTCCTCCCCTGCCGCAGTCACAGCCACCGCCCGCGCCCCCGCGCACTGTCACCTTATAGCGCGGCGCGCGCTGGCAGCGGCTGTGGAGGAGGAAGACGCCAAAAGTGCAAATTAAATCTCTATCCTTGGTCATCTCAGCACCAGCAGTTGCCAGTCACCTCTAGTCACATACACTCGGCATCCCGAGCTCAACGCCGTACAACTGCTACTTTTTTCTTTTTCTTTTTTTTTTCTTTTTTTTTTTTCTCTCTCTCTCTCTCTGTGGCCAGGAAGACGGGTAGAGGAAAGTAATCATGTGTGATGCCGGGGTACATTTTTTTAAAGTCTTTTTGTGAGCACCATGAAAACCATGTAACACTTAAGTACACGTATTACACTTTTATGAATGTGTTCATTGGGATGTGTGTATCACACAATCAACTATCTCAGTTAATTGTCTTGTTTACCGCGAAAACTGTTTATGCAGATTTCAGAAGCTTGAAGTGTGTATGTGTGTTTATGATTGACCAGTTTATTTTTTGAAATTATCAGGCTGCATTGTTTAGGTACCCAGCTATTGTGGTGCTTTGCACTTACTGTTCTTATGTGTGTCGTGGGATAGAGTACAGTCGACAGGGTACAGTTGAGTTTCTCCGGGGGAGGTGAGGGATGAAAGAATCCATCCGAGTTCGTGAGAGAGAGAGAGACAAGATCCTTCTGAGTTCGTGTGTTTTGTTGGATGAGATCCATTTGACATGATTACTGTGTTCAGGTGAAAGACTGAACACCTATCACTGTTCACGTACAGATTGCGTTCACATTCAAACTTTTTTACTGCATTTATGTTGCATTTATCAATGACTATGTCTACGTGGCTGAATAGTTTTGTTTTGGTGAAGTTTGCTTTCATCGATCTCGTGTATTTGTATACAACGATATTTTCTATGATCTGTCTTAAAAAATAATTTAGTATAATCAGTTTTGTTTTCCTCACATCTTATCTCAAACCTTCCTGACCTACGTACCTGTCTGACATCACAGCCTATTAATTAAAAAGTCGTTGCTGCAGTGACCGTCCAAACCCTGTCAGTCATTCAGCCATAGATTGTCGCATAGGCAGGCCGTAAGAGGCTTCTGAGCTTGAGACCTGCAGGCCACATCACCATGCAGAACGAAATGAGTGTAAGACGGGCAGAGAGCTATATGAAAGGCGGCATCATCAAAAGATGCCGACATCAAAGGTGCCGGCGGCAAGGGGAAAGGCCTATCGGGTTTTGCAGCGCGTGTCAGAACTGACAGGTGATCTGGATCCGAAAATTGCCCGCTCGTGTCGCCTGGACACCTCCTGGCGACAGGTTTGAAATGACCGGGATAGCTGGCACCACCGCAAAGTAATGGCGCTGCGACCAGGGAGCCCAAACCCTATCAGTGGCGACTAATGGGAGGTCTCTCTCATTCATGACATTCACGATATTCAGCAGTATCGCAGGACGCCAGAAGAAGCGAGGGGTGAATGATAGCTGAAAATGTGCCGAAGATGCAAATAAAGCCACTCGCATCCACATCGTTATGCACATTAGTTGGGTTGTCTGGCTGCCTGCCTCTCCGCACGACACTTGCACAAAAATGTTATCTTAGTATTTATTTATTTTCATTCTTCTTTTATGAATTTTGCTCCTTTTGTATTTTCAATTGCTAGCATTGCTTAAGGTTGACGTGGATTTTTTAAAAGGGACAAATGACAATCTTTATTGTGAAATATCACTGCAGCTCTGAATTATAATTTAGGAAACTGTGTTCAGCTACGAAATAAAAAAATATATATATATACAGAAAGAGTGGTAGTTACACGATAAAACCAGTGCTGCATCATAGCATTTTGTATGGATGCTCGCAATGTTACTTTTTCTCCATCAGGCAGGTCCTAACTTTTTGTTGGCTTGACAGACTAACAAAGACAATTGACACCAAGCAACTATTTTAGGGGACAAAGGCGGAGGAATAATCAGTGTTTTGATTGCGATTTTGATTTATATTAAGAACAACAAACAAATCTGAGCTATAATGTCTGACTGTCTTCAACGATTACCGTTAAGAATGATGCGATGACTAGTGTCCTCGTTGTTTCTTGAGCGTGGTCTTCGACTCTCCAGCTCGTTAAACGGCGCAGAGGGGAAATTAATTCATAACAATCCATTTCCTGCACCTCTCTGTTTCGCGCACGACATCTTTAGTCGTGTGCACTGCATTATGGGACCGTGGTGTTTCGAGAATGAAAAACCTCAACCCGACGGTGGATTCTGTTTTAAGCCGGACAAAGTGTCAAAGGTCAAAAGTATCTCCGCCTAGACGTGAACGTGCGTAGCCCGCGATTACAGGGCTAAATGGTGAAAGTCAAACCCTTTGTTTATGTTCGGGATTAACAAGAGCAGCAATGTCCTGGCCTTAAGGAATTCACAAAGATACGGTGGACATTGAAAAGTGATTTAACTTTTGGAAGAGAGTGGAATTTACAGACGCACAAGTCTGTGATCGCATTTACAACAATCATCTTTTCCAGTTTTGATTGCTGTTAAATTTAAGGATCGGTCCCCTACCATGTGAAATGCCACGGTAGCACTGAGTGAAAAAAAAAATGCAATAATATATTCTACATTTTTTTTTAGCTGAAAAGAGATAAATTTTATTGTATTTGAGACCGCTATTCCGTGAAACCTGTTGGAAGCAGGCAGGCCAAAATATAAGTCCAGTCCAGTCTTCGAAAAAATTTTGTTTTTATGTTAAATGTTTACTTTGAACTTCTACATAAATTTTGTTATGTTATTTTAATAGAAACTATATTGTATTATTTATTATATGTACCAGATATAGCTAATACTTTTGCTATTACAATTATTATACGAGGTTAGCTACATGTGTAATAATCAAGCTAATTACCAGTGTTTTACACGATGTAAATGTGTTTACAGATGTCAGATACTAACAGCTGGTCACCAAGAGCCTGAAGCAAGAAGAAGCCGCATGTCTGATAAACATAAAATTCTTCTACCAGCACCTTAACCATGTCATTCTGCTGCGGCCTTTTCCTCGTCGTCTTTATCATCCAGAGTCTGTCAGACGTGAGCTGATATCTGCGTCGCCCGACGAGTCCAACGGGAAATATGGACGCCAGGCAAACAGAGATGGCGCGCGGATGGGAGAGTTGCGTCCCCTAGCACTTCTCTCCCCTGACCGCAGCATGCAAATGCACGACCCGGGAACTTGTTTTGCATGGTTCATGATGATGGGAAAACCACTGAAGAGGTGGATGGCTGGTGGGGGGTGTGGACGGTGACGAGTTGCGGATCAGCGGACAATTTATGTAGTGTTGCGTCTCAGGGGAGGGTCACGTGGCCAACCGGATACATCCAAATGACCGCCCGGCTTGAAACATTTGGGATCGCAGCCAGAAGGCGATCTTAGAGAAGGGCACCTGCTGGTCTGTTTGGATGTCGTCACTAGCACAGTCACGATCTGGCAAAACGGTGATAGCAATTTTTTTTTAACATCACCATATGCTCGTCTGCTTTGCATTCAAATTTATATTATTGCATGCAGCGAGAAGAGAAGAGCTCAGTGTACGCGCTTGTGCATGGCTAGAGACTCCTTGAATGGAACCTCGATCTGCTCTGAAACCTTTTAAAATATAAATAAATAACATTAATCCGTTCTTAAGGGGAGAGCGCAAAAGTGTGTGTTTGCTAAAGTGTTGACTATTGGATGTCAAATGTCAAAAAATGTCAAAAAAATTCCATGTATGTGATCTGGATATTTTTTCAGTAAAAGATGGCTTTTGAATGTGTTTGCGTTCTTGTGTGTATTCCAACATAAATAGGCACATAAGTATGGTA
This sequence comes from Pomacea canaliculata, assembly GCF_003073045.1. Lineage (NCBI taxonomy): Eukaryota > Metazoa > Mollusca > Gastropoda > Architaenioglossa > Ampullariidae > Pomacea > Pomacea canaliculata. The sequence continues at coordinate 13,955,262 of NC_037597.1, forward strand.
ACATATATGCACGCATGCACATGACATACAACCGCACTCACGCACGCGCAGACACACACATCGCTGTTTGCTCTCACCTACACTTGCTATTCCTCAGCTTTAAAACATGTTTGACAGAAAATGTCTAACCCCAATTCTGGGTGTGAACTTTACATTTCAAGTGTTTAAATGAGGACTTCATCATTACTGGCCCTTCACAGCTTTCAAAATTTCTTGTCTTGACAACGATGAGTGACTACTAAAAACAAACAGATTACCTTAAAGTCAGGTGCGAACCTGAAATCAGTAAGAACTCAACAATTTTTCTTGTACAAAACTGCTTTATCATTGCCCATTCTCAAGAACACGTTGTGCAGTGTCTCTAGGCTTTAACACATTTATTTTCCATGTGCACTTATCTCACATCTCCTCTTAAAAAATAAACAATTCCATCTTCTCCCATCCTAAAAAATAATAATATTTTGTGAGTGTGTGTGTGTGTGTTTTAAAGAGAAAAGTTTTTGAAGTCTCCACTCACACATTTCCTCCCCTTTTTACACATCATCCAGTAGCCGAACATCACTTCCACTTTCCCTCCATCCTCAGGCTCCGTACTCCCTGCTCCACCCCTACCCCCTCTCCATCTCCATCTCTTCCTTGCTGTGCCCCACTCCCATCTTCGTCACATCTTTCCTCCCACTGTTTCCTCCCCAGAACATGGTGTCTGAAACGACCGGCGTCAAAAGTGTCATGAAAAAGGGTTTTCATGGCGAAAGTGGTTCCGCTTCGTCTGCCCGTGTGGCTGTCAGTCGGGAAGAACGACTTCCGATCTGGAAAAGACAATGGCATTATGATTCAGGAAGAAAAGGATATGGAACTGTCTTTTAGAGCTTTCTGTATGCAGCGTTTCCGAAATGCTAGCATCATGGAGGATGTTTCCCGTGGAGGAAAGCAGGAGGAACGATTTATCTGCACAGCAATGGTTACCTATGACAACCAGCTACTGCAACAAATTGTGCGTTTGTAAGGGTACTGTTCGCTCCCAAATGACATACTTAAAATAAGGGTATAGAAGGGGAAATTCAGTTTGGTGCTTTGTCTTCGACATTGGTGGGAAATGAAAACAAAGAGTGAATAAATGATGTTTTAAATAGTTTTTTTAAAAATACTTTTCTCGGTGTCACACCCGATTTTTAAAAATTCACGTGGAAATTAAGGTGTTCATCAATAAATGGGCATGGAAAATAATTCAGTAAGCAAATGAGGCGATGCCCAAAATGTTAACAGCAAATTTTCGTCGTGAACCATAATCATTGATTGTCTTTTCATCCATAGGCTATTAATGAGTCTGATCTTTTGAAGTTCTGCCTCGTTGCGTGTCCATGGACATTGTTTCCCTCCATATTAGGTATTTTAAAAACATAATAGTCCAGGCTTCCTGTACTAGAAAGGTATCAAACATATGCAAATCATTAGTTTCATAATTAATTCTGTACGTGTTAATTATTCAAAATCAAGCTTTAGAACTAATGCCAGCTCTCATTCAGACTATCAAAGCAAACGTTTGAACAAAGAAACTACCGACGATTAGTTCCCGATTATATTCCAATGCTTTCTGCAGTCTCCGTGAATGTCCTCCATTTTCACTCAATTGTTTTTGTCAGCTTCCCGTAGGAATAGCCACGCGAGGTCCCAGGACACCCGACCTCCCAGTAACATGATGGTGGCGCATTTTTGTCCAAGTAGACTTTTTATGTGAGTGCCAACGACACCCGATCCCACCAAAGCAGTCTGAATGACACCTTTACAAGCGATTCTCCAGTAGATTAACAATTCAGGACTTTGTCTATGCCTTCTTCGACCCTGTGGGTCAGGGGATAAAATGATATGACTAGTTATTGTTCATGGTCTACGAGCTGCCTGAAAGTCTCTAAAGAGTGGACAAAGAACGTGGACAAAGAACGTGGACAAAGAATGTTGGCATCAGAATTCCCGTATTCACTTTTTTTTCTAGATATGCATCTGTGATGAAGAAATTTCTATACTGCCAATTATTCCGATCTTCTCCTTAGCTTCTTTCAATTGTTTTTATTATTTATCTTAAACATGATTATTTTAAAACATTCTCAAGAAAGCCTGGTTTGAAAGAGGCAGTTGATGAACATGAGATGACCTTTGTGGGGGGTTTTGTCATTCATCCAACACGACAGAACTGTGAAATTATGATTAAGGATATAGAGCATCCTTGTAGGTTATGAATAAAGGAGGCAAGCCCTTTGTAGCTGCAACTTTGGTCTGGGGGAGCACTTGGATGTCCGCGAAAACTCTCTCGGATGGTTCTTTTCCCTTTTTTTCTTTCTTTTTTAGCACAGGATCTCCCCCAAGAAGAAGTCTCTGCGTTTGGGGTAAAGCGAACCAGCCGGCACTAGAATGATGCTGTATTTAAGCGCCATTTCCTTGTGCGCTCCCGGCACTACTTCCCGAGCAGTGTTGTTGAAGTAAACAGGCCAGAATGTCCGCGTTTCCCGTGCGCAAGGTGCCGCTCCTGCTAAGTTTCCGCTTCCGCGCTCGTCCCTAAAGCCGTCCGCAGACCCCCAACTCGATCCCCGCCATGAGCTGAATACCCGAAGAGAGAGAGAAAAACTCTGGTCTGGTGCATTTTTCATTTGTTTGACTATCAATAAAACGCGACGTGAATTTGAGCAATTAAGTGCTGTCACCGATGTCTAATGGATCTGGCATTGTGTCGAGGGTTTTTTTGCTCTTATTGCCAATGCTCATAGTTTGACTTTCACTTCGAGTCTCATCGATGACCCTTGTTTGAGTAGGCAAGTGTGTCTGGATGGAGTGAAAACTTTTTTTTTTTAACTTTCTTCCTGAAAATTAGAGGATAGCGACGGGAGGGTATGGGTGGGGTAAAGGGGGAAGATGCCCATGTATACATGGACGCCTAGGACTGGAGTGTACACAGACAGGATTAAACAGACGGTATTTGACAACATTTCAATCGTCTTCAGAGAGAAAGCACCCTCGAGATGGGCGGAGAATTAGACAAAGAGTTAAAGGAAAGTCTGCGACCTTCGGGGCAAACCTGTTCATGGGCGTCGTAAGCACGTATTTTTCAGGGTAATTAAATTGTAGCGCTTGCACTCACAGGGTATTGACGAGGGTTGGCTGGCAACACAAGAAACGCTCTCTAGAGGTCAATTGATTCCCTCGGCGTTCTTTTGAGACAGGGCATAATGTCAGGACGTGCAGCCAGCAGGTTCAATACCTTCTGCGTGATGTAATAGCTTTCTGCTGTCTTTGCTCTCAGAATAAATGCTTAAATAAACGGAGACAATAAGCCTGTCGTATTCCTCTTGTAGATTCGTGTACACAGTTACCGACTGCCTTCGGGGCCTTTTAAAACACGGATAGGTGTACAGACAAATGAAAGGAGCTGATGTAGATTTTTCTACTCTTTCTCTCTCTCTCTCACATACACACAAAGAGTATGACGCACCAGGTCTTCATTCTCCATTGGCGCCTCCTCCAGCTGAAGTGTTGGGATCTTGTCACATCTCTTCCGTATGCAGTCATCCGTGCAAACTCACTACATCATGCATCTCCACACAGCCGTAAATCATGTTTAGCCACGTATAACAACCCAATTAAATAAAGTAAATGAATAAAAAAATAATAAAAAGAAGAAAGAAAAAAATAAACATTTGCTTCATGCAGTGTGACTACAAGATACACATTTTTGTATTTTAACCTAAGTTGCTCTTTGAACTACTTCCGTTTTGTGAAAACGATGCGTGAACGACTTGAGAAAAAAATTAAGAAAAGGATGCGAAGAGTTATCCAAGAAGCCTCTCCTCCCATTTTTATTATTTTTTTTTTTTTTAAAGATTCTGATTGGCACCTTCTGTGGTGTTCTTTTTGGAAACCTTTTTTGACCGTAGAGTAACGCCCTTTAGGCATGGAAGGCGACTCCTCAAGCCCTCTCTACGTGAGGCACAGTTCTGTTCATGTTCACCGCGCTTTTAAATACGCTCCTGTGACATAAAACAACCCATTCATCATTCCGAATGTCTGCCGTAGATTTTCGAGTCGCTTCGCTGTCCAACAGCACGCACCCGAACCTTCAGGAAACTTAGGCAAAGGTCTTATCTAGTGTGACACCAACTTTCGGCTCTCGCTGTTTTCAATTACCTCCATCGGCGCTGTGATTCATCACACCCAAAAAAGCGAGCGAGAGAGAAAGAGAGTGTGTGAGAGAGAGAAAAGTGAGAGAGGAAGAAAGTACAATGCTCTACAACCCAGTCTTAACAACGTTTAAACTACTGACTTGTAGAAGATTGGCTCGTTTTCGACGAGGTCGAGAAAGGAATGTAGAGAGAATTAGAGCACGCAGACCCAAGAACGAACATAGGGTTCTGATGAATGTGCATGGGCAGGTTAAGAAAAAAAAAGTAAATTGAAAAGATGTGGGCGAGTTGGGGAAGGAGGGTGGGGTGGTTTGAGGCGGGCTGGCATGACTTTAAAATGAGAGGAAGATGGATGATGCGCATGCCAGTCGCCAAGTCCCTCACTTCCTTCTCAATCTTTCTTACGCCCAAACGATGTTGCATTCTGATGCCATGACAACTAAACGCGGAGGGTGCTTGCGACCTCCCAAATACTGCAGGGTAGGTGAATGTGAAAAGTTTGCTCATTTTTTTTTTATTGTTGTTTAAAGACATTTTGGATCAATTTGTTTCAATCGAGCTGTCGGGATCACTTGGTTTACTGAATCACGTTAGGTACGGCCATCCATCTTGATTAACTGATCAACTTGAGATGCTGAAGTTAATTTCAAAATGCTGCGGTTTTTTGTTTTTTGGTTTTTGGGGTTTTTTTTTTTTTTTGCTTAATTTTGTTTTTTGTTTGTTGGTGTTGGTTTTTTTTTTTTTTTTTTTTGTTCTCCAACGTCTCCTTTTAAAAGTAGCGGTTCGTATCCCTTAGAGTAAAATCACTTATTTTACAGTAAAAGTATTTTAAGAAACTTTTTAGGCTAGAACACACACAATGCTAGTCTTACAAAGAACGAGTACAAAGGACGAAGCTTAAAACCGTTTTAAGTGCTGGATAAAAACGAAGGAAAGGGGGAGGAAGAAAGCGTAAAACAGAGAATAGCATCTCAAGTGCGGCCACATAAACACGACGCCACCAGTTCTGACCTGAAACCTGACGCAACTAAAATGTCCAAAACCAAAGCAAAATACTGGCAGGAAAGTAGCAGCCATTATCAGTTTGAGCACTTCTTCATATTCATGGGGTTCCAGAGGGGACCACACAAGGCGTGCTGTCTGCAGCCAAGAGAGAGAGAAAGAGAGCAGCAAACGATGAGAATACATCATCTGCAACACGGGGCTAGACTCGGGCTGCTGGCTGCTTGTAGAGGGCAGATAAAATGATAACTTTGATCTGTCAAATTGAAACCGCATACGTCGCCAGAGGTGGAGAACCTGCTTTTGGAGGAGATGAAGAGAATGAAAGACAAGAATGGTAAATAAAAGAGGTAGTTTTGACAGGGAGTAGGGGGGAAAGCCTGACTTCGTCGAGTTGGTTTGCTTATTAAGGGGTGGGTGGAGATGTAGATTACTGGGGTGGCTTGATCATTCCTATCGAAAGAGTAAATTGATACCCATACAGTGAAGTCTTATTTCACCAATAATGTTTTAACGTTTAAAACATTTATGGATGTTAAAGCTTGTGTAACGAAAATAAACAGACCACTTTATATTTTGTACTGCAGCAGAGACTAGACTATGAACAAGGTACTGATTGTGTTATGGTCGTTTTATTGTTTGTATGTATAAATAATTGAGTAGTTGATGTTTTGTGCGTTGAGCAACTACAACGGTAAACGGTATATATCATCCATACCACTTTACCTCTTTTGTTCGAAATATCTCCATCGAGGTTTTTTTCCGATAGAATAAAATATACTGACGCTTCAAAAACAATATAAAACTGATGGTGAAGGATGTTGCAAAATGTGTATACATGTATAACATATAACTATATTAGAAAATCATATGTTTGTTTTTTGGCTTGATTGAAAACTGCGCTGACATATAATTACAGATAATCCGATTTGTGATAAGTTTTAAAGAAAATAGTTAAAATATTGGCAGCTTTTAAAATCTAGCGACTTTTTTCTAAATGATTTGATTCAGTAAAGCTAAGTGGAAGATACTCTTTGTCCAAATCTGGGTGAATACTCAAACCTTCCGTTCTCCAGATAAAAACAAACATTACTCATAAGTTTACTTTGTGAAGCAATGTCTACCAACAGGAGAAATATTAATTAGGACCATCTGTATACAAACGTGATGTCTCGAGTTTGACCACTTTGTGGGGTTTTGAACTACTCATTTGCCAGTCTTTTATAGACAGGTTTTAAGTTAAAGGCAAGGTCTTTGAAAAATTAAATTTCGAGAACACGTCCTTTGATCTTTATTATCACTTTAAAAGGTATTAACAGTAATAAGAAGTTTTAAGTTGCTGTTACTTATGCTTGAACACAGTCGCTAATATTTCTCTTCAACTTTGCCAAGTAATGTCGTCTACAGATTAAGTAATTTTGTCAAGTGATTATGTTGATAGAGGTAAGTTTGTCAATTGATTTCGACTAAAAATGTAAACTTTGGTGTGTTTTAGGTCTGGTGAGACTGCGACTGTTGTGGAAGCCCACGAAGGCAAATGCTGTCACAGAGAACGTTTAACCCTTCTCCCACCTATCTTCTTCTTAAAAAAGGAAAAGTCAGAAAGACATACGTGGTACACCTGAGCCTCTGGGAACTTATTTCTTGGTGAAATGAATGTCTCTGCCACTCCTCTCTACTCTTCCCACCCCATCCAAAAATCGATCAAATGGTGGCAAGGACCAAGTGAATAGTCTACCCCACACAGACTCCATCACCAAGGGAGCTGCAGTCTGGAAGATAGGCTGTAAAAAACGGTACCTCACACGTTCAGTGGCGCAGAGAGAAGGGACTGACAGTCAGGAACTGAAGCTCCTTCCCCCTTCCCCCATCGTTCTATCCCTGCACCTCCTAACCCCCTTCCTTCCTCTCTCCTCACCCAGCATCTTTCCCATCCCCCCAACCCACGGTATTTCTCTTGCCCACCCCTTTCAGATGCTTTCCTATTTCTGCCTCATGTCTATACACCTGTCTCTTTTCGTCTCCTGCCCTACAGAGCGAGAAATAAATGATGAATGCAGAATGAGCGGGTGAGAGAGAGAGAAAGAGAGAGGGGAAGGAAGGAAGGGTGAGAGGGGAAGCAGGGGCGATAACGAGGAGAGCCAGAAAATGTTTTCCTGTGTTTTGAAGGAAATTGGAACATCTTGTCTTCGCTTCTAGCTCGTGTGTGGTGCTCATTTGGTGGTGCGCCGAACCGTTTTCTTTCACTTTGCTTTTCTTTCTTTCTCTTTCTCTCTTTCTTTCTTGTTTGACATATTTAGCACCAAGTTAATTTTATCGTGTTCTTTCTCTACACCAAACGTGCTGCAACGTTGCAGATTGACGTATAGGAATTTTTTTTTTTTGCTTCTTTTTTTTTTTCTATCTATCCTTCTTTGAGTGAGTGGATGTGAAAGTGGGTGGGTGAGTGGAAGAGTTATCTGTGAACCTTTTTCTTGTGTTTTATGCAGCAGGGAGAACGGCGAGTGGATGAGAAAGAAAGAAAGTGGATGAGAAAGAAAGAAAGCAAAAGACATAGCAAAAGTGAGAAAAACCGTTCAGCTTTCATTTTTGTTACACAGAGAGACACTTCACATTCTCTATCTACTCTCAGACTTCATAATCGCAATACATAATACTAATATTTCTTTCATAAGATTATGTTGCAGTGTATTTTCATATGGCACATACCGCCATCTTGACTGTTTACCTTGCATCCATTCATTCAACATTTTAAACACTCGGTAGTGTAAAACTCATTGTGTCGTCATTCTCACAGACACCCACAGCCTTGATGACGCAGTCATGCGCAAATGACGTCATAATTCAGTGGCACGTGTCATTAAGGCGTCAAAAAGCGGGTCTGCCATGACGTAAAATCTTCTAAAAATGTTTAAGTCCTCACAACACGTGCATCTAAACGTCTACAGCAAGTGTGTAAGTAGGGTGGACGGGTAGATGGGTGAGATGAGGGAGGAAACGATGGTGTCGGTGGTGGTTGTAGGATGGGGGAGAGTTTTCAAGCATGAATTTTCACTCACATTTTCAACTTAGCGTGTTCATTCATTCATAAGGAATACTCTGTGTGTGTATGAAATTTCAGTTGAGACGTTCAATCCACCTACAAAATAATTACAAAAAACTTCGCATGCGTTTTTTAATAAATTCTCGCAGACGAAAAATACAAGGTAATATACAAATTATCAACAAGTGTACAGATATATTTGCTTCAGTACTGCTATTAATAATTATTCAACATAGTCACACACTATAGTCATAACACAAACACATATACATATACTCAAAATATAAACAATCACTAGTTCCTGTCAACACTCACATACACGAAAAAATCCAAAATACCCATCAACACACAAAAATCCGCACACATAGCCACTCATATTTACCATTGGACACGAACAGCCTGCCAGCCTCTAAATTCATTCTAAATAACATAAACTGAGGAGGAATGAGACGAAAAAGGAGGTTAATAGAATTTATATTTTCTATATAATGCAATAACTGAAATAGCATTAACGTATCAACCGAAAGAAAGAAATAAGATTTTTTTTACACACGGTACGGTATGAGTGGTTATAAATTTCTAACATACAGACTTTGCCTGCGTTTAAATTAACCTAATTATGTGTTATTAGAATTGATTGATGGCTGAAAAGAACACCAAATGGAATGGCTGCTCCAACAACTTCCCTTTGTCAGATCCCGTTCTCATATAAACTTTGTGACACTTTCATCCGAGAGAAAAAAATAATTATTTCCCTTCCTGTCGGCGCTGTGATCAAAAACAATGAAGATACTTCACGCGTGAATCAGAGATGAAATGAGATCTGACACACATCTTCGACTCAGGATTCGAACAGGAACAGCCACGGGCAAGGTCCACGGAAATCTTGCACATCTTTCAGCCAGACAAGTAAAACCTGAGTTGACTCCCAATTAGTCTTTTAACAGGCCCGTTTCCTTCGCAAAGCCTGCTACTTTCTGCGAGGTTTTCTCTCCAAACCGCCATCGGAAATAGCCCGGTCGCACTTAATTTGGCTTAAAGGGCACAAAAACGCCATTGCCAGGGCAGATTACTGAGTTGTGGAAAGATTCCCTTACCAGATTTAAATTGGGATACTCGATGGAGTGGCGTCTCCTTACAGAAAGTCTGATTGAGCACTTTTTTTTTTCTTTTATTCTTTCTTAGGCTCGGTCCGGGCTTTCTCGGTCTTCAGGTTGGCGGGTGAGATGCGGAGTGCAAGTAGGATGAGAAAAACCTTAAACAAGTATCGTGCAAATAATCAGTTAAACCTGAAATTATATGAGGTCTTGCCCTCTGTGATGGATTTTCTTACCTTAAAAGATGTAACATTTGAATTGTGCAAAGACCGTCCCATTCTGAATAGCAGAACTAAGTATGTATGAATACTGTTCTGACGGTGCGTTCGACGCAAGGGCGAGCCTTGCTTGTATAGACAGATGCCAATGTGTGTGTGTCTGAGCGCATTGCTTGTATATTCTCCTAGTAATGCAGGTCAAACTTTCAGGTTTATATCTGCAAAATTTTTTTTTTACAAACAAACAGGCTGACAGACAGGAAAGCATAAACAGTACCAGAATACATCGAGATGTGTGTTTATATAGGTATGTTAGTGATTATAAATAGTTTTTATCACGTGCTTTAAATGGTGCATCACAATATAACACAAGTCAACCAATATTGCGTGTTTTAAATTTCATAAACATGTTTTGCAGTTGAATTTAACTTTTCCGTCTTCTGTCGATGACATTTTTTTGTAAGTGCTTCCAGACTCACTTGTCTATAAATGCATAATCTGTACCTGATTGTATTCTGAATACTGAACAATAAAAATGTGAAACATATATTAATGACACCTTTCACTATTTATTTCGGGTTCATTTGAAAAAAAAAATCTGATACTGTCTGCTTAGAATGTATAAGAATATCAGTTATAGTGATGCTATTACATACATACGTGATGATTTTACTATAAACGATTGTTGCCATGAAATATGTATTACTACAATCATAAATCAAAAGAAATAATAATTAACATTCTTGTTAGCTCCCATGTATGTATCTTATTGCCTACATAGGGTTATAAGTATGTTTTAAAAAAAACCAACGTCCTCCTCTCCAAAAAGATGGTTGACTGACCTTTCTTTTTTTAACCGCATCTTGGCGAACAGATGACAAAGTGACTTTTATCCTGACTATTCATTAATGCTTCTAGATTTTGCTTTTTATGAATGTTTCATTAAAAAAAAAAAAAAGAAATTGAAAGAATTGTAATTACTTTCCACACTCAACGCTCCATCACACACGTGATGCCGAGTGCCGGCGTTCACAGTCCGACGCGCTGAGAGGCTGGCACGCACCCTGCCGGAAGCAGGAAGTGGTAACATGGCTTCTAAGTAAAGCTATGTCTTGCTGTGTTTTCGCTCACAACAAATCCGCAGTACGGACGCATGTGCGCCGGCAAAATGTTAGACTATATCCTGTCCATCGCGCTTTCCTGAAGACAGATTTGTTTTTTCCTTTCTTTTACTCCTTACTTCCTCGGTAAGAACCGCTGCCTTCTGCTTGCCTTGGGGCGAGAAAACATTGACATTTCTGGCTCACCCCAACTCCTGTTTTCTGATAGGGCTGATTGGATGTTATCGCACAGTGGTCGGCTTGTGTGAACACCAGTTCAACGTGCTGCCTCGTTTCATAGTGACGAGTCGACTTTTACCGCAATTCTTGTCCCTTTGCCTTTCATCATGCGCGGACCGTCTATCTCTCCTTTTTCATGAAATGATATGGGCGGTGCTGTGTTTGTCTAGGACATGTTGCCGTTCCAGTCCCTTGGATTGCCCTGACATTCAAAGGAAAGCAATATTGCACCATTGGTCTTAAAATAGTTAATGGTTTCAAATGCACCTTCTTCATCAAATGAAAAATCAACGGATGTTCATTGAGATGAGGGACACGTGCGTCTTCACTCGGAAAATTGTGAGAGGGAACTGCAGATATAGATAAATGTAACCCTGGGGGCAGTTTTGCCAGCACGTGCATACAGTTATTTAAATGCATACGTGGGCGCATCCACACGCGCGTACAGGCACGCGCACCCACGCACGCAATCTCTTTCTCTCTCTCTGTGAACCCAGGATGGAGCCGGCACAGAGAAACAACTCTTTTGTACGATGCAGCACATATCTTTAAGGGATAACATATCTGATGGCATCAAAGAAACTACAACTAAATTTATGCCCTGCGATGGATGAAAAAATGATCAGAAAACTCATATAAAGTAATTTTTTTCCTGCTTCTTTGTGTGAACCATTCTATCTTGAGGGATGAATTTATAGAACGGTTGAAGAGGTCAGGAAGTCATTCATGTAAGTCACTGAAACAGTGACAAACAGTAGCAATATACAAGAAAATATAGATGACTAATTATAATGTTTCAATGGGAGGGATATTTATTTTAGTGTGGTCGATGGAATGCCGATATTGGCGCGCTGCATGCTTTCAGACAAAGATGAATGCAGAAAGGTGGGAGAAATCCGAAGGCCGTTAGTTGGGTACTGTACCAAGTACACCTCCACTTTCAACCTCTCAGCTTGAAGGTTTACACGATGTAAAACAATTCGTTCTCTCTGGTCAGCGACAAACACGGCTTTTGAACAACGCAGACAATGAGCGGGAAGTGTGAGACCACCGAATGGAACAGCTTCCAGCCCACACCCTACCCTACCCCACCCTCCACACACACACACAGCTAATTCGTCGGATGATGTCGAGTCTGATGTTACCGACATCACCTTGAATCACGATTATCTTTTCATTTGGTGTCCTTCAAAATTATCCGTGATGCTCGCTACACGATATTGGTTCTGAAGCGCCTCTTACCAGATTACAGACTGTCCTACCCGGTGATGAGCAAACACACGGCCCTCTAACCAACACCCAGTCAAAACGCGTTCCCCCACCCAGGACAAAGAGAGTAATACCAGCAGACGTTGAACACAGCTTTCTTCTAGCCCTATCATCAGACCAAGTTTATTTTTCGGGATCCAGCCGGGTACACCGTTTCTTGCAAGTAAGACCAAAGACGGGGAGATGGGGCCGCCAGGCTAGCCCCTGCCCGAACCTGGTGGTTAAGGTGACTTACTGCTGGCAAAATGGTCTCTCAAGGAAAGCAGAACAGGATACCAAAATTACAAGGGCGGGCGCGCTGCCTGATTGTTATACGTCAAAAGTTGTAGAAAAATCTGTTCGTCACAGGGGGAAATTATCCCGCAAATGTTTCCTCTGTTTTGCGCTCATTGACGCTCAATGGGTATGATTATCTCCCCGGAAAAATATGCTCCGCTATTGTTGCTTCGCACGGGTTTTGTGGAACAGACGTAACATTTGTTCCGATGGCCTCAAGAGATACTTTCTAAAGCTGAGCCGCATATTTCTGGACTTTAAAAAACCTCCCTCTCCCTTCCTCCTATCTCTGCGTCTGTCACACTATTCTTATTGCTCTCTTTCTCTTTCATTCTTCTCTCTCTCTGTTTCTTTCATTGGTTGCCTCCCTACTTGTCTAGCAGTCAATCTTTCTTCGCTATGTACTTACCGTTAATGTGTATGTGTATTGAGATATCAGTGAGGAAATGTATCTCGTATGACAGGTAGATAATGTATCCTCTTTATCGTTTCCTCAAAACAGAAGCTCAAATAATGAGGTACAGGCAGACATTCGCGATGGTAAAATGGTTTAGCAGTAGTTATATAAAATAATGTTTTTTCTTCGACATTTAACTGGTAAAGGTGCATATATTTTTAGCAAGTAAAGCATTTAGCGATGTAGCTGGCATGGAAAAACTTTTCTTCTACTAGACTGACATTAGTTCGATGCAAAAATTAAACCAATATTGTTATATGGATCAGAATTCTGAAGAGATTGAAAGGGTGCATACCAAAATGTGCTAGGAGAGATAGAGAGGGGCGGGAGAGGATAAATGAAGACAGCGATAAAGAGGGTTAGAGACATGTAGAACAGTTCCTCCATCTCCATGTTGAATGCGTTGCAAGTAAATGTTAAAGGTAAAGCTTTACCATTCTAGTGGCTTAGGGGCAGTGAACTCTAAGTGCTTCATGGTAACGGCAGGTGGAAGGAAGGCGGAAAACAACCCTTTCCTCCTCCTCCACCCCTACTTATCCTTCACCATATGCCTTCCATGATACATCGGGTATCCATGTCTTCTGTGTGAGTACGTAGAGTTGTCTGCCCCTGGTCCGAGTGAACCTTTAACGGGGGACCTTGGAGTAAGAGCACTAATTAATAGGCTCGGGCTTGTGAAGCAGACTTTAGGAGCTGTTTGACAAAGCTGTACATTTTTTCCCCTTATTTTTCTAACATCTAAAGTGTCTGTTCTTGACGACGACGCTGATAATTACGACGACCACGGTGGTGAGATATTTGGAGGCGGCGGCGGCGGCTGTGGTAATTGTTCTTGTCAAGGTTTTAAAGATCGCTTCCTCCGCTTTTCGTTATTTCAAGGTCCTTCTTAATCGCAAACAGAGCCACGGCATCACATGCCGACTTTTCTGAGGCACATCGGCTGGGAATGTGGCAATGTCAACCTTTCATTAACATATTAAACATCCGTAAACAAACATTTCTACAGTTTCTGCCTTTCTGGTACTTCTTTCTAAAATAATCGAAGTTGTAGAGAGTCATTTTTCTGTTTGGAGGTGAGCTCAAAAAGAATATCTAAGATGGACTCCCTGATGCATTTTCAAAAAGTCTACAAGAGTGCAACACTTTTTTTAAACAAAGCCCGTGGTTTTAGTGCAGTTCGGGATACCATACCCACAGTCTGATGTGAAAGACTGCATTCTGTTCTCCAAAACATAGTCCTAACAATCCTCTCCATAAACTGAATGGTCACACCCCTAACGTCTCAAAAATCTCCATGGATGTGTCTGATGCAGCCACAAGTCTTCCATTCTCCTTTACCGGCTCAGCTCCTGATGTCAGTGTTTTAGACTTTTTCTGTAAATGGTAATGTTTGTTTTCCTGTGTATCCATAAACAATGGACATTTACCCTCGTTTGAGGAAATACTCTGTTGTATAGACTTAAGGATTTCCCTCTCTAGCAGATTTATTTATAAATTTTGGGTGCACACTTTCATATTCCTCATATTATGAGCATGAGCTATTTCCCCTTTATTTATTTATTTTTATTTTTATTTTTTTACAAACTGTTTCCGTTATTAAAAAAATGTTTTGGTTTGGGCAAGACTGTTGTTCGCATCACTCAACTAACCTCTTCCAGCTGTACTCCCTATATATATATATCTGCTTTGCAGCTGCCATTGATCACAACTTTGCTTTTTTCCGTGCTAGTCTCTCTTCCCTGTGCATTTGAACTATCTGCCAGTCTGTTGGTGAGGTCTTGCAGTTCTTTGTTGGTGCCTGCTAACAGATCTATGATGGAAGTATGACGGTCGTGGAGAAAGCTTCGAGCATGATGTTCTCTAAGAAGACATCAAACAACACCGGTGATAAGCGACATCCTTGACGTACACCTGTTGTTCGAAGACAGTCACGCGCGTTGAGAAGAGCTGGAATGTGAGCTGCCGGAAGGACAATGCATAAAATGTTGTCATGTTTCCAATATGTGCCACAAAGGGGATTCTTTTACTGTGACTTTCATAAACTTTCATAACGAAATTTATGAAAATTAATTCAATTATGTGCCTTGTGCAACATTTGTACCGTTAACAAGACTCTAGAGGCGATGTGTGCCCATTACTCTGTTATTTTACTTTGTCGCATAATCATCTCGGTAGAAAAGGAATCATTGATTGTAAAAGCCATGAAATTTTGTTGACGATCTGCGGCATGCTGACGACTGGCTTCTGAGCTCTCGACAAATGTGAGAAATGTAGGCAGATGTGGGCGGAGATATGATGGGGGAGGTAAAAGTGCTTATCAGAGGGACGCAACTCTGAAACCAATCATTGTTTCTTCTCCAGCAAAAATTCTTTGCTCGATGGTAGTGGTAGCCACTTTTTCATATTATTTCTGTTCCATGTTATCTTCTTTTAACCTACATATACGAAGCTTCAGTTGCAGCAACTTAACGCGAACTGCAAATACAATATCTCGATATATTGTACTCAAGTGTCCACCAACATCCATTTCCTTCGCCCGCGTTTCAGTTCGACTTTTTACTTTCTGTTTTTTATTTCTTGAAAGAGCTCCATAGTCTGTCATGGATAAACAACCATAGTCTTCGATTATGACAGCAAGAAGTGCTCCGCTCGTCCAACCTGACATTTAAGAGACGTCGCTGAAACAAAGCTTGTTTTCCGTTGCGTCATCGAGCGTTGGAAGAGGGGGCGGACCTCCTAATTGCTATGTAGCAACAGGTTCGATCGTCAGAATGTTCAGAGCTCTAGTGAAAGTCACTGGCGTGGGATCAGACGTTGTTTTTAAAGCTTGGAATAGAATGGTGATGATTCGTTTGCTGCAATTTCATTTTCTGATAATTTGGAGAGGAAAAACAGATTCAAAAGATGAAGTTTCTGTCTGCAAGTTCGCTTTCTCCTCTGGACCCAGTGTGGACTGTTCTTCTTTCTCTCATTTGTAGACTTCAAGTTTGAGTCGTTTCAGTAGTGTTACCTTCTCTTCTTTCTTGTTATAGCTACTTACTTTATCTCCTTTCATTTTTATGCTCATTGGTTTTTGGGTAAGGTAGGTTTGTCTGCTTCATAAAAGACTATTCTAAATATTATTTCGCAGCAAACCCAAGTTTTCTCTCTGTTTTGTTGACTTTAACCGTTCTAAGCCATCTTGTTGGTTACTGATCTCACTCACCTGATAGATTAATCGCTCATCCTGGACTTCTGTAGTTTAACGTGAAAGTATTTGAATTCAGTGATGCGCTCAGTCGTTTCTACCTGCCATTTCACCTGTATTCTCCGACCTTTAACTTCCAGCTTTTACTAATGATACTCTTCGCCACTCGTTCAAAGTTAGTTAGATCGTATTTATCCCTTGGAAGCCATTCACAACTTCCTTCCTGCCGACTAACTCGGCTTGAAACCACATCAATAAACCCTCGTCCAACTTTCGTGAGACAACTAATTACTGTCATTTACTTTATCCCTCCAAGGTCCAGCAGAAACTGAAAAACTTACCGAAGCGTATTAAGAGAGCTTTTCTTTTAACTCGTTTCGCGATCGGTTTTCTGGATTCTAGTGAAAGGAGGGGGCGGGGAGATAAACCCCTCAAAGACAAGAAGTCGGAAATGAGTCTCCCTTCAATCTCATCCGTGTGTTCTTAGTGATCCTACTTTTACCAAACAGAAGTTAGATGCTCCGAATGAAAAAAAAGAAGAAAAAAAAAAAACGGGGAAGAAAGGGGGATTCTGTCCTAATTGAAATTCTACGCTGGTGATTAGGCTCAATTAGATTAATGAGTGCATGAACTTGATATACTTGTAAACATGTCCCGATGGCATAGAGAAGGCGCTTCGATCAGGAGGGTGAAATTAGTCATTACAAGATCCGGGGCTTCAATAGCAGGCTCACACGGAAGTCTTCTCCCACTTCACCTCCCGTTGGGCAAACACCTATCTCGACGCAAGTGCTCCAGCACATCACGTGACCTGCCCACGAAAGTGCGCATGCGTTGTGTGTGTGTGGGGTTTTTTTTCCTAACAGAATTGATAGTGCATTGTGGGAAGGCCTCTGATGTCACGCTGCCACATTCGCGTCTTTCTTACGCCTGCGGGAGACACGAAAACGAACGAACGAGAGAGAGAGGGGGAACTGCTTAATTAATGGGTCCCAGTTCAAGTCTCCATTACAGTCTGAGCCATCCAAACTGAAGTTCAAGCTCGAGAGGTCGTCCAAATCATCATCATCATTGCCTGGTCGACTACATCTGTAGATTTTCTGTTCCATCTTCTATACGAAAATGTTTGTTTATTTTGATTGGCATAACGGTCCTCCGCTAATTCGATTCATTAACCACTAACCGCTGTCCAAGTTTTGAGAGCAAGAGTTTCTCAGATGACTGCAGAGGTCGGTTAGGAAAATAAACAGACGATGAACGTGGCTAGTGCAGTTGTGCATGAATACGTAAACACACTCGCGAGGAGAGAGGTTGGACCGGAGTTGATAAATACATTTCAGAAACAATAGCTCTCCTGTGTCAGCCTTAGATCTCTGACCCTTGAATTCTCAGTTCTCTTATCTCTTTCTCCACTGCATTGAAGACGGACTTCCAAAAACTGGGATTTGAAAACTGATCGCCATCTCGTTTGCATAAGTCGTCTCCCTAGGCCAGCGTCGCGAAACCGATCCGGGCTGTGCACGCTAGGGTCACGTGACCTTTGGTGACGACAATGTATTTCAAAAGTCACTCCAAGCGAGAGAGGTCTACTGAAAGAGGATACTAACCAACAGAATGTGGCAGTCTGCTTCTCACTTGAACACTCTGAAGCCCCTTGAGCTGCATTTGAAAATCAAGATATGTAAATTAGCAATAAGGAGAGAAACTTTCCAGACTTCGCGTGTATTTGTCTGATGGGGGGTCAAACCCAACATTTTTCCGTTGGGGCGTCCAAAGCTGCGTCATTAAATCGGTTTGTTATTGGGGTAGAATCTTTAGGAACAGAAACCTTGCAGAATGAGAGAGTGATATTATTTACTACCTGGGTACAGACTGCGGTGGTGTGTCAGGGTGCGCGTTCATGTAAGAGGATGTTTGTTTGTGCAATGTACGTGAGGGAATGTCCTTTTATGTGCTTTGTATATGTGTTTGTTCGTGTGCTTCTTCGTTTTTCTGTACCTAAGGGTCATGCGTGTACTAGTGTATTTGCATAACAGGTGGCATAACATATTTTTCTGTGACAGAACAAACAGCAAGCTCGTAACTCCTACACTCGCAAACAAACACTTGATTAAACCCAGAAAAAAAAACCAGAAAGGCATACAACGTATACACGTATACAACCGCAAGATCCCACGTGGCAAATAGTAGGAGGAGAGGGAGAAAATAGGGACAAGAGAGTGAGAGAAGGAGAGAGAGAAAAAAAAAACTACCCACAACATCTGACCTTCAGTTCATTGATAGAAGCAATACGTAACTCAGTCCAAAATAAACCGATGTCAGAATAATCCTACATCTTCATTTCACGAACTTTTCCGCTAAAAAAAACTCAGTCCAGGGCACGTGAATGGAGGCGGTTGTACCACAGCACTGCAGGCAGGGTGGAGGAGAGGTCTCCAGGGTAGATTAGCCGTTATATCGATAGATGGCATCTCACTGCAAATGTCAGAAGTTGCCAAACTCCGCCCAATTGTGCAAGCTCTTTCATAAGCCAGTCTACCCGTTTCAACATACCCGCTTTGGAAAAAAAGCACCGTTGTCAGGTCCTGCATCGTTATGCTTGTCTTCGTGCGTGCATGTGTTTGTACAAGTGACTGATGTGTATGTGTTTGTGTATGTAACAGTGTCTGTGTGTTTATGTGTGGGTTAGAGTTACATGATGTATATGCTTTCGAGTGTGGATGTTGGTATTGGCAAGTATGATAGTTTTTAGATGTCAAATGATTTTCATATTGATGAGTGTGTGTGTTTGTGCGTGTGTACGTGTTGTGTTTTTTCCGTGTGCGTGTATCTCCTCTGTGTGTTTCTAATACTTACCTAGCGTGATCGAATTCCTGGCGCACAGAATATCACTGGTTCGTTCACAACTCGTAACCCTCGATACCCTCGATACCCTCCATACCCTCCATTGTGTCGCCACATGCCGCCTCGGTAGATTCACCCGCTCGCTAGATGGCGCTCGCTCCCTGCAGTAACACGAAACTGTTTAATGATTTCAACGACTATACCTTTGCATGAAAATATCCATATCTAGTCGTCGGTGTTGCTGATTATCCGTTGGAAAATGGTACATCAAATATGATTAAGATTTGATGTAGATATGAGATGTCATCTGCCTCTTCCCCAACGATTTTCTCCTCCCGGCTCTCGGTTTTTTCATCCTTTGTTTTTGTGCTCCAACGTTGATTTTTTTAAACTTTTTTTTATTCACGATGCTTTGATATTTCCGATCAAGCGCTTTTTTTCTTTTTCAAAGAGATGTATTTTGCATCAACGAGAAAAGGTGTTTTTGAGATAATGTCAGTTAATGTAAGATGAACATTATTGATGTACTAATAGACACAACAGAAGCTTATGATGTCAAGGAATAGAGAGAAGTAAACGGAGAAGAGAGAAGAGAAGATTGTAAAAAGTGGATCGTTTAGAAGACGAGGGTTGAGTCCTCGAACTCCATCGGTGGCGCTGGGGTCTGGTTTCTTGTTTATGAGTGGAGTGTGTCTTTTGTTGGTCTTCGTAAACCGGTCAGAAGCAGGGGGTCGGGTGTTTAGCCATCCGAACTGCCAGCTTGGGTTAGAGTTAAGGTAGCTAACGGTTTCATGTTCGTCTCGGTCATCTTTGTAACTTAGGAATAATTCGACAGATGATCCCTGATTTTACATGACTGTACTCCACTCATCTCACATGACATTTGGAAGATTATGACCATTGTTTCCATATTGTATGTTTGATAGGTTAGGGGAGGTAGAACGAGAGAGGGTATGAGAGATATATTTCTTTGAATAAGAAAGAAATTTGACGACAACCTTCATAAGGGTCACATGATTGAGAACTGTCTTCATCAATAGGTTTGTGAAGCATCCCGGAGTGCGATGTATGTAAACATAATTGTGTTTCGTTCATAGAAGTTTATCCAGCCCAGGAGTGTCCTACTCTCTCATACCCTGCGATGTGGTGTTCAGCCTCTGATGCCTTCTCCTCACTCATCTCACCTGCATCCTATTGACACCGCCAGCTACTTATCCCTTGAGAGATATGTTCTGGGCTTTGGCCCCGCAAGAACCTTTATGCAGCCTGTGATTGATTCACATCTGAAGAGGGTATTAAATGCGTAATTGCCAATAACAAGAGCTGCTGCCATTTTCTCCTATTATCCAGCTGCAGTCAATTAGCTTACCACACCCGAGTGCCACAGGAAAAACAAAACGTTTCCTCAGCAACGGTGGCGACCCACTACCATGGAAGTAAAGTACAGAATCGTAATATATAGTCCTACAACGATTTTACTTGTGAAGTTGTCTCACCAGCAAAAGTGGAAATATTTTTATTAAATTATACACAAGCGTCTTCCTAAGTGATTATTAGCATCAAGTTTGTCAGTCTTTTTTTTTTTATCGCTGTGGTCTTTCTCTCTCTATCTTTAATTTTTTTTGGACTGAAATTGTGTGTGTCTCTGTGTTACAAGGATAATTTGGGTAGGTTACATGTTCTACATGTAATATAATGAGTAAAAGTTAAGTTCGTACTGTATATTTCTGGTTACAAAATCGTCACCATTTTATAAAGACCCAGAGCAGGTGAAGGACAACTGAAGAACCGGAGAAAATCCAGGAGAAGGTGGGAGAAGGTGCAAATTCTATCAAGACTATGTTTTCCTGTGCAACAGTCAATAAATTTTAAAATAAATGTTAACAGTACTTTTTTTTAAAGCAGATATAAGGAAATCAAAGAAGACATTTTTTTTCAAAAATTCTACACAAATAACTACTTTGTCTTAGAACAAATACTTTCAAGAATATTTAAGCTACACAAACCAAATTTGAATTGCTTTACATATATATATATATAAATAGATTTTTTTAAAATACAATAAATAGAGATGGAAGAGAATTGTGAGCAGGAAGATGAAAAAGTTATTTTACAGAATGGAAGACTACTCGTTTTTCACATCTGCAGCATGATTGGGATGTCAGGGGTTCTAATCCCACCTTGGATGTTTAGAGCATATTTAAGTTCTCTCTGGACGGGATTTTTGTATACAGGGCCGATATTGGGAGTTTTCTCGGGTAACTTTTCCCTCTTCATTCATTACTACCCCTATCATGCGAAATTACTTTGAGGTGGACGCAGTTTCTAATGAAAAAAATCAACAAGCCAACAAGAGGGAACAAATGCACACTGAGGAAGAAGATTAAGGATTAAGCAGCAAAAGAGCAGGAATAAAGAGAAACAAGATGGAAAGAAGGGAAGAATGAATGAGCGAGGCAGGGAGACAGAGAAAGAGTGGGTCGTTTCAAATACCCTGCCACAAGAGAAACACACGTATATCATCAGCACGTGTGATATCCATCCCCACCCGCCAAATATTTTCGGTGTACCCGTTTGTTTTCTGTTTCCACGCCCGTGGCGGATAAGCCGCTCTCGGGTGGAGGAGCTCTGTTTGCGCTGTTCTCTGATAGAGAGATGGTGTTTCACTCCTTCCAAACCGAAACCCAGCGGTCTATATATTTGCCGCCAGCTTATCTTTTGCTTTTTGGATGTGCATTCACCCTTAATCCTCTGGACATACTGTGGCTCGTTCATTTTGGCCTCGACAAAAGGAACAGGACGAAGGCATCAATATTTTTGCCGTTTTGACTGGGGCCGGGGAGAGGGGCTAGATTGGGCTTAGTGGGAGGGTTCCCTAAAAAGCAGGCGGACGACGGTGGGACTCGGATACCGTAAAAACGTAACCTTCACCCTCTCCTCCAACCCCCGGTTTAAAGCGCGACGAGCTGGTGGTGGCACCGCGTGACAGAAGCCGTGTCAAAGGTCACAAAATCCTGAGGACTAGCTGTCGGCGTCTTCACGATGTGCGACAAGCTCGGCTGCTTCGTCTGTTCTTGCTTCTCCTGGAGAAGAATGTCCGTGGTTGGGCGACATACTGGAGGCAATATGACCTGTTGACGTCTCCGATAACTGCTTGCTGATAGGGCTGAAGACCTAAAGGATTCTGGGTAAGCAGGAACGAGTCTCTACGGTTTGCATCCCCAGAGTATGGATTAGCAGGTGAGTGATCTGTTTGGGGTACACTGGTTTCTTTGTGGTCTACTTGAATATTATTTTAAGATATTTTAAAAACTTTGCATCTTTGCAAGTACAACAATAATAATAAACAAAAATTTTTGAACAATTTGGACATACTCTAGTAATCTAATAATTTAAAGACATTTTTAACACCCATTCTCACTAACTGAAGAGTTCTTGTCTAAGGGGAAGGAGAGGGAGTTTGAAAGAAGACAGTGCATCCTCATCCGATTTTAAGACACCGTTTAATTTTCTTTTGTACAAATGTGATGAAATAGATGATGCGCACGTGCAAGAGCTAATTATATATCTATATATCTTCACATAGCGAATGCTAATTTTTCCTTTCATATGAGTTTGCTGATTTAAAAAAAAATCCTATTAGTCATCTAAGGAAATAGCCACCCACGGTGTGTGATATTCACGTAATATATTATTTAATTGTAATTGGTATGTGTATTAAATCGCAATGAACTCTATGACTTGCATCCAATTATAGAATGATAATGAACGCTAAGAAAAAAAAACGACATTTAATAATTATCGTTTTACAAATAAATGAGAATTGAATTACATACTTAACAATTTCTAAAGAAAAAAATTTCACCGGTCTGGAAACATTTTTAAGTTAAAAAATGGTCGGTCATTAGATGTTTCACCGAGGACTTGCACCCCTGGAGTACAACAAACAATCCAAAGAATTTCTATAAAACAAACAGGTGCCAGGAGTGGGCGGTCTCAAAGATTTACAGCCGTGTGTTCTTCTTTTAAGGCTAGGCACCTGCCAAAAAAAAAACTTTTACGTTTCACGCGATAGCGCGGATTTTTTTGTATCAGCTATTTAGCCCTTGACTGAAGGTTCAAAAAATAGTTTTACTGCACTTGTCACACCATCGGTTGCCATGGAAACAAACCAAAATGGCGCCCAAACAAACATTTTAAAAAATACAAAACTTCGTCAATTTTGTGAGTAGACTCGAACTTTTTATTGAAATAGTTACTTAAAAGACAGATCTACATTTCTATGAAAAGAGATTTTGCAAAATCGGCTTAGGTTTTTTTTTATGAATTTTTGTTGTAAAACACTGTGTTAAATTTTAAGAAATTTTGATTAAAAACAGTATAACTACCAAACTACTAAATATTTCTTTAAAAATCGTTCATAGAAATGTTTATATATGTATGAAGAATTACTCAACCAAATTGCACGACTATATCTCTTGTCGATAAAAAGTTTTGTCCTTTTGAAGTAAACAGTCTGTACCCAAAACAAGAAACTGAGAAAACGAGGAAAGAAAAACTGAAAGTTTAGTAACTACTAAACTACTAAATATTTTTTTAAAGCGCCCTCATTTAAATGTTGACATGTATATAAAGAAACTCTCAACCGAATTTCATGACTATATCACATGTCAATATTAATTTACAAGCTTTTGAACTAACCAAGCTTACCAAAACAAGAAACTGAAAAGGCAAGGGAAAACAAACCAAAAGCTTAGTAACTACTAAACCACTAATTAGTTTTTTTAAAAGCTCTCATGGATATGTTTAGATATGTATAAAGAAACCTTCAACCAAATTTTAAGCCTGTAGCACATGTTAATATAAAGTTATAGGGTTTATAAGTAAACAAACTGTAACATAAACAAGGAACGGAAAAAGCGAGAACAGAAAGTTCAAGCTTAGTAGCTTTGTTTTATCTAAGCCTTTCATGTAATTTACCTGTTGAATAAAAACTATAACCATCTTTCAATGTGTTACTACACATAACTTTAACATTACTAATAAAATTAATTATTTTGTTCACTTTTAGAAAAGTCAACATGGTTGTGTTGTGTACCCAAATGCTGACTTGGCTTCAGAGAAGTACACAGTAATAAAAACATTGGTGTTTGCAAACATTGAGCAACACAGTTATAGGTTTAGATAGTTATATAGAAGTTCAGTGTCCACTAGCTTCATGGTTTTATGCCATCTATGGTCTTTTGCTCTCTAACATTTAGTGATGCTGTCTCACATATTGCTTTCAATTTTTGTAAGCATCTACTGAAGTAGCAGCATTAGTAGGAAACACTCTCATCTTTCTTTGCCTTCAGTTGCAGAGTGATGAGATGAACATCAAAATATAATTCTTTCATTAAAGAAATTATTTCAAAAGCTTGTAGCAGAGTATAACCTATTCTTGCGGCCCTATATGCTCCACTGGGGGGCAAATAGGAATAAGAAGAAGAACCTGTTCATGAAATCTAGAGATACATCATTTAGTGTACCAGAATTTGAGCAGCTGCTCATGTTCTGTTCCTCTGTATGCTAGGATTATTTTATGAATTACATCTGTAGTCACATGGATTAAAGATGTTTGATTTTTGTGGCTAGGTGGTTCTTTTTTTCTGTCAAAAATTTATGGGAAAAGCACTATAGCTGTCTGGCCTTTTAGGGGGCTGACAATGATGTGCTCTCTAGACACTGAATGGCTTCAAACTTGACTAGATAGCAGTTTTCTTTCTATTTTTTAGGAATGTTATTCATAATTGTCTTCACACATTCTGTTTGTGACATTTGGTCGGAGAAAGACAATCCAACCCCCACCCAACCTTTGTTATCTGTGCAAATGATGTAAGCTCTGTTTCCTTACATTCCTGACAAAGTACATAAATAACCACCATTGCAAGTTGACTCAAATGTGTAAATGTTCACATCTAGTCCTGATTACTACCGAGATTTGCAGCAAAATTAAAAACTTCGCTTTATTTTCAGCTCGCTTACCACATGACTGACGGTGATTTCGACAGCCGAATTCGGTTCACTAAGTTACTTTTTTTAGCTGCTACGACGGTCTAAGAATGTCCACGTGGTTTTTATTCTTTCGCACGTGGTATTGTGAGAAGAAATGAGCGTCTGACAGGCACAATGAACATTTAATATTAACGTTAATGTCCCAGAAAGAAAATACCCCAGCATTAGCTTTGAGTTACTCTCGACCTTGTTTACATCCGGAGGCCATGACAGTTGCCTTGTGGGATACCCGAACACTGCCGAAGAGTGTTCGTGTGACCTATGACCACGTCGAGGTCGGCGTTAGTGAATTCTGATTGGCTATATGCTAAGTATGTTACGCATGCATCCATATAAGGAAATTTCCGACCCTTTGTGTCGTCTAGAAAAGACCTCGTATCATAGCGTGGGGCCTTCTATGGGCCTTGAACCAGCCTTTGTTTGAAAGTTCATTCAGTGACCTTTCGACCGATATACGATGTGACGATGTTTCGCACGTGGTCGAGTGTGTTGCTATGTCCCAAACATTCTCTATTCTCGCTAATTCTGCGCTCGGGAAAAGTAAATAGGATAGAAGTAGTTATTTTTATTGACAAAATAGACATATTTCTAGATTGTTTTATGAAAATCCACTCGGTGAGTGAATAGAACAGACTTTGAACTTTCACAATATGCCATAATCTCAAAATGGCTAAATCTTAAAATTTTCGACAATTTTTACCCAGGTGCTTGGCCTTAATATGTACCAGTCCTTATCGTTGTGAGCTCAAGTTTTAAGAACCCCTCTTTGTGGTGGTGGGTAATTTCACAGGAGCCAGGATTACATTTACTCTACAGTTACTGTACAGGGGAGCAGAAGTCAGCCATGCAGCTCGGCGCGAGATTTAGGTTCGAGAACACGTGGAGAGCGTGCCACCTTTACAGTCAGCCTGTGTTCTCCTGAAATTGGTTTTCGCACCCCACAGCTTTAAGTCAGATCGCTTTCATTGTTTGTAATTCATTTCCACGGCAGGCGTTTCCGCCATACTCTAGGGTGCGCGCGCACACCCACACACTCACACTCACACACTCACTCTCACACACTCACTCTCACACTCACACACTCACTATTTGTATTTGAAATAGTTGTGCTGCAGACCTTACACTGATCCATCTCTTTTCATCTCTTTTTCAATCATCTTTCATTCTCTTTTTTCCCATCTTTCTCTCTTCATCTTTTTGCGTCTTTCTTCATCTCACTTTTTCTCGTTCCACCTTCATCTTTCTCTACCTATTTTCTTTCCTAATTTCTTTCTTTATGTCTCTTTATCTGTCTTTTAATTCCTGTGAAAAAAGTTTTGAATTTCGTTTAATTTAAAAAATGTCTCGTCACCTGGCTCTGAAAGTCTACTTCAAAGAAAATGCTTTTGTCAGTTGTCAGCACTACATCACATGAATATAACATAAAATAAGATAATGGAAAATTCAGTAAATCCATCGGTTATGTCAAAAAAAAGCACATACATCGTAATATTTCACTCTTATTCTCCTCGCATAAACTTTATAACAACATGTAAATCAAACCTTCACACTATTCTGCCTCTCACTAATTAATACTCACTTGCGAGTTTGTTGCAAACGACTGTGTGCAAGTTCCGGGAAATAAACTGAGTTTGCATTTAAATTAATATCGTCCTTGTATCATCTCCATTGAAATACATACAAGTGAGATATTTTTGTTGTTGTTATTATTATTAAATTTAAGGATAAGCTAACTTTAAAGAGGTAGAATCGCCGGGCAGTAATTAAAAGTAGGAGAACGAAAACAGCAGCAACTCAGGGGCAAAACCTTGTAATTGTTTCCTGGATTCACTATTTCATCTTTTCTGACATGTCAGCTCGAGTTTCTCGCGTGAAAAATCGCGATGATGGATCTGATGTAATTTGCCGTCTTTTCTTTAATTGCATCAGCTTACTCCACCATCATCGGCAAACGACTCGGAGATGTTTGATGCACTCCATCACCTTTGCGGGGGTACGGGAGGTTTGGGCAGTCTGAGCGGGAACCGAAACCTCTGGCATATTCCGGGTGTTTGTGTTTCAAGCCAGGTCTGAGAGAGAGAGAAAGAGAGAGCTACCCCTCCCCCTCTCGTCTCCGGAGATTGAAGAAATAGTAGATGGTGGCGAAGTGATTAAAGCGAGGCAGACTTTGGGAAGAACCGACCTTCCATGAAGGAAAATAAAAGCAGATGTTGTGAACTTTTCACGACTGGAATGTGTGTCGTTTGGGGCCTGAATTTCTTTCTCCTCCGTAGACTAGAGGAAGTTTAGTCTCCCCTTGTAGGCGAGAGTTGGACGAGAGTGAATCAGGCAGTGTGGGAGGATGGCAGATATATATATTGTGCGGGCAGGTAGGGATAGACTAAAAGAAAGAAATAAAAAAAATTGGAGTTCTAGAAAGCACAGTTTTTCTTCAGGACAAAGATTACAGCAAATTTCAATCAAACCTTCCCTTCCTGTTTGAGCACTGTCGCTAGGTGGCGCTGTAGTAAAGCCCTTGTTACCCCGATTCAGCACATTTTTATAGAATTCGATCTCGCTTCAACTGCTGACTCTGCGTTGTATATAAAAGAGAATCAATCCCGTCTCAGCAGCCAAGGACCACACCTTGCACCTAGACACGAATATGGAGTACATTCTTGTTGCCGCACTATTCTCCTGAACTGCTGAAGTCATCACATTGTGGTGGTTATACGTTTAGTCGCAGTAAACACTTACTCTTTCATTAATTTTTTCTAAATTTGTACCAATGGAGTACTTATTAAATTTTAAACAGTTAGTACTTTATTATCGACAAATTATTACGAAAGAAAGACACAAATATTACATTGCAATATTCCAAAATGGATCTATAGTTGTTATTTCGAGGGAAAGTGCTTCCGCCGATTGTCGATTTCTTACTGAATGGGAATAGGGGGTGATGAATACCAGATGTATGCATATAAGTAAATATAGACCCTTGAGAGGGATGTTGGAGAAGGCACGAAAAAGATTGGGAGAAAGGGGTGGATCGTTGTCTGCCGTCTGTGGGTGCGAGGTGGTGAAGATGTTTGCTGAAGATGAGGCCCTTCGGGTCTGTTTGTTATCACCACTCGTGTGCCTCATCGGACTCGCATGTAAAGGAGACCTGCATTCCGAATGATAGATCACTTTACTACCCTTTCCTAAGCTTATTTACCCAATTTTGAATTTAATGTCATCAGCTATTGTTTTGAATTTATGTCATCAGATATTGTTTTGAATTTATGTCATTAGATACAGTTTTAGGTTTATATACTAGTTTATTAGTCTCTTCGCATTCATGTTTGATTTAGACAAACCTTGAAAGCTCTGTTTGTTCGTAGGTCTTTCTTCATTGTGTACAAGTAATCATTTAATTATTCATTTTTGCTTAACTTGTTTTTCTCAATCTTTTAGATTTATCAAAGAGCAAGCAATAGGGGATCCCATAAAGGTTGTTCTTGCTATTGTTATTGTTGTTACCAGTCCCTTTGTTGTTATTTGTTTCTCCCCTCAGTAGTTGAATTGCGAGTATTTATACTTTAAACAAGAGTTTTTTCCTTACATTATTTTGTATTACTCTCACTGTTTTAATTTGAGTTTATGTGTCTTCTTGTTAAGTGTGCAAGTCACACCAGTCAGCTGACAAAGGAAACAAAGTAATTGCTTGGTGTGTAATACTTGCTATTATTATTTATAAACTAGAGAAAGGCCGCCCGTAACTGGATAAATGTAGAAACAGGAATTGAAGTGTAGACGGCATGTACCACTGCTGCACCCGCATATGGACATTACCGTTTCACTTCTGCTCCTGAGAGTAAGGATGAATCGGTTGTTTTTGGTACTCGCAGATCGGAAACCCCTGGACCTTGGCTTCCAGAAATTGATATCGCGTGTAACTAAAAACCTTTTTTCTTTTTCTTTTTTTTTTTCCTTATTTCTTTTTTTCTTTTTTTTGGAAGGGAGGTACTTGGAAATATTGAAATGTTAGGTGGTCGCCTGCAGCTGCACAGTCGTTTTTCTGTGGATGACGAATGCGGTTGTCATCGGCTGCTCTTCGCCGCAGGCAGGAAGCTGGGTCGTCAGTGGACTGTCGAGTGGCTGAAGTTCTTCCCTTATCGGCCGATGTGGACTGTATCTCTGGAGTGTTACTTTTGTAACACAACTAGCAAAACAGATCAGCTGCAGAGATAATGGAACAGCTTTGTCGGAACATAGCTTTTAGAGCTGGCACACTGGAATACCTGGCTTGGAAAACAGTGTGAAGTGACAAAATAAACTGCGTGTTGGATGGAGAGAGGGAGGCAACAGAGGGTGGGGGTAGACAGAAACGGAAACAAAATGCTTCTGCTACTCTGTTTGGATCCGGTACGACTTTTGAGAATTAGAGGGAAAATATTTGTGGACTTCGTTTACTGATTGTACAGGAGTAAGTATACAAACTGAAGTTTGTTAAAG
The DNA here is from genome assembly GCF_003073045.1 of Pomacea canaliculata. Lineage (NCBI taxonomy): Eukaryota > Metazoa > Mollusca > Gastropoda > Architaenioglossa > Ampullariidae > Pomacea > Pomacea canaliculata. The sequence continues at coordinate 13,984,697 of NC_037597.1, forward strand.
AAAACATGCAAAAGTTTATACAATTCTGATGCAAAAAAAAAAAAAAAAAAAAGCAAAGTACACAGTATATATGATGTATATCTGATGCAATCACATTCCAGACTCTCTTTGTTTGTACGAAACAAGTGGGATGGGGCACAAAATGCAGGATGGCAAGAAGAACATACAAAGAGAAAACGACAAAAGAAGAAAAAGGAAGACAGCAAGGAATGACTAAGCTAGAGAACGAACGAGTAAATAAACAAGACTATTCTGCTGCCCCTAATGCTGAAGTCTCATGACGTGGACACCTAATGTCAACGACTGGCTCCTGCACATCAAGCGCACTGCCACGCTCCTCTGAACACGCCATCTTGGTGCGAAAGCAGCGCCGCCACCGGCTGCTGTCAATTTGACCGGACACGCACAAAAAATATCTCTCATTAGCTGGTGGCAAGAGCAGCCAGGGTGGGAGAGGAAATAAGGAGCGACGCTCCCGACGTTTGGTCATCTCTTCACCACCCTAAACTGTGCCACCCGCATGTCATTATGGGAATGAGTCTGCCACGCCTACACCCGTCTACTCCGACAGTTCCTCCACAAAGTATCACAGTACCAACCTTCCAGTTACATTAACGCTTGTAGAAGAAATTGTCTTCTTGGTCTAAAATGTGTTTAAAAAATTTCCCTTTCATAAAAATGTAAAGATCTGAAGGCTTGGTTTGGGTGTTTGTGTGGATAAATGAGGTGCAAATATGTGAGAGAGAGAGAGAGAAAGAGTTAGCAAGTGTATATCTGTATATTGTTAAATTTTAATCTGTAATTGTTAAATTTTAATCTATATATTGTTAATTTTTTTACTTCTTGTGTCCCAAGAACATCAGATGAAAACCAGAACAAACGTGCGAAAGACTTCGCCACGCTATTGTTCCTTGTCCTCAAAGAAAGTGTGAACGTTTTTCCCCACTCACACATTTGCATACTTGCCCGGATGTTTATTGGGGCAATGTGCAGACATTCGCCCTGGTATTTTGATGCAACAAAGGAGTCATTTTCTCTGGCAAATTTCCCGAGCTGTCTAGAAGCGCACAGCTGTCCATCAGACCTTCTGGCCTCTGAATCATACCCGCCTAACCTGTAAATTACAAATACGCCAACATCGCTTAAAATGCTGCATCCATTTAGCAGCTAGGGTTTCACCCGGAATACGATTTTTCTTGCTACAGAAAAGTATTTTGATGCTGATCACGGGTGCTTATCAAAGAGACAATTCTTACTTTGACTGCTTGATTATTGCTAAAATGTCTCATGAATTTAATCTTTTGACATTTGTAAATTTTATTTGGTTTCTCAGTTTTAAAGTGATCATGAAGTGAATCATTTCCTGAGCTTTATTTTAAGGCTTCGATGTCTGATATCGTTAGGTTTTGTAGTTTAACATGATCATATCGAGTCTCTAGTTCTTACACTTGATTTTTGTTATCTCTGTCTCTTTGTTGGATATTATAAATATGCTCATTTATATTGATTCATCATAAGAATTGAATTTAATGAAAAGATCCCAAACATTGATAAGTTAGATAAATGTGCTTGTCTATGAATATATAGTATATTTCTATGAATATGTAATGTAACGGTGGTTGTCATCGCTATTGTGATGTAATCAAATTTTTCCATTGACCCCGGATTATATTTTTTTTTCAATCCATTGACCCCGGATTATATATATATATTTAATCCATTGACCCCGGATTATATTTTATTCTTCTATTTTCTAGATAATGTCAGACACATTCTATTCAAATTGTTTCTTCTGTATTTTCCAACATTTCCACTGGATTCGCAAAGACGAGGAAACCCACCCCGGCTCCAACTCTGACGACGTGCAGACTGGATACCTGTTTCTCATCCTGTTAAGCTACCCGTTTTTCGTCAGCCCCAAACCTGTTATTAAATAGTAATGCAGGTCCATAACGCACCGGCGTGTCCCACGGGCGCCAGTTTCCACACTCTGCAATCTGCGCCTTGCCCGGTCGGTGTTGGGCGTCCTCATTGTTCTCCGGCGCAAAGCTCGGTCCTGTGGATGGCGAGGACGCGGGTTGCACGTGCGTAGGAAGACGGCGGCCTGACGACGACGCGGGCACGGACACCATCGAGCACAGCCGCGGGGGCTGGACCTCCCCATGATGTGCACACCAGTGTGAGAGACGATGAAGAAATTGCATAAGTCAACAGAGGACATGCTCGTCGGTAGCTGGAGGGGGACGCTGCGAGGTGGGGGGTACGTGATGACACTCATGTCGTGAACATCAAACAGGTGTTTTCATTTTATTTTTTTATTTTTTTAGGGGTGGGGAGGTGCTAGTGGTGCTGGTGATGGGCCAGATGGTGTCAGTAGTGGCTGTTGGCACATGATAATGAAGGGGAGAAAGCCGGTCGTGACTTTGAGCAGTTTGTCGTAAAAGCATTGCCTTGTCCAAGCACATAAGAGTATCGGTTGTACCTCTCACACTTTCCCTGCAAACGAAGCTCGAAATAGTAAAAAAGCTGGAAATTAAAGCCACTGTAAAGGGACATTTTGTTCACTACTTTTAGGGACGCTGGAACGAATTTCAGAAATTGTTTTAAATCTTGCTTAAAAATGCAATTTAGAAAAAAAAAACTCTGAGCCAAAATATTTAGTTAAAAAAATGGTGGGAAAAAGAGGAAAGCAATTACACAGAAGTACAACAACAAAGAACTACATACACAAGAAGAACAATGGCATTAGTAGTGTGGAGGTGACGCCTGCACCGCCTCCTGAAGCCCGATGCCAGGGGCAGGCTAGCGGCGGTGACACTTTAATGCAGTCACCGGGGGGACACCAGGAGAGGCGGACAGGCCGCTGAGCCGCTGATTATGCGGCTAACAAGAGGTCTCGAACATTCCGACCGAGGAACGTTAACGGTCCGTGTGACACTCTTGCCTCAGCTCCTATGTGTGCGTGTGTGCGTGCGTGCGCGTGACGTGCCTGGCTCCCTTTGTTAGAACTTAAGCATCGGGAGGACGACGACCGGATGAAGGTGGTTGAGTAGGGAGATAGGTTTTTTTCCCACGTGTGTGTCTGTGTGTGAGAGAGCGAAAAAAACTTTTTTGTAAACAAGAACTTTGTCTCAAACCCATACAAAAATTCTTATACTAACGCTTTTACCATTCAAACATTATATTGGTTGGTTTTTTTTAATCACAGCAAAACACACACACACACCAGCACGCATAAAAAATGCGAGGTAAAACCTTACCAAGAATCGAATCCACAGCTTCATGATACTAAATCCACTTTTTATATAACAACACTACAGTAGCTTGACCAAGTTACCGAAAAGTCCATTCTACGGGTTTTTCCCTCTCCTTTAACATTTTACAAATGTATTTTGATTGACTGAGATTTTCTGTTTGGGGGAAAATAATAATTATATCATGTCGGTAAAGAAGCCAGCCAGATTAAAATGAAAGCTAGGTATCAGCTATACAGGTGTATCAGTTATTGTTCAACAATCAATCGAGACATTAGAAGAGGCAGAAACTCACCAGTTGCGAGATAAATATTCTGGAATTTATATGAGGAACAAATTTTCAAGATCCTGGGCTTTCTTGGTGTCTTGAGTTTTGCTCACGATTAAAAGAATCACTTATTTGCTACATTAAGTTGCTCAAGATGATAAATTCAATTCAAAAAAAATTGTTTCGAGTTTCTTTCAGAATTATTCTTGGACATGTGACAACAGTGCTGAATAATTATCAAGTAATAAATCTCTTAATAACAGAAACCACGCAACAGAGGAGATGATGAGAGTTTGTTTGGTGTATGAATCTTATTTGTAACCACCTATGTCGGTGGTGAGAGGTTTAAAAAAAAACCGACCTCCGGTTATGTTCCTTAACTTATGGTTTCCATGTTTTCAATGTTGATGGCATTTCCATCAGCAGTTCATGTATTTGAATACCTGGCTTCTTTTTTCCATTAGTGTCCCCTGCTTAGCTAGTATCTACTTTCAGAGTTGCTTCAACTGGTGTTGTGTTAATCACATTTATTTATTGTTTAATGTGAATAGTTTTATGATTTCTAGGGATGTTTTATTGTAATAGATACAGTCTTCAAGATATTCCTCGCCATTGTCGGAGAACTAGAGCTTGGCTCGCTGCAATACGTTGACCGTTTGTTTGATTTAGATAATCGCTTGATTACATACATTGTAGATATTTAAGAATCTGTTTGACATTTCGTGAATGTTCAAAGATTAGTTACTATAGGTGTGTGTATATATATATAGGTATATAATTCTGTTGAAAAGGATGTGAAGAATTGGTTCTGTTTGCTGAAATTTTGAGTTACAAATCTTGAACCCTTCTTCTGAGACAAAGGTTTCTTCTGCTGCAGCAAAATACTAGGAAAATTCTTCATCAGTATCTTCTATCCTTGATCATAGTGCCGGTTTTGTTAAAAATCTTACTTCCAGGCACACATAAATATAAAATATTATGAAATGTTATGAAATCCCGAGACGTATAGCCCCACACGGATAAACAGTAATAGTTATTCTCTTTTAAAGAATATTTAGGGGTATTCAATAATTTATTTATTTGTCTTACCAGTTTTGTATAAACGAAGCACTCTGTGTTTGTTTTGTGTACGTGCGCGCGTGCGTAGTGCGTGTGTGCGTGTGTGTTGCGAGGGAGAAAGAATGAAAGATACAAGAAGGATTTGTGCATGCACGTTTTGTTGTACATCTGTGCGAGTGAGCTTGTCCACATCATCGTGCACACCACACGTGCCTACCTGTGTACACGTACCTGTGTATAAATCACTCCAGCAGTCTGTACCTGGACAGGTGAAAATAACACACAAGAGGTTGAAAAATCTCTTTGTCCTCCGCAGACCATCAGAGGCTCAGAAAATAGTCCTGCAGCCAGTCTCTGATAAAGTCAAATATCTGAATACTTTGTCACTGATCTGTGGACACAGATTAACTGGAGTTAGTTGCAGAGGAAACGACACTGCAATGCCAGACATTTGGCAATAGCTACAGTGCTGTTGTATTATCGGCATGCCTGGATTTTCCGTTTTCATGTAGATTTGGCCAAAGTTAGCAATCGATGATGCCAGACCCGCCATGCAAGATCCAGGGAGATAACACATTCGATGCTGAGAACTGCAGGAAACAGCGCAGCTTTGGTATTTGTCATAGAGAATGGGGATTTCTGCAGTTCTGTCCTCATAACACGGTTTTCTAAGCATTTGGGGAATGAAGTTTTGTAAGAGACAGAAGGAAGAATATTTCTCAAAAGTATACTATTACTGGACAGAGCTCGAAATCTGCTGTTAATGGCACCGCTGCTCCCACTATGTAAAGTTTAGTGGTTTACGGAGAGGTTTAGAAGAAATGTCCACGCTCTTAAAATTATAAGAAGTCTTACAAATAATACAGGGTGTGGCGATGTTTTTGTGTGGTTTTTGTTGAAACCAATGCCAATCCACACCGTCTGTCCATTCTGACCAGACTGTTGGCATCAACATTTTTTTTCGTCTACAAACGGTCGTAGGTCATATACTACGTTTGTTCAGTGGATGTTGATATGGGCATATTTATTTTTAATGGGTATTTTTCCTTGAGAAGATGTTGCCGGTGGCACCAAATGAAAAAACGAAAATAAAAGAAAAATTTAAGCACAGCAAATTGGGGCATACCTTCACTGAGCAGAGCAAACTATGATATAATTTAAGATGGTACTCTATACAAGAAACCAAAAGATAGACACACAGGGGGAGGAGAGAAGGAGACCGAGCGAGTCGTTTAACCCCCGTCATCGTCGGGTACTTCGGCTAGTAGAATATATAAGTACGAAAGGCAGGATGTCGTTTATTTATTTAGTCAATAGAGCTTTCGGTTATTTTCTGCCTTCTTGCTTTAACTCCAATATAAGCTCGAAGCTTGCAAATAAGGTATAGTCATACATTTCACCGTCAAAAACATCAAGGAATATTAAATAAGGGTTTCATTCGCAAAACCCGAGGTAGCCTTTGTTTCTTTCCTGCTGTTAAGTTTAATTTCCCCCTTCATTCCATAGCATACTCTCATGCATGCAGTGACCTTTATATGAACATTACATTTATATGTGCACAGTGAGCGTTTCACCTGTTTAAGAACAAAATCTTGGCTTTTCACTGACTTCTCCTTACTAAAGGCTATTTTTAAATGAGAAATATTGACGGATTTTTGACCAAGTTTGGCAAAGTTTTTTTATTATTTTAGACATTTTTAATTGATTAATTATTATTTTATATTTTAGATAACCTTCATGTAAAATCTTTGTCAGATTTGGTCAATTGTTTGTCCACATTTGTCCGGTCAAGAACTGAACATCTGTGAGCAACTAAAGAGGATTCGAAGCATCATCTACACCTTTCCTTGTCTCCTTGCGCCGCTAAGTGATTGATTCCTTTGCATTTAAAAAAAATTTAAACAGTGTCTTGTCTGAACTAACAACACATCACTGAGCGTAGGAGATGGAGAGCAGGACAAACCTTCACTCGTTTCAAATACCAGATAAGCTCTTGTAATGTCTGCTTTGACGAACACTGAAAAAACCGGCTTTTTATCAGTTTGACGATGGACACGCTATTCTCTTCAGTAATGTCAAAGCATTTTACTGTGGATTCTGGGTACCACTCAACATCCAACTGTTTCGCATGCTTTTTCCAAAAACTTTTGTCCCTTTACTTACTGAAACCGTTCGTAAGTACAGGATACAACGGGGACCTCTGAGTTTGATTCTATCCCCAAAGTCTGAAGCTGCTTTGTTTCCAGTGCGTAGCTACATTCGATGTGAAATCCTGCAGGCACATGAACACCGGAAGTGATGTGATGTATTTCCGGTACGCTGGAAGGCGTCCTCAGATTCCTTTGTCTTTTTTTTTTTTGCCTTGGATTGATGGAACTGCCTTGTATATTAACTGCATGGCCAGCTGCGTGAATTACTTACTACACCGCATTGTCTAGCTCAGTGGTCTGGATGGCCATCAACTACCATCGATTTCTTGCAATGATGGAAGAGTTGGTGAAGGCACCTGAATGTGCAGTTTCCTTTCTTCTTCTTTTCATCACCTTATTCTTCGTTACAAGTTACCTACAGCCGCCATCTTGCCACAGTCTTCCTCCACTCGTTTGGTTTATTTATTTTTTTCTGCCTGTTGCGTGCGATGTTGTGCCTTCTGTTTTTAGTCCAGCAGGCTGCAGGTCTCGGTTCGAGTCTCGCTGGCAACTGTCACCCTCCACACGTGTCTGAACGTGCACAGAAGTCAGAGAAGGCCAGTGGCGGCGACTTTGCAAACAAGCACGTTTAACATATCCCAGCCCCCAACATCCGTGAAATCGATCTCGCCACATCAAAGTGTCCGAGGGGAGAAAACAGGGGAGCTAATCCTTACTGGGGTCCACAGGGGGCTCTTGAAGGGGTGTCCGATTTTGACAGCAGGGTATGTCCCCAGGTCCCAGGCGCCCAGTTTTCTGCTCGTCAAACAAAAGCCCCTTCAGAAAGCCCTTGTTTTTTGAGTCAGCGTTCACAACTTCTGGGTGCCCAGAACTGTCCAGTGCTCTCTGTCTCTCACACTTTCCACTCCCTATTATCATTTTCTCCTGCCTTCACTACCCCTCACCATTTACCTTCTTTTTATTCTCTTTCTTTCTGACAGTATATGTTTTATTTCGTGTACTAAAATTGCATATTAGATGCACTGAGCAGTCAGCTATTCCTCTGTCGTATTAAGAGCTGGCTATATATGATAATATTATTATAATACATTATATTACAGGCTGACTGCGTCAATAATAAAAAGTATCGTCTAGTTCTGAGCGTTTATTGTTCTTTGTCCTCAAAATTTAAAAACATTCATCACTTTTATTGAAAAGGAGAAAGTGTGTGCTTGCATGTGGGGGAGGAGGGTAATATAAAGCTTTAGTAACCAAAAAGCGAGTTAGTATTAGACATATTTTGCTTTGAAATTACTTCGTGTAAAGAGTAAGAACTCAAAATATATGTCAGTTAGTTATCTTTGGAGCCTGCTTTATGATTAACGTGTGTGCTCCAAATTTCTACAAACACCATAAATCTAGGTTTGATTCAAAGACTTTTGTTAACCAGTATCCAGTGCATAGATATAAAATCTGTTGGTTTGTAAATATTGTGAATACAGTTACAAGAAAATGGCCTCACCACAAACCAATAAAAAATTGTTGTGACCCCAACTATCAGTCTCATTATACATCTAGGTCAGTCAAATCTCTTGCTAACACACAAACACCACTTATCCGAGCGTGTGTGTGTGTATGTTTAAAGGTACGAACATCCTAACATCCTTAACAGACTGCATCACAGCTTATGAACTGTTCAAACAGTTAATTGCTTTGATTCCGTTAGGGTGACGTAGGCGTATTTCTACTTGTAGTTTCCTCACCAGTCTGAATAGAACTCCTTATTCTCACCTGCAGCTTCTGGAGAGTCTAAAGAAATCAAGCGGATCATGAGTAGTAGTGCTGTAGATGTCGGCGGGATGAGGCCAGTGGCCAGCCCCTCCCTAACTCCATCACTCAATGTTAAACTCCCTAAACACGCACCTGCCTCTTGCTGTGCTGCAAGCCCTGTCCCACCAACACAAATGTAAGCATCTTTCTTTCTGCCAAGTGGAATTTTCGCGAATCTTAAAGATGTTTTTTGAATGTTTGTTCTGGCGAAATTCGAGAGAGGAAGGCTGAACTGCCACAGGTATGTCAGGCGCTCCGTTATGTAATATTTAGTATTCAGTGTCTCCGTCCGTTATTTTCTGATTCATATCAGGATACACTTTTTTTATTCTACGGCCACTTTACTACTCTCCTTCGATTGTTTATTATTATTCCTACAACAATCTCAGTCGTTACTAAGCTGTCAAGACCATTTCTTTAGTCACAACATGGGCACTGCTGCCTCTCATAACACACTCAATGCGCTTAACAAAACAAAAATAAATGCACTAAAGCAGTGTAATATATGCAGAATTTAGTGCAGTATATATTGAGACTATATAGCTATTAATACATCAAAAGAATATTATAGTAAAACATGTACTATTACCTAACTATTTTGATAACAAATCCTTTTCCCCGGGAAATAGAAAGTCATTTTTTTTTTCTCGTGTATTTAAAATTATTTAAATCTAGTAAATGTTATTCTAATATGCAGTATTATAGACGTTTGTAGAAAATTTTTAAAAGATGCAACTTGAACTAAGGAGTGCTTTAAAGTCATTGTTTTCTGTTTCCCTTTCTTCCAGTCTATCTCTTTGTCTCTCCCTCCCTCTCTCTTTGTCACACACACGCGCACGCGCACGAACACTATTTTTGAACGAATTCAACTCATACAAATCGTTTTGACATTAAAATTGAATATGTGTGTAACAGAAATGTAAAATACTAAATTGTCATAATGTAAGAGACATTGAACTAATATGTTTTGAATCTTTATCACTTGCCGGAAATTTTAAAAATATCATTTTCTCTCATCAAATGAAACACAAACAGTGCTTTTTCTGTTAAAGTGAAATATCCACATTTGAACCAAATCTCTCTCTCTCTCTTCTGCTTCTAGATTATTCAGACAGAGAAGAAATACCTATCAAAAGAGTAAACACCTGCCGAGTTAGAGAAAAATAGTTTTGTACATAACATCCAAAACAGTTTAAGTGTGTAAGACAAAGAAAAGTGAGAGGGAGTATCTTTTCTGTGGATAGTTAAGCTTGGTTTTGGCAGCAACTTCAAATCATAAATAACATAAAAATAAAGAAATCTAGACTTTTCAAACACAATTTTTAAAGTACCATCATTTCATTTCGCATCCTTCCATCCTCGTTCGTCGCAATAAATATGACAAAGCTGATCTGTTCGGTCTGTTTACAGACGGTGAGTAAATAATCCATCAACTGTCAGGAACTGGCTAGCAGCCCTAAAACGCTTGCATTTCAAAAAGTTTGAAAATAAATTTTAAATAGTTACGCTAAAAACTAAGAAATACATATGATAAAGAAGAATGAACATTAGTGATTCTGATATCCTTGATTAATATCGATAAAACCAGTTGTTTAGGTTTTAATATTGGTAACTTACTTTAGAACACTGAGACAGGTATCGTTTATGGTCGCCACAGAAATTAATTATTTTTATTTTTATTTGCTCATTGTTGACATATTATTTATGGTATTTCAAGAGAATGGTCCTTAGTGTTGGAAAGATTATACTCATGTTAGTCAGCAAATTACCCCAAATTACCAAATGGTAATATGACGAAAAGTGATATACAAATATTTGTTAAATCATTTTTACTAATTACAAATGTCTTGAAAAAACTAATTGCTGTAATTTTACTGTCCCATAAGCGGCAATGCACTACTATTAAAAATAATTAAAGATTAATAAGATTTTTACTCGCTGACATGTCACTAGCTTAACTAAAATTATAGATTCCCCTCTTTCGTTCGTATTTATTGAATAATTGTACTAGTTATTTATAAGGAATTTTCCGTTTCGTGAAATACAAATCGAAAAGATTTTAGGATTTGTTTATCATGGTTCTCGTCCGCACAATTTTTATATCGAAAATAGTGTTGCTCTTTTGTTTTTCCCCTTAGTGTAAAGCCTGTACAAGCTGGTATTTGCATGATTGCTCATAAATTAAATTCAACGACACATCTAAGTTTAACGTTGACATTAATGATACTCTGGTTTTAAACATATTTTTAATTATCTGCCACAGCGACGAAAAAATGTTTCAACTGTATGTGTAAGAAACAAGATTAGAGAAAATATTAGAATTTTTCTTGTTCTTTCTAATTAGTGCATTATCTTGAATACATTTGCTGTAAAAAAATCTTTATTCTAATCCAATTCACGTTATTTCTTCCCTTCTCTCTCTCTCTCTATTCATTTATCTAATTATATATTGCTCGATCTGACCATGTTTAACACTCTTCATAATAGATACATTTACTGCAGGAGGGAAAGGTATAGTACACGATCATCAGAAGACAACTGATGGACCGAAGGAAAGAAAACCAGGCACACCACATTCAGGTGATTTAAGTCGGCAGAGAGTACAATTCAAATGCACAGAGAAAAACAAGCAAATATAAAATATGTCATTAAATGATGATTCTGGATTCTTTTCCTCCCTCTCCCCCTCCTTCCACACACATAAATAATAAAAGAACAGTCCCTTATCTAATGAAAGACAGCAGTCGTGCTAGCTTGGTTAGAGGTAGTTATTATTCTCGCAGTATCATTAGTAACAGTCATAGACATGAAAAAGGAAAGATGAAAAAGAAAGAAATAGACAAAGAATGAAAAAGAGAAAGTGAAAAGAACAAAAGTGTACATAAATTTTGTATTTTCCTCCTGAAACTGCATCTTTGTATGAAAAACTACATCAACTAGATTACTGGACTCACTCAGCACACCTTTACCTTCCCACTTCTGTCCATTCGTGTTTTTCCTTCGTCCTCGCAACGTGTACGAATAGTGGACAGAAGCAGACGCTGCCTTCTCGAGCTCAGGGTGGGTGGGTGGATGTGAGGAGGTGGGGAGGAGAAGAAAGAGAAAAATTATCTGTTCGTTTGCCGCCAGTCGGAACAGGAGAAACGGCAAGAGTTATGTGGATTGTTCAAACAATGGACTTGCTTCAGCCTTATACTCCCTTGTCGTTGTCTTCCTTCGCGTCAAAACATTGTGCTCTCCCTCCTTTCCCCTCAAACTTCTCTCCTCTTCTTCCCCATCCTCACCCCTCACCTCTCACCCCTTCCCCCCACACACCGTGTTACTTTGAAATTCGCGTTTAGTGGCCCCGCCCAGCAGTCTGTTCAGCCATTACCTCGTTCCCTCCCTCCTTCTGAATCTACTAACTACTTTCTGGGCCACCCACAACCCCTTTCCAGCCTCCTTCTGTCTCTGTCTCGTGTTCTTCCCCTGTCTTGCTCTTTTTTTTTTTTTTTTGTGGATACTGAGAAAGACGAGAAGACGGACCGCCATTTTCCATTTGTAAACCGGAAGTTTTTGTGGGTCCGTACAGTCGACACAGTCTGTCGTGGCCGTTGAGACTACAGTATGTGACGCTGGCGACATTTTTTTTTCTTCAACAGCTGATGTACACAGGAACAACGCCTTGGGGTGCTTATGAGTGTGCGAACTGTTTTCCCCCTGAAACGAAAAAATTCAAGATTGTTGAAAAGTGTGCATCGGCTCATCTTCTTACACAGGTAAGTTACGGGGATATGTAAAGGAGGAAATGTGTTCTGAGTATTTATCTTTATTGCGCATGTGCGGATATTAAAGTCCTCGTGGTGATATTTAGGGTCTTTAGACAGACGGACAAGCAGACAGAAAAGAAAGAAAAGGTCAGGAGGAAGGCGGGATTGGAGGGGTAGGAACATGAACTAACCGAAGACAGATTTTAATGATGTTTACCTACACAAAGATTGTAACCCTTGTTTGTTATTATCGGGAAAGTCTATACAAGAAAGCGATAATTATTTCTTCCTTTTTTTTTCTTCGGTATTGCGTCCCCTTGCTCGTTACCTATGCAGCAAACAGTGTATGTTCTAGTTATATTTCTTTAGGTTTACATTTGATTGATATTGAATACTAAGTTCAAGAAGGGTTTGCAGATGAGATAAAGAATAAATGGCAATGTTATTAACTCTCCAATTGATTATAATCTTGGCGCCGACAGTATAGTGTCCTCTTTATATTTGCCAAAAAAAGAATTTCTTTTCGTATCTTTCTCTCTAACAGTTCTATGCCCCTCAACTTACAAGGTAGCAAACCCAGAGACTTATTAGGGAGACAGACTAGTCCGGATTCGTTTCTTCTCGAGTCAGTTGTCCACGACGGCACATAACTCACGACGTCCCGACACACAATAGCCAGGGCAGAAAAGGGGAGACTACTCGAAAGACAAAATGAAAAATAGAGGACGGGGTAGGGGAAAAGGGCTTCCTCCACCCACTTCCCCGTGTCCTCCCGTGTGTTGGGCACATAAATAGCCGAAGGGCTGGATTAAGGGGGGCCAGTATCATTATTTTAGCATGGAAACTCGAGTCCGGACTTGAGCTCCGCGTTACTCCCTATTCAAATTACCTCGTTTGCCGATCGGTCTTTGGTTTCCGGGCTCCATTTGCCTTCAGCCAATCGTGGAGCGAGGCTGCATTCGAAAGCTGCCAGGGGATTTCGCACTACTTCTTGGTAGGACATATTTTGTATTGGTAGTTATCCACTTTTTGTATCCTGATACGTGAAAGGGGTTGAAAGGGGTGGTCGATAAGAGTTGGGAATAATTATCCATGATCAAAGGATGGTGTAAAAGTTTGATTCCTCAGTTTGGAGAGGAGAGTAGTTTTGTAAGTGTTCCGGTCCACGGTAACAATATATGCTGACGAATTTCAAAAATCACGGAATATCAAATTAGACTCTCTAGAGGTGGAAAAATCAGACACATTTCTCGTAGGACATTTTATTTAACTTGTTTAGTTTTTTTTTTCTTGTTGCCCTATTTATTGTGCTACCCTTTTTAGTCTATCCTGTATATGTCTTTCTATAATCTTGATAATTTTATCTCCAAAAAGTAAAAAAAGGAAAAAAATCCAGAAGAAAAAGAAACAGGTTAAATATTTCCTTACTTTAAGATGACATTTAACAAGCCTAACATCCATATATTTTTAGAGGCATGTATAAAATATATATAAAGCACTCATATAGAGGCACTACATGACTCACACTTTGACAGACGCGGTAATAATAGCCACTCGGTGCACATTTCGCTGCCATGGAGTACCTTATCCATATACATGGATTAGAGCCATTCAAATTGACACATAAATACCGCATACACCAATATACTTCCGCCGTTTAAGTCAGTTGGCCAGCGTTTACCTGAAACGCTATCCTACGACCCATGGGTGATCTGAGTTTCCGGAAATGAGCGTCTGAGGTAAGTAATTGGGAAATAATGGTGTAGCTTGTACAATGTTATTATAGGTCATTCTCTATTGCCTTGAATAGGGCTTCAGTGAACCGGTGCACTGGGGTTGTTCTGGTCAGAGGGGGAAGAGAGAGAGACAATGAGAGAGGAAAGAGAGATATTCAGTATTTATCGTACTCAGTGCCTGTTTCTCCATATCTTGACAAAGGAAGATTGTATCGAACTATCAATTCTAAATTTAAAAAATGTCAAAAATTCCATATAATCGGCAACGGATAACATCTGGCTGTTATCACAGCTGCTTTGTTGAAATAATGAAAAATGTCAAATACATAACGAATGGCAGCCCGCAATAATTTTTTTAAACAAACTTTTTATCAATGATCTCGTGTTCGAATCTTTAACAACCTATCTCTTCTTAATGATCTAATGATCTGGACTTAATTAACCGGATATTCCCCACTCCGATTTCGTTCTAGACTAACAAAGCGTGTAAGAGCGGTGCTTTGTTTCTGAGTGTTTTAGCTTCAAATGTTTCAAGGATGTGGCAATTCTCTCCCTTATCGGCGATCTCTAAAACAAACGCAAGAAAAACATTAGGTCCAATTAGACTAAATGGAAATGGGATGAAAGCGGTCGCTGTTGTAATTTGGAGGCAGTTGGTTTCCTTAACAGAAGCAGAGCAGTCAGTGGTAGAAAGATCTTATCTCTTATATTTGCCTCATCTTCTACACTCATTAGTCTTCGTCTGAGTGGTTAAATGTGTCTAGGTTATTATCATTCGTTTATTTAAACGAGCATATATATATATTCAATAGTAATGTGTAGTAATGATATAATATCTAAGTCAAAACAATGTTTACAGACTTCTTGTTTCTTATTTTGTTTATTCCATGATGATGTCTTTGAGACATGCCGGGTCAGGAATACAGAGGAACCATCAACAGACTCTGTTGTAAATTGTTTCCCAAATACCAGAAGTGGTTTTAGCAGTGTCAGAGCCGAGCAGAGATTGAGTTTCGTTTCAGTCCACGGAGGGTGAGTCACTCACTCGGATATATATCACTAACAGTGTTCTCTCTACGTTTACACAAACACACACGCACAGAGAGAGAGAGCCGATATGCACCGTTTGACAGCCATTGTGGCACAGTCATCTATCGAAGTGTCATCTCACTGACTGACATTTTAAACGCTGCCAGTCCCGAGGTTTTGGCTGTAATAGGAAAGTTAAGCTGCGCCCTCGTCGCTAGGTGTCCATGACCAGGAGCTTGTCCTTTTGAACTCTCCGACTTTTAATACGAATCTTATACAACAGAATGAAAACTTAGCTGGAATTTTATACAACTTACCGAAAACTTAGCTGGAAAGCGAACCAGGGCAGGTTCATGAAGTTCGTTAATTGTTTTAAACCTCATTTTTTTTAAAAGAGAAATGATAATACGCCAGCAGAAAGGATAATTATAATAGAATGTCGGGACACGTCGATGATTAAACTCTGTAATATGTAGGTAAAATAGTCTAACTCTGTGAGATATAGGTAAGGTAGCCTAACTCTGTAATAAAGCGCGAAAGACTGACGTCATCGTTGTATATATCAAGACAATTTTACTTGGAAGACTCAGAAAAGGTAGTCTCATCCGATCGCTAGAAAAACTAGCTGACTGATCAAGAGTAATTCCTTTATTCTTTCTTTTTCTATCTTTATTGCTATCTTTCTTTTTGTTTTAATATTTTAATCAGTGCATCGTGTGAAGCGATGATGGCATTGCCTGACGAGCTGAGAAATGACAAAATGACAAGACAAGGGGGACTAACCCCCTTTTTTTCAACGATGTAGAGACGAAATTAAGAAGAACTGGAAGCCAAGACATGACGGTGAGTTAGGTCATATTTCACACTGTCCACGAGTCATCTTCTTGAGGAGGA
The DNA here is from genome assembly GCF_003073045.1 of Pomacea canaliculata. Taxonomy (NCBI): domain Eukaryota; kingdom Metazoa; phylum Mollusca; class Gastropoda; order Architaenioglossa; family Ampullariidae; genus Pomacea; species Pomacea canaliculata. The sequence continues at coordinate 14,000,645 of NC_037597.1, forward strand.
GGCTGTCTGGAAGGGCTAGAGAAACGTCACCGGAAGTGAGGGGTTGTTAACGAGTTGCCAGGCAGAATGTCGGGACGGCTTGCACATTTCACAAGGCAACTTGATGACAGCACTCTCTGGGCCAGGCTAGAAGGAGGGGCGGACATGAAGGACTAACTGCCTGCAAAATGGTGGAAGCGACAGACGGAGGGTTGCCGATCTTGCGGGATGCTGTTTATTTTACCGCGAAGATGGCATGAAAAATGGCGGCTCCAGAATTCCGACTGACGCTCTATGCGTCATTCCATAACGAAGCAGGTCTACTCCCGACTACTCGCTTCCTAGAAATATGCTGACATATATAATGTATTTCCATCTGAGTTTGTAAATTATACTATTTCTCTCACCTCAGATATCTGATTAACTGAGTATGCTTGGTGTATTCTTTTCTTATTCTTTATCGCCAATTATAAATATACAGTTATACTTGCGCGTCCACAGACGAACATACTTTCACACACAGGTACACACCCGCACTGGCATACACATGGATGCCCACACACACTCCCTCTCTCTCATAATTGTCTTGTTTTATGTGATATGCGACGAATAGTTGAGTTAATACTTAAGAAAATAAATCATTGAATAATCACATCTTGGAAACTTCTCTTTTTGTGATGTCTTTATGATAACAGTCTACCGTAGTCACTGCAAAAAAAAAAAGGAAAACAAACCATTATGTCGTTAGTTTTCTCATTCGCAAAGCAATATCAACTGATACGCTTTAAAAATGTATCTGGACTCCAGCCTTCTGGCAAAGATGTCTCGCGCTTCACTGTTCCACAGTCCAGTCGGAGCTAATTTATTTATGATTCGTAATTAGGGCGTTGTTAGTGAATTGTTCTTTGAAACCCAGTCTTGATTATGGTGTCATGTGAACTTTGTACAATTTAGAGGATAATATCAGCATTCCATCACATTTGAAAGTGTGTACAAAGCGCACGCAAGCTTCTACCAAAGACAAACGACCTTTGAGCTTTTACTTCTGGACTCACCGGCCTGGTCTGAGTTTTGAGTCTGATGGAACTGTGTCAGCAAGCCATGGGCTTCCGCTGCTTGTCACTCCACGCTTGCACGAAACCTTAGTGGACTTTTTTGTCTGCGTTGGTAATTCGATAGTCTTCTTCTGTTTCCCGTTCATTGCTCTGTTTGCTTGCATTGAAATGCCAAGCGCCAGGAGGACAAAAGGTAGCCTGTTGAAACCTCGGCGAACCCCAGGTTCTTTTTTTTTCCAGACAAGCCTAGTACAAGCACATTGAGGCAAGAAGTCAGAATCCGCGACAGTGTCTTGGGTTTTGAAGGGAAAGCGATGTCCCTTGTGTTCAAATCCTTGTTGATGTCCTCACTAGAGCGTATTAACAACTGTCAGTGTCCTTTTCAGGTGTGTACCGTGTCACTTTGCGATGAAGAGTATAGTCTGGAGATTCCATTCCTTGCCATTAATCATTAGGTTTTAGGTGTTAAAGCCAGGCTATTGTAGCTATTATCTGACTTCATCCTTCTTCTGTCTCTGTCTGGCGCTGTCTGGCTTGCTCATTTATTACCTTTCTGAACTGTGAACGCTTCTGGTTTTCTCGGCAGGATGATAGCACCACGTGATAGGTGATAATAACAATCTGGGGACTGAAAACAAATATAATTGATTGCATCTGTCAGAGCAAGGGTGAAACCTATGCATTGACATCCTTTGGCTTAAGCCAACACACCTTTCAAAAAGTCCCACCAAGCATTAAATAAATAAATAAATAAATAAATAAATAAAAGAAGTCTTTTGCCATGATGTATAACTTAAATTCTGTTTTTGCTGCTGCTGTTACTGGCCACTGTAATTTTTTCTTTGACTTTACGGCTTTCTGTTACGAATTTTATGATGTCTGTGATTAACTTTTGGAGAGGAAGGCAGGATAGAAAAACTTTATTAATCGCAGAGTTTTTTTTTCAGACGAAAAGAAAAAAGTATTTTTCCTAAATTTGCCATACATGCTTGAGTTACGCTGCAAACTTGCTAAGAAGGCAAGTGCCCGGATTAGATTACCATTTCTGATTGGTTGATTACTCCGAGTGTCTGGCTGTCTGAAGTTTGGGAAACGTCTTGCCATAGAGCCTGGCCTTTCCGAACACAGATGGCTGAATGGTGAGATAGGGGAGGATAACTGATGAAGCAACACTGGAAATCAGTTGGTCATTGAACTGGAAGAGGTATCCTACTATATCTTTGGTCTACTGCTTCCACAGCGCTGGCGACTTCCTCTCCAGAAGCAGCCATGTGCGATCAAATATCACGTGATTTAGCTCCACTGAAGTTAGATACATAGTGACTACATCCGAATGGTGCGTGCCAAGGTGCAGTGCGTGCCATTGGAAACCCACTTGCTAAAGAAAACAACCAAAAAAATTAAGGACACTAGCAACATATTCAGGATGTCAAGAAGAGAGATCACTGTAAATCAGAAAAGTATCATTAACGACACTGCTTCTTCTCAGTGCACTTCAAAACTGAGAAAACACACTTTTACAAATTCTCTGTATATTTTCGCTTTTATCTTACTTTTTCTTTTGATTTTTTTTTCTGAGTTGCTGTTCTTTCTTCTCTCTTTGCCTGGTACGTGGACTATCGTTTGATGTTTAGCCAACAGTGAAGTTCACTGACAGCTGGCTGACTCTTCACTTGGACCTAATCTCACCCCATTGCCTTATCCTTATCTAACCCACCATCATACCAGACACCTACCCAACTGCAGAGACTGATGCAGCACCTTGCTTACCTGCAAGCAGTTGGAGACACGCATTTGATAACCTTTCACACGCTACGTGACTACCTGCATGCTACAGATACAAGTCATCGTTTGTCATCGTCGTCCAGTCGATGACTCGTCCTTTAGTGGAAAACCTCACTTGCAGATAACTGACTCTCTTCTCTTCGTATTATCAACATAGGCTCCTGATGTCAACAATCTCCTCACTTATCATTCGTCTACTAAGTTAATATAATGCTCTAATAATTTTATAATTTAGGTATAATAATTTGGTTCTTTAATTAATACTAAAAAATATGTCACTGATGGCACCATCCGAATCCTGTCTTTTTTTTTTTTGTTTTTGTCAGATTTAATGTCTAATCTTACATTTTAATTTAATCTGCTCTTGTACTCACGAGCAATTACTTCAATCTTTAAAGTTTAAAAAAACTGCAAAATATTATTATTCAACTCATTGCATCAACCTTTTGAGAAATTGTGCTTTACACATCCTCAGCTTCATAAAGATGTTTTGACTACACGGTCCAGCAAATAAACGAACACAATACGCTGACAAGAAATGAGGGGAATATAGAAATTCGGGTGGACAGGCCAACTCTGAGAAAATCCCAAACATAAATGATTTCATTCACCACACTTTGTGTACGAGGAAATCGCCATCGCTTTTAGCTCCTTTGAAGGTAACATCTCACATTGGAAATGATAATGGCCGTGGCAGTAGAAGAGGGAAGCAAAGAGTCTCTCTGACCGCTGGTTAGAATAAGATGGCGCCATCCGGACATCTTGGTGTTTGTTTTTGGACAACATGGCTGCAGCGACTGGTGGTCTGTGTACTCCTTACTTTAATATCACTTGTGCGATCACCGTCGCAAGTTCGCCCTTGCTGATGACTTTTGTTTCCATGCTTGATAAGCTGGTTTGTCGTTCTCGATCGATGACAAGCCGATTACGTCATGGCCACGTAGAAGAACGTACACTGACATCCTGTCTGCTGACACGGACACTCGGCTTGACTTTGTCCCACAGCAAGACTCACCTAAACCTGTACCACTCACACCTAGCCACGAACCCGTCAGATAAGCTATTCACATGTCCATGTTATCTGTCCGCTGTATTGATTGTCCATCTAGGAGTCAAGCCTGGAGTCGCAGGTTACAACGGTAGGGAGTTGGGATGTGCTGCAGATTGAAACTCTCTAATGACTTCTGGCTTTATCTTCTGACATATCTTCTTGACATAACTTTATTTACAAAAAATCTTGCTACACTACTTCACTCCTGGCCATGAAAGGTGTTCTCGCGAGAGTTGGTTTTAGTCCTACTCATGGTGTCTTTTCTTCTGCATTCAATCATTGTTTTTGTTTTTTTGTGTGTGTGGAATGGGAGTTTTTATTTGTATATCGAAATACAATTTATTCATGTTTTAACCCAGTAACATTTATGTACCTGTTCATAATGAGTTTCCCCGTTCCTTCTGATATCCAAAAATCATGGTATTAAAAATAAAAAGAAATCAAAAAGTAATCAAAATTGCCATCGATTTGATACTACATTATGCACTCTATGTTAAATACACGCTGATTGTTTCTCACAAAGCCACACAGGAAGGGTGAGGGATGGGTGGGTAGCGAAAGAAGTTACCCCCAAAAAAAGACAATTTTTTAAAATCACATTTTTTGCTACCCAATTTCAGCAGATGAGTGTGGCTTTGTTTTTAGGACGATTGAATTGATTCGGTGAATTTCGTACAAAGTAACAGTTGCGGCAGACCACTCTGGAATTAATCACAGCAATTGCAGACAGCTGCCAGAGTGATGCGCCATCCCCACGCAATCCAAAGCCAGGAACCTTCTGGAATCGTCTGTAGAGGGAAGACACGGCGAGCTAGACAGGATTGGATTTAAAGCACTTGTTCAGACCAAGAAACCGTACACTGGTGTTTTTCTGGATGCAGTTTTCTCCCTCTTAGACCTCAGAGGGATGTTGACTGTTGACAGAGCGAACGACACACAAGAGGTCATCAAAAGAAAAAGCCTTCTGCTCAACATCAGCGAGGAAGAGAGGAAGACGATAGCAGTCACAAACACCTTTTGCGGGATTAAGCAAACGTCTTTTCTTTCCTTCTTTTTCTTTGTTTATCATCAACAAGAGCGTGTCTGTTGCTGCCGTAAAGATGTTACTGCCGGTACCTGCATCGCAGCTGTTGTGGCCCTGATTTATTGCACGGCGGCGCATCCTCTGATTTGTGTGTGCGTACCCGGGGTGAGGTTTGTCCCTGAATTCAAGTGCACGAAGGACCAGTCATAAATAACACAATTCGCAAGTCGCCAAGGCTGCGAGGCAATTCTCTTTTATAGTTATTTTGACAGTCATGAGCACAATCATTGTCTTGCAAATTCCTCATGCTTAGTACAAAAAAAAAACAACTTTCAAGCAAGCTTCAAGAACGACATTCTCATAAATCTCTCTGCACCGATTCTAGTGACTACATTTTGACATAAAAAATTAATTATATAATTTTTAGGTCCTTGAGCATTACAAAATTAGAAAATATCTGTTTCTCTATATATATATATGTGATGGGTGAGTGGGTGGGTAAACATCCAGCCTCTCTCGGGTTACATTACAAGAGTTAAGTTGTTTTACTACAAAAAAATAATCCGTGCAAACAAAATTTCTGTCTCATGGTCAACAAACTTTTTTTAAAATGCAGAAACAAATATCACTTTCTCTTTCTTTCTCTCTCTCACCATCGTGTGTAGGTCTAGTTATAGACAACACATTCTGAGCAATTTGTGCCAAAGGAATTTTAAAAAACCGGGGGATGGAGGAAGAACCAGTTGATAAAGTGTCCTGTTTCTGTTGCCTGAGCTGCCAACACCCGTTTGACATTTCCCAATCTGTTGATGGTGTTCTCCTCCACAGGACCCGCTTTAATCCTCCATACCTCTAGACACAGTGATTTCCTTGTGTGAGAGGCTCTTCATGCGAGAAGAACACCGAGATGCTGCGTACCCAACGGAGAGATGGCGAGACATCCTGCCGCCTCTCTCTCGCTCACCAGTCCTACAGAACTTTCTCTTGAACGATGCAAATAATCTACAATCGTGCGCTGGGCCTCATTTGTCACCCCCGTGTCCGACTTCAATTTCGCTTGGACATTTTTAAATATATTTATTCGGGTTTCTTTTTTTTAATTTCTCCTTCTACTTTACTATAGTTACTCGTTAATATTCGTAGTAGTTCTGTAAATACTGTCTACATCATTTGAAATAAGGTCTATACTTCTAAAGCTTGACTCCCACGTGAAATTTATCATTACTGGTCCCCACAGTGAGTACGATCTATCTTGGTCATGATGCTGCTCGTTCCCATTATTATTATTATTATTATTATTATTATTATTATTATTATTATTATTATTATTATTATTATTATTATTTCGTAACTACACCGCATGTGAAAGAGTGGTTCTAGTATTGCGGCTGTTAACTCTACAACCCCTTATGAAATATGAACATGCCTATAACTTTTCTCTATTTCTCCTGTAACTATACCTCATCTTTGTTTCTCTTAGTCTTGCTTTGCTCTTCAGAAGGTCGCGAGACCATAGTGAAACCTGCATGGTCGTTTGCTGGCGAGGCACGCTCTTCCCAAAGTAATCAGAGAGAAGGTGGAGAGCCGAGGGGTAAACCACATCATCGGAAGATGCAAGGTGAGGAGGGAGCAGACAGTTCATTGGTCGCGAGAGATGCTGGTCCAAGCAGGCGGAGGAGGGACAAGATTACGTCTGCAACACTCTGTTTATCAGCCCAGCCTCTGGAGATGGCAATCTACCCTCGCTCTTAGCAAAGTCCGCCAACTCACCACGGATCCCAAATGGAGCGTGTTTCATATCATTTTCAGCGAGTAAATGTCGCCTGCGGGGTACGAGGCATCCCACTTGAAAGGTTTCTGATGCGGAATCTAAATGCTAAGCGAGCATTCAAGCACAAACAAGCTGTTGACATGTAAATAACGGCCGGCACTGTTTCCTTCGCGAAGCGCCAAGAATGGGGTCTTTGATAAGGGCAAGCGACTTCAGCGCCGTGCGTATTATTGCTGCCGTGTATCCTACTGTCAGGAAATTAAGTCTCTGCTTCATGTCTGAGAGGAACCGAGCCTGCTGGATGAAGTTACTGTTGACAAGTGATTCTGTTGTTTCATTGGCTGGAGAAGAAAAGTTCAAAGGTGTCGCGAGTCGGCAGGTCTCGTCGTTGCCGGCAATGGCCACATTCGCTCGCTCGACTGGTTGCTTACTTGTTGATTCCCTAATCTTTTCGAGGGCGTTAGTCGATATATTTATTGAATATTTTATTCAGTTTCTTTATTTAGGTGCAGGATCCTTTAATAACAAGCGTTATTTAGACTGAGAAGCAAGATTCCTAGCTTAGCTTTTTCTGTTTATTTTACTGCAGATTAAGAAAACACTTTCAGACGAATCACACATCATCATAAGAAAATGTGTATAGTACATTTTTTTACCCAGTTCTTAATGTCCTCGAATAAATGTGGGTTTTCTTTGTTTTTCTAACTGGGTCTTATACGTAGTCTCGGACGAATATCACTTTAAATTATTTCCTACTTTTGTCTTCAGAATTGGGACACCACTAATATATATCAGGAGTGAGCCACAATCTAAGCTTTCTTTTATTAGAATTCTTTTCTTAGACAGTGTTTTCTTTCCCCAAAGGCAGGGAGGATGAGATCGACGCCGCTATCAAATAGAAATGGCCTCCAGAAAAATGTGATCTCTAACACTTTACTCCCTCAAGATTTTAAAGCCACGGAACTACCTTCTACTGCACCTTATACCCAACGGCTTTATGGCGTGGACAGTCCTGAAGAATGTATCATTGTCTCTTTTTGCTCAACTATCTCATAACGACACAATTCAAAATTTCTCTCGGGAAACATCGAGACCTCGTTGTAAGATAGCGGTGAGATGAAATAAATGCTTACATCCTGCCTAAAGACGCAGGAATATTCCCACCCAAGCCCACCTCTCCTTTCATGCTGTGTACCTTCTTTGTTCTTCTGTGGTATGACTGTTTAGTCTTCTTAAACGACAGATGAAGATGTGAGAATTCTTCTATTCTAAGTGCAGGAGTTCACTACATGTCAGTTAAACTGATATTGCACATTCACAGAAAAGGAACTTTCGGGAATCGCCACTATTTGTGATTACGATCATTCTTGAAGGATATAAAAAAATTACACGAGTCTTTACTTTTTTGCACTGAAATTAGAACAATTTTTTCCACTCGGATTGTTTCATAGTCAATGGGCTTAACCAGCGTGTACCCATGCCATGACCATGGAGGGCATAACCGTTCCGCCGTTTGAACTTTGAGGACAAACTGGTCGTTTAACTTCCGAAAACGCGTGCGATCCTGCATTTAAATTATCTTCTAGGAGGTTTTCTAAATCTCACACTTCCCAATGATAATGCGAGCGCTGTTTTGTCCGGAAAAAAACACGTTTTCATGTCTTGTTTCACACTTTTCATTCCCACGCCATCTGGCTAGCGACGGGTCAGGTGTTCAGATCGTCCTTGGCTATGCATCGCTTATCTAGAAGAGATGCCCGTTGACAGGCAAGGGGCCGGGTTCACAGTAGGTGATGCCAGTTCACAGTGTGTTCACAGTACGTGGTCACTTGCCGTGAGCTGGGTGGCTAAAGTCTAGCTGTAAGCTAAACTGCTTACATATCATTGCGGTGTGCAATCATCCCACATCATCGTTGATGTAGCTGAAACTGATGAATCAGCGTAAATAGAGTTAGCAAAGCATATAGTATTGCTACATTGGCCGTTGATTCTATTCTTCCGTGGTAAATAAAAAATAACGGATATTTAAATATTCTGAGATTTATTTCCCACTGTCCCACCCAAAATCTTTCATAGGCACACCTCAGCTCATCATCATCTTTCTCAAACTATTCCGTCCATCATCATCGTCATTACAGTCGCCATTATTATTAGACTCATCACTGGTTCATTTTAATTTTGAATAATGGAGAAGTTCTAAAAGTAGCACCCTCGTTCAGCTTCCAGTGGAAGGAACGTTTGAACCAGTTTCCAGGAGGCTGTCTTACTTGGCTCATGCGTGCTTAATCGTTCTCAAGAACTCCAAATCGTTCCTACCTGGCATGCCCACTTCTGTTGTTTTGTACCCGGAACAAAAATGAGCTTATCCACAATTCTGTGCTGATGCTTTTCTCAACCACTTGCACCACACGTTGTGCAAACCTGGATAAAAGTTCTTCGTGTATCAACGACTTGCGAGCCTTTTATCTTAGAAGAGTCAAGACGATAATATTTAAGGGTAAAATTTTACTGTGGAATTCATCATGAGACCTGGCTTTTTTTCCCCCGATTTGCGACGTGGTTATGTTACTATTAAACTACTATTGAGTGAAAACAAATATCTACATATTTTGATATTTTTTTCTGTCTGCTTTAAACATGTCCTTTTTTTAAGTCACCTTTAGGGAGAAATTTTTTTTCTTTTCTTTTTTGTTATCATCGGGTTGATTGTCTTCGCGTTCTCTCTCTGTCATACCTTCATAGGAAGAAGTCAGTCCATACCAGATTTTAGTCCATTAGCTCAATCATACAAAATCAGTAAATTCTACCACTTGTCTCGAGCGTGCGAGGATGTGTTCGTTCCCCTTCTCTGGAGTGGGCGAGGTTATGTCTCTTACTTACCCCTCGAGTGGGCGTCGTCATAAGAAGGATGCTTTTTGTCTGCGAGGGGAGGCCACCCAAGTCGGTCAGGCTTGCCTCCCTGCTGGATCCCGATATCTGTGATTACTTGGTCTAACTTTACCTATGTTTATTTTTCTTTTTATCAAACGCCGGAGTAATTTTGTTTTTTATGTTGTTTTTTTTAAATGTACCCCTGAAAGTTTCTGATGGAACATCTTCGTGTTGGATACGATCCACATGTTCATAGGATGTCCTCGCATGCGTCTGTCTGAATTTGTGTGTTCATTGTTCATCCTAGTCTGTATCATATTTTGTGCTTCAACCTGGGCTCAGTTGCACATTTCTTGAAAATATATAAAAGACCTTAAAACAATTTGAGAAAAACATTTATAAATCTGCTTTTAAGGTTTGGACGTGTTAAACAACTAAGTCTTGTATCTGTGCATCTGTACTTGGCCATCACCTGCAATTTGAATCAACCTTCCACTGAACTGCGCATGTGCACTTAAACTGAGATAAAGCAATATCTGCATCAGAATACAACCCGGACTCACTCCAAACTCCGTTTTCTAATTTCCTAGAACTGAAATGAAAGCTTCGTAGTAATTTAAAGTTATTTCGGATTTTTCTTTGAAGTGCTCCTCACCCTGTTTTAAACAAGTTGAACAAAAGTTGTTATTTATTATCGCAAAAACAGAAAAGGACACAAAACTTTTGTCCTGAAACTATTGTTGTCGGTAACTGGTCGATGGCCAAGTGTATGTCAGTTAAAGTTATTTATTTTTTCCGACAGCTGTGAATATCCTTATCCACCATTACCGCTTTCATTGTTACAGCCTTGAAACATCGTGTATACCCTGTCGAACACACTTTAACAGTATTGCTGTCCTCGCCTGCAAATAATAGCCTGCGATTTGTGTATTTTCTGACTCCACCATTTCATCTGATAGTCAGTGTTGCGCGAAATGCTCGAATGTTTTAGCACACAATGAAACGTGATAAAATATGAAGTGTGATAAAATATTATGAACAATTATACACTACGGGCCGAGGTACGAACACCGCTCCCTGGAGGCTGAGAGCTACAAACGGCGATTACAATGTCAGATGACACTCTGCTCTTTCATTATCTATTAGATTGCTGAAATGATGTTCCTTCGTTGATGGCCATATACGGCTGTAGTGTGCCTGAATGTAAAGCTGTATATGATTAGTTAAGTATTTAATAATATACGTTTAAGCTGTTTGGTGGGTAGGGTCGGGTGGATCGGTTGGAGGATGGGATGATGAGTGCATCACATACGAATAGGTGTCTGCAAGTGTGTTAGTGGTGTAGAAAATTACATTTTTAATCATATACGAATGATGGTGTAAGTTTGTGTCTCTGTGTGCGTGCTTTGCCCTCTTGTATGTATGTGACAGCCCTCTTGTATTCATGGACCTCTAGACGTGGGATGTCCTGGTGACACGAATGACAGATGAAGTGCGAAAAGAAGATCCCGATATAAGCAGGGTCCAGTGGTGTCCTCTTACGCGGTTTAACATCTTCTTTAAAACGAATTCTTCATCATGACAGTGCACCAGCATTCATCTGACTCACGCATATCCTCCAGTGTGCCTTTGCACAGATCCGAGCGACACCATTCCGAGGTAACAATTCAGCTTTGTGCTTGGAGAAGCTATCCAATCAAAGTCTGCAGACGGGAATTATAATGTATCATTTATAAGGTGCGCACAATAAATCAAATGCGCGCCCTTCACTTTTGGTGTCAGATTTGAATACGGGACGCTAACATGCTCACTGCCTTCTCTCCTGTTATTTTAAACGCCCGAGTAACTCTCGCCCTGTCACGTGAGATCTCGCACACTCTTCACCTCGTGAGATAAACATGTTAACGCAGACACGAGATCCGAATTATCGGATTTGAACCCCAACCAATCACACTTTCGGCTCTCCTGGGCATTCTCGGCGTACGCATGCGCACTGATTTCAACGGAAGCCGGAAACGTGAGTAGCCGCTTGTCGGCGAGAATTGATTTAAATCGACTAAAAGCAATTTAACAAGTTGTTTTGTGCTGACATAAAATTCACTTCCTCCCTGTGCATTTTCTTCACTTCTTCTCCCCGTCGTGCTACCCGAGCAGACGCAGGCATGCATGCAGACGCGCGCGTGCGCCATCCTGCACGACGACGGGTCGATGGTAAAGAAATATTGTATCGAGGTAGTCACAATGAGTGAGGGCGAAGGCTTCAGAAATGATGCCAACTAGATTGCCCTAAACTTCATTATTTAGCCACCTCGGCTCTCAGCATTACCTGGTTCTTGATTCTGCTTTTCTTTCTCTCTTTTTTTTTTAAATTCTGTTATGTCTTCTTGTTGTCATTGTCTGACGATCAGTATATTTAATTAACGACTTAAAGTTTTGTCATACCTTTCTTTTAAGCATTGTCTGTCTGTCATTTCAAGTCATTAACAAAAGGGAACACGTTGGTTTGGCATATTGTTTCCGGGTTTGTGGACTAAAAGACCTGTGTCATTAATTTAATTTCTCTAATTACATTTGAAGCTGTGATTATTAACAGAAGTAACAAAAGAGAGATGTTGCTTGGTTGTTGTTCTGTTTCAACTGTTTTCTATTTTCCACTTCTCTCAATCTCTCCATCCCACCTCACCATCTCTTGCTTTTTTAACGATAACAGTCACTATTTTGATCATCTATGATCTGAAAAGAAGCTCCAGCGGAAGTCAACATTAGATTTTCGAAAGTGGGAGGAGATGAAACAAATGAATCAACTGAAACTTGCTTGTAGAGGAAACAAACCTGTCCTCAAGCTGTCAGATTTCCATCTTTGCTGTAACCAGCATGAGGTCTGAAGATCCTTGTCCTACCAGCTGTTGCGTATCTCCCTAGGGACTTGCAACATCCGTGCAACAATACTGCAACGGTCATTTAAAAATACCCAGACTCTTGAGATTCTTTTGCAACACTGGTTATTCACGTTTCCGGATATATCTTGTGTATTGTTTGGATTTATCTTGTGTATTGTTCAATTTCCCTTAGAAGGTTGGAGAATATGACAAAGATGGTCACCGCCCTCACAAAAGTCTGGCCCTAAGATAAATTAGAGAACTATCTTCTCCGTCACCTACGATTGTAAGATCATGAAATTATTTTTCTCTTTTGCTCTCATTCAAAAGAAAGTGTATTCCTGTATTGCATGTAGCAGTTCCTTTCCAAGAACGGTTGATAGTTTTTGATTACAATATTTTCAAAATAATTGTAAACCCAGTCAGCAGTAAGCGCTTGTACAATTCTGAACTTGACATTTAAGTGTCAAGTCAAGGAGACACTAGTGGGGGGGAGAGGGCCATGCAGAAAGTAAAGAAAGGATGAGATTTTAAGTGTCGAGTGCAGAGGATGTAATTTTAAGCAGAATTTGACTAGAGACAAATCACTCTAGGTATTAAGTTTGCATCATCTGCTAATAGAGATGATGCGGTTTTTTTTTAAAGCAAACTGTATTTTATAGTTTAATTGCTTTAAAGTTGTAGGAACTTTGTTTATTGTCACTAAAGTTATTACTAATCGTGGAGGACGACGAGAAAATATTATAGAATGGAATCTTATCGCGAGCCGTTCAAACATTAGCCATAGCCGACGCCTTACCACTAGACCAGGGGTAGGAAACGTCCGGCCCTTGAAAAAAAAATGCAAAATTTGTAAAGCGCATGCTCATACTCCTAAGGAGCATGGTCTTAGCGCTTAGGAACAAAAACGAAACATGGACAGCATACGATGGACAGGAAACAAACAAATAACATATGAACTATAAAAGAATAAACAACCGATTTAATTAAATCCAAAAGATTTTTTTCATATCAACATAAATATATATTAAGTGCATATATTTTGAGGGACAAAATTGTCAGGACAATAGTCGGCTGCCCGGGGTCAGTATGGAAGATTTAGAAGAATAATTCATGAATGTGACCTTCACCCCAAGCCGAGTGTACACAACTTCCGGTTTGATATTGCAGCTCTCTTCGACCATGTCAGCTCTTACAATAATAATAAAATATGATCGTCGACATTGCTGTCTATCTCAGGCCCACAAATGTTCAACATTATCCTTTCATGGATTTCCATGTATGAGCAGCTGAAAAAACTGTGGCTGGTAAACATTTGTTTGGGCTAATGAGTTTATTTGTACATGTAGAAGTATATCTGTGTATGTAGCATGTGCGCAGACACTGTAAATGTCACAAGCTCCTCCAACAGGAAGAGGTATGTGTGTATGAAATAGTAATGATTATTATTATTAATGTACTTTAACTTCACAACCACAAACATAAAATTTTTCATACTGAAAAAATGGTTTTGTTGCTGTATTTTCTTTCTTCTCTGGGAATTTCTAATTACAAACATGAATTTTACACTCATAGACTCTAAACAGCTGCTTCGCTATACTTTTCATAGGAACAAAGAATATTTTTCGCGACCCTAAATACAAAAAGCGGATGGTAGTGACTCAGAGAAGAGTGGTGCCAGTCAGGATGTGGTTGTAGAAGTTGCAAAAGTGTTAACATACGGTGGCGAAACTACATCTTAGCAAATTATAGCAAAATATGTTTAAGTAGATAATTTTGATTGGCTCGAGAATGATGTTATAATTATAAATATCGAAATGTCCCTTGGATGGAGAAAGGTCCTCCACCCTTGCACTACACTGGCGTTGCACCGCATTCCCAGGTGAGATATAGTGCCTGGCGTTGATTACAGGTATCAAACACGTGCTTTGCAAGCAGATATTTCATAAACTTCTGAAGGTAAGAAGCTGCTTTATATATGTCATCGTGAACTGTTTAGAATGGTATTTAAAGAGGTGGGTAAGAAAATAATTTTCGTCGTCTTATTGTAATGGCGGTGAAAAATGTCGTTTCTCGGATTCCGTAAGGGTTAAAGTTCTCTTGCTTTTTCCAGGAGGGTGTCGCAGACCACATTTTTTCTTAGCCCCGACTTGTCACCATCAATCACCCATTCATAAACTGTTACCCCCTACAATCCATTGTTTGTATTTGGCGTCACTAGTCCTACAGACTCATTGTTCCTTACGAAGGCATATTTGGATTTCAAGTGTTATTTACAATCATGTGCACTTAATTTTTTGTGTCTGATCTTTTCTTCCTTTTTATTTATTTTTTATATTTTTTTATTTTGACTGATACCGAAGCTATGAGTGGGCGTTAGACAGAGCCTACGAATCGTGTCTAGACCTCAACCTCTACTGTTGTTGCATGGACAGTTCTAGAGCGCATAGTTTTGTTGTTATCATGAGCCGACATAAAACAACCCATCCTACCAGTCATACAGCCAAATATTGTATATCATATTTTATAATATTTCATATTCTATAAAAAAAATTGCTTCCTGATTTCCTCCAAGTTACCACAGCACCACCCAAACCACGCCAACTAATAACCTTCATCATTACCACCAACTCTACCAACATCATTCTTCAACAACAACAACAACAACAACAACAACATTCATTCTATTTTCAAAGGAACTGGAAGTATGATGCTTTTATTTAATCTTCGGGTAGTTGTTGACCTATCTAGTCACTCCCACCCGGAACCCCCACTATCCCACACCTAGGATCTTCATTGATAAACAAATAAATACTCTGTAAGAAATAAATACATGTTGGTAAAATATCAAACATTGTACGTTGTCTCGCTACCCCTTCCCACCCCTCCCACCCCTCCCCCTCCACCACTTCCAACCCCTGTTCCACTTTATCACTTTCCTCTTCCCTCGCTCTGTTCGTTTTTGTCACGCCGACAGTCTGGTCCGGGGCAGACTGAAGGTCTACGCCTCTCACACCGTGTTTCTCCTCAGCTTGTCTTCTCCGTGTTCGGTGGGGGAGGGGAGACGTTATCGCCCTGTTTGAAAGAACCATGATTCAGGCTTGATGGAAGCACGTGCTTGTTCCAACTTGACTTGCTGACGCTTGCGGTGACGTAAAGGCATGCGCAAATGAGCCCACGTGATGACGTGTGGTCAGGTGATAAGTCAGTTGAGGCGGTGCAAGACTTGGGCGGCCAAGAATTCCCTCGTTCGTTTGATCCTTTCGCGCAGGGAACATTTTTACCGGGAGACAAATCTTCGTTGTTACCCGTCCGACGACAGACGTTGGAGGAATGAGATCGAGAGATTCAGTTTTTTCCTTCTTCTTCTACTTTTTGTGTGAAAATCCTCTACCTCTACCCTTTGGAAACTGCTGCAATAAATTATTCAGGGATGCCACGACCTGTTAGTGACTGACAGACACGACAGCTACTTTTGACTCTCTGTGATGGCTACACAATACTGAAGGATAATGTTCAACGGTTAATATTTTAACCGAGGTGGAGATCGAACTGGCATCAAATAAAATATGTATCCATCCTCTTGAGTTTTTATTTACACCTGTCATCCTATGTCTAGTATGGTCATTTTAAATATATTGCTAGCCTCATTTTGAAGTAGTCTAGACCAGCTTAGCGAAGAGAAAACTCTCTGATTTTCTAGAATAGACTTTATAAAATATAATATTTTTGTAAATTTCAATCCTGCACAATCGCGCCTAAAGGCAGGACAATGTGGACTGTAAGACTAAAGAAAGCTGTGGGCTGACAACTTAAAGGTAACTCAGTCGCCATTTTTACTTCTTTTAATAATAGCAGAAGTGATACTTCACAAATTCATTTCAAATATTAGCTAAGTACTTTGGCTTCCAAAAATGAATGTATCACTTCTAGATAGATACTCCGTGAAGTTGTAGAGACTTCAGGACAGAAGAGCAGGCTTCCAAGTTCGCATCCAGACATGTCGGGATTAAAAACATTTTTATAGACTACTAACACCTTGCACAATGCATATACTGACGAAATTCATCTAAATATTTGTTGTCTTACCGTCTGTGCATTTGTTTTTGAAAATCCATGTGTTGTTCAAGCATCTGCCTCCATCTTACAAACGGATTAAGTAGCATCGTGCTATGGCAGAAATCGCCAAATTGCTCAGTGATGTCACCTTCATGGCGTATGAGGCCGGCAGAACACTGGAAATAATAAAACTGGAAATAATGGAAGACTGTTTGCATGCCTGCGTGATGACTCTTTCCTCCAGTTTTTAACATCCACTTTTAACATCGGTAACATAGTGGATAACACCAGGCGTGCCTGTGGTGACTAGAAGCCATGAAGGAGGGTCTTAAAACAGCTGGCTTGGAAAGGGTGCAGTGGTTTTTGGCATTAGGTGTCGAAACTGCAGCTAAATGGACAGGCGGAGGGGCTGGGGACAAGGGAGTGGGGAGGGTTTGACAGAGAACTGATTTTTCTCTCTAGGCCTCTAACGCTTGATTAGCACGCTTGTCTGTCAACAAACGCTGCGTGTTGACTTTGTCATTCGCTCCCTCGCACCCTCCCTGTCTCCCCCCTTGGCTGCACCCCTCCCCTCTCTTCACCCCCCCCTCATTCTGTGTCTGTTTCTTTACTCCCCCCTCCTCCTCTCTCTCTCACACACACACGCACACACACACTCCTATCCATCTCTCTCATACACACACACTACTATCCCTCACACAATGTGTGGATGTATGGATGTTATGGTTGTGCTTTTCTGACTTAAAAAATTAAGAAAATACACATGAAAACGCCACTGAAGGAAAACACAACACATACACACAAAAGGTATTAATATTTTCAATAAAATAGAAACTAGACACTAATTTCATTTTACCTATGAGACACATTTCAAACGTTTTTATTTCAGTGGAATTCTTTTAGCTTACATCAGTTCTTTGTGTTTAACTTTCGTAAAAGAAAACTTTCGTTTTTTTAAATCATCAAAAAAAAAAGAAAGAAAAACAAGAGTGATAGAAAAAGGGAATAAAAATATTTTTAACGGCCTATTGCTTCCTGCAATGTCCATATTCAATATTGAATACTTACTAAGTATTATTAAAATTCAATCATATATATGCTTGGTATTGTTGCTAGATAAAAATATGCCCCAATAAATTTGATTAATATGTCTCGGCTGTGGACATGTGCCTGTGTGTGTGTGAGTTGGTGCATGGGACATTTTCATTTTGTAAAGTAGGTAAGTTTTGTAAAGTGCTGTCAACACGGATTAGGATAGGGTACATTGCTGGATAACTCCTCTGGTTTCTTATGATTAAATGGTTGCATTTTCATTCAACTTAGTTGCAAAATGAAAATATGATATTAATTGTATTAAAACAGACATATCAGAAACGTAGCTCGGGAGTCAGGTATCAAGCAAACTCTGATTAAAGGATTACAAAAAATTGTGATTGGAGTTTCAGGTCCCAAGAGTGCTACTCACCTCGCTACACGTCCACATGGTTCGATGAACACATCCCCGCCAACGACTTTTCATCCACGATTATGCTGCGCGTGCTGTGCGCGTGACTGACAAATGAATCAGTGAGCCTGCGTGCGTGAGTTTGTGTGTGTGTGAGAGAGAGAGAGACGATATGATCTTACCTTTCAGTCATTCACATTATTAAACCCAGTCAGTGTTTTCGATCGAATGGAAGTAGAAGAGGAGGGGAGATGATGAGGTATAAGAATCATGAGAGACTGCACGCGCGCGTACACACACACACAGGCGCTCGGACACACACGCGCGCACGTATGCACGCCAATGGCCGCAGCTGTTGAAAAAGTAGGTCAGCTGGATCTTGAAACAGCATCCTACTGTAACTGGTTCAATAACAAAGAGAACAAGAAAAGGAATGAATAGCTAACTCAAGCGCTTGGGAACAGTCCATGCTTATTGTCTGAAGCCAGTCACCCACGGATTGCGGATGTTGAAGGCAGCGCGCGCTACTTTGTCAGACCATACCAAGTAGAGACAAACAACATCGACTTTATTTATTCTACTACATCTCTCCTTTTCAGTCCCTAACTTTTCCTCTTTCCCAACTGAAACAATTCCTCTCCCACTTTTTGTTATACCAGTTCTCTTGACCCAGTCTTGGCTATTATTCACTCATTAAAGATAACTGTTAGTTTATCCGTAAGATCATTTCTTCTTTCACTAATAATAAGGTAATAATTTAGTCAAAGACTGGAAATAATGGTCTAGTTTGGTTTCTAAGAAAATATCTGCTTGTGGCTAGGTCTAGTCACTAACTAGAAGAAAGGGTCTGGTAATTTGTGCTCCGTGTTTTGTTACAAATGCGAGATGTTTGGTGGGTCTGCCTTCTGTGGGTTAGTCGCGAACTGATGTCGAGGATTTAAACCGTGGGTAGTCTGAGGTTTCAGTACTAACTGCTTGACAAATGGATGGATGAAACAGACCCATGACACGAGAAGGGACAGAAAAAAAGAAAGATTGGAATGAGGTGTGAAAGGCTCACACAGCCCCCACTCACCTCTACACTCCACCCCTACCCAACCATTTTCTTAACGCCCGATTCTGACGGAGGAAATGAAGCAAATATCGATGACTGACGTATGACAGATCCCACGGTGAGAACAGACATCGACAAAGAAAAAGGGGGTCACAGGAGGAAAACGAAGAGGCCAGACCTCATCCCTCCGTGTCTCCCTCCCCAACTCCCCTCCCTCCGCCAATCTCACACTATTATAACAGACTTTTTTTTTTTACACCCAACCAGACCAGTGAACATGGAATGACTTGAATTTGGCATCGCTTCGGCAGAAAATTATCAATCACATCTTTCAGTAAATTTTTTAAAAAGTATAATTCATTCTTACTATTTAATTACTATGTAATAAGACACCCGTTTGTATCTGTTAGCTGGAGCAGTATATATCTCTGTAAACCAGTAAAATTTAATAGAATATCAAAGTAAATATCATCAAGATGGATTTATTTTATTTTGACGATCATGGAGACTTTTAAAAGTATGGAGGAGGTGGAGCGGGAAGGCCAAAGTAGGAGATGAAGAGGACACTTTCGTTGCGAAGAGAGTTTTAAATTGTGGTCTTCATTAAAAAAATAATTTAATTGGGTGACTATGGTGAGCTTGTTGAAAGTTCGCACATTTGCTGGTGAGAGACGTGGGTGCTAGACATTGTTTAATCCTTTGGCTGTCGGCAACTTCCATGTCTACGAGTTGGAGCTGCCGTCAAATGCCATTTAATGGGTGACTTAGTGTTCAAATGTGTAAAAGGAAACCCGTCATTATCATCGTTACCATCATCTCAACATTGCCTATTTTTAGAAACAAATATCACTAGTAGATCAAATAAGACTTTATAAAAACGTAGACATATAGACAGATAAAGAGTCCAACAAGAGGTTAGTTTATTTGAATCATTATCTTTTCTTATTTGTTGTGAATTTCTTATTTTCTCCTGTGTGTTCAAGATGGCAAATAGAAAAAAAAATGAGAAAGAAAGAGAAAAAAGAAAAAAGACTGAGAGAAAAGAAAGAAAAACAGAGAAAAAAAAGGAAACAGAGAAAACGGGAAGACAAATAAATAAAATAATAATGAGTAAGATAATTAGATATTCTATAGGAGAAATGTCGATTATTGTAGCCTAGAATATTTGTGTGCTGAGGTGTAGGAGTGGTTAGCAGTGTCAAAATGGCGCTTTGTCAAGCTGTTTGGGCAACAACCTACTGTTGACTTTACAGGGTACGGGTAGCAGCAAACTCTGTATTCTATAGGCTAATGAAGGAAAACAGTTTTCTTTAGAAGATTTTTGCACCAAATTTCAAGCCGTGTTTTTAAATCCCTGCAGACCTTATAAACAATTCACAGGTTTCATTTAAAGCAGAATTAGAAAATGGAAATCAGGTTTCGAAACTTGTCCCTCATAGTTTCCAGTGAAGTACATGTGTACTGCAGTTGCAGTCCCCAGCGCAGAAGTACTGGATAAAGTATACAATATAGATTACACATAAAAAACTCACATTTCCTGGACAACAGACTTTTAAGCAGTTATTGTCATCATATGATGCCTAACTCCATCAATAGAATCGAACACAGTTCTGTCCTTTGCGATGTATCCATGGATGTGTGAGGTAAGACTTTTAATGTACAGCCAGCTAGCAGGTTAAAGTACTTATGCAGTTTCTGTGTGTGTGTGAGCGCGCGAGCTGCTGTATGTGAGTGAGCGATAACATTCTGTAGATGAACTCGCAGACACATGAATGAATACTTACAGCTAAGTAATTTATATTTATCCAGGGGTGCCTGAGATGATGCCATTTTCAGCAAATAAACTGCAGGTTTATCCACTTTATCCTCATGCTGCTTGACGCGCTGCTAATACATCAAAGCGGATCGCTCCCCCTAGTAACGCGGTTTCTATGGAGTGGCGCGGTGGGACGGATGGCAGCACGCCAGAACTAACGGTCAGCGTGTGTACAGCACCATCCGTGACTCTGGTGGATGCAGTGTCATGTCAGGCACCGCCTGCTTCTCCCACTCATGTGGCACAAGATTCCTTGTGTTTTGTCCCACTCCTGTATCGAGATGCTCGGATTCGTCTCTTGGTTTATTTTTCGGATTATTCTTTCTTTCGTGTGCATATTGGAGGTATTTATCTCCAGGAAAACCTACTTCGGTGGGTCCTTAATGGCGTCCAGTAACTGCTGGCTCATTAAAATACAGATTTTTGTGTAAAGACTACTGTGGAGTGTTTGACCCTGTGCATAGAAAGAAGGAAGGAAGGAAGGAAAGAAAGAGTTACCTGTAAATATAATGCCATTTTATTACAGTTAAGCCGTCCCTAAATGCTTAGACAAATTTTATTAGAGAAGAGATTTAGTTTTAGTCTGCCTGAAGACCGTACCTCATTTCATTCCGTCTGTCTTGGTGTTTGTCTGTTTTCCCGAAGGTTCTAAGCTTAACATGTGAACAGAAAGAATAAGTAAATATTTGTAGAACACTGAATTTTATTTTTCTTTATAAATGTTTTTTTGGGGGGTTATAAAAGTAAATCGGTAATCACCTGCCCAGACGTGAGTCATAAGTTTGACAACAAGTTGTGGTATGGCTAGACATTTATTTCATACATTCCGTTCATGACATACATAAATTGCATACATTACATACATGTACACACGCACGAGCATTCTCTCAAGCTTTTATGCACGCACACATGAACACACAAACACATGCTCACGAGGAGGGGAAAGGAAGACAGAATGAGGAACAATGGGAGAAGGAAGCATAATTAAAAACAAAATTTATGCACAGAAATTAAAACATCCATTAATTGAATCGAAATACGTGATTGCGTCCCCCTAATCGGAGTTTGTTGATGTTACTGAGGGATGAAGGTTTGTTCTGCAGACGGCCTACAGTTACTTAGCAGTTACTACCTTCCGTCAGTCTCTCTGTCTTCACCGTTAGTAGTGTTCGCGCTGATGTGTAAATAAAACCTACACCGGATGTTAAACTAGGAACTCACTGAATTAAAATGTTGGATAGTGTGTAGTATACAGTACTAATAATATAACAACCGAGATATTATTTTTGTCCTGCTCACGGAAGGAAACATAATAACAGGTTAAAGAAGAAGAAGTGAACGGATGAATGCTTACAGTCTGGTCGATGTAACCGGTATCGAAGTAAACTTGATGGAGAAACAGCGCATGCTGCTGAGAAACAAGAGTATTGGTTGTAGTTACATATGATTTAGGGATGAAGAAGAGACGCTCTCTCTCTCTCCCCTCTCTCTCTCACTCTCTCTCTCACACACACACCCCACCTCCCACCACCCGACATCCCTTCCTATCACTCGTGTGACGTTCGATCAAACAGAGGACCCAGCCAACAGCCGCATCAAAGGGCAGGCCAGCCACAGCCTAAGCCCCTGGCAGAAACCTATCGACCAATCAAATCACTGCACCGGCTGCCTGCGCGCAACGTCGCGCGCCGCCGGTGGGCGGGGCGGGGAGGGAGTTAAGGGATGAGGGGGGAGTGAAACAAAGCTGCCTCGCGCGCAGGGGAGGGGTTGAAGTACCGCCCTCTTTCCTCTGTACACTCGCCGCGTGCGGGTGAGCGACGGGTGGGCCATTTCTGCTGCGTTTATGTTGGGGTTTCTTTCCAACAGAACACGAGTGGGTTTACGAGGCGGCCACTGGAAAGTGAGCGGGGGTTCTTTGCGGCGACGAGGAACGAAATTCTATCGGATTGCTTCGTGGCTGGGGTTCGGGCAAGACTCGACTCAACTGACCGATCCGGTGGCAAGGAGCTTGAGGTTTGTGTAGCCCTGTCGTATCTGGCCCAACCGACCGCCGGCTCCAGGCGGCATCAGACACCATGATGGACCCATATGCCTACCCCACAGGTCAGTGCCATCACTTTTTTTTTTTTAAATACTACTGTTTCACACTTCTTTCTTAGATCCTGACTTGCCTTCTCTCTGTGTGTGTCTGCATCCTCGAAACTAGAAACCCTGCTAACATTTTTACCCCCTTGTTCCTAACTCTTGTCACCAGTGTGCTTGTCTCCTAGTCACAGCTAACATTCACATCACAGCCTGAGGATAATCCTTCAAACCATCGGTGTCCAGTTACCTGTCCGCGTTAACGGCCTGTCACCAAAAGATGCATCGTTAGAAACTTGTCAGCTCCTGGTTCATACTTTCAAAATTTTATCTGACCTGATACTCTTTTTCTGAAAGTAATGTATGTTAACGGCCTAACTACCCTAATTCTACCTAGAAGATTAAACATTTTAAAACTGTCTTCTTCATTACTCAGTCAATCAATCCCTTAGCCTGAAAACATCGTTAAAATTAATGTTTCTCCCACTGTGTTGACAACCTGCCACTTTGATTAGTCACGCGACTGGGTCTCATCCTGCAAACACAACATTCTTCCACGGCGAACTCTTTGCTGTCTTCAAGCAAACAGAAGATATTTATAGTGGCTAGTTTCTAATACCTTCACAACACACCTCCGTTTAGTCACAAGTTACAAAAGTTAATGACTTCACCTTGTGTTTCTAGGGCACCCGACTAACCCGCCATCTCCCTACACCCCTCTCGGAAATAAAAACTAAAACCTGCGCAAAAAGATATATCTAGCGGTAATTTACTAGGTATCAAATTAATCTCCGGTAAAGCCAGGTGTTTCTACAGCTTTTCATCCCCAGGAGCATGTGAAGCTGCTAGCCCCGGGGTTAAGGTCGGTCCCTACAATCTTCGTGCACATAAGGAGTGAGATTTAACTATACCCATAAAGTGTCTCTAACCCTGACAGGTCGTCTCCCAGCGTGATGTGCACCTTAGTTTTCGAGGCCAGCGCTGCTGCAGTGGCTGGCGATACTGCGATAAACCTGCTTGATGACCGCGGAGGAAAACGGTTTGGGAACTTATTTATGTAGCGGGCCGGGCGAGCTTAACTGTTTGAGAGTGGTGGAGGGGTTAAGGCTTGCAGACATATAACATAGATTTCAGATGCGCAAACGTCAGAACACAGGCATAGAGGCCACATATACTATTGGGAAACGTGACGCGGGGAAAATAAGTTGTGTCGGGTGGATGTGGCAGGAAGAGGGGTAGATAAGAGGAGAGAGGGTGGGAAAGTATGAAGAGGGAGGGATACTTACTGGAGGGAATTGACGGAGGGAGTACAGGTGAGATGAAGCGAATGATGTAGGTTGTGGGCTTGGTGAGATGTAGGTGGTCAA
Organism: Pomacea canaliculata; assembly: GCF_003073045.1. Lineage (NCBI taxonomy): Eukaryota > Metazoa > Mollusca > Gastropoda > Architaenioglossa > Ampullariidae > Pomacea > Pomacea canaliculata. The sequence goes on from NC_037597.1 coordinate 14,024,882, forward strand.
GGCAGGATGAGAAGAAGAATGTCGTCGTCGTCGTCGTTGGGGTACCCTACCAGCTACATCCCCCCCCCTCTGCACCCCAGTCTTAAGTTTCCTGCGGCCCTGTCAAGACAACTTCATTACGAGACAATTAGTCCCTGCCACCAACCTGACGGCGGTGACGTCTGTCAAGTGACGTATCTCGCGCGCGGCCCCTTAATTACACATGACTGTATCAACGGGCCGGGGTAACGTGAGACGAGGAGCCTGTCTTGAAGAGCCGGCATGGATGATGGGTCTGGAAGTGTGGCTAGCCCTGTCTCTATCCCTGACCTCACTGGCTAGCTGTGTCTAGGCGCTGACCCCCAACAGACTAGCCAACACTTCAGCTGTTTTCTATCTCAAGTTTTAGGCATGACGGGGATGGGTGTGGGTAGGCAGGGGAGGAGGAGACCTGGGTTAAGAATTTCTTTATTTTAATTCTTTTTATAGCTGGAATTAGTGTTTGAGAATTAAAGCAGGAACTGGTGACCGTAGGCTAAATATTATGACTAACACTAAATGGGATACACAGTAGTGAGATTATTTGTGGTTGATGGATCCCTGGACTAAAAGGTAAAGAAAGTGCACACTGCCCCATAAATATAAATGATAGGATACAATATATATTTGAGCTTATGGCTGTAATGTAATTTTCTTCTTTCATATGAAACACACTTTTAAAAAATATTAGCCTGCTTGCTGCTGTAATATTTGCAGAGACATTTGGTCGTCGGTTGTTGTTGTAGTCCAGTGTCAGTCAGGTCAAACAGCTTCCATAACCGATACAATAATTTTGAGTTCGTTTTAATATGTGCATTGTTGTTGTACAGTAAAGAACCATGTATACACCAAAACATACATACATGTGAACAGTTAAACACATATATACACATGGACGTGTGAAATTTTACATTTATTTATTAAAAACAAAATAGAAACGAACTAATAAACACTGATTTCAGAAATGACCACTTTTTGTAACCATTAATAGTTACGTAGATTATTAACATGTATATCATATGGTAAATAAAATATCTGGACTGTAATTCACAAGCTGATTTAAAAAAATTAATCCCTAAAACTTAATAGCAACTGGAAAGGCGACCTCTTCATATTTAAAACGCTTTGTTGTATTTTTATAAACAAACAAAACATAATCCATGCGTCGCCTGATATTCTTATATATATCACCTTGTCCACGCATGCGCACACGAGTGCTGTAGTTTACTAACAGTTATGACTATTTATTAAATTTCTTTCTGAGAAATAGCATCAAATCTGAAGAAACAAGAGATAACTTCCAGACAGCTTTGCCCGAGACTTAATAAGCATCTGGCTTACTTCCCTTGGTGGGGGCGGCCCGGGGAGAGGGGGTCTATTGATCAGAGGGAGAGGGTGGTGGGGAGATCCCTCATGTGGTGCTCAGGACTTCTCCTCTTTCCTCCGGATTCGAACTTCTTTCGCTCCATCTTCATCAGGTCGCAGTGGAGAAAGTCGATCGTGTGAGTAGGACAAAGGGTGGGAGGCGTCTCCTGGTGAGAAATCTCACTGATGCTTCGTGTTTCTCTTTGACACCTTTTCTTCTGTCCCTACTAACAATTGTATCTTAATATTTTAGATAGATCACCTAGTAGCTGTAGGAATCATGATCAGAAAGTGTGTATGTGTCAGAGAAAGAATAATTGGAAGCTAAATCTGAAAATAATTGAAAAAAAAAATTCAGTTAAAACTTTTCATTATTTTACTATCATCATGTTGTCGTGTGTGTGTGCTTTCATGCTTCGCATGATTTATGTTTGTGTGTCTTTTTATATCTATTTAATCAAACGGAAGATGTTTAGAATATTTTTAATTAATCAGTAATTGTCTCGCGCTTAGTATTTTCACTGTAGGCACTAACATGTTTATATCAGGTATCTTAAAGATGTTGAGTGGGTGTACTAATTGTAACTAATTCAATCTGTGGTGACGTCTGAAGATTGTCATTCAATGTTCATTTGATTACTTGTTTTTGGCGAGTTGTTTTCTGCAGCTTAAAATAAATGTGTATGTATGTACGCTTATATATATATACATGACTACATTTATATATGTTTCCATGGATATACATTTGTGTATGTTTTGTGGGTGCAAAAACTCCTGCCTAGTCTGAGTGTTTTACTGGCGTGTATCCATAACCAAACGCACAATATCACACGAAATCACCCTTTACATGAGACACAAAATAAAATTCTATATAATATAAAAAGAAAGTGTGATGTGTAACCCTGTAACGTTCCTTTCAAAAAACGCCCAAACTGTAAACATAATATTCTTTACCTAAAGCCATTCGCCTGATATTGAGCTATACTGCGCAAGGTCAGATTATAACTTTGCCATCTTGTTTGAGACATTCAAGACGAGGCTGGTGTCATGTGATGACGGAGGGCCACAGTTACAATGGGAGGAAACCTGACATAACCTTTTAAAACACTTCATCGATGGTGACGCAGACAAAGACTGTTTACTCCATAACCTTTCCCGAGAAGTAAAACTCGCCATGAAGAATGTGGTGTTCTCACCCTGTCAGCTCAGTTCTGAGTCTCCATCACAGTTTTACGGGTGGGAACGACAAGTCAACCGTGAAGTAGCGAATGGGCGTGGCTTAGAAAAGACAAAGAATGTATCGCGGTGATGCTGTGAAAGACTTGTAAAATGGACACAGACTTTATTACCAGCTGGGCGGGCCATCTGATGGTGATGAATCGTGATTGGATATTGACAGAAAGTTATCAAACCTACTGAGTATCTGTTACATGAGAATTTATACTTACCCCGCGAATTATCCGCATTACACACATTACACACAGTATCATCCACAAAAACACTTTATTATCCATAAGCACGAGTTTATATTAAATTGTAGATGGGAGGGAGGCAGTGGTGTCATCCACAGCTTGTCCTAGTGTCTGGTGCTGTCAGAACTGACTGCTCTCCCTTGGAAAGGAATTATTAGCATGGCTGGATGGCGAGGGGAGGTAATATTGGCTTGTTTCGTTCAGCTTGTTATGGCTCAGTCCTGCCACGTATTTCACGAGTGGAGAGCAGCATGGCTTTCTCCAGTCGAACCGTATCACCAGGCTACGTGGTTTCGCAGCTGTTGTGTTTGTTTTCTAAGCACTGATGCATGTTGCGATCATCCCGGGGCAAATGTTTCTAAAGCATCAACGTGTGTTGATTTGCCACTAAATGCGAGCAAAACATTGAGGTCTGTACATCTGTAAAATGTTTTTATAGATTATTTTAAAGATTATTAATCGTGGGTTGATTTTGTTACATAAGTGGGATGCCATACCACTACAGAGAAAATGAATGCTTAGACATCGTGAGGAATTGAGATGAACTTTTCTTTGTAAACATGAAGAAACTTTAAATAACTCACCGACAGCGGGAAGGAGAGGGAGAGAGCTATGTGTGTAATATGAGAAAACGAATACAAGGCTTTATCGTTGCTGATTAAACAACAATCACAGACTGTTCACTCAGTGACACCATGTCCTGTACACTTTCATCCACTATGTTCCGTTCAAACAACAGCATCATTCCCTGTTTACATACAAACATCATGTCCAGGTCAGACAGCAACATCCTATCCTGCAACATTAGGTCCTGTTCATACAGGGAGTCATGTCCTGTTCATGAAGCAGCAAATCTTATTCACTGGGCGCCCTTATGTCCAGTTCACACTGCATTCACATGCCCTGTTCATACTTAGGAGGGATACCACGCTGCTGTCGTGTTTTCGCCATCAGTAAGCTGATATTCACAAATCTGTTTGCGATGATGGAATCAAACGGTGTGTCAATTCCTTTTTCTTTCTTCGTCTTTTTCTTTCTTTCTCCATCAGGCTCAAATTGTGTATTTGTGGAAGTGGTCGCATGAAAATGGGCGCCATAGCAGCTTCAATTTTCTCTCTCTCACACACATATAATAATCATCTTAACACTATGAATGCTTTCTGTCGCTCTCGTGAGTAATTACATATTAATAGTGATTCTTAGCTTGCTGGTGCAGGTCTGCAAGGAACTTTATGTCGAAACATCTCGCTTCAGTGACAGCTTGAAGTCCCTTCAAGGGATGGAAGAAAAGAGTCTTGTGTCTTCTTTCATCTTATGGAGGCTGCTCTCACTCCAACTGCTTTCATGTTTCTACCGGCTTTGTGTGTTGTTGTTGCTTTAAATCCCAAGTAACAGTCCAATGAGTATAACAATATTTATGTTTTATTGACATAAGCTGGCGCACTCACACAATATCTTTGCAATAAGTCTATAAGTATGGGATGAACTGACACCACTTAGCTAAAATCAGAATCATAAATCACTTACACACGCATTCACCACAAACAAATAAACACACAAACACACGCGCGCACTTTTTTTCTTGGTCTGTTTTATCATCTCCACTTTTCGTCTTTTACTCATTGCTCTCTCTCTCTCTAGACTCTGTCTTCATAATTTTTATTTCTCCTCGTCTCTGTCTGTCTAGCTTCCACGCCTTTTCCTCCCAATTCCTCTTTCAAGAGCCGCTATCACTCTGTCCTCCCACTCCAGTGCTGGCGCTGTTTGCACTGTGTTGTGTACTTATCCGTCAGCTTTCTCCCAGGAAGTAACTCCATCTGTTTTCCACGTCCGCGAACCAAAGAGTCAGCCAGTGGTCAAAGGAGTTTAGCCTCGCTCCCATAATGGCTAAGTGAATGAAACACTGCGTCCCGAGAAAACAAACTTGCAACGGTGAGCGCCCCCTGTGTTTGCACTGGCTTCTAGCTAGTGGCTTGCTGGTGGCTTGCTGGTGGCCAAGGTCTATGGCGGCCAAACCAGAGACTAGTAATGCTGGATTGTGCTTTAGTCAAACTGTGGGAAATGTTTTGAGCTTCTGATGTACATGCAAACTCGTTGTGAACACACAGGCTTGGTTTTACACGAAAATCTTGAAGATAAGAGATAATATTTATTTCTCAACTTAAGGACGATGAAAATAGGTTTTGCAAGTAATTTATGGATGACTAAAAAAGTCCAATGTTGTTTGTAAACTTGAAATGATAAACAAAATGTTGATTAAAACAGGTACAGCTTTATTTGTAAGCCTTAAACGATTTTTTTCTTGTAAACTTTGATGATAAAATTATAAGAATCTTTTTGTCTATTTTGTATGGTAAACTTTGCATTTTAAGTGATGGTGTAATAACAACTAAAATATATGCTGTTAGTTGTAGTGGATTTGTAGTGGTGATGGCGATAAAATAGTCGCTGTTATAGTCGAAATACTGACATTTATAATGTTTAATTAAATTCTTTTTTTTTGTTCCTTTTTTTTCATTGTTTTATTTTTGTTTCTTTATCTACTTTTTTCGTGTCAAACAGATAGCTCGCTCTCTGATTGCTTTATTTATTTTGTTAGTTCCTTTTCCTATATTACTTCATCTCTGCACGTTTTGCACTCTCTAAAACATTTTAAGAAATAGCACCACGAGACAAACCTCTTGCATTCTAGCATTTGTCATTTGTTTGTCTCTCTGGCTCGCCCTTCTCTTTTCTATTACGAGTCCCGGGCGAAGAAACAGCCCATGCTACCAGGTAATCAGTTGTGTTAGTCGAAGGACGGGAATCTTGACAGCTCCTCCACACGGCTGAAGAAGGAAAAAAAAAAAAAACGAATTCATGGAAATCATTACCGACGAACAATGGAGCAGTCAGAATGTGAAGCAAATAACTTTCGTTTGACGACAGCTCACTGCGATTGTGGGCACAACCTGCACAAACCTCTAAATTCTCTCTCACTACCTGGCTGAACCTAGCATGTGTCTGTCGACTGCCAGGTGATTACCTTTTTAATGGTTTACACAGATTAGTTACTTGATGGTTTTATAAGAAGTTTTAGGATCATTTTCCCAGTTAAGTTGTCAGCCATACTGGTTTGAAAACTAATTGACCAAAAAAAAAAAAAAATCCAACTGATTTAAACTATCATGTCAGTAAAGTTGAATTAGCTTTTTTTTTTTCGTTTCAAAACGAGAACATAATAATATTATAATTGAAACTGAATGCAGCATTTACTTTTATCCTCTTGTTTTACATGTCCTAGACAGGTACAGATTTATAAATGTGCAGAATTATTTATTTACTTTAAATTAATGTGTCTGTTTACAAGTAAGTAAAAGTCAAACTGCGTTAAAAAAATTAGTTTAATCAGCTCTGTAAACAAAGCCAGTGACTAAGTACAAAGTTTCGGTAGACCCTTGAGGTATAAACATTGCCACACCAAGCTGTAAGACGAGAAAGTTATAACATATTCGAACTTTGATAAAGAAATGTCATTATTTCGACTATAACAGCGACTACTCTACCGTCATCACTACCACAACATCCACCACAAGTAAGAACATATATTTTAGTTTTTATTCACCATCACTTAATAGTTGATAGTTGCCCTGTGGATTATAGAACTATTTACACTATTTGTCCCTTGCATTGCTATAATTTTATTGAGCAAAAAGTATGAATAATAATTTTGCTTTTGCAAATAATGTTTTAGATAATTAATAAAATTATATATTTTTTATTTCTTATTTATTTCTTCTGTTTGCCGTTTCATTATCCTAGCGGATACTAACGGCTCAACCAGATAGCAAAATAAGTCCTGCAGGCGAAAAAAAGAAATCATTGGGAGCTTTTTTTTTTTTTTTTTTTTTTTTTTTGCCGGTGACAGTTTATCATATCATAGTTCTGTGCAATTATTTGCATAGGTTTGAATCTTCTCAGGGTTCTTGTATCACGAGTCCTTACTCGACATGTGTCAGAAGTCTTTACCTGCCCCTGTACATAAATCGTGAAGTAAGTCATAACTCGTTGGTTCTGTCGAGGGGCGGCCAGACGTTTGTACATGCCACCCGTCCAACCTGTGCACTCTCTGCCTCGTAAATCTTTGTGGGTACTTTCCCGGAAAGTGTATCATTTATTTCTGGTAGCAGCCCTGATCAAGACTGTCAACTAAACAAAAGGATCCAAGCAATGCGCATGGTAAATATTAAATAAGTAAGCTTAAATCATTTATCTTTCACGGGTTTTGATGTAGTTTCTCTTCGTTCCAAGATGGTGTCGCCTTTTCAGGGTTTATGAAAATAAGCTTAAAAACCAGGTTTCTGGTCACGTGATCTTACAAATCCCGGCTCGTGATCTATGCCGTCAACGGCGCAATCCTTTTTGTTTCGGAGTTATTTCTATTATTTTTATGACAGGAAAAATTAGAAAGATAAATTGTCAAAGAAGGCCAGGTTAAAAAGTAAATCGATTCTGAAATCCTAGAATATGATGCAGTGTTGGAAGCTAACAGAGTTTGGCAGATGCCATGGGTGTCTTAAAAAATAAAATAAAAGGCTTTGCAGACTTCAGTGCCATACCACAGCTGGTGGGCTGTGTTTAGTTTCACTTCATCATTCTTTTATTTTTCTTTTTTGCGATTCTTCATTTTTTTTCTCTCTTTCGCTCTATTCATTTTTCTTTCTCTGTCGGTCTATTTTTTCAGCGTTTTTGATTACCTCTTCTTTTTTCATATCTTCTGACTTCAAAAGTATCAAACGTCTGCTCGAGTTCTTGGCACATCCTACACTCCCCTGTCTTTGTTTCATCTTTAATTTCAGTTTTCATTCAGTCTTTTTTTAGCAATCGTTTTTTTCGTCTTTGAAAGTCGGGGAACATTACTTGGCTTACATCCACAGTCTCTTGACTGCCAGTAGGTTCTGTTCAGTTGCGACTGGGGTAGCTAGCCTGGTGGCATCTTTATTGTCACTGGTTTTTTAAGCTGAAGGACAACCCTTCTTCAAAGACACCTGTAACCAAACACCCCAGGTAATTAGGTAAAGTACCATCTCCGCCATTCCGTCCGTCCATTTCATTAGTTTATCAATCGTCTTTTCGGCTCCGCCACCCTGCCCTGACCATACAGGATGTTCCGTTGTGTCTAAGTTTCAGTCGTCTGTATGAAAAGTTAATGCACGAGACACTCCTTTCCCCAGGATGCTTTGGTGCGTGAGTATGCGTGCGTGAGTCCACGGAAGGCGTGCGTGCGTGAATGGAAGGATGCGCAGGTTTTCACTGCGCACACAGAAACTCTTGCCACATAGTTGGACCAAAAGAAAAAAAAATCCATCTCTCAAAAAAAAAAAAAAATTCCCCATCACCACTTCCTCGATCAATAGCTGCCAGCGTTTGTCCATTTAGTGGTATCGATTGTCTGATTCTTGATTGGCGGTCATCAAACCCATTTCTATTATTGCCCTTGGTCGACGCTTGTCTCCTGTTACAGAGAGCAATTTTCAGGGCGCGCACTTTACTACAGTCGGCGGAGCATTGGCGTTGGAGAAATAATGAAGTGAAGGGAAACACTGGGAACTTCAGCCCCTTAAACTGGCGTGACAGGCGGGCTTCTCGGCCAAAACGAGCTCTTGGGAGATGAACATTTCAATAACTTAGTCAAAAAAGAGATTTGAGGCATAAGGTGAAAAATGCAGTGTTCGTGAAACAGTGGAGTCATTTTGGATATTTTAGGATAAATAAGTGTGACATATAAATCAGGGTAAATATATATATTTATGGTATAAATAACAGGGTACAGATATTAGAATTTGAATCTTGAAGTAAAGGACTTATTCATATGTCGATGTGTTTATATGTGTGGGTGTGGGAGTGTATACAAAAGGCATAAGAACTCTAGGATGCACAATATAAAATGAAAGCCATAGTTTACTGTAGGGTAAGTGAGGTGGATAAACAAAATTTTATGGCCTTCTTGAAAGCTTGCTACTCCTGAAAGCGCATAAAATTGAGAAAAGCAGACTTGTTGCATTTTATTCCACCTTTCCTGATACCATGTAACATATCTGTCCTGATATATATATATATACACACCTGTGTACTATCAAAATTACTATCAATGCATACATGTATTTACTAAGATTAGATTAAGCACATGCGCCCCAAGCAAACAGGCATAATACACACAAATGACACATAAACATAATCTTTTATTGTGTTTATTTATAAACAAGCACGTGCAATATAACAGCAGGAAAGTTAGGCCACCACAGTTCACTTTGTAATATATCCTTTGATATCACTTTCATAATAAGCAATTCAAACAGTGAACTTTTTCGATAAGAGAATAGCTGTGGCTGCATAGCTATGATATTATAGTTCGGGACATCAATTGTCTTATTTTGGCTTACTATGCTTTTCACTGTCCCATTTGTGCTGATTAATTGATGTTTACATATCTTCCAGTTACTGGAAATGTATTATATTTTTGAACATTTTCAACTAATCTTCGAGATTTAACAAGTGTTTGTAAAAACACTCTGACAAAACATCCTCTCCCAACACCTACAAATCCTGCAAACAGCTGTTGGCCACACATCTGTCGGGCAAGCATGTTTTGTTTTTTTTTTGCTTTGTTTTTTGTTTTTTGTTTGCCTTGTACGTGGAAGTAAAATGTCATCTCACTTAGTACTTCATCAAATCGTAGGTAAATACTTACTCAATCTGCGTTAAAAGCTTTAGATATACTATAAACAAGAGACCTAAATCATCCAGTTTCATGATAAACTGCCTTCTTTTATTTGTAAGTCACTACATTGTTTACTTATGTCTCTCCCTTCCATCTTGTTTTAATATTCACCTCCTCTCAGCCACCTCTCAGCAATCGTTTTAACAACTATCTTTAAACCTCAGCTCAAGCATCTGCATTTGATTAAGGAGAGTCGAATAAGTTACGGAAACCAATTTCCCGACTCTCCTCTCTTTCTCGTCCCTGATATCGCCTTTCTCTTCCGGTCTCACGATGACCTGTGGAACCTGCTAGATCACCCTCCAACTCCGCGTCGTCTCGACCGCTCCGCGTTTGGCTGAGGTCAACAGGCGTCATGGCTGACCCCGGGGTTCTTGTGCATAGCTTCATTCACTAGACCGAAGGATGGCAAGTGGTGGTACCAGCATAGCAACACTAGGCTGCAGAGCCTGATGTTTCCCGCCACACACAGCTGACATCTATTACGCATGCTCGGCACACAGAACAAACAGTATCGTCTGCAGCACACAGCAAAGCTCGGGCGTCCGGAGGGACGATGATGAGGGCAATACTATCGCGATGACGGCGTGTTTTCATCAACAGAACCCGCTGCAGCCACAGTTTATTGTCAAGGAAAGCGAGATGCATTCATGGGGCTCCACCTCCGGTATTGTCAGATTATTTTCTCTTTATTCTTCCAGTTCTTTTACTTGGCTTTTATTCCTCTTCCATCATCATCATCATCATCATCATCATTGTCGTCGTCATCATCGATTTATTCAGCTTCTCTTTCCAAATTTTGTTGAAGTATATACAATTACCCAACGATTCCACCAAAAGATAGATTAGACTTTCAGAGTGCCAAACTTCTTTGTGTTAGGCGTGGTCCTGTAAGCCTTCACACCGCTGTTTTCTTTAGCCACCCTTCCCTCCTTGTAACAGCAACAAGATGGGGTGGCTGGGATTGGTGGGTGGAGTTGCAGAGCGCCGAGGCTGAGGCTACGGAGAGATTTGACTGACACCCCGGCAACAGACGCCCGACTGTTTGTGCACGATCCTGTTATCAGTGGACCACATGTGGTGTGTAGTGTTCAGTGTAAACATTAGTTGGGAGAGAGTTAATTATTGCCATCTGCAACATAGGTCTCACTTCCGGGTTCGTCTGTTACGGCACAATTTTTATTGAAGTTTGATGAAACGACTAATTTAAAATGTTCTCTTGCACGGGCGCACATATGAATTCCCACGCACACGCGCGCACACACCCACACATACAAGCATAAACAAACACACCGCCCCCAAAACAAGCAAGGATATATGTCACATGCATTTTTGTCGATGTGTGTGCAAGAAGCGGTGAATGATGATAGAAAAGACAAGAAAGAAGTACACAGGCACTCCTATAGTATCTATGTACTCCTCATACGAGTCGAGAATAGTTCCTCCATCTACAGCCTCCGATGGATTGCTGCCCATGAAAAAAAAAACTGTCATGTTTCCAAACAGTAGAGTGCTAGTTTGTCAGGATTCCTATTGAGGCTTTGTTCCTCCTTTCTTCCCCATCACTTCCACTCTACATCCTTAGCCATCTTTTTTTTTATATCTCCTCCTTCTCTCTTGCACTGCGATCCATGCTCTCTTGCAAACAATCTCTCTCACACACACATCCCTGGCGTGTTGGTGGGGTGGTGGTGTGTACACGAGCTAGCACATGCATACGCCAATAGATAATTTTACTTACATCCCATCAACGATATCTTACAAGACACCTCAGTAACTCATCTTTTTTACCCACACTTTTAGGGGTTTCTCCCTGAAATAAAGCCAACAGATGGCCAGATACTAAATTATTTACAACATGACGGCTGCTTCGTGAAAGTTATTGGAATTCAGTGTCATTCGGCTTTAGTTGAAGTGTCTAAGTTTAAAATTTATATTTAAAATTGTCTGAGAAAGCGTGTATGCGTACTCTGTGATCTATTAAAGAAAAGCATCATTAAAAGTGTTACAAATGTATATTATAGCGTGGGAGAGAGCCGGCGAAAAGCTGAATAGATAAAATCAATGAAATTTTCAAACGTTAATAGTTGGTGAGGGTGGGATGGGCAAGATAAAGGAAGAAGATTGATCAATCTCCCAAACCGACCTTCAAAAAAAAAAAAAAAAAAAAAAAAAAAAAAAAAAAAACACACACACACAATTAATTATTGCAATCTTATACTTTGTTTACTCCGGTCCATTTAACATTACCCTCCAGGATCCCATCTTCAGCTTTTGACTTCTCTTCTCCACCCATCCCACCCAAATCCCTCCCGCCACCCAGACGTTTACCCTGCATCTCCTCTCTTCCACCCATCTTCTCTCTTGCTCACCCACACACGGGTGTCATCCACCCAGCCTGCTTTCTTGCCTCAGTTCTTGAAGACAATGTCCTGATTGCTGCAAGTTTGCTGGCTGTAATAAACTGCTCAGCTGATGTTTCGCCTCATCCCTGCCTCGCCGCTGGGTCCGACCCCGGGGCGACCTTGCTGCCTGTCGGTCGTGCTTCGTCAGCGATCGATGCAATCGAATCCCAGAGTTTGCTCACAGATTTGGGCTCTGGCACCACCACCACCCCCATACCAATCCCCCGTCCTCGCAGGAATTACGACTCCAGGTTCAAGCGTGATGCGTGTCGTGGATGGTCTGACAGATAAGACGACGAAAAACGATGATGACGGCAGCCACAACGACGATGATGTAGGAGGATGGAAGAGGAGGGGGAGGAGATAGAAGAAAGTATTATATTTCAAGTTAACAACCAGGGCTGATTCACAGCAAAGCTTCCGGCTATTAAAAAAATCAGATGCTGATAACAGGTAAAGCAAAACAAAAACAAACTATTGCGCCGGAGGTGAGATCTGACCCCAGGACGTCTCATTCTTGTCTATTGTCAACAAGAGACTTATCTTTGCACCGCCGGACAGCCTGACGGTGGTGGTTAAGGTGTGACTGTGGCCGGGATAATGATTATGAGCATATAGTGGCAATACAGAGTAGTGAGTGGTCAAGCTGTAGCATTATTAAAACTGCCAGGATATCATCCGGTCTTCGTCGACACGAAGTCTCCCTCGCCTTCCTGTCAGAATTAAGTCATCTGCCGAGTGTTCGCCCGCTTTAAATGTCCTACCATGTCTCAGAAGATGCGCGAGGAAACGGAAACCTCTTCCATTGTCGTCGTTGTGTCCAAAATCTAATCATTTCCATAGCAACGAAGCGGAAATGAGCGAAATTAAACCTGGTCTTATACCTTCGTGTTTCTGGGAGTTGAACCAGAAGTTTCGTATGGCCGACTCCAAACTGTTATTCAAAACAATTTTTCCCCCCGAAATCGCATTGCTTTTAATGTCTGCATAAAGATATGAAACAGCACTGAAAACTCTTATCTTGGGACAGTTCTCTTGATTGCTTTAGACGGGACTATCTCCTGTTAAACTTTGGACAAACTCTCTTTGTGTTTGTTTTACAAAAGTCATGTTGGCTTACTTAGAACCTACTAAACATTTTTTTTCTTGCTATTTTAGAAGAAGAAAGTATAATGCAATTTTATCAAAGGGATGAGAAGACTATCATCAATCTTAAAGCTTGGAGAAGACGACGCCCGAGACTACATAAACTTTACCGCTCCTAGGGAACAAAAAAGAAAGAAAGAGAAGGAAAGGAGGCAGGGAAGCAGCTTCTGTAGCCGGACGAGTCGTGGTGGTCGATGAGCTGATGGTCGTGGCTGTGTATCTTCACTGAACGCGTAGCTCGCGCAGCCTTGGACAAACAGAACGTGCTGTCTGCCGCTAGGTGGCGGGCCGCCCCGCGCATCTCGTCAATGTAGCGATGGAGAGAAGAAAAGGCTAAATGCCTGCTCCTGTCAGTTAATAGACCTCGATCGCGAGTTTTGCCCCTATGGATATCCAATGTTGATTTTTATAACTGCCAGGTAGCCTAAGCCTTCCTGAATCTGGGTATTGTATAAACGTCTCCATCCTCCCATCCTCCCACACACACACACTTCTCTCTTCCTCTCTTCTGGGTCTGTCAATGCATTATCGTCGAATTGTTGTCTGTCAGGTTTTCGAGAGTTGTGTTCACACCACTATCACAATCTTCCTAACCGCGCCGCTGTGAGTCGGTATCTTGTGAACACGGCTCAAAGTACTGTTCTCTCTAAAAGCATCTAAATGATTATCGTGTTCCCATGGAGAGCGTATCACCCTCCTACCTCCCCTATCCCTTTACAGCAGGACCCTCCATCATCTTATGATCAGGCACTATCTGTCTAGGGACGAAACGCTTTCGCGGCTGTGTCGATTGACCGATTCATTAAAGATGTCGATGCCACTATTGATGGCAACGTTGATAAATCGCTTGATGCGAGTCTTCATAAACGATGTCAGCACGGGACGGACTGCGGCAGTTGGGATTTGCACGAACCGTTGGCATGTTAAGTGATGTTGGAGTTTTTCCTAGGGGTTGTTGTAGGTGCATTCATTTTCGTAGTTTAATGCAAGCTCTCCAAATGTTTATTTTTTTTAATTTTGAGGAAGGTAGCTTTTACATATTGCCATAAAATAATTTAATTTTATTTATTAGTTTTTTTTTCTCTCTCTCTCTCCACTTTTTTCCCACATCGTCCTCTCTTTTATCCACGGTGTATTTAGTCTGCACTCTGATAGTCCCAGCTTATTCCCACACATTTTTTAAAAGATGTGTTGTGCCAGGAATTCTTTCCTTTTTTTTTCAGACTCGCTGCCTAATGCGTGTGCGGTGTGCGTGCGGCGTTTCCTATTCTCGCGCCCACGCGAACCTGTGAGGCAGTGCGTGCGTGTGTTGCAGAAGGGAGGGCTAGTAATTATGCGGTTCTAGGGGTAGCAAAAGGGGTGGCTGCTGTCTGCGGGGTGTCAGCTTGCGGTAGGTAGACGCTGACATCTAGTTACGATCCCAGCAGGCAGCGTCCAACTGGGTACCGCCAGCGATACACCTCCATGATTGGAGCAAAGTCACAGGGAACAGACGCTCATGTGAACTCCTTACAATTCATGACTTTTTCTTTTGCTTTTATTTTTGAATTCTTATCGTCTTTATCGATGTCATTGTTGTCTCTATCGTAGGCACCAAAAAAGGTAGTAAATGAAAGTCAGTAAACCAGTAAAGAGTTAAACAACAATGTTTAAATGACCCTTGCTCTCTGCCGCTGTCTTCTTTAATATACAGGAATTTTTTTAATACTCAAACGCATGTGAAAAACTGTAAACAAATTTAATAAAATAACTTTACTTCATTCCTTAAGGGTTTTTTCTTTTCTTTTTTTTCCCCCCAACATTCGTTTTATTTGGGAAAAGTGAAGCCGCCGAATTCTCTCCCCTTGGCCCCTGACAGTGAACGACGCTGTTCTCCGGGCGACTTGACAGGCGAGTGCAGTCCCCTGTTGAACCAGAGACAGAGTATGATAGATCATCTTCATTATTGCACAGGTCAAGAGGTCAGCAAGGGGCGTATAACTGTGACCGTAGAGCTGACCAGTTGCAAATCGTGGTTGACTCTCTTCCCCCTTTTCTTTTCTACCTCCTCCCATCCCATCTGTCTTCCACCCTTCCCTTCCTCCTTTCCGTCTTTTTTCTTCCTCCGCTCACCCACCCAGACTCGTGCAGTGTGTGACCTTCCTCTGTGGATCACTTATAGCGTGATAAATCATTTAATTTCCTCCCGGTCCCTCCTCCTCTGAGAGAGGGCGTGAATTGAAACACAATGGGAAAGGATAATGATTTTCAGGGACAGAGAAAAAGTGAGCTGTAAGCCAAAGGAGTCTAGCGCTGCAAGACTTTTAAGAAACATTGAAAGAAAGAAGGGAATGATTGTATGTGTGTGGGAGAGAGAGAGAGAGGAAGAGTGAAGGATTGAACGAATTCGAAAAAGAAAAAAGAAATG
Source organism: Pomacea canaliculata (assembly GCF_003073045.1). Classification (NCBI taxonomy): domain Eukaryota; kingdom Metazoa; phylum Mollusca; class Gastropoda; order Architaenioglossa; family Ampullariidae; genus Pomacea; species Pomacea canaliculata. Next base: position 14,040,455 of record NC_037597.1, read on the forward strand.
GATGTGTTCGCTTATTCGACTTGTTCTTCTCAAGCTGTTGCTATTTTTTTTTTTTTTTTTTTGTCTTACCTCTTTTTATTTCTTCCCGCCCTGTTACTCCCACCTATCCCATCTTCAGCCTTTCTAAATAAATATTTTCGCACTGTCTTGGTGCTCCTGCGCCGGAGTTTACACTTCTCGCCAAGAAAATCGAGATGAAGTTGTATACACGAGACAACGGCGATTAAAGGGCTGCTTCGTCGGGGAGCTAAATTCGATTTCTTCTTCTAACTTTCGGAATGGAATGAGGAAGGAGATAAGAGTTAGGAGATAATGAAGAACGCGGAGGAGGAGCGAGAGAGTGGCGATGAGACGGTTTTTCCAGATCGCCCCGACATGACGGAGGAGTTGTGGGATAGCAATATTTTCACAAACTTTCTGGCATCTCACGAACATAGTGAATATTTGCTATCTTGCTATCTTAACTACCCGAGTGCAGGCCCATCTCCTCCCAAAAAAAAACTGTTAAAAAAAACAATGATAATAACCTGACAACAATGGGATTTCAGGAAAGACACGTTTGTCTAAACTGCGACAGAACGTAGACAATCGATGTCGACATGTTTACTTACCGACAATCTTGTCATCACCGTGATTCTCCCTGTGCTCTTCTCTTTAATATACATTTTTAATCGTTTTTGGTGACGACCGGAGGGGAGGCTGACAGTTCGCGTTGTGGGGCTGGCAGGTCTGCGATTCTTAGTTATTTACAGCCGGCGGTTTGGTTTTTTGTGTTTGTTTGATTTTTGTTTGTTTCTGTTTTTGTTTTTTGTTTGTGTGGGTTTTTGTTTTTGTTTTGTTTTTTGTTTTTGTTTTTTGGTTGTTTTTTTTTTTTTAAACCAGAAGGGTCTCAATACAAAGAAGCTGAAGGAAGAAAATCGAGGGATAAAAAGCGGTTATTTAAGTCTGGAACCTCGAGCACATGTGTGTTGCATTCTGTGGCTCAGTGGCGAGGCAAGGCGGAGGGTTGAGCACGAGAGCTACAGACGAAATTTCGGTCAGATAATGGTCGTAGGAGGCTTCAACATGCGATCCTCGACATTTTCTGTAATATGAGACGGTTACTAATAGCACAGATAAGCACCGGCAAGGGTCTGGTCTGTTTAGGCATTTCTTGTTGAGTTGTACACAATATACACTCTTGTTGTCATTATACACCCACACCAAACCTTCCCCACTCACTCAATCCATACACACACATGCAGACACTTGTAAGCCATGTTAGTCCACGAAATGATAATTTTAAACAGACGATCATGAGGATGGTGAAAAGGGGGTGGAAGTGGAGCTGCTGTAACAATTTGTGTAAAACGAAGGAATTAGGAAAGTGCGTGAGGAGGAGGAAGAGGAGGGGTTAGAAAAAGATAATGTTTATACAATAATTTCACAAACATTCGCATAGCGTGCGTACGCTGATGGCACGTCAGACACACATACAATCACACACACACAGACAATCACACACACACACAGACAATCACACACACACACACGCACGCAGGCACTACACAATAAGAGAGAGCGAGAGCCACGTCGCCAGCTTTGCCATCGATTATCCTCTGGCAGCCAGTGTTAGCTCCCTTGCATCGCGGGTATCAAAATGCTGGATGCTGAGTAACTGTTACGTCGGGTGACGTACCCAGGGTGGATCACGAGGTCGTGCCAACTTTCTCAGAGTGACAAGGCTTCCGTGTCTACACGCGTCGCCTGTCAATTTGTTGAGAAAAAGAATGGTGTACTTGGAATTCAGAGAGTAAGGGTGGGTGGGTGGGTGGGTGCAGTCATTTGCATCTGACACTTTGCTTGTAACCTGTCCCTCATAAATTACTGTTGGACAAGTTAATTCATTCAGTACATATCTTTTTATAGCTTGTTTCTTCTTTTTTCTCTTTCTTATTTTTTCTTTCTCACACACTAAGACAAGAATATATTTTTTATCTTAAAACCATATAAAACATTTCTCACTAAACTTTTTATTTTGACTTGTTTACATTCTTAAAACTATCTCTAATGATTTTGACAGAACCCTAACATGTGTTGTCATTAAAATTGTGTTGATTGGTTGTTTAAGTCAATGAGACTGAGTTAAACCAATGACAACCTGGACCTGTGCCATCGGTACTTTCCTGTGTCACCACCTATGTCTCGCATACCCGTAATCCAACGATGCAAAAGACGGGTGGGTAGGCAGTCAGGTAGAAACAACAGGTAGGCTTAACAGAGAAAAGGCCGTACAGTCATGCCATTTCTGACAGTAATGTCAGGCACAAAAGCATAGAGAAAGGTAATCTGTAATTTAATCGGGCTGTCTACATCAGTGTCTATCTGTAGCGGGATCGAGCTCAGGTGCTTATGTGCATTGTTGTTTAACTGCCACACAATGGTTTTGTTTGTGTCACTGATAGCAATATGGATTTTGCTCCTTGGTCGTGGCACATGTCTGGTCGTATTTCATGTTTCGCGTGACTAAATTTTTGTTTCGTGAACCTACTCCTATTTCCTGTTATCTTTTCCTGACATTTTCATGCCATTACGTACGAAGAAAAACATATTTCATGTCCTAATATGTAATATTTTATGGTAGATTTTATGCGAATATTCTATGAGTGTATGTGTGTGTGGGTGTGTGCATGTGTTAGTACTTCTGTGTATGTGAAAACGAGCGATTTCTCGTGCTTGTGTGGATTGGAGAGAAACGGCAATAAGGTCATAGTTCATAGCTTTAGTCCATAGTTAATTAAAAAATAAATAACTTAATTCAAGACTTGTAAGTTTCAATGAAATGAAAGAGTCCAATACAAGAAAAACTAATCAGAATTATAATTATAATCCCCTTTGACTTTGTGTCCACTCTCTTATCAGGCGTTGTCTCCCATGTCAACTGTTTGACCAATGAGATTACATCTCGAATTTAAAGATGGCATCTCCGACGTTGAAAACCAACGAGATTCCATCTCCACCCTTCCGAAAAAAGCATTATCACATCGAAATCCGTTTAGCAAATGAGCTTCAAAAGCTCTCTCTTGACAGAAAGCGATTGTTCACACGCTGGTGGCTTATCATAATTTCGTAGCCAGACGACAGTCCTCGCGATCAAACAACGACAACAGTTTGCCGCGTGTCTCCTCGCCCTCGCTGTTAGGATGAAACGTTAAACTACTTCTTATACCTTCCCTCGTCCTCTCATTTTAACGTTTTTACATAGCTATGTCAGAAACGGGGGGAGAGGGAGGGAAGCAAAAATATAAGAGTAAAGCCAGCACAGCGAGAAAGCTTTTTCTCCCCATGGGGATAATTTTGGTTTTATTGAAGTTTTTCCAACCCTCCCCTTCTCTCGGTTTTTTTTTTTTCAGGGAGGGTTTTAGTATGCTTCAGGGCCACTAACTCTGTGCGCAGGATCGCAGACTGACGGGTTCTAGTCAGACTCGCTATCTCTGAGGTGGGCCGCGAAATTTGATCACAGACCTCAGTCGCTGCCATCTTCCCGTTTAATCTTCACACATGCTACGCATTAGCCCCAGCAATCATATAAATTCTCCCACATTAAGCGCCTGCGCGCCAGACTTGCGCCCCCTCGCCAACTTCTCCCGCTTTTTCACGACGTCAGATGTCAGGGGCCGTCAGATGAGGCAAGATGACGGAATCCGCTCCGACAGTCAAAGCAGAATAAATCTTGTTGTAGACATTGGAGTAGACTTGAGTAGGAGAAATCGATACTAAAAATAGACGACATGAAAGAATGGCGGTTATCACTAACGGCAATGGGCCCTGACGTAGACTCCAGTTTGCGGGGCAGGGGTACAGCCATATACTCCAAACCTTTCAACCCCAACCCCTTTACAAAGGACAAAGATGTGAAAGTCTAGTTTGTAAACAAACAAACAAGCCGTGTCTTTTCTTCTTCAGTGCCGGTTTGTTCCAGATGTTACCTCTGAGTCCCGATATCTCTCTTTCAACAAGATGCTGTTTCGCTCTCTCTTGCAAATTATTAACTTGAAATATTTCAAAGAGGAGCAGAAAGGCGCATAAGGAAGAAGCACATTCACACACATGCAGATATATCTTCTCACATACATGTGACATGACAAAAAATATAGTCATCGTATAAAAAAATTAAGCGTTGAAATGCTTTGTCCAAAGCCATGATCTTTATCATTTCCGAGCGATGTTAATAAATAATACGATACTATTATAATAATTTAGACAAAATTAGACTGAAAGATACCTAAATCTCTGACAGCAACACCAAATGTCGCACGCATGTGTATGGGGTAGTTCCGCCAGAAAACCTCGCCACCCGCCAACATTTGGCCACACCACCAAGCGCACAAGACACTGGTAGAAGTGTCCTCTCCCCTGGTATCAGCTGAACCACTCTATCTTGCTATTCCATTACATTTATTTATAAAACGGTTAGTTAACATGTAGGATCGGATGACTGGCGGTAAGGAGAACACCCACCCCCTCAAAGAAGATACTAAAAGGACAAGTATGTCGTTCACTGTCAGCATGGAATTTGCCGCCTTCCCTCTATCCCCCACCAAAAACAAAACAAAACAAAAAACCAAAATCCGAGCATCTTTCTACGCCAAGGTGGATTCTTTCTCTGAAGTATTTTTTCCTCCTTCTAAGCTATTCGACATTCTTAACCTGTTCTTAGCCATACATTACCGAATGTATGAGTATGTTTCGCAAATAATTAAACAGTCGTGTAAAATAGTTGCCATGGTAACACATTTATCTCGTTATGTAGGCCCTTCACGATATATTTTTTTAATCTTTTAAAAACAATGTGCTTTTTCCAGTAATGACACCAAGACGTATATCACTAGAGCAATGAAAATGATATATTTTAAACACTCACCCAAGTTTATTAACGAGAATGAAGTATGGCAGTTATCGAGCTGATGTGTTTACGTCCGTGAAAGAGACAGGAACAGCTGACATCCTGTAAAGAGATTGAAGCAGGCTCCCCAGCGGAGGGTCAGGTTGCTGCCCCACAGACAACAGCAATACGACCTTCGTAGGCGACCTTTAAAGGGTGCACAGACACCCCGGAGGTCCATCACAGGGTCCCATTTGTGGGTTTGTTGGGCGTGTGCTCACAGTGCGTACAGTGAGATTTACAGACCATCCTCGTGATAGCTTTACTTTAATGCCTTCGTGTCGTGCTGGAGTTACATGATTCCATTCTTCAGAGAAACTGTGCGAACTCTTTCCCACGAAAAAATCTTTGGTAAGAGATACTGTGTCAGATAAAGAATTGGGTAAGTGTTTTTTGGTGGGGAATAAAAAAAAAAGTAGCGAGAAATTCTGTCGAACAAACTTTTTTTTTTTTCTTGGTGGGGGTGTTATTATGTCGGACAAACTTTTGGATGAGACAGATTCTGATGCCGATTGATTGCAGCTGTAAACCTGTTGACAATGGATTTTAGTGAAGTGATCGGCTAATTATTTAACTCACGTCCTTAGACTTCCCTACTTTGAATATCCGACCGGAACTGACCAATGGTGAGCAGTCTTATTTAGTGCATACAGACAAAGTGTCTTCTTCGTGGACGTTCATTTCCCTCAAGCGCATTGATGGAAAAATATCCATCATCATTATCATTGTATAGATAATTAATACCTCACATTCAATAAGAAATGGGTGCTGTGATGACAATGGAATCATAAATAGAAAATATTAAAATTAAACTACTATAACCTTAAGAACATCTTTAAAATTACAGAACCATTCCTGAAATTTAACTATATCACCGGTCTTCATTTTGTTTTCATCATTTGTGGGCGTGGATCATTCTTAATGAAATGAAATATCCGAGTTCTGCATAAATTAAAAAGTCATTGAAAATAAAGACGAACGGAGAGAGAAAGACGGACAAACGGTGGGACAGACAGAACCAGAAACTCCAGGCAAAGACTGAAAACACAGCAATCTAAGCAGGACGCCTCTGTGCTGGCGACACGTGGTACTGTAAGAGATGGGGTGAGCTTCGCGGAGCAAGTTGATGGTGTGGGTGCATGATGAGAACAGCAGAACTCCGAGCGCATGGGCACAGGAATCCTAGGCTCGCACCCGGCAGCTTGAGGTGTCAGAATCTTCTGGCAGAGTAATGTTGTAACCAACCTTTTGTGACAAAAACATTCTTTCCTCACTAACGAAGTTTTTGTGACAAAACCACTCTATTCCGAATGGCACAAACATCCCAGCACTCCCCGACATGTCTTTGTCCCACGTTTCTCGGCAGTAATAACTCTCGAGTGACATCATACACACTGTGGAACTAGACATAGCTTTCTACCTGCTAATAGCATTTTCAGTGCAAGGCCTTCGTATGGGGGCCAGCATGCTGTAAGCCCTTGTTTCAAAAGACGTATGGTGCGGAGTTGTTTTCTACTCTTTTGCTACATTCTTCCAAGGTTTTTTCCACCGTTCTTCTACATTTTTTGCGAGGTTTTTGTCTACCATGCAATGTTGAAAACATGAAGGGATGGAGTATATGCAGAAAGATATGGGTGAAGGAATTCCGGAAACGAGGCAAACAGTTAAGTCACTAATATCTGCTTCTTGACTCGAAAGCTGGAAGCTTTGAAAAACTTTTGATTCACAAGCAGAAAAAAGAGTGGGAAAACATTTAAATTTGTCAAGAATTTTTGTTCTGACTTTGTTTGAAGCGCAGATGAATCCAAGCTCAACTAGCGAAACAGTGCGAGGTAGGGTGTCTGCCACAAACGATTACCAGACGCAACTGTTGACAAACATTTGTTTCAATGAGAAGAACAGGCCTTCGACCATGTTAGCTTTTGATCGAATGTATGATCTGGTTATTCTGTTACTCTGGCTGCAAATATAAGTTTGACACTAATCCTGATTATTCATATTGTCAACGACTGATTGGTGTAGAAGATTGCGATGAAAGTATTGACAGGATAATTGGTTACAGATTTATTCCAACATTAACTAAATAATGTGCAACTTTCTTGCACAAAGGCTAGACATTCGAGAACACACTGCAAATCATATAACTCTTGTCGATGTTTATATAATTGTTATAGTTTGTTGTTGGCACGCACGATGAACTATTGTTGAAAGACGAGTGGTGGAGGTGTGTTGGCTAGACTCAGATGTTCGCTAACTCAAAAAAAAAAAAAAAAAAAAAAAAAAAAAAACCAACAACCCACCAACACACACACACAAAACAAACAAACAAAAAAACAACAACCAACAAAAAAAAAAAGACAAACAAACTAACGAACAGCAAACGCGTTCTGTATCGACACATCCTTCTCTTGTCTGTCTCTCTCACATACTTCTCTGAGTGTCACACTTATTTTCTTACCCCAGTCCATCTTCTTCATCCCTCCTGCGGCCTCTTGCAGCCTCGTTCGTCTTAGGTGGCCACCTCGCTCAGCTGCAGGTAAACGGCCGTGCAGGTGAGTAGGAGGCGGGTGGCGGCGGGTGGAAGTGAGCAGGTACAGATTTGAGATCAGGCCCCGCGGTTAACGTCCGGCGGGTGCGCAATTTATTTTGATTGAAGGGCGCTCTCGAACATCGTGCGAAACCACTGGCGGTCATTTGTGCTTGGGTGGTTAACTCGAGACTTGTCATTTATTAGTTGCTTCGGCTCTCTTTCTCCCTGTTTGAAGGTTTGATGGTGACCTTGCGTCGGTAGATTTATCTCCCCTTCCTTTTATTATTTCATGCTGCTTTTCCGACTTGTTGTTGTTGACTTTCGTATTTATGTCGAATCATAGTTTTCTGCTGGTTTTTTTAGGGATAAAACTCCCGTCTTTTTTGAGTTTGTGAATTACTTATTCAAAAGGATTTAAAGGAAGAAAACGTAAGCGATATTACATCGATCAAATAGTCATCAGCTTGCCTTCTCTGCATCGTCTTTGTTATCGTTACCGTCACCAAAGAAACACAAACAGAAAAGTGTCCTCTGTTCAGTCTTGTGCAAATTATTTTTTTTTAAATTAAAAACTTTAACAATTTTGTTTGTCACCCGTCCTTCTAGTCATGGTTCGTAGCAAAGCCCCAACAGCAGACGAAGACTCCATTCTGTGCGTCTGACCACCACATGCTTGCTTAAAAATAATTTTCTATCTTCTTGATTTTAGTTGAAGACTTAGTTCTTTCTGGAAGATGACCAACAGTTATGGTTGTAGGCTTTCTGCTCAAAATGTCTGCGAGGTCTGCCTCATTAGTATTCAGAAGTGTGTGAGAATCTACATTTGCAAAACTCACGCAGGAGCACCGTCTTTCCCCACCCCGGCAGTTGCACACCCCAGCCACCTTTCCAGTATCGTTTGTCATTCCTATTAGACTGTGGTCACCAGAAAATCAAAGTCCGTGAACAAACTGACACCGAACAATTTCTCACCCGTCGAAGAGATTTGGGTTTACCGCCTCAGAAAATTTACTCCTGTGGGATCGAAAACGGACATAAAAACTCGGGATCGGAAGGAGTCCATTAAACAGCATCGGTTGGAAAGGAATAGGGAGATGGCTGTGTTACCTTGGAGAAGAGAAACCCAATCTTTATGACAGGTAGCTGAAATTTGTCTACTAATTATCTCAATCCACGAAAGGCGATTTGTGAGTCCCCAGGCGCGGACCAGGAATTTAAAAAGAGAGAGAAGCAGGAACAGTAAATATCTGACTCCTGCCAAAATGAGATCCGCGACAGAGAATGGCACTTTAGGGGTGGGCTACCCGCTGTAGACACGGTCGCCTGAAACGTCACGTGACCGCGGACTTCTCCCTGTGAAAACATATTCTGCAGCTGCAGGTGGAGGGTGGGATGGAGGTTTGGGGCCTTGGGATTGCAGACGCGCTAGCTGGCTCATAGCAACTAACTAAATTGCTAACATGGATTAAAGCTGATTGCTAAGCTTATCTAGCATCCAGCTAGCTGGTCTGCTTACACATGGTCGGTAAGCGAATGGCTTTATGGGATGTTATTTGTCACGTCAACCTTTGCTACTGGCCACATCAACTTCCGCTATATGGTCGCTAGCTACTCTTGTATTCCGTTGGCAATCGTGACCTGGACCCTGAGTCACTTTTAAATTTCATACGTCGGGTACTATTTTTCTTTCTTTCAATTTTTTTACTTATTTAATTTTTTTTTTTTTTTTGCTCTTCTACTGTATTGTCATATTCGCCTTCATCTTTATTTTTTCCCTCCATCTCTACTCCATTCAAGAAAAATAGTCTTCTTACTTAAAAGGAATTCCCTTCTGAGAACAGAAAAGTCATGTAAATAAAGATTTACTGTGTATACCAGCAACATCATCCCTCTGTCCAACTTTTTTGCTTTATTTTATTTTCAAAGAAAGACCGGGGTCCGATATCTAGCCAGCTCAATAAATTTCGTTAAGCAGCAGCGGTGCACCTCGCATCGTTGTACACCTGACGACACCTGTTAAATCGCTGATAGTAAAGGTGCGGGGGAAAAAAAGCTTTCATGCAGGCAAGAGGGGGTCGTTTTATTTTTAGACATATTCTTCTACTTACATACTACTTATCTGAGTTATCTGCCCCTGCCGATCTCACCCTCACGCATCTCTCTCCAATTCATCTCACTCTCCTCTCTCTTTCCACTCAATAACCTCCCTTTTTATGGGCCAAGTCATATAACGTATTTCCGATAAGAGTTTTGTCATAAACGTCCTGTCTAGTATCGCCCTCATCGGAACGTCTTCTATCTCCAACCCTGGCCGACCTCGCACTCTATAGTCCCCCGTTCACTGGGATGAGATTCCTCCTCCCCTTCATTTCAAGTCACCATCTCTTTCTAGCATGGTGGTCCTTTTTCTCGCAAGTGTATTTTGTGAAGGGTTCGTTAACTGAGAAAAAAATGCGTTAAGTGGGCGCTTCTTCTAGTAAGAGCCAATGGGGACCCGCAAACTTCATGAGAAGAATCCACACACATGATCCCTGGTGATTATTTTCAACTTCTACCGCCCTTCGAATGCGCTGCGATTTTTCGCGGCCTGGCAATAACAGTTCCATCCATCCCTCTCTCGGCCGGCCTTCTGCAAAATGCAGTAGATTTATTCTGAGCTATATTTCTATCCTCCGCTGCATTCTCCATAATTTTTCTTCTTTAAATTGCCTCAATGAAACGCGTGTTTTATATTGTGTAAGAGTAAGAGACACTGACATTTCCTAGGGGATAGTAATTCGGCAATGATGTGAAGTTTGCGAAGATTTTGCAGGCGCTGTTCGTAACACTTCACGGTATCGCAAGCTACTCTAGAATATTGCGGCCAACCTCAGAAGAGAAGGAGTTCGATAAATATCTACCTTTGTGCTCAGAGTAAGAAAACCAATGAGTCCAGTTACGATGTATTTCAATAATATTTACTTGGCGAAAACAGCTCGTTTCATTGTCTGAAAAAGTTGCTAACAAATGAAAATTGCGGGTGACTAGACAGCGTAACGGACATGGACAGTGCGACAGGTAAATAGCTAAAAAGAGACAAAGGAACCGCATTCCAGTACAGGTGGGGGTTTGACTGTTAAGATCTTCCCGACAAGGACTACAAAGACGGGGGTGACTGCACGGCCCAGTTTCCGATGAGTCAACACCATAAATGCAGCGGGTGTGGGAGGATGTCCTCTCGCTCTGTAGCCGTTCACACCACCCGGAGATTCAGTGGACGCCTACTTTGCGGGTCGGATGGTGAGGGCAAGGTCCACCGCAGCTCCCGGGCACTAAACTTTCGCCTCTGGCTTCTCCCTGTCAGGCCTGGCGAGCCTCCGGTCATACGTCACAGCCGCCGAGCCCGCTGGTCGACTCCCCTCCCCACCCCGCCTACTAACACGGGTACCCGCTTGATAACCTCCCGACCCAAGAAGATACCCCATAATTTCGCGCTAAGAACTTCTCTCGCCCATATCCGGGCCCGACTGACGTTCCGAACCTGTCGTTTGAGGGGCGACAACGCTCGCTTGGTGGGTGAGGCCAGCGAACGTGTGCTGGCTATCCTTTGTCCTTTTGATTGCATGTCTGTCTCCTCTCGGGGATTTATATCTGGGTGACAGTCTCCAGTTTTTATTTTCCAGGCTGTCTCGGGTGACACCCACAACTGGAAGATACGGTTAAGCCAGCTGCTGTGTTTAAAACTTTACAAAAAAAAATTCCAGATCCCCTTAATTCTATTCTTGCACGCGATGCGATTTACAATGCTTTCTTTTTGGATTGTCTGTTCATAAATCACACAGAGTTCTCTCCCCTTCGCTGCAAGACCTCACAAGGAAATTACGCGGCTTCCTGCGATGACAATGAAGGGAAAGTAAATTTCTTCTTCCTCCCTCCCGGTCGTAGACGCCGCGAACGAAGGCACCACTTTATTATTTTTGTTGACTGTGAAATGGTTGAGTGCGTGCTTGTGTCTGTGCTTATTCTTTGAGAAACATGTGTGCCAGCATGACACATGGGAAACATTTCATAATCACACATAAAGATTGTTGTTGTTTTTTTTAATGTTGATACTCACCTTCACCAAAGTCTCTCTCGTAGAAAGCAGTGTTCAGACGAGCCAAAGCAATACTACTGCAAACTTGCAGAGGATCGGAAAAACGACTGGTATGGATTTCATCATATTTCAATCCTCCTCCTCCCAACACACATTTTATGTATATAAATTATATAAAAATGAAATACCGATCCGTTCTCTCGTTCTGTTAATTTATAATCATATAATTTTTTTTCCTTTGACCATCACTATTATCTATATCCTCATCTTCTTTATCATAGTACAAAAACGAAAATCGCATTTGAGTTTTGTCCACGAACATGATCTCTTTCACTAGATTTAAAAGGTAATATTTATTTATTTATTAACGACTTTGATTTCTTGTAGATATTTTCTTCACTTTTAGGCACATGTCCTTTCAGCGCAAAACATCCTCCGAAATAGATTATTCCGCCAATGTTTTTCTTCAGAACCATATATTCTGACTGACATTTGTTGGGGAAGAAAACTGTTTCAGGATCATTTTACCGATGGGTGTAAAAATGTACTCATGAAGCTTATTTGTTAATGCAACACTGTTGGCGCACACACATTGCCATAGCATAGTACTTCCCAGAGTCCCTCCCCTTCTCGCTTTTGTTCAGTTTCTAGCCAACGTCTCTTTTCCCCTACTTCCACCCCCCTCGTCTCTGTCTTTGTATGGTTTTGCTTGTTTCCTTCTTTTTCTCTCTCTCTCTCCACACCATGCTGTTGAGATAGACGATACGTTTGTTCTGTTGGTCGACAAATAAACACTCGACAAAGCCCGTGTCTGGTGTGTATGTACTCACCCGCTGCAGGAGGCTGACCCCAAGGAAGTTAAAGATGGCGGAAGTACCATATATCATGCGAGTACATAATTACGGAGGGTGTAATTACCATGGTATACTGTTACACTCCGTCAGCCTGACAGAGCGAGCACCTCACCCAGGACACTTGTTCCCACTGCGTCGGTGTAGACCAACCAAGCTGCCTGGATCCTACATAGCAGGTCACGTGTTGTAAACTTCGCCCTCGCAAAACGTGCACAGGCTGATGTCTTGTTGGTTGTCTTGCCACCGCACAGGGATGCAGATGACTGGGGCAACACGTGTGTTTATGGCAAGCGAAGTTACCCCGAGTACGACAGAGCTTGAGAAGAGCGCTGCGATTCGGCATCATTGTGCCCTTAGTCCATCGATCATGGCGCCTTTCTGTGGTCATGGTTGCCCCTGGAGAATAACTGTAACTGATGCCCACGAGAGGCTTACGGATCGATCATTCAAAGTTGCGAGGAACGAATACTTCTGTGACTGACATGGATTGCGCGTGGGTGGTCTGCCAGTCTACCAGGAACTTTTGACTAAGACACCCGCGGTCATCTGAAATCTGTCCACTGGTTCCACTTTTCTTAGCTCACCACAACGGTAGACCGACCATAAGCAGATTTTTGTAGTTTCTACGTCTTTTGCCCTCTTAGGCCCACAAAATTTCCAGGAATGCGAATTCTCTGTTTGTAATTTGCAAGATATCCGTTCTGTAGTTACATATACCATCAAGTTCGGAAAGCCACTTGACTGATCTGTATAGTCTTGGTGGATGGATATCCGGGTATCCACTCTCTTGGTGTCTGTTCACCCTTCTGCTTGAGGGGAACGGATAGCCGAGTAATTAGAAAACTGAGGTCCGAACCAGAGATGAGCTGGTTCATATCCTGTGGTGCAAAGCTATTGACCTAACTGTTGGTAATGGATGTACCCGATTTCACGGTGCAGTCTGATAGTGCCTGAGGATATAAATACTGGATTCGTTTTTTGTTGTTTGTATATTTTTCATTTTAAAGCTTAAGTATATTGTTTAACCTTTGGTATAATAATTCTCTTGTAATTATTGTTTCGTCTCATTCTGTCCAACTGCCACCATGGCGAAGCCTACCGTGACCACCGCTGGCGCCACCACCTCAACCACATCAAGTACTCTGACCACTGTCGTGATCAGGACCCTCGCCGCTTAGGGCGCATTTTCTCCAGGAAAGCTCCTCCTCACCTCATGTTTTATTCCGCCTGTGCCCCTCGCCAGTGCAATCTTGCGGTCGCATATGCACCGTCTGGGCCATGATAACTGCGATAGGCATCTTATTAGCAGACAACTATCCCCGACTCCGGAAAAAAGAGAGCTCCCGAAAGAGTGGGCAACCGGCGATGTCCTTGTGCCGATAACTCCGCTGGGTAACATGATCCATGACGCATGTTCGTGCCGACTGAAGATTTGGGGATTTTCACCACCGCCTAAGAGTTGATCAAGATAGCTTTGCAGCTGACGATTATAGGGTCGGTCATGGCCGGCGGTTTCTAGTGTTAACGTTCGCTCCGGTCACAATCGTCCAATCTGGCGTGGATGTGTTATTTGTGCCGACGTCAGCACAGACACGCACGCCCTCGGCGACTACGTTTCCATGACAATGAGTCCTTCCATCATTCTGGGTTTTTCCCCTCCTCCCACCCCTCTTCTCCGTTCGTGAACTGCAGATTATGAAGCTGAAAGGGAAGGAGTATTAAAGATGCCGTAAATGTGAAGCAGGTTATCATCTGTAACACAGCCCATAACACGCACAAGTGAAAGAAAGAAAGGGAAGATAAACAACAGATGAATGGTATAGCATGGTGGCATAAACACTGGCCACACGACAACACAAATCAGTGCGAGTTCATCAGGGAGAAGCGTTGGAAGTTGTCGGGTAGAGGAGGTCAACGTTGAATGTTCTTCAATTCTGAGCTGTTTCTGACCCACTTAAACATCGGAAACTCAGTTGATTAAACGTCGACAGTCTGATCAGAATGGGCTCCAAGCTCTGTGACATCGATAGTAGGCTTCCGGACCTGCCGTGGTGGCCATCTTGTCATGACGTCATTCGATTTCCGTCGCGATGGCGGTCTTGGGTCCCGGGAGCTGGTCGCTAATCGTCCTCCAAGGCCCATCTCAACTTGTCGGGACAAATCTGCACGATTACCAACTCCTGATTACAGGAGTCGTTTCTCTTTGTTTATTGCCCATTCGTGAATAGAACTTGCGACAGCGAGGTTTATCACAACCAAAACTTCATGTTTTCTCTCTGTTCTCCCCGCCCACCAAATTTTGTTTCGCTCGAAACTACCCCCTATGGTAGAGTCAATGAACAATTGTACTCAAGTCCTCCTGTAGCATCCGAGTTCCCTCTTCCAAATAATGGCACATTAAAGCGATAGTTTCCGTCCCTTGGACGCGAGGGTGACGATGTTAGAATTGATGATAGTGACAACGATGACGACTGTCATGGCTCTTACCGTGGCTATCTCACGAGAGTAAACCTTGTTGATAGGGAAATAATATTGTGTCAGATTCCAAGCTTAAAGAGTATATGCAGAGTAACAACTTATCTGTGAGTAAACGGAAGGTTAGTTTAGTGTTATCTACTTGTGAATATGTCCCTTCGCCTGACCTGCTCGAAGGTGTTCTCCGTCTTTTTCTCTTTCCTCTATTTTTCTTTCTGTCTGGTCTCGTGGCCTTTTGTGTCGATTTTGTCATCAACTATTCATCTCTCCTTCTTTTGTTCAGAGTTATTTTTACGACGGTGTCAGTTTGTTTTCTCCGTCGTAGACTGAAGGTCTCTACAGCCATCTTCTTCACTTCTCACTGCAATGTTTAAAAACCGTCTCTTCTCCGAAACACTTGATTTTACCTGCAAGCTACAATTTCTAATACATGTACTTTTGTTAGATTCTGGATTGCTATGCATGCCCTCTGACCTCTTGTGTTCATGCCACATTTCCACTAGTAACTGTTAATGACAGTGGTAACCTGTCGATGCATTGTTGTTGTGGTACGCTTGTCTGCACCATTCTCTCCTTTTCTGAGTTGTATTTCTGCCTGTTGCTATGTCTCTGTTTTTAATGTCAATGTTTGCTGATATTTTTGGTCTGTTCTAAGATGTTCCGTGAACATTTTGAATCTGTGCTGATGTCGTATTTGTTTTATTTGTGTAAAGTGCATCGTGGAAAAATGCGATTTTAAAATCCACGGAGGGATAGAATTCAAAAAAGAAAAAAATTAAAAACTTTTAAGAAAAAATATCACCTCTTCTTAAAAAATAATAATAGAAGCATTCTGCTCCCAGTTTCTCAATACTGTGTCCTTTTTATATTAAGCGTCCCTGTCAAAAATAGGTTTTGATGGATCCTACCATGAAGCCATGTTTCTAGCTGGTTGTCATGACAGCCAAATCGTTCTCCCAACCCCACCAAACCTAATCGCGTGTGAAGAAAACAGGAAAATGACTTTGAGATATGATTAGACTGGCGACGGAGAGAATGTGTAACCATTAGTTATACGGTGTCAACCTGATGTTTTGACACGAAAACGAGGCTCCCAGTGATGACGACAGCGCGGAAATGCCACCAGCCAATGATCACTACCCTTTCGACGCCACATCCCGCTGTTCTGATTGGTGCCTGCTGCCATAATTTCTTCTGATTGGCTAAAATTGATCTTGGTTATCATTTAACAGACACGACTGCAAGAGAGAAAGAGAGCGTGTTTGAGGGGTTGGGGGTAGCCACGTGACGGGTATCCCCGAGGGTTACAAGCCATAAAAGTAAACCCTTAGTCTCCTCATTTGTACAGTACTAATAATTTTGGCAAGAAAGATGTGTTTGCGTTGCGTCCTTTATTATTTTTTAAAGTGAGTTCACTAATAAAAAATATTGCTTTAAGTACAGCTTAGAAGGTAACAATGACAAGACAGTGGCCAAAAAATAAATAAATAAAAACCCTATTACCTGAATCATTTATCTGAGCTGTGTATTCATCCATCATCAACAGAAAAACAGTGTCGGAACAAGAATTATTTGAAACGAACGCTAAACTTTGTTTTTAAATCGACGGATGTTTAAATCATTAATCACATTAAAAAAATTTAACATAATTTTTTTCACTAAACGGGAAACGCTTTTACTGCTAATTATTGTTAAATTTGCCCTCGTGTTCTCCAGATCCCCTCCCGCCCACACACACACATATATATATTTGTACATCGAATAACCAAGCAAGCTAACAAAGGCTGTCTTATTTAAACTATGCGACATCACAGATCGTTTCGAGTACTTCCGAACTGCAAGAACAACACGACCAAATAACTGGAAATCCCGATGCCAGAGTTGCTATTTTTAGCCTCCGGTGGCTCCCACTTACAGAAGTCTATTTTCGTTGTGTTTGGGGATGCGTGCTGGGTCGCCAATCATAATCTGCTAATCTGAATTTCTGCGGCGACCTTTTCACTCTCGGCGAGGGTGGCCATCGGGTGGGGTGGGGGTTTGGCAAAAAATTAGTGTGGTATTTGGTTAATGTCCCTGCGCTAGTGTCTGCGGAATGGCGGACCCAGGTCGTCAGAGCTCTGGAATGCTGGGACGCTTTAATCGCCGAAAGACGCGAAATGTTTTCCCGTCAGTCAGTAATGCCAGCAATGGAATAATTCTTTCAGCATTGGTACTGGGCTAGAATGATTCTCTGTGTGTGTGTGCGCGCGCGCGCGAGTGCGAGAAAGAGAGGAGGCTACCATAGAAACAGTTAATCTTTCCAATTAGTTTAATCTTTTTTTTTACCAAATATTTTTCTTCGGTGACGGGTGGTCTTTCCTTTAAGGGGTAGGTGTAGGAAAGTTGTGTTTTACACCGAGCCAGACGCTAAAGCTACACCACGGCAAAGCACCCAGTTGCCACATGCAAAAATAAATAAATAATAATCTGATTCGAGATTTGAACCCAGGACAACCGCTCTTCTCCTAAACGGCGTAGTCGTCGCGACAATGTCACTGGATTGTATACCATCGGCTATATTTAGAAACGCATGGCAGCAACATTCAAGCTTTGTATGTATGTTCTAGGGGTCTGTCATTATTACTATTGTTGTTGTTATTATTACTATCATAAACATTAGTCTTATTATTGTTATTATACTATTGGAAGCCTCCTTACTGGTGAAAGGACTCGTGATTACGTCAAACAAATGTGACGTCAATTAAGCATGACGTGAGAACCCTTCTGACACTGTCCGGAAGAAGCGCGTGTGACGTCAACTAAGCATGACGCGACAACCCTTCTGACGCTGTCCGGAAGAAGCGCGAGGAATTTTCTGGAAAGTAAGGGTTTGGATGGGAAGCAGTAGGAAATACCACCGCTCCCTAGTAATTATTTTAAACGGCATCAGGTTTCTGTATCTGATTCTGGAATCAGAGACCAGGATGACTGGGCAATTGAATAATAATTGCCGTCTCCACTACGTCTCCAAGCTTCACGTGCCAGACGTGACCGCTTGGTAGGAGCACCGAGTTGTGTCGGGAGGAAAAGAGATCACACTCTTTGACCTTTCCCAGCTTCACGCAGAACACCACGTGTGGCTTATTGAACGGGTAGGATGGGAGGAAGGTGAGTCTGTTTCTCTGACAGCCTCGTATGAGCGTCCTTGCGTGTCTGTATTCGCTGGGTCAGAATAGCCTTTGTGTCGTCATCAAATAGAGCTGACAATCTCTCTCATCAATACTCAAGATTCTTAAAATAAAAATTAGGTCTTTCTGAAAAAAAAAAAAATACATTAAGCTGGAGGGTGAAGGTCTGTACCCATCAACCCTGGATTTTTTTCCCCCAAGCATGAAGTTGCCGGTATTGTGAAACATTTCTCGGATCGGTACCTAACACCAATCCAAGAAAAGGTAGAGGGACAGGCACTTTAGAATCCTATTTTTAGGCTGCATGTGCCCCGTGCACGTGCTTCTCCCTGGGTGATTATTTTGAGAAGAGCGCGCAACTTGGCCTGCCCTCCAACTTTTCGCCCGAAAAGCCAGGCCACAGAAGGGGCGATGAAGTTAATTACCACCTATCATTTCTCGTCGGGGCCCTGAAATTTGCACCTTGACAATAGACCCCGCCGCCAGGTAGCCTTCCAGTCTGTTATTTCGCCTCCACCCGTTCGTGCTGCGCACAGAGGGAGGGGTAGGCACGGCGCTTCTTGTTTGTTTTAGAGTTGGGGCCGCTGCGAGAGTCAATAGGTTGCCAAAAACAATAACCCTTCTCTGGTACCTGTAGTATCTTTAATAAACTCTCTAACCCCGCTACATCTTACTGTCTCCTCTTCCTCTTCTTCCTCCTCCATTCATCTCCGTTTTCTCACTTCCTTCCACCCCTTAACCGCTCTTTTTCCAAATTTTTTTCTTTCACTATAAAAAAATTGTTTGGTAGCAGTGTGTCAACGTTTGCTTGTGAAAGGTTTTATCTCACGTCAGCAGGCTAGGCTAGGGTAGGTGAATTCGAGGCTGTTCCTGGGGTCTGTGTACCAAGATTTCCTTCGTCTCTGGCCCTTCTGCTCATGTCGGCATTGGACAAGGCGATAAGTCGTGGCGATAAGGGCGCCTTGAGAGGCCAGTCAGTCGCTTTCTTTTGAGCTGAGAGCAAACTGCCAACACCCGGCACTGAAGAGAGAAAGAGAGACTTGAGAGACAGGCTTTGTTGCTGAATTTCATCACTTCTTGGTCCTGATTGTCAACTCGCGCTCTGCTGCCGTACTTGGAGCAAACCTGGAAAAACTTAGGCAGGTGAGAAGATGTGCCAGCTGCGAAGTTCCCTGGAACAAGAGATTGGTTGGTTGGTTAGTTGCTTAACATCATGTCAACAACAACAGCAAAGGTGGGAAGCCTTAAAAAGTAGAAAAGCTAAGCGGCACAGACTTCTAACAATTATGGTGCTGGCGGGATGCAGTAATAAAACCTCGGGCACAGAGTTTGTATCTTACAATGATTTTTACGGGCGATCACTTTAGCACATCGCTTTTTTCAAGAGCAGTGCATCCGGCGACTGGCCCTCACAGAGTACCTTCCCATGTTTAAACTTCTCACTGGGACAAATGAAGTTGAATATTGTCGTTGTTATTGTCCGTGCTCAGTGCCACTTGTGTCAGCACGGAAACGGCTATATTTTCTAAGCCGTTCGCTCACTGCAATGTTTCTCTAGTGAAAAGTGATCTTTTTTGGAAAGCATCTTTGAGATGTGCATCCCTTCCTTATAATAACCGCTCACTGGTAAGGCATTAGAATAGGGCTAGTTCTAAATTAAATATACAGTACTGATGTACCAATGTATACAGGATTGACAAATCTTGTGTTTATGTTTATATGTGTGTGTACGTACTTGTTTGCGTGGTTGTTTCATGATGATCCCCACTGCTCTCCTGTGCCTTTACAGTCGTCGTTATCATCGCTAGTGTTATTATTTACATTAGAGGTATTGGTTCATATAAATACGTAACCTATAAATTGTGTGAGTCACATAAAAGGTCTTTGTTCTCAATGTTGATCTTTCCCCTTCAAACGCTCGCTCAGTCCCCCATCCCCTCCCTTCTGCCCCAGAGACCTGCATCGCTTGCTTGTAAAGAACGGTTTAATACCTCAAAAAGTTCCTGCTAATACCTGCAGAAAGTATCTCTAAAAGAAATACAACTAATTCTTTTTTTAAATTCTAAAAAATTGCTTCACTACGGTGATTAAATCGGCTTACCCTGCGTGCTTACAGTTAAATATTTGAGGTGCTTTGTGTTTTAGCTTAGAGGTGGGGAAAAGGTCTTACCTTTCTTATTTATTATTTGTTTACTTCACATTCGTGACTGGCCTGATGAGCTGTTTTCGCGACAGTCTTGCAAATACCAAACTGATCGCTGAGAGGAGTTCAAAGCTGTCACCCTCTGTGATTTATTTGCGCCATGGCGAACTCTTTTCACGGCAAGGCGCAGGTATACGCCCTCCGAAGAGAGGTCATGTTTGATTTGCATATAAATATACGGCCAACGATATGTCTTCGTCATCCTTCACCATCGCCGCAAAGTGAGGCTCGAGCCGTCGAGGGGGACGAGGGCCCCAATATTAAAGCCATTGAAAACAAAATATGACAGCCTGGACAGAGAAAAACAACAGAGTGCGCAATCAGTAGCTCCCAGGAGCCCTTCTTGCAAAAATCCTCTCTCTCTCCCTCCTCCGTCTCCTCCATCTCGTCCTACTCCTTACCCACTCCTCCATCGGCCCCCGTCACTCACTTGAGTGGAAAATTTATGCTCTCCGTTGCACCATCTCAGTTTCATATCGACCACACAAACTGAACTCCAGGCGGCAGCCATCACTCAAACACCCGTGTCACCGCCCAGCCTGCGCGCGGCGTCAAAGAGGGCGGAGCTTCGTTTGATTGACAGCGTCGACGACTGGAGGCTGTTTCTGGCCGGAGTGGCTCAACTGGGCGAATGTCGCCGAGGGGTCGCGTTAGGAGGCACGAGACAAAAGTGCAGCCACTGTCGGTGTTCGTGGGATTTCGCATCCACCCTAAGCACGGGATTTTTTCAGAAAAAAAAGAAAAAGAAAAAAATCAAAATTCGTTGAGCAGAAAAGACGGTTTTCTTGGTGACTTACGGTGAAGGAGCCAAGATGGTGAGACGACGAAGAAACTGTGGGAGAGAAAAGCTTCTGGTGTGCAGGGAGGAGAGGGTGTTCATGTGTGTGTGTGGGTTAAGATAAGCATCTGTCTGCAGGCTGCTGCAGAACATGAGGTGTCGCACAGAATGGTTTATGGCGATCTCAGACTGTTGTTATCCTTGTTGCTGCTGTCATGTGTGCAGTGATGCGGCGGATGTATGTAATTTAACTTACAGTGTTTCAATCTTTAACATGTTTTGGTTGTCGGAACTGGATCAACCATTTTCTGAATTTCCCTCTAAGTACGTGTCTTTCGCATCTATGTCTCTGATATTTTCCCTTCTCTCTTGGTCTTCATGTTCGTCATTTTCGTTGAACCTGCGCAGTCTCCGAATTTTGTCTGATTTCTTACTTAAACAATCTTTTTCAAGTAGATGTGTTGTTTATCTCTTACTTCTTTAGCTTTTTTTTTTTTTCATCAGAAGTTGGTTTAGAAACGCAAAGATAGTCCGTCAGTCGAGTGTGTTTCATATCCATTATACCAGAGATGGCATCAGTAAAATTAGCTTCTGTGGTGATCAGGGATGTGGCCGTGTAAAGCCCCTTTAAATCGTTCCTCGCCATAAGTGTCGGCTTCCTATGTACTCTACTCTTCTACCAAGCTTAAGCCCGCAACATACTCGTGTGACATAGGAAAGTAGGTTAAAAATAAATAAAACAAATATCATTTTACGGTGACCTTCTGCAGTCAAAACTTAAGAAGCCCTTGTACAAAATCAGTGACTGATGAGTGGGCTTGGAAAGTATAAGATAGGTGAGAGGGTTTTTGAATCTGAAAAGAGCGCGTGTAAAAGGATCACACAGGTCCCTGTACATTTTTGTCGGTAAATTCTATCGAGGTGAGATGTAGGCCAGTTTATATACACATAGTTAATGCTTCACCAACAACCTGTCGGCATCTTTGTTGTGATTACCTTATTATCATCCATGAAATTTTACTTCATATCACACGCGATTAAAAATACAAATGTGATCAGATCATTTATTCTGACATGAAACACTGACAATAAATACTTGAGTATTTATTTTTATTTCATCTTCAACAATAGACTTTACTGATTACTAAACCATGGAATACAACCTTATAACATTTGCTGTTTCAAAAATGAAGTGCTGCACATCCTTGTACTTTAGACAACACTTTAGGCCAGCACTAGCCTTTTATCATACTTTGTGATGTGATTCTTCTTCATCATCATTACTTTGTTATTTTATTTTTACTTATTTTTATTTATTGTTGTGTAGTGCGTACAATGTGCGACGCAGCAGCTTGCACACGAGCCATGGCGACAATCAATATTTGTGTTTTAAAGTCCTGTCCAATATGAAAGCTGAAGAGAGGACAATAAATGGTAACGATTGAGCTGCACAGCAGGCAGTCAAAGCCATCGATTGGCCGGGTGTTGGGTGTCGAACTGGCTGTAAACCAACCACCGGGGTAAAACTACCAGAGACCTAGCGCAGCAGTGACATAGAGTATCACAGTCACATGCCGTACTGACACATACACCGCGACGCCCGTCCGTTGGTCAGTGTGTTGAGTTTGCACACACCTGCGATTTTATTTTTTATTTTATTTTTATTTTATTTTTTTGGTATGCAAGAAGGTTTTAGAGTTGTTAATATTAAAGAAATGCTGGTTTAAATTACAAGTATTTTATGGAAAAGCCCTGTAGTAATGTACCAATGCCTCCAGGTTTCTGTCACCGACCTGTTCGTCGGCTTGTTTCTTCTCAAATTACTGTCATGCATGAACACAGTCACGCAAGCCGCCATGGAGTTCTTTAGTCCTTCCTTTTTCTATTTCACTGTCATTCTTATCTCATTACTTTAAGTCATTTATTTTGTAGTTCATGTTCGCTCAAGCGCGAGCTGACACAAATGCACAAGCACACACAGAAAGAGATAATAATGAAAAGACTGAATTAATGGATTATAAAAGAAAGACAACATGCTCCAACAACAACAAAAATCATTATTGCATTTTTAATTTATTTTATTATTATTATTTTTTTACTATTAGTTTATCATCAACCGTGAATCTGTTGCTCGCTCGGTTCCGCATGCTCACCTGCCTGTAATACAGCTTCCCGCAGTACGTGACCATGCTTTTGGACTGAAAACAATTGTTTAACGATTTATACTGTTTTTATTTTATTTTTGTCTCTTGTTTGTTTGGTAACCGTTGATCACAGGCAGCCAGAAGAACACTAAATTTATACTCTTAGCAGTCTCTGGAAAATCGCTGACACTAAAAGCTGAATATGTTTCCTGCTCATCGCATCCTTACACAGGCCAAAGGATGTTCTGTAGGCGACACGCTGTATTCGCTTATGTGAGCCTGAGTAATTATGCTGAAGACTGTGTTTAATTACACGAAGAGGAAAATGGCCATCAAGAGATGAGGCATAGATATTTTGTGCCAACTTGTCACAGACGGTTTGCACCATTCTTGCGTTAAATTAGGCGCCATGCTGGTCTGTGGTCCGCGATAGCGCTGCGGTTATGCGTGCAGCTGTCTCTCGCCGGCGTTCGCTCAGCCTTATATGCGAGGAGTAGGAGGTAGAGTCAGGAGGTATCTTATAGCGTCCATTGACAGGGCGAGATGTCTTTTCAATCGACGTTGTTTTTGTCTTCATCTTCTCCCGTTCTAATTTGTTTATCTTGTTTTGCATTTGTTTTCTACAGATCTATCCTTTTGACAAAAGGAAATAAAACCAATTTGATTTGTTACGTCAGGTGTAAGCAGTTGCTAAACACAAAAGCCGGTGTCAGAAATAATAATAAGAAAAAAAAACAAGAAAAGAAATCAGTATACGATGCAAGGGAAATGGTTCTTCATATAATAGTTATATATAAAATTTGTAAAAAGAATGATTAAATTTTTTTTAAGTTATCAGCTCACCAAAAGGAAGAAATAAGAAAGCAGTACAAGACTAGCCCCAGAGATAAAGCAGAATGAAACTGCTAAGTTCTTGTCATTAGGCTGATAACACTTGTCACAGCAGTTAATGGCGATACACTCTGACTCAAGGTACCAGTCCGCAGCTGCTAGCAGTGACGGAGTTGATAATAAGAGCGATGTCTTGAGCGTTAAATTCTCTTCTGTACTTCCCTGTCCTTATAAACACTGGCAGCCTGTTCTTGTGAGGTTCGCAATTTGAAACCAAATTAACCTGCTCACTGCAGGTGGCCAGGGCTCATACACCGAAACTGGTGCTGACAGTAAACAATCTACTTGACTAAAGAAAATATTTTTAAAAAATTTCTCACAATATATTTAAAAAAGTAGCAAGGTTAATAATTCGGGTGATAAGCCCACACTGCTCCCCCCTAATTTTTTATGAAAAAAACTTAAATGATGGCATTGTATGGAAAGTGAATTTTTAGATTATTTACTGTCAGACTTCACAGCGAGGTGGCGATCGACTTTAACCCCTGTAGCAACATCCTCTCCTCGCCGACTGACCCCGCGCGCTCAACACGTAGTAGGATACTGCGGCGGAGAGTGGCGATCAGCGAGGTGTTCTTGGAGCTTCCGGCACCAGGCGGTGGCCGCGGTGCTGTGTGGGTGCACACCATGACACGCTCACCAAACACGGTGCCTATTTGCACGGCCGCCGTACGGGCAACTAATTGGAGAGAGAGAGGGAGGGTAGAGAGGGTGGAGGGCAGCGCGCTATTAACACGATGCTAGCTGCGGAACTTAAGAGGCGACTGTCTGGCGACAAGGGTGGGTGACTGGGTGGCTGGGTGACTGGGTGAGGGTACATAGTGTCATACACATCGCCACTTAACACGTGGGGGGAACCAGCGCCGCCGCGACAACAACGGAGCTGACATTTCGTTGGACACATCGCTCGGACAGTGTGTCTAGTTAAAGTGATCGGTCGGACATGACCTCAAACCTAAGTTCATCTCCTTCAATTTTTTACCTCTTCTACCCCGACCCTCTTTATTTTTCCTCGTGTTTCCTCTCTCCACGCACTCCTTCCCTCCTAGGATTCGAACTCATCTTCCAGTCTCTTCACTGGCACGATGTTGTCTGTGCCTCGCTGATAATCTGGAGCTCCGCTGTTTTACCTCTGTTCTGTTACCATAGATGTTAATTAAACGCTTGCGAGGTCTCTTGTTTCCCTCCCCCGACACCCACCCATCCGGTTAAAGGTGAAAAGGTAAGTGGGCTACCCGTCTTAAGGATACTGATCACCCGCGACCGACCTACCTTCAGGTAGTGACTCACCTTCAGACGATGTACTTTCCCGCTGATATCGTAGATGTTGTCGCAGGCTACTCCTGCTTCAACTTTGGTCTCTAAGAAAGACATCATCGTTTGGACAACCATGTCATTAAATATAACGGCAGCTAATTTGGGAATCTTTATTTTTTTGTTTATTGTAGCATGGAATCAGCAACTGAGCGTATGCCATGTCCAGTCCTCCGGGTGTGACTTCTCGAGATTTGAACCCCTGACCTCACTCACTGTCTTGCAGACAAACACTTTAACACTGAGTCACTGTACTACTTGGATGGGAATACCGTGAAAGATGCACTCACTGACTGTTGTGTTCACGCTCCCACACACACACACTAACTATATATGGACACAGGATGGGAAGTAGGCAGGTGCGTGCATACACAGACACGCTTTCGGCACTGTCACATGTGATTATAGATGTTTGTCTTTTGATGTCCCAACTGTTGGGAGTGGGTACTTGCAACCAAAGAGTGTTTGGGGAGGTGAGGAAACTGGCATCACCCCTCCCCCTTGGCCCTGCAGAACTCTAACACCTCACTCCCCAATTGACTTAAAAATAGAAGTTAGAGAACGATCTTTACCTTACCGTCTGATCCGACATTGGCGCCCACCTGGTGGATACAGATAAATATGACAGGAGCGAAGAAGCTCCTCACCGTCAAGTGCGAAATCTTAGCATAACCTTTGACCTCCTTGTTGACAAACCTGACGCCGTGCAGCAGCAGCAGCGACAGCGGAGAGAGAACTGTCGAGCTGTCAGCCGCAGCAGTCAAGCTATCGAACTGATCATATTAAGGGATCGCCTTGATAGATTGTTTGCTTTGTGCCGACTCTGTTCTTGCTGCCATCAGGAGGCCAGCACACCGCGCCATGTCCAAAGCATGACAAATGGCGGATGATGCACATTTGTGTTGCGTTGTGGGAAGGCTCGAGGGTAGGAAAGCTCTAGAATATCGCCTGAAAGAGAAATTTTCTTTTGAAAAGAAGTGCTTATGATTCCATTAATAGCTGAAAATAAATATCTGTGTGTCGTAAATGATTATATTATAGCACCGCGTCCATGGTTGGTCATCATACGGATAAGTTTTTCTTTAAAGCAATGATACTTTCTAGCACATAAATAAGTATAAAATGGAATATTTAAATACTGCAAATGCCGCTGTTGTATGTCAGTGAATAAAGTAAAATAAATAAAATATATATTTTCCAATTATAATACTTTTTTCAGAAAACATGATTTTTTTTATTGACCATACCAGCTTCCCCCCTCTCCCCCCAAAAAAACTAGATTCGGCGATATTTTAAGAAAAACTAACAGCAGTTAAGACTGAATTTATTTTTACTGTTATTGCTGAAGGTTTTGAAGTGAATTTTCTAAATATTTCTGCTCCATTTGCTGTGATGAAATTCAAATTTGTCACCGTCAATAAACAGACTGTGAGATTTGAAGACTGCAGAAACTGTTGAACCATGGCTGCCTCGACTGTTCCCACCGACGTATTTTGGGAGGTATAACATACAGTACCATAGAACGTATTGCCTCCTTAGCCCCTCCCTCTCACAATCCTTGTCTCCCTTCCTCAACATATTACGCAAGTGCACTCAATTGAATCGGGAACTTTAAAAAACGGTATATTTCAGTACAGACCTTATTGCGCTTCCAGTGATCCTTGCAGACAGCTGTCCAAATCAGCTGTGGCAGTTACAGCTGCTGTTACAGCCAAGCCGGGTAGCCTACACGCACAGAAGCCTATTGATCCACACCTACCCCCACACTTAAAAAGAAATCCTTTCCCCGACTGATACCGCCCCCTGACCCCTCGGGTCGCTTTGTTTTACTGGCTGTCAGAACCACGGGCAAGCCTCCTGGCACTGACCTGCCTGCACACTCTCATTTTTCACAACGCCAACGCGCATGTCATTATTACGTCACGAACGGTGCCATTGACAGTTGTGGTAAGGACTGTTGCTTCTATTTAAAGAGCACAACCACCCCACCCACAAACATTCCCTACGGTCTTGTCCGGATCACCTCCCACCAGCCACTGGTGAGGTCCGAAACATGGTCGACTCTCACAAAAAAAAAAAAAAAATTCGCGGCCATTCTAGAAATTATGACAATAAGAGTGTACCATACCCGCTTTTGTCTACCCGTCGCGGCGACAAGAATCAGAGAGACCCGTCTGGGAGTTATCTCGCCTTGGATCAGTAGACTTCCCCAAGTGTGCCCTGCCCTGTCTCGCTCCGCTTGACGCGAAAAAAAGGAAGCCAAGCGTGAAAATAATTAGACGGTAAATCCTAGCGGTTATCGGTACATCGCCATTTTCTTAGCTACACTGTCCTTCACGGCGAGCAAGGGATAGACGATACAGATATTATAGCTAACCGGAATAACTGAGGATGGAACGCAGGGCTCCTTTCAGGTCACTTAGATAAAGTTAAATCTTTATTTAAAATCACTTTATCTGAATGTTTCTTTTTTCCTGAACTGTTGCAAGTCGTGAGGATGGAGATGAGAAAATTCATGAAGTCAGAAAAATACAACGGGTAGAACAGCTGAGCATGTAAAGGTTTGAGACGAGGTGATATGCTGGTAAAGAAATGGAAGGACAAAGTCAATGCACGCTCATCTTTTTTATGAAACCATGTTGCTGTACATGCTCTTCACAATAACAAAGAAAATACAGTATTTTTAGTGATGTGAGCGGCTTCCTTTTTTCTCGTTTTGAACTATCGGGGAATTCCCTCCCCCCCCTCCCTCTTACCCCCACTCTCGATACACATTCTTCTTACCTTTTAAGTCTCTTTCACCTGGTTTCGTATTCTCTAAGCTACACCACTGACCTAAACTGATTTTAAAAGACAGATACGTTGGCATCGACATTTCAGGTAGAATTTTGTCACGTGACTTATCGCTTAGAAAAGCCTTGTTGGAAAATCGTCGAGTGCTTTTGTCGTAATAAAAAATGCGAGAAAAAAACAAACAAACAAACATGTTTTTACTTCATCATCATCGACACAGGTGGTAGTCCCTTACCACCTAACATTAACTCGTTCTTCTGTTTGTTTTTCTTATTTTCTCAATAAGGCTTACTTGTTGGATCGGCAAATCAATTTTTGACATCGTATTGTTTATCATCTTTATTTTTGATCATTATCGGTTTACAAAATGCAATTATCCCAACCGTGCAGTGAAGCAGACTCACCTTTTTCCGAGAACAAACCAAACTTTCTCTACATAGACTGCCCTAATTTTTTTTTTTAAAGGGGTTAAATCAATTGCATGAGGTCAGAGGTCAGAGTGCTGAAGGTAATCCAGACACTTGTGTTGCTGCACACGACAGTGGGAGGTGTTAGGGAGGAGGAGGAGTAGGGAGGTAGGCAACACGATCAGCAGGCTGCAGCATCTTGACGGAATCAGCTGTTGTTTGAAAATAAACAAGCCAGGCGGTGTCGGGGGAGTAGCGGCCTCCAGTCAAGCGGCACTACAAGATCTTATCTCACCCCGAGATCGGTTTAGCTATCGACTCATTGAGCTGCTGCATCCTCAGCACAGTGCGCAATGTTTCACAGAAAGCAGTTAATTATATATTCTTCCTTGCCCCCTCCTGTGTGCGTTAGTGTTTGCGTGCGTGGTTCCCCGGATATATTATAATAATAATCATACTGAGAAGATATTTAGTAATCTTAAGAATATTAAGATAAAATGAAACTCAAAAGGGTGATCATCACTGAGTTCATTGCAACTCAAGATCGCATACCCTCTTTACAGGTATCCACACACCCACAGGTACACATACACAGCCTATACAGGTAGGCAAACTCATGTATGTCTATAGCTATCGCTTTGACTGACTGGAGTTAAAATTCTATACACTGCATCCAAACTTTCTTTCAAAATGACACGTGCATCGATTCGAACCATTTCAGCGGAAACTAAACAGCCAAGACCTAAAAAAAAAAAAAAATGATATCTACTGTCTGGCCTTTTAAACTGTCGAAACAATGGCTACATCGACCGAAATCCTTTTAGCCAAAGTAAATAAATAAACGAACAGTAGCAGGTTGCGTAGAAGATGTAGAGATATAGAGGTGTTGAGGAGGGAGGCGAATCGTGGGGGACATGTGGACATGTTGAAGAGTGAACAGATTAAAAATATTATCAATGCATTATCTTGAAAAGTCCTGCTGTTGTTGCTTTGTCTGATGGCTTTGCAGACATAGCCTCTATGAATATTTTAATGGCGGTTAAAGAAAGTTCTGGCTAGTAAGGTGCAGCCCCAAAGAGAAACACACATGTGTTCCTACACATGCAAACATGGGAAGGAGGAGTAGAGTGAGGGGAAGAAATAAAAGCGAGTCATGCGCAAGCAAACACGCGCCCGCACATGCATCATCTCTCGCCAGTCGCCCTCGCAAGGTTCGCTCCAGAACATTGTTCCCTGACCTGCCAGAAACAGCCCACGTGTTATCGGACGAGATCTATCTCTGTTACTCGGGTGTCCTTCTCTCATCTCCCACCCTGATGCGTGCACCATCTCCTCAAGGTACGTTTCCCCACCACCACCACGACCACCCCACTACTGCTGCTGGGTACAGCGCGGTGGGTCTTGCTGACGGGTGGGCTCGACGGGTGAGGCGAGATGCCTTCTGCTGCGTCTGCCGCCTGTCACCGCATCACCGCTTGCCTCCTCTCACCCATCGCTGCCGCCATCGTCAAGCTGCGCTGTTCGATAACAGTCGCCGGGTACCAGTCTCGGAACTCAAACTGAAGGGGCCGTGTTGGGGGGCGGGGAGGATGAGAGGGCGAGTCAGACTGGTTGTCTGTTCGTATATGTGAGCGTTTGCATGCGTCAGTCTACGCGATCCTCTTCGTGGTTATATTTTAATCGAGTAGGGGGATGGGGCAGGAGACAGATTCGTCCTGAACTTGTGGACATACAAATTTACCAATCATTACTTCAGGATGCCTATGAGGCGTTTGTGCGTAGAACTTTTGTTCTTATTCATAATCTCGACTCGATGTCATTATAAGTAAAGTATAATAAGAGACAGCATCATATCACATTAGCCACGACACTCTTTTTTGCTTAGGGTTTGTTTGGTGTGTTTTGTTGTTGTTGTTGTTGTTTTCTTTTAAAAGAAGTCTTCTGTGCTAACAGGTCTCTTTGAACCTCATAAACCATTTTTTGTCTGAATGTGTGTTTCTAACATCTATATGTTATTTTCTAGAGTAATTGTTAGTTACATTGTTCTTTATTATAATTAAAATACATGATGTGATTAACTTGACACTTAAAACAAGAAAATTTTTAATATATTAGCGAGGTCACTAACAGGATTGTTCTCTTGTTTTGCAGGGTACCGAGTTCCCGCCTTCACCGGCGGCTACGTCACCAAGCCTGATGGTAAGTAGGTTACCTTCTTTTGTTATCGCCCTTAACCATTTGTTTTAAAAGAAAGAAAAAAAAGATTACTGTGATGACAATTGTGTGAAGGTGTGTGCGTGAATGTCATTACCAGGGCGAGTGGGTTGTAACAATTGGCTGTTTATTTTTGAATACATTTTGAAAATATTTCACTGCGTCAAGTTCCTGTTTAAACTGGAGCTCGCTTTAAAAAAAAAATGTTCACTAGAATGTTTATGATAATATGTAACTGATATTTCCAGCTCTGACGTCTAAAGGTTAGTATATTGTCCAGGATAGTGTTTATCATGGGAGGATTGCAGTGACCAGAGAAATGTATGCGGAAATCATTCTCAGCTAAGAATCATTTTGAGGAGTCTGGTTTCAAGACATTCGACTTTCTGCCACACTGTCCATTTCATGGACATACCTGTCATTGTATTTTTTACAAAAATTTAAAGATATACAAGAATACAGTGAACAGAAGAAGATTCTTTACGATGTGGTGGTCAGACTGGATTTGCATTGCTCGAAGGACAAGGTCTAGTCAAGTCTAGGAGATACGATCGGCCCTTTTATCTTGTGTTTTGCAGTTCTGTCAAAGAACTTAAACTTTATTTCTTTAGTATTTATTTTACAAGTTTTATAGCCGTTCTTATCGATGCAAGATAAAGCTCATTCCCTTTTCTGGTAGCAGTGGGTGTAGAAATAGCTTTCAATGATGTTGTTGTGAGTTCAGAGTCAATAGCTAGTGTCTTTCAGTGACTCTAGAGTCCTCGAGGACACACCTATATATTATGACTAAATACTGGTTATGTTCACTGGCTGCTGGTTGACAATGGTTGAGGGGGGCTGTTCATAACTGTTCTTAGCAGTTATCTTTCCTGACATTGGTTTTCTCATGCAAGTCGCTATTCAGCTTCGATCACTTCAAAAGGCAGCTCACACACTCACAAGGCAGCTCTCTCTCTCACACACAAACAAACAAAAAGAAAATCACGAGTTTGAAGCAGCCACGTACATCAACACGCAGCGTCTGAAGACAACTTCATCATCGATGATACCGACATTAGTTGCCCCACGATATCAGGATCGATAAGTGTATGGCATTCCACTGTATAGATGCATCCTTTCTTTCTTTGTACTTTTTGTGTGGGTGTGTGTGGAGAGGTTGTTGGAAAGTGTGATCAGGTCTGACGATGCAGGACAATGGCAGGGCACGGCCTGTCCTCGTTGTCACTTATCACGCCTGTCTCGTCTAACGCGAGGTACCTGACGATGCATTCAGCCCGCCGTGGGCCGTGCACTTCATTTTGCATTCGCCGACCACGTGTGTGTCTCTCTCTCTCTTCCCTCCCCCTACCCCACCCTCAACAAATCCAATCCACAACCCCCATCTCCACCCCTCGTCTCCGTTTGTCGGCTTCCAAGTCAAGAACCAGCGTCCCGGGCGACAGGAACGTCATGTACTGTTGTTTCCTCTATCCACCCCAGTATTGTGTGGTTCTCTGTCCGTCGTTGTCGGGTGGGAAAATTAACGGTCATTTCCAGCGCTGATGGCGGCCGGTACAGGAAGTGCTAGGATTGCCTCCTGCTTATGCCTTGCCCACCCATCCGCAACGGTCGTCGAGGCTGTTGTGTGGCCAGCCGTGTGATGACGATGAATGGACGCCAGCGAACGTGAGTTGGCGACTTTTGCTAGGGACTGTCGATCGTGTAGCTATGTCACCCTAAGGTCTTGACTGAGTTTGAATGTTTTGTGCTCTTTTGTTTCTTTGTTGTGTTTGCAGATGTGTGTGCGCAGCATCAGTAAAGCTGTCTGATTCAATGTACTGAGAAACACACTTTTATGGTCTTTGATGGACGCCATAGTGCAAGGATGGCTTGGTGGAGTTATGGGGGATACAACGCGATAACTCTAAGAATACAAGACAGACTTTAAGTTGAATTTTTTCTTTGTGAACCACAGTCCTCGTCTTTGGAACATTCTAACTGATACTGTTGCTTTCGTGATTAACTGATGGCCCGCAGCGAGTTTTAGCAAGTGGAGAGAATCATTCCAGCTTCAGGAAATTCCTCTTTCTGAATGAAAACATTTGACTTACCCACGTGGACATTTTCTCATATAAAATAACTGTCTTGGCGACAGTTTACAAACTTTGTAAAACTTGAAAACTTTCGGCAATGGCAGCTTTCTCTCAAAATCTGTCCTTTATCACAGGTGACCCTACCTGGCGTACCTGTATTTTGTAACAGCTTAGTCCCAGTTGACGTATGGGATACTACCACGTGACCGTCGACCGTCTCCGCTCCAACTGAACGCGTGGGGAAAGTTGGGGAAAACCAAGATCAACTCCCTCTGACCTTGGGAGTTGAAACCTCATCGCGACGTCGGCGTTGTTGAAAGGATCGATAACTGCGAAGAAGAATTTACCTGCCTCTCCGCTGACCTCCCTTTGTATTCCGCGCTCATTAATGCAGGCGCACGCCTGTCCCCGGGGGAAGTCAAACAGCGGGTCCTCCCGTGCTGCTCCGCTGGCGACTCATTAGGTCACCCTCAGATTTTGACAAGTCGTTCATGCGCATGCTCGGTTTACTTTTGTGTCTTTACCTGACCGGCTGACAAAACGGTTGGGCTCCCGCGGACATGTGTACACAACTCTGACTGCAGGACGGCCCCTATTGTACACCACCTTGTTCGTTTGAGGAGTCGGCAAGGCTGATCTTACTTAAGTGCCCTGTGTAAGGTCGTGCTTAACTAGACAAATGTGGACGAACTTTTGACTGGGGTTGGCAAAGTTCTCACGTGAAGTTTATACATGTATACAACTTTGCCACACACACACACACACAGAGTCAAATATGTGGCTTTTGCTTGACAAAATATGTATGTGACAGTCATGAAATTTTATTTGTCAACTAAGGGCATGTGTTGGATAACAATATTCAGGTTAATGAGTTTCTGCTAATGTCGTGGTATTTTATTTCGAAATGAAAAAGATTATACGATTAGACAGTAGTGTAGACATGGCAGGGACGAAGGAGATCAGCCAACACACCCAGACATGTCCTGAACTCCACAGGACATTAGCTGAGGTCAAGACTATTCTACTTGTCTCATAATGATAACAGAATGAACACTGAAAAGTGTTAACCGTGCTTCCTTGTGCTGTCGGAAGCAGATGGCGCTGCCAACTACATTCAGTCGACTACTAGAGGTAGTCACACCCTGGAGAACTCTTGTTTACAGATAAACCAATCCACAGTCCGCTCCACAGTACAGCCTGATTGATCTTTCTGTCGAGTCAATGTCAGAAAAGTAGGTCGATCAATCCCTTTGTGTTCTTTTTTTAAATGTCAGTTGATGTCATTCTATTGTTTTACCTACAAGTTACCAAAGGGAAGCCTATTGAGATCACACGAGATGCTATATCCTGCTCGTGACCATGGGACCTGGCTGCTTTGCTCTCCATCCCAGCAGCCTATTGCCATTGGTAGTTTGAGATCGAGAACAGCAGCTGGCATTGTCATACTTTTTTTCTTGTCTTTCTACATCAGTGGTTAAAGTGCAATGCAGTCAGTTCCGTGTTCTGCCATACCAGTTACTTCTCATCCGGTTTTATTTCTGCGAAAATGATATTACAAGAGCTGGCGGCATTCAGTGCAAAGGCACGATATCTCCCACCAGAAGAGTTTGATAGAATTGGACATTCCCAGTCATGGAGACCTCCTGGCAAAAAGAAACAGTCGAGAAGAAACTGTCAGGGTCGTTTATCCATCCTTCTTTCTGTTGTGATTGTTTTATGGCACAAAATTCAGGCTTTACTTGAAAGCAAAAATAACTTTTGACTGTGTCTACACAAAATCGGAACATTCTTTTATTTAAACAAAAACATGCAGTGTTGACACATAAATATTGCAAACTCGTGATGCTGGTTGGGAAATTTTAACCGGATAATTTATTAACAATGGATTTTGGAGGCTGAAATTTACAGGTTAGATTTATGTTGCCTATATCTATCAACAAAAACAAAAACACTCGAATCAGTCGGAGTGGTCTTGAATATTGTCATATCCACTGGTCTGCTTTCTCCCTGGAAGCAATGAGAAGATAGCACCCTGAGCACACACACCAGACCCTCGGAGGTTCCACTGTTTACTAGCGGGACTCACATCCCCCACATCACAGACAAAGGATGTCTAGTTAAACCAAAGCCTGATGCCGGGTAGGGCGGTTTCATTTCTCACAGTGTGTGCTTACCGAGACCAAGGATTCTGCTGTAACCGAGACACCATGAGACGCCACGCTGAGCTATTCAATAATAAAATCGCCGTGAGTGCTAGGTCTTGGTGTCTAATGAGTTCAAGTAGCAGGGATTGTACATAATTAACACCCGCAACACACTCGGGTGGTATACCAAAATGGCGTGACCACTCTTTCACACTGCTTCATCTTAAAGAAACAGTTGGCTCCCGGATATTGTTGGTTGTGACATAACTGTCTGTCCTGCTAACCTTCCAGTCATCCCGTCTGGTTGCACCCGAAGCACCCTTTGGTGTACCTTGTGTACCCAGTGGAGATGAAATTTCCGGGTAAATGGACCTTGAGGGCGACGCATCCGTGGAGTTGAAAGATGGCCAGGGTCTTAGTGTCACGATTGAGAATAGTTCTCTTTCTCCCTCCTCCTCTCTCCCTTTTTTGTTCGTTGGCTCACTCACCAACCCATTCCATCGGTCTTTGGCTGTAGAGATGTGCCGTTAGATAAACTTTAGTTTCCACCAATCAACGACCATGCTTAAGGTCAGCGTAAGGTCAGAAAGGCGAAGTCCGGGAAGTGAGAATTGTACTTCCCCCGCTTATCTAGCGAGTCATCTACAAGCTGACCTGTACGTGTCCCTCCGAACTCGGGAAGCTTCACACTAAAAGAAAACTGATGGCACTGATATTTTTTATTTGGTTTTTTTTGTGTTTTTTTTTATTCTTCTTTAACAACAGTTTCTCGTTCTTTCAGTTTTTTTTTTTTGCTGTTTTTTTTTGTTTTTGTTTGTTTGGGTTTTTGTTTGTTTGTTTGTTTGTTTTGTTTTTTTTGTTTGTGTTTGTTGAAATATCTGGTTGTATACTTTTTTTTTCTCATCGCTCTAAATAGAAGCCGATGATAGTCTCCCTTTACCAACACGTGACGATATTGCTCATAAACCTTGTCAAGGAGAGACTTTGCGCCCACGTACACCCTCCGACAGGGAGGATGGGGAGAAAAAAAAAAAGAGGAGGCAGGCAGATCGCCGCGCCCCGGTTTCGTATTTCAGTGCACGCACTCCGACACATGTGTGTGACACCTGATACGCCATCGCCTTGATTATACGCTACAGTGCCAGCCAGACACCAGCCCCGCACCGCGCCTGCCCCTGCGTTCCCACAGCCTCCACAGTGGAGGGAAGGGGAGGAGGAGGAGAAGGGTGGGGTGGGGTCTGTGGGGGTCTTTTCCTTGTTTCAGCTGATCTCTGGTCCAACGTTGACTTGTCGAATACCTTTACAGCTGACGTCACACATCACGGATGATCTCGACAGACGAGGTTGCTGCTGGAACACTGCGTGACTGCAGAGCTGTCAGGGTACCCGGATGTGGCTCATGTCCACCTGGACTGGTTCCTGGGCACCCCATGGACCGCGTCTTGTTTTCTTTTTTTTTTTTTGTTGGTTTTTTTTTTTTTAGCCCTGTTCGTGTGGTCACGCACACTTCCTTTGCACGAAGACCAGAAATACATGATAAAATAAGATAATTTTTTTTCTTCATTTAAACCTTTTTATTAAAATCGGAAGAAACCAACCATAGATTTTAATGACAGTTTAAATGTTAATGCATGCAAACAAATATATAATAGAGAAAATATTGCCGATCACTTCAGTTCTTATTATAATTTCCCCCGACCTCGTGTCACAAGGCCAACTACTCTCTCCGAAAGCCGCCCCACAGCAAGGACATGATTGCTGTGATTGTATTTAAATTAGAGGGCGGACCGAAGAAAGAAGACTCATTTCATTTTTTTTTTTAATTTTTTTTTTTCATTTTTTCCATCCGTCTTTCGTTTTCCTCGTCTCCCAAGGCCTGGAGTCTTCGCGGTCCTTTACTTGGCGTTGTTACGGTGGACAGATGGCTAATGTATGTTGTGACATTCGATCCCTTGATTGATGTCCTTTTCTTGGGGCTCGTGGATTTGTTTTTGGGGGAGAAAAGGTTAAGAAGGGCATAGGATGGGGTTGGGCTGTAATAGACTGGAGGGCGGAGAGGGTTAAAATGTATGTGTTTGTGCATCTAATTTCATGCACTTCTGAGCTGCTGACGTGGTGTAGGGGTCGCCACAACTCTGCTCACCTTTGATTCCCTAAATCTACATATAGATATATCCTACGTGTGTGTGTGTTTAGGGTTTGTTTATACTGGTTCGTGTGTGGGTTCCTAGTATCATCAGGTATAAATCACACGCACACTGTTCTTTTTTCTTCCTTTTTTTTTTTTTTTGAAGTAGCGTGCCACTATTTTTCACTCCCATCGACTGATATCCAGGACCGGTTCTACCATTAGGCGCAATTACAGAGTAGGGGCACAAATGGCCTGATGTTTTTTTAAGAGATTAATAATGTTATGGAAAAATATCATTTTTATCTAATGATATTAGCAGGACACCTTTGCTCTGCTTGTAGGTTGACTTCACCACGCTGGTTTCTCGGTTCATGTATTACAGGGAAACCCCATCATCCGGGGCGCATTGGAACTGGTGGCGCAGTCTGGGACTGCTGGCTTGCTGTTTGTTTGTGTTTCTGAGTGATGAATAATCTTAGTGGGGAAATATCATTTTCATAGAATGACATTTGCAGGACACATTTCCTCTGCTTGAGTGTTCACTTCACCACGCGAGTTACTCCGAGTTACTCCATGTATTACAAGAAAACATTTGCAGTGACCAGCGGGGAGTAAAGGATGAAAAGTTGGGAGGGGTGGCGTTGGTAGATCAGGATAGGGGTGGCGGACCCATAGGATGGATGGGATCACCTACAAGCATCACCTTTCTCTAACTCGGAAACACCCCATCTATTTAAGGACAACAACGATGACTTTGTATCGCACATTTCTTATTGGTTATGACAAATGTTTCATGCTCAATATCTTTGGCACTTATGAACTTTGAAGCCGATGGACCTTAGCTAACGCCACGAACGCATTTTGAGTTAATATGAGTATTGATGGGTGTCTTACGCTTAACTTAGTTGCCAAACGGTAATTTTTAAAAAATTTGATTATGTTTATTATCTAAGAGTGCAAGGGGTGTCTATTGGAATGTTTTCTGGCAGCACCTGGAGACTTGTCATTGCCACGAAGATCATCACTTTGATGGCGACGATGTCTGAAGACAGTATTGTAATCTTGCAGGGTAAGACCGGGCGAGATGGGTTTTCCACCAGGATGTCCGGATGTTGCGATATCGCGAGGCGCACGACGATGAGTGAACGACGCTGGCATGACGCATGCGCCTTGCACGGCGTGGGTGGGAGTCATCAGCGTGTCTGCAGTTGCCATCGTCGTTCACATCGATGTAGCAGCAGTGCTTTAGTCTTGGCATGGCCTGCACGTTTCTCGCTTCGTTGCCGATCTGCCGATGTTTCAGGAGTTGTCTGGCCTGGAATTTATGCTCTCGTCTCGTTGTAACACAAAGTTTATGGCTTCATCGGGTGCGAACGGGGGTGGGGTTAGAGACTAAGAACCAGACGACATTTTTTTAAGTGCACTTCCCTTCATCCACCGTGTAGACAATGCAAAGCAAAGACACCCCTTCCCCATCCCATCCCCAACCTATACATGCACACACATGCAGACGCACCGACGGACGTGCTCGCGCACACAGACCCTCTTCTTGTTTAAAAATATTCTTCTTTTATCATTCTTTTCCTTTTCTTTCTTTCCATCCTATTTTTTTAAGCAGGAAAAGCGTGATTACTTTTGCATTCTCATGACTCGCATAAACCGAAGTGTATAGCTGGCTGGCTTTTATCACCTCCACAACAAACATCACGTGACCCACCCGCTCTCTCGGCCCGCGTGCATGATGGCAGATCGTAACGTATATTTTAGGAACACTTAGACCCGCGTGAACTCCAAGACTGTAAAAGTTGCAAAGAGAATTTTTTTGGAGGGTGAGTGGAGAGCTGTTCAACTTTGCCTTTTGCAGAAAAGCTTAGGCGAGTAATCTTGAAGTTTTCTTGCTTTCTTGTCTGTCAGCAAGATGGTTCTAATCAATGTAAGCATCTTTCTTCTGGTTTTGTGCACTTCTCTTTCGTATTGGAAGCATTTTTATAAGGACTTTTTTTTTCAATGTTGGTCTTTGTCTGCTACACAGAATGAAGTAAAGTGTAGGGAGATGCTTTGGACAGGAAGGTGGGGTTGAAACAGCGTGAGCTTACATAATTCAGGAGACAATACAGTACTTTTATATTCTTTTCCTAGAAACATCCCTCCCTCCCTTTACTCCTACCACAGTATGTATATAAACTCGTGAAGTGGTAGGTTGTTCGGTTCACACACACGCATACACTTATATACATAGACACGTACATATGTAGTACATGTATACATACATTATTCTCTTCTTTGACACTCGACAGCTTTTTCTCGCCTTCCCTCAGCGTCTCCCCCAGTCCCTGTGTGGTGCCTCTTGGAGAGAGCTGTAAACTCTGGCGTTGTTGCCGCCAGAAAAACATCTGGGTTTCTGCTACCCTCCAAATACAGCCGGGGCCCTCTGCGGGGTAGCTGTTGCTGAAGTCACAGACCCTCCTCCCCCTACATCATTCTCGCTGACGGGGGCTCGCAAGTCCTAACTGATCCGGCCCTCTCTCTATTCATCATCATTATCGTCTTCTCATCATTTTTGTCAACCACTCTTTTTTGACTCGATGAACTAAGCGCAGCATCGGATGCTGGGCGCTGGCGACAGTAAAACTCTCGGCTCGCCGAGTGGAAAGTTTGCGCGAACGCGATCCCATAATGGACCTCCACGGCTACGGGATTTGCAGGCGAGATTCCGCGCTTCGTCCGGGTTCTTCCAGAATGCCGGGACCGGAGGCGCAGCGCGGCCTTGTGGGTCAGCCAAAGTTGTGGTAGCGGTGTTTCAGGGAGGCTAAAAAAGTTTTCTCTCGGTCGAGCTGTTGGTGCCGCCAGCCTGAACCTCGCCCAGGGCCCATCGTCGTTCGTTCGTTCCTTCCTTCCCCCCTTCCTCGTTTGACGAAGATCACAGGACACCGAGAGGCCAAGCGTGGGCAAACAACAAGCACACCTTAATAACCACAGTAAGTAGCTTTTGGGTCGGCACAGAGGGATAGCAGCCGCTAGGCCTCTCTGACCTGTCACTGCAGCCAGATCAGAATGCAGCAATTTTCTCTTTGATGGATGCCGTTCTTGCTCTGTTCCCCCCCTTTTTTTTATTTTTTAGAGTCGAGCTTTACCAGTTTTGGTCGAGGAGTACAATATTTTTGATATCTTTCGTTGGAGGTAACCCAGAAAGGGAAAGGACGAGGGAGGTGCGGTGTCAAGGGAGGGGATAGTTTGTGTTTAGTTTCGAAGAATCTGGGACTGTCCCTTCCAAACAACCGATGTGGGTGACCTCATCACTACACCCGATGTGTACTAGGACTGATTTCAACTTTCTTCAACCCTCGATTAGCTTTCGAGCACTTGAATCAAGTCGTAGACGTTAAAATTACCGTTGAAAAATGTGGACGCAGAAACATCAGACGCTTTTGGGTAGGCGGGAAGATGTGCTTGCTGTCGACCCGTTGTGTAATTCATGATTTAATGTTTCCATTTCTCACTGACATTTTTAGGGGGGACCACCTCTGGTCGGAACAGAGAGTGTACCAGCGTGAAGACGCAAATATTTTTTCCACCCTTAGCTTGGGGGGTAGAAGGGGAGGTGATGCTTTTAGCCTAACGACTGGTGATGTACGCGTTGTACCTATGCATGACTCGCTGTGTACTCGGTGGCGGTGCACACGTTCGACTTTGCTGGAGATGGAGGGAGCGGGGAATGGCCTCCCCTTGGCAGCAGCAGGCAGCGTGCATGGCTTGTGATGGTGGGTCAAGTTTTCATAGCTTCCTCCTGCGGTACCCGCCGATAGCAGGGGGGCTGTGGGATTACGCTGCAGGGTAGAGGGAAAAGGGTGGGCAGACACTGGCAGGATGCAGGAGAGCCAGCATATGAAGCTATCGTGTGATCACTCCACAAATAAACTCTCGGCGAGTCCGGTGTCTAGTGGATCTCCCTTTGACGCCATCTTGTGACTAGTTCTTTGTCGCTGGAGTGGTTTTTTTTTTCTTTCTTAAACTTATTTCCTCCCCTTTTCATTTTTATTATTCCTCCCTTTCTATCCATCAAGCCTTTCTCTTTTCGCTGTCTTTCCTTTTTTATATTTGTATACAGGCACTTGTTCTGATAGGTTGGAGGTTTACGAATAAAATAGTGAAAGAAACAAATGGAAAAACGGGTTTTGAACCCTCGGTTGTGGAATACTTTGAGATTGAACCGTGTGAACAGTGTGGTAGATGTTGACAGCATGCTAGTGATTACAAACATTGTGATAATTGATGTCTGAACATGAATTTTTGTTTCCTGTGCAACGAGACCTATTGAGATAATATTCCATTATTCTTAATTTATTTCTGAAATGCTTCAAGTATGTAATTTTCTTCTTGTATTCTGTGTGTAATGTATGTTTATTGCTTTATTTTATAACGGCCTTAGTTGATAGATTTTCTACCTGCTGTAAGAATGTGTTCACTTCTACCCACCTGTAAGGTGTTATGGTCATAGATAGCCACTTTTATATTATTCTCTGTAGCAAAATTATTTGTAACTGTATCTGTCTTGGTCCTTTGTATAATTTTTTTTCGGCACCGTTTCTTTTTATTTACACCAGACACCAGGTTTCTTGCAGACTGCAGCCGAGTGGTTAGGTCTGGTAGGGCTGATACCCGTATAGTGCAGGTGACCCAGGTGTTGAATGGGTACATAACACTTTATTGGGTTGGGGGATGAAGAAAGCAGCAAGGGCGATGAGGTAGGCTTCTTTTTTACCACAAAAAGTAATCCTGAGATAAGTGCAGTCTGTAATACCTCTCTCAATAACCACCTACAAGTCACGAGACTACCTGTGTTCTTTGAAGCAAACATACATTGAAGCCTACCCTAAGATGGACTAAGTCCTACTTATGTCAACTACCAAGGCGAGACTTGGATGTTCATCACTGTTCTGCTTCTCCCACTATGTTTATCTCTAGCAGCGCCTACTAATTTCAGATTGTAAACAGGATTCGTTTATAGGTACCGACCCAGGAGTTCAGAGACGGGTAGCTCTTCCCTTTCTTTTACCACCACCCAGTTCCCTGATCCCCCCACCTAGTGTCGAGCCTGTCAGTTAATTTGGTGCCGGGGAGGAGGAGAGAGTGTGCCAATCGCTGTCCTGTTTTCCCTGACTCGGACCCTTTTGTCCGGTGTGTTTTACGGCAAACACCCCGCCGCCATGTCTGCCCCGCCTCGCGCACGGTGACCAGTGTCCGGCGGACAAAGGGACTGACAAGGACACCCGACCTTAGGTTGACAGGTTTCCGGCATGTCGGCGACGACCTAAGTCTGCGTTCAAACAAGACTTAGCACGATTCCCCAAACGAGGCTTGCTATGTAGAGCACAGGGGATGGGGATGACCCAGGGGAGGGTGAGTGGCAGGGAAGGGAACAGCTGGTAGCGTAGGT
Organism: Pomacea canaliculata; assembly: GCF_003073045.1. Lineage (NCBI taxonomy): Eukaryota > Metazoa > Mollusca > Gastropoda > Architaenioglossa > Ampullariidae > Pomacea > Pomacea canaliculata. Next base: position 14,083,008 of record NC_037597.1, read on the forward strand.
CGCAATCCTCGGGTCCGTGTGTTGACTGTGCGTGTTCGCTCTCAATTGGTCTAGTCGGGTAATTTTTTTCTCCTAGTTATTTTTTCAAATCTGAGTGAAAACCCTTTTCCTACAGATACCCGCATAAGAACGTCACCATTCCCAGAGTTTCAGAACACAAACACCAGAACTGTTTACATTTGTGTTGTCAAGGTGATTCTGACGGTTCTATGGCATGAGTTGTGAAGTGCTGTCAGAGGATGTTGTCTTCTCTTTTGTATAAATGCTCTCATCCCTCATCATACTTAACCAAAAAACTCTTAATTAATGTCCGTTTATCAGCCATCTGCTCCGCCACTTTTTTTTTCCATCTCAGTGATTGGAGACAATTGAAAATTTACTTTTTGCACTGCTCAAATCTTATAGTCATTATCTTAAACCGATTGTATTGGCTTTTAAAACAGTCGGATTTTTTATTTTCTTCATTACAAGATTCCTCGGGTACTTAAAAAAGTCCACATTCCTTTTTGCTTGGCGAAATTTTAGAACAATTTCCTGCCTAAGGGTGTCAATAACGGACTTTTAATTAAAGCAGGTCTGAGACACTGACCCTATTTCCCCCATACTACAGATTCCACCCAGACAGCATCCACCCCTTACCAACCCCACCTTGGCACCTCAGAAATGTTTCAAGGACTCCCAGGCAGCGAAGTGGCACGGGACGTGTACCCGGACTGCAACAAAGACCACCCGCAGAGCCCCGTCTTGTTTTATGGTCCGTGAAACGAGGCAACCTTTGACATCTCGCTTTAGAGCTGGTCACTGTGGACTCTGCGCCCATCTAAATAAACTCCCTGGTCCGAGACCACAGCATGAATGAATACAACCTGGTCCATTTTATTTCCTCCCCTCCTACAACATTAACTTGTGGCTGTCCATCCGATGGCCTGTTGATGAACTTCAGGCGGTTCACAGAGCAAATGCGTGTTCTCTCTCTATAATAAGCTAACTTACTTCAGAGTATTCTAAGAATGCATGAATGGAGGGTTTCTGACTAACAGAGTGGGTGAAATACTCATCGGAATGATGAAAAACCGTTATTACACACTTATCAAAAAGTAAGTCGACATTGTTGAGTACACGTGCTGTATAATAAAAAAGATTGAATGAAGACCATCAGGTAAAGGGAAAATAAACGGACAAGATGTCAAACCAAGTGTAGGTTGCAGAGACCGTTAGTGGATGAAGATGTCTTTAGGTAGAACCGACTTGGAACAGGAATAGAAGAACAATCCAGAAGGGAAAACAGACCAATGGGAGATACCGAAATTCAGATCCACAGACGAGACAGAAACGGCTGACAGCAGTCCCCGTGAGACCGTTAGGTAAAGGGACGTCACTCCTAGTGCACAATTACTTTGAAATATCGAATTTCTTGTAATTAAAGAGGTAGATTCTGCGAAAATTTTAACCCTTTCACAGGATACAAGCTGTTGAAAATTGCAGTTTTCAATGGGATATTGGAAACATTTCTGGCGACACAAGAAGCAAGAGGTTTTACATTGGATGGACCTTCAATGATTTCAGAAGTGAGAATTTGAGTCCATTGGTGCGCTTATCTGGAATAATTAAACTTTCTGGCGACTTACACACAAGAGCTGTAGGTTCTATAACCTTGTTGACAGCATTAAACTTAATTTTATGTCTGAGACTTTAGCTTAAAGAAAGTGCGAGATGTTTTCCTACGGTAAGACCACAAATCGTGCCAAGTTTACTCGCACAACTTGATAAAGTTTGTTTTTATCATCAAGAGAAGCACTATTGCTGTAAGTAATACTGGTGTAGCTTCGGCTCAGAGAATCAACAAGTCGCGTTCTTCCGCGGTGTCCTTACGAGAAGACGGCGACATGGCGGGAAGAGGATGGGGGTGGGACGAACGGTCCGAGACGGAGGTACAAACATTGACAAAGTGGCCTGCCCTCCCCATCGTTCTGACAAAAGACCGTACACCACTACCCAAAAGAAAGGGTTAGGGAAGAGAGGGGGATTCGGGTGGGGGTACCCGACTCAATAACCACCACTCTGCCGATACCCAAGAGTACCCAAAGTCACGCAGGCGGCTACAGAGGAACGGGTGAGAGGCAGGACTAGGCGGCTAGCAGCAGACCCCTGGCTAAATATTGACGCAGGGATACCCGGGGTGCGAACAATTATGCCGTTCGTGTCGTAAGGTACCCCGTGGTAGTCCACGGCGCGCCCGTGACGTTGACTGTCGCGGTGCTGCATCGCACCCTCACCCTACCCCCCACTTTCCCTGTCTGCACGAGGTGAACTAGACTGCACTGCCGCCTGGAGGCGACTTGCATTGGTTGTGGGGTTCATGATGATGGTCCACCCCACTGCATCTCCTTCACCCATCTTCTCCCTGGCCAGAGACGCATCATGCAACGCAGGAAAATATTAGGAAAATTGAACTAACACGGGTGTGTGAACTGGCGCTCACACGTCAGGGGCTGTTAAACGCACCCGTCCTGGACTGTAAAATTTACACCATGTGGAAGAGAAAGCATCATGCACCCCTAAATATTCCCATCATAATGTATGATTTTGTTTCTCTGAGCTTATTACAATATTAAACGCCGTTGGTAAGTGGTTTGTACCTTTAGCTTGGGACTTCAAGCAACTCGCATGTTAGAGGACATGTTAGAAGACAACAGCAAAACAAAGGTTAACAGGACAGACCATCTGTGGGAACGAGGACTGAATGTAATTAACGAACACCAACTTCATTAGAGAGTCACAGAAAGAGTCAATTATTTAAGATGATGATTTATATATAATAACATTTTTGTAATAAGAGCAGAAATTATGGATAAATTTAAATGTTACCATCTGTGAGAGATACCGACCAGGTTTATAATATTAGGAGACATTTTATGTGTGGGCCGATTGTTCAGACCTTTCTGATCGAGAGCAAACGTGCGTCTCAGCAAAGATCAGAAAGATAAATTATTCATGATAATCTTCAAGCGAGCGTTGGACATGAAGCAGTTGATTATCAAAATGTAAAAAGGGGGGAAAAGAAGACAGTAATTTGCGAATCTGTTACAGACGACTTATCTCCCTCTTTTGGGAAGTATGGTGGTGGTTGTGGTGGGGGTTCCCGAGCATGACTCGTAGTCTGAGCTCGTTCCCACAATGCGGAACATTTTCGTTCCATTAACAGAGCTTATCCCCCCATGTTTCTGTGTCAACCTATTTGCGGTTCAGTTCCCCCGTCTCTCTCTCTACCCCACCCCCCACACTGACCTCCGTTATTGCTGACTGCACTCTTGTCTGGGACTATCGGGCTGTGGCAGATCACGTGACTAATCGGGATTCAAGGTCAAACACCTCAGCAGGTGCCTGGCGGAACGGATTCCCATCAAGTTTTTGCTCAACGACAACAGCTCTGTGTCTGTGTGTGTCCACGCGCGAGTGAGCGTTGGTGCATCCGTGTTAGTGTTAGCGATCGACTGTCGCAGGGTAACAGCTGTAGCAGACGTGGCAACATCCAGCGTTGTCTGATGCTCAGCACTCTGACAGTCACTTCTCTACACGTCGACTGACGCTCGTGCACGTAACGCAGGACGTCAGGAGTGGTCCATTCACAATTCCTCCGTCACGCTCGGTCACTTTTCGTTTAAACCCTCGTTGCATCCACAGCAGCCGGAACTGGGAAGAGCTTTTCACCTGCAGTCAACGTCACTTGACATGCACCCGGATGCATGACCAAGCCAAACATCTCCTCTACCCCTTCCTCCCCATCCATCCACCCATCAAACAAGCCGCATTACCGTCGATAGAGCAGATCGTTGCATTCACATTAGCGTGGGATGGGAAGCGAGGCCGTGACCCACGTGCGTCATATAAGGATAATTAAACACAATGAGCATGACGGTAATATCCGACGACCTCGAAAAAAACCTCCTACGGAACTCCCCTAAATAGGAACCACAACAATGACTCTGTGGTTAACCCTTTCATCCTTGAAAGTGCTTGACGATGTATTCCCAACGACGCAGATATTTTGAGGAAAGAGGGGATCACGGGCATTCTGTCGTATTGTCCTGGTCCTGAAATAAAGCCCACACGAGCCGCACTAATCGATGAGTTGAGCTGGAAATGGCTGGTGGGGCTTCAGGTCCGTAGACCCAACACCCGGCATTTATCCCCACCCCTCACCACCGCCTGCTCCCGGGAGTTCCAGCCTCCCCAGTGTGAACAGTTGATGCACGTGACTCCATCAGCCCATCGACACCCCGCGTAGAGTCTGTGGTCGGGACGCGTGTTTCGGAGTGTGCCTGCGTGGTGGTGGTGGTGGTGGTGGTGGTGGTGGTGGTGGTTGTAGTAGTAGTAGTGGTAGTGGTAGAATCTCTCGTGGCTCTCACACTCGACAAGGGGGTTCAGCATCCCGGAAGGAGGGGGACAGCGGTCAAGCCCTCGGCCCGAGCACGCGCCACGCATTGGGCTCGGCGTCGCCCCGGGTGGGTCCGGAGAAGATTCGCGGCCTCGCGCCACCGGGTGGGTGATTGGCAGCTTGGCTGTTACTGCGGCTCAATCGAGACCAAGCGCGTCGCCATTTTTCACTGTCAGGTGCCAAATGCATTCTTGATGAAGCCCTGCTACCTCCTAGGCTTTCAAGCACACGATAAGCCTTCTCGTCATTGATACTTTTAGTTTTTTTGTAGAGTAGGGGTAGATAGTGGGGTGGAGGGGACATAGACGGTCTGACTCTAGGGTAAGACTAAGGTAGGGAAGGAGGAGGTAAAGTATTAACTAAGTTGATGCACGTACATTTTTATTTCTTGCTGTGGTCTTTGTGCCTGCACTCTTGTGTGCTAAATCCTCTGCTTCTCGCTCCTGTTAAAAATGAAGAAAATAAATATTAATGGTGACTCCCGGACTTTTTTTGCTTAAGGATGAACCCCGTGAACTTCCATCATCACCTTATTACGCGAATTCAGCTGTCGTTTCTGCCGATGCCCCTTGCCTCCCTCTCTCCCTCAATCCTTTCGGGTACAACCCCTCCCCACCTTTTCATCCACCCTTGTAATGGCTACACTTTCACTACCAATCATAAAAACGCTTTAGATGGCTTTTTATGTATTTATTCTTTCATATATATAATTTGCTTTCAGTTACAAACTTCTCTCGTATCTAGTTGGGTATTAGGTTTTCTATACAAACCAGAATAACGAAGGACGATTGGATTGCCCCTGCTGCCACTAATTAAAAAGGGTGTACGAAAGCTGAATAATTCATACAGTGTGGCCGTTAGATGGAGGGCAGAGCGAGGTTTGAACGCAGCCCCAACCAGCGCCATCAGGACTACGTCCCCTGACAGCCAGCAGAGAGCGGCGCTGGCGGCAGAAAAGAATTTCGATTGGTAGATTTTTATCGCTCCCCCCCGTCTGTCCCCTCCATGCTTTCCGCTCTTTTCCATCTCCCACCCCACACACCCTGCTCCCTGCTGCGACCGATGTGCGCACGTTTACAGCTGGTTAGCGGAGTGAATGGGCAACGGGTGGAGGGATGAAGACGGGTGGAGGGGGAGTCATGGCGAAATCCTAAAGTGACCTTCGGTGGACAAAACCGCAAGAAGTGAAGCGCGCAGAAGGGAGAACGCAAATGGTGTTGATGGAACCGGCTACCCGTAATAATCAAGGACAGGTTTCTGTGGAGGTACAATAACGGGTGGTAGACCTGTTGCTTTGACTGACGTTTGTCGGAAACCTCAACCCTCACCCCACCACCCGTAAGGTTTCAGGCACGAGGACACTTGTCGCCGACCTAGCCCGCATTTCTTGCTTCATGGAACCCGCATCCTCTCCGACAACTAGGTTTTTAGCCATCTAAATAGAAATGTTTATTTTCAACTAATTTTTATGGGTATGTGGATGCCATGGGGTACTTTTCCATAGGAATCAGCAAAAAGCAAAAAAAAATTAAAAATAAAAAAAAGCGAACAGACTAATTTGTTTTGTTATTGCGGGGTTTTGTTTACAGTCAACACAAGCTTGCATATTAAAGCAACGTTCTTTGCCGAGGAGTCCCGGGAGTGTCACGGCCATGACAAAACTGTGTAGACTGGCACAGATGAGAATACCCAGCTCTTGCAAAACAACCGCAGAATTAGGGTGTGACTGTGGCATGGGAGGGAGTTCTACAACTCCCAAACGCCTGTGTTCATTTGTTGAATAATACTTGTTTCATGTCCACCGCCGGCTGTATTAAAGCATTTTTTATTTGCAGATTTTGTTTAATGCTTGAAAAGGGTGGCTTTTAGAATTTACCAACATAGCATATTAACTACTCTGACAAATAAAAACATAATACTCTCTTTGACATGTAAGGTGGATTTTAGCTTCACAGGAATGCCAATGTGGTTCTCGACAATTTTTAGGAATAGTCAGAATATTTCGAGCCGTTACAGGTGCGGTTTTCTTTTCTTTTTTTTTTTCTTTTTTCTTTTACTTAAGGTTGTACAACTCTTGTTGTCTGGAGTTGATGTCTCAGGTATACTGCATTCGCACATTTCTGTGATTCACTGAGGTGAGACCCATCGTGTACGATCGTGTTGAGGCGTGCGGCGGCTAGTCCTCGGTACCCGAACCTGTTGAGCCATCCCTCTTCCCGGTCCCACCCACCCCGCCACACTTCATCCCCGGCGCGCCTTGTAGACGCACGTGCACCCAAGCGTGTCATCGGGTTAGCGTCGACAAAGACGACTAGGGGACCTGAAAGCCTGATCCACTCGAATCCCCGCTGAGGACTTTATGCAATCGCTAGCTTGTGTTGTAGGTGCGTTGTCTCCAGGTAACAGTTTCTGTACTTCTTCAGGTCGTCCTTCTGTAAACTGTTTACTGTGCGAGGTAGAAGGTTGCTTGGACTGACTTGTTCGTGGACAAACACACACAGAGAAGTGAAAACAAACAACCACACCGTTTTTTTAGATAAACTCTAACATTCCCTCTGACCTCCTGCGGGTCATAAATCTTCTTCCTCGTACCACGCCAAACATTATACTCAACTTCAGAGAAACCGATTGAGGTATTAGATGTGCAATGTTTTTTAAGTCTACACAACATTTTAAAAATAAGTCACATCTGCATCCGGGTGGATTCTCAGTTATCACGGGTCAGGGTAGATTCCCCTTATTCCTGCCCGGTCTTCCTCCTCGTCACATCTAAACTTAGTATTCCCAGTACTCTCACGTCCATCATCAATTGGTTTCAACCGTGTAGCCTGTGACGACACGCTGCCTTTTTTTCATTTCCTTTTCTCTCTTTCTTTCTCTTTTTTTTTTCTTTCAAGACATCCTGTCGAGACGGGTATTGTGCCGCTAATGTATGCCGACGAATCTGTCAAAGACGCAAGAGCTCTCGCTTAAACGCTTCTCGTCACAGGCATGTCGGGGCACGGTTGTCGAGCAAACTATCATTAGTTCCGCTTCTGTTTAGATATTCGACGGTGTAGAGTCGCAGGCGTATGAATATATGTTTTACATTCACCTACCCGACCACAGGCTTTCTATGTACGATCCGACACCCCCGAACAGACGCCAAGCGTTCCGCACGGTGCGCCAGTCGATACAAGGGAGATAACTCTAAGGGACTGGCACCTGACGAGTGTTTGTATGGAAGAGGCAGACACGCATACACACACAAACGCGCGCAGTTGGGTACCTCGCTTGGTGTTTCATCTTAGCATGGATTTATTCATCTTAAAACAAGAGAGAGGCAGCGTACACACGTGACGTGACACCGTTGCACCCCGGGTAGCAGCGCCTGTGGTAGCACCCTCCAAGCTAGCTGGAGAAGACGAGGTCGAGGTAGTTGAAGGTATCCGGACATTTTCTCATCTGGGTAAGCCGCTTACAAAACTGAAAATTGCCAACATTCTTGGGTGACTTATACTTTTGTAGACACTAACTGTCGGACAGATTAGCTTGGTTATTAGCAGGGGCAGCAATCCTGTCTCTGTCCCTCCCTCCTTCAGTCATACCATACCTCAACTTGTTCACACAGTTTTTATTCCTCTGACAAACCTGAAGTAAGTTGTACCTTTCATGCTTTTCCAAAACTTCCACATTTTCAAGAAACTGTTTCCTTTGGGTGATAGAAGACAAAAAGTTGAAGTTAGCTGTAAACATTCTTTTCTTTCACCCTCACTCTTTCTTCTTGTCCCGCTCTGCTCCCCTCTCCGCCTCCCCCCTGAAGACATTTAAATAAAAGTATCTCGAGCTCTCAGAAGAGTGTATTTATTCGCCACGAACATCACCTGAGATCAAAGAGCCAACACTCTCCTAACCCAAGTTATGTCTCGACTAAATAACTACTTTCGACCTCGTCCGCTGACAAGAGAAAGTGTTTTGAATGCGAGTAGGCAGCGGTTTGGGTAGAGACATGGAAATGTAGAGGACCACGATCCATCACTCCATTGACACTGTCTTTGTCCGCCGGACCCGAGCGGCCTGGGTCCCCGGAAGACCGCCGTGTTTGCTAATCGTCCTGCACATCATGGCGCTTGCGAACGCACGCCTCTGAATTTTCGAGAAACGGAGACGCTGTACACAGACACTAGAAGGCCCCCCCCCCATCACAGGACCTACCCTTCCCCACTTTTTTTTTTAAGCTTACAGAGCCTTTTTGTTAGCTTTACAATATAATTCACTTCCTCCAGGCTGGCGCTTGTCGCGACGTCTGTCCTCATCCACTTTTTCTCGTTCTTTCTCTCTATCTTTAGTGTTTTCCTCTTTCTATTGTTTACTGGCTTAAGATCACCGTTTTTTATGTCAGATAAACGAGTACATTGTACAGTTAGTAGCTAGTGGGTTTTATTAGTCTTGTAGTAGCAGCCTGCAGGATCTGTCTCCGCTTCTACCCTTTCAACCCTTTTTTTCTACCCTTTGGTCTTTTTCCAGTTTTACCTTACTGATATGCGCACAGAAGGGAGGATATAGATATGGTCACGCGTTCGTTTTTCAGTTGAGAAGAAAGTGAGAACTATCTCAGAAGAACATTAGTCACTGAAGGGAGACAACAAATACTCTCCAGCATTTTATCTGTAAGCATGCTGCAACGGGTAGATAAAGGTGAGCCGTGCAGGCTTCCTGAAGAAACCGGATACAGCTGCTGGAGTAACAATTACATTCAGGAAACACTGGGATAAGTCGTTTTACCTGAAAGAGGAGAGAAGAGAAACTAGTGAAAAAAAAGTACTCTTATAATGTTTCCTTGGGTTCTCATGATTTATTTTTTGAGGTTCATGATCCTTCTGGTCTGTGTCCTATACCAACACGATGGTATCAACAGAAAACTGATTCTTAGCTCCACTACCCCCGCCATTTATTTTGGAGTCTTGACCTTTACACTTTACACTGCAAGAGTCCAAGCTGTGTAATCTAAGGACCAATATAGTAAAAGGTCATTTCATGCCATTCTGGAACGAGAATGATAAGTGAGTAGACAAAATTAATAATGTTGGTCAGTCTTGTTTACTGCATTGTTTACCTTCTGCTCACTCAAAACATGTGCAGTACCTGAGCGCCTGCTCTTTGTGTGTGAAATCTTTTGCGATGGAATTTTAACAAAGTTTTATGTCCTATTCAAGATCTCATATATTTAACAAATCTCAGAAGACATTCTTTCATGCCTGTCCTATCCTCAAACCACAGCTGTGACCCGAACGGGTCGACGACTTTTGACCCGGGTGTGAAGAGGAGGATTAGGAGACATTCCTCGGCAAGAAGACCTAGCTGCACGACAGTCGAAGTCTTAAGAAAAAAGAAAGAAGAAGGAGTATAGAATTGTGTTTGAATGAACACCATACCCGACTAGACCCGAGGAACGTTTGTGTGTGTGTATGTGTGACTACCCCGGATGTAGTGCTAATCCGTGTCATGCATCGTGACACAGCTACCTGACACACACGTCACACAACACCTGGCTAAAACACAGGTTCCACTTTCCACACGCGCGCTGCAGTGGCGACCCCTCGTGGCCGCGCCATCGATCGGTGCAAGGGGCGGACAACTGACAAGCACCGCGAGCGGAAGCGTCGCGCTACGCGACTGGTGTGACGTGTCGTTTCTGCGAGCTGTCACGTTTCTCTGCAAGCAGTAGCTAAGTGAAGCCTCGCTTCCTCTCACTTTTCTCTCCTCAACTTTTTTTCTCTGCCTCCATCCAGGCGAGAGAATTCAAGAAAAAAGAAAAAAAAAAAACCCCACCCACCCCACACTCGCGTGGCATTTTACTGCGTGGAATTTTCTAGCCATAAAATGTGCCACGTGACAACATAAACCCTCGTGCTAGCCATAGCACACATTGTCAGACTTTTGTTTTCATCCCTCAGTCTTTTTTTTTTTCTTTCAAACCTCGTTGACGGTTGCTGTATGACGTGGAATAAGGTTTTCCTGTGTATATATATAATCTTGTTGATCTAACCCCACCCTGGATCTTTTCTTTCTGGTATAAACACACCCGTTGTAAACTGTTTACCGAGAAATACAACCCAGCTGCAATCCTTGTTGTTACTCAGTTGTGAATGTATAAAATCGTTAGCAATGATTGTTAAGTATGAAAAAATAAATTCATGTTGATGGAAATGAAGATTTGTGTGTCTGTATGCGAGCTGGCGCAACGACTAGATAACTTTGAGGATTATTTAGATAACAGAGGATCAACAAGCAGGGATTATCTGTTTCATCGCTTTATAAATAACTTTTGTTTTGAATCTTTGCTCCATAGATTTTTGTTTATCCGCGATATCGAGAATATCTTACTGAGAAATACTTCATTAACATAAAGTGTTTTCAACCGACAGCTAATCACGTGTACTGACGACATGCATGCGGACGCACACACAAACAAACACGCGCGCATACACACTTCCCTCCTGCCAACACTTAACTCTCTCAAGCCACACTTATCATCGTCAACTCTTTATTTTTTTTTTCTCTCTCTCTCCCTCTTTCTCTCTCCCCCTTCCCCTCCATGGACTAACGTTCCCAGTCTTGTGCCCTGCCCCGCGCGGCACCCGCCCTATCACGACTCAGGTTACATGATTGACGTGGTTGCCTTGGTGACGCCATTTCACCGGCATTGTGCGAAGAGCGATACCTTGTGAGGTCGTGGGAAGCAGCCAATGGGCGGGCGTCTAAGTAGCGAGCGCGGTAGAGGCCGCCGAGTGAAGTCCGGCGTTGGCGGCGCTGGTGTCGCTCCACTCGCAAACCCCTCGTAGTCTCCTCCGACACAGACTCGCCCCTTCCTCTCTCTCCTCTTAACCCCGCAGCTCGCGGCTCCTTGGCCCCGTGTACCGCCGCGCCTTTGCCTCCCTGCATCTTGTGTCTCATCCACTCGCCCCTCCAACGGTCTCGGGCAGCTTTCGTCGGTAGAGGAAAAAACAGCGCGCACTCTTTTCTTCGCACCTTTAGCTTAGATGAATAATTGCGTCGAAGCGGTTCGAACGAGTGGCGGATCTCGTCTCCCTGACTGTTGCTGCAGCCAGCCGCTCGTCGCCTGTACAATATCGGTGGTGTGCTCGTCTGTCTCGGCGGTAACAACATCAACAACAACAACAACAGCGGTGGCGAGGTCGTGTAGGAGTGGTGGTAGTAGTAGTGACAGTAGTTGCCGCTGCGTCTGTCGTTGCAGTAGTTGTGAGAACTGCCGTTGTTGTACTCTTTGTGTGTCGCCGTCGGGATGTGCTGCTAACCAGAAAAGTCGTTGTCGTAGTGGTCGGGGTCGTCGCTGTGGTGGAGGTTGTTGTTTCCGTGCTGGTGGTGGCATCGGCAGGCGGCGACAGTGGCGGCGGCGGTGGCTCGGCGGGTGGAGGAGCTGCTGGAGGGCCCCCACAGTGGCGGCGGCGAGGCCAACATTGACTACGCCGACTGCTACTCGCTGGGCCCGCCACCCCAACACCACCACCACCATCACCACCAGCAGCAGCAGCATCACCACCAACAACAACACCAGCAGCAGTCCCACCACCAGCACCAGCACCACCCGCATAACAGCCACCACATCTGTGACGTGCAACCCCAGCATCATCACCACCACCATCAAACCCCGTCGCATCATCCGGTGGGGTCTTCCGCAATATCCTCCTCTTCCTCTCATCTCCAAGGCGACCAGCACCTCATTCAGTCTCCTCACCATTCCTCATCCTCGCCTGTTGCAGTTTTCCGCTCGGACAACGGCGTCGCAGCGGCAGCAGCAGCAGCGGCAGCGGCTGTACGACCGTACCCAAACGTCGGCATGCTGCACGACCAGGCGACCACCAGCGTGGGCTCCCCGACGGGCGGAGGTCCCACCATGCTGCCATCCTTCGGCTTCACCCAGGAGCAGGTAGCGTGCGTGTGCGAGGTGCTGCAGCAGGGCGGCAACATCGACCGCCTGGCACGCTTCCTGTGGTCACTTCCGGCCTGCGAGCATCTACACAAGAACGAGTCGGTGCTGAAGGCCAAGGCCGTGGTGGCCTTCCATCGGGGCAACTTCAAGGAACTGTACAAGATCCTGGAGAACAACCAGTTCTCGCCGCACAACCACCCAAAGATGCAGGCCCTGTGGCTGAAGGCCCACTATGTGGAGGCGGAGAAGCTACGGGGCAGGCCCCTAGGGGCCGTGGGCAAGTACCGAGTACGTCGCAAGTTCCCGCTGCCCAGGACCATCTGGGACGGCGAGGAGACCAGCTATTGTTTCAAGGAGAAGTCGCGGACGATTCTGAGGGAGTGGTACGCTCACAATCCATACCCCTCTCCTCGTGAAAAGCGGGAGTTGGCTGAGGCCACGGGACTGACCACCACGCAAGTGTCCAACTGGTTCAAGAACAGACGTCAGAGGGATCGAGCAGCCGAGGCCAAGGAACGGTAAGTCTTCATTTTTTGCTCGTCCTTATTCATTTTTCTTCTTATCTTTCAGTCTCGTTTTGTAATGTTCTGTTTACCTTGATCATCTTATTTTTTATTAATTTTTTTCATATCTAGTTAGCCTTTATATTACTTTTTTGGCTTTAATCTTATTTGTAAACCGTGACCAGTCTTGTCCGGAAATGAACTTTGACCCTTTCCGGTTGTTTTCGTATGTTGTGACATTTGTGTCGTGACTGTGCTGTGCACGTCACACCCGCTGGGTCAAGATTGAGACTACGATGACTGGGTCCACCACCACACTTCCATCATCCCCGGGTGTGGGTGGTGTTAGTGAATGAGTGAGAAAATAATTTTTAGCGTTTTTGTTTCTGGTTGCCTCCGAATCACATCTTTGTTATAGGGGTGGATTTATTTTTTTTTTGGCTGTCAGTTGTTGCGAACGGTTCACCCCTTACACAAACTTCCCTACCTACTACCCCCTCCTCACTTTTCCTCCAAACTCATTTTTTTTCTCTCTCTCTCCCTCAAGGTAGTCTATTTACATTTCTTTATACGAGTCCTCATGGCACGTTAGTAGCCGGCATGCATGGTTAATCGACGAACTTCGCGGCTGTAACCTTGCGTCAGAAGGGCGAGCAGATGAATGGTCCAATGTGTCATGTTTCTGCATGCTTGAGAAGTGAAACTACTTGTCTACTTTAAACTACTTCCTCCCCCCTTGGCACATCCCACCTCATCCTCTTCCCCACCTGCGTCTTGTAGGTCCATTTGATTCTGGCATTAGTCTATGCTAGTGGCCACTGAGTATGACTGTGCTAGTCTTCTCAGTTTTCTCCTTAAGAAAAAAATATTTTTTATTTTTCTAGAACTTTCCTTGAATCGATTTTCTGTTTTCATCGGCTTTAATCTAAATTTCACAGGAGGAGATTACTTAAAATCAAAAAGTGTCAGAAGCAAAAACCAAAAAAGACAGCCATGTAACTTATCGTGTACTATGATAGAATTTCACTGATGCTATATTTGTCTCTTCTCCTTTTTTATTATTTTTCTCACTCATTCACACACACATTCACACACACTGGTACCATCAGAACGGCGTGGACACGTCACAGCACGCCAATGACGCTGACAGTGACGCCACTAAACACAGGCTGCACGTCACCGTCACTCAGCCTCTGTGCCTGTACAGTCACCACTGGTGAGGGAGGCTGGCGGAGGGTAGGTCCCTCCACTGGCCGCTGGTGATGAGACCGGAGTATGAGCGCGACTGTATTGATTGCTTTTTTCAGGTGTGCCTTATCTCGTCCTTCTGCAATTTAATCACGATAAAAGTCACCAATACTTTTATTTCTTTGTGTCGGAACCGCTGCAGCATCTCCTGATTTCGTCTCGTTTCTTTTCCTGCCTTCCATCTCTTCCTTTCTCTTTTATTCCCTTCTTGCGAGTGCTGCCCACCCGACAAAGATAAATTGTTGAGTGTTGAGAGATGAATTCTTGCGGCTCGTATTTTTTGGCGAAACTTTGAAGGCGAATAAAAATAAAATAATCCAAATCTCAGATGGTATTGTTGTCGAAAGATTACTGTTTTAGTAAGTACACACTTCTCTAGTAGTTGGTAGCAGTTGCAACGGTTCTCAAGATAATATTGATGATGATGATGATGACTAAAGTGTTAATAGAGTGAGACAAGAATTTTCTCTCTTACCATCTCAAGTAAAAATGTGCTTCTCGAAATAAAGTACATAATATCCGAGAGAAGAAAGCCGTCGTTGACAAATTTAGCAGGGATCAAGAGGATAAGGGGAAGAAAATAATAAAAAAAAAACCAGTCTAGTGGCTTTGGTCTGTAATTGCTAGACCAGCTCTACAGCAGGCAAGGTGGCCTAGGCTCTTGGTCTGTTGAATTACCTTCGCCGTGTCTGGAAATGGCTGGGAAACACGCGCTGGTGACACGGCTGTCGCTAGCCTCCGGTGAAAGGTCACGAACCTTCACAGCGGATCTGTACAGCAGCTGGCGGAAGGCAGTGTAAATACAATAATAAGAGATCCCGGACGTGTAAAGCCAGAACTAACCTATGTATACGTTTTGTTTCTCTTTTTTAAAAAAAATCTTTTTACACCATGCCCCCTCTGTGTGTTTTACTTGTTATGCTTAATGGGAAAGAAATAAAAATGGAATAATAGTTTAAAAGGAACATATTTTCATTTTTTTTACATTGTTAAGCCAGTGAATATTTTTCCAACTTTGTTGGGATTTTTTTATTTTATTATTTTTTATTTATTTATTTTTATTTTTGGGAGGGGGAGATGAGTTGCACGATTTGTTCAAGTATTTTTATTTTAACATTGTAGTCGTAGGTTCTGGTGAGTGACAAGGTGGCGAATCTGTTGTTTCTTTATGATAAGCCACATCTTAAATATACCTGCACATTTTATTTTATTTTTATTTATTTATTTTTTATTTTTATTTCCCCTCAGAAACTAGTTAGCAGAGACAACATGACATTTTGCAGTCTCTCCTTTATTTATCAGTCTTATTTATTTTATTTTGAAGAGGACGGGAAAGCAAACACGATTTGTAACTGGTATTACAAAAATGCAGAAATACAGGTAGAAGATTACGAAATGGATAAAAAATAGCAAAAAGATGTCTTTTAAATTAATAGTCTCTTTTAAAACGAATCGCTCTTCTGATTTTTAACAATGGAGGCAAAGAACATCTTGCGGCAGAAGAAAAATAATAATTATAATATATTAAGATTCAGAACTATTTAAATGCTGAAGCAATAATAGAAATATATCCAAAAAGAATATAATAAAGAGGCTAGGTGGCTGTATAAAAATATTTTGATGTCACTTATTTACTGGCTGACTTCTTTTGCCATTTTTATGGTTGAAATAATATATATATAATATTGTATATAATATACAAAAATAATAGATGGAACAGAAGTCTGTTTACACATTTTTCAGCATTTTGTCACTAATTAACTGAAAACTTCTTTAATGTTTTGACTGAATTGATAAAAAGATAAAGACAAAAAAATAAAAATACAAAAATAAAGAGACAGCATTAACTGCTCCCACTTCGTAGCTTTGCTTTAATAATTTATAACAATTGTGTCAATACTAGAAATCAGTGTTAAGGCTTTATATGTCCATTGTTGTTGTGCATCCCTCCCACTCCCTTCTTTCTCACTCTCTCCTTTTCTTTATTTTTCTGGCAAAAATCCACACAGACTTCACGGACAACACAGGTGAAAATGATGGCCGATTTCTTGTTGGGAGTGAAATCAAGCTCACTCCATGCCGGAAACATTTTCATTATCGTTATCGACCGCCACCGTCTGTTGGGTGAGCTCGGCGTCTTCCTCCGCCTCGCCTTGCATTAGCCACCCCAGGAAAGTTAATCTCACTTCCTGTCGGGCGCAATTTAAGACTTGTTTTCTGTCGTAATATAACACGGAATCTCTTACCGTTGAAGGAGGAGGATGTTATGTAAGAGACTATTCCACTCCCTTCACCAAACAGCGGCAATGGCATTTAAAGACGAGGGACCTGCGCGGTGCCCACCCAGTTAGTTCCACACAGTTCTTGGTCGTGCTGTGGAGGTGTTTAAAAAATGTTTTAAAAAATAAGAAGGTTGGAGATGTATTGCATTGTAGTCGTTGTATCGCCGGAAAATCACGTAAAATTACGTGAATCGGTTATATGTCTGTATTAATCAGTGGAAGGACATAGTGATGTTTGTTACTTTTTGTATCAATTGGTCTGTGTCTTTTAGCGCGCACGCACATACATACAGAATAAACACACCTTTTACATGAATACCCTACACATGTATGCAAGCACACACACACACAGAGTATACACCCGTACGTACACAAACCACATCCTACGCATATACGTGCACGCACACACCAACAGAGAAAGGGAGAAAAAAAGAGAACATGACATTTTGCATGAGACCTTGTTACAATTAGTAATATAGATGGACAGACAGAGATAGTACAAAATAAACGAGAGAAAACAGCTGGAACAAGAGCAAAAGAGATGATAACGAAAGGAGTGGTACAAATAACAAATAATGAAGTGTAAGCAGTGCAATGTAATAAAGGACAGTGCCAACAACACAAAGCATTGTCTGGATAGTTGTGAAAATAGTAAGCTTATTTTGTTGAGCTTCCGTGAAATGTATTTTTATTATTGATTTTATTTTTGTTTACTTTATATGCAGACCTCCTCCCAACTCTCTACTCTCCTTTTATCCTTCCTCCCCCTTCTCCAACACACACTCAAACACTTTGTTATGTTACTCTTTGCGTGAAGAGAAGCAGATTGTAGTCTGTGTGCAACACTCACATCACCAGCAGGCTTATTAAAGGTCACACTTAAGACATCGACGGCAGGGCTACTGAGGCAAGCCCACGCTGCACCTGTTAATAACAGCAGGACCCAGCAGCCCAGGTAACGCACAATCGATGATTGCAATGAAGACAATGTAGGACTGTGACAGCCATCACTTCCCTGACTCACAGCTGCGCATCGGAGCTTGGCGCAGGCTGCTTGTCTCTTAGTGTGCATCTCTCTCTCCCACACCCTGTCCTTCCATCTCTCCCACCCTGTCCCTCCATCTCTCCCACTCTGTCCCTCCATATCTCCCACCATGTCCCTCCATCTCTCCCACCCCGTCCCTCCATCTCTCCCACCCTATCCCCCCATCTCTTCCCTATTGTGCTGAGAACCTTCTGTGTGCTGCTGTGATTCCTTGAACGACTCCTGTCTGATGATGTTTTATGACAAGACTCCTGATATGTGTGGACGACATCCTGGCTAGTCATCTGTTGGTTTCTGAATGACATCCATCCTTCTCATTTATTTATGTTTTGGAAGCTTACTGTTGGCAGTCATGTCTTTCTTTAGTTAAGTTCCTGACTTTCAGGTGATTGTTGTGCCATGCAACAAAATATGGAGAAGATTTGACTAATATTTGTTTTGCACGCTCTTCAGATGGCTGTAAGCTCAGTTTTTCTTGTTTTCCTCTAAAATTCTTTTTTTTTCTTTGTCCAGCCATCTTCTATAATAAACAACAAAAATAAATGCCGAATAATAGTGTCATACATCTTGGTAAAGGATTGTACTAACTATTATACCCGTAATAATCACCTTGCAAAAATAACAAAATCGTACCTACCTGGATGTCCTGAAAATGTGATGTAGTCTCTCAGTCTTCAGATGATAGTCTTTCATCGTTCACACACTGTCTTTGTCTTACAGTCATCAGATCATACCCTTTCATCGTCCACACTGTCTGACAGTCTTCAGTTCATACCCTTTCATCGTTCACACACCTCCGTGCCACCGAGCACGTGTTTGCTCTTTGGGTTCTTGAATGTAGATTAGGTGGAAACACGACACTAATGATCAAGTGATCATGGCTGGCGTTGTTATCTTTTGGCGGGACTCTATGCATACATTAACCTCTTCTCTCTCTCGAGCCTGCTTGCCACAGATTGTTATCACTTGACGATAGTAACTCGTTTCTCAGCTGGCTGACTGCATATGGCTGGGATTTGTCTTTTGAGGAGAGACCGCTGAAAAGGGAGGGTAGAGGACGTGTGTGTGTCTCTGTGTCTGTATATATATATACACATGTGTTTATTTTGTGTGTGTTTACATGGATATATTGTGATGTAAGTGTCGTAAGCTCAACTAACTCATCAACAGTGAATGCTCTAAATGCTTTCTCCTTTCATAAATTATGTCTCTGGAATAATTTTCATTCAAAGAGCAAGCAGTGCCATTTGTTACCGTATGATCAGAGATATTAAGTTTCGCCAATGGAGTCGTGATTGTTTTTTTGTGATTGTTTAGATAATAACCACACCCTTACCTCCCTCCTCCACCACCACCACCACCACCACCAAAAGAAGCTGTCAGCACTTGATATACCCATGGTTGAGGCAAAAGTCATCATGCTCTTTCTTAAACAACTGAGGAATGGGGAGGAGGGCTTGTTGTTGCAGTCTCTGATGTGAGTGAACACATCGCTGTTTGTCTCACTACAACACGACAATGACACACTCGTGTCTCAATATGACACACTCCTCTGTCTCAATACACTATGGACATACTATTGCAGTCTGTCTCACTACATTATAAGCCTTTAATGGCGATTATCTCTCTACAGTAAGGACAGCGTGCACCCGACCGTCCCTTTATCTTGTGGATATTCCACCCGACTGTGTCTACACCCCATTGCCTTTCCTGACGTTTTCTTGCAAACACCAAGTGACAACATCAAACCAGTTCTGAAGGCGTCAGACTGACATTTTTCTGTGGCCTTATTTATTTATTTTTGTTGTTGTTTTCTTTCTTTTTCTTTTCCTCCCCTTTTTCACTTTGTTCTTTTTTATATTTTTTTTTAGTTGAATTTTTGTGTGTGGGTGTTTTCTCGGGACTAATTATTCATGCTTATCATTTTGATCGACTGTTTGTTCCATTTCCCGTCACACGATATTTATAGTTTGTATGTCTGTGCACATGTGTACACACAGACTTGTTTACCCAAGCCTGTTGTGTGTTTGTGTGTGCGCGCGCGCGAGGGTGGTGGCTGGGTGTGGTATGCATAACGACTGGATTCTTTTCTGTGAGCTCGGCCATTCCAGCTCGTGACTGGAGCGAGCTAATATTTGAGTCAACATTCAGGCTTTTACTTATCACGTGCTAAACCCCGGGGTCGTGTACGGGTATTTATATACACTGCGGATATCTCCCTCTCACAGACCAGGTCTTTGGTGCAATGTGGTAATTACACTAAGGTCTTTGCACGGGCAACATCTACTAGTGTGTCATTCTGTTTTGTTTGTGTTGTTTCTTATGTTTTGATTTGTTTTATTATGTTTATTTTGTTTTTGTTTTTTTGTTTGTTTGTTTTTGTGTTGTTTTTTTTTTTGTGTGTCTTGTTTTGTAATGTTTTGTTTCTTTTTTGGCTGGTTCAATTTTGTTTAATAATAATAGTGTGATTTATAAAGCTCATGATCACGCTCATGAAGACACATGCTGTTTGTGCTTGAGACAAGAAGGAGACATGCGACAGTATTCGAAGAAAGTAAAGAGAAACAACCGTACAGACAAATAATAACAGACAAACAGAAGGCGCCAAGAGGGATCAGGAAGTAAACAATAACAATGGAGAGTATCTTAAATCTGCATAGGAAGAGGAATGGCTGTGTCAATACACTGTAATCACAACTATTTAGAACTAATCAACGTACGGGAGGGGGGAGGTAAAAGAAAGGGTTGGACAATGGTCTAACATTTAGTTGATAGGCGAGCTAATGTTTTGATTCTGTTTTTGTTTTGGTCTCTCTCCCACATCTTTTTCTATTTTTTTTTTTCTTTTGTCACTCATCATCTCTTGTTTTTTCTTTTTCTTCTTCTTTCTCCAACAACTCCACCCTTAATCTCCTTCACCATCTTACAATCTGACATATAATACGACCCGAATAATAAAACGTTTTCAGCGAAGTAACCTCTCAGGGTCTGATGGCAAACATATAGCAATAGAAAGTATATTAATGTTAAGTTTCTGACAGACCTACAACTGTTTTGTATACGTGTCAAGTCTTAGCTGGGGGCGTGCTTGGGTGCGACAGAGAGAGAGAGACCATCATAGGAAACAGTTCCGGACTTCTGTCAACCAAACAGTCCTACACTTTTTATTATTTCTGGCGAATTGCATCTTATCTGGGTAATATATCTGGTTCTTTTATTTCTTCTGCATTTCTTTCACTCTTAGTGTACTAAGCCAAAAAAGCCAAGAAAAAAACACTTTCTGTGCGGTTGCTGCTGACCAGACGTTTGACTCGCAGTTATTTTGAGGAAAAATGTTGCCAAATAGCTACTTTTCTGGGGAAGGAACCGGATTGATAAGAAAGCTAAAAAATTTTTATTAAGTTGCTTTGAAATTTATTTTCTATAGTGTCAGGAATAAGTTGTCTTGTTTGTTTTTGGTGTGAGCATTCTTTCTTATTTCTTAAGTATTTAACCTTACGCATTACTGGTATGTCCGTCCTTTCTTGTCGCTCCTCCCGAATTCCGTTTCTCCAGAGCGCGTACTCAGTCACCTTTGACCTTTTTGCCAGTCCCGGTGGGAGTCTGTATCCGAACTCGACAGAAGCGGCCGACGGCTTCTGCGACTGACTTGTGCTGCTGCTGATGCGGACAGAGTTGGCGGCGAGGGTTGTGAAGAGCTGACAGCAGCACTGAGACCACAACATAGTTTGAGGATTTCTGCAAGACTGAACTGACACATGGCTGACTCTTCTGTCTTTTCAGTGGTGTTTGCGAATTATGAAGTCATCTGCGACTATTTCATTTCCTGTCCACTATTTCCGAAGGTTCATTTTCTCTCTCTTTCTCTCTCTCACTTCTTTTATTTACTTGGTTTTTTTTTTTGGTTTTTTTTTTACTTTTTTCTTCTGTCCTGTTTACCCCTTTCTGAATCCAAAGGTTTTTTTATGCAGTCGGGTGGAGGAAGTAAATTCCCTTGGTGGGCAACAAAAGCCAGCGAGGAACATTCAATTAACTACATCACATGAACTATTTATTTACTATTTAGTGTAACTGGGGAAAATGCTATATTTTGCCTCCGAATTTATTAATGAATTGGGTGGGGGATGTATAAACTCAATTTTCTGACAACATAATCGTGAACTGAATACCTGTGTACTAGCTAGAAGTCTTGAGAACTCTTTCTGTTATTGGCTACCTAGGATGTAACTTTTTTCCAGTTTTATTTTTTTTACAAGCTTTCTTTCTGTGATCTGAGCAGATGTTATAGGAACTACTGTTACTCTACTGCAGTCTTAGTTTCAGACCCATAGACTTTGCATCACTTAAATTAGAGAATGGCTGTGGGTTTAACCAGAATTTTAAGGAAAGGAGACAGACAATACAATTTACACATTTTTATTTCTACCCTTCAAACTCTTGTGATGTGCCCATCACACTCATATCACTAAGTCTCGGTACCTGTCGGAGGTCGCTTTACCTGTCTGTGATGACCTCACTGACCTGCAGGTTCTGACCAGTCGTTGAGTCGCCGCTGTATAGAAATTGTTCACGGGTAGTTAGAAACTCTGACTTCCTCGTCTTCTTTATTAGTCTCCAGCCAACAACGCCCAAGAGCGCCGCCTGGAGACGAGCGAGAGCAGGGTGGGGTAGACAAGGGGAAGGAACCGTAATTCTCAGCAGGATATTACGTGGGACGGATGAACCGCCCGCGCGCAACCACCGCCGCCGACCGCATCACCACCAACCACCCAACCACCACCAATGCCAGCACATTGATGCCATCCTTTCCATCGCCATGTCATTAGTCTGGTTCATTTAGTCCACCTTTGTCAAGTTGGTTGTAGCTCTGGCTGGATCTTTCTTTTGTGTTTTCTTTCTTTATTTGTTTGTGTGTGTGTTCTCTCCTACCCCGAACGCTAAGCTGAGGTCCTTGACACTATTTTTCTTAAATTTCTATAAATAAATGAGGTTTTTTTTAGAAGCATTGATACTGTAGAAGTATAACAGACATGCAAGCGAGACCAGAGAAAAAAGTTTCTGCTGTATGTTTGCTACAACATGGGGGAAAAAGACAGAAAAGACAAGAAAACTTCTGATTTGATTAGAATACGGTTGGAATTTTTATGACCCAATAGATCCTAGAATTCCAGCCACATTGGAAGTGACTGTCTAGCTGCCTTGTTTTTATTTATTTGTGCCAGTACTGAAGCTTTCATGGAGGTGAAGGAATTGAAAAGTAAACAAAAGGAAGACTATATATAAACGAATGTGTGACTAGCTAAATCGAGATGCTGAATGTAGACGTCCACTTTGTGTTAAAGAAATCCGTAAATTGTGAAATTGTAGCATTCCAGACCATTGTTTACTATCCGACTGTCCATTTTCTTGTGGATTTAAAATTCTTCTCAAGATGTCGATAAACGGTTCAGACGTTGTCGATCGTAGATAATGTGATGTATGGCAACAGTAATGATGATGCAAACATGGGAGAAATTAATTTCCATTCTTCTGGTGCCTACGAGTATCGATAAGAACCTTCTTTTTCTGACTGATAGGCAGATTAACGGTGAAAAACTCGATAACAATAAACATGTCTCTGAGCAAAGACTTGCGATATGAGTGTTTGCTGTCTGAGCAAAGAACTCATCAACGGACGGCGGGCTTGTTGGCCGTGAGTATGCATATGCAGATCATTGCGTGCTGCTGCTGCTGGTGGTGGTGGTGATGGTGCTGCTGCTGGTGCTGGGTGAGCTAGACAGTTGATCGCTATGTCCTTTAATGCCCGAGTGTTTTAAAGGCGGTCGCCTCCTGCCTGCGAAATGTGCATTAAAATTATTCTTGTAGTACACTTATTTACATTCCATTGTTTTTGCCTCCTTTGGTATTCGCTCGGTGATGCAGACATTTGCTCACTTCTCCTTCTTAGTTTTGTCATTCCTCTCACCCATACCTTATCTTTTCTACCGTCACCATCTCTCAGTCTTTTCTCATTCAGCTCTGTAAGGAGAGCGTTCTGTTTTAAAAAGTTGAAAGAAAATTGTGTTTGGACGATTTGTATACCATCAGGGACAGCTGCTTACTGTTTAATAGTCAAACCGTCATGAATATCTGGTGTTGTAAGCTTGATCAATCAATGTAGTTCAGTTTTGCAGTTGTGTTTGCCTATGATTTTAATGATATTTCGTTCAAACCGCAGATTTACACGCTGTAAGTGACAACTATAGCTATCAAAGATGACTTCTTGAAGAAAAAAGAGGATTGATGTTGCAATAATTAACTTTCAAAGTTTTGAAGACCTGTCCCAAAGAAAGAGCTCTAGCAGAGGAGGATGGAGTTGGGTGGGAGAAAACTTGACTTCCACAAAGAACTTTTCTTACTTAACCCGGGTTTATTTCAGTCAAGGTTCTTTAATTAAAAAGTTTAGCTTTTGTGATCATCCTTTCCACGAAAACGCATGAATGCCGGTTGAGGTGATCGCTCCTTGCCGTTTGTTCACTTGTTTACTTGTACACGAATAGACGGCCCTTGTGTCACACTAGTACCAGGAATTCGTTAAGTTTGTGTTAAACTCAGGTAGTATTTTACAAAAAGATCCTCAAAGTCAAAAGGTCCACCCTATCTATTTGCATCGATCGCTACCCATTGAAGACAGGGAACAAAAGAGGATAGTTGTGGAAAAAGAAAGTAATCCCACATAATTCTCATATATGTTTTTAGGTAATAAAACAAATTTTGGGGAAAATACTCGTTCAAGATCATAGTTTTGCTGGAATCTTGCAAGTTAGTGTGAGAGGAGTGGTTAAAACTC
Source organism: Pomacea canaliculata (assembly GCF_003073045.1). NCBI lineage: Eukaryota > Metazoa > Mollusca > Gastropoda > Architaenioglossa > Ampullariidae > Pomacea > Pomacea canaliculata. The sequence goes on from NC_037597.1 coordinate 14,107,286, forward strand.
GCGAATGCTTACCACAAATTGCAGGCACAGAAGGTGTATCCAGGTGAAAAAACTTATCACCTACTCTGGAGGTTGGGAAGAGAGGGAGGAACAGGGAGCAGAGGGTTCGAATCGATGCAAGTCTGTGTTTGCCTGGCTAAGGGGTGGGGAGGGTCACACTGTTGCATCTAACAGGTGGTGACACGTAGTTTACAAAACTGTGGGATGATCATAAGTTATACTTCCTTGGGTTTGGCCTCTGAGAACCAGAGAACCTAATCCTTATCCGATTAATAATAATAATACAGCAACTTCCACATTACGACTGCGAGCAATGATCGGTCTACTTCATCTCTTCCAGTAGTCTTCACTGTATCCGATGATTTATTTACTGCTTTATTTATTTATTATTTTTTTGGATGCTTGTCTCTAAGTAATATATGTACCGATAAACATCGTCTTTCAAATAACGGTTATGAAGATTGAAATCTGTCAGCTCACTGTCTATTCTTCTATCCTATTGTCTTCTTATTCCTTCCTAACTTTTTTTTTTTTTAACTTCGGTCGTCTTGTTCGTTCATAAATTAATTTTTTTTTTTGTCCGTTTGTTTACTCCGAGTCTATCTTGGCTGTCTTTCGTGTCTCACCGTGTAGCCCAGTCACGATGTGGTTGTCATCTTAAAAAAAAAATACTATCGACTAGCAATAGTAGTGGACGTGCTAATCAGAAACCGTTGCTTTGTCTCGTTACAGTGAACACGGAGGCAGCGGAGGAGGTCTGGGCAGCCAGCAGGACCCGATGTCGCCGACGACAGACATCAAACAGGAGAAGTCACCAGACTCCATCAACGGGCAAGGGAAGGGCGAGGACACCTCCCCCGTGCAGCTGCATCACCCGTCGGTGTACACCGAGATGCAGAAGGCGGCGTCAGCGGCGATGCAAGGGATGCCCGGGCACGGCTCCATGGTGCCGCACGGCATGATGCAGTCGCAAGGGCACGGCGGCCACCACCAAGGGGTCGGCCCCATGGGGGGCGTGGCCAACGGCGCCTCCAGTGACGTTGGGCAACTTTTGTCCGATTATCAGACCTTATGACAGTCTCCGCAACCGCGTTCACATCTGTGTTTTGGAACAGTTTCACCACGCGATTTCTTCTAGGAAGAACTTACAGACTGGTAGACAGACAGACCCCCCTTTTAAATACAAAATAATGCGGCGACCCCTCGGCGGCGTGAGAGCAGGGTAAGGGTCACTTCCGCTTGTTACTCTTGGCCGCAGAGTGTAGCAGTAGCCGTGTTGACCTGGAGGACTCGCGACAGGTGACGTCATGCTGAGCATAATGAATCACCTGACGTATCTCTTCTGAACGTCACGACGTTTTGACGTATTTCATATTTTACGTCATGGGCACTCCCACACACCCTTTACCCATCTTCGGAGGAAAGAAATGCAGAGCCGTCTCCTCAGCCAATCGCCAGCGAGCACAAATAGCTTTGGATCACGTGGTGTGCGGAAGTCGTCTGGAAGAGTGTTCGCGGACATGTTGGCATGCCTGCTCAAGCCAGCGTTTGAACAGCGGCAATGTGTATCTTACAGTGACAGCAAGCTTGCTTGAAAATCAGTTCACGATAATACTTTCTCGTCGATGGATTTGTGATAGAAACGTAGGTTTGTTGCGCATGTGTGTGTTGCACGCTAGCACTCGCCATTGCCTTACAGACGCCGCCTGCGACAGTTGGGTAGGTGGCACCTGCAGTGGGAAGCAACAAAGGCTTTGTGTCTTGCAGAAAATTAGAAACTTGAAACTTAAAAAAAAAAAAGAGAAATAAGATGAATAGGAAAACAAATAGACAAAACCGAGTTATTATTGTCTTCTAGGCCTGTAGTATTAATAACAAACTAAACGAACACCTAAGTAAAAAAGGAGCCATTAGTTTCAACATCAGCACCACCCCCACTATATATATACTGACATACAACTGTTTAAATCAAGATTTATTCTTTTCAAGACAGAAATACAATCCAGCTTGTTTACTTTGAAACTATTCTCTATCCGTTGCGAATATTTTCTAGACGCTAAAACCTTTCATCAGATTCCTTATTTTCTTTATTTTGCGAAACCCGTTTGTCGTTTGCAACGATGGTTGTGGGGGCTGCAGGCTGTCTCTTTTAAAGTATTTAGTGCAAGGTTTTAATTAATATGATGTAAAATAACAGGTTTTGGGGAGGGGATAGGGAGCTAAATTGTAATGACTCTCCTCACAACTGACTCCCTATAGTTTTATAGATTGGCTGTGTGCTTAGCACTGTCTGTACAATCCCGGGTGAATTTTGTTTGTTGTAGTTGTTGTTTTTTTTTTTTAAAGACGATTGTGATGGAGAGCTCCATGCCGATTAGACTCTATCTCAAACTTAGCTGTCACGGTGGTCTTCCTTAGCAACCAATCGCTGTGTGACCGTTAGGACACGTCCTCAATTTTTGCTCTCTGGTGTCGTGTGCAAAAACAGACCGATGGCATTTGTATATCCTACAGACTCACAGTATGTTACAGTTCTGTCGCTGCTTAATATTAACACATTCTGTTGATGCTGCAGTACTAGACAATTTATTATACAAAAACAGTATAAGAGCTTTAAGTTATATGTTTAAAATAAGTTTTTTAATTGATTGTTACGGAAGAGTTCCATATCACATTTCTGTTTAGTGTTCAAGGCATTTTTTGTTTTTGGTTGTTGTTTTTTTTTTTGTTGTTTTTTTTTCTTGTTTTTTGTTGTTGTTTTTTTACTTGGTCGGTAAATGTGAAAGAAAAAGATTTAAGGCTGATCAGATATTTGAACAAAGCGGACGGATTATGCCAGGATTTGTTAAAATTTCAATTCTGAGTTATTTGTTAACTTCTGTGGATTTTCTTGGTGTTAGGAAGTATCATGAAACTAAGAAACAGATTTTTGCGAACATTTTTTCTGGTTTTATTCATTTATTTATTTTTAACAAATATTTCTAATCCTCTAAGCCTGTGTTCACTTGCTTCAAGCCTACCCAAGAACAGACACAATTGGCTTCTTTCTCCGTTGGGACAGATTCTCATGGTCCTGCCCCTGGGAACGACTGTACTTTGTCATGCTCTGCCCACTCTCCCATCCCTGTGGTCGGGGTTAATTTTCTGATGAGTCAGTGAGAAGCTGCAGTTGTGCAAATGGACGATTATTTTTTATAATCCGTCTGTTGGAAGAACTCTATTTCTGCTAAACTACGCCCTACACGTCCTGCTCAATTTTATGGAAGAGATAACAAAAAATAGTTATTCCATTTTGATAGGTCCTTTCATTCAGTTATTATTGCAAGGTTTTGTAACATTATTCATAATTATCTTCCCCATCGATTAACTATTTTATGTTAGCATCTCTATGGTTGTCATCAGTTTGTGATATGCTCCTTACGTCTGCGTGAGGTCGGTGTGTGTTCTTTCTCACACCTGTAAATCTGGAATTATCTTCTCAGCTGGACTGTCGTTGTAACCATTACTGTGAAGCAGACAATACGTCACATAACGGTTTATATATTTTTTGAAGACGTATTGTCTTGCAGCTTCTTGCAATGCAGACCAGTCAGCGCTGATGTTCATTGTTCTGCTCTTTGGCGATCACGCGCAACACCTGGCGCCCTCTGTGTTTTTCCTGCCAGCGAAGTTCACCTTGTCGCACCTGCAAGAGGTGATAACCCCTTTAAGCCAGACGCTGATTAAATTTTCGAGCCCGTTCTGCAGCGATCAGTGCGAAAAGATGAAGCGTTCCCTCCATCCCACCTCATCCCCATCCCCCTTTCCCTGGCCATGAAATGATGCGAAGAACCAGCGGAGCGGAAGTCGATGCCAGAGACGGTGGACTCCTCGTGCCCTTTGACCTTCGTAATCTAAGAGCACGGTGTTGTTCTCTCGTTCTTAGCACCGGACACCAGACGTCGCCTTAGACATGAGAAGAAAAATCGGGGGATTTAACTCGACATTTTATACAGAAAAGGTTGTTTATTTAGAAATCTATATATTTTCCTTTTTTTCAAAAAAAGATTTGAGTAGGCTTAAAGATTGATTTTTTTAATATTTCTGGGTGTAAGAAAATAACGTCTGGTTTTGGGTGGTTTTTTGTTGTTTTTTTTTGTTTTTGTTTTGTTTGTTTTTTTTTTTTTTTTTTTTTTTTTTTGAAAGCGAAGCAGCTAGAACAGCAGTATTCACTTGATTTCCAATCCTAATAAACTGTCACTCATCCCCCTTCTCCACTCCATTACTAAAAAAACAAAACAAAACAAACAAACAATTGCGTGTCTGTTAGAATCTCGTTATCGATATTCTCTCCCTACCTGGGTCTCTCTCTCTCTACCTGCCTGATGTTAAAAGCTGATTGTTTAGGTGACGTGCAAGCCACCCGGAACGCTTCTCAATAACCAGGAACGTCACAGCAACATGGTGCTGGGCTCTGCTCGCGGTACCTCTCAGTCTCAGGATTATTAAAGATAGTTTTGCTTTGCATGCTACACACATTGCCAATGAGTCTGGGTGAGGGGAGGGAGATGATAGTCTGACAAGGCATGGTGAATGCTGGGTGCACGCTGCTGCCACCCCACTGATAGGACAAGATGTGCTCTCTCACTAATAGGCAACTGGAATTTCTTCTGTCACTATTTTTTTTTTTTTTTTTTTGAAAAAAGTTCGCCATCGGAAGACATGTAAGCAGTCATCTAAAACCTCCACATAATATACTATTTTTTAAAAATTGAAATATCTGAAGTGTTTGTAAACTGACTATTAGTTCTCAGCAGAGATCCGGCGTCATGGTAACGATGTTCCAGTAAGTAATAATGCTGAACTCTAAATGGTTAATGAACCTAATTCCTTGAATTAATTTGTACTACACAGTGGATGGCTATCAGTGGGTTGGTCAAGATGGTTGGATACTCGGAAAGAGGTCGAGGTGTGAACTTTGCTCGTCTTTTTTTTTTTTTTTTTTTTGTAAAAGTTGAAAACGGAACAAACATGTCCTTGCCACCCATGAGAGTACTTACTTACCTTCTGAAACCAAAGCTTGACAAGCAACGATTTTGCTTCTGTCCAGTGCAGATGTACTGCAGGTCTATTCTAACACGTATATATTTATTTTGAACTTACAATGTTAAAAACCAAAGATGTGAATTTCTGGCTACTTGTAAATGTTGTGATTTTTTTCCTTGTGTGTATGTACGGTTGTGTAGATGTGAGTGTGGTGATTGTGTGCGTACGTGAGATTGGTACTTCAGAAAAATTTTTTTCTGAGAAAAAAATGAGTTTGTTTGCTGGTGCGGGTTGGAAAAGAGATTGTTCACTAACTTTCGCTGGTAGATGGTGCTGCTTGAGGCAAAACATTATAATATAGCCCTCATGACCTGTTACCAAAGATACAACACTTTGAAATGCTAGCATAATGTTAGAGATATATACATTCATTGCAAGCTTTATTTCTCCCAACTCCCAATTTTTGTTCGATTTTATAGAAAAATGAGAACCTGTTGCATGTGATGGGGTGTACATATAGAATTTGTTTTTGACATTTATTCATAGACAATTTGCAATTATTGATATTTGATAGCCTTTGGGCTGCACAGCATGACAGTGACTTAAGTGAAAGTTGAGGAAAAGTGCAAATGGGAGAAGGTGACAGATGAAGTGGAGGGAAAAAAGCGTGTTTAAAGATGGCGATTTATGTAAAAGCAAATGGTGATGTCTGTAGATGGAATACATGTGATGGTTGCAAGCTACCAGTTCCTTGCCCTCAAATTTTATTTTCTTCCAATGGATGTTTCAGTCCAGCTCACTTCTGTTCTCTTAGTTTCTGTGAAATGTTTGCTGCTGCATGTTACTTATACATCCCCGCTTCTGAAAGACCTGCTTGCATCTCTCACTCTTTTGCCATCTTGGTCAACAGTTGATTTACTTTAACTTTTCCCTGACTGAATATAAAATACTCAGCGCCAGTCCTCCGATTTAAATCTCTCTTTCTCACATACACACACTTGGACGCGCGCTCAAACACACAAATACACTTCAGTCGCATTTTCTCTGAATAAAGAAATTTTCCTCGAGGCTTGGACGCCAAAAGTAAACTTGTTTACAGCTTTTGAGTGACGGAGGGAAGGGACTGGTGGAGTGGCAGTCTGTGTGTAAGTTTGGAAGTTAGACTGTTACTGTTGAATGTTATTAATACTCTGTGCATCACTTGCATACTCATGCATATTCATGTTAAATGATGACCTTGTATATGTAAATACTGAATCTCAGCCCATCCATGTCCATCTTAGAAGGAAAACTCTTCACTAGAGGGTTCCAATGTGGTGTGAGTTAATAAAGATTTTTTTTAAATGGACGGTTTGTTCTTACTATCACTCTCTTAAGTCTCTGAAAGTTGATATTCACCTCAGTTACCTATGACAAAGTTCACTGAAGTCACACAGACACACACACACAGAGGAAGTAAAAGTAAAACGAGTGTTACTGTTGATGAATGAAAAAACATTTATTTCTGCTTTTAGTCTGAAAGCGGATATTTGTTTATTGGCGATGACCGAAAACATTTTGTTTATTGAATAATCTAGCAGTCCTCTCACTGCTGTGTGTTCTGCTTTGAATTTTCTTGCAAAAAGCTGTGTAATGTGCAAAAATCATAGACTTACACCAATGCATAATGACTTACAGAGCAGAATGAAGTGTTTTGATATTTTAAAATTCATTATCTCTTCATACCCTCTTCCCACTACCCGAACTAGTAAAACTAGGCGTGGTTGGTCTTCTGAGAGAAGTCGCCATGACCTGGGTCTTCTAAACGCACTTTTGTCTACAAGGGAAACAATCCATATCAGATATCTCATCATTATTTGACATTTAGATTTTGGATAATTTTTCAAATGTCATTCAAATGTTTCCATGAATTGTCACGAAGAAAGCTGAACTTAACTTTCGCACTGACTTTTTCTTGTGAGTGTTTGCATTATGAATTTTACTGTTATGAAGACAGCGCACGCACAAACGGCTTTTAAAAAGATTCGAAAGATGTAAATAAACTAAACAGACGTGCAAGTACACAGACTCAGGTTCCACCAAGAATTCTGATTTGCAGTATTCCTTATTTTATTGTATTTTAGGAAGGGGTGAGTGACGTTTCTATAACTTTTCCAGACATCGTTTCAAGATGACATCAGTCATCAGCGCGCAAATTACACGCTTGTGAAATAACAGTCAGAGGAAGGTTTGTTTGTAATGATTCAGTGTTTTTCCATCAGATTCTAACAATAGAAACAATAAACATGTCAGGAAAAACCTAACAATCAAATCGAGTCTAAACCTTTCACACATATGCTGACCACAAGATGTTAATGTAAGGATGTGGAGGGGAGGGAGAAATAAAGAAAATAACAATAAAATTTATGAGCGCACAGAAACATTGATAACAATAATAAGTATGCAAGCAAGAAAAATAAGAGGTTTAAAAAGAACATGAGAGTATCGCAGCACCAGGGAGGACATACCTCACCCGCCTGGCCTCCCAACGCAGCACTACCCTTCAACCCCTGAAACCGCTGAGTTGTGGGACCTGCGCAGATGTGTAGATGGCGCTGCGTCCCACTACCCTCCCTCCCCACCTCCCCTTCCCGCCAAAAGAGCCATAATACGCACCATTGTCTGACGGGCAGTGTGTTTGTCGGGAGATCTTGCAGGCGCCAACTGCAGCTTAGCAGCTCTGCTCAAGTTCCCCGGGCTGGCATCTCAAGAAGCCAATTAAAACTCGCGGGAGTCCTCCGAGTCCCACTGCCGCTGTGGAGGTGGAGAGGGGAAAATTGAAATGATGTTTACCGGCAAAACGCAAGCCACGGACAAGACTGACGTGGGTCGTCATCACTGCTGACGTAGCAGGCAGTCTACTACGTCATCGTGTGGTATTCTCGACTTGACGTCACCATGCTACCAATCGTACCTATTCAACAGTAGTTGAGAGGTCACGTGTTTACACAGAACATGTAACTGGGAGACTACTGTTCACTTTTACTGCCCAACATCAAGAAGACAGGTAGCAGTCGCAGGTAGGACAAATGTAAAGCCGTTAACAAGAACCTGTGTCATTAACGGACGACAACGCGCTGCACACACAACACGCACACACGTATGACGCGCACACCGACCCACAGAGCCTGGCAGGGGCAAATGGATAATGACTACAACTACTTAATTGGATGTTCTTCGAGGGTAAAGCTTGAAGCAACTTAAGTACGCATGCTAGAAAGGTACACAAATGTCGGGTTTACCTGCCATCCCGTTAGACTTTGTGGCGAGCGTCAACACTACTCGTGTCCACCCCTGTCCAACGAGGAGCAGCGAGATGAGCAGACAAACACCGGGTCAGACAAATTACCGCCAAGACATGTCGGCAACAGAATGGCAAAAAAAAGCGACACGAGAGGTATGTGGGGGAACGAGAGGTTGGGGTAAGCGACATCATCGGCGGTAAAACACAGTCCATGACGTGTCTTGGACAAACCAAACTATTCATTATGCTTGACTGTGGTCTTGCTTGGCTGTCGGTCTGTCCGCGTACTCGTGTCTGTTTGTTGATGAACATCAGTCTCTTAATCCGAAGGGCAAAGGAAGCAATCAGTTAAACTGTTTTTCATTAAATAAGGAAAGGTAATTAGGATTAGGAGCAGTTAACCGTCTTTATCTTGTCATACCAGTTCCAGCGCGCTTTTAGTAAACTGTTCTCTTCAGTTTCTTTTTTTATTTGAGAGTTTCAAACTACGTGTTTTTCTAATTAGGCTGAGTAAATACAGTGTAAATACAATAAATTATGTGGATGGCATAATCTTTGTCTGCCTCTTGTCTGCTAGTTAGTGGAACAGATTGTACATATATGTACAGGTATAAAATTCTGCATACATTGAACCGAGCAGTTTTTTCGTGATCGTTTTCAAATTCAGACACTTGCTTCTGTTTTGTAGTTTACATCTTTATTTTATTCATGTTTTTTTTTTTTTTACAATAGCTGGTTTGGGTTCGTTTTTTCGTTTGTTTGTTTTTTAAGGACTGTGCACTAGAATGCATTCCTAAGAAACAGTCTTGTCTCACCGGCTTTTTGTCTGCTTTGCAGACACGTCAGCACACTTCCAGTTAAATTTAATTCACCTTTATATGTTTAGTTTCCTATCGCAAATATATCACTAAAGCTCTGAAATAAACACAATCTCCAGGGATATCCTTCCTCGCTGCATTATCTTTATTTATTGAGAAGTTATAAAATGAAAGAGTTTGCAATATATTTTTGCTGGATGTTGTGGGGGGGGGGAGCCTATTTCCTTTTATCTGTCGTTGCTTCCTCTTCCTCTATTTCAAATATCAAGGGTGTTAAAAACAAGATTAAAATAGTCTGTCTTTTACAAACACACACACACTCACAGAGCGCGCTAAATACACACACCGCAACCACCAACGTATAGCTGTCCTTTTTCTTTTTTTTTGAAAATTTATTTTATTGAACGTTTCTTTTTAGTAGTAATGAAGGCATTTAGGATAAATTCTTCTGTTAAGACAGGGAAAACCAAGTTTATTTTTTGTAAGAATAACACCTTTATTCTTCAGAAACATACGTGCAGACATCGCTGTGCACAGAAACAGATTATTAATAATAAGAAGAAGAAGAATGCATAAATGAACATTGATAGCCTGCGCTATCAAAACTACAACCACTAGGAAAGCTGGAGCCGTATGTCAAGTATACACCCCTTGACCTTTGTGACGTCACCGCTGTCTCTACCTGGTGGTGTAGGCGTTGTTACTCAGGGTTTGGGTATGGCATTGCGTACCGTGGTCAGCCCAGTCCTTTTGAGGGTAGAGGGAACCACACTGCACCCCACCTCTCCCAGTTAGACTGTTAATCCAGTTAATTTCCTAGATGTACTCAATGCGCCAGGTCCGGCACCTGCCTTTGCATCCAGTTGATCATGAGCTCCAAGACTCAGTATATTTATTTTTTTTTAAGTCCGTCGATAAAGGACTTGATCACCTGTCGTAGCATAACTGCCGCCGAACAAGAGATTAATGTCGCATCTGGCTTGTCTTCGTCTTTGCCGTGATCTGGTTTTATTCTTTGGAAACTTCTGATGTCTTCACTGTTCAACTGTACAGGTCAGGGTTAACAAAAAAGAGAGAGGAAGTTCCTATAATCTAAGAGTCGTCGGGAAAGCGAGCTTTGTCGAGGGTATGGCATAGGAAAGGCGGACACGGACTGTCTCCATCCACTGCTCTTTACATTTTCTGATAAATAAAGATACCCAAGTTATGAAGGGTGGAAAGAAGGAGTTTTCCAGTCCCAGGTTCCCTCTTCTCCTTTGATGATGGGACCTCCCTGCAACTGCACAAATCTGTGAAAATTGCGTTTCTGTCTCTTTAACCTTTTAACCTTTCCCCTCTGTCACCTTAATTCTTTCCCTGCTTCTGACTTCCTCCCCACTCCCCCCAACCTGTCTGTCTCTGTTTAGCGTCTTGTCGCTGGCAGGCTGTCTGTCCGGTTGGGTAACTTTCTACCCCTATCATCTGATGCCATCATTTGCACGCTTGCTTACCTATTATTTGCAGATCGGCGCTAAAACCTCCCCAAAATCCCAAACAGAAATTTTTAAATAATCCTCCTGGTGGCTTTTTATTTTCGCTGCAATGATTTAAAAACAAAGAGAAAGAAACAGTGCAAGACAACATGAGCTAACACAGTTAATCTCCAACACGAAAGTTTCAGAAAAAAACCCAGATTGGCTATCTTAAGAAGTTCAGTTTTAGATTGGCCTGACGTGTACAATCATGTTTCACCCTAACCCCTCTCATTCTGTTTAGATCACCTGTGAGAAGAAATATTTACCTGGTGCATCCCGCCCAGCCCTGTACCAGACACGGTTTGTAACTCAAAAGTAGCATCACTGATAGAGAAAGAAAGAAATGTCATTATCAGCGATGCCTTGGTTCCTGCGCCAAGTGTTTCAAACATAATTCATTCAGGTCATATGTTACAAATTGCCTCTAAAGATAAATGGCGAAATTAGGAGACCAGATACAACAACCAGACGATAACCACAAAGCCGATAAATTTTGCGGGAAAATGAGCTGTTTAGTCACAAGTGCAATCGTGGGTAGCTTATTCTGTCTGGCAGGTTAGGGAATGAGCTGTAGTGTTCTTCGAAATCGAGACTTGGAGGGTACTTGGGGTCACTGGAGGCACGGCAATGTTGATAGCCAGGGCTTGATGGGAGGACCTGGGGCAGGGGGAGGAGGGATAAGCACGTGCGTATCTCAGGCACCAAGTGTTGTCTTTTCACACACACATATGCAGCAGTGTGTCAGAGAGATATGGCTTTGCCAAAACAAGCAAACGGGTCTGTTCCCTTTGGACGAAGAAAAGAAAAAAATTCTCCAAATTAAAGAGAAAAAAAAACCCCAGAAAAATGCAGAATAATAATTACGTTTCGGCACTCCATAGTCGACACACAATAATAAAACAAGTCCCACGTGTTTTTATTGTTAAAAAATCGGAACGCCTTCTAATCATCTCTTTCATTGCCAAGTGAGAAGGAAAGATAAGCAAAGACAACAAATAAAATGCGGAATGAAGCAGGGGAACTGCCGCCGTAAAAAAAGCCTGTCAGAGTTATGGCCCTTCTTGTCTGTTTGCTTCCACACTCACGGATGCCGAGCTGTATGTCAGTGTGGTTGTGTAACAACAAAAACTGAACAGCAGTAAGAATATTGTCAAGTTATGCAGAGTCTTGAATAGTCTACCTGACGACACTTAATGTTTTTTTTCCTTTGTTTTCTAGCCTGTTTTGTTTTGTTGTTATTGTTGTTTATTTATTTCCTTCCTTCTTTCAGTGTGAAAATTGGTGACTGCGTGGTAATCTTGTTTTACGGGTGACTAGACACGCCTAAAGATCACGTTCTCAAACAACAGCATGAGAAATAAAAAGGAATCATTGAAAACTTCACCGATGAGAGATCACACATGCACGTGTTCTGTCTTGAGATGGAGAGATGTAGACATTGTTGTGGCCTGCAGTTTCTATCGAGGCTGCAACGATGGTATATCACTACAACTGAGGTCCACGGGGCATCCAAACTCTGCTGTAAGTTGGGTAACTTACAGTCTGGACATGAATTCCAGCCACGATCTCTTTTTTCATGCTTGTGAAATCCTCTGAAGATATTGGAATGGTGGAGCAGATACACCAGTATACTTATTCTTCTAGAGATTTTTTTTCACCGGTCACAGTCACTTATTTATTTCCTGTTATTATCTATGTATGAGTCTAAGAACGCGCTAGTTTTACGATACTTTAAAATAACATTTTTGTTTGTTTGTTTGTTTGTTTGTTACAGACCAAGCTCGGAGTGCCATTCTTCCCTGTTAAGAACGAAATTTAGGATCGACGTTGATCACTGATTGTCCTGAACCCAGCTCACGCCGGGAAGGATCGTCCTATTCACACACGCCATTTTCTTCTTTCTTTCTCATCTCTTTAACTCTTTCGAGCTTCTTTCCCGAAAGCCTGCTCTTTCTCTCTCTCACACATACACACATTTGCGAACACACACTCGCGGGGGCGCGCGCACACACACGTTTGAGCAAATAGACACATGCAATAGATTCCGATGAAAAAAAAAAGAAAAAAAAAGAAGACAGGCACACAAACTCAAATATTTGTCAAACTGAGATGGAGGGGGAAAAGAAGGGGTAGGACATGAGACTTGAGCAGGGAATGAACTCATGTCTACTAAGATTACACGTATGTGTGTTGGGGGAGGAGTGGGCGAAGATGGCGCTCATATCTAAGTACTTTGCAGCGGCAGGTTGTAACAGATTCTTGCAGAAACAACGGGAGGACATGCAGTCGATCCCCCTAGGGTCCTGGCAGGTACCGCATGCCTGATCCAGGGGGCGCTGTCAGGACTTGGCGCTGGTCAGGGAATGCTGCCCCCTTGCTGGTTGTTTTCGCGCACGTGTCGGAATGTCCGCCATGCCTTTCTTCACCGCGTGTCTCGCGAGACTTGCCTTTAGTGCGCTGGCTCCGGCGCAGGGTCAGGGAGCAAGCAGGTCAGCTCTGTCGTCCTGGAGTGACAGTCATCGTGGCACTGATGACGCTGTCTTGCTGAGCGGAAATATGATTAGATCATCAGGTCACGTGACCAGCCATTAGCTTCTCGCCGCCATCAACATCACGGACAACGTCAACTTCTGGCGTTTTTCATTAAGTCAGGATGATGATGATGAAAAAGAAAAGAGAAGGTGTATAAAAGCAGACACTTTGACCATTTTCGTAGTTCCAGAATGATGGACATTAAGAAACACCAAAAAAATTAATACAGGGCGACCCTAGGTCGGGATTGATATCCTCCTCACAAAATATCTGTGGACCGTTGGATCCATCTTACAGACGCCCTCTATTACAGAATAAGAAGTCAAGAAAGAAAAAAATGAGAAAATAATGTACCCGGGCAACTCATTACCAAATGTAAACGGCTGTCTCCTGTTTTCCCGATATATTGGGAAGCTCGTGTCTCTGTGACACAAGACAGAGCGGATAGATAAGGGTAAGGGTCATAGAAGAGAAATAAGTAGTTTGAGCAATTAACTTGTCAAATGGCCGATCTAGGATGGAAGTATTTCTTGACTACTTAATCAGTTGATTAGCCAAATGACATCGATACATTCCAGAAGAAAAAGAACAATGAAAATTCTATACGAGATGGAAACAGTCATGAAATGAACCCGCCGATGGACATACTGCATGATGACTTCTGTAGTCACAGTGAAGGGCTTGGAGTTCATAGTGTGTTCACAGTACCCGTCACCTTCTCCCTACTCTGCAACACGCTCACCATCACACCCATCGGACAGTTACTGGGAAAAAAAAAGCGAACAAGAAAATCTACAGGCGGAGAGACAGACAACAGCTAGAGAAAGAGCTGGACTGGAGAGACAGGCTGAGATGGAGATGGAGATTGCAGACAATCAGTGTACCCGATAAACAATCAACACATGGCCGTGGCCAACCGCTTAGCGTCACGCCACCCAACATCAGCATCCGATATCCTCCGTGACGATGGGCAGGCAATGAACGGCGAGAGAAGGCGCTTGTGTGGCCACCACCATACACCTCCCACGCTCAGTCTGTCGACTCCCGGAGCCTGCTGGGAGAAAAGTATGACAGCCAACGCAAGACTGCTTTTGCCCTACATACCGCCATCACTTTTTTTTTTTTCAAGGAGGGAGAAAAAAGTCTGTAATATTTTTCTTAGCCGACTCGTCAGTCGCCGCTCGGGCAGGCAGTCTTGAGAGAAACCTTGCCCCCTTCTCTACTCGCAGACATCCACACACCTCTCTCACCATGTCTCTGTCTCCGTCTCTCAGGCAACAACATCCTTGGCCTGCAAACACCTGTATGTCACTCTTGTCTTGAAGCTAACTTTATTTGCAGTTTTAACTTTTCTGAGCTGACGACATAAAGAGGAGTGTGAGTGTCAGAGAGATGGAAAATTAGTCACAGATGTTGGGTCAGTGGCTGCGTTGGTAGAAATCATCGGAAAGGAATGGACCAAGACATTTCGGAGTTTGGGATGCAAATCATCATTGTTGCACTCTTATGATACATGTCAACAGTACTGTAATTTCAATTGCTTTATCGCGTGATGTCACATTTTTTATTTTTGATATTTTGCCATTGTGGCATTTTGAGACATAAATCAGTATATATAAATACATACTAGCATTCCCAGGAAATCTCAGACAAAGGACAGAGCACTCAAATGAAGAGTAGCGCCGTTTGTTAGGTGCAGACTGAATCCTCTCTCGACTCTTGAGGGTCTTCGAGTGATCATAAATCATAGACAGCCCCAGTACCTGGCTCTCCTGATAATTGGAGATGAAGTCGACAGAGAAACCCTCAAATCCCCCCATTCTCACATCTTCACAGTACTTACTGCAGACCTCTACGTGCGGTCCAACCATTATTGTCTTGTCTATAACAAAGGTTTTTCTATCTCTGTTTTAACTTAAATTTTCTTTATTTGTGAAGCAGGTCGCAAGGTCAGCCACTGTTCGAACAGAAATTATTGTAACCCACTAAAACAATAAATCGATCAATCAATAAATTAATTAACAAGCATGGGCTTAGTCACAGGTGATAGCTTACTGAGGTGAGACGAGAGAAATAATTAGTGTCGAAGTCTGACTTCTCCCAAATCGTTTTTAACGCAGGACGAATACTTTATCGTTCATAATGTTTGAATCACAAATATTAGTGCTTTACTATTTTAATTCTGAAATTATAGTTTCTTCCACAAGGTTCCAAAGTAACAGGGGTAGAGAACTCGAACTTTGTTATTGCAAGAGTATAAAGATCATTTCGACTGGCCAAAAATAAACTTTATAAACACATTCCGAAACTTATTTATAGTAACATCTGTATTTTTCTCGCAGCAACAGGGACTTGA
Organism: Pomacea canaliculata; assembly: GCF_003073045.1. Taxonomy (NCBI): domain Eukaryota; kingdom Metazoa; phylum Mollusca; class Gastropoda; order Architaenioglossa; family Ampullariidae; genus Pomacea; species Pomacea canaliculata. Next base: position 14,122,814 of record NC_037597.1, read on the forward strand.
ACAAACAATATTTTGAGAAGCGATCACTGCCATTAAACTTGCTGTATGAGTCCTACTTGTAACAATCCATCATACTGAAGATTAGCAAAAAGACTTTTTCGTTTCCCACTCCTACTTTTACTCAACAAATTCTTCTAGTGCTAAGTCAAAGGATATTTTTGTGAAACCTTTTTCTTCCTATTTCTTCTTTCTTACCTTTTTATATTGCTATTTTTCTTACTTAAATAGATGTCCCCCTAACAGGAAAAAAAAAACATTATTTTTGTCGTATTAAAATTTTCAACCATTCCAAGTGTATCGAAGCTTCTTCAAAATGGTTCAGTTGATTCCCTAAGCCAGTAGAGGTAGTAGAGATTTAGCAAATATTGTCAGCAAACAATAACTATATGAAGTCCAGGCAGAAACTGAAAACAGTAATTTAGTTGTAACTTTATCATCTATGTCTGTTCTTAACGATAAAAATATTAGGGAGAACAACATACAACCTTGCTCTACTCCAGCTGGACATTCAAAAATTAAAAGATATCTGGAAATTGGAACGAATACAAGATTGTATACAGGGCTTCTGCTTACGCAGAAAATTGCGTACAGTACGCATTAAAAGTTCGGAGGACCCCTTCAATTTTCGTCAATGGGGTCCCCTTCAAATTTGGGCGAAGAACAGGGACCCCTTAAAAATCTGAAGAGGGGGTCCATGGGACCCCAAAGAATTTAGCCTTAGCAGAAGCCCTGAGTATAAATATATAGATAGCTTCTAGAGCATTCTACTGGAACCTGTAGCTTCTGTAACACTTAAAACGCCTCGTACTTCGAAAAAAAAAATTACAGTCAAGCAACCAACCTGCTCGAGTACAACTGCACCATATATATATATGCTTAAATTCCTTTTAAGAAAAAAAAATCATGCTTCTTTTTCTTTGAACCCCAATCTCGCTTTTTTTCTTTCTTTATTCTTCTCTCTCTCTCCCTCTCTTTCATCAGCCCCTGACTGCCCTGTCAGGCAGCCGTAGACGAGTGACGAGCACTTGTTTTCTTTAGCGCGCCTGGGGTCCGTGTTTTGCCCATCGCCTCCGCCATGTTCGGTTGCGCCAGCTCTGCTGGAAGCGTACCCACCCGGCTGACGAGAGGAAAATGGAGAGAGAAACAAAAGATGCCAATGTGAAAAACATTCTCCGCTAATTAAAGCTCGCGACGCTCGGGTTTCATGCCAGTCGCTCGGGTGGAGGTTTGTTGTGAGTTTAAAGATACCCGATACTGAGCGGATAGACCCTGTTGGAGCTGCAAGGGTTAGGGGAACCGTGAGAACCTTGATGTGTGGGTTCTCGTCGGATAATTATTTTTTAACACTATGCAGTTGCACAAGGGTTAGTAGATGGCGATTGAAAATTACTTGTTCTTCCTGGCAGTGCGTGTACTTGACTTCCATGCCAACCTCAGATGCAGCAAATACACGTTCGTGTTTGTTTGCTTGTTTGTTTGTTTGTTTGTTTGTTTGTTTGTTTGTTTCTTTGTTCGTTTGTTTTTTTGTTTGTTTGGTTGGTTGGTTGGTTGGTTGGTTGGTTGTTTGTTTGCTTGCTTGTGTGTATGTTCGTTTCGTTTCCTTTTGGCCTAAAATAAACTTTCTCTTGCATTCTGTTTTTAACAGAAGGCAATACACTGAGGGGTCAAGTCTGGAGACACCTGCATGACTGGCCACAAGACCGAGATATTTAACAGCTACTGCGGACATTTAAATGTTTAGGCAGGGCGGCGGGACTCATGCTACTTGATTAACTGACCAAAAGCTGACAGAGGCACTGGGTGGCCGGACAGATGGCGGAAATTGATACCAAGATGTTTAAAGCGCTCATCGAACGGAAGGTCAGTGACCAGAAGAAGCACGTGCGTTTAATGAACCAATGAATGAACAGGAAAACTGAACGTCCACAAAGCATGATGAAGACCTCAGACTTCACAAGAGAGACCAAGGGTTAAAAATGGTTTAGCGAAAAAATTTGACGCCGATATACGTCTGCAGCATTCTCCCCCCGACCTCTCTGAATCTTTGGTGACTACAGCAGCGCACACACACACACACACACGCGCGAGTGAGGTGAAAGAATAAGAGAGTGAGAGAGAGGAAAAAAAGCCATAAGAAAGAAGTTCTACGCAGTTAACTCATGCAGGTTATTCATCAGACCAATTATTTAATTAGCCATGATCTTTTTCAGCTTAACTAAACTCGTGTTTTTAATTTTTTGCGAATGATCTTCGTGAGCTGAAAAGCCTAGAGGTTGGCCGTTACAAAACTTTATCAGCTGACGTCACTAACAGAGTGTCGCGAGCATTTGGGTGGATCCATAGCGAGGCTCACCGGGTGCAGGGCTTTGCATTTTTAATTTTTTTCCCCCGTGAAAGTACTGTGAGAAACCTTCCCTAGAGCAAAGACTACATAATTAGGACGAATAAACAGTGTGCTGTGTCCGAAATAAAAGGCGCCATCTTGGTAGCTGACACCCATCTGGCTTTTATTCCATGATGGATTCGCTGTCTTGATGTTCCTTATTATCATTTCGTTAGGTCCTAGAAATTTGGCATATTCTTTCAAAATGTGTTTATTTTGACACCGGCTTACCTCTGGTCTGCAGTTACCTCCGATGTAGCTCTACCTTCGATCCATGTTCACAGCCCCATGTGGGTTGCTGTAGCATCGCCGACATTTTTTCTGTGTTGCGTGTCGCATGTTGTCGTCTGTATGCCAGCTGTGTTAAAAAAACAACAACCTACATGTTCTTGCCAAATATCTCTAATACTGTTAGTGATGCATGCATGAGTATTTGAAGTCATGCACGATCGTTCAACTGTCGTGTGTATGCACGCGCGCGAATGACTTAAACTTACGAACCTTGAATATAGTATGTAAGCAAAGTGCAGTGAAGACAGCATGACAAACACAATCCTTGCATACGTGTGTGCGTGTGTGTGTTCAGGCTCCGTCTGTGTATGTCAGACCGTGTGTTTATGTCAGACGGCGAACGCAGACGATTGCTTGAATGTCTGCACGTGCATGACTGTGCGTTCCTGGCCGCGCATGCGTGTAAATGTCTGTACGTGTCACGCACGCATGGCCATGAATGCACGAACTGTGCCAGGTATGTGCGCTCATCCAGAGAAGCATGCCATTACAGCTCTCGCATTGTTTTCACTTCTCGTGCTTTCTCGGTGAAGCCACAACCGCTTACTATAATACACGTCATCAGTCCTCTCCGCCTCGCTTTGGTTTTGTTTCTCCATGGATGTGTGTATGTGGATTGCTGTCTGTCTGCCAAGTCCAACGCTTAGCGAAGTTCTCCGCTGTTAGTCTCGGCGAGCCTAAACAAAGAATGTGACTAAACCGGAAGCTTTGTAGTCTCTTGCCTCGTTTTAGTAGTTAACTGGAAAAAAATCGTCTACGAGCAATCCAGTAATGCTAGTTTGTGGTTTCTCAGTCCTGGATTTTCTTTGGGGAGGAGGGAGGATGGCCGTTCTGTCTACATCACACTCTTTCAAAGATCGTTTAAAAAGGAATCGGCTCCGAAGATGCTGAGAATTCTGAAGAAAATGGTAGGTGCTTTTAGAAGTGATTGTTTATCTTGTTTGTATTGTTTTGCTTTATCTCGCTATTTTGTTTATTGTGTTTTTATTGTGTTTTTATTGTGTTGTTTAATTTTTTTATCTCTTTGTTTTGTTGTGTTTTTGTTGTGTTGTTTAATCTGTTGTTTATCTCGTTGTTTTGTTTCTTGCGTTTTTGTTGTGTTGTTTAATCTGTTGTTTATCTCGTTGTTTATCTTGTTTACTTGCCCCCGCACGTGACTCTTGTTTGCAGTGCTAGATACTTTGCTGTGATATCAGCTTGTTGTTGACTCGGCTTAAAATCTCAGCCAAAAAGAAAATTGCTTGTTGACATAAATAGCTATCAGGTGGTGGGTTGAAATTCAAATTATGAATAGCGCTCACAGACACACACACACAATAATCATTCTGTTTATAATGGCTGTGTACGAGTGTCACGTGCCCACAAACTTGAATTCGAAGTCTGTCCTCTTCAACTATAAGTCTTTCCAAAAGACATTTTTAATTTGCTTACTAGTTCAGCCAGCCCTGTGATACTCCGGTGTGCTTGATCTTTGTTGACAGTAAACTGGTTGAGACCTTTTGCACAAACAATGATAATGGTTTTTCTCGCTAAACTTGATTTGACGAAGCCTGGCGATGTAAACCGAGCCTTGCTTGAACACACTGGTCTTGGGAACATCGTCTCTTACTTTCCGAAAGCATTGCAAGGGTAGCACGCAGTTCATACCCGCCCATTCTTGATCGAGAATTGCAAATGGAAGATATCCCCGGAGAAATAGAAGGGATTCGCGCGATTTAAACTGATTTCAACCGAAATAGATTTGTGGCGCCGAAGGAAGAAAAAAATAAATAAAATGGCGGCAATATTAGTGAAGGTTTTTGCTGGGTGTTGGAAGCTGCCCTGCCACTGAGTTCAATACTAACGAAGAGGAAAGGTAGGAGGTTTCTGTAGACACCCGTGCTCTCTGTTGATGGACAGTAAAACCTTGAGAGTCGATCTTTTCTATCGAATGACTGGCAGTTGCTAAAAGCCGGGATCGGTGCCATCGTGTGAGAAAGTTTCGAACCGTGACAAGTGGGGTAGGGGTGGGCTGGTGATACGTGCACACGACACATTTCAGGAAAGGATGGTTCGTGAAAACCCCGCTCCAGTTCTTTGTTTTTATTTGATTGTTTGTTTGTTTGGTTGTTTGGTTGGTTGGTTGGTTGGATTGTTGCTGGTTTGTTTGTTTGTTTGGTGGTTTGATTGTTTGGTTGTTTGTTTGGTTGGTTGGTTGCTTGGTTGGTTGTTGTTGTTTGTTTGGGTTTTTTTTTGTTGGTCTTTTCGAATCAGTATTTGCGAGGAGGGTGACGGATAGATCGGGGGAGGAGGTAGAAGGGGGAAGGGAATAGCCAAAACATCAGGTGCTAGAAGATGCCTTCCGGGATGACCAAACAGCATCCCCGAGTTTTTTCTTGGTGACTCCAGGACAGAATATAAAGTGGACGACTGGCTGTGCACCGAGACCAACGCTTAGACTCCCGTTAAACTGTCAGGTCTTGGCGAGTCTTTTGAAAACCAACATCAACAGCGATGGCTGTTCAAGGGTGGGCGGTGAATTTCCTAAAGTTTTGAGTGTACTTACGTACAAGTTTGTGGATTAATGTCTTTATTATTTTCTTTCTGGCAAAATCATCGACCTTCTCTTCCTCTTCCCTTTCCAGTCTAGGATTAGAACTAATTAACTAAAAAACACAGTAGACCACAAAGCTAGAGTTTTGTACCTTCGTCAACAAGTGAGCTTGCGTTGTCTGCTCTTCCTCTTCGTGATGATTGCGAAACCGGAAACCAGTTCGCATAAGGATTGTTTTAAAGGTTTACACGTAAAAATTTGTCTGCGAGCAGTCTTTTCTATACACAGTCCGTGGGTAAATCAATTCCCAAGACACAGTACCAGCATAGACATCTTACCTATGGATTTATTTCATGTACTGCATCCCATGGCTCTTTCCAGGAAGAAATCCAGCAGAAATTTTCGTTCAACATAGCTTTGTACATCTTTCTGTGGCCCTAACCCTTCGCCAATACTGATGGACAGCAGAAGAGTGTGGACGAGGGTGTAGCGGCTATCACTTTCTTGGAAGATCTGCAATAGTAGCATTTGGATCGATGGATTTGTATTAAAAATTTCATTTCGATGTGTTTTGTGACATCTTTTTTAATCTCCTGTTATAAGATCTTTAAGATCGTCATTTAAATAATGAAGTTGGCAGCAAGGTGACAAAGAAGTAAGCTTCCAACCATCGACTTTTTCAACTCCACCGATACGCATCGTCTTTCCTACAGCTTTGATTATTGAATAAAGTGAGCAGTGAACATGTTCTGACGTCATCAATGAACAGTCTCGCCAAACATGGAGGAGGGGGAATGACACACACACACCACCACCCACACATTCCCACCCACCTACACACACATTAGAATCCCTTATCCCTAAACCAGTGCTTTACAAATGAACCTGATGTAGCAGAAGATGAAAATAGATGAAGGCAAAGATAAGCAGAGGGTTCTAAAAAAAAAAAAAAAAGGTCGTTACCGGCGACCCACAGCTCAGTCACCAGTGTAATCAAATATGGGGGTCGGGACTGATGCAAGGTAGTGAGTGAGGCTGCTGTCTGTGGGATGTGGGAGGCGGAGGACTCGGTGGCTGTTTGACGAGTGAGCTGCGTGCAGTCAATACCTGCACAGCTGGCCCGACACCTGATACCTGTGCCGACAGGCATAGACAATTAATGACGCTGCTGATTACTTCGCAACAAACTTCTCTCGACATTTCATGGCGCAGATTACTGCCAGTGGCTGCCGCCAACCACACCAGGCCGGATGTACACGTTGTCTACTGCCTGCAGGGGCATTCTCTGCAGGAGCTCTTCCTGTAGGATCAGTCCCTAAAGACCTCGTACTGTCAGTCATGAAGAGGTTGACGCCAATGGTAGTTTCTGGAAAGATGCCTGCTTCCATTCCACTTTCTGTCTCTCTTAAAGGCGAACCTATGTTCGCTATATTCATTCTTCAAATCTTAGAGAGAAAAATTCTCCATTGAATGTACTAGATACTGATTGGAGTCGAGACCTGTTGAGAAGTCCCTAGCAGGTGAAAGGTCCACATGCTCGTGGTATGCCAGTCTGTATAATTTGATCGAAGTTTAAAGTTTGATACACTATTTTAAAAAGAACAAGTTAAAAGAAATCTTTTCTATATATATATGTGTGTGTATGTGGGAGTGGGTGGAGTGGTGTTGGTGTTGGAGGAATTACAATAGATTGAGCTCACCTCCACATGAAGAAATTCTTTCTTTAACACTTTAATTAGTATTATTTACAACTACAATGCAATCAACATTAGGAAGAAAGTTGATGAGCAGACGAAAACAGATGTGGCTGGTGTCTCACGCCCTCACCCGGACTTTGCTGGATGAGGTGACCAGAGTCGGTTGTCCATTAATAATGGCAACTGGAGGATGCAGAGAGTCTGTTTAGGTCTTTTGTATGATACACACAGTCTTGGTTCACAAAGAGCACGAAAAGAATTCCATCTTGTAAGGTGCATTGAGCTATCCTCCGTGTGGGGGAATGCACTATAGATATGTTATTCATTTGTAGCTTAGCTATGTTTGACGACAACGGAGAAGTTGCAGAGGAAAAGAAGAACAATAAGAAAGAAAATGAGATACAGCAGAGACGATGAGCTACTTAACTGAAAAAAACTCCAAAGTTTATGGACAGAAAGATGATGACCTACCATCGTCGCTGTTGATTCTTCTGTGCCTTCTTGTCTTTGCCAAGTCTTCGAACATAGTTCTAGTATCATCATCCATCATTGATGACGTCCACGACAACAGCAACAACTTCTTCTGCTGCTTTTCGATTCGTCATTTGAGTGACACACTACATTAACCTTCTAAACAGTCAGCCACTACTCATATTTCCTGTCGCACTGAAAGCCATTCAGAAAGTTTTGTTGTCAAAAAGATTTTGTGCCTTGACAAAGTGTTCCTCCATCGTTCAATCAGGACTATCCAGAAACTGCTCAGAAAACTCAAAGAAAATTATCCGATATCACGTAAAAATAACTCATATTTGTTGCTTTGGCGAACAGAAAAAATGTTTTTACATTTGGCAGTAAATAAATCAACAAAATGCTGCTTTCATTATGACTGGTCCTTACTGAGGAGCTAAAACTTTCTCTCGTGTCACCTGCGACAGTAATAAACTCTGTGCGGCAAGGACATTTTCCATAGACTTACGTAATATATATGACACGTTGCAGCTCTGTCCTCCTTCTTCTTCTCGGCTTATATTACATCACTGTCTAACATTTCATATGAGGCCCTCACCTGGCTGCAGCAAAGTATACCTTTTTCTCTAATCTTTAACTAGCTCTTCTTCACCATCTGGTTTCCATGGTCCTCATACAGGTTTTTTCTCCCTACCTCCTCGAAATTGTATCCGGCAAAGACGCAACAGAGAACACTTAAGCGTCATTTGAGGAGATTAAACTCTCGATTTAAACTCAGTCTCGAGAGAAGACACGTCGGCTTTTACCTTTGCTGTCGGTGATTAGTTTCACCTGCCTGGCGACAAACAGAGCTGGTAAAGTCGTAAAGCAGACTCAGTTATCCATTTATTTGTCATTGTCGCCTGGACATTTCACCTGTTTTATGCTCTCCAGGTTGGCGATTTTTCAGGAACAATTTCGGCAAATTTTCTGTAATGCGACCTTTTTCTCTGAAACTTAATCGAAGCGCTTCATCGTTGGAAGTGTTTTGTTTTTTCCATCGAGGAGGATGCTGCTGTTGTGGGCAAGCACTTTGGTCAGTTCGGAAAGTGTCTTCACCAGACTCAACTTCTCGAAAATGTGAAAATGTCTGGCATTTAACACTCATACTCACCCAGCCTCCACACCCTCGGATGCGAGTGTTGTGTATAAATCTTTCAAACATTGTCACTTATTCCACAAGATGCTTCTGGTTAAGAATTTCTTGAAGACTTCAAGCCATCGGGATAAGAGTACAGCAGTAGAGGTTCTGGATGAAATATTTTACTTGGAACTGTATTAATAAATAGTTGTTTGAGTTATGACCATGTACCAGAAGAAGATCACATTGGAGTAAATGTAATTTTTTTGTACATGAGAAAAGTAAGACATCCTCTGAAAATAAGACCTGATACCACTTTTGGAGCAAAAATTTAAGACCCGGTCTTATTTTCTGGGAAACACGGTATGTTAGTCAAAAGTCTGGCAGATCACTTCCTTAGTATCTTATACAGCGACAACTCCACAGCAGACATGAGAGAAGAAATATACCTTCACAAACTGCTCATCATCCCCGTCATGTCAGATGAGATCATCAGAATACAGGTTTCCTAAACTATAAAAGCCTGTCCACAATGCCGGACGGAACCATGAACGATGAACCCTTTGGGAGTTGGAGGTGCGGGTTTGGTAAAAGGGATGAGGCGGCAGTGGAAATGGTTGAAAGGTCATGTGACTTTCCAATAACCCATTAACCTATTTGTGCCCTATAGCGAGGATAAGTCGTTGCTAAGCAACTGAAAAGTGAAATGGGGCGGAATTGATGTTTTACGCCCTCAGCAACTAAGGAGACATACTGCAAAGCAGCCAGCTCTGTAAACAGAAACCATATGCAGAGAAAGAACAGCGTGTCCGAGACGAGATCTGAACCCAGGGCACCCAGTCCTCACTGTACTGGTGACAAACGCTAACTGCGTAAACTCAACGGTAAGATTGAAAGTACGAAATAGGTTCCTACCCCGGGGATATTATACTACGTTCCTCTCACCCGTGAAGTATATTTAGTGATGTTTATGTTTTAAAGCGAGTATATTTGCCAAGAGAAGATGTTTAATTATGGAAACAAATGCATTGTCCTGAGCAGCCCTGCCGGAAGCAAAGTTTTGTTCTCACTGAGTCAAGTATTAATGGCGCTGGGGCGTAAGCTCTCAGTTTTGTTTTGTTTTTATTCCAAGTGCACTCTCTTCTCTACCGGCGTTTATTTGCTGTGTTATATTTTAAAAATTATATTCATTTTACTTTACACCTGTTTTTGAACCCCACACTTAAATCTCACGCACTGCAAACAACTAATTAACTTGCAGACATCTTCCTTTGAAAGCTCCATGATTTATTGCTCATGACATTCACGAACATTCTAAATGGTTTCTATCGCATTGAAATGTGTTTGCTTCCTCCGGACCACTTAAGTTGGTGTGCTCGTTCTTAGTTAATTGTAATGAATGACTGCTCGACCACAAAATTTTTTTTTCTATTTGACGCGAGAGAATCACACACATGTATGATAAAATCAACATTACTTTGAATGTTTGTTTTATGTTTGTGAATTTTTTTTAAGTAAATGTTTTAATGGTGTGAACAGGAAAAATGTCGCTGTCCTCTTCAACTCATTCGTCCTTTCATGTTCGTGATTTCTTTCCTCTTATTCTCGCAAGACTGACTGCGAAGAAGAGGTTAACCAGTATATCGCCCACACATAGTTTCTTGAGGTTTTCGAACTTTGTCTTCCCTGCTCGCCTTGTAATTGTTTTGTATCTCATATCTGGGAGAAGAAACTGGGATTTACCCAACTCCATTTGCCTGCCCACCAAAGTAACATGAAAGATGAATCAAAGGCTTTGTGAGAGACTTTCATCAGATTCCCTGTTGGTGTCTCTGAGCTTTTCCCGCTTATTTTTGTTGACTTGTTTATTAACTGCCTCAAAAAAAACTTGTCTATCTGAAAAGAATTACTGACTGCGCAGAAATGGTTTTGATGTTTTTGACATTTCTTTTATTCCACACTCAAAACATGTTTTAAAATATGTTCAGTGAAAATATAGAAAATATAGCATCAGGTATCACAAAAAAGTATTCAGGTTTTTTTTCTGGGATTTTTTTCATCCAGTCAGGAGAAATTTTATATTAATGCCATTTATTAATTTGTTGAAAAAAATGTGCGAGTAAAGATTGCTTCTGCTAGTTTGGGTTTCACATAAGTAAACAATGCAAGCCTGGGTAAAAGAAAACCGACTGAAACATAATGTGTTGTCATGATATGTTTATTCCAAGTCTCAGACGGGCTTAGGTATACACTGTACTTGGACACAGATACTAGATACAAAGTCCAACAGAGAAAGTTTTTGTAGCAGAACATTAATTTTATTCAACTGCTGTTAATTAAAAAAATTCATTCTAAGAATGGAATATGTGTGTGTGTGTTTTATTTATGATTGTATCTAAATTTCTTTTACTGACGAGATAGTAGCCTTAAATGCATTTTTATTCTTCCACTGCACAGCTTCATGAGAAAATTGTCCATTAGGAAAAAATGTTTATATATACTCTGTCTCCTCTAGAAACTTTACAATTATAAACATGTATTCTACTAAGATCTTTTGCAAAGCTTTTTCATATTGGCAGAGCATAGTCTTTGAGAACCTAATTAAAAAGACAGACTGTAGTGACTCAGAGGACAGCAGTGCCAGGAAGGCTGGGATTGTACATGTTGCAAAAGTGTGGTGAAACCACAACTTGACCAAAAGAGCAAGCTAATTTTTAAGTAATTAATTTTGTACAGCCCGCAAATGATGCTTTAAACATCAAAATGGCTCTTGGGGTAAAAAATGTTTCCCACTCCTGACCTACTGTAAGCCGGGCGAATGTACTATATCAGTCAACTCTCCTGTCCTTGCCATATTGTATCTAGTCCGTCTACAAGCATCAAAAACATTTAAATGTACAAGTGAAAATCATAAGTTTATAAAGTTTGCACTTTTATAAAATGTTGTTTACATTGCCTTCTTTTTCGCTTCCTCCATCTTCCCATGTATCCCCCGCCCACAAAACGCCCCGTGAAATTGTCTTCATGCTTAGCTAAAAGTTATTTTTAATAAGATCTTATTTAACTGTGTTCAAAATTAGCATGAATGACATAGTAACTGATATATAAGCGATTTTTAAATCATTGTATATTGATAGATACTGTATATCCTTTTATAAATATTTATGAGTGATTTTTTAATTATATATATATTTCAATTACAATCATATAAATCAAATTCATTTTTTTAGTTTAAATGGTCTGTATGCTATGCAATATTCAGCGACAAGTGCACTGTAATTATTATTTTCAGTAAACAATGATTTTAAAGTAATGTATTTTATTGTAAGTCATGTGAGCAAACACTCATTACCAAATGGCTGCTCAATTCAGTAGGGTCACTTATGTACCTATTCATTCATCCGTCAAATAGAGATAGAATGCAGTTTATCACTTTTTAATAAAATGTAAAATTCGTGGAGATTATTATACATTAAACTAAAACAATACCAGAGAAAGTTATTATTTCGTTAAAAGAACGGTAGTCGCCAATCCTCATACAGAAAGGAACGGACAAGCAAACATTCCTCAGATATACACTACATACTTGCAACTGTTTATCCAAGACAAGTAGGTGAAATAAAAATCCGCTGAAGGTTAAATGGCAATCAAACACAAGATGGCGGTAAGTTTTCTTAGACCTAGACACTGTTGAAAAACATTAATACCAATGACAAATTGAGTGTCGCATACACCCACTTACAGTCACGAGTTCTTTACAAAATAAAAAGAGAATCCGCCTGCACTTATTGCCAGTGTTAAGTATAGTTTTAAAACATTGAATAAAATCAACTGTACTTGCCATTTTGTCGATTGAAGTTAGTTTGGGTTTGATACTTTGAAACTTTGGACATGTTTGCTGAAATCTTTATGCTCATCCTTCTCAGCCACAGACTTTCAAAACCTTTGTCTTCAGGGTAAAAAATCTTTTCTCGAGCATAAAACATCGACTTCTTCATCGAATTCAAAAGCATGAAGCAAGCTTTCGCCAAGTCCTAGAATACAATATGCAAGTCCCGGAAGATCTCTTGTCTCAGGGTTAATTTTAGTCTACCAAGCTTGAAGGCTTATAGCTCCCCAATTAATTAAGAGGAAATTATGTACTCACGCTTTGGGATGTGTTATTTTTAAATTAACTTAACCCATCAAAATGAAACTGCGGTCGAGTTGGCCTTTAACGTCCCTGCGCGTTCCGGAAGTGCGCCCTGGTCCACTGCGTCCTCTTACGTCCTCCGGAAGTGCGTCACTTGTCCGCCTCGAGCGTGGTGCGGATCTTGGCGTCGAGGGAGGGGGAGAGAATGGCCACCTGTTAGGGGGGGTGAACTCTTTTGTGACGGAAATCGGCGCGTTGTCGCCCTTTGCAACAGAAATTGCTTTCCATTTGGCGGGCTTTTTGCTTGGCCGAGCGCCACGGTGGAGAGAACAAAGGCGAGGCAGAGACCTGCGGTAATTAGGCAGAAGCGTGAAACGAGATTGGACGGAAAGATCAACAAGAGTCGGAGTGCCGATCGGAGAGGAACACAGGAACTGCGGATGCTGGCCCAGAGAACAGCCTCCAAGGATGAGGCTCACGCCTGGGTGAGCCGGCGACAGCTGCGCCACAAAGATGGGTGGACGTGTTGTGAGTGGGGAGAGAACCAGCGAACCGCAGTTGCCGTTCCTGAGCGTTGAACGCTTATGCTGTGTCGCACTACCGTGTGAGGTAAGCCCGGAGCGGAGCAGGCAGCCATGATCTCGAGCTGATCTCGCCTGAAAAGAATGGTTTTAAGGGAAATAACTTCGGTAATCTGACCCCCGAGTGTTGATGACAGTTCATGATAGAGTGCGGCTGCTTTCTAAAAATGATTGAGACGGATAAAACTATGTAATCCTTCGGTACCCAAAATGTAGCCATTCTGCAACATGTATCAGAGAATTTTCTGGAATATTAATATGTAAAATATTCCTTAATTTTCTAACAATATTATTCTAACATACTTCATGTCTGTAAAATGTTCTTTATCATTTTGTATAACAATAGAAATGTCGGTTGTGTAAAATGTTGTTTACCAAACAAGAGCGCTGTCCAGGAGACCTCGGTTCTGTAAAATTTTTATTTGTCTAATATCAGGAGACCTCATCTCAGGGAAACATTCTTTATTCGTCTCTCGTAGCCATAGTCAATTAGTCACGATGTGCAACAAAAAATAAGTAAAATAACGGCGATGACGAAGGCGACGACAACGACGACATCGATGTCGATGATGATTAATGTCAAGCTAGGAAAATATATTTTAATGTTGGTGAGATGGATTCCAAGCAGCACTATACCCAAGACCAGCCATTGTACAGTCACAGAGGTAAGTGTATTGTACAGTGTCTGACAGATCGAGGACGAGACACAGGTGGTCCCACGTCATCAAGCCAATCACGAGAAGATGAAACATTAAAGTTCACGACTAACTACTAAGGCAATTTCTTAGCAGTAACCGATGTTTCCCCTCTTCCCCCCCTAAAGATGATCTGAGAGACTAAACTCTTATATCAGGAAAATTAGTCAAAGACTGAACCCACTCCTGATTGCTTTCATCATTTTTTTTCTTCTAGTATTCCATAGCTCCTTTTTTTTTTTTTTAAGCAATGCAGATAAAAACGCTGATTGATACCAATACAATGAAGATCGGGTATCCTAGGTTTCTATCTCGGCATGGATTTGCAGTTTACGGGATTTAAATAAAATTAATTTCTGTACAATCAATATCTGTATCTCGCTACTCTTCGTCTTTGACTCTCTCTGTATTTCCTACCCACTGCAACTTGTTTACGGGTGTGTTAAAGGAGTTCTCTACACCCCTCCCCCATCTCTTTTTTTTTTTTTTTTTTTTGTATGTAGATACCCTCGCAGATAATCATCATTCTTTTCATTATTAACTTCGATTCTCAAAGGGATCAGATTTGACTTTCTCCTGTAAACCAAGTTGTGAGTTCACCCACCATTTGAGAACCCACCCTCGCGTTCTCGTTTTAAAATGGTTGACGAATTTCCAGAAGAGAGAATCGTCTCACAGCTCTTATCTTGCGGCGTGAGAAAAGAGAGCGGAAAACGGCGGAAGAATATTAGGAAACCGTGCGCCGCACGTGCATCGTGGCATGTCACGCAACTTCAAGTGTCCGGAGAAAATTGAGCAATCTGTCCGCGCGCCAGCTCTGACCTCCATCTTCCTCCACAGCCACTGCCTCTGTCGATGATTTTCGTGAACCCATTTCGCCTTTGGCAGTTTTCATGTAAATCACCGAATGTCGGGGTTTTTGGTGGGTGAGAGGAGAAAAGGAGGAGGGGAGTGTTTTGGGGTTTCTTTAAAAAAGAGAGACGGGTAGTCAGAGAGAGAGAAGGAAAAAAAATCCTTTGATTTCTGTTTTGCAGTCAGTGTTGGAGAGGCGACAGGAGAAGAGAGACTAAAAGTTTTACAGATTATTTATTTCAACGTTCTTGAACTAGAAGATTCCACTGTGATATAAAGTATACAAACATTGTTTTTAAGCTGATTGATAAATAAATATACGTGAAACAAAGATTAAGTTGGGCGTTGATAGTTTAGGAGAATTTAAGAATATTCATGGTTTTAATTATTATCAGTTAATTTCTGTATGGTCTTTATAAATTTTTTCCAGCCTGTGGAGTTATCCTGTTACAACATCAGGTGTTGTCTCTTCTTTTTTGTTTTTCCAGTCTCATCTAACGGTCTGTGTGTACAACGACATTGTGGAACCAGAAAATCTAATCTTTCGACTGTCAGATGGGGCTAATTGACATCAATGCTCAACCAGTATTATGAATAACAGCCCCATTTCGCCGAAAAAGCACTGCTTAGTTCGGTGTAAAAGCCTAGGTCACTGTTCCCCAGACAGAAGAAAGAGCGGGTCTCGACCTCTGGGACTTGTGACGACAGTGTGACGAGAACTTCCAAGGCGTGACCGGACGCCAGTTGTCTCACCCAAGACCTCACACCTAGCCAGGCGACCTGGAACTGTCCTGAACTCAAGAACGGGTTGACAAAAACTCAGCATGGTGATGAGACTCCAGTGGGGTGGTTGGTGCTGCTACGACCAGCGCTCACCCTCACCTACCCGAGAGGAATCCATCCCCGTACCCTCTTCGCAGCCCGCCGGCACCACCAGAGTTCGGCGCCTCATTGTTGAAGCCATAAACAAGTCGGGTGCAGGAGAGGTCCACCACGTCGAATGGAAAGATGGTTGAAGGGTGTGGGGGAGAGGTGGAAAGAAAGGGGTAGTGGCTGGAGGACGAGAAGGTCGGTCTGGAGATACTAAACCTACCTGGCTCCTCTCCGCGACAAAGGACGGCGGCCATGTTCTAGATGCGTATGTCATCGCGCTCAAACTGACACTTGAAAACCCATTTGTTTTGCTTTCTCGTATCTTGCACGCTCCAGTGGCTCGCCAGAATGGCGCGGAAAGGTGAGACGATGGATGGTTATAGCAGAACCGCACGAGATAGCGATTGCAGCGACACCTTCCTTCCTTCTCTCCCCCTTCCTACCTTCCAGCCTAGATCCTTTCCCCCCACCCCACCTTATCCCCACCCCCACGCTACTCGATGCTGGATGTAACCTGAGGTTTACTATGCGGTATGTGCGGTATCGCCGACTATAGCAGATCTCCGGGGTCTGACCCCAAAAGAGAGTCACTGTCCGATGGGTGAGAAATCGTAAAAAGTTAGAAACGGGGGACGAGGTGGTAGAGGTGGGAGAGTTGGGGGATAGGGGTTGGCAGTTGTGTCAAGAAGAATAACTCACATTCTTTCCTTTGTCTCGAACTTCCGAATGTTGTCTACGGTTGTCTCAGTCTACGAATCAAGCATGGTGCCTAGAGAGGAGAGTTGGTCAGCGGCCTCTAGGTGAGCTCTGAGTATTGAATTACAACCTGTCAATCATGGGGTTCAGGGGAAGGGTGTCTGGGATGGTGGAGAGGACTAGGTGGAGGGGGTGAGTTGGGGTAATGATGAATATACCCCTACAACTAACCAAATTCTTTCTTAGAGAAAGTAAGACCCGCTGGTGCATTTCTGGGTAACTAGTCTGTCTCTGATATGAAACGTGTTTTTAATTAAACACTGTGCAGTAGAAAGGAGTTAGTTGTTCGATCTCCATGTCTCACCACGACCAACCGCGACACCCGACACAGTCTGAGGTCACCTGACGTGACCTTGTTGCACTTAAGCTTCGTCACAACTGGCTTCAACCTGTGTCACGTGACGTGCACTGCGGTCATCCCTCTCTGACCTCCCCTCCCTGTCGTTGTCGCTGTCATCTGATGAGAACAGTCTCCCTAGCTCCTCTAGAGTCTAGACCACCCTTCACAGTCTGACAATGTTTGTGTCTTGCGGTGAAGTCTGTGTCCACCCCGCTCTGTAAGGCGAGAAGTCTGATGAGTTTCAAAAGATTACTTGTATCTGTAATACGAGGTTTCAATCTAGCGATACGGAAAACCAGCTGATTAATGACAATGTAAATTTATTCCTCCATTATCATAAAAATAATTGCAGACATTAAAAAAAAAAGGATTTATGAAATTTTATAACCGATGACGAGGCACAGATGTCAGGAAATGAGAAAAGAACATATGTATATTGTTTACTAAGCATCGTGATATACTTCAGGTGTGGTGTCGTCTTAAAGGGATTTTTTCCGGTTAAAGATGGATGCCACAGACTGGTAACAAAACTAATTTCACATTAGTGGGCTTGTTGGGAAAATGTGAAAGGTAAAGGACATGTCAACCGCTTTACTGCCCTCTGTTCCTAGGTAATCAAGTCACGTGACAAGACTACGAACAATAACCCAAAATAGGCTCGACACCAACATTTGCGTGCCTCCAGTGGAGGGGAGAGGGGAATGGAATCAGGTAAACAATGACGACGATGGTAAAAGATAACATCGTCGATGTCAACGACGACAATGATGAAGTACGAGACGTAATAACACAGACAAGGAGAAGTCGTGCAAGTAACCTTGCTGCGCAGTTGTGAGTGGTCGGGGTCTTTAATTCCGCACTTGGCGAGGAGAGAGAGAGCTCGGCAGACGACCGAGGAGAAAGATCAAGAAGCAAGCTATAAGGACTGCGACATCAGTGGAGCTCACCGCGATCTCGCTGACACCACCCATTGACACCCAGTGACTCGTGACCGTTGATGGTAGTCCCGATAGCTTCCCCACCCGAATGGAAAGCTTTGCTGTGCATAAACTTCAAGCCGAGACAGGAACTTTAGTCACAGAGAGAGAGAGAAGAGGAGAAAAAAAAAATATCACCATACTCTCTGCTTAGGGTCGATGTTGCAGCATTTAATTCAGTAGCTCCGATCTTTTCCCCCTTTCCCTATTCTTCGATGTCTTCTACTGAATGTCTCCGCTGAAAAAAAAAAAATCTGGACTTTCTCACAGTGAAAAAAAAAGAGTTTAAAAGTCTTTAATTTATACAGTAGGCGCCTTAGCTGGCAATGAAATAACCTGTTTAGACAGAATTGTCGTCGCCACCTGCTCAGTGTCAAGTACCTTTTAAAGAGACATTATAGCCGACTTGAGATTTTTTTCCCTTTTTTTCCAGAAAAAATTAGAAACGCCATCACTCAATGTCGGGGGGACAACATAATGGCAGACATAATAGTCTGGTTTATTCCGTAGACTGGAGGTTTAATAACTCAGCACAAAGCTGATCGACTAATGTGTACATGACCTGTCTGTCCTACTTTAACATTTCTTCGATTGTTGGTTTTTTTTCTCTGTCAGTCTATGTTTTTGATTGTCAGTATTTTTTGGTTGTTGTTGTCACATCTCTCCGGGTGTTCTTGCTAGCAAATATGCGTACAAACAATGAAAAGCTCAGATTATAGTTAGCATAATGAAACATGCCTAAATTAGATAAAATCAAACTAGCTATATGGTGAAAAGATAAAACCTTCTATTCGATATTTTGAAAGAGAGGCAAGTCACCTGACAAGCGACGGTGAGTGAAAACTACTCGCTCCGCAAGGTTTGTTATGGCTTCTCTGAATCGTGCTGAGTAAAATACTAGCTCTAATCAACAATCGACTAAACTACACTCTATCACACGTTTGTCGCAAAATTTACCTTTAGAATTCCCTCCACCCAACCCGAGAAGGGAGTTAGCACACGTGACTCGACCTCAACTGACTTCAGTTCTGAGTAACATCCGCAGTCAATCATTGAATGACATGGTAAACAACCCTTGCGTTAGACAACAAGGTTATTGTTTTGTTTTTTGGTGTTTTTTTTTTTTTTTCTTTTTGGACATCGTTGCAATCTGAGGTTTTGACCCCTTTTCGAAAGTGAGAATTATGTATATCACAATGAGCCGAGGTGTTCTCTAACCGGCAAGTATCTTGTTTCTTGAACTGAGATACATATATGCCAAAGATCCGACGGAGGCACTTTAAAGATGAAATAGAGATACTTCACATTTTATTTTTAAAAATCCCATAGTCACTTTAGATACTTTTAAGAGCCAGTAGTGATAAGACAGAAGACTGCTGTCTTCTCCAATTGTGCATACTTACTTTGCAGCCTGCCACAATGGAAATAATGGCTTTTCCTGTTGATCGAAGAAGGCGCAGCAAATTCCAGTTAGGCAAGATGGCAGCTACTCCAGCCGTCAAACGACGAGCAGATCTGACGAACAACGGAGGGAATATCTCCGGACCATCTCTTTCTTCCTTTCTCTCTCTTTCTTTCTCTTCTTCTCTCTCTTTCTCTTCCTCTCCTCTCTCTTTCTGTCTCTTCCACTCTCTCTCTCTTTCTTCTTCTTCCCTTCTCTCTCTCTCCAACCATAATAACGCTTTGCGTCAGTCGTTCCTATCTATGCCCTGGACACTTTATTGTTGCCCGACAGCTACAGCTGACGTGTTCCGGGGGGATAATCGTGGCAAATCGGTGAAGATCGCTTGATCCCTGATAAGCGAAACCCTGCAATACGCGGTTTAATTTTTCAAAGATGCGATTTTGCGGGCTCTCTTGTCGGACAGTCAGGAGGCTGGCGGGAAAATCAATTAATCGCGGAGGCAGGAGGATAGAGTCCACGCACTTTGGGGACATCTCCACGGCGCGAGCGCGCAGAGCAGCCAGCAGACCTTCCAGACAGCAGAGAACACGTCACTACGATGGCTAGTGCAAACTGTGCAGATGGAACAGAATTAAAACGCATGGAAAGTGTATAGCATGTGTGAGTGTGGGAGAGAGAGAGAGAAAGAAAGTGTTTGTGATAGAGAGAGAAAACATGGTGAACTTAGGAAATTTTATCCATCCGCAAAAACTAATGATCGAAATTATCTTTATTTTTGTGTGTGCTTCAAATCATATTTTTGTGAATTATATCGTCACATATTTATTTATTGATTTGTTTATTTATTTTCTCAACAGTCTCAAAAAATAATACAGTGTTTATTGATCACACCTCAGACTGTAACTGAAGGACACACACACAAAATGTTTCATTTGTATAAACAAAAATGTGGCACGATAAATGTAATCCTTGATTACGGACTTGATTACTTGATTAACCCTCAACCGTTTCAATTGCAGTCGCTTTAAATCCCATTTTTCTTACACACATACACACAAGTGACGTGCGGTAACGTCACGGCTGTTTCTGTGGCAGCTGCATGACGTCACCCTACAGCTGAAGTGCCCGGCTGTTGGCGACGTTGGGAGCTGCAGGCAGCGCCGCCTGCCTTGGTGGACAGACAACTGCCATCAGCGAAAGGTGACGGAGAAAACGAGCGATCAGGTTTCAGCTGACACGTGATCCCAGTCGGCATTCGTGCTTTTAAATTAGCGAAGAGCGATGAGGAGCCGGAGGATAATGATGATTATTATTGACATCACACTGACCTACGTAGTGCAGAAATGGGAACTATCGGCGGACAATGATATAAACCAGACTCAAGTGCTCCACATGACAAAAATGTTTGCCGAGGTAGGGAAGGTGGGATTGCGGGGACGAGTGCAAGAAAAGAAAAGATAAAGCTAACTGAGGAAGACGGGTAGTAATAGAGGTAAGCATGAAGATAGAGACAATTTGTAAAAAAAAAAGTAAAAATTCTGGTTTCCTTTAAAAATTCAGACTAGTTTTATCGCTGTTTGAATGGAACCATTACGGTAATGGCTGTTGTATTTGTTCGAGTGTTTACGCCCTGTTCTTTTTTGTTTTTATTTTGTCTTCTTAGCATCCATTCACTTGCTGTTCCCTGCTAGAGTGTTGTTTGTATTGTTGAAAAACAATCGGGTGTTTAAATCGTGGAAATACAATGTCTGCAAGTGTTCTGGCGAAAATAAAGCAGTAGACAAAGATTAATTAATTTAAAGAATAAAATCAAAGTTCATACCGATGGGGTCAAATATATAAACATGTCTTCTGCGCCTCTCTCCACTTTGCAACACACACTCTCTCAACCACACGTACAAACACACAATCAAACACATTTATTCTCAACCAAACCACAAACATATACCAACAGTCTCACACACACCCCGTACATACATACAGACGCACTGACGCATATGCGCACACGAACAGCATGCACGCGTGGACCAACACCACAACGCACTACGGTCATACATTCTTGATTGAAAGCTCGCTGTCTTCAGTTATTTTCAATCCGATTGACCGGCAATTTAATTTCAGAAGCTGCTTGTAAAACCTGTGGACGGTAAGACATCGCCGCACGGCGCAGCTGAGCTCTAATGAGCTGAAGCCACGGAGACAACCAGGGACCCAGCAACCAGGGGGGATCATATCCTCCCACTGACTGCTAGCACTCGACACCCACCTCTCTCATTTCCTCCAGCCCATTGTCAGTACGTGCGTGCGTGTGTGTGTGCGTTTTGAGATTCCTTCCCTTGAGGAAATAATTTTATTCCTTGTTATTTAATATTCAGAACATATAACTATGGGAAACCGTGTAAGTAAACCAAAAATAAACAACAGTTTTGTTTGTTTTGATTGTTGTTGTTGTTTATTTATTTTTTATTTTATTATTTTTTTTTATTTATTTATTACCTTACCCGCTGAGTAAATTTGGGTTCTTCGAGTCGGCAGGACTGTATATGTTAAGTCAGAGGAACAAATAAAGATAAAGAACTGGTCTGATAGATGAAAGAAACAAGGAATTTGTGAGAGGATAGGTGGAGAGAAAGAGAGAACGGGAGAGACTCCTCACCTTGGAGTGGCATGAAACCTTTTAGCATCTTTCCATCGCTGATGTGAAGGTGACGCCAGCAGTGGGCGAGGTGAGTATGCGTCACTGTCTCCAGAGGCCTTGCGTCACAGTGCCTGCCTTCCGGTGGAGGAGCAAATGGAGGTTGCCATCGCACAACGGACGCTGATGCTTATGTGTGACTCCCTTTACATTCTTTCACAGCAACTCCCTTTAATTTCATTATATATTTTTTAAAAACTTTTTGTTACTGTTGATTGAGTGTCCCGAAAAATGTTGTAGTATGACCTGGTAACGTATGTTATGTCACTGAAATTGTGACTTGATTAATTGTGTTTTGAGTGTCACATGAATCTGTTTTTAATTGTTTAAACTCTGACCTGACTGTTTTATGTATATTAGTCGATTTTCATTGTAACTTGACTATTCAGTGTTTTATTTTCTTTGTCTTTTTTCAACATGTCATTTTCTTTGCGATACCTACTGTCTACGTCACGAGGGATAACTGCCACGATTCCTAACGCATTTTGATGACGTCACAAACGATACTACAGCTTTCTCTCCGCTTTCTTTGACTAACTCATCTCTGTCTCCACACCGAACTGGCTGATGTAACCTAGACTGTATGTCTACTCTGTTCCAACACCCTCTGACCTTTTCACTCGATTTTCTTTGTTTTAGTTTTTTTTTTTAAACATTAACCGTTGGCCATGAGTTGCACGTCACCGCGTGTGCGGTCTAACCTTGATGCAGCTCTCTTTACACTTTACAGTCAACCATTTGCATGTGCCAGGTGGAATGAGCGAGACGGAGGGATAGAGAGAGAGAAGGAGGGAGAAACACGAGTGCAGCTCCCCCATCGAGGCTCGCTACCCGGGCGACAAGGTCCAGTGGTGAGCGCCCCTTGCCGGTGGCAGTCAATGGAGCGTAAAACTGGGCGCCGAGGCGGTGTGGATCCTGCTCCTCCTGCGACCAGGGGGAAGCCTCATCGGCGATGACGTTAATGGAGAGGAGACGCCGTTTGTCGTGGATCCTGGTGTGAGTGTCAACGGCCGAGCTGCAAATCATCCGCCACGTCACAGACGCACGTTGCAGACGACCGAAGGCTGACTGACAACTCGTTCATGAAGTCGATAATGGAGCCTCGTTCTGGCTGTTCCAGCTGCGATTTATAAATAGCTTGTTTTCACAGACTTTTGGCTAATGGCAGACTCTTCTGTGCTCACAATTTCTTTAAAATGTTCCCAGAGAGAATATTCATTCTGACATAAGCTTCATTTCCTGTAATATTCCTGAAGCAAAGAAGATATAAAGAGTTAGTAGGTAGTTTTAATGGTGTCGGTCTAAACTGTGACTATAGACAACCCTCGTGTTCAAAGCTTTAAAAAAAAAAATAGAAAGATACACAAAAGTAAAGATGAACAATATATATGCTGCCTTTAGTTCCCTGTCATAAAATTCTAGCACGTGTCTGTTTATTTAGTTTATATCACTAAGCACCTACCCACCTCCCGAACCACTGATGTCAAGTGCTGACAGATTCATCCTCACTTCCTAGTCTGATCGAGGACTAAAAATAAATAAATAAATCACTTAAAGCATGCCATACTGAAATCTTCCAAAACCAACAAATGAAGCATACTGTACATTTTAACTGTGCAACTATTTTTGGTATCATCTTTAGATTTGTGACCCCATCCACGTTTATGGTCACGTTTGCACACATCGATTAATTTGAAATATTGTATTAATTAAATCTGTAAATAAAATATTTCTCACCTTTTCCCATCATATGAAAATCTGAAAAATACAGCGTTTTTGTGGCTGGCATTTGAGCAGTTAATTGCATTGCAAAGTGGCCCACAGGCTTTGTCTTAGCCTTCAGTATAATCGAGAACAGCATGGAGGAGCAAAGGGACTGAACTGTGATTACGTTCTTATGGAATTCCCCATATATAAAACTTTGGATGTTCCAAAAAGTGTAGGGGGAAACAACTGTAATGCAAATTGCGTAGACGTAAGCCGACACGTGTATGCATGCGTGTGTGTGTATAAAGAGAAAGGAGAGTAAGAGGGAGCCACAGTTGCCCTGTGATCACTTTAACCGGTCACAGGTAAGATTTCCATATTTACTTATCATCTCCCGTCTGGCGGCTAACTTTAAAATGACCTCTCCCGACCCGTGCTTGTTATCAACCTGTCATGACTGACTTCCAGAATCCGCTGATGACCCTAGCGTGTCATTAACTTGTCACGCCTTGTGTCCTCGTAATGACACCACAGTCATGTGACAAGCTCTTCGTATCTCAGGTAAGGCATCTGATGTGAACATGCGACAGTCCTGCTGTCACACTCAGGAACCTCACGACCATGGATGTGTGTATGTGGACTGCTGTCTGTCTGCCAAGACCAACGCTTAGCCTCTTGCGAAGTTCTCCACTGTTAGTCTCGGCGAGCCTAAACAATGAATGTGACTAAACCGGAAGCTTTGTACACTCCTGCCTCGTTTTAATAGTTAACTGGAAAAAAATCGTCTGCCAGCAGTCCCGTAATACAAGTTCGTGCTTATATCGTTTCTCATGTGACGTCAGCTAGTGTTAACCGCCTCTTTACACCCATTGGTTGTATTATCTTCTGTGTGATATCATTATCAGCTGATGTCAGGTTTTTGTACTTGTTTTCGTTGCCGTCATCTGACACCCTCTACCCCTACCCACACACACCAAAAACTGGTTCGACCAAATAAATCGGTGCACAAGTCACGAAAGCTACCCCGCCGATACCCTGTGTGCGCTACCCGGGGTTGTTTTCCTTACCACACCCTTTGGCAGCCACGCGCCGGCGTGTCGGAGACGGTTCCACCCGGAGACTCTCGGGCGAGTTGTCTTGTGCAGATTGATTTCGCAGCATGAATATTTGATGGCGGCGCTTGCAGTGGCAGCACACCGCTCCGCCAGCACGGTGCCGCCTGTTGAGCGTTGCTGTCGCCACGGCCATCCTCACGTCACGCTCCATTGCACACGCGCGAGCTGCGCGACACGGGTGCCTTGTTCCAGTCAAGAGAGGGGGTCGCTCCAAACATCCTGACTTCTAAAGTTGGAGGAGGCCTCGTCCTGAAAGAGCCGCATTACCAGCCCATTGAGTCCATGATAATTTGATTTGCAATGTATTCAGGCCTTTAAAGCCCTCGTGTCTGTGGCTTGAAGAGGCCTGCAGCGCGTGACGCGTGAAAACTACCCCGTTGGTTTGAGTTGGAGGGGGGTGGAGAGGTTCCGGTGAAGCGACCCTGGCAGGACATGAGGATCTGTCTCCCTCTTCTTTGTCAATAAGACATGTAAGGCCTGCTTGATTAGCGACCACAGGTAACAACAGTTTGTCAAGAAGCAGTTTTTGCCCAGATTCCTTGTGTTTTCTAGAGTGGAACGAGGCCTATTTCTCGGTATGAGGATGCGCTAAGTAAGTCGTCGTCGTCGTCGTCGTCGTCGTCGTCGTCGTCGTCGTCGTCGTCGTCGTCGTCGTCGTCACTCTCAATTTCAATTTTCATCTCACTATTTCCCGATTACCGCTCAGTAAGAAATGAACACAATACAGTTTCTACTTAAATGTAATGGAATCAGACATCCCTCAAAACATGATGTTTTTTCCCCCTGATGTTTGTCACACTTGGTAGAACTAATTTATGTATCTGTGAAGATGATTCGATGATATCGTTAAGAGCTGACTGTTCATCAATGCCGTTATTTATTTATTTTAGTTTTTTTATTTATTTGTTTATTTTTATTTTTTTTAATTTATTTATTTTTTTTTTTTTTGCTGTTGACCAAGAGTCTAAAGACACTGCAGCAGTTTTGTAATTTAAGTTTGAAAACTTTTGATTGTTGTCTCCCTTCAGTATGAGAGAAAACATGCATGTCATAAAACGAATTACATATTTGACATTTAAAGTTGTTATTGTTAAAAAAATAATGAAGCAGACAGAAGACAAAACTTGTGCAAGAGACAGACACATAACAGAATATCATAGCTTAATAATACTCATTTTAAAGAAAAGACCATTTGTGATCTGGTGGAACTAACATTTCGGTCCCATTAATAACAAATGACATTTTCTTTCTGATGTTTTGTGTCGTTTTTCAAGATACTGTTTCCCCAGATCCATGTGAATGCTTCTTCCTTCTCCTTGAATCGAAAGGTGCACGCGCTCAAACATCACCAAGCACAGAGAGAGATCATCATCACAGGCTTCAGGATATGTTTAGGCTGAGCTGATACCATATGTTGATTAGACAATGTACAAGCATGACGTCACCAGTTTGACCTCTTCTCTGCGCATTGTGATATTTGTCGGCATGTATTTTTAACAACGGAAGCGCGTGGGGGTGTATTTGTAATCAGATTTTGAGAAATATTATCTTGATCTGAGTTGTGTCCAATAGTTAAAAACATTTTGCCTCCTACTAGAACTTTAAAGATTGGTGAAGTATAGCACGTGACGGGTCACGAGCACACGATACCTGAGAAGTGATGAGACAGTTAAAGAAATCCGTCGGTAAAATTTGTGACCTAGATAACTAGTCTACCTATCTTTTATTGTATATTGTCTCTTTACTGTCAGACTATTCCTTTGTCTAAAGCTCAGTCTGTACGCTTCTCTCTATCTCGACCTTTCTTCCGGCTCTCTCTCTCTCTTTACCCGACCGTACCAGCTAGCATTAGCGTCTAAATATTAGCAATGTTCTGCCTGTCGGACATTTCTAGAAAAAATATTTTAATATACAAAACACAGTCCAGCTAACGGGCACCACCATCAGCCTCTGACAGTGGATGCTCCCCTTACCCCCCTCTCGTTTTTTAAGTTTCGCCCTCCATCAAAATCCAGAACAAAGAGGCAGGTTTATAACAATTCGTTTTCGCGTCTTTAACAAAAGCTTCGTCTGGTGACTCTAGGCTCTGGCACCAGCCCCAAGGTCCCATGTGGCCGAGCACAAAGGGAGACAAAGAGGAGTGGGCGTGGACAGCTGACATCCTTCGTGTTGATTTAGAACCGTTCTGTCTTGTGCAGCCAGAAAAAAAAAGAAAAATGAAGAGAGAGAGAAAGATTTTAATAGACATGCGCAATAACAGTGTTTGGGAGTCATTCTGTCGTTTGAGTGTGATTCTGTTTGGCTGTAATCGCTCGGGTGTGCAGCATCCACCCCGAGAAACTTTCGCGGCATTGGTTGACCAATGGTGGCGTAAACAATGAATATGTTGTGAGACATCTTCCACCTGACTGATCCTCCCTTTCACACATTGTCAATCGTTTGATCTTTTTTGATTACTGTTGGAAAAAACTTTTTTCTGTTTATGCTTTTATCCCAAACTTTTCTTTATTTTCTTTACTTCCACCCCTATTTATCACACGTCATCGTAAAGTTTGTTTCTTTTATCTAGTCATTGTTGATTCAGGGTTAAAGCACCATCATCTTTTTTATTTAAACTAGTCAATACTGATTACCTGTATGTTTATGGATGTAAAATATCTCTGTCACTTCATGCTTGTAGAGAAGTGCGCATTTATGTGCCCACATCCATACACGCTAGCCTAATAAGCACGCAGGAACCCTAAGTCGTTCTTTTATTCTCTTCCTTTTCAATCCCAGGGCCCGTGTCCCTGTTTGGTGTTTAGTGGCAATGCAAGGCATACAGCTCCCACCAAGTGGGCTTTTTTTAACTTTAGAAAGGATTATGAGCTTTCAGACTCGCAAATCTTTAAAGATAGCCTCATTTATTGCCTTTACAAACGGGTGCTACAATATTTTAAAGGACTGTTGAAGACTTAGTGATGCCCCAAAAAAGTCATATTCTACTCAAGGATTTGAATTGTTAGCTGCCTTTCATACCTCGCTTGTTTTTTTAGGGGGGAATCTCCTTTGTGCTCTTTGTTCGTGACACTTTTTTCCTGTCTCCTGTGTTGTGATTTAATGTGCCATATGTCTTAGGACGACGAAGCTTTATTGGCGAATGGGAAAGAAACAAAGTAGAAACAGGAAAAAGTTGGCGGGGTAGTCTTTTCAACACCATTCGCCAACTTCTCTCTCCACTTACCGTAATATCACCGAGAATAGTAATGAGGAATTTCACAAAAATTTTCCTTAGTTCAAAAAAAAAAAAAAAAAAAAAAAAAGCGACGAATTGAAGTTGTTTCTTTTTGAGCTCGGTGATGTTAAATTTCACAAAACACACACACACAATATCACTCACGTGCTGCTTACACAAAGCACAAAACAAATACATAAAGGCTGTCGAGATAAGCATATTATTCCTGAGCCCAACATAAATAAGAAAATACTATATATGTACATACTTCTCAAAACCCTCGGGTTCATGGCCGCTTACAAAACCCACAGCAAACATCATATAGTGAAGACCATGGCTGTGGTATGTACATAAAGTACAATAATTTATGGAAATAATCACAAACACACACTCACAATGCTAAATCTACACAAAAGTCAATTCAACAGATTCACCTTCAAGGTGAATTAAATTTTGTTTGAATCACATCAAGTTCTTGCTTAAGAATTCAATGGGTCAGGGGGAGGTCTGATCGTCCATACATCAATTACACAGCTTCATGTTTATGATGAAGGTTAGGACTGAACTTTAACAGCCTTCCTAATATATTCACAAGTATTCATAAGTGTATTTGATTTCCAGGTCAAAGCAGAGAAGGGATAAACAACACACAGCATTTGGTTGACAACGAGAACATCATGGAAGCCTCTCTCCACGTTTCAAAAAATATCTTTGGCGTTGATGGAGAAACAGTTTTTAATTAGCATTCGAAACAATGAACTTGAAAACTATCTTCATAATCATACTCAAGTAAACATGCAGATTACTTAAAATTTAAACCAAAACTCAATGTATGACGTGTGTATGCGAACGGTCGAACAAACAGATAGGTATAAATAACTCTGTGTGAATGTTTTCCTTGACATCATTATTTTAATGAATTGCAGAATTCAGATTGAAACTCTTTGTCCTTTAAAAATATCTCATTAATTTATGAATCGTGACGGTCACCTGGCACTGGCAAGCGACGAGCGGTCCTCAACAGTCACGTAATCAGAACTTCCGTTTGCGCATGCGTGACCTCGCGTGCGGTGCGGCTGGAAGTCGCGGCTGCCAGCCCAAGACAGGAGGGGCGTCCGGTCCTGTGGTAATTGAGCGTGGGATCGTCTTGAGGTGTCTCGAATCTGCCGCTGTTTTCTTTCTCCGCGCATGGCCGCTTCCGGCGCTGCAGCGACAGTCGCTTTTGGGCATTGCGAGTGACGTCCCTTTGACGCTGTGCGGTGACGCTGCGACCGCAGCCCCATGAGGCGCCAGCTGTGACGTACTGCCGCCTGAGGCCCCGTCCCAGCGTGCTTAGCGGGGCGTAGTTAAACGCTTGAACAGCTAACCGCTTCGGTCAACATCCAGTTACCTTTCACCCGCCCCGAGCGAGCGGTGGGGACAGGAATAATTAAAATCATCATCGAACGGCGATGGGGAAGAGGAAGGTGCCCCACAGTATGATTGACAGAAAGGGAAATAAACGGAATCAGTTGCGTAGTCCTCTATGAATCATGATGTCCCTTGATTCAGAATTACTTAGATCAACTTAGGACAGTTAGAACTAAGTGGTTTCCAAAAAAAAAAAAAAAAAAAAAAACAAACAAACAAACAAAAACGGGGGATAGGGAGAGAGGAGAAAATGGTGCAAGACATGTCGACCTGTAGTTTCTTCGGTGTTTTCTAGTGTTCATTCCCATTTTCCTTGCCTCGCTGCTTAGCTTTCTAGTGGTTCATGATTCTTTAAGCGTCGTGTGACCTGTTCATTTGAAATCAGTTATTAACTGCCAATGCTATAAGACTGCAGACCGTAGAAAAAAACATGGCTACTGCTGGACACCAAAAGTAAACAGTGGAATGAAACTGTAATTAGTACCTGCTTTATTGTCTACTTAACCGGGGATTACTTTTTTTTTTTTTTTTACAAATTCTGAGAAGGCAGGATTTATTTTAAATTACCTTTTAAAAATATGTTTAACAATCACTTTTTTAAGAGCTGACCTCATAGATCCATGCCTTGTCAAGCAGCAATAAATTATATCAAGGCCAGTTTTGAGACCCAAACTTGACATGTGGATACAAAAGGTTAAAAAAAAAACATTCTCAAACTCTAAGCAACCAGTGTTTTCACTAACCGCGGGAACAGGAAAATCTCTGGATTAGCATTCAGAAGTTGATCGTGTACCGCCGCGGTCTCCGAATGAAACCCGGCATAACCTCGTCTAATCGAGGTAGACTCCTTGTTGTATTATTATTATTATCTAATGTGTGGCTTAGGTATTTTTGTTTTATTACCCAGAGATGTTTAAACAAAATATCACCAAATTACAAAAAAGAATTATTAATACTTACACTTTTTGTACATCCCAGCATTGTAATCCCATTTTGCGTCACTTGAATGAACTGAGACGTGCAGCGAAAAACACACTTTTGCCGGAAATATTAGTTTCTCTATTTCGATACAGTAACTTCTAATGAACATTCGTTGAATTTTTTTAAAAACTGTCTGTTTTAAATATTAATTTTTAGTGTATCTGTAGGATGTTCATTTTATTGCGCTCTTGAGAGTTTTAATTCGTAATCGGTATTTGTATGTTGTTGAATCCGACCAAACCCATTGTAGTATCTGCGATGGACTCACTCAGGTGTAATCCCTCGAGCACACACCGACAGACGCCAGCATACACACTCATGCACGTCAACTGACGAGTAAGGAGCAGGGTAGGTAGGGGTGAGGTGGCAGGAGGATGATCACCTAAAAGCCCACCTATTAACTTCAGTCGCCCGAAAAGACTCCTCCGCTGGCGTCGGTAAAAACACGGGCTGAGCTGCGCTCACGCCTCCCAATCCCACGCCTTTCAGCCCGCATCCCACGATGATGATCAGAGGCCGCCCTGAGTGGCCGCACTTTTTTCACAAAGAAAACGCGCCATCATTTTCCCCTCCCAGTCTCGCTGAAAGGTCTTTATAGTCAGTTCTCAGCCTCGTCTAACTAGTTTTGTTTTTAACAAGAACCCATTCCTGCCTCTAACCCCTCCTACCTAGTTCGCCGAGTTCTTGTAATCCCCCTCTTTCCCCCTCATGCCTGGATTTTGTTGTAGTGGGTGGATGACGATGTTCGTGTTATTTGCAGAGTGAAGACATTTTTCAGAGGGGTGGGGTTGATTTGCAAGCATGATGGTCAGCGTGGTAGTTGTCCAGGTCTTCGTGGTTGCACCTTCCCCGTCGTTGTTTTGAATCCGTTGATACAAATTATACCCATAATATAAATTACACAAACTCGTTCGTACGAAAGGAACGACTGCATCGAACTAAGTTTTTTCCAAGCTACTGCTAAATTGTTTGGTTGTAACATATGTTTTTTCAGCATCTATGAGTAAATTCTTTAAAATTTAAGAGTTTTTTTAAAACTGTAGTGTCAACACAGCCAACTATGCTCTAGTGAACTGTTATAAACGTAATTCATAGACAGCTTTAAGAAGAATAAAACTAGCAAAATGCAATCTTACCTGAGCTGTGTCTTTCTTTTTCGATCAGTTTGATATCTTTCTTGACAAGCAGCCTGAAGGCTTCTCGTGACTGATCTTATGTTACTCTTAACATTTGCACACGATATGTCATAATGGTGGGCGTGGTTCATTCAGCCTTTAATGTTGTGTTTCCTTCTGTACGAGATGTGTTCTGCACCATGCACACACCAAAGCACACTAACATTCTACAAACTTTCAAGCAATTTACCATAATAAATCATTTAACACGTGTACATTTTTTTAGGCAGATTTGAAGCTCGAGGAAGAGGATGAGCAACTCAATCAATGGGAAATAAAATCGTTGACAGTCAAAGTCCAGAAACGTAGAGAGAGAGAGAGAGAAGCAAAGAAAGAGAAAGAACGAGGATTAGGAGAGAGAGAGAGAGTGGTCTTTGGAATAAACTGTCTGCGACCGTCTGCAATCAGTCCTCCTCCCAAAAGTAAAACTAAAACAACAACAAAAAGACAAAATAAAATCCCGTAATCAATCTGAAAGTCAGAATCGTGCTTGTGGACAGGGGGAGGACAAGCCGCACGAGTGATAATATTGTTACTGTGAGCGATAATACAGTTATCGCGAGTGTCGTCGGGGACGAAAGCTGGGCGAGTTGCCTTGTTGTTCTTGTCTGTTGGTCTCGCGCCAGGATTGCGCCAAGCAACGTCACCCAGGCTCCGCCACTGTTTACGCTCGCCTTCACGGCTGCCCTCACACGTCACAGCCGCCCTCACACGTCACAGCCGGTACCCGCTTCTCCTAATCACCGGACCCTCGCTCGTTCTCGAGAAAGATCCGCTGACGAGAAAGGCACGGACGTCGAGGACAAGGCAAACAAACCGAAACCTCGCCAATGATTTGACAGATATTGGAGGGAATTAGTCGCTTGCATAAAAAGGAAGAAAGAAAAACTCATCGAGCCTACTGAAACTTTCGCCAGCAGACAGACAAACAAAAATATACTCAGGCGAGTAGGGGTCCTGCCTTCAATATATTTTCGAGAAGGCGGCTGCCCCTACCCTCACTTGTTCTCTTTGCTCCCTGGTTCCTATCCCACCAACTCGACTTTCTTTGTGTTATCTAAGTCAAAACCAAGGTAACATTGCAAACATTCATGTCACCAGCATCCTCCTTTACAACCAACACCACCACCAGCATCGACAGCAAAAGTCGTCGCTGATGCAACTTGGGTAATGTAGCGACGGTCAGGTGAGGTTCCGTGACAGAAAAGAGCGATAACAACATCAAGGTTGTGCCCAACATATGTCGCACATGACTGCGTGGCAGTCGCCAAGCACCGAGCACATGAACAGCTGTGTTGTTTGGCCTACTGATCTACACGTGTGTTGCGCGCGCACTTTTCCCTCCTTCTCCTGTTTGTTCTTCGCCGCTAGGCCAATACCCAACCTCGCAGCCCGGGAGCCTGGGAGCCTGGGAGCCTGGAGCCGCCAGAGGGGGTCGAAAATCGTCAGGATTTTGTCTGTTTATTCAGCACGCCGCTAGTTTTCGCAACATCACTTGTTCCTCTCCACTTGCCCTTTCCACCCCACCTCACCCCACCCTACATTCTCTTACAACGTCGGTTCCTCCTCACCCCAACCACCCACTACAACTACTACACTTTCAATCGCTTTTCCTGACGTTTCCCGTTATTGTTTCCATGACACCCAGAATTACCGTAGTACGATGAGACTTGCTCTACTTCCAGAGACTTCCGACGTGCGTTGCCTTTTCTTGTTGCGTGTGACGACGACAGTCATGTTGGTTGTCTTAGCTTTTGTATTGTCTAGAGTCTTGAAACATAAACATTACAAACATAATAAGCATTATAAACATTGTAAACATTATAAACAGCTGTCATTTTCTTCTGGATTGACCTTTTCCTGTGTTGCTTGTGGTAAGATTTTTTTCACGTGTTCGCAAACCCTTTCCCACCCCTGAAACCTGTTAACTTTTCTTTTCCTCTCGAATCTGCTACCCCATTACCCACCCCTGCTGATTCCAAACCTTTTCTACTTCTAGTCGTTAATTTTTGTTTGTATATCTGTAAACACATTTGCTTGTAAAATGCTTGATCTTCAACTTCCAGAGACGGATTTAATACCTCCATCAATAAAGCATGATGGTCTCGCACGAGCTCAGCGAGAGGGCACGTGGTTCACACAGTTCTCAAGCTGATTTTGCTCCGCCATTTTGATATTGTGTAATCAAATGTAATCTGTAGTTTTCACAGACCCTGTTGTTAACAAACTTGCCGTTCTTGGCACATATGTTTTCATAACAGTCATCTGTGTGGGGAGCGATGAAGAGGCGGAAATGGTGCAAAAACAGGAAATATTCAAAATAAGGGAAATGTGTTTGTCGGCAAATATTTCTGTATACATGTGTGTGTGTAGATAGCAACACACATACATACACATTCTGTCTCTTTCGCTCTCTCTCACACACATACACGCACGCTAACGTTTTTTGCACGTCACTAAGAGGACGTCTTGGGGCTGACCTTTGACCCAACATCATTGTCCTTTTCCCTGTCAGTATCGTGATCAACAACGCCAACAACGTCTTCATCGTCGTCGTCTCTGCCGCCATTGACATCATGATCCATGTCATTATCAGTGGTTTAGATGTAAGTCACCAATTGTCCTAGTATACACCTCTCGCCATCTTTGTCAGTTATCTGCCCCTCGCCGGGATCTGCTGGCTGTCAGCGTTGTCTCCCTTGACCTACAAATAATAAGACAATTTTGTTGTCCTTCTCTGCTTTTCCTTCTTTCTTGTTTTGTTGCTTGTTGGTTTGTTGTTGTTGTTGTTGTTGTTGTTGTGTTTTGTTTTTTGTTTGGATTTTGTTTTGTTTTTTGTTTTGTTTTTGCTTTTTTGTTGTTGTTGTGTTGTTGGTTTTTTTATTCTCTATGGTTGACGATAATTTACTGTAATGAATGATGGAAAGTTCTAGCAAGTTTTATCCCAGGTTAGTTGTTCAGGACTGCCGTGACCCCATGGCTGATTGTAGGTCTTCTGCAGTGTGATGTGTTCTGTTCTAGAAGTTCACTCCAACTCTTCCCCAATCTACATACCTTCTTTCTTCACCAACAGGTTGGCAGGGCAGTTATTTCAGTGATCCTCATGTTTCATTGCAGCATTATCCGTTCTTCACGATGTCAGCTAATGGAGGTATTCTAACATACAAGACTAACACATTCTTTGCTTAAAATACATAACTTGTTAGTGGGAAGGTTTGCTTTCGGCAGTAAATCCTCGGATAATGATTTAATTTTGATAGCTGTATGGCTCTTTCGCCAGTTTTTCAAACATTTGGCATACTTTTTCTATCTGCTGAAGGCTGGCATGCGGAATTCAAGATTCCCTTTGCTGCAAGTGTGGTCTTCCTTACACTGACAGTCTGAGTACTGTCAAGGCACCCCAACCCTCTCCATCAATCATTTTCCTGCTCCTTCTACTCTGGTGTTTTTCCCCTACCCGTTTTAGGCAAGCCACCCAGCCAAAGCCTTTCTTCCATCCCGTTCCCCACCCTACCCACCCACCCATCTACCCCCCGACAGCCTCATAGCTCTTTCCTGTCAGAGCTATTTTGTTCAATTCTTTGGAAGGGACGAGAAATCCACTGGGCATTGGCGCGGGGGAAGATGGGATGGGGTGAGCTCCCACAGAATAACTTGCCCCTTGGTAACCAGGAAGTGTAGACGTGAGTTACTTCCGCTTGTCTTCAATTAAAAGAATAACATCAGTGGAGGGAGGGTTACTAAATTTTTCCTGTCAAAACTTTTGCTCAGAAAAATAAACAGATGATTCATTAAGCTGTTTAGAGTTATCACAGGGTAAGATGCTGAAAATCATGTAATTTTAGATAAAAGACTTTATAGGTTTGAGAAAAAAAATCATTGATTAGTTAAAACACAAACCACACCGCTGAAGGAAAACAAGTAGAGAGCTGAATGTCTTTAGGATGAGTTGTCAAATTTCTGACAGACCTTGAAACCAGTGGGAAGACGGAACATAAAAGTTAATCGTAGAAGAGGAAAATCCTGCATCAAACTATGGCGAGTTGATTGTAATAGTTGATATTTACAGCAGGACAGACAATATAACACAGACAATATAAAAGCTCTCTGGTCACGGAGGAAAGACAGAAGAGTGGAGCAGGTTTTGACGGGGCGGCCTTGTTCCTCCACGACCACGCGCTGCAGAATCCCAGGTGGCTTGGGACTGAGGAAGAGTGTGGTAGTCCTCCCCACCCCATCCACCCTAACCCCAACCCCCTCCTTGCCCCGCTAGGCTGCTTTGCCGTCTTCTCTCATTTAGCCCCAGACCACAAGAGCCTGCGAGATCTTCCATTGACTTTGCAGGACATAAAAACACACGCTGAAACACTAGACGGGATTTGGGGGAGGAGGAGGAAGAGAAGAGAGGGAGTGGGGAGTGAAGAGTTTGGGAGGAGTGGAGGAGTTGCGAGAGCTTGGGAAAAAGATGGCGGAGCAAGAGGCTCGTTGGCAAAGGGGGGAAACAGAAGACGCTGACAAAAACCAAGAGGGGATGGAGGAGGGCGGAGGAGGTGGAGCAGCCTGATCCCGTGTAATTGGCAGGAATTTCTGGCAATCAGTCC
Organism: Pomacea canaliculata; assembly: GCF_003073045.1. Taxonomy (NCBI): domain Eukaryota; kingdom Metazoa; phylum Mollusca; class Gastropoda; order Architaenioglossa; family Ampullariidae; genus Pomacea; species Pomacea canaliculata. Next base: position 14,158,815 of record NC_037597.1, read on the forward strand.
AATCGATTACTCAAATGACTTGGGGTCCCTCTGCGCCGGCCCGAATCAAATGCAGAAGGTCGATTAGATAAAACGTTAAGAGGCGCTGGCGGACGCAGGCCGCACCACTGGAGGAAGCTCGCGGCTGACAGGGAGGCTGGGCATTAACGGCTGATTCACGCGCACGGGGCGCGCAGGGACACCGCCCAAACTACAGCAGCGCCTGCGACCACCACCACCAGACGGTCACGGAACGAGCTGTCTAATTCGATTCCATGTCCACGGCGCTGGCAAGGCTACTCTCCGCGGCAGAGTCCTGCGCGCGTGCGGTGGGGTCGTGGGGGTCGTGGTGGTTGCTGGAGTATTACTGTTAGCTGCTGATGGTGGTGGTGGTGGTGGTCCCGTGGTGGTGGTGGTGGTGGTGACGGAATGATGACAGCAGCAGGTCGTTGTCAACAATGCGATGACTTAATTAGTGTTTTACCTGAAAAATGTTGATTGAAGACCAACATTTATTCATCATGTAATTGATATATATAACGTATACCTCTATGTATTATCTCAACCATTGAACAAAAAATTTAGGAGACAAAAGACAAACAATTCTTTGTCCAATCTAGGTTCCGGCAATAAAGCAGTGTATTATTGTTAAATATAAAATATTATATTATTAAAGTATTATCTTCTGTAAAATAAGATCCAAAAAGCACTTAGTGATGATAGGCACCTGTGGGTTCCTTGTCACTTAGGAGTCATCGGCAAAATAGCTGAATTATCATGAAGATATCGACAAACTGAAGGAAGAAATAAAGCATCAAGACAACAAGATATTGTGCACAAATAAATGAAATTTATATACACATTATCTTCTAAATAATTGACTATGAAACGTTACGAACAGACAAATTTGAAATTGGGAGTACTCGCCTTTAGGTGAAAACACTTGCATCCCACCCACCCCACTAACATCTTGATACTCGGTCTCTATGTATATGATATGGACTGATCCCCAGACGGACAGACAAGCAAATAGACATACCAATGGATGGATGGACAGGCAGGCAGACGGAATGAAGGATGAAGACAGGACAGACAAGCAAACAGATACACCCACGAAGAAACAGAGTGGTTTGTTTGTCCAAGTGCTGCTGTGCTTTCTCTCTGTTGCTGCCAAGTCTGTTGGTACAACTGATGTTCTCGTACCTGCTCCTTGAATACAGCAGCTGCCGCTGTCTCGTTACCCGACAAACAGCTCATCACCTGCTGGGCCCTGCTCTTTGCTGCTGCTGCTAACGATGATGATGATGATGATGATGATGATGATGATGATGATGATGATTTTTTGTAAGTTCTATCATCGTCAACACTACTTTTACCAAGCCTATCTGCACCATTTCATTCTGTCTGTCCTTTGTTGCTTTTTTTAAAATGCTAATAGGAGAAACATAAACCTCTTGAAAAAATGAAATTTTACACCTAGGACAATTTTTTTAAACGATTTTTCCGTCTGCGGATCGCCGTTGAATCCACCGTTGAGCCGTCTTTAAGCAGACAGTAAAAAGTTGGGTGATCTGTGTCTGCAGCCGATATCATCCTTCAAATAACAGCCTGATGCTGAAGATTAATGTAATAAGACCCAGCTATCAATCTATTAGTCCAAAGATATTACTGTCTTATTAATAATTCACGTTTGTGAAAACTGAGTGTGCGGAACAAAATCGCTAATTTTTCATTTTTCTTTTTTCATCGACTCATCTCAGGTTAAAATCCAATAATGATGGTGGCGTTGACCTCACATTGGATGTTGAAGTTTGGTTTTTGATGACATCGACAACAGTTTGGAAGAAATAAGAAGTCTTGTTGTTTGGTCTTGCTAACAAGTAAACAAAGGCTGAAAAATATGATGATCTCTCATTGACAGGTGATAAGTGGTATTACCAGACATATGGAATTTAGTTATTACACAGAGGTAACTTTACCTCAGGATTAGTCATGCCCTCTCTACCCCATAGATAGAAATAGCGATGCTAACTTTCGTTTCTTTTGAAGTATTTTTAAGACAGTGCCATCGAAAAAGTGGGTTATAGCTTTTAACTTGTCTTTCGAGAATGGATAAAGTGCATCAGGTAGTAAATTCTATCACACCCCATTAATACAGAATACCCAGACCAGAACTAACTCAGCTGTTTTACGAGACTATCGCCATATGGCAGGGTGAAATTGTACCCGAACGGGTGGAACCGGGTGGAGACGGATGTTCGGCCTCACAACCTCGACCCCGGCCATTGTAAAAGGGGTGCCAGGTGTTGTGGATAATATTTCATGTCTTATTACTCCACCACCCCACCACCATCCCTCGGGTGGAGCTAGAAATAATTGTCAATAGTCTTTTACGAATTCGTTTTATTTTTTCAGTCTTTACACTTTAATCGCTTAATCTAGAGGTCAACTGAGTGGAGTTTTTAACTCTCCGTTCGCGGGTCGCACACCCTCATCCCACCCCCTTACTTTGCCCGTGCAAGCCGCAGGGTTAGAAGGGTTAAAAATGAGTTCCTCCCAGGAGGAGAATAGCAGGGGAGGAGGCAGTGGGATATCAGTCCCTGAGCTATTCTCTCCATCATCCCACCGATGAAACCCTCGAGGTTAGAAATTTCGATTACTGCAGGAGATCGGGTTTCACCTGGACCTCATTCTGCTCGGCAGGATCCACTGAGTGACATGTCGCCGGCGAGGAGGTAGTAATTAACAGCACGACCCTAGTTAGCGGACGGGGAAAGAAAAACACAACAGTTGGCGAGGCCCAACACTTCCATCTGAGCCTCTCTTTCCTTCCTTCTCTACAATCTCTTCTCTCTTCAGCCCTGCATCCTTTTCTTCTCAAGTGCTCACTCTGAGATGATGATGTGGTTTGATGTGCAGATGAAAGACACCGAAGTCCTGAAAAACAAAGTTTACAAATAATTTTATAGTATGAATAATAATTTTAATCCCGTGAGGTTACCAACGTTGTCGAGGTCTGTGATGGTGTCGTGTTGTGCAGACTGTGAAGTTGTCTTAACTATTCACATATCGCCGAATATGTGACTTTGTTTGAAAATGGTTTACGTTCAGCTCCAATTTTTTTAAAAAGTCAAACAACGAACTTCGACAATTTTTTTCCACCGGATCATCATCGTTAATTTATTGTCCAAGCGCTCGACTGGTGTTTAAAAAGTCGGTGAAGAAGTCTGACAGACTCCTGTCCTCCACGCGTGTGACCTACGGTTGTAACTAAAGCCTCCAGTAAACAACAGATAAACATAAGTAACCGGGGTGTGTCCCTACCTCTCACGATAAAGAAAGCTCTGGGGATCGCTGTAGCTTACTGTTCACGGCTGTATATCTCCAGGGATCGCTTTAAACCTCCGGGGATCGAGGACACAAAACAGAAAGGCGTCTGACATTTCTGCTAATCCTGCTTGTTTTCCCATCTTTCAAAAGTTTCCTTGCGAGAGTTTTTTCTATTTACATGTTTTGTTTTTTGTTGTCTTCACCGTGCGTTAGTCTATCTTGTAATGTGTTCATTTGTAAGTGATCTTGAATTGAAGACAAATGTCTGTTATGAAATTGTACTTTATATAGAAAATAAAGATGTATTCATTCATTCCAGCTCTTCGTCATTCGTTCGATTTATTTTCATTATTTCTCCTTCTGTCTGTTTTGAAGAAAATGTCGTTCCTTGTTTCTAGTCAGAAGCAAGTAACCTTTGCTCCTGACAACAATGCTGGCAAGATTGGATTACAAGTGTCTTCCTTCTACCAAACCGTCACGGTGCGCGACGACGGCTGAAACCGACCCGGGATTTGAACCTGGGCAGCGATGCAAAGCGGGGAGTGACACGTTGCGCAGACGTGAAGTTCCGGTTACTTGGGTGCCAGTGAAGTTTCCTTCTTCCCGCCCCGTAACCCGAGAAGAGTTTCATATTCGGAGATTAACAAAACCACCGAGCATCCGGTTTGAGAGATAAAGAAACTCGGGTGTTCGCTGCACAGGTTCCACCCTGTGTGGTGAAGGTTTTTCCTTCTCGTATTCGGGTGGCTCTCGCTGGATAACTAGAAAGTGGCCAGGAAGGGTATCTCAATTTTTAGTAAGACGAATAACTGGTAAACAGGATCTTGGCGACGCATTCAGGCATGGTATAACACTCTTAAAAAGGGGGATTAGGTTTTAGCTTTCGTCCATGTTTTTAATTAAAGGAGGAAGGGAATTTGGAAACTTTTTTCCTTCGTCTTCTTCTTCTTCTGCCATTTATGCTGCTGCTGAGGTTGCTGATGCTTTCCCATCCTTTTCCTCTTCTTGATCGTCTTCGTCATCTTTGTCAACTACTTCTTGTCCATGGTGTCATCATAGTGCTTTAACACTTTAAAGTAAAATGAATTTGTCAGTCAAACATCAAACTAGTGGTCCCCAAAAATACACAAAGCGACTGATGCTGTTGCTGGATATTCAATTTGATGAGACAAGATATAGCAAGGGTGTTGGATGAACCTGTATCGTTGATTTTTTTAAAGAGTTAATCTGGAAGCCTGAAGGTATGGTCAAGAGTACCTGCAGAACCGGAAGTGCAGGACAATGGCGTTGTACTGAGTCAGCGAGTCGAGAATTATTCAAAACAGTTTCTTGGGTCCAAATGAACGAGTCGCTAAGCGCATGGCCAGTGTGAAATATTCACTTCTAAGACTTCCTGCCTTCAAAACCAATGCCGAGAAAGTGGGGGAAGACAGGAAAGTTGACAACTCCCGTCAGTAAAGCCACGAACCCAGGTTAAGTTAATCCCTGAGGTTGTCAACGAAGGACCAGCAACTTCGCCGGTCGGGCTGGTGGCAGCGAACGCCGTAAATTTTCGGCCAACTTTGTGTTGACAACCGCAAATTAAAGGACGAGTCGACCGGGTGAGACACCCAACACCCTCATCATTTTCCATAGCCACCATAATGGCTGACTGGTGATACCATGAACAGTGGCTTGATGGTAGTATTGTGTAGACAGAAGTTGATTTTCTCGAAGTCGTGTTAAACCTCGGCACGCTGGTTTTTTGTTTTTTTTTTGTTTTTTTTTGGTGGGGGGAGGACGGATGGGGTAGTCAAAGGTCAAATAAAAGGCCCTTCCGTTCTTAAAACCAAAAAGCAGAAATGTTTAGGTACATTAACTTCAATTTTAAATCATTCAATGGACTCCTATTCACCTTTTCCTCAAATCCTCTCTAGAACTGCCAGCGTTTCTTCAGATTCTGTAGTGTCTGAAGATGTTTATTGTCTTTTTCCCCAAGCGAAGATTTATAATTGCTAAACGCTGCTGTTTATCGATGCATTTCTGACTGTATGCTTCGGGTACTCTTTCATCAGATTATTTTCTCCTCGGAAAAAAACAAGAGAGGTGTATTGTTACCTGAGACACGCCTTACATGGGAAGGTAACTGATCACAAGTGTCATCATCTATTTTCTTAAGCCTAGTTTTATTTAGTTAAAAACAGTTGATCGTAGACACTAAATCCGCATCGCAAATGTCATCTTTAGTCATCTGGAAGAGGTTTTTTAAATTTTGTCAAAATGATTACCTTTTGGCACCGGATCTTGCTCTGTGTGCGTGCGCACGTTAAGCCATACTTAACTGCAGGTTTATTTAAATGTCTTGAGGTGGAAAATCATAAACTTTCTTGTAAAAACACCGTACAAATATGATAGGTGGGCTTACTTGTATCGCCTTAATGTTTTTTCTGGAAACATGTAAGTCAATGGACCTGAGTGTCTACACAAATGACAGTCATGTAATCTCCGTAAGAAACAATATAATTTATTAAATGGTCAATATTTATGAGTTTGTTTACCTTGTAACTATTTTTAAACGTGTTAACACCTGCACGAACTCACACACGAAGGGAGTGATGGTCAATAAACAAAGACCAACCAACATGCAGAAGGTGTCGAAAAGTCCAGAACCCTTTTTGAACTCATGGTACTTCCCTTCTCAATCGAATCAGCCTCCGACCTTTGCTTTACCATCACACAGCCATCAGGACCGACATCTTCCCAGCAGACCTCGCGCCTAGCGACACACAAAAGAGGATGACGGGAAGGTCTGGAATTGTAATCTTGTCACCCGAAGCCTCGCGGCCTTGATGAACGACAGTCGCCTCATTCTGTGCCACGACAGGTTCGCACGTGCGCGAGTCGCGGTGCATGAGCGCACGCACGGGATTGATCGCTCCGGCGCGATAGAGCGGCTTAGTCGCGCCAATTGTTGGCGCTAGAGCTTGATTTGTCTCCCCTGTAAGATGATTGGTAAAGGGACAGTATGTCAGCGGCCTGAGAGTTATCTGCAAACCGCGTTTTGCGGAGTTATTATGAAGTCACCCACGACACAGTTCATGGACAAAGTCAATGGGGAGGAGATATTGCGCACTTTCTCATATAAACTCCATGTCTCTTCCCAGCTGATGGAAACAACGGAGAAATAAAAACATGAATGCGCGGGCGAACACGAATAGGAATAGTGTTTACGAGTCTGTATGTCCACAAAATAATATCCTGGACTGCTGGCAGACGATTTTTTTTCCAGTTAACTCGTAAAACGAGGCCCTAGACGACATAGCTTCCGGTTTATTCATATTCTTTGTTTAGGCTCGCCGAGACTAACAGCGGAGAACTTCGTAGCGTTGGTCTCGGCAGACAGACAGCAATCCACCTTTATACGTCCATTGTATGTCTTTCTGCCTTCTGACTAAACTAGAACAAGACTGAACTATACTGCGCAGAAACCCGCTCAACATATTGCGTGTACATCCACCCCAACCCTCAGACCATCCACTTTCGTTAAGCCGTAGATATTTGACCTCACTGAGGTTACAAGCACGTAAAGAAGACGTTATACCACGAGAAGGTCAAAGGACTGTAGCTGTCAAAGCGATTTACAAAGAAAATTGTCTCTCTTTCTTTCTATCTTCTGCCCTTCCCCTTTCGCGTTTGCTCTTGTGCCTGTCGTGTTCCCTTATAGTTAAATGATATCTATTGTGACGACCATATCCACTTATTGTTGTGGTTGAGCGTGCAACATGGCCTATACGTCATAACTGATTATTCTTCCATTGGTTATCTTCTTCAATATCTGCCCCAATCCCCTTTGCCTTCTTTGTGTGTGGCTTCTTTCTTTCTCTTTCCCACTCTTTCACTCTAACTCGCGCGTACTCACATCAAGAGTACAAGAAGATTTTAAGACTTTGACTAAATTTACGCGAATGCTTGTGATGTGCGTTTTATTTTTATTTGTAAGTTCGTATGTGTGTGTGGCTTTATGGTCGTGTGTGTGTGTCGGTGAGAAAGAGAAAATGTGTGTATGTGTGTGTGTGGCACGAAGCCTTCTGGGTAAGACCCTGTTCTCTCGGGTGCTGCCTCATTAGGGGTCACGTCACAGGACCCCGTGCACCCAACTCACCCCGTCTGTTGGCCACCACATCGCACACTTGATGAGATTTTCGGATGGAGGCAGCGAACTCGCCATTTTTTCGTCATGGTTTTGCTCCCCTGTCTCCGCTAGGCGGGGCTGCGATTGCTTCGGGGTCAGGGTTCGCTTCCACCGCGACCCCTCTATGTTTTTTCCACACCTTTAAATGTTTTCAGACGCCGGTGTTAGATCGAAATCTTCCAGTCAGTTAGCGATAAGACCTCTTTTAAATCGATCAATTCTATGTTTAGAATGTGTGGAGGGAGGTGCTGTGGCAGGAACGGAGGACAGGACACGTGGGTGACCCATGATATTATGCACCAGAGAGAGATGGGGAAGGAGAGAAGGGGGAGGGAAGAGAGAACACACGATACGATACCCTTCTGGCCCAATTTCATGGGTGTATGACATGATACTTGAAAATGTACAACTCGTATAATTAACATGCTCATCGATAGATGTTCCCTCATTCTTGTGTACATAACGGGATGCGCTTGGCCACACAATGCGTTACCTCCCCTAACATATTCTTAGGGTATAAATACAGGTATACACAGGGTATAAATACAGGGATGTACCAAGCCACTAGTAACCATGCACTTATGTATATGCACAGGTACAGACATAGATGTACATCAAGCCATTAGAGGTTACACGGATCATTATTAAGTCATTAGTCTTATTACATCATGTAATCAACTTATGTAACCTAACATTTCTGTCTGAAGAGTAATAGTAAATAAAATTCGTCAACCAATGTTTCTTATTTCTTTTTAAATTAACAATGTAATGTGCAATGTAACTAACATTGTGGTGTCTGACATAAAAAATGTGAAATAAAAATTGAAAGAATGCTTAAAATATTTTTAGAGATGAAATGTTTACGAAGATCCATATACTCTGGGAATGCAAAGAGAAAATGCTGTTCAGTTCAGTTGTATTAAGATAAAAGGACTGTTCAAAATTCTATGCTTTCTTTGATTTTTCACCTGTAAAAATACACCTGGTGGAAAATACTATACCCGAATATTTATATCTATTCACAATTTTTATAGACAACCCAAAGTACTATTTTGCCGAGCAAAACCTAAAACCACCACTCCTAAAAAAAAATCAAGATATTTGACTTATCTAGATTAGAAGGTTTAAAGACCAATACAGAGAATTCACCTGAGTTTGCAATCTAACGATTATGTGTAAGTTGTGTAACATTAAGGCAACATCATCAACAAAAAGTCAGATAAAAACCTCAATAAAGTCTCAGGACAAGCTGAGCACCATGTTTCCCAAACCAATTTATAATCTTCCTTCGTTTATTTATAAACAAAGCGAACAGTACAGAACTACAAGAGATAAGACAACACGTCTCATAATAAATAAACGAAGGAAGGAGATAAATTAGAGAGAGATAAAAAAAACTGCTGATGATAGGAGGAAGAAGGAAGCGAACCTAAACAGAAAAGTGCGTATTTATGTATGTTTTAAATTGCGTCTCGTTTTGCCCTTCCCTACCTTCCCGAAGGTGGGGCTGGGGTAGAGCGGGGTGAGCATCAAGGTGACCCTCGTCAAGAGACATGATGACTGACGAGTTACTGCCCCTCGGAAGACGGTTTACACGCACGAGGCGGTACTCTTTATGTTCTCGCAGTCTTTATCTGCATGAGTTTGCACGAGAGTTGCCATCATTAGCGGTGAAGGGAAACATTCCTGCACTGTCGCCAGTAGGATGTTTGCACCAGCTCCTTGCAGAAACACTTACACGTTGAATGATAGCGTACTTGCCACTGCCGCAGCGCCGCCATTAACTCTGGGAGCAAAGGGAGGTCACTCGAAATTGACAGTTTCTGCGATCCGTGTGGTTGCCGGTCATTGGGACCGTAAACGTCACATCCGTTTTTCGGTTGGATCTTGCACGTGCTTGTCGACTGTTTCGTGAATGATAGTGCAGCGGGATGCTATGTGCATAAACTGGTTTTGTGAGTGAGAGAGAGAGAGAAAGGAAGAAAGAAGAAGGGACACGCGCACGCTCCTTTGAAAGACAAAATGGGGAAAAGTGAGGAAGAAACTGAGAAAAATGAAAGTGAAATAAAATGTTTTGACCAAGTAGTGAAACGAGCCTACATTGCATGCATACATACCTATACTTACCTGCACACATACATTACAAGCTTTCTGTTTGTGTTGTATATAGTTGTGCTTGTGTCTGTCTTGCTTTTGTTTCCTCTCTTTTTTTTTCTAAGGAAGCAATTATGGTCTATAAATATGCTTCTTGAAAAAAAAAATTTTAAATACAAAATATAACCAATGAAAGATTGTTTTCACAATTTTACTTTTGTTATAAGGTATTCCGTTTATAAGTATGCAATTCTCAGAAGTGACTATGTTCGCTTGTTGTTATTTTTGTTTGTTTGTTTGTTTGTTTGTTTGTTTGTTTTTGGTTTTTTTTATATTTGGTTTTGTTTTGTTTTTGTTTTGTGTGTGTGTTTATATACAACTTAATCCAAGGGGAACGGCTGTGTCATCATGGATCATTGCCTCCGCTGGGTGACCTACTTCCCATTGCAAAGACGGGTACGTGGAAAGCGGGTGGAGTATTACCTTACCCAAATTTTGGTACAGCGTATGTTGTCCTCAGCTCTACCCAGTAATTAAAATTTTCAATTCACAAACTGCGCACTGCGTACAACATTCATGGAGGACCTCCAAACGGCAGCGGATGAAAATGCTGTTCCTAAAGAGATTCTAAAGGAAGTACACACCTGTGGCCCGTCGGCGAATCAACAAAGCCACAAACGGAACCTGGACACCTACGGCTTGTTGATGGTTAATAGACCAGCTGGCGACGTGTGTACACCTGCGGTTAAACTTCTTAGGCCTCCTGCTAGGTGAAACACCTTTTCATGTCCCTTGTTAGACCTTAATTTATCATCACCGTTTCCTCTGGCCGGAGCAAAACAGAGATGGAGAAAAAAAACACAGAAAACATTTTTAATATCTTATTTGCTTCAGACCATGCTTGTCGAAACCCGTGATTTCAAGTTTCACGGTGGTAGCTAACCCGCTGGGCTACCGCGAGAACCTGCATCCCGCCTTGCCTGGCTGCAGGAGACCGGGGTGGATGCGATGCGGGTGGCGCAGTGGCCTGCGTGCGAACTCTTTGATGCCGATATCAGGGCGAAAAGCCCGCCCGAGCCCTGCTAAGGACGGGAGATAGACGAGCGCTTAATGTGTTGTCTTTTCAGTCTGAACTTTCCCTCAGGCTGTCTCTTAGTGCAGGGCGACATGGGGAGTCACTTTACTCCATACTCTTCTGATCTTCTTCTTCTCCTTCTTGTCCCAATCATCCTTCATCATTTCATCGTGGGTTTTTACCCCCGTGTTTTACGGGTACCGGCGTAATGCGTGCACGAACCAGTTATGCTAAATTTTTGTGAGTTTGACATTGTGTGAACATGTTCTGGTAAAGGTTAGCGGAGGTTGACATCATGTGTGAAAACCTTTTAAAGGATGGCGAACGACTGAACGCAAGTGTTATGCTTGTTGATTATGAGCAGAGAGACGAAAGGATTGACAAATGGACTGAAGGATAGACAGGAAATGAGAGAATGTTGTTACCATGACAGACGAGCACACACACACAAATACACAAGACATTCTTAGTCATACTCACACACCGCCACACACACACACATGCACACACATATATATATATATATGCGCACACACACACACACATATATGCACACACACACACACTCGCTAACACACAAACTGGTGCAAAGATTATTTACAGCATCGAGAGAAGCGTGGTACAAGTAAAGAAACAAACTCATTTCCGATGCAAGCTTGATGTAGCCGGCATGGAAATAAGCATCTGTAGACAGTTATAAAACAGTTAGCAATAACCGGCATGGAAATAAATATCTGTAGACAGTGGGCAAAACAGTTACCAATACCCGGAGTGTGGGGCGGGAGTGGTGTGGAGATGTGCCTCAGATTTAATTTCCGCCTTTTGTCAGAGCTGCAGTCCAACAGAAGCCTTTTCATTTCCTGACAATATGAGATGGTATATTTTATGTCCTGGGAGTTTGCCACTTCACTCAAACGGGATGGATGGACAGTTCGGACCCTTTGGGGAGTCATGGAGAATCGGGATTGGCATGCAGAGTCCGTTTCTTTTCTTAATCTTCTTTGATTGGCTACAGCAGGAATAAAAATGTGTTTTGCTTTTGTTGAGGAACGAATAGATGTTGTTGTTGATGATGATGATGATGCCTTTTGAGTGAAGAACTTAATAGTCAGGACACAGGACAAGCTACCGCATTAGAAGATGACACTAAAGGCTCGAGACAAGATGGAGATAGCAAAAATTAATTGACTGTTATCGGATGTCAACTAAACTATTCTTGCACATGTCCTCCAGTGATCAAATTTATCGCATCTTACCTGCCTTAAAACTTTTAATCCGCCGACCTATTTACTCGACTCAAAACACACTGACGGGTGGGCAGGTGGAAGTGGAGTGTATTAAAACTAAACGATGTAAAATATTTTGTCGATATCCTTATCGCTAATTGATGACAGCCGTGCAAACGTCTTAGAGAGGAAGAGACAGCCAGCTTACAGTTACTCACCCGATAGGACATCTCTCTTTACTTTCTTGTTTTTCACCCTATCCCATTAGCCCTCCATGCATTATTGACGATTGTAATTAGAAGGCGTGTTAAATCCGGATGGCAAACGCTTCCGAAGCTTTCACACATTTTCTAGCCGTGCCTGTCTGTTCACACAGCATGCACCATCAACACAGCTCATCGACACCGGATCCAAAAGACGATCAGCAGAGCAAACTCGTGCTGCGACTGGAGGGACGAGGGGTAGGAGGAGAGGGAGAGGTGGAGCAGAGGTATCGAATGCCTATTTGTTCAATACACACAACCCGCCATCGATCAGCCTCCAGCCTTAGACTGCGGCTGGTGCCACTGCCTGCATCCGGGGATGGGGAGACGTCAGGGGAGGTCACTCACGTGCGATGCTGGACGCAGGAAGACATGGGGTACACAGCCATGAAACCGTGTTGTCGTATGTGCGTGGATCTGTGTAGGAAATGTGTAGAGGATTCGTGCCTTCGTGTGTGTGAGAGACAATGTGATGTGCGTGTGTCCGCGTGCGTAAATCATCTATCGCTAGTTCGCATGAAGACAGTGGTTACCTTTAATACGTGCGTTTTACCTAGGTTTTCTTCAGCTTTATTATTATTTTTGTGGGAAGGGAAGGAGAAACAAAGCTCGTTCCTTCTGCACTTACCATTGTGTACAATGTTGACGTACAGCCGACATTTTAAGTAGCATACTAACAGGAGGAATGACAGAAAGAGAGAAGACAAGGTGCTCGTGGTGAGGGGTGGGGAACACAAGGTCCCATAGCTACAGACTTTTTCTAGGGAACAAAAACATCCAGGAGAAACCGATTTGATGGAAAAGACTTTTAAGTAACCACAGGAGGGCTCTCATGTAGCGAGGAAAATTTTTTGAGAAGTTTTTTTTATCTGATGTGCATTTGATGTAACGTGTCGTAAAAACAAGCGCCTATAATCTTTATTTTTACACCTGAAATCATCATTGTTTTCTAGCAGCAGCCGTTGATGAACCAGAATTTAGCAGTGCGGAAGTAGAACCACTTATACAGTTAATAACAACTGATTGCATCAACAAATTGTTCACGTCTGTGATTCTTTTCTTTGTCCTTAGAGGTTGACTCTTTTCTGTCTGTCTGTCTGTCTGTCTGTCTGTCTGTCTGTCTGTCTGTCTGTCTGTCTGTCTGTCTGTCTCACACACTCAGGATGGCTGCTTAGTAAACACTAATCGAGCAGCTTGAAAGTGCGTCGAGTGCGTGCAGGCTCATGAACCATCTGGAACTTTGGGCAGAACAAACAGAAGGTTGACACCGAAAAATTGAAGTCCTCGATTACGTCACATATTGAACGAGAGATGAACATGTTCATCGCACCTGTCACAGAATGCATGTAGGCGAATCTTTACATGTATCGCTCATTACCGTCACAAATTAATGACAAAACAAATAAATGAATAAATCAAGAAATTTCCAGAAATTTCTACTTGGTCGTCAAGACCGACAGCTTCGGGCTCTGACCGGCCTTCTCTCATGGAACTGGCATGCGTCCGCATTTGGGACATTGCGATGTGAATGACCCGGCTGTGTACATGCTCACCTCCCCTGCCTCCCGACCCGCCATTATGTTAATGTCTGCGTTATGTAAAAGGTACACTACTCTTGATGGAGACCACTCCAGTCTCGTCTTACCGTCAAGGAATACAAGAGTTTTAAATGTATTTCTGCTGCTCACAAGGAACAAATAAAACTATGGATTATTTAATAGTCCCAGCTTGAGACGTTTTGTTGTCAAATATTCGATGTCGGAGCTTGCAAGTTCTTGATTTCTTGATTAGACAGGTTTCACCAGCTTTTTCTCGTCTTTAAACTGTTAGAACTTGAAATAAAAAAATTAGATGTTCACACTGCAAAGAAAAAAGGAGTGCTTTCTTCTAAAACTAATTGAAATATAATTCTTGTGAAAGATTTTTTCCTATTAAAATATTATTATTAATTAATAACAATATTTACCCTGCCAATGGGATGATAAACAGCCTAAAAGTAAAACTTATCTAATAAATATCTCAAATAAATAAATAATACTTTTAATAGACTATGAGAAAGCATCTTTTTGTATTTACCTTAGGTTAGTATAAGAATGAAAGAAGGATCTCTGCGGGAATGTCAAGGGTCAGGGATGTCCAGTTTCTGTTGGAGGCAATCTCAGGGCCCTGAGCCATAAAAAGAGATGACAACATACTTGCGACTAACGGGAAAGAATAAGATTATTTGTTGGCTGGTTTTCTGGATAGCTTTCTTTTTGTTTTAATTTCTTAATACTTAAACATCGGGCTACATTATTCTGTCCATCTCATAGCAAGTTCTCACGTGACATCGGGTGCTTATGTGGAGACGACAATGCAACTGCATGGATATTAAAAAAAAAATAGAAGAGCTGTCAGGGACTATACGAGTGGCTTTAATTAATGAGCTTAGTCAGCTTCTTAAGTTTCGTACTTGTGACACATTTTTATATCTTAGTCACATCTTTCTAATTTTTTTTTTACTTCTCTAAAAATTAAAAAATGAAATGGATAAATCTAACCTTTAACTTTTTCATTACAAAGACATAAAAAGTTTGTAATTAATCAATGGACAACTTGTACGCGGAATTGGAAGAACGAAAGGAAATCTTTTCTTTAAAGTTAGAGATGGTTTTTTTCTAATATTCCTTATTCGTATACGTCTTCCGTAGATGATGTCCGGCGATACCATCTTGTTTTTTTCGTTTTTTTTTTCTTTTCTTTTTTTTCCCCTTTCTTAGGTAGTCTGACAGTTGTGGCAGAGACTCAGAATTTTTAATTCCTTGATTGATGAAAATTAGAGAGCCGGAGTAAAGTCAAGAGGTCAAGAGGAAGAGGTCAAAAAAACCCACAAGAACTCAGACAGACTGTTAATACATTATGGTCACTTTAATTCAACAAGTCAAAGCTATCACTTATTGTAAATATGTCGGTAAACAGATCGAGGAAGAATTTTATGATGACGACTACAACGATGATGATGACGACGACCACGACAACGATGATGATGAATAAATTAGTTCAAATGATTTATTTCTTTTTTATGATTTTTTGGTCTGTGTTTTTAAAAATGTGCATGGTGCTTGTGTGTCAAATACTCGACATTCTATCAACGCTCTAGTTTCTACCAACCACTGTTTAGCTGAGTTTTGCTCGTTTTTGCATAAAACACAATCACTTACAGAAGTATGTAGAACATCGTGTAAAGTGAATGAACAGATGATAAAACTTGACCATCACTTTGAATCCAAAAGTGTCGGAGCTGATGTAAGGAAGAGCCGTGGACATGAAATTAAGGTCGTTAGTAAGTGGCCATTACCTTAAAAAAAAGAGAGAGAGAAAAAAGAAAATAAGTTAGCGTTGGGTGGAAGGTAGAATTGACATTCTCCAAGAAGAAACTGCCCAGTGGCTCGGTTGTCGACACCGATATCACAAGACGTGCTTGACGATAGTCGATCCTGGGATCGATGCCCGGTGTGGGTCTCCTGCCAGCACTGTCCTGCTCACGGCGCAGTGCCGCCTCGCCCGCTGAGCCAGCACGAACACCCTCGTCTCATGAACTGCGAGACTTGCTCTGCGCAATAGGCAGGCGCGGGGGGAGCCGGGCAGCCTGCTCGCCACACCTGATACCCCATTCAAACCGATTTCGGTGTACGGTTACTACATCCCGAACGCCTGAGCCTCCGCGCACGCGTGCGCCACCAGAAGAGGGGCCAGCTTGCCCACGTCCCTTGTCCTCCTACGTCATTTCCGGAGCAAGCTGAGCCCACTATCGCTGCATTGAAACGCTAATGGAGCCCCGCTATCGGCTTGCACTCCCTGTATACAACGCCAAATTCACTCATTAATTTGGAAATTAAGACAGAAACTTAATCACCCAGGACAGCCAAGGGCGAGGAGTGGAGCTAATCCACTGAAGTCGTAACTTGGGGGTTACCCCATCGACACCCACACCAATCAGTTCAGCTACCCTAGCGGTTGCTGCTCAGTTGGTGTTCCTTCTTAAAAGTTTTTGAGGAAAAATCTTTCATCCGAGAAATTTGACGATTCAATACCGCAACGATACCAGAATCAAAAGAAATTTTCCAGCTATTTATTCGAACCCCTGGAGGTGGCAGAGACGGGGACAATTTTTTGTTTCCAAAGCAAGACTTGTAAATAGTCGTTTTCAACCTGCTTTTAGCATGATAAAGTGAGGCGGTTAAAGGTCACAGCTGAAAATCTATAAAATGTGACAGTTCCTTTCACACCATCAACTTCACATTGTACAGCCTCTGACGCCAGCGGGGTCAGACGGTAGGCGACCCTCCAGCTTTTCCTTTCAGAGGATTTTTAAGAAAGCGCATTCTTTATAAAAAATCTCCTTTTAAAATACTCGTTCAGTCTCAAAAAATTAAAATGAATCTAATGTGTTCAGCGGAGTGACTCATAAGTCTTTACTTTGCGTAATATGAACTTTGCCCTTACCCTACCACCCCCACACAACTGCCCCCAACTCGCTCGCTCCCGTTACCTCCAATGATACCCAGTCAAAGGAATAGATGGTCGTTATTATGAACACGGACTTGTTCGTGTGAATTGCGACACTGGCTAAAAATAGCAGTTAACGCTCCACTCCAGATTTTTGTTCTCATTTCACCATCGTCATGCTACGTCACTAGAAGAGGTCAAGGGTTGCTGCGACAGTCAAGTTCAGAGTCATTGTGATCCGTTTCATTTGGATCCGGATCAGATGGCGGTGTGAACAACGAGGACACACTTATGACGTCAGATTTGGTGTCAAGAGGAGCACTCTGGGATATTAAGTACACTTAGTTGAGGACACGCTCGAGTGTCTCAAGATATCGAAGACGACGCGAGGGTACATAAAGCTGTTGGTCCCATCCAACTAGAGCATGGCTCGTTAAGTAACTTTAGACTGGAAAAAAACAAGAACAACAATCAGAGTCGTTGTTAAACAATGAAAACGAAGAAGAGTTGTTAAACATGAATGCAGTTTTATTAATGGTGTATCGTTGACATGTGACACATGACTTCTTTACACTTTGAACTCAATTTATCAGATAATGTCAATGTGTAATTTGTGTCACAAATATATGGTATAGTTCAGACAAAAGATTTACCAGCTGTTAATACATGAACTGATAAACAAACAAGCAGCTATATACAGTTTTAAGGCAAAACCTCCGTATCATTAAACCGTTACAGCCAACTTTAGAAAAAGTGGGTTCTTGAAATATTGTTTTCTTGTGTCGAATTTATTATCTCCCCATTCCAGTCCCCTCTCCCATTCTCCCTATGTGGATGTTTTACTGTCACCTTTCAGGTTTATGCGAATTTCTACGTCTGCTGCACTTCATTCACATTCCCCAGTTTCACAAAGTTGATTAGAGCAAAACCTGATGAGAAAGTTGCCCATCCTCTTCCATTGTAGGTGCAGACACACAATGCACGGTTCAGCCGGCCCATGGAACTCTGTGTGTGTGCGTGTGTGTGTGTGTAACCCTGTCCGAAGCTCAGTTATCGCCCTCGTGTCAGCTGACCGCCTCAACGTGATCACGTGCTTGGCTTGCGGCACGAGCGATACATACAGCAAGAAGCTCGGTTGACGAGGGCTCCATGCCGCCTCGTGCAACTCTATCATAATCCTCCCGACAAGGCAGCCGGGGGGATCTGTGTCAAACAGTCGTGTAGGGTATGAATCGCCTCCGTCACCACCATTTGAACTTCCTCGCCGCGCAATCGTAAACCTTTAATCGCCATCCCACCATTTCACGTCCCTCTTCAGGGCAACCCAAAACCTTAATCAGGAAATAGCAACCCTTCATATACCCGTCCCTGGGCAGCTGGGGCCAGGGACAGGGCTTGGAGGTCACTCCGGAAACGAAACGTGAGGGAGGTACAGGGGTCGAGCGGAGATGGAACTAAAAGAAAGTCTGTCGATTGTGAAGATCAAAAAGTTGGGAGAAGAGGGGAATGCCACTCGGATGAATCCCCATCCCTTTTATTTCTTCTTGCCCCATTCATTCACATCGTCGTCTGTGTATGCTCTGCGGGAAGTGTTCTCCTCCAGCGAAACGCGTGGTCGTGCCTTGGCTTTCAAGACTATAACCTTACAAGTCGATAGCACGATAAAGCACATCACCATGTTTTGCTCGAGCTCAGGTTCCGCAGTTTGTGGGCTGGGTACAAAAACAAATACACTTAAGCAAACGCAACCACACTGCAATAAGAGATAGCAAGATTAGCAAACCTGCTTGGCGCAGGGAGGAACTCACAAGTGAACACTCTACCTTGGAGGCGAGATGAATCGGGGTGCGAGAAGAAGGCCAGGGAGGGGGAGGTCAAGGGTCAAACAGACGCTCTCAGCGAGGAGAAGACCCTTATCATGCCGAGTCCATCTCTCGGTAGATTGTCCAAAAAAGAACTCACCTGGGTTTCCCCCTCCCCCACGACCATTTTTGGTAATGATGTCTTTGTTGTTACATGACAAGATGGAAGAGACAGCGTCAGTCCGTCAGCAGAGAAACTGTCATTGGGTTTCTCAAATTAAACATTGCATGCTGAGCTTCAATAACTGTGTGTCACCAAGCAAATCAGATTACTAAAAGGGACGAAAGAAAAATGTTGAACAGTTGAATGTATTCGTGAGTCTAGACAGAAAGCGGATCTCTGCCCCAGACGATAGTTTTTGCACTGTAAACAAACAAAACACTCTCCCTCCTCCCCCCACAAAAAAACCTGTTAAGACCTCCGCAAAGACTAACGAAAGAGAGGGTTTAAAGGACAGGAGAGGGAGGAGACACTTTCATAAATTGTTCGTAATTTGCTCCCCTGTCGCTGAGAGCAATCGCCGACCTGTGTGGTCTGGATGATGGATCTGGATGTCTCGTAACCTCTGCCCTCCACACGTCATAGATGATCCTCAGTGACTGATGAGTGACAGGGCGAACGTTTGTGGAGATTGTGGAGCTGCGAACAAACATGACCAGGGGAGGGGGAACCGTATTTTGAGCTACACGCATGCGCATGCAAACACTCTATTATTTTATTCTAAATTATATGCATCTTTCAAAATCTTTGATTATATGTTTATTATATTATCTTGTTATAGAGCTACACAAATATTCAATACTTAAAATATTGTAAACATTTTATCGTTCCTTTGTTGTTGTTGTTGTTGCTGCTGCTGCTGCTGCTGCTGTTGTTGTTGTTGTTTATTTTAATATCAATATTAGATTTTCGGTAAAATACGTCGTCAATGGAATTAGCGTTGAATTATATCTTTATTTATTGTATTTTGTTAGTCGAGCTAGGTTCTAAGAAAAGTAAATCATTTAACAAGAACTAAGGGAACCTTCTCGTTGTGCGTTCATTCACAAAGATGATTTCAGTTCACTGATTAGGACGCCGCTTGTCACAGACACGGAACACGTCGGGTGCCTGGGTTCAAATCTCGTCCCGGGCACTCTGTTCTTTCTCTGCGTGTAGCATCTGTTTCCAGGGTCGGCTGCTTTGCCATGAATTAGCCTTATTTGCTGGCTCGGCTTAAAACACTAATTTATCCATGGACCAATTACAAGAAGACATGCTGCAATTAGGATGCAAGTTGAATACAGTATGTCAATCCCACACTTTAATATATTAAAAGTATTATAGAGAAAGTGAGTGTGTGCTATGGAGAGAAGTCGGGTAGGGAATACCCCAGTTCTGTGCCCGTTAGAGCTGGCAGTAAACAAGTGTACGCTTCATCTCAAGCAAACGCCTCGGTAATGAATGGCTTTTAGAGAGGCTATGAAAAAGAGATCCATCTCCATCTTTATTCAAGTGCGGTAACTCGCCTGCACCTCGTCTGTTTAGACGGTTTACCACACACCTCGGCCAAAACATCAGCAGGCCGTGGCTATATCGCTGTGGTCTCGATAGAGGCCGGGTGGCGACTGTTTGTTTATCATCACCCATCCCACTCTTGGCTTCTATTTGTTGTCGCTATCACACCTTCTTTCGCTAGACCCATAAACCGTTCATCTGATTCGCTTTCTTCTCCTCCTGCTCCACCATATTTACGCTCCGTAACGATAAAGGTTATCTCCCACAAAGGGAGAGCTCGCAGCATAAGGGAGAAAACTCCACGGCAGGAGCGATAAGCTTGCGGTAAAGCAAGTGACCCACGATTGGCGCGGTCGCCATCTGGGTTGTGGGGAATGTTGATAAAGTGGCTAAAAAAATAAATCCGCAAGATTCTTCCTGGATTGTTCGGAGAGATTCGAAGCGGCTTTGCCAGATTTGTTCTTCGTATTTTGTCGGATTTTTTTTTTCCAGGCAACATTTGTCTCTCGATGTTACTGGCGGTTAAGCTTTAGTGAGACAGGATCAACGCACTGCGAGGGGCTGTTTCTGAATGTTTTGAGTGTCAGGTGAAAAACTGATGTCGAAAATACCTGATGAGATAGATATCATCTAATGTCCCCACCCACAGCTCTCTCTGAAACTTTCTTTCTCCCCTACCTTCTTTTTATTCGTTTTCTTTCTTTTATTTTTCATCTCTTCCACATACATTTAAACACAAAAAAATGTCACGCACACAGATAGAAAGCATTTACACACACACACGTACGAACTCCATCTTAGAGAGAGAGAAAAAAACAGAGGTAAATTTTGAAGAGCTTGTGAGAAGTCACGGTTCTCCGTGATTTATTTATTATTTAATTTTGCTTTGAAGCTGTTTGGGGTTAAAGGTTAAGCTCTCGTTTGCTACCTTGGTTAGCTGGTTGGTTGGTTCATTAGTTCGTTGGTCGGTTGCTTTTTTTTTTTTTTTTTTTTTGTCGTTTGTTTTGCCAGATACCACTCAGGCGGAATGGTGGATCTCCTGCTAAGTCTCTCGTTCTGGCAGCTGTTCTCTGTTGTTCGCCCTGTCAGTCTTCAGCGTCTTCCACATATGCTGTAGATGCCCTGCTCTCGCAGACGGTCCGTGATCCATCAAGATTAACTTTGGGGGCCAACAGCAGGCCACCAGGCGATCGACACGGACCAAGTCATCTTCATCATAATTTCCGTCCACGTCTATTTACGCCGTCTCTCCGAAAAGCACATCCCTTTTCCGGTTGTGCCTCAGGGGACCGGAAGCGATGATAGTCGTCAGGTAGCACTGTCGGCGCCATTTTGGATGCGCTGCCGGTAATGACGGGCTGCGCGAAATAGCGCACCGGACATGGACCTGCAGCATCCCAGGCCGCCATTTTGGACCTGAGTGTGATAGGATCGAGCAGAGATGGGGAGCGCGGATAAGGTAAAGGCCATCATGTTTGTTTCTTCACCCAGCCTGTGAACGAGGGCCGTGGAAGGTAGCTGGCAAATGTCAAAACAGCACTCAATTGTGTTTTGATTGTGTATTGGCGGCACCCTGGACCATATGCACAGGCGCGGGGGCTGCCAGCTGTGAACAATAAGCTGCTGAAACAAGAGGGGCGGGAACATTGCAAAACTAACAAACACCCGTTGTGGTTTGTGAGTAGTATGTGTGTTTCTGTGTCCGTGTGTGCGTGCACAGACATGCTATTAGGATTGCAGCGTTTTGGACACAATGTTAACTGTAACCCAATTCATCGACGTCATCTATCGTCGTCTACATTATTTCAAAATAGACATAACGACAATACACAGAATAAAAATGAGATGATAATACTTCCTTCCAACTTGGCAATAAATATAGTGGGAAATAGGAAGAGTACTGTGTGATTATATAATCACTTCAATAAAATAAATATGTATTAATCCACCATATCTCACGGAGGAAATCGATTAGACACGGATAGAAAAGGGAAAAGATGTGAAGGAGATATAATATGAGAGAAAAAAGGAGAAATCTACATTTTATGCTTTCGCAAATGCGCTTCAGGTCAACTAAAATCGCCGGGTTTTTTTTTATCCACAATTATATGCTCGGTATAAAGCTGTTATCTATCTTAGAAGAGCTCTATGTCTGGGCGCTGGATGGGCGCCAGCAAATTCTTTGTCATGTAACGGCTTGCCTCCCTTTGATGCGGTGTGTGTAGATAAGACGACAGACGATGGTGCCGATGCAATGCCTCCACCCTTCGCCGCAGGACCAACCGCGAGCGCTGTCTAGTCACTGGCTGTCATGGAAACAGTTTTGTGGTGCTCAAGATTCTGATTTATTTATATTCTCTAACTTGAGACGATTATTGAGGAACCTGCATGCAGAAAGTCAGGGAGCTCGTTAAAATAGCATTCACCGAGATAAGCACAAACCAAACTAGGTCTTCTGTGAGAACAAAAATAAAACCCAAAGTTTTTCTTTTTGGGGGAGGGAGGGCTCCCTCTCTCACTCACACACACACACAAACACACAGACCGCGACTCTGAATTTATCCTTTATTTTCTTGGTCTTCCGTCCTTGGTTCTATCCAGTCTTCTCTTTTTTCCATCTTCTCTCCCTTCCCCTCCCCGACCTCACAAGCCCCGCCTGTCCTTTCTCCTTCCTCCCCCTCCTCCACTCCCCATCTCTTTCTCTTCCCCTCCATCCCACTCCTAATTCAAGGCTGCGGGCTGAAAGAAGTGTTCGGCGTTCCCCTCCATTCCTTTAACAGGATTTCTCTTTACGATGTGATAGAGCGCAGTTTCCAGTGTCCCACACGGAGATTTCGGTTTCGTTTAAAACTCGGGGACCGATAGCGCCCCCTGTTTTACAGTCGTGACGTGGAGGGCACGGTCCCCGGGTAGATTCCCTGCGCCAGATACCGCAAATTGTTCCCGATGAAAGTCTAACCGGGGATGTGCTAAGCGCTGTAATAAAAATGCTGAAAACCTCCCACATATAAAAGCCCGCTCCGCGTGGCCCTTTATTATCCCCCTTCCTCTCTCTCCCCCTACTTACTTCCCCTGCCCCCTTAACTCCGAGAACGGAACCGACTCCATTCACCTAATACACTCATTGCCTGGAATTACCTTTAAAAGCGAAGTTTTTATGACTTGATATTCTCATTCTACACATACCTGTTTATGGAAAGCTGGACAGATCGAAGATGGTGGGCATATTATATCAACGGGGTTCTTAAAATATAGGTTCTTGGGTTGGTACTTAAAGAGATAAACTTTATTAATCCATAGGCACATGTTTATGCTCTACATAGCTGCAAAAAAAATAAATAAATAAAATAAATAAAAAAGACACGTGCTCCGCACATAGGTGAGGGTGTGTATTCTGTGAAAGTATATATCTTTCTGTTATTTGTCTTTATCATTGACTGGGATAGAGTGAGTTGTATGATATTTTTGGTGTCTGTGGGCATACCCGTCGGCGGTGTTACGGTTTTCATATAAATGAATTTTATGATTATTTTTTACATGATTTATCTATACATACTCACATACATGGATTGGTAGGTAAAGGGAGACAATGCCAGCGTGTTGAATAAGGAGCGTGTTACATTGGAATCACAGCTCGGGTATCTGATGACTGGTGTTATATACTGCTGTGATCTGTCAGTGTGCCTTTGAGGATAAGTCTCAAATCTCACCATATTCAAATCAGTTTAACTTGTCTCACACGAAGCAATGTGCCTCTGCTTTACAAACCTATTCTCCCCTCCCCCTCCTAACACACACACACATACAAACACACTGCCATACTTTCCTCGAGGGTCTAAAGCAATAGTGATGAAAACCCCGCGATGCAATTTAGGAAGATTAAATGTCACTTCCGGGCAAATATGACGGCCATGAGATAAGCGGGTCCTAGAAAATCCTAAAGGTCTGCTTAACGGAAGTAAATAATAATTAACAAATGAAGGGATCTTTGTAAAATGAAAAGTGGAATGCCACAATTGCAGGTCTGATTATTTGTTTGCTTGCGACTTCACCGACAGAATTAAAAAACTGAGTGACACTCACTAGATTCCGACTGTCACAAGTCTCAAAGGTGCGATTGGGCTTTCGCTGCTCGATGGGCTGCCTCCTGGGGTTAGGCGCTAACTGCGGGGTTAGCGTGTGACAGACAGATTGCTAATATTTCATTCTCAGGCTTAACTGACTGCTTCGACTTAGCCAACTGGCTACTGGCTAGCAGCATGCTTGTCACCCTGTCCGTGGTGGTGTCCAGTCTGTCTGTCCACTGATGACAGTGGCGAAGGCTGGCACTTTGTGTGTCATGGTTGTAGTGAAGATGACGATGTTGGTGGACTGTAAGTGGTGGTAGGTACTCCAAAAAGCCTTGCCTGTATGCTGTAGGAAATGGAGGTTGTAGAGAGAGTCAGATCTTGCGATTTCTAGTTTCACATGTTGACAAATTATTTCAGAAAGTTACTGTGCTGATGTCAATGTAAAAAGCTGTACACAAAAAAAGAAGGCTCCAGAGAGGCATTGGGCTTTAGTCTATGTAAATGCTTGGATTACTATCCGCAACACACGCATGAGAGCACTAAATCAGAACAGGAGCAGATTAATACAAAACCTCGCACATATACGAAAATGTTCTTGATCTTAATGATCGACTTACATAACATGAAATGTCTGCAAGTTCTTTGTCCGCCCGTCTTTTCAGTCGTAAGGCGCTGACTCGTATTCTTCCCTTGAAGATTGAGTGCTTAGAGTAAAAAATAATTGGCCATGAAGTCCTCCCAATCCTTCTTTCTTTATTGATTTATTTAGTTTTTTGTTGTTGTTGTTGTTTTTTTTTTTTTGTTACTTTCTTTTCATTATTTTTTCTTTCTTTTTTGTCTTTTCTCCTTTTTTTCGTTTTTCCTTCCTCTGGGTCCAGCTTTCTTTTTCTTACTATGCTGCTTTTTATTTTAGTTGGGTAACTGATTGATCAACTGGTTGGCTGCTTATTTCTTTGCTGTCAAACAATCGCATGAGGTTCATAGCCCTTGTCCAGAGAATGATAAGAAAGAGTTGGCCTCACATCTGACTGTGTCGTCGCTGTTTTCATCGACTTTGCCTTCGTAGCAGCCTGAGGACAACGATAAATAATCTCAGATTCTCTGTGATCGGCTTTAGCGGGACCGCCATGAACACGAGTTGCAGTGGCTGGTCGAGTGGCGGGACAGATGAGTATGAGAAATATTTTGTGGCACACATGTTAAATATTTACGGTGACCACAGGAGTCAACATATTTGTGTATTACCTGCGTGAACTGTCTTGAAAAAAAAAAAGTTTAAATTCACAAACATTTTAGAGAGCTGATACCGCTCTTTCATACTTGATTGGTCATCCTTTGCGCCATGACCTTTAGGGACCTGGCTGTAAAATCAAAAGTGTGAGAGGTTTCCTTGTGGCCAGGCGATTGGTTTCACCAACGGTCGCTGGAAACCGGGGTTCACTTAGCGGAGGAAACGGCATAGTCCCACAGCTGACCAGCTGATAGTCCCGAGGCTAGCTGACTTATAGTCCCTCGTCTGACAGACTAATAGTCCTGGAGGGTCGGCCGTTTCTTGGAGGATTTCGAACACTTTGGTGTGGCCCGACAACAACACATGACAGGATTTCTAAAGCTGTTGAGGAACTGGTGATGTAGGGTTCGACAACGATACACTTATATTTATTATTTCGAAATATCAACCCCACTTTTTTTTTCTGAAATCCACCAGGAATGCATTAATTACAATTTTTAGGAGGAATAAAAACTTAATGGATGAAAGTTTTATAGCGAGAAGGTTACGCTTAGGGTCACTTCAGACAGAGAGCTTAATATAATAAGTACATAAGTGTATCTGTTTCCGTGGAAACGAAATTAAAGACAATTTTCTTAGGGTTATTTCCGGGTACAGGCGCCGCGATAAACTGGTTTCTCTCCATCTTTTACAGCAAAGCTCTTTCTCGCGGTAGATTATCTCCGATCTGTTGTGAGATCTCTGGGTGTTTTTACGTGTTTGTTGCTTCTCAATTTCAAATGAGCGTCCTTAGCAGACTGTGCCCCTCTCAAGCCCCTGTAGTTGCCCGCCGGCCCCCTATCTCCGGTCTGAGAGATAGACCGCCAGGCCTCGGCGTTACGCATCTTAATGGCGCGGTGGCTGTAAAAAACACAACTTTAGCAGCTCGCCCGTAACTCTATAAAACTCAATTTACGCACGCGAATCAGGGACAGAAATTTCTTAATGTGGACACATGTTTCTCGTTTTATCTGCAAGACGCACCGGCGCTGGCGGGTAGGACGTGGAGGCATCGTAACACCTCGGCTTTGTCTCCAGGCGGCTCGTCATTCCAGGATATGGGAGAACCTTTGACAGTTTGTGGTACTGCTCTCCAACCTGAAGAAAAGTGCTTTTAATAGACTCTTGTTTGAGAAACTTCTGGAGTTTTAGGCTACAAGCTTCAGTCTGGCTACTAATCCATGTTTTCTGTAGCCTTCATCTTTTCTTATTTGTTGTACGATTTCTGCCATGTTGTTCATGCACTTACATCAATGTTGTAATATTGTGCTATACAATAATAATAATAATAATTATTATTATTCCAAGTTTTATGTCACAGGGTGGTGTTTTAGTCCATTTGAACAGATGGACAACGTTGCCATGGTAGCAAGGAAAATAATGTGCGTCTTCTGCTAGGGTGCTTGCTATCTCGTGTGGTCTCGCTGAAGTTCTATTGTCTGTGGAATATACTTTTTAATAGTTACTATTCCCATAATAAATCTGTTGCTTCATTGATTTCTGTGAATATAGTCATTTTGGCTTATTAATGTATAGCTAAATAAATATAGCTCTATGGCAATTGATATATAATGTCGATATTAATGTCATCCCTGTTTGAGCAACAATTTCCTGCTTGTCACACCAGCTGCTCTACCACAGCATAAAAACTGTACTTTTGACAAAAACTTTTGCAAAGCCGTATTTGTGTGTGTGGTTCCTCCTGGCATGTGCATATAAGATATGCACGAGTGAATTCGGAAAGAAAATGCATAAAAGACCAGTGGATGCATTTTTTTTTTCTAATGACAGGGTAAAGCTCAGCGTGAAATACAATTTCTCAGAACTAAACTAACCCCATTCCGTTCTCGAGATACGTGTGTCTACAACTATCACTGTCACAAACCTGCTTTTTGTTTTTTTGTTTGTTTTTGAATGAGATCGGAAAGCGTGGGCGGATGGGCGAGTGTTTTGGGTGGGCGCGAGCGTGGGTGTGAACGTTTCATGATGGCCGCTGTTCCTTTGATGTCATGATGGCCTCCACTCGTATAAATGTTGAACATCAAGAGTGTCAGGCAGAGAGCGATTCTTGTTGCCTGGTATCCATGTACAATTCTGGGGCTAGTTGCATCACGTGCTTTTGAAACTTAAAACTGTTCTGGAGAAGCAATTAAATTTGTTTTTAGTCGGTCCTATGACTTGGATGCATTGTACAAGCGCATATGAAAAATTGTGCTGACAGGAACATAAGTCTGGTTTAATCAGTTTTCTCTTACACAAAACAGTTTAAGTTTTAAAAAAAAATTCTGAAATTGCGCATTGTAGGTTTTTATATAATCTAAATATATTTGAGGCATACAAATGTTTAAAAAATTAGAAATAAGCCCCGGCTCAAGTTGCACAACACATGTGTAAGCTTTAAAACTGTTTTGTAGATTCACATTTAAAAATAACTTTTTATGTAACTGCATTTAAGCTGCTCACAGCCGTTGTATAACAATATTTAAATGTGTTTAAAATTTGAAATGTGTTGTGCAGATTTTGGGGAATAGCAACTGGCACCGAGTTCTACCCAGGAATTAGAAAAAAAAAATTGTATGCTGCTAGTCCTTTAAAGCTGCACAGAGAGAGAGAGACCCAAACGCTGGCATCGTCAACGGCGGAAAGAAAGGCTGAAGTAGGTCAAAGGTACAAAAAAAAAATATTTAAAAATGAGGAGATAGCTCGCCCGTCTCACAGCTGTCTGACATGAAGTCATGATGCGAGAATAAGACGGAGGAGAGCAGACAGATTTAGCAGGCCTGCCCGTGACTAAGTGGGCGTCGGAGATATATAGCAAGTCGGGCAGAACAGTGATATCACTGACTGGCGTGATAACGCCTGCACGTGCACTGCGCCGGCCGTTAGACGATGTCGTGTGTGCGCAGGACTGGCAACAAAGACAGTGCTTGTGTGTGTGTGTGTGTGTGTTATGTTCACGTGTCTCACAGACCTACAGACCTTTCTCTTCTGTCTGCTGTGTGAATACTAGTCACACGTTCTTTTAAATGCGTTCTAGGAAGACTGCATGCACACGCGCGCGCACACTAACACACAGGAGGAAAGGATGGATATCTGGTTTTTTTAAAATATATTTTATGTGCTGAGTCAGAAGTTATGGTATTTTGTCACATGAGTTAGTTGAGCTTAACAAAGAAGCGCCACATCCAGACTGGAACCATCACTGTACGCTCCTCACTTTCAGTCACGTGATTATTACTACCATATAGTATAACATATACCCCTCGAATAAGAAAAAAGAAAGGTGGAGCGACAAGAAATACAACACAATTATAGTTCATACAATGAAACTTTTTCATAAAAGATATTGCTAGACGATATCAGTATGCTGAATGAGGAATAAGAAAAGTAAAAACAAAGGCTTTGACTTGGAAGAAAAAATATAGTTTAGTAGTTTAGCAATTCCGGAATTACAAACTGCAGAATGAAGAAGATGGTGTTAGAAATCTGTAAAACTTGGCATTGGCTACTCTTCTTTTTATTAGTTATTTTTCTATTCCTTCTTTGAAATATGTGTCAAAATGTGTGTCACGTTTTTTGCTGATAAGTTTGCGTGTCACAGAGACCTGAAGTGCAAGGTACGGGGTGTGTCACATGGGGTGTGTCACCTGGGGTGTGTCACGTGGGGTGAACGAGTAACATTTAACAGCTTAAATGCTCCCAGATTATAAGCATCTCAGAGCTTTATTATAGCTAGCTCCCACGTGTTAACAACAATGCTACCACTTTTATTTTTACCCGTAAATTTGCTAAATACATATATCGACTTTCGTTTTGGTCAGTTTGCTTAAAACGAGCTAACCGACAAAATTGTGTCATGCTCGCCTCTCTGTGAACAATGGTCCATCGAAAAATACGAAGATCAATACGATCCTGCCTATTATTATTGTTTTCCGAATGTCGTTTTCATATGTTACCTACCGACTGTCAAGTAGACGAAGCTTACGACGGGAGGTAATGGCGATGTCCCGTAACTAGTTTGAAGGGATCTGGTTTCCTTGAAGAACCCAAGAATACTAACCCTTGTGTGTAACGGAAATATAAATCATCATTATGGCGCCTGATAGTGCACCTCGCGCTGTGCTTGATCGTCACGATTGAATCAGGGGGCTCTACCCACGCATTAAACCTTGCGGTCGAAGAGTGGTCGTTCTTGCGAGTTTGAAAGCGCGTTGTGGTTAATACCGGTGACCCAACAGGATCCGGAAAGAAAATGCTGGAACTGTCTAATTATGACTGCAAGTAGTCACATCACCTGTGCGATTTCAGGAGGATTGAAACCTTCTTGTGATAAAATCCGCTTTAGTCGGGATCATGGGGAGGAAAATAAAATTTTCAAAAAAATGGAAGGAAAGGGAAAGGAAACAAAAAATAATTATCAGCTAAAAAAAGGTGTTTCACTTTTATGTCGCTGTATTAAGGGTGGTGTGCAAACACCGCTTTATTAACTACAAAATGATGTTTTGGATGCTGTGCCGCTTACATCGTATACAAGATGCGGGTGCGCCAGCACTACAGATGGCGCGCGGGTAGCGGCACTTCTCGATATGAAACATAAAAACATGAAATATTTCTTCCTTATCAGGACGCCACATGCTAATGCAACTCTGGAAATAACAAATGGGGGTCAGTGAGAAGCATTTTTGTGGAAAAGAAAATAATTTAACTCATAACGGTTTGCATCCAGTTACATCTTTGTCATCTGGGAAACTTATGTTCAAAGATTTCTATCATCGCTGTGGACTGCACGCGGAAATGTCCGTGTAACTCTACACCTTATACAAGCTGACAAATAACCGGGACTCGTGTTTCAAAACTGCTGTCACAACATGAAATATTCATCACACTGAATACATTCGTAACTACGAATTTGGATTCACCACAACAAGACTAAAAATAAAGAATTAGGAGTTCTTTCGAAATATATAAATAAATGTGTTTGCAATGTATTTTCAAAAAAGTCCACGAAACAATTTGCTAAAAGATGTCTGTTTTTAGTTTGCAACATGAATTTGAAACACGAATCCAGTGGATTTTTCTGTGAAGAATTATCGTATTGCCTCTCGTCAATGTTTTGCCAATATATAATATTTATGACTAAGTGGTCTACACTCACGGCTCGGACTGACCATTATTTTATCTGAAAGAATGAATTAATCAGTAATTGACCAGGCATCAAATAGCTGGTTCCATCGCCACCATGCAAAGAGACAGAGAGAGAGAGGGGGAAAAAAAGAGTTCCATACATAACACACACTGCGACTTTCACAAACAAGGAAACTTGACCTTTTAAATTGAAGTCGATGGAAAAGTGGAAAGCAGGAGAGGAAAAACAAAGACAGCAGGCTAAAGTGGGCGGGGGAGGGGAGACGTCGATGACGATGATAATGATCCCAGGAAGAATCGGAGGGAATACTGCAGGGAGGAAAATCAAAACTAAGCACATTAATAAATAGAGAAAGAGGACATGATAGGGTGGGGGGAGTGTCATCAAATATTCAATCAACATTCATGTTTACCAGTTCGAACTGAGAGAAGTCATAGATGATGCAGATGGCAGGTCTCTATTTCAAAGAAACATCCTCATTATCAGCCAAAGAAGCACCTAAGTACATTGTACTAGACTACTAGAAGTAACTCGGCGATGATGACGAGAGCTGCGAAGGACCGCTGAGGGACCTTAGATCGTACATCCGGGCTTCAGACAGATCGTACATCCGGGCCTCAGACAGACCTCACATCCGGTCCACGCAAACTTCAACGATAGGGCCTGCATCAGTTTTGTGTCGTCGTCCTGAAACCTTTTTTTTTTTTTTTTTTTTTTTTGGTAAAGTTGAATATAATTTGTGACTTGTTTATCTCCAGAATATGTGGGTTTTTCCTCCTGCTACAGCTCGCTCTGAAGCGGCACAGTTCCGACGAGGCAAAGAAAGCATTATTTCTGTGTTGATAAAGCACAGCAGGGGATGCCTATTCCGCCGAACGGTGATTATAGAGATTTATTGTTCCACATTTTCAAACCACCAGCTAGTTTCACATTTCTGTGAAAAACCTCCGTGGTTTTCCCTTCTTTTTCTTTGGGTAAAAAAAAAAAAACACCAAAGAACGACATTTTATGAGGGGAAGGCAGTCTCATAAGAGGCTCAAGCAATACCAAGGACATGTTTGGTAAGAGTGAGATAAAAATGTGAGCAAAATAATGTCATATAGTTCGGTCCACATAAGAAAATGAGAAACTACGAGTGGGTCTGAATCTTTAACAGTATTCGTCTTTCTTTCTATTCATTTTTTAATCTTATTTTTTGTTTTTTGTTTTTTTTTTTTCCATCGTTTTTCTTCTTTTTTTTTATTGTTCCACTTTTTCCTGTGGCCCAAGCGGTGTGGCGGTGTTTGATTTCCGTCTCTTAATGCAGAAGTCAATTCATTTCGCGGACAAATATTTATTGCAGTTCTCACTAGACACATCTTGAAAGACCCCCTTCTCCCCCATCCTGCTTAAAAAAAAAAAAAATAGCCTGGTGGGGAGAGAAGCTTGAAATCGTTGAGCTTTTCCGTCAACACGCCGGCTGTACAGGGAAAGACAATCAAGGCCTGGTGGTAAAATGTGACACTGAGAAAGGCCCCATCAAGCCCTCGGAGGCCATCTTATTCTCCGAACGGCCAGCCCCTGTGACAAAAAACGAAGATTGATCTCGCGGCGCGCAGACTGAAGCAATATATTGCAAGAAAATGACAATCGAAGAGGGAAAATAGACCCCATCTTACCCCAATTTGTTCTAGGCTATCGGTGCCACCATCAAAATTTCCGCTCGGACGCGGGCCCAGGCGCCGTAGCGGGAATCGCCAGGGGCAGGCAATCCAATTAGTTTGCGCGCCAAGTAGAGAAAG
The DNA here is from genome assembly GCF_003073045.1 of Pomacea canaliculata. Classification (NCBI taxonomy): domain Eukaryota; kingdom Metazoa; phylum Mollusca; class Gastropoda; order Architaenioglossa; family Ampullariidae; genus Pomacea; species Pomacea canaliculata. Next base: position 14,191,068 of record NC_037597.1, read on the forward strand.
GGGCGCAACCCACTGACGGTATGAGAAAGAAATTTAGTGTCGTCGTCGCTGACAATTGACCTGTAATATCTGATAAGCAGTGGCTAGGGGATGATACCTCTCATAATCAAAACTCAATTTTGTCCGCAGTAGCCGGGCATTAGATGCAGGGGCCGATAGGGTGGTGCAGGCAGTCGCATTATTTCCGAAAGGTCCGAGGACCGTCTTATCGCGGCGCGGTCCATCATCATTTGCCTGTCCTCGGGCCGCGGGCCCCGTCACTCGACCGGCTCGAGCTCTTTTCGCGGAGAGAGATGAAGAGTCCAGATAGATCCAAAATGGCCGACAATAAAAAGCGCGGGCCACATTACCTGGCCCAGAGCGAGTCGTTACGAGAGAAGGACAGTTGCAGAGTGGCAGTTTGAGAGAATTCACTTTGTTTACTTGCTGTCAGGTTCGATTCTGTTCGATTTTGTTGTTTTGTCGTCCTGTCTGGAGTAAACATTGTTATTGTGTCTCGGTGTGTTTGGTTAGCTGAGGCAAAAGTCTATAATTATATAATTAATGTATAAACGACCAGTCACGCCACTATTACAGAATGAGAAGGAGACGAAGATAGAATAAGAAGTGGGTGTCGCTGTGTACCCCGCTACCCGGTGACAAACGTTCTCTGCTGCTATCTTTTCATCTTTATTTATTCACTCTAATGTAACAAAGACAAGTAGCTTCCAATTTATATATATATACACACAGACACTTCTTTCTTACATTTGTTTCCTTTTTACATTCATTTATCATTACTTTCTTTCCTCTTTTTTTTACTTCGCCTTTTCTTTCTTTTGTTCGTTCTTTCTTACTTTTATTTAATCTTTCTTTCTTTTTTCTATTCTTATCTTCTGTAATACTTTTTTTTCCTTCTTTACTTCTTTTATTTTTGTTTCCTTAGTCTTCCTGTTCTTTCTTCTGTACATCCTCCCACTTCTTTGCGCGTGTAAGTCAATAACAGCTTCAAACAGGTGTTTTCTTGCAATCATGGCGGTCACCGCTATTTTACCTCCATTATGTTGTGCTTTTTTTATTATTATTATTATTGGTCTTTTTTTCTCTCTTCTTTCTAGACTACTGATCTCTCCACCGATTAACAGTATCTCTAGCTAAAGAGGTACCACGGAGGCACGAACAGCCGCAGACCAGCTCCCCAGAAACCAAGAGAAAACAAATCTTGTTCAAAAAAAGAGATAAATTCCGAAGCCCAGCACGTGAGGATCACCTTTTTACACTAAATTCTCAACACAGGTTGTGCCCTCGCCAAGACTGAGATCAGAATACAATTTAGAAAAAAGAGGATAGAAGAAATGGCTGACGCATCGAGAAGGACGAAGAGCGAGTTGAGGAGAGTTTATGGGTCGGAGTATAAGGCAGAGAAGGACAGAAGATAAAAAGAAGCCAAGAAGAAAAGACTCCATTGCTCTTTTGTCATGAGCGGTTTTCGTCCTGCTGTGAAGGACATCGTTAATCATTTACCTTGTTCTGGAGCATTACACTTATCTGGGTCATTTAGTAAGATAAAGCATGTAAATATAGTAAGACACTATTTTAATAAAATTTATGACTTTTGGATATTGTGTTTAAGTGGTACTTTGTTCTGGAAGACTCCTGTCCATCTTTATTTACGGATTGAACGTCTTGTTGTTATTGTGTTAGTCATCGTTGGTAGCTCAGTTCAACAAATCTACAAACCCAACTATATATTATATATACTTAAACGCAATGTCGAGCCAAATGAAATTGTATATAAATACAGATAAAACTAATAGTGTTTAGAAAAGGGGTTTCTATATTTGTTTCTTAATAAAAAAAACTTTTTTTTTTCACTACAAGGCTTAGTTGTTGTGGTTTTCCTAGAAGAATAGGGTTGGTCTAGGGAAAAGGGGGGAGAATGTGTCAAGAATCACAGAAATCAGGATAAGGAGAGGAGAGTGGAAAAAAGCGATTATGTATTGAGTCCCTTCCAAGGGTGAAGACTGTTGGACGAGGCACCACACGCCAGTTGGAGAGAAATGATACTCGACAGGAAACTCTCTAATCTAGATTGAGCCGAGCTGTTCTCCCCCCTTGTTGATGACCCCTGATCATAATATTTGCTGACCTCCCGCCCGCTGCACTACGTCATAAACTCACTTCTGTCTGTCCGGGAGGTTTGGCAGCCACGGGCGAGGAGATCACAGAAGGCGATATGCCGATGACAGCGCCCTCGAATCTTACTGCTCAGAATGGATTTCTGAGGCTAGATTTCTGATCATATTACACACCATATTTATGACCCTCGGTTTGAAAAGTATTCTAGTTTTATTTCTCGCCATTTCTCAAATCCGGCATTTCTAAGCACTTTGCTGGCTATTTTCCAAGTCAGTTATTTCACATTTCAGATTATTTTTTTAGACAGTTTAAACCTTATTGCAAAACATATTTACGAGAGGCCATGTTTATGGTCGTATGTCAAGCAGCTTTTCGTCTGGATGACCAAACTATGGAGGAGGGTGATTTTATTATTATTATTATTATTATTATTTTGTTGTTTTATTTTAATCCTGCGTGTCACAAGTTGGTCTGTGTGCATGTGTGTGGGTAAAGGTCTTACAGAAGCACACACTGCTTGAATACCAGGCTACTCTGAGTGGGAGGGGAGTGGGCAAAGTATGTGCATTACGTCCCTTTATCTTTTGCGTGTGGTCGCAATCAACTTTATTTGTGATGAACGAGGAGAAGGCGAGTTCTTCATGCTTCTGTAAGCAGGAGCAGAATGTATATCCGCCTGAACAGAGTTTTGCTGTCTTTGTTCAGGGTTTCACTTTACATTCTCAGGACTCAAAAAAAAAACACAGTGATTCTACCATATCCAATTTTTAATATACCACCCACTCACCCGACCACTCTTTTCCACACCCTCCCCTCTTCCTTATTCTTGCTTTCTTGTCAGTTTGGAGTCCACCAGGTTTGCAATACCCACGCCGTAACGAATCTCATGTCTCACCTTAGTGCAAGGCCACCCGATAGTCAAGTCACCTTCACTTAGTTTCGATCGTCCGGTGCTGTCTCGGCTCCACTCTTGTATTGATGAGCAAGCGCGCCTCACACAGCGCTCCTGACCCCTGACCTCCCACTAGTCATCGCGAGGATCGACTTGATTTGCCGACGATGAACTCAGCACCCCTTCCCTCCCTCCTCCCTTCAAGACCTGACAGCCGCCGCCCAGACCTGCTTCCTTTTCGTCGGGGTGGGTCCCGTTAGCCTACCTGTCGCTCACGGTGACGGCTGGGCCCGACCGAGCTTCTAGTCCGGGTAGATTCCGCGAGCTGTTTGGACGTGTGCGGCAGACACCCCCTGCCTGCGTGCTGTCACTCCCCAAAACGGGTACGTCCGTCGCTGTCGTGCGTCGTGCGTCGTGCAACTGGACACCACGCCGGGTGGCGAGACTTGGCCGGGAAATTCGCTACAGGGGCAAAACAAATCTGAAATACTATCCCGTGTCAACCACTTCCCCATCCACACACTCCTCCATTCCTTTCTTGGGAGGGTTTTGCGGAAGAGATAGACGAGAGAATTATCTGAAGACAAGAGGACTGTAAAAAAAAAAAATTCTTGTAAGCAGAAACAGGCTCCCACCTCCACCCCGCTTCCATCAGCTCCTCCTAGCGGAGAAAGATAACAACGTTGACGATGACGATGTTTGACGTGGGGAGTGCGCGCAAGCGTAACTGTCATAAGCTAATCCAGCCAGGCGAGACGGCTATCAGTTACCGTGTCAGCGTGACATGGCTACGGCTCGGCGCGTGACATTAGCAGCCAGCGATAAGCGCTAACGCTAAGACTACGTCATTACGACGGCTACGTGCTGGCGCCCTCGGTAAATTACACTCGGCGACATGTCAGCTCAGGTCTTCAACATCTCAAGACCGTGAATAACGCCGGGGGAAAAAATTTATCACTTAGGTACTTTGAAAAAAAAAAAAACCTACTATGAATGTAGTGTTAATTCTAGAGGAGCTCTGAGTCAGGCTTGTCAGCGGGGGGGTTGGGGGTGAAGGGGTAAGGGACAGGTAAGATTATTGAGATAGGGGGCGAGGTGTGAAGCCAGGTGATGGAGGGGGACGTTTGCTTCAATGGACTCTGACTATCAAGGAGGTGAGACGATGCTGCTCGGTTGGAGAATTGTAAATCGGCCCTTCACCACCACCTCCTCCTCCTCCTCCTCCTCCTCCTCCTCATCATCATCATCATCATCATCATCTTCTTCCCCTTCGTTATTTCTTAGGTAGCTTAGGGTTGAACTATGCTCCTCAGATATGGAAACAAAGAGCTGCTCACTATACTAATAATTTGTTTGGGTGACACCCTTACAATGGAAGCTTTCAATGCACCGAATGTCCTTCGTGTTTTGTTTTGTTTTGTTTTGTTTTTGTTTTTTGGTTCTTTTGGGAACGACCAGTGTGTCAGCTGGGAAGCAAACATCACGAGTTTGTGAAACAGAATGGGCTTAATATATCATCGGCGACAACACAGGATGAGAACAATTGACTACTGGTGTTTTTGTCTCACTAGTCTCAGCGTGTTGTCAAGTCTCGAACAACAAAATTAAAAATAAAGAGAAACAAAAATAAACACAAAGCTTTGTGATGTGGACAACAGGCCGCGCCTATTCACCATGTGCAGCAACTAACTGTTCAGTTCACGCATGACATGGTGCCTCCAGAACAGATTGTGTATGTATGAGAGAACAGATGTGACTAACAAAATGATAAATATTAATTAGCGAATACACGGTTGTATGTTGGGAAACTTTGAGTTTAGTAAATAATAAAGAATAAAGCATGTAAACAACACTTAAACAGGTGTGTGTGAGTGAGAGTGAGAGAGAGAGAAATATTTTATTTCTTTGAGCCCATCGGCTACACTGCTACAGCAAGGGTACCTACTCAAATCTGGCTATGTACCCCATTTATCTTTATAATTCACTTGTATTCACACACCCATACACACATTCAATTATAAATACATAATAGAAAATATTATAAAGTTGCACACATGATATCACAGGGTGTTGTCATAACTGTCGATGGCTTACTGTTCCAAAAACTAAAAATTTAATTAATTTTTCTGTATGTGCATCTCCCGTTGGATGGAGACTTAGTGGAGGACAAGAGCAGAGAATTCAAGTACCAAGGGAATGACCTACCTAAGCAAGGTGTTTCGTTATCTGATATCCACCCACATGCTGTATGTTGGATAACCGATCTCTCCTGATTCTTTTTGACAGAATGATGAATGTCTTCTTTTCAGCGGCTTGACATGAACATAATAATGAGAACATCTCATGCTTGACTGACATTCACAGTCTAATCATAATCATTCTGGCATGCCTTAATAATCCGGAAATAATTAGCTGCACTGGTTTTTAGAAATTAAATATAGAAATATGTTTCAGAACATGTTTGAACGTCTAACGGGCTCTTTTGATGAATTTACATTTATTTTTGGGTCGGAATTCGTTTAACCGTAAAGAACAAGTTTGAAATAACTGGATTGTTCACATAAATTCAAAGAAATCGTGGGATGAATTGTTTGTATGATTGTGTGCAGCTTAACGATTTATTTCGTCCTGGCGACCGAAGTATTATGAATATCCGTTGATGTGTGGGGCTGTGGCTGCGACAGCTGCAACAGTTTACTGATGTATTCTCTTCTGTCTTCCCGGCATCCCCTTTCACAGACACATGCCAGTTGTTTCCGTTTCCCCCCCTGGCAGCAAGAGGCCCTGGCTCCCACACAAGGGAGCGGAGGATGTTGCCACCAGTCGACACAAAGTTCATGAACAATATGCGCATGTTATAGGGCCCACTTCCTGTTTGTCACGACAGACTATATGTTTGTACAGACAGCAGCATGCAAGCCACCCCGGCAGATGGCCGCCATTGCGGGTACACGTGTGCTGATACGGCGCGCCTGAGGGAAGAGGGTGGTGCGGGGTGGAAGAAAAAAATATCGCTTCACACCAATGAAGGGTGGCTTTATCTTGAATGCCGGAATTCCAGCGATTCCCTGGCTTGTTGCGAGCATTGCCATTGCTAGAGTATATTACTTTTGGCTAGGGTAACATTTTTCCCCCGTGTTCCTGTTCCTGATACGGATCTTACCTGTCCGAATGAATGAAATGAATGGGATGATGAAGAGAAAGTGAAGATGATGAAAAGGAGGTGAAGATAATGAGGAGAAAGAGAAGATGAGAAGGGGAAAGATAAGGAAGAGAATAATCATAACTGCGACGGTGTGGTGTTATTGTAAACGACAACAACAACGAAGATGTGGAGATGGTTGCTGGCACTTGTGACATGTCACACCCTCATTGAAATCAGAGCTGGTTTGCATACTCATTCCGCGAAAATGGGTACCTGATTTATCAAAGGGAGGTAAAGATAGCAAAAGAAAGGGGCGGGATCCCTGGTGCTCTGTAATTTTTTTCCTTGCCTTTATTAATTAAAAAGTAAACTTTGTTAACTATTATCTTTTGGGATGCCTAATAGCTGGTGAAAGCACAAATGCCTATTTCTTAATTCCACAATAAATTTCCTTTAACGCTAATTTCGGGTATCCGTATCGGGATGGCTCAGGACCATCTTTAGACTGAACATCTCTCATCAGATCCCCACAAACCTGCGGCTGTCGAGGGCGCGAAAAACTGTGGTTGCTGTTATTTATTCGGTTTGTCGGCGCGTTTGATCTTCGAGACCCTAGGGTTGTCAAAGGCGCTGTGGGCCAAAAGCAAGGACCTTGACTCTCGCCATCAAACGCTTGATGGACAGCTCGTAGGTAAACAACAGTCGGCGGGCAAAGATCGAAGTCTGTTTATCTTTTTCCTCCCGCGACGGAGCAAGCGTTATGGAAGCTGAACTTCTGGCCCGTGTTTTGCCTCTTCAATTAGAAGCCTGAAATCGACAACAGCTGGCCAGCCGCGGCGCCTTTGATGTGTGGTGCGCGCGAGAGACTACATGAAGGTGTGTCTTACCAGGGGCGGTAACCCTAGATGTGTGCCGCAAGTTAAAGGCCCTTGCACAGACAACGGAGCAAGAATGCGCAGCTGCCGGAGGTCTTCAGACTTTGACGCTTCCTTTTTCTTCTTTTTTCTTTTATTTTTTCTTCATCCCTGCCTCCTCTACCTCCTCTACCCGTGTTGCTTCAAGACACGACGATTGGCGAGGCAGCCCAAACGACTAGATGCTTTTAAAAAGGAATTTCTCTGAGCACTTTGAATCTGCGCGAAAACCCATCGGTAAAAAGGGTTTTGCCTCGCCATCGGGGAGAAAAAAAAACACTACACCTTGAAACAGATGGGGAGGGCTTGGGGCAAAGTAAGGGGTGGAGGGGAGGGCGACAAAACGTATCATTGCCCACCAACGATACACCGCTACCAGTAATTGCTGGCCCACAAAAAGTGAGAAAATTGCTCGGAGAACTGATGTGAGAGTTGGGTAATCAAGGAAGTATGATGTTACTACACCCCTCAGCTCCAATCCACCATTTTCGTGTGTCAAAGAGGTAGGGTAGGCGCCAGTGTGTCTCATTTTATAAGTAGCGGGCAGAGGTATGTTCTATCCTTCTAAACATTTGTATTTAAAATAAAAGAACATTTCTAAGATTTAAAGAGAACAATCTTTTGTTGTTTTTGTTTGCTGGTTTGTTTGTTTGTTTGTTTGTTGTTGGTATGTTTTTTGAAGAGGGATTCTTGGTGAAATATCTCTGTAATGATGTCCTCCTTGTGGCTGCTCTTACTACACAAAAGCAAATAAAAAAGGTATTGCTGTTAACAGTGAACAATAAACCACTTTAAAGCCATCATCTTGCTGTGGTCAGCGAGCTTGTGTGTCCCGATGATCCTTACAACTATGCGGATTGGAGCACTTATCCTGGCGGGGTCATTCATGGTGGACAGAAGAGCTGTCCTTCGGGTCACAGAGGGGTGAGCAATGGATTAACATTCATTCCTGTAAAAAGATACAATTACGGGAACAGAGATTAGGTCCAATCCAACTAATAGTGGGAGAAGAAAGGTAGACCATGAAACTGGAGTTATGTTGGCTGAGGATCAAAGTCACGAGGACGGTCCCAACCTGACAGATGACCTGCTCTCACCCAAAATATTCATTGTTATTGGTTGCTGACGTGTGAGGACAGGAGAGCTACCACAGACACCCCCTTCGAAAAAGGCATTCTTAGCTGCCTAATAGGTATATGAAAGATATATATATATCAATTCGATATACAGGTGTATCGGTGATGTCTCTGTGTTTTCACACCATGCGTGTTTTCTTTCACGTGTTTATTTGTTTGGATGGAAAATATCGTTGATAAGCGAGAAAAGCTGTGTTGTGTGTGCACCCTGTGTAATGTTTAGCACACTTGACATGAGATCAGATGTTCGTGGTGATGCTCCACGTGTGTACACACCTCAGTTGCTGCAGTCTGGCTGCTGTGAGCACAGAGCAGACGCCTCTCGTAACCCGAAGACATTGTCTACAGCTGAGCTGTTCGTATCTCGAGCCCCGCGCGCTCCCATGAGAATCCTGCGCCCTTCTGTCGTTGGCGAATGTATGATAGTTAACACTCTCTTCACAAACATATCGCTACCTACACGGGCACATTACAACAGCACCTTGCATCTTGTTAACCCTGTGTCAGCTAACAGCGGGGTGGTCGACAGACGAGCAGAAAATAAATGGAGGAAGAGAGAGAGACAGAGCGCGTTAGAGAGGATGGGGGAATCAGAGGAGGGGAGTGAAAAAATAACATCAGGGTACGGGTGATTTCATACTCTCATGGGATGATATTTGCCGCGAGAAAAACATCCGCCAGATGCTACTCTTCCCACCGTAACCTTATTGAAGGCAGACGGCGCTGTGAGACACAAGATGGCAGGACGAAGAATACCAACCTCCTCGTCCCCCAAAAAACCGCCAGTAACTAAAAGGTTAAAAAAAAAGTTAGTAACCAATTTCGAATACTTAGCAACTGTAAGTCAGGTTGCAAGGCTTCACAGAGGGGAGCATGTGTTGTCAAGAAGGTGTCAGTGGATCCGCTGAGTCACGTGACCAGTCCATCTCCAGCTGTGTATACCGTGACAGCTGTAACTCGTCTGCGTGTTCTGCAACAGCAGTGCATCACATGCCCGGTGCAGCTGTCTATACTCTAGCAGCTGTAACTCGTCTACATTCTAATATCATATCAGCAGTTCCTCGTGTGCCTATTCTCTCAGTATCTCTCTTCTCTCATATCGCTAAAGTGTAAAAGAACGGAGAAGCCGATATCCAACTGATGAAAACGCTCCAGTCTGTCCAATCCTACATAACGAGCGAATTTTCTCTAGACTAATCATTGTTGGGTGGCTACCTTACTCGAAAAACAACTTTGTCCTTCATAATTATTACATTATAAATATAGATGTATAAATGATCCTCATCCGACCAGAAGAGCCACAGAGAAATTACAATATTATATTCTTTAGTAAAATGTTTTGCTTTTGTACTTAATGCAAGATTATTACGTTTTCTTAATATTCATAATAATTGAGAAGAACAAAACAGGTTTAAGGGAGCTTATTCAACACCTAACCCTTTATTTATTCTACATAAACTTCTTTTAAAATAGAAAGTAGACTTTTCTGAGCAGTCATAGATTATGAAATTATTCGATGAAGTCTGGATTAATGAGGCAGCAAACAAACGATTTCCTATTAATTTTGCAAAATATTGCTTATGGTCAAAGTCATGTCAAGATGAAGAACTGTTATTCCGAATATTTTGTTAATTAGTGTGGGGTCAGACAAGGAGAATATCTTTCACCTTTGCTTTCTGCCCTGCTTTTTTGTCTTTTCTACTCCAGAATTCCGATGGTTTAACACTGTAATTTATTCAGAATCTGAAGAAAAACACGCGGGAAGCGTTTAATTCTTTATCACACTGCAATATTCTTACTTGTAAATGTTAAGAAAATAAAAAAAACTACTATATTCTCAAAATGCGAAATACATAAATTATTTATTTTTAATTAAAGTGATGTATGAATTGCTGTATTTTATGAGGCACTTTATTTAGGTCTTAAGATGAGTTATCTAATAAACGTTTCGGCAGCTCACAAACTTTGTATGATAGAACTTCTAGAGGTTTGTATTTTTACGGAAATGTAGAAACGTGTTACTATCATCTGACATTTAAGTTGGTCTGTTTGATAAGTTAGCACCAATATAATTCTACATTTCTGATGACTTGGATTTGACTCTTGTAACCTACCGATAAGAATGCAATTGCATTTCTATAAAGTAGTTTTTAATTGACAAGGAGTTCACCCAATGCAATGGTCTTTTAGGAAGGAGATAAATATCTCTTAGATGTAGTTATTTAAAAGTAGAATGTTGAATTTATAATATAAGTTATACCTCGCTAAATTGTCTTCATTTTCAAGTATTGAATATTGGTTTACATAAAAATACATAAATTGAACTCTAATTGTATCTCTAATCATATAAATGACATTAAAGACACTTCAGAATTTAGAATTCGTCTGGATTTGGATCAGTGAAGAAAAACATCAGCGCAATTTTAACTGGTTTAAAGAAAAATTTTGAAGTTTATTTAGCTAAGATATCCATTTATGGTTTTCTGAAATAGATCACAGAAAGGTCTTTAAAAATTGTAGAATGTTTAAGAAGTCATTTGCTTGAGAAATATATTTCTGTTCTACCATACAGCCAGTTAATGTCTTACTATGTTTACAACAACAAATAACAGCCTGACTGAAAAGAGGCGATTCAATAAAAAGCCAAGGTGTCAATGGCAATGTAAACATGCAGTCTGAATGAGACTGGGGATGCATATAATTACAGGTTTTTATGTAACTTTTTTAAAACAGAAGGACTAAAATAGTTCCTAAATACTTACATAGCAAAATAGAATACTCAAAACTCATACAAGTTTACTCATTAATTTAGCGGCGCTAAAAAAAGACTTAACAATCCTAGAAAAATTTATCAGAATAATAATTATAAATTCTAAAGTTAATAGGGAGAATAATAATTAATATTGGTGGATTTAATATTTATGTCGGGAATATGTATTCACGATTTCATGTCGATAATTGGATATTTGTTGATGTATGTGTGTGTATATATATGGTATTATACAGGTTTTGCATTGTGTTTTATGCAGATAATTGAAGTGAATAATGTCTCTATAAACTTTGTGTGTGGGTATATATATATACATCTCTTAGTTGCTATGCTTCCACTTCTGAAGTAAGCCGACAGATATATATATAAGCTAAAGGAGTCTCTCTCTCTATTTCTCTCTCCCCCTAGGACCCTCCCCATGCCCCCCAATCTCTCCACTGGACCGCTGGATGTTAGAAAATGTTAGGTTGTCTTTGCTGATGTCGGCAGTGTCTGTGTGGAGCTCGTGTTGTCGAGGGCCCAGCATGGTGCACGGCGGCTGTTTGGAAAATCAACAGCGAGGCCAGTGCCAGCACATGCACTGACGCCGACACAATGCACACGGCCATTGTCTTTTCCTCCCGTTCACCTGGTAATGATGATCCTCCAGCGATCTGGCATGTGACAACGGCGCCTGCAGACTGGCGCAGTCTCTCTCTCTTATTTTTCCTTCTCACTTTCTCCCGCCATCCCCTATCTTCCCTTCCGGAGTCTTTGTCTCGGTCTTTTACTCTCTGAATTGATGCAGCTCTCTCTTTTTTTTTTTTTTTTTGTTAATCGGGGGAGTGGAAAGCCGAGTGAGTAGTGCTCTGGCGACCAAACCTAAATGTAACCAGTTCGATACCCGTATGGCGCAGAGAAAGAACTTCTTAACCTTTAGTCCGGAGTGGGTACTTGACTTTATAGAAGGTTGAGGAAGGTAAGTCAGGGAGGGAGAGGAGATGGGCACCACCCTCACACAAAGCTAACCCAGAAATTATTCAGTGTCTCTGACACCTCACTCCTAAATACCCGAAGATTATATAATGTAAATTCTACTTGCGGAAGCAAGCAAATGTTCGCTGTTGTAGCTTTATGTTAATTATTATGTTTATATAAATATACGTGGCGAATGTCGCAATACATGTCTGTCTTAACAAATAACAGTCAAAAACTTTGGGAGGGTCTTTAAAATAATCTCTGTTGTGTCTATGCGTTATTGTTGACAAGATGATAAAAGGATATAACGAATCATTGGGCCAACGGGGGGGGGGGAAAGGAGATAAAAGTGAGCTAAGGAAAGAAAGAAAAAATTGTAGGAAAGCAGCAAAGAAAGAAGTGGGAACTGAACATGGAAAAAGACAGATGTACGCAAATAAAACGGGATGCACATTTTTTTTTTCTTTTTTTCGTTCGCTCAATGCGACAAAAACGGAGCGACTGCTGATGACTAACACGCCGAGGCTGTGATCCGGCCATAAACCAGCAAAAGTGCTGCCGGTGATTTCTTGCCGTGGATTCAACCGCAGCGCCCCCTGTTCAAAGATATATCATACAAGCGCGGTGTGTGGCCGAGGCTCGCCTCCCCCTATCACATAAGTATCCATTTTTCTTACTTAGACCGCCAGCGTGAACTCTCGTCTCACAACAGTCCCGCGGCAACTTTCAAGATGGCGCCTGGCCGCCCGCCCGCGAGATGTGATTGAAAATGACGCCTTCCCCCCGCTGAGATGGCGCAGCCTCCCCGACAGCCAGCCAATGAGCGGCGCTCACGCCCGCACGACCTTGCCCCCACTCGCCGAAAGGTCAAGTGATACCTGGGTACTGATACCTTGTCCGGCGAAACAAATAGGGTTTGTGCAGCGGCGATTTATGACGAGGGGCTGTGATCGTTCCGCTCGCGGTCTCCACGCAATCTCGCGGTCTCCACAATCTCGCGTGGCATTTTTTTTTTTTTAATCGCGTGGCTGGATGTTGGCTGGGCTCACCGGGCCAAAAGATCCTACGACATCACCGACATGGCATGTGGCAAAAGTACATTCCGCGGTGATACCCTTGTCAGGCTAACACATCTGACCTTTCGGGGGTTTTTTTTCCAATTTTCCCCATCTCTCTGTTTTTAGACGAGCTAATGTCACGTGACGTAAGAAAGTAGTTAGCACAATGCTGGGAAAGGGGTTAGTGTCACTAAAAGTCTTTTACAAGTAAGTTAAAATGTATATATTTAGGTTAGTTTTAAGGACATAAATCGTTTTGTACGTCTTGGTATATATTAAATGCCATGGTGAGTAATATGGTTTTGCTTGTGTCTTGAAATGAGTACGGATTGTGTGCAGCCAGACGGACTGTGCCTGGGACCGAGATCACAGTCCCATTAGCTAAATGCTAAATCGCATCTGTCAGCTAAGTTGCTAATATTTTGTGAACATTGTTTCCATCCACCATCATGAGTGAGTAGTTAGGGTGAGGTCTCTCTTGTGGAAAGGAAAATCTCAAATAGCGACACTCGGCAAACATGCCGGGTATCTTGCTCGACAACACGAGAAGTTTAAATTCCTTGTCAAGGGATTATTATTTGGTTTTTTAAGTATTATCTTGTGTCAGTTCCCTCCGAATAGGAAAAGGGATGAATGCTGATGATGATGGACAGCTCTATATTATTTTCTTGTGATTGCGAGTAAGCTTTCGATCTCAATTCCAGACAATTTTTCAGTATTTCAATAATAATTCAGGGAGAGTACTTTGTGAACAGATATGCTTTTTAGAAAGTGAATGAAGCCTTGGAGTCTGAGTGGCGAATGTGATGAGGAAGAGAGTTCACTGACTAGCAGCACAGAGGGAGGACCTCCAGTGTCCGTATGTGACTGTCTTTGTGGCAGGGAGGACAGAATGCAAGAGTCTGATAAGGAGCCAAGGTTTCGGGCAGGAGTATGGACAGACAAGATTTTAGTAAAGTAGTGGGGGAAGGTGTAGCATCTTTACAGAACTTCATGTGAGAAGCATACATCATATACATGTAGACCAAGAGCATGTCTATGAGGACACCTGCTCAGGTTCATTTAGTAGTTTCCTTCTCCTGTTCCATTTTTTTTTAAATTTCAGTCTTTTTTTTTTTCTTAAAGAAAAGAAATCTTTCTGATAAAGTATCACAACCGCTTTGTACATCCATACGTTAGAAGCATCATCACAAAATTTACAGATACAACAGTCGTTTTTCTTTCTCTCCCTCCCCACCCCCACCACCCCAACCCCCATCTCTCCTTGAAAGATCCAAGTGGAGGTGCGAGAGGGTGTGTGGCGGGCGACGTTGGTGTAGGTCTCGCCAATGTTTCATTTCCAGAAGTGCCGGCGCCGCAGGAACTCCCGGCAAATGGCATCAGAGTCGGTTGATCTCCGCGTGCGAAAATAGTCTGCCGCCTTTCATCTCCAGCCATCTTCCATCTTCCGCGAGCCCCCGTAATGCAGCGAATCATTTAGCATTTAGTCAGCCTTTCCGCGCAGGGGCAAGTTTATGAGGAAGAAGTAGTTGAAACAGTGCCGCGCTCCGCCTCGGTTTAACCGGCGACACGTGCCGGAGGAGGAGGAGGCAGCAGGTAGAATGGCTTCCACAAGATGGCGGACCCGACGGTGGTCCGGCCCAAGATGGCGCAGGACGCGGAGGAAGACGGGCGAGGATGGCGACGATAGAGGTGATGGATAGAGGTGCATAGGCGAGACAGCCGTGGATTATGGGATAGGAGCTGGCGGGAGAGGCAAGCAAAACGAGGCCAGTGTTGTCATTTCTCATGTGTCAAGGGATTGCGTAAGTGAGGGAATTACGGGTGTGTTGGATCGGGAGCTGGTAGGGAGGCATGTTGATGTACTGAATGGTCGGATGATGCTAGTAGATGAGCGTTGTTATGGTTACGTGGTCTATAAACAGGTGCAAGCTGAATTAAGGGCGGGTTATGATCGACTAACTTTGTAATTAAGTGGCGATGAACAGTTGAACTTTGCGGCGTATTGGTGGCATTGTTGATTGGTGTTTGTCAATCTCTTTTTCTCTCACACACACAGGTGCACGTACACACCTACGAGAGACCGATTTATAGATGTAGACATCAACAACTGAGGCCAAATCGCAGGATTTAATTCAGTTTAAAAGGTAGCACATCCAAGAGAAATGTTCAAAGGATCGACATCTAAACCTCATTACCTCGCGGTGTTGGTGACATCATCAAACCACCCCCACCCTACAAAGAGTAAGAGACGGGAGGAGACAGGAAGACAAACTGACAGAAAGAGAAAGGAAGAGAGCCAGACAGAGAGAAATAGATAATTAATAAGAAAGAAATGAAGCAAAAAAAAACAAAAACAAACAAACAAACAAAAATAAGAAAAGGATGAAGAAGAAGATCCAAAGCAAAATTTTCATCTCACTGTTAACTGATATCGCTCCCGCCCACCATACTTTTGTTGCAGCTATTTATGTACTCGTTTATTTATTTTTCTGGCACAGCAGTAAATAACGGACCCTATTGTTTGCTCATAACAGTCTCAGCAGCCACGCATGCGCAGACCGCCAGCATCGTACGTGACATGCGCGGCAGACGCGGAGCATTTTTCTTCTCCGACTCATTATGTGCCGGGTCTCTTCCTTATCCTGCCACTGCACATCTGTTTATCTTTTGCAAGCCGCAAATGCGGTTTTGCACTTCCAGGAAACCCGAGTCGCCTGCGCGCGGCGCAAGGAAGAATGCTTTACGGCGCGCAGCCATCTTCTCGCGAGATTTCGCCAGACAGGAGATTTGCTGATTACGGGCCTTGATGGGGATGGCGGGGTGGTCGCGTCATAGACCTACAAGGGAGATCGCTCGTGTTCGCCAGTCACCTGGCGATATTTCTTCCCCCTATTACTCATCGCCACACAGAGGCTTCTTCTACCTTCAGGATCCCAGAATGTCATCGACTCAGTCGTTGCACGATGGACGTGTACTTCAGGTTATATGGGAGACAACTAGCATGATTTATCGTTCTTGTCTTTATAAATATAGGGTTTGTCCAGAATACATCCATCTGACATTGTGAAGAGGGAAAATATTTTACAATATCAGGACCGCAAAATAACAGATTTAGTGCTAAAAGAATTATATGGAATTATTCAATGCATGCATCAAATAATTAAGGTAATAATATTTTTGGGAAAATATTCTTTTTCTGTGAATCGCAAGCTCTCTTTCTCTCTTTGACTATTATTATTTGACCTGGCTTTTATAGCAGAACCATTTTTTCCAAGAAGAAAGGTCACTAAAAATAACTTCCACCCCAAAGGAAGAAAAGCGTGTCTGAATAAATCTGGTAGAACATTTCGGTTTTATTAGTAGTTTCACCATCATTACTACCTTGAGGGAATAATTTATACACTTTTGGGAAAATTGATATTGAAATTTTTCAAGTTGGCATTGACAACCCTGTGGGGTTTAATCTTTTCTTGTTTCCGGTTATACGTGAACTAAAAGTGATATAACATCAGCGCTGAATACGCATGTACACGGGAAACTCTAACTTTTCCTCAATTCTTCCCTCTTCGTCCTCATTGACCCCCTTCCAATTCCCCCTCCCCGCTGCCCGTTGAGAACCACTTCCAGTTCTCTATGCGAGTTATCTTCCCTGCGTTGGCGTCAGTTGGCTCCCGTCAGTTGAGAGCCTGGCACAGCGTCTTCCCTGCCGGTGCTGTTGACTTCTGTTTCGCAGTGGGTGACGATTCTCTAATAATGCCGCCTTCTTCTTCTCCTGCCACCCTGCCTGCTAATTATGTCGGGTGGAGGCGGAACGCGCGCCCGTATTCGTCCTGCGCGCGGCAAATCAAATATCGGTTGTCATTTTCCATTAAACTGTCTTGCGCATGCCCACTGCACTTGGTTGCCTTTTCCCATCACCATCATCATCCTCCTCCTCATCATCATCATCTCTCTCTACGCGTTCCCTTCGTTGCTGGCTCGGCGTAAAACACCAATTTCCCTTCCTCTGTCTCTCTACCGCTCCCTGAAGTCTTTTTTTTTTTCGGGCAAAACAACATCAACGCCGCCATGGTGGGCCGGATACCAGTCCAGTGAAGAAGGTTTCTGATTTGCAGCAGAAGCACTTTGTCTCCTTCGCTCTCTCTCACACACAAAACGAAGGGGAAGAAAAGAATTAATGAGCATTAATTATTTGCAGTGTCTTCTTGGGTGCTGATGGGCAGATAATGCCAGCTTCACTTAATAACTCTTGTAAGCTGTGGCGGCGCCCTCAGGAGAAGGACAGGGGTGGGTGGTTGTGGGGGGGCTGAGGGAGGAACGTTTACGAATTGCACGGCTTGGGGGGTGGGGGCGAAGAAAAGATCAGTCATTGTTGTCTAGTTACACTCTGGTTGAAGGACCCACGCGGCTGGCGTTGCACACAATGGAGTGGGGTGGGTGGGAGAGAGAGGGCAAGGAAGGGTACACATTGAAGCAAATGAAGCAAGGTTATGGTAGCCGTCTTCATGAACACTACTCATTATATTCTGCACATGCACGTGCACACATTTGTAAGAGCTGGTAGGGTTGGTGTGGCGTGGTGGGGGCTGAAAGAAAACTGGTTTTGATGGATAGTGTTTAGTAAGCTGCCTCTACCACTCACTGACTTGCGCCGGTAAGTTCTTTTTTTTTTTCCTGAAGTGACCCAGAATCTTAACCCTGCCCCCACCCACCACCACCACCACCACAACAGCAAAAACAACACCCAACACACATTTATAGAGATAGGATTTGTCTGAAAGAATCATTGAGAATTCAGCAGTCTCATCTTTCTCTTATATTGTCCTTCACACCGTGTACCTCAATAAAGCTTACTGCTCTCCGCGATTGAAGAGCTCAAATAATTCTAAACGATTGCTTGTGTGTGTCTTTGTTTACGGACCAAGGGTTTGCGTTATTTTTATTTTAAAAAAATTAATATATATGGAGTTTTAAGCATTTAAGACAGTTTGTGTGTGTGTTGCATGCTGGTAGCGTTTCTCTCTCTCTCACTGAGCCAGACCTGGTCAAAGGGGAACAACTCTGGAAACTATTCATGTGTTTCGTGCTGTCGTACTTTCTAAATAAATTCTATATTTTGAGGGACAGTGCCTTGAGGTATTTTGACATGCCTTAAATTAATAATCAAGATAAATTTCTATGATTTATCTTCCTACTGACACTAAAGTCGTAATCGGCATGTTTTATCACACCTGATACCATAGATGATGATAAGGATGATACTATTTACTTACGATATATTAGCTAATGACTTTTATATTTTTTTCTCCCTCGTGAACAGTGTAGTATATGTCGTAAGATTTTTTTATCTGTCATTATGTATGTCCGCGTACCTTTCAGAAGCCATCCTTACCCTCCACCTCAACACCCAGCCACTACCACCCGTTTTGTCCTGGCAGGCATCCCACTCACCTGACATAGTTTACTACCTACCCGCGCAAGTCAGCAGTTAACCGTCACGTCCGGACACAAAACTTTGGCTGCCATTGTTACGTGCCTTAGCGTGTGGGAGGGCCTCGGCGTGGCGCGGCGAAACTCAGAGAAATGTTTTAATCAGACAATAAAATGCCGGCTCGGATGACGGAGGACTGTCACGCTTCGGCCAGTGGCAGACGATACAAACGAGCAAGACAGACCGAACATTAACACTTCAAGCGCCTGGGCCTGGCGACGTCCTTAACCTGATACCCACCCCGAAACCGGAGTTAAGGGCCAACGTCGTCTCTGTAATTATAGTCCCCGATCGGCCGGCAGGATCGGGTGCATTGTATCCACCTACCCGGTGACACCTCAGCCTGCTACCCGAAAACAATACTCTTTTCAAACGTCACACGAAACCACGATTAATTACTTCGGCCGAGATTTATACCCGGGATTTTTTAAACCCCCCTAAAAAATAGTCCGCGTCGGCCTTTTCCTGGCGACACGAACACCCGTGAATAGCTCACAGTTTGGATTGTGTTAAGGTGCTTCGCGCTTTTCTTCTGCTTGTCGTTGGCAGAATAAAGTAGGCTTTTGCCTTGCGTACCCGACAGTTGTCTGTGAACAGTCTCAACCCCCAATCCACCCCACTTCCCCCACCCTGCTTCTCGTGGGTCCATCCATTTCCTTGCGCACTTGACTACCCTACCACCCACCCCAACTCTGAGACACCTGACGTGACTCCCTTGCGTGCGCAGGAAAGCTATTTCGGATGGCGATGGCTGTTCTACCCGGCATCGCGCAGTCGTTGCCGCGCCACTGGCGTTTAGTTGAATACACTCGAAGAATGGATCCATGCATTTCTGTTTTGCGATAAGGTACATCAGAAAAATGAATCTTAGCAAGACAATGAGAATAAAGAAAATTTCCATGTGACTGTAAAATACATCCACTGATGCATTCTGTCTGCCCTTTTGACAATTCCATCGTGTTTGGCTGTCCTATATGACAGTAACGGCGGCTCTGAGTGACAAGAGTTTGTTTGGTTGTTTGTTTGGGGTGGTATTTTTGTTGTTGCAAACTACAACTGTTGCATCCAAAACGTGCTCGCCGGCATCCGAGTAGTTAACGCTTTATTTTACCGTCCACACTCCTACTCCCCTCACACACACAACGACATAACATGGCCTCGCCTTTCAGGTACCACAGATGTAAAACAAACGCAAGACATGCTACAAAATATTTTTAAGACTTAATTTATATTAACTCTGCCTGGAAACCCCCCGGGTGACCTGCCGGTCCCAAGCCCGGATGAAGGAGGAGGGTTGGGCGTGGGGCTAGCAACCCTACCCTGTAAAAAAAAAAAATGCTACAGAAACCACAAATACATCACCAGCTGCTCCACTAGGGAAGACTAGGAAGAAGAAGAAGAATTTTTAATACCCTCTGATCCTCAAAAGTACCTTCACATAACCTATCCTGCATCTGATGTGTTGGGGGCTTATAATTAATTAACATCTTGGGCGGAGGAAGGACCCATCGGACTTTCAGCCTCTTGTCCCTTGCGAACCTTCAACCCCCTCCACACCCGCTTCCCTCCCCCTCCGTTGAGAAGCGGCGTGCGGTACTGCGAGGGTGCGATGGTGTTGGGTGTCCAGATTAAAATAACAGACCGTCTCAAAGAGGGATGACACCAAACCTAAACCCTCGGCAATGGCGAGCAAATATTTGTAACACCCGACGACAGGAGACCTGCTCATCGACCGACATGTCGCCAGTAGTAGCCGTTGGAATAGCTTGGGCACAACCTGCATTCAACCGTTTTCTTGCCAGGGAGGGATAGGAGGGTTGTTGGTAGAAGTGGGTGTTGGGCGGGGGAGACAGTTGGACAAATAATCACCACGTCCTACCCCGTGTCAGAAGGGAACGGAAGTCTTGGTTGTTTGCCCTTGCCGTGTATGCTGAGCGGCGCAAGGGAAGTAATTACAAGGGGCATGGCACTCTTGACGGGCGGCGTGTGTGATGGGGGGATGGAGGGATGGGAGGTGACGCAAGGTTTTCTCCCCTTCTCCCTCTTCGTGCCGCGCACATCGCGACCGACAGTCAGGCAGCTGCTGCATCAGCGCCGGTTCGTCTGCAGAAGGCATGTCGACCCGACTGAGAGCTTCCAATCGGTCAGTCAGCAGCACGGTCTGTTACTGGTGGTCGGGAGATGGTTTTGACGAGAGACAGTTTGGGAAAGTTGTCTCTCCGCTCTTTCTCTCCATCCCGATCCACAGTCAACGTTCCCACAACCTTCACGTGTTGCCAGCCTTCGTCATCTTTGTCATTATTTTACTGACTTTATGCTGTTTTATCATCATCAACAATAACTTTGTCGTCAATCTGGAGGCAGATGACTTGACGCATTTCGTCTGCCTGTAAGTCTTCTTTTTTTGTAAAAAAAAAATAATTAATTATAACACTTGCATTAAAGCTGTGAAGACTTCCCGATGTTCTCTCTGAGAAGGAAGAATCTTCTAGTCGAGCTGTAACGAGAGCCGAGCTCCTAAGTGTCATGTGCTGCTTCCGGGACACGGCTGCTACCGCTGCGACAATTCTGGGAACAGTGGCCCTGTGTTGGACGCCGTCGATGCGAAATTTAATATACGGTATGCTTGCAGAAGCCTGTGTTTGAAGTGGGATTAGCTCGAGCTGAGTTTGTCCAAGCCCGCCTGCTGTCGCTAACCTCTTGCCTTTCTCGTCGTTGGGAATCTTTCAGGCTACACGGTTACAGCTCAGTCGACTGTTAGGTTAGTGAGCAGCACTCATCACTCTGCACTCAGACATGTGAACTTCTGTCTAGACACGAGAGGACGGGACTTTGCTTCAAAGCGCCTCTTCACAGCTTCCTGCAGTCTTGTATATCAGTGGTTTTGACAGCGTGTGCCTCTTGTTTGACTTGCAGCTGAGTTTCCGACAGACTCACTGCCGTGCTCTCACCAGACCTGCAGCCTTGCAGCGGTCCTTGGCTTTCAACACTCCTGCTCGTCGTGCACGCTTACAGCTGTCCATGGGACAGAGCGCTGTTTTCGCACCCATCAGCCACCCGACTTCCGCGACCGATGAGGGAAGGTTGTTGGGTGAATGGGAGGTGGTGGGGGGCGTAGGGCTGAAGGAGAACAGGAAAGGCGTGCAGAGTGTTTGCCCCTAACTGCAGTAGGAAGTCGGCTTAGGGGCCTGTGCTCGGCCCCTCCCATTTGGACGTCGACAAAAACCCGGCAGCGGTGATTTCACTCTGCTGGAGTCTGTGCAAACACGCGACGCTTCTGGTGTCGCTCACGGTCCAGCCGGCGGGAAATATTTGCCGATCCGATTAATAAACTGTCAAAACATGACCTCTGTCGTCAGCATTCTTTCTTCGCATTCTCTTTTCTTCCCTGACCCCTGCCGACAAATTGGGCTTACTTGATGTATGGTGTGGATATTTATTACCTTTTTTTCAGGAGTGAATTGGGGAATAGGAAAAAAAAAAATAAAGAAAATGGAGGGACAAGGAAATACTGTAGAAATAATTTAACATCTTTGAGAATGAGACGAAGCTTTTGTAAACAAATCAAAACAAAATTAATAATTTTACTATTTTTCCTACTTTCCCAGAGAGCATTAGACCAAGCAGATAACTTTTGTGCGTCTCTCTCCTAGTTTCTTGTCAAGGGGTATAACCGTGGTAGGACTAACGCCGACGAAAGGGAGTTTTCTCCCTTTACCACCGTTTTTTTTTTTTTTTTTCTCTCGGTGAACGAAAGAGATCAGAAGGCAACATCTGTACTACGTGCTATGATTCATATGAACAATCTTGCTTGTTCGCTGCCAAAGAGAAAGAAACCCAGCCATATGGAAGAGATGTGTAAATATGCACGTTGCCCTATTGCCTAAGTTATCGTAAGGAAACTTTCATCAATCCTCTTCCTTCAGGCTCCGCACTGGGAGGTGTGTTGCGAGATGACTGAGAATGTGAAATGTAATGACATTATGACAAGCGTGTTAGTTCCGAAGTTTGACATTTTAAATGAGCTGTCAAGTTAGTTCTGAGTGACTGATGCTAGTGTCCGAAGTTTTGAACCCCACATCCCACATGTCTCTCCGCGCACGCGCATCGAACCTGCACGCGGTGCAGGCCGGGAGGACAGACCACTGCGACTGCGCACTTGGTTGCCATGGGGAGCAGTGATGACTCAGGAACCGGAACCAGGTGCGTGAACTGTTGACAGCGTGGGGTTAAGAAGGGCCGCCGTGACAAGAGGTAACCCGACACGGCCCACCAGGGCCCACAGCGTCCCCCGGGTCTCTATCCCGCCACCCCCGCTACCCTTTCCCCTCTTGCGCCTCAAACGTGACTCACGGGAGGTCACATGACAGGACCGCAGCTCCGGAGGTTGAAGCAAGATGTCCTTCACCTCCTGACAAGTAAATTTGCGAAATTCTGTCCTCATTACACTCCATGTTACCTTACTCTCATCTTTCTTTGTTTCATTTATTTCCACCTACACACACACTCTCTTATCTTTTCACAGCTTCACAGCTGGTATTTGGACAAAGCGAATCAGACCTGTGGTCAGTGATAGGAAGGAACTGAATTAGCATTATTTCGATGACAACATCAGAATCAGCACCATTATCAGATGCCTCCTCTTCATCCCACTATCTCTGTTTTCTCTTGGGACAGTTTGTACCTGACATGACTCTCTCATTCTTGTCGCCTGTTTCGTCCTTTTTACTATCCTCAATTTACAGATGATACTTTTGTGAAAAAAATCCCATTAAAATTAATAATTTTAACTGAAAACAAATTTTGTTAATTCACCAATGTTTACACTGCCTTTTGTATGCTTAATTTCGTCATATTTGTGGAGAAGTGTTCAGGAGAAAGTTTTTTTTTTTTTAAAGTGACCTCTCTATAGCTTGCAGTTTGTTTTTAGACTAGAAGATCCAATTATATACTTTAGGACCTGCTTCCTTCTTCTCACAGGCCGTTTCAAAAGCAAGATATTTTGTCAGGAGAATTTATTTTGGCTTTTAGTGATTCATCTTTTAACATTATAACCGACATCTCAGCAACAGATACTACACTCAGGGGTACTGTAGAAAAGACACTTATTCCAAACTCACCTCACGTGGCTTATGGCTCATGGATCTTATCAAAGACATCTTTATGACTATCCTGAAAATAATGTCTGTAATTGCAGAAATCTGATTATTCTACAGATCAACGTTTTGCGGTACACGATTTTATTGTCTATGGGAGGTAAGCAAGTAACACGTTTAAGATGTAATCTTGACCTACTTGCCTCCCTTTAAATTCTCCTCAGCTTTCGGTGATAAGAATCTTTTCGTAATTAGGAGCGCGAAAGATATGAGCAGAAAACAATTGTGTCAGGCTCTTCTGATTTATGCATGGCCACTGTTGTCAGTGTGGTTAAGGAATATCAACATCGCACACTGCCTCTGCAGACTGACGAAGTTCACAGTCGGTCCGCAAAAGGACACGGAGTTTTATTCTCAAAAGAAGAGGTGCAAACAAGCCCAGGATACGAATATTTTACAAATATAAAAAGTGTCCACCAGAAAATTACAGTAGAGCCGATTAAATTTTAAAAAAAACATAAAATAAAAAATCAAAGGCATTAAGCGGATTAAAGAATTTAATAAAAACACACCTTGAACATAAAACATCAAGGAGTAAGACAGACAAGAAAGGAACATGTTATAACAATTACTGCTAAACAGAGAGAATGGGCGACATTTCGGATTAATCGCACGCTGAAAGTCTTTATTGATCGTGCTTTATAGCAATTTTTTTTTAAAAAAACCGGCAGGAAACTGCACAAATAAAACTGTATATGTTTCAGTCACAGAGTTTCCCCGTCTTGAACACAATTGTCTTAAGAATTGCTTAGCATTGCCCATACCCCGCCATTCCCTCTCAGATAAATTCAAAACATTATTAAAAGAGTTCTAGCATAACATTATTGACCTAAACCAAAAGAGTACTAGCTTAGTATTATTAACCTAATCCCTCCTGATTCACTTCCTCTTTCTTCACTGAAATCGCCTTCACTCCTCCTCTCAGCATCAACAATTACTCTACTATTCGGGCTTGAAGTCTTCACCGCGCATGCGGGTTTTCTGCAACATTCGTTGCGCTTGTTCCAGACTGACTGCTCCTTCCTCTGTCTCGAAGACGAATGCTTCCTCAGAAAGGGATGCTTCCGGTGCCGCTGCGGTTGCGACAGGGAAAGCTGCGAACTCAGGGGCGGCAATGCCAGGGGCAGCAGACTCTGGCTTCCACTCCCTTCTGACGTCCTCCATGCACGTGCACTCAGCAAGTGTCGTCGCGTGGGAAGATGGTGGCTCCAGATGTTTCTTGTTGACCTTCAGATGAATCGAGCTTTCCCCGTGAATGTTGAGCTGATCCCTGACTCGCGCCGACAAAGCACTCAAGTCCACATTTGCCTCCCCTAGCTGGCTGACTTCGGCCACGTACATCTGCTTCACCTGGCGGACAGAGTAACGGTTGTCAGCCCCATACTTTTATTCTCCCTTATTAAAACAAGAATTTTTTTTCCAGTTTAGTATTTTATCAATGAGAAAATAATGCCAGGTTTAGAAGAAAAACCTGCGCTTGATTAACCCGAGTAGCACTTAGCCCCACGGTGTTAGTAACAAAGAATTCAGGAATAGAATTCATGTCCAGTTATTAACTACCGATTCTGTGCTACCGCATTGCTTTTACTTATTGTCTACTTTTTTCTAAAGGAAAATAAATCATCTCAGTAAAGCCCTACAAGGACGCGACTGAAAGGAAAAATGGAGAAAAGAACTTACTTGATCCATCAGCTTTTCTAGCGACATTTCCTCCTGAGTACTTCCGACTATTACTGAGGTCAGTGACGACGCAGCCTGCAGGGGCACGTACTGTCCACCTGTGATGTGAGCAAGAGCGGCGAAGAAGTCCTTGTAAGGTGTGATGGAGGGCTCGCAGCCAGCCACGTACAACGTGATGGCCTTCTCCGCCATCTGTCGCGCAGTCATCATGGGGTCAAGACCGTCAGGGCAGCCGTTTGGAAAGGTGTCTCCGCTTTCCTGAAGTCCATGTGGAGGGGCGTCGGAGATGAGGACACAGATTTTGGTAGCTTCTGGCCGCCACGATAGTTTTACAACCTATGAAAAGGGGAAAACCACATGGGATGGACCGATGGAGAGTTGATATGACTAGAAGGGATATATATATATACAAGTTATATATATATAGAGAGAGAGGGAACGCAAAAGAAACCTACTGTTAGCTCTCCATCATTTTTGAGTGAGAAATATTTCTAATCCTATTTTTAACAAATCCCATTACAGTGGAACCTCGGTTAACGAACATAATCCGTTCTGTAAAGTTGTTCGTTATCCGAAATGTTCGTTATCCGAAACAGTTTTTCCCATAAGAAATAAAGGAAATAGATTTAATTGGTTCCCAGCCCCTAATGACTCGCTATGAACAACTCTGACGTCTGTGCGAGTGGCCTTAACCGGTACATGCTGATGTTTGTGGGTGTGTATCTTGAGAATGGAAAGGGTGGATTACTTTGAATTCGGCAAGTCTTATCTTGAACGTATCATTATCTGGTATCATTAGACATTATTCCATCATTAGTTTTTTACTTGCATGTAAATCTTTCCAAAGTTAACGTACAAACAAATAACTGAAGAATTTACAGAAGATCTTCGTAAGGATGTTTTCTAAATCTTAAAAATTAAAGTCTTTTTACGGGCAAGACTTTCCGACTCCGGCAGCCTCTGTGTTTATTTTTTTCTGTCTGTGAATATTTTTACTGTTAATGTTATTTGCGTCGCTATGATATACTTTAATGTGAAATCTGTATGAAAGACCCCTACAGTCATTCAAACGTTAAACAGCGCTCCGGCTATGAAATATTTCTCAACGTGCAAGAGACATAAACTGAACCTGCAATGCCAACAACTATACTGAAATCATTAAATTCCACACACTCCTCTATATCAACATCATTAAATGCCACACAGTTTTCTATGCAGCAAGAAAGCTTTGTGACTCCTTTTAAAACGAAAATAAAATCCCTCAAGTAGAATTTGACAGAAGGTAAATTCTGCTCCATAACGACAGGTGTTACTGGTCTCGGCCATCTCACACACAAAGAAACCCTCCATGCTTATCATCACTTGGAAGGCAACAGGCGGTCAAAATGTGTTGCTGGGTGCACGAAACGTATCCTCCTCCTCATCATGTAGAGGAGGTCACTTCTCGATTGTTCCTTCTCCCGAAAATTCAAGGGTCCCATAAAGTTTACTGAGATAGACTTTGTAAGCAAGGTTCTATCTGTATGACTTTCTTATTTTTCTTGCTGTTGGCTGTCCGAACTCTTGCTCAAAATCCAGCTATCCCAGATACATGCATATACAAAATAGTACATGAACTTCATACAGTAGTACAGCAGTATATACTGTAAAACACAAGGTGTATACACATGCATAGAAGTATGTGTACTACATATACACAGCAGTACACTAGTGTGTGTATATATAATAGTCTATTAGTACCCATACATAATAATTAATAAATATATTGTAGTACATTAGTACACACAAGGTAATTAATCCATATACAGTAGTACATTAGGGCATATACACGGTAGTGCTGAGTTGTAGTACTTACAGATGGAATATGTGTTGCACTTGTATAGTCATAGTTGTCGTACATACATGAATGCAGTGTATGTGGCACGTGCACACAATGGTTTATGTAGTGCGTGTGTGTGTGTGTGTGTGTGAGAACAGTTATAATACAACATAAATGGAGTTAAATAAACATAAAAACATTAACGAAAGCATTTAAACATAAGAACACTTGTCGTTTTGACGGCGTGGGTGGATGGAGGTGGGGGAGGAAGGGATGGAATTACTGCTTTGATTCCCCTTCCATGAGCACGTGACATTGTAAAAACGGGGGGGGGGGTAACTTCCTTTTTCTGTCGCTTTGAGGTTGAAGGAAAAAACTTGTCCACTGTCTGTTGCTTCTGCCTTTTTTGTAACACTCTTGTGTAATACGACATCACATTATCATTGAGCATGTTTAGGCTCCTATTGCCTATTGCACTGTTAGGGAAAGACTTTTCTACAGACTTTTCTTTGGAGCCATGATTGAGGATTATCTTATTAAAATAAAGCACAA
The DNA here is from genome assembly GCF_003073045.1 of Pomacea canaliculata. Lineage (NCBI taxonomy): Eukaryota > Metazoa > Mollusca > Gastropoda > Architaenioglossa > Ampullariidae > Pomacea > Pomacea canaliculata. The sequence goes on from NC_037597.1 coordinate 14,218,759, forward strand.
AAATCACTAAATAAGAAGGATGCGCATAGATAAGGAACGACTGATCGTAACTGTGTCTCGAACGCGAATGATGACATGCTGGTCGGTCACGTGTGGTTCACGTGGCTGTTCGTTATCCGAAATTTTGTTCGCTATCCGAGACAAACTTTTAACGAAATTTTTGTTCGTTAACCGAAATATTCGCTATCCGAGGCGTTCGCTAACCGAGGTTCCACTGTATTGAGAAATACACTGTTTTCTTACTGCAAAGAACATTCTTACCACGAAGAGCCTTGCAAAAAAAAAAAAAAAAAAGGAAGAAAAGGACGTTACTCAGTAATAATGACATCTAAGAACAGGATCTATAGTGATGCTTGTCTCACCTGGAGGAGGAGATTCTTACCTGGTGCAAAGCGTCGGCGACAGCTTCAGGTGCGTCGCCGCCACCATTCGCGCTAGTGTTCTCTAGCCATCGCTTCATCTCGGCTACTGCAGGAGTGAAATCATGCACCTCCGTCACGTACGATGTCTCCTGCAGAAAGGTCAAGGCAAAAGGTTAAAGGGTATCAGTCTGTAGTCACTGATTTTCAGCTTAAATACCACAGCGTCTTTCAGCGATCTCTCACTCTCTTTCATCTGTCAGCATTCGTCCATCATACTGCTTGTCCTTCAGCAGAAAAAAGTAGTTTTCCTCGTCCTCAATCACACCTCCACTTTTCTTCTCAAAAACAGGTTTCATCCTAGGGGGACGAGAACAACAACCGCTTCACTGTAAAGCTGACACGAGAGCTGCTGGCCCTGCTCGAACCTGGGGTGGATGGTCGCGATAGTTGACCAGAGCCAGGCGTACGTCACACGTCTCCTTGGCAACGATCTCTTCCGCGATTCTGCGCACGTTGTCCCTGGCGGCGTCGATGTAGGATCCCATGCTGCCAGTTGTATCCATGGCGAACGCCAGGTCCAGCAGTTTGCCTCCTTGTTTCGCCAAAGGAGGCTGCGTCTTCCCTAGGGTAGTGGAATATTCTGATGACATGATGATGGCGAGAGACTGGGAAAACAGGCTTTGGTGGTTGTTGGTTGATTCGCTGATGGTCAGACCTGAAATACCAAGAGACGGTGAAATTGCATTGTCCCCTGCTACCAACTCCTCCCTCTTTCTCGATTACATGGCATGGGAAAGGGGGTGGAAATGGTGTTTTACACTGACTCAGCAACTAAGGCTATATTATGGCAAGGCAGCCAGCTCTGTAAATAAATGTTAAAGAAAGAACAGCATGTCCGAGACGAGAGTTGAGTGAGGACAGCCAACACCTTACTGTATTGGTGACAGGTACTAACCGTTGCGCCACCGGATGACCTATTTATAGGATAATTTGCTTTGCAGTAATATTTCTATATATATACAACCATTATTGGCGGTTAGGCGTAAAGTACAAATGAACCTGTCTAATCAACTTACTACTCTGCTTTCTATATTTAGTCTGCATCCATCTTTCGCTGGCGGTAAACTGACTGTCTGCTCCAGGGGTCAGAGTATCACTAACCCTGATCTTTCTTGCTTACATCCACCCCTACATCAGCCCCACCCCCTCTCTCCCCTCTCCGCATTAATGACTAAAAACTACATACCTGTTGTGATAGTGTCTTCTTCTCGCAAAGTAACACCAAACAATAACACGACACCAGGTAGTGGAGCCTGTTGTATATTATGTAGCTGTTGAGGTCTACACACTTGTGTGACATCAAGAGCTATAAATATAATCGAGTAATAGCTATGACTAGACGCTTCGGAACAACAGTCTCTACCTATTGCTGTATCGATGAGCAAGGAGAGGACTTTCCGATTTTTTTTTTCAGGGTTGTATAGTTGCACCTGCAGTAGTGTTAGGTGATTGTGGGCGTGTTTCTAATGTTTGTGACAAGTTTAGATATCTGTAACTAGCAGCATCTGAAGCTCGATGTTTCTGTCTTTCTAATTTGCATTTCTGTCGTGCTTTTAAATAAAAATATTTTATATCTTTGTTAACGGGAATGTCCGATTTGCTGAGCGATGTGAAGACTAGTAGGAGACTTGGTTCTATGATCAGTACATACGGTACATGTCTTTTTTAAGTCTTATTCTTTCCTTTTTATCAGACTGTTGGATAATTAGCTTGAAGGACAACCGGGTTACTTGCTGTCGCTCATTTTCTCAGTCTGTATACCAGTTTCTCTCTCTCACATACACACACAAGCATATGGGCTCACCTGACATTCAAGCAAAAACAGACGAGGCAGTCTGAACAAACACTGTCAAAATAATGAACTATAATACCTTTATGAGCAATATTTGATCCTTTTAGACAATATGATTAGTATGGTAAAGGGTTATTAACAGTGGTATACATCATAGAATACAACTACACCACACTAGTATATATCTCAGTCCTACATTTTTCAAATACATCAAAGAGCGGGCATTACATGCATTCGGCTACAGTGAACACATGGTCTCATTCAAATTTCACCTGCTCGTATGCACACTCCTGAAAAAGTAACCCCGACTATTAGACTGAGAAGTTGTCTTTATCCCTCCTATCCTGTTACAGAACTCTGTAACTCGGCTTTCCTGCTGTCCTACATTTCTAAGGTGAAGGGTCAAGAAATGTATTTTTCACCCACCCTCCACCACTTCACCATACGCACCATCCCTTTATACTCCCTTACTCCTCACACACACCTTCCCTCTGGAGTCATAATTTCTTGTCTTCGCTTTATTTCTTGGGGATGGAAATTTTGTTCCGCATCAGTGCTTTCTGCAGCATGCGTTGCGCCTGCCCCATACTGATTTCGTCCTCCGCTGTTTCGTAGCTAGGTGCTCCGGAAAGGGTCTCTTTTTCGCAGTCGAGGGACAGGGACTCCACCATCGACTCACTGGTCCCACCTCTCGAAGAGCTCGGGGTCGCCATCAGCACACGGGTCCCACCTCTCGATGGGCTCGGGGCCGCCATCGACTCACAGGTCCCACTTTTCGGTCTGCTCGCGGACGCCTTCTTGAACATGCTTCTTGATGAGGCTGAGGCTGCGGGTGCAGGTTCCGGTCTCCACTCCTTTCTGACCTCCTCCATGTGCACGCAGGAGGACAGTGACCTCACGGAGTCAGAAGCCGCGGGCAGGAGGCTATTGTTGACCTTTAGCTGCCGTGACCTCGCCCCGTGCGTGTTGAGCTTGTGCTTGACACGCGCAGTCAAAGAATCCATGTCGACGTTGGCCTCTCCTTGTTCTCTTACCTCAGCCATGACCATCTCGTTCACCTGCAATAAAAGAGTTACCGAATTAGCTCGACACATTTCATATATGGGGAAAAAACTCGTTTTTAATGACAATCACCTCTCTCTCTTTCTCGTCCGTATCTGCCGAAGAGAATAGATTCCAAGTAACGATGAATGTACCTACACAATGGTGCGTTTACATGGACATTCGGTGTACGTACAACTTTTGTTCCAGAACTTTAAAAAAATTATTTCAGCTGCGTTCGTCTGTTTTGTTCTGCTTAAGCACAAACTTGTATTACAAGTCAGTGTTTAAATCATGCTCCTAGCCTCGGAAATGTCTGATGTTACCCAGTTGAAATAAACTTGATTTTGCAAGTCCTCAGAGTCTGTTTAGACATTACCATCCCATAAACAAAGAAAACTATCTTAGGGTCTTTTATAAATTGAGAATAAGAATCTAAGGTTGGGGAGGGGTGAGAAAATTTATATTTGTTTATTAATGCCGAACCAGCAGCTAAGGTTCTGTTGCGGCAAAACAATCAACTGCCATGTTCTTTTAATCGCGCCATTGTTTGCACTGAGTATTAAGCACGCATTTATGTGTACTGCCTGTTGAAGACACTTACCTGATCCATCCACTGCTCCAACGACAGCTCCTCCTGTGCCCCTCCGACTATAACTGACGTCAGAGCTCGGGCAGCATTCAAGGGCACGTACTGTCCCCCTGTGACGTAAGCAAGAGCTGCGAAGAAGTCTTTGTAAGGTGTGATGGAGGGCTCGCAGCCAGCCACGTACAACGTGATGGCCTTCTCCGCCATCTGTCGCACAGTCATCATGGGGTCAAGACCGTCAGGGCAGCCGTTGGGAAAGGTGTCTCCGCTTGGCTGGAGTCCATGTGGAGGGGCGTCGGAGATGAGGACACAGATTTTGGTCGCTTCTGGCCGCCATGATAGTTTCAACACCTGCGATGGAAAGAGAAGAAAACGTGCTTTAACTTCAGCTCCTCCTGTAAGTGCTTTGGAATCTCTTTCATCGTTGTATGCACTCTTCTTTGTCGTTACAAAGACTTCGCTTGTGTCCGGGCATCAGCTCTCTACATGGCGGATATCAATTTTATATTATTATATTTTATATTTTATATTATAGACATGCAGCATGTTTTACCTTTTACGCAGTTTACGTCATTAAATAAAATGTGAGGAATCATGTCTAAAAACATTGAATTAAAGACTGTCACGTATCTATTTTACTTATATGTTTATATAGGTAACCATGCTTGTTTCTGAATTTGGTAATCTAAACATTCGCTCCACGACTGACTTCCAATGCTTCAAACTGAATTAACAGTAAACGTTACTAGGAAATCAGCTTTTTAAAGATATGATAATAGGGAAATGGAACATTTTGACCCGCTTAGAGAACACATCAATTTTTTTTTTTTTACCTAACTGGGTTAAGAAAATTGTACACGCCAATCGAAACGAATCACAGTAGAAGAATGATGCTCTTACCTGATGAAGAGCGTCAGCCACGGCTTCAGGTGCGTCGCCGCCGCCACTTGCGCTGGTGTCATCTAACCATCGCTTCATCTCGCCGATCTTAGGAGTGAAGTCATGCACCTGCGTCACGTAGGTCATTTCCTGCAAAAAGTTAACAACAAAAGAATGTAAGATGGTAATATCTCGTGCCACTCTGTCTTTCAGCGATGATATATATATATATCTCTGACTCCTGATATGAGACTTTTCTTTGCACCTGGCGGAACGATAACAAACTCTGTACAATAGACATCAGAGTTGTAGACACAGTACAAACCTGGGGTGGATGATCGCGATAGTTGACCAGAGCCAGACGTACGTCACACGTCTCCTTGGCAACGATCTCTTCCGTGATTCTGCGCACGTTGTCCCTGGCGGCGTCGATGTAGGATCCCATGCTGCCAGTGGTATCCATGGCGAACGCCAGGTCCAACATCTTGCTATCGTGCTTCGCCAGCGGGGGCTGCACCGGCGTGTCTGCCATGATGTCCGGAAGATCTTACAAGTTCTTGTTTGGGCCTTTACCTTAGGCTGTGGATCGACAGACAAGTGGATGAGCTTGTCAATGCTCGGTTTGCGGCAGCTGGTTTCGATTAGGCCTGAAACATTGTAGAATAAATCACCTATTAGCAGCTATGCCTGGTCAAACCTGATCGAATCATCAGATAATTATGACAGCATTTCTGTTAGGTCAAACGATATATGTCAGCGAACAAGTAATGTTTACAAAAAAGATAGTAGAATCTCTGCGAACTTCTAGCATTCTTTATCTTAATACCTTCGGCTTCTGGTGTTTTCTACCTGTCTTGTGGCAGTGCTAATCTTGCCTCTAGTGACAGGGACGATTATAAATACCCTCATCGTCATCGTCAGAAGTAATTTTTATTTTTTTTACATAACTGTAGGTTTCCATGTGGAAACTTTCCATTCACTTATGAAGGACAGGAATAACATATTGGCGTCTATCATCAAGTTTATCAGCCTGCGTTGTTAATATAAAGCTACACCCCAGCCAATGTATAAGTTCCCCTTTACTCATCGCCCATCAGCTGATCTCCGGAGACGACAACCCAACACAAGCCGATGTTTGTAAATCTGTATGGGGTCGAGATTAAGTCACGTGATTAAGGGGTTCGGGAAGGAAATACTTCTCACAAGCTTGTTTAACACGTGCGTGGTCTTCTCGTGTTTACATCTATGAAGTCTTTGTATATATTAAAATAAATGCTTATGTATTGACGATTAGGGTGAGATCAGTGATCGAGACACAACTATCAGTGAGATAAATCAGTCACTGAGCTATATTTACAGCTTTCTTTGAAAGACGTGTGGTGTGAAAAATAGTTTTTATTCAACAACGCTTAAATAGACAACGATTCGTATAAAGCTTATTGGAATTGTTAAAACTGCATGCTTCAGTCAAAGATAATTGTGTTAAAAAACATAAAAATACTGTGAGAACATGCTATAATGTTATGTAGAAAGCAACGCGCGCTTCTCAGGTACAAAGGTCATCGATAGAAGCTGAAAGAACATGTACGTACATGACATAAATTAACTACTTCGACACTGTCATGCGACCTAGTTGTTACGCTGATACAGTAAAAAGCACGAAGGTATACATACCTGTTGTGGATTTATTATGCTATTAGATCCATTCACTAACTTGTATTACCTATACATGTCACTGATCAAAACAACCCGTTCCAGTGGCGATGATTTATTTATATACATTCGCTGTTCTCGTGACGTGAAGAGCTAAAATTAGGATAGGAAATTCCCAAAATCGAGGCATGCAGAAGCGTGGGCGTGTAAGTATGCAACTGGATCAATCGTTGGCGTTAAATTTTGCTGACTCACACAACTGGCAATCTTCAGATTGCGACACTACACCATTCTGACATTTTCTGATATGCGTTTGGGGTCACTATAGGCCTACAACAAGTGTTGCTCTAGAACAGCGATTTTAATTCGATCCTTGGCAAAATCATAATTTCTTTTTACTTTTTGTTTTATTCTCGTCGTTATTCTTTTAAAGTTTTGCACAATGCGCACACCCTCTTTTTCTTTTGTATTATTATTTCTTTTTTTTATTGTGATGATGAGGATTATTATTTATTATTACTATTTTTTTGTCATATATATAGCTCCCAGCGGCCTGTTTTCTCCAAGAAAGCATTCTCCCCAACCATAACCGCGCGGTGCTATCATAGTAATCCCTGTAGTCGTGTAGGCCGGTACATGCGGGTTAAACGCGCTGGCGAGAGGCCAGCATGAGTCTATCACTTACCGATTATTGCCAACCCTTAGAAAAAAAGACAATGACACTATACTTTGCCCATTGTCTGCTATGACCCTGCCATGCGCAACCTGCCCCTCTTTCTCAACCACCCACACACTAGAGCAGGGGTGGGCAATTAATTTTCCCAAGGGGCCGGATGAGAATGGTTCTAGAGGGCCGGATGAGAAACTGGGATGGTTCTAGAGGGCCGGATGAGAAACTGGGATGGTTCTAGAGGGCCGGACTAATATAGTTAACTCAGTTTTACCCAATACTGTATATATAGTATATTTACTGGTGGGCGGCCAGCGGGCGGGCCGGTCAGAGACGGGAGGCGCCCGCGGGCCGGCGTTTGCCCAGGTCTGCACTAGAGAGACACACATTCGAAACATAACAAGGAAAAGAACAATTAATTAATGTTACGGCCTAGTTTTACATAATTACATGTTACAGCTATTCTCCTAATATTGTCTCAACTGGAATATATATACATGGATTCGAGTCCCTATCCCATGTTTTTATATTTCTATATTTTTTTTAGTGACCTTTTCACCCACATATATGTCCATGTAGTGTTTACATGAAAAAATAAATTAGATTACAGGTAGCAAAGAAGTAGGATATTTTATTCTTTATGTGTGTGTGCGTGTGGCCCACTTAATTTGTCCCTCACCCAGAGAGAGGACAGGTTTCCACCCACCCCCTAAGAAGCAGACCCCTTGCAGCAAACATACTCAACACAGATGGATATATGACAAAAGAAAATGACAACAGCACTTTTTATTCTCATGAACAACATCTGACTTTGATCATGATGGGGTGGATGGGTGGGAGATATACAATTTTTGGACTGGGTATCCAACACATTTGTGACCTGATAGATGAAAACCTTTCACATATTCAACTTTGTAATTATGTAATGTTCACCTGCCTTAGTCTCTCTCTCTCTGTATATAAAATAATCATTCTCTGGTCACAATATTTCATTTCACAACACATAACTTTTCACAACTAAGCACTTTGCAGGTGTCAAGTGTCCAACAACATTTTTACATAATGAGTACTTGAATTTCTGTAGAAATTTCTTCTACAGATATGTTTGGCAATGTTTTTTTAAATTTTCTTTAAACTCTATGTGTTTTCTTAGAAGTATATACTGATTGTGATGTTTATTTTAAAGAGATCACAATGCTCAGAAATATTCAGTACAAAATCTACCAGCACAAACATCATTGGTAGAAAGTTGTTTCCAGGCGGACTGAAGTGCTAGGCCATAATCGTCCTAAGCATGTTCTTAATATGTGCTTAGAAAAATGCATTCTGAAATATTTCAAGGCATAGGCATTATCAAATTTTATAGAAAAATGCAAAATTCATAAAATGTGCCAAAACCTCTTTTAAAGAACACTTCATTTATTTGTTATGAAAAGAGACAATGGATTTATTTCAAAAATAAACCATGTGACACAAAAAATCCAGAACAGTCAGAACAGAAACTACAGTGTAACTAGCAGAAAGAATTAGATATGCATTTAATTTCTTACCTTTTTAAATGGTCAGTATATTCTACTGTAAAAAAAATATACAAAACAATGTGTCCCAAGTTTTTGCTATTAAAGTTTCCAGAAGTCAGTAACAGCATACAAAGTTCAAGGGTTAGATCTCATTTTCTTGTGACCTCCTTCTGCAGCTGCCAGCACCACATGAACTCTTTTTAAAAGAATTTTTCTTTTTTTCACTCTTCCAGGAAAAATGATGAACAAGAATCCTCCAGTGCTTCCTTGTTTATCATCATGAAATTAAGAAAGCAGAAAATAATGAATACAGTTCAAGTGACCACTTTTAAAAGTTGTTTCTATACGTACGTGTCACCATTACTATTTCTGTTACAAAGAGGCTGATCATCCAATAAGCACATATCTAACCATGTCAACTGAGTTTCTGATAATGTGTATGTACAATGCACTGAACACAGACTGAATTTGCATGTTTCTAAATAGATCACACTGAATGTTTTAAAATTGGGTATAAAACACAGAAGGGGAAAGAAACCAATACTGTGGGCTTGCTTCATAGTACATTAGTGCCACAAAATACTCATTTTGTCTGACGAGGCCAGGTTATTGGTAAGCAACCTTGATATGATTTTTGATAGAAGTTTCACACAAAAATATAAAATAATTTTGAAAAAGATGACATTTTATTACTTTCACAGACTGAAATATGTGGTTGTCAGGGACAAATGTGACTTTTTCTGCTTAGGAAGCTACTAAAAGTACCAGCATACTATATATAATCAACACAGCAACATCAGGCAGACAGCTAACATACACAGGTACACGTGCACAAACTGAAATGCACTCACACCCACAAACACACACACATTCTTTTTTCTGGTGTGTCTCCCAAAAGAACTGAAGGATCCATGTACCATAAACATTTCTTCCACAGATCATCTTCTCCCCTCTTTACCCAATCTTTCTTAAATATAATAATAGTACTACTACTAATAAAGGTTATTAATATAGTGCCATTTTCCAGCTTCTTTTTTGTTTTGTCGCTTTGCTGTTTTGTGTGAGACAGACTTTAATAAACTATACCTGTATGAAATTGAATGCGTGATTTGACAATCCTGTGCACTATGTGACATTACTACTAGTCCTGCATGTCTGAATCATCCCTCTCTGTAAGTGTTACTGTTATGTCAACACCTACCTCAGGTTAAAACAAGTACATTTGTATTGTATGGACTAAATCTGAAGATTTACTGAAGACACCTAAAGTGTCAAAGTATTTTAAATTGTGGACTAACAATGAAATCTTGATAACATAAACATAGAAAGATAAAATATGTGGCAACTTGTATTGCCCAAAATGAGGAATGATCGATACTTTTAATTGTAATCAATTAGAGTAATTATAAATTCTTGTATTTTGTTTAGCAAAAGGACACCATGTACCTGAAAGAAAAAGGTATTTAATGATTGTCAGGATGATAAACATCACAATTTCAACAGTAGTTTCTCAGGTGTACATTATCATTGTTCCTGGTCAAAATACTGGTGTCAAAAGTGTCTGAGAAAAAATATTCTTTCCTAGAACTAGTATTACTTTCTTGAATGGCAGACAGAACCATATTACTAAATTCCTGACAGCAGGTCTCATATCTACTACATTCTGGGTGAATATCTAGTTTATATTTTGAAAAGACAGGGCTTTGACAGTGACCAAGAGAAGAAGACAAGGCAGGCACTCATGTGTCATCTGGCACAAAACATCAATTGTCATTAACTCCCTGGACCAAGGATGTTTACTGTGTAATTCTGACCGCCTTTGCATTAACATGAAGTGACCAAAAGTGCATGATGACTATAGCCATAAGCCAGGGCCCAGTGTGTTAAGTACATGAACAGAACCACAAAGAAAGTTTCTGAGGGAAATTGTAACTATTTCTTAGTAACACATTATAAATGCATACACAGATGAAGAACTAATAGTAACAGTATATAAACAAATGGAAATCAATCTTAGTTTAAGCAAGTTACAAAAAAAAGTAAAAAAGACAAAATACTGAGAAACAGCGACAAGGCTGTTTTTTTTAATACAAAGAGTTACATAAGATCTACAAAAGTGCAATGATAAACCATCACAGTCAAAGATTCAAAATGCAGACCACACAATGGCATGTGGATTTTGATAAAAATACATTATCTGTGTTTTCATGTATAGTATACACTGTCTCAAAAATCATAGAGGTCAAATATTGATCAAAAATACATGTATTGCACCCAATTTACAACACAACATCAACATTGCACTCACAAAAATACATGTGTATAGATGTGTGTGAATATATATATACAAAGATCTTTACATCCATAGTAAAAAAAAACCCAGTGTCTGGAAACAAAAGATGGTAGAAATTACTATGGAGATTGCACAGTTCCAAAAATCCTACTATATAAATACTAAGCTGCTTAATTCAAAGAAAAGTATATAATGCTTCACACTAAATCTAACTGTTGCACACAAAGCAGCAAGTTGCACACATTTATTATCCGTGACAAAAGGTACCTATGGCATGATTTCAAAATGAGACGTCAAAGCAATACACATAAAACTTCATTTCAGCCACGAAGATGACAGAAAAAGATGGGTCACTCTCTTTTAAAGCTCATGATGCATCACAAAACAAACATATATTAAATGCACATGCTTAGCAAATGCAAATAAGGGAAAGGTCAGACAGCACTGGTCATTGTCAGGTAACCCCACACTGCTTGCCCGCTTTGTGTCATTCATTTATGACCACCGTTATGTATCATTTGCTTATGACCCCAAATACTATTTCCAGACATGTTCAAGAAAGAATGTAAACATCTAATAGTTTTGTGTTTAAGATGTCTGTTTAGTAACCAACACTTTTAGCCAACACTCAAGGCAATCTGTTGAATTTCATCAAAAGCAAAATATCAGATTTATGTGAATGACATAAGGCAACTGCTAACCATTCAGCAAAGCACTAGTAAAGGCAAGAAAGGATCAACATTAAGTAAACCTCTCAAAAACAAAAGCAGACATTGCACACATCAGGTGGAAAGAAAATCTTGAAAAGAAAGACAAAGTGACATTATGACCCTTGTCAAGCCCTTAACTGTGGGTCCACGAGAGAGCGCAAGGGGGGGAGGAGGGAGTGTTCACCACAGTCTATGCAGGTACATGTCCATTTGGAATGGCTTGTGTTAAATTTGGTTATTTAATCTGAGAACATCCATGCTAAATTCATGTTAATCCATGTGGCTGCTACATCTTCCTATCTCTCATGTCTGTTGTTTGAGACCCCAATATCTATTCAGTCTAGTGTACTTGTCCCCTGAACCAGTTTTCAAGCATCACTTAACTGGTGCAAACATCACAGTTCTTCATATTTATGACTTTTCTCAGAAAACCTATTCACACACATGCATAATTTTTTATGCAGTTCATTATGATTCGATATCTTTCCATATTTTATTTTTATATTTATTAAAATGCCTAAATGATGTGAATAATAATACTTCTAACAATATCATCCAGAAATCCTGAATCTGTATCTTTCTCACCATATCAGGTTGTGTCTTCAAATGAAGAGCTTACTTATGATTATTTACTATAAAGAAAAACATTTTCTCCTTGTAAAATTACCTGTTTCCCCCAAAACTTACAAAACATGTTAACAAATTAAATTTTGCTAGTTTAAGACCCACCAAATAATATTTCATGACAGCTTCCTTAATGTCTTTTATCTCCAATATTCATTTTCCATATAAACTACATAAACTCTAAGATATAGATAAGATCTTTACATAAAACCATGCAGGAGCATCTTACGCAGAGCTTCCCCTAGCTGCCAATATTCTGTAATTTTTAACACACAGCCCATGAATATTTTTAAATTTACTGTTGCTGTTTCAAAACTTCAAATATTTTCAAACATTTTCCTATTTAAACTTTTGTAACTGGTTTTCAACTTTATATTCTCAAAACCAAAATATGATATCTTAATCTGAGGACAACAATACACAGTTTGTAACTTAGAAAATCATGACATAAATAAGATCCATATAATATTATCTGACCGCTATGACCCTTTAAGTAAACTAAAATGAATACTTTATAGGATCAACCGTATGCTTGTTTTACGATACTACACTTTTTAAAAGGAAGGAATAACCAGTGTGATCAATCAATGATAAGTACAATAACTACATCAAATGCTTAATGCAAAAAATTTTCCCAAAAATATGCAATAGCATATACAATTAATAAATGTTAATTAGTTTAAACATCCAAAAGAAAAAGATCTATGACTTTTCTCCCAAAGAAACAGCCTATCAAATGTTACCTTTCGATGCCACATAAATAAAGCTCTAAAATATTGTGGAAAATGCCTAAAAAAGCGACGCAAAAAAAAAAGAGACAGTGAAGGCCCAAGACACATATTAACAGAATCATCACAGTTTAGTAGCAAAATAGTCATCTAAGAATAATCCTCAAAAACAAAATCAATACAACTGTTTGAGCAACCAGACATCAGTACTTTTTGGAATGACTTTCACTGCTAATGTTAGTATTTCTTCCCTTTAATAAGGAAGTGACAGCAGAAAAAATTGATGATAAGACTTATCAAGTCAAAGAAGACTAGTCACCAATAACATTTGCACAATATGCTGCAGGCCATTTTTCCTAGTGCTGCATCATGTTCTTGTGAGGAGTTGCATCCCCTTTCCTGTGTCTCAAATCTGCCAGCAAAACTGAATATTGGGCAAAAACTCAATCTGGGCAAATAATATAAACAATTTAATTTAACATTAGAGGCAAAACCAACTGCTATCTGTAAAATATACTACATTCAAAAAAGGGATTTCAAAATAGTTAAAAAGAGCAACTTTTGAGTGTTGCTAGAAGAAAAAGGCTTCTAGCTGTGATAAATATAAAGTTACAATGCCTATGCCATGGAAATCATTTTAAAGATTTCTTCCCTATCTTTAGTCATAAGTCACAACATCCCTGTTGTTAGTGCAACCTCACATGAATGACAATCAACCAACCTCCCTCTCTCAACACTGTTGCTATTAAATTCAGTCATTCAAACAGTCATTTACAATGTTAAACTAATAATCAGTTTACATGCAGAAATCTATTTTTAAAAAATAGAATGGCTTACAAGGACGTGTTTAATTCAGTTTTAGAATGTTTCTAAGCTTTACGAGTTTTACATAGAGAAATTATTTCATAATACAAAAATAATGATAAATAAGAATATTTCAATGTGTATTCGTGTTTTTAATGTGTCATAAATGATTCATTGTCTTTTTGATACTCCTATGCAATAACCAGCAATAATGAGAATGAATGAAAGTTAGCAACCATGCATATTAATTAATGACACATTTCACATGCACAGGCAAGAATGCACACACACATTATGCATATAGAAACAATTACATGATAAAATATTTTGAGTAATGCTTTAACTTAACAAAAAAATCAGTTCATGAAGTAAATGGTTTGATATTTCTTTGGTTCATAAACACATTGTAAAACAGAGTCCCCTATAACCTCTTCTGGTATATTTTATTATAATGATAATATTGTGATGGGGTTTTATTTTTTTTATTTTTTTTTTAATTGATGGAAAAGTACCCTTTATTAATGCACACTATTTTTCAAATTAAAATAAACCCTTTTAAGTAAATCAGATAATGATGACTGGTAACATCAAAGGTCATAGAAAATATGTGATATCTTAAGAATTTCCTTAAATATAAAGCAACAGGAAATTAATGTTGATTGGTGCATCTGAATTGAGCACTTGCTCCCAATTTGTCAGATGTAATTAAATATCTCACTCATAAGACAGCATTACTTTGAAGTGAAAACATGGACCTAATCCAACTGTTTTAGCATTGAAAATATAATGTAAATCACCTTGGACCTCTCATTTGTATCTTCAAAATGGACATAGTTTAAACATAGAGCTCAAACTCCTATAAATTAAGAAATGCTTTTTGATATCAGGGACATATAGAGAGTATGAAACGGCAGTGTGTACATATATAAATATAGGAGTGTATGCATGTATATGTACAAGGTACGTACAGTGTAATATATGCTTTTGCTTTAACCAAAATTTTTTTTTTTAAAACAGGAATGGCCTGATTAATGCCTCAACATATGTAAATGTATTTTGTGAAGACTAGAAAAGCTACTGCAATCTGAATTTTTAAGACATTGGAGCTTATTGTACCACATGACAGTGACTGGACTATTTAGCAGACAGCATACATTGTTCCATAGTTTATTGATTTTAGGATAAAAGAACTTACTATAGCCTCACCACCGAGACCATGTGCTGCTAAACTGTCAGACAATTCACAGTTTGAAAAATCTGTCCATGTCTTTTTTTTTAAATACATCAGAGGGATGATGATCAAAGATGAGATAAAAGTGCACACTGGGATTCTTGCTTTAAGACTATAATTATAGCCTCCCTTCTCCTTCCAAAAATGCATAAATAATAATACCATGAACAGCATGTGGAGCTAGATGATGTGGTGTGACATCTGTGAAGAGCAGGGCTAGGATTCACATGAAGTCTTAAGGCTGAGTTGACAAAGTCAACAAAGTGTTGGTCACATCAGCACTTCAGGCACATTGCATCAAGATGGTATCCATTTCATATGTTGAATATTCCTGCAAGACATTCTTGTTCGACAGCTTCAAAGCAATGCAAATTTGAGTCCAGAATGCTGTCCTTGTGATATTTTCTATTGGTGAGGAATCCCACTAAATAGGGTATAAAAGTGATATAAATAGATGTTTTCTTTTCCAATAATTCATATCAACAAATTTTCTTGTTTCAGACAGAAATGTTCTCGAAGCAATCAGTAAATGCATAATACCCCAGACTAGAATTTTAGAAGTAAAACATAGCATATGTACAGTTCTGTTGTGCTCAGCTGCTACATGAACAACCTTTCTGGCATCACAGACACAGTAGTAGCCATCACAGCCAGTGGTCCCGAAGATCATCTACTGTGATAAATTACTGTTTAAGCTTACTGCAAGTATCTCCCAATGAAATGGTCAGATATGTTGTGTATTCGTGGTGATTGTTGAAAAGTTTGTCTCTATGGTAAAGGCTATGATGCTGATGAACATATTCATAACACATCCCAGGAATGGCACAACAGCATCCCCACATGAAACACAAGTGGAAAACAATCCAAATGCTGTCATTCACTTGTCGTCAAATAAACTTACTGATAATCAATGGCAGTGCAGTGCACAGCCTCTGTGGCAACACACTAAATATGTGCAGGAAGAAGCTTCTGGAATAGGCATTAAATAGTCTCCAAGACATCAGTTCTCTCCAGTGACAGGGACAAGCTATGGTAACTGTTGCCCTCCTGTACACTCCCACTGCGCTCCCCCAAGGACTGATGGCTGGGAGTGCTGGCTATAGTTGAGGGGCTGATGGCTGTCCCTCCCAGCCCTGCACCTGCAGCATGGCAATCTAGCAGCTGCAGCTGACCCTGACTGTAGCGTATGACTGGGCGTGGGTTGGGAGGTGTACCCATGATTGCCAGATCACTGCAGGAGCGAACTTTGCCTTCTGGTGCTGTACCAGGGATAGGAGACGTTGGTGTCGGTGGAGGTATCCATGATGCTGAGACTGGTTGGTAGGTAGTAGAATGAGGCAGACTCATCAGGGTAGTCTGGGTTGTAGTAACCATTGTAGAAGGAAGAGACCCAATGACCCCAGAACCTTGATGGTGCAACTTTTCACCAGCAGATGGGTCACAACACCCGGGATAACTGCACAAGAATGATTGTTTTACAACATGTAAAAATATAATACTAACAAGTGGGTTGAAAGAGACATCAAAATCATTATTTTCAAAAACAAAAATAGATATACATGTCAATTCTCAGACACATTAATGTTTTTGCCAAGAATCCCCAAATGATAAACATGCAAAATTTGAAGTAAAATACTAAAAATTAATAACACACACCTACATATTACCAAAACCACTTGACATTCCCTTTCAAGAAAATATGCTGAACATTGAACATTTCTGAGTATTGTTTGGTATGACTGCACTTTTTCTGAGATGCACATACAGACATATAAACACTATATAAAACCAGCAGAACATGTTTTCTTAACACTGTTAAGGTCATTGCTTAGCAGAATAAAAAAACTTCACACTCTCAGTTTTTGTAAACATTCCACTGGCCACACCCTCCAAATGGAACCCAGGATTTATGAAGTAGTAAAAATAGCTGTAACCATGCCCTTTAATAAAGTTGATGAGAATACATTAACTGAATTTTAATAAAAATGTTTTTATGCTGGATTTGCCTTCATTTAAAAAAATGATTGACTTGATTGGCTAAATTAAGGATAGGGTTTTATAACATACCTATTCTGTGGGAAGGGAGTGTTGCTGCTCTCATTATGACTCCATGTTTCCATTTCCACTGCACCTGCATCAGCTTCCTCAGTCTCACCTTCTACCTCTTCTCCAGATCTTTGGGTCCTAGCACCATCTGCCTGAGTGCAAAATGGTAAAGGTCAAAGTGTTAAATGGTCTCAATAGGCACAGCATGTCTAGAGTACATACTGAAGGCAAAACCCACCCTCTTCTTTTGTGTTTCACCTTCCCAAATAAGTCATCTAGAACAGCTGCTGGGTCGACAGAGGAAGTTCTATCCAGCCACAAGGCCAAGCAAGCATCAAAACCAGCAACTTTCTGTACCTCAGTTGACCATACCAACCACAGTAAGTACAAGAACAGTTACTGTTAAAAACCATTCCATTTCTGAGATTCATTCTATTCCCTAGAAGTCAAAATATCATTCAAAATGCAGCTGACTAGGGAATTATGATGAACTGGAAATTTTTAAACATGGATTTTCTAACTCTTCACATCTTCCCTTGTGTAGCTTTTATGTGTAGAAAAGTAAGTGCTTTATGCACCTTTATCTAATTATAAAACCATAAGCAGACTTTATTTTTTTCTAACAATGCAATTATGTTTATAAAACA
Source organism: Pomacea canaliculata (assembly GCF_003073045.1). Classification (NCBI taxonomy): domain Eukaryota; kingdom Metazoa; phylum Mollusca; class Gastropoda; order Architaenioglossa; family Ampullariidae; genus Pomacea; species Pomacea canaliculata. The sequence continues at coordinate 14,236,408 of NC_037597.1, forward strand.
GGAATGCCTTAGATGTTGTTAATTAAGACATGACACGTTTTGTCTCCTGATCAATCATTGTAAAGAATGAGTCATAATTTAAGTATCTGCAAACCGTTGCTGCTACTTCACATACCGCCCTACCCTACCACTCCAATAAATCAGTCTTATTTTGCCTGGGGATAAATCTAATAGCCCACCCAATCATTGATGCGACTTTGGGAAGGATGTGATGCTTCACTAAATATGACAGGAGATGCATACTGGATGATGGAAATGAAACAGAGTCCACTCTGGCAATGCCACACAATAAATACCACTAACCAGATATTATGCTAATCTAATGGTAAAGCAAACAGCAGTAAAAGGGTAACACCTAAGCTTTATTCTTGGAGAGTTCACAATACAAGGCAATATTTACTTCTCATTACTGAAAAGGTCATGAAATGAAGAAAATGTACTAAATACAAGTTATTCAACAAATGCTGTGGAAAATAATTTGCTTTGCACAATGTCTTAATTCATCAGTAATATATCTCTTAGCAGACCTTCTCTTTTCTTGCTTGTGATCGCTTGTGTTTCCAAACAAGGCAAAACTGTCGCAGTGCCAAAGCAAGAAGAAGTAACCCTACAGCCAAGACTAGTGGACCCATGATTGGTAGTTTGTTGCCAAAGACCTCCGTGAACACTTTTTTTCATGCAAAAAATAAAAATAAATCACACAATTTGCATTTGGAGAGTGATACATAATAGAACCATCCTTATCAATACTACTGAAGAGAAAAAAAGCATCCATTCAATCATTAATTTATTTTCTCTCGTTCATTTTTTGGGGGGGAAGGTGCTAGAATAAAAGTGTTCTTTCCCAAGTATTAAATAAGTCTGAAAAAAAAAATCATTTATTTATTCATTAATTTAGTCATTATCTCACTTTTTCAGATGACAGGAAGAGGAGACAGCCATGATAAAAATGTTCCTTCCCAAGGATTAAAAAGATTTTTATCTAAATGAATGTGTACACTGTAAGAACCTTGGGAACTTTGATGTGACAAATTGCCAAATGTCATTCTTAGGTAAAGAGTGTGAAAGAAAGAAAAAGATCTTTACAAAAATATAGCATATGTACACACGCCGAAGGAGTCAATATATACAAGAGTTTAAAGTTTCTCCCTATCAAGCATTGCAGTTAAGATACTTGAGACATAGCAGGTTCAGACATCAAAAGCAGGTGAAATTAGGGAAATATTACAAATATTTGTGAAGGCAAGACTTTCAAAACAGTGCAATATTTAAACAAATCTTTCAAAAACTTAAAAAAAATGTTGGACCTAATGTTTGATCAGTGTCTCTTTAGGGACAGCTGAACATGAATAAAATCCTTCACAGAGTACAATCAGAAAATGTTTACTAATATTTCCAATCCAATAGAAAAGAAACTTAATAGTCTAGCAACATTTCTTCCTCAATGATGGGGTGAGCAATTAACAAAGTGTTACAATTCCTCTTTCAATAACACCTGTAGTCTTTGTGTTTTTCTTATCCTCCCTCTAGTTAAGGTGACCAGACGTTTCTGGGGCGAAAGCGGGACGCGCCGATGATGGTGTCATCACCGTCAAAGAACGCCGAAAAAGGTGATTTTTAAAGACAAGCGGGACATTTGATGGACTTGCCAGAAAGCCAGAAAGCGGGACATTGGACGTCCCGCCCGATGAGCAGGGGGGACACGAGGTCAAAAGCGGGACTGTCCCGCCTAAAGCGGGACGTCTGGTCACCTTACTCTAGTACTCTCCCTAATCTTTTTTTAAAAAAATGACCATTTTTAATTTAAGCTGTACTAATGTATAGATTATAAGATAACTTCAAGATGAAACATACTGTACAAACCTAGCCAGGTTAATAGTGATCCCACTAGAAGAAGAACAGATGCTACAGTGGCTAAAAGGACACCTCGTCGTAGGTTCTCCTTCATGTTGGGTGGCCCAAAGCCGGAAGCTGCGTAGAAAGAGTAGAGAGGACCATGCTTTGTGTTGCGAAGGTGTGCTGGCACCTTGATATGGCGTATATGAAACATGGCTGCCTGATTTTGAGGCTGTCCTTAGGCAAATTTTAGGGTTGATGAAGTTTTTCTCTGAAAAAAGTAGCAAGCTATATAGTAACAACACTTTTCCCCAACAAAACATGCATAATAAAAGATGTTCTCTGTGTGTGTGCACATCATATGTCTTTGAACAACCATGTTTGCAAATATGTTACTACTGGTGTGAGTGCGTGTATTCATGCATGCATCCATTAGTGGAAGGGAGAAGGCTTACTTAAAAGTACAAGGAAAGGGGAATTGAAAGAACTGAATAGATTTTATAAAAATAGTCACTCTATCTGTACACATTTATTACAATGGTTCTCCCATTTCTGAATCCCAGCAGAAAAAACTACTTAGTCACCCTCTGCAGCACAAATGACAAGATTACACTCTATTCACATGCTTCTTCAAGGTGGGGAAGAGATGACAGAAGGGGCCAGGTCTCACAAACAGGACAACAATTCAGACTCCAAATCCTTACTTTTCTGCCTGGTTATTAGACAGTATTAGTTTCCTACAGCAATACCTTCATCAGGTAGCTTTTAGAAGATTGCACTGACCCTGTCTAGACTACAAAACCAAGGTTTGTTTTATTTTCAATGTGAAACTACTTGGGCCTGGCAGCCACCATAACCTACCTTGTTCCATGGTCTCAAAATCATAATGGTAGAGCTAGGTTTTATCCATGGTCACCAAACAGACAACAAAATCCTTCTGCATCAGAATGACAAGGTGCCAAACTATTTGAAAGACAGTCTCACTATTCCACTTATGGGCTGCATAGAAAAATTTAAGAATCCATTTCACAGACAATGCCAATATGTCAAGGATTTTATGGATTATGGATATGAATTTCTTGGAAAATCTATATTATTTAAAATGTTCTTGATAGAAATGTAGTGGTCATTAATAATCAGGCCATGGATTGTATTCGAATTTTTGTCTGTCCAGACAATGGCTCATCTGTCACCTGGAAATGGGCAGTACCATTATAATGGAAGGTCAGACCTCTACCATTGCTAACGTTGAGTAAATCTGGTGCACTTCTTTCCCATTCATGAAAAAAAAAAAAGTCATAGCTACACACTTCTCAATGTTGCTACTAGCACCACTGATTAAAACTAGGGATTAATTTAAAATTAATTAAAAATTTTAATTTCAAAGAAACAAAGCACTGGTCCTTACAGACTGAACATGCATTCTACTAATGAGCAACCCCTTCTTACTGCCATTGTAATAAAGTTTTTGCTCTGTTGCAAGACAACCTTCTCAGCTTATAAATCTGAGATGCAAAACTAAAATGAATAATTAACTTAAAATACTACAGTACACAGACTGGTGTTACTTAGCTAACACCTAACACCTAAGGTTTGTTAAGCTTTTTTTTATACAATTTTTTTAAAACTTTTACATAGGTAAATATATTGTAGGATTATGTGTCTGTGTCTGCATTTGGATACTTTGAAACTTCACGCTGCATTGTTTTTAAAAATCTTTGGAGCTAAAAGTTAAGCAAAATGAAATTAAGTTTCACAACAGAAAATGGTTCACAACTTTTTGTGCAGTTAATAGCAAGACCAAAGAAACATTGTTACACCACTTTGATACAAAACTAGTAATGTCATCTTTACTGAAAACGCTATCTGGGCCCTGTTGTTCCCATTTGCATCTGAAAATTCCAGCATTTCTTGCAGATGCTGAGTATAAATGGTAAATGTTGACAAACACTAAGATACAGAAGATGAAACATGTCTATAGGGTACTGGTTTTCACATGGAGTAGTAAAGCTTATAAAAAGATTATATATATTATTTCTTTTTTGTATTTCAGATAAATGTATTTTTGTTCAATATGCATATCTATAACCAATCCATCATTTATCATGTGAAAGTGCAATAAAATGCCACCACAGTTCTGTAAATGACGTAAATGGCATTATAAATTCTTTGTCACAGTGATTGTTTGATTTTGCAAAACAATAAAAAATATAGATTCTATTATGGCGTTTCTATGAATCAAGCTAAATCGAGCAATATTTTACCTACTAATCCCCTTAAATTATGAATACAAGAATACAGAAAATGTGGTAATCTTAACTTTAAGGTGATGGATAGAAGGATTAAAAATGAGCAGAACCGTTGTCCCAAAGATAGCAAAATACTGTGAATTCCTTAAGCAGGCCTAAACTCTACATACAATACTACTTTTCGCTCTTCTTTCTGTATTTATGTAACACAGAATGGAAAACGTACGCACCAGTAAATAACATCAGTCTATTTTTGAGCTTTCTGATCTGGCACGCAGGAGAAACTCGAGACAAAAAGCAGACGATGCAAATATCCTTTACAGATTTCGCATAAGACATTATCTTTCAATTGCTATTTCAAAAATGATCAAATACAACTATATTTCGAGTTATACCACCTGCACATTACTGAGCTACTGAACGCAAATAAACTAAATCGTACCTTCAAAGCGTGGTCGAGATTTATGCTAATCAATGTTAGAAGACATTGCAGACGACAGGTGCCCGACTCGGTCGCGCTTCTCCATCTGATCTTTTTTGCAATGCGGAAGGACATTTTTGTCTGCAAAACGTGCTGCCGGCAACATCATCGGCCGTCAGTGCTTGCCTTCCTTGATGCAGTGACCTCTGCCCATCGTTCAATACAGCATCGACAGCAGATTCTACGGTGCTTTATTTACTCTTCCCGACCGGAAGACAAGCCACGAACCGGAAGTTGCCGTCCCTCATAAACGGTAGACAACTCTGCACGGAGTGTAACCAAAGACGCTACAGCTACAGTTTATATCTTAAATTCTTACGTGTATATGTCTGTGATCGTTTGTGCGGAGCACCGCTATATTTATTTCGGTATTGGTTAAATGCGCTGCTGGTTTGAAGAGAGATGACGCACTACAGGAGCATTCAGCAGGGAAGACGCCCAGGTACTATATGCCAAGTGACCTGATTGCGGCCTGACCTTGGGCGGGTATGTGGGTGTGTTGACGGCGAAGCTGGCTCGGGAAATTCCGGACATTCACGAGATCACACAAATCCTTTTAAAGTAAAGAACCAATAGTCATGCAATGCTACATAGTACATTCTGTGCAGAGATCCAAATGTAGGTCGCGGTAATGAATCGGATGTTCAAAGGCAATCGTGAAATTGTTGCACCAATATCAGCACCGCGGATTTTTTTGTCTCCGATGTCATAGTTTGTGTGATGAGGTTAACACTATCAACATGAAGAAAAGAGTCCTTGCTGTGAGTTTTGTTTGGTTGCGTTTAATTTATATATTCTTGATTTGTTGTTGTTGTTGTTGGTGGTGGTGTTGGGGGGGGGGGGCGTGGGTTCCTGTTTTAATATATACAAACTTATTATCACATCGTGTCATCGTGAACTATATAGCTATTGGTTGGCTTTTGTCTTTGTTTTTTAATTTCTTTAGTTAATAATTATGAATTTTGTCAAAAGGTAGATTAAATGGACGGTTTATTGCGAGATCAGCTCCGCTTCAAAAAAAAAAAAAAAACCACCAAACAAAAAACAAACAAACAAACAAAAAAAAAAAAAAAAACCACACCAAACAAAAAAAAGAAACCTTAAAAGTTCTTGCCCTTGACGAAGGGAAGATTTCAGCTGAAAGATGTGAGCAAGTTTTGCGCAAACTATGAAGCACAAGCATGCACAGGTATTTTACATTTCTCTTTGCATCGGCACCAGTGTGGTTATCGCTACTGCTATGTATTTTACACCAGAAAGTGTGACGTGGTATCACAAGATAATAAGACTATACTTGACTATCATCGTCGGCTTCCTGCGAAAACACCAACCGCGTTGTCAACGTATGTTAAATGGAGCAGAGGATTCGTTTCGGAGAGGGTTGAGAGTAGGGGTGGTGGTGGATTGTTGGCAGTGCCTATAGGGTGGGGGGAGGAGGTGGAGTTAGGAAGATACGTGTGTGGGGAATCGCGTGACTGAGCCAAATGTCACGAATGTCACGACATCTGGCCGGTCCACACTCGTTGCAAAACCTTCTCCGACTTTTTCTTCCCATCACGCAGTGTATTGTTATATGTGGGTAGGATTAACGGGGTGCGGCTATGAAGCGATCGATCATCACCGACACCACGAATATTCAGAAAAAATTTCGCTTAGATAAGGGCAAATATTACAGTCGATCAGTACCATGCACACTGCCATCAGCCCCTTCACCCTACCATACATCCCGACACGCGCGCGCTCGTCTTCACATGCACCTATGCGATCGAAGCGGTGTTCATTCATAACAGAATGTTTTCACTCCCGACAATGGGAAAGAAAAATGTCACGCAGTCCAGACACAAGATGTCCAATGTGCGGACTGAAAAAGGAGTTATGAGCATGTGCATGCATCAGACCATGAGAGATTTTTTGTCGCTGACACTTCTCGTGACAGTGGGTTGGGGTTTGGGGTGGAAGTCAGTCCTTCAGTTGTGCATGCCGCCAAACGTCAGATCCTATACCCAGATATACAAGTGTACCTTTGGTACTGCAAGTGCGTAAACACACTCTCTCTCTCCCCTCTCTCTCAAGCACGTACGCACACACAATGTAAGCACACACAATTTTGAGAGACAAAAGATATAGAAATCATGCAAGTTTTCCTCACTTGGTTTATAGAAGGTTTTACACGAATTGCCGACTTGAGAACTCTTTTTATATACGGTATTCCAGTAGGTCCATTCACTGGTGTGGTTGCGGAAGAAAGTAGTTTTTCTTGACTGTGCTCATATCCTCCTCATGCGTGCTCGTGCGCATGACATGTTAATGTCAGAGTGAGTTCCATCTCACCTTCTCAAGGTGCTTCGCCACATAGTGAGTTCTGTCTCACGACTTCCATCTCACGTTCTCACGTCCTTGCACAAGAGTTCATAGTGATACCTGATACTTGAGTCGACGGTGTAGATAGGTGGGCTTGTCTGCTTCGCCTGATTTCCTGCCAAAAGGCCTCATAATTCACAACAGATCCTTGATTATAAAGTGTAAACAAACCTGTAAATCATTTCTATAAGACTGAAGCCTACACCTGTAGTGTGAACAATCCACAGTGTGAACGAAGGGTTGCAACTTGGCTAAAAGACACCCATGCTTTATGCAACGATCAACGCAGGTAAAAACTGTGGTTGGTCCTATTTACATCCTACCTGCCTTCAACGTTATCTTCATTAAAGATATGACGCAAACAGAAGACCTTTTTTCATTTGTAACTAAATTATTATCTTATTTAAACTAGAAATCATATAGTTACTAAGAACAAGACGTGCAATCGGAGAGACATGGTACCTTTGTCAAAAAGTGAAGGTCAGCTGTTTGGGAGCGGGTGACTTATGAATAGTCAGGGAACGAACGAACGAACACACACGCACACACACAACGTTTACTAGCTTAATATAGACCCAGACGAATTAGATATATTTACTGTCATAAGATTTAAGAACGCAGCGAACCAAGATTGATCAGTTTTATTTGAACTTTGAAGTTGGGTGTGCAAGCCTCAGGTGGCGTCTCTTAATAGCGACGAGTTGTAGCGGAAGATTGGTCTCAAATACGATTGTGGATGTCATGCACTTGACAACTTACCATCACCGCCAACCTTCCTCCCATCACCTTAACCCCCTAGCCCCCGCAACTCCTCGAGCGGCGGCGGTCCTTTCTGGAGGTCTGTGTGAAGACGGCGCGCGCATGTCTGTGTATTTGTGTGTGTGTGCGTGGGTGCGTGCGTACAATAGCAATAAACTTGAATTACGTGAGATCTCGTGTGGTTTCTAAGAGGTGGAGTGTCTGAGGTGATCTAACGACTAAATGATGATGATGAAGATGACGATGATGACGATAAAGAGAGAGGGGGTTTTTCAGCAGCTATAATGACCAAAAAAACTTGAAAGCAAGTGGCACTTCCTCCCCCTTTTCCTCCCCCCACCCTCCACGAACTAAGAAAAAATTAAGAAGCGGTTTTAATAATCTTAAAACTTTTCCATATATAAACATACTTTTATTACAAGCGTATAAAAATCTTTCAACAGAAACACATAAACGGTTTTTAAGCAGCATCACGTTCACGTTACTTGTTTCTCTAAAAATCAAATATGAAAATAACCAGAGTAAACATCTTGCCAGATTTTGCTTATATTGAAGCTTCTGGCAGTCTGCCGTTGCCCTTGTTTGAGAATGGTTGGTAAAAACTACTCACCAAACAAATAATCAGCCTTGTATTTCTGACATGGAACAGTCCTTGTGTTCCTGGGGCCAGGCGGTTGAATTCAAAATAAGCGAAGCAAAGGAAAAGGAAGAAAGGGGCTGATACATGTTGCTTTTAACGGTTTGTAACGGCAGGTGGCACATGGCGTCCCGAAAGTAAAATGATGAAGGTACCCATGACGCAAGAGCTTAACTCAGCTTGTGTAGATTGACTAATTTAGTCTAACCTTCTTCTTCCCCTCGTGCCAATCAAAGATGATGATGGCGTCTGCAAGAAAGATAGAAAGGTTTGTTGGGCGAAAACTGGAAACAGAGAATCGACTCTTACCTGCATGGGTTTTGAAAAAAATCATTTTTTTTGACACCGGCGAGATACACTGTAATCAGAAGTTGTTTATTCGGTAGTTTTTTGTGCAGACATAACGCAGCCTTGTACTGGAGAAACAAAAGACAGCTGTTTGTCAAGACAACGCTTGGTAACAGCTGTGTTCGTAATGTTTTTCTGCACCTGACTGCCTTTAAAGTTTTAGCCATGAAACAAAAGAAAGGCATGGCTGACATTTCATATTGACGATATTTATGGTAAACAGACTTGAACGTCCTATGTAAATGTTTAAAAAAAAATACTTCTAAAAGAGGGATTTACCGGATCCGCATTATTGAAGATCTCAGTCTTGGGGGAATGTTGTGATCGCCTGGCTGAATGAGCAACCAGCCTCCACAGCCCACACTTTGAGGTCAAATCTCTATGGCTTTATCTACAAGACCTGCATCATCTTTTGGCACTAGCATCTCCACCGATGCACTGAGTGTGGAGAAGCTTTATGGCAGAACATGAACTTGTCAGGAATAAAAAAAGAAGAAAACACTAACAAAATGAGTAAAAAAATAAAGACTGGCTTTTTCGTGACAGTCTTCGATTCTCTTTCAGGCCTTTTCTGACAGAGCCTACGTTGAATCGTTCGAAATACCGCCTGAATCTTCTTTCCGTGACTGCTGCAGTCCATCAATACATTGTTTATTGTGCGCGAGCAAAGCTGCCATCTATATGGCCTGTAGGTCGAAGGTCGAAGACGCGTACCGGGAGACGCTGCGGTGGAGAGCTTACTGCACGTTCTACTGCGAAGCCATTAAGGTGAGTTAAGCAGCAGTTTGAGAGCTCTCTGTAATTTGGCACCATATTTCCCCCGTGAGTGCATGCATGTGTGAGCTTACCAGTTATGCCGGATTTATAAAGAAATTCAGTGCAGAGGCACACCTGTCTGACCTGTGACTGTACCCGACGCTCGCCAATCTTCTTCCACCACCATCCCACCCTCCAAAAAAAAAAAAAAAAAAAAAAATAAGACCCAACCCAGAGTAAATCATTTTATTTACGAACTTTAAAATTTTGCTAATGCATTTCTGTATTTTTTGTATCTTTTGGCAAAAGTGTTTGTGCGAGCATCCTTCGCACTGTATCTCTTTGCCGTTACTCACTAAAGTTCAGAATTTTTTTTTTATTGATGCCATTATATGATGCCAGACATATTAACTGGCTTTCACGTCTGATGACAGGAATGCAGACTTGATGCCTGCAACGACAAAGCACCTGGGGATTTTATTTTTGGAACTAAGCAGTTTATGTTGTTTTTATTTAGATAGTATGAGGAGTGTATATATGAGAGTGACAGAGATTTCTGTTTCAATTCAACACGCACACACTCGTGTACAAATCAGTGAAATCATAACAAAAAAGTAACATATAGTTGATTACATTGAAAGGATAGACAGTCCATATTATCTGAATGAAGATAAAACTACCAATAAAAATTTTTGTATAAATATACGAGTAATTTGTCATTGAAGCGAACCGCTATCTTTAAAAGCAAAAATAATTTTTTCCGAATCCAGAACGCAGTTCTCCCTCTTACGCGACACAACCAGCACAAGTGTACTTTGACCTATGTTGGGCAAGTCGTGGAATGATAAGCGAGTTTATATACATGTACGTGTTAGTGAAAGCAAAGAGAAACCCAATTCGTTTATTACGGGACTCGTTCATGGGGATCTTCTTCAGACTACACAGATGAGTGGTGGAGGGGGAGAGAAGGAATGAGGCGACTGGGTGTTACGCTCGAAACTGGACCAAATATATCCGGAAGACTGGCCCACAGGCTATCCGACGATTATAAATGCAAGCAAAATAATTAACTTTATCAAGCCTTGCATAAAAAAAAACCTGACCATCAGTTTGGCGGTTTGCCATTATGAAGGGGGCATGATCCATCCTCCTAGAAACAAAACGAAAAAACGCGCAAAACCCTTGGGTAAAATAGTGCATGACAGAGATGAAGGAAATGTATGAGGCAGTAGGGGGAGGAGTTGTTGGGGCTGGAGCTGTCATTATTTGCAAGCTCTCCCCATCCTACCCTACACAGACGATAGACCTCCTTACATCTTTCTCCGAAGAAATTAGTCATTCACCAGGCGAATTAAAATTCGCACCATCGCCGTCAACGTGGGCAAAGCCGTGGTTTGGGCAGAAGCAGCAGGTGAGCGCAGCGCGCAGTTTCACCTTCGCGCCCCCCTTCCCATGCTCCCCCATCCTACCCCACACACTCCCCTCCCAGCCAGCTGTCCCCCCTGTCACGTGATTTCCTGCATCTCCTCGAGAAGCTCTCCAGCCGCAGAGCAGACGCACTCTTGTTCCACCCCCCACTCCTCCTGTTCCACCCTCCAGTTTTCCTTCGTTAGGTTTGGTGATGCAGGAGGATAACGAGTAAAGGCGCTAATAACAACATTTTATACAGGCTACCTCCACAGAAATTCCTGCTTTACAAACCTTGCACACAAAGCCGGTCCTTGTATCCTGGTAAACACGCGGTGTTGACATTATTCTGTTTAAAGATCTCGGACATAAACACGGAAAAGGTGTTTAAAAAGCGTTGTTATTTGAGGAGGATGTTACACTTATCTAATGATCACGGCACGCCGATGGAACAAGAAGAAATGTGTGAAAAATATTTGAAGAAATGTGTTCAGAAATGTTTCCAGAACACGTTGCAGTGCTCGTGACATTGATGTGGAAAAGTCTTTGGCAAACCAAGATTTGAACTCTGAGCGTTGGTTTGAGAGGGGGGACTGGAAGGGTGCATACAAACGACCAGAATGAAGAAGAAGAATGAAGCCGGGTGACCCGAATGCCAGGTCAAAGTTAACCAGTTAAACAGAAATATTGATTGTACAAACAAGCGTGATAGTTTCAATATGCACGGTTTCCGCGACAAGATATGAGAGGATTTGCAGACTCCACTGGTGATGGATAATTAAGAGACACCTGTCCTCCAGGCAAATCGGAGTGTATCCCTCATCATTTCGCAAGAAAGAGATCAGGAAGAAGGTCTTGATGGCTGAACGGTGTCCACGGAAGAAGTTCACTACATCAAGGCGTTGTGATTACATCAGGTGTCACAGAATGGTTCAGTCAATATTTTAATTATCTTAAGCTATCATAATCGTATGATTCTTTTATAGGTTATACGATGTTAGTACAAAGACAGTTCGTACAAAGTACAAAGACAGCCTAAACATGCCACAGATATTTCTACCGAGTACCTGTCGATACAACGTCCTCCTCCTTAAAGTCTGCTACACCGATTCTTTTTTGTTTGTTTGTTTGTTTGTTTGTTTGTTTGTTTGTTTGTTTGTTTGTTTGTTTGTTTGTTTGTTTAATTCGTCCATAACTTATTCCATAACCATTTTAATAAATCAATTAATCATTTCACATGCTTTCGTATGCTATAATTCAGCAAAATTCTTTTAAGTGGAACAGTCAACCAAACCATCCGACCTTAAAAGATACATGTACCGATTTTTTTTTTTTTTTCAAAACGGTCATCGGGTCAAGAGCGCTTCTGTGCACAGAGGGGTCGGTATCAGGGATCAGTAAATAATCAACGCTTGTTGTCGTGGTCTTCAATGTTACGTCGATGCTGCAGACGTGTAAAGTGCCCGGATGTGGGAGGTATGGTCTGTCTCTGCCATATCGAATTTTCGGACGTCGTTTTGTTCCCTCGGCGTTGAAGAGTCGTCTTTGTCTCTGACCTTGCATCATAGAGATCGATGAAATTCACCTTTACCGGAGTAAGCCTGTCATAACTTTCCAATTAAACCTGCAGTGTTTCAGTTGCGCTGGCAAATTGCCATCGATCGCGTTACGGTTAGACTCCAGCAGACGTCGTCTGGACACAACAGCGCCAGGACCCGGCGCTTCATTTCCTATGCTTCCGATCCCGTGTTGAATGTAGAAACACTCATCTCTTAGAGTGGGTAGCGAGCATCCAGCTGTCTGGCTGTCTCTGTTCATCTGTATGTCGGTTAGTCCTTCAGGGGTCGGGTTGGTCAGTCAGGGTCGGGTTGGTCAGTCGTGGTCGAGTTGGTCAGCCGGTAGTGGGTTGCCTTCATTCCTCTCGCTCGTTCTCTGTTCTACTCATAAAGGACTTCACCTTTCTCTCCCCTTCTGGGATATTCCTGTTGACTGTCTGCAGAAAATTATATGGTAGTTTCCTTCTAATCATGCGCTGGTCTGTTTGGGTAGTAGACAATAAAATATTTCAGAAGTCGCGAGCAAGATTTAAGAAAAGACCATTCAACAGTAAACCACACTTTTACTTTCTTTGTTTTGGCCGAACGATAGCTCATTCGTCAAAAAAATATTACATGTTGAATTCACAGACCAGAAAAGCTTTTGAATTGTTATCTAAAAGAAAATTGTGGGATGTTTTTGGAAAAAATAGTATTTGAAGAGAGATGCTAGCTGCAATACAAAGTATGCATCCGCTAGTAAAAGCCGGGGTTAGGTGAGGCCAAGGTGGGACTGATTTTTGTTTCTATTCTTTCTCCCCTATATCTCTTTTTGTGTATATCCATCTCGTTATCTATCTATTCATCTATCTAGCTAGATAGCTGTATCTGCGCACGTATTTCTCTTTGTTATTTCCTGTATACTATCTTAAGAGGTCGTCTAAAGTCTAAAAGATTCTTTCTGTCCTTGCTCTTATCCATTCTCTCAATACCTGAGAGGATTAAAGAATTAAGTATCTTTTATCTCTTTTAAAATTTCTCCCATTCTCCCTTTCTCTACTCTTTTTCCCTCTTAGGATCGGTAGACAAAAGGTAGCTGCATCAAGCAACTTTTGAGCACTTGCACAACTTATGAATCGCATATTTGCAATTTTTTTTCTTCCATCCACCCATGCACCCACACACACACTCTTCCATAGAGGTATAAAGTTCCAACATGAAATTTTAAAAGGCGAAAGACATCAAAAGATGCATCAGAAAACACGTATTTAAGGCTTCCCTAATTACTGAATGTATTGGCAAGTCATCGTCTTGGCCACCCCATTATTCTCAATTCACAACAGTGTTCGTGACGTCACCTACGGACTGCCTGCTGGCGAGATAAGAATAGCTCGCTATTTCAGTCAGGCGACGGTAACCCAACACGTGAAGCAAGCTCTCTGCTGAAGTGTCCCGCCGGAAATGACGTCAGCCGCCATCAAAAGGCTAATCAAGTTCACTTAGCGTCAACCGCCATGGCTTAGCGTTATCGTCAGCGCACCCGAGAAGTTTGAACAAGGTGGATGAGGACATCGGGGTGGATGTGGTGGCGATGGTGATGGTGATGGCGGGGAGGAGGGAAAAGCAGGTTCTTACCCCGTTTACAGGTTTCTCCTTCTCGTCAGACAGGTGGTCCCTTCCAAGAGTTTGGCAGATTAGGCTAGCTGATTGCGTCGAGGATACTCTTTTGGAAAACAGGAAGACGGTTCATCTTTGAAGATTCTTAAAAAGGATGTGACCAATCTGGCTCTTGGGTGACGGCTGACAAACTTTCTTCTGGTAATCCAGTTTCACAGAGTTGGTCTACATCGATGCTACAATAAAACAAAAAGTTGGCCGGTTCAGAAGTAAGCTTTAAAACAAACTCTCAAGATCTTCATAATTTGTTCACAAGAATACATTTCTTACTTATTTTTTTTATTTTTATCTCCCTTCCCACACATGACAAACGTATCCATGCTTTTCCCGCCAAACTACTCCAGTCACTGTCATCTCAAATCAAGTCAGTCGGTGAACTACAATGGAGAAATTGAGCGCTTTTGTATTACGTAAGAAACTGTCTTTAAATATGTTCATTTATCTACGTCATATACGAGTCTGGTACAAGAAAAGAATTCAACTGCTGTATTCGAACACGTGACATTCTTATGTTATACAAAAGAGCTTGATGTAGATGATCACACTATTACCTACTTGCATCGTTCATTAATACATTTGTGTATACATAAATAAACAGATGTATACTATGAAAAAGCATAAATACGTACAGAACGGCGCTATGTTGTTGTCCGTTGCCCAAGACGTCATCAGGCATGTTCATGGGATGCGCTGACGTCAGCGACGGCGACTGACGTATGCATGTGGTCTTGGCATTGAGCTAGTGGGCTCGCCGCATTCTTGGCGAGAAACCCCCGAGAACCGGCGGTGGGTTCTTTTGCGCATCGATTAACACCGCGGCAGTCGTGGCGCCATGTCGAGGTACATGTAGTCTTCGAAACATCGGCGGCTGTGACATCAAGCGCCGGCATGTGCAGTCCAAAGGGCAGGGGCGTGGCGGTTGTGCTTCTGCATCTCGGATTCCAAACCGCCAGGCTTTAATCTTTCGCCTTCCATTCCTCACTGCCTGCACATCCGTATCAAGCAACGTCACACGGGCACTGCCTAACCTTTGGTCCCTTACCAGTTAACCCTACCTCCTGCTCTCTCTCTCTTCACCCCCTCTTCCTCCTATCTCTCTCTTTGTGCAGTCGGTTTAAATATTTCTAGACTCGAAACATAATGTGATGGCAAGGCTGGATGTTTAAAGTCTCACCCGAGGGCAAAGTTGTTTTCAGGGCACAAGGGACACTGCATGATACTTGCTATACCTCCCTTTTTACCTAGACTAAGAGAGAAAGGTAAGAATATCTTTTCCAAGTGATATACAACGATAGTCTTAGTAACTATGTTTAGTTCACAAAATAAGCAAAGAAGTATCCCAGAGAAAATCTCTGTGGGTGCAGAAGGGACAATATACACATTGCATTGTTCATCGTAAAGAAGTAATAATAACAACAACAACAACAACAACAACAAGAGGCTTTCGTCCATCGCGAGTTTCACCCGTGGCAAGAGGTCGCAGACTATAACGCATCGTCACAAGAGTACACTGGCTGTTATGGCAAAGCTTCATCCTCATGTTCTAGGCCTTCAGTGTTTGTCTTAAAGTTAATCCTAATAATAAAGTTTTCCCGCATTTGCTTTTTTTAAAAAAAAAAAGACCTGGATGTATTCATATGTTAAACTAGCAACAACTGCGTGGCTCAATAAAATCAAGCAACTTGGCGAGCACAGTCTTGTGTTTTCTTCCAGCTGGTCTTTAAAGAGGGATGGAGGAGTGGGGTGAGATGGGGTTGGAAAGACGGAAGAGAGATGGTTTCACCGCATCACACACACGCGCGCGCGCATGTAGATGGGTGAGTAAGTCGAGTGTCCATCGATCAGACGCTGTCCATGTATCATTCATGTCTTGCCCGCGGCCTCAACACAAGGTGCCCTGGCACCTGGGACCGTCTTGGGGACTGGGTGGTGGGGCTGTGGGGCAGAGTGGGGCCCTGGCTAATTCTTTACATAACGGGCTTGCAGTTCTGCAAGTGGCACAGAAATGCCACGACCCGGGGGACCGCTGTACACAACCACCGCTGTCCGATATGTCGGAGCTTGGTGCACTGTCACTTCTGTTTTTGAATTGGGTTACTTGTCAATGTAGCACTTTGTCCTCAGAGAATGATATGTTACAATATTGGTATTATTTTGTTATCTAGCTCTTTCACGTCCACGTCTTCTCTAGCCACCAGGAACTACTGGCGCCCTTCTCTTTCTATTGAGTTTGTCTTCACTGCATGGCGACCGTCAAGTTTCTTTATTTCTCTTCTTGTTCACTAAGACACAAAGACGAACATCCTGGTTAGTTTGATGTTTATGCTTCTTCTTTTCTGTTCCTCTTTGCCTGACGTTTACTCTCTTTCTTTTGCTGGTTACTTTTATTTCTCTCTCCTCCCTCTCTCTCACTCTTTCTCTCACACCCTGGATTCTCTCCCTTTTTGTATTTGTCTGCGGTGTGGAGGATGAATGGCGTGCATGCTCAGTGACAATGACAATGGTAATGCTTTATTCATCCTTGCGGAAATTAAACGCCATCAGAAATCGCCATTTCAACACAGTGTCAATCAAATCTCCACTCCACCCCGTGAGAGTGAGAGAGGGAGAGAAAGAAAAACAGAGATGCGCGCAATATTCTCTTCTCAATCTATAGGTACCCAACAACATAATTGGTGCACTTGTCTGAACTATGGATCGAATTCACTCATCTTCAAGACAGTACCGATACAGTCTGCTTGCACTGGCCTACTGAAATCGTTTGTTCACAACCCACTGATCATAAATTCACACACTGCTCATTACAATGTTTTTACTCGGGCTATCGAGCCGTCTTAACACATCGAATATGTGACGATGTTTGGCAAAGTCTCTGGCAAAGCTTCATGTAAACATTTAGTCAACATTGTCACATGTTCGACAAAGTAACAATTTCGACGATACTGCTGACGCGGGAAAAAGTAGCAGATTTTGAGGTATTTCTTTGGCCCACCAACAGCAGCAGCAGCAGCAGCAGCAGCAGCAACAACAACAACAACAACAACAACAACAAATTGTTTTCTATTTGATTCTTACAACACCGATTAACAATTAACAAGCCAAAATCTCTTCATCACTTTCTTCTTCGGCAATGTGTGCCATCAGAGGGGGTGGATGGGGTGGATGGGGCGGAAATGTCTGGGGGAAGAAAACAAGACCGTCTGTCGTACAGAATGGATTTAAAATTAAAAAGTTTTAAGCCTCTTGTCTAGGTTTCCGGATTTACTTTTTTTCCAGGACTCAGTCGAACAGACATGAGTGTGGCATTTTCCTTCTTAGTGGCGTTCCTTAAATATTGACTTTACTCTCACTTCGCCATTGTGCCCCCGTCGAGAGGCTGTAACTAAAAGTGGGTTCTTTGCTAATTCAGCAGCGTGCTGCCGAAAATAACTCGTCAAAACATGCTCCGTTAGTCAAGCGTCGCTATTTATGGCTCTTTCTCATGGCAGAAAGAAAAGAAAAAAAAAACGAACATGATAGACATATGTTAGTCTGTGTGTGTGCGCTCGCCCACGTGCATAAATAGGTATCCCATTACCAGTATCTACACACAGCTTTGTACATGCATGCCCGCAAGTCAAGCGGACAGACAGCTCACAAAGTATTCGCATCGAAGGAAAACACAATTTGGCGATGATTCAACGATGTAAGAAAGCATTGTGATTGTGAGGCTTCGCGGCCATGTGTCAGATTCTGGCAAAATGGTTCAACGGAGCCAGTGCACCCGACTGGGTGGAAGACGCAGTATGAGCATGGACGTGTACAGGTGGACTGCTGTCTGTCTGCCAAGACCAACGCTTAGCCTCTTGCGAAGTTCTCCGCTGTTAGTCTCGGCGAGCCGTAACAAAGAATGGGACTAAACCGGAAGCTTTGTCGTCTAATGCCTCGTTTTAGTAGTTAACTGGAAAAAAAATCGTCTGCCAGCAGTCCAGTTATACAAGTTCGTGTTATAAGGGAGGACAACAACGGCAGAGGGGGTTTGGAACTTCCTTCTCCTGGCCACCGAGGAGTGAAGGAGCGAACATGAGCTGGCAGCCCCACGTATCTGACAGATTTAGGAGAAGGCTTCAACCTGCTGGCTATCTAACCCTGACTGAATTGAAATATAGTTACAAATTCTGCTAACGATGTCGTAATCTCGCAGCCAGAAAGCTATCGGAGAGACACAACACTCGGCTGCAATGTTCCGGAGAGATTATTAGCTAGAAGGGAATTCTTTCTCAGCCTCGTGTGATGACGTGTCTTTTATTTTTTCTTATTGAGTTGTCTACCAGCGAGGACCTGTCACAGTTCCTCGATCTTTATAATTCATAGGAGAGAACGTGTAGTCAGGAAAGGTATTTTGAGCATTGTATTGTTTGACTGGAGCGCAGGTTAGGACTTGTAGGGTGTTCATGAACCCTGTTAAGGGTGTTTGAGAAACTGAACAATTGAGTCCACTGGTGAAGATTGAAATGTTTTATATTTTTAAGGCAAACTTACATAAAAAGAAAATAACACACACACACACACCACAAATTTATAATTTCAGATACACATGCAAACACACACATGCATGTACGCACACAAAATAATATTTCAATAAACGCGCGCGCGCATTCACACACATACACATACATATGCAAGGTTTATTGGCACGCACGCACACAAACGAACATATACACAAATCTATTCAAATTTTTCCTTGGCTTTGTCCATCACAACCGAAACAAAACCTCTCTAGAGACTGAATGAACGGCGAGTAGAAATGTGATACCGCTTTGCTCGGGACTTCTTGTCAGACAACAATTTACCAAAATCGCATTTTGAAATATTAGACAGTATGCAGGTTGTAAAGAGCGGACTTTCACAGTCTACTGACAGGAGAATTTAGAAACAAAATACTTTGAGCTTAGCACATATGTTCACTCCTGAATGTCAGAAAGCATGCTAAAATGCCAGTAAGATACAATCGAAATCAATAGAACAATGTACATCACAAAACAACTGTTCATCAAGTGATTTCTTAAAATGTCAGATGTCTACTCAACATGTCTGCGTGCACGAAAGCCGGAGACAAAGCACGTTTTAAAGTACTTTAAACAGTTAAATTGTAATCTTATCTGCAGCAGAAAATATTTCATGATATCATGCTCTACCTCTGGTTGGTATTTTTTTTCACTTTTGACAGACTTTACGACAGCAGACAAAACATGTGCCAGTCTCCCCCTCCCAGCTTCCCTCTCTCCACCACAACGGATTCCACCCCAACCCCATGACGGTAATTGTTCTAATCCTGGCTACAAATGCAAGAACAAGAAGGACAGAAAAAAGTCTGGTCATAAAATGCTTCGATTCGAATAAAATGGCTGATCCTGCTATTGATTTGCCGTGCGGTGGTGCACTCAAAAGGTGATTTCCACAAAGCTTAGAAGAGAACTAGAACAAGCTTGCGAGCAGACTAGGAGGGTCTTTGCACGAAAATCTTAAAAAAATTTTCAAGAGTTCTACTTATTTGCTCAGTCTTACAGTCTGTCTCAAATACTGCGTGCAGCCTGATGGTCGGATGTGTATTCTCCAGACTAGTTACCTAACGCAGGCAACGTTCTAATATACGCAGGCAACGTTCTAATATACGCAGGCAACGTTCTAACATACGCAGGCAACGTTCTAATATACGCAGGCAACGTTCTAACATACGCAGGCAACGTTCTAATATACGCAGGCAACGTTCTAACATACGCAGGCAACGTTCTAATATACGCAGGCAACATTCTAACATACGCAGGCAACGTTCTAACATACGCAGGCAACGTTCTAATATACGCAGGCAACGTTCTAATATACGCTCGGGAAACGAGGTTTTAAAGTCTGTCATCTTCCTTTCAACGGCGCTAAGACTTTTTATTTATTTGTCCACTGTAAGGTTAACTCTGGATCTTGATTCGATGAAATCATCGATCAACAAGCAGATATATATCTGAAACAGCAGACATTAACAGTGAAATCGCGAACACCATCTTGCGATAGGTCTTCAAACACAAGCACGGTGACCTGACCCTACCATTGCTTCCGGGGGTCGAGCGGCGGGATTGACAGAGCTGAGAAGTCAACTGCTGTAAATCTAATGGCACCGTCTATGAAGCCGACATTAAGGAAAGAAAATCATGATAATGTATCGACTGACACCATGTAGTGGAATCGATTCCCTCAAGCTGACATGTTAAATCAAGCCCTCAAACAGTAATTATGCTTTGTTCAAACCCCTTGTTCCAAGCCACGTGGATTTTTCTTCAGGTGTGCTGCTTTCTTGGAGTCCATAACCGATTTGTTTGAACTCATAGCTAGGACCAGCAAAATTCTAGTTTCGGGTTCAATGCTCTGATTCAGAGGCAGGCATTTAATGCTTTTGTCTGTCTACAGCTGTATAAATCTTCTCTTTTCCTTCTTCTCTAATTCATTTTCAAATTTATTAAAAATTCTCCCTGCAAAGCCATGTTTAGCGAGCAAATAGGCACGCGCCAAGAAAGATAAGGTTGCGCTGCAAACCTGCAGTGAGCTGAATATTTCTAATTAACCGGTGAATAGCTTTTGTTTGCTTGGTTTTTAAACCGGATCTGCTGATGGTTTTGACTGATTTATAGAAACCGTCCCAAAGCTTTCGGGCATACCACGTGTCACGGAAGATTAATACATGTAAAACTAATTAATGGTTCATTAATAGTTAGGAAATATAGATAACGATGCTGAAAGTGCCTTTGGAATAGAATTTGGCAAAAATTACAGAACACCACCCATTGGCTGGTTGTCTCTCTTTCCCCCATCCTAGTCTATACATGTAAGATAAATAGTGTGTATGTGAGAACCTTGTCCTTTGGAATGTAGCTTGATTGTGTATATTTAGATGCAGATGTGTATACATATATAAAAATATACATTTGTCTATAGATTGGTTTTCAACATTATGTTTTGTATTGCAAATATGATTGTCCCCATGTCATAATGACCATGAATCATTTGCATTAACTATGTCATGTCATGTCTCTCTCTCGTCTCATGTTTCTCTGACTCGATCCTCAACAATTACACCAACGCCATACCGCCGCCAGCTTGCTTGTCGCAGGAAGAAAGTCTTCGATGTTCACTCCAGTCTTTTAGTTCTTTATCTTAAAACACATCACACCAACCAGGAAAGCCTAAAAGAAAACTACATAATTTTTTTACGACTGGCATTACTGGCAATGCTCCACATTTGGAAGAAAAGACGAGCACATTTGCTTCACATCATCTTTCTTGTCAGAGGTAACATCATTATGCTCCTGTCTAGTAAGACAGCAAGAGAAAAAAATATATATAAACATAAAAGAAAAAAGAAACATCAAAAGCAGAACACAGGCTGTTATTTTGGTGGAAAATTCATTGCTTGCCCTCCTCTGTTGCTCTGATTCTGCATGGAAGCAGGAATAGCAATCGGTGGAAGTCCCAGAGAAGCTAATGGTTGGCGTGGACTGGGTTTTTCGGGGGTCGTGGACGAGGTCGGCAAGGTGCCGGCGACGAGTGCTGCAAAATTTTGCTGCAGCTGCTGCAGGCCGGTCTCCAGGCTGTTGACCCTGGTGTGCGTCTGGTTGAGTTCGCGCTGCACGTCGCTCAGTTGCCGCTCCAGCTTCCCGATCTTCTTGATGCGATCGTTCAGCTTGTTCTCCAGCTCCCCGACCAGCTGCTGCAGCTTCTTGTTCTCGTTCTGCAGAGGGAAAGAGAAGAGGGCCTGTCATTTCTAGGGATGGAGAGACAGAACACATATTTTATGGACTGAGAACAGAGATAACAATCGAGAGAGAAGTGATGGAGATAAGGAGCATCCTTCTGATGAGAAAGGGGGAGAGAATACAAGAACACGTCAGTTCTAGAGAACAGATGTCTGTTCTAGAGTAAAAGTGCATCAAAACATCAGAGGCAAGCACAACCGACCAAACATCAGCTGTTGGAATGAAACTATCTTTCTTGTGCCCCCATACAAAGGACTTTCTCAAACATGAAACATGAAACTCAGATTTTACCGCTCTTCCATAAATATGGTACCAGATCCATCGACGAAGCAAAAAATGTCTGTACATAATTTTTTTAATTCCCATTCGTGCATTTCCCCTTAATGTTTATGACTGTGTGTTTAGCAGCCTTACAACAACTTAATTAATGGTGGAGAGGATGTGTACAAAGTGTAAAGAAAGATAACTCCAGGGACTGTGGGTATGATTTCACGCAAAGAAGAGTGGTGGAGGCTGAAGACAAGAGACTAAACCGGAAGTGATACCTCTAGTCGGTCAATTTTATGTCTGTCTGCAGTGGACTGGTTGGTCAGTGTCTCCACTTTCTTCTGCGTGTCCTGCAACTCTTTGTTTCGCGTCTCCAGGGTAACCATGGCTTCCTGCAGCTGTTTGCGCAGCTCTGCAATCTCCTGTCGAGACTGTTCCAGCTCTTTCTGCAGGTGAAAAAAACAAACAAAAAAACAAGATAAAACAAGAAGAAAGAGATCCGTAGTGTAATGGATTTCCTTGCAACTAACGGGCAGCGCACATCTTAACGCTTTCATCTATCGGAGTCTCACCTTTCCTTACCGGATCTCACTCTGCCTCCCATCATACCCCATTATCTAATGTGGGAGGTTGGCAAGTTGGTTATGAACTATCCAGTTTTCTGATGTGCAGATTTTATTGTCTTTGTTTCTTGCGGACAAGGGGGTATTATAGAATCTGCTAATGAGTAATGAAGACAGGACTACATTGTATCACTCGTGTATGTGCCAATCCTACAGTCCATAGTTCCATCCCTAAGTTCGCATTTTCTTGAAGAATCTGAAGCTACTTCATTTATGCGCAGGCAGACATTCACACATTTGCATACCTTCTGCTGCTGTCGCTTTTCGGAGTCCATCCTCTGCAGTCCGATGAGGTTCTCGAGCTCCTCCAACCGCAGCTCCATGTCCTCCACCTTCCGCAACAGACCTTGCACGTCCGGTGCCCGCACTGCATGCTTCCACAGAGTCTGTGCACACACCACAACACAGCAACAAATACCCATGACAATCCTGAACAAATCATCTAGCAAGATTTCTGTCAGAATTCTTTGACATTTACTTTTCATATGTTGTTTATATCTGTCCTATGCTACTACCGCTGTAGTCCTAGTTCACAGTAGAATGCTTTGGCAATAAAGCTGATTTGATTTATTTAATTTAATTTCTTTCTTTCTTCTCCTCCTCACCTTTTTCTTCTTTTTATATCTTCTTCGCTGTTCTTTCTTCGAGTATTTTCTGTATCAATAAATCGCTTTTTTCATAGGTCACAATAATGCTCAGTAAATATTGCGGAGTTGCATGTTTTTCTGCATGACCAGCGGGGTAGAGAAGAAATGAAGGGAAACCATGGCTAATGGCGCTCAGACAGGAAAATCAATTTTAAAAGTCAAAGTAACATTATTCTCCCACGCTGTAAGCTGCGGCTGCCAGATATCTTAATGTCTCATGTGTCTTGCTGAACCATCTCACTCAAGCAATCTTTTTGAAAAAAAAAAGTTGAAAGGAAAGCACAGAAAAATTCCTTAATATTTACAATGTGACCACTGTTGTTTACAAACTTACAATCATACAACAATGTTGTCCAAAATAGCTTCTCCTCCCTCTCTCTCTCTCTCACTCTATCTTTCTCTCTTCTGTCTGCCTCCATAGCTAAGAAAGCACTTGTCTACTAAACTCTTGTGAATGTGAAATGTGTGTACAGAAAGGTGTGTCATCACGTGATTGATATGTACACAAGTACTAACTCCTCCACCCCCTCCAACAACCCCTACCTTTGCATCTGTGTCGTCGCTGTCGCTGTCCAACGCCCGCCGCTTGGGCTGCTGACCACGTGACTTGTTGGACATGGTGGGGTTATGGGTCATCGCTATGGGGCTAGCTCCGTCGGAGGAAGAGCGGCGGGTGATGTCAGGTAGTCCGTGCAGCATGGAAAAAACCTGTGTTCAGAAACAAAAATCAAGAGCATCAGACTCGAATATGAAATAATGGACACATTACTTTTATCTATGTAAACAGTGAAACAGAAATAAATTGGAGCTGTTACTGATGGCGAGAAAACAGGAAAGCATCTCTGTGGAAAGTGTAAACAATGGTCTTCTAGCTTTTGATAACAAGGCGATGGCACAATGTATGTGTTAGCCTGATGAGACTGCGAGTAGTCCTGTGGTCACTACATTCAATCTTGACAAGAAAGATCGTGTGACAGATTGATGGATAGATTAGAAGAAGGAAAAAAAAAAAAAAGAAAACTACACCAATAAACTTGGTGGGCGCAAGGGACAGTTTCCCATTTTCTCATTACACGAGATTCTAACCTTTAACATTTTCATTTAACTCCCAGAAATCGTTTTTGATAGGATTGATGATGTAGGATCCACTTCATCCACTTTCTCAAATGTATCCGGGAACAATGTCACTTAACATAGTCATGGCCTGTCACTCGTGTGTAAAATTAAATTAAAATATAAATGCATATCAAAGTAGTATTTCTGCTGGTGGCGGCAATTTTTTCCTAATACATCTAGCTAAGGCAGAATCATAAAATATTTATTACTTAGCTGTCCCTTTTTTATTTGTGTGTGTGTGAGAGCGAACGCTAATCAAAGTGAGTTCAGCTCACTCGCTCAGGTTCCACTTAGCTCCCCAGTGAACGCCAGTTGATTGCTGACAACCATGGACAACATTAACAGATCTTTGTTGCATCTGATTATTTTACATAATTAAATTAGTTGTTATTTTGGGGTCATTGTCCATTTAGCGGAGGTTATTCTATATCACTAGGGGAGAGGGGTATCCGTTGATATATGTTAATTGTTTGGCTTTGTCAGCGTGTGTGGTGTCTAGATACGTTTGCGCCTTTGTTGCATTATAATGTTTATAGATATATATAGATATATTGCATTGTGTTATAGGTAACATCATTTCAAGACAAGCTTTCAAAAAACACTAAAGACATCTATTTGAGTAATATCTTAACAAGATAATTTATTCCACTGCTTTCACTTGATGTGCTATCCTGATGGTGTTTATGTGTGTGTGTGTGCATGTTAGACGTATAAATTGTACAAATTAGCATTAGTTTAATTAAAATTAGCTTTTTGTGTACAATAGTTATTAATGAAAAGCTTATCATTTTATTTTTCTTGTCAAGTAAAATAACACACCGACCACATTAGGTGAGTCGGGTCTACCCTTGACAAGAACACAGCGCTCAAGAAATACTCCATTGCTACACCAGTCATAAGTGATTCACTGAACAGTGGTTGTTGGCATATCTTTATGTTAGGTTTGCAGAGTTTGCTATCCTCTATAATCCACTTGAAAAGACTTTTTACTTAGACGTCTCTCCCACCCGGTCTACCTTGAAAGCAATTATCTCTTTGTCCCTCAGCTACTGTGTCAGCACGTGACGTCAGCATAAGTTAAATCAACCCTCGGTTTACTCGAGCTCTAACCCCAACAACACAGCCCTCCGCTCCTCTTATCGCCGCTAGTCATAGAGGTCAAAGGTGAACAGTTTTGAATCCTTCACAAAAAAACCGTTAGTTTGACCGTTTAAAATCACCAGGATGTCAGATCAGTTGTTGCCTTTAATCCTAGCAGCTGTTGCGGGCTAGGGACTGTCACAACGACTTAAACCACTGCAACCTGTCGGGGGATGACGTCATGTCTTCGGTCGTTAGTTGAGAGGAAAATGTTGACAACGACCTAACTGTCGAGTGTGTCTGCAAGAGAGTACCTGGGGGGACTGGGGAAGGGAGGAGGGGGAGTTGAGAGCTACACTAATGCGGGGCATGAAGACTAAACTCCTCATACTTTATGCACACTGCTGCTGAGAGCTTTTCCCCCGAGACAGACGGGTACAGGTGTGCTGTGCGGGTAGGCTCGTGCACTGCGAATGTCACAGGTGTTTCTGCAAGGTCTGAGCGATGTCAGGTTGATTGATCTGCACCCGCTGACCACCTTTGACTTCGTGCCGTTTGCTTTTTGATAACCACGTGACCCAATCACCGTTCTGCTCGTACGCCATTTTGTCGTCTGCTTTCTATTTGGGAAAGCAGAGTTCGCTTCTTCTGTTACTAAGCTTTGTTTTTCTTTGTTGTTGCGACACAGTGCAAGACACGAACACTTATTTTTAGGACTAATTTGTTAGCACCGTATCTCCTTGTGGAGGAAAAGCGACATTTAGTTTGATCTAACGGTTATTAAAGTGCTGACAAAGAGAACCAAGTGATGTCAGATACAATTGTCTGTCCACCTGGTTATTGTCTGTAAAACATAATCTTTATTTGTCGGATAATCATTCTATCATTTAGCTGTTTATCTACAAAATATTGTGAAGCTGTTTTACTCTTTTTTTCCCCTGTAGGTCTGCTTTCCCCCCGGTCTGTCAGTTTGAACTTTGAAAGTGAATAACTTTGAAGCTATATCATGATTGTTGTTGAATCTGCAGGTAACTAGAACCGTATTCAGCTTCGGTAAACTTGATACTGAATTCCGCTTCATGAAACAGTGGGCCGGCATTATTTCCTGAAAACAACCGTCTAACCCTGTCGTTCTAATCAAAGTAATAGCAAACACTAAGGGTATCCTTTTTTAAAAAAAAAAAAAAAATCTGCGCCCTAAACACAATAAACTACGGTTTGCTGCGTGGGGTTAGGCAGAGAAGTTTATGGCTGCCAGTGTTATCAAAATCTGTCTCCTGTTGTGACAGATGGTGGAAAACGAGCACAGGACCCCGTAAATATTCGAAATACAGATAAATATTTTGAAACATGAAGTCTTCGGGTACATGGAGGATCCTGGAGAAGCTCAGAATTTTCTGTTTTATGGTCGAACAGTGGAGGTCACTTCCGGCTTCAGGTAAAAAGGATCTGGCAGTGCTAAGAAATGTTGGAAGATTCAAATACACACGTCCTTGATTTTACATTGGGTCAGATAATATTTTGTTCCTTTTGTTTGTTTGTTTGTCTGTCTGTCCGTCTCAGGTGAATGTCTAAGAATGCTTACCTGTCAACGAGTCGCGAGACCTTTCACCGAGGGCGGCATACGAGAGACTCTGCTGCTGTGAGTGAGCGCTTGGCTTGTGGTCTTGGGTCGAGTCTTCGTCCGTAATCTACTATTGTGCTAGGGGCCACCTCGTACAGCAACAAATTTCTATGTGGTACTTGCTTGCTCCCCCCTAGACCCGATATACCACAGTGCCCTACCAACAGTAGCCTGGTCACGTGTCACCCCGACTACCTGCCTACCCGCCTTCCCCCTCTCCCAACACCACCGTTTCTTTTTCTGGTTCTGCCTAACACTCGTGATCTCTCTTGACCTTAGTTCAAGACTTGCAGCGTTTTCTTTCTTTCTGTTTTTTTTTTTTTTTTTTGCTCCCAATTATTTAATAAGAATCGTGTGTTGGAAAGTCCGGTTTCGGGGATAATAACTTAGAAGTAGCAATGTTGTTTGTAATTTATAGACGGACGGGTGCCACACTGAAGGACAGTTTAACTGCGAACTCGGGCTAATCCTTTACAATGCTCCGCAACTGTACTATAGACTGTAAATATTATAATTAAGCAATCATAGGTGCGCTCATGAAAGAGAAGGGAACAGGCAGACAGACACACTGGCAGTCGTAAGGAAAACAAAGACAGGGGCAAAGATATCAAAGATACGGGTTGCTTGAACCAATCAAAGAGACTGAGAGATTGATGGAATATTTGAGACAGACTGAGAAACACAGAGGCTCTGGTCAGATTAAGACAACGCAAACTAAACATTTTGCAGGTGATCAAGGTAAGTTTATCCCAGTTATTGCCCGGGAATTTGACAAACGGGAACTAGTGACAGATAATGGACTATTAGGGTATTACCTGCACACCTTCCTGGAGGTCTTTGGCTCAAATTGTCTTCACGGACTTGCGCAAAGGCTGTAGTAATACACTATAAATATCCCGGGGCTGACACTAGTGTCACAAGGCTAAAACACGGAGATACGTCATGGAGACTAATGTAGATAGGAACACCCGGGGTGGATGACAGATATGCTCATCTCCTATCCTGCGTAGTGTTTCTCGTTATTTTACGGAAATTCCAGATCCAGAGAACACTTCAAAGCATGCAACGAAACCGGTCTCCCTTTGTCTTCCTCTATTGTTACATTATTTCTTCACCTGAGAAGTAACAGAACTAGTCTAGAAATTTTGACCTTTTCTCAGAAAATAAGAACAGTTTGAATAGTAGGTAGCGTCTGTTTTTGTTTTGTTTTGTTTTGTTTTTTTGTTGTTTTGTTTTTGTTTTTGTTTTTTCTTTGTTGTTGTTGTTTTTGTTTGTTTGTTTGTTTTTTATTTCTTTTTTTTTTTGTTTTGTTTGTTTTTACTTTTGTTTTTTTTTCTTCTTCTTCTTCTTCTTCTTTTTTTTGTATTAGTTTGACAATCTATAAACACTTCTCTTCGCACCCAAAACCACGAGACACAGAATAGCTATCACATTTCTTTTTCATCCTTGACTCCCACAAGGTTGCAGGTCATCCGTCATTGCAAAATCAATGTCATTCATCTCTCCTGTAAATAATCCAACAGTGTGTTATTTTACCTTGTTTGAAGTACCAACACACACACACACACACACACACACACACACACACACACACACACACACACACACACACACACACACACACACACACACACACACACTTTTTTGGTTGCAAATTTACCCAAATTAAAATTATTAAGTTCAGGGTGGTTTGACAAATGACATAGTCTAGCGCCGCCTTAGTTCTCAGGTGGTAAACAAATATTTCTCATTTCGCGGAACTAAACACGTGTTATTAGAATAGTTGAGCAAAATCGACAGGCAGGCTACCAGAGCAAATGAGTTTCAACAGCTGCTCGTTCAACAATCCCTCCCTACCCTATCACCACTCCTTTTTACTGCATTTCCTGGAGGGCATCAACTAAGGACAGGTCTGGTTTGTGTCTGGATATGTTTATTGCTGATTACAGGCTCCATTCCGTGGAACTAACTATACAATATTCGGTTCCTAAACAATCGGCACACAACACTTTCCTTTGAGGCCTAATTTATGGCTAAATTAAAGCCACAATATAAAAAGGATCATACAGAATGTAAACAGCCAATTTTCAGTGCAGGAGAGTAGGATTGCCTTAAGCCCCCTTCAGACGATGCGAGTCAGTGGACAAAAGATTCTCTGGTAGAAAAGAACTTAAACCTGTCACTTGTTAACAATAAGTTTGTCTAAACTTGTCATAGTCGGATGAAGTTCTAATCACAAATACAAGGAGATGTTATAGGACAAACCTCTGTGACAATAAAAAGCTAGATAGTCCGTTTCATCCGCTCATAAAGTCGGGGTGTGTGAGATGAGCCTCACAGAGGCAGGTTTAAGTGGAGAAGCTTTCTGTTTTTTAGGCTTACCTCTAGAGATCAATCAAATATTTGTCCATAGTTGCAAAGGCACAGTATGTGACAGTGGCATGACTCCAGACTGCAGTGGCATAACCGAATTAGCGACACACATGACACCACAGACTAAGTGCTGTACCCCATAGAGTTCTCAATATACATTAATCAGTAACAAATGCGTGTCATAAATGTGATAATTGCAGCTCGCAAACACTCACACTAACTTTATTGCAATCAGAAAAAATACACCGAAATAACAGCATTCCTGTGTTGGTATCGATTAGAAACTGTCATATAAAAATAAAATAACAGGACATAATTTAGTTACTTGTATAGCTGTCATGAGAAAATAATAAAGAATAATATGAAGGCAAAAGTTATATATAACTGTACAGGAATCAATAACAAAACAGGACTTAATATAAAAGTATACAGTATTTTAAGGCATCAAATGAACTAGAATTATTGTAGCTAATTATATCATTGCAGACAATTAATATTTATGCCTTGTGTGTGTCTGTTGATGACGAGGGTTTAGTTTCTACTCGCTTCAACGCGTTTCATTGTAAGCCCTCTTGCTACCAGGGTGGGAGGTGAGTGGAGAACTCAAGGGTATCCACTTACCCAGTTACCCCACAGGGATTTACGGCTAACAGACTATACTGTTTAAGAATTTCAGCAATTCCAGGTCCGCCCATCCTTCCTTCATGCAATGACAAGGCGATTATCTGCTGTCTTTCTTGTTTTACAGAAAACCTTCGCCCGTCTTTCTTTCTTTCTCCCTCTAATGCTCTTTAATCATCCAGTGCTTGTTACAACATTAGCAACATGTAGTTAACAATCACAATTATTAAAGTAAAGGAAATTACTATCTCTGCTTCTCTCTGTCTGTCTGTCTGTTTCTTTGTCTCTAGTTTTGTTTTTTGTTTTTGATATGCTGTCTCTATTTTTGTTACTTTGTTTCTATATCTCTCTCTCTTTCAGTTTTGTTGTCTGTATCTTACTCTATCTATATTTCCCAGTCTTTGTCTATTTCTTCTGTTTCTTTCTCTCTTCTTCTCTGTTGCTCTCATTTTTGGACAAAATGTCAACCCGTGGATGTGTATCACCCCGTGTCTGCTCGTGTGCACCGATGCGTATTCTTTGACATTATATTTGTAGCAGCTCGTTATTCTGTGTTTAGTAGGAACTTCTATTATGTAATTCATAGTACTTTTATTATAAAAGTTTTTTATTATGTTTATTATGTTTATTTATGTTTTAAGTTTTATTATGTTTAATAGTGCTTGCTATTCTGTATTTTATTATCATCGTCGTCGTCGTCATCATCATCATCATTTGATTAGCTTCATTATCGTAGAACAATTCTCTCTCTTCTCCTGCTGTTATGTCTTGCGAAATTTCTCTCTATCAACCCTATATCTTCCATTCCTCCCACATCCGCGATTCCATTAATACCTCTTAGCCAGTGTCTTATTAATTGTTTCAGTTCCTTTCAGTGATACTCTAGTACACTGAAATTTGAAAACAGAATCCAAAGCTCTGGAGTTTTGGTGAATAAGGGCGTGCTTGAAAGAGTCAAATAAAGCACAAGAGATAAGATAATTAAAATCAAATTCAAAGAAATACCGGTCATCACGGGGTAAAGTGATTTTATTTCCAATTTTCCATACAGAATAATATAATCAAATTTTCTCATCACAACAGGGGCGAGATCCTTAACATTGTTCTCAACAACACAATCTGCCAGTCTTCCCGTTCGATGTTTCCCGGACTATTTTAATCTGAACATCTATTTTTCTGTTAATTAACCTATACTATTTTGAAATATCAGAAGAATGTTCAAGAATGAAAGTCGCAGAGATTTTTTTATAGAATGTGCATTTGATTTTCTTTTTCAACAACACATAATGAAAGAATTCATATGGGCATTCGATGCCTTGATTTCTGAGAGAGTTAGTGTTTTTTAAATCCATCTTAACTCGCAAGCTGGGTGGATTAAATGTTAAAGCATTACAAGGCAATATCAGTCATGAACATGCAAGGACACAGCGGAAGTGACATCACGTGATGGTATGCGCCTGCCATACAACCGGACATACATTACAATGGACATTACCTGGCTAACCAAGGTTCCTGTATTTGCATGTCATGGCCTGTAGTTAGCCTCGTCAACATTTTGTTTTTAAATGACACTGGGGGATGGTCCAACACTCAGGGTTTAGGTTCGTTTTCCTCCTGCTCAATTTTTCATGACGGTTCAAATCAAGACTTTCAGGTAAGAAAGTTTTTCATTTTAAAAGGGTTAATTCAAAAAAAAAATACAGTTTGGTTCATAATAAAGCCTGGTGGCACTTGCTGCCCCACACCGACCCCACCCTGATGCACTCACCGACCTTCACTCCGTTCACAGAACACGTGTATTATTATTATTGAGGTTATCATGAAGCAGGAAGCCAGTGACGGCCCCGACCTGATCTTGACATTTGTCATGCACAGGTAATGTAGGTAGGTATAAACTGTACACTACACCTGTTCGCACTTCAGCTGCTGTCTCTGGGGATATCTACATACTCACCCCCTGGGTATTTGGGGTAGGGGAGAACATTATTTACAAACGGCTTATTCTATTTCACACGGTGTTTTTATTGCCAAAGATCGTCTTACCTTTCTTCCTGATCTCAGTTCTGCTAACTTTGCTGCTGACGTTTGCAGACGACACCGTTGTGAAAACGGCCGTTGCTTACGTCACCACCTGCTTGTGACTACCTTTCCGAAAATACAGGTAAGCGGGGATGTGGGGAGGGGGTGAGTGTTGAAACTAATTGATATTTTATCCGAACTAGCAACAAAGGATTTGTCTCTGAAAGCAGCCGGTCTTGATAATAACACCTGCAGAGAAAGAGTTTACCTGAGACGAGTTCTCCAAGACAGCCGATCCTGAGCTCGTGTGACGAGCATTTAAACATTGCATTATACAGCCGCGCGCCAAAAATGCCAGGTGTTATTTCGTTGAAAAAAATTCTATAATGTAAATGTTTTGTTAAGACTTTGCGTCACATATATAAACAGGGCGATGTGTGTTTTGGTGATACCTGCTGCAATGTCTTAGCGATTTTTGCCAGAGCTTGTCTCTGGTGTGTTTGGTGGTATTGTAACACGGACTTGATTAACCGAGTTTTATTTTCTAAAGTTACAGGATAATATAAGATTGTAAGTGACTAGCCATGTTCTGCAGCTCGCAGTTCACACCACCACCCTTCTCTCCTTCTCTCATTCGTTCTACCCCACTACCCCATTCCCCACCCCGAGTTTGTCGGTGTCTCTAGCGGCAACAAGCGGTATCCTGTCTCTTGAACTAATAAAGCCAGAGAGGGAGAGAGAGAGGGACGTGGTGTCCATTGATCACCCGATGAAAGCTCGCATTCCCGCGCAGTAATCATCGATCACGTGGCTTGTGCCGGAAAGTGAAGGTCGATGAAACATACATACCGTGGCCGCATGTCAGCAAAGTGTTCTAGAAAGCGGAGGATCAAAAGAACTGTTATTTATTTATTTTTTATTTTTTCATTTTTTGGACTTGGGAGAACAGAATGAGAGAGCTGCTTGATGTGGCGGCTACCTGTTCAAACAGGTGGGTTTTCTACAGGTGACTGAAGTAGTGTGATATCATTCTGATATCCGCCCTTACTGTCAGCTTCCGCTTCAAAGTTATAAAACGATTGATGTAGTAGAATGCAGGTCAGCATTGGTGGAATGGAGACAAAGGAAGGGTAAAGGTGAGAGAGGGGAAATGGTTGGAAAGGAGAGAGGTGAGGAAATGAGGATTGTCGTCCTTGTTTAACGAGGGAGAGAAGGAAATCCCAAAATGAAATCACGAAGTGAGCATTTTAGTTACAGTATTCCGTAGAGACCTAACTTTCATTAATTATTAAAAATAAAACTATATTTCTGGCTTTCTAAAGTTACATTCTCTAAAGTGTATTGCAAGGCAGTTATAGATGTTACAATAATCACCATTTAGATATTAACAGAACCAAACTTAATAGGAGCAACTTAACAGAAAGTGATGACTTGCAGCCTTTGCACGAGACCTGCTTCTGTGCGTTTCTGAAAACAATAAACAATCTATTGATCAATGATTGCTTCATTGTGAATCATATCATCATCATATTATTAACCCATCATTTAGCTAATAAATTAAGCTAATAGGATTGCAGACCTCCAAATGAGTATGATTCTCTGTGTGTGCACGTGCATACACACTGCTTGTATATATATATAAAATCATTAAGGATGTGCTGTTTCGACAGAATGAGCATTGTACCCTGTAGGATATTATTTTGGACAGAATAATTACAGAATGAGCATTTACCCTGTAGGTGCCACCACACGAAAAAGTCCACCTCTCGCCTGCAGCACGGAGAACTCTGATGTCGACATGACAAACAGTTCTCCTGAAAGCAGACAGTACAGAGACATGAGCCTCAGAAATATTATATAATAATCTTTCGAATACACTAACCGTGCAAAAAAAGACAGTCGGCAACATGCATTAACAGCGGCTTTGAGGAAACCAGACAATGACAATAACAGCCTGCAAGTCAAAGCTCCACTGGCTTCAGAGAAATGAGTGGGGAGGGAAGGGAAGGGGAAGGTACATTTTGAAAGAAGCTTACATTGAAACTTTCCAAGACACATAGAAACTTTTAAATCAAAACTTTCATAAAAACTTACACCGAAACAATCACACAAGCAATGTCATATTTCGTCTTATGATGATATTACAAACGTCCAATATCAAATGAAAATGAAAATTCCTGAAGTACAAGGACTAGTAATGTGCAGAATCAGTATACATGTTAGTATTGTCTTCTACTAGACACGTATTATAGAGAAATGGAAGCAAGTGAAGTGAAACAAGAGGAAAACTAATGCAATTATATAAAAAATATGTCTTTTGCTCATTAAAAAATATATCGTTTTAACAGCGATCACAAGGAAACTATGTGACTGGTTCTTTTGACACCGAGGACCTTTATGAGGTGAGTTATGAATTCTCTCCACTTGGCACCCATTTCTACCTCTTCCCCATCCCTCCTTCACCCTTCCCTCACTGACCGTGCGCGTCCTGCCCGAAGGACAGCAGGTAGGGAAGCTTGTCGTCACGAGCGTCGCACGGGCACCAGTCACGTGAGCACTGCGGCCAGTCTGTGCTGCTCCACGTGGTGTTGGGCAGCTGCACCAGGTACGCGATTTTCCTGCAATGTTATTATTAGAAACTGACAATAATATAGTATATCTCGCCACACACCTCATCCAAATCGTTCAATCAAACGTTTGACCAAGTTTAGTCCCTTTTTTTTATTACCTCGATGAACGAGGGTGTAAAAACAATTTATTATTATTATTATTGCCTACTTTCTTAAAAAAAGGAAGATCAAACGTTCGTCCATGTTTGTCACATCCAAAGAGCCTTGTGGTTGAAAGTGCCGACATGAGTAAGAGCGAGAGATGAGGACTCACGTTGTCCTTTGAACTGGGTCAGAGGGAAGGAATTAATTTTGTCTTTCTTCTTCCTTGTGTCCTGTCTTTTTTGTGACGGTTGGACTATCGCTAGAGAGGTGGACAAATTACGTCTGCTCACAGCCATTTTTTTTTTTTCTCTCTCCTCCACACTTCTGCTGTAGACACCAACATGGCCGGAGGATTTACTTCCCTTGAACTGGACCAAAGCGAAGTCATTCATCTTTGTTTTCTTTCTTGTTTATTTTTGTTGCTTCCAGTTGATTATTTTTGCGTTGTTTTTTTTTTCTAGAAGAGAGGGTGGTGTGGCATGGTTGTACCCAGCTCCCTCATTTTTTTCCCACTTGCTTCATTCTGTTTTTTCTCTCCGTGGAATGATGAATAATTTCTGGTCTGGTTTCGTTTCAGGACTTAAATTTTTTACCAGCTCAGAAAACGACAGCTGTGTTCGTCCGACTGCTTCTTTATTTTTTTTCCCCCACCTCTTATTTTTCTTTCCTTATCCTTTCGTATTGTTCTCCTTCCACACACTTACTTCATTTGTTCATTATTTATTTATTATTATTTATTTTTTATTATTATTAATTTGTAATAGATACAAAGAAAAAAACTCTAATTGTTCATATCAATCCTACAAAAGAAAGGCTATTTTTACCCTGTAACAGCATCTCCATACACATAAGCGCCATACAGTCCGGTGAAGTTGCCTCCTCTGTACACGTATCCTCCAACAACAGCGCTACCCCATTCAGACGAGTGCGGGTAGGTGTATATAGGCAAGCCTTCGTTTGCTGCAAATAAAGCGAACTCAATGAGAGAGAATAAGTGTAAATAGGCAGGGATTCTTTCTCTGCAAATTAACTCAAATCGATAAAATAAAAGTTAAAGATGATGTTCTAATAAGAAATCATCAATTCATTTTCGTAAAGCACGTCAGAGTTTAATAAGATGACAAACGATGCACTACTTGAAGAAATAGAAGACATTGGTTAGAGCAGTGGTGTTCAAAGCTGGAGGTGCAACACATATCGGTTCGAAACCCGTATGGCGCAAGGTACTTTCCCCATGGGAATGTTCGCTAGCATGACCCCGCACGTGACCTGGAATGCATCTTACCAATGGCGCTGCACTGCTGGCTGTGATGACAACGGCGGCCCTCTTTGATGTTCCAGCCATAGTTCTTGCCGCTCTCAATGATGTTAATCTCCTCAAACTGGTCGGTCCCAGTGTCCCCGCAGAATATCCTGCCTGTCCCTGCAAGTAATGTCCTGGTCAGTGTGTACAGCGAGACACAAAACATAATCTAGACATGGGGGTCGGTCCAGAGTTGTCAAATGTGTGCATCTGTCTCTAACCTGCTCTGATCCAGTGTCATGAAATCTTTATGTCTATTGCCTATTGTCCCTACTACCCTCCTATTCATAATGGTTGTACTTGACCTCCAGGTATAACGGCCGGAGACCTTTCCTTGATAAAGTTGGAGTTCTTTCCATTTATCTCTGTTTCTTCTCCTATCCACGACTGTTGGAATAACGTGTATCAGGGCTTCTGCTTACGCAGAAAATTGCGTACAGTACGCATTAAAAGTTCGGAGGACCCCTTCAATTGTCGTCAATGGGGTCCCCTTCAAAAATGGGCGAAGAACAGGGACCCCTTAAAAATCTGAAGAGGGGGTCCATGGGACCCCAAAGAATTTAGCCTTAGCAGAAGCCCTGGTGTATATATATATTACCTCACTCACTCTATTTAGGTTTCCTCCTCGACTACAGAGTCCCCTGATCAAATGTCCACTTAGAATGTTAGTGAGTAATAATTGCTTGATATTTTTTCTTTGCTTTCCAGAATCGCTGTTTTTACCGTTTTGTATCGCTAAGTAGTACTTTTTTTATAAACTTGTTTAAAATAAATTACAATAATTGCTGGAGAAATATATGGAACACTATGGCTATAGTACTGGTGTTCAAAGCCGGAGGTGCAAACAGGTCGGATCGCGATACCCGGGTGACCCCATCCATTCCTCACATACTTTCACAGTAGCAGTAGTGGTACTAGACGAGGGGAATTTTTGTGAAGAGGGGAGGGGTAGGCTGCGGGAGTTCTAACAATTTTTTGTGTAAAGTAATGTCATCTCCCATTTCTCTTATTTATTTATTTACTGGTGTTCTACCTCCCTCTACTCCCTTGAAACAGCCTAACAGCCCATATTGTAAGCAGCCGTTGTCACATTGGAGAAAGTCTATGTTCCTAAGGGAGGTAATGGAGTTGTTTCCCTTTGACCATCTTTGCCATGTGGAGTACGGTAATGGCGGCAGATATACAAAGATGACGAGCAGAGATGAACACAGAATTGTTCACCATGTTAGATATGTTGGACTTGTTTTACGAGACATAATCAGGTTAACAGACACTGATAATTCTAAACTGAAAGAAGAAACCTGTTCTGATGCTGTCAAGCTGCTGATGATGTCAAGAATAGAAAGTAAGATGAAGATTCTGAGTCTCTAAGAACCGATCATCCTGTCAAACATTTACTACTGTCAAAAATCCTACAGTCACTAAGAACTGTCGAACTTTTACTCCTAGTTCTTCAACCAAATATTTCGGAATTGTTCAGAAATGTCCAACGTTCACTGCCTGCACCTTATTCAAAGATCCGAGAGACGCGAAGAAGTTGCAAACAGTCACCGACAGTAAAGATTCCAGTCACTAAAACTATTAACACTTGATTTTTCTTACTTTGTCCAAAGATAACCACTAATAACTAGCCATCCTTTGCTACTTGGTTTTTATTCAAAGATTGCACAGTTGCTAGGAGCTGACCAACCTTCACGCAAGTTGAGTGTGTCCAAACTGCATCGCCAGGGGTTGCGGAGACCAAAAGCAAAAATCTCTTGCCTGGAGTCGTTGTCTCCGTGGAACGGGTTCTCCACTGGGCTTTTGTAGGGGAAAGCACTGGCCGAGTCTTCATCAAACTCGAAGCTTTGCTGATTGACGTTGATCCTCAGAACTTTGCCGTTGAAAGACAACCTGTGTAAACACAGACACGCATGGCACGGTGACTCTTGACCTCCTCTTGCCACTCGCTCGCGCGCATGTGCACACTTAGCGATTTGTGTCCATGCACACATTTATGTTTTGTTTTCTCATGCGAACATATGCCTATACAAACATTTCATGTGAGTCTTTGTGTGTCTGTGTGTCTGTCCGTGTGTCTGTCGGTCTGTCTGTCACTCACTTGTTCTGGGCGTTCCCCTCTAGATCGTCGTCTCCTGTACCATCACCTGTGAAGATATAGAGGAAGCTGTCGTTTCCAAACAACAACTGCAACACAAACAGAACACGCGACTGTTTGTTACCCTGTTGTCGAAAATACACACTTTTTTGGTCTTTGTGATTATTGTTCGTTCATAGGGCCGTGGGGTCGTTGTAAATCTGCAAAATGGGTTGTTTTTTTTTTTTTCAAAAGATGCGGTTCTGTTAAATGCATGGCAGCAATATGGTTTCCAGTTCTCTACTTCTTTTGCATCAACTGCAGTACTTGGGCTCTCTGCTTTATTTGTGTGTGCGCGCGTGCGTGTGTGTTTATGTCTGCGTGGGTTTGTCATTGTAAAGTGCGGTGAGCCTACTTCGGCCAGGGTACGGCACTCAACAAACTTCATCATCATCGTCGTCGTCG
Source organism: Pomacea canaliculata (assembly GCF_003073045.1). Classification (NCBI taxonomy): domain Eukaryota; kingdom Metazoa; phylum Mollusca; class Gastropoda; order Architaenioglossa; family Ampullariidae; genus Pomacea; species Pomacea canaliculata. The sequence continues at coordinate 14,275,167 of NC_037597.1, forward strand.
TTGTTGTCATCATCATCGTCGTCGTCATCATCAGGGGACAAAGCTGAAGATGTTGATCTGTCAAATAATTCTGTTCAGCCTAGCCATTGTTGCTGTCGTTGTTGCGATCCTACAGTTGTTGGCGCTGTTGACCTTTGTTGCTGTTGTTTAAGTATATCTTATGTACCACCGTTAACCTCTACCCTGGTTTTGATTTTGTCAGTGCTCGTCTCTACTGCATCGGCTCCTACTCCGTCTCTGTCAGTCTTCTATTAACTTTGAAAAGATAATAAAAATAGTTTTAGACTTAATGGCATCATACCTGGCCTCCATTTCCTTTACGAAAGGGCTGGCGTACGCGTAGGAGGAAGCGCTCGGAAGAGCTGTCCACCACATCATTGTAGGCGAGGAACTCGCTGACGTAAGCATAATCGTTGACATGGTAACCGGACATGTCACGGATATAGTAGGCAAAGACTCGCCCGACAGGACTTCTGGTGTAGCTGGGATGAAGGACCACACTTAGCAGTCCTGCGGACAAAATCAGAAAGCAGGACTGCATGGTCTACTTGGTCAGAACTGTTATGTTAGCAAACCCTAGGGCGCTCCATCCACCATTTTTTTATTGTTTTTTTTTTTTTCTTTGTTGTGAAAAATCACTATTGTGTCTTCCGGCTTTCCTTACCTCTTTCTTCGCCCACGTCTTCCGAGGTTTTCACGCGGTCACGAATGTCCATGAAGAGTTGTCCCTCCTGGTTCTCATCTTCTTCCATGAACAAACGAACGTGTCCTTTCTGCTCCACCACCAGGGTGCGTAGCGAGCCGTCCCGCTTGAACTGAATCATCTCGACAGGGTTAAAGAGACTGCCGATGACTTTCTTCAGACAGTAGCAGGACGAGGAACTCTCCTGTCCGGCCGCCAGAGGGAAACGAGAAAAAATCACCATCAGCATGACACCCACCGCCGAAGCGCCATTCAGTCGCCAGTTCCGTTCCATCGTGACCCCGCGACCGGTGCTGAGTGAAAATAATAATTGCACTGAGATCAGTGACTCAGAGTATTTTATATTCTAGTAAACAAACAAACAAGGCAGGTCAGCCAAAGAAGCACGCCCAGCAATATGTAACAGCTGACAATGTAGTCAGGATCGATTTGTGGAGAGGGAGGACGTATCAGGGCAGAGAAATCGTGTGGTCTGGTCCTGCCAAGGCAACCCCATTTTCGAAATTCAGTAAATCTTTCAGATTTTTACATAGCAACATAAATGTAAATCATTAAAATAAGGTAAATGTTGAGGAGCACGCAAAGATAGTCCATTACAGGATAGAGAGGACACAGACGAGGGACATGACAGTAAATATGCTTCTCGTCGCGTGTCCCGATGTCTGGCATACAATCATCTTGGCATAGTCTGCGCATGCGCATAAAGACAGAGTTCATTATCACGCTGTATGTCATCTGCACAACAAAACAAGCCGCGGACAGCAACTCATTTGTGCATGGCGATCAGGTTTCGCTGGTAATGGGAAAGGAATAGATGAGAGCAAACGAGACACAAACAGGTTTAAAAGGTATATCATGTGTACAATAAAAGAAGCTGTGGACACAAATTCACAAGCGGACTAGGTTTCTCTAGCAGTGAAGAGACTAGGTAAGGACATCAGGTCACGTGACACCTGCGGCCTGTCTGCCTGTATTCCTGTGACTCAGAGAACAGTCTGTTCCAGACAGCCTGGAAGTGTACACGTTGCAAAAGTTTTAGCACACTGTGAGTAAATTAAAGGTACTAAATATAGTAGTCTAATCTTTCAATTGATAATTGTGTACTACCCGATAATGATGTTGTAAGCATTTAAATGTCCCCTTGGCAGAGAAAAAGGTTCCCCGTCCCTGGTCGAGACTAAGGTCTCGTCTAGTTACCCGCCGAAATGTCAGCCTGACCTCTTGGGAGGGAGAATGTACAAGAACATGAATTCGCCAAGAAACCAGTTACTGCTACACCGGTCATGAAGCAAATTATTGTTATACCGGTCATCGACTAGTTCTGAAGAATGTTCCTTCACTGTGGGTCACAGGATTTATCAATCTATCACCTTCTTTGTCTGCGCTCTGCTGGTACCTGAGTCCACAGGGACATCCACACAGCGATGAGGTCAAGCCATCGTCATGACTACTAACCAAAAAAATGTATAATCAAAGAAAGTGGGGGTGGAAGAAGAAAGAGGTCAAATGGAAGAGGACGACAAGAAATTTTCTGTTCCAGAAGGTTCTTGAGAATGCTGGCTAATTCATCAGGCAGCCGCCTGAAGCCAACTCTCCAAGCTTGAAGAAGCGGAAGACGTTGTCGCGGGCAACTGTTGACATGCGCGTAAACCCAGGCTGGGGTCTGGTCGCCTAGGTGACAAGGCTTCGTGGGCGAGGGAAAGACAAGAGAGGTGCTAACGATTGCAGGAATGCATGAAGGATGGGTATTGGGGCTGAGATTTCCTCAACGGCGTGTGCGGGGAAGCTAAAGAGTGGTTGACGAGTTGGTAAAAATAAAGTTATGATAATCAGCATCAGTTTCTTTTAAAAGGTGTTTGTAAGATGGAAACATTTTTCGGAAGAAAAATTTCTTACCTGTTTTATAAATAAATGCAAATTCGTTCGTGGTTATTTAATTCCTGACCATTATCTGAAATTCTTTCTTTTTGTAATAATGTCAGCCAGTCAGGATTTGTTCATCTTAGTCTTCTTGTTGGGCAGTATTGATATCATATTTCCCAGCCAGCTATTAGTATACACCCCTGGTTTTTTACCATAATTTTGAGTAACATTATACACGTGTGTACGTGGGTGTAGGGGGCGGGAGAGAAATGAAACTGTTAATAACGAGGGGCTTTGTTCACACTTGATTAATAAGCTTGTGCATTGTGTCCAGGAACGGCCCCAGTGGTAACAGGTGTCATCAGAAAAGCCCAGATTATCTGAAGTAATAACGATCTGAGGGTTATGTTCAGGACGAGATTGTAAGTCATTACCAATGGGTAAAAGCGAAAATAAAAGAAATAGTCATTTTTTCCATAGCTACGACGCACTGTCCAGCCACTAACCCCCACCCAATATCATGTTACTTTACCCCAAGGGATCGTTGCCACTGATTTAAACTACTGGGGTAAGCAACTTCCGTGGAGCCTGGACGCCATAACTACAAAGAAAAGATGCTTGAAATTGATTTACCCTGGACAACGACTTACCTGCGCTTCATGAATACGGTCCCCACGTGACTTTTTACAATGCACAGTTATACACTGAAAAGGAATGGCTGCACATTGTTTAGGCCAGTCTTGTGGTGACGTGGCAATCAAAGGCGGCAATAGTGACACCACCAGATGCCCGAATCGCAAGAAGTCCTACCACTGGAGATAAACCTTTTAGTGAAACACTCGTATGAACGTATACATGCATTTGATTTCTGTCCTTGCAAATCTGTGATACTGTCCCACCGCCTGCCGCATAACTCACCGCGCCGCGTGCCGCGCCGCGTACCGCGCCGCTTACCGCACCTTCCTCCACACAGCCTGCCGCATAGCTACAAACTTAAAAATGTCTCTGACGATCATTTGTGCTTAATTATATTCCTGTTTCATTATTAACGGATGGCGGCTGTCTGGAGAATATTCTAGGAGAAATGTTAGCATCAGACCTTCGTGCAGCGGAGCCGCGTACGTGTGTCGCCGCGCGTGTGTCGCCGCCAAACGATGAAGCCACCTGCGGCAACATGTTCGTCCTCGTAGCAGTTACAGTAAATAACTGCGGCAACGCAATGGCAATCAAGAGATAAAATCAAAAGCTCCCAACATGGGTCGCAATTTAATAACTGGTTTCTCTCCCACACCTGACACCCACTCCTCCCTCTCCTCCCGCTCCGATACCAAAAACAAACCTGCAAACTGTAATAAAGCAGAACACTTTGAACTGCAAGCGGAATAACGAAGAGCTGCGTGCTGTCGCTCATAGAACTACTCAGACAACAGGTAATGAAGTGTTTCCAATAAACGAACAATGCTTCGGTACAATGTTATTTTTTGGTCGGAAGCAAGGCAATTATTTATAGTTTTGTTTCATCGATACTTTAACATTACTGAGAGTTTTAGATGCTGAAGTATCAAAACTAGATGATGATGATGAGGAGGAGGAGGAGAAGGAGGAGGTGGATGAAAAGGAGGAGGAGAAATGTTGACATCAATAAACAAAGTGGCATCAGGACTAAAGACCATGTCGACTGTGGTCCTCCATGATCACCTAAAGCTGACCTTAGCTCACTCTGCCATCACTGACACTTCAGCCTCGTGTTTTAAGCCTCTTAGAAAAATAATCCGAATATGTCACAAATAATCGTGAAAGAAGAAAAAGACTGTAAAAGTGTGGACGACTTATTTCTCTAATGTACACAATCAGCTTGTGAAGTAACAATTTAAATAAAAACTGTACTTACACAAACCCCGAGTATGTTCCTTAAAGTTCTGAAGACAGTCAAGCGAGCAAAAGATTTATGAAATGTGAATTCGGAGACGCAGGCAGACGGGTGAACAGCTTAGGTCTTCCAGGGTCTGGAATTCAATCGATGTCGAGCGACCCAAATTTTCGATATCGTGCGTGGGCAAAGTGAGCAGGTGTAACTATATAGTGCCTAATGAACAGCGCGGTCGAGAGACTGAACCCGATGCGCGGGTAAACAGCAACAACCGGAAGCCGCCAAGTGCAGGGCAGCTTGGGAAAAACTGCAACAGAACTAGAGAGAGAGTAATTGTCCTCATTTGGTTCCACGAAAGACTTGGAAAATCAAACACTTTGAACACTGGAAGAGAAATTTTGTGACCACTCATTACTCCCTTAGGATATTCATGTGTATCGTAGCTATATATTAAAAATTAAATGTCATACTACAGGAATTAGATATAAATAAGTCTGAACTTTAAATCTGGTTTTAGTATACGTTTAAGAAAGTATGTTTTATTTATACTGATGTAATTGAAACTGATTAGTAACTTTAGTTATTTTAATCGACTTATAATCAACTTTCTAGTATTCTTTGTTATGTTAAAATATGTGTTGTATATTGGTATATATTGTTTTAAAAGACTAATCTATGTAATTGGTGACAGTGGTATCAATTCACCTAACATCGAAACTTCCCTAATGGTAACTATTATGTTCAATATCAATATTTATGATCAATGACAGATGCATTGTGAACTAGACTCGTTAAATAAATAATAATTTTCATGTAGTCATAGAGTATGTTTTATATCTAATAGTATAACATTTGATTCTATACATATTCCGCAAAGTACGGATTTGTGATACTTTATATTTGCACCCTATAACATCGAAGAGACTGTCGAACGTGTTAAATGAGAGGAGGAGGAAAAAAAAACAATAAAATCCACGCAAACACATAATGAGATTTGTTCTGGAGGATGCATCTGTACATGTGTATATTATGTCTACAGATGTGCACGGCCCTGAAGCTTGATTGCGTGCCTGTGTGATTTTTTGTATTTTCAGGAAGGTGAGATGTCCCTGGTCTTTACAATAAATTAATTTCTCGAGTACATGATGTATTAAAAGTCGAGTAGATGGCGTACTAACCACCAGAAAGAAATTGTCTGTAAGCACGTTTATACCTTCGTATCACAGCCAGTCGCTGATGACATCCACAAAACATTGATGGATGATTTCTCATCTAAGTTTTTCTTACCTGTTTGTAAATTAATCACGTGCAAACGTTCTACCGGGTGTCCACGCAACAAACAGCAACCACATCTTCTGGCAAAGTGTGTTTTCAATGGTCAGAATCTCAAGACTGTGAGGAACAAATTAAAAGACACTCGACTGACATTTTTCGCAATACTCCAGCAGCGGACACCATCTGGCGCCTCGGAACCTTGTAATGGCTGTTCCTGAGATTCCATTACCTTCGTGCTTTATCTTTTTATACCTGAGTGTAGATCATGAGACGATTTGGAAAGTCAGAATCGGTTAGGTTTCGGGTTCAATTTACTGGTTCTAAGCCCTTCTAGGAAACCAGGCTTTTCATCCAGAGAAAGAGGTCAAAGAGTACAATGACAGAACTGAACTTGGATGAAAAGCTGGGCAGGGTGCTGGGTTCACAAACAACCTGACATTTTGATAGTGTCTACGATAAAATAAAATAGGGATATACTTAAAGTGTGGGATTTGCGCTTTGGCTTCCCTGGCAGATCGCTTCGACATAGTTTGAATCTGTCGTTGTTCTACTTGTCAAAGATAATCAGGTTTGTTCTTCACTTGATAAGTGTTCTCGAAGTTTATAAGCATTGTCCTTTTTCACCGCATATTCATCAGGTTTGTGTCAAGATGTAACTCGGTACCTACTCTCTCTCCTCCCTGCTCTTGGATGATGCTGGCGACGACGATGATGACGATGGTTATGATTATCATATAGCATCGAGCTAACTAAAAAGAATACAATGCAGAAATATAAAATGGGAGAATGATAATGTGATGGAAAAAACACTGGATGTGAACCTTGTACTGCATTTTTGCAGCCCAAGATTTCAGATTTATGGTTGGGTCTGCATTCCATAAAAACCGTGAAATCATCGGGTGACGACATTACAAACTTACGTAATTTTTAAAAATTCTTTGTGTGTGTGTATTTTTTTAATTTCTATTGCCCTTTAACCTTTTTTCATTTTCATCGTCTGTTGCTTCATTCGTCTAGGAGTGTCGCATTTTTTGTCTCATTTTGCCTCATCTGCTCTCGCTGTTTTCATCCTCTTTTATTCTTTCTCAATTTGTCTTTTTCGTCACGTCTGGCTCAGATCAACCCTTTTGTTTGATCAGCCTTCTGCAGGATGGCATCTTTTTTTTTCTTTTAGTCCTTGTGCTGTCTTCTTTCATTGATTGCACCTCTCTCTCTCTTGGTGAAAGGTCGCGATTTCATACTCCAAGAAAGGATATTTTTTTTACAAGAGAAAAAGTATCACTTCTATTTACTGTCAGTCACGTGATAAGTTTTCCCACGATCCTTGACCTCGTTTTATCTAATGATAAGTTCAAGCAGCTATTTTCAGTCAAATGTGAACCAACTGCTGTTCCCTGTGTAACTATTTTACATTTTATTTCAAAAATAATATGATTTAACACTCATAAAAGAGTGTTCTCTTAATCTCGCTTGAGACAAGAACGAGACATGGACAACAGACGAAAGACGGAAGGATAAACAACAGTACTGATGACTAATAAAAGACTCGAAAACGCAAAAGGAATCCGAGTAACACGAAGAGAGATTTTCACGAATTTGCAAAGGAAGACGAGTAGGGAAGTAGTCAACAAACAAAAAAATTGTGAGGATTTAAAAATGTTCACGACTTTTGTCTTTGAATAATTGTTGTCGAGTGCGTGGGCAACATCTCTGATGTCTTGCGTGCTGAAAGGTTTTTGCGTCCCGGTGTTGGGATTTGTCTTCCGACCTAAGCTGTTTTCCAGAACAGCCGCCAGTGTTAATGAAGACAGTGAAAAGCAGAAATAAGATGAGGGATAAGGTCTGATGGACGAACAGGAAGAGAAAGAGAAGGTCTGAGACGTTCTTTCTGGAAGCTATTCAGAAAAAACAGGAACAACATTGGTGAAAGTTTTCCTTCATGTGATGGTCTGGTTGAATGCTGTTAAAAAATTATTTCGTTGTTTGTTTGTTCATTGTTTGTTTGTTTGTTTGTTTGTTTGTTTGTTTGTTTGTTTGTGGACTATCAGAACATAACCAAAAGTAATTCTCAAAAGATAAAAGAAGAACAAAACCCAATGAGCAATTCTCTAAAAGTCGTTTTGATGTCTTCAAACCATGCGCACGTCCAGCAAAGATATGAAAGTTTTTACTTACAGCATCTCAGTGACTAACATAACCTCCCTTTTTTCTTTGTTATTTAGTCTGTAAGCTTTCTATTTGCGATTTTGCAAGACTGCAAAGCAATGTAATTAGTGAAGTCCTTTGCTGCTTCTGTAAGTGTGTGACTACTTTTAGAGTTTTGTCTTCTCGAATTTTTGTCGAAGCAGGGGCAACTATAATATAAAATCATTAAAAAATTTAAACACAGAGTGAAACAATTAGGATCACCATCTCATAAAAAGGCCTAATGTTGTCGTTGACTGTCATTGCCATGTGAACTTTTGCCCAAACCTTTACTTCGCTGATAATCTTAAAACACGCCCTGGATCGTTCAAGACATCTTTAGAGGAACTGGATACAAGTTCTTGTACTAAGAAAATTTACGGGGGACATTTTAAGTATAAGAATAATGTGTACTGCACATTCAAATATACCATACGGAAAATATAAACCAGCGCTGAAAAATATTAAAATATGTTCCCTTGTTTACAAAATTTATCAGCTTCGTATCACAAGAAAATAATAAAATCAGCCTTTCTCTTTCAAGAACAAACATTTCGAACCACTGCCTTGTTGTGTCCACACAGAATTTCATTAATTTCATCATTTTACCTGCAACATCTGGTCGATGTCAAGTCCATCCATGTTGTTCTGACCTGAAAGAATACAGATGGAAGCAGGGAATGTCTTTGGTCTGTCTGCGCGCGAGCGAGCGAACGTCAGAGGTTCATGAAGAGGACATTGCTGGCGCGCGCTGCAAGATACTTCTCCTGTCTACAGATTTGTGGTCCAAAATAATAATAATTGTCCCTTGAATAGCACAATATCCCAGCCAAACAGAAGCTGACTGAACTTTAGACATCATAGTAATTCACAGGTCATTGAAAGCAAGGACAATGTGAGCCGTGAAAGGGAGATCACCGGTGGAGACACAATTTGCAAAATCTTCAGAGACGAAGTCTAGTCCTTTATTTCTTTATACTCCATCTCCTTTTCTTTCGTTTTATTTTTTCTCTCTTTTGTTCCTTTGTGTCCTTCCCATTTTGCTTCTTTCTTGTTGCTTCTCTCCCTTGTCATGTTATTTTCTCCCCTAAAGTCCTTCTCGCTAAATATTATCTCCATATCATTAGACGCATGGATTGTATGTCTTTGGACGCTTGCTACATTCACCAGACACAGAAGACATTGTTCCACCAAGTGGTGTATTGGTCATGACAAGGAAAGGAATGAACAGACAGAGAGAAAGATCGAAGTTGATATCGATTCTGTTGAGCGCCAGCATCCCTAGACGCAGAAGCCATGTTTACCATAGTCTTGAGCATCCACAATCTGCCTCCAAGGTATTTAACTCGCTTGTGTCCATTTTCGTCTCAAGAATCACCAGCAATGTAGTGCCACGGGAGTTTAAAATTTGTTCTGCTTCAACTGCTTTGCATGACTTGCGTCAGAGTCAAAAGTGTTTTAAAAATTTGCTTTTTCTGTGTCTCACGCATTCTGTCTTTCATCTTGCTGATGAACGGATGAAAGTAGGTTCCATGTGTTGTATTGGTGTCTTTGGTGTAAACAGAGGCTCAAAGAAATGCTACAATTATTTTTTTCTATGCGCTGATGATGCATAAGGAATTGTCAGTTAAATGAAAAGGTCCAGATTCGATTTGATTTGGAGAAGCTGCAAGAAACAAACGGTGCAGAAGTCTTCAAAGCCACAGAGAAACTTGTTGACTGTGGTGTAGACAGCCTCTCTGGAAACTTCAAAGAGGTGCTATTGTTAACACCACAGGAAGTTTTAGGGCGACAAAGGAATACAAAACAGCCGCGACAGTAACGACATCCTAGATGTCTGTGACCAAAGAAGAACATTGAAGAGGGAAAAGAAAACTAAACCCGAAGCAGCTTCAAAATACAAAGAAGTGTACTGTTCCATCAGGAAAGGTATGAAAGCAGATAAGGACAACTGGACTGATACCCAATCAGGAGATAGAGGAGGTAATGACACGAGGTGACTGGACAGGTCGACCTGTACAGGACCTGCTATCGCCCACAATAGGCAAGAGTGGCGGGTATGTCCCCACCCGACAAGTCAAGGGACGACTGACTAAATTAGAAGTGGGAACATCAGCAATCCCTTGTAACATGACCTAATTTGGTTAAACCCACAGGCTTCACCTTCTACGTATTCTTTCTTTTGAATCATTCAAACTGACGAGTGATACAATGAACACTTGGACTAGGCGTGATGGCCGACGCATGCGCAGTGTGTATGTGTGTGTGTGTGCACGCGCGTGCCTCTCGTTTATTATTCAATAAACACCGCCGGTGTCGTATTGTGCCATGGTGAACCGTCTGGGATAATGAGTGTCCGGTGTTCATTACCACCCGTTCTGTTTGCTTTTTTCTGATTTGTGGAAGAACTACCCGGTACACATCGCCCCTGACACGGTGTTTATCAAGCGAAAGCCCTCCCTTAAAAAACGGTCGCTATCTCTCACGTGCGCGTGCGTTGTGGGACCAAACTGTTTGACTAGCTGTGTGGGGTCGTGCTTCTATCACGTGGTGCTGCGCGAGACATGATCATTTTTATCGTGAAACTGGTTTTTTTTTCAAACTTCACCTTCGCTTCATCTTGTCTTACGTCAGTCCCCTCCTGCCTTCCCCATCATTTATACTTGTCTCCTTCAGTCCTTCTGCATGCCTTAAATGCTCGTGTACAAACCAAACACAAAAAATCACTCCTTTTGCCTCTCATCTAAATCAGGTAGACACAATAAAAACTCATGATTTATTTGCACTATGTATTTTTAATCTGATTTCAGTTGTGTTTTGGATGTAGATATTCCTTCTTTCCAGTAATGGTCCACCCTCACTAAAAATAGCCCTCTCTCAAACCAGTCCATTATTTTTTTTTTTAATTACCAGTGTGACGATTGTAAGTCCCTTGTCCTCTAGTTTTTGTGGCAACTTCCTTCCGTCGACCCGCTGAAAAAAATACCATTTTGATTAATAATCCAATCAGCTGCTGAAAAAGTACGTAAAATTCTTTCACTCATAAATATTTTCTGACATTCATCGTCTTATAGATATATAAACATTACACTGTGTACCTTTATTGAATATATAAATATTTCTGCAGTTCTGGGAGAAAAAATGTATTAGAGAAGCAGTCATCTTAAAAAGTTTGTTTTGTCCCCTTGATTCCTTTTCTTAGAGATAAACCGTTGCCATAAATTCCATGTTAATTATTTTTTAAATTCGTCAGTTTCACGTTTATGTCAAGTGTCTATTATTTACATTTCAGTTATATCAACATCTATATGTAAGTCCCATAAAGTGGTATTCCTCGTTCTCACGTGCCTGAACGGGTCAACAAGTCTGTAGACTCCTCCATCACGAACCTTGTTTTTACTGCTGTTGCTGGTCAGCACCAGTACCTCCCCTGTGACAAAACCTTTAACGATAGTAGTGACATCACAGGTATACTCAGGTATGTTACAGGTAAACGTTCGCCACCTACTCTCACCTGTGCGTATCCCAGGTACTAAAGGTGTGACTGAATACAAGCTAATCAGTAGTCGAATCCTAAACTTTAAAACTAAAATATTAATCATTTTTGTATATTGTATGAAATGAAATGGTCTTCAAAGTGTGAGGATGTTCGAGTGGTCTGCTTCGTTAGCGATCTGCTCCTCGTTGTGGAGGTCCCTGACACAGGCGCCAGCTGTCGTGCTGTCAACTGCAGAGACAGAGATGTTTATCAGTTTATCAGCAGCAGGAAACACACCCAAGGCGTGTTTGTGCTTCCTGCGAGGGCATCGATTATTCCTCCTCCGCTACTTTTCGCCTGTCGTCACGCACGAGAGTTCACAACCTTTATGAGGACCTGTCCCGAAGCATGTTTCGAGTGATGGTCGCTGCACATCAGACCTGAGTAGGCGTGAGTTGTGTTCGTGCGTGAGAGTGCATGTGTGTCTGTGTGTGTGGTTACGCATGTTTATGACAGTTCGCGCGAGTTTATGTTTGTATCTATGTGTTGTGTGTGTGTGTGTGTGTGTGTGTGTGTGTGTGTGTGTGTGTGTGTGTGTGTGTGTGTGTGTGTGTGTGTGTGTGTGTGTCCGTCTGTCCGTGTGTTTGTGTGTGTCCGTGTGTTTGTGTGTGTGTGTGTGTGCCATGATGCTGAGCTGAGAGCAGCGTTTCGACACATCACACATCAACACCAGCTTTTCCCTTCTCATTTTATGTTAAAGTGATACATAACAAACTTGAATCGAGGAGATGTGTGGGAGGTGGAAGACTTGATGTATGTCAGATCGTTGAGAGCGGGTGGTGCATAATGTCACCGAAGGCGGATCAATGGACATTAAGCACAGAGGATTATGGGAAAGCTTTCGCGAGTGTTCTGCTCAGGAAAAATAGCCGATCCTCTGTTAAGCTTAGTCGTTGTTTTCCTCTGTCCTTTTTCTCCATCTTGTCAAAGCGCTTCTTGATTCGTCGTTTCTTGTAATGTTTAGTCTTCAAACGTATGTCGTCCTACTTTTGTCTACAAGTGCGACGCAATGAGGATAAATGTGTATTATTTTTTATTGCTGTCATCTCTGATCTTGTTGGACAAATAAAATAATAAGTATCAACTCGTTATCTCGCCAACCTAGCCTCTATCCACATAAGGGTCGAATGGTGACCCCCATAACGATTATTACCATTATAAGTAAGCGTTTACTTATCCACGAGACTACAGCAGCTTGTTGCATACATTGTGTGTCTTACCCTCTTCATCGAGCCCAAAGGACAGGATGTAACGATCGAGTTGTGACGTCAGCCCTCGTGCATTGCACGTGCTGCTTGCGCAAGGTTTCAAATCCTTGTTCTCCCATCTTCCGTCCTTTTCTTCCAAGGTGAACAAGCGACTGTCGAGAGACGAGTAATCGGGACTACATTACTGGACCTGACTGGCCAAGAGGTGCAAGGTCATATTTTATTTACTATTCAACATGGATTTCTGTGTCTCTCCTCGTGTCTCTCCCTCTTTTCTCTATCTCTATTACGCACACTCTCTGTCTCTCCTCTCTCTTCTCCTCTCAACAATTACTCGCTCTCACGTAGACAAACGCACGTGCTCACCTTTCCACATATTTTCCTTCGCTCAATTTTCTCCTAACACCAACCCACTAGGTAGTAATTTAAGAAGAGTTTCATTATTGACAATACCAGTCTAACCAACATCAGTAGACGAATGTCGACACAGGCATGTTTTGAGTGAAGAATGATTATTTGAACCTTGTCCAGAAGCAAGTTAAATAGGAGAAAAAAAAACACAAAGACTTTGTATTGTTACTTACCCTACCATGTAGTCACCGTACACATATTTTCCGTTGAGCGCTGGGCTTCGACACCCTCTGTAAAACTCACCTCCTGTCACCGACTGGCCAATCGAATGGTTATAGGCGTAAACTGGGAGTTCTTCTGGTCCTGAAAAAAAAAGCTCAGCCTGAAAGAACTGATGGGCAACGGTGATCTCATCCACAGAAAACTACGTTGATAATGAGTAAATATTAAAAAATATTATTCTGCCCACAAGACTAACCGATTTCACCACACATAGTCGGATCGTAGCAGCTGAAGCCCTCCCTGGCACGCCATCCGTAGTTCGCTCCTTTTTTCAGGAGGTTAAGCTCCTCATACTTAGACTGTCCGACATCACCGCAAAGTACTCTTCCCTTGCCCGCTCCTGTTGGCATAGAATATATATATATACTTAATACGGATACTCAGGACTAGCAATTTCGCAAATCATTTTTGAGCAATTTTTATTTTTTGTGTTAAAAGTGTGTAAAGATTATTATGTAGCACAATTAATCGTTTTTGTCATCATCGTCGTGTTCGTCGCTATCCTGTTATCATCATCATTGCTGACTTTATTATTATCATCGCCGTGTATCGACATTACTATTCAAAATCCGTGTTAGTAACCGTAGTAAGCAGCCTGACCTGTCTTTTCATCACCGGAGTCTACCCCACATCGCCATGTGTTTCTGACTCCGTATGTAAATATTTCAGCCCGGGCTCCAGCTTCCTGGACGAAAGGGTTGTCGTGAGGTATGCCGTAGGCACCCGGGGTGTCAGAATCCACGTCTATGCGCAGTATCTTGCCCAGAAGCCAAGACCTGCAAGATGAGCAGAGTTTTTCGTGGAAATACGGATGTGGCTAGACCAGGGAGTGTATTCATGAGTAAAATTTCTCTCTAACTTTTGTAGGAAATTAGTAGACCCCACATGGGCATAATTATTCTTGATGAAAAGGGAATAATCGGCAACGTCATCGTCATCATCATATTCATCTTTCTCTGTCTAATTTTCATCATGCTATTTTTTTTCTAAGTACGGAACACGTCTCAAAATGGAGAGGGCATTATATTAATGGTTTTCTTCGCTCCCATCGGGCTAGGTCACATTGACTTTATTTGGACCTTACTGGAAAGCCGACATCTAGCTTGATGTGGGCCAGACTGAAAGGTTATCTTCTAATCTGATGTGAATTAAACTGAAAACGCATTCTAACAGGATGTGGACTAAGGTGTCTGAGCGTCTTACTTGTTCTGGGCAAGGTTGTGCACGTCACCGGCGCCACCTCCGTCTCCAATGGTGATGTACAGGTAGCCATCGTCCAGGAAGAACATCTACTTGCAATTTTGTTTATATGTAAATGAAAACGCACATTGGAATAATTTTTTAGATTAAAACCGAGTAATCATTTTAAATGCCAGAAGTTTTTCGTTGGCTTTAGTCGGAAATTTGACTATTTTTCCCCAATCATACAAGGAGAACCCGTTTGCTCTGTTTTTTTCTTTTTGAAATCCTTAAGACTGAAAAACCTACAGGCTGTCTTTTTGTCGTTTCTAGATTTATCACACCAAAAATATTTACTAAATATAATTTTAAGTAAATACCTTAATCCCAGCATTTTTTAAATTATAAATCTCGATGTCTGCATTATTTTTTTTACTCGGTTAGAGTTTTACTCACTTTCTTCATTCACCTGCGCACCTACCTGCCGTCGATTTGGAATATTTTTTTCACATATTTTCCCCATCTTTCATTTGTGAACATAGTCATGCTAATGTTATTCTCGACGAACCTAAAACTAACAGATGACCGTTTCGCATGTCAGTCAACCAGCTGTCTGCCCTACTTACCTCCCCTCCATTGTGGTTAGCGAAAGGCTTAAAGACCTCCAAGAGGATTCTCTCCGACTCCGGATCCGCCTGCTCAGGGTCGCGTGACGACACGAAGAGTTCACTGACGCGCACTTTGTGGACGAACCGCGCGTTCAGCTCCTTTTCCTGCTCACGTAGAGAGTCCTCCGTGCCGTTTAGGGCCGTGCTATAGTAAATAAAAAATCGTCCATTGTGAGTGAAGTTGGGATGAAGCACCATGCCTACTAACCCTCTCTCGTCTCCAAACGACGGTGAGAGGAGGACCTTGTTTTCGATGTTCAGGAAGGTGGTTTTGAGATTCTTTCTTGTCGTGGAGTCCACCACATAGATCATCCCACTTTGTTCTCCCACGAACAGCCGGCCGGAGTGGTCACGTGGGGATCTGGCAAACACAGGGTTGGCCAGACGATCAGCAACTTTCTCTAAGCACACGCACACCTCATCAGCGTTTTTGTTGGAAAACTCATCTGCACTGAGCTTAGCCTGGGGTTGTTCGTCTGACTTTGAGGTGCAGTAGCCGAGGTCCAGGATCCTGTAACGCTCGCAGAAGGTCGTCGAGTTCATGGAGGCAACGAGTGGGGCAACGTCAGGGTACAAGAACCACAAGGTGTCGCGACAAGACGCGAAGAAACTTCGGCAAAATTCGGGGCACATTCCAGGCAACTCCCGTCGCTGTGCGTCGGAGCCGAGATCCGTGTCGAAGAGGTGCGCAGCGATGGGAGAGCAGTTTGAGCAGAGCAGGTCCCGGACGTAGCCCCGGCACCGCCTCCAGTCCTGCTCGGCCAGACGATGCCGTATAAGTTCGTACTCCTCCCCCAGGTTGACGTCCTGCGGGGTCATGCAGCAGCATTCCTGTCTGTACATGTCGCACATATCTAGCTCTGGGTTGGCGGCGGGAGGACTTCCATCTCGACATTGTGGGTGACAGTGCACCACGGCCCACAGAACCCAGAGGCTGCAAATCTCTCCCAGCAGCTTCACAGACATCTTAATGCTCTTTTGGTTAAGCTCGATGCAGTGAAGACCGAAGATAGTTTGTCTCTAAATACTGAGGGAACAATCAAAAAAGCAACACAAACTCATAGAAAAGAAATAAAAGAAATTGATTGAAAACAATGTCCTTCTACTGTCACCACTGACTGCATCCCTGTCTGTGTGAATTGGTTGACTGCCACCTGTGACATGGTGTTACATGTATATAAAATATCGCTACAATCTGATTGCCGAGCTGACTCACATCACAGCGCTTCTCCTACTCTCCTCCCTCTCTCTCTCTCTGTGAATCTATGTCCTGGTAACAGGTGCTATTATCGAGTCTTTTTAATCCCGTATAAGCCTATACTTGAACGCCAAATAATCTCAAGATGGTGTTTTTCAGATTACAACTTGATTACATAATACACATTGCTGTCACTTCAAGAACAAGATTTTGTATAAATCAAACGGAATTCAAACGAACTGGGGCGTGCTTAAAGCCAAAGTGCTCTTAAGTGACTTCTCACTATGGTACTATGCTCTTGCATGGATCAACAACCCGTCAAGGGAGGCTACAATGTCCTCATTGAGGAAGAGTAAGCTAGGCAGAGTTGTAGACCCTTGACCTGTATAGATACTATAATGCAATATTTATGTTGCGCATACTCACACTCGTAAGGAACATGAACAAGAACAAGACACTGGCTCGAGGGACAGAAGAACAAGCAAATAACATATGAACGACGGAATACAATAACAGTACTCATGACGAAAAAAAGATAAATATAAAAAACATAAAGAGGATCCAAATAACAAGGACAGAGTATCATAATTTTGTTAAAGGAAGTTGAGCAATACGCGAAACAAGGGAGGTTGCGTGTGTGTGTGTGTAAAAAAGAACTAATATTGTGTGGACTATTGTTAGGAGTAATGCTCAAAGACGAAGTGTGTTTTCAGTGCATGCTTAAAGTATTAAACAGAGGGTAGGTGGCGGATATTGAAAGGGAGAGAGTTCCCTTTTTTCACACGCAAAAATCTAAAAATAACGCAGCTAAATAACTAGCTAAAAATCCTGTGGCCATATGCTGTTGTTCTAGTGATATCAATAGTTAGGAAACGATCGTCAGACGAAGAGCGGAGTTGTTTAGCTAGGAGTAAGGGAAGAGAATTTCAGAGAAATAGTCAGGGCAGGAGCCAGCAAAGAAAGTAAAACACAGTTCAGACAGTTTGTACTGGATGTGAGAACGGATGGAATGACAGCTACGTGGTGCGTTCACCTTCATGACAAGATGTTCTGGCAGCTACGTTGTTCTCGGGAAACATTAAATGAATCCGTTCTTTCGTCTGTGAGTGCTGAGCAGACCTGGAAGGTAAGGGCGGTAACTGCGATGCAGTGCTTGCGTTCTAAAAGGTGCCAGTCTCCTCCCCTGAAAAAGAGGAGGTCTTTTAGTTTCTTTATTTGCTTTTAATTGTGGATGTCGTTGGAGTCTTTTTTTAAAGCTTCTTAGCTAGTTAAGAGTATGCGCTATGATTATTTCAAATCCTGGCGTCATGGTTTGGTCACGGATTAGAGAAGTGTTTGAGTGTATGTTTGGGTGAGAAGGATTTAGTTACGCAGACGATTCATAAAACCTTGCACTGGATATTACTAGCATTATTCAGACAGAATAAAAGACATTCTTCAGATGAGTTGCCAGAAAACTGTCGCTTGCAATAGCCATTTACTTACAACTGCAGTGAAGCGTCTTGGAGCACACACACTTCTGTCTGGATGGAACTGTCACGGAGGAGTTTCTGTAAGTCTTGCTTCCCCAACAATAAATGAAACGAAGGTAGAGGAGAAACAATTCTACGTGTATTTCAATTCGCCTATCTCCAACTAGTTTTATCTATTCTAGCCCTCCTTTTCATCGAATTGTCTAGTCGACCAGGATGTGGAGGTGTGAGGTGGGCTCCGAACATTTCCTCCCCTTTATTATCCCGTCCCACTTCCTCTACTGTGACATTGCCCCTAGCCTAAAAGCAACAATCCAGTCATCCCCTGTGAGATCAAGACTGCTAAAACATTAATTTGTTATTAATAATCTTTTGTTTATTTCTATTTTTACTTAAACATACATTGGGCGTAATAAAATGTTCACAAATCATTTGACAGGCTAAGCGCCCTGTAATATGAAACATGTAATTGTTTTCCAATGGGCTGGGTCAGACTACACAATCTATGAAAGAAAGAAGGAAATACTTGTAAAGGGAAAGAAAAAGAGAGCAATGTGTACGAGCAACTGTATAAACAAAATAGCAAAGGCATAAAAAGCCAAAATCTAAATTTACACTTCTATAAATCAGCCTTTCCTTTTTCTTCTTACAGTCTTGTAACATTATCTCGATATCAGCACTTAGGAGGCAGAAACCGATTAACCTTGCATCTGCTGACCTCACTCAAATATTTCTGTGCGCATTATTTCACATGTGCACGTCACTCTGCTTTGATAATCTATTCACGGTCACTTTGGTTGGCTCTTCTTCATATTCGTTATCTAATAATTCCCTGCAACCAAAGTCAGGTTTACCAAACTATGTTGTCAAAACTCAGAACCTTTGCCGTAAATATTGGTTTGATACCACAAACTCTACTTTTATGATTGAACCCGCATGTAACAAACGAGTTCATTTTCTTTTCTTGACGATTTGGGCGACTATTTCATCAACCTCATCACGATCAACGCCATCGTCGTTATTATCGCTAGATTTTCATCCGATATTATAAGTGTGGCTTCATGACTAAGTATGATACAATTTCGGTGCCAAAAATTCATGAACTTATTACGAGCTACTTTCTCGTGGAAAACGAGAAGGGCACATAAACATTGTCTAAATGTAATATTTATATAAAAGCAATTATTTCACGTATGGTATAACGTGTTAAAGTTGTCTTCCGCTTTGTTTAATTCTATCCAGCGATACGCATAAAAACTAGCTGCCACACTAAAGTTCTATTTCTACATTACAATCAAAAGTAAAATATTCTGCTTGGAAGGTTTGTCGAAGCTTTTAAAACAGTACTTAATATTTATTTAGTTTTAAATGGTTCTTCTTTAAAACTCGGCCTCAACTGTACTTTGAATGTGTCACACGTAGTCCGGACCAATCTCGTCTTAGGCGCTATCATCATCCTTACCAGCACCAGCAGCACTTCCTGTTCAGTCTGTGGAGCTACAGTCCAGGGAAATCTACCCAAATATTACATATTACAATATCTGGGTATCGTTCATTCCCAATAGTTTCCTTCACTACATCTGTCGACTTCTTCACGCTGTCAAAATTTGCATTTTTATCAGAAATGCACCATTAAAAACTGTTGCCCACCGATGTGACAACAGATTGTTGGAGTCCAGTGTACTAGACGATACTGCACTGTCTAGTTATTAAGTATAATTTGGATAGTCTCTTATTAATCGAATTACTGATCGAATGCCAACAGCTTGGAATCTCATGAACTGTTCTACCTTATAAAAGATCATTGTCGCAAAAGCAATAGCAAAAAAGGCGACAGCACAGAGAGGAAGTTTCCAGAACTGATCACATTTGATGAAGGTAGAGACTTGTTTAAGTAAAATTCAAGGTGACTAAAGGCAGCAGAAGACACCAAGGAAGCAGGATGAGATAGGGTAGGAGAAGATAGAACTTTTACACAATTAAAGGTCTTTGTTTAAGGGTCTATATGATTTGGCACCACCATCCTCCTTCGTCAGACATATCTCGTTCTTCCGGACCCCGGCTGCTCCTCCTGTGATGTCTGCGATCTTCTGGGGTTCCTTCCTTCTCTCCTCTCCGACGAGTGTCCCAGCTGTCGTATTCCCTGTTACCTAAGGTCTCTCTGCTGCTCGACCGCCTGTTATTGCTTCTCTCATGCGTTAGGTCTTCTGAGCTCTGAGAATACCGGTCTTTGATGTGTTTTCTGTCCCTGTTCTTCCTATTCTCGCGCAGGTCCCAACTTTCCTTTTCCTTGTTTCCCATTGACATCCACCCCCTCATCTTCTTTACTTTCGAATGAGCGTGCCGTTCTTGGTTGCTGCTGCTGTTGTTGCTGCTGTCGGATCGAGACCTTCTGGCCGTTCTAGTCGAGGTCCGGTTAGTCTTTGTTTTGTCTCCTGACGCTTTGCTTCTCTCTTGTTCTTCTATAGGCAACGACCGCTTTTGATTTTTATCTCCAGACGATCCCCTTTGACATGGAGTATGATTCACCAAGGTTTTGTTTTGACATCTACCAGAAGGAGATAATGTACGAGATGGCAATTCCTGAGACTCGCAGTCTTTGTAGCGTACGGTGCGCAGGTAGGTCGTGTACTTGTGCTTCACCGGTTGCCCCCGGGGAGTGGACTGTGCAGGGGAGGGGGAGTGCGAGTGCCTCCTATGGCTAATACTCGTCAGGCTATTCGACCGCCGCTCTTTTACGGCCATGCCAAATTCATCCGGCGCCCAGCTGGGCCCAGGCAATGGTTCATTCGTTTCGCACATATCATTCCCTTTTCCAACGATTCTGGAGGAGAAGCCTTGGGAACTGGGCGTATTCTCCCGCGAACGATGTGTCTTGATGGCAGGCGAATCTCCGACATTCGAACCATTGGACCGCTTCGCGGTTTTCGGACTCCCACTCTTCTCTGTGGAGACTGGGGCGCTGATTTTGGCTTTACATGGGCTGGGGAAACCGCTGCTTTGCCTTCTATGACAACGACAGCGAGGGTTGAGCGACTGAGAGGTATCCTGTCGCCCGACTGTGTTGGTAGGCCGTTTGCTGTTGCTACAACCACCTTCTTCTTTCTCTAACTGCCTAAGGTGTTTTTCGATCCAGCCTTTCGGGTTTAAACCGAACACATGCTGAGGTAGCAAGACCATCAGATGTCGACCAGACTCGGAGCTCATGGCCTTGACTTGCCGCAGCTCCACCTGGCTGTTGCGCGCGATTTTCGGGTTCTTATTGACCGGTGGGTCAATTCTTCTTTTCTTCCTGCTTTTCTTCCTGCTTTTCTTCCTGCTTTTCTTGTTTTTGTCCCATGCGTTCGTATTAATGTTGCTATCGCTACAGTCATCGGAGTCTGTGACGTCAGTGGCACGAACGTCCGTGTCTTTGACCTTCAGGACCGTTGAGGATTGTGAGCAATCTGTCACATCTATCCTGCT
Organism: Pomacea canaliculata; assembly: GCF_003073045.1. NCBI lineage: Eukaryota > Metazoa > Mollusca > Gastropoda > Architaenioglossa > Ampullariidae > Pomacea > Pomacea canaliculata. The sequence continues at coordinate 14,296,423 of NC_037597.1, forward strand.
ACTTAGCGCTGCACTCATTTCCTCGTGGCTGTCGCTGCTGCTGTCGCTGCTGCTGTCGCTGCTGCCGGTGGGGGTGAGTATCGGGATATCCCTTGCATCATCAAGGGAGACATCCTTCAAGCTCGAGGCCCGCAGCTTTCGCAACGTGGGGCTGTCCTTCTTTTTGCGCTTTAACCCCTGACCCAGGTCAGGCTGATTGGAGAGACATTCGCGCATGTCGTGTGCCTGATCAGTGGCGTTTACGATGTCGGAAGTGACTGATAACGACGAGCTTTGCGTCCTCGAAACATCGCTGGCTTGGGGACGTGCAGACTCTGCCTCTGGAACTTTCTGAGGAACGTCTGCCACAGGGAGGTGGCAATTTTCTTTTCTTTTCCCCGTGCTGTCTTTTCCTCCAGCTCTCTCTCCTTTCTCCCCATCACCAGTAAAGCCATTCCCATTTCCTCCAGGCGGCGCCACGCTTGGGAAATCTTTCTTCTTGACTTCGCTTTCGTCTCTTTCAGCGCGGCAGAGGCATTTTCGTGTGGGATATCTGTAGGAGGGTCTGGATTCGGAGGACCGTGTCCTCCGTCTTTGTCTGGCAGGAGACGAAGAGAGGTCATCGTCTGTAGCCTGTGTGTTGGCGTTGTTGCTCAAGTCGCTGTGAGGTTGTTGGCCACGGCTGCAGCTCGGGTCGAGTTTGTCTTTATTAATCACATCTGTCAGCAACAGGACTGGAATTCGCCTGGGAAGATAGTGACAGTGTTCATCTTGAGGGGCTGCCATCTAAACGAAGGTATTGCTGCTGAAACCTGAATAAAGCAGAAAAATAGAATGCAACTAAAGCAAGATTTTAGTTCATTGAACATGACTTTAACCTCAAATCTTTTTCATATACATTATTCTAGCGTATTTCTGTTAATATCCCGATTACTTCTTTATATAAGATTTCTAACAGTATTTTTTATTTTTAACAATATGAGACAATAAGAAAACTAGTTCTGAATCAAAGGGTAGGTCAGATGCAAATTTTACTTCTGACTGACTTTATAAAAGTGAAATTGATATGTAAGAGATCTTTGAGGAGGGGATCTTGTCAAATTGATAGCTGAATGTATATGATCGGATTCCTTGATGCGGAGTTCATTGAAGGGAGGCAGGAACCGCCCCATGAAAGAAATTTCATCTGCATTTGTTTTCTTGGTTAATGAGTATCACTCTGTCATGTCGGCATGACCAGTCCACGACTTTGAAATGCAACACATTTCAGCACACATTGCATCACATTACATCACATCACATAACGTTGCTTGCCACAATCGGTTACATATTCAGTATTCATCAAATAGCTTTATGCACGTTTATAAATCTGATAACTATTTTCTTACCGTACCTTACTCTTGTAAGTGCTCTTATAGGCGATAAATTAATTGTCAACTCATTTATACCTTTTCTCTTTTTCTTTCTTTGTGTTTATATTATTTCCAGCGACTATGCTAGGTAAATAAGATTTTCAGTCATTCCCAAAGCTCCTCTGGTCTCAACAAATAAAATTGTCTCTCTTTTCAATTCCCAGTCTTCAATATCCCATCTGCAATTCTATTCGATTCTGAACCACTTATCAGACAAGACGAGGTGTTGTAACAATCTTTTCCAGTTCAGAAAAAGCTGAAACTGTTTAAAAGGATGATGTAAAAATCATTCAGAACAATGCAGCGTCCTTACCCCTGAGTTTTTCAGTGCGAATGTAAGAAATTTGGATGGTCTGTTTCCGACATGCAGCACTCTCTGATGAAGGTGTGTAACAGGATCTAATAATAATAGGTCCTGAAGTCGTAAATGAATTAGGAGGTACATCCGGTTTGTTTTCCCTCAATACCCACAACCTTAAGAAGCTCTCTGTAACCGTCATATTTGTTGACCGAACGCAAGACTGGAATCTGCAGATTGTCAGCTGACTTTCTATAACTCCATAAGTCCATGTTTCATGATTATTGTTGCTGGTAACGAACTACATTCTGAGTAAGATATTTAAAAGTTCAAGATTAGAGCAATTAAGATAATTATAGAGAAATTCTTGAAGAAGCTATTCCTGGTCTTCATTTCAAAACAGAGGTGGTCTGATTCTTTTAGATTAATTTAAGAGCACATCTAATGCTGGCGGGTAGTTCCACGCTTCGGAAGAAGGGTTAAGTCTTAACATATTTATGCAAATAAAAGTAAAATAAAAAGTAAACATAATAGCTTCAATGTTATCAGTGCTCACACTTTCTTACGGTAAGGCTTTCTCCAACTTACTTAGCAAAACTATGTTTTCGTGCTTACTGACCATCTATTGAATTTCCTGGGTCTTCATTTCTTCTCTAATGTTCTTGGATGACACAAACTCCTTGGCGATGTTTGTTTTTCAAAACGCGCGGCTTGAAATCTGCCGCAGGTGCATTTACATCAAATAAATGCAAGCAACAAGTGAGCCGTTTCCTCTACTCACACGCATACCACAATGCACTTGGCGTGCTGACGTCTGCGGCGAAATTACGTCACACATTGTATGACGTAAAACAACGCTTTATGCTGGTGACATTATGGCGGGAGAATTACTTCCCTTTAGATTCTAGTTCATAGTTCGCTCAGAAAATTTTTCTTGGAATTAATTATTATAGATAACAATGTAAAGTAACTTTATGATTAAGGCATAAACAGTCAAATAATGTTTTTCTCGACGTTCTATGCAAGTATTTCAATGAATAAACAAAACAAAACAAATCATGTTGAGCCGATGACATCACGAAGGTGTGTTTTTTTATGAGATGCTCGCTACATCTATGCGAAAGCAGGTGGCAAGCTCATCTTGTTCTCAGAAAAATAGGTTGATATTTTAATTAGTTAAACATCTTAAATTTGATCTTTCCAATCAGATACTGAGCTATTCACATTAGCTGCATATCTATCAACAGAAGCCAAAATCAGGTTGCAGATGTATTTCTTTATCTACTTGTTGAACTCGACAAGATCCGATGCCGATGAGAACAAGAATTTACATCGATAACTTCGTTAGACTAGTCAATGAGGTTCGGTTCTCGCCTTAGTCAAGATTTGGATTCAAGTTGCTCTGCTCGTTAGATAGATACATTAGTTTTATTATTTTTTTTAATCCTTTCTTTTGCTGCTCTTCCCTTCTTTCTCTTACTGACATATAAACCAAATAAATAACTAATCTTTCTTTGTTACTCCATCTATTTAGTGATAGAATTTTTTTTTGGTTTTTAGAGATGCTGCAAATTACGATAAAAATTTAAGTTCCTTCAAATGCTTCAAAGCAGGGAACCGACACACGATTTTGTTTTCTAGACGTATATGCCTGAGATTGGAGATTTAAACGCCCGACCATCTCACTCGCCGTGTTTGATTGTGCACCGTTGCCATGCTGCAGAAATCGATCGAGCCATCTTGGCAGAACTGGCCTTTGCTTGTGCGCATGCGCCAGATCGGATCGATGGCCGCCTCTTTCGACTGAGCGCCGGGTCGAAGCCGGCGGGAGGCTGGTAAACACAGGAGCAGACGAGCCCAAGACATCGCGCCTGGCATCGTGCTAACCGCGCACACTGTGACGAGGACCGGAACGTCCACCCATCTCCTCCACCTCTCACATCCGACACCAGCCTTCCTGACGACGACGACGACGAGACGACGACGACAGCTTCGCCGAAGGGCCACGGTTCATCCTTTTTTTTTTTCTCCCTTCTTCCTCCCTGGTTGACATTGCGAGTTGGCAACCGTCTGAAAGAATGGGCTTTTAGGGCGAGCAGCGCCTGCGGAGGTGCCAGCCTTATAACCGAGCCTGCTGGTGGCGTCGGAGCGCAGACTTCCTGCAAAGTCGGTCACGAGTGTCAGTCAGTTGTCAGCTGGTGACATGGGTGCTGGTGGTGTGGCCTTCCTCGTGACCTGATGCTCTAACATACGGAGGCGGAAGACACTGCCTGGCTGGAGGTAATTGTATTCACACTTACGTAGTAATTTTCTTGTACAAGGTGTCTTTAAATTCACGGAGTTTAACAGTGAAGATTTTTACGTACGATACTAAATAGCATTCTCTTATCAGCATCCTCCAGTGTATCAAATATATCAAAGCATGTATTGCCTATTTAATCTTCTCTCTCGTGCGTGAGAGAGAGAGAGAAGGGTTGTAGAGTAGCTAAATAGTCAGTATGCTAGAAATGTATTAATTTATATTAATTATACTTTCAACAAAGTCCTCGTTGAATGTTGTTTTATTAACTGGTAAATGATGTAGTGTACAAACATAATTATTTATTGTACAAATGTGTTCTATATTTAACTTTTTAGGACTCATCAACCTGTAGATTCTCCTTTCTGTAAAAAGCGCCGAACAGTTAGGCATTAAATTCTTCAATATTAATTTAATTTAAATATTTTGTAATTAGATCTCACTGGAGGGTGTTATGCCATCTAGTAAATTATTTACTCTCTGTGTATATTTTTTATATTTATATATACATACATTAAATTGTTTGTATTTTATATATGCAGACCATGTTTTTTACTTCACATCAGCCTGTAAATCCTAAATTCTTTTAAACAAAAACACGCCAAAGAGCAAATTATTAAACTGCGCAGTTTTGAATGTTCGCAGTTTCTTCACAGACGTAGTACATAAGACCAGAAAATATCATGAACGTGACAAAGCCTGAACTGCTACGTGCATGTCTGCGATCACATCATAACCCCTTCAACGACAATAGATCATTCATCCGTTACTAATACAACGAAGATAAAAAAGATATGAATCGTCTAAACGAAGCAGATATTTCATGCGTCCCTCCATCAAGTCTTTACACCCCTTCAAGAGTCACGGGGCTTACCAGTAGACTTTCTATCTGTTTTATTGTTAAACTAATTAAATCTTCATTATCGCAAGAAACAAATATCGTCAAAGATATGTAAGACACAAGCATCGCTTGAAAGCCGTCTTCATCTTTTGTCAATTATACACAACAGAAGAAAGTTATCAAGCTCTGCAGAGATTGAAAAAATGTAATGAAGAATTTTAGCTGTTAAAAAAAACAAAATAAAAACCAGTTAATTTCTTTTTAATTATGATTTATTATATTGAAATATTTTTTGAGACACGCTACCTTGACACGGATTCATGTATAAATGTCTTTGCTTCATTCCATATTTGTTGTCAGCTCTTTGGATTAGTTTAATAGGATAAATAGAGCCAAAACGGTAAGTAGTTGACTTGGGCACTGTTTAAACTGCTGGGATTACATTTGAATAGAGATTTAAGTAGCCAGAAACACATATTTTATGTGTGTATTTTTTTTAAATTAAAGCTGTAAACCTTAATGTGACACGGATTTTTCTACTGAGCTGAAATAATAAGATCTTTCATTTATTTTTATTTAGTTTCAAAATTATTTGATTAAGGTTTCCATGATTTAATATTATAAGATTTCAAAATAAGATTTTATTAAACCTTCACACAAACCACAAAATGAGCATACACAATCTCCCAAAATTGTTGCTGAAAAGCAATGTATTCTAGCTTGTCTTCAAAAATTTAAAGGACAGATGAGTTGTAGTGTCGAGGTATTTATTCCCTCTGCTGGTCCATAAGTCTTATTTCTATTTCTTTTGGCCCAGGACTCTCCAAACAACAATAAAAAAACCTGTTGATGCCTGTTCGCTGTTTGATTCCCACGTATCGCACGATTGTCTAAATCTCTGATGTCTTCATAAAGTGTGCTTCTTCCAAACACTCATCACTCAGTGCGCGTGCAATGGCCTGCGAACGATGCCAAAATCGACGAATGCAAAACCTAACGACACCGAGGGTGTTATAACTTAAGATTGTTTTCCGGATGTGCGTGTCATGATTGTGGAAGAAGAAATAAAGCATGGCAGTGCACGTGGAATGAAAACACACACGCGAAAAATAATATTAGAGGATTTCTCTCCGCGGGGTAAAGACTTGGGCGCCATCGTGACCAGCGTCGTAGAAAAGAAGACCTTTCTTAATTTTACAAGCACTTCTCCTTCATGCAGCAGAAGTCTCAATCCTTCACGTTCCACGAAAAGCTTATCACGAGATCTTGCTCAATATTCTCTCTTACATCCCACATCCCTCTATTTCCCATCCACCCCGACACCAGCCTATCATTTCCTTAATTTAGAAGCTTCCTGATTATCCGGGCATCCAGCTCCACACCCCACCCACCCTCAACTACCCCCCTACTTACTTATTCTATCAAACAGTCTCGTGTTGTTGTTTTTTTTTCTCCTCTTTCCCTCCCTCTCTTAACGCCCCGTTGTTGACGCAGGACTGTCTTGTACTCTCTGTAAACTGACTGACAAGAAAATTGGCCATGATGAGAAAACCTGTTCGCGCCTACGCTTTCTAAGCTTAGAGTTCGATCCGCGGACCTCGGGTCTTGTGTCTTTTGTAGGAATCTGTTCTAGTAGATGTTTCACGAGGTGTCAGTAGGGATTGCGAGTTTTGTCTCACGGCTTTGCTCTCTTGAGGAGTCTCCCTGCCCCTAGTAACCACCGGAAGTGGACCCTGTGAGGTGACCACTAATCTCCTAGGTTTTGAAACCAAGTCATGTGCTTCTATAAAATAAGTAATTATGCAACGTTGACAGTGGTGGCAGGATACTAAAAATTCCGTGATGATTGCCTTACGAGTTTTAGTATGGCAGAGCAGAGCCAGCCAGGTTCTATTAGCTTCAAATAAATGATTGGGATCCTTTTGCCTGGACAGGGGTGGTGCTTTTTTATGACAGGTTGGATTGGGGTTGCTAGCTTATTTTTGCTCTCTACCCCCTTGTCTGAACGGCCTCATCAGAAGAAATAGCCCTAAAAGCTGGAGTAATCCAAAATCACAACACCACCACAGAGAAACTAGTAGCAGAAGAGCAGGCTGGCCTTAGACCAGAAGCACAGTTGCACATCTTCATCTGTCACATCTGATAGAAAAAACATCTATTGAAATACTTTGCTTCTTCTCGTTGTTGTCCTTAGTCTTCATTCCAAGGTACATGTCTGTCAGACCTAGTTTTAGGATTAAGTGGTGCTCCAGAGTTTCTCTGCCAACGCAGCTCCCTGATGCCAAAGTTATGTCCACGCCATTATTTGTAGTGTAGTGCATAATATGATCAGGGGTATGTGGACCTTCGATCTTGTGTGGGTATTTGACGGGGTGTGACAGCCCCAGTCGGTACATGTATGAGAGAAGTCGCCAGTATCCAGTAGGCCAAAAAAGATCAGTTGATGGAGTTTGAAGATGAACATCTGGTCATCAGGGAGGATGTTGTGTTGGTTTTCACCTCATTTTTCAATCATCGATATATTAATCAGAGTTTTGGCTTCGCTGTAAATGATTGACTGATTTGAAATAAATGTATTAAACCATTGGTTAGTTATCAGTAGAATAGTCATTTAAAAGATGTATTGCAAATTAACAGTTCATTACAGTAATATTTATTATAAAAAGGAAGTGGTGTAAACATTTAAACTTGGTTTTCGATCACGACCGAAATCAAAGTTATTTCTCAAGAACAATATTGTTGATGCTGGCATAAATTCTCTGCTAAAAGAAAGACCATCGCTTCTCAGAACCCCATCCCCGTACCACCATGATTAACGAATGAATGTTCGAGCTCTTGTCAAAGGGACAAAAAAAGATTTCTGTCTATCAATACTCAGATGTGGATTGGGAGGGGAGGTGTTTTGGCAGAGAGCTGAGAGATTCGCATGTTGCCTTGCAGCAGCTGATCCTACGTCTCCTTCTATTCATGAGAGTGATCGAACTTTTATTCCATCTGAAGTAGACCGTTCATCGCCTGTGAAAATCCTGCCTGCTTTGGCCGAAGCACGTTTCCAAAACAGCTTGATGTGTTTGGCGTGTTGATGAGTTCGCAGCTCCTGTGGAGTATGTGTGTGGGAGGGGGTGAAGAGGAGAAAGGGGAGAGGTGGTCCACACTGCAGAGAGAGTGTACACAGAAATGTGACAGACTTTTAGCCTCCCACCATACAGTAACTGGACTGTAAAGTTCACGAAGCAAAACTTCAAAATCATGGTTGTTTGTGTTTGCAATTAGAACGTGACTTTACTGCTTTATATGAGCTGGGGAATTAATGAAATATTTCAAACCTTTTAAGCAGGAGATTTCTGTTTATCTTTTGCCATTTTTTGCTTGTTTTTACCCTTAACTATAGTGTTCTTAATTAATGGTTCTTTTTTAATGGCTAACCTCCTGGGGACCGCAGTTGATAAGCTAGGGTAAGTTGCTACCCTGTGGCAACATGAGGAACTCAAAGACAAGCTTCTTGAATCCGAAGTTATAAAGCGATATCAAGACCCCGCAGATGTTGATTTTATCCCCTAAAGTAGTAGTTATAAAGATAAAGTAATGTTAAAGATGTACTGGGATAAAGAAACAGAAAGTAGTGACGTAACTAATTGACATTAATACCCGGTGTGCTTTATTTGTTCAATTTTTTCTATTCTGTCTTATACAAGAAGACTAAATATTTCTTTTTCTCTACTCTCCTTTGGCCTTTTCAATGTTTGCTGTCACATTTTTCTTGACTTTATGACCTTTTAGATATCTTTAAGGCAAATCTTTCACAAAAATTAATCAGATTAGAGAATGGAAATGGGGGACAACTCTTGCGTTGCTTCCCCTTAGGCATAAATCTTCGAAAGAAGTTCCCACAGACTTCACAGATCGTGAATTCAGCGCGAAGGCCTGTCGCCGCCATGACATAGAACTACTGACTTCCGGTACAGGCAGAAAGCGTCGCCTGACTTTTGTCTCAGTGATGTAAATCCTGGGCTCACGGTTTTCGCCAGCTTTTTAAAGAATAAAACGGCGCATCTTTGCCCCATAAAAATAAAAATTGTTTCTGCTCATCAGTGTATTAATAGCCCTCTCTCAAATAATTTTATTGGTATGTCTGCAAAATATATTGGCATAAATAAGTATTAGAGATTACAGAAGTCTGTGGAAGTTCCTGCTTGTGTGTGAAGGAGAGAAAAAAAGAGAGTTGTCAGCCCTGGAACTCTGTCAGCCACTCCGATTTCACCCTCTGGCATTCTAATCTTGTAATCTTCTTTCGAGACAGGCATTAGAGGTTAAGAAAAGAGAACATTCTTCACAACGAGGCTCTGTCGCCTGTTGGGCGAAAAGAGATGTTGGTTTTCGAATTTTTATAGTGATCTGTGTTTTAGTAGCACAGCTGCATTTTGGATGTGACCGGTAAGCAGGAGAGGGACATGACCACCAGCTGAAGCAGGGTGTTTTAAACGTGACGTAGTCGTCCCTGTTGTAGAGTTGTGTTGATGATGCTGTCAGCTGTACAGTTCCTGTTTCAACATCGGTGGGTGGGTGCACAGTTCTCCGTTGATTACTAGGATGGCTAACGTTTAGCCCTCAAGCTACAGTGCTAATATTTTTGCTGAAGCATTTTACCTGATACACGCACTAGCCATCTTGCCAGCCGCTAGCAGCATTTATCTGGTCCCATAGCAAAAAGTATCCGTGTCCCATCCCCTTTCTCGTCCAGATGTAAAAAATATCATGTCATCCGAGTATTATGGGAAGCTGCAGAGAGGAGAAATGATAAACGCTAAAATTAAAAAAAAAACAAAAAACATATCGGGTCGCGTGCAAAGCTGCACGCGGTCGGACTGTCGGTCAGTCCGTTCGTCTGTAGGAAGGAAATAAATAAAAAAAACTTACACACAACCAGGTAGCTGAAGACTGCTCACATTACTAAAAACAATTATCAGTGTACCCTTAGAATCATTTAGAATATTTATTTGTGTTTTATATGCTTAATGCAGGAATGGTTTTCACCTTGTTAAAGTAAATAAATGATAAATGTAGTTTCGTTGTAGCGTTAATGGACATTGCTTCAGATGAAGATGAAAAAATCATCTCTCACACTCTTTCTCTCTTACACACACGAGGCTTTTCTCTTGAACTTCAGACTTTATTTAGAGAGGTCGTCTGCATCAGATACTAAAGGAAAGGAGATCAACATTATTTGATAGTACTCTCTTCATAAGGGTGGGGATTCTTGGGTGTTGCAGGTTTGAAGGACGTGACGATTGTAGCCTCTGATAACTCCTTTAGTCGACTTACTGACCGAACACACAAGCCTCTTAACATCTTGTCAGGTAAGCAAGACTGCTGTGTCCACTGTCTCCTACGGAGATGTCCTCACTTAACATCAAAGTCGTCAAAGTAACATGACAGAGTAGTGATTATTGTGGGAGAGTATAAATAAGACTTCTTTTCACACATTTGTTTCAGCAACTTAAAATGTTTACTCACTTCTTGCTACTGTTATGTGGACGATCTTACTCCAGAGTTAGATCAGCTAAATGTAAATTTAAGGGAGAAAATTACGATTAAGTTTGAAAGGAAAGTCAACAGTTCGTCTTAATAACTGACAGGCCTGCTAGTCAGAACGTTGGTATAAATGCAAGTTTCATTTTTCTTCATTACCCTATCGCCTTTATCTGATTTGACAGGTGCTTGTTCTGATCGTCACCATGGTGATTAAGCCTGTCGTGACAGCTGTGTACGTGGTGTCCGGGATACACGCATTCCTGGGCTTGATGAACCTCATCGTCGGTGTCATCGCCAGCATCCGCGCAGAAGTTTGGAGGGCGCACAGCGTCTCCCCAATCTGGAGTGGAGGATTCGTGAGTAGCTTTCAATGAGCTGGTCTTAGGTGCATGTGGTTGGTGTAGAAACATTCTTTAGCTAAGACCCCTCTGAGACATTTAAGACGAGAGATTTAAAATATATTCAACAACAAAAACAAAATTTAACCCCGTTCTCAAATTGTTTTGTAGTTGTGTTCTAACATGTGTCTGCTGCATACAAAATTTCCTCCTTCTCCTCCTTCCCCTCCTCCTTCTCCTCCTCCTTGTAGTCAATATTATCATCAGCAGCAATAGAAGCAACAGAATTCATATGATGTCATTTAGCCATGTTTGGAGCACGGACATATATATCTGAGACTGTTTGCAGACTGTTTTCCCGCTTTTTTTTTTAGAATAAGACCAAAGCAGAAATTCATTTCCGGTTCAACTATCTACATCTAGAAAAAGAGAAGACGATGCGAACTCTCGTGTTGAGGACAGGTACAAAAGCTCAAGCTTTATGGTCTGCTGCGTTTTCAATTTATTGGCTCTACGTCGTGGGAAGTATTGGGTCGAGGAATTTAGCAAAAAGCAAGCAAAAGAACTTAAGTAATAAAATTATTCCAAGTCTATTGTTGAAGACTTGTTAAAGTCTTTAAGATTTATATCCCGGCGCCGGATATTAAGCTGCTAAATTGTTCGCCAAGACCTGGCAGCCTACATCTCCGCGAGAGGCTAAGATGGTCGCGGCAGACAGCCGGCAGTCCAGACATTCACGTCCGTGTTCTGTCGTGTTTATGATCTTTCCAAGTATTGAGAATAGGGACAGCGGTGCAGTTGTGGTGAAGTAAACAATAAAACAACATCGACACAGCGACAACTCTGTACCGTATAGTGTGTATAACTACCCTACCCGCGCCTCACTTACAAAAATCTTGTCTAGAGAAGCTGAGAATACTATTGAGAGACAGACTATTTCTTGTCTCCGCGCGGCTAGAGACTTTAGTTTTTAACGCGCTCGTCGCGATGTGAGCAGAGCTCAGTCAATATTAGGAAAGTGAGACAGGAGAAGCGGATCGACCACACAAACCCCCAACACACGAGCTGGAGGAAGTAGGGAGGAGGGAAATCAATTTAATTCATGGGCAGCGAAGCGAGGAGGACATAGACGAGGAATAAATCCAAAAAGATATCATTCATCGTCTCAGCAGGGCAATTTCTCCTTCCCTCTGTCTTTTTTTGAGCGATATAAAATAACATTCTCTGGTAAGCACGTGAATCTTGTCCCTCTAGTATAAATACATGTATATTTATATATAAACATAAATTATAAATCTTGTTTAAATCCCCCTTCTTTCCCTCTTTTGCGTGTAGGTGCGCGTGCGGACCAGAATGCACGCATTTGCACGTGCTTTTGAATATTCGTGTTTATAAATATTTTTTAATATTGTATATAGTTCGCTTTCATGATCATGTGCCTTGATACTTTACATTGAAAACGAAGCGTGGTTTCATCTTATCTTGCTGTTATTGTTCTGTTTTATTCAAGGATCTTTTATTTTCTCTCGCTCTTTTTCTCCCACTATCTTCTTTTCTTTCTCTCAAGTCTTCGATAATCTTTTATAGGTGCTCCTAGCTTTCCTTGGCTTGTCATGTCACTGTGTCTTGATTGTAGCGGGGATTGCCAGTTCTGTTCTCATAGGCTTGGAGAGAAAGATTTTGTTTTCTATTTCAGACTAGCTTCGCGCTGCGAGTTTAACTACAAACCAACGGCAATTTTTTACATCATTTATATGGATTCGTAGTAATACAGCTCTTTACAATTAATTCATAGACATTTTCAAAAATAGCGTTGGATTGCTTTATTTGAACCATTTTTACATTAGTTTGTTATCCTACATGAACTGGTGCCGTGCCAGTTTACAAATAAATTAAAGAACTTGATTCTTAACAGGAAATCTTTTAACTTGGAATTTTATCAGTCTGAGCCTTTGATTTAGAGTTGTTTGCATCATGTTGTTTTCTGGTTGTTGTTTTTTTTTTAACATCCCCTTGGGAACCGAGACCCTTATTAACAGAAGGCATGGTCAAAAAATGGCCACCGCTGCAGGATGTGTGTTTTCAGGCCAGGTAATTTTATGTCAAGGGTTAGGTTTACTGTCCTTTGGGAGGAGTGGTCTTTTTCTCTGTTCTGAGAGGTCTCGGATTTCTGAAAGTTTTTTTTTTTCTGTTCTTACGATCAAGGCCAATAACTCTCTTAAAGTATTTTTCCCACCAGTAGATTGTTTTCTGGCCCAGTGCAGCTCATATCTCCTCCTCTGTCGACTCCATTAATCCTCTATTTTGTCAACTTGCGATCGCCTTCAGCCCTGCATCTTCGATCTCTTTCCTTGCATCCGTACACAATTTTGTTTCATTCGTTCACTCAGTTCTACAGCTGTCCACCCGTCCTCCGTTCTCTTGTCCTTTACTCTTCATTTTCTTCCATCGGATCATCTTCTTTCTAAAGATATTCGTCTTCGACATAGAATATCTGTCATACCATATCACCAGACGGCCAGATGTCCAGTCGACCGTGTAGAATTATTTGGGGCGGGGTGGCTGGGTATAACATCGATTAAAAAAAAAAAAAGGAACTGAGACCTGGAACCCAGGAACGGAGGAACATGTCCAAAGATTTCCATGGCTCTTTCTCCTCCCTCTCGACTTCACTTACATCCAAGCCTTTTCTCCTTTTCCTATCTGTCCGCTTTCGCGGCCACCAAATGGATCAATGTCTGCTTCGCTCAGACTTCTTGAGATGCGGCATCTACGTTTTATGGCCGATTTCACCGCGAGGTATTCCTCTCTTATTAGGCAGACGAGGATGCTATATACGAGACCTCTTAGGAGATCGTGAGTGATGGGCTTGAAGAAATGGAGCGTGAGAAGTTAGACGAGTGAAGTTGTGACGTCATTGAACTGTCATGGTTTCCTGTGTTCTGACGTCATTAATTTTCCTGGATTTTGAAAGTTGTGACCTTACATATTCATGGTTTTTGCAAGTTACAGCGTCATTGACTTTCACGTGTTGTGGCGTTAAATTTTCAGAGTATTGCAAGTTGTGACGTCACTAAATTTTTCAGTTTTATAAGTTGTAACTTTTGAGCACGTGTACCTGTCCTTCGCTTGCCTCTGTTGATTGTTTGTTTACTTTGTAATGAACTCGTTGTGAACATAAAAACGTCAAATTGCAACTTTGTAATCTCGAAACTTGTAGCATGTTGAACAGTTCAACAAACCAGATTCACCCGTGTGTGTGTGTGTGAAAGAAATTGTGGGGAAAGGGTGTCTGTGTGAACTTAAAAATGAATTGAGATATGTTATTTCCATTATCTGCTGCAGTTCCTCTTCAGTGGCCTGCTGGGTGCTCTTTGTGCAAGGAGGATGTCTTCCTATGTGGTAATTATTTCTTTCCTTCTCCTATCTCTGTCCATCTTCCTCCATCTCTCTACATATATATATATTCATACGTGTTCATGCGAGTATATACGGTACACGGACTTTTCGCCGACGGACGTTTCGCCGCCGGACGTTTCGGAGCCGGACGTTTTGCCGACTGGACGTTTCGCCACCGGACGTTTCGGAGTCGGACGTTTTGTCGACCGGCGTTTCGCCGCCGGACGTTTCGGCGCGGGGCACTTCATTTCGGCATTTCACGCGGGACCTTTAGCCGAAGTCAAGTGTGTGACGCCCCTTAGCTCACACATTTCTCTCGCCATTGTATCAATGTTTCAGTGAACTCTCTCTCACTATCCCTCCTCATGTGAACCGTTAGCTCACACATTTCTCTCGCCATTGTATCAATGTATCTCAAAGCTGTTGCGCATAATCTGTGACAATCAAAGTGAACTGTCTGTGAAGTCTGTGTGTAAAATTTGTTTGAAATAAAGAATTATTGTGTAATCTAGTAGTTACTTTCATTCTTTGAGAAGTAAGTAAGCTCTCTCTCTCTCTCTCTGACATAATGCGGCGAAACGTCCGGCGGCGAAACGCCGGTCGGCAAAACGTCCGACTCCGAAACGTCCGGCGGCGAAACGTCCGGTCGGCAAAACGTCCGGCTCCGAAACGTCCGTCGGTGAAACGTCCGTCGGCAAAAAGTCCGCACACGAGTATATACAATTATATATTTGTGCGTGTCTGAACGCGAAGTAACAGGCAGGTCTACTTTTTATTTTGTCGATAATCTCCTATATATTTACATTACCTGTCTATAATCTCCTATATTTTACATCACCTTTCAGTTCTCTCCTTTTTTTATTGTATTTCCTTTTTTCCTTCTATATCTTTTATTCACAAGCCTCTAAGCATTACTGAGATAAACCAAGCTAGTAACCCATTACACGTTCTAGCCCTTGCCTAACTCTCCACAGATCATGTGCTTCACCGCATTCTCAGTCGTCTCCATGGTGTCGGCCGTAGTCTGCATTCAGCTGCTCCGTCTAGGCATGGTGAACCACACCACGGACGGCCAGACGTTCAAGAAAGAGAAGCAGGACCCTCTCATCTACGTCGCGCTGGCCGTTGCCGGAGTCGAGATCCTCGTCTGCCTCATATCCGTCCTCCTGTCCTGCCGCATCGCCAAGGTGGCGAAGGAGGAGATGTCCAAACAGCGGGACGGGATGTTCCACGTCAAGGTACTGGGGCAGAAGGACATTGTCGTGGTCACGCGACCCAACACAGGCCGGGAAGAGCTCACTGCTGTCTGAAGAAGATGACACTAAACGCGGTCGCAATTTCGTCTTCAAAATACTTGTCCAGCATTTTGTTTTCAGTCTGGTGAGAGAAGAGAGGCATGGTTCTTCTTGTTGTAGTTGTTCTTGTCACCAAGTAGAAAGGCAGGTTGAGGTAAAGGTAAAGATTCGTCCTCAGCAGTAGACAACTAGTGTTTGAATTACTTAACATTACTTCGACTTGATTGAAATCTCGAACAGTGTTTTAAATAAACGAGGCATCTTTTTTTAACATCCATTATCATCAGCCAGATGTTTGTTTCATCCATCTTGAGAATCCTTATTTGACTAGGGGAGGTAAATAATGGAGGCATTCGTTAAAACCCACCCGCAAGCTACCAATATGCTTTCCAAGATCGTAGTATATGTAAATGTTTTGCTTAGACAAGTGATCTACCAACAATTGTATTTTTAAGTTGCTGCAATTAAACATCTTGAATAAAATTGTCAACCAAGTTTTGACTCAAAACATATAAAATAGTCAGCTGGATTTAGCAACTCATCCGGTTGTGGATTAGAAAATCTCTCGCGCTCTAGCAAGCCCTTGATGTTGACTTGATTCGGTCCCCTGCGATAGGGTTTGGTATGGTTTCATCAACGACCTAATGATAGCTTTAGCATTGATAGGCCTAGCGGCACAGATAGCCAACCTCAGATTACCGCACGAAACAGGCCCCAAGGCAACATTTTTGTAGAACTCCTGGCATGGACTAAAAAGGTTTATTAGAACCTTTTATCAGTCCAGTCCCCCCGAGGCCCTACAAATAAAAATAGTCTGACTGTTGGAAGTCAATTCCAGCTATAGCATTGCGACAGAAATCCGTTCTTGGACATTTAGTGTTGTACCACTTTAGATTAGCTCAACGAGTTTAGATGTTTAGATTAGACCTAGAAAGGCTTTTAGGCGTGAGAGGGGTGGCAATGTCAACGGACAGCCAGACCCCTTTCTTCCTTTGAGCATCCAAACCACCCGCCCTACCAAGCTTGCTTCCGGTCGCTCTACATGAGCATCTCTTCCATGAATTCCGTTAGCGGCAGATGTTTTCCTATCATCGTACTTTAAAAAATTAGTTTGAGTTTGCTTGCGCCTCTTGTATATATATCTTATAGATGAAAATGTAACACAGACCGCTGTTACCGGAAACTAAAGACCACACCGTCTGTACACACCTTCTATAATGGACTAAGACTTTCTACGTCCACACTTTGTTTTCACAAAGAGAGGCCAGCTGTTGTTGCTAGAATTATTCTTCTACGAGCATGGTGTTTAAAAAAGAAAAAAAATGAAAATGTAAACGAAATTGTGAATGCGGTGACGATGTCTACAGGTGTGGTTACATAACACACAAGGACGTCACTGCGAGTCTCACTCTGTCAAACCTGTTACTTCTGTTAAGGTGCAGTTACAGATGCTCTACTGTCAGAAGACGACCGGTGATACATGAGTCTATGCCTATCTGGGGAAAAGTTCTTTACATAAAGGCTTTACTGAAACGAATTTCTGTGTATTTTCCATGTACGAATGCCAGTCAAAGAAAACTAGCACAGTATGCTTTTTTCAGTATTAACACACCAGCATTCGCTTGTGTGTGTGTGAGCACGTGAGCGTGTGTGGGTGAGAAAGAGAGAACAGAGACCGCTGAACATTGTGTATACACTTTCTGCATATTTCAGTCGGAAATGTATATGTAGTCTTCATGTTCTTGTTGCTTCTTATTTGGTTGCTAAAAATAGTCAACTGATGTAATAAAACTAGTCAAAATTACTATCCTTTGTTGTTTCTTTTTATAAAAATGTGTCACTTAAAGAAAGAGTCGTTTGTTTGTTCGTTCGTCCATAGGAACCTGATTTCACACAAAAACATTCGATAGACTATGCTGTCGACGATTAATTTTAACCTTATATTCATTTCTTGTCATTCTTTTAAAGACACTCCGTGTTTCCTATACAAAAAAAAAGAGAATATGGGAGTGCAGAGTCGATGAGGGAGGAGTACAGGATTTCACACTTTCCCCCTGAAGAATCCGTCAGCGCCTGCCAGACTTTTGAGATGTTCCCGCCGAACTCCAAGGTTTACTCTTCTCTTGATTCCACACTGACAAAGACGAACATGTTTGCGTCTAAAGCAGGGGTGGGCAATTAATTTTCCTAAGGGGCCGCATGAGAAATTGGGATGGTTTTAGAGGGCCGGTGTTGGACTAACAAAGTGCTTGGCATTATGGCGCTGTTCCTTAGTAACACAAGAAAGCGGCTAATGGACAAGTCATCGAACCTCATGTGTAAATATCATTTAATTGGTTTTTTTCTGTCTAATTAAGCGCCAAGCCATTGGTAACTGACGAGACAGTAAATTAACTGATTGAAGAGGGTGTGCTAAAACAAGAAATTAATTTTTTTCCATTTATAGCGCCCAAGAGGCTATAATATAATAATCCTGTATTCTGCTTCATTATTATATGACTTAATAGGATTGATAGTTATTTCGTTTTGATTGGATGGTAATGACCAGCTGTAGTACTCCCGATGGGCAATTGTAGTTTAGGAAATGTGCTCATGAGCACTGAAGTAACCAAAAACAAACAAAACAAGCGCTAGATCAAGAAAGATATGCATCATTGCAAAACACAATAATTTTAATTGTAATTTTACAATAATTGTAATTTTACAACTTTAGGCACACCTACAATATCACACACTGTGCACGCACAAAACCGACAATTTATTTGTGGTTAGGACTTAAGAGGCTGGACTGCTGAGTGTACAAACGACTTACTTTTGCATATATAGCATAGCATGTTTTCTTGAACTCGATAAAATAAATTCTCTTTCAATCTATGACATGCTCTGGTAGAGACAAAATCGTGGAAGCTTTTCTGACAATGCTGATCACAAAAAGATGTAAGTCTAAGTCTTCAGTACACTTGCGACATCTTTAAGAGACTGTCAGGAAGCTTTCTCACTCTCTCATTAGGTCTATCTCTGTTCCATGCCAATTATTATATCTTACACAAGATATTTACACACTAATTTGCACGCACATATACAAATTAAAATCTTTGTATCTAGAATATTTTTTTTAAGAAGGGGAAAAGTGGAATGTGTGTCTTATGGCTTTGGCAGGTGTTTATTGGTGTGTGGTTATGAGCGTGTCTTTGGTTTTCCAACTTAAGTCCTATATGTATATGCCCATCTCACAATCAAAAGCATTCATATAATCAGTTAAAATTAATCGATAGATAGGAACCAATGTATAACCACTACCTAACATAATATATGACAAGACAGGCTTGTTAAGAATCTTGACAATTAAGGTAAATATGCACTTTTTTTATTTTCCAGCTGGGAAGTAAAGACTGAACACATATTCTGGCACTGTTCATTGAATAAAAAAATTTGGGACCAACTATGGAATATGTTAAATAACCAGAACTATTCAGAGGAAATAAGGATTTGTACAGAAATTGTGTTATTTGGTATTGGTATTACTGAGGGGGTTGACAAACCTTTATCATTCTTCTAGCAAACTTTTTTATCTATAAATGCAGATTCCTGAAGGCAGTACCAACAGTGGATACGTTTAAGCCATTTGTAAAGTCATGATATATTGTGGAGCAATATGTCACATTTACTAATGGCTCACAGATATCCTTTTGGAAACAGTGGTTCCCATTTAGCCATGTGACTTCTTAAATAATGGCACTCACTATCTGTAATTGCCTACATTATATCAAATGGATTGCCGTATTTGTTAGTATGTCATTATGCAGAGTATATAGCTTGCATATATATATATTTTTCTAAGTATGATTGCATGTGTTGTTAAAAAAAGCTATCTCCGTTTGTGTGAGTTACAACCATAGGGTTAGGGACTAACATAGCCTATGCCTCTATGGCTAGCTACTTCTTTGTGCAAAGGGTGTGATAAGAGGCTGATGGAAGATTTTGTATACATTGCCACGGACGTGTTTCTTCCTGTGTCTATGTTGTTTTATATGGTAGTATTTTATGTTTTCTATGGATTGTAAAATAAACAAAAAAGAACATGGGTAAGCTTACTTCTTCAATAATATAAAAAGTAGGGCCACAAATGGATTAGGCATATTCTTGGACGTTCGTTAATGTAACCTATTGTCACCTACTGGCATTCAGGGGAAGGAGACAAACAACTGGCAAAAACTTACTATAAGCATCAAGAGAGAAATACCCGAGGCATCACTGTACTTAACTGGACAAAGGTTTGAGCTTGGAAAATTTTTTATATGACCGTATTGTCTAAATTTTTCTAAATATGGTCAAATGTTCGACCCTATTTGATCTTTCGACAAGATCTGAAGCCACAACTTTTTGAACATGTGGAAATCACCACCTGATGGGTTACATGTTTTAACATGTCTTTAGTTGGAAGATTCCCAGATTTTCTCTTCAAAACTAAAGAGACAGGCATCGTTAGATTTTTCAAAATCGAATGAAAATCCTTTTAATTTTAGTCATTTTGCTTTATTTTCAATCTCATCACAAGGGAGACAATGCCATTTTTATGTTCTTTATTGCATAATTTTCTCCCTTAAGCCATCTGGCTCAATGTATATCTTTCCGAGAAATACACGTTAATTAATATTCCTGCAGAAAATAATGTTATTTCTTTGATTTGTCAGCATACTTGAAGTAATACCAGGTGCGATCTAATGAAATAAAAATGTTCAGCATAAAGGTGTCATATTCGATCTGCCTTTTACAGTATATCTGGCATACAGCACGGTAAAGTTGCAAGTTAATAATAATAAAATAACCTTTGCAGAATATATGCTGCATCAACCTATCGACATGTTAAATTATGCCCTATATATGTGTGTGTGTACGCCGTTATTGTACGACCACAACTGTACGTAGAAAGGCGATCGAGGTGAGTCGCAAGAATTAAAATTTATTGAGATTTGCTTTCTTCAGTTTCCACATCAGATCGCTTTGTGGATGCATGTACGTTTCACCATTGGTGCTACACAGTTTACCTTGAAACTTTTAATGATAAGACAAAAGTAAATAAACATTGTTAAAAAATTTACTTTTTTATTTACCACGTAGAATCAATAGTAAAAATTATACGGGATAACAACATCTATTAAGTCGATCTGCTCCTGTACAGTGACGTCTCTTCTCCCTAACAAGACGTTTTGTGTGGCGTTTGGGTCACTGCTTACAACTGTGGAATGTGCTATGCTTTGTTCAGATACATGCTGTCACAGGCGTGGGCACTATAGTTATCACGATGTTGACATGCCCTCGTCAGCCGACATGACGTGATGCACCCTGGGATACTATCTGCTTTCATAAAGTGTTGAATGGATGTGATATGTTGGCAACCAAACTGCCTACAACTTCATATAAGGGCAGTACTCTTACAAAAATTATATCGTAGAAAAAAGGCTTCTTAAGATTTCATGTCTAAAGCCCTAACCCTAACCCTGACATGGTTTAAAACAAAAAGGTCTCAAGCGTACTTTGAGACGTACGTGGGTGCACAAAATAATTAAAATGTATGGATGGTATGTTTTATTCCCCCCATAAACAAGACAAATATATTGGTCTTAATATTGTGGTCATTTTATAAAAAAAATCACGTACAAGCTCCAAACATTTAATGCTTTTCGGGCCACACCATACAAGATTTATACTTACCGAGACAATCGCCTTCTCAACCATGCAGTTGTCCCCCCAGACCCCTAACGACGGCAGACCCACGTACAAAGTCATTCGTCAGATCACGAACTTATATTACCTATACACGTCCGTGGTCAGATTGTATCAATCAACGGATGGATGAAATGATGTTTCTCTGGGGTACGAGAAGACACGGGTATTTGTTGCAGTTGCTATAAAATCGAAAGTGAACGTAATCTCTTCTGAACCGGAAGTACACAGTCTTGTGATGCCACGTAGAGACATGACGTCACTCCCTATTCGGCCTATCCCTCTACCACCTATAACTAAATCGGAAGAAGGAAGCCATCTTTGATTGCAGCAATAGATGTCTGCCAACGTTGATTCTGTACAGTAGCAATTACAGTTACAGCTGTAGCAGATAAAATACAATTGGTGTGTGGTTAGTGAGTTATGTCAACAATGAATCCAGAGTAGTAAGTACATATTTAAAGTAGACATCTTAGAATTTGTTCTTGTTAGCTTTTAAAGAAGGACACTGTGATGTCAGCAGCTGACATTCACGCCCTCTTCAGTCTCCTGTGCGTTGTTATTCTGTGAATTTCTTTCCCGTATCTTCCCAGTTTTTGTTACTGTTAATTCAGTAGTTTGAGAGATTAAAATTATGTTCATTTGTTAAGGAAAATGTTTTAAATTTGCAATGTTTAGTTTATAAAGACGTCATAGGATTTTTTTATTTTTCGCTGACAGGGATCTACGTCACTCATTGTACATTTTCACACACCCCTCAAAAATATTTTCAATGTATAACTCATCTGCGTATGAAACTGTTTATGATCACATTTTATGGATCATTTTGCGTTAATATTTAACAATACTGATTGATACCGTTTTCAAAACTTTTGCGACTGCATGTTAATAGTTGTAGTGTGAAGAGTCTAAAGAGTAAAGTCTCAAGTCTCCTATTAAATTATTATTGTCTTATTATAAAATCTTACATAGAATTTTCAGCACTTGGCTTATAGGTTATGGCAGTTTATATTTTGATAACTCAGTCTTATGTTGTCATTTTATAGTTTATTTGGGAGGATTTGAATGATCTTAAAGTTTTTATTTTGATCTGTTTAAGTAGGTCACTGTAAATCAGAACTTAGTTTTAATGACTATGTTAGACTGGCTTAACACAGTTTAATATAATTTGGTTAATGTGTCCGTTGTTTATCCATCACTGTATACATTTGCTGTGGTGTACAGGAATTCATCAGTTTACCTTTATTTCTTCATATGCTTATCATTAGAGGCCTGTTTCAGATTCAGAGTTGTTTTTTTTTCCTGTCATTCAAGTCTGAAAGCAGTAATTGGTTATCCTTTACTTATGTGGAATTTTTCTTAAGGCTTTATGATAATTTTTTTTAATAATGGTTGCGTGATTGCATCAGTGAAAGTATAAAGAGGTTTTCTTCAAAAACTTACAGAGGACTGAGAAGTTGTTGAAAGAAAAATTTTATATATAAAGTACATTTTTGCCATCATTTATAAAACCATTAATTTTTGCCAACCATTGGACCTATTCAGCACATTCCTTGTAAAAATGATGTTATTAAATAAGTAATTATACAGAAGGCTTTTCATATGGTATTTGACCTACTGTAGCATTGATGCAGTATTAGCATTCAGCTTTAGTTCAATGTCAGCCAAACCATTACTATCACGTGTTCATAATTGTAAAAATTCTTTCTCTGCAGTGACTATCTCTTTAAACTGTTGCTCATTGGTGATTCTGGTGTTGGAAAGTCTTGCCTTCTTTTAAGGTTTGCAGTAAGTAGACCTTGTAATTTTCAAAGTAACTAATAGCCTTGTTTTAGAATTTTGTAGCCTTTATCCCGATCACATAACATCCTTCAGAATGATCCCATTTCATTTGTTCTTTGTACAGTCAAGAGTGACTAGTTATTGTGCCTGTATCCAAAGAGTAATAATAAAAGTAGCCTGGAAAGGAGCTTGTGACAGTGAAGGGGGTGATGTGTTTTGAGATCACAAAGACAGATTCACATTTTTTAAATGTTCATTATTTTCTAAATTTTCAGGATGATACATACACAGAAAGCTACATCAGCACAATTGGTGTAGACTTTGTAAGTATATTATTACAAGAATCATCAAGTATATATTATTTCCACAAAATATTTAGCTCTTACGCTAACATTATAACAGGAAAAACTGTCAACTTTCATTGCATAAAATGACTTCTTGTCTATTTTTATTTTCGATTTATAAATCGCTATCTATCTCGTTGATACTAAATGCATAATATTTGAAAGAGGGTAGCTGTAAGAGAATATTGTTTTGGGATAAACTTTTTAAAAAATTTTATAAACTTTAATTTACTGTATTGCTTCATTTTTGCAGAAAATCCGAACAATAGAACTAGACGGAAAGACGATAAAGCTACAGATTGTAAGTATCTTTTTTTTTTGTTGTTGTAACACAAAATCAAAAGTGGATGTGTCATGCAACAGTTGGTGCTTGGGGAGTCCTTGTGTGTCTGCTGTATTTTCAGCATCCTCAAAGCATCTTTATTAAAATCAGCTCATAGAATCGATACAGAAACTCTAAATTTTTTCAAAGTGCACTTATTTTATCCATATTTTGACAATCATTTCAGTTAAAAGCAAGTTGAAAGATGTACAGTTGGATATTGGGAGCCAGTGGAGAGGGCTAGAACCTAATGCCTGTATCTAATGTAATCATGAATGAATAATATTATAGACCATTTTACTGTGACCATATAGCTAATTGATTATAAGCATTTAAATACATTGGCTCTGGCAGTCATCATGTGACTTTTAGTTCTTAATTATTGTTGTGGAGTAATATACCTAATGCAATGTCTAAAAATAAGGTTTACAGTATCCAAGGACTTTTTAAGTACAAGCAACGTGTTTCTTCATCAAGATCTGCTAAGTAGCAGTAGCTTCTACAAATGGTTTTTAAAGCAACTATGTAGAAAGCGAAAGGTTTTATGTACTGGGGAAAAGGAACTGGCTATTTAGGATAGAGCTTATTTGTCCAGGTTTTGGATTACTTAAGAACATAATTTATGATACACAATCAAGGCTATGCCTGTTAGTATGTGGTGTTAAGGTCAATGCTTGGTAACGTGGTGTTAAGGTCAATGCTTGGTAACAACTGAGCTCACTTGGAGTTGGACATGTAATTTAAAAAAATTTCACAGCTCTGCTATCGAATCCTTTAAAAGTTAAAGCTAAAAACTGCTGTTCCACAACATTACTCCTTACACCAATTAACATAGTTGTGATTACAGTCAGTTGACTAGTTCATCTGCTCGTCTTCCTCTGCAGATTTATGGCACTCTCCATCCTTACTGTTTGTTTGCCTTTTAATTACTTGTCTACAAAGTTGTTTCTCCATTCCAAACCATGAATTTAACAGCAGGAAGCTACACCGAGTAGCCTTGGTAAATTCTTCCGTCATCCTTGGTTATTCGAATCGTCGTGCATATAAACCATAAATTGTCGTTTTCTTTTATGTGTTACATTTACAGTGTGTGGCAATGATAGTCTTAATATATTCCAATTAACTGAAATCTACTTCTGGTCAAAATGTATATTAGCATATTGACTCCAGACTAATCTATGTATATTTGATAGCTCTTTCTCATTTGGAGAGTGGCCCTATTCTCCTCGAGAAGTAACTTAATGAATTAAAACTAACTCATTTGGAGAATCAAGTACAAGGATTAAGAGGTAGCTTAAGATTCTTTAGATATGCCACTGGAGTAAATGTAATTTGGTGTGTGTGTGTAAACAAACAGTGGGACACTGCTGGACAGGAGAGATTCAGGACCATCACTTCAAGTTATTATCGTGGTGCTCATGGCATTATCGTTGTCTATGATGTTACAGACCAGGTTTGTGTTTATGTAGTAGATTCTTCTGTTATAGTTTGTCTCCAAAGTGTACAAAACCTGTTAATAGATGTAGGGTAGGCATGCCACAAGTGTTGATTTTGAATGAACTGTCAGCAGTGGGAAGCAGTTAAAAATATAAGGACAGTTGCTGTGATTCAAATTATGAAGGAATGTAGAGTTAGAAAATAACTTGCATTCATTTTGGTTTATTTAATGCGTTTAAGTAGATTTTGTGCTAGCTTCTTTTTTTTTTTTTTTTTTTTTTTTAAATTTTAAATGATTTTTGCAATCTTCTATACAGAGTTGCTTTTCATAAACAGTGAAATTTTTTAATTAGTCTTATCGTAATTAGAAGCTGTTATGCATAAAATGATCTTCTGCCCGTTTTTTGTGTAGGAATCCTTCAACAATGTGAAGCAGTGGCTTCAAGAAATTGACCGATATGCCAGCGAGAATGTCAATAAGCTCTTGGTAGGCAACAAATGTGACCTCACCACAAAGAAAGTGGTAGATTACACTACAGCAAAGGTAAGCATGAGGATGTCTTCCTTCCCTTTCTCTCTCCCATCTATTTCACTTCTAGGAGGTAAAAAAAAATCTTCTAAATAATATGCTTTGTTATATTTTTGTACGTGCTTTAAATAAAGGTGCTGCCTAAAGGGCACAAGTTAATGTTAATGCACAGTTTAGGGTTAAGTTGTTTTGTTTAGTTTTACCTGCATATTGGTGGATATGAGAATGTAGTTGAGAAAACCAGCTGGCGACAACAGGTAACCTATTAGCACAAGCTTCAGCAGAATTAGCTGTTAGCATTTTGCTCATTACTGTCTATTCTTGCTGCCTCTGGGTGCTTTATTGGCTTCCCGAGTTGTGTTATCCCCATGTCCTGTTATTTGGGGGAAATAGATTTTAGAGGATAACAGAGAAAGTATATTATGTTATGATCCTAAAATCTTGAATGTTAATAAATAACTATGAAAGAATGCATTTTACAAGTGGCTGTTTTGTTTCTTTGCAGGAGTATGCTGATCAGTTGGGCATACCCTTTCTGGAAACAAGTGCAAAGAATGCCACCAATGTAGAGCAGGCGTTCATGACAATGGCGGCTGAGATCAAGAACAGGATGGGCCCTGTCACTGCTGCCTCAGAAAACAAGCCCAGTGTCAAAATAAACTCCAGCACTCCTGTCAAGCAAGGAGGTGGTGGCTGCTGTTAAAAGCACGATGGTGTAGCTGTGTTAAGGCTGTGTTGAAACAGTGCCACTATGAGACCATGGGGTTATCGATGGAAAATTTCAAGCTGGAAACACTTCACAGACCTAATATTTAACATTCATTGCTGCAAGTAAGACAAGCATGTCCTTTTGATTTTAGAAGGAAATGCAGACATTTGCAATCTTCCTCACAGTCACCAACGTCGATACCAGAATTGGGGAGTTGTCTAGGGTGGTTCTTGTTTGGGGGTTGTAATCTTTTATTATTTTTTTTTTTTAACTGAATAAACATCTGTGAGCAGTTCTTTGTTTTCTTTGATTGGATTTGAAAATGTTAAAGTGAGGCTTTCTCGTGTGTCACTCACCGACATAAGTTCTGCTCACTGTAGACTTAAAGGTCATTTCTAAGCTGTATTTATACCATTTCATGTGTACATTGAAGTGTTCATCCATGGATGATAGCTCGTGATGCCAGAAGATAAAAGGAAGATGAGTAAGTACTTTTTTTAATGTTACAAGTTTAACAGATACTGTTATAAATTTCTCCATGGGAAGAGGTCACTTCCTGCAATGATAATCTCCTGACAAGAATCCTTACATTTTGGTTACACCAGCCATGGTTACCAACCTCTCCATGTTTCAGCTTGAACAATGTGTCTGGGGAGAAGGGAGACGGGAAAGTTAGCATGGTTGAGAGTTGTGTTGAGATGTCTGACCATTGCTTCATTCTGTAACAGGTCAAGTGAGTAGCATATGAAGACATTTACTGTTTTTCTCCATCCATGTATAAAGCCCACATTGATATTTTTCCTGTATTCATATTTGAACATGTCTGAAAAAATTCTTTGTGTATATTCATTGTGGAAATGCTTCTACCTGTGGGTTGGTATTGTGTAATTATTCTTGATAACGTAACCTTTTTTTTAAGTATCTATACATAGCACTTTATAGATATCAAAAAGCAAATTGACATAAAGAACATTCTGGCTTTAATATGCTGTGAGGATTTTTCTTTTCATTTTATTTTTACATCGTTTTGATTATGAAAGGCATTCCTATGTTGACATTTCATCAGTGATTAGAAAGTTTTATCACCAGTTGGATTAGAACACTGAATGTTGATGTCTGTTGCCTGCTCTTTCCCAAACATTACCTTTTTACCCACAATCTCTGTTTAATGACAAATCTGGACGCCACAGAGAAATAAGAATCATGAGCATACCTGAATTTTTTGTGGGCAAGTGTTTTTTTTTTTTTTTTTGGTTTTGTTTTTGTTTCCCCCACCCCCCTCATATTAGTCCCGCAGAATACTTTTCCACAACATTGGCATTTTTTCTTGCTGTGCTTGTTCACCTGAGGGATTTTAGGTGTTTGTGTCGGTGCTCTCTTTTTTTCAGCATGCGGGGACTGGTTAGCAGAGCGTGCTTTTTGTTCAGAGCTGCTGCTAGATTAGTACTTAACCAGTTTGGTGATTGATGATCTACTCTTTTTTTACCTTAAACAAATCAGAAAAGTGTCCAGCAGTTAGTCGTTTACTGCGGATTATTTGTAGTTGGCTTGACCTGGAAAATGGCGCCGTTATGAGCATCCTGCCACAGTCTCTTTGGTCTCTGACTTGATAGATTTCTTGACTTCCTCTGCATGGACCACAATGGTGCTAAAGTCTTTGTTAGGAAGCTGCCAGTTTTGCTGAAGATAAGAGAGGCAACTGCATGGGCCCCTAAAGTACTCCTTTTGTGTGTTGCTGGATGTCTTGTGCTAAGCTGAGGCATGTTGAGTGCAAGCGGTACGAAAGAACAAAAAGGACAAACAAAAGGAATATCTTGTTTCTTTGGTTTCTATGCTTATCTGTCTGCCCTGATCCAAGCTATTGGCTTCTCTACCGTTTTGGCCTGTATTCAGAGCAGCACTGGAGTATCAACAATAAAAATGTAAATAATGGCTTTGCCGTTGTGTTTTTTTGGGGATGTCATCTTGTGTGTTCTAATCATGGTTGTTGCTTACAGTTTAATTTAAGTCTTCGGTGCCAGAAATGTTCCCATTCTTGTGCTTTATGACTGGGTATGGAAGGATGGATTTCCGTTAAGATGGACTGGACATCACAAGTAACTGTAAATTATTTGTTGCTTGCTTCCAACTTAAAAGATGAGATCTGTTTTTTTACAAGATTGTTGTTAATATGTATTCAGTGGCCTCATGTTCACTTGTCGTACAGTCAAAAATAAGCAAAGCTGTGTCATCTATAATAGTACTTGAGCTTTGCATGTTATAAAGCAAACAGTAGTGCACAATCTACCATTGAGCTACATTCCCTACTTTCACTGTTACTATTTAAAAAAGACACAAAAAAATTTTTATTGACCAAACAGCTGTGCATGTGGGGAGTGGTACATGAGACATCACACATCCAGGAAAGAGAACCTTAAAATGTTAATCGTGGTGGTGGTTTCCAATTATGTGTTGCATTTCAAAGCATTGTCTTGATCTGCGCAAAAACACGCGAATGTGTACTTTCTAACAAATTATTTTGCAATGTGTTTGTGACTTGGATTAAAAATAAACCTTTGCATTTATACCATTGGCTGTAATTTAACTGCATTGCCTAGTCTAGATCTAACTAGCTGGCTTGCACATGCTGTCAAAGACTTGGCAAGAGAAAGATGCACTTTTTTTCTTTAATCCACAGTACTATAAGGTGTATGAAGCAACACACTTTTTAATTTAGGAAGTATTGATAAACAGGTAGTAAAATATATTGTACACTCAACACAAACATAAACGGTCTTTGTGGTCGTAGCATGAAGGAATTGGTTGCTTGTTGGCTGCGTAAGCAGAAGATAAGTTTTCTTCTATCTTTCCTACATGTTTAGGCGATTCTTCTACACTGTTCAATTCCTGTTCTACTTGAGAAAGCCACATTAGACAATAGTCATTAAAGAACAGTGTAGTGCCTGGTTCTTTATAGGGACCATGATGGGTGTCACTAGAGCAGTTTATGCTATTGAGCATATTGCATTCACATGAATAACATGACAAAACATCAATGTTAAAAATCAATACTAAATCACATTGTCACTCTTGCCACTGGAAGTACCCTAGAAAATTATGAAAAACATTTCTTACATTAAAAACCGTAAAATACTGTTTTCTTATGTACCATTATTTTAAAGCAAATCTATTCAACGTGCCACCTGAATGCATGAGCACTGTAGGATACAGTCTATCGACACCAGTAGTGTCAATCACAGCAAGCTACTAATGGTAGAAATTCTATGCCCAGCATTTAAACTTGAAAAAGTTCTGCATATCAGGATCATCCACAGACTTCCCATTCACTCCAGCATAAACCTTTTTCAGCAGATCATTTTTGAACTTCTCCTCCAAGATCTTGACATATTTTTCTAGGCTACCTGTTGACCAGATAATTAACGTCAGTGTGGCTAACTCATTCAATACAAACTGATGCAATTGAGCTGTAGCTGTGAAGGGTTAACAGTCGATGCATTTTTTTTTTAAACTGAGCAAAGCATTTTAACTGGACTTTCTATCAGAACAAATGGTATTTTTAGTAACAGCAATATTTTCTTTAGAAGGCCTATTTTTACAAGCATCAGTGAATAAATCTACTGCAAGAGGAAAGCTCGACGTACCCAGACCAAGGATCCTTCCATAAGAGATCATATTTTTTGCCAGTCTCTCATCATCGTACTTCTCATGCTTCATTAGTATTCGTACAATTTCGCCAAAGATGTATGCATCATCAAAGCTGAGCTGTTCAGACACTGGAAACTTAGCATAAACATCAACTGCAGCTAGTGGATCTGACGTCAGCAGCATTTCTGCACATTCAATGTAGGCATCGTGGACCTGCAGTAGATATCACTTATTCAGGTTGGCAAAACAGCATACAACAATAAAGTCAGCAAAATGTACATTTGCTAAGAAAAACATGAAAGAGATAAAGTGTGTCATCTTGCTACATTTTATTCTGCATGTATACAGTTGAAAAAAAACTAATCTGGCCAATGTTTGGCCTAAAAGTGTGCTGCGCTGACATTTACGGTGGTCTAGAACTTTGCAAGGGTCTTCCATGTTATATGGGTCAAACAGATCAGGTGTTCCATTTCCTAGAGGTCATAAGTTCATGTGGGTCACTGTCTCTAGGACACAAATGCAGATCCCAACCCTCTTCTACCACCATCTGTACTTTCCTTGATAGATCACATACCTATTTCTAGAAAGCTGCTGGGTTGGCAAAGATTGTTTTCTAGACAAATCCCTCAAACCAACATCTTTCTCCACAGATCAAGTGTACTAAACTCTATGCTCTGAAACCTTTACTGAGAAGAAAAAAATTCAAGGGGGCGAAAAATTTCAAACAGGCTGGATAGTGCAAGAATTTTAGCCACAATTGCTTCATTTTCTGCTTCTGCCACAAAGCCTTCAACAACTACATAAATTGCCCATAAAATAGTTTGGAAGGCAATCACACAATACTGCTTTTGATCTACAATCAAGAATTTTGCAGACAGCAATGGCATGCCAAGGATGTTAAAAGTGAGGTAGAAAACCTTTTTCCTGGGAAATCTATGATCTCAGTAATATTCTCAATGAAATGGTCTTCAAGGATCAGGTCACAGATTTTGTCATTTTCATCCATAGCTGTTGAAATAGCCTGTGAAAAGCATGGCTCATCCACATTCTTAGGTGCATTTGACATATTCTCAAAGTGTAAGACACAGAAATCTCTTGACATTAAATAATAGTACTCCCTTCATCCAAATCATGGACTTAACTAATCTGAATTCATCAGACTCAAAAATTAATTTTCTTTAATTTTTTTTTTTTGGAGGCAAAAAATTGTTTTGTTAACATTAAAGCTAAAAAGGGTCTTTAATCATTGCCCCAAATCCTATAGTATCCAAGTTATTTTTCATTACTTTTGTTACTATTATACAGATATCAAGTATTTTAAACATGTACCAAAAAAAAATAGATTTCAAGATACTTAAGGCCTTACATCTGGCGCCATCTTGATAACAATTTCAAAGTACTTTTGTGCTTCTTTAGGCTGATCTAGGGCACGAAGTACACGTGCTAGACCAAGGTAAGGGTTGAATGACTTGGGGTTGATGTGTGCCACCTTCTTCGGAGCTTCTGATTTAGCTGCAGGGGCAGCAGGTTCAGGATTTGGTGCTGCAGGCGGTGCAGGTGCTGCTAAAATACATTTCAATGGTATATTAGGATGAGATGCATGTAAATGACGAGGTAATAGATGTAAGGGTTTAAGCAATGTTCTATATGGTTTAAAAAAAATTTTTTAACTACAATGATTTGTAAGATCGGTATATTGAAAATGCTATTTAAAGTATTCATCCATCATGTATGTTTATGTAAAATTTCATTGGGCAGCATATGTGATCTTGTTAGAGCTCTGGAGCTGATGTACATGATTTTTCTGAACTTATTTTCAACATAGTTTGTTAACTCTTACAGTAGATTTAAGCTCATTCTTCAATCAAATATAAATAAAAGGAAGTGTCTTGCATGGAGAAGCATTCAGTTTGTGTACATAGTCATCAGTGAATGTTCACATCAAAAGATGCATATGGATACTGGTATCTGAGAGGATAGTTTTTTGTTTTTGTTTTTGTTTTTTTTTGGGGGAAGGGGGGGGGCGGTGAGGAGGACATTGTACTGCTAAAGACCTGATGAACATTTCTGTCGTATATGTCAGTCAAAAAGTTAAATGAAAAAGCTTGTTGGAAATGCTATCACATTCATATAAACAAAAACATATGGTCACATGATATTTAGTTATTGTGCAGCAAAACAATGAAATTCTCTTCTTTTCCATATCCCCCACCTACCCACAATGGAATTCCCTTAAATGTGCTCTGAAAATGTATGTCTTCCTTAATCATTACTCCTAACAACAGTCCATGCAATTGCTAGTCCTTCTCCCCACTTATTGTTGCGTCCCAACTCATCTTCCTTTGCGCAATCAGGATACTCTCAGTCCTTGTTACTTAGTTCCTCTTTGAGTTTTCTGTCTGTTATTCATTATCAGTACTCTTGTTTATCCTTCCATCATTCATATGTTCCCTCATATGTTATCCATGTCGTATACTTGTTCTTAAGCGCTAAGAGCATGTTTTTTATGAGTGTGAGTATGCACTATACAGATCTTGTGTTTGTTATTATATCAAAAGAAAGCAGTTTTGAATTAAATTTAAAATGTCACTTTTATTAATATATTCCTTTACCCCTTCTCCTATTTAAAAAAAGCCAAAACAACCATTAACAGTGGCAACATGCACTAGCTGATCGAAGAAAAGAGATAATAAACTCAAGAAACACCAAATAATGGAAAAAAAACAATAACAAAAAAAACACACACACAAACACTTGCACCCTTCTTATCTTTCAAAGCAACCTTCTCCAGAAACCAAAGCTCTGTTTAACACCTGTTTACAAGCAAGCATAACATGATGTAGTAAGGCTGCTAGACAAAATGCACAAATTTTACACTGGTTTAAATGACTGAACAGAAATTATACCATCATTTTAAAGACCAAATCAAATGCAAAGGCATGTTGTACACTAAAGACTCCATTATTAAAAGCAGTAATTAACACCTCAAAATCACAAAAGGAAGAATGGTTTGCAAGAAATTTTATGCACACCCAGTTCTCCTGTTCAGAAGTTGCAGGACTAATGCAAGCCTATTGCCAGCACTTCATGCTAGGTAAAGGTCAAGATCATTTCATAATCTTTTTTCAGGTATTTAAGACCTCACTTTTCTTTTTACGGTTTACATGAAGTAGATAAAGGATAATCAGAGAACAGCTTGTGACAAGTAGGATGAGACTATAGTCATTCATGTTTATGAAAGACTTGGCTCATTTATTTCTTGATTAACACAAGTTAACTATGAAATTTAACTGACAGTTTTTTAATGAACTTGTTTTGGGGATAGCACCATTTAATAATGATGATAAAGTCAACTTATATAGCTCTGTATCCCAGTCCTATGGGCAGGCTCATGGAACTTCACACTTTACATAGACACATATGCATGCAACAAACAGAGAATGGTATAAAAGATGAAAGATACATAGCTAGAAGTTGCTTCCAGTGTGTAAAATTCATGTGAAAAACTACAATCCAGGCTGCAAATGCTCCTTTTCACTCTACAGGTCTAGTCATAAAAAATGACCTCAGTTCTAACTCCAAATTTTACTAAAAGCCACAACCAAGGTGAGGCCTCCAAATACAGATTGATGAAATCTTAACACAACTTTTCCAAAGAAAGTTTTCACCTCTTCCAAGAATACTGGTAAGAAATTGTAATGTTCAAAAGGCTTGTCTCTCACAAACAGAAGAGTGATATTTTATTTTCATATTTCGTATCTTACGAAGAACTGATTTTTTTTTTAAATACCATTCCCCCACATTCATTTGTCTCAAGCACCAGGTTGCTCAGTATTGCTAATGAACCACCAAATTGTGAGTATGACTTACCAGGCTTGGGTTTCTGTGAATTTTTAGAGATGGGAGGGGCTGCATCATGTTTGTGGCCAGACTTACTGCCTGCAGCTGGCTTGCTAGCAGGTGGCGCTGGTGGTCCAGCTTTCCCTGGTGGAGGCTGAAAACAGAGCAGAAAGACAATGATGATGCTGTGACCTGCTTATCTAACCATGACTGTTGAAACTAAGCAAACCGTACACTTTTCACAGAGATTTGTGTTAAAAGTACAATCTTTCTGCATGTTTCTTATCCACAGTTTTTTGGGCATGCACATACAATGTCACCACCCAAATGTCTGTGAGGGTATAGCTAGAGAAAAGAGAAAACCACAGAAATAAAATGCAGAACACACTCCCTTGATCTCTATACTCACCATATGTGCACAATAACTATATAAATGATCATGGCCATGCTGAAAGCTGAAACTTTCAAAATTGTGTACACATGATGGAAATTGTAAAAGCCAGCAGACCTTGTAGTGCAATTTTAAATCCTTTCAGCAGTAACATATCATCAACACATGAGCAAACTCTAACAAAAATGCATCAGATAATACTATCAATAAGCAGAAAAACTAGCCTGGAGGCAAGATAAGCTTCACCATCATCCCTTACCTTTACAGGTCCTTTTCCAGCAGGTGCAGGTCCCCCTCCAACACTCTTTGGGGCTGGTGCTGCCTTGGTAGCAGCTGTGATGGCATGCAAGCATTCAGTTTCTTTTCAACTTGTAACCTTTGATTGTGATTTCTCTTATTGCCATATTATATCTATTTTACCTAATATCTTTTAACTCATTTGACTTTCACCAGTCTTTTTTATTTCAGTTAAACATTACACGCTGCATGTTTTTCACTCACTGAATTTCTTATTTATATATTTCCAAAAGCAGTAAGAGAAAACCTTGGCCACAGACAAAATCAAGAAGTCAGTCAGTTTGTTTTATCACCACCTTGCTTGAGCAGTTCACCTGGGACACTACCAGTTTCCTCGATCCTTCAGGCTGCATATTGCACTTTCGACCTTTTCCCATGGGTTTGGTTGTTCTGCAGGTTTGCTGGTTTTAATCTGGTTGCATTGGACTATGTTAGCATCTGTCTTTAGCTGAAAATTGTACAAGTTTTTGCAATATTGAGTCCATCAGTTGAGTACTGCAATGTTTTTTTTATGAGAAGATAGCCATT
Source organism: Pomacea canaliculata (assembly GCF_003073045.1). Lineage (NCBI taxonomy): Eukaryota > Metazoa > Mollusca > Gastropoda > Architaenioglossa > Ampullariidae > Pomacea > Pomacea canaliculata. The sequence goes on from NC_037597.1 coordinate 14,331,367, forward strand.
GTTGTCTTTGATGACTGAGGTCTTGTGTTGACCTGTCTTGGTAAAGATCCTTAGTAGTTGGTTGTCACCCCATTCTGTTCCCTCCTATATGGTCTGGCATTGGCCCTTGATTCAGTTCTCCCTAGCTGCTTTCATCGTTTTCCTGATGGCACAATCCTCTTCTTTGTATTTGGAAGCTGCTTCAGGTTTACTTTTACACCCAAACACTTACTGGGCTATTGACAGTAGCGCCACTTTAATGTTTCCAGCGAAGGTGTCGACATCACAGCCTAGCAGGTTCGGTGCAGTGTTACCCTCCAACTGTGAACTTGAGGACTTCTGCAACCTTTCAACTTCTCCAAATCAAAGCAAATTTGGGGAATGTTTGAGGGGTGCTTTATCTTCAGCTTAAACTTCAGGATTGTTAAGACAAGATCATGGTCATTGCCTATGTAGGCAGCCGGATACGTCCTCATCTTGGCCTTGTTGATGCTGGATTTGAAGTGTCTTGGCAGCAGGGGGGGGAGGGGGATTGATGTTTTACGCCATCTCAGCAACTGAGGCTATATTACGGCAAGGCAGCCAGCCCTGTAAACTGATGCCACGTGCAGAGAAAGAACAGCGTGCCCGAGACGAGAAATGAACTCTGGGCAGCCAACCTTCACTGTATTGGGGACAGACGCTAACCGTTGCACCACCAGACCGCTTCTTGGCAGCAGGATGAAATCGATTTGGTTATGGATTGGAGATCAGCCTGCTGGAAATGTGTACTCTGATGGCTCTGGCCACTTTCCTATGCACAAGGAAGTCTGCATCATGCTCATGTCTGGCATCTTCTTCACTGTATCAGAGTTTATGGCCTTCATCCATTAATTGTTGTCTCCCTAAATCCTGGCCATCTGACCTCCGCCAGTCCCACAATGTCAGCCAATATCAATCTTGCTCATGCTGCACTGGTGTAATGTGCAGACATTCTGTATACCAATAGATGTTCCTTTGGTTAACTTAATCTCTTCTTTGGTTCCACATTTTTGCTATTCCTACCATGGAGCCTGCTGGTAGGTTGCGTGATCACTTGTGATGTAGGCCTTGACTAATTCTGGCATGATCTTTCTTTTGCGGGAAATATCCATGGTCCAATTTCTGGATTTGTTTGATGGTGTCTTGAAGTGAACTACAGGCTTTTGGTCAACTTGGTCATGAACACGTATAGGCCCTGGGTCCTGGCCAGTACATTTGTCATAAAAAGTCTTCACCTGCTGATAACATTTTAGCATCCTGATTTTCTGTCTGGCCTTACTCCCTTTGCTTTTACCCACAAGATAGTGGGGCCATTTTCCCTTGTCTAGGGTGATGGTAGATAGGAGAAGTAGAGTTAAGAAGTAGAAGTGTTAATTACCTCCCTTTGGTGGTGCTGTGGCAACACTTCTACCGACTGCCCCTTGTCCCACAGCTGCCCCTCCTTTCCCTGGTGCTGGGGCAGCAATGGCTTTGGCCCCATCTTTCGGTGGCGCAGCTGTTTGCTCTTTTTCGTTAATCTTCATCCTTTCCTGATACCATTTCTGGCCTGAAAATTGTATGATCAAGTACTATGGATACATGACACCTTTCATTAAGCTTCACAAATCATCTACATGTATTACAGTCTTGATGTGTATAAAGCTATGATTCAAAGAGGAGGTAAAATATATTTTCTCACTGGCATAAAAAATTATCAAAAATTGATTAGGGAGGAGGGACAATTTCTTGTTAGCAAAAGATCAGGTCAAGATATCGATTGAGTACAGTCTATGCCAAGAAATCCAATATGTAAGGTGACCAGACGTTTCGGGGGCGAAAGCGGGACACGTGCCGAAGATGGTGTCGTCACCGTCAAAGAACGCCGAAAAAAGTGATTTTTAAAGACAACCGGGACATTTGATGGACTTCCCAGAAAGCCAGAAAGCGGAACATTGGGCGTCCACAAGAGGTCAAAAGCGGGACGTCTGGTCACCTTACAATATGCCTTGGAGAGAAAGACTAATTTTTTAAAAAATTAATCTTACAAACTATTTTCTTAGAATTTAATATGTTCTTTTAAACATGTACTGTCTTTCAAAATTCTATTTAAAACTGCTGAAAGAGTCTGAATTCATAAAAAAAAATAAAATAATGGGGGTGGATAAAAAATTTCACCTGAAATCAGCTCAAGTATTTCCCCTTCTGAGGGTTTTCCTTGCAAATTGATGCTTGCCTCAAAAGAAGCTTTAGCACCAGAAATCATTTCTTTGGCTTTCTCTCCACTACTGTTTTCATACTTGCTCATCTGTGCTGAGCCCAGCAGAAAGAGGGCATGACTATTGCAAGGCTGGATTCGAACCAGATTCTGACATGTCTGATAAAAAAAAAGAAGTGAACAATCTTAATTAACTCTTCACCTGTCTTCCATTTTTGGTTGTGCTTACAAAGTTCTATACATAGATGTGTGGGTGGTCTACAAAAACTTAAATATGAAACATTCAAAATACTGTATGTGCATAGATTAAAAAACTGACTCAACAAATAAGACAGATAGAAATGCATGTTTATAGCACTAGTCACTTGAAATAGCTGATTGCATAACTTCCTAAGTACTCATGAAAACCACATTTACATCAGCAATTATTGTGATGCTTAAAACAAAACACTCCATCCCCATGATTCTCACATAAAATCATTGCTTTTTCTACACTTTGTTGCTTGAAGGGAGTACATGGCTTAATGCATTTGTCTGCTAGATATTACACTCACTCTCTCTTGTAGATCTAACAGCTGCTGGTTCTGAGGAATAGTGGTCGTGTAAATAAGTGCTGACAGGCGGTGGCACCGCTGGGCAATCAGCTCCTCATTCTCTCCCTTTGCAGACAGAATCTCTAACAGCATGGCATGGGCCTCAAGCAACACCCACTCTAGCTGCTTATACACATCAGCCTTATACACAGTGGGCAATGCCTGGCTTGCAAGGAGAGCTGCACTGCATTGCACAGGGGAGAGACAGGTGTTCATTACAGTTAACAGTTTTAACAACATTAGAACAGTTAAAGGCTTAGAAAATTTATTTTTACAAGATTATTGTAAACTTTTAAAATGAACTAAAATTAAAGTTGCTTGATTTGTTAAAAAATAAGTACAAAAAACTTCAATTATTTGATCAGTTAAGTAATTATTAAATAATTGCATATGGACATGTTGCTATTTGCTTGTATACAAACGAGTATTGTTGAGCATATCAAATGACATGAATACACAAAGAACTATAATGGCTTACGTGTGAAACACGTCATGTGGGCTCATGGCCTCTTTGATCCCTTGATTAGACAAAAGAAGGCGACCTAGCTGAATGAGACCTCGCAATAAGTGGACATTAGTTGGATGCACAAGGTTTTCTGCATACAGGCTATTCTTCCTTCTGTAAAAATACAATTAGATTCTTCAATCTATGTCACCCATTGATTTTTTCCTACTTGGATGCTTCATTAATTTTTTAAAAAAAATGGTATGTATATGTTTGGCTAACATAAAGTTTGACAGATTCTTTGCTGTATATAATGTTTAAAGGCCCAGTTCTAAATAAAACACTTCAAGTATGAAAAACATTTTAAAAGTTCAGATAATTCTTCTACACAACAGTGTGTGTTTCTTAGCTTGAAAACTGACAAAAAGGAAATAATGTTACTGGCTAAGAAGCGTAACTGACAAGTTTTCTTGAGGTGTAGCAGCCTTTTTAGTCAGGTCAGTCAACAGGGTCTCCATACCCTCTTGCAAGTAACACACACACTCCTGTATTCTGTCACCTGGACCGCCCTTCTGAAGGCTGAGTGCAAGTCCTAGGTAGATTCTGCACACACACACACACATAATCTAAATTTTTGAATAATTTCTTCTAGTAGCATAATAATAATTAAGTTGCAAGAAAAATATAAAATCAAAAAAGTACTCTTTTAAATTAACCTAATAATAATAATAATAGGATATCTATAGCGCATTTCCCCACATGGAGGTGAGCTTGATGTGCTTTACAAGAGATCAGGGGCACTGAGGCTGTGTGATGGTGACATCACAATCGAGTACAAAGAAGCACAACATACATACACGAACACTCACTAGTTCACAATTGAAGAACACAAAGGAGACAAGAGTGTGGGGGAGAAAGGACAACAGGATGGACAAGTAATAGTGGGTGTTTCCGAAAGAGATATGTTTTAAGTCCAAATTGGAAGGCATGTACTGACTCCAATGCCTGGAGAGATGGAGGCAGACCATTCCAAATACTGAGGCTCGAGAAGGAGAAAGAGCAACAGCCAAACGTTTCCAGTCTGATACATGGAATAGAAGGAAAACTAGCTTGGGCTGAGCAAACTGACCTGCAAGGCAAAGAATGGCAAGACAAGCTCAGACAGACAGACTGGGGTAAGGCCATGAACAGCATGATAGCAAAGCATGGCAATTTTGAATACCATGCAAGCCTGAACTGGCAGCCAGGGGAGATTGCACAAAAGCAGTGGCATGGTCAGCCTTTCACTTACAGTAGAAAACAGTGTGGGCAGCATTATTCTGAGCTCTCTAGATCTTGTCAAGCAAGTGACCAGGAAGATCTATGAACAGAGAGTTACAGTAGTTAAGCCTGGACAACACATTTGCCAACATAAGCTGCTTGGTGGAGGCAACAGAGAGGAGATGTCTGATGTAGCTCATCCCGCAGAGTTGAAGATGGATTTGCAAACTGAGTTGACATGACTCTCAAAAGACAATGATGTGTCGAAAATAACTCTGAGATTTCAGATAGACAGGGAGAAAGTGATAGTGGATCCAGAGAAATCATAGGATTATATAACAGAATATGTAGCTGCCCACCAAAGAAAAAATGTTAAATGGTCAGTAACATATCTAATTGTCAAAGTTTCAGAAAAAGCTACCTGGCTAACTGGTACTTTTGATTCCAGCACAGTGCTGCCTCCAAGCGCTTGACAGCATCTTCATAGTTTCCCTGCATGACCAGCAAACGGCCAACATGAAAATTGTTTGTGGCCACCCCCTCTTCCAGTGACAGGGCATCCAGGTACTTGATGTAGGCTTGTCCCAAGGGGTTGCAAGAATCTTCTGCTTTGTGAGCTACGGCACCTTCCTGTAAAATCAAATAGTGATGATGATGATGACGATGATGATGACGATGATGATGGATAGATGATTGATTGATTGATTGACGACAACGAAGATGTAAAGTTTAACTTTCAAAGCTAGATGCTACATCCTCTCCACTTGACAAGAGGCTCTAATACTTCTGCTAACAATATTAAAATTATGCGAATTATTCAAAACCAAATTTTCAAATGTCAACAAGTTATTGTAATTAACAGGACCTACAGCAATTTCATGCACGGGGAAATAAATAAGACCTACTCCCACACATTTTCATAAATTCTGTGTTGTGCATATGAGTTACAATTAATTTACAAGTTTTTCATTACAGTTTAAAAAATACATCCTACCTGGGAAGCCTTCTTGGAATACCACACAAAGAGATTCTGAAGCTGGTCAGCCTTACTACTTTGACCTGTATCCAGAAGATGGTGGTATTCTTCATCTAGTGCTTTCAGCTGTAGACTGACAGGGGCACTTGCATCAACTCCTCGAAGTTTGCAGATTGCCAGCACTTCCTCTTCTTTGGAGCTTTCTTTGGCTTTGATGTTAAATGATGGTGTTTCGTCATGCGTCTGTGAGGTCAACACAATCATATGCATAGATAAGCAACTATAAAACAAACGACCAAGGCAATATGAATCCATACCTGTTATTTTTCCTACAGATAGATAGATATCTATGCACACAATATTACTCCTTAATGTTTACAGAGGTCAATGATAAAATTAAAGGAAAAACTGAATAATTTATTTATTTTATAACAACTTCACCAGGATATAAAGAACAATATTGTATCAGTGATGTAGGTGACAACTCTCTTAAAGGACTAGTGGCACACACTTTTTTCTCCCAGTGATCAGGTAAGCTGAGTGAAAATATTTCCCAAATCTGGATAAATTCATCCCTTCCTTTCTCACCATGCACAAAAAGAGGTCAACAACACAGATGTCAGCATTGTTTATAATGTGTAGGCTTTTGCCAGTGGGAGGGATGGGACAATAGGTTAATTAGGTGTAGCTGTGTACAAAGTATTAAAGGGTCTGGCAAGAGGGAGATGTGACGTGCAGTGAACATTCAACATCAAAAAAGGCCTCATTCAAATTATCAAAAAGCTCAATGATATTCAACAAGCCACTGAGACAGACAGCAACTGCAAGTGGGTGTCCCCCAAAGTTGCCTCTCAAAGCTGCAAGACCTTAACAACTGACTGCCAGAAAAAGTTAACAAACATAGGATTAAAACCAGCACTGACAAGAACAAAGTCATGCTTAATGGCAATGGTAAAGCAGAAATGTACGGAGGACAGGTCAAGGATGAGAATGGTTTTCAGTTATAATACAGACATTCACCACAGCGGCAATGGCCAGGCTGGAAAGGATTTGGTGAAGCAATACCACCAGGTACAGACTGTACAATTTCCTTACAGTTACCGTATGAATGTGAGACATATTTGTTGATATGGAGAGGAGAATCCAGACATTCAAGAACAAGTGCCTGATGAGGCTGCTCCAACACAAGGAATCTGGGAACCTCTTCTTGCAACAGTGAAGGACTGCAAGCTGGTCTGGTCAGGTCATGTAACCTGGTATGACCCTCTGTCAGCCCCTTTTTCAGAGTATACCTAGGAAGGGTACGTGTGGTGGACAAGAAAAACTGCCTAGCAAGCATGAAGGAGAGGACTGACCATGCTATGCTGAACCTGCTCACCACACCTCAAGACAGGCTTATTGGCAAGACCTGTCAGCTGCTGCACCTATCCAGTTATTCCCACTAATAAACCAGTTCCAACTAATCAGCATAGCCATTCATCAACTGGTATCAGTCAAAGGACGAATAAATGAATTATCAGCACATACTCTAAGGGGAAAATGCACCTTCTGATTATGTTTTCAGGTGCATTATTACCCAACCACTAAGATCACTGTTATTTTTTGTCTGAAAGTGAGTATACAAGCAAACATTTTGCACTACTCTTCAAAGCAAAACAATAAACACACCTCTTTTTTCAGACCAAACATGTCCTCAGCAAAGAATGCCTCTTCTAAGGTCATGCCTAGAAGAAGATGGAGACTAGGATCCTTGGGTTTGAATTTAAGGGCTGTAGCATAACCTTGAATTGCTTTGTTCAGGAAATCCATTGGAGATTCTCCATCTCTGTACTGTTTGTAGCCTTGTGCTGATCACACATCCATCAAAAATAAACAAATAAATTGCATAAGTTTGCAAACACACAACATGCATGTACATTGTGGAGGGAGTGGTTGGCCGAATGTGTGACTCAGGGCAGAAAGGAGAGAAGCGTTGAAGTAGTGCCTGGGTGAGCAGCCAAGGTTTGGGTAGGAGGAGGATTAGGCTTAAGAGTGTGTACACGTAATTGACACAACAAAATCTACACTAAAAAGCTATGAAAGGAATGCAAAGAAAACGTGACAAACCTGTATTAGGGAGATTTTCAAAGTACAGTCCTAACTGATTTTCAGCAAACCTGATCAGTTTGCTGGGATCAGTCTCATCAAACACCTGTTGTAACTGCTGTTCCCATTTCCATGACTTGGAGTTGGGAAGGGAATGTAGGAAACAAAACAATAGAAGAACATTATTTGGTACCAGTTGTATATGCAAAATAAGAAGATTACACAAAATACACAGTTACAGATTTGAAAGAACATATTTTATATGCTATACATATCAGTGACATGTTCATTGTATCGTCAGGAATATCAAAAGATAAATTCTGTCATATTTAGCTGATGAGTTCTTTCAGAACCAATTCAAGACATACCTCAACTTTGTGTTTCACGGAAAGTGCTGATTTCTGAAAGCGGTCTTTAGGATCCTGAAAGTAAAAATGGCCTTTACAAATATTCAAAAGTTGTGCTAAAACTGTGGAATTCTAGAAAACCTCTTCTGAGTACTTAAAATGAAAGTTACAAATCATAACAATTTGATTACAGAAATTAAAACACACTCCTAGCAATTTTGCAAAATTGACTGTTTGCAGATTTATTCTGGGGGACCACTGCCTTAAAAGGAGCATGTAGGGAATGAGAAATGTTTCCTACAGCCAGTGATTCATGAGTTCAAATGCCAATACCTCTACTTTAGGTTCTACAGTGTACTTGTCCAGCTGACTTGCTAGTTGGCCAAACTTGACAGGTTCTGTAGAGCCTGCAGACAAAATAAGTCATCAAATAGCTACTGTTTACAACTGATCTATTCTTTTACTGTGTACATGTGAATGTGAATGTGGAGATTTATCATTAATTATTATATGTTCATTTCCCTATGCTCTTGTTACTATATATAGCATGGGCATCTGAAATAACTTGAATATGTTGTCTGCTAGCTAATTTGTTGTTTTGTTTTTTGGACTTTAAAAGTGCAGCTCTTTAACCTTGATTTCTTTCTTTTCTGGAGTTTCTGTGACATTCACTTTCATGAGATCAAGGGTGCATTGTAAATTGTTTGTGCCTGAATTGATTTATCCTGCACACTCTTCCAAATGTGAATTTATTGTCGTTCCTTTCGTTCCACTTCATTTTAGTTAAGCTTATTCACTCCAGTCCATGTAATTGACATACATAGTGTCACTGTAGTGAAACAGTGAAATGATATAGCTCCGAAAGTATGCTGTACAAGTTATGAAGTACTGCTGTTTTTTCAACTCAGCCCACTCCCCATTTTCTCACATATTTTTTCAGTAAGTTTATATTTAGTATATAAGTATAGCTACAAAGAATTAAGAAAAACTATTCTATATTAAAGCACATTCTTTGTCACCTAATGTGTATTTTTCCTGTAATGTGTTGCATATCAATCCTTCTGAATGGACCCAAAGACCTACAAATAAACATTTCATAAAGATATTCATATTCACTCTCTTTCTCTCCCCTCTCTCTTTCTCTCTTAGGATACACTATGGAATTTTGTCAGTTTTAATGACATAAACATTTAAATAAAGATGGTCTGGAGCAAACATACTCTATGATCTGTCCATTAACAAAAGGAGTACCCATGCAAAATTTAAATAGGATCTGTGTGGATTTGCAAGCCCTCAACCACACATACAGATACATTTTGTCAGATTATGTTTTATTTATAAGATATCTTATCTTATAAATGGACAAATAAATATCAACATAATCTTACCACCATAAGTCAGTGGTACAACTGCAGGCTCTTCTGACATTTTTTTGTCAAGCTCTCTGTCCACAACTCTCCAGTCTAATGGCAGGGGCTGGCCATTCAAAGGATCATATTTTGATGTCCTAGTCAGCGAGTCAATGATTGGGGCTGAATACGTGTGTTTAGGGTTACTGTTCTTGATTGTAATGGGTGCATACAGAGGTCCCAGAGAGAAAGGACATTCAAACTCCAGTGCTTTCTTTGGATCAACAAATTTAACAAACCTTGGAATTGGCTTGCGGAGTATGTCCACTGTGTATGTCTAAAACAAGAAATAAATATGCCGGAAACAACAGTAAATATAGTAATCTACTAATATAATAACACACACATGCACACATACATATACCCACACACACACACACAGAGAAAAGAATAAACGAGAATGCCAAAACTTTTTTACCTGTTTGTTTGAACCATCAGCGGAAGTCACCTGTATTTCAGCTCTGGTCTCACCCGCGCACAATTCAAGCACACCATCATTAGCACCTTGGATAAGAATTTCACTTGCAGTATCAGCAACAGCTGCGACAACTTTTGCTGTTGCCATCTGACAAGGAAGATTACCTGAGATTATATAAAAAAAAAATCTTGCATCTGTACTTATTGTGTATGTGTGTCAGAATGAGATGTGGGTAGAGAGAATTTGTGTGCATATTATATATGCTTTGGAAATATTTTAAAATTAAAATTATAACTGTTTTATCACTGTAAAGGAAGTAATGTGTAAGTTATTCCTAAAGCTTTTATGTAAAGTGTGCTGGTGCATACAGCTCTCTCTCTTTCAAAATACTTTTTAATTCTCACATCTATATTCAAGTACTGCAGGATCAAAATCTGGCAGAAGTATTGCTTTTTCAATATTTAAATTCACGAGGTTTGCATCCTTTCCAGAGAGACGCTTTGCATGAATAAAGTAGAATTTGGTAGTTCCATCTTCTGCCGAAACCTCTATTTTGATGCTTGTCACTTGTCCCTCTGTAAGAGGTATTGATTTTGATCCTCCACTTCCCTGGAGGTAAGAAGGAAGGAAAACTTCATAAAAGCGACAGAAAAAGTGTTACATTCTAAACAATTTGCACAATACATAGATCAATCTTGAGAACATAAATAGATTCACAAATGCAAGTGTGCGCACGCACACACACACACCCCACCAAGAACACAATTATTTTGAGAGATTCAGAGACTACAACTACATTTCAGTTGAAAGGTTGGGAAGCTAGAGAGTGAAAAGACAGAGAGAATGTTGGCCAGGTAAACTGACTATATAAAACAGGTCTCTATAAGCCATTTACATGTTCTGATATCATTGAAAATTTAATTATATCAATCAAATAAAAACAGAAGAGGAGAATGTTCCATCTTAGTTTTAAACTGACGGATGTAAATGTGTTCACAAACACATTTTTTTGTAAGTTGTTCTCTAATGTTTTTTAGGGAATGAGATGTTAGAGACCACACTTAAGGGCCAACCTCAATGTTGCTCTTCTACCTCACTTCCTTATCTTTATGAACCCTATATGGTCAGGTACCCACGACACCAATTGTTTGCAATCTCTCTGTCCCTGATAGGAATAGTCTGAACAATATTGTCCACATAAATGTATTAACGAGAGAATTTGTATATTATTAAGCTCAGGTAAATGTTTTCCCATGCCAATATGTAAAAGTAGTAGACACCTGAAATCGTTTGTGCCAAAGTTTGTGTCCATGCAGATGCTCAATCTCAGATGAAGTGTCAGTGGTGTGTGTGTTGTAGGTATGCACATGATTATTCTTAAGGTGACCAGACGTTTCGGGGGCGAAAGCGGGACACATGCCGATGATGGTGTCGTCACCGTCAAAGAACGCCGAAAAAAGGGGGGGGGGGGAGACGCTGTGGGGCCTTTCCTCTGACTTTGCCGGATGCGAATCAGCGTACGGTATTTATTCAGATTTTTAAAGACAACCGGGACATTTGATGGACTTGCCAGAAAGCCAGAAAGCGGGACATTTGGCATCCCGCCCGATGAGCAGGCGGGACACGAGGTCAAAAGTGGGACTGTCCCGCCTAATGCAGGACGTCTGGTCACCTTATACAAAGATAAGTTTCGACAACTATAAAACAGTCATCTACTTCATATCAAATCATACCGCAATGGAATAAGAGGCACTTGTATCGTTGGTGACAGGGTCAACACTGAGTTTTTCAACTTTACTTGAAACTGTCATGTTATACTCTGTGATGTTTGCATTAAAATCAGGCGTAAGTTTTCCAGGTTTCACCGTAAGTTTTTTCAAGGTACAGTCGTCCATCTTGAAACTGGGGAAGCTTTGCTGCGGAGATTATTAGTTTGATAACCAAATAAACATTAAGCAAAAAATAGCTTTAAATATTATAAATAGTCAAATATAAATTTCAACTCATGAAATAAGTTACTTGAAATTATTTTTATTATGAGAATTATTAATCCGTACCTAACAAATGGTAAGGAAAATACGCGGGAGATCCAAGACGTCAAGATTTTCGGAGAGTGCAAAATGCCCACAATATCAAACGAGGCTCTACGTGAAGAGTTTGAACTATTTGAGAGTGATATAAATGAGGATTTTTTAACAAAATGTGAGTATTTCGAGCTCTAGATGCCTGCAGTTTTAAAACGTAATAGTTACAAATCGCCCACTCTTGAAACAGCAGATCGTGGTGCTTGCATACAAGCACTCCTGCACATACGTGCACACACGCAACCCCCCTTACCCTTAATCCCCCACACACAGAGTGAGAGACAAAAATAAATATATACAAAATAAAAAAAGAATCTACCCACTAGAAAATTAAGGTTTCAGAGAAATTTTATAAAGGGAAAATAAGGGACAGTTGCTCCTGGTAAGTTGACCAAAAGACTGCATAGGAACATCTACACCAAATCTACACAATATAAAGAATGGTATGCACATATCTGCTATTAATAAGACAAAGTATGTGTTAGAGAGAGATAGAGACAGAGAAAGCTGCTTTACCTTGGTAGCATTGCAAATCCATACCTTTTGTCTGATCCTGGCCAGAAATTGCAGAATTGCTCATTTGGTCCACAGGAAGGTTGTAGACTATTCCTGATTGATGTACTTGCTCTAGAGTATCAATATTCCCAAGTAGTTGAAACAAATGGCAATGTTTTTACAGCAGATAATGAATATTGAGCTGATATTGTGTAGTGCATGTTAAAAACAAACTTGTCTAGTGACATAGCAGACATCATACTGTTCATGGGTGAAGAAAAAATAAACATGATGCAGATAGGAGAATCTAGGCATTAGAGGACAAGGTCCTGAGGAGACTTCTCCTGATCTCATAGAGGGAACATAAAATCCATGAAACAGTCACCACACTGGGAGGACAACAGAAACCCCTACTTGCAACAGTCAAAAGGCATAAGCTGGTCTGGTTTGGCCTTGTGACGGCATGACACTCTGTTGAAGATTGTTCTCCAAGGTACCTTGGAACTGGGTTCATGCTCCCGTGGAAAAGGAAAAACAAAGGAAAAATATAAAAGAGTGGAGTGGTTTGCCTTTGCAGGACATGTTGTCTAAAGAAAAAGAAAAAAATTAGTATGGTAATGGTGGTGTTGGCGCAACGGTTAGCGCTGTTAGCGCCTGTCACCAATACAGTGAAGGTTGGCTGCCCTGAGTTCATTTCTCGTCTCGGGCATGCTGTTCTTTCTCTGCACGGGGCATCTGTTTACAGGGCTGGCCGCCCTCCGCCAAGGACGGTCCCAAGCCCGGCTGAAAAAGGAGGAGGGTTGGGCGTGGGGCCAGCACCCCCTCCCCGTAAAACAAATCCTTGCTACCAAAACAATCGACAACAGTTAAGACTGTAGTCGATGGCCTATGCCCCAGGAGGGGCGAAGGGCCTAAAAAAAAAAAAAATGATGGTGATGTTTAGAAGAAGAGTGATCTGGACAAGATCAAACAATGGGTGAGCGCAAGGCAAGAGGTAGTAAATATCTATTTGTTGAGTGCTGCTGTTGTCTGTACCATTATGGAGAACATCTCTGGTTTTGAGACATTTGACCTCAAGTGCTTGAAACTATGGACTGTATTTGTCTGTGATGTCTGTATTGATGTCATATTATTCTGTTGTGTCAGTGTCCTTGTTTATGATTTTTTTTAAAGGCCTTCAGCAAGATTAAGCAAGTTGTTTATGCTTAAGACACCAGTGGTTTGTTTTTACAGTGCGAGAAATGTGCCTTCAGTTTCACCAGACTGAAGCTGAAATTGCACAGGAATGGGTTGCATTCAAGTCCTCAAAACCTGGCATCCAGATGTCTTTCACAACATTGGAAAAGTTTGAAAAAGAGGTAGAGATCCATCTCTTTCAGAACTTTATTTTTATGCTAGTAGTCATTGGAAACATAGACTTGATAAAGAAACATTTTAAGCAACATTCTTTAGGGAAGAAGAATTACTGGCACATGCATATGGGCAATATTTCTCATGGTTTATTTGAAGTATAACCCAAGTGCAAAAATTTTTATTAATAACAAGTTTAGTTCATTAACATCCTAATTCTCAAAATATGAGCAAAAAAGTTTCATTTCTTTAAACATCACAGTTCTCACCAAGTTCTTTTCAAACAGGCCCATAGCTCATTCCCCATAATTTTATAAATGTCACCTCATTGATTGGACAAAGGTTCATTAGCATATTCTTGAAGCTCTCAGTGTAATTGTGACCCGCACTGCACTGTCAGAAGTACAAATTCAGGTCAATCAATCCACATGTTCTTTTCAAAAATAGAAATTATTCACAAATTTGTTTTGCACATTTGTAACAAACTATTAGCAACTTCTATTTAATAATAATATCATGCAGCATCATACATCAGGTCACATTCTCGGTGCAGACCAATGATAATACAGAAATTAAATTAAACTGGATAACAGTAACAAACAATAACATGCTATGATACAAGACACATTCGACCACTGAGCCACAGGTTCAAGAATACACAGGTAATGAAAGTGACATTAAGTGTGAAAGATCACATAGCTAATAAGATAATATGTAGAACTGAATTGTGTTAATCCATAATGATAACAAACGAGTACAACAGGTTAGGTATAATATTTTTAATAATATTTATGAGCAATATATAATATAGTCAAAACAACTGTGCTTTCAGTGAGTGTTTGAAAACTACATTTTAATTTGCTAGCAATTTTGAAGTTAATCTCTTAACTCAAGCTAGCCTTCTTCATTATTGCATAAGCAGATTTTTGTTTACATACTTTTTGTAATAAACATTGTCAAGGTATTGAAGGACTCTTGCATAGTACTAATAGACAAAATCATGTCCAGCATTTAAGGAGGTATGTCATTTTTTTAAAGATGCTTTTATTCAAGTACATGTTATGCATCTTCTGTCTGTTACACAACATGCATTTGGTTCACTATTTCAGTGGCTGCCAAGAAAAAAGCCTAGACCAGTAAAGCAGGAAGCAAAAAGTTCCACAGGAGTGGGTGCTTTTAGTAACAGGTGATCTTTTCTTTTCATTTCAAGAAGTGCTTCTCTTCCTTATTAATAATGAGAACTACAACATGACTTAGGAACACATGCCTGTATGTTACCATTTGTAAAAGCCACAGAGCTGCAACTTATGAAAACATGTTACCATAGTAAAGATCAGCTACTTAATTTCCACATGTTGAAGTATGAATCTACATACAAAAATTTTACGATGTACGTTATTTCCAGTTGGTTAGATGGCTGAATCTGGTATTCCAAAATGTCTTCTGTGTTAATGAAGCTAACAGGTGGTAGAAAAAATTTATACAACTTGTAATGTTTTGCTTTCTTTTTTTTTTTACCTGTTTCTTATCTAATTCGTTGGGGTCTTTAGACACTCAAGCAGCTACAACAGTCAACGTGCCGAACAGTAATGCTAAGATACATGTATACTATCCATGGTAATTGTTTCTATCTATAAAATGCAACTATTGACATCTACATTTATTTTTACAGTCATCTACAAACTTGTAGATTTGCACTAAAATATGTTTTCACTGAGGTGAAAAGTTTTATTGTAGCATTGTGAGGGGAAAAAAAAACTATAGAACAATATTATGCATAGTGAATATGTATGCCTCATAGGTATTTCCATTCACTGTTTACTCATTTTGATTCATTTTAGTTTATACATCCAGTTACTAAATAATTCAGTCCTTGTATCAACAGAATTGGAGATGAGGAGGTTGATTTACTAACCATGTACACTGGTACTCCAACATCAGATGGGAGCAAGGTAATGTAATTTTTTTTTTTTTTTCCTTTATCTATATAAATGTCTGTATAAGTATGGATCGTCATATTATATGTGTTCGTGAGCTAAAGAAAATTTTCTGTCGTGGAAACCCACGACAGACAATTAAAAAAAATATATACATAAAACAACCTCAGTGCTATCTATGCATTTCCAGCCCATAGCTACAGCCTTTGAGAGCCTATACATATTGTTTGCAGAGTGCTGGTAAAAGACAAATCACTCCAGAAGAAAAAAATCTTATACGGAAACGTTTAGCAGTTTCTGAGAAAAACCCAGCCATGATTTTCTCTCCAAACAGCTTTTCACCAGCTCCAAAAAGGTAAAATATTTACTGTGCATTATTATACAGCAATTCTTTTTTCCCATCATATTTATCAGTAAGACTACCATTTCGAGTTTTGTGTTTATATCCATATCAAGTAGTGGATAAAGAAGCTTTTGAATCTTCATTTCACCTGGATTATTAGATCATTTGGTTTTGTCTGAGTGGTGAAAAAGTTTGACTTTATAGTTATTTACACATTTTTACATTTTAGAATGCAGTGAGATTAAAATTATGACTTGACATTGTTTGCTATCTATGTGCTGTGTTCTGTTTTAACATATTTTTTTTTAAACAGGACCGTCACACCTTCCAGCAACAAATTTTTATCTCGCACATCAGCAGGAGAAGTGCTTGTAAACTTTGGTGCCACGAATGGTGTAGCATGGGGAGGAGCAGTGCAAGAATGCACATTAGCACCATACAGGCCCTCACAGGACAGTACCAAGCAGTACAGATACATGTTCCAGAAGCTGTCAGAAAAGGCACAAGGTTAAAAATCTGCATATCCTGTCTTGCAATGTATTTAGTACTTAATTTCTTACTGGCCTCAAACAGTTTGTGTATTTGACTTTTTTGAATTGCAGAGTATTTGGCTTAGTTGTAAGGTTTCATATGACTATATCTAGTTAACTGAGACAAAAGCGGTTCACCTGTAACTATATTTTTTGCAGTATCTTGACCTGAGAATGTGAAAAAAATTACTGAGACCCATATAGAATGGAGCAGAAAATTAAAACATACCATCTAAAATGATGTGAATATTTTTATTTACCATTTTCTCAAGATACCATTTAGTATCCAAGAATTTAAAAAAAAAAATCTTCACTTAAAAATACATCATGAAAATAAAGCTGATGAGATTTTGCAAAGGTGGGTGATTGGGTTTGCACATGCTGCCATACAAAAATTAAAGAGTAAATTTTTGTTCTGAGTGAGATTGCTTAATTAACTCCAGATTTTTATTGAAACCAAATTTTTTTCCCAGCCGAAAGGCATAAAAGCTGTTTTCCATATGCACTCATGTGTGCGTGCATGTGTACATTTGCCATGAAAGGCAGTACATGTCGAAAGAGTGTACAAGTTAAACAATTTAAGGCAAACTTAATGGGTTCATTAGTAAGCAAAGAGATGAAGTAATTCTGATAATGTTCTGTAGCATCATTTCACCTTTTTCCTTTTCAGTGCTTGATGATCAGATAGAAGAAATGACAAGCTTCCTTTGTGAAAAATATCACATTGAAGAATTTGTCAATTTTACACTTCCTGCTCAGGTAGTAATAAATAGGATGACAAAGCTAGTAATATTCTGACTGAAGGGTATTTTGGGTGGGTTGTTTTTTTTTTTTTTTTTTTTTTTTTTTTTTTTGAATTATTTTTAAGAGGGCTTATACTAGCATTGTTTTACATCTTAACTCAATCATATGATTTTATCATTTGAAATTGCTTGGTTACACACAAAATTTGTCTATTTTGATAATAGTTATTGATCATAAACTATAAATATATGAAGAACATCAGAGTTATTATTAAAATTTCAAAATTTGCAAGACTTACTTTTATGTTAGCTCTCCTTGATTTTGTTTATATTTTGTGGTTGTGCTTTGATTTGGATAAAAGTGTTGGACCTTCATGTTTCCATGTGCTTCTGCTGCATTTTTTTTCCTCTTCTGGTTTGCAACAGCACTGTATGTAGTGTAACATAGATCTGTTTGCTGGATGCTTTTAGGGGGAGAAGAGGGGTTGAATATAAGTTATGTTGAAATGTTTATTTTAGGATGTGCCTTAGAAGCAATTTTATTAATTGAGAAAAACTTTCTCAGGATGTTGTTCACATCAGTGGGCGTGTGGCATGTGACAGCATTGGAAAACTGAACAGCCAGTCTGTTGTTCTAGAAGGTTCAAGGCAGTTGTCACAGGGCAGGCAGATTGCTGTTGATCTCTCTGAACTGACAGAGTATGCACTTTTCCCTGGTCAGGTTGGTACCACGCTTTTTTTTTTTTTTTTTTTTTTTTTTTTTTTTTTTGTCTGTGCCAGATAAAGTTCTGCACAACTGACTTATAAAATGCTGCTGTGCTATTTTTATCATCACTTTTTTCGCCTTCACTCATTTTACATTTGTGTTCCATTAAAAAATAATTTTGATAGGAAGGTTAGTTTCTTTACTTTTACTTTTTCTCTCTTTAACACCATACATTTATGAACAAGGGAAAAAATATGATTAAGATGTAAATTAATAAAACTGAAAGCCATCGTGCCTGCTGCCCAATTATGAAAATCTGAAAATTTTCTTTCGTGATAGGTCATAGCTGCAGAAGGAGTGAATATCACAGGCAAAAAACTGCTTCTCAAAAAAGTTTTTCAGGTAAAATGTGTCCCTTTTGTTTCTTTTTGGTGAGATTAACAACAGCAATGTCAGAGACAGTTGTCTTAAAAATAAATGTTCCAAGAAATTTAATTTTTTTTGTTGCTTTTTATGTTATATACTAGCTCTGAACAACAGTCAACATGGCCATTGGTTACTTCCTGTTGACTAATTAATAGTATTATGCAATTAAAATACAGGCTATTCATATCTAAAATTTATTAATTATGGTTTTAAAATCTATTTTAACAGGGTGTTCCACTACCTCTTCCTCAGACCATCACAAAATCTGAACCGGGTAAGTTTTTATTTAATTTGCCTTAACAGAAGCGAGTCTGTCCAGGTTTTTGTGCTTTACTTCTGTACAAATCTGTTACAGTTACAGATTATAAAGAACCTGTTCAAACTATTATATCAACATATTTCTGTACTTTGCATCCAGAGGTATTCTTTCTCTTTCTTTTTTTTTTTTGTATTCCTGAGAGCAAGTATTTCAGAGTTCTGTGTTTTCCATGATTATGAAGAGGGCCATCCTCTCCATGTCCGCTTTGGTGCCCCAGAGTTTTTCTGCCAGTGTAGCTCCCTGAGGCTATAGCTCTATCTCTGGTCTTGTCTCGCATGGGTAGCTGTCAGTGTGACAGCAATGTGCCTGAGTTGATTGTGAATGGCTGTTTGCATGCACCTAGATCATGGGTTAGGTGCCATTTTATTGTTATTATTAATGATGATGATGTTGATGATGCCTTTGAACAGGAATTAACGTGAGAGTGCTGATTGCGGCTGGTCCTTATTCTGCAGTGGATGATCTTGAATACCAGCCCCTGGTAGAGCTTCTCGATATCATTGAGCGCGATACTCCTGATGTTTGTATTCTGGTAAGAAGTCATTTAAAACTCTTGAAATGTTCAGCCACGTAAAAATCAAATAATGATTTGGAAGAGTGAGGATAATTCATTTGTTTACTTTCTCATCTCTGGACAACTTGCGTTCTACACTTTTTACTGCTTATATACTTGTCTCCTTGCTATTTGGACATTCATTTGCACTTGTCTTTGGTAAATTGATTTGTGTGCACTGTAACTGTTCTATCTCAATATGACCGAGTTTTAATGTTCAAAACGTTAGCATACTACTGGAGATAATCCCTGTCTGTGACATTTTTAGCTTTAAATACTAGGGAGCACCTGGAATTCAGACTTTGTTAAATATTTCAGATGGGGCCATTTGTAGATAGCAAGAATACATTGATTGAGGTAAGTTGACTTGAGAGAGCATGTTTTGAAATTGATTTTAGGATTTTGATGACTGCAAATTCTTCAACCTTTTATACCTAATCTCTCATGTTTTCTGTCTCTGCTAGTCTTTGTTTTCTTTGATGTGTGCAGCTGTCATGATAAGTAATATGATTATCATTAATAATATCCTTTTGTCAAGTAAATCTTTAAAAAAAAAAAAAGTAAAAGGGATATATTCTTAAATATTGCATGTTGCTGTTTTGGCCACTTAAAGCTTTTGATTTTAAATGAATCAATTCTTGTGACTGGATCAACAGAACAGCAATACACAGAAAACTTACAAAGATCTTTTCAATGAGTGCATGGATACGATTGCTGACAGAACTAGCAGGTAAGTCTGTTAAAATAGCTGGAGACAAATGGTAGAAAAATCTTGAGCTAATTAGTATTTTTTATAAAGAGTTTAACATTAGCTTTATATTCTGGACCAATTCACATGGAGCTCACATGGCTAATGAAAGTATTCTAGATGGAGGCCTCCCACAAAATATTTTTGAGTGCAACATAGTTTAAAAGTCAGTACAACCATGTGCTCACCATATATTTCATTTGAACATGCACCACAGCAATTCAAAAATAACTTTTAGTATTCTTCATGCTGGCATAAAGTCATATAGAATTGATGCTAATCATAAAGACTGTTTTCAAGCTGACCAAGTTTAACCCACCTAACCAACTCCAAATTTCACTCTAGAAAGTAAATAGGTGAAGCTCACACTGCAGAGGTGATTTGAATTGATTGTTCCATGAGTATTGGAAGCAAGCCGAAAACAAAGTGAAGTTCATATTTTTCATTCGTGACTTCCCACCAAAAAGAAAAAAAAATCAGAGGTGCTTTAGACAGTCAAAGGCAATCTTTAATGTAAAGCATCCTGCTATCTTCCAAAAAGGCATCACATCACTGACCTCATAATTCACCATTTTCATGCTAAGGAACATCATCAAAGTCACAGCAATACCATCAATACTACCATGGATTCTAGATTGTTAACAGAAGACTAGAGTTCTTGAAATAATTTTTCATTGTGTCCAATGCCACAGGATGTGAACAAGACCTCAGGTACAAAAATCTGCCACTAGAGAGAACTGATCTTGCACTACCATTCACTAGTTGTGGTGTAGACTGTTTTGGTCCTTGAACTGTTAAGGAGATGCAGAAGTTAACGAAGAGATTTTTATAATTACGTCACACTTCGAGGTCGTTTTCTTTGTGTTGGAAGAATATAGTTTGGAATTCAAAGTCTTGGTGTGTTAGGTTTTCGTCAGACTATTGGGTTTTCATGAGTAAAAAAGAAAGGGAACTTTCCTCCTTCTTTTATATTGTTTCCATGGACCCCCATTTCAATTTAAGGTGCCTCTTTTTTCCCATTGAGTGAGCCACTCTTTTTGATATCCTAGAATAGGCTGTCTGTGAGATGCTTTCCCTTGCCATGCTATGACAATGTCTATTCTGATGGTTGCTCAGGTTGAACTGCAAGGTGATTTTGGTGCCATCATTACGGGATGTCCACCACCATCCTGTGTACCCACAAGGACCATACTCCTTGTCAAAAACAATACCACAGGTTTGTCTTCCTTTAGATAAAAGTGCAGTCCAGTGTTGAAATAGTTAACTGTTTGTCATCCATATAGTGATGATAAGCTTTTGTGGGCTCACATTTCATCTATCTAACACTTTAGTGATTATTATTCATTTCTAGTCCATGAGGGATCATTTTATGTCGTTCTTGTGACCTTGGAAAAGTCAAAACCAACATGTTCACTCTTTCAGAATTTTTACCTTGCTACAGATCCTTGCACAATGGTCATCAACAACATAGTCTTTGGTTTGACCTCCACAGATGTTCTCTTCCACATTGGTGCAGAAGAAGTGGCATTGTAAGTTAAGGGATCATTCTGTATTGGAAAATTCTGTATTCTTAGCATAATGCAATCAGTGATATACAAGAGCCATAAAGTCACATAAAGTTGGAAAGGTAACTTAAAAAGGAAAAATTAAAATTCATATTAAGTTCCTGTGTTTGCAAATGCATCTCATATCTAAGTTTTAATTACAGAATTAAGACTGGTAACACAGACAGGCTGGAAAGACTAGTACGCCACATGCTGCAGCAGCACAGGTCAGTTATCTTCGTATGTGTGTTGTTTTTATTTACCAGCATTACTTCCAGGAATGGTTCATTGGCTCAAGAGGACACCTGTAGCCAGATATACACTTAGAAGTTCATCTTTTAATACCAGTTTAATGTTGCTATGCACAGTTTTCTGTTATTTTTATTCATTTAATCTCAAATGCATATTAGCACTTAAAATAAGACCACATCGCAAAAATACAAAATATAGCTTTATTAATGCTAATAGATACTTCTGGTCTGTTAGCTGTTACATATGGTGTATGCAAATAATGTCTTATGTTGTCACATGGAAGGATTTTTTTTTTGTGAGAGTAGGGAAGCATGAGCCAAGGAAGATTAAAATATCTTGCATGCACATACATTTCTGTGGAAGGATTCATGTGCAAGTTCTTGTAGCCATCTGTTGCTGTCAAGAGATCTGTTTCTTATCCCCGACTTCTGCTTATTTGCCACAGCTACTACCCTTTGTATCCCCCAGCAGAGGATGTTAATGCAGACTATGAACATTTTGAGAGTGTTACCATGCCTGTCACACCCCATGTCCTTATCACTCCATCTGATCTTCGCTATTTTATCAAGGTAAGTCTTTGATGATTGTATTGTGTCTGGATATCTATGGTAGTATTTTGCTAGATTTGCAATGGTAAGTTGGCCATGTCAACACATGATGCATTGTACCGGAGATGTCTCAGTCCTTAGTTGGGGTAATTCTTTTTTCCTTAATTTCTTCTGAAAATCCGTTAAGATGCTAGAAATAAAAGATGATCTGCCCTAACATCAAAAATGAGTGTCAAAAATTGTCAGCATATGGATGAACATTTCTGTATCCTTTAATTCAATACTTTGCTAATTAAAATCATTTAATTTTCTGAGATTTTGGTGCAGTCTTTATTTTGATAGCTAATCAATATTTAACTCTTGGTTCAAACAAAAAAACAAAATTGAACGGCTAAAAACATTGAGATAGCATACTCATGATAGACTTTCAGTGGCTTGTGATTGTGAGGTATAATATTTTTTGCACGTGTTTATTTTAAACACACACACAAAGTCAATAGTAAAACAATATTATAACAATAAAAGCAAAAAACTAACAGTTTATCACAAAAGGTCAGTCTGTGGTAGAAAGGGGGTGTGGAAGAAAGGTATGGTGTCTGTATGTGCATATGTATAGGATAGGCCTGATTCCTTACTTCTAGAATTTGGCTATTTTAAGTGATTGTTTTTGAGACCAGCATCCATTATTATTATGTTTGTATGTTTTTCTTTTTAGTAAAGCGCTTTGAGCCTACCTGTAATGGTGGGGAAAAATTCTATATAAATAAACATATTATTTTGTTTTGTCTCTTCCATAATTAATCCATATTCCAAGTGCAGTGTCATTTTGGCAATAAACAAACTATTGTTGTTCTTATTCTTATACTTTCTGTAGGAGAGTCACGAGTGCTGCTGTATTAATCCAGGCCGACTTGCAAAAGGTCAAGTTGGTGGAACTTATGCTCGTCTTGTCCTGCAACCTCCAACCAGCACAGGAAATACATCTGTGGTATCAACCATAGCAGGGCAGATCCTTCGCATCTGATTAACTAATTTGCACAGTCTGTCACATCCTTGAGAATGTCCTAGAGGACCAATGCTGGAAAATGTAGGAGGAAAAAAACTATGTACATATTCTTTGTATGTACTTGTATATGCTTATGTATTCTTGGATGGAAGTGTCTGTACATAAGTGTTTTAGGTTGCATGGAGAGAATATAATTTTTTTTTTTTAGGATTATTTTACTGTTAAACTATCACAACACAGTTATGGTCATAAGGCTCTATGTAAAAGAATTAAAATGTCAACATTCCTGAGGTTTTTTCTCATATAGTGTGACTGGTTGAATGTGTGATCTGGTGGCTTACCAACAAAGGGCTATAAACTGAGTACCAACCATACCTTCAGCCCTGCTTACCACTCAGCACAAATTAAGTACTTGGTTTTTTTATTGGCTGTTATTGAAGACCATTTACCTATTTAATGTCCAGGAGTAAGAAGTCAACATTTACAGTAACAATGTACTAAACTGTCAAAAAATCATCTTAGTTCAATAACTGTTATCTGCATCTATAAAACATTAACCATTTTCTTGCAACTTCATATTCAAACATGAGTGAACGATCTCATGGTTTTTGTGTAAATCAGTGTTTTATGTCCTTTCAACCAGGTTAACAGTGATGGATGGATTGTATTTGTCCTATTTTCTGCTGAGCACTGCATCCATTCTCACTGAAAGTTGTAAGGCATTAATTTACAAGTGTGAACATTTTGTTCACCCTCGATCACTATGAGTAAAAGAATGTTCTTACATTGGAGCATGATGGACTGGTTTCCATTTATTGCATGATGGAGATTCTTGGCACTTTGAGTATGTTCAACGACATACAACTATTATATCTAACCTACCTAGTCTACTTAAACCTAACTCTTTGGGGTGGGGAAATAAGAGGGAGGTTGAGTGACGTGAGCTGCTTTCCAGAGGGACCAAAGCACCTTGCGGTCATTTGGTACTTCTATCGTACTCAGGACAGAACTAAAGCTGTACTTAGAAGGGTGGTTTGAATGACGCACGAGCTGCTTTCCATCTGGTAAATTTTGGTAAACTGGTGCAAGCACTGACTTGCCTGCTATTTATACTGGGCAGTTTAGTTGTACGTCACCCACTGTTGTCCCTCATGGGGTGGATTAGTATGTGGGGTGGAGGGAACAACCTAGCAAACACGCAAGATTCGGCCAAGATTGGGAAAATCTTGTTTCATCGGTTTGCCCATTGCCAATCATCCCCCAAGCAAGTGCCAACGTTCACAGTGCGTGCGCAACGCTAAGCACAGTCAAGCGCTCCCGCTACAATATATACTATTGGCCAGGGGTGGGCAATTAATTTTCCCAAGGGGCCGCATGAGAAACTGGGATGTTTTTAGAGGGCCGGACTAATATAGTTAACTCAGTTTTACCCAATACTGTATACATATAGTATATATACTGGCGGGCGGGCCGGTCAGAGACAGGAGGCCGGCGGCCCGCGGGCCGGCGTTTGCCCAGGTCTGCTATTGGCTATCTCGCCTGCTCTTTTTTTTCTGCGGATTTATGATACTCTCTCAATCCTTTCTGTTTGTTCCCTAATCACTCTTTCCGTATTCTGTCTTTGCACGGTTTTTGTTTCTCCTTTCGTATGCTGTCCATGTCTAATTCTTGTCTCAAGCACTGATCGAGAGCATCGTGACGGTGCTCATCCCCTTATATATATGATGCTTTACGCCTTTACCTATACGGTGTTGTACCTATAAATTGATGGTGAAATGCCCTGTGGTAAGGAAACAAAGTGTTTGGCGCGAGGTCACGGCATCGCATTGCAACTTCTAAGACAAGACCAAATTTCCTTGAGTTCTCAACAGTGCCCTGACAATTGCTCTTCCTGACTACGGTGTTCTCTTTAAATTGAAAGTGATCAGAATGAGTCAGTACATTTTCGAGTTTACGCACGTCACTTACACTGTCTACACGAACAATTAATAAGTGCGCATTTGCATTAAAATTGCGACTATTTCAGAAATACATTTTAACCTTTTATAATTATCATTATTTATTTTTTTTTTAAAAGTTCATCAGGGGGGATCACTCAGAGTTTCGACGACTACCCGTAGAGTTACGTAAACCTTGGCGGGACTTCGAATCCGAAGTAGCTCCCTGAAAGTGATGAAAACTGTCGTTTTTAATTAAATTGTCACACACAAAGTAAGCTGAAATGACCATCTTGTAAATCTTTTATTACCTGTTCTGTAGTTTGTGCTAGTTTGCCTTTTGATCTTTTGCTAAATCGTGAAAGTGCTAGTAACGGCTTGTCAGGCGTTGACATCGTCATCAGACAGCACGAACTTGTATTACACATCCATGGACTCAGTGAATGTAATGTCATGTACAATAGTACGTCGGTAACTTATGAGTTGCTGTGTGTACTTTTAGTATGCATATTATTGTTTTCTCCTTACAGAGAAAGGCAACTTGAAGATGGCAATGCAGCAAGCCAGACAAGTAGAACAAGAGTCAACCCTTGAGGATGAAACATTCGGTCCCATGCCTCTTGCAAAGTTGGAGGTCAGAGTGTTGAACCACAAACTTGTATCACTATACATATCCGTGGTTGAGCAGTTAGTTGATAACAATTGAATCTTTGCTCATAACAATTTTTCACTCACATGTATATTGCAGTAGTGAAAATATGAACTATCAAACTATAATATTTGTTTCAACAGGGTAATGGCATCAGCAGCTCTGACATAAAGAAGCTGGAAGAGGCAGGGTTCTTCACCGTTGAATCCGTAGCATTTGCTCCCAAAAAAACTCTGCTAGCAATCAAGGGAATCAGTGAAACCAAAGCAGATAAGATTGTTGTATGTTGCTTTGTAATTAAAAATTTAAGCATCAGTCTTCAGATTGATGTTGCTTTATTCATTAATATAGTAATTACTGAACACTTTATTTAAAACTGATGATGAATAATGTAAACTAAAAACAATTGATTCATCTTTCTCATCCTTTTGGTAGTTTTTCCCTTTTTAAAAAACCCACCCTTGACATAGGCCATTTATTCTGACTGCTGTTGCATTAAGATGGAGTGAACAAAGTTCACATGATGACAGCAGTTACAAGATGGGTCCAGAGTGTTAATACACACACACTATCCACCCACCCACCCAAGCATACAGCAACAGCAGCCACCATCATATATAGCCTATAGTTTGTGACCTTCCTATGGACAAAAAAGACTGCTGCAAAATTTTGCTAGAATTAGGCAACCTGTGGATTTGCATAGCACAATATAATCTGAGAAAAAAACCTATTCCAGATTTTTGGATTTAAAAAGTTATTACAGAAGAGGTTTAGAAGGAAAATGAACTTAAAAATGAGTATATGTATTTTGAAAGAATTCCGGTTCTTTTGCAAAAGCAAGAGGCTGCAAAACTGGTACCCATGGGATTCACAACAGCAACAGAGTTTCACCAGAAACGTTCCGAGATCATTCAGTTGACTACTGGCTCCAAAGAGCTAGATAAATTATTGCAAGGTATGCACTTAAATGTAAAATAATGAAATTTACTAAATGACTAATGCACTGTCATTAGTTTGTTTTTCATTTTCTAACCTCCATTGATCCTCTTGCTGTGTGTAAGCTTAACATTGCCTTCCTTTTTTTTTTAAAAAAACACATTTTTAGCCTTGTTTTTCACTTTTCACAACCATTTCCTTTGTTGTTTTCAGGGGGATTCGAAACAGGCTCCATTACAGAAATTTTTGGAGAGTTCCGCACAGGGAAGACACAGCTGTGTCATACAATTGCTGTTACATGCCAGGTTTATATTTAGCCAGTTATAGTTCTTTATGCATAATCTTAAATTCCAGTCTGATTGTTGGTAAAAATAGAAAATAATGTCACAATTGATATAGGAAAGTGTTTGCAGACTGTTTGAGCAACAAGTGGTCTTTTTGCACGTTACTTAAAAATGGCATGTTTACTGTGAAGAATAATTTGACATGCTGTGACCAAAAATGTTAGTAAATAGATTTCATAAAATAACCACAGTAATTTTTTTTTATATTGTTTGCCAGCTTCCTATTGATATGGGTGGGGGAGAAGGAAAAGCTATGTACATTGACACAGAAGGAACATTTCGTCCAGAGAGATTATTGGCGGTGGCAGAAAGGTTCGGAATTTTACATATTGCTGCTGTTACTGTAGATAGTAACATTTTTTAAATTTCATTTTTTACATCAATAACATTTTTCTCATCTTTTTCAGCAGACTAGATGAAAATGACAACAGAATTTGTAAAACAAATTTTGTCAAATGTATGCAGCTGGAAAAAAAACTGAAAGACTACTTAATTTGCAGATATGGATTATCAGGCAGTGATGTTTTGGATAATGTTGCTTATGCCCGGGCTTATAACAGTGACCATCAGTCTCAACTACTCATCCAAGCAGCTGCTATGATGTCAGAGTCCAGGTCAGTAGCAATATGCCCATTTCTTGTTCATATGCTGTAAGCATTCATGTGCACATGTGTACAGCATGTTGGTATTTGTGGGAGTTTGCATGAGAGAGCAAAATTTTTCTAAAAAAAAAATGTTTTTTTTTTTTTTTTTACCTTGATCGTATCTCAAGAATGTGCAGTTATATGAAAATAAACCTTAGAAGAGTTCAACTGCCTTGTGATATAGCATTGTTTGAATTAATTAGTACTTTTGTCCCAGGCAAGATTCCTGATGTGGGCAAGAACAGACCTTGTGAAAAGTGCATGTACATGAATTTAAAAAAAAAAAAACTTTGCTTGTGAATGATAATAAAACTTTGTGCAGGTATGCTGTGTTGATCGTCGATAGTGCTACGGCTCTGTACAGGACCGACTACTCTGGACGAGGAGAACTATCAGCTCGTCAGATGCATTTAGCAAGATTTCTGCGCATGTTGTTACGCCTGGCTGATGAAGTAAGTGTTATTGGATGCTGCATTACATTCTTTTTTCTTTTTCATGTGGGGAAAAAAGATATTTATAGGACTGATTTTTTATATCTGTGTGATATTTGTTATATCTCACATGTTCTCTTATAATAATATTCCTTTGCATTTTCATTTGATAGAAATATTTTGATCATTAGTCTAAAACTGGCATAAAGACTTTTTTCAAAGACTGATTTCCTTGAACATTGAATGATCTTAAGTCATGGTTTGAAATTGTTTAAATATCCAGTTCCTTGTCACAGTTACAAATTTGATTTATAAATAAGTTGGAGTAGCTGCGTTTCTAGGTAGTAATTAAGGCAGCAAAAGATATTTTTTTTAAGCAAAAGTTTTCTTGTACTGTTGAGATTTTTTTTTTTTTTTTTTTTGTTTGTTTGTTTTTTTTTTTGAAAAAAAAGTTCAAGCTGTTGACAAAAATAAAAAGTAACAAACCATCTAGTGCTTATTTACCCTTGTTTTCCTGTTTGATACCACCACCTTATACAGTTTCATTGAAATGTCAAACCTCATATTAATATAAAGAAGTGGTCAGAAATAGTTCTGAATAATTTGCTTCTAATCTTCATGTAATTTCTTAATATTTGAATTACAACTTGACAGTATGGAGTGGCCGTGGTAATAACTAACCAGGTTGTTGCACAAGTTGATGGCGCAGCAATGTTTTCTGCAGACCCTAAGAAGCCAATTGGGGGCAATATAATAGCACATGCATCAACAACAAGGTGAGGAAAAGTATGTGCGCATGAAGTTGGCGGTGCCCGCATGTGTTTGTGATGTTAATGACCTCCAGCTTGGTAATACTTTAAATAATACATTAAAGAGTGGAAGAAAGCTGTTGGATGTGTATGAACAAATGCAAAATTAGTGCCTTATTATGGAAGCCATAGGTACAGAGATGAAAGACTTGGCTTTAATAGGACAGCTGTAAGATTTAAAGTTTTGAAGAGATCATGATTTTGCAGAATCTAGCAAATGTACTTTGTGAATGTGCACTGTTTTCAGGTTGTATCTGAGAAAGGGACGAGGTGAGACAAGAATCTGTAAGATATATGACTCACCCTGTCTGCCGGAAGCAGAAGCTATGTTTGCAATAAATGCTGATGGAATTGGGGATGCAAAAGACTGAACAGAAGATGGAAATGTTGGTTTTCAATGTCTGAAGTCTTAGTTTTCAGAAAAAATTGTGCTCATGGAATTTAGTTTTGTTTACAATTTTGTTTGCTTACAAAAATTGTTTATGACCTCACTAGCATGTACAAAAGAAAGTGCTTCTTAACTCTTGTTTCTAACAAACTGTATATAAAAACAAAGTAAAAACCAGAAGATTCTGTTTCACAGTTTTGGGAGGTATGATTGACATTCTTAGATTTTCTTCACAACCTTGCTTCCTTAGTTAAGTTGACTTTAATACCTGCAGGAGTCATTCTTTCAAGGTTGAGGTGTACATGGGTCAGGAGCTAATTCACACATGTAATTCACACATCCAACGAAGAAAAACTAACAGTAAGCTTATTTATTATCAGCATCATAATAATGTCATTTTCTTCTTCTTCATCATCATCATCATTGTTGTTGTTCTTGGTGTTGCACTTGTCAGACTGAACATTCATCAATCACTCTCATCTTCATTATCATTGCTGACATTAAAGTGAAACTTTTTTCTCTATCCTACTCAAAGCATAGCTTTCACATGAACTGCATTTAACTGTAACATCCCCACAAATCTTAATATAATTTTCAAATTTTTTTCATTGCTTGTCTTTTCAACAATGTGAATATGTAAAATAAATGTTGTTACTGTTTATCATTTTTGCAGTTATTTTCTGGAAAAAAGACTGTCCAATATGCACACATGTGAGCGCACACACACATTTATACAAATTCACACCATAATAGTGATTTTCTACTATTTTGTTTACTGTTTGTTTTCACTTGAACATTTAATATGAATTTGAATAATGTTGAATAGTTAGTTGAAGTGTTATACTGATAAGCCCATAGGATGCTGTGAATGAGACTTTGTAGTTAAGGCCTGAAAGTGGGCATCTCAGATAACTCCTTTTCTTTTTTGTAATTGTTCTTGGTTGTGTACACTCCCAGGGAGTGTTAATTCATGTTAATTATTTTTCAACCTATATAATGGTTAGATTTTTTTTTATTTCTAGACTATTTACTTATGTTTAGATATCTGTAAGGCGGAGGGGATACATAACTGGCACAATATCACAATGAAACCATAAACATTTGAGGTAAGGCAACATCAAAACCCACTGAATATTCCAGCAATGTGTCCCTCATAGGCGTCGAGAAACAAAAACTCTCCTTGGCTGCTTCTCCGCAGCAGTTTGGGTCTCTGTGTTAATGTACGGGTACCATGCTCTTGGACTGGCGGTAACTGTATGTAGCAACTAACAACGTATTGTCATGCTCAAGTCAGCTGTCCATGCTACAGAACTGAAACATGAGATGCGGATGATTAACTTTATTGAACGCACGACGATAGCTTTAACGGGAACTCGTGTAAGCAAATAGGAAATTTTGCATGCAGCTAATTGAAGAAGAAATGTTTTAAAATCGATAAATGTGCATATAATGTTATTATACTTTTAATGCTGGAAAAAAAATCATTATCAGCAGTTAGTTTTAAGTATAAAATAAAATTGCAATGCTTGAATTAACCATCTAACGGAAAAATTACCGGAGTTTATCTTAAACAAAAATTTGAAATGTTTAAATTTTATTAACAATACACATGGGAAAAATTAATTCAAATGCACTCACTTAGAAACAGACAAGAATAATACAAAGCAGGCTGCAATATGTGATTGTTGCCCATTAAATTTTGATGTGGAGATTTACTTTCCACCAACCGCGTGCGCAACAAACAAGTCAGTGTACAATTCGTGTATCGAATCAGTAGGTAACTATCGCTAAGAAGCGATCGAATCGCATTGAAACCATAACATGAGAGCAGCGCGAAGAAACAACTTCGTTGGTTTCCAACAATTTATCCCTTCTTCTTCCATGTCAAAGCTGACAGGGTTGTTGACCATAACACGTCGCTGGATCGCCATTGGCTGTCGGCAGTGATAGAGGAGATTAAGTGGAAACTGAGCGTTTCATCTGACTGATTCGCGCTGACCACGCAGGTAACAAGCCATGCCAGCCCTGGGTGGTCCCAGGCCTGCAACGCAATTCATTGACCGCCGTCAGTCTCAGGGGGGGGCAGCCACGGGTCAGCAATGCACCAGTAGTCTGCAAGGCACCAAGATGTGCAAATGTGCTACGAGGAGAAAAACCACAGTTGCAGCTAAAGGCGGGGTTTGGCAAACACTGTTCATAAACACTTTCTGAAACAGCCTCGATCGTTTTCTCTGTGACATACACCGCAAACCGCTTGGGAAACTGTTTTTTCCCGGGTTTGAGATTTTTACTGTGGTAAAGCAGAAGCAATTATAATTTATCCCACCACCACCACCACACACGTGCTAGCAGGTACCCGTGGATGACTTTCCTTTACGACGACGTCACCTCTCACTTCCGATCGCTAGCCATGGCACGTGAGGAAGGCGCGAGAGGCGGCGAGCACGTGGAAGTGCGTGAGCACCCGCACGTGCACATGGCATGACGCGATGCAGGAAAAAAGGTCGCTGTACTCATTAGTCATGGAAATGATGCAGGCGACGGTCTTGCCATTCGATGCGTCAGCGGCCAGACTTCCAGGTGCGAAGTGACCACTCATTGCTCATTGCTCGTCCCACGAGTGATCACCACCCTACCATCGCTCTTCCCAACATCGCTCCATTCTCTGATAAACCAACCCCAGGAGGTTGCATCATGCATGATTGGCGATGATGGAGAGAGCTGATGTTGTAATTGTGGAAACATGGTTTTGTCATCATGAAGCGCTTCACGTCTTTCACCTTTCACCTATGCCCTCGCCCTCCCGTACATGCACCCACGCGCATGTCCTGTGTGAGAGATTGAAGAAGTTTATCTGTGCGTTTAACTGTCTTTTCAACCGAACAGACGTTTGACCCAGTAAGAAATAGGTTTTCTGTAATTGTCATGTAAAAACTTGGTCAAACTTTTTGTCCGGTGAAGAATGGTCTTCAGTGAAATAATATACGTGAGCGTATATGATTGTATTTGTGGGTGTGCGCATGCTGTGACGCGTAGGTGTGTAATTGAACCTGCAGCTGTCCGTTGCCATTATGTCATTAAATCACTCCCTGTCATTAAATCACTTTATTCCATAAAGGACACGAAAAAGTGATCAGAGCTCAACTAACCCATTTCCCGCAAGCCAACCATCACGACCGATTCACTCGTATGGTATGTTGAACTTTGCACGTGCACGCAAATGAGGGGTATGGTAGCCATGCTGCCGTTGGCAATGATGGTATTATATCCTTGGATTAGCAAACTGGCGCTGCCAAGAAAGACCATAACATACACAGAATTTTTCTCCCATTACCGTGAGTCTCTATAAAACAGAGAGTAGACTGTTTTGTCAGTGCCATCGTTTCTACCTGTCCTCCTAATGTGTTTCAGATTTTTGGTTCTGAAGTGGACAGCACATTAGTGACACAACCCCTAACGTGATTGCCACAAAACAAAGGACACGATAAAATATTTAAACTGTCAAGAGAAATGATTGTTAGTGCGAACCTCAACGCTACAGCACAGAAAGTTTTAAACGTTCTGTATATGCTTACAGTATTATCTCAAATTTTATCAGCGATGACTAGAAACAAAATAGTGGGTGTTGATGCTTACACTACCTACTGGCAAAACCATGAAGTTGCCACAAGACACGAGCGTCCACATTTTCCCCTGCATATTAAAACATAGTCTACAGCCTTGGCTCATTTATTCTTTTCATTTCTTCAAGTAGCTATGTGGTCACGGGGATGAAGTGTGAGTGGTGTCCTTAATGAACTGTATAGTTTTGTTAAGTTCATTCGTTGTACCTCAGATCTGCTGCATCAGGCCTGGCTGCGGAAGCTGGTACCTTGCAGCCATTGTACAGACCGCATTGTGTAGTCTGTATGGGCATCTGCGTGCGTGGATGGGCAAACGCAGATGTTGAACATTGGGCCGTTTGTTTACTTGAGTGATAGAAGTAGCTTTTAAAAGTTTGTTAATGCGCATTACTCATGTTCCTTACGGACCTCAAAAGAAAAAAGATTTTAGCCGATACCAAAACACTGCTTGGAGAAGGGAAGAGTTTTACCTACAAGTGTTATCGACCTACAACAGGACTCTATACAGGCATTTTATTCACAAAGTGTGTATATATATAGAAGGGTATATAAACAATAACATCATCTTATCAGATCACGGATTTTTTTTTTTTTTTTTTTTTTGTGTCCTGTGGTGACAGCTGGTGGCTAAAATGCTTTGGCTGACTGTAGATATAAACAGCAGTGAGCACCATCAACAGGTTTGTACAAACAGATGACGGGCATCAAGAGAAGGAAGCATATTATCGAATTTTATGTTGTGAGACAAAACACATCACGCACTACATATATGTACTGAGATGGATAGGACTGCTCCCGAGAGGTAACAAACCCCGCTGTAGAGTGTGAACACGAGTTTGCCTAGCACTTACCAAAATACAGAGGAAAGTTGGAGAAGCTTTTTGCAATAATAGCTTTCGCAGAAAATAATTTGTATTGAAAGAGAGTACGGGTCGACCTGAAGGTTTCAGTTCAGAATCATTATTGTAACTCAAATAGCATTGCCAGTCTGATGCAATGGCCAAATTCCGCTTGATTGTAATCGCTGGCCCCATCAGACTTGCAGGAAAGTGGTTTTTTAATTTCATCGTCTTGTTGGAATCGTTTCTATTTCACGAGTACCTAGACAGTGGAAGAAACACCAACATCCGCGCAAATCATAAAAAAAGAGCAGTCACTGGAGACCTTTGAGAGTTTTTTTTATAACAGTCGAAACGAATGTTTCAAGAGCTTAATTAGAAGTCAGAAAAAAATAATTACAGCAAAGAATAGTCTCAGATAATGAACATGCGCCTTTCATCCAAACAAGGAAGTCCCACGAGATTTTTTAACGAAATAAACTATGCAATAAGAAGACAGATGAAAAGAAAGTGAGTTGGGTGGAATCAGAACCCTTGACATTCTAAACCTTCGCCGTCGGACCTTGTAGCCTGTGGGCCTACTATCTGGCAGTCTCCGTCAAGGGTATCACAACCTTTGGCCCCAAGTCTCCTGGACGGTTATCGGATATCGAGACGCGGCAGAAAGTAAAACTGATCAATACTGTCTGGCCTGGTCGCCGCAGCGACACCAAGCGGAGATCATGCTCGTCAGGAGGCTTTCCCTACATTAGCTGATCAGCAGCAGCTGCAGCAGCCCGCTAGGAGGCGCGACTGAGAGTGCCGCTACTTGAGTTACGTGCTCGCAGCTAGTCACGTGACCTTGTTTAGTCACGGCACAGGCAGAGCATGTCGCCCCGTGTGAACTGAAAAGGAGTGGTTTCAGTGTGTAGAAATAATCAGGGAGAAAGATGACTGGTGGGAAAATTATGACTGAGTCGAATATTTAATTAGAGTCAGCATCCTGATGTAGACGTAAACCATTAGACGTGTCACTATTTTATAAAAGTTTCTTTCCCCGAGGCGAGAAAATTAACTACTGTCAATACAGTTTAAATGAACTAGAAATCTCCATTGAGCCCCTATCTTTCAAACCAGACTCTTCTCCCTCCCTCTCTATCCCATAATTATTCCTGATCCCTCCTCATTTCACCGGTACTCTCTCTCTTTCGCTCTCACTCACGCACACGAGCACACACACACCGCGCTCTCGTGTACACACGACCATTCTTTCCCAAATAGTTCCCCTCTTTCCCTCCTCAACTGTCACCGACAAAGTGGTAATTCTTTTAATCACTTGTTTTGCAGTTTCGTTCAATCTCTGTTAACTCGACCATGACATATTTCTCCAGTTCCTGTCTGAGACTTTCAGTCTTTCATACCGTTTTGAACTGCTTCCGGTCCTATGAGTGATCTCATCCCGTCCATGGTGGTGTACGCCTGTGACTTGGACCAGTCAAGCACAACGCGTGGTCATGGGCTCACCCCTCTCCCCCTTGATAGAAGAATGTGTTGCCTCAGGGCTCATTTGTTCATCCATCCACCTGGTCACGCTATTCGCTAGCGAAGTCCACAGTATAGGATGTATATTGATGATAACTCTGTCATGATGATCTATCTGTCTGTGCTTGTGTCGCCCCAACGGTCTTGCAAATCAGTTCGCTCGCCGGTTTTCTCATTGTCCCACGTATCCGATTGGAGAGGTTCGTTATTTTTTCGCTGGCCCCAGTATTTGGAGTGCCCTCCTGTCTCCCAGTGTAGCATGTTCGTTATTTCCGGTCTGGACTTGAACTCTATCTCCTTCGGAAATACCTATGGGTGTCCCCTGATTGTGACTGTCTCCAAAACAATGGAACTCTCTCCCCCTTCCACATCCGACTACCATCTACCACCGAATTCTTGAAATGTGCATGAAGAACACCTATTTCATGAACATTATTCCTAGCAGCAATCTACATACTGTGGATTCACCTAACCATTTCTTTTACTTCTTCCGTCTATTGACCAGCCCACCTGCTCGTCTTCCTTTTCTGATACACGAAACTCTCAATCCTTTTTTTTTTTCTCTGAATCCTCTTTGCGTCTCCTTTCTTTGTCTTTTATTACATGTCAGCACGGTTGTTTATCCTTCCGTCCTTAAAAGCTAGCCCGAGTGCACCATTTTATGATCGGGTGAAGTTCATTTTAAAATAATAATTACCAAAACATGAATGCATCGTTATGCTTAATTTTCAAGATATAAGCCTTCAAACATTGGCATTCTCACCTGCCACTGCTTCTAAGTAGTATTTGTAACAGCACGTGTGGTTCAGTTCAGGAAATTTATGTATGTCTTCAAGTCGCATGGCCGTCACTCAGGTCGTCGTGTTCAAGAAGCGATTGTTTGCCCAGAAAATGAAACGGCTGATTTTGGAATACAGCCTTACCCATTTCAACTTTATTTACAAGTCGAAGATGATTAAATCTACACTTCGACTTAAAAAATAAAAAGGTCCAAAATGAATTCATTCAACAGGCTGGTAAGCAAATCTCCAGATCAACATTTAATGGGCAGCAACCGCGGTCATTGCAGTCTACATTGTATTAGGATTAGTCTGTTCCTAAGTGGATCCATCTGAGTTAATTTTTCCGCGTGTATTATTGTTAATAAAATATAAAAACATTTCTAATTTTTGTTTGTCTAAAATAATTCCAACTTTGCTGCAGACGGCAGGACCAACCCCTGAGTAACTCCTTTTTAAAAAAAAGTGCCTGGAAGGAGGGTATTTTTTGTAGGGGATGGGGCGGGACTTCGGTCACGGTGTCCCCGACATCTTTGTCTCACTGTCGTCACCACCAGAGGCTCCAGACAGGCCGTGCGCAAATGAGCCTGTCGAGAGACTGCTAGGAAAACACGGTGAAATCTCGTTAAAACACGTCCGGCGCGTAGACACGGCGACATAGACGTAACGGCCAAACATCATTCATTACAGCTAAATGCGTTAGGTACTTTCACATCCCTGCTTTTTTTTCAGAAGACGTGAGAGTTAACCGAATTGCCTCCAAGTGAGGCTGTAAAAGGGTGTTTGGGTGGGTGGATGAGTAGAGGAGGGAGGGTACTGGGGACGGGGAGAAGGTAAAGATGTCTTCGATTATGTATGTCAGTTTTTATGTTGTGATCTGTGCAGATCGCCAATAAAAAGATAATGTGGGCAATACATGGACAGGTGAACACGGAATTTTGATTCATCATAAAAATTAAAAATAAAAAATGGGAGCGGGTGGTAGTCGTTGGAGTAGTGTAACCGACTCAGAAGACTAAGTGTGGGTACTGAAGGGCAACGAGTGAACGAGTGATGTGAGCTGTGAACACTCGTCGACCTGTTTAGCCTCATGGCATTATTTCCACCAACAGTTCATCGCTCTTCAGTCAGGTTCGAGTGTAAGGAAGCAGAGGACAGGTTTGTATGCGATGTTTGTATTGATTTTCCTTGGGGGACACTGGGTGCACGTGCGGACACACATACAGACAAACACTCTTGTCTCGTGGATGTACGCGCGTGCACAAAAAACCTTGTGATTTTCAAGTAATTTTAATTAATATCTTAGCAAAAAAGATGCATAGTACTAAGAAGAAGAGCTGTGGGTGTGTGTGTGTGTGTGTGTGTGTGTGTGTGTGTGTGTGTGTGTGTGTGTGTGTGTGTGTGTTGTCTGTTTGTGTGTGTGAGAGAGAGAAGTACGAGGGAAGAAAACTTTGTTATCGTTGTTAATTATTGATGGTGACGCGCTCAGTCTGGAACCGATATTTTCACGAAGAGCAAGACCAGGATTTCTGAGACCTCTGTTCGCCGCCTTATACACTGAGAAAGCTTCCTTGTCATGTGCTGTTATATTTTGCAAATTTAATCTAGGAGTTGGAGTCTTGCTTCCTTTAAAACTTTCACTTCCACACAGACACACACACACATGCGTTTTACATAGCAAACATTGCACTGAAGTAAAGCTTTTATTACTCTATCATCAACTGTTGAAGAAGGATTTCTCTTCGTAATGTTGCCACCTGGAAGAAAGTCAGGTAAAAAAATTATATTTAGGTTTTGCGAAGGTCGGTGCAGGATGGCGTGGGGTGGACACTCGACAATTTAGGGCGTTGGAAGGTTTATAAAGCTGATGCGTGCGCTCACGAATACCTGGCGCACACAGTCTGTAGTGCAGATTAGCATCAGTAACTGCGAGCAACAAAAAAAAAAAAAAAAAAAAAAACTGGTTTCAGAACAGGTAGGAGTACAGTTGAGCAGATCTTTAACTCATTCATCTTCAGAATCAGCGGGACCCCTTTAAAAAGGCTTTTAATAGAGTCTGGGTTATGGCGTATGATGGGAAAATTCAAAATTAAAAGGGTCTCGTTCAAATCATCGAAGGGCTGTGTAATAACTGTGTAATAACTCAAAGAGTGTAGTGCTATTGGATAACCAAATAGTAGCTTTTTACTTTCATACCACCGTAGGCGTATGTCAAGGATGCCCCCTATCACTGGTGCTATTCAACATCTTCTTGGAGAACACCATGTGCAAAACTCTCCACGACCATCATACTTCCATTTCCACGGATGGGAAGGAGATTGGAAGCATACTCTTTGCAGACGACATCGATCTAATGGCAGGCACCAACCGAAAACTGCAATAAATTACCAACAGACTGACAGACCGAAAGCAATGGAATTGAGACCAACACTGACAAAGTCGTGTTCACAGGCAACGGCAAAGCAGAGATATAAATAAACGGAGAGGTAAACAGCTTTAAGTACCTGGGAGCCTGTCTCCAGGCCAGATCATGGCAGCAATGGCTCGACTGGACAGGGTCCTTCGCAGTCGTAGTATCAGTCTTACTACAAGTCCCTGTTAGTACCGAATCTGCTTTACAGACGTGAAAGGTGGACCCTCGGATACAGAGAGAATACAACCATTCGAGAACAAGTAGTTGGGTAGGCTGCTCCGTATCTTGCACAGAGAACATCAAATCAGAGACTTCAGATCGCCACTCTCGTCAAACACCAGGAACACTTACAACAGGGAAGCGGCGTATACTAATCTAGTTT
Source organism: Pomacea canaliculata (assembly GCF_003073045.1). Classification (NCBI taxonomy): domain Eukaryota; kingdom Metazoa; phylum Mollusca; class Gastropoda; order Architaenioglossa; family Ampullariidae; genus Pomacea; species Pomacea canaliculata. The sequence continues at coordinate 14,370,373 of NC_037597.1, forward strand.
GATCATGTGACTCGATACAACACTTCGTCAAAGGCTGTCCTTCAAGATACCTTGGCAGAGGCTATAGTAGCCAGAGGAAGAACTGGCTTACAGACATGAAGGAGTAGAGTGGTCGACTTGTGCAGGACCTGCTCACCATAGCTCAAGACAGGCGTGAGTGGAGGACCTCGCCAGCTTCCGCATCTATTCATCGACCGACATCAGATAAAGGACGAATGGCTGGCCACACACAATCCCTGCTTTACCCTAATCTTGGGGAAGTGATACACCCATTATTACGAATACACGCCTCGCTTAATCTGCTTTACCCTAGTCTTGTGGGGTTTGTATATTCACTTTTATGAATAAATGCTTTGCATAATCTAGTTTTGTGGTATTTGTATATCCGATATTAGAAATAAACTTAAATAATAAATCTTATTCGCCCATAATAATAATAATAATAATAATAATAATAATAATAAGAAGAATGCAAAATTTGTAAAGCGCATACTCACACTTCTAAGGAGTATACTCTAAGGCAGCGGTTCTCAACCTGTGGGTCGCGACCCCCTGGGGGGTCGCGACGTGCCTACAAGGGGGTCGCGAAGGTGGTCATTTTTTAAAAAAGTTTCTTATATTGGTATTAGTGAAATTAGTTTACATTGTGTAACCGAGTGGTGCGGGGGCTCAAACTCCAAATCTCTTCTCCCTATTCAAGTACACTGTCTCGGCAATGCAGTGACTTCTCACTTCCAAAACTCAAAACACAATCCCCCTCTCAACAATTAAGCCTCCAATCTCCCTCCTCTCACCTTTTGCCCTCTATCTTCCCCAATCTCTCATCGCTGACTCCCCTCTCCCTCTCCAGTCACACCTCTCTCTTTTTTTTTAAACATCTAAAAGGCACGCATTCAGGAAACGTCCATCATTCACACCCTTTCAGTCGCACGTGCTCAGTCCTAGTACTCTATAGGTCCCTGACAGAAGGCCATGACCAGACAAGGGAAAGACACCACCATATTACAAACAACTGACAAGATGAATGCTTTCGTCCGAAACATTTCGTTGTGGACGCAGAAGATACGCCAAGAAAATATTTTTGATATGTTTCCGTGCTTGTGTAAGTGCAAGGCTGACAACTTGAATCTTGATCAGGTGAAGAATGTAATTATTGCCCATATAAACGGACTGCAAGAAAGGTTTCAGCATTATTTCGCTGAAATTGATGTGACTAAATACGATTGGATTCGTAATCCATTTCTGGCTGATCCTAGCACAAGCGGGTTGTCCACGGAAGAAGAAGAAGAGCAGCTCATCGACCTTTCGAGTGACCAATCCCTGAAAATGGTCTTCCAAACAACACCAGTGCCAACATTCTGGATTAGCATCAACGGTGAATATCCTCTCCTTTCTGAGAAAGCAATGAAAGTTCTGCTGGCATTTTCAACTTCATATATGTGTGAGCAAGGATTTTCAGCATTGGCAGCACTGAAGTCTCAATACAGAAATCGTGTGGACGCAGAGGCTGAGCTGCGAATAGCAGTGGGTACGAACATCGCACCCAGGTTCGCTTCTCTATGCAACAGCAAGCAGGCTCAACCTTCTCATTAATCAAAGAGAGTGTCCAATAAAATAATATTTATTAGCACCACAGAATTTGCTTTAGTAAAATTTCATTAACAGTTATACTTCTTGCAGATACGAACTTTGTTCTTCCGTTGTTGATTTCCTCGACGCGGCGTTCGAGGTTAGCTAAGGCCCCCCCCCCCCCCCCCCGCTCTTCCACCGACCTAGCTGGCTAAGGGGGGTCGCGGACGTACCGATGTTCGTCAGGGGGGTCGTCACATGTAAAAGGTTGAGAACCGCTGCTCTAAGGGGTAGAGGTATGGGGTGTGGATGGAAAGGGGCGATACTTTTGCAGATTGCACGAATAGTAGAGTAGAACACAACCAGTGATAAAGGACATTTTAATTATTAAAGTATCATTATCACAAAAGATATAGTGTGGTGAGGAGGCTTCTCGTTTGTTCGTCTGAGCTTAGCAGCAGCTTTGTCTTCGAGGTAAGCTGGCAAAAGACACTGATTCAAGGCAAGAAGAGAACAAGAACGAATATCTCCAAGATACATCATCGCACTCATAGACCTCTTGCAAAGATGTGGATGAGGCAGACGATCCGCAGCCTTTCTCACGATCAATAGTCGAAGTTATTGCAAGAATAGGCTTCGTTCCTCTTCCCTCCATCCCAACCTGTCACCTAAAAGGGGATGGAGAAAGAAAAGAGATGGCGTATTTCACTCCCAGGAATTCAAACAAGTCAAGTCTTAAAGAACGGTTTTTTTCCTGTGAAAAAGAAGAGTTAAGCCTGCTGTGGCGGCTATGTGGCACGAAGTGATTTAGCAGGAAGCCGTGTTTTTGCGACATCCTTTTAGCGGCCATGTTGCAAGATGAACCTATGTTTTTGAGAAACCTGCGGCTTTATCCACACTTATCTTATTCCCAACATTCGGTTGAAGCAGGAGGTGTTCTGGTCTCTTTATTGCTTCACTCGAAACCAGCACTTTTCGGATTTTATAAATCTTTTTCATTTTCCGCATCCAGCTACAACAGATGTCTTGAAGACCGTGCTGTTCGCATTGGAGCTAAGGCTAAATCCTAGTTTTATGAGGGTAATCTTTGAGCAGTCCGCAGGGCCATTGCAAATTAACATTTACATTTTTCTCGTTGCTGTCTTCCTATGCATGCAGGAACACGTCTTCTTGTCATTGGGATTTCATGGTGATGGCGATGAACCTGTGTCTGAGCTGTATTCTGTTCAGATGATAGAAACTGTCAACCTTTTACAGACAGATGCGACCTTTTTATATTCCTAGTCTCTTGTACCTCGCTGAATCTTTTGATAGTCTGTTGGATTTTTTCGGCATTGCAGTGAACCGTGAATTAATCCTGCGTCCTGCTCATCATTTAAAGACTATGCTGTTAAACTCATTAACGTAGACTTAATTCTCTGGCTGACCATCAGCTTCGGTACCTTGATTTTGCACAGGCTTCGGGCAATCATCTCTGTTTTTGTTTGTCAGCCACGTAAAATTTCAGCTCATTCTCAGCATGAATACTCGAATCAGTCTGGTTTTAATTTTTTTTAAATTTCCGAACCTCTTCCATGAATGTGTTTTTCCAGGTTCAGCCGATGCTGGGCAGCACTGGCAAAGGGAATTCTTCAATCGATTCTATTCCCAAGACCAAAGGCTGCAGAGCGCCGAACTCAGACGACTGCTGGCAAAGGAAGAGAGAGAGAAAAAAAAAACCACATTGTGAGTTGGCGTGCTAGAAACTTGAAAGGACTGCCTCACTCCTACGATTGTTCGTTCATCCCATCAATATAATCCTAACGATTTTTGTTATTGGACTTACATCGTTATAAAATGTTCATCAAGGATACAATTTCCGGCATTTATCGTTGAAACTTGTATAATCTTGAATTAGTATCACATGAAGCCAAATTAAAGGTAAGGTAAACGTAAAGACACTTAAGTATATTACAAAGGGATATGGCAAGAAATCCAACCATGATTGCAGTGTGGACTCAGAGAAGCGCTCATTAACTGTTCCTATTCTTAATTGGAGATCAGGGAATCCTGTGCACGCGTCCTGTTTGTTGTGTAAATGAGTCTGTAACTGTAAAGCAAACAAACGATTTACTTGCCGTGCAGACCACGTAAAGCTGCCACGACCCATGGCAAGGGGGTTCTCTCTCTTCGGTTATATTGCAAGAAGACATGTTTCACCCTGTTCCAAGTCATTTCATTGCACTGCGCGTGTAGTTTTCAAAACGAGTCTCCTGGTAATCATCTTAGAAAGTGAAAATATTTGGGCTCTGTACATGTGGTGCCTCGAACTTATTTGTTGGAAATAATTAAGTGGAGTGTTTGTTTTCGTTCTTCTCGGATACAATATTTAGTCTTAGCTTTCTTATAGTAACAGTCGATGGTCCATGGACGGGTATAGGTGGATTGTGTCTGTCTACCAAGACCAACGCTTAGCCTCTTGCGAAGTTCTCCGCTGTTAGTCTCGGCGAGCCTAAAAAAAGAATGTGACTAAACCGGAAGCTTTGTAGTCTCATGCCTCGTTTTAGTAAACTGGAAAAAAATCGTCTGCCAGCAGTCCAGTTATACAAGTTCGTGGAGGTTCATGACAAAAATAGCCTACGTGAAGGCGGAGCTATATCCTGTGACGTCACTCCGCTTCTGTCGTCTGCTCAGTCAGACACAAAAAAATAATTTAAAAAAAAACCCTAAAATGTCCATATCCCTCGGTTCATTAAAGGCAGCCCATTAACGGCACACAACTTCACAACGGCTGCTAATTTAAACCGACGCGAAAAACTAAAATATCCCCATCATCCGGTTCATCAAGGGTACACAACTCCACGGCCTATTCCTCACTCCCCTGTGAACAATGGATCGCAGTAATGTCGACCGAACTTGGACATACTTCCCTTACTCTGTACGAAAAGTCTGCTAATGTTTCTCTCTTTGAAAGTATTTGTGTTAATAAATGGAACTAATGGTAACATTGTATAACCTGATATTAATGTGACTCCGAACAAAGATTCTTAACAAACATCATCTCAGCAATCTCACTTGTTCTGACCATACAGTAATAAGAAAGAATTTCGTTTTTTGACAACAACAACAACATTAGAGGATTTGTAAAGGTAATTTCTCCCATTATGAATAAGGCTCTGTGAGCTTACAAAACAGAAGAAGACTCTCTGACCATATATCTTGCCCGCTTTAACACAAAAACATGCAATACAGCAGAGTGTAATAAATATGAGAAGAGCCGAATTTCATTGTCTTGTGAACGGAGAATCCATATTGTCCAATATAATATAGCTTCTTATAGTCCAAACAAGGGTAAATTTAAATTTCGGATCTGCAATTCGTAAATCAGCGTTATATTTTTACAATTGTGTAATTTGTGATAAAATTAGGGAGAAGACATATTTCCATGTTTTATACACTCATGCAAGCATAGAAAAAGAGATTGATTGAATGATTCAAGATCATAGCTCCAGCAAAGGTGTTAGCATCTGTCAGAATAAACACACATCTTAAAACTACTGTAAACTTAATCCAGTTATAAACAAAACCAGTTAGACTTCTGTAAACACCTCTTCTATTAACAGAGATAAACATCCGAGAGAGAGAGACTATTATGTGAATCTGTAACTATAATGTCCAAGTTTTATACACAATCAAACACACACACACACACACACACACACACACACACACACACACACACACACACACACACACACACACACACACACACACACACAGAAAGAATCACATCAGTTTGTAATGTCTAGGTTTTAATTATTCTCACGTGACCTCCCCCGACCCTGCTGACGAGGCTCCCTGTACTGAGAGGCGCGCCTCATGGAGAGAGCTTTAATAAGAACCTTATTTTTAGTCTTCCGTAAGTAGCTTTACTTTTAGTAGGTTTATTTTTAGTCGAGAAAATTTCATTTAAATATCATTAAAAAACTGAATTACGGCTGAAAACAGTTTCATGGCTGTTACCTACTGTGCGCAGAAAAGGACAACTAAGAGAGGAGGAGGTAGCAGCTGACCCACTATGTCACGACGTGTTAGTGCCGGTTATTCTGGGGGCCATTGTCGATGCTGTTTCAAGCTCTGTCGATTTTTGCTTTGTTTATGGGTTTCTTGAGCTATTTAAAAAAATGTATGTCCATTACTCTTTGTTGTTTTGAAACTTTGTCCATTATTTTTCATCACTTTGAGCTTTTTAAAAAATCGATTTCGCCTCTTTGCCTCTTCATGACTAAAACACGTCATTTGCAGGAATCGAAGTGTGTGTGTGTGTGGGTGTGTGCGTGCTTGTGTGTGTGTGTGTGTGTGTGAGAGAGAGAGAGAGAGAGAGAGAGAGAAATAGAGAGAGAAAATTAATGAAAGAAAAAACCCAACAATGTCTAATTCCAGAAACTAGCGGAACGGCTTTAAACAAATTAGTCATCATCAGTCCGTTCTTAAGTGGATGAAAATGCGCAAGTTTGGCAAAGTTTTTAAATGACGATTATGTAGAAGCTTTGTCAAACTTTGTCAAACATTCACCCACGTTTGTCCGGAAGGAGCCATACTGATTTGTACTGACGCTTTGAACATTGGTGACCTGCACTCTGTCCAGTACCCTGGTATGTTGGACAACTTTTCTGGACCACATCTTCTATCGAATCTGTTTTGGGAGTCTCGCGCCTGTTCTAGAGATGATATGTTGATTTTCTATCGCCCTGTCTTGACTTCACAGTCATGTTTGGTATCGAGATCAAGATATACTACCACCACCACCTTGATCCTCCTTCCTACAAATACATATTACACATTTTAAAGAACAAATATTCCAAAAGAGGTGAAAAGCATGGCATCACTTTTGTACACATACACCTAATTAACATAGGATCTTAACTCTCTCATTGGCTAAAGCTTTCGCAACGTAAGCGTATCCATGTACAATCCTGACGTCAGTGGTTTTGAAATTTCTGTGCATGGCGATGTTTGTGTGTATCTGGCAGATGTACTCACCCGGATGTGCGAAAAAGACTTATCTTGCATTGAACTTAACCCCATCAGTAGAAACACTTTGCCTCAAACTAGTCCTTTAACCACTAGCACCTCGCACTGCAGTGGAAAAGGAATTACTGCGAAGAAGCTTGAAGACGGAGTAAGGACCTGAGAGTGAGCGACTGGCAAAAATATGGAAAAGTGAGTAAATGGCAAGAGGATGACAGGTTACACGGGCACACATCTCCTGTCCTTCCTCGTGTTGTAATATACAGCTTTTAGATATCCCCCTGGTGTGGCCAAGGCTGGAAGATTTGTGCAGATTTCTGCGATATTGGAAACCAGCCTGACGTGTACCGTTAGTGATGGCCATCTTGTCGGTAATTCACTAGCTGCGATCTAATTTCCATAGCAACGACAGGAGGCGAGAGGAGTTTTCCGCAAAGGAGATATGAGAACTGACAGCCAGAAAGCTATTGATGTATGTCTGGCTGAGTGGCAGACTGAAGCGAGGCGCTTATGTAATTACCGTATGTGTTTTTCAGTTCCTGGAAACTGTCTGAGTCTCGTAATAACCTCCTTTGTGTACTTAATTTCATTAATTACCATTTATTTTACATTGATATTCAATTTCTACACTACATTCAGCATTCAGTATCAGGGTAAAAATATTCAATAGAGAGTATGTTAATGACGCCTGTTCAATGTTTATTTATTTCTCTCCAAATAACGCGTTGAGAATCGAAAATAAAAATGTTCCCTTCAGATACATTTCCTGTTCATCTTCTCCCACCCAGACTCAGCTTCATCGCACAGTCTTCATCTTTCCTATCTTTTGTCTGTTTCTTTCCTTTTTTTTCTGTTCTGATTTTGTCTTCCTTTCTTCCTCATCTGCTCTATATTGTCTTCCGTTATCCATCAGGGTTTCTTGTAATCAGTCTCCTATTTATCATAAATAATAACAAGTAATAACAAGCTCTGTAGGTGAACAGTGTCCACACCTCGGGAGTCTGCTATCACCTTCTGTATTTGGTGACATTGGCTGAGGACGGCGCAGTTGTTCAATGTGCTTCTTTAGCTCTAATTAGCTCTTATTTAGCTGAAACCTAGGGGCGACGGAGAAAAGAGGTCTGAAGAATTTTTTTAAAAATAAAATGTTTGTATAAATAATACCACATAACTATTTTTCATTAAAAAAATCTACACGATGTCTACTTAAATTTGTTAAATTTTGCTTAGACTTCGCATTCATCAAGGGGAAGTACTATATCCATGAATTGCTATTCTTAACTCCATAACTTGTCAAGGAGTCGTTCTCAACGGGCAACAAGTTACTGTCTCATAAGTTATTAAGAGATAAGTAAGAATTGAGTCTTCTTTCCCAGCAGAATCTAGCATCAGGAAGTGGACTAGTTCGTCACGCAGCTCAAGGTCTTAATAACTTGACCGCCCATCCAATCACCAACTGCCCTTTCCCTCTTATCCAATTTCCTCAACCTCACGACTTAGTGCATGTCGTCATCCGCAGGAAACGACCAGAACTATTCTGACCATGACCATAAAAAAAAAATGAAATAGTATTTAGACCTTTGGACAGGGTTTTTCTTGACCGTTTCATTGGACCGTGTGAAGCAGGCTTCAGGCAGCAAGCGGAGGATTAGCACAAAACTAAAGCCTCGTTCACACGCCATCAACATGGAGAGGCCCGTCCAGACACACCCATAAGCCTCGATCTCACTCGACCTATCAAAAGTATTATTCACTCTCACACCATAATCTTCAGTCGCAGACTCCTTTTACAATGCTAGTCACCAACTAGTGTACAAATAATACACAAGCCTGACCCCTGCTCAGTCCTGCTTACGTAAGCAGTAAAAACCTCTATGGCATGGAGTCCTCCTCTCTTTTCCAAGACGAAGATTAGGATCACGTTGTGGACAAAAAAAAAAAAAAAAAAAAAATGCATGTGGATGTTTATCTCAGGTCTCACAAGCCAAAAGACACGTAGAGACGGCGCCATCTTGTCTACATAACGTCGCCACGTCTGATAAGGGCCGCAACTCTCGGCTTGTACGGTTCCTTCGATTGGCGATAAGAGGAATGTCGGAGGATGGCTGTGTCAACAGTGCATTCAGCGTGCAACGTTTAATCAGCAAATATTTTGTTTCGATTGACGTAATTGCTTGTCTATTAGATGACACGTAAGAATTAAAAAAATGATAAAGAGGGGACAGTGACTGAAAAAATTATCTGATTTCGCAAAAATAAAGGCATTCAACTTTAAAGCACAAGGTTAATGTGACCCTTACTCCTTTTATTTAACCTTTGACACGGAATAAACCTAAACAAACTAGAGGGAGGTTTTGCCAGAGGAACCAGTTTATTTAGGCTTATTCAGTGTCAAAGGTTAAAATAAGAGGGGTAAGGGTCATAGCAACTTCGTGTTTAAATTTGAATGCACTAGCCACCAGGCTACAAAGTATCAATAATTATATCTTCGACAAAAAAGTCATGGGTATAGAAATTGAATGAAATAACGGAAAATTGAATTACTATACTGTTATTTGCACAGAAAATATTGCTTACATTTTTCTCCTAGGTTTTTTGAACTGTACAGTCAATACTTACACTGATGTTTAGATCTTTAATACCATTGCTGATACTTAAATTTTATATAAATGTAATTTACGTGTCCAGAATAAATCACAACCAAAAAGGCCGCATATGTAGTAACCATTCATAATATACAAGAATAAACACTTAGAAATGAAAAGTACACAAAATAGTTTTTGAACTGTTTTCATTTTCTTCATAGAAAAAAATGTAAGCATAATACTGTTTTTAGATAAGATAACACTTTATTTATCCCAAAGGGGAGATTTAGGAAATTTTGGTGTATTTAAAGCTTGTGTTAAATATTTATTAAATTTCTGCCCAAACCTGTTGGGGAAACCACCAGGCTACAAACTCTACAACAGGTTTGACAAGGTTCGAGAATTTATCAATAGCATACTTTAACATCCAATAATATTGTCAAAGGAACACGTTGATAGTAATAACAGTTTTCATTCTTTTCATATTTCGCGATGAAAGTTTCACACGCGTACACGCCCATATGCACGTTTGTCTATGAGTGAACGAGTGAAAAATTGTTATCTGTAGGATCATAATCGGTATTCTTTTTCCTTATTCATCCATATACAACGGGGGACGCTCCTACCGTGCCGGGATTAGCTCTCCAAGACACCCATGCCCAAAATATCTAGAGACCGCTCGACCTGTCGCACCGGGAGAACGCACCTCCGTTACACAATAGAAAGAAGGACGGAAAGCTGTTCTACATGCAACCAACCCATTTCTTTGTGATAGCAACCCTAAAAAAATAGACAGACAGACAGACAGACAGCCTCAACGTTACCTCCATTTCTCCTAAACCTAAAGAACAAATCTGGCTTTATTTTTCCGACTCGTACGATCAGACCTCAGATGCTGAGTTATTGCAGGAGCGACGTCCACGCCGGTCCGCCATTGCGCCGAGAAAAATCTTCTTTACTGAGGCTGTAATCCTGCCGCCATTGATCCCGGCTTTTCGCACCGTTGGTGGCCAATTTTTCTCCTATAAAAATTTCCCCTCTTAGATTTCGTGACATTTCCGCCTTTGGGTGGTCAGGATATTTATCCCCTGCGTCCATTTTCCTGCTGCATTTAAAGCAGTCGACTGTAGAATATGCCAACGTGGCGAAGTTGACAAAGTAACCTGCATTATCTACAGCCTAAACGTCGGTCGAAAACTGTAGCCTTTCGAGGTATACATTTCTCTTGACATTTGCATATCGGCACTATCTGCCCCCACCCTCACACCCCACCCTCACCCCAACCTCTACCCTCCCTCTCCCTCTCTCTGGCACACAATGCGTTGCGCTTTCAGCATTTTTGTAAAGCTGGGTAATCACGTGGGAGAGAGAGAGAAATGACAAATCTTTATTTGCGAGGGTAAAAGAATAAGAAAAGTTTTACTTTGTTACATCTAGCCCTCGATCTAATGAAAAGAGAGAGGGGGGGGTAGATCAGTGGGGATCAAATAAGTCTTACAAATTCCTTCCCCATCAATAAAATCATGACATACGCCGAGATTCGAACTCATGACACCTGATTCTCGCTGTCATGGTAACAGGCGCTTTATATCCACTGCGCCACCAACCGCCCATAATACATACAAATGAGCTTAGTGTGAAAATACTGTAGGAGGGCACTGTAACCCAGAGAGAGATCAAGGAGAGTTGAAGGTAAAAGACTCAGATCCACAAAAAAAGTTTTAAAGCTTCCCATACGTTTGTTATTAACATTCTTCTTGAAGATACAAATAAACTGTTTATCAGTCACATGGCTTCCACCTGTTCCTGCCGCCCTGCATCAGATCTGCGATTACGAGAAACCGGGCCATTTGGCACATCCAAATTTTACCTCAAGAGCATTTATCGAACTTCCGTCCTGGAAATAACGCAGCATCAAACTGCACTGGTCAAACGCAAGCGAGCGGGGAGGTCATGACCCACGACGAGCCGCAACTGGTCACGTGTCTCGTTCAGGTGACAGCCAACCCGTAGCTCGTCTGAACCCACAGCGTGGGCCGACGTTCACACGAGCCGCGCGGTGTTTGAACGCCGTGTTTCTATAAATAGTTCCTTGCTGCGCCTTCTTTCATCGATGTAGTTATTGTCTTAGCCCACTGCACCAGCGGCACGTTCTGCTAGGGAATGGTGGCAGATGTAGTTTAAACAGCCAGGCTAACGGTTCTGTCGACACCATCTTTCGTAGAAGTAGGGATGTGTTACTAAAGATCCACTAAAGTGCTTTTTTTTTATTGTTCCCTAACATCTGATCGAGTGAATAAGCCTCTTCTCACCGACATGAGCAGAGAGAGGGAAAATGTACGTCACGAATGTACAGGTAGACCAGTACGTAGAGCTGGGCCAACCAGTGGGCGTTTCCGAGGGCGCTAGACACTATCTCGGATGTAACTTTTTTTCCGTGACGTGGCTCGAGAGCATAAGGTTATTCACTCGGACTAAGGAAGATGATACTTTAGCTGAAGAGGATGTGATGCATCCATCCCTAAAACCTGAAAGCGTGTCCGTCTGCACAGAAGGTACTAAGACGCTTATTGCCACTGCATAGAGAATCGAACGGCCCAGGGTTCAGTTCTCTGGTCGAGTACACACGTTTCTCTCCGTCGGCTCATGCAGCTAGCTGGGCATGACACCATTCCCCCCGAAGTGTCTCTTCATTTCCTCTTCCTCCCAATCAAATCAATCTCCCCAGTCCGATCTGCATTACCCTCTGGAAAAACGTTATTTTTCAGTATCACGAAGAGAAGATGCAATCAGCACAGTCGTTGAAAAAAAAACCCACAAAGCTCCCGACTCTTTGTCGTAGAGAAAAGACCCAGGTCTCGACCCTAACAGCGCAGGGTCAAGGACACTCCACCTTGACACCGATGACGTCAGACGATGGAGTCGTCAATAATTTTTGTTTTAATCTGAGTCGTGTCTAGGGCCCTGATGTCGTCATCAGAGCTATTTTTGTCGTCTGGAAGAGGTGAAGGGGGATGTGGGAAGAGGTGACACGAAACAGTAACCGTGGCGAAAGCTGTTACGTCTGGCTGGTGGAGCGGAAAGGGGGATTCCCACCTCGTCTCCTTTTGTTTGTTCGTTTGGTTTTTTTTCCCCCCCGCCTAACCTCTCTCTGCGTTCGAGATGCGCTGACAAAGAAAGTTCTTTTTTTTCTTGCCGGCAGATCAATGGACTCTCCAACCGGTGCACGTCGTCTCTGCTGAAAACACTGAATTACACCTCGCCCCATCCTCCAATTACCTGCTATTTCCGCCGCCCATTTCACGCTTGAAAACGATCTCGGCACAGGTCTGGCTTCAAACGTGCACAGGTCTGCGCACTAACAGATGCTGAGTGCAAACGATGTACAGGACTCGTTATGGAATTAGTACAGCATTCATGGCAATCACCAAAATATATACTCTTCTTCAAGAACACTGTTTTCATGGTAAAGTGTCACTTGAAATTGTAAAAAAAAAACCCCAGAAAACAAAAACAAAAAACAAACAAACAAACAAACAAAACAAAACAAAAAAAAAACAAAAACAACAACAACAAACAAACACACACACAAAATAATAATTAATCCATGTCTCCCATTTCTATGACGAATCGCTTGCAGAGATAACACTCTATACCTTTGGTGCCGACGACCCGACCTGCAGCAGTTCTTGTCCCAGGCTCATCAACTGAACAGAAAAAGGCTTAAAGTACCCCTGGGATGCATTTTTTTTCTCTAAAGTTTAGTTAAAGCTTAATGCAAGAGTTTATTTTTGGATAACAGTGAAATTTCTTTTTTTTCTTTGTCTTTGATCTCGAGATACATCCCTTTAAACATCAATAGGTACATAAAGAGGTCCATTTTAAGATGTGACACAGATACGCCTAATTGACATACAGTCCCAACTCTCACGATGAGCGAGGCTTACACAACATAAAGGTATCCATGTACAATTCTGACGTCAGTGTTGCTGACCTCTTTCTGCTTGTGGTGATATTTGCAAGATTTCTATTTTTGTTCATCCACTCCTTGACTGGTGCAAGATGCTGGTTTACTGGTACCAATCATCGGCAAGTCGGGGAGGGAGAGATAGATAAAAACAGCATCTGACAAAGCTTGCCGCTTTGGTCTGCCTCGAGAGATGATAAGAAAGTCCTGAATGACCCGGCCGGTCTCTATGGCCAGTCCATTCTTTTATGTTAGCCTGCCAATTTTTCTCCGTTACCAAATTTAATCTGTCGATCACCCTCCACTGTACCCTGAATGACAATCTTTTTCAGGGTGTCATGGCGATTGAAATGTCTGAATCAGATCAGCTTGCGTCGTTTCACAGCTGCTAGAAGGAGTTCTTGGTAGCCCTTACTTCATACATGTTCGTTGGTATTGTGTTCCATGTTCCAGAAAATTCGGAATAATTTTCACTTGATTATTTTCTTGCGTGCCAGCACCAGAGTCCAGCTCTCACACCCGTACAGCAGGAGGGAAACTGCGATGGACTTGCAGTCTTTAAAGGGCAGCAAAATTGATGGTAATGCTGCTCCATATCCTGTTCACCCTGGTCGTTGCTGTTGTTGCGGATGTGGATTTCTGCCGTTGGGAAAAGGTACAAGTACTTGAAGCTGTTTACTTCTTCGGGCTGTGCTCCATTCATGGACATTTCTACTCAACTGTTGTCGCTGTTGGTGTTAACCACAACACTGCGCTGTCTAGTGCTGCTGTCATGTCATAATGAATATTCCCAGTCTGTCAGTTAGTCTGTTCGTAATGCATTGCTGTTCGTTTTTACAATGTTTCTGCCATCCGATCAATCTGTGCAAAACGCAGGTCGCATATTGACCTTCCACTGATTTGGTCCTGGACAAAACCGTCTGGAGAGTGATGAGGAGCCGTCCTCCATTCCTTGTGGGTAGGGCAAAGGTCAGAGTCTGTGGCCCTGTGTGCACTCTAGAAGTCTTTAGCTTTTTGTCGTTTGTTTCTCCCAGGACTAATTTGCTTACTGTTACAGTCAATCCCCGACTGCGACTACAATGTTCTTCTTTGGTACTGTTTTTACGATTTTTTTTAAAACCCAGATGATCGTAAATTATTTTCACGTCGTTGAAGAAATCCGAAGCTTAGCTTTGGACAACAGTAACATTGTGAGACCTGGTGAAGATACGGATGGAAATTAGACAGTCATTAGTGCACAGATAATGAAGGATCTGACCACGTCTTGACCCTACAAGGACTAATTGCTACACTCATGTTTCTTCTCGGCTGTACCATATCCTATGCCCTCCACCTGTCAATGGTTCCCCAGCCTGGCCATCTGACCTCCCCTACTTTCAAAATGCCTCATGGGAAAGTCTCTCACCTTGCATCACTGATGTAATGCGCGAACCTCCAACGTTTAAATTGAAGTTCTTTCTTTGAGAGCTTTTCCGTTCCTTTGGCTCCAGTTGCACACTTTTGATCCTCCCTCCCTGTAGCTTGAGATTATTGTGAACCCTGTTGTTGATCGATCCGGTATATTTCGTTGGCCATGTTTTCTATCAATTTACAGACCCCATCTTCTCCTCAAAGCCATATTCTACATTAAACTTATCAGCATAACAATACATCAGAGAAGACACTAGTTCAAGATTCTCTTTCGTTCACCATTTTCCTTTCCCTCTTCATTTCACCACCGACCTCCCACCCTCACGTCTCCCCGCGTGCATACGTTTGCACAACATTTGTTACAGACTGTCACCAGTGCTAGACAATGAGCAACGGCCAAACCAAAATGTAAAAAAAAGGTCGTTTGTCAGCATGACTTACCGACTCACAATGTAGATATTTTAGCTGACATTTACGGGGATGCTATTTTAGGCTCGAATCTGGTTCTTTGCGTAGTCGAACATCGTGATCAGTTGGCGTGTTCGCTTATAATAAGCTGCTCCACCCTGCACCCACCCCGCACTACCACTGCTACCCCGAATGTCACGTGCGAGGCGGGTGAGGCGGAGTGTCAGCGAGAGTACACCCCACTCATCTGCTCAATCATCCACACGACAATGAAGACCAAGAACGGTTGCTGAGCAGTATCAGGCACTCTTGTGGAAAGCCTCCCACCTTTGCATATAAATTTAAAGCCGATATATACAACTTATATACGCAACGTATTACTTGAAATGAACGAAACTACCAGAAATAATATAACAGTTTATATTAAAAACTCTCTTGCAATAACCAAACGCCTTGTATATATGTGTTGTTCTGGTAAAAACCGTTACTGTATTTATTTAAACTTCCTGCAGACCGAGGCTCCTGTAGACTGCACATGCAAGCGCACAGGAAAAAAAAAAACCAACAACAAAGGAAGCGCCAAATAAATGTAATAAGAACCATTTCCGGTCTTAAGCTGCTGCATGGAAGTTTCGAGGAATGAAGAATTTCTCCACGCGGATGCACGAGAAGCAGCACTCGATGGCTGGAGCGGTGTGACATGCGCAGTTCCTGTTTCATCATTCATCGATGGCGAACACGTTTGCGTCGGCGTGGCGCGAAAATGTCACCAAAGGGCGCAGTCTGTTCCTGTCTCCTGTCTCGAAACTGTCTTTGTGTGACAGGAAAAGCTCTTGCAAAAACCATCGATAAACAAACCATTGGGAAACACATTGCTTTCGTCACGATCAACTCTTATTTGTTCAATGAGCGTTCATTGAAACAGTGCTGATGGAAAAGAACTTTAAGATGAAGTCAATATGAAAAATGAGAAACAGATGAAACAGCCTTTCTTGAAGTTGTCTCCCTTCTTGAATTCACAGCAAGTTCCGACCCACCGACATGAAAAAGAAATTTAAAAAACCTAGACAGAAAATCCTAATTAATAATTTTAATTAATATCTGAAAATTCATTCATCTACAAACTTAATGGTATTGCACACCAAAATGTGCCTAATTTAATTTACATCAAACAACATAGATGTACAATAATTTGAATACGAACTCAAAAAAATTTACAGATTCACAAACTCACCACAACAGGTTTTCATGTCAATAGAATGCGTTGTTTTGGGAAATCTTCTCAGGACTTAGTGGGCGACGACAGTGAGGTCAACCATCAGGTCCCCCGCCCCGGTCAAAGGGTCAACTTGAGATCGATTAAACACCAAACAAAAGAAAAATGACTGACTGGTCTCATCGTTAACCTTCCCCTCCCCATCCCTCACACGCATTAAATACTCTTATAGTCCATCACTGACGCCTTTTCATCAAAGAAAATGCGATCGCTATGAGTCTCGAACATTCTTTGCCAGTTTTGGTTCCAGGTGTATTTTCCGAAAGTTTTTTGACTGTCTTCAGAGGGGCTGCTGTCTTTTGGTATTCTTGGCCAGATCAACTTTGGAAACCATTATGTGTGAACAAACGAACGAACGAACAAACGAACAAACGAACGAACCTACCAGCCAAGCAGCCAGCCAGCCAGCCAGCCAGCCAGACAATGGCCTTAATTATGGCAAATCTCAGCCAGTCACCTCTTGTGTTGTCAGTCAGCCCTTTCCAATTTTTTTTTTTTCAAATCGTCAGGTACCACTTCCGCTGTTAGGAACAGCAGAGGAGAGTCTATTCTTAGGGTCTGCTCCAGTTCCTTTCTCTTCTACGACAACTCTGTTTTCGCTACTACTTGAATCGCAAGAAGCTTGAACTGTCTTAGAGTGGATGAGTTTTGTTTCCTTATAAGCTTTTACCTGTTTAACATAACACATCCCTATTTTATCTCCTACTTGGATCCTGTTATTTATTCCATTTACTCTCACTTTTAAATTTTCTTTTCATTTCCTCTCGTACTCCGTACAGCCCTCGCTATTCCATCGCCAGTTTATTTGTTTTTGTTGGCAGCAGTAACAGCCCTTTATTTCCAACTGGAACATCTCGGAGTTTTCAATGTCACTTGTACACATCCTTGGGCTCTTTGGCTGGGTTTTTCTGGGCCACAACTAAGGTTAATTATATTCAGATATTCTCTTAGACAGCCGACGTAGTGAGTAGTGGTCTTCACATCTTGTGAAGTATGTATCATCCACAATTCTTTCAGAATCTCCAAGGGTCCTCTCACAGTTCAGTCATGAAGCAACTCGAATAGCGAAAATCTCAGCCTTTCTTGAGGAAGACCAGTTAAGAGTGGGAAGCAATCTACCCCAGTGTTTTCACCGTTCTTGACAGTCTTCGCAGCATGCTCATGTCCAAAGAATTTTTACCCCAGTCCATTGCATTGAGGTTGATGACGATTCATTGACCTTTAATTTCGAGCAGCTTGTTCATTCTAGATATCGTGCCATTAATACATCAGATAATCATTTACATCATGTAAATCATCATCTACGTCATCAAGTAATCCATCTTGTAAGTCGTCTGGTACACACATGGTGATAGACACGTTTATTACAAGTGTACTGGTGCATCGTTGCACCACGCTTCCCATATAAACTGATCAGATCCTGTCTTCTATGAGTCTTCTATTATTCCTTCTTGGGCTTTCTTTCCGACTCACTCTTCTCTGGCCACGTTTCCGAACAAAGAACCAATCATTTTGAGAGGTTTTGGAAGACGAAGACCTTGTTCATCTCTAGCTGCTTGTGCACGAGTAACAGCTACAACCGTGGGTGGGACCATTGGAGGGTCAACTAATACCCGACTTCAGTCCGATATTTCCTAAGAGGAGAGGCACCACCATATGGGTGACTACAGCAGCTATACATAGCAAAATGGACTTCAATCGCACTAATGTAGTAGGGGAAGAGTGAACCTCGCTCTTATTGACCATTGTTATACGGCAGTGAATAATAATAATAATAATAAAAAGTGCCCACTCCTGCTACAGCAGTTCAAATCGCACTTAAAATGAACTTAAAGTGCAGCCTCCACTACCTATCAGCTTACCTTTCACTAACCCTCTCACCTTTAGCGTTCTGCTAAACCAGACTTCGTTTACTGTCTTCATGGAAGACTGGAACAGATAGATTGCCATCTCCCCTGCTACTACTTCAAACACCCGTTCTTGCAAAGCTAAATCAATCAAGACTTCATACATTTTGTATTTTTTCTCCCAAGATAAGTTAAACCGTCTTTCTACATGGCGGGTCAGTCTTGTCACGATCTACGAAAACGTTTTCTTGCCACATCGCCGTGCCTTTCTATCTGTCGCATGTATGACACAGAAGCAGGTTGAAGAGCTTCCTTCGATGTCACTTTAAACGTAATGATGTTCTTCGGCATCTGCAACCGTCAAGTATCTGCTGACCACCAAGCACCACACTTCCCAACGATTCTCATTCCGGTTCTACAACAGCTAAGCACTCAAAGCGCCCTCAAAAAAAAAAAAAAAAAAAAAAGACTCAAGATCTTCAACATCTTCATCAAAAAATGAAAGATAACTCGATAACTACTCATTCACGGGTCTGAAGAGGAAGTGGGGAGGGGGGGGGGGAGTCAACTCCTTTCTCAAACCGTTGGTGAGGAGCTTCTCTTTTTCTATCCTACTCTAATTCAAACTTTCTTTCACTTTGTTCTATCAATCCATTCTCTTGTTAAAAACTCATTTTCCTGGACTGTTTTCCTCTTCTAATTGAAGTTTTTCTTGCCTCACTTCCTCTTCTAACTGAATTTCCTTTGTTTCTCTTCCTCCAGTAGAAGCCTTTTTTTCTTTCTTTTTGTTCCTCTCTTACTGGCGACGATCTCTTAACTCCTCCGCTACGAATCTGATAATTGTTTCGCCTATCAAACCTAGTTTTGTGGCGAGTAACTTAGCTTCCGTTGTTCATCGTCGTTTACCTTCCACATTAAAAAAAAAAACCTCTTCTTTTAAAGATCTTTTCTTCAAATTCTTTGGGGTAAGATTAGAGTTCTTAATATCACATGGATAGAATTTAGTAGAAATGACATCCCTAAAGTACCATACAAAACAGTTATAGAAAGGAATATTACTGAAGCAAAATATTGAATTTAAAAAACACGTAAGAAAATTAATGGCGACGTTGCATCAAATAAATTTTGGTCGCATGATAGGTGCAAACTCATAAACTCCCACGTCCGCCCACGTCTTTCTATTTACTCCGAGTGTCCCCAGAATCAGGTTTGTAGCTGTCTGAATGACTGTATATGTATGTACATGCAGAGTGCATAGTAATTTTGAGTATGCAAATAAATTGTAAGCCTCCACGACGTTAAATATCAGTAGGAGATTACTGCCCAATCCTGTTCCTTTATCTTGGTTTCTTTCCACCATAGAGGTAGGACTCCAGTTAATCAAGGACCTAAGGTGACGACATTAAAAAAAAAAAAAAAAAAAACAACCTTAACTGATCTACACGGATCGATCAGTCTTCGCAGAATCTGGTTGCAAATTACCTTAAATTATGGCGGCTCATTCCAGAAAAAAACGGGAGGAATATGAAACACGGGAGACAAGCTGTGTTCTCCTGAGTGTTTTCATATGTGGAGGATGGGGAATGTGTGTGTGAGCGTGCGTGAGTATATGTGTGTGTGTGTGAGTGAGAGAGAGAGATGGGGATTTGAAAGGTATAGTAAATGCTGTGACGGCGGTGGTAAGGCTGTGGTGTGCTGTGTGACGTCAGCGAGGGAGAGGTCAGAGGTCATCTTTAGGATTTGAACTCAAGTGACCGGTGGTGTGTCGTTAATTGGATTAGTGATATGTATTAGTGATAACAATCAAGATGGCTATGAGCAACGTCCAACCATATCATTGCCTCAGCTCACACTCGGATCGAGTTGACATCATCGGAGGACGAGACCCGAAAGAGTCCCGTGTAATTTCTCTAATTAAACACAACATCCTGTAAAACATTCATCTTTTCCCACATGAACAGACACGAAAATAGAAAAGTTTCAAACTGATCCCACTCTTTACGAGATTCTAAGGAGCTTTATCTTTCCTTTACAATCCCTTTAAACAAAACCATACACAGAGTACATTTCCTGTTTCTCGTGTTACCCGACTATAGATAAGTTCTCTTCACCTCCTATTTCCCCCCACTCACCCCCCTACCTGTCCACACCCGATGAGAAATTCTTTCTCCTACATTACCGTTGCCCTAGGTCTGAGGGAATTAGCCGGTTCTTGAAGACTGTGTCACACCGTGATGCCGTAGATGATGACCACCCAGTGATGACCATATATGGCAAGCCTGTGCAGGCGACGATCCAGCGAAAGGCAGAGTGACAGACGGGTGCAGACATAAAGGGCGTGTCCAGGTATCACATCTGCTGTCCACTCTGCACAATTACCTGGGATTCAGCATATGGAATAATGTACACGTGGAACCAGATTAATAGCTTGTTAAAAACAAAGAGCTGTGAAGAGTAAAGAGCCAGAAAAAAGATTTGATGGAGGAATCGAACAAACAAAGAGAAATAGTGTTTCTTTCTTTGATGTGAACATTGTTCACCTGCATGATGAGCGCCATTATTTTATTTACTGCATTTCTTCCTGCTTTTGTTATTTATTTATTTATTATTTTTTTTTTGTTGTTGTTGTTGTCTTTGTCTTGACATCTCAGCACTTACCTTCTCCATCTATTTTGCCTTTCTCGCCATCCCTTCTGTTATGCCTTCCTTCTTTTATTATAATTTCCATGAAAAATAGCATGCAGACCCACAGTTCATCCGAATGTAAAGATATTGCCATCTCTTGCAAGCTCTGGAGAATCAGAAGGGAGTTTCTATGAAGATCAAGACCACATCACTAGTTCCACCCGGCCAGCGACAAGCTGGTAATCCTGAGCGACTTCAACGCCAGAGCTGGGTGGGATTATCGGATGTGGATGGGTGTGCTTGGACGACTAGGCTGGGGGGGGGAATGAACAGCAGCAGACTGTTATTCCTAAACAAATCTTCTCAAAGCTATATGTGCATCCCTAACACTATGTTCCGTCTTGCAGACAAATACCAACAAACCCTTCGATACTCCACAGAACTAAACATCTGCACTTTAATGACTTTGTCGTTGCACATCAACGCGATCTGGTGGATGTAATGCAAGGATCAGAATACTGGAGAAATCCAGTCATGGAAGTCTTAAGCTTGTATATTGCTTCCCAGCACTGCAGGACCCCAAAAGTTGTGGTGGCGTATTTTAACACGGCAAAGCTGATGAATCCATCCTGTCTTCATAGCTTCTAAAAGGCATTAGAGGAGTAATTTCCCCAAAACACCTGTCTCACGGGATCCTGTCAAGACAAATGGGCGCAGTTACAAAAATGCAGCCAGCCATTGCAAGGAGGTGCTAGAACCCAGATTTCTTAGCAACTCAGACTTGTTTGATGAGAGTCACGTAGTCATCAAACCTGCCTTTCATGTAAAAACAAAGCATTTGCTGAGTGGCAAAATCATCTGATGTCCGGGTCAAAGAAAGATAAGTTAATAAAAAACCTTGCAGGCAAATTGAAAAAAATCTGAGAGAAATACAGGAAGTTCTTGGGTACCCTAAAGCACGTTTATGGTCTAACAAGATGGCGCTGCTATCTGCTGCTGGATTCAAATGGATCAAACCTGATCAAAGACCAGGAAGAACTCTGGGCTGAATATTTCTCTACCTTGCTCAATCAGCCTTCAACAGTTGATTTAACATCACTCCAGCAGATACCACAAAGGTCTCTCCTGGAAGAACTAAACATGCCCTCTACCCTCAATGAGATAGCAAAAACTATCGCCTTCATTAATTCCGGGAGGCCTTCAGGGAAAGTCGGCATCCCAGGTGGTCTACAAAGCAACAGGTCATCGAGTTTGAAGGGTCTTCCAAGATATATTACAAAGCATATGGATAAAGAACATGCACAGGAATTTTCGTGACTTTCTAATCGTTTCTAAGCTAGTAAGGGAAGAGAAGGCGACTGCAGAAATTATAGGGGATTGGGATGGGGTGTTGGATATATACCATCAGAACAAAGACCTATACGCAATCTTCATAGACATAAAAGATTTTGACTCTGTTAACAGAGAGGCCTTCTGGATTATGCTGGAAAAAAACGGTTGTCAACCCAAGTTTGTGAAAATGATACGGTTGCTCCATCTGGACATGACAGGTCAGATCCTCTGCAGCAATGATCTCTTGGAAGCATACGCCATCGTGGACGGCGGGAAACTGAAATGTGTTCTTGCCCCAGTTTTGTTCAACCTGTTCTTCGCTCACATGCTGTGGCACGCTGTCCAGAACATGAATGTGTATAGATTAAATACCGTCTGGATGGCTCCTATAAGTGCCTCCACAAAATCACAAGAGAAGCCTGTGTTCCCTTAGCTCATAAGAATAAACACCTTCAACTGATGCTCGACATGTTTCATCTAAGATATGAACACACACTCTCACAATCGAACTTTACAGCATCGCGTAGTTCTATAAGCTTTGTTCTTGAGCTAGAGCTCAAAATAAAATCCTGAACGTAAAAGATACTCTCCCATACCCATGCTATTTGTCTTATTTTTTCCCCATTAGCTGTCCGAAGTGTCAGGACACCGTTTTCAGTATGGAAATATAATAGGAATACTCCCTGGAGTGATCGTTTAGTTGCTGAGCGGAAACGAACGATAGATGAATGTCATTAACCTTCATAAAAACAATCCCTTTCCCTCTAGTGCATGTAATTCGCGTTTGAACAGTCATGAACGTGTACATGTCTGTTCGCCACAGCACAAACATATGCGACTGTTCTGAAAAGCTAAGTAGGTCACTTCCCCTGATCGACAGATTTCCTAATTTACGCATTTCACGACAAACGGCATGCTATGTGACAAAAGCGTCAGTACTTGAAAATACTTCAATCAATAAAGAATTAATTATTTTCATTGAAGGTGTCAGGCCTCATCAGCTCTAATCAACACCATCCAGACATCAACACTACTTGGCAGAATTCCGATGTTTTCGAATTTTACCCTAATATTTCCTACTGTTCATTATTAAATTATTGTAAAAATTACAATGGACATAGAAGCGAAGCAAAATTGCCATGCCCGTTTTTCATCGAGTATGCTTGCTGGAACGCATATACAGTACACGTATATCAGTTGCTGATGTTATATATAAGACTATATAGCTATAGTCTTAGTTTTATTTCCAGGTCCTATATGACGAATATACTCTGGCTTAACGATATTGTGGACATACATAATTGATCCTTTTGCACGTGCGTCATTCAGGGCACGCTCTTGATCAAACAGTTAACGTTTCTGTGAACTAGTTCTCTCTGCCAATGCTGCTGCTGCCGCCGGTGGTGGTGTGGAGGAGCTTGTTCAGAGGAAACAAGGTCATGTGATCGCTAGGCGCGCTTTGATTGGCCTCCGATGTCAACATTAAACCGGAAAAGTAAAATGGCAGGCTGCAGATGTAAACGTCTTGTGGAGTACGTTTCTTGAAATTGAGATGCTGTCTATCATTTTCTTATTGCGATGACACTGATTTCATAGGTGAGTTAAGCAAACCTTTCTGTGCTATGCATGACTGCACAAGATTGTGGCTTGAATACGCTGCGAGATGCTCTTAGAGAACAGAATGACCCCCCCCCCTCTCTCTCCACCTCCTCATCTCATAGTCATATTCTTACTCTTAGTCATATTTCGGCATGTCTTCGGGTCGATGCTAATGTCATGAAATTTACCAAAGATTTTTCGTTCATAATTGACTCTTGCTTTCTCAAGATTATTTATATGTGTTATTTTGGCGTTGGATGTGTGTATAACGTGTAAAATTACGGGTACTTAACGAAATGAACAGCGTCTGCTGAACATAGTAAGTGTAATGCCATGAACGTTTTTGGATGCCGAAAAACTCTAGCACCGAGAGTTAAGGGTAAAGTAAGTCGTACGGCTCAGATAGCGCACCAGACTGCCATATTCATAGGTAAAATTTAAGACGGACATCAGACGCATAGACTTACAGAGCGATCAAAGGAGGAGGGAAGGGGAGGAGTTATTGATCGCCCTCCACATCGTAGGTTGGTCCAGTTCACATTTATGGCGATTTTCCTAGTTCCTGTGCATTTGCACATTTGTGACTTCTTCCTGCACAGTAAATGCAAATAAAAAAATAAAAATGATAAAGAGTTTTGAAAAGCATTCAATTCCTCGTTGGACTTCAAATGACTGATAAATTGGTCAGCCAACACAAAACTGCTGTATTATCACAGTAGCATTCCCAAATTATTGGACTACCACAAAGTTGTGCATAAATTTATTTGCACTAATTAAAACAAAACTGATAATACCTACTCAGTATCTCGGCATATTTGGTATTGTTATTCTTTAAATGGGTTGTGGGCTGTGCATTTAGTTAGGTGTTCTAAATGTGATTTAAATGGTGACAGTAATCATACATGTAGTATATACAATGACTTTGCTCACACAGATATACATATATATGCACACATATCTGTATGTGTGCATATATGTGTGTATTTTAGTGTGGTTTTTGTGCTTTAAGTCACAAAAGCTAGTTTTGGTTACCAATATACTGGCAAAAGATAGATTTATTTTAATGATAATGAAAATGTTAAAGCATCTAACATTTGTCAAAAGGTTAATGGTGCAAAAGTTTCAACATAGAATAGATCTATTTTAAAAAATTCAATATATGAATAGGTGCATAAAAATAATACAAAATCAGATCATTTGATGTCAGATTTGAAATATTTTAGCAATCTTTTATATGTTCTTCAACAATTTGGACTACAGATTCAAATTCCTAGCGTAGTTTTTAGAGTCTGGAATCCAGAATCAGTTGTTTTGAAAGATCTTGGGGGTTTTCAATTTAACCTTTTAAATGTGGTTATTTACAAGCAGACTGTGACCTCCTTAACTTCTAGAAAACATCCTATTTAGAATAATCCTTGGATCATTATAATGTATGAAATGTGCTACATGGGTGGGGCAATGCATTTTCAGTGTATTCTTACTTTTCAGTTGATTTCTTTTCACATACAATGTTTCAGTGTTATATCAGACAGTGTTTTCTTTACACATGTAATAATAATAATTGTAACTTAAAACGTGCAGCATCACGACCAAGATAGATTGCAATCTCTGTGCAGACCAATAATGATAAATAAAAAAATAACAGTGGACAGTGGGTACGTATAGGCACATAGAACAGTTCTAAAGCATATATTGCCTATACTTAGTTCTAATTAGTTCTAATTACAGCAGTGAAAAAACTTGATGTTATCATTGTATGAGGAATGTAGTAAACTTAAGATAGAAAGCAATGTCACAAATCAATTAAAGTCTTCTGCTATGTTTAAGAAAAAAAAGTTAAGACATCCATTGGAAATAGATGAAGAACTATTTGATAATTGAGAGAAATTACAGAGAAAGAGGAAATGAATGTTTGGGGACGAGAGTGAGAGGTCATGGGAAAAGTCTTCTGTGTCCATGTTAGATTTTCTTTTAATTAAACCCTTCCCATAAAATTATGTCAGGAATAAATGAAAGACTTTATTTTATATGTGTTCCTTATTCAGAATACAAACAAGCAAGTGGAATATCATTATATACTCTCTTAGCAGAAATATTTATGGAACACACTTAATAAACATACTTAATTATCTGGACAAAGAACTCATTATGAGAGAAAATAAGCATGAATGCATCATATCTGATGAGCAATATGTATTGTGGGATTCTTTAAATCAGAATATTCACTTGTTACTTTGCTTGAGCAGAGCTGGTTTTGGTTGCATGACTTTAGCATTTTAAGCAAACTTTACTAGGATATAGTGTGTTTTAAGAAACAGGTATTTTGGTCTTTAACATCAAGAATGTGAAAACATACAGGAAATGTTATTGATGTCTTGCTTTTTAAGATAGGTCTTTGTCTGGTGTTGAAATAAGTGTCACTGAGATTTTCTTAGATATTAGTACAATATAGTGCAAAATGGTTTTGTCATGAAAGAAATAACTTCTTGTGATTTAGGTACATTCTTATTTCCTGTAGCTATATGAAGTTTTACTTGCTTTCCAAAAACAAAAAAATCTTGCCATTCATCCAGTGACTCATCTGTGGTGAGTTGAGAACACATTTGTTTAAGACTGCTGGCTTATGATGATGCACAAATATTTTGGCAAGTTTAGACCTGTGAGTTGAAACTATGCATGGTGGAAAGGTTGGTTGAGGCACCAAACAAAAAGTAGAATGTATGTGACATGTCCTTCTAGCACAGGCATGTGAACCATTTGGTGCAGAGGATATGCCAGGCCTCAGACATTCTTATGGTCGACAACTTTAAACTTTAAAGTTGAAGGCAGCAGGTTATCATATGGCTGACGGTTTGAAAGCATTGCTATTGTTTATTGCTGGCGTTCAGTTTGAAACACCACTCCGAGTGAAATTGAAAGAAACCTTTTGCATTTCAATCTGAGCAGGTACATGCTGACACATCCCGTATCAAGTTGATTTAAATATAGCATAATGCTTATGTGTTTTACAAACATGCTAAGGTCATTTTTGAATAAGACTTCATTGTTGAATTGTACTTGTAGATCTGTTCTCAGCTAATTTAGATATTGGTTTCTTCTTTTTTTCTAGTATAATTAAGAAGACAGAATCGTGAATAGAAGAATTCAAACTAGTTTGCTGCCAGAGTTGTTCAAATGGATCAGATTTCTTGCTTTGAATATTTCATATTACTGTTGTTATCCATGTCTGTAATCCATGTTCTTAATGTCTACTTGCTACAGCATAGTTCACAAATAATTTGACAATGATAGGATTTTGTAAAATGTCAGCACAACGTTGAGTCCTTGTTATTTGTAATTATTAGTCTATAATCAAGTTGATAACTAGGATTTTCGTGATTGCTGCCCATAATATGCCCTTTCACAGCAGTGTGAGTAGTGTGTGTGTTTTCATAGGCATACACAGGTATATGTGCTTTTACATCTAAGCCAGCACTGATGTGTATAGGTGGATTGCTGTCTGTTTGCTGAGACCAACGCTTAGCCTCTTGCGAAGTTCAGCTCGGCAAGCCTAAACAGTGAATGTTACTAAACCAGAAGCTTCGAACACTCCTGCCTCGTTTTAGTAGTTAATCTGAAACGTGAATAAACCGGAAGTTTTGTACACTCCTGCATCGTTTTAGTAGTTAACTGGGAAAAATTTTCTGCCAGCAGTCCAGCAATACAAGTTCGTGATACCAGTGATAGAAAGATTTGTACTAGTAGTATACCATAGCTTTTCTCGCCCGAGGGCCAGACTGGACATGATATAACATCTCACAGGCCAGAACATTGTGGTTTTGCCAGATTCATGATGTTAAAAATTAAATTATGAATGGTCTGGATAAGGCACCTTTGCAGGCCGGATGCGGCCCGTGGGCCATAGGTTGGACACCCCTGATTTATACACCAGAGTTTCATTTTTTAGATGTGTGCCTAAAATGGTCAACTTTTCTCCCTCACTATTATCAGGTTCTTTAAATAGACATGGTGTAAATATATATATAATGAATAGTGTGAAGTTTTATGCAAAATTGGATGCATCCCTCTGTTTGTGTCATGTCATAATTGAAAAACAAATTTAAATGCAATTTGAAAGCTGCTTTAGAAGCTGGAGAATTCAAGAGTGAGAATCAAATAATATTTAGATATTTTTGATCTTTTTGTAGGATTAAAATGTATCTTTTATCTGTATAGAGCGACTGGCAGGGACACCTTTTTGGTTAATGTTCAAATGTATGAGTTATGCTTTAGGTGACTCATTGATTGCACAGAAGCGTGTTGCCTTTGAGTGTAATAAATGTGTGTGCATGTGTATGTGCTTTGAAGGGCTTTCTTTTTTCCAGATACCATGAGTTCCCCAATCAGGGAGAGCTAAATGCATTATAAATTTTCTTCAGCCTTATAATAATTGTTGTTATTATTAAAATGTTTTGCTTCTTGTTTATAAACTGTCTTTGTGCTTATCTAGCAGGATGTTTAGATTCTCCACAGAGAATGTTTAGGCTATAATCCATGAAGATAAAGCAGTGCCAAAGTCGGAATCCACCCAGCTATCGTGCATGTGTTATGCAGTCAGCACTACTGCATTAACTAGTTTTGGCTCTTTTATTCTGCTAATAAATAGAAGCGAAGATAAAGCCCATGAATACTGAAGTTTTATTATTAAGATTTATTTATAGCTTTCCAAAACCCCCACTTGCTTTCCTCCCATTTATTTAAACAGACACTGAAGATTGAATCATCTGAGTTGATGTAAAAATAGGGATTCTTCTAATATAAGCATGTACACACCACAAAACAAATATCCAGATAACATGGAAGACTAACTTTGCATGAGAAGACTGGGCACGATGTGTCAGAACTTACAGAACTTGAGACAGACTTCAGTCAACCATGACAGGTTAGCACTGTCACTGGTTTGCCACAAAAATGCATTGTAAGTTATTTCTTCTTTTTAGTGAGGCAACAGGTAATTTTATCTCTTTCGAAAATATCGAACTGATGCAAAAGTTTATTTATATTTCACAAAAATATTAGGGCTGAGTATGAACAGCTCAATTGTATATTAACATCTTATAAATAACTAAGCCCACTCTTTCAATTAAAAAGGAGTTTGCCCCTAAGTTATTCTTTAAAGTCTAAATGCATACTATGTCTGTTGCTCTAAAGGAAAAAAGAACATGGAATAATTTTGGCCATAAAAAGTGTCAGTTCTTCTTCCACTTTTGACCTCATGCGCCTTATATCATTTGTTTGGTGCAGGCATTGAACTCCCCTGTCCCAGATTCCCAAAGCTTGACATCTAAAGAGGTGTTTGGGGGACAGATATTTTGTCAGTGAATTGTAGAGTGAACAAGATTGCAGAAAGTAGCGTTAGTTCATGGCCTTATGGAGCAAGAACATGTCAGATCCTGGAAGCCTCAAATTGTAGGCACTTCAAAGTAAAGAATAAAGCATAGTGAAATATAAATTATATTCATAGTTTTGAAAACTGTGACACCTTGTTCTATATGTCATGGGCCAGGGTATTGCAACACATCTCATTGTAGAGTTATTGTTTTGCTGGAAAGGGCCTGTTGGAATTGAAGGCTGCCTCTGATGACCAAGCAGTTTGAATTCAACTGGCGGATACCAGTGCCAGAACCACTGCAGACTGGGGACTACTTTGACTGTTGGGATGAGGTGAGGCTTTTAGCAATTTTTAGAGTATATGTATATGGTTTCACCCAGGTCAATATCAGTCACTGACTCTTCCAAGTGCATTATTCATTGTCAACTTTCAGTTTGTTACTTTATTTGAGTCAAGCTGGTTCACCTGTAGCATCAGTGTTGCAAAACTGTGAAAAACTTATACTCTTGATATGTTTCTTACCTTATTTGACAGCAAGGAGCTTTTGAAGCTTCAACTTTTTCTTCCCCTCCCTATCCTCTCCCCTGCCATTTCCCCTTCCCTTTCTGTGTTACTCTTTTGCTAACTTCTCTCCTCCAATCTTCTCTTTCTATACATGGCTATAGTTTGCTTGCTCTCTCATCCCATCCATCCCCTTCACTTGAAGTCATCAGTGCCATCTCAAATGACAATATTGTCCACCTTTATTTTGTGCAAGATATATGTTGCAATTTCTTTTGCATATTGTGATTTCATCTGGATCCACTGATAAAAATTAACATTCTCCAGGGCAACAGATGCTGGCCAAACATAGTCCCTACTAAGCTGTAATCAAAACAAAGATATTTGCCAGATTTGGTGGGGATTGCCCAAACGATGTGGATTTGATAAAGTTTCATTGTGTGCCACACACACGCACAAATATGCTTGCCTAATTGGGTGGGAATTTCCCAAGTGATGTTGTTGATTTGATGAAGTTTCAGTGGGTACTACACGCACACATACAAAGATGCTTGCCAGATTTGATAAAGATTGCACAAACAATGTAGATTTAATGACGTTTCAGTGGGTGTTCCCACACACACACCACACACAAACATCGCCATACGCTGCTCTATATACACACACACAGGATTAGTCAAAAATATTTTAAATCTTAAATGGTAGAAATAATCCATTAGTAGTGGCATAAAAACTAGGGGGGCAGCTACCCACTCAAAAAAGATACTGAGGAAGCAAGAATGTGAAAGTTCTTCACTGTCAGCATGAAGTTTGCCCCCACCAAAAGCTGAGCATCTTTCTATGCCACCGATTAGTGTTAACATAATTTTGACTAACCCTCTACACGGACTGTCTACAGATGCTCAACAATTCTTTAATAATTCTTTAAAAGTGGCCTTTTTATATGATGGCAAAAATTGTTTAGCAGGTGTATAACAGAATATTTTTTCCTTTTTTTTTAGGAATGTGGTGCCTTTGAACCAAACTGTCTTGTCAAAGTTGATGAATATGGATTCTTTATTTACTGGAAGAGTGAAGGAAGGGTTAGTA
The DNA here is from genome assembly GCF_003073045.1 of Pomacea canaliculata. NCBI lineage: Eukaryota > Metazoa > Mollusca > Gastropoda > Architaenioglossa > Ampullariidae > Pomacea > Pomacea canaliculata. The sequence continues at coordinate 14,400,962 of NC_037597.1, forward strand.
ACAATATTTGAAAATGACTTTTTTTTTGTGGACATGGGTGCTTGTGTGTACATTTTTATGTTTGTCTAAGTGTGCATGTATTCTCATTTGTTTACAGTAAAAGTTTAGCTAAGATTATGTAAATAGATTTGATCATCATACATACTTTTAGAGTATATGGTTAGGGTGCTTTTATTTTTATCTGTACATTTTTATTCTGTTATTATTTTTTTCAACTCTATGAAATAGTTATGAAATAATAGAGTTTTAAATAGTTATTGAATAAATAAAAGATTCTTACCAACAGGAGGGACAAGTCCTGGAATGTTCTCAGGTCAATGACATTCGGCTGGGAATGGTTCTTAAGATCACAGTAAGCATGCATTTTTTTAGTCTTTTAATAGTTAGATGGTCTGCAATAATTGTCCTGGCTTGGAAGATTCTGGAAGGGGAGAAAAATGTTGTGTTTGCTCGGTTTTGGGATGAAGTATCAATTATAATATAGTGACACCAACTATTTTTCTGTACAGGATCCCAAGATCTTGGCTGAGTTGCAGGAGAAGAGTGAATACAGCATTGATCAGCGAACTGTCACCATCTGCAGTGGCCTTGACCTTGTTAACATTACATACACACCCATGGTTGGGCGTGACCCTGAAACTGCCAAGGTCACTTTATAGGACTTACAGGATTATTGAGATGTTTAGTTGAATCCAGTTGTTCATATAAATCCATAAAATCTCAGTTTTCTCAGTTTTATTGTACATCTCCTTTAACTGGCCCATCTGTTTCTTCAAAGTGAATGGAGATCCTCATGTCTTCTGAATTGTTGAAAGAGTATTCACTACATAAAGGAAAATATCAGTGTGAAGATTTTAAAACCCCAAGAAATCTTATGCATATAAATACCTTTTTTTTTTTTTTTTTTTTTTACAATTTTGAATTTTCAGTATGCATGTTGCTTTCAAGAAAGATTGTTATGGATATGTCAGGGCTTCTGCTTACGCAAAAAATTGCGTACTGTACGCATTAAAAGTTCGGAGGACCCCTTCAATTTTCGTCAGTGGGGTCCCATTCAAATTCAGGCGAAAAACAGGGACCCCTTAAAAATCTGAAGAAGGGGTCCCTGGGACCCTAAAGAATTTAGCCTTAGCAGAAGCCCTGGATATGTGTAAAAGATTTTTAAAACCACTTGCCTAATCTTTCAGCAGAAGAAGTGACTGTGTCTGTTGGATTTGTTTTGACAGACATGGTTTGAAGGACTTAGGAAGATCACTCTTAATACAAAGGCCAATAACGTATGCCCAATGACTCAGCTGAAAAAACAGTATGTTAAACATTTATTATCTTCTTTCAGCTTATAAAGTAATCTTGAGCTAATTGCTCCTGTTAACCTCTCATAAGTCATTGAATGCACAGTATTTTTATTTTTTATTTGCTGATCTTCAGTAAGTGGTATAAAATAGTTTTAATGCAATCTGAATTGGTAATATTTTAAATACAGACATTCATTTGTTTTTTCCAGTTGGATGAAACTCTGTTTTATGGTCAATCCAAGTGGAAAGATTCCAGTCAGAAGGTATTTCTTATTGCTTAATGTGCTTAGACACAGTTAATCCCTTTGGATTATAAAATAGAGAACAAAATATGTTTACCACATTGAAACTGTTGTGTTTACAAGAAAGAATTATTTTTCAGCATCACACGAACTTTTGCTTCTGGAAAAACAGAGAAAATGATTATGACATGTTTGAAGGACCTTGGGCTTCCAAGTGGAAAAGTAAGTATGTGTATATGGGTGTGTGTGTCTGTGAGAGAGAGTTTATTTTAGTGTGTATCTGAAATTATATATGTGGGAGAGAACATGTTTATTTTATGTGAATAACGTGGATTTTATGTAATAAAGGGATGGAGGTGTTAGAATAAGAGGATGGATTGTTTTCTTTTGAATCTAAGGTGATTTTTAATATAATCTAGCTGTAATCAGCTTGTTATGCTGTCTCTTTAAAAGATGTGTGATATATTTAGCTCAAAACATTAAGACCACACTTCTTTTAAAAAATACTTGAAATAAAGTTCTTGGGAAAAGAAGTAACGTGTGCTTTTTGCACAAGCTAAACAGTCTGTGCTTCTGGTTGCTTATACAAAGCATGACTAATGGATTAATAATGATTTGTTTCTTTTTTTCCAGTTTGATGAAATTGAACCCTCTGCATTTACCTTTGACAAATTCTACGAACTGTATCACAAAATCTGTCCACGCTCAGACATTGAAGAGCTGTTTAAAGAAATGTAGGTGTGCAGTGCACAGAATAAAGAATTAAAAATTTTTTCCATCACTGCTTTAAGTGTAGAGTTACAGATTTGTAGAAGTATTATTTTATGCATTTGTGTGAATGAATATGAACATCTTTGTGCATGTTCACACGCATGTGTGTATATGTATATATGTGTGCAGTTGTGCACATGTATGATTAAAGATACACAATACTCTGTGTACATGTATGGATGCATCCATCAACGAGTAGTTATTGATAAAGATGTTAAATCTGCTTGTGCCATACATATTTGAAAAATATAATGAAAACATTATGTAACCAGTGTTGGTTGCTTTACATTTCCATTTGAGATGTGGTTTGTTTTTTTTTATGCTGTGTGCATTCTATTTCTCATTACAGATCAAGTGACAAGTCTTATGTCACTATTCAACATCTAATAGATTTCTTTAATGAAGTAAGCTTTTGTTTTTTTTTTTTGCAATAGCTGTTTTCATTGAAAAGGATTTGAATTGTCTTGTAAATAGGTACTAAAAGGGTAATGTCAGCTTAAAGAATAGCTCACTAACTGTAATTACCCTTTTCCTTCTTAATTAAATTAATCCTGTCTCTTGAAACTGCATAGTGACTGCATGTTCAGAAGAGAATGAAAGATAACTCTTTTGGTCTTTGCTTAAGGCCAGTTAAATTTTGTGACAAAGCTTAACACCATAGTTTATATGGTGGCTGAGCAAAAAATACTGAGCTGTAAAGAGTTAAAAGAGCATGGGGGGAAAAAAGCCCTTTTTTTCCCTTTCACTGGAAACTATGGCATGCAGTTTTAAGTATTTTGGTGTTGCTAGATATATTAACCTGATTAATCCTTTTCATGCTCTCTTTCAGAGACAGAGAGATCCAAGATTGAATGAAATTCTCTTTCCTTTCTACAACCGCAGTCGCATTCTTCAGATCATCCAAGTGTATGAGCAGAATTCGGAGTATGTTGAGAAGGGTATGAATAAAGAGTCTTAATATTCTTAGCTTCTGAATGTGTATATATTTGAGTAATTCATGTTTTATTCTTGTTCCTTAGTCCAGTGTAAAGACTGCTTTATAATATTGCTGTAATATCTCAAAAAATAATCATGAGACAAATCTAGAGGAAACAGGTAAATTCTACTAATTTACATGATACTTCTTTAAGTTTTTGCATTTGAATTTCGTGTTTTATTTAATTTGTAAAGTTTTTACTTTTCAGAATGGCTGAGCATGGATGGTTTTTGTCGATACTTAATGTCTGACGAGAACGCTCCAGTGTTCCTTGACCGACTGGACATCTACATGGACATGGACCAACCCCTGCCGCACTATTTCATCAACTCTTCACACAATACCTACCTCACTGGCCGACAGTTTGGTGGCCGGTCCTCTGTTGAAATGTACCGACAGGTGCTTTTGGCTGGCTGCAGGTAAAGTGAATGCCATCTATATACAAGTATAACATTTTGGTGTTCATTTGTTAGTCAAAGATGTGTGCTTACATTCTTTTTCTGTTTCAACTGACCTGAAACAATAGAATTTATCACAATAGAGCTTAAAGAGTGTGAGTAGTCACACTTATCTTTGTCTGTTAGAGCAGTCTGGGTTGTTATTTGTCTTTGAAATTTATCAATCATTCGCAGTATTGATTAAAAGTGCACATCATTGTTAATCCTGTTTTCATTTAGAATTTATATCACAATGCACCAACATTCTTAATGTATGAATATCTTTTCACAGTGTAATCATTATTAATGAATCCCGTTTCTCATTTGGAATTTGTATCATCAAAAGTCTTGATATATGAAGCTGTCTCTTCACTGTGAACAGTTTAAGCCCCAGTCCTTATAACTGAGGTGTGAACAGCCGCCCCATTATCATATCCACCCTTCTGCACCTTGTATCATCAGTTTTGTTGTTTCTAGGTGTGTGGAGCTGGACTGCTGGGATGGTCGTAATGAAGACCAGGAGCCCATTATCACTCATGGCAAGGCCATGTGCACAGACATTTTATTCAAGGTGACATTAACATTTGTTGTTTTTATTTGTCGGGGAAATTTTATTGTGAATGAGCTTTTATTATGAATTATTCCTCTCAATTGAATAGTCTCAGTTTATGGGAGGCAACATTAAAGAAACAGAACCTTTCAGAAAACAAGAGAGAATACAAAAGTGGCTTGCTTTATGGGATCTGTTGTCAAGAACTTTGATGTTTTTTTTGCAGGATGCGATCCAGGCAATCAAAGAAACTGCATTTGTCACTTCAGAGTACCCTGTCATCCTATCTTTTGAGAATCACTGCAGGTTTGCATTGTTGTTGTTGTAGAATCTGTGTTGTTACTTATACTAAAAATTGCTTCATGGGATTGGTTTCTGAAGTGTTTATAAGCTTGTGTCATGGCTGTGAAACAGATTGTCAGCATTGTATGCCAAGCAGCCAGTTTTGTTAGAATTGTAACTGTCATAGGTCTGAGTTAGTAAAGTCTGATTTTAATTGGCAGAGTTACTGGTGACAGTCACTTGCTCATACCTCTGAGAGATGCCCTGCTAATGCTGTTGTGTTGGATCTATAAACTTAGAGAAGTGACTGGCTTTAACTGATTAATCACATCTTGATAGTCTGCGAGTGCTGTTTCATAGTGACCCATCAATGTACTTCATGTATCACTTTTTATATTTTCATGTCTTTCTATCAGGTTTGCATTCATTTTGCCTAACTGTGTTAAAGCTGAAAGGGTATAAAATCCACTCTGAAATATAAACTGGATATCACTTTCTATAATACCATATCAAGCTCAATTTCGCATTAAAATTATTTCTGTAATCTTTTATTTCTGTACAAACACAGTCACAACAGAATGGTAGTCAAAGAACAAATATTTGCTCCTCAGTGAAAAACACAAATACCAAGATAGCGCGCACGGATGTACAGACATGCAGGCAACACTCTCATACTGATGACAGTTTAGCAGAGGATACTCTCTGGTGGCCTTCCATTCTCTTACGTAAATGCTTAGTATAACTGAATCAAACAACTTCATTTAAGTCTTCATCACAGAAATACCTGACACTTCTCTGAGAGCCAGTTGCTGTCCAGCTTCCATCCTACTTTGTTAACACTTCACTAACAAAATAGTTGCACTGGGGAACTGGGTTAGTGACGTGGTCCATGACAACTTCCTTTTTTTAATGCAGTCTTTTTTGATTATCTCACACTTTGAAGAACACATATATTGAGAAAAAGTCAGGTGTTGGTGGAAAACTTTTTTTTTTTTTTATTGTTCAGCAAATTTCAGCAGTACAAAATGGCCAAGTATTGTGAAGATATTTTGGGTGACCTGCTCCTGAAAAGACCTATTGAAGGACATCAGGTAAAGCCCTTTTGTAATTTTTTTCAATGAACAGTAAAAAGTATTTTTTTAAATTTCATTGGTAACATAGCAGCATTAATTTGTATAAATAATCTCAGGATAACAGGTCAGTCACATAGCCACCAATTAAAAAAAAAAACCTCCATAAATCTGCATCCATTGCTCAAACATTTCTTGGTGCAAAAGTTTACTTGGTAATCTTGTTATCCTTTGCCTCATATTTTTATTCTAGATGTATGTCACAATAGAAACATATTCTGCTTATCACCTCAAGATGTGGTTGATGATAAAGCAGCTGCATAATTTTAGTAATTGAATTGTAGTAACTCAGTGAAAAGTAATTTTCATCTTGTCATTTCTTTAATAACAAATTGTTTTTCATCCACTGATTACAACAGCTAGAACCTGGCATTCCACTCCCTTCACCTAATCAGCTCAAACGTAAGATCTTGATCAAGAACAAACGCTTGAAGCCAGAAGTGGAGAAGAGTAAGTGTCTGATTCCACACCCTGTTCTCTAACAGCTAACATTTTTCACATTTCACTTTCATAAGCTCTTCCACCACCCAACCACCATTAACATCACCACTGACAACAATAATAACCGTAGTAAAGATGACACAAAGCACATTTCTGACCACACTTGGAATTTCACTGTGCTCGAGCATGAGGCAGATTGACAGATTATAGTGCCTCACTGTTACCAGACACACTCATTGTTATACCCAAACACTGGTTGTACACAGCTGTCAATGCTATGCCATGTCTGTTAGACCTGCAAGGAAGAGTCACAGCTTGTTACCTTAATGGTAAATGCTGTTAAGACCAAGAGTTGTAATTGTAAAGTACAGTAACAGTTATTTCTTGAGGTCTTTCCTGCATTGCTTTGTTTGTCCAAAGCAATATATCATAAACCAATTCTTTGCTTTACTGTGTGATGCAGGACAGCTGGAGCTCTTTCAGAAGGGCATTAGTGAGGTGAGCACCGAAGACAATGAACTAGGTGATGACCCAAGCATCTTGCCAGCCAACGTGGATGGTGAGGAGGGCCCTCTGAATGGTCAGCGCTCATTTGTCATTCCTGCTTTTGTGTCACTGGTTGATTGTTTGGTAAGAGTGAGAGAGAGTGTGTGTATTTTGCCTCATTGAAAATAAGGGCAGGGCTTCTGCTTACGCAAAAAATTGCGTACAGTATGCATTAAAAGTTCGGAGGACCCCTTCAATTTTAGTCGATGGGGTCCCCTTCAAATTTGGGCAAAGAACAGGGACCCCTTAAAAATCTGAAGAATGGGTCCCTGGGACCCCAAAGAACTTAGCCTTAGCAGAAGCCCTGAAGGGGTTTAGTAAATTAAGACAAAATCTTTTCTCTCCTCTACAGCCTTGTGCACCAATGTTGCCAATTGTTTATATGTGTTCTAATCCAGCATTGGCATTCTTACAAAAAAATTTGCAACTGATTATTCCTCTTAAAACTGTGTTTCTTTCTTTCTTGTCTGGGAGGAGAAAATGAGGTCAGAGGGTAAGGTTTCATTAGTATGTCTATATTTACCACCCCTTTGACTGACTTGCCAAATACAGCATGTGCATGGAAAGATTGCTGATACAAAATTAGAAAATAAGAATAGTATTTTGACTAGTCCATCAATAAACTTGCTAGAAATTCAAGAGCAGATTAAGGTTTGTTTAATATGCTTAGAAAAAGAACATCAGAACTGTATGTCAGAAGGGCAATGTAGCATTGAGGTGATTTTTAAAGAAGTATTTGATTTTAATTAGACACATTTGTATTTACACAGGCACACACAGATGCATACTTTCTCATAAAGTTGGGCAAAGCAACTGTATCTTCTTCTTGTCGTTCACTCAAATGGAATCTGAAATGATGAAATAATTTTCTTTTTTCCATCTCTATTAACTTCTATGGAGAAAAAGCAGTGTCATTTATTTCCTTGTCTGTTTCTGAATGATGACAATTTCTGTCTTTAAAGTTATTAATATGAAACATTTGTTATGCTCATGGCCTAATGTTGAAAAAAGTCACTTTTTGGAAGGCCATAAGCCAGGAAGTGTTGTTTTAGAAATGTGTTGGCTGAAATATTGGTAAACATCTGTTTTGGCATTTGTAACTTCATGTGAGCAAATGAGGAATGTGTTCCTTTCTTTTTTTAATCTTTGCAGCTAACTTTGTCTTTTAAAATGTTGTCACATCTCACATTAGCGTGTTAGATGACAGTTGATTACAAGGCTCACTTACACGCATGTTGCAAGTTGATGTGTGTACACCCACACGAACTTACTGATTCCTCATCACATCTTGAACCATATTGATGGACATAGGGACTATAATTTGGTCCCCAAATAGGCCAGCCTGACATTTTCACTGTCTTTTTATGCACATTTTGTTTTCTGCAGAATCCTCAGTTTTGTCCCAACCTGAACTCTTTTTTCACACTGGTCTCTGCAGTTGGCAGATATGCATCTAAGAACCAACCATGTTTTTGGCTTTTTTTTTAAAAAAGAATAATAGCTTTATTGTGCTGTGTAATAACAGAATTAAAAAGTAGTTGATTCTAGCCTAAGTTATCGCTGCATTCTTAATACTTTACTTAAAAGACAGTATTAAGCAACAGTAGCACAATATATCTTTAGTTTCTCATTTCTCACTTTCTCGTCCTTATTAAGAAACACTTTAAAAACATGTACTAGCAGAGTGTAGGTACATAAATACATGATTCTACACCATTAGTTGTGCATACACCCCAGTCTGTATCACCAAGCTTTGATATAGTGTTTACCAATTTAAAATGACTATATCAACACATATGCATCCAGCAGGCACACAGACAAAGCAGAGGTACATTTTTCACACATCTGCCATATGATGTTTGTAAGACTTATCATCATATTTACTGTCTGTGTCTTCTTTTTAGTGCTCTGCCTGCTGCACACACATTTCCGGTGCACTTCACAGTATCTTTTCCAACCCCTGCCCCACTCCAGACATCACCACCCCTCACCCAAGGCCCTTTTCTCAGAATGCTTCTGTTTGTCTGATGTCACCATGCACTCCACACCACTTCCATGACCAACATCATGGACATTGCTGCCACTGCTGCCAGCTTTCTTCTGTCTTATGTCGTCAGACTGCTGCACATGTTGACCTGGATGTCCTGACCACCCATTGTTTTTCTTCTCTTCTCAGATGCGGACAATGAAAGCTCAAGCTCTAGTAGCGATTCTGGCCAGTTAGACGATGAGGCAGCAGCTGCTGCTGTGGCCGCGGTATCTTCGCTCCCCGGATCTAGTATGGGATTTAAAGTTTAGCTTGTAGCTGACCTACATCTAATCCATGTCATACTGTGACGTTGTTCATTACTCGCTGTGCGTAGCAGTAGTCATGGGTGGCCACACAATTTGCTCTGACCATTTCTTTGCAGTGTTTGAACACTGAGCCATTAAAAAAAGTATTTTATCATTTTTTTTGTTTTGATAATTAATTTTGTAAGATTGCTAAAGAGATAATGATTACAGGCATTCAATTTCATATTGTCTTTTAATGTAGTTATAAAGTTAGCAATATTTATGGATCCACACTAGCAACATGATTTTGATTTGGAAGGCTTGACATTCTCCATTTACAGATTATTAAAAATATAAATATATATTATAAATATATGAAAATAAAAAGTGCATCATCTAAAGAAAACTGTTAATATATTGAAGTAATAGTGTCTTGAGTTCTTTAATAAACAAGTTGAAAATATGATTAATTTTTAGTAGCAGTTCATATTGGCAACTCATGACTGCGAGCTAAAACTTAAAAGACAAATTGCGTGTTCACTTGCGTAGAAGTATCTTTTGCTTGCAGCAGTCTGTATATAAGCCTAAAACTATCTTTTTCCACAGCATTTCCATCAAAACCCCTGGCACATCTTCTATGCTTGACCTACTTTTTTCGTTTTCTCCTTTTTTTTCTTATTTTACGCTGTGCTCATAACAAATCCATATGCAAAAATGTCATCCTGCTTTTTTCCAGACAAGCTTATTTCTTTGACAAAACTGTTATTTCCATATTTTCTCTTTTATTTTTTTTTTATTTCTTGTGCTTGATCTGCTAGTATATGCTACTCTCATCTCCTGTTTTATATTCTTCTTTGCCTTTGTGCTCAAAAGCTTCATGCATGTTTTTTTTGTAAGCATGCAGTCATTTTATTTACACATTGTATGTTTAATTTGTTTTCATTTAGTCCCTTGCTGCATTATGTTGATCTATGATATGCAGTGATTTGTTGACAGGGATTTGCTTCAGCATGTTCAACTAATGCATGTTTCACCTTGCAGCCCATTGCTGGTACATCGTGTGGGTGTGCGCAATCAATTTGCAAGATACTTATTCATGTTCAGGTGTGACTTAACAACAGAGATCATGAAGCAGCTTCTGGAAATGCTGCACTCATGCAAAAATGCACAGTAATCAGCATTTGTATTGTGCTTCTGTGGAACTCACCTAGGAAGAATTAAACTTATGGTGCTCAGTCATTCAAGTATAACTTATAGATACCCCTGACTAGATGCCTACCATTGCTTATGCCTTATGGGAAGGTTATGAACTTCCTGTTGTTCTTTTTCTTGTTCTATATTTTGTTTAACTGGTCTGCAATAGATGTGGATTTAAACACCAGTTTGAACAACTGTATGTTGTACCCACAATGTGGGTAAAATATTCTGATAAAAATGAATCTCATCTGCAGGGTATTGAGCCCAAACTGATAAGACTTGGAATGAAGTTTATAGAGGAAGAAAATTGTCTTTGACCATTGTATCTCATCCATGTTTTGGAACGACAACAAACTGTTGTGGTAAAAACATAAGAGAAAAGAATTGTTAGACATTGCAAATTCATGTAATTCAGTGAAGTTTTATGGCTTATATATGTCTTTGAGATTGTTGGCTATCTTGACTTTTGAATGAAGAGATTGTGATTTGCAAATTGTTTTCTTCATCGCTGTCTGTAGAGAAATCAGCTTACTACTATTATCAAACTCATCTTATGTCAAGCTACTCTATAGGAGTCCCTTCTATTCTGTAGATATTTCCTAGTTTACCTGAGGAAGAACATAATAAGCCCAGATCTTTCACAGATCTTATGGTTGTCACACTGTGTGCATGAAGACTTCTTTAAACTATACCAAGTGATATGTCATTTGGAAGACCTTTCCTATAAAATTCCAACCAGGCAAGTACATTCTAATGTAGCGTTATCTGGTATTGCAGAGAAAAAAAAAATTTGTATTTCATCTTTGCACACTGATTTTCTGCCTCAAAATCTGATCACTATTATCTGTTTGTTTACCTGGAACTTTTTTTCTACAGGTATCTCCATTTCTGCATTAGGGCAAAACTGATGTGAGAATCTGAAACTGACATAAAGGCTTGATTAGTGACTCTCAGCTGTTTATTGATTTTTGTTTGCAGTATTATTAGATTTTCATGTGCTTTTCTGACCAGTTTTGGAAACAAGCTGTTGATACACTTTTTTTGTATTGAGAGAGACACATGGTAGTCACAACAGATGGCCTTGTATTTAGGTAGCCCTGGTTGAACTTTAGAGGAGAAAAGAACATAATGTCAGATCTTTATTTATCTTTGTTTTTTTAGACTATAAGATTGTATTTATGCTTGTTTAGAGCAATAATTTCTGAAGTCTGTAAAACTGCTATTAAGTTGCAATGTGATTTTTTCTTGATGAAATTGAATGTAATGTTAAGAATCAGAAGTTAAAACATGCTTTTGTGCTTGTTCATATGAGTGAGGCAAGCACTAACCTAGTGGAAATATATGATTATGCTTAATGTTACCTTTTGGAGTCATTTTGATATATATATAAATTATTACACTTTCTTCACGCAGATCCCCCAAAAAATCATTTTAAAATGCTATGATAGAAATATTTAGATGTGCTTACAGCTTTTTGTTTAGTTCCAGCATCTTATTTTTTTTATCAGGGTTCATCATTAGAGGAGATCCTTGTTGAAGTGCATGTTCAAGCCAGTCTTTCTGTAGTATGTGTATAATGCAGAATTTTCCTTTTGTGTTGCTGATATTCCCCTATCATTGTCTCAGATTTCTTCCAAAAATGTTTTGCGTCTTATAACACTGTCCACAAAAGTCAGCTTTGCTTTTTTTTTCTTGGTAGTTGTTAAGGTTGTCTTGATTAATTTTACATATTACCTTTTAAATCACTGACAGTCAAAAAACAGGAATAGTTACATTAAATACATGCCCATTTTTTCTTCTTTGTTGAAATGTATGATGTTGATAGTGGTATTCATGACATTTTATGTTGAACAGAAATTCTCATGAATGTCCAAACAGACAACAATCCAGAAAAAAAAGAAAAATTAATAGTAGATTAAAAAAAATCAGTTTTACATCTTATGATAAATGCACATTTGTTAGTCAACCACTTTTATGCTTTTTTTTTACAGTATAATATTACTTTAATAATGCTTCCAGTCAGCTGATGTCACAAGGTTTTATGATACATAATATTGATATTATGGTGAAAATGAAGAGGGAAAAAAAAGAAAGTTTTATTTGTTCATTGAACTCTTTTACTTTCAGACCTTGACCCAACAGGTGCAAATGTAGATACAGAAGCCCACCCAGAACTTGTCATTGGCAAAACAGATGCAATCATCATTGATGCTGATGCAGAGGTCAAGAAAACAAGCATTAAGATCTCAAATAAGAAGGTAACCTTCAGTGTTGCTGTGTGACAGCAATTTCTGTGAAAGTCTGTGTCGGGTGACAGGCTGCCATTCTACCATTGAACATTGTGTGGTATGATGGGGAAAGGTAAAGAGGAAGATGCTTACAGCTGCCAACATGGGATATCTGCCCCACTTCACCAGCATTTTTTTTTTTGTTTGTCATTCTTTTCAGTTACATGACTCATGTGCAAAAATAAATTATGTAATTCTATGGATTTAAGATTTTTAAAATTATAAATGCATGAATGATTATCAGGAAGTCTGTGGCCCTTTCAAGTAGATATGTGACCCGCCACCACAGAATGAGTCTTAAGTTGGAAATTTGAGATTTTCAGATTGTATATTTTTAAAATGTACAGGTTTTGATACTAAACATGTTCTTCTAGTCCCAAAATTGAGGGAGTTATAAAAGTTTGAAGTGTGTCATGGGACAAAGTTGACTCTAATCACCTTTCTGAGCCTCTACTACAAAACAGCTCTGTGCAACTTAAGACACATTTCGTGGTGCTGGGTCACATATGTTTTGAGATGGTTGAACGTTGGATTCTGCTCATGATGAATATACCTTTGATTTTTGAACACCCTCAGATGGAGGATATGCTGAAGGAAGATGTCCCTGAGGGAAGTCTGACAGCAGATGAAGAAATGATGTTGTACTCTTCATACCACTACACGGGTGCTACTACTAACATCCATCCTTACCTGTCAGCCATGATCAACTATGCCCAGCCAGTCAAGTTCCAAGGCTTTGATGTGGCAGAAGGCATGTATTCATCCTTATTATTTTGGTGCATGACTTAATTCAGATTTTTTGCAAGTCTTGTTTTAACATTTAATCATTTTGTTTTGGTTAAAATATCCATTGACAGGCTAGATGCAGGAAAAATGAATCTATTTTGTGCAGAAATTGTATTCTTTGAAAGACAGTAGCAGACATGTACCATAATGATATACATTGAGTATTATGTACGTGCAGCTGATTTCAATATTGAAGGGCTCTTTCATTTTAGTTCTGTTCTGTAAACCATTTTTAATCATTTCATATTTTTGTTAATAGAAATTCAGGTGATTCAGCTTTTGAAGTATTCTCTTTTGGTTTCTTTCTTTTGTTTACAAAAGTCTGTAAATACAGACTGTATTTTAAAAAATTTATTTACAGAGCATATTTTTTTTTATTTACAGACCATATTCATACATTTTTTTCATCAATGCTGGCAGTTTTTAGTCTCTGTTATTGAATTTTGATCTGTAAACTTCTTGCACTTGTTTCCTTCATGGACTTCACAAGCAATAATGATATTCCTTTGGCCTGCTTGTCAGTAACATTTTAAATAAAGCTTGAAAACAGCTCCAACGTCCCTAATTTTTTTTTTTTAAGCTTCTTTGTTGAAAGAAGATTTTAATACATGGTGTAAATCTGAGATGATGTAAGGTTCATTGGACATATCTAAACATTAAAGGGCTTTTGATGTATGGATTCATTTTGTAAATTACTTTTATAAACACTTCGCATATCACTTTGCATTGCAGAATGTGCATGTTTGTGTCCTTAAATTTACTTAAATTTCACTTGTCACTCTAACACTGATAGGATTTAGTAATACTCAAGAGTGTTTTGGAAAAAAGATATAAATAATCTGTCAGTTGTAAACCAATACCAAGAATGTACTAAGGTTGGTTTGTAAGGCCACAGAAAGGGATTGTGTGAGGCCTCGGTAACCATGGGAAGTAACCTCTGTTTGCAGAGCGCAACATACAGTACCACATGTCTTCGTTCAACGAAAACACAGGCTTGGGTTACCTCAAAACCCAGGCTATAGAATTTGTTAAGTATCCTTCCTCTCATGTTGCATATTGCTCTTTCTCCCATGCTGCTTTCTGTTCCAAGACTAACATTTCTTTGACAATTGTTTGTGTGTACATGCATGTGTGTGTCTGTGTATGTGTGCACAAGTTTGTCTACCTCTGTGTACATGACGTGTGCAGCTGTGCATGCATGTTTTTGTGCAGTGCATCTATGTATACATATGCACACATGAATACATGTCTATTTGATGCATGTGTGTACATATTATTTGTGTGTACATATTTGATGCATATGTGTGTGTGTGTTAGATATTGAGAGTGACAAGCATGTGCGTATGTGTGTTAATGTTTACAAAGATGTGCACATTTAGGTATACATGTGCACATGTCCATTTTACGTACAAATATTAACATTCGGATGCATGTGCTTGTGTGAACTGTGCACATATGCACATTGTGTGTGTATGTGTGAGAGAGAGGTGAGAGAGAATGTACATGAACAAGCATTTCTTAGGCTTTGATGTATGTTTGTAGCTATGCCAACAGTTGTGAGCATGGGTTGATGTACATTTGTACATATGCCAGCAGTGGTGAGCATGGGTTGATGTACCAAATGAGAGAGAGTGTCTGTTTCACTACCCTTTCATCTGTTCTTTTGCAAAATCATTGGCTTTTCTGCTTTCCAATAGTGTGTTGACTGAAACTGGCATCACTTCTGAAAATATTGTTAGAAACAAGTAAAACAAAGTTGGCTGTTGATTTATTAGAAGCATCTTTCTCACTGCTGCATGATCATTTTTTGTTTTTGAGTGCACTACCATTTCACCTAGTTATTGACATTGCTGCCTTTGACGTCATTAAGACCAAATAAATGCCATATAGTGAACTGTATAAATTCCCTTGCCAGATAGGCTTGTCGTTTCACACCAGTTTTATTATCAGTCCCATTAATGCAGGCTTTGGTATTAACAGGGGAATGGCTTGGTGACTTTGAGGGATCAAATTACATTCCTGAAAGGTTGAAGGCTCTAACCCTGCTTCTAGCAATTTTCAGGAGCAAAGCTATAAAAGAAACATCTTGCCCTAGCGTTCATGTGTGCATGCAAACACATCCTCATTATGTATGGGTGTTTTATGAACTTTTAATTCAGACTAATCTCCAATGGATAGAAATGTCTTAACTCAATTTTTAGTATCGTTGCTGCAGTTCTTGTTTGACAGTTAATTGAGTAATTGTATATTTTTGTCGCTCCTTGTGCTTTTCTTGATTATTAGAGAGAAACATTTCTGAAAAGACTGTAACTGATGTCATAATGATCATGGCAGGATAGACCTGATGTTTTAGATAGAGCTTCAAACATCAAGTCTACCCATCCATGATTATTATGACCTTATTAATTTGTTGTCTAAAAATATGCTTTGTAATTTTGAAAATATTATATATATGTTATATATTATATGTTTGTCGTGGCTTTTCATAGTGTGATGTCTTTGGCACACATTCTATACTTAATACTGTTTGACACATCAGATGTGCAGTCTAGAGTTCACCTGATTTGGTGACTATGTCTAGTTTTGTATATGCATCATGGTTGTTGTCTGGTCAGTGAAAATGGTATAAGAAATTGCAAGATGCTTATATGTTCTGTAATGGCTTTCAGTAATAAGATAAAGAGGTAAAAACATTCTCTAACCCTTTTTTAAGCATCGTTAGGGAATAGTGTTAAAGACCCTACTTTTTGTGAGGCCCATTTTTTGTGAGGATAGTGTTTATCTCTTCTCTCTCTGGCTGCTTTCCCTCCCCTAATTCCCTTTGAAGCCAAGTACATATTCCTGTCAACAGGGTTGACTAGAAAGAAGTTTGCTGCACTACATGAGTGAAATTTGTGCACCTCCTGAGTTCGGATGCCAGTGCTCTAACACTGTCCACTTTTTTACACACAAATATCGCTGTAACTAATTCTTGTGTTTTCATGGTGCATTGCACATTGCCTTATTTCCCCTAATCCAAGGAACATAGTTATTGTTATTAGTCTTTGTACTCCGCAAACCTGCTTTTCACCTTTTTGCCTCTTCAGTTCTTGAGCGATTGAATAGATTTAATTTATTGAAAGAATGTTAAGTTCAGTTAAAGAAAGCCAGAGGAAAAGTTAGGGTGTGCTGAAGTTTATTAATTTATTGATCTGAGAGATTGGAAACAAAAGGAGTAGTGATGCTGTTTATGGTGCACATCATTTACTAAAAGCTTTGATTTGATGTTGCATGTGTTGTTGACTGCATGTTTTCTGTTCCCGCTAGCTAGCCGACTGTATTACTGCATGTCCTCCTTCAGTGAAACTGCCGCCTACAGTCTCATCAAACATAGTTGTATGGAGTTTGTGGAGTATCCTTGTACTGCACGATCCATGGCCTATGCTTTTATTCTAATGTGTTGGCATGTTTTCATTGGCCATTTTTTGCTCAGTGTCTTCTGTGTTGTGTTCCACTCATTTCTCTCTGTTGCTATTGTATATTCTTGTATGATTTTGTACAGTAATGCTATGCTGTCTTTGTCTTTAGCACTAAACAATTTGGCTAAGATGTGAGAAAACTTTATTTTTAAAAAAAGGGGGAGAATCATCAAAAAAGAGACTGGGTGTGTGAGGGTTATAGAGGGCAAATATGGACAATGATTTATTTTGATCTATTTGAAATGAAGTATGAGTGCCATCGAGACTTGTTAAAACCCAGCAAAATCCAAAGTAAGTGAGAGGATCCATAGTCGAAAGATCAAGCAGTCTGCTTTTATTCAAACAACTATAAATTGAAGCTCCTTTATTAAAATGTTCAAATAATGCTTTTAAAATCCATATCATAACAAGGGGTTGTTTTTGCTTTCATTGGTCATGTGTATTATGCCATTGTTATGCTTTACTCAAGATTTATTGGGGAGCTAATTCTACAGGTAGGAGCTATTGGTCAATACACATTTACCATGGTAGACAAAGACACTGTCTTAAAATGCACTACAGTTGAACTTCTATAGGTCAAAGCTTCAAGGGACCAATAAAAAAAACAACTCTATTTTCAAATGGTTTCAACATGTTGACTGGCTTAAAATTATTGGAGACGTGGAAGTTTTTGGCTAGGCCAATTCGTGCTATGGAAGTTGAATATGCATTGCATTAATGGGAAACCAACCAGTTGATGCTTAAAATTCGAGTTAGGGAGAATTTTGACTGTATTTAGTCCTTAACTGCAGTTAGCTACAACAAGAGGCAAAACAGCAGAATTTACCCCAAAGGTGGGCGAGTGGACTCCAGCAACTTTCTTCCTCAGGTCAGTGGCTGTGTCATTCACATCATTGGGTGACGAATTGTTAATCTGTTGGATGACATTTACATGAACTGGTTTTTAAGTTTTGAGTCAATTTTTATCTCAGTCAGCCTGTTTGCATATGATCAAGTGCATAGCAATCTCAACATTTGTCCAAATGTATGAGTGTGTGAGAGAGAGTTGGTGAGGGAATGAATAAGTGAGTGAATGAATGCAAGTCTGGTCCTTGGCTGTTTTGCATCTTAGACAAACGACATAGGCTGCACCCACACTCAGCCCTCCACGCCATCCCAAACCAACCAATGATAACACATTCAGTAACAACTGTTGTGGTCTTTAGGTTTAAATTGAACATCAGCAGCAGAGCATTCTCACTGGTCACCTAATATTGTACGTACTGTTTATATGTGTGCAGATTTTCTGGAATGCAGGCTGCCAAATGGTAGCACTTAACTTCCAGACACCTGATCTGGCCATGCAACTAAACCAGGGCAAGTTTGAATATAATAGTAACTGTGGGTAAGTGTACGCTGATCTCTTCACTTCAAACTTCCTCCCCCTCTGCATATTTTTACACTCATCCTTATCTCTGTCTCTTTTGTTTGATTTATTATCACATCAGTTTCATAGCTTTTGTGGCATGGTGTAGCCAATACAGGTAACTATGTTTGCAGAAGATACAGACATCATCTTAAAGACCATACTAAATGCAAAAGCAATTCAGAGCACTAATGCTTAAACTCAATTTTAATAATTTAAGAAATATGCCTTGTATCACCTGTTCAGAAGCTGCTGTAATTAAAGTAGAGTGGCTGACATCAGTTTAATGTGCAACTAGTTGCCTGTGCTTTACACTATACTTTATACAGCGAAGAGTATTGTAACAGAAAACCTCTGTCAAAAGCACAGGCAAAGAGAACATAACTGTGGTATTACTGGATGCAAAAAACCTAAGTTTAAATTATTTCCCAATGAATGTGTACATTTTATGTGTTACTGAGAAGATGAGAGTTGTAGTATACTGCCCAAAACTCAGTCTTAATCAGTAGTTTGCGCTAGAGTGTTTGGCATAGTAAGAAATTTGTTGTAGAAGAATAAACAGGTTTCTGAGTAAAGCCCAAGATAAATTATATCCAGGTGATGGCCACATGACCAAATTGTGCAGGTTAAACTTTCTGCATTGCATTGTTGAGGGAAAATTAAGAGCGCGCTTTTTGGCAAACGCGAATGTTGACATCATTTTTTTTTTCCATGTCTGTGACACCTACAAGAGAGAGCGTCTACTTGATCTGTTAAATAGGCCTGAGCCCATTTCAGTGAACAACAACAATCAGCATAAAGATCTTCATATTATCATCTTAATAGACTGGAGTGTGGAATGTGAAAAATAAAATTAACTTGTGATACAACAACAACGATCATTATGATCCATCAGAGCATCAATGGTAGCAGAAAGAATAGCACTATGGTCTATAGGTTGTCGGTTGTATATACATGGTTATACACACAAGAGGGAAAAACTGCAGAACTAAACTAGAGCAAATCAAAAATCTAAAATGTAAGATCCCTGGTTAAGGCAGTATACACATTCAACATTAATTGAGATAGAATTTCCATATCTTTAGCCAATTAACAAAAGGACATCCAAAGCACAGACACATATTTAAACAGCAGCAGTGCTCAAAATTCACTTTAAAGCTGGACTTTTTAAAAAGAAATGCTTACCTACCTATTTTCCAGTTGCTGCTGTGTCTGTGTCTTCCTTTTACTGTCAGTTGACTCTGGTGTCTTAAAATTACATCAGTATTGATATTTATTCTTTCTGTCTGCTGACCCTTTTTTCACTTCCAAGTAGAGCTGTTTTGTTTACCTCTTGTTGTAGTTTTTTCCCACTGTTACTGTCTTATCTTACTTGGTTATTTTGAATATTAGAATTGGGAGCAGTCACTTTACATATATCATGTGCTTTATGAAACAAAACCATTATCCATTATTATTATTACTTGATCACAGGTATACAAGAGATGTTCCACTTCCACCCTGACTTGGCAATAAAATGAACCAGAATTTTTTTACATTTTTCTCTTATTCTTCAACTCTTTAAAAACTTTTTCAACATAGTCGCTGCCAATTGCAACACATTTTTTTGCCCTAGGTATCCATTTTTGAAAACACTTCATAAATGCCAATTTGGCATCAATTTTAGCTGTTCCCTCACTCAAGCAATGAGTTCCTCTCAGGCTTCAAAGTTTATTCCATGCAGGGGTTCTTTCAGCTTCAGGAACAACCAAAAATCACACCGGGCAAGGTCTGGTGAGTAGGGAGGTTTCAAAACCTTTACACCTGATTGTGCAAGAAACTCCAATGTGATATTGGCTGTGTGGGCAGGAGCGTTGTCATGATGGAGCCACTGACTTTTGAGGGTTTTGCAGTAACCTCTGACAATAGCAGCAAAAAACTTCTGAAATTCATGAACTTTGTTGACATTGTCTGGATCTTGTGATGTCCTAGGCCTTGGTTCGCGATGTTTGTCATCACAGCTGTAATGAGCACTGCCTAATCACCGAAACCGAAAAGTCTGTGACAGTCATTTTAGATGGAGCATAATCGCCATAAGTTTTTTTCAACTCCTGCAAACTGTCAACAGCCCAAACATCATACCAAAAGTGATGCAACATGCTGATGGCACTAGTGGATCACTCAGTGGAGGGTGCATCAACTATCTTCTCCTCTCCATCCTGAGAAAGCTAGGAGAGGAAAAAATTATGAAAAGATGTAGAAACAACCTAAAGAATCACTCTGTCGAGTCCACATGGTCTGCACTCACTGAAAGCGCATGAAATATTGAAGTCTAGGCAGAAATAGAATATCCCTCGTATTATTGCACCTATTTCACTACACAGGCAGCACACATCAGTTAATGATGTTGACTCAAATGAAGCTGTAGGTACAACATTGACAATAAAATGACTCAAGAAGTACAATATCTGTTTACACCTGAAGAAATTCTGTTAAAGTTTTGTTCTAGCATCCAGTCAGATATAACTTTTTTCACATCATTTGACTATAGTGAATCAAAGTTTTTTTCATAACCTCGTTGCTCATTGTGATGCTTTGGTTTCTCAAAGAATATGACATATTTTATACATTAAGTTTAATAGCTTTATGGCTATAAAAAGACTCTTTTGTCACTAAAACTATTACTGATTATTTACATTCTGGACATTGAAAAGTAAAGATTATCTGACCATCATGCGCCTGATAACAACAACAAACAGCATGTACACTAGAGTGATGTAACACCACTTTCTAGTGTTCAAGCAGAATTTGGTGCCACACCTTGATTAAAAGTGCTAAACGTGTACTTTGGGATCATTTCAGTAACAGCTGTGTGAGAGCTGCCATAATTTACAGAGTAGATATATTTTCCCAGTGTGAACTATTTGGCATGGTCTTTAAATGTTTTAGGGCAATATATGCATATAACCTCTACTTGTTTTCCATCCTAGCTATCTGCTGAAACCAGATTTTATGCGGCGGCCGGACCGCACCTTTGATCCCTTTTCTGAAAGCCCTGTGGATGGTGTAATTGCTGCATACTGCTCAGTCCAGGTTTGTGAACAAGATTCAGATAAGATATGATGACAGAAGACATTTGCCCAGATACCATCGGGTCTCCTTTTTCTTTTCTTTTCCTTTTTTTTTAAAAGAGAAATAGCGGTGATAGTAAGTTTTAGATGCAAATAGCCCATATTGACAATAAAGCAAAAAACCTCACCTGACCACACTTGCTGACCTTGCTGTAAATCATTTACAGGTGATATCAGGCCAGTTTTTGTCAGATAAGAAGATTGGCACATATGTGGAAGTTGATATGTATGGTTTGCCAACGGATACTATTCGCCGTGAATTCCGCACGCGAGTAGTACCTAATAATGGACTGAATCCAGTCTACAACGAGGAGCCTTTTGTCTTTCGAAAGGTAAGGCTTGTGAATTCAGTTCTTTAGGATCAGTAAAATAAACCTTGCAAACACTAACAAGTTTTTAGTCTATTTTGACATTGTAACTGGAGCAAGGAATGCCAGAAGTGTTTGTGTCATCAGCCTTCAAGTACAGTGGGAAGAATGTATGTGCACCATATTCAGTAATTTATTTTTATTGGAATAGACTTGCATTACTTTTTATAGAAAATTATAATTTTTGTGGATGTCCATTTCTTGAGATATTAAGACATGCATCAAGATGACTCATGGTAGCATTGTTAGCTTAGAGACACTGAAACACCATGACAAACACCATCAACAACAAGCTCCAGACCTTTACCAACCAATTTCTATGGCATATTCTGGGAATAAGATGGCTTGAAAAGATCTCTAACAACAGCCTGTGGAAAAGAACCAACCAGAATGCCACTAGCCAAGACTTCAAAAAGTGCAAATGGGACTGGATAGGACATGCCCTTTGCAAACCAGCTGACACTATCAGCAGGCAGACACTTGACTAGAACTCTCAGGGGAAGAGGATAGTTTGGAGACCAAAGCAGACTTGAAAAAGAACAGTAGAGAGCGAGGCAAAGGACGTTGGGACCACATGGGCCCAACTGAAGGGGTTTCCTAAAGCCAGGTGTGGTGGTGAGGTGTTGTTGCGCCGCTATGTTCCTCAAGGAATAAACACAAAACACAATCAGTGTTGAGCACATGGCTGGTGAAGATCATTATGACAAATTGACTTAGAAAAATATTTTTTAATGTCTATATGGTATACGTAACTTTGTTTGAATTTGTAAGATAATGCTGTGTCAGGATGGTTTTAAATTCCTTTTTTTATATTCTTGCTAATTTTATCCTGCGTGTGCATCCAGAGGAGAGAGTGACAGTTCTATAGGTATAAAAATGAAGACTTACTGCATGTATTCCTGTGCATTAGTGAGTTGGTGCTTGTATGGATACAACTGGTTGTATCTGGTAACTTTCTGTGTGAAAGGTTGTATTGCCAGAGTTGGCAGTATTGAGGGTAGCAGTGTATGAAGATACAAGCAAGCTAATAGGGCAGCGCATTCTGCCTCTTGATGGTCTGCAGGCAGGTTAGTTCCCTTTGTCCTTAGTGTTCTGCACTCCATGTATCCCTCTGTGTGTAAGGTGTGTGTGAGAGTGCACACACATGCATACACTTGTATGATTTTATTTATAGACATACAATTTCTAATATAAAACACTGAACAATAAAATCTTTATTTAAATTTCTGTGATTTTACAAAGTAACTGGCCTTTTCCTGACATGTCATTGGGATAAGTGTTAGCCTCTTTGCAGTTCTTGTAACCAACACGTCAGTCCCCAATGGCTACGTAGGGGTGGGCTAGTCAGACAAGAACACAACAAAGATGGAATTGCCACATAACTGTAGATTTCACTCGGCAGCTGACCTGCCATCTCTCCACTCACACTTCCAAAATCAAAAAGACCCTTTCAGCTTTAAACCTACACTACTTATCCTATCCCCATCAAATGTTCCAGCAACCATCCTACCCCCTTTTTTCCCTTCTTGGTCACGACCTTTTCCTACCCCCTTTCCGTTTGTGAGGGTAGTGGTCACCCTTATCCCGCACTGTCTGGTCATGGCCTTCCCAAGTGGATCAGACGAGTTCATAACTTCAGGTATAACAATGGGTTCAGTAGCCAGTAGCCATGGGTGGACAGTTCAAGGCCGGCTGTTTTGTATGCAGTAAGCGTGAGAAAGGGACAGTCCTGGGAGCCATTCGACCCATACTCTCTACAAAACAAAGAAATACTTAATACACTACTAGAGTGCTACATTCTCTACCAGCTAATTTACATTTTTCAAATTGTGCACATGATAGTGCAATGAGGTACATCACACAGTACATTTTCTGTCCACGTGATTGCAAAACAGTGCAATACAGTATACTTGACATATGCTTTCTGTTGCAGGCTATCGACATATATCGCTTAGGACTGAAAGCAACTTTCCCTTGTCACTGCCAACCTTGTTCTGCCGCATCATTCTTAAGACATATGTCAAGCAGGAGTTCAGAGGTACATTTGCCTTGTATTGTGGTGGTTTTTTTTTTGGGGGGGGGGAGGGGGAGCCCTAAAAACTTAGTCACATTAAAAGAAATATCAACCTTTGTGTGCATTTTCATCATAACAGTGCTGTGGTCTTGATATGTGCAGAGTTTGTGGATGCGCTGTCTGCTCCGATCCAAGCTTTGTCAATGGCAGAGAAAAGAGAGAAGCAGATGAAGGACATGGGTATTGATGAAAAGGACATCTCTGATGTGCCGGTGATACGCAAGCATCATGAGAAAGCATCCAATGGCCAGATCTCCCAAAGTCAACAGCTTCCTGCCAACAGCTCCGGTGGTGCCAAGAAAGATGATAGGAAAGGTGAGAGAGGTATAGGGGAAGAAATCAGGGAGGAAAATGGGGGTAATATTACACGGTTAAATTTTTGGTAAATAAATCATCCAGAAATATGTTATTATTTTTCTGACATTTTCTTTTTTTTTTTACCATGTGCTAAATACCCTCAGGAATTGTTGATTTTTGGAAGATTTGAGACAAAAATGTAGTTTTAAATGACCAAAACGAACAAGTCCGAAATTCTCTATTTACACATATTTTTCTGTGATGAAGTAATATCTTACTTCTTTTAGGCCAGTGGTAATGTGTGAAGATAGTTTTTTCCCTAAGTAGACTTCTATCTTTGATTCCACTAAAGCTCATACTTTTTTGTTAGTTACATGTGTGTAATTGGAATCAATCTTTCGTTATGTTATGGATGTGTGCTATCAAAGCCCAGACAATTATAATGATGAAAAATCTTGAAAGTGAAACATTATGTGTTTCTTACATTGGCCCTGTTGCAGTAGAGGACATCAAATTCGAGGTAGTGACCCGGGATAAACTATGCCAAGAAAAGCTGTTCCTGAAGTTGCTACGCAAACAGCAGAAGGATGTGGAGCTCATGAAGAAACGACATCAGAAGGAGCGTGGCTTGATGCAGCGAGCACACTGCACAGTTGTAGACAAACTAGTAGCAACACACGACAAGGAGAAGACAGCTACAGAGAAGTCTGTTGAGAAGAAGCTGAAAAAGAACAGGTGAGGTAAAAAGAATAGGTGATATAAATGGGAAAACGTATGCCGAATGGTTAGAGTGCTGGCATCCGAACTGAAAGCGCACTGGTTCAGTGCCTGATTAGCACAGCAAACTTACCCCAGTTGACCCAACTGGTGGGAATGGGTACCTGAGAAAAGGGTTGAAGAAGGTAAGGCAGCAAGGGAGAGGAGACCTCCCTCATGTAAAGCTGACCCCAAGAAAATTGAAGTCTCTACTAACACCTCATCCCCCAGTGACCTGAAAAGGTTAGGGGATGAATTTTTAAGATCAATAATTCTCTTGTTAACCTTCCCAAGTATGAGAGTAAGAGATGCATTGCTACATTTGTATTTCAGCTATGCAAATTTTGTGGAGATTTTTTTTTTGTGACTTTGTTTTAGTTGTCAGTCAGGGAAAAGTACTTTTTGTTGTTTGGCTGTCAGATCACAAAGTCAAAAACTTCTACAACTTAAATAATTTTAAGCATGCTGAAACCATTTGAAAATATGTGAGAAAGTGTAAAAATCATGCACTCCTCCCCCATCGACCCTGTGCTCCCATATTCTCCTTTCTGTACAGGAAACACATGTGCGATAAGCTCAATTTCTTCTCCACAGGGTGCCAGAGTGTCTTTAAAATAATGACAATAAATGAACATTTGGTTAAAATTAAACATCCACAGTGAACAAATTTTTTTTCAATGAACTTCCTTAACTCAAACCTTCTGTAACTTGATTTATTTTTCATTAGTCATTTGAAGCTTCAACTTATAGAACTTATAGAACTGTAGTAACCTTGATCATAACATCTTCTTTCTTTGGCCTTAGGGACAGCAGCACTGACCTCAAATCGCAATCTGAAGGAGCTGTTCTAAATCTAGTTACCGACCACAAGGCAAAGGTGAGCAGCCTTCAGGTGTTCTTCAGCAAATTTCTCATTTTTCTCTCTATTCCATTTATCATGATGGGGAAGCTCCATAGATGGATGGCTAGTGTATCACTTTACAGCAGAAAATCACTGTTTGAAGTCTTGTCCAGACCTGTGATTCCTAGCAACACTGAATAGATGGACACTACATGGTCTGCCCTTGACATGGTGAACCACCTATAGCTCACTGTCCCCACAACAGGCAGGCTGGGATGCCCCTTACCTTTCTTTTTGTCCTTGTTAACAATCTCCCTTCTTTACTTAATAACATTTGAGTTTGGGTATTCACATTATAGAATTATTTTAATTTTAATTATTTTAATTAATCATATTTTGAGTAATTTTGGGATGTGTTATGTTAAACATTGAATGTGTTTTTAATATATTATCATGGAAATCCATTGTATGTTGTTTTTGAAGAAAAATGTTAGTGTTCATTCATGTACATAATCATAGGTGAAGGAGCTGGTGTGTGACCAGACAAGAGAGTGGTCAGACCTTGTTGTACGTCAGGTGACAGAAGAGCATGAGCTGATGAAGGAACACGTACGACAGCAGAATGAGCTGCTGGTCAAACTGATTGAAGAGGCTCACCAGCTGCAACTCACAGAGCTAGAAGCTCGGCAGGAAAGGTCAGTATTTGTAGATGAGCTGTTGACTCTGTGGAAGAATATCACATTTAAAGGAAAATAAACTATAAAAACTTTTAAGTTATCTCCTCTTTTTTAGAAATACAGAGTACTTTGATTTGTCGTTTTTATCATGAAGAAGTGATCATTGTCCCAAGAAATTAAGCTATTGCAGAAAGTTGTATGATCATTATAATGATACATTTTACCATTTAAAAAGTATGAAGATGTGATTTTATTTTCATGGGTCCTTAATACTTGGATTTAATTAAGTTATTAATGAGAAGTGTGGCATGCATGTGTTACAGAGTACATGGCAAAAACTCACATTCAGGAGACCATCAGTGATATTTTTGTTGTTTCAGGGAAAACAAAGAGCTGAAAACTGCACAAGCGAAACACTCCATGGACTCCAGTAAGGCTGTGCAGAATGACAAAACTATCAAGAACAAAGCTGAGAGAGACAGGTAGGGCTGCTAGCTTTATTTGTATCCTGGTTCTTTCTTGTAGAGGAAACTGAACATTTTTTATATATTTTGTACCATAGAGGATGTGTAGAGTGTGATGACTGCCTTTTTCATGCATATCTTGAAAGTTTGATGCTTGTGGTAGAAATACTAAAAACCATAATGTTTGTGCTTGTAATTGCAGACGAATCCGTGAACTGAAAGAAAATAACATGAAGAAGTTTATTGATGAACGGAAGCGGTATGCAGTCCGACACTCGCGACAGGCAGAAAGTCTTAAGAAGTCACACTCAGAACAAATGGAGAAGTTGATGAAAGATAATGAAAAGGTGAGTAACCAATTACAGCTTTTCTTTTTTTTTTAAGGTAGATCTGGAGAACAAAAACAGGACAGGCTATAGATGTTAAAGGAGAGAAAAAAAAGATATACATTGGAAACTTCAGTTCAGCAGGGAAATGCTTATGCTCAATGACAGTGGAAATCTCAGTCCCACTTAATCATTGTTTTCAAACTCTGTATGTTAAAGGGAAAGACAAGTCATTTTTTTGTGTGATGTGACATAATGTGCAAAGACATGAGCAATTTCAGGCTTAGAGTGGTCATCAAAATGCTTGTATTGTAGGTCACAGAATTATGCCTTACAAATTTAAAGCAGAATACAGTGATAAAGAGCTGGTTTGTGGAGGATACTAGATATAGAGGAAAAGACAGCATGAAGTGCTCTTTTTTAAGAGTAACATTGTCATGCCAATGACCTTTTTTTATCAAAAGTAAAAGAATGTTATTGTGTAACAGAACAAACCTCCTCTTGGTAAAACTCTCACATCTATTGATTCTCACATACATGTATAGATGCTTTACCACTTAAGCCTAAATTTATTAACTTGCCTTTTCCTTTGAAATTAGCTTGTTAAATTTAATGATAAACTGGTTAGCTTCTTATTATTGTCAACTTCAGAAACAAAGTGAAGTAAAATATCAGTTAGTTAAATATATAGATTTAATTATAAATATAGTTTACAAATATTAAATTTCACTGTTGTATTCATTTGGCCTTGTCTGGCTTTGTCCATTTATTTCATTCATTTAAGCAAAAAAATAAATAAACAACCTACCTAGCTTCCTCGAGCAAAATGGTTGATTTGCGTAATTTGAAGTCACTGGGACTTACTGTTTGTTAGATTAATTTCATTTTCTCCACAGGTGGCTTAGACATTTATTTTGAATAAAGGGTTTAAATGAGTCATTATTTTTTGCAATTATAAAAACAATGAAGAATAATTTTTCCCTCACTTTCTTTGCCATTAGTGGCTGATACAATGGCAGATAGTTATGGTCATCCTCATGATTGTCTTTCTTCTGTCATGGCATTCACCATAAGTTTGACAGTATTATTGTTTGTTCAGGCGATGGAGATGGCAGAGATGGCTCATGAAGAAGCAAAACTGGCGACTAAACCAGAAACAGTTGTGTGATTTGTTGCTTTTTTCTATTGCATGATTTTTTCACAATTTTTACGGGGATGTGCAAGAACTTCATATATTTTAGTTCCTCCACCCTATTTTTTTTAAAATTAAAGACTATTAATAATGACATTGAAGACACCAGTATTGTTACATTATTCATTAGTTAATTGCTTTTGCACTGTGAAGACATTTTGGTGTGCTTCTTAAACTGTTGATATTGATATTTTGAAGATCTGTTCATCGTTACTGTTTAACTATATTGAGAGGGAAGTGTGATCACAGTGTAGCTAAACAGTGCACAATGGTGTGGGATGCTTGCAGCAATATTTCTTGGGGGATAGGTTGGTATGGAAGGTGCCATGTTCAGCAGTCATTGTCTCCACAATTATATTTTCATCCATTGCTGTACCTGTCATTTTATCCCATATTTTTCTGTGTCAGGCCTTTCATTTCTGTTGAAACGGGGCTCTGAAATTTGCATGAACTGATTGATCATTACAGCTGCTATATATACCAGCAAGAACTTGAAAGACTATATGTAAGGAGAAGATTGCAGTACTACTAGGTTTCTCTTAGACCCAATATGCAGTCCTAAACCAAAGGGATAAAAAAATTTTAAAAAGGAAAACAGGGGGTAGCTTTTTTTAGTGGTGTTTTTTTAAATAAACATAAGAGCATGTCAACACATGTTTATAGAAATAATGATATTGTAACTTTATTTTATCACATAGGACATTAGACCATCTCTATATATGTCTGTTTAATATGTTAGAATTTTCCAGCATATCTTTGACAAGATGTGGCAGTAATATGTGATGAATTTTGTAATATATTCCAAAAGCTTTTCTTGAGATCTTGCAGAGCTATACTGTTGCTATTGATATCAATATTAGATCATTTTAATATTATTGCTTTGAGACAATCTAATTTTAAAAGCTCATTCCCAGTTTGGATATTCCAGATCGGTGTTTTCAGTCATTTAAACTGTACTGCCAACATGTGTGTTTGTAAGGTTAGAGAAATCATGATAGCATTTCTTGAAACATGTAGTCTTTCTTAAAATGTGGTTAATGTTGCAGAAATAGTGAGATGCTAATTGCACTATTTCTATTTGTGTTTTATATTGTAATCATACTAAGGTGTGCTGTTGCACAGATTTGTGAGTGAGAATTTAAGCATGCTCTGCAAAGAACTGATTGCATACAGAAATGAGAATTGTCTGCTAGAAATCTATTTTATGTCATATCTTTTTTAAGAAAAATAGAACTTGATTCATATTGCTGTGTAATCAATTACTGAACTATAATAATGCAAGAAACCATGTCTAATTTAATAATTTACTACTGTTCTGGAAACTTTCAATTTGTAGCATGTCTACTGTAAAAAAATGTCTTTACTTGAAATGTGACCAAGGTCATTTTTTTTTATTTGGTCTTTACTCCATTAAAAATTCACTTTTTCTCTCAATTGTCTAGCTATGATCTTTGGCTAAACCAGGTTCTCCGTACACCCAAGCTGGCTGCAAACATAAGGAACTTTATCCAAGTTTTTTCCTGTGTTATAGTGTGTGAATTGTGACTTTCTGGAGAAAGTCATTTTTACAGTATCATGATATATTTCTTCTTTTATTACTATAAACCATTTATCTTTATATAAGTTTTTGCAGCACCCATCTGTGTACTTCATTTTTGAACATTAGGGTTCCTTTCCAGTTTTCTGTCTCGTATACTCTTTAGCAGATAACTTCCTGAATGAATCTCTGATAGTTAGATGAGAGCTGAAAATATGCCACATTTGTTGAGATTTGAAAAGGAGTACAGTCATGTTTAGTAATGTTGGACTTGTAATTCATGCTCTTAAATATCCACATGCCAGTCTCTCACCTACAGTTACACACACACACATGGATGTGCATGCATAAACATTGTGCATGTATATTATTGCTTTTGTTCAAGAAGTCTCTTAGTGACTTTGCCACATAGTTGAATCCTGTATGTACTGCCAGTATTTTCTAAATTTGATTTGCAATTGTAATTGGGTTATAGTTCGTGACAATTTTCAGGCAGCCTTTACAACACTTTGTCTGCATTTCGTACTGTTTGAAATGCAAACAAACAGCCCCTTCCCCCATCCAGCCATTGTTTTGTTTCCCCTTTCATCCTCTCGTCATCTTACCTCCTCTTATTTTGAGTAACACCTGTCTGTGATGTTACAATATTCTCTCCAAATACTTTACAAAAATACTTATGTCTATATAAAATTTTTCCACCCCTTGGTTGTGTTTTTATATATCCTTTCCTACAAAGTTGTTTATGTTTTGCATTTTCTTTAAGTAACATATGTTTTCAACATGTTTCTGTTATGAACCGTTCTCAACATATTCTGCAGTGACGAGAGCTACTTACTGAGGGAGGCTTTACATCCCCTAAGCTATAATCTTTGTGGAAGCAGATAACCGAGTGGTTAGAGCAGAGCACTGGCATTTGAATCCAAAGGCATGCTGGTTATATACCCATTTGATTCAGTGAACTTCCCCTGTCAACCCAGCTGTCATGAATGGGTACCTGACTCCATCAAGGATTGGGGGAGATAAGCCAGTGAGAAAGTGGAGATGGGTACTTCCCTCACAAAAAAAAAAAATGGCCCTAAGAAAAGGGTAGTCTTTCCTCATTCCCAAACAACCAGAAAAGGTTGGGGAATTACCTTGACCTTCTAATGTTTACTTAAAGAGGTCAATGTTGATTTTGCCCAATTAACTTTTCCCTCCTCTCCAAAATATTATTGTTGACAACTGACAATTGGCTGTAGTCATGCCTTTATCAATGATGTGTCCATGTGTTTATGCTCACTTTGAAGCAATATGTTGTTGAAGCTGATATTTTTATTTCAAAAGACAGTTGCTGCATTTTGCTGGATGTATACTTATTTTGATTTTTGTTAGTTTGGTATTCTTTTATCCAAACCATGCAGTTAAGTAAAGACATGTTTTCAGTAATTCTCCACTGAATCAAATTAAACATGCATAAATACTTCAGATGTTATATGAGCCTTAACTTCAAAGATCATTATGTAAAACCTTTGATAAGGATGTATAAAAGAAATGCTTACATTAATGATGTGCAAGTATGTCTACACTGCTAGCAGTATGTTTTCTGGGTAGACTAAATTAAACGTAAGGTAGAACTTTTATGAAAGTGCTGTGTATTAGGCAGCCAGCATGAATGATTTTGCTTCCTTGGACTTGCTATGGTCTGTGATGCTCACTTTGATGTATGCCATAGATGTGGCTCTTCTGATTGATTTAAACATTTTTTTCTTTCTCTTTTGCCTGTGTGTTGCTCTCAAGCATTTCCCAAGTTTATTCAAAGCCAAACTTGTGTCAGTGATGTATTTTTACAGGATTATGGTGAATGCCTGAATTCAGAGAATCTGAGTGAAAAAGAATGGGTAGCATATTGAGATTCAGATGAAAGGGGCATAATCAATTATTTCATGAGAAAAAAAGATTGTTTTGGGGGTGGGGGATTTCAAATGCATACGTTCTTGTTCCCTTTTAGCACATATCTGTCTAAATTTCCCACAGGACAGTAGAGAGTAGTATTTACTGTTGATGGTTGCATTTTATTTTTGCCGTACGTGGATAACCTGCTTTCTAGATTTCAACATGGTGATGGTTATATGCTATAACCTTTTTTTCCTGGTAATTGTTGATAGCCTGGGAAAACAAAACAGGTGAGGGCAGATGTGCAGGTTTATCTCTTCCGACTGGTCGTTTTGTAGTATGCACAAACACAAGAACCTAAACCAAAGTTGCATGCACACTTCAAACCTGATGAGTACCCTACAGGTATTATGGAAAACAGGGCAGATACATTTCATCATCATACAAAATAATGCAGTAGACATTTGTACTTACTGATCTTAATAAATGTGTAATAGCCAACAATGTGTAAATTTGAAATACATTTAAATGAATGTGTTTTGAAGCTATTAGGTCAAAAGGTTTGCAGAGGTTTTTATGGAAAGCAGCTTATTTCCTAAAGCTGTGCCTCAGAGATTTTTTTTAACTGGGTGGAGATTCTGATGAATTTGAGGGGTTAAAACTTCTCTTGGCCATAATATTGGAGGTCCAGCCTGCATGAGGCTTGTGCTGCTTACTACAGTCTTTGCACAATCGCGCCATTCAGTAACAGATATTTATCGTTTATTACTGTCTATTACTGTTGTGCCATTCAGCTATTACTGTTGTCGCACAATGCACTGTTCAGCAAAATACGGTATGTCCCATCAACTAGTCTTTGCACAGTTGTATCATTTAGTGACAGATGATATGTTCCTAGAGAGTTTTCTAAACTTTGCTAACAGTCATGGATGCTAATAGGTGATTGTCAGAATTATTTATTCTCACATACATAATTTGTAGGGCTGCTGAACTTTAGCTCTTCATTATTCAAATTCAGCAAAGAATATCTAAACTGCTATTTAAGGAGACATAGCTGATGCTATTTTGTGCTGTAGGCCTAAAAGATATTTGATAACCAGTACATTTTAAGTTATTTCATGCAATACTTTCATGTAATATCTATTCCTGTGTAAGGCTTTCAGAATCTCTACATGTTTATCTCATTGTGGTGATCCCTTAAATGCGTGCTGTGAGCTACCTGCAGTTAGATTAATATTGGAAGGCAGCATTCCATGGTTTGGCTAGTCATGTGGCACTGTTTGGTTTTCCAGTCAGCATCTGCACCATTTCGCTTGGAAGAGTAATGCAAACTACAAGAATAGTGGCATTTATAAAAGACAGCTAATTTTTTCAAAATCTTTTACTTTTATTGCTATTTAAATCACAAGCAGGCATGTATTTTTATATTTCTTATTACAGTGTACTTGTTGTGAAGGGAAGCTCTCTGTAATTTTAATGATATTTTCTTCAAATTATCAATCAACGATAAAAGGACAAACTAGCAATTTATTCTGAGTTAGACACAATTTGTGTTATTCCTGTACAATCAATGTTAAAAAAAAAAAAAGTAAAGGCCATAGAAGCTATAGTGTGCGTCCTTTATTTGGCAGTTCTCAGTTAAGTGAGGACAACTGGAAGAGTTGCTGGCAGTAAAACAAATTATAACCATCAATATGATGGGCATCCATTTGTGATTTAGGAAGCACATGCTGTTGATTATGTATGTATTGATAGCAAGTTCTCCCAACAAACAAGTGATGTTCTATCCTGCTGAAAGATAAAAACATTGCACAGCAAGAGGTTGCACTTCCTCTCTTAAACACACAAAAGCTGCTCAGTCTTTATGAGACTACATTGGAATAGTATAGCTTTCTGTGCAAAAGGTTGGACACAATTCAAATAAAAAGTCTCTGGTTTTGCACTTAGTGTGCCCCAACTATACCTCCCCGACCCCACCCCATCACCACCTCCCCAATTCTTCCAATATGTGCAAATTTATTTGTTGGTATTATTTAATTTATTTACAAACTTTTAAGATTTTTGTGACCTCAGCTTTTTTGTTTTGTTTTGTTTTGTTTTGTTGTTTTTTTACTTTTCTTTCCTTTTTTCTTGCAGTTTCCATACTACAGGCTAGTGTCCTTGAACTATCCTCATGTTTAAACACTCTTTCTGCATTGTCCACTTTTCCTAACACTACCAACTTATTAGTCAGTGATAACCATTTGCAATCAATGCTTCTTATTATCAGAATTTGCATGGCAACTGCAGTTGCTGAAAACAGTCCTATTTACTTTGAATTTATATTTCCCTTGTCTGTAGTATGAGAAGCATGCAACATTAAGGGACTAATCTTCTGTTGTGTTTACTGTTGAAGAGAATGGAAAAATTATGAAATCTTTTCATTCAATTTTTGCACAAGCATGTTGGCAAGTCCAGATGCAGTTAAATAGTTGTTTTAGCATTCCTCTTTTTTTTTTTTAACTGGTTACATTTTTTGCAGTTTGTTGCATGTGTTTACTATACAAATGAAAATCTGTTAGCCTAGATCAGTTTACATGTTACAACATTTTCATTGAAGTTCTGAGTGAGCGTTACTCAAGCAGTTGATAGGGATCCCCTTTTCACACACATTTCCTGATAACAGGGGACACATAAAGCTTACATGCAAACTTGGTGACAGTCCCTGGTTTCTGACACTCTTTGTTTAAGAAAGTTGAATTTATTACAAAAATCACCAATCTTTTGGCATAAAACATCACCTAAGCACAGCCATTTTGTGCACATTTCTTCTTCCCTCCCACCAAATTAAAAAACCAATTGCATCTACCCTGAGTGAAACAAAGTATGTCTGCTATTCACCATGATTCAACACATTGCTCTTTCAAAGACTTAATCACCACACTAAGCCAAACATCTGTTCATGGGTTTCTGTAAAGTATATATGCATGTATACTCCACACTTCCTTTTTATTAAAAGAGCAGGTTAAAATAATGTCTACTTCAGGACAGTTCAAGACAGAAATATGTGAACATTTCCACACCTCAGAAATTTCCTACTTTACAGAAATTCTTGCCTTCTTTATAGGTCTATTCCTCTTCGTGCATCAGGTTGCACATAAGGCCCTAACCAGAGTCCTCCACCGAGCTGAAAACCGCTCCAGGTGACCCCATGTCCAGCCCTTTCCTTTCATCTCCCTTTCCACTGTTCTTCTCCAAGTTTCCTTTGGGTGGCCTCGTTTTCTTAGGGCGACTCTAGAGAAGTCTGCTGTCTGCATGCGGAGCACATGTCCAATCCATCGCCAATGCCTTTGTTGAAACTGCATGGTGATGGACTTGGTTTCAGTTCTTTGGTGGTGATGGTATTTGGCCAAAAGATGCTAAGTATGCGCCTGAGGCATCTGATTTGGAAGACGTCAAGCCTGTTACTGATGGTTTTGGTCGTCTTCCATGATTCTGCTCTGTAAAGGAGGGTGCTGATCACATTTGACTTGAAGATTCTCAGCTTGATCTTCTGACTGATGTTATTTGCCTTCCTTGTGCTCCCGAGTGAGGCGAAGGCCTGGCTGGCTTTTGCCAGTCAGGCTCAGATCACCACCTCCGCGTCCCTGGTGTTTGACATTTTGGACCCAAGATAGGTGAAACTGTCAACTTCCTCAATCTCTTCTCCATTTAGTTTGATCTTTATAGGTGGTTAAATGAAATACACATCTATTGCCACAACAGGATCTATTCTTTTCCTACAGCTTTGATATTTCACCAGATATAAATGCTTTTTAAGTATAATTACAGACTTTGCCATTTGATCCTCATTATAACTCTTAGTCTTTAGCAGGTAAAGACCATCTTGTGCAATCTTATGCCAATGACCCCATAGAGTGAATGAATTGACTGCATGGGGACATGAAAGAGAGCATAACCAATAAAAATTAAACTAATGCTTTTCTTGTAAGATAATTTTTCAAACAGCAGAATGTAGCAAATATTCTACTGCAAGTCGTACAAAGCTGCATATCTGCCATACTCAGGCTTAATAGAGCTCCTGTCAGAATGCAGATAGTTAATAACAGAAGATCTAAATAGCACATCTTAATCAAACTGTCCAGAGCAATCAATGGAAATGGCTGATGCTACACTTTTAAAACGTTTTTAAAGATTTTTAGCTTAAACATTTTTTTGATATTTAATATCTAAACGCATCTTTTTTGCTATTTTGTCTTGTGCATAATGTTTATGTGTATGATGATGTTCATCTGTGTTATTCATTTCTTTTTCAGCGTGAGGATAAACTATCTTGTTCAGAAGTCATTTCTGTCAGTATACCTCCCAGTTAGCATGCTGTCTGTATGAATGTGTAGGTCATCATAGCCAGCCCTCTCACCACAGCAGGGGTGCAGTTTTAACTAAACAGTTCAGAGCAAGGATAAGACAAATATACTGATGAAAAACATCTGGGTCTTTGTTTCTGGTATTTGTGTGCATGCATATGCCTGTGCAAATGTTTAAATTTGTGATAAGGTAGAATTTCTGGTCAGTGTACAGAGTATTTCTGCATTTGATAAACATCAATGAGCATATACCCATCCAAAGTGCCTGTACTGCTACAAAATAGTTGTGTACTTAACACAAACATTGTAAGATCAAATTTTTTAAATGTGTGTTTAACTTTAATAGTG
The DNA here is from genome assembly GCF_003073045.1 of Pomacea canaliculata. Classification (NCBI taxonomy): domain Eukaryota; kingdom Metazoa; phylum Mollusca; class Gastropoda; order Architaenioglossa; family Ampullariidae; genus Pomacea; species Pomacea canaliculata. Next base: position 14,437,248 of record NC_037597.1, read on the forward strand.
TCAGTCTGGCTCATTCACAAGTAAACGATGCTTTTCAGCCTTATGTTTAAATGAACTTGATAACATCTTAAGATATGTCTAAAGGTCTACAAGAATGCAATTTTTGTCTCTTAAATGGGTAAAGTTCAGCACAATATGCTATTTCCGGATAAATACCCCTTTTCCATTTTTGAGATGCATTCTTAAAAATATCACCAGCATGCAAAGAAAAAGGTTGAACATGAGGTCGCATATGATGTGCCTAATTAATACGAGTTCAGTTCAGCCCATTAGCTAAAGCCTGACCCCAAAACATTGGTGTACAATCCTGATGCCTGTGCATTGTGTAGCTAGAAAAAAAAATTATTTCCTCTATGCAACAGATTATGAATATTTTGTTTTTGATGCCATTTTAATAATGTGCTAGCTCTTTCAAACAATCATGATATAGACTCAAAAAACAAGAGACTGGTTTTAAAATTTATGTTACACTGGTGGTACCTTTATGTTGCTCTTCATACCTGCATGCACATAATCATTCAAGAAAAGAACACATTTCCCAAAAATGGAGCTTTACTGGGTAGTGTATCTTCTGATATTCCTTTTCTTTGACAGATAGATAGTTGCCTTGAATAATAATACATGTTTTTTTGGTCCCTCAGTTGGAGCTACTTAGCTCTACTCAAGTGTGTTCAACCGTACAGCAATATATCACATACCTAATTTTCACCCTGTTGCACACCTTTCTGCATTTTCCTTTGCATGGCGGATCAGATCAATGATGCCCATAACAACGTTTACATTTCCTGACTATTTCGGTTTTTCACCTGTTCTTTGGACTTATTTTCTAGGTGTCAATCCAAAATCAGTATTTTTTTTTCTTTAACAAGTATTGTACGTTTCCTTCCAGACATCAACATCGAGTTCTTGCTCCTACAACTTTTGCTAACTTGCCTGAAACAGTGAAGTTTCTGGGGGGGATGATTTAGTTGCTGAAACAAATGCCACAATGAGGCAGGTTGGAAACAAACGGGAGCAACAGCTCTTTCAGTCTTTGACTTTAAACATCTCATATTTTCATGGCTACCTGCTGAAAGGCTTTCATAATAACTTCTATATAGAATACATTCTCAATGATGGTTATTTTTTAAAGGATGTCTACGGTGACCAAAAAACCCTAAATTCTACAGCATCTGCATGTCTTCCTGATGGTGTTGTGACCCACACCAACCGATGAAAACGAAAACCAACATTTTATTTTTATTTTTCAAGGGAAGTTACTACACAAATGAATTCCCGTAACTCAGAGTAAGCTTCCCTTGAAGGGCGCATCACTCCGCCAAACGATTATAAACGTGTTCTAGGTTAACTGCAAACGCTTTGCTCAAACGAAGAAACATGGAAAGCATTGACGAAATACGAGAAAGGGTTACTATAACGGAGTTCGGCGTGACAAATGTAAGTGGCTAATTAGAAATTTATTTTTTCTTACTTGAGCTTGCTTGTTAAACTTTTGTAAAGAAATAAATATTAAATCAACGTAAAGCTCACAGACCGATCCGATGTCCATGATGTTGAGTGCTTGAAGTTCGAGATACCTAAATTAATACATGTATTGTATCTAGTGTATTTGTGTTTTAAGGTTCACAGTTCAGATTTCCCCGGCAACTATGAAGGATATGATGATGCTTGGGACCAGAAGAAGTTTGAAAAGGTAAGGTGTCACAGTGAAATGCTAACAATTTAAAAGTCAATTTATTATTATTATTATTAAAAATAATATATTTACAAATCATACTTGGGTATCATGGTAATTCAGTTTTAGAAATTCATTTTTATTGTTATTCATTACGAAAATCAAAACTTTATTTTGGTACATTTATTTAAAATAGACCGACATCCTTGAGCTATACAACACAATGTTTTTGCTTGTACCATCTGCTGAAAGAATGGTTTTTGCCTTGTTGCGAGGGACCCCTGCTAAATTCTTGTCTAAGTATAACCGATGAAACTTTATTCAAGGATGGTTATGAAGGTTTTCCTCTTACTATTGTATGTTTCTGTTAGAATTTATTGTAAGAATTAGTTCTTTCACAGAACTTGTGAATCTTTTTTTATTTTTAAATGGACTCCGTAGATAACTCATGGGATTTGCAGAAATGATTTTACCTATTGCAGAAATTCAAGGTTGAGATTATTAAGTTGCAAGGTGATGAGTTGGAGTTTGACATGATTGGTGTTGATGCTGCCATAGCCAATGCTTTTCGAAGAATTCTTCTGGCAGAGGTAAGTATTGTGAGGCAATATGCTTTTTTCCCTCATTTTCACCATCAGCTTTTTTTCTCTCTCTCCTCTCCCATCCCCCCATTCCAACCCACCCACACTTTTAGCACATCTTGCATTTCACAATTTTCTTTTTAAAAAAAATCAGTCTGTCTGAAGTAAAAAGTTGAAATACTGGAAAATTACTTAATGATGAAACCCCTGTTTGTTATAAATTCTTTTAATCACTAATGCAAAAAAATTTTTAAATCTTTTTTAAGAGAATGTAGGGTAATAAAAATGAAAAGCTAAGTCTTTTTAACACCTGCTCTTTGTATCTAGTGAGATATTCATATCTGTTTTTGATGGTAACTATTGATTGGTTTTTGTAGGTGCCCTCCATGGCTGTGGAGAAAGTGCATGTGTACAACAATACATCCATTATTCAAGATGAAGTTCTAGCACATCGTCTGGGACTTGTTCCTATTCGAGCAGATCCACGGCTTTTTGAATACAAGCAGCCAGGTATGAGTTAGTCTCACACCTGCTCATTCACCTTCATTGTTATCACACCAACCCTGTATTTTGTCACACATAATAAGAAAAAGGATTCTCCACCTTTTGTGTACTCTCTTATGATGTTAGATGATAATAGCTGTTAATGATGATGATGATGAATTATATCTGTCTCATTCTCTTACCCCAACTAGTCTTGAAATACATCACTATTTTTATCTCAATTATTTCTATTACTTTCTGTGAGGCTAGACTTGACAGGATGACAGCGTGCTTTGCTCAGTCAGTGTGTTGCTTCCATATAGTCTTATGCAGGGTATAATAAATCTGTTGATTATTTACTTTTGCTAGGACAAGTGACAAACAACTGAGTTTTTAGATGCATTGTTTTGCAAATAGTCTGTTTATAAATATTTATGTAAATGAACTCGTGCAAGTAAAAATTTCCAACTGTGCCTAGAGTTCATTGTATACTAATTGGTTGTATACAATACTGTTGTTTAGCTTAACTTGGTCAGATTAGGATTTAAACTTATTTTTCTTATTGTAAACACCACTTTTTACAAGAAATGTGTGATGTATAGATCAGAGGCCGAAGTTTCATCGCACTGCAAGGCCGCTTAGGGGTCGTCAAAGGTCGGACCAGCCTTTGTGTTCAGCAAAGGTCGAATCGTGTCAAGTTTCGGTTGCTGTAGCCAGCCAATCCACCCGTAAATGTAGAGATGGTCCTCCCTGCCTCTAACTCGCATAAGGCTTGCTAAAGATGGCTGCTGCATACTTAATGCTGTATGAAGCGGAAAGAAATCTTTGCAGAAACATAATATTTCGCGATCGAACTTATCCCATTGATTCATGGGACAACAGAACTCTATCAACGATTAAGATTTCAGTGTAATGACATCCTGGAGATCGTCGATAATATACAAGCGGACAGCAATTTCAAATCGGGGGGCGCAGTGTCACACCTACATTACAAGTGTGTCTTGCCCTTCGTTTTTATGCAAAGGGTACCTTTTCAGAATGTGTGTTTTAAAGAAAGAAAAGGTACTAGTGCATACATGTATGCAGTATTTGTAAGGGTTCTGTTAGCTGTGTTCAGAAATTATGGTGTAACATTTATGGTGAAATAATAGCAAGAACAGAAAGTTGGACTGGCAGAATTTTAAACATAACTATTAACTTCACAGGACAAGATGATGAAGGCACAGAGCAAGACACTCTTGAGCTTCATCTTAAGGTGCGGTGTACCAAAAATGTCAAAGCTCAAGACACCACTGATCCTAATCAGATGTATGTCAACCACAAAGGTAAAAGAAATCTTATATAACCGAAAATTCTTACTGTACTGCAGTAATGTAGCTAGAATGTGTTTGTGATCTGTATTTGATGCTATTCATTTACAACGATCTGATTATGCTAGGGCAGCTTGAAAAAGAAAGCATTGCCAGTGGATCTTAGAGGAAGGTTGGATTTTAGTTGTTTTTTTTTTCCAATTTGTTTTTTAAATGAAGAGCTAATTGTAGTTGGCTAGGATATTTCTATATGCTTAACTTGTAGTGTTAACTTAAATTTCTTCCTTTTGTTTTGGAATTTACATTTACCTGTATAACCTTGATTGCAAGTGCTTCTGTTGTTGATATTTTTCCGTTGAATATCATTGAAACATTGTTTAGCATAGGTATGCAAGTTTTACATTGTTAAATATGCTTCCTCATCTTATTACTTTCTGTAAATTTTTCATTTTTAACTTTCAGTCCTTACAAAGCAAATGGAATGGATACCTAAAGGAAACCAAGTGAATCTGGTGAGTTTCAGCTAGACAATAACATGATACCCCTTGTTGGGGTAAGCTGTTCTTATTTAGTGCATTAAGTGCTCTACACAGCAACCAAAAAATGTTCACTTATCAAGGTTTTTTTCCAGGCTAGATTTTGTTTGACTTTAAGACAAGAAAGTTTCTTTGTCACAGCACTGTAAATAAATAAGTCCTTGAACTTTGCTTTATCAGTTCATCAGATGTGCATACACTCAGAACTTTTTTAAAGAGTATTTTGAGGAGTAGATATTTGGCTAACAGTGTGGCTTTTGGCTATACTGGTATTAACATTCATTATTTTATATTTGATGCAAGATTTTAATCATTCTTTTTATTTCTTTGTGAATTGAATTTGATAAATCTTAAATGTCAGGAACCTAAAAAAAAAGACTGTCTAAAAAAAAAGTTTTGTGTGTGTGTTACTGTGTATTTTAGGGTAATATATCTACGTATATGTATATATGGAATGACTGTTTACTGTGTGTTGTAGGGTAATATTGGGCCAGTTCATGATGACATTCTTCTTGCCAAACTAAGGCCAGGACAGGTATTTTAAGACAGTGCAGCCCATTCAAAGCTGCTCCTTAAATCATTTGAGATTATCTTTCTTTCTTTTATTTGCATGTTATTTGTTCTCAGTGGATTTCATACAAAGTTGATTCATCCAGTGATTGGTAAAATAATTTGTCTAATGCATTGAATTAATGTTGTTGAACCAGTCAAAGAGAAATTTTCATTTTATTGCTGAGCATTTTGATAGATATATCAAACATTTGCATAGATTTGTTAAGCTGCCATGTGTGATTTGAGTGAAATGTAATGTTTCTTTTTTTACGATTTTTAACAGGAAATTGATGTTCGGATGTTTTGTGTAAAAGGCATAGGGAAAGATCATGCAAAATTTTCTCCTGTTGGTGAGTCCTTCTTCCCACTCTTATGGTTGCAAGTTTTTTTGTATTTTTTTTCTGTTGGCATGGTTATTTATTACTCTTTCAAAATAAACCACAGGGCATGCACTATTCAGAATCTGAATTTGATGTACCTAATTTCCTTTGGATTTACAAGAAAATGCTATTTCACAATGAAATGAGGTAGAAGCAGGTTCTTTCTCCCAACTTTGAACTTTAATTATAATTTTGATTTATTTTACTCTCATATTTATTTTATTTTTTATTATTTCTTTTTGAACCTTCATTAAGACCTGAGTATGAGATCCAATGTTCGGAGCCTGGACTTAAAGTGTTAAATATTTTGTAAGCATCATTCAGTATGCTGTTGTGGACAGCATGAGACTTCTGTCATAAAGTGTATAACATTTACAAAGACAAGAGCCATTGTAACAAATTTTAGGCTTTTAGTTTTTTATGGCAGTCATGCTGATACATTTTGGTAATTCATAATATTAACATCTTTTTCAGCCACAGCAACATATCGTCTTCTGCCAGAAATAAAGTTGCTGCGAGAAATAGAAGGCGAATCTGCAGAGCGATTGCAGAAATGTTTTTCACCTGGTGTTATTGGACTTTTGCATAACAAACATACAGGTTATATAACGGTTTTCTTGTTGTGTATCTAACACGGTCTTCTCCCAGTCATTATTATGTGTTAAGAGACATTTCAGGAGGTCAGATCTCTTTTAAGTAGTCAGTTCTTTGTTTTTAGCATTTTTACTTTTTTTAAGTGTATTTGTGTCTTCACTTTGTGTTTTTAAGGGAGTAAACAAGCATATGTAGCTGATGCAAGACGAGACACGTGCAGCCGAGAAGTGTTCCGACACGATGACCTGAAAAATGCAGTAAAGCTTACACGAGTTCGGGATCATTTTATATGTAAGTTAATTATTATTATTATTATTTTTTTACAATGTCATACAGCCATTCATACTTTCACTTTTAATATGCACTATTGGCGTAGAGAATTACAAACTTGAAATCAAGATGTGCACAGTCTTCCTTTGGTTACACCTGTGTTGTATATCTTTAACTTTTATATCTCCTTAACATTTTCATTCTTTTCATATCATTTTAGTTTCCTCTTAATGCTCTACTAGGGGCTGTAGTTATAAAGTGAGAGTAAGTCTTCAGGGCAAAACAGGCAATTCAAGGAGAAGCATCTGTTGTTTCTGAAGTTGTAAAGTGATATCTAGGCTCCACAGACATTACTTGGCAGTTCTTTTCACTAGGACACTTTTGCCACCTCTTTGTTACTATGGCTTCCCGAGTAAAACAACATCCTCAAGATCTGGATACGCTTGTCCTTGAATTCTGCAATTTCGCTCAGGGCAATGTATAACTTTTGCTTTATAACTATGATCCCAGATGACATGTCTATGTGGAAATCACCCTACTATGATTCCAGCTGTCCACCTGATTAGTCAAAAATGACACCACATCCCATCTAATTCATGAGTTCCCCTCTCTATTTGTTGTTGTTTTTGGTCTGCTTTGATGGAGATGGTCATGTTTCAGACGCCACGTACTAGAACAACAAACTTGCAACCTTTGTGTCCCCAGTTCCAGACCCATTAGTATGGGTAGTGAATGTTTTGTGACTGTATCATACAGTAGGAGGGTCTCATTGCTTATGTTTCCTTTCAAAGTCCTTCTACCCAAAGGTCTGGCAAAAGTCAAGAGTCACGGTCTGTCTGCTGGCTTCCTTACTCAACTGGAGTTGTTCTTGGAGCTGCTCTCTGGAAGACCAGTCCACAACTATTACTCGCAAGCTGTCTACATCTACTTTACTTCGCCAGTTGCACCCCTAAATCCTTTATCCAGGCTCAAAATGTCCAAACCATTATGTCAAGGCATTAGGAACGGGGTCACTAGTTGAATGTTCTTGCATGATGCAGTGTCACACATCACTACTGTTCGAAGGTTCTCCACTTTGGCAGTTTATGAGGGTAAGTGTAGGTTTTCGACCAATGGAGAGCTATCCAAGGCCTTGACTCATGTGGTAGACTTTTACCTTTAGCTCTTTGATGTGAATGGGACACATTATTTTAAAGGCTATAGAGCTATGCTCTCCAATTCCATTTGTCCATTTGGGGTTGTGGGATCAGATTTATCTGACCTGTCCAGCTGTCCCATGCACTACCAATGTGCTCACTGCTTTCCTCTTAGAAACTTGAGTAGGTACTCACCTTTCTGAAATCCTTTCAATAGTGCCTGGGAGCTCTTGTCCTGTGCTCTTTTTAAACTGCTTACTTGGAAGACCTTTTTTTTCCCTTCACGTTTTTGCTTATGTTTTAGCGATTCATGCTTTTTCTTCAGACTTGACCTTCTCGAACACCCAGGTTTTTGGGCTAAGAATAGGATGGGGTCCTAGAGAAGTCACTCTGCTTGTTGGCAGCTCAGCATATTGCATAAAATGACTTGTTTGGCCTACCCTGTTTCTATTGACTCATATCTCAGTATGGAACTACAGCCAGGCTGGAATTGAGAGGTGTTTTAAATCTTTCTTCAGGAGTAGTAGCCTCGTTTCTGACATACTACCACACTCTCTGCCTGTTATTCATTCTCTACATAGTCATGTTATCTGGTAGAGTATCAAGAATAAATACCATTTTTGCTAGAAGAATTTCTTTCTTTGAGTACTTACCAGATGACCTGACCGCTAGTTCCCTTCTTCCTCCCTACTGTGGTTCCCTTTACAGTCACCATGTAAAACTGGAGAGTTGAATTCACTGTCCAGAGAAGGTGTGTATTCCCTGTTGGTTTTGGAGCGAACAGCTGGAATTGTTGGTAGCTAGTAGAGTATTTCCACAAAGTCGGTTCATCTGGTACAGCATGAAGAAGAAACTAAATATCTTTCCAAACATCCTAGAACACATTAGATAAGGTTATGCAAATCTTGAATATTAAGTGTCATGTACATGTCATGATAAAATTACAGTTTTAGTGGAATCAACGGGAGCCCTGGGTCCTGAGGTGTTGATGAGTGAGGCTATACGGACACTACAGGAAAAATGTCACACCCTTCTGAGAGCCTTGAGCAAGACATAGCGTCTCTTGCTGTAAGCTAAACCCTCTAGCTGCAGGGAGATAATACAACCATGCACTGTACCATCTCTAGGCATGCACTCAAACAGCATCTTTTGTATTGGAGTTCAGTGATGTTTCAAGAAAACTTTTGTAAATAAAGATGACATTGTGAGATAAAGACCAAGGGCTTAGCTTTTATTTGTTTGTTTGTTTTGTTTTTTCGTTTCTTGTATGTTTAACTGTTGAATAGCAGTATAAAAGTTTGCAAACTGTAAGTTTGATAGACTTTGTAATGCTACTGGGATACTTTGTATTCAAGAGAAAAATCGTTTGATGATGTGATTTAGAAATTTCTATTGTGTTAAGCCTTTTGTTCACTGTTCATTTGACATTGGTTCATAGCGCTAGAGGTGCTTAACTTCATAGCAAAAAAAAAAAAATGCACAGAAATGAGCTGCAAGTTTGTAATACTCGCCAAGGAAAGGGACGCAATTTACGAGGTGAACACATTTTATGGCTTTATTGTTTGGACTGTCTCCCGTGGATCTTTTATGTTTTGGTGGTTGTGGGGCTTTCTTTTGTTACGGACACACATTCTCTTCATTGCTCACACAGGCAGTTTACAAAGATTTCTATCTTCTTTATCAGTGAAACGACCTTTAAAAGATTATTACATTCGTTCCGTGCTTTGACAGGCAGTACTATAGCGGAAAGATTTGATTGAAACGGGCCGAGCACACCCCTTGCTTTCACACGACTTTAAAAAGGTCCTTTCTCCTTTTTTTTAATAAAAAAACGGTTCTATTGGCCATCGGTCGGGATGGTTAAAGAAACATGACGTAACCCCATGCTGGGGCTCATCGATAAAATTTGTTGGGAGGGAAATTGGAAAGCATTCCCTCGTGACTCCCAGTTCCGTGTCGTGTCAGAGGTCAGCAGCGCTCTAGATGATTTCATTGGCATTTGAAAATGTCAGATTGATGTTAAGACCCATGTCCCGAACCTGAGCACATAGCTTTCACACGTGGCATGGATGCAAACCTCGCGCAGTTCACAGGTCAACTGAACTCGCTGTGCAGGTGCCGTGCATTTAGGCCCAGCAGACGCGTTTTAGCAGGTGCATTGCGTTTCTGCACATGCATTCGTTCAGTTCCACGTGCTGGGGATAGGAACATGTTGTTTATGTGAGAATGTTTTTAAAACCTGCTGTCGAAAAGCTGATGGGGAAATTATTTGGGCTTCTGATTGACCACCTCCCTCTCTCACATTTTGTTTTTGCCTTTTGTGTGTGTGTGTGGTTTTTTATTTTATTTTTTGTTTTATTTATTTTTCGTGTGCTTGCGACTCTTGTGTATTTGTGTGTAGGTACATACACTGTACACGTAAAGCCTTTGACAGTTTCAATTTTTAATGAACACAGCTCATACAGTCCTCAGGGTTCCTTGTTTTGGGAACTCGTCATATATCAATGAAACAAAAAATCAGAAAAAGGAACACGTTGCCAGTCTGGTGCACGATGTCCATTTGCAAGCTCACCGCAGCCCCTAATATTAAATATTTACGATCTTGAATAAATGAAGTTCCCTAGATGGTTGTATACAGATGAATGAAAAGTGAGAAAAAAATTAAGGAATGTCGCAAACTTTCGGGCCACCCTGACACTGCGGAAAACCTACTGTTCAGTGGAAGATGGAAGTTTATTTATCCCTGACTAGCAATTGGTAGCAATCAGCTTTATAGGAAAGCAAGGGTTAAAACCTTCACAATAACAACAATATCACAAGGCATTCATATCCGGGCCACTAGACAGACCCTCGTGCAATCACAAGATAACTTGTTCAGTGTCATCAGAGAATTCTAGTTATTATCCTTCGTGGATACTGCGACATTTGTTGAGATACAGGATACAAGTGGGGATAAATGAGCCTTGACCGGTGCACTTTGTGATGGAGTCAGGAAAAAGTGCCTTTGACAAGTATTCTCCGTGGGGTCTCCAGGCGGAGGTATACTTACACTAAGTGCTGCAAAATTGTGAGCGTTGCAGCTTGTTTAATAAAAAGCAAGAACCGCACAGGGAAGAGCTTGATATGTTCAAATGAAAAAAAAAAAAATAGAACTGTGACAGAAGCCTTCTGCAAATTATTGAGTTCTTTCCAAACATTCCCACCACCCCATAGACCCACACGGCCACAGAACAGCTCGGTTACATTTACGATGGAAGATTAAAGACAAAATCAGTTCCACCAATGAAATTAGGATCCATGTACATTTTCTAACGATAACAAATAGAAACTGCGCTCTCCATTGTTGAAGTTTTAGCTTACTCAAATTCAGGCAGACTAACACTTAACATCTAAATTAAATGGGGAAAATGTTTTCAGAATAATAGAGTTAAATGAGCGTAAAAATAAGAATAATAAACTCCTTTACAAACTACAAATGCCATGTGACATTGTTTCCAAGAATGTAAGTCTGCTACAAAGGATCTTCACTCGGAATTGAAAATACAACTAGACATAAAACTATCTTATGTCTCCATCTGCAGCGATAAAATCCCTGTGGGGGTGGATGATTTCTATCTGAATGTTTCTTCTCATTTGCTGCCTACATATGCGCTGCAAAAGCAGCTTTTTCGGAGCTCTTCCCTCCATAGTGCATTTACTCCACTGACTTCTTCAGTTGCTGGGATTAGACCTTGCCACCACTTTAATTGTAGCCAGAGAAAAGACTTCTCCCTTTACTCCCTTCACTCACACACGTTCTCTGATGTGAGCCTTTTCTCATCTCTTCCTCTTAGAATACTCACCTCCTATTCTTAAATCACTTTGAATCATATATTTTCAATAAGTTTCACGTGAGTGTTGTTACTCTGTATGTCAGTTCGACCAGCTCTGTTGTGAAATGTATGACTTGAAAGTCGAGCACTTTAGAGTTTCATGGGATTCCTTCCAGCCTCTGCCTCCTGACTGCTGCAGATAAGACATTTTCCTGCATCCATCCCCACGAAAGCCTGAAGCAAGGACAACACATTGGGCGGCACCTTTTGTACAAAGGATGCTGGAGGGAGCTGCTGGCGTTTGGCAGGCAAAGCGCAGTGTTGAGGGATCGGAAAGCATTGTGTCTTGACAAGTTAATGAAGCGACTGTGTCATCAGTAGTTTTCTTTACCACAAAAAGTCGCCTCGATCCTAATTAGAACCCAGGCCACAGCCCGGTGCCGCTTGCAGTATTTGTTTGCGCGCGTCTGACTTACGGCTTATGCAGGGAAACGTGGGAGAACGAGTCAGTTGGGGGATGCTCGGGAGGAAGGGGCATGGGAAAGGTGAGGGGAATAAAGTAGACGACCTTCTAGTCACAAAACTTGAGGTGAATCCTAATTTTTACATGGATAAATTATTGAGGATATTTAGTGTTTTACTTGCCTTTCTAGACAGTCAGGACCATTGCCATCATCTTAGCTTCTCCTTCCGGTCAACTACCTCATGCTTAGCCACTGAAGCCAAAGGTACTCATCAGATGGTCCTGGGAATGGATGTCTGTGCCGAAGCGGAATTCATTTGAGTGGCGAATTGATGATGGCAGACCACGAATGGATGCTAACGTCCAAAGCCAGAAGATGACCTACTCCTGTCAGGTCAAGCATGAGAGGTCATCGACTTTTGAGCGAACGTTAACATGATGTTCACAGGAAGAGTGGCAGCGAGTCTGTACAGTATTTTGGCTCGGGAGGGGAGGGAAGGACTGTCTCTATGACTGGACTGTAGTCATGGATGGTGGAATAACAGCGTGGAATCATTCTTTGCGACGAAATGCCATGACCACCAACAACAGTGATATGGAGGCAATGGCAATATGTCATTTTAACATGTCAACAAAAATACAGATTAAAAAATAAATACTAAGCGACTTTGCCACTCTCCCGAATATCGCAATTTTTTCTTGGTGGTTGAAGAGAAAGATGTCGTAAGACCATCAGCCGTCAGGGAAGGTAAACAATGCGGAAACGTTGTCTGTGCGTTGTACGAACATCAGTTTGTGGGGAGATAAATCTGCAGCCCCGCAAACTGCAAGATAAAAACGGCCCACGTGTAGAAGTTGAAACTGTGCCAGTAGTCTGCCAGGCTGCTTTCCCGTATTCTTTATAGGTGTTATCGTCTTTATGAGCGTAAAGCTTATATTAAGGACAGGGCTACCCGATAAGGCGCTGCTTTGAAAGGTCCATTTAACGACGGGGGACACTTGTAGTAACCATCAGAAGGCCGTTGAAAGACATGGGACAGCGGGTCGGGGTGAGCATCAACGTTTATAAAATTCCTTCGACGTCAACAAAGCCCGGGCCTTCCCTACAAGATTTTCGGAAAGCATGGCGGTATTTTAAACGACTTGACGGACCCGTTTGCCCATCCCCTGGTTTCAGTTCCAGAGGAGGGGCAGCGTTTGTGCCCGTAAACGTCTTCCCTCCGTGCCGTGCCCCGTGCCCTCGTGCCCTGTAGGGTTTACGGCGCCACCAACGCCACCGCGGACGGCGTGGGATGGAGAGACGGAAAGGGGCTGCGCGGAGAGATGCCGACAAAGGTGCGCGCGCAGAAGGGTCCAGAAGCTGAAGCACCTAGCGACATCCTAGTAGTAGCCAAGCTTGTCGCTGCAGCCGTCGGTGGTGTTCACAAAGCTTACCGAGGTAGGGTGTGGAGGGTGATGGAGGAGGAGGAGGGACTGGAGTAATTTGGGAGGTTTACCTGTTTCATCCCAGCAGAGAGAATTATCGGAATGACCTTTTCACCTCTTGCAGCCAACTGACAGGTACATGATGGGGACTGAAGTAGCAGAAACACTGTCGCTTGTTAAAGACAAATAAACAGTTTGAAATTTTGTATACTTTGCATACATTGTGTTTGTATATGTATATAGTGTGTGTGCGCACCTGTATATGTAAGTATTTATCTGTTTTGTTTTTAAATTTAAAGATACATAAACCTATGAAATCTGTGCAACTTAATGTTTGTGGAAAAAACCTGTAAAATAATGTCTAGTCTACTCCATCGCTTTTATTCCTTCAAAACACTTCTTAAACATATCGTAGACACTCAGGACGATCGTCATTTTTTTTCTCCAGGGCGATTGTGATTATTTTTTAAACTCAAGAGTGGCATGACACAGATGACAGATCGAACCTGTAATTTTCTCGCTTATCAGGAAAGTAATTACTTGCTGCTGACGACCACAATCTTTGCTTCACCCTACGACAACTTCGTGAGTCTTTAATGATCGAGCTTCGACTGGGTCATAGGGTCGACGACCCGGAACTGATCGGCACTGAGGTACAAGATCGAACTATAACAGCAGCCCGCTACTTCCTCCATTCATGTGGAAAAACAATCGATGTTGGAGACTTCGGTCACACGTGGGTTATCATCATCACTAAGCTGGCCTGGGCAGGGAGGGAGGGTCGGTGACAGAGCATCCGTAATGAGGGGTCACAAGGTCAGGTATCTGTCCATAGCTTCATTTCTTCTGGAGCAGTTCCGTGGGATGGACGAAAGACGGGAGGAGGAGGAGGATATAGCAGCGAGTTGAATGATGGCAAAGTGACTAATCTTGTTATGGTTTTCGCCGTCCCTTTGTTCATGGAAGCGACAAATTGAGAAAGAGTTTCTCGTCCTTCTTCCACCATCATCTCTGCCGCCGACACACATTCCTTCCTTCCAGAATATTCTCCGAAAACGCAATCTTCCTGTATCAGCAAGGCACTTTCTATTAAAATATAAGTTCTTAGGACATATTTTTTGTTGTTGTCGGTTTTGCACTCACAGACCATGGAAATAAATATTCTGAGATGGAAATGCATTCTTAAACCCCAGAACTCACCGCACACGCGAAGGAACAAGTAAAACATTGCAATGCTCCACATAAAGATAAAAGCCTGGCATTAAAATCTTTTATTGTAATACATTATGATATTATTGTTCAGATGTGATAACCATAGCAGTATATTTTCGTTTTACTGCACTATGAAGTAAAAAAAAAAAGAATAGAAGGAAAGAAAGAAAGAGAGAGAAAAGGAAGGAAAATTGTTTGCTTCTTCATCACTAATCATAATGTGAATACCACTTCTTTCATCGTCCATGTTTCCCGAAGTTGCAAGTGTAATGAGATTGCCAGCAAACTCAAGCGTTCGTTTTCAACTGACTGGCATCAGGGGAGGAATGCAGACAGCAGAAACCCTTTCCCCATCGGCATCCACAGCCACAAAAGCAGAAGAGCGGCCTGGGAATCAATGAGGACACGAACCTCTTCACCAACATTCAGTTATTGCCTGTGTTATGTCATTTATAGTGCCAACCCTGCCACAAGCCATCTTTGACAATGAAGTGGGAGGATTGTAAGTACAAGAGGTCACTTGAAAGCACAAAGCATCTCATTTTTCCTTTCGTCTTCCCTTGTCCATGTTTTCGCCGTCATTTTTAGTTCTTTTTTCATTTTTCTTCTTTGATTCTTTTCTTTTACCATTTTTTTGACAATTTTTTTTTTCATCCAGATTATCTTTAAGATGGGGTTAAAAATATCTCATACCTTTTCTTCATTCGTCTGCTCTCGTCTCATGTTCGCTCTATCACTTTTGTCATTCCAGGTCTCTCCAGTTTTCGTTCTCTTGTCTGCTCTTGATAGCTATGTCTCCCTTCATCTTTTCTTTTTTTACTTTCGATTTCTCCTCTCGTCTGTTCTTTCCCATCTTGTCTTCTTCTTTCTCGCACGCCTTCTCTCTCTCTCAGCTCACCGCTGTGCCTTCATTTTTTTTTTTACCCCGGAAAACAACAGCAACAAAAAAATTCATTGCTTGGATTGGAGTGCGCCTGCACTTGTGTAGTGAACATCCGATGTGTGGTGTTCACAGGACGAGCAACAGCTAAACTACTTTTGTTCACGAGCTGGCGCCAAGTCTAGTGTTGTGAAGAGCTGTCTGCTTTGTATCAAAAGACAAACTTCTGGGCCTCGGGGTTGTGTACCATCTCATGCTGCATTAAACAGTCGGGAGTTCATCTTTTTTTTTCTCTCTCTCTCTTTCCCTAGCTCTCATCATACTAATATTTCACATGAAAAATAGCATCTATACATATATATGTTATTTGTGTGTGTTCTTATCGCTTCAATTTGTATTTATTTCTTTATTTTATTCATGGCTGTCCTCGCTCCTTCCTTTGTGAATCTTTTTCCTCTGTTATTTGCATAGAAAGTTTGTTGCGATACAGTTCCCCACATCTGAGTGAATAAATCCTGATTGAGATATCGAAATCAATACATACACCAACATATACATAATGAGGTGATAGGATATTGAGACATTCACAACAAGAGTCTGTGATATTGATGATTTATACATTTCAACTGTTATATCCAGAGTCTACACATCACACAAAATTTGCCTGGACAGCAAATAGGAAAACACGACCACGAATTGCATGCTAAGACAACAAAGAAATTTGTCTCGAGACCTCCAGACAGTCGTCTCTGTATCCCAGCATGCCTTGACTTGTTGGCTGCGTGTGCTGAACCGAGCGAATCTCGAAAAATTAGTAGTAAACGGGAGAAAAATGAAGTGAGGAACAGAGGCTCGGTCCTGGGACTGTTCACCTCCCTTTTGTGTGCTGGTCGGCCGGCAGCCAACCTCCAGCCATGTGTTATTTCGCTGAGAAAACAGTCCGCACACAACTACCCACGCGGCGCTGCTGGCAGAGCAATCGCACGATGCACGCATCTTCCAAAACAGTCTTGATGAATGACATACACACGCACAAACACGCGCACGCACGCATGCAAACAGTCAGAGGAGGGTTAGTGTCTTATTATCAACGAGGTACTGATGTTACCGAAGGGACGAGATTTTACGAGAGTTTCTTTTCTTTGGTTTGGATCTTACTTGAGTTTGTCCACCTGTGGAGTGAGTACCCGACTCCGTAAAGGGTTGGGGAAGGTAGAGCAGTGAGGGAGAGGAGATGGGTATTGTCCCCGACAAAAGATGTCTTCGTAATAGTTGATGGTCGTAGCACATTGACCCACCGTAAGGTCACGGGACTACTTTTTCTACCAACATCAGCATACGGACATGTCTGTCTCGGTAGACGGAACATATCAGTCACTGTCTTCATTCTCATCCCCGGTCCCCAGAACCACTGGTCCAGTGATCAGTTGTATCCCATCTGCATTATTATTGAGAGTGTGAGTGACGATGGCGGATGTCAGGAGACGTCGATTGATTGTTTAGCAGTTGATGTAAGATTTATAGTTTAGAATCGACACACAAAAGTATGACAGAAAACTGATACATGCCAGTCAGCATGATGTGGGTAAGAGAGAGATGTTCGTAATATCTGAACAAGTAAATCCAGGACAAAATGGCAAAACTCTTTTCAAAGACATTGTGTTACTTGGCGACAAAAAAATTCATGTAGGTTCCTTTGAAAGGCTTCAAAAAATGTTTTGAGGTTAGAACATCAGCAGGTGAAGTAGACGACTAACATCTCCACTCTTTTCACTTCATTATTTTTTTCACAAGCCTGCATAATAGTGTAACCCCTCACCGACTCCATCTCTCGTTGCAGCGTTGGCAGCGCCATCTGCGCGCGAGGGTTCATTTGTTGCCCCTTGAGTCTTCTTCAGAAACAAGAGCGCGTTGGACGGCAGGTATGCGGGGTCCTTTGCCTGCAGCCCTCGTGATAATTGTGTGATCCTCGAGGATTGCAGCAACGGCATCGGCAATGAGAACTTCTCTCCGGGGCTGAGAGAGCCATGTTCTTAGCTTTGTCAGCCTCGGCGCTGCTGGTGATGGATCATGGCGATGATACATAGACGCTCCACCAGTGACCTCCTTATCCTGTCATGATTTCTTCCCAACCCCGTTTCTCTCTAATTTAGTCCCCGCTGAAAAAAAAGAAAAGAAAAAATGTTTCTGTTCTTTTTCTCTCTACTCCCTTTTCAATTCATCTTTTTTTTTCTCTCTTTGCTTGTGTCGTCTGTCTTCACTTTGTCTGTCTATCCTCTGTATGCCTGGTTGTTTCTCGAAATCATTTAACGAGACTTTGTTGTTCATTTTTTAAAAGAACAAATATTCCGGAGTAAACTTCGCAACAGTTTGACGTTTCTGACAATCTCAATAAAAGAATCACATATTTTTTTTTAAACTAAGAGAGTTCATATCTTTTTTGTTACACACACTTGCTCATTCATTCCCTGAAATTTAAGGAGAAAAGAAATGCTGGTACACCGATACCTGGAGTTTCTGAGTTTCAACCAAACAGTCTGAGAAACACCATTTTCTGGTATATCTCTCTGACAATTTGCTTAGTGTCTTCATCTTGAGTACCAGTCCCCTCGTGAGTGTTTTCTTCTGGAAAATGTCTTGGTGTGCGGTTTACCCGTTCGTTGATCCGCACCTGCACTTGCGTGTGGCTGTTCACCTGTACCCACGTGATCTGAACATGCTCTGACATGCTTCTGGCCAAAGACTCATCCCTCTGCAGGAATTATTAGCTTCAAAGCACAAGTGCATCCCAGATTCCCTTCAGATTCCGGGTCTGTTGACACGGACGCAAAATAGAATGTCACAGAAAAGTTTCCTTTAGGATGGAATGGATTCCGAATCCCAGGCACCCCTAAATTACCCGTCACTACCCGTCCAGCTTTTTGTCCCCCTTTTTTGTATGTTTGTCTGACACTTCATTATGTTCTTCCTTTTTTATGTAAGCACGGTGTGTGGCCTGTTGTGTAAGCAAGTGCTCCCCACAAGGTACGGACAGGTATATGCTGTTGGCTGCCGGGATACATACCACACAATCCACTATGACAACGTTTATAATAACGGCAACTCCTTCCCGCACACCCTGCTTCCTCCCTCTCCCCTTCTTCCCTCAAACATTTCTGGCGCGTGCGTTTTCATGGACATTTTTTTTCTATCGGATGAAAAAATTCTTTGAAGGTCTTGTTACAGAAGTGATTAGTGTGACACTGCGCGGCTGCTGAAGGTTTCTGTTGCTCTGGATGCTGAGGCCACCATCTTGAACAGCAACAATAAAAGAGAAATTTGCTTGAAGCCACCCTGATTCGACAGTTCTTCCACAGTTCTTTTATAATTATTTTTAAAGACTTCTGGAATTGTCCCGTTGTTATCGAGGACTGGTTGATGACAGGATCATGGAAGCTTCGTAGTCGTGTATTATGAACTATCTATGAACTATCTTATGAATTAATGTTTTATTAGTATTTTTAACTTATTAATTTTTTGAAGAATATTTTATTAATATTTTGAGAGTATATGTCCAGACAAGACTAGTGTCGCTTTGTTGGTCTAAAGAGAAAAAAATACTATTCACCTGGAAGTCCTCCATGTTTACGATGGTAATCAGAGAGGTAGCTTTCCCCCGGCTCACTACCACCAACGATAAAACAACTTTTTAAAGACTTGAGTACTTTGTCCTGTCAGTCCGATGACAGCAACGGTTTTGTGGGCAGGTGTCAGGGATTCGCCTCTTTCTGGTTTTCTTAGTGATCAGCTCGTTAGTACCTCCCGTCCGTCAGGCGGATGTCTGTATAGTTTTATCTGCCAGGTGATCTACACCCACACCTTTCACACGGTGATGTGCCGCAGCAGCCAGCCAGGTCATTAGGTCATCGGGACCTGGGGAAGGGGATAGGGGGCGGTGTGCGCGATGCCATCATGGCGAGGAAGTTAATTAGTTCTTCCCTCGCTCACCGGGTGGAGGTCTGAATCCTCTTAACACCCAACACTTCTGGAACGTTCTACGGGGTTTGTCCAATTGAAGTCGTTGGCTCAGTTTTCCCTGCCAAATGGAGGTGCAGAGCATTCGAGAACATTTCGATAAAACACGCCCAGCTTGAAAAGTCTTGGACCACCAGGAAAGCCGCGGAAATAAAAATTAAAAACCGGATTATAAAAAAAAATTGCGAAGAGACGGCAATGAGTTGCGAATGAAGGGCGAGTTAGCACTCGGAGAAAGAGAGAGGCTGCTCCGGAAAGACAATTAATTTCATGTCAAACCATGATTTATCCTATGACACTGGTTCTATCTCCCCACGTTAACCGGCCCCCGTGTTGTCGGTCCGCAGGCAATTGCTGCTGCCGGGTAGACAAATCAGTCCATCCTGCGCCAGGGATCTTATTTCCTTAATTAAATTCATTAAACATGAACTACTGACATGCTATCGGCTGCGAGGCTTTTCGCGTACTACGCCAAAACCGTTCCATCAGGGACATCAGAGAGTGCTTGCAAAGGGAGATAAGCAAAGCCCTCCTGTAGCCTTCCTCTCGCCGTTCGCCATGTTGGTCACACGAGCTCGTCCGGGGTTATCTCCCGCAACAAGCTCGAGGCAGACAAGGGAGGGAATGCATGGTGCACGACGTGGTGCTGGCTGATAACGGACAATTTATTTCTCCAGCTTTGTATGCTGGCGACCGGCAGCACGCGGCGCACAAATCATGCAGATTCCAGCCGAACAATGTCGAGGGCCTCCCAACATCGCCTTGAGATGCTGCTTCACCA
The DNA here is from genome assembly GCF_003073045.1 of Pomacea canaliculata. Taxonomy (NCBI): domain Eukaryota; kingdom Metazoa; phylum Mollusca; class Gastropoda; order Architaenioglossa; family Ampullariidae; genus Pomacea; species Pomacea canaliculata. The sequence continues at coordinate 14,457,352 of NC_037597.1, forward strand.
CCAGCTTGGCGGTGGGCATGTGGAGCAGCGTGTACAGAGTGGGGTGGGGTTGGTGGGGTGGGAAGAAGGAAAGCTGCACATATGTTGTTGGAACTGGCAAGGAGGATGGATGGATGTGTGGGTGCTTGTGTTTGGGGATGAGGCGATCCATGCTAAAACAACACTCATCCACTAGGGACATGGAATTTTCACTGTGAAGTAAGAATTCGTTACTCAGTTTGCCAGTCCAAGGTGTAGTGACTACAAAATAAAAAACAAAACAAAAAGAAATGTTTGGCGATCATATCGACGTGAGCAGCGTTCGGGGTAGATACCCGAGATAATGGGTCTCGGACAAGTCTCGCACCATGTCGCCAGCTGTGAGACGATCGCTATCTCGGCTCTTCACAGGGAGTCTTGTCTGCGACATCCTTGAAACAACAAAGTTTTTAGGGGATGTTGTGTAGATGTATGCGACATGCACATCTGGCGGGGGGTAAATATTCTGTTTAAAACATCGATTTGTGCGTACCGTTAGTGCTTCAGTGATGTATCCCTTACAAGCGAAAATTGCAAACAGAAAGAAATACTACAGTAAACATACTTAGAGAACAGTCATACCCACACCAAGACACCCTGGAGCAAACCGTGTTGTGTGGGTGCCAGGTCCTGAATGAATGCTAGTTCTAGATAATTAGAATTTACTGTCAATTAGTCGTTGCCATCATGCTGTACGGTTGCAAAATTGGGATCTTGCAAACCTTGGACAGAAGGATCCAGGCATTCGAAACTAAATTCTGACTGCTCCGAATCTCTTAAAAGAATCACAAAAATTTTTGGGGAAATGACACCCTACCTCAGACAGTCCTTCAGAGTTTCGCGGAAAGTGGATGTCGGCGGGTTAAGCAAAAGAAATCACGATGAAAACATCAAAGTGGGGACAGTCTGCCAGGTGGGGGACCAACTCAAAGATGCTCAAGACAGGCACTGATACTCCACCTTCATCATCTTATTGTCTCCCTTTCCATCTCCCCTCCGACGACAAGTACTGGGGACTGGCTCCGTGTCTGGCCGGTGTCAGTTGAGTGTCGATAATAAATTACATATTGTTGATATCTATTACTCTGCTCACTTCCTTCACGTCCATATCCATATTGATACAATATGTCCCTCGAGTGTAATTTTCATGAGCTGGGTTTTCTCCCTTAGATAGTTTTAGTAACCAGATAGACCAGAAAACTGTCCACCAAGCTCCTTTTACCCTCTGAAATTTAATAATGAAAGGAAATACTAGCAGCCAATCAGCGAAAGCAAGGTTCTAAAAGGGATTTCGCTTTTTTTGTTTACCGAATACAGGAAAAGGTAGTTTGATTGTCAGGGATATACGGGGATAGGAATGGGATGGGGGACGAAGAGTGAAATGGGTGTGATGAAGTCTCTCACTCCTTGCCTAGTGTCTCTCTTTCACACACACACACACGTTTATATACTTTGTTTTATTTGATAACACCTGCAGTGACAAGGGATGTGCTTTAAAGGTCTAAAAGAAGGAAGGAAGAAGTGAGTAAAGCAAAAAAATAGCTTTTAATGTATTAGCTGTTACAAACTGATCAGTGGGTGTGTGTGAGAGAGAGAGATTCCATATAAAGATAGGGAGGAATGCATGTGGATGTGTGTATATATATGATCTCAATACTCATGAGAGGGTGAAAGAATAAAGCATCTTGAGGGTTAATTGAGTTTCTGGTCCATCAACCAGAGCGAGGCTAAGGAGGGTCACGTGGTGCTCGTTGGTCGCTGGTCGAGACTGTGTAGAAGGTATTAAACTGGCATCACACTTGAGACCCTTTGCCCAGTAGAGAGAAAGAAGAAAAAAAAAACCCCAGTGGATGAACCAGAAAGTAGAAACTCAATTTGTCAAAGCTGCTAAGACCGCCACACCTTTCACACCTGTAGTAACACCTGTGACTGTCTCCACAATAGAAAAATAACATTTCACAGCAATCACTACAACAGAGAACTCTGCTGAAACAGTTTTTGTGTCAGAAAACACAAATTAACCTGCAACGAACTCAGAAGATTAAAACATATTTCTTTTCTCTGTATCATTTTGTTTTTCGTGTCTCTCTATCTTTCCTTCTTTATTTTTTAAACCAACACTCTTTTTAGTTCCACCGAATGCGTAAAGTTACATTTCCTGAGATGTTCGGACTTTTTTTTTTTTAGTTTTTGATAAGAGTGGCATCCCTCCTCTTGTTCTCTCTCTCTCCCCCCTCATTTTTTTTTTGTTTTTTTTTGTTTTTTTTTTGTTTTTGCCACTAGGAGGCTGTTCCCTGGAGTACAGGCAGCAGACACGTGATTTGATGATACAATAACCTTCGCAGGTGTTTGGAAGACCAGTGCCAATGTTTTGTCAGCGCTCCTTCTCAGCGGGGGAGACCTGTGGAGTTTTTCCCACTTCCTGTTCATTAAAAAAGAGAAATGGAATCAGCACACTAAGAAAGGGGTTCAGGTTAGCGCGCCGCGTGCTACAAGAATCGCGCGTGCTGCAACCATCAGTTAAGTGCCAACATTTTCTGCCATGTATTCTACCTACATAACAGGATAAAATAAGGAGGGAGGAGTGAGAGAGTGTGGGGAGGGTGATGTAAGGAACGAAAGAAAAAAAAACCCAGTGAAGTAGCTCCGTCATTTAATTAAAAAAAATGAAGATTTTTTTCGGGGGGTGATGGGAGGAAGGGGGAAGGGTAGGATGGGAGCAAAACGACGGCGATAATGATGTTGATGATTATGAAGCCTTGTTGGACGACAACTCGCAGGGCCGGTTGCATACCTCGCCGATGAGTTACAATCGTGAGCTGAAGCTATCACAGGTTATCGCCGTGAATGCTTTCGAGACCACTTAGTCGCTCTTTAACCCGCTATCTCGGTGTGATTTAAAGCCCTCGTGGACAGCACCGCAGGGTAGAATTAGCCATGTGGAACAGCCAAGTCAGAGCGAGGCTTCGGGAAATTGTCACGTGACAGTTGCGTGATCTATCGCACTATCTTACATGATGAACGACGCCCGACGATAAGGCTAAGCTGAGGGCCTCGTGCGGGGAGGGTAGGAAATGGGACAGACAGACAGACAGACAGACAGACAGACAGACAGACAGACAGACAGACAGACAGACAGACAGACAGACAGACAGACAGACAGACAGACAGACAGAAGGCTGACATTTCATTTGCATCATTCTAAATTTCAAAATGGTCGTTTAAGCAGAAATGAAAAAAAAAAAAAAAAACAACAAAAAAAAAAACCAACAACCGAATCCTAGAGCCTAATAGCCACAGTGATTGTAAGTGGTTCATCGTGTCTATTGCAGTACAAGGGGAGCACGAGCCCTCCTTTTGTTTTTATCATTTTTGCCAAGCATCTGCCGATGTAGCAGGTGTTTTTCGGTTACAAACTTGAGCAGGCCTCGAACTCACAACATTCTGGTCCCTAGTCGAGGGCACTAACCTCTAGGGTATGGAACCCCTCCTCCACTTCCTCCAACCGAAGTGAACTAAAACTGTTGGCTTCATGACTGTATCTACCTCACTTATTTATGTTTTGTTGTTTTACACAAACGGAAGCTGCTGGCTTGACGACCGGACAGTTTTACCACACACATCGCTGGTCTTGCTACCCCAGGAATCCATTGTCTTCATCATTTCTTGTTGCCACCCCGAAGCTCCAGGCTTTATTTACGAAAAACACTGATTTGTAGTGTAAACTGTTTTTAAACGCCTTCCTGTTGCCAATATATGTAATATTCATTCTAGTTTCTTTTGTGTTTGTAGGGATGGGGAGGTCTAGTCATCTATCAATCGCAAAAGGAGAAATCCCAGCAGTCAACTGGACAATAAGGAACATTAATATTTAGAAATTAAAATTCTTGAAGTAACATCCTCCCACCTCTGGATTTATGTTTTGTCTACTTGTTAGTAGCCACGCTGGTCCTCTGTAACACCCTCAAAATGGAAGGATTGTTTTTATATTTATTTTTTGAAAGAAAAATGTTTGTTGCGCATCTTCAGTGCTGTTGCGGAGTCTGGGTGCACACACCCGGGTATCCCAGCCTGCAGGCGCCCGCGGTGTTTACTCAGGGATGCACAATGGCTGTTACAATTGTCTCATCGTCGCTGGCGGTCCAGGGTAGCGATGGTGGGAATAGTCTTCCTCTGTTATTCAAATCTGCTTGGAGTTGGAAAAAAAAATACCCGTCTGAATAGTTGTGGCTGTTAAACTCGGAATCTTTCTTTAACTTTGTCTTCCTCTCCCCCCTACCCTATCTTTATTCCTCCTCACCTTAACTTCTGAGCTCCATTGTAATTGAAAGACAATTTTTTAAAAAAATTTGTTGCATGTAGTTTACAAGAAAAGTTAATCGAAAACTGCAGGACATTTACAAAAAGATCGGTAAACGGAAACCACCATAATCAACACAATACAGAGGATAAAGAGAAAACAGAATGGATGTTTACAGGAACGACTGATACCTGCTTACTCTTCTGTGTTTGTTATTTCATTTCTCTGAAAAAAAAATGAAGCGCACTTTGGACGAAGCAGACCTGAGGGGGAGGGCGTTGGCTCACATCTAGAGGAGATCATCGTCAGTGCAGATGTTCCTGCCAACGACAAATGCGGTTGCAGGAAATATTGAGGCGCCACGATGACGTGTGGACTTCTTTGTGCGGAGGTTGCTGCGCCAGGCTCCATCCTCCACGTGGGGTGTGCGGCGTCCAAGCTCTGCACCATGCGCCATTCAGGGAATAACAAACGCTTTCCTGGGAGTAAACATGCACGGGCACACACGTGTCCAGGCACTTGAGCTGACAGACGTGCACGTGCACACATCGCACGCGCACGCAAACGTATACACGCGCGTACACACGCACCCACCCACCCACACAGAAAAAAAATTATCTGGGGACTGGAGAAAGATCGTGGCTGACTCATGAATGAAAAACCGAAATAAACACACACACACACACACAAAATAAAAATAAAAATAAAATAAATAAATAAAAATATTTTAAAAAATTAAAAATAAATAAAAAGCCACGTTATATTTAAAAATTAACCACAATTATTAAAGAGAAACGGAAACCTCTAAGTACTACCCCTAACTCCCTCAGCATCCACTTTCCCTGTTCCAGAAGAGGGTTGACCCCGGGTGACATAGAAGATGTCACGAAGGACACGTGACCCTCGACTAATCTGCGCCCGGCATGACACGTCACGGTTGTACTCGCGAGCACATCAAGAGGAATGAGCTGGAAACTCTCGTCTCTGCACTTGGGATGCGGAGGGCGCCATGGCGAGATGCTTGTTGCGCGGTGACCGGAGAGAAGGGCAATGAGATTTTTATCTGAGCCTCGCCATCGCTAAATTAATGCTTGCAGGTGAATGTCAGAACTTGATCACGGTTTTTCTCCTGAGCTGATCAATCTCTGCTGCGGCTGGTCTGATCTTGGAAATTGGCCCATTTGTTTAATTTGGACAGCATTTCAAGTTGCAATAAATCATGCTCAATCTTTATTTTTAAAGTTTTCTTCTTTCAGTCTTTCGAGATAAAATTGTGCGATCTCGTTTAACTCTCGTTTACTTCTTTTCTCCCTTTCTTTTCATTCGCATTGACCGCTCTCTTTTCATTCACGTTGACCGCTCTTACTTTCCTTTATTTTTTTCTTTCTTTCCTTCTTCTTTGTTCATTCTTTCTAGATGTTTACTACATTATTTTTGTTATGGCGTGTGAAAAAATAAGAATATGTAATATAAAGACTATTTGAAAGAAGGTTAAAAAAAAAGTTTCACAAAAATTCTGGGAATTATTTTCCAACAATTACCTGAGCTGCTGGGCGGATATTCCCTATTCTCATCCCTCTATGACTGGCAACTGTGTCTGCTGTTCCTCCTTTCCTTCTCTTACACACCTAACATCCAACAGACGGGCACATGTTATTCGTTACACTTCTCTTTTCTTCCTTTCCTTACTCTACATCCATTCTTACAGTCATGCGCAGTGAGATGTTGTAACATTAGTGACAAGGTGTGCAGAGAATTACAAGTAAACATCTGCCATCAATAAAACTTGTCTAACAACTTAACCAGCTTTGTTTTGTTCATCCTTCCTGATGTATCAGAAAGGATGTCTGTTGAGTTATTGAATTTAGTTTTCTATATTTTCTTGGCTTGTTGTTTCTTTTGTGAGTTATCCCCCGACACGTGAAATGCATTACTTCAAACATTTCTTTTCTGTTGACAGCATTTACTTATTTTTTACTTTCTTCACACAGCTCATCATTCATGCATCTGAAAGCCATTTAGACAAATTTTTTTCATGCAAAAATATTGCTTCCGTTTTTACATGGCGGGCAATAATCTCTTTCTGTCACTTCTGCAAACAACTATTCAACATGCTTATCAAATTTACAAGAGCCTACTTTAGTGAGTTCAGGCTCAATTGGACACGGAACGCAACGGAAACAACTTCAAAACACCCGCAACACTTCTTCCCCCGCGAGTTTTCCTCCAGTTTTTTCCTCCTCTTCTCCACGGTCCCAGTCATGCACAATTTGTTGTTTGTAAACATTTTCCTCGCAACGATTGTTGCCTAAGTGAGATTACCTCACAGCTTTTATATATAGTGAACAAGATTAATGAATGTATAGACGCGGCTGTCGACAAACGACTTTATATTTTTGCAGCATGGCCGGTGGTGCTTAAATTAAAAGCGAAATTTCTTTCTGAGCATCCTGTGAGGAGCTGTGGAGATGTAGCAGCTGTAAGCAATTCACGTAAATAACACACCGCCGAGTCGAGAACCCTTTTCGTTATTGTGGCCGACCACCGAATCCTCCTGTACAGGGAGGGTTGGGGCTCCCTTCTCTCTCTCCCTACCTACCCTACACCCCCTTGATACACGATGATTGCAAAGTGCACGCAAGGCAAGAGGAGGATAGAGAGTCTTTGGATTTTGCTGCCACCATCACAAACCTCGGTCTTTTCGTTCTTCTTCTTCTTGTTCTTCTTGTTCTTCTTCTCGTTCTTCTTGTTCTTCTTCTTCTTGTTCTTCTTCTTGTTCTTCTTCTTCTTGTTCTTCTTCTTGTTCTTCTTCTTCTTCTTCTTCTTCTTGTTGTTCTTCTTCTTCTTGTTCTTGTTCTTCTTGTTCTTCTTCGTGTTCTTGTTCTTCTTGTTGTTCTTGTTGTTCTTGTTGTTCTTGTTCTTCTTGTTGTTCTTGTTCTTCTTGTTTTCTTCTTTCTTCTTTCTTTCTTCTTTCTTTCTCTTCTTTCCTCTTCTTCTTCTTTCTTCCTTCTTCTTTTTTCTTGTTCTTCCTCTTTTCTTCTTTCTTCTTTCTTTCTTCTTTCTTTCTTTCTTCTTTCTTTCTCTTCTTTCTTCTTCTTCTTCTTCTTTCTTCTTTCTTCCTTCTTCTTTTTTCTTCTTTCTTCTTTCTTCTTCTTCTTCTTCTGATGATGATGAAGATTATTAATCATTATTATGTGGGGTGGATGAAATGAAAGACAATTTGAATGGAGATATCGTCGAGAGAGAGCGGCATGAAAAACCTAGTTATCTCCTCTTCACCGGAAACGGTTAGCGGCACTGAGGGCATGAGGAATAACTGTCTCAAGACAGACCCACACTAAAAATCTTTGTATACAATGGTTCAGAGAAAAAAAGATGATGATGATGATGATGATGATGATGATGATGATGTGTTAATTACATGGAGTTGCCTACTTTCAAGTCAATAAGTGTGAAGAGAATTGTAACAATCAATACAAGATGTAAAGAAGCAGTTGGCGAACATCCCGTCCTCGACTCGGTCTGAAAGTGAGCCCGACACAGCCAGCAGGGGGCGCTGATCCATCGCTTGCACACGACACTATCGGGGGCGCCATCTTGTCCCGCCGGCCGACCCGCCCCGCCTCGCTGTGGCGATTACACCTTCGCCAAAGCCGACGACGACGACGTACATTTATTTGTCTTGTGTGATGGCGAGACACGGTGCTGGCTCGCGATGTACGGAGTTTGGATACACACGTCGGCCCTCGCAAGACATGGGCCTTACAGATACTCCCCATCCCCTTCCCTCGACCCCCCTGGCCCTCCCTCCCCTTCCCCCTGGCTCCTGCGGACTTCGATTCAGCGACTTTCAGTTCTGCTGACATCTTCACGGTTCCCTTCACCGACTATCTTTGATATGTCACATGCCAGGATTTTCTACAAATTTACCTAAGTAAGGAGGGACGAGAGAAGGAAGTTAGCTAAGACTATCGAGATATCAGAGACAGTGGTGGTCGAGTGGGGTTGGTTTTTTTTTCATACCCAGCAAGCGAGAGAGCGAGCAAAAAAAAAAAAAAAAAAATCCAATTGGTTTTTGGTAGCGGCTAAGATTTTTTTTCCTTTGATGTCTTTAGTTGAACAGAAACGCTGACATCTGTCTCTCCGATCTCACGAGCCTTTAGGGTGGTCTTTTCTGTATATCCTCTCACTAACCCACCCGTTTACTGACATAGAAATTAAAATACATTAGAGAGTTAGTGAGAGTGATAGGGAGAGAGACACTGTGGTCATCTGTTGTGTAATATTAAATATAACTAAACTATATGTCAAGTGTGTGTGTGAGAGAGAGAGAGAGAAAGAGCTGCGATGGTCGACTTTGCAAAGACAGCTGTTACAGACTTTGAGGTTTCCTTCTGTCCAGACATGGATTCTGTATCTGTTCTGTTCCACTGAAGCCAGTCTTGGAGAAATTAGTGACCGTTGACACGGTTCCTTGAGGTGAGAACAAAGAAGGAGGCAGCAGGCGGCAGGCAACGGGCGTAACGCGATGACACGGCCGTTACACCCATCGCCATCATGGTCATCGATGATCGTCGATAACAGAAACAAAATAATGACAGGAAATGTGTTTCGCTTGGCAGTTGCGATAAATCGCTTGGAGATCTGAGATATGGCGGCGTGTGAAAGTCTTTATCTTGGAGATAAATCTTTTCTGGATTATGTTTCCTCGATGTTTGCAAATAAACAGTGCGCACCTGCGTGCAATCACGTGAGAGCAGAATGTAACGGAATTTTGACGCACGCACGCATGGGCTGCACGTGCAATACTTGCCCACCTTTCTCTTATACAGTGTGTTTGTGTGTGTGTGAGAGAGAGAGAGGGTGGGTGCTCCAACCCCTATTTTAACCCTTTAATTGCATACAATCATTTACATCTGTGTCATATCATTTCCATTTTTAGAAATTGAAAGTGGAAAAATTTAAGTCCCTTTATTTATTTCGCGATGTCTTCACCTCCATCATCTTTTTTTAATTATCCTTACCTGTTACAGTCTCCGTTTTATTTACCATTGTTTTTTTCCTTTTTAAATTACTTCTTCATCGTGATTGTCATCGCACGTGCACACCCATTCAATCACCAGTAATGTGGAAATATTTTTCTGGCAATCACGGCTTTGGTCGTCCCCGTGTTTTAACACAGAATGCTCAAAAACATTTGAGTACTGAGCTCAGAACCGAGGGTGTGAACACAACTGCTCTGAAAGTCGGAAAGAGGTTTTTGCAGGAGGCCACCCCATTATCCTCTTTGTCGTTTAAAGCGTCTCTGGCCTCAGGTGAGCTCCCATCGCTCGGGGTCCTCGCCCAAAACAGTTTCTTTCTTCCCATATCTGATTCCTAAAACCTTCATTCCAAGATTTATTTTTTCCTAAATACTTCAGGGTTCAGCTTCCTCGAACTTTGACGCTGGTTATCGGTCGTAATTATTTTAGCTTCTACTATTACCTTTTTTTTTGAGTGTTAGTTGAGGTTTTCTTTTCGATTCTCGAGTCACTCTGGGGGCAACCTCAATCTCTTTGCTTCTTATTTCACGGTTATGGAACAAAAAAGGGTGTGAGGAGCTGTTTGATGTCTGATATTTTCTCACAGGGTACCCGCTCATCCATCTTCTCGTTTTTGGTTGTAGCTGCATTCGGTCAACCGCTCATTCAAACTCCACATACTTATATTCTTGCAAAGACGATAAAATTAATACTGTGGAAGCAACTTTAAGGAGATAGTTCTTATTGCTTACACCCCTACCATCCCTTTTTTTTAAAGGGGTTTGGGGTGTTTTTAAACCAGCACGTGTCTGGAGTTGCTCAGGAAATGAGAAAAGGAGCTTTTTTTGAGGAACACAACCAAGGGATATAATAAAGAGAGGATGTAAAAAGAGAGGAAAAAAGAAGAGATCTTAATGTGATGTTTTTATTATTTAAACAGTGACAGACATTTGGTTTATAGAAAAAAAATATGTTTGTCTCTTGCAGCTTCAGAATCATCCCCAGGTGTAGTTAATGTTTGTCTTACATATGTTGTTGATAACAGAAGAATAGTTTGAGATATACCTGTGATATTTGGTGTGCCTTCTCGATACAGGAATATTATTTTTGTGGAAATCGTAAGAAATTTTCAAGTCGGGTATCTTGATGGCTTTACAATGAGGAGAGAGATTGTAGGGGATGGAGTGATTAGATGCAAGAAGGGTGGGTGGGGATGGTGGGTGGGGAGGGGAGGAGAAGAGGAGGAAGGGAGAGTTTATACCTTGTCACATGACTGCTACCGGGTGGGTCCGGTGGAGGTTGTGGTTTCCTCCCCTGCACCCGGCAAGGGCAGTGTATCCCGCACGTAGTCACCTCGCCGTGCTTTGCCAACCCAAGTGCTACTTTAGTGTCGTTTAAGTGCAGGTCTGCGAGCGACAGCCTCTCCCGCCTGGCCTCGACTCCTGGTTACATATTCCACCCGCCATTGGCCGCGGAACTTACGGGACAGCCGGCCTTGGGTTCCACCGACTTTACACCCACCCGCGAGTGACACGAGAAAAGGGACCTCGGAGGCTCGTTTCTTCTTTATGAGACCTAGAAACTTCTCCCGGGTGCATTACGCGTCCCCGTCCCCACCCCACCTCTTTCTCTTTCTCTCCATCCCCTTCGCCAGTTCACCTGCCATATCGCATCACCCGCCTGCAATGTTTTGTCTGGGGTTTTGTCCCCTGTCTGGTGAGCACCGCCGTCTGTCCTCGCCACAAGGTTTGCTTTTCGTCTCATCCGGAAGGAATAACCATGTCACGGATAAATGAAGTTCTTCTGAATGGAATTGAATTAATGTGAATGGAATTGACCCCCAGATTCCCCAAATCGACCTCCCTTCTGTGCTAGACCTTTTTTCTCCCTCCGTTCCTTTTTTTTTTTTTTTTGCAAAGGTTCATGTTAAGAAAGTCTGGATCATAATGGTGGACTGTGGACACAGCAAACTTTGTCCCGTTAGTCTGTTTCCGGTTTGTTTTGGTCTGTCATGAGTGTGAAGTGTGCTGCAAGGTTGTGACATGATGATCTCGAGTGTGGACAGAGTTCTAGAACCTCCAAACTGTGGGGTTTGTGGGGGGACTGCCCTGGACTGTTTAGCTCAACTGGAGTATATGTAGCCAGACCATTCAGTCACACCCAGCAGACCGTCGGACAGTTGTGAGAGACCCATCCTTCACTCGCTCCCTGCGCACCCAATGCTTTCCTCTGGGTCCGTTTGAGGGAGAAGACAGAACGTAGGCTTTTAGTTCAATAATGGGGTACAAGCAATAAAAACACCCTACAAAAATACCCAGGACTATAATCTAACACCAACTCCCCTGAACAACACCGTATATCACCCATGGTTCCAAAATATTTCGTAGTGGCAACTTCCTCTGACTATCTTCACTCCTTTCTACTGTCTCGTTGTTTCTCCTCTTTCTTTCCTTATTTCAGTCGTGGTAGTGGTGGGGTAGTGAGTGGAAAGAAATTAATTCTCCTTATTGTGGATGACCTCAGCTTCTTGTTCCGTCTCCGATTCTATACTCCGGAGTCGTTCTGTGCACCATGAAATATTGTATATTTTGTACATTTTTTTTCGGAGAGCTTATTCTCATGGTTCCACGTTTTCTTTCTACACCGTTCCACGATGGGAGGAGAATGTTTCCCTTTAATTCTTCTCCGCCATTCCTTATCTGCCGCTCGTTTCGCCCCTCCCGCCATGGCTTCCAGAGGTATTTATGTGGCTGTCGACATAGTTCACAACTGTAAATTTCCCACCTACTTGGGCTTGAAACACTCGAGCTATTTCTGTCGGTATCAGATTATCCAGGTCAAAGGGGATATGAAGAACCCTGCACACGAATGTCGGACTAAGCAGGACGACGATTTAGAAGCTATGTGTGTCTAGGTAGGATATAAGATCCTGCTCTCCTTTTGTGTTTGGAAGAGAGGGCGAGGCTACATCAGGACAGGTCGACATGGCCAAAGTGAAGATGAAGACAGTCGTCCACCATGGCTCAATGAATGATGTTCATTGCTGTTCTGCTTATGAATTTGAATTTATTTCGTGAAAGTGACGGATTCAATAATTTAAAACAAAAATCATAGAACCAGACACGCACTGATGTCCCTGCAGGATGGCAGCAGCCCCTGACTGGGTCTTTGATCATCTGAATCGTGCGACCACCGAGTTGCCACCCATTTAACCTGCCAAGCACTCTGTCTCGCAAAGGTTTTCGCACTTACGGCAAAGACCGCGAGAAAAGGAAGCACTTAATTACTTCTAATCATTCCCTTGGTCACGTGCTTGTGCACGTGCTGCTGCCATTTTACCCTAGGAGACTGTTGTTCGTCACTGCCTCCGACATCTGTCGGAAACTGTGGCAGAAGAACATCACTGACAAGTGTCTCAAAGTCCGTCTCTTAGAATGGCGTGGGGAAGAGGTGGGTGGGAAGGGAAACAGTCATTGTTTCTTATAAAACCTGCTACACTGCCTTTAAAAAAAATTATTTATTCCCTCGTTCATCTCTGTCTTGTCGCCGTTACAATCATCCTATCACTTGTCTTTCAATGGCTATTACTTCGATCAAATCTTTAGCTTGCTGGTCTTTTCTGTCAATCAGTGGAAGGTTGGCAATCGTGAACAAGATGTAAGAGAAATGTTGACAAACAAACAAAATTCGTCGCCTGACACCAAGCTCGGCGCCCACCCGAAATGTCTTCAGCGTTTGACGCCGTGTTACCTGGATTCTCACCTGGCGTTACACTGTCTGAAGGTAAGAAAAAGAAAATCCGAAACAAGAAAACTAATCTGCGGCAGTTTAACGTCCCATTTCGTACGTTTAATACCTGAGTGAGAAAATACTTTCAAGTCAGCTCAGCTTTTTTCCCCCATTTTTTCCCCTCTTCTGTATCTGTGGCATCGTGTCGGATGCTCACCAGCAGATGTGGTGAAATAAGATTGATCGTAAATGGCGTTTCAATGTGTTGCAATGACTCGCCTACCTCTGTCTTTTACTCGCCACAAAGTCCATGAAGTGTTATTTTCAGGAAAAGCATCATTTTCTGTCGCGATGGCACGCCCTGTGTCGGTGCAGGGTGAGTAGTCGTCAGGCTACAGATGATACCAACTGTCCACAAACTCCTGATCTGACTGCATCCACGTCCAACCCCTTCCTTCCACCCGCTCTCCCACCCCGTTAAAAATGTGTGGGACTGACGTTAGTGTCGTGGAGGCACGTGCTGGCATAAAAAGTGTCTCGTGCCCCGCGTGCGCAGAAGGCGTGAGGCCAAGCGAGCATCCACGACCTCCTGCAGCAGGAATGCCCGTGACTTGTGCTGTGAGAGATGGGCTCGTGCCATTTACTTTCTTCCCATCTCCTCCATCAGCTGTATCTGTGCACTCACTCACCTTCCTGCCTACCCACCTTTGGGTGTATTGGACTGGTTTTGTTGTGGAACAATTATTGAGCGAGCTTTATTAAGGTAGAACTTTGATGCCCCAAAGTTATGTTACACCCGTTTATATTCGGAGAGTAAATAAAATAAGTCTTGTCAATATTTGTGATATGGATATTGCATGCCATCCAACAGAAGATGTGTACATGCAATTAGCGCCAATGCTTGGTTTTTATAAGTAACAATGCAATTCACTTAAATAATTAAAGAATTAAAATGTGTAATTAAAAAAGGGGTTTCTATTCTTATTCCCAGTAAATACATACACCAAACCCTGATACTGTCACAAGTCATTCAAAGGCAGTTAGTTGAGAATCGACTCACCATTGGGAGCAATTAAGGGTTCACCACAGGGTGGCTGTTGTTTTAAAATTCTGTTTAATTTTGGAAAACGTTTAAAGCTTTAAATCCACCCGTTGAGGGAATAGGGTGGCTTAGTGTCAATGTGTGGGTATGTGAGAGAGAGACAGACGGAGATTCTGTACCCACCCCGCCAACAGAGATAAAACTCTCTCAAAACATCTCCCTCACAGGCTTATACTAAATCTTAGAACATCCCATGCATCTTCAGGGTCTTATTTTTGTCCAAGGTATTTTCATGTTGTTGAACGAGGGCGGCCAATTTGTCTTGTTGTCGACGATGTCTCTACCCTGTCGAGGTCTCGCTAAGAAAGTTCTAGACCTCGAGCACGTGTCACGCTCAGCGACTGCTGAAACATCTCATCCGTCCGGCCAGACAGTCGAGGAGACGAGTCTGCAGCTGTTTAGAATAGGTTTATCTTTTTGTTTCCTTTGTGAGAACAGGTGTAATATGTTTTCCTTTTCCCCAGTTTTCTTCCTTCATTTTTTGTTTTCTTATTTTTGTTTTTTTTTCCTCCGGTCTGGTTGAATAGAAGAAGGCAGCGACATCTCGCATGTCTTAACATACCAATCATGATGCCATCCGGTCTTGGTCTTGTTTTTTGGTCCAGAAAGTTCCAATTTGATCACAGTATTGCCCGTGTCTGTCAGGGTTGGTCTGTCTGACAGCTTTTCATGTAAGCCGTGGACGAGGCCGGTTCCTTGATCTCTGATTCTCGTGCCTCGCGGATTCTGGTGAATGCCATGAGAAAAGCATTTCTTTTTTTCTTAGTTTCTTCTCGAAGAAATTGGCTTTCTCCTTTCAACTCAAAGAGAGTTCGTGGTCTGGTTTGGGTTGTTTTGGTTCGACTTATTAAACACTTGTACTTAACGAGGCCAATTTAAAGGTATTGTGCTCTTCTCATCACAAAAACTGTTTATGATGGAGAGATGGTTGTGTTGGAGAACGTGTCCACCCTAAATCCTTTTGCAATGATCCGAGATTATTCAATGATATTCACCAACATGTGTTTTGCTGTAAGCATTTCCAGTGTATATTTGTTGTACTAGCTTTCATTCCTCGAAACAATTTTTTCAGTCTTTACAAGCTTCTTATTTTGTAAACTGAAAAGTTTTACTTCGGAATAGAGAAATGGTTCAGTCGGTGAAACCATGGATGCTAAAATATTCGATGTTTCAATTATGAAACTAAGGTCTTGTTCACGAAAACGGGAAATAAATTGACGAACTTGACTTTGTTTGTGGTTATCAGAGAAAACCAAAGTTGTAAGAACATATTTTCATCAAAGGTACATTTTTCTTTTTGATTTTGTAATTTGTAAATAGCTTGGAATGAGAAAATATTAAGGTTTTCAAAAAATATATTTACTGTTGCATTTGTAGTGAATGTAAAGCTAGCGATCCACACACACACTCCGCCCACCCTCTCCATAAAATGGTGAGACAGAAAATATCTGAGTGATTAGGCTGGAGCTAACAACTCACACCCGTATCTCAAAACTTTCAAGAGGAGACAGTATCATTAATGATTGAAGAAGTTGTTTTTGCCCAACAAATTCAGTCGTCGACCATAATTTTGTAGCAAGCCGTTGCTCCAGATTGTTTGAACAGTGAACTAACAATAACCACACCTTTGATGTCCAAGCGAACCTGTTCATCATCTGAACAGGTCTGTACAGGTCACCATGAGTCATCATCATACATGGTCCTCCAGGCCAAAAAGAAGTTGCTGCCGTCTGTTCGGGGAGACTGCAGGTTGCAAAGAATGTTCCGAGCTGAATGCCTTGGTAGTAATTGTTTGCTGCTGTTAGAGAAATCCTTATCTCCTCCGCTAATAGGCTAGTGACTCATGGGAAGCTTGGCACTTTGCAAAGTTAGTGCCGAGAGGATGGTGGTTCCCTGGGCCAGTAAATGTAAGTTAATACGGGTGTGCTAGCATCACACACGCATGTCCTTTCAGACCGTCTTCCACCTCTCATCGCTCTCCTGTCCTGTTGGTGTTTGCAAGACACACAACAGGTCATTAGTTGTTTTTAAAAATTTAGGTACCATTGGAATATGTAGGAGGGAGGATTTTTGTCTGTACCTTTGTGTTTGATACGTACCTGCACTCACGTGCATGTCTGTGTGCGCACGGTACTATAACGGGGTGCACGTGACCACAAGGGTCAGGTAGGTATTGTCTTGTGGCTAAGCGCACTTTTCTCTCCAAAAATATTTTTCCGAGACCGACTGGACACAGAAGGTTGTTGGTCACTGCCACGGTCTGGGAATAAATACAAAGCTGACCTCAGTCTATTTCCGGTCACTTCCGGAAATAGTAGAAAATAATTTCCTGTCTTCTTGTCTCACCGGCAAATAAAATACCCAGCATCCTCCTCTCTGTGCATCCCTACCACGATGACCTATCGACTCACACAATTATATCTCCGTAGGGACATTTCTGTAACTACTCTGGATGGTGGCATCTGGTCAGTATTTATTACACCCTTTGGC
Organism: Pomacea canaliculata; assembly: GCF_003073045.1. NCBI lineage: Eukaryota > Metazoa > Mollusca > Gastropoda > Architaenioglossa > Ampullariidae > Pomacea > Pomacea canaliculata. Next base: position 14,474,012 of record NC_037597.1, read on the forward strand.
TTATTTTTTTTCTTTCTCTCTCTCTCTCTCTCCCACAACAGTCCTACTCTGTGTACACGGTAGTACGGATACCAACATGTGAACATACTGATATACACATCAAAGTACAGATTGACAGTTGACAGGATTTTATACTTTTAACACCCATAAGAGTATTTGGTTTACACGTACATTTGAAAGACAGCACATGAGGAAGGGAGGAATATATAAAAGGAAGAATGGAGAGAGAGAATGTAGGAGGAGAAAAGCGAGCCAGAAGGTGTGTGGGTTCGCCGTGGATGAATAAAATCAGGCAATTTTACTGGCGGTGTTTCATCTCCACCTACACTAATTGCAGGCCGTAAAGCGGTGACATTTATACCTGTGCTCAGTGTGCAGCTAGTTAGCGCCATTTTTACGACCTGCCGTCAGGGCAACCAACGGCTCCGCTCCCTCGTCGTGGCAACACACCCTCCACTGATGTTGTATTGAGCTGTATTCCCGTCGTCAGGTCATGCGTGACGCTCGTGCAATCCATCCTCGTGCGACAGCAGCTGTTCTTCTCATCTTCCTCGCGCGTTCTTCATTCTTGTGGACCAACCGGCATTTCAGCAGACCAGAAGGCGATGAAGCCAAGGAAATATTATTATCTTCAAGAAAAAAGGAAAAAAAGATTGAAATTGTGGGACTTTTTGAGGAAAAAGATTTTTCCAGTTTATATGTTTGTGTGTTTGTTTGTTTGTGTGTGTTTTAAAGAAGGTCAGCAGGGGACAACAAACGAATTACCGAGAGCTACCGGTCAGATAAACCAAGGCAGGTGAGGCATTTTACGAGCCTGTCGTCGTTAGCCAGCTACACGAGTAGCGACACCAATATCCGGTGACCTTTCCCCTCCATCAGCTTTCTTGTTCAGTTCTCAACAGAGAAGGAGGCTCGAGCTTCCACTCTCAATCAGCTCGGTGCTTGGTGCCTGCGCTTCCTCCGACACCCGACCTCCGCCCTTTCCTCAGACCCTTTCCACCTACTCCCCCCTCCACACAACCAATTTTTCCCCACTCCTCCCACCCCGTTTCCACCCGGCCCTACCGTCGTTTTAACGCCGCAGCAATTAGGAGGAGACTGCACTTAATCCAATCACTGCGGCGTGGCACTGGCTTGCGTCTCCCCGCGTGCCTCTTGGCAGGCCGTTTGTTATCAATTTGGCCAAAGCTTTCCAGCAGACCGATTGTGCATCTCAGCTGTAATGTGGGCATTGCTCAGCGTCATATCCGGTCGCTAGAAGCATGCTGCAGATATTTTACCAATTTTACCCACATTTTCTTTCCATGGAACCGTCTTGACACTCTTTTGTTGGTTTCTTTCCAAGTCTTCCGCCCTCATCACCAAGCTCCTCCTCCATCACACAGTACAAAAGAAATACTTACATGCAAGGGGAGAGAACCGAGGTTCGTGTTTCCTCCCCCTTTACAAGGGGGGAGGTTATCGATGCCACGTCAGGAGATCTCGAGTTTATCATCTCCCCTCGTCTCCACATCGTCGACAATGGCCAATAACCGTGAAGACTGGCGATAGGAGGTAGGGTGTGCCGGAGATAGTGAGAACGAGGCTAATTTACCCTCGGCAGGGTCAGGGTCGGAGTATTTTCTCGGGACCCCCGTCTGCTGGCCGCGTCAGGATACAGTCATAGGGGGGACCTGTGAGGTCTGGAAGCTGGATCAGCACTTCAGGTCTTGGCACTGCCCAGTCTTGACAGACCAGTGGAGAATGGAAGAGGAGGAAAGAGGTTGGACGACATCAGTCTTGAGACCAAAGAGGTCCAGGCGAAGACATGAATCTTAATGCACGCACGCACGCAAACATAGAAAGAAAGAAAGAAAAAAAGAAAGAAACAAACAAACAAAGAAAGAAACAAAGAAAGAAAGAAACAAAGAAAGAAAGAAAGAAAGAAACAAACAAACAAACAAAGAAACAAACAAACAAACAAACAAACAAACAAACAAACAAAGAAACAAACAAAGAAAGAAACAAACAAAGAAAGAAAGAACAGTTTGAAGTTGTGATTTATCAAGCCATCTTTATCTACTAAGCCTTTCTCTACCTCTTTATATAATCACTGTCTTCAAGTTTAAAGAACCTATAGATTGTGGAGTTGTGTTTGTGTTGCATGTCCAGCTGTCAACGAAAACAAAACTAGACCATTTTGTTCGAAATAATCTCGTCTTTCTAACCATGCCATGAGTAAATTGTAATTTTTAAAAATTGTGCTCATTAAATTGATTTATAATGATAATCTTCTTTATTGGATTTGCGCAGCCTCAACCAACACAGCGCACGTCTGCATCTTATTGTTAACAACCAGACAACAAACAAGTGATACACACACACACAAACAAACAAAGGCAATATAATGTACTAATATTATTCAAACCTCAGAAAGCTCACAGATGTCGTATTTGCAGATAATGTAGAATTCAAAACAGGTTAAAATTTATGAACACGCGCACGCACACACAGACATCAAAGATGGCGCGTGATCCATCAACAAGACCAGAAGCCACAGGAGTCATGGAAATGTAAAAGGAAAACGAGAGACAGAGATAGCAACACTCGGCATTACAAACTGAGATCATCAGATCTGACCAACATGCGACAAAGCGCCGCGGGGACACGTGCGCGTGCATGTATGTGTGTGTATGTACGCGCGTGCAGCCAGCCCCAGCCCTCGAGCAGATTGCATGGACATGATACATGGAAAGCTTGAATTTAATCTTGCTGCCAGTCTCCAGAGAACATATTTCATCTCATGGCGCCTGTCCTGTCGCAGCATGACTAAATGTGATGGCTGTCTTGTTTGGCGACTTTGTTATCTTCCTTATTTTTTCTCCCTCCGATAGTCTAGTCAGGAATTTTTTTAAACCCGATTTTATGGGTTTTGAACCATTTTCCTAAGATTTGTCGGTTAGTGTGGCTTCCCTCTCCTGCGGTAACATCGGTTGGGTTCGCTGAAGGGTGGCAGAAGAAGCTTGATGTCATCAGCATCCTCCACTTGTCACTGTGTGCCGCCAGCAGAAGCAAACACTGAGACCGGTAATCAGATGAGCAGTAATCAGGGAACCTGAAGCATCCTCCTCACAGATTTATGGTTGGAAAGATTTTGTGCTCCGTTGGTCCTATCCTTCCAGTGTGATCCTGCCTACCTCGAGCGATGAAGCTGGAAGTAAATTACATTTGTGCCCCGCAAGCCTGCGTCAGACCCTGAGAGTACAAGCTAAGGAACTGTAAATGAAATTATGTCTGAATGGCACCAGCAGCTTCCGCGGCCATTACCTGACCTTTGAACTTTCTTCTTCTACAATTTTTGTGTCTCGTTCTGAAAAAAAAAGAGAAATAACAGGAGACTGGTCTGGCATCCCCAGTCCTATGACCGAGCCCCCCGACCCAGAAAGTTTGCTCGTGTTACATTATTACTCTTGTGTAACGTGAGGTCGACATGTCTGGGGTCACACAGTTGGGAGCAAAGCCTCCGTGCAGGCCGGGAGGTGATGGGGTCCATGTGTCCCTGCCACCTACCCAGTGGACCGACAGCGGGCATGGACATGTACCCCACCCTCCCTGTATCCCCGGAATTAACTGGCGTCAACGGGGAGCAGTCCCGCTACAGGACCCGGATTAGGGTGTTGTGGGTAACATGTGCCGTGATGGTCCTGACACATGAGTAATCTCCTCTTTGTAACAAGATATTTATTTACTTACGTGCCCCAAGAGCAGCCCAGCGTGAAAAATCCACGCTGACAAATTAAAAGTATTCGAGCTCATGCGAGACGAGGCTTGATTCTCCTTCTCCTTCTCCTTCTCCCCTTCACTTCAACAGCTGGGGTGGTGGTGGGATGGATGGATGGGTGGGTGGAATGAGCGTTGTGGAAGTAAGGGGTGGAGAAGACGGGGAGGGAGAGACAGAGATGGACGTGTATGACACCTGGCCGCGAGCTGCTGACACTGATCACACAGCTTTGTCCAAGTCATGGCGGTCAGCCCATCCAGTCATCATCCGTCGGGATCACGTGATGCGATCATTTGTCGCCAGCTGCTGTCAACTTCGTCTCCACTTCTGTCCCAGTCCAGCTTCTTGAATGCCATGAGAGGCTCACCGTAACAAATTGCAGGTAGATATTCTGAAAAGCTGCTAACACGTGTACATGTAGTTGTGTGTCGAAAGTTTAGTGGACATATGATTGTGGACACGTGATTGTACGATGATTGTCCAAGTGGACACGTGATTGTGGACACGTGATTTAGTGGACACGTGATTTAGTGGACACGTGATTTAGTGGACACGTGACTGTACGGTGATTGTCCAAGCTTACAAGCAACACGTGATGCATGTAAGAAGCATGCACATGAACAAGCTTTTTTTGTCTGTCCTATTTTTCCTTCTTCTCTCTTCCTACTGCATTATTGTATTTCTTCTTTTTTTTCTTCTTTTTTTTCCTCTTTTTTTCTACCGCGAATTCATATTTTTCAAGTAAGTCTGTTTACTTCCTTTCCTTCGTTAACATTTTGTTTCATCACCATGAACAGACACAGTCTTTAGGAACTCGCTGCACGTGCAAGGTGAGAAACACGAGGACTGGGATCAAGCTCCCCAACATGTTATTTCTTTATTCTTTCTATATTTCTTCTGTTCTTCTAGTCTAACTTTATCCTCTCTTTCCGTCCCACCCACACACACACACACTAATATATTCTCCGGAATACACGCATCTACACCGTCGTACACATAAACTCAATGAGCAGAGGTCAGAGGTCTCAGTCTGTGTAAAGACTTACAGGTAAAAAAAGAGAATTGTCAGGTGGTATCCTTATCATCACCAAAATTACAAACCGCACGATGCTCCAGACGCGGTTTCCTCTACAAATCACGATAAGATCCCCAAATCCACTCGAGAAACGAGAAGATAAGACAAAACATCTTACTTGTCCAACTGGAAAGCGATGAAACGAGGTTTATAGCTTATGCCTATTGCCAACACTGTCGTCTGCAAGATTAAGACCGCAGGCAAGGCTGAATAAGGGAGACTCGATGGTTTACAGACCCGATAACAAGGTCTTGGAAATGTAGATTGGTCCTCTTCATTAATTACCGCCTTCATTCACTTTGTCTCTCCCTTCTTCACTCCACCCAGCGCCTACAACCACACAGGTTATTTTCATCAGTTGGCATTGAGATGTCTGCCAAACTTTCTTGATAATTATTTTTTAAAAGTCTTCTGTTGTTTACTTGTCCTCAGACTGTATCAACTCTTTCGTTTCTACCCCCAAAAGGACAAAACCCATTTTGAAATTAGAATAAAATTAGAATAAAAATTAAAAATAATTAAAAATAAAATTAGAATAATTAGAATAAAGTATTTTAGTATTTAAAAAGCTGTAAGTATATTAGCATTATTATTTCTGGAATAGTCTTTATGTACAATAATTATTGATAAAAAAAATGAAGCTGAGTGAAAATCTCTTTCAACCAAAAGGCATGCGTGCACACACACATACACACACATACACACATACACACATACACACACGCACGCACAGAAGGAGAGGATGCTGGAGTATTTCCCACACTCCATAAGGAAGCAGGCGTTGTGTGGCAGCAGATATCGTGTCACAAGTACACCCGAGAAAAACCAGAAAGTTGGGTGGAGGGGAAACAGAGGGGTGGCTTCCGTTGACATTAACTTTAATGGTTTCCTTCTGGCCTGACGGTTTTTTTTTTGGAGGTGCTGCGCTGTTTTGTGTTTTACGCTTATGGATAGGGTGTTTGTGCTGTGGAGAAACACTTATAAGCACTTATATCAAATGATGGGTCTTTAACGCCGAACGGCTTTCCACGAGGGGAGAGATTCGTCAGACGCCATCGCTTTGAGTCTTCGGGTAAGAATGTGTGATTGGTCACGTCCTTTGACCTCTTGTACGTGATGGCAACGTAGTGATGGATGTCACACACACACAGCTGCAGGCTGATGCTAATAACAGGAACTTCGTACAAATGTTTACAAAGGCAAAGTACAAAAAAACATACAGAAGACATCGTGATAGTGTCGTTGATCAAGGGTAGTATTCACACCTGCGAGAAGCAATCCGTCACAGGTTTTGTTAAGCCGGGTATGCTCGAACGGTTATAGAGCACCCGATGGCATCATGGCTCTGAGTGGACTGTCCCCTTTACAGCAGTCATGTCCTCCTCCCTTGGTACAATGGCTTCTGAGGGAGGACTTTGGACGACAAAGGCCGACTCGCCCATTGGTCACCCCCACGGCTTCACTCACCGGCTCCAGAAAGGGGAAGCCAGGTAAAACTCGTCCCTCAAAAACAATCTCCGACTGAGTGGAAAGCCGCCAAAAGCTTGTGACTGGAGGTAAACTCACGTATTCACACACCTTTCCGCTCCGTCACCACGACGGGTGTCTGGTACAATAAAGGGTCTGGGTCCACACTCAGGGGCCTGGCGACCTGTCTGACTGGGAGACAACCAGCCATCAGGGCCCTGTCATGCTGTTTGGGCGATGCACAGTATTTGGACAGAAAACTGATACCAGACCCCCCTACCCCTTCAAGGATCTAACGAACCTCCTTCCGAGTGACTGCACAAACTGAAACTACTTGGAATTTGTTGACGACCGGGGGAGAGATCGGTGGGAGGAAACCTCCAAGTCCTACTACGGGGGTATTCTTGTCAGCGTCTGCTCCCATTTTCTGCTGGCAAGGTGTCTTCTTTGCGAGTCTGAAAAAAAGGGGACAGGGACTTCTCACTTTCATTAAATACATTGCACGGTGTTCCTTTGGTGATGGTTTCCAAGCATTTTTATTTTACTCGATTTGCGATTATGTCCAAGCTAAGCCCGGATTTGAAGCAGGCAAAAGACAACGGGAGAGGGATCAGCCCTGCGGTGCATCATTTTGCAGCTGAGCAGATCTTGTGAATGAAGGTGTCACTTCCTGTCACATGGCTTCGAAACGGGTTTTAGCAATAACAAAGCACAATACATGGGTAGGAGGTGGGAGGAAGGCTGTCACGGTCTGGTTGCGCTGTCTTGCGCGTTCCTTGAAGCAGGCCCCGTACCCAAACTGGATTTACTTGTCCGTATTAGTCAAGAAGATAAAGGTGTCACGTGCCCAGAAGGAAAGCGAGCTTAAGTGATTCATCGTGACTAGGGCACACTCTTGAAAGCCTCCAGTATTGTTGTCTCCCCCACCCGCTGACCTTTCACCTCTCCCCTCGACATCCGCTCCGCCACCGTTCAGTCAGTTACCTACACAGGTGTGTGCACTGAACGGTTTTCCAGTCCATGTTCGGAGTTAGGTACATGATATGTGGACTGAACGGTTGATGTTCACAGTGACTGGAATCTCCGACCTTCTGTTTCAAGGGAGAGTAGTAACCTCAAGGCTATCAGGCCTGCTGTATTAGCTACTCTCAATTGTTGTTTCCATGGCAACACAGTGCCTGCATGTTATTGTCGTACAAGTAACATGGCATCACGAGAAGCTCGCTCACAGCGAGACTGTACGAGGTCAACTCTAATTTCAATTATTATTGAAATATTGACGGAAATAATGATTTCAATAATGGCTACAATTTATTACTGAAATAATGGCTGGAACTATTACTAGAATAATTACTGAAATTATTACTGAAATAATGACTGGAACTATATTACTAGAATAATTACTGAAATTATTACTGAAATAATGACTGGAACTATCACTAGAATAATTACTGAAATAAGGAATTAAATTATTACCTAAGTAATGACAGAAATGATGACTGAAATCATTACTGAAATAAGGAATTAAATTATGACTGAAGTAATACTGAAGTAATGACTGAAATGATTACTGAAATAATGACCGAAATTACTACGGGTATTGTAAAACAATAAGTAAAATAATGACAGTGAAAATGACAAATTATTACTTGAAACAATGAGGGAATTAATGACTGAAATGATGATCGACGGGCCAGAGACTGCGTGGACTGACGACAAGTACTCGTCCTACGGTTCACAGACAGCGACTGAGGACAGGGAGGACGAGGAGGGTGGACAGGTGAAGACAGGGAGGACGAGAAGGGTGGACAGGTGAGCACAGCTGACTTTTTACTGTAACAGCCTGCGCACGATGCTTTCTTATCTTCACGGGTACCCTTGGGTGCAAAATGTGGTGCAGCCAATCAAAAATGAAATTTTCTGTGCTTGACAAAACGTTCTTTGTCGTTGCCCTGACACCCCGGGTCACAGAGTTTCTAGAGTGTTGAATTGCGATATGGATGGGCAAAAAATAACAAATAAACAAAAAAATCTCGGTTTGTCTTTCAAGTCGAGTTAGCAGCACTTTATGTGAAAGATGATGCTGTTTGACCCCTGGGTGCAGCATTTGCAGTGTGAAAATACTGTTATCTTTTGAAGCTATTCCAAAGTATGAATAATCTGCGATCTTCATCTGATCTTCTCTGATTCCTCGACTCAAAAAAAAAATAAAACACGAAACAAAACAAACAAACCCCAAAACTTTGACATCAGTCTTGAAGTTTGAAACCTTTTCACCATCTGACATCCAGATAAAGCCTCAAAAGGTCTTTTCAAACTAATTTTTTATCTTTGTATACCAGTCCCCCGCTTCCTTGGAAACCGAAAGTATACTTTTATTACTTACAATTAATGTCCGTGTAGTTTCATTGTTTGTCTGTATGACATCTGTTGTGGGTCGGTTGGCTGGCTGGCTGTTAGAGAGATATATAGGGACTGAGTGTGAGGACTGGCTCTTCTGTGTTGGAATGTATGACAAGTATTTCATGTCAGACAGTCAGAGGTGTAGAAGTATATTGTTTGCACTTTGTCAACGCCATTCCTCTCCTCCTCCCGTCAGTTGGGGAGGGGTATGCGATTTACAAATACTTTGACTACAGCTACTACAACGACAACTACTGCTACATTTACCTACTTAGAAATGAAATCATTGCATGATGTCAACTGGTAGAAGCGAAAAAGATTGGGTGATGGTGGTGGTGGTGGTGGTGGGGATGGTGGGGGTGAAGGAGAAAAGAGTGGAGTTCCGTGCTTGGAGAGGCGAGGAGGGGGTGGATTAGCTACCCGTATTACTGGATGTATGGCAAGAATCTTCTCTGTTTGTTCTACACGTTTTTCTATTCTGGTGACTAGCAGACCATGCACAACACCTGGCTCGCTGGCATGGGTGGAATTCACGGCCTCTTTTTCCCCGACGACAGCTGAGCGTTGCACCACAAAGGCAACAACGACGACCGAGTAAGCCACAAAGGCAGGAACGACAACTGAGCATTATGACCGAAAAAAAAAATGGTGGAGAAAGACGAAAAAAAAAGGAGGGAAGGGAATGGGAGGAAGGTAAGAAACTGGAAATCTTAACTTTGCGGTCCGGGGAGGGATACGGCGAAAAAGATGGCGTGAAGACATGAGTAACCGACATCATTTATCAGACTTTCCCTCTTCCCCTCATCTTGTCTTTCTCGAACGATTTTGCTGTGTTTGAGCCAGGTGGATGCGGCTTGGCGAGAGTAAATGTGAGCACGCGCGTGTGATGGCGTTTGTAGGTGCTTGACAGCGGTTGTGGAGGCTGCGGTGTTATTCATCACACAGACACACAGCTACACACCATACAGCTCGCCACGTCACGCACACACGCACGCATGCGCATGGTGGCTCCCCCATCCTGCTCACCCCCAGTCACATCTCATTACCCCCTCCTCCTGGTCTGTTTTATCCCTCCCCTTTCTACCTCCACCACGACCTGGGGGGAGTGGCGCTCAGGTGGGAGGGTCGGTTAATGGACAGTTGGCAGGTTGTGTTTACCCTCGTGGCTGACCAGCGGCGCCCTCTCGTGGCTTACTGCATCCTGACGAGTTTCATCAGTTCCAACTAATTAGGATGCTAGCAAATGAATGTAAGCAAACAAAGTACCGTAGAAGTCATGTATGCTGGAATATTTGTGTACACAGCAATAACACAAAGTCTACACTCACACTTCCTGTCATGTGACCGCAGCAGACGATTTGGTCTCTGGGTTGTGATTGTGACAAAGAGGTACAACAGTATTTCTGTTTTACTTTGACCCACTTCCCCTACACCTACATGGCTATCAAACCTACTGTGGACATTTGGTCTTGTAGACCGCTAGAAAGTCAGGCGCCTGCTTCAATCACAAGACGTTTGTGTAACCCTGGCGGTGACCTCTCCTCCGTAACTTCTCCCCCGCCCTTGTCAATCAGTCAGTCGTCCCTTGACCGGTACCTGTCAAGAGGACATGGATAGACGCGGCAGGTAACAGGCATGTCGACCAGTCCAGTCTTTGACCTTCCTAAACCAGTTCTTCCTCTGACCACCCCGGTGTCGACTTCCCTCCAAGGTGCCTTGATAGTCTTCCACAGGGTGTCTCGCCGGGTCACATGACCAAAGAAGACCAGCTTACATCTCTTGACTGTTGCAAGACGTTCCTGGTGTCCTACGAGTGTGGCAATCGTGTTTCTATAAGGATGCGACAGTGAAGATCTGCTCAACTGTGCTTCTACATGGTCTGAAGCCAGCCTGTTCTTCCGCTAGCAATTCTTCTGAGGTCTTGCTGATGCCGTTCCGTGTGACCGTTAGAATGACTTTGCTTTGCTGGTTGATAAGGTTTCTGGTTCTGCAGTTCTAGCACCGTTCGCTGTTTCCTTGTTTTAAAGGAGGGACGAGTATGACTAGTGACTGCGTCCATTTTTTTTTTTTTTGGGGTCATTGTTTGCGTTCCCAGACTCTTTGGCGCAGACCAATGAGGGCCTTTGTAGAATCTTCCCCAACCTGCTTGAGCAGCTCACCTGGCAAACTATCAACGAATGGCGACAACTCTGAGATGGCATCGGACTGTGCACTCCGATGTCAGGACCTGGATTCGTCTGCCATCCTCCGCATTTGCCAAAGTGTCTCCAGAGTAACAAGAGCAAAGAAAAAACAAGGGTTCTCAAGACGACTGCCTGCAGCTTGAGTTCCGAAGTCGGATGTGCAGTACCCGACCTCACAAGGATAGTGTTTCTTCTTGGGGTTGGTGTAGTCGATGTTACCAGACGTGGTAACGGGCAGCTGGATGTTTTACCAGTCAGTAATAACTGTCATTGCCCTCCACCGCTATCTGTTGTATACTTACAGGTCTGGAACCCTCAGCTGTTGATTCGCTAGGGAAACGCAGGGATTTCTGTATCACTGGTTCAGGAGAGGCACAAACAACACACACGGACACACACACACACGCACACACACACACACACACACACACACACACACACACACACACACGGACACACACACGGACACACACACGGACACACACACGGACACACACACACACACAGAACCAGAGGAAGAATCTTTTCACGAACACCGAGTCAAAGCCACAACTGTCACATTTACTCACATTTATGTTCTCTGCACTTTCTTTGATGTGTTTCCTCCACAAGCAGACGGCAAATCATAACACCTTATAAAAGAAGATGGAACAGGCTTCATAATCCGAAGAGAAGACAACATCAGCAGCCATCCCACACCCTGCACGAGCACCAGTCAGGCCCGGGGTAGCGAGCTATTCAGTTGTCATGTAAAAATGTCGCTGGGAGAAGGGAGATACCTTGTGCAATCTTGTGTATGACAAGCCCAAGCCCTCGGGTAGGTGCAGAAAGCTCTCCCACCCGACAATTATGGGGGCTGTCGCACTTGGGGATGCTGCAACACTTCCTGACATTTAATGCACAGACCGTCTGTGAGATAGCAGCTGGCACAGAACTGCGGTCCTGCCTGCTCTGGCACCGATGTAAACAATGCACAGACTGCCTGGCATCGACCTCTCATACCTGGTGAACAGGTGATACTGAGCTTGTACCCGACTGGCCTATCTTGTTGATTCCTGCACGTGCACCCTAATCCACTGGTTACTCTTATTATTAATTTTATTTTTAATTATTTTATTATTATTCATTTTATTTTTATTATTAATTATTTTATTATTATTCATTTTATTTTTATTGTTAATTATTTTATTATTATTCATTTTATTTTTATTATTAATTATTTTATTATTATTCATTTTATTTTTATTATTAATTATTTTATTATTATTCATTTTATTTTTATTATTAATTATTTTTATTTATTTATTTATTTTTTTATTTTTTTATTATTATTATTTATTATTATTATTATTATTATTATTATTATTATTATTATTATTATTATTATTATTATTATTATTATTATTATTATTATTATTATTAACTACGCGTTCGTATTGCTTTCGTGTGGTGAGAACATTCATATTCCTCCAGAAAGTCAAAGGACAATAAAAGGTTTCATTCCACCCATCAAGCACTCAAGAGATGCGCGTGAGGACAGCCTGATATATTGATGAACTTTTCTGAATGTTATTGTCCTGTGATAAGCCGGCTTTCTACCAGCAGTTAGGATCAAGTGGCCATTGACTCCTTGCTCTGGGCAACGGGGGGAAATAGAAGCACCTCGGTGATAAGCAAGTCGAGACAATGTAGCAGACAGTTTGTATTGTCTCCTGACTGAGTCCCTGAGTATAGGGCTTCTGATAACGGTTCTTCGGATGCCGGTGAAGACTTACTCGGGGTCTTGCGCCATCTTGTGAGTTATGGTCCTTGTTGACGATGGTAACAAGCTTTGTCGGAGTGTATTCTTGTAGACCATCTATAATGTAGATATTGTTGAACTTCAACAATGAAAACGAAACATGTGTAATCACTGTTGGGAGAGGTCTCCGTAACTTCAAAGACACATTGACATTGTCTAGTAAATAAATAAATATCTGATGTACTCTATCATTTGAAAATCTTTTTGAAATGTGATATATCTCAAGGCCGAGAGAGAGGAGCAGAAAATTCTTGTTTCCCTATTTTAACGATGAATAGGAAAATGTTTTTACCTCCACCCTCCTACCATGGGATAAAAATTGTTGGGGTTTGACATTTGGGATTGATTTCCTCGTCATTATTTTTTCCTCCTTCAAAACTCAGACTAGCAGGTAAAGACGTCCATGACAAGATGGAAACAACAAACCAATGTTTGTCTGTCTGTCATACCGACTATGACTGTGCAAGATTTTAAACAAAAGAAACAAGTGCAACACAAATCCTGTCACAAGCGACACTTGCAACCTGATGTCCTTCTCATTACTTCTTCGTTGATAATTCTGAGCTAAAAAACAACCTCACTTCCTCTTGGATTTCAGATACGAGCAGGTGCACCAGGTGTAGAATATCCTCACACGGTGAAGGGTAAAATCCTCCTTAGCTAGAACAATGAAACAGATAGGGTGTGATTGTGTGTCGTCGCTTATTTCCCCTTAAAAAAGGAAAGAAGACAGAAAGGAAAGTAATTAGTAACAACTTCTCAAAGAAAACGATTTTCGTGGGAAATTATACAGCTAAGAAACATGGACTGCTGTGTACATTGACTGTAGTTAAAATCCGAAGTACATATATTCTGAATTACGACAATTCTTATCATCATCAATCATCATCATCATCATCATTATTATTATTATTCACAACTCAAGGTGTTTGCCTGGTGATAATGGTGCAAGGTGCATAGTAAGTCAATGAAACTGTTAGATATACTGTATGAGCGGGTTTAAGTGACACCGGTCATCCAGTCAGTGTGGACACCTGCACCCGGGCCCAACTCCTTACATGACAATTTGTCCAAACACGAGAGCAATGCTGTAACAATACCTCAGATTGTCAAAGACACGTTGTCCCAAAACTGAATAAGTAAGACACAGGTATCCTCAGTAAAAATCAGCTTTGAATGGATGATTTGCAAGGTCGAGCGAACAATCAAGAGCAAGAACGTGCAACCTCTTCAACTATGACTGTGCAACATTTTCGATACTTCTTATTGTTGTGTGCCGCGTGCCAAAAAAAAAATGACAAGGAATAAATGTCCATTACACGAGGAGGGCAAAATCCGCCCTCGGAAATAGATACTGAGTACGAGGGAGTACATTTCAACTATGACCATGCAAAATCTCTTCTCCCATAGACGACTAAAAATGTACGAACTGACCCCAGTCTTGATTGCATGTTGATGTCCTTCTGATGATGTCTTCAGGGCTAATGTACTGGAGAGGGGGGAGGGAGTCTTGAATGGAAGATTTGGAAGGTCGAGAAAACCATCAAGTGCGAGAACGTGCGACCTCTTCAACTATGACCATGCAAAATCTCTTCCCCCACAAACAACTAAAAAGTAAGACACTGACCTCAGTCTTCATTACATGTTGATGTCCTTCTCATTATGTCTTCGGGACTGACGCACTAGAGGAGAGAGACATGGGAGCAGGGAGTAAGGTAGGGGCAAAAAGCAATCTTCCTCTTAAATTTCACGGACCTTAATGTTCACAAGCACACAGAAAAATACACCAACGATGATATTACACTAGTGCTCGTGCACTTCGCTACAAGAAGTCGAACGCACGTTTGTTTTCCGTTTTATTTTCTTTGCGAATTTAACACCTTGACTTCGCCATTTAGTTATCGGGTGAACGACATTTACTTCAAAACCCCGTCCTTGCCACCTTCACCAGCTGTCATGCGATAATTGAAATTAATAAGAAATTTGTCAATTTGAAATTTGAAAGAACTCTTGAGATGTTCATTCCAGAAAAAACATTCTTTCCTTAATCTCTCCCGTTGTTTTATTTTAAACTAAATTTAATTTTCTTTGATTTCATCGGAGCTACATGATCGAGGCCTAGCAGCACAAATGTTGACTTATTTAAATAATCAGCTTGTCAACAAGTTAAAGATTTGTCCCCAGACTTACTCCTTTGCTTTTCACGGTTACCTCCAGGGGCCGTAGCTATGAAGCGGGGGGACAAATCGTTGCTCTGAGGCAACGAGGAGAGCTAAAGTGGCTCATCGTGTCCAGGACAGAGGCATGTCCTCATTTGGCAGGCAGAGCCTTACCGTTCCTGATAGCTCGTGGCACTTGAAGCCTCGTTTTGAAAAGACTGAAGAACTACGAGTCATTAATGTCCATACTCCTGCACCTGCTGGGTGAGTAAGGGGAGCTTTCCACAGGTGGGAACCATGTATAGTCTATACATTTACATATCAGCCATCTGCCTTAGGTCAATGGTCACTCGGCTATACCACCTGTCCGCTAGACCTGTGTATTTATTATTATTTATATTTATTATATTATTCATTAATATTTATTCATATTTTAGTTTCTTTGTAAGGTCCTCAACAGGGAATACAGAGCCATGAGCTACCCACAGCCTAGAGGTTGATAGTCTCCCTTCGGAGATTTTTTCCCCTGTCCATGCTAACCACTCATTTTTGTGGAGTAAGGCATTACTTAAACATAAGTACAAGATACCACTAATCTTATTAGGTAGTGGAGGAGGGTCTCTTGGCCACGACCACGTGCTCTGTGGAGAGGCGGGGTGTAGAGTGGCACGGTTACTTAGGTAACTTAGTTAGCAGTGCCCGCCACTACAGGTATCAACCACACGCATCACATCAAAGGCTTTCTGACATTCCGCAGCCCCGGCTTGGGGGGGAAAGTCTGATAAAAACTGCTGCAGCCCTCCCCCGCTTAGTACTTGGCATTCCTCCTGTATCGCCTTACCTCTGGGTGGACGTACCTGTTGCTACCTATCTTTCTGTCAGATCGTCCGTGAAATGGTTTGGCGATGTTTGGCATCGGTTTTACATTGTAGCATTCGTTGTTGAGTTTTTCCGTTGGAGTTAGAACCTGGACACTTCTTTGGAGGGGAATGGTTGGAAAATTGATGTGCGGTCACTTTGTACCAAGCCATGATGACCTGTGGTGTCTACTTTTGATTTCTGACCTTTTGACAAGATGAGGTGTCGGCTTTTAATTTGCTTCAACAGTGGGAGCAGTGTGATCTTCACCCATCCTTGGCCAGTGTGATAGTAGTAGCGTCTTGTCAGTTCTTCTTTGATTCGAATCCCAACCTTTCCTAGTTTTTTTTTTTTTTTTGGTTGGTAGGTGGGTTATTATTTTTACTGTTCTTTGGCGTGATGGTGGCTGCGGTTAACTCTTGTTAACTCAGTTCTTGTTGGATTCAAATCCCAACCTTTCCTACTTTTTTTTTTTTTTTGATTGGTAGGTGGGTTATTATTTTTACTGGGTGATGGTGACTGCAGTGAATTCTTCCCCTACCGGCCCCACTACTTACTCAAGTAGTATACACTTATAGCAAGTGTTAAACTGTTTGTGTGCTTGTTGTCTTGTCTTAGCTGCTGGCTCGGCGTAAAACACCAATCACATTCCTTCAACTGTTTGTGTTTAACCTGAAGTTTTCCTTTTTTGCACTTGTTTATGTCTTGGGACCAATAAACAAAGCTTCCAAAGATACATATCGCTAGTCTTTCTCCAGAAGGTGATTGAGAAAGGATAAAAATAAATAAATAAACGGGAAAAGTCGGATGAAACTGTTATTTTTCTGTTAATGAATAAGGGATACAGAGAATCAATCCAACCTTTGTCCGACACAGCAAGAAATTCCACTTAATGTGATATTGCGTGTATAAATATATAAATAATACGTGTTCGTATATGCGTCCGCCGGTGGAGATTGAAGAAGGATGAATAGACACTACTTTGTCTCGCTGCCAGCGATTGGAAGTCGTCTGCGCCGGGGGGACAGGCCATGTCTACATGTGCCGTATCTGTTTCCATATGGGAGGAAACAAGTATGTCCCGTAATTCTCGGAATGAACCCAGCGTCTCATCTCGGGGCTGGTAGTGAAGTCCCTGGAGGGGCAGGCCTTGGGAAAAGGTTGTTTAGCGGGAGTAAACACATGGGCTTCCTGCGACTCCCTTGCGTCGTAAATTGAAGAAAGTTGGTTTTGAGGTGAAGTGAGCGCGTTCTTTGTTTGACATGCGCGCGCAGCACGCGGGCCTGATGGGTGTGATGTATGTCTGAGCTACTTTCCCTGTATACACGCGGACTCGTGCGGACGTTGGAGCGGTTAACTGGCTTGGAGACAAGACTAAGCAGCTCTGTATCTGTGCGCATAGATCTGTCAGACTGGAATCTGCCGCTGGACTAACAAACAGCCTCAACCGGAAGTGCCTCTTCTGATATATTTAAGCTGTGAAGCTTTGATCCCAGCATCTGGCAGTTGCTTGAAACTGCGGCCATGGTGTATTAGATGTAGATGGCTTTATTCATATGTAAGAACTCCTTAGTATGTTTGGATGTATAAATAATCAGCTATCCATTGATCAATATATAAAGATGATATAAAGATTATACAAAATAAATAATACGCGGGGAAGTAGGGGAGTAGTTACTATCAATGAAGAGGTTCTTACATTTCATTTTCTGTCCATGCGCCATGTTTATTTTCCTGGACCACGATTGAATTTCTTTTTGTATTATTCAAACTAGATATACGTGACCATTTTATACAAAATATCAAAATTATTGCTCAGTGTTTCTCATAGATATTACAGACCAGTGGATTCCATTCCCCAGGCTGTGACCTGTGACCTTTGGTGTGTTTCTCTTGTCAGAGTTAGCTTCTCTCTCTCTCGACATTGAGCAGCTCTGATTAAGAATTTTTCTGTATTCCTTTACATTGTTTTTCTTCTATTTTTCAGTGAGAATGTTCAATATTTTATTATATATAAAAATGTTATTTGGTTTTTAACAAATTTGATCGCACCAAAGTAATGTAAACATGGTACACAAACAAAAAGTTTCTAACCGTACAAAAGGATTCTTCCAGTTCGCACGGAATAATAACCTCTGACAGTTTGTGACTGGAACAATACAGAGATGTAGAAAGCCACGAAGAGCCAGCTTCTGTAAATGAAATTACTTTGTTAATCTTAAAGGGAATCGTCGACTGGAGGGCAGCATCTGTCCTGCCTGTTACCCGCAGCCTCCAGGTTGTCTCCCATTTTTTCCCCCAAACATGACAGTTGGGTGATGCTTGCGTAAGACACCAAGAAACCAACTGAATGATCGTTTGTGAGGGTGGGGATGATGGGGTGGGGCAGGAGGAGTGAACTTAATGTGTTTCCAACGTGGTTGTCTCATTCCATCAGCTTATCTCCTCTTGCCGCTGTTTCCAGTGTCGACTGCAAGAAATTTTATCTGTTGTCCTGAGTGTGTCGCTGTGACCCGTGGATGGGAAGTACGTGTGAACTGTGAACAAAGGTGACAAAGTGAAAACACACACACACACAGACACACACACTTACACATCTTGTTATGACTTTGACAGACTAACAGCTTCACAAAAAATTAAGGTGAGTGTCAGGGTTAGTCTGTATCAGAGTGAAAGGAAGTCTTTTTGCAAAGACCTGAAAATGCAGTTAAAAATTGGATGTTGTTCGCAGATGTTTTGCTGTTTGTTGCTCTGTTTGTTTTGTTTTTAGCCTTTTAAAAAATGTTAGACAATGTCTACTTTCTCCAGATGTTCCTGGCTTTTAACTCTCTGGTCTCTTTGTTCCAAAGAAATTCGGTTTGGGTTTTGTGAACACTTCTCAGCTTTCTTTGGTAATGTTGATTGACGTGTGCAGGAATATTTCGCAAAAATATTATCGTTTAATCTTTGCAAAGAGCGTTAAAACACACACACACACACACAGGCACTTCACGCGTGTCTATCCATTCCTCTGTGTGTGTGTGTGTGGATGCTGGAGCCACTGCCATTGTCATCATAGATGTCGATGTCGATGGATTATATTCCTCTACAAACAAACGGTCTTCTTCTTCTCCTTCACTTCAAAACTTGCTCATCAGTCTCCATTGGCTGACAGGATTTGTCCCAAGGGAGATAACATTCAGCACCCCACGACGACAACAATGCCCTCTATCATCAGAGTTATCAGTCCACGGAAATCCAACTCGCGCCTCGAGATCCCCTGCCTCTTAGGGATTTAAAGAACAACAAACACCCTAAAGTGCAAAACAACTTAAGACCGAGGTTTGCAAGGGACCGAGGGTTGGAGACGAGCTCTAGCGAGTGCACCCAGCTGACGAGGACGGCGAGGACGGGTTCTGGCAGCGATTTATGCAATAACAGGTCTGAGGTTGGGGAGCAGAGGTTGGGTGAGCTGGGGTGAGCTGAGATCACATGTTGCCATACTGCAGTCAGGACCGAAGCAACCTCTTCCGCAGGCAGGCTGGCTCCTATTTGCTGCTTTTGATGTCTGAAGCTTGCACAAACACCCGTATCGCCCGACGGACAGAGATCGAGAGAGCTAACCAGTGAGACTCCCATTCTCTCTTTCGTCTCGCGTGCGAACGAGAATCACGTGGGATCGAATGTCGTCTTCGTTTTTCTTTCTTTTAGCCCTAAAATCTCGCTCCGTCGTGGGGTAGTCCCAAGGGCTCAGAACCCGGTACTGGCGGAGTCTTGGGATGCATCCTTAAAGAATATTTCAACATCCTACAGAAAAAAATGAGAAACATGGTTCAGTCTGATTCGTATCCCATCGTTCTTCTCCCGACTTTTATACTTTTTTCCCTTGGACATGGCCACAAAAACAATAAAAGGATATGTTTAAGTATGAAAATGCTGTTAATTTTTTTTGTTTTTTGTTTTTTGGTAGCAGATGCTTATATTTAAATGCCTGTAAGATAGACCCTAAGTTATCTGCATCCTATCTTCTCGTCAATCACTGATTTGAAGACAAAGTCGACATGAATACAAACAATGACTCACTGTTACTTCATCAGCAGAATGCTCGTTTCTAAAGAGATTAATAAAGGCTATAACTGCCATCGATATCAAGCCAATGGGGTAAAAGATTGTCAGGAAATCGTTTAACTGTATTTGTTTTGTCGTTAATGTCAGGAATTTTTTATTGTTTAGTGCGACATGGATTTTAATGAGCAAACGAATGTTTGTGCAAGGAGGAAGAAGTGGTTACTCTTGTTATTCTTTTTTTTCTTCTTCTTCTCTCAGTTAATTCTCGGCAAGAGCCAGTTGTGCGGTTGGTTGGACGGGAAGACATCGACAGCCGTTAGCTGTTGGCTGTCATGGTGGTATTGTCTCTGTCTCTCAAAGACCGAGTCATTATCGAGAAAAGATAATGGTGAAACAATGGTGCCAGTCATCTTTTATGGATGAGTGCTTGCTGTAATAATATTATTTATAGGCGAGTCTGCATGTAAAGTGGTTCAAAAATAATTATTTGTTGTCAGCTCCCAATCGTCCTTCCCTCTGTCTCATAGTCGGTCTGTCTTTCTGTCTTCTAATGAAGAAGAAATCTCGGAGTCCTGCGGTTCAACTCCACTGCCACCCAGAGAAACTCCTAAGAATTTTCCTCTAAAGACAGACATTGAAATAAATATGAGGAACACAGCAACTGCCCGCTGGTAAGGAGAACCCTCAGACAGCGCATGCGCACGGTAGGACGACAAACTTGCCCAAAGATCATCTAAATATTTTGCTTCCCTCCTCCTTGATCAGGACCCGCTGGGGACCGAAAGGTGGGCGGTCAGAGGATAAGAGTACTATCTCAGCGTCTGACTGGCTCAGATGCCATCAAAACAAAGTCCCAGAGGTCTTCAGGTGAGAGTGGGAGAGGTTGAGAAGAATATCACACCGTCGGTCACAGTCAGTAAACTAGATAGACACTGACCGCCCTGTGGGAATCATTTGATCAGCTTGTAACTTCCGGAGAGCAGCTCAGGAATCACAAAGTGAAGGGGATGAGGAGGTTGAAGTGGAGTGGCGAAGACAGGATGTCACAAGGCAGTCGTCAGTGCTGGAGACGAAAAGGAAGCTGGGAAGTTCAGCTAGTCCGTCGAGCACTCAAGCTCCCCCAGAAAGTCCACAAGGCAGTCAAGCTCATCCAGAAAGTTCACAAGACAGTCAAGCTCACCCAGAAAGTCCACAAGGCAGTCAAGCTCATCCAGAAAAATCACAAGACAGTCAAGCTCACCCAGAAAGTCCACAAGACAGTCAAGCTCATCCAGAAAAATCACAAGACAGTCAAGCTCAACCAGGAACTCCACAAGACAGTCAAGCTCGCCCAGAAAGTCCACAAGGCAGTCAAGCTCAGCCAGGAAGTCCACAAGACAGTCAAGATCAGCCAGAAAGTCCATGAGCCAGTCAAGCTCACCCAGAAAGTCCATGAGCCAGTCAAGCTCACCCAGGAAGTCCACAAGACAGTCAAGCTCATCAAAACTCAACTCCTCTCCAAAGAGTAGCTCAGCACCTTCTACTCAGGCAAACACAGAAGTAGATGTGTAGATAGCATCTGCAGCGCTGCGCAGACTTCATTGTGATTTATCGCTGTTGGTGCACGTGGCACTCGTCACCACTGCCCGGGTACGAACTGCGCAAAAGAGGGTGTTGGGGTGGCGGGGTGGCGGGGTGGAGAAGAAGCCGGGTTACGTGTGCGTGCCGCGGGTAACGTATCTATCAAGTCAGCCGCTTCTGAAGCTCCGTGACGCACGTGCGAGAGAAAATTACGTTTTGAAAGCGAAGATGCGGAACAGGAGAAGCGAAGCCTGATCCTAAAATAGATAAGTGCTTAAACCTCGGTAAGCAAATCATGTAGTGATGAGCGCCGCTAATGACTACCTCCAGTTAGCCGCTTTGTTTGGCCAGTCACAGATACAAGTGCTTTAGCGTTCCTCGCATACTCTCGCCCGCTAACTTCCACTAGCCTTATAGGCTGAAGCATAGAAAAAGTCTTGTTTGGTGAAGAACTCAGTTGGAGGTTGCTGATCATGGTCTGACCTTACGATCTGGTCTCAAACACATTTAATGCCTAATTGAATAATTTTTATATCCAATGACATTTCATGTTAAATATTCATGAATGACGGATCCTAACGATAGTTTTACATTTTTTTTTAAAGCTGTAGCCATTCGAGAATCGCAGTAATGTTGTTTTCCTGAAGTGGCTAACACGGAAACAATGGGAACTGAGACAAAAGAAGGATGACAAAGCACTGCGCTTTGGTCAAAATGTAATATTCTTGAGACGAAATAGCAATGCGCGGACTTAATGGTGGTGTAAATCTGCTTCACCGTATTTCCAAGAAAAAGACAGTTCTGGAAGTTCCAGCGGATGCAGCTTATACGAGGAAGGACGCCATCGGGCCATTATATCCCTTCAGCTCCAACCTAATGCCCGCTAAAGATGGATTTGGCAGGAAAAGTAGAAATGGACTGGCAAGTGGAGAGGGGGAATGAGGGAGAGGAACGAAATGCTGAAGGGCCGTGAAGAGAACGGGGATGTCGATGTTGACATTTCTCATGACCCTGTTTTTATCCTCGGCAGATTTATTCCACGGCAATGCAGCTATTAGCAACATAGGATGCACACTTCGTCGTTCATCGATGAGGTCAGAAGGTCAACCAGCTTTGAGTTGGCAAGTTTTGCGAACGTGGTCTGCATGAAGGTAAGCCACCGGAAGCAGGAAGCAGGAAGGGTGGACATGGAAATCAGGTTGCTCGCAAGAGATTTCCTGCACCGATAGTTTGCAGGTCGTACGTGTCCAGAAACACTTATCCCTCCCGCCATTGCTTTCATACTTTTATGCATTTTGATTGCATAAAATCGAGGTTAACAATTCAAAATAGCGACACAATCGCTACATAATATTTAGCATAAAAGCGATTGTAAAAAGTACACCTATCCCCCGACTCCATCGCTGTTTTTTTTAAAGTTTTAATTAAAAGTCATTGTTGGGTTTGTGAACTTGGCTATGAGGGTTTGAAGAGGAAAGGTGAATGATATGCTAATAACGAACTTATTTTATTTTTCCTTTTTATTATTTGAAAAGTGGATCTTTCTTATGGGACTATAGGATCTCGTACGGCTTGAATGAAACTAGAGAACTGGTGTGGGTCAGGCTCCCGGTTGGGAGGTTTTGATGGACGGACGCCACCGCCGAGCGCATTGTCCACGTGAGCCGCAGTTTCCCACTGAAGTCACGGAACCTCTTTGTCCTGCGCGTGGACTTGGGAAACCTCCCACAATGCACTGCCAAATTGGCTTGTTTGTAGTCGGAGTTTGCCTACTTAGCAGGGGTCAGGGGTCAGAGGTCGGAGGTCGCTACAGACGGACAAAGAAGGCAGGTGAGCACATGTTTGGGGAAGGGAGCGTTCGTTTATTTCAAAGACAGTCGGCGATTGATGGCGGAGAATCCACACTTACAAAAAGTAGGGGCGAGCCTCTCTTGAAATCAGCTCTGTAGTGAATTTGGTGACAATTACCACTGAGAAGGACCTGACCTGGTTTGTAAATAAGAATGTCGGGGTTGGTTTTTCCAAACTATTCCCCCCTTCTGCCTAAAACAGACAACGTATATACTATTGGAACAGAAATCTTACTTATCGAACCTCAAAAAGCAATTAGTTAAATAAATCTTTGCATTTCTTATTTTCAGAATTATGAACGTAAGTTCTCTGGAATTGCAGAAAATGGGCTGGGGAAAAAAACTAACAAAACAAACAAACTAAGGAACAAGAAAGCTAAGATGGCGTCACCTCGCTCCCAAAACAAACCAGATTACACCATCTGGCACCAGTTTATTGTAGCTGAATCAAGCAGATTACATCTTGCAGGAAATGAATCAACCCTTCCTCGGTGATCTCAGGAGTTTGGGAGAAACGTCGATAATATCGTCGGTTCCTACCGGTGTTCGGGTTTTTCATTCGCCCCACCCTCTTTTCCTTTCTTTTTTTTTATTTTATTTTCTCAGTTATTCCCCAAACGTCTGACACTTACCCCCGGCTCGCAGGTCCGTAATGGGAAACACGCATAGCGTCTTAACATGTTAAGAGTTCGGGGTAGGTTTCTAGGTTCTGGCAACATCCCCGCCAACACGCATGCGCGTCACACTCGCTTCCTGTCGCCTTCCTCGGGACCCTAGAGTCGTGACGCCGCATAACCAAGAAATCAGCGCCCGGACCGACTTCCGGTTCAAAGGTGAAGAGCGGACCGTTTCTCATCGCACAGCGCCCTTCACGTTGCGGGCGAACTGACAGCGGGTCAAAGGTCGCGCAGACATTGCGTTATTACGTATGCGCCGCCAAACTGAGGAACAAAAATTTAGAGCCTCTCATGCGATGCTGATCGATCTTCACTCTCGGGCGAGGTGGGGTGATCGGTGGGGTGCGCACGCCAATCTCCCATCTACACCCCTTCCTCACCTACCCGCCCCCTACACCGCCAAGCAGTTACCTCCATTGAATTTTTAATCAAAATCTGAAAAATGGAAATAAAATAAAAAAATAAAGAAACGTTGATCGATGATTTAAAAGAATTTTTAACAAGAGCCGCACAGGGGACCGTTCAGGTGTCACGTGTAACTGTAATATCGTGTTACTGGAATTACCAGCAGGGAGGATATGCTTTAATGCCTTTTGTTAACTGGAAGGTCGAGTTTCCATCCCCCACGAACACTTCTGTAGCATGAAGGAACAAGTTCATGGTCTGAAGGTTGTCCCATGATCGTCTTGCACGGGCAGAGGGAAATTTCTGTTAGAATAACTCCCCCGAACGTTCGTTTCATCACTTGGTCCTTATAATTATGGGACATATAAAACTGTGGATGTATAAAGCAGGAAGAAATACTTATAAGTAGTAGGAGATATGATAACCTTAGAAACCGGTAGCCATGACAGGAGTTGCTAGACTCCAAGTAATCTCGATATAGCAAATTCCGATGTAATGAATTTTTACAATACAAATTTTTTTCCCCAAGTCCTGGCGAATTCCCCCAAAAATCTCAGTTTAAAAGGAATCACAAATTTAATATAACGGTTTTTTAATGCAATGAATTTAAATTCAATTCCAAAGGGAACAAAATTTCCATTATAACAAAATATTCCTGGTATGTGTCACCGACCTGGTTGCAGACACAGTTTCCCATGGCAACGGGTATCATGTGAGGTCGGCAAGGGGCAGGTGGGGTCGGGCAATGACCAGCCAACAGAAAACCTTCACAAACCACATTCTTCCATTCAGTCTGTGCAAAAAGGTTTTTGTCTGCTGGAGAAACTGTCGTCAGTGTATCAAAGGACAGAAGTGAAATAGTTTCAAACAGGTGGTGTCGGTTTAAAATGGAAGAAAAAACTCGCATCTTCGTTGTATTCGATGAGGGAAAATATAAAAAATACGTGTGGCGGACGAGTTCGATATCACAAAAGACCGTTGAATGGCCCTTTAACGATTTTCCAGGAAACCATCTTCGTCATGTGAGGGGAATCGATCTCAGTTCTCATGCATTCCAGGCTGGTCTGTCCACTTGTTTTTCATCCGAAAACTAAACTAATCAAGATACGGTGAAAACTTCTCAGCTATTTAAGCCGGAAGTTGTGTGGTGCTAATAACAAATTAAAAAAAGTCAGAAACCACTACACTACACACCTGATTCATGTTACACAATCAGTTAACATAGATTCCTCATTGCAATGTGGACCTGGTGGTTAGAAAACTAAAAATCCGACAGAGACAGAGAGAGAACGAAGATATGACACTTGTAGAAGGACAAGAAGCTGTTAATACAGGCTTAAGCTTTTGTGTTTTTCTCGCGGGATTTAATTTTAATTTTTATATTTTTTTGCAGGTTCTTTGAGTGGCTTTGTTGTACAGGAGTCTGTCGACCGCTGCTTGACATGTTCCTCTATCTATCACATCTGTTCTCCTCCTTCTTTACTGCAAAAGTGCAGCCGCCTTCCTAAAGCTGAACCTCGAGATAAAAAAAAAAAATACAACAGTAGGTGCTGATATTTTTTCTTACAATTAAATATAAACTGAGGACAATGTAACTGGACACTAGCAATGAACGCCTGGTCCTGGACAGAAGAACACTTCATCAACATCAACAGCTCACCCAGTGCGGTTGTCGCTAAAGGTCAGCGTGTCAAACCTCGCGCCCACAGACCTCTACCACAGGGGGAGCTGACGTGGGGGGTATGGGGTAGGGTGGGGTAATGGGTGGAACACGGGTGAAAGGCCGGCGAAAAGCGAGTGCCGGGGCAGCTATCGCGCGGGTACCCGGCCATGTGCGCGCGACGTATCGCAGTCAGACGGCAAATACCAAGGGTCGAACCCGCAGTAGACGGGCGGCGCAACTCCGGGTGTGCTGGCATGGTGATGATAGCCCCATGAACGGGGCTCCGGCACAGAAGCGACACCCATCTTGGCCAGACCCGTGCTTTGTGTTCGGGAAGGCATTTCGTGAGTGAGGGAGCAGATTAGAAGTCGAGGGGGGAGAGAATCTGCCCACAGCCAGGACGGTGGAGCTTGTCATCGCGCCCCACACATCACCTATCGAGCCAGATTGTCTGCCTTCTGCTCGCCAACGCTCGTCCCTACATGCAACTGCAGTGTTGTTCGGCCATAAATCCATGGCAGCACAGAGCTACATCGCGTCTTGCAGTGGGTTAGTCGATAGGTCCGAGCAGTGCAAGTTTATTCATCTATTTTACAAATGGTGATTGACCTGAAACAACTAGAACAAACCAGAAAAGTTTACATCTACTTGATAGAAAAGTTCAGTGTAGAGAAAAATTCTTGCCGCACCTTCAGGTTTATGACTGTGAATTGTTATGTATTGATAAGTAATACTTTCCAAATACTTTCAGGGAACTTCTCGTAGTCGACAGTCGACAATGAGACCACACTTTTATAGCCAATGTTCGTATCCAGAAAAATCGGATCACGTTATGAAGCAAAAACAAACAAACAAACAAACAAACAAACAAACCAACCAACCAACCAATCAACCAAACAACCAACCAACCAACCAACAAACAAACCAACAAACAAACAAACCAACAAATGAACCAAACAACCAACAAACCAACCAACCAACAAACAAACAAACCCACGGAATCACCATAAAGGTCACGCATCACCGATGACCATTTGTTTCCAGAACAAGCGAAAGCGAGGCTGGAATATTCTTTCGCGAAGCTTTCCCATGCCTACCTCGGTGTCGAGGATTAACTCCAACAGCTTCAGTTTGACCAGGGACTAATCCAGATGATAAGCTGTGCTCCACATGGAGGAATTCTAGAAAAGGCTGACACGAGGGCAGGTCCAAGACAAGAGGAGAGGACGCATGAAAGCCGTGTCCTGATTAGCGGGCAGACGAGTGGCATCCATCTCTTATCGTCTTCGCTGAGCCCCCACTTTGCTACAGCCTGCTGCCAGCCAGCTTTTCCCTGTCTACTTAGCTAAGTACATTGCTGTCTTATCTGATGACGAAAGCGAGGACTGTGCAGATGTAGATCCCCCACCCCGACATCACCCGGTCGCGCAGGTGGAGCCCATCCCACCCCACACGGATCACCCAAAGTCAAAGATGAGAAAGGTCTGGGTATCTGGGTGGCTGAGCGATCTGGCAGTCTTGTAGTCAAGGCTTCTAGAATGGTCTGTTGAACGACATCAAACGATTCACTCCCCTACCCCACCCCACCACTACTACAGCTTGAGAGGGTCTGAAGACAAGGTGAGCCAGGTATCCACACTCGCGAGCTGATGTTCATTACCAGCTTGTTGAGGTCTGCTCCAACCTCCCTTGTCATCAGGGTCACGCACTTTAAGACCTGGTACGCATGCTCGGCAGAAATTCAACTGTTGTCTGTTTACTGACAATAAAGATGTTTCTTTGTTGTGGTTCGACGACTTGTTACCTACTTGGTAGGAAGACTTACAGACAACCCGCGTGGTTTCCCGCTGGCGAAGAAATCTGTGGACTAACTTTGGTCCTGGGGAAGACATTCATCTCCGGACTGATGCATTTTTCCACGGACATTTTTTTCTAATTAACCACGTTACTCATTGTTAAATAAGTAATCTTGGTTCTTCTAAGTTCATACATCTGCAAATGATTTCCTTTGTGTAACTAGACCCTCGTCAACTTGGGGGGTTCCGGGTACTGCTGTTCTCGGCATCTCTGGGCTCCATAGTCTGTGGGTGACTTCACGTGCGCTCTTCAGCAGGAAGGCAGATGATGGCTGTAGCAACTGTACCAACTCGGCTTCTTGTTTAGTTTGGCCAGCGGGACATACAGGTCACGTGACTACCTGGCTGAGCCCGTCATACGCTCAACATGTTTCCTTGATCTCTATTCATCCTTCCGTCGATCGCTCCTTCTAGTTTATCCACACACACAAATAAAAGAGAGAAGAAAGTCTTTGAAATGCAGCTGGAGTCAAGCTGATGAGTGATAATTAATGAGTAATAATTAAAAAGTCTCTCATTTGAGAATAACAATTTCTGGAATAGCGTGGAGGTACAATTGACCTTTGAAAAAAAAAAATTATAAAACAAATTAATAATGTACAAGGAGTGACTTTTCGTGTGTATGATCAGAGATGGTGGCGGAAGGAAGATGCAGCACCTCGTGCAGAAAGCTTTGAGAGAAATAATGCCGAGTATTGGTCTCGTGCTCAACAAGGGTAGATAATAAAGGCTGTTCAAGCGAATTGTCCATGTCAGACGGGTACGCCGGCAAAGAAAGCTATCTGCAAACATTTGATGTCGTAATCTTTGAGCTCGAGAAACTAACCAATCACATCACAGAGCCGCCAATGACAGGGCGAGAGACACGCGTGACCTGCTGACCTCCTGGCACAGGAAGTGGGGAAACGCCAGTCAAAAGCCGAGGAAATCTCCTTTCGTCATCTTCCACCACACCAAACCTTTTGATGGATATTGAAGAGCGGAATGGAGTTGTGAATACAGAGTTTTTAGCAATGGAGCTGACAGAATCAGAGTCTGGGAAGATTTCTTGTTCCACGTGCAGAGAGAAACGGTCTAGTCTCCATAGTAACTGAAACACGAGTTATATTCAGGGTAGGTATCTCATTGGTATAACAAAGTGTATTTGTCATGTATACCCTGGAGTGTTTTCTATCCATTTTCTTTCTCCCCCTACTTCTGTTGGTTTTTTTTTTTTTTTGTTGTTTGTGTGTTTTGTTTTTTGTTTGTTTTTTGTTTTGTTTGTTTGTTTTCTTTTTTTGCTGGCGAAAGATGTATTTATACAGAAATTGTTCTGGTTAGAAATATTCCCAGTATTCTCGGGATATAATTCCTTAATTTGGAGAGGACAGCTTCAAATCATGCCCACTCCTCGCCAGTTAATACTTATATTTTATACCACCATGTCGCACACCAAGAGAGAGAGACCCTGCACGAGGGCGTGCTCTTCTTTACAAAAGGGACGGAACTCATTGTGCAACTCGGGAATAACTCCGGCATCTTCAAAGCACTTCTTGTGATCCTTATTCGAGGTGGGTGGCCGTATCTGCATTAGGGCCCTGGAGGTCAATGGTACGTCAGGCACGTGACATACTGTGAGTGCTCCCCCTTGAGTACAACGGAAACAAGTGGGCTGCCCTCCCCTTCCCCTCCTACTGCCATCAGAAAGATGTGCAAACACTGGTATATATTCAAAAAAAGAAAGCAGCAGAAGTAGCACCAGAAGCAGGATGAATAAAGTAATTGGCAGAAGAAGAAAAAAAATAATGAATATGATTGATTGAATATTGATTGATGATTTCTACACACTATGCATTACTTTTCTTCTTTTTTTCCTCTTTTCATTAAGTGTGCTTGACTCTATTGCCAAGCTCGTATTCTTCTCTTTCTTTGTTCATGTCCGTCTTGTGCGTCTGGCTACCTGGTCCTTCTGTTTTCATCGGTCTGTTGTTTCAACTGGCACCTCACAGGTTTTCCTCTTTACTTCCGTCGCCCATTTCTTGCAGGTCGCGGGCAACACGTGAGCAGCAGAAGATTATGGGATTCCTCGTGCACGTCTTCTCAGCGGTGGGAGGAGTTGGGAAGCGCCAGCTCTGCAAACAGACACGTGACGCTGCGCTCATTCCTGCAGGGTCACCAGACTCTGACGCTCAGGACGTCCAGATGGTCGAGGGCTGACGTCCTACGGTCCAGATGACGCTGTCCTTCCATCTTCTCCAAGTCTTGTCAGACTCTGGTTTCTAGAGGGCGCTTTTGCGCGTTTGATATTGTCAGTCTGTGGATTAATTCTTGCCGATGAACCGTGTGGAATGTGGACGGACGAGTGGATGGCTTAATAACTAAAGTACATTTGTGGCCGCAGGTTGTAAACACTGGTGCGACAATTAACTGCCTAACCTTCCAATGACTTTTTCATACAGAAGTTAAGTGTTTTCCCAATAATTAAATTACTTTTCTAAATAATTAAACCGTAAAAAAAAAAAAAAAAATCAGCCAGTAAACAACTGAGTGAGCGCGAGTGTAAGTCAGGGAGTGGGGAGGGCTCTAACTGTCTTCGTCTAACTTTGAGGAAACTTGCATGTCTGATTTAAACATTTTTCCTAAAATAAAAGCTGTTTCACCTTTTGAACTTTTTTTTTCCGTTGTTTAATCTTTTGAATTGTGTTTCCTTTCTGTTTTTTTTTTTTTTTTTTTTTTTTTTTTTTTTTAGGAAACCGACTGATTGCATGCCAATCAAAGAGGGATTGATTTGGAGGTTCAGAAGCAAATTCTAATTTTTCCAGAAGTGTGTCTGTCTTACCGCTAGGAAACATGTTTTGATTAGTCACCCAATAAAGATGGTGCTTTCCTTTCTGCATTTATCAATGTATCACTCGTCCACTTCATGTGTTTTAGAAAGAAGGAAAGAGAGTGGGGGACATTGGTATATTTTATTTTTTGACATATACAAATCAAGATAATGAGTGATTACAATATTATTCTTGACATGTGGTGCTCATGTGCTCACTTATAAACATATCAATAGATATTGACAATTGTCAAGACATCTTATCGTCTGCTCATTCGCAGTGGGAGGGAGGTGAGTTCATGACCTGGAATTGAAAAACAATAGCTACTATTTGTAGTCGATTGTATCCTCTTATAAGTTACATAACAGGTTTTGCAGACTGATTTTTGTTGTTCTGAACAACAATACTGTCATCCGCACAAAGTATCCAACAATTCGGTTGCCTCCAGTGCCATCAAAGACCATGTTTACCTGTAAGAGTTATTTCAATAACTAGCTCGTTAATTTAAAAAAAAAAACCGAAAAAACAAGGGACATAGAATACATCCTTGTTTGACTCCACGAGGACAGTCAAACAGATTAGAGTATCTACCCTTTTTTTTGCAAACATAGTACTGATTTCTAGACATTGGAAAAAAAATGGAGTGAGCGAGCGCATCATTTCATAATTGTCGGAGGAGAGCGGAAAATGTGGGTGGATGAATATTGTCTAAGTTACTGCAAGTGCTCCAATCCTTCCTTTGTGGTTGAGAAATTGGCCTCCTTTGTGCTGGAAAGAATCCGTGCATTTCTCATGGGTTCTAGACAGCCCCTTTATGCATATTATCAAAACGGCAACAGGCCTGGGAGGGACGGCAAGGGATATTGATGTATTTGTGGGGCTGCGGGGCTGTGTTTGTTTTTCGGGAAACATTACAGCTATCGAGTAAGGCGCAGCTGGCAAAGGGGAAGGACTTGAGCGAGTCAATATTTTCGACGATGGTGCCTTATATTTGGGTAACATACCAAGCAAGCAGGCGAGACCTGTACCCCAACCACAGTCAACCCCCAACCCTGGAGGTTCGCCAGCTTCCATCGCCTTCCTCTTTTCACGCCCCCCTGAGTTACTTCCCCCCCAAGGGCTTGGAGGAGGGGATGGATTCGTGTTGGGAGGGGTTGGGAGGGCGAGAAGGGAGCTTTGCGGTAGATTCCGGCGACTAACACCCGACCGTTTATTGTTCCTGGCTCGGGTGACAGGGTAGTTCCCTGCGCTTACCAAGAACTGCCGCGCAACGTGTGTTTTAAGCAAAACCCGCCTCCCGGAGTTTTCCCTCAAATGTGGCCTGCGTTGATTGATTGATCTGTTTAACAAGCTCTCTCTCTTTCTCTGAAAGAAGGAAAGAAAGAAAAAGAAAAAGAAAGACAGAAAATAAGAAAGAAAGACACAATACGGCTTCTTTCCTTCATCAGTTCATCTTTTTTCAATAATCTTTCTTTGCCTCAGTCTGCAAGGCCCTCTTCCTCTCGTTACCAACAGAGTTTTACAACGCACAGTAAATCAGGAGGATGAGCTCCGAATTATGTAAAGAAAACTGGGGTCGGGGGTTATCTGGGGTCGAGGGTCAGGGGTCTGGAAGAATTTAGGTCGTAGTACTCATCACGAAAGACAAGAAAGCCGATGTTTGGTCATCATGTCTACTGGACAATGTTGTTGTTTACTGCAGTCTTGTTGTCGACATATTTGTTGTCAGGCATTCCAACCGGATGTCCCTGTCCCCATTCCATCAACCAATTCTTTTTTTAAAGTAATAATTATCATCCAAGCGAATTTCTAACAATGGAATCAGACAAGATCGTGGGACAGGACCACCAACTATCACCCAGGAACTGAATAAAGGGGGCAGCACTTTTCCCTCCACAACTGTGTTTCCTCCCTTGCTGATTAAATGAAACTCCGAAAAATTAAAATCATCAAAAATTGTTGAAGCCTGCTGTCGATTTTCCAGGAAATGTTAAAAACAGGCATTGTGTGAAAAATGGAGATTCTGGAGAGTGTCTCCGTCAATCAAGCTGTTGCAGCACCGAAGTTTTTTGTGTTTCGGGATTTCAGCGGATGTAAAGGAGGAAAGATAGAGAAAAGAAGTGAGTGGCGAAGGGAGGCATAACATTAGTATTTTAACATTGCTATCATAATATTCCTGCTGTAACATTTCTAACATTACTATTGTAGTGTGATGGTAACATTACTATTGTAACATTGCTTCTGTATTTTACTGTAATACTATATTTCTGGTTCTGCAGAATTTTATGAATCAGTGAACAATGGTGTAGTGGTGAACTGGAGAAATAAGAGAAATAAAGAATGGGAAAAAGGTATGAATGTAGTACGGAAGAAAATAAGCATATTAAAAACTGCTGAACTTGAATAAATTCCCGAGTATTCATTTCCCTTATTTCTTTATATTTATTTTTTCCAGTTAGTTCGATGTGTTCGTATGTTATAGGTCCCTTCTCTCACCTCAGTACCCTGATCCTTATTTCCTATACAATGTGCGGTGAAATTTGCTCACTCCTATCCGTGTATGTAGACTGAATCACGAACAGACGGAAAAGGTTTGTCCGAGGGTATTAACTGATTCTGATTCAAGACTGTCGACTGTTCTACCTCAGACAGTAGACATACAGTTTGCATCCTTTCCTTGAACAAACACCAGCAAGAGAGAGAGACAAAAAAAAATATATATAAAAAGGTGTCATGAAGGGGTACACCGCCAGTAGGTATGCAATAGGGATACCCATGGTAGTGTCCCAGTTCCTTATCAAAACAAATCAGAATAATTGCACTCGACGACTTACAGTCGGCGGTGAAAGAAGTGTTTGTCAGTCATTCACCGGTATCCAAATGTTTGCAATTATTAGCGAGGCTGCGCCATGTTTTGTTTTGGATAAGACAAGATTTCATCTCTTCTTCTCGCCTTCCACGCTCGAACTTTCCTGCATCTGCTCACTTGACTGCCGCCATGTCCACTGGGTAATTGGAGATATGATGCTTAGCAAATATGATATCAGTTTCACATTTGTGCATCAACAAGAAACCCCCATTCTTGAAGAAAGGTGCTCACTCTGTTGTGTGTGTGTGTGCGCGCATGTCAGAGAGAGAGAGAGAAAGAGAGAAAGAGAGAAAGAAAGACTTATTTCTCAGCTCCAGAATCGTCGTTTGTTACGGACCAATCAGGACGCCTGGTGCTGAAATGGCAAATGGGCAAAGAGGTAACAGAAGTAGGAGGCTGGCACCACCTTCCCCCTTACATAAGCAAAGAATGTTCTTGCTCTCAGCGTCGACTGGTCCCGACCCCCCAAGTGGGGTCACGCCTGATTAATGTGGGACTTGTTCTGTGACCGCGAGATACTACCCTCCGTGTGGCTCACAAAGACAGCCTCTTGTTTCAGCAGCTGACAATGTTTGGCAAAATGTCTGGTTGAAAGGAATGGAGGTTTGGGATCTGTTGGGACAGCTACAGACGCGGAAATTTTATCGTGGGTTGTCAGTAAGCCTGTCAGGGTAAGGGTTGGATGGAGAAGACCTTTTGCTGGGTTCTGCATCATTTTGACGCCTCCATGTTGTTTCCTTTTCTTTAAATAAAGAGCTAGTCCAGGTTGAAAATTATTTCCAGTTGACTGGGTTCTGTTATTAAAATACACAATTTCTCTAAATCCGATTGAATTTTTCTATTCAAATTACGAGAATATTTCAGTTCTCGCCTGGGTTTTCAAAAGGGTCAAGACGTTATTTCTTGTGATGTCACAACTGTCGGTTTGCTGATTGGGTAACACCTCATTAGCATATGATTGAAGTTTTTCCTTTGATCAAAGGTTGCTTGCACAGTCTACCATCTCTCTTTCATTTCTTTTTTCATTCCTTCTCTCATCCTCAGTGTCATGATTACGCCGTGACAATGATGTGGAAAGGATAAACGTCTTTAACACGTCCTCAATACGTCTTCAACACGTCTTTAACAGGTGCTTGGGATCTTTCTCGTGCCAATGCTTGCTTTTCGAGGAATAATTTTTTCTACCCTCTACAGAATCAATGAATGCGTAGAAACACTAGAGAATTGATATAGTTACCTTCAGGGATAGCATTGCCGCCTGTCACCAACACAGTGAAGGTTGGCTGTCCTGGGTTCAGCTCTCGTCTCCGGCACGTTGTTCTTTCTCTGCATGTGGCATCTGTTTGCCGTGATATAACTTTAGTTCCTGGCTCGGTGTAAGACACCAATTCCCCCCTTTTCTTCGTCGGCGATGACGAGACCACACCCATCGTCATCATCTTTTTCTCACCTTCTTCCAGTCACGTGGCCTGAAGACCTCTACATGCAAACGTCCCTCAGTTATATTTGACATCTACAAACTCCCCAAAATAAATTTCATACAGGTGAAACAAATCGTTCCTTTGGGTAACCATTTTCTGGACATAGGTCGTCACACTAATATTTCATCAAGGGAGGGCACAAGAGAAAAATCTTGTATCGGCACGACACTAGCTACTACCTATCCCCTCTGTTTCCTCTCATTCTCTCAATTTAGAAGTCTGGCTCCCTGATCTGTTGTTGGGAATATTAAAAAAAAAATACTATAATTGTTTAGAAAGAAGAGGTTTTTTTTTTATATCACCTGAAGGATATGGTAGATTATGGTTCTCCGTTTCCAAACGAAGGAAAGAAAGATAAGGGGGTAAAAAAACAAAGGGAGAGGATAATATGAAAAATAGCAAACACTAAAAACGAAGACACAACATGGCTAGAAGCTTCTCGAGATAACTACAAAACTTAGAAACGACACTACAAGAGGCTGTTGTGAGCCGTTCAGATTTCGCACGGGTAGCTCGGTCTTGTGGGTGAGCTCCGGTTCTCATCTGAACCACTTCTGTATGTCGGGGCGGCATTCCAGTCGAGGGCTTGCCTTGCTGGGAGTCGTGGTGGCGGCGGGTACATGGACGTGTGCGTCGTCGTGGTGGTGGAGGGTACGTGGGTGGAGTGGCTTAATGGTAACAGGAAATCGAGTCATGGTGGTTTCGCCAAACATCGTCTAAATGAAGTCATTATTATCTTGTGCCAGCTGTCCCCTTCCCTCGGCAATAGGCCGCAGCGATGATGCTACCCTCGCCATCCGCTGATGGAGGTTGTTTCGTCAGTGTGAAAATAAATCGTCGGCTGGAAAAAGAGACGGGGATGGGAGGGGTGAAGGCGTTAACGACATCAAGTAGTGGGCACCCGTAGACCATGCATCATAGTCTCGGAGAGTTCTTCCTGCCAAAGCACCTCTTCTCAGACCAGGTCGGTTTTCTCCCTTTCCTCATTCTCTCCCTTAGTTACTTCACTGCTCTATGCACTGACATAGCTAATGAAGTGATTAAAAGAAAACGAAATTTTATATTCAGGAACACAAACATCCCTCCACCAAACGATGACGTCAGCGTGAAAGACGGTGGGGTCAGTATTGTCTTTCATGTGACGTCACAACTGTACTTTAAGACCTTGTCACGCTCAAATGTTTAACGTCTTTCAGAGTTTGACATTAAGCAGGTCAAGCATTCAGCTGATGAATGTATGGGTAGGAGGGATTTGTTCTGTCGTCGTAAGAATTTTTTGTTACAACGCCCCTCTGAAAAAAAATGTTAACCTTTGAACCGCAGAAGCATGAAAGGGTTAATCTTCCGTTACATATCTTTCCCCGTTCACTTAGCGTTTTACTAGGGTGGAGTTCGGAAATAATGGTGGAGAAGGGCTGTGACGGTGTTGTGTTGATCTGCACGTGTGGTCACATGCTCGCACAAACATCTCTCATCTGCTTTTTCCTTTTCACTCCCTTTCCTTGACCCTTCTGTCAATTAACGTTCGTGTCACACCACCTGGAAGGAAAAAAAGCAAAGGAGGTTCTTCTATCACGTGCAGGACTACCTATATCTAAACAATCAGAGGATACATAGCTTTGATTGCAGACTGGTCTAGCATCCCTTTCCCCCCCCCACACACTTCCCATCCCCGCCCTTTCAGAAAGTTTTGCACACGTGAGCAGGATGAAGATGGTGGTAGATAATATTGTCATTCTCGCACCCGCCTGCGATAACCGCCGTCATTTTGCGAGATGACAGGACAGTTGATGCCACTGCCTCGGAAGATGGTGAGTCGCTAGCAGACGGGAGCTGAGGACGGTCGGTGCAACAGATGATTGCGAAGAGTCTCCATGGTGACCGGACAGACCTCCTCTTCGTTTTCAATGTGAAACCTGAGATTTTTCTGTCGAAGCCCGAGAACTCGGTAAAGATGCGTGGGTAGGGTGAGAAGGAAAACCCTGGCAGGACTTGAAATTGTTGAACTCTGCTCACGCACAGTGGGAGTCAGAACCTCGAGGTTAAGACTGCTGGGGTACCAAAAACAAAAAAACAAGAAAAACAAAACAAAACAAAAAAAAAAACCCCAAAAACCAAAAACAAAACAAAACAAAAAACAAGACACAAACAAACAAAAAGAAAAAAAAACCCAAACAAACAAAATTAAAAAAAAACAACATCAAAAAACAACAAAAAAAACCCTGCCACCAGAAGGCACTTCCTGTGTGCTGTCTGACAGGTTTAAGTTGAATTTCTCTTCCCTTCTCCCTCCTTTTCTATTCCTCTCTTTTCTTCTTCTTCCTCCCCTAGCTGTTCTGCCGTCTGTACTTACAGGCCGTCCGCGCATGTTAACTGTCTGTAAGTCGACTATGGCAAGACGAGCGGGTCATAAATCTTGGGTCTGGGAACATCAGGAACACGAGGCCTACACCTGCAACTCCCGCTCCTTGCCTCACCCGCCGTCTGTCTTGTCTCGCACAGTCGTCTTGGACCCTTCGGAACTGCTTGCTGTACACAGAGTGATCTCCCCTTCAGCTCAGGTGGCGCTGGTGTGCACGACTCCTTGGTCCAGTTCTCTATTCAACGAGTGGTTAGAATGATATCAGATCGACAAGGACGAGCGACTACTTCGGTCAGGGGAGTGAAATGTGTGTGTGTGGGGGAGAGAGACAAATGACACATACCAAATCTTTATTTACCAGAGTAACAGAATAAGCAAAAGTTCAGCTTTTTTGAGCTAACAAACTGAGGCACTACTTTACTACAAAACATAGGTGTTACAATAAAAGAAGATTAAAGAGAAAAAATAGGATATGTACAAGGATGGAAGGGTTGATGGTTACTTTGACAAGGAGTTTTGAGAGGAGCATGTATGTGTGTGGTTTGGAGGAAGAAATCGCATAGCTCATGATTAGGACGACAATTTGAAAAACGTGAAACTTACTCCATTTTAAATTTTTTTTGTAAAATATTCAATATTGTATCGAATCCCAGACGAAATCAACATTGATGGAGCGTGTTAACCAACATCACATCTACTCCATCTGTTCTCCTCTGTTGCCCTCGGCACTAAAAATGCAAGACAGCTTCCGGGTTGAGTGGTGCGCTGCTGTGTTTTTGTTGTTTTAATCAGTATTGAAATTTAAAATGACGAAAGAAAAATCTTTGACCAAAGGTTAACAAAATGTATTCACTCCCTGATGATTGTGCGACTGCTTTGTGTATTGTTGTCACTCCGCGAGTAGAAGATCGCAACTCGGGTAGTCACAATTTTTGCCTATTATTATTATTATTATTATTATTATTATTATTATTATTATTATTATTATTATTATTATTATTATTATTATTATTAAATTTGCGAGATCACAAATGATGACAAAACTATCCTCTCTTTCTAAACTCATCCGTGTGTCATTACCGTTTCCATACCCCTATACCCCTTCCCCGCAAAAGGATGGGTGGGTGGAGGGAAACATCCCCCAAACTTAATTAAATAAAACTTATATTCTTGGGTACACTGTCAAAAGGATTGTTAGTTTTCCCTTCACCAGCTTCGGCAGGATGAGCGATCCGTGCCCGACAGCTGACAAAATGACTGGAGGGCTTGGTTGGGAGGGAGTCGGGGGAACCAACGGGCCTGCTGCTTCGTCAGTGCTACGTCATGTTACGGATACGCACGTGCAGACTTGGCGTAACAGTTTTGGCGAGGTCAACAAAATTGAATATCCCTGTCATTCATAACCCGTAAACAATATCATAATGAAAGTAAATTTAATTAAAATTTATATGAACAAATTGAACTCAGGACCTTGGGGACGGGAGGAGGGTAGTGCCTGAAGGTAGAGATGAGAATTAGGAGAGAAATGAACCCGGATGTAAGACAAATGTGATAATTTTCTAGATTTTGGATTGTGTAGACAGCGAGAGAACGCTGTCTGATTAATATGGGGAGATAATTACATCTCAGTAATAAGAAAAGAAAGGAAATCAAGGGAGGCGATTTTGTGAGTGGAACCAATTGTCAGTGGTAACTTTGACAATAATTGCAAGAAATCTTCAAAGCATACTTTTAGAGAGAGAGAAAAAGAAGGATTGTACTCATAATAAAATTTTATTATCGACTGAGGTATTCTTTTGAACACAGAAAAACTCTTTGGCGGGTTGTCCTTCAAAGCAGGAATATTTACCTGTGTGCTATGTCTCAGTCTTTGATGGCATTCCACTCAGTTAAAAAAAAAAAAAAATCTTTTGTCTGCCGGGTTTTGAACGTGAGCGGGAAGGGGCCGTAGACGTTTAGTCACAAGGGGGAGGCAGGAGTAGTTAGGAGAAACATGGCGGCAACCGGAAGTTGCAGGGGAAAGACTTTCACAGAAGCAGGAAAAATCATTAAGGGCGCTGACACCCGACTTTTGTTGTACCCGTGTCTGCAGGTCTGCGGGTTTTTGCCGTAGATCCATCAGCGTTTGTTGTGACAGTAACACTGTCAGTGTCTGCGCCGCCGCATTCAACAAACTAAGAGAATCGGTTGGCCTTATAACCAGGCATTGAGGTGTCCTTCCTTCCTGTGAGTTGCCAGCTTCAGAAGGCCTGCCGCTGAGGCCAAGACATTTAAAAATCTCAGAAACTTCCAAAGCTTTCTCTTGGACATTCTTTAGAAAAAAAAAGTTGTTTATCTTTTTTCTTCTTTTTTTTCTTTTTTTCTTTTTTTTTTTTCTTTTTTCATTTTTTTTTCTTTTTTTCTTTTTCTTTTTCTTTTTTTTTTCTTTTTTTAAAAAAAAAATTTCTTGTCTTCTTTCGGACTTTGACTAGCATCTTTCCTGCTGCAATGGAACCTACTGAAAATTTTGGACACGAGGGGTTGTGGTATACCTAGACCAACTTCCTGTCAATCATTAACATTTACACTCGTGTTTTTCAGATCATCAGATGATTTTCCTAAGTGTGCTGAACTAGGAGAGTTAAAGAACAAAGAGAGAAAAGGTTATGGAGTGGTGGGTAGACTGTGACAATTGTTTTCCCTTGACTACAAACATGTCCACTACTACACTTTCTGAAAAATACAGTTATACCAGGAGAACTAAAACCTGCCATTAGATAAGAAACAAGAACAGCAGGTGTACGAGTGAATAATGATGGTAACACTTTAAGCCACGAGCTTCTTGCTACAAAATTATTTCTTGGACCAGGAAGGTTGATGGAGAATCTTATTTATATAAAAAAATTCAGTTCTCATCCAAGATTGACGCGCCACTCAAACACACGTTGTTTTTTTTTTTTTTTTAATTAAATAAAATATATTTCCTTAGCTTTAGTTTTAAGCAGGATTCAGAAAAGTATTTCCAGTTTTCTTTAACCATTTCCCGCTTGGCGTCCCTTGCTTGGTGATTCATTTGACGCGTGCCAGAGAGTCGTATCGTGCCGAACAGGTTAAAGTGCCCCAAAATAGCCCTCGGTTCCAAAACAAATCTGAAATTATCTTTAAATCAGTGGGAAGGTTCGAGCGATGGGTGTAGCGATGCCTGAGTTTCCCAAACATCCCCGGTAAGCCTCGCCAGAGGAAGGGCTGAAGCCCTGGGAATAACAGAAAGTCTTGGCCTCCCAAACACTGCCAAACCAATTTGTAACCGACAAGTTCCACGTTTTCGTCCTGCATTGGATTTTCAGGTTCAGTGCAAAGGAGAGTCTTGCAAGCACACAGAAACCGTGTTTGGTTGCGGAGGGATACAAATTAGTTTCCGGGGTTGGGTTTGGGTGAACCTGGGTGGAGGGGGAGGAGGTTACAGAAGACAGGTAATGAAAGGGCACGTGCGTGCTGGCAGTCATTGTAGATGGGGGCGATCTTTGATGTTGTACTATGTGGCTTCGATCATTTACATTTAAATTACAGGGACCTGCTCTGGACATCTTGCTGTTTGATGGAGCTTTGTTTGTTTGAGTTGTGCAACCTCTCCGTTTACCCCTAATCATAAATGTTTGACTTCGTTGTTTTTAAATTGTATATACCTTCAACATAAGAGAACTTGTTGGATCCTTTTCTTCCTTGAAAAAAATACTACAACGCTGGAAAAATAAAGCGAATTTTAACTGATTTTTAATTGCTGCAATTACTAACAAAGATTAAACAAAGTTTAGCAAAATCTTGTTCAAAGAAACCCAACCGGTATTTTTCAAATCGTGTGTTAGGACGGGTGGAGAGAGGAATGGAGGTCTGTATAGTGTATTTTAGTTTTCACTGCTTGTTTTTATTGTTTCAAACAAGATGAACAAAACTTTTTAAATGATGTTTGCTGCTTATTATGCGTTCGTGGACTTAATGAGCGATGTGCAAATTGGAAAAGCAGACATCCTGGGTTCTCTGCCCTCATTATCGTAGTTGTACCGCGGAAGTCGCTATGTGAACCAGCCAATCGGGTGCAATTGATACCCCACACTGAGCTTTGGTTTCGGGTGGCAAAGCCATGCAGGAAGTTCGTCTCCATTGGCCTCACTAAGTTCCGCTGATGAACACCTTCGTGAATGTTCTCGAAGCAATGCCTTAGTCGCACTCAAGTAACTCATGGCCTGGGAGCTGCACAAAAATTAAGAACAAATTAACGAGTATTTTTTTATTGACAACTTATTTTAGACTTCTTGTAAATAAGTGACTTTCTTTTGATGTCACGAAGGTTGCTAGTAATTTGGCAACGGTCCTCACATGAAAGTTCTATCCCATGGGATGTCAGGCACCTGTTGAGACCACAGAGTGCAAACCTCTACTCCATGGATGTGTAAAGGTGGACTGCTGTCTGTCTGCCGAGGCCAACGCTTAGCGAAGTTCTCTGCTGTTAGTCTCGGCGAGCCTAAACAATAAATGTGACTAAACCGGAAGCTTTGTAGTCTCATGCCTCGTTTTAGTAGTTAACTGGAAAAAATCGTCTGCCAGCAGTCCAGTAATGCTAGTTCATGTTTACCCCACCCTGGCCTACAACGCTCCATACCCACCTTGCAAAGCTTTTCGCTTTATTTTATTTGTCCTCTACAGTTGCAGACTTTCGCCAGCCACACGTCTATTAGTCTACATGTTCAGTTAGTCAGTCACCCAACCTAGAGCAATACTCATCAATATTAATAATGTTCCTCAATATTGAAGTACTCAAGCAAGATAACTTTGACATGGTTGGTTTTGTACATCTGCAGTTCATCTTGTTTGCATCGTGATGTTGACGGTCCTAAGATACCCTCACCTATCTCTAACCTTTCAGCATTTCTTGCACACCTGACATCTCTCACCTACTCTTTGCTGGCTGTTAGTGGAAACAACTCACGTCCGTCCCACCTGCATCTACATTTTCGAACTGTGATGATCTATCGCCTTCTGAATGTTTTAAAGAAAACATTTTCCGGCGTATGTTAGTGATCGCCTCTCCACGCCGGGGGAAGGGAAGATGAGAAGTGAGTGCATATGAAGGTGGGAGGGTTTGTGGGGGAGGGAAACACAGGTATGTGAAATGAATTCTGTGGACGTGGTTATGGTCTTGAGGAAGCTCTGAAGAAGGACATAGACAATGAGAAAGATTTTGTAAACGGAGCGGTGTTACGGGGGAGATTGCTATGCTCTGAAAGAATCTGTGTTTGTAAATTCAAGAACGGAACTTGCATCTTCTCTGTTTCGATGTTGGAGTCAGTATACAAGTCCAGGTATGCACGTGTATTGGAAAGGTAAAAAGGACGTTCATTCAAATATATTTTATATTTATATGAAAGGTGGAACTCACAACAATTTTATATCTGTATTATATGAAAGAGAACACATACAGAAGATTATATATATATATAGATACACACACCTGAGGGTTTGTTTTACCTCCTCGTCCTGTCCTCAGCAGACCTACCCTCCTTTCCCAAACGTTTCTTTTAAAAATACGCGCCTGCTTACAAGCAACAACGAAAGTTTACTTTTGCTCTCAGACCAAACTTTAAACAAGGATCAAAGGCAGAACCCTTGCAGGTTTGTTCCTTCTTGCACTCGCGACAACACTTTCTTTTTTCCGTCTCTCTGTCTTTTATGTACTGCACGTGCAAAGCTTGCTTGGCGCCTTGTTCGTTTGGGGATCGCTGTCGGTGGGTAGGGCGAGTGTTTTAGCCATTACTTACACGAAAAGTACTTGTGGAGACCTTAAACAACGGTGAGCATCCAGTGCTGTTGTCAATGACACGAGCGGAGCTTCAATCGCGCGCGGCGCCGCGCGGCGCCACAGATGTTAGAGTTTCCTGTCTGACCACTCTAGTGATGCTGCGGACAGGTACTTGAGGACTTACTGAGTAGACAATAAGACATCTTGTTTGTTTATTTGTTTGTGTACGTGCGAGTGATTTTATACATAGATATCTAAATATTTATATCTGTTTGTATGTATGCATCTTGATATTGTGAATTTTAAGTGTGTATATATATATATTTGTTTGTGTACTTTACTTTCAGAAACGTGGAAATGTAAGAATGTAAACTAAATAATCAATGACCTAAACGGAAGTGATCGTACGAGAGTATTGACTATCAAGTGATCATTCAAGTGATTGATTAGTCCATTTACTTACCATGAACCGGAAATAAAATAACTTTGACCTCCAATGAACAGAAAAGACGAAGAAAGAAAAAAAATCCTTCCATCGCGTTTTGGGAGATCATGGTGAGACACTGGTTTCGTGTGAATGCACGCGCGAATGTATTTATTACTCATCTGGATTAATCTTCTATCTTGAAGACTTTGTAATAAGTATGAGAAATTATTTTTTTAATGCAAACTTAGTCTTTGAAAGAATGTATGATGATACCTCAACGAGAGTTTTTCGGCTTCTGGCTGAGACAGGCTTGTGGACAATACCCAGCAAGTGTGTCCAAGACCCACCTTTGCTTTTCCCTCTCAGCCTTTAAAGAAGAAGAAAAAAAAAGAAATAAAAAAGCAATAGAAGCTGTAGTATGGAGCCATTGTTCGATGCAACCACCGGCAAGATTTGCTTGACG
The DNA here is from genome assembly GCF_003073045.1 of Pomacea canaliculata. Lineage (NCBI taxonomy): Eukaryota > Metazoa > Mollusca > Gastropoda > Architaenioglossa > Ampullariidae > Pomacea > Pomacea canaliculata. The sequence continues at coordinate 14,517,961 of NC_037597.1, forward strand.
ATGTGTTAACGAATCGCGGCAACAAAAGCTTTTTTCCCCGACTGGGTTGCCTGTGGTTAATCTGGCCAATGGCGTCACACGCGGGCGACAGGGGGAGAGAAATCGTTAAGTCGGCATGGCAGATAATCGCTTTCGCCAGAAGCAGTTGGCATTTCGCCTTCCAATGGTGTTTTATTAAAACGTAACGGGTCATGATTTGCCTTGAATGGCTTACTAAGAGTCGAAGTTTGGAGCAGTACACACAGGGGTTAACACAGTTTTGTGCTTTCAATTTGCATTTTTATGGCTTTCTTCCTGACGACGTCGATTGTGGCCCTTTCCAGGTCCGGGCATTTGGTGGAGAAGGATGAGGGGCTTGGAAGAAAGAATTGAAAGATGATGACAGGGTGAGAGGGAGAAGATTGAACAGTTCAGCTGAGATGGAAACATTTTATTTGGGGATTAATCCTTTCGGTGACTGCGTACGCCGCCTGCTGGCTGGCCGGGATGATGTCAGCTTTAATGTAACCATGGTAATGTTAATTATGTAAAGGCTATATTGTAGAATATTTTATAGAATATCTATTTGGCTATCATACCACAAAAAGAAAAAGAAAAAAAAGAAAAAAATTGTTGGAGCGCCTCGATATTTTTCTGGTTAAGAGGACTTCAGCAACCGTCCCTGAAAGGGCAAAACAGAAGATTGGAGATGAACACAGACACAGAGAGAGAGACAGAGAGAGACAGAGAGAGACAGAGAGAGACAGAGAGAGACAGAGAGAGACAGAGAGAGACAGAGAGAGACAGGGAGAGACAGGGAGAGACTTTTATCTTTCAGCGCTGTTGTAAGACCACATCGTGTTCGACCAACAGACAAGCAACTGTTGTCCTCTGTCGACGAGGACCCCAACCGGAGGGTCTGGTGCTGGCAGAACAGAAGAGAGAATGGAGCACCCGAGTGCCAGTCTCAGCAGTCGATCCACAAACACAGGCCGGGTACAAGGATGCTCAATGTAGCCAGAAGGCCAGGTCTATAAACGGCGGGGTACTTACCTCCCAGGACTGACAAGACGCACCTGTGCGCACGTTTATGCGTGGGCGGGGGTGGTGAAAGGTGAGGTAGACTTGCCAGGCTGTGCCCACGTAATCGCCAGACTTCATTGTGTTGTGTGTGGCCTTCCTGTTCAGCTTTTTCTTCTCATTTTCTTTCTAAAAAATGATTGGATGTAAGAGCATAAACTAAACAGTTCATTACTTGAAAAGATGGCGTGTTCATGTTTCACGTCGTACTCTTCGGTTATTATTTATTCAACAAATTCAGTTTATTTGTATTTTTTCTTTCATTTATCTCTCTTTGTTTTAAATGTCTCTCAGCCTCCTTACTCCACTTCTATACGCATGTCTGTGTGTATATATATATGAAAGAGCGTGCGTACTTTTATGTACAAATAAATGTCGACAGAAGGTAAATTAAATAATTCATTACTTAAGCAGAAGGGGTGGTGTTATTCCCCGCGCAGGGATTTTTCGGTTATCATTAATTAATTCAACTCACATGTCCACCTTCTACTCCCTGCGTCGCTATGTGAGTCATCGCCATTTTCCTTCCTGCTACAGTATAATAACCAATTTCTCGTTGCCTTAAAAGTTTTTCTTTGTCAATCTTTCTTGTTTTCCAACCCTTCCGCCACTTCTCTTTTTTTTTCATTCCAGTTGATCGCTTTTGACAAGTAGTCTCTCTCTGTTGTGATCTTCTAGTAAACGACTTCATAAATTAGACATTATTAGGGGCTATTGTAGGCTTCAAAGTACAATTTCTTGCACTGATGTATCGTGCCACTGTGAAGACCATGGCAGTCGATCACAAAGGCCGTCTGGGAGGACATTACTAGAGGTTGGCTGACCGGCCGTCTTTGAGTGGAGTGGTCTGGGTCAGTTAGTGGTGTGTAGGGGGTGGGCAAGATGTTTCTTTCTGACCTTTTCTGATACAAAAAGATTGGTTTCCCATACATCTTATTTTTTATATGTATTTGTTGGTCACCGATAACCAATGCATCAAAGATATATTTTCTCTACTTATTCTTTTGAATTCCAACGATCATGTCTTTCCGTTTTGTCTGGACTGTCCTTTCCAGCTTTGGTGCCCCAGAGTTTGTCTGTATTTGTGCATTACGAAAAGTTAAATTTTTAAAAAAATCTTTGATTCTAGAATATAACATCCATCATTACCTTTTAAACCCATGGAGCTGATCGATGATCTTACAGATAAGCCTAGAAATGATTCCCGATGACGGCGAACAAAGTCGATCTTCTGATGAATACAGACTGGTAAGTTTCATGAAGACTGAAACTCGATCTTTAAAATCTTTTATTTAAAAAAATTAATACTTTGTTTATAAACCTTTTCCCAAACTGCAGCAAAACTACAAATATCTTTTCTTTAAATGCCTTTCTTAAGACGAGTGTAGTGAAGTCAGACGGTTGCGGTTGTAGTCGGTGTGGTGTCTGTGTGAATGTGGTCATCAGCTGTCCTAGTCTAATGTAATATGTAGAGTGTGACACTCATATTCTTAACTTTCTCTTTTTGAGGTGTATTCTTTCACAAAATATCTTAACACATTTTTTTTCAAAAATTCTTCACTCTCTCGCGTTGAGCAGCTTCTCACCAGAACCTGGCACACGGGTCATCGGTCATTTTCTTCATCATCGGGTGTGAACCCATCTTCAAAAGAAAATAACATCCTCCAGTATCAGTGAAGTCACACTTCCCGAGCCCTAGCGAGGTGTTTGACCTTTCCACAGGTTAGTCAGCCGTTGGTGGTCAGAGGAACTGGCGCGGAATTTTATCCGTTTGATGAGCAGTAGTAGCAGAACGGGTGCCAGACTACCCGAGGTGTCGAGCTGAAGGTGTGAACTGCGAGCTCAGTTACAGGGGACTGAGGTGTGGACTTCAGTTCTTTTTTTTTTTTCTTGTTCCTTCTGCCATCCGACATTCCTGGTGCGAATGCGTTGTGCATTTTCTTGATGTCTGACTACGAGCCTCCAAACAAAAGAATAAATGAAGACAAAGCTTCTATTAAATTTGTTTAAAAGAAAAACAAATGTGAGACATATCACTGGACTAGCAGTCATTTTTGTTCAGTCAGACGGTGGCGGACATTGTTGGCATGGGTACAGTTGGAAGTAGGTGGCTGAACTTGCATGTGCATGGTGTCCGAACAACGCATGGCTCTGTTGGTAATATTTGACATTAATTAATGACATTAAGAGCCACTTGTGTCATCGGTGATCGATTTGTCTTTTGGGCCTGGGACGATACAGATGTTGGGACGATGCGGTCATAGCTGGGACGATTCGACTCTCGTGGGGCGATATGACACACTGTGTAAAACAAATAACTTTTATTTTCGTGTGTTTGTAAACATGGCTTTCGTGTACAAAGACTGGTCAAACTCATCCGACAATATCGTGTTATAAGAACCATCTACCCACCAGACCAGAACTGATTGCTCTGCTCACTCTTCCCCTGCAGTCTGTTCTCGGACTCCACCAGTCTGTTCACATCAATACGTGTTCATCACGAGGCCCGAAGGTTCCGGTGCGGTCTCGTGGATAATTTTCCCTGGACTTGGCCACGGCGTCTGTGCGCCGACAAAAACGGTTGGAACACCGCCGGCCGGTTGGGAATCGATTAGTCTTTGACGGTTTGCTGTCGATGAAGGCAGGAGAAGACATCTATTTGTCCAACTGTACATGTTCTTCGTTAATACACACGCCCTGCATCAGCCATCAGACACCTGTGACCTCCAAAGGTCAAGAAGCAACTGTCCTGGTGCCAGCCATGACGATAGTCTAACTATGCTGTCTGCTTACAGACTTAAGACTAAATATTTACCACAAGAGACAACCAGGTACAAGAGACTGGACAAAAGACAGCAATAAGCTTGTTAGGGGAAAGAAAATACCATCTGAAAACTAGTTCTTGGCGATTAATGTCCAGTTCATATGACTATTGGTGTCTGGTCCATGTAAGAATATGTCATCAATAAAATCTTTGCAATATTCTGAATTGAATTGTGAATTTGTTTTGTATTCACACTTAAAGTTAATAGGCAACTGTCTTCATGTCCATTGCTATATGTCGTAAAAATGTACTGCCATTATCAATAAGATAAAAACTAGAATCCAGGTTTAAACGGAAATGTAGACGAGGATACTAGGTACACGAAAGACTAGTAAGACAGGATTCGTTTTAGCAAAGGGTGTCAGAAAACTAATGGCGGAAGCGACTTTGACAGAGATGAAAAGGAGAAAGGCGGATGAGGAGAGCGTGGACATAGTGAACAGAGGGGAACAGAGGGGAACAGAGGCAGACAGCATCCCAAGTTGATTGCTCATTGGTCTAGCGGTCACTGCACGGCGCCAGGACGTATCTGCGGCCCTGCTGGCCCGGATGTCCTCGTCTGAGGCAGTCAGCCCCTCAAGCTCGCGCCGGTGGCTGGCCCTAGGAGCAGATATAATGGAGGGGATAGGCTTGTCAGGCCAATATCGGACGACTGACAGCAAAACTCTTGCCTCAAAGGTTGGCAACAGAGCTGCAAGACTCGAACTTCTTGAGGGAAAGTCGGAGTCGATCTACAGCCGGGAACTTTCGACAAAGGTGACCGAGTGCTGATGGTTCCCTTTTGGGTGGAGGAGAAATTGTGCCGGGAGCGTTTAGTTGAAGTGATGCAGCCTAGAGGGCTGGGGATGAAAAAAAAAAAGAAAAAGAAAAGAAGGCTCACACTTTTGTGTTTATGTGTAGGGGGCGCGTGCATACATTCAAGAATGCACATGTTTCAAAAGACACAACTATCAACACAGGCCCGCTCACGAATTTATTATTCCCAAAGAAAAGTTATAAAGGAACCTTACCTGAACCTTCTGATTGGTCACCTGGCTAATGTCATGTAATCTTGTATTCAGACAAAAAGTCAGTCGGTTGTTCCAAGCTCTCAGTCTCCACTTTCGCTTCTCACCAGGCCATTGTTGTGTCGTAGTTGTTTCTTCATGATTTTTTTTTTTTGTACATTTAAAATTTCGTCATGGAAATAATAAAATGATAATGGCAGGTGGGACTAATGACTGCATTGATTACAGTCGCATAGGTGGAAAAGAACTTAAGAATGCAGCAGCTTGAATGCGAACAAGCGAACGAACTAACGGACGAGTAATAACAGTTTGTTTAGGGTTTAGGGGGGAGTAAACAAGTATATATTTTCAGGTCTTGTTTCTAGGTGTCTTTGTCTTCACTAGCGTGAAATGGATAACAGATAAAGTGATGAGGAAACCATTGCAAGCCTCGTAAATCAGGATGCAGGGGTCAGATACCGAAGCTTCCGGAAAAGACATCCAGTAATTGTATTTCTGTCGGCTTTCAAGGAGTCTGCGCTTTAGAAGAAGAAAGGAAATAGATAAAGTTGATGAGAAAGTTAGCTGCGACGATGACTTTAGTGACGACGACGATGTGGAGGAGGATGAAGAAAGTTCTGTTTATTTCTAGAAGCAAAGACTACCCTAGTTTTCAATATCTCTCCTGTCTTCACGCATCCTTGCCTACCTACCCTTGTATGTGTATTCCAGGGAAGAGAATTTTAAGATGTGGAACTGAATAAATGATGTCTCCATAAGGCTTAGATGATGAAAGGAAGAAAGATCGGAGAGAGAGAGAGAAAATGCTTGGTCTCTTGAAAGAAGATTTCCAGATGTCATTGGCAGTACCCGGTCGGCATGGGGTACTGCCAATGCGGGTAGTACAGCCTCGTTAAAAACCAATCTGCGAGAAAGGAAGTGTGGTTTGTATTCTGTATTAGAGGACTGTTAATCAGGGCAAAAAACTTGATTTATCGGACACGGCACAGTGGTGAGCACATTAAAGAGACACCCCTGGCTCCACTGAATGCGTGGATAATATAGCCTGTCACTTTTTTTTCAAACTCTCGCACGTTGAGTACAGCTCTCGCGAGTGCGTCCGAGATTTCGGCCCGGCCTGGCTTGAAAACCCCGCGCGGCAGGAAGTGACATGATTGATGAGCTGTTTGTTTTCATTCACGTGGCAGGTGTAGAAGATCGATAGAAGCGGAAGAAAAGAGGGAGGGAATGCGAGGTGCGGGTGGGTATGGGGTGGGGGAGTGGCGGGTATGACTGCTGGTGGAACGTGACAGAGGAACTTTAAACCACACCAAAAACATATCTTGACACAGCAAGAACGGATTTTTTTTTTTTTTTTTTTTTTTTTGGAGGGAGGGGGATAGGAGGGGTTAGGAGGACGGCGGATGGATTTCTAAGAGGACAGATGGCAGACGTGTGTGCGGGCCGGGTACTGCGGAAGATATTTTAGACGCTCACTAATGGAGAAGAAAACATGAAGACAGTTGAGTTACTTAAAAGATGATGTTTGTGTGTAAATATTTATCACCCTTTTGAGAATTTGTTTGCTGGTATTGTGTACTGATGGAGTTTATCATGGAGTTGATACATTGCCCAAGGGAGAGATGCGTTTAGGTTTAGCGAAATGTAACTTGTCTGAACAAAGGTTTTGTTACTGTTGAGAGGTGTGCTGTGGAGGCAAGGGTCAGTCTGTCAATGAATGAATGCAAATCATACATCAATGGACACAAAAAAATTATTCACGGAGTACATAACTAGACTAACACTTTTCTTCTCCTGTTTTGTCTAACCTTTAAAAAAAAAAATGCGCGTCAGAAGAGATTCGATGCACTTAAGGGACACAACCCAGACACAATCCTCTTGAGAGACGGAAGTGAAGTGGCAGGGATGACCTTTGACGGTGACCCTGTGAGCTGGCGGGAGGAAGTCGCAGGCTTCTCGCCAACGGGTCGGAGCGTGCTTCTGGCACCCTCTGGTTTGTTGGATGGATACCCGCCTGTTGGTGACATCCACATAGCGGATCACCACTAACACCAGCTCGGGGAAACCCTCGTCATGGACGAGTAGTAGAAACAATTCAGAAACAAGTCTGTGACCATTATGTGTAGGAAACAATCACTGACCACTTTTAAATATCCCGAAAGAAGGCAGAGATACCCAGGGTGTTTTAGTGCAGCTGAACGATGGTGTCACTAAGTCGTGTCCGATCAAGCAATATGATTGATAAACATCGCCATGCACAGGTCAAGATAGACAACACTGATGTCACGATTGTCATGGAGACGTTCATGTCGTGAAGACCTCAACCAGTGGAAGTGTTTATGTTAATTAGGCGTATCTCTGTACAAACGTGACGTCACGATTTTGATCTTATATGGATAATGATGTTCGCACGTGTGTATCTGGAGAACGGATAGAGGAGGCTATTCACCCAGATTTAAGGAAATAGTACCTTGCACTGAGCTCTACTCACTCACTAGAAAAAAAAAGTGCATCCCATGAGACCTGTAAAGCGTTTCCCTGGTTGATGCCGCGTTTAACTGAAAACAAAAAACCGTTAAACGTGCAACGCGTGCAATCGATCCTGAATCGCAACACCCGGATATCATAAACTCGATCAGAATCAATGATTAACTTTCACACCACCGAGGTCACTTCCGCCTGGCAAGCTGCTAACTTTCAGGCGGTATCGCAGTGTTGCGCGCGCTCACGCCGGGTAGATGATGAAACCGAGGCTGGAGTTCACACGGAGCGGGGGAGAGGGTGCGAGGCCGGCGGTGGCAGGAAAAAAACCTTATAAAGCGGATGTGATGAACACCCGCTTATCACTTGTCGGTTCTGGAATTTCAGACCAACATGTTGCAATCAGAACAAGTTATTGTTTTAATGCGACAAGGAGATCCAAATGCGTCCGTAATATCAAAGGATGGGGTGGTTGTCGGGGTATAGGGGTGGATGGGATGTGAGGAAGTCTGAGGGAAAGGAAATTGGACTTGAAATCTAACAAGAAGTCAGATAAGCCATCCGCTACTTCTTTTACAATAAAGAATTCTTCTTTTTTTCTTTCTTTCTTTGTTTTCCTCCCACCTTTCATGTTCTGACTGCCAGCGGAAGCTCTCTCATCTCTTTCATCCCCTCTGTGAGAGCTTCGTCTGTCTCTCTCCCACCTACCCCACTTCCAAAGCAAGAGACTTAGAAGTCCATAACAAATCCGTTGCCTGTCTGGCATTTAACAGGCTTAATTGCAGAGCTGCCAGAAGTGTCCAGCAACTGCCACGTTGCGAAGTTTGTGAGAGAGAGAGAGAAAAGGAAGGAGGGAGAGGGGGAAGCTTTGTGGGGTGACTCAAGAAAAGTGTCGCGGTTATGTGGAAATAATTATGAGAAATTGGCGGCGGGAGCAACTGGAGCTGTCGCAATTTCGAGTGAAAAAATCCCATTGCGCCTGACTGGGATCTGACCAAGGTAGCGGCTAGTGTTTCATTATGCTTTTGTGCGCAGACCGATGAGGCATGCACGGCGCGCGCAAATGAAGGATGTTGAATTTCCGACCGCTTAGAAAGTTGGGATTGTGCATGAAATCGAGACAGCTTCCACGCTGCATGACTACATCGTCAAGGGAGAAGGAAGGAGAGAGAGAGGAGGAGAGGAGGAGGGAATGAAGAGGGTGGAGGTTAGGGGTAGGGAAGGGAGAGAATTGCTAGTGCTACGGGTCGAAGAAGGAGAGAGAAAAAAATATGGAAGGATTTTGACGGTGTTGCGTAGGAAAACTTACAGGCACAGGCAATATATTAAACATGAGCGTTTTGTTCAGTTGACAGCTCGGTGAAAGGACTTGGGGAAATCAAACATGAGAAATGAGAAGTGTCATCCCGTGGTCTGCGCACCCTCCGAGCGTGGGATCGTTTGTCCCCTCCCTTCTCTGTTCACCCCCCGTGGCCCTGACAACCTATACCCCTCGCCTCCCTCCGATCGGGAGGGATTTTGGCATCTCCATTGCCTTTTTTGCACATGCGCAGTGGCTTGTGACTGTGAGTTTTGTTGGGGATTTACTGGTCACACATGGAAAAGAGTCCCAGGCGGCGGGCCGCATGTCCGACAAACTGCAGGATTATGGAAATCCGGGTGGCAGGTATTCTGTGGCATTGATTGGCGACGAGGAAGGGTACGTGGCATGTGAGAAGGAGAAGTTGACGTGAGGGAGGGAGGGAGGGAGGGAAACTCAAGGAGACGAGCGACTGCAGCCACACGCCCTGCTGTGCGCATGCGCAGTGCGAGGGGATCCGGCGAGCACGTGGGAATGACAGAGAGAGCGCACACACGCACGCTGTCACACAAACCCACACATGCATTCACACAGACTGAATTTTACTGTATTTTCTTTTTTTATACCTGTTTTGCTGTTACAGCACCGGCTTGCTCTATTTCTCTTTATTTTTCTTTCCCTCCTCTCTTCTTTTATTTCCTACACTCAGCGCCCTTAGCTGTGACGCGTACAAATGAACCGTTAATGTATTGAAGTTCTTCCACAACCTGTTGCCGATATCCAAACGAGTCTAAGCAAGTAAATCATTGTGATGCGGGGATGATGGGGTAGGATTGGAATTAATAGGCCTTTCATACCCAACCAAATTTTAAAATATTCACTGTGCACTTGAAGGAACTTTTGCCTTGGAGACACTTCGCACTTTACTCGTCACTGACATAGTGTGCCAGTCTTTCCACCAGGCTGTTGTCATGGTGACTTGGCGGGTAGAAATCTCTCTTTCTCTCCCAACCTCCAAAACCTCATCAAAGGTCAAAGGTCTCCCAGCTTCTCTTATGAATGAGCAAAAAATTGTAATGTCACTCATGACATCAACCCCCATCTTTGTACAGATCCTACTTTTCCTCTTCTGGGATTGTAATGCTCTTGTTTTGTAACAGAGTATTCTTTTAATTTCTTCTACTTACATCGAGGTTTAGATTAAAAAGAAAGAAAGCATGACTTTTGCTTTCGATGTTTCCCTCGTAAAGAATTATCATTTGTCGTTTGTCCCCCTCTCCTGAAGGACTTACCGCACTGACACACAAACTATAATTCAGTAAATTGAAATGTGACCTACTACAACCTGTTGCCGATATGCAGACAGGTAAAAACAAGTAAATCATCTTGATTTATTTACAGCTTTGTGATGCATTTATAGCCCCCACCTCCTCTCACCAAGAAAAAAATTATCCGCGACGGACGCGTCCCACAGTGACATATGCGACACTTCGCACGTGCATGTTGTTGCCATGGTGACGGGTGTGTTATGGTAAAAACTGGCCAGCAATATTGGCCAACCACAGGCGTATAAGTGTAAGAAATATTATTAGTTGTTGTTGATGGAGGATGAGCAGCAGTAAGACTGGTGGTAGAAGTTTCTGCTGTAGGAGAAACAAAACTATATTGACTTAATATAATTTTCATGTTTACAAGTTTCGTTTCCATGTAAACATACGAAAGTGAGATTGGAATTGAAGAAGGGAAGAAAAAAGTAAAGGAGTGAAGCAGTCACAATGAATCCACAACACTTTTCGTGGGGTTTCATTAGCTGTCAGAGATACAGGCTTACTTGGCCATCTAACGATCGTCGTCACGGTCGGCTGGACATTTTTATTGAGATTCTTTTTCTTCCACGATATTACCTGCGCGAGCTGCCTCCACCTGGTCAGACAAGCAGGTGCTCCTCCCAGCAGGCTTTGTTTACAAGACGGAGGGACCCGGGAGCCACCTGGAGGGCCGTGAAGCGGGTATCTCCACCCTGACACAGTGAGCGGTAATCAGGCGCTGGAACCTTACTGCACAATGTTGAACACTGGAATCCTCATCGGCATTTTGTTTCGCCTGATGATGCACATTGTCTGTCATTCAGTTTCTTTAATGCACTGGAATGTTTTTATATGGGATAGATAATAAGGGTGTGTGTGTGTGAGAGAGTAAGCGAGTGAGAGAGGGATAAAAAAAAGAGAATTTTCAATTTTGAACTTTTCAAAAGCAAAAATTTCTGTCGTGACATCTTGATTTTATTTTCATAGCTGTTTTCAATGTGAAACTGCCTCAACAAAAACTAGTTCTGTTTTAGTGCCGTAAACATCACGACTCCGCCATGATTCTGTCCGTTGAAGTGGCTTCGCACCTCGGTATCGCAGCATCAGTCGAGTGCTGGGCTCGGACTCTAATCACATTAAGTCGTGGCACGTGTTCGCGGTGGCAGTGCAACTCCAGCGCCGCGTGGGAATCACGAGGACCAGTGGCTTCTCGAGTTTCCACTAACCAGGGTCAGAGTTCGCCCCTAGCGGTAACCAATGCCAGTAGCAGGGACGGTAATGCGGGCCAAGGACCTCAACTCTTCCCACAGACTTGCAGCGAAGCCAGCATGCTGTAGTTGCCTGTTGGTGGTGCTGACGACCCCAAAAACATTTCCAGCTTTGCAGTTGGGGGTCGTTGTCTCAACTCGTTATCTCGTCACTGTACAGTGTGGGGACATTATACATCGTGTACGTGTTATGGATGTCTAGTGCTGCTTCTGTACTCCGTACGAATCAATCACCGACACACACGCACGCACGCGCAGTCAGACACACACCTTGAGAAGAGCTTAGTACACAGTGAGGGGCGCCCATTAGTGTAATGGTTAAAACACTCGCTTGTCGCCACTGCTGTGAGAGGCAATGGGTTCCGATCTCTTCTTGGGACACTGTATGTCGCATCTGTTCCAGAGGGATTTTCTCCGGATACTCTGGTTTCCTCTCCTCTCTCCGCGAAATCACCTCTAGACGTATTTCCAAACCAAACCAACCAACCAACCAACCCAAACCAACCCAGCCGAACCCAACCCAACGAACCCACCCGACCCACCACCAACCAACCAACCAACCAACCAACCAACCAACCAACAACCAACCAACCAAAAAATCCAACCAACCAACCAACCAACAAACCAAACAAACCAACCAACAAACCAATAAACCAAACCAACCAACCAACCAACCAACCCACCAACACACCAACAAACCAAATCAACCAACCAACAAACCAAACCAACAAACCAACCAACCAACCAACAACCAAACAACCAACCAAACAACCAACCAATCAACCAACCAACCAACCCAACAACCAACCAACCAATCAAAAAATCCAACCAACCAACCAACAAACCAAACAAACCAACCAACCAACCAACCAACCAACCCACAAACCCACCAACACACCAACAAACCAAATCAACCAACCAACAAACCAAACCAACAAACCAAACCAACAAACCAAAAGAACCAACTAACCAACCAACCAACCAACCAAAGAAAGAAAGAAAGAAAGAAAGAAAGAAAGAAAGCAAGCAAGCGAGATTATCGCCTCATCCCATCTTCCAGCAATAGTCTGAGTTGTAGGCTGCTGTTCCCTAGCGGAAGCCGATGGCGCGAGAAGTCGATGGCGTGCGGTACTGACGTAGAAGAATCTGGAACGTGACTGTATGAAAGCTTCTGGATATTGCACTTGTTCCACACGGCTCACAGTCTTTCATTCTACTGGCAGGTGAGTGCCTACCCAGCATGCTTCCTGGGGTGGCCGTGCTGATAGTATTGTCGCGCGCCAGGCAACCTCCAACTTCAGCTTCAGAAAAAATAACCACGAGATTGTCTTTCTTCAGTGGATGATACAAGCTAGAGTTCTGCCAACGTTTTATTTCTGGACTGTTCTAATTATATATATAGATATAGTGCATATATAGTGTGTGTGTAAGGTTGTGAGTGATATACGAGGAGAAAACCTGGTTCTGTGGTTTCTATAAAAAATTTCGTGCAGTCCACATGCCCAGTAGATTCGTTAATTTGTGGAAGTGCCTTCATCATTGATTGATGTAGGTGTATTCGTCATTAACTAATGAAGGCTTATTCACTATTGATGTAAGTATATTCATCATTACTTGATGGAAGTGTATTCGTTATCGACGTCTACCTCTGCCCCTGGAGGTGTCCTCGTCAGGTCTGCTCTTCTCCCCCACCTTGACTTTTTCACTCCGATCCATTTCATTGCCCAAATTATCATATGCCACTTCCGATTTGCGTGGTCATCCGAGCATGCAGCCATGTCGATATGATTGAGATACCCTGGGACGCCCGCCACCCGTCCTCCCTGCTCGCCATTGTGACTGTCTGGTTGTCTTGATTGCAAGGCTCTGTCCAGAGCTTCCAGAAAACTGTTTTCTTTCTTGTTGCATGTCTTCTCTTCCCACAGGCAGGGGGTAGTGTGGAGGGGATGCGAACATGTCGGCTTTGTCCTGATCCATTCTGTGCTGTCATTCTTCTTAATGCGTCTGCATTTTTCAAGCCTTGCCGGTTTCTGGAAAGAAAAAATTGTCAATAAATAAATAACAAAGTTGACAAAGCGTGTAGGAAAATCTGCAAAGTCCACAAGAAAGATGATTGGAAAAAAAATAGTTTATAGCGATAGATAAAGTCGATAAATATAGAGATTGATAATGTCCAACCCTAGAAATAGATAATGTCCATTCATAGAGGTAGATAATGTCTATATATAAAGAAATAATTGATACAGATATATAGAGATTGATAATGTTGAAACATAGAGGTAAAGTTCATTCAAAGAGGTGGCGAATGTCGAGGCATACGGATAATTTCGATACAAGAGCTAGATAATGTGGAAATAGTACACAAAGATTGACAATGAACGGGAAAACAGTAAAGAGGGGAGACAACAGTGAAAGACTAAACAAAGAAAAGAATGAGAAGGGTGGATAAAAATTCCGAACACGCGTCAGTATTAAATCTTCCGTGTGTCCTGGTGTTCTCACCAAATTCCCAACTGAAAGGGTTCTTACTACACAGGCAACAAAAAACAGGGAAAGGGGCTCATGAGAAGAGTCGTCTCCCCCCTGCGTGGGTTTGTTTCTCAGAATGTAGATACCTGGGAGGGGAGGAAGATTGGGTAGGGTTTTGTGGGGAGGGGGCAGAAGGAATGAAAGCACCGGCGGTGAAGCAGGTGAAAAGTGAGGTGGAGGGCCGTATCTCTGGCATCAGCATCTCGGTCGTAGTACAAGCCCACTGTAGTCGTGGATGGTCGTGATGGTGTTGTGATCTACAACCCTCTACAATATGGCTGCAGAGCTGCGACCCTCAGCAGGAAGTTGCTGACTTGGAACTTTTGTTTATGAGGGAAAGAACGAGTTACGGAAAGAGAGGATTTTCTTTGGTTTTTGTTTTGTTTTTTCTGTGGGGCCCAGCTACGGCCTCGTTGACTCCCTGAGCCCCTTTCCTCCAATTCATGCTCTCCCTCCTGGAACAAGCATTCAACGCCAGAGGAAGGAAACAACTGGCTGTTGAGGGGTTGCCTCACCCTGCTTACATTGTCCCCAAGAGGTAGCATAAACAGTTTATTAGGCTGTGTGTCAACAAGCAGAGCGAGCTGGTATCAACACTCTTTGTTGTCTTTGGTTATCCCCCCTTACCGCCCTCCGGCGGTCTGGTCTTCCTGTCGCAGAGCAGCCTGCGTCTTGTTTGTTGTAAAATATTTCTCCAAGTCCTCGGTTCAATCACAGGTTCTCTCCATAGTTTTTAAAATCCATTTTGGTCCCGTTTTTAATTGCATTCAGATTGGTATGTTTCGCGGTGGTTAGCTGCCATCTTTCTTCTCAGGACTGGCTTATCTTCTGCAAAAAAAAAAAAAAAAAAAAAAAAAAAATTAATTAACCCGTCGGAATTAATGTTTTTCGAGGGTTGTATGAGTTTCCGGACTTCCATCCATAAACAAGCACACACCTCTCGATTATCTTTTTAGTGTATTGGAAAATGATAATCGAATTAAAAGATTTTTTTTTCTTTTGAACTCACCTCCGGTGTTCCTAATACTTTCTGCTGATCCTGGGCGATGGAAGACTTGAAGACAGAAAGTTGGAAAGGAAAAGAAGGTTCTGGACGGGTGTTCCTAATTCAAACATCAGTATGCACGTTGACTTCTCTGACGATTGGAGCGCGCAGCGGCTAACGAGGAGAACAGCCTCCGAAACGGAGAAAACAACTCTTCCGGCCAAGGTGAACAGAGTGCTCTCCCCTACTGCTCCTATTCAGCATCATTGTCTCGGCCCCGCAGGTTGGTTGGGGGAGCTGCACAATGGGGTAGCCAAATGACGAGGAAATAGTGTTTGCGCGTGTGGAAAGGTAGAGCTGCGCCGTCACGCCGGCCGTTGGGTACCTGCTGATGAGGTCACGCTTGGCTGCACTCACCTGTCTGCTTGGCTCAGCCCTTGGACGCCAGCGGTGCACGCGGTGACGTCGAGGCCCGTGCATGGGGCGTGGGGCCAGTTGCGTCCTCACGTGGTTTTACGGTCTGCAACATCGTGGTTGACGGAGATAGGGGGCGCTTGTTAGTTCCAGTGGCAGGTTAGGATGCTCTCAGTGGTAAGGACTTGGGATTGACGCGGGGCTGTTCATGGTCTAGCGAATTAATGGCTGCTTGGAGTCCATCGACTTGGCGTGGGTGTGAGAAGAGAATTTTCGCAGAATGTTCTGGGCACTTTTATACACATTTGCATTCGACTCAAGTTCCAAGAACAGACTTCAGCAAACCTTTCACGAGTTTTTCTCTCTATTTTTTTTTTTTTTCTTTTAATTAAAACATTGGGGACGAGGTGATTGTGGAGGAATGAAAGGTGGGGGAAATAGCCGGTCAGCATTGCTTTTTCCTTCAGTTGGATGGTTGAGATCGAGATTCAAAACGAAGGAATCAAAAACAAAAAACAAGCAAACACACAAAACAAAAACAAACAAACAAACAAACAAACAAACAAAAAACCAACAAAAAACAAAACAACAAGAAACAAGCAAACAAACAAAAAAATATAAAAAGAAAAGAAATATCTTTTAAAAAAAAAAACAACAACAACAAACAAGAAACAAGCAAACAAACAAACAAACAAAACAAAAATAAAAATTAAAAAAGGGAAGGAAATATCTATAGAGATATTTTCTGCTGTAATGATATACATAACAACACGAGGTAACATGTGTTGTGTTGATGACTGATGCCAACTATTCCAGCAGCTCTGCCAGTTTAGATGGTATTTGGTGTTGTTTTACTTTAATTAGGGGTTGAAGAACGCAGAATGCTTTCATTTTGACATGACTGGTAATTAGTTTTCGACTTGCATACATTTCTGAAGAGGGGCTTCTAAGTGGGGCTTCCCTTGTAAAGTGGGAGAGAAAACTCACAGTTCGAAAAAATATACAATTCTCACTTTAATGGAACAAGACCATACCATTATAACTGTATTGGCGACAGTCATTACCATCCCCAACATATTGGTAACAAGACCATACTGTTCAATATATTGGAGTCAAGACCGTATCCTCCCTTTATTGGTGAAAGGTTTTGTGATGCTGCACCATCACACCCCTAAACCGACTCGTGAAAGCCAAACCAGAGTTTCATACATGTAAAAGACTGTATGTGGAGTGAGTTTGTGACATCAACGAACTAATCTTGGACAGTGTGAGGTCTTCTAACATCATCTCACTAGTCCTCGTCCCTTCGGCGGTCCTGTAACGATTAATGCCTGGAACCATACAGTGAAGGCTGGCTGTCCTGGGTTCAGCTCTCGTCTCCGGCGCGTTGTTTTTTTTTTCTCTGCAACTGGCATCTGATTACAGGGTTGACAGCTTTGCCATGACATAGCCTCCGTTGCTGGCTCGGTATAAAACACCAATCATCCCCCCGTCCATACAGAAACCATACAACCGGCGTGCGAATGTCCGGAGGAGAGGAGGTTGATGAGATCAGCCAAATCAGAGCAGCAAGTCCTGGCTGTCGTCTGCCTAGCGAGGACTCATCAACGCTGGTCATCATCAGCAGCAGCAACAAGGATGCGGCGATACGTCAGCAAGATGGCGTTTTATGAGATCCTGCGCCAGAACGAGGCACGCTGGCTGAGCACCATCGCACGATTAACGGGTTCTTTATGCAGAACATCCCCCCTGTCACCCGTTGGACTGTCATCAAGGCTTGAGGAGGATTTTCAGCAACAGAGAGGTTGAAAGGGGGTGTGTGTGAGACAGGGTACTCAGTACCCGTAACCTAAAAGCGTACCTACTGTTACACTTATGAAAGCAGCAATAACTTTATTTCTTTTCCCTTTGTCTCTACAATCTGATTACTTCCTTTCTTCCTTCGTTCTTTGAGTAGTCACTTTCCTGTCTTGTTTCTTCTGCACGGGCAAGCACGTCCTATCAGTTATAATTGCCCGTGCATGTGCTTGTTTGCATGCTTCTGTGCGTCCCCGAGTAAGATGAGTTCAAGGATGGGCGGGCATTTAATTTGCGGAGGGGGATCCCTAGGGTATCATCACGGCAGCAGCCGCTACCCCATTCAATAAGGCTTTGCTGCAGACGCTGAGGGCATAAGGCAGGCAGTGAATGAAACTCTTCTGATGGGATCCTACCTTTCTCTCTCAGTCGCCTGTCTCGCTGTCCCTTTCTGTTTTCCTCCTTTTCCAGCGCTTGAAACTTCGAGACATGATTTCAGGGTGGATGGCGGGTAAATGTTTCACACAAGTTCACTCTTGCGAAGCCTAACACCTAGTCTCTATTTTTTTTTCCTCGCCTCCCTGGTGGGTCCATAAGAACCCCTATATATCAACCGACCAGCGACGCAGGGTGGCTTGGTTGGGTCACGTGATCCTCCACACCACCCTGTGTCGGACCGTCCTTCATGGAGATAGACTGAATGAAGAATGTACAAGAGTTGACAGACTATCCTATCCTGCGTTCCTAAGCTCAACAAAGCGTGGGTAGACCCTTGTCCCCTGAACCGTATCGAATCGTCCTCCCCTTGGGTTCGACCACCCAGACCACTTGACCAAGGAGGGGACAACCCGCTGGCTTCAAACCGTTTTCTTTTTCACGAACACGTGAGGCGGAAACGACGATGGTGATAATACGGGAAACGATCAGTGACGACTAAGCTCATAACTGTAGAAGCATTAACCCTTGTTCAGAGAACGGGACGCACGTGATGACCAGCACAGTTATAAATGGGTGGGGTGGGCGAGAGGTGGGTGGGAAGGGTGGCTTTTACTGTTCGAGAACGTGCCGCCGAGAGGAACGGCGTGTGGAAGAGAGAGAAGAATGCAGTGGTAACGAGCTCGGCAAGATCGTCTCCTCGCCAAATGATGAAGTGGTCTTCCATAAACCGCCTTCTGAATACAGTCGCTGACCCCAAGGTGGGCGGTTTCATTTGGTTTAATGGTCTCGATTTTTGGGGGGTTCGTTTGAAAGAATTGGGGTTAGGATTAGTCATCTAGTCTTTTTTCTTTGTTTATTCTTTTTAAATCAACAAAAGGTTTGGGAGCACCAGAGAATGCGTGAGTATAAACGTCCTTCGTGAGCTGCAATCAACGGCCAGTTGCCGAGCCCCGGATGGTTGATGGAAGCAAGGGTGGCTTCGATGCTCACACAAGTAGGTGCTAAACATGGCAGGACTGGAGGACAGGCAACTGGTGGAGACCCCGTCATCGGCCATGAGGAACATGGAGGGTGAATGGAGGAAGAAGGGAAAGAATTCATAGCAAACACACTTCGCGATCCAAAGAATACTTCTTGCGACAAAGTTTATTGTGTATATTTATTAGTTTCCATGTTTAATCCACGAACCTTTCATATGGACTACATTCACTGGTCCATGACCAAGTAGTCATCCCGAAGTAATGTGTGAATTTTCTTAAAAACCGTTTGACCCGTTGGTGCAATTCTTTGATTACCAACCCTACACTCGAGTTACACCTGAACTCCACAGGTAGATAGAGTTTCAGGTAAGGAGACTAACATGCACTGTTGAGGTCTGCAGGTGTGATCCTGAGGTTACATAAAGAGTTATCGGAGATGGCGATTGTGTGAACACCGCACGTTCGCATGTGAATACAGTTACTCCACATGTCATGACTTTGGCCACCAGATGGCGTCTGAAGCAGCTGCGCTCTATATTTTATTGCGGAGGAAGAATGATGCTTTTACCATGAAACGCTGTCACTCAGACATTGAAATAAAAGCTTCTTTAAAGCCCTCCACACACTCACTTACCTTCGAAGAAAATCCGCAAATTATCGCCATTATGATGTCAGGTATATACCAGCTTTCTACCTGGAATATACAGTCCCCCCCCCCCTGTTGTAGTTTTAGATTGAGAATGGTGTGGATGAGTTCTGTTTGACACGTTCTCTATAAAGTTTTCATGCGCCCAAGGCGCTACAGGTGATCCTCCTGAGCGAGGGTTTTATATCTAGAAGGGGTTTCCGAGCGGAAGGGAGCATGTCGGGAGTTTTAATTCCTGTAGGAGGCTTCACGCTGCTTGAGTCGACTGCATGATTTGTCTTGTATCCTCGCCTGGATGGCTGGAGGCGAGGGCTTTCTAGCATCGATGTTGTTCAGGTCGTTAGTCAGCCCTCCTCGTGGACCAGAAGCAAATCTTGAAGGACAGAACGAGTCCTCCTCCCGACCTTCTGACTCCCAGCCAGAAGCAGTGGTTGGTGAAATGGTGTCCCGACTGGTCACGTGACCGATTCGCATGACAGCTCTCTTGATGGGAGAGTCTAATCTCAGCATCAGAATTATTTTTATTGTCATTAGTACGAAAGATTTGTCGAGAGTATAACGGGTGAATGTTTTATTCTTGTCCAGTGCAGTTCTTTGTGTGTTTGTCGGAGTGTGTGAGGTTGAATGACTGAAATACAGACAGACCGATGTACAGACAAACAAACAAAGAGAAGTTAAGCGTTTTATTCTGATCTTTCAGACGAAACCTCTGCGCGTTTTGGCGCGAAATGAGGTGTGTACGAAGGAGATGAACTGGAACATCCTCGAACACAAGAGAGATTACACGAGGTCAGACGGGGTGAAGACGAGGGTTGGCAAATGGGTATTGACTGTACCCAGCCCCTCTCAAACAGCACGGAAGCCAACGGGAGTCAACCCGAAACCAACGTTTCACATCACGAGGGCGATTGTAAGACCCGGGTATCGAGTAGAGATACAAACCTCAGCTTATCATCTCACTACCCCGTATCTCAGTCCTCTTCGCTCTGGGGAGATAAACAGGAAAATGAGACTTTTTTTTTGTTTGTTACTTTTCTCATCTTTACGTCAAGAAGACCTCGATGAATCCAGACTTGAACTGTTGTACATTTGTTTGTCTTTTTCTTGATTTTGTTTGCTGTTGTTTTTCTGAAGGTGTGGGAGGATACTTTCAAACCTTGATTATGGGTGGCCTCCCCCTGCTTAAAATTCAGCCTTGTGACGCCAGCATTCACCTGCTTCTCATCCAGTGTCCAGTAAATTTGATTTTGTTGTTCAAAAATACAGCATGCTCGTTTGTCAAGTCATCAGCAGAAGCACGCATGCGCAGAACTGGAGTTGCATAAACGATTATGTTTCTAAAAAAAAAAAAATGTCCGGGGAAGGATATCGGTCTACTGCTTGTCTAAACTTGCGCAAACTGCCGACAAGAGATGATTTGGTTTGGTCATAAAAACGTCAATGCACTGTGTCCTTGTGGCGGGGAAAACATCGATCTCGACCTCAGAGTTTAGACAGGTGACGTTCTCATCATCCACAGGACATCCAGTGCTCTTGCCTTTGTATCCGCACACTTACCCCATCCTCCTCCCTTGCCCCCAACCACCAACCCCCATCCCAGTCGTGTAGACTTGTGTATCCGGACTCTTCTCGAACCTTCAGGACGTGTTACGTCACCGTTGTATGCCAGGAAATCCTAGGGAGAGAAGGAGTGACGGGGCGAACGTTTCGGAATCTCCCGCTGACGCTCGTTCAACTCTCGTTGACTCGCGGGACCAGCGACACAGCGGGGAGGGAAGGTGAAGGGGTGGTGGAGAGGGAGGGGAAGCAATGCTAAAGCCAGGTAGCAACAATAAC
This sequence comes from Pomacea canaliculata, assembly GCF_003073045.1. Classification (NCBI taxonomy): domain Eukaryota; kingdom Metazoa; phylum Mollusca; class Gastropoda; order Architaenioglossa; family Ampullariidae; genus Pomacea; species Pomacea canaliculata. The sequence goes on from NC_037597.1 coordinate 14,538,832, forward strand.
ATTAGTAGTCTGCCGCTGATTGCGGTGGTGGTGGTGATGGTGGTGGTGGTGGTGGTGGCGTGGCGACTGCTGCGGCGCGAGGCAGGGAGGCGAGGGCGGTGATCTGCACGGCATGACGGGATTGGGCAATGCTGCCTGAAAGGGGCGGGCTGCGAAAAGACAGAGCGAACGAGACTACTACCTCCACACACACACACGTACACACATGCTTACAGACTTAAGCTTACTTTAATCATTCGGTCACAACAAACACATGCGCGCAGACACAACCGTGGAGAGAGAGAGAGAGCGCGCGATCAGAAGGAGGTGGAGGGGGTGTTTGGTTAGTGACGAGGCGAGAATACCCGACATGTTGCACACCCGGGTAGGTGCAGAGCGTTCACCCCTGTCTCTACCTTATCCTGTAAGGGGGTGACGCGCGAGCAGACGTACCCGGGGTGTCCACGCGGACGGAGACGGCTGGCTGGTAGGCACCTCCCGGCTATACTATACTGTTCGTCGGTTTTTCCCCACGACCTCTCCTCCTCCCCACCACCACCACCAACCTACCCAACCCCTACACCCTTCACTCCCAGACCACAAATCTGGCGACAGTGACGACTCGCTTGCACACAGCGTATGCACGCTCACTGGTGTAGCCGTCGCTCCCCTCCATCCATCCCTCCGCCACAACCACCACCACCACACCACTCCACATCACTCGCCAACCTCTACAACCGCCGTTGAGGCCCAGGCAGAGTGGTCTGCCCGTTTGACACCGCGCGCACGGACCCCCTTTGCCTGCCTTGCTCACTTGCCCGGCAAAACCTAAAGGGGTGGATCGCACGAGGGTGTGCGTGCGTGTGTGTGTGGCTGCGGGGGGCGCCGAGCATGTGGCCAGACCTTCGTTAGCGGGTGGGCAAGCGGGTGGTGGAGGAGGCACGCCGGACACGTGGTGTTTCTCTCGGTCTCATCGTCGTGATTCTTCACTTTTGCGCCAGCGCCAGGCGTTGTGTTTTGTACATACATATATATACACACACTCTCTACCAGCTACGGAGTCGCTTACTCTCGGTGTGGAGGGCAGAACACGGAGCAGCGGTGTTGGATGTAGGTGATGTTCATGTCAGCGCGCGCTCGTGGCTGCTGTGCAGTGTCTTGGTTCTGAAATGATGCTGATATGGATGTTAGTATGTTCAACAGGTAAGAAGACCATTTCCTTTTGTGTCTGTATTTTGTTGTTAACCGTAACAAAAGGTAAAAACTTTCAACAAGTGGTCAGTTGGTGACATCGGTCTCATTTCCTTTGAGACAAAATTTTCAATGAGCGTCATTCATGCTCTTACTGTGATTATAGTGATGATCAGATACGAATAATGAAGACGATTTGTCGGTGGTGATTCTTGCGAGCTTGTCATGGGTTAGCTGATCCTGTGGTATATTTATTTCATGGAGAAACTGTAGGACTGCGAATAAACACGAAGAAGAGTTTTGCTTATTTTTGTCCTTCATTTAATTTGTCATCTTTTTTCACATGTAGACGCAGTTAGGTTTTGATGTGAGATGTTTAAAAAAATCCACTTTAGTTTGGGTATACAGATGAACAAGAAAGGGTGTAGTAATTAAAATGATTGTCAGGGATTTGGATTATCTAAGATTTTGACAATCATGTCTCAACGACGAGAGTTTCCCAGAGTCTACTACTGGTAGCTATGGTAACTACTGTTATCAATGGTTCATTAACCATTACCGTTCCCACAGAATTTAGGAGAAGAGGAAACATTCTCTTTTATCTTTTTAATCTTCAAACACCAAATCGCTTTTTTTTTTCAACACAAGATCATTAACCACCTTAGTTAGTGACATCAGTATAACTAATGACACTTCATGTATTATAATGCCCCAAGATGGATCAGCGAATTCCTCCTGTCTTCCCGACCCTCTGTCCCGCCGCCCGGAGGCAAACAAACGGAGGGAAAGTCGGGAGGATTTGTTCCCCAGACGGTCAGACAGTGTCGGGAGGGTAGGAACCCCGGCAAGAGGCAACAGTAGGCAGGAGGAGGAGGAGAATGTGAGATCGCTATCATAGCTTGTTTCCGCTGACAGAACATCCATGGCTTGTGGTGCAAACTTGTGGAACCTGTGTGGATGCTTCCTAAGCAGTTCCCGAGAGGAGTCTTCGCTGTCGGGTGGATTGATCGGGGGGAAGAGGGGATGAGGGATGAGTTGGACATGGAAGACATTTAACGTAGTTGGATTTTTATTTTCGATTTGTCTTATCTTAGTCTTTCGCGACCTGTGGCATTGTTTGTAAACAGAGTTTATTTTAGGCCAATTTGTAGAATTTAAAAGGTGGACAAGAGGAATAAATCGTCGGGAAAGCAGGAACTGTTGGTCCTGAAGGCGTCAGAGATGAAAGACACGCGCACAGCATGCGCACAACGGCACAGTCACCTGTCACTTTTATTTTTATTATGTCAGTGACATTCTCTTTTATGTCTGTGACATTCTCTTATGTCGGTGACATTCACATTTTTTCGCTGCCCGCGTTTACACAAGCTGAAATAATTACTTTGAACTAAAGGAAATAATCGTCGATGACTATTATCAAACCAAACGCCATTTTACAATGTTTATTGTTCTTCACGCCCATCTCAACTGTCAAAAATATTTATTAAAAAAATTGTTGCTGGTTCCCCCACTCCATCCCTTCCCTTGTTTGCCCTTTACCTTGTTCCTCACTCGACACCAATCTGTAAATAAAATAAGTGTAATTAAGGAATTATTTCATTGCTGTCACCGAATATAGACCGAGGGGAAGCGAGGACATGTGGACTGTGGACCTTTGTGGTCCTGCACACGTCATCAGTAACCACGGCAACACAATATCAGCACGCGCATGTGTGTCCGCGCACTTGCACCAACCAACTCATCATTCTGCGAGACTGAGCACAAATGTTTTCATCGTTAACACGACGGAAACCTATTCTGCTCCTTCTTTCTCCTCCTCAGTGTTCCTCTTGCTTCACCGCATTCTTCACTCTGCACGTGCCACATGTCTTTGACCTTAGCACGTGCCTTTGTGTCAGGTTTATAGTTCAAACTCTAACAGTTTTTTTTTACATGTGTGTGTGTTTATGTATACATAGGACGTATAGATGAGATACGGTTCTGGTTTTTGTTTTGTAGTTTGACAAAGGCAGTATTTTTATGGCGGGGTTGAAAAGGAAGGAAGTTGTTGAAGCAGGGTGGGTTTGTGATTCTCCCCACCACCCGGATCTTCCCATCCACCCTTCAGAGATGGAGCAGAGCCTGCAACAAAGACAGGGTCCACGGCGGCATGTTTACATTTTTTCAAGTTATTAAATCATTCTCTAATCACATGCTGGTGTTAAAAAGGAAAGAAAAAAAAACCCACCCTGGGTGCGCGATGTGTTTCACGGAGCTTCTATGAAAAGCCCCAGCGAGTGCAAGAAGCGAGAAAGTTGCGCGTGTGAATGAAGAACTAGCTGTCGTTAGCACCATCCTCCCATCCTCCCATCCATCCACCCCTGTCTTTCTTTCCCCTTCCTTTCTTGCCATCGTACGCTCAGCTGCCACCACCGCCACCCGAACATCCACCCCTGCAGCAGCAGCTCGTCTGTGCCCCTTGGCTAACCTCTCGACGTGTCAGCGACGCATGCGTTTTGAAGATCATTTAATGATAGCAGTGGTGCTGTTTCGCTTGTCAGTCTGTCCATCCATCTGTCTCTCTCTTCATTCATCTCTACGCCTCACGGTCTGGAGCTTCGAGAAACACACACAGAGTTAAAAAAAAATCACCAAAGTTTTTGTTCACTTCGAAATGATATTCCAGAAATGTTATCATCGTCATCCATGATCTAAAAAAATGAAAAAAAACAAAACAAAAAAAAACAGGAACTGCGGTAGCACTTAAAACCAGGGCTGGTAATGAACCTCGTGGCTTCACCCTAACACTAATCATGGTGTACGTGTGAGTGTATTTTGCTTAATTATATTTGGGAGCGCTCGGTAAAGGAAAATTTTTGTTTTCATTGTGGACAGAAACACGTATATATTATAAATCTGTTTTGGTTTAGGGTTTTTTTTTTTTTTGTCATATCCCCCACCCCTGTCTGGATGGGTTTAACGTGTCATAGGAATGTCTTTCCCACCTAGACTACACCACCACCATTCTGTTGAAAGTTTTAAAATCATATGTCAGAAAATCAAATTAATTGGTATGCACCCGGAGATACCATATTATAGGAAAATAGGTTTTCTTGTCCGCTACTCTTCTTTGGGAGGGTGGGAGAGAGAAAAAAACATATGAGTTGTGGAGAAATAATTCCCGGAGAGCAGAATCGACCCCACATACCACCGTCTTGTACATCCGTGAAGAATGCCGGGAAGTCATCGTGGTTCCTGCAACACAGTTTATCCATCCGCGAGATTTGCTTGGCGATTTTTTGTGTCACTAATTTACTTTCTTTCTTTCTGTCTGTCTTTTCTTTCTTAAGAACTAGCCTCACGAAGCAGAAACACGTTTTTCGGGCTGTTGCTGAAGACTAGCAGAAGTCTGACCCTTGTTCTTGGAGAACACCGAGCTTGGTGCTGGGAGACAGCAGTCGTGGGGCTTGTTTGTGATGGGTACGTTGTGGTGGCGGTTGAGACTGCGACCACACGTCCGACGGAGGGTGAAGTTGGTGCTGATGACGGAAAACATGTCGATTCCCAGACTTGTAGAAAGATAATAACCGTCGTGTGCTGGGTTTCTTGGAAATGAGTTTGTGTGGAACAAACCTGAACCTTACACCTGAACTCTGAACTCTCTCTCTTCTCGACGGCGTACTGAACGCAGCTCACTCATGACCGGTTGTACCATCGACCTCTGACCCCTGTGACGTCCACTGATCTCTGACCCCCAGCTGTGACGTTCTCCTTTATCATCGATCTCTGACAAGGGGGCGTGGGGACCGTTAGCAAATCGTTTTGTCCAGGTGCCAACGAGGGGAAATCCTTCGAGTGGCGGCTTAACCCACTTGTACCCGCCTTCAAGTACCCGGCTGTGGCAAGCGAAGACTTTATTTGTGTGACCTCCAGCAGACTGGATGAATGGAGCCTGAAGGCTTATTAAGTATTCCTGTAGTTCACAGACATGGCCGAAGACCCGCCATTTGTAAAAATGGGAGTAAAAATCTCATCCCTTGACTCATTCAGCCACTCGGTCACTCAATCAGCCACTTACTGTCTCTTGCACCTCCGGAGTAAACGTTCAAGTGGTCAGGTGAAAGCTTCGCACCAGCCCATCGCCGAACTGTCTAAACTCACTCAATCGCTCAGCTTCTCGAAAGAACTGTGTGAGAACGAGGCTGTAAACACAACTCTCTCGCTTGTCTACTTCCATCAGTGATGCAAACTCTTGGGGCTGTGGCTATGGACTACAGGTAAGACTACCTCCGAGGTAGTTATGAATTAGGAGTAACGGGTGGTTCTCTAGACCCAGACGGTTGAGGTTGACGGTTGACCCACACACCAGGTCTCCAGCGTGATTGGTGCATGACCACCGGACAAGCAACATCAAAGTAACATCTGATAATAACAATGGAGTATAAATGGAAACTGTTAAACAAAAGAGAGGGTGGGGTGGAACCTTCTGGCTCTTCCAAGGAATATACTGGACAGGAAACCGAGTACCCTTTCCCCAAATGTGGGTGGTGGGTGGTGGGGTGGCCTCTCCACATCGGCAAAGGATTACAAAAGGTAGGTGGGAATGCAGCGAGGTATGAAGGTAACTGTAAACCAGAAGAAACGAAACATAAGTAACGACGATGGTTGTGCAGGTGGTAAGGGCCGCTGTCCATGGCGTGTATGATAAGCCCGCCAGACATAAATCACGGGTGTGCTCTGGGTAAAGCGCCGTTGAGCAGGGAGGTCGGGTGAGTCGTCTTGGGGGGTAGGGAAGGGAGTAGAAAGTCATTACTACCTGTCGAATTTACAAGAGACCTGCAAACAAGAAGTTGCCAGATGTCTGGCACCGCCAGGCGTACAACTGACACAGCAAACACGGTTTCTGGCATTGCAGGTGCACGCGCACCACAGGGAACATCTCGACTCCACGAGGTTTGTGCGTGAGACGTCATCACATTTTGCGTGCGCGTGCACACTGCGTGTTTGACAAGTGTTATACCCACCCTCCGAAGTCTGGCTTGAAGTAAGCAAAACACATCTTGGTAAGAAAAAATAATTAAAAAGGAAGAGAATAAGATGAAATAAAATAGTAGAGTTAGTGGTGGACATCGGTAACGCTTATTTTCACGGTGGTTATCCTCACTCACCTCGTAGTGGAGAAAACCATCAGACTGTGTCAAACGATAACAACAAAGGATCCGCCATCGTTTTATTTCTCCCTCCCCCACCCCACACACTCTATTTTCATTCTCTCCCCTACACACATCTTTCAACAGTCTCCAGTCATCGCCGTTTATGCTTGACAGCAGCGACGAGCAGTGGGTTGAGGGATGAGAGAGCGGGAGCAATCAAAGGGAGGCGACTTTCCCCCTTTCATCCCCCTTCCCGACTCCGTCTCGTGTGCATTGTGTCTCCCCCCCCCCTTGCAATTCTCCCCTCCCCCCCCTTCCTCCTGCACATGCGTTGGGCGAGTTATCCCACCCAAAGCAGAAACGATGGTTGGGCGATGATAGATGAAATGATAAGGCCGCTCGTCGTGACGAGAGAGAGTTTGGTAATTGTGCCGTGGCGGCCGTCCTCCCGTCCTCCCGTCCGCCAATTTCCAACCCTCGTGATGTCTACACACGCCGAGAGAGGAGAAACAGAAACGGGGAAGAGGTTGGGGTAGGGTTGTTGTTGGTAGACCGTAAGAGGATGCGAGGGGGGTTGATGGCTGAGGTTGGGGGAAGGTGGGAAGGAGAGAGGGAGGAAAGGAAGGTAGAGAAGGTATCGAGTTTTTATTCGCGGCCGTAAATAAAACCAGTGCGTCAAACGGCGACTCGGGTCTGACGGCGGGACTTGAACCTGACGTTTGTGACGTATCGGGTGTCTTGGGACCCGGCGGCTCGCCCTCCCTGCTACGTGTTAGGCTCGGGTGGAACTATACGTGATCGGACAAGGCGCTATAGTAGATACCTAACTTTTCCTTTAAATTTTTTTTAGAAGACGAAATTTGTGCGTTTGTTATTTAATTTAAAAACAAGCGGGCTTTGTGCAATTTTAAGATTTGCGGGTAGGTAGTAGTAGACGTTTACAAGGGGTACAGTGAAGAAAAGTGGTTCATTTATCCAACCCTAGAATTGGAGAACAGCACATCCACCACTGCTTTCATCCGGGTGGAGTATTATTGGCATCGAACTCTCCTATGCCTATAATCATGTGGAGGAAAAAAAAATAAAAGGACGCGAAAGAGCAATTAAGTAATATCGTGTAATTAGGATACACATGATATTTAACCCTTCTCTCATTGAAAAAAAACATATTTTTTAGCAGAATTATTCTTTTACACGACATGCATGATTTATAAAACTGTAGTCAAGGCCCCGAGATATTCATTAAGTCTGCGATTTGGAACTGATGGCCATCCCGATCCCAAACAGAATTAGTTTTCTTGTCTTGGAATTGCAGCATCAATGTAAGGAAACTGTTCTGTCTGGACTGGTAACTGTTGACTGACATTCCTGTTGGATGGATGGACAGAGTTGTTGACTGAGCTACAGTAGTTGTGGGAGCCAGACATACTACTCACGACCGTTGCCTCGATGACTGATCGTCTGTCGCAGCGTCTGTGTGAGTGCGCGCGCACGTCCGTGCATCGGAGCGTGACCGTTGCACTCTCCAGCGTTGCGTGAAGCCAGGAGAGCTGACGACATCATCGGGGAGTGTATTCATCATCTCTTACCAACATCAGCCTTTGGCAATCATTTCGAATCACATTTCTAACATCCGTGTTTGGAACCACCGAGTCGATTCCTTCTTTTTTTCTGGACATCTTTTAATTTTGGAATCGGCATTGGTTGGAGTTAACGTCTCGCATTACAGTCCAACCACCAAATCCCTCCACCCACATCCTGCTCCACCCTCTACCCACCCCGATACGACCAAACAATGTCTTTCAGCCTGATTTTGTTGCCAGGAAGAGGCGTTCCACGAATGCCAGCCCCATTACCCGCAAACCTCAAGACGATATATTCTTTGGTTATTTTAGTTTTCACTTTTTCTTGCCCAGCAAATTATGTGATAAATTCAGCGACAGTTGTGAAACCAGAGCGAAAAACCGTCGGAAGTGCAGCAAGCTAATAAATTCATGTGTCGATGTATTTAAAGGGTTTTCACACCCTAATGGCAAGCTTTCCTCGCTCGCAACATCTCTCTTAATGTGGTGAGACTGTACACCGAGGGTAAGAAACCTCACAGCAGTCACGTGGCTTTATTTGTTTGGTTTTGTCTTGGAGGACGGGGGTTTCCGGGACCGGGGAAGCAGCAGCCTCGTGACTATGGAGGGATGGCATGTGGGTTGCACTTTTCCTTTGAAGGTGTATGGATTCATACTCCTGCATTTGTCAGGTGCAAGACTACCCTTTCCCAGAGTAACCTGTACCCGGGTGCTGTTTCTGTTGGTGGACTTCCAAGTGGTTGCCCTTCCAGACTAGCCCCATTAGCGGCATGCTCTTTTCATCTTCTTTGCCAGTTCTAATAAATAATATCGTTGAGACCTCCATCTTTTTCCTTGGCTAATAATCATCTGCTTCCATACTGGAAACTGGGTTAGTGAATTCTGTTTCGTGTTATGATCGCTCGGCTTTTACGGCAGTCAAAAAAAAAAAAAAAAAAAAAAGTCAACAAGCTGTTGCTCCATGATTATTGTTGATTGTTGTCTATCTGCCTGGGTGGCTTTGGTGTCGTATTCCTCTGTTAGTCGAAATGCGGTTAGTTCATGCAACACACCACGCTTGATTTCATTTCCAGTTGGGAGGATTGAACACACAGATACGAACGACTACAAAATATAATATTCTTTGTAATATCCGCCATCGAATGTTGTCAGTCTTGAAAAAAAAGAAGATAAAGAATATTAAAGTCTACTAGGACAGGAAACGATGCATTCGTATTTAGAGAAATTCGTGTATTGCGATCACGTAAATAACAAACAAACCAACCCTCAAACTCTAAACAGTTTTGTTGTGAAAAAAGCCCCGCGGGACATTTTTCAAGACTTGTATCAATAGTTTTCAGCAAAGTTTACACGATGGCAGTGTCAAACCATGCACAAAGGGATTGGAGTAGAGAGGTCTGTGTAGTCTGTTTCTGTGCCATTTACTCAACGTGAAATCACGTGGCGCCGTGAGTTACGAGCGAGGGCTCGGCGATACCCTGGGGCAACATGGACAAGCGTCTTGTTTCCATAGTTACGATGCGATGCCCAAACTTCGCGGACACTATTTCGTGTTTGTTTACCCCCAGGGCATCTTTGCCACGGTTTTATAACTTCGGTTTTAGGCGTAAACAGCATCTGCAGAAACTTCGGAAACAAGACTCTTGTCCAAGTTGTCCCCAGGGCAACGCTTTACCCTCGCTTCATGACTACGGTGCTAAGAGCGTGCATAGAGAGGAAACCTAAACCTTCTGGTCTTGAAAAAACAACATCAATGAATGTGAAAGCATATTATTATCATGAGAATTCTTGTCAAAGTTTAGAGAGTACAAAACATTATTGAAACACTCCAATTTCTTTAATCCTGATGAATACCCGATACCAAGGACTACAGGCACCCACGAACACACACAAACACACACTTTTCTTGAAGAAGGAACTGACCCTGATTGTGTTGCCTGTGTCCAGTGGCGGGGACCGTGTTGGGCCAGGATACCTACTACTTCAGCCTCAAACCTCGTGACCAGGATGTAGTGGAGGGCGTGGAGACGACGCTGCAGTGCGATGTGTCCGACCGCCGCCATATTTACTTCCAGTGGACGCAGCAGGGCAAACCCGTGGTCAACACCACGCGCCGCTTCCAGGAGGACAGCAACCTGCGGATACTGCGCGTGCTGCGTGACGAGGATGCCGGCCCCTTTCAGTGCATCGCCACCAACGCCACCACTGGATTTTCCTTGCAGAGCTTCGAAGCCTCCTTGAACATCGAATGTAAGTATTGTCGCCTTTTTCTTGGTAACAAAGGGATGGGTAGAGAAAGGATGTTATCAGTTTTTATGTTTTTTTTTAAACCTTTAAAATACCAGACGTTTAGCAAAGTTTTGTGGATCTGACCTCTGACCTGTTCTATTGCCACAAGATTTCTACTTTCGCCTAGTAGTTTTCTTCCAGAGGACACGGAATACGGGTAGAAATGTAAAAAAAAGGGATCGAATAAGTTGGATGACGTGACCACATACTATAAGCTCACAATTTTAGTGCCCCACCCCATTCCAAAAATTTTTCATATTACAAAAAAAAAACAAAAAAAAAAACAACAACAAAAAACACCAAAAAACAACCAAACAAACAAAAACAAAAAAAAAAAAACCACACAAAAAACAAACAAACAAAAATAACAACAGCAAAATGTTTGGGGGATTAGGATGTCGGTACAGGATGTGACCTGAAGTACAGAAGGTTCTAGAAGTAATCAAAGACGAGTGGCGCGAGCGCGCGTGTGTGTGTTTTAAATAAACAGTGGTAGGTTATGACGTCAGAGGTACTGCAGATAAGACGTCACGGTCCCACCCTTACCCGCCTCGCGTCTGCCAAAAAAAAAAAAAGTCTGGGATTGAGACGTTGGTGAAGAGCAAGTCGCTAGTACGTCATCCGCCCTGCAGGCCCCTGACAGGACGACAGTCACGCCTGCTTAGGCCGCAGCGTGACGTGAGCTCCTCGGCTGGCTGTGCGTAACGAAGTGTGACGTACCCGGCCCGGCGTTCCGGTGGCGCCATCTGGTAGCGCTGTCCTCTCCGATATCGTGCATGACGAACAGGAAGGAGCGCAGTGGAGAGAGATGCTGCCGACACTGGAGCTGACAGTGATAAATTCTCATAGAAGAGGATTTGAAAAAAAAAGAAGAAAAAAAAGAAGAGAGTGAATTACTCACGTGATCTACACAAACTCTCTCCCCTCCCGTACTCTCGCCCTCTCTCGTGTGTGACGTACTCACGATGAGGTTTGACTTTCCTACCGGCTTGGCTTGCTGTCACTCAGCGTTTATTTCCATGACTTGCGACATTTGTGTTTATTTCAATGTTTACTCCGATTTGTTTTAACCCTGATGGCTTCTTTCTGACTCGTTACATTACTTCCACGAAGTCTCGTTCTCCGTCACATGACCCTATGACGTGTGGTTTCCATAGTGAGAACCATGCCTCGAGAATGTGCTGCACCCGATTGCCACGAAAAGATGGAAATAGATTTAAAATTTTCTTTTCATCAGTTTCCGACAGACAGAGCCTTACAAGCCTTACACACAGAGTGCGTCATACAATAAAATGACGTCAAATCTTCGCAATGACCTCAGACACTTTCTGTCAAAGACTGACGTCACAAGAAGACTCTGACGTCACAATAAGACTCTGACGTCACAATAAGACTCTGACAGCGCGCATGGTGCTCCTCCTCCCACCTCGAAGAAAAATAAACAGAGAGAGAGAGAAAGAGAAACGTGAGAAGCAGTAAACACCTTCTCACACACGTGTCAATGTACCCGCAATACCCGAGCCTCGCAGGTCCGTCTCAATCGTGTCTTACCTGTGTTCTCACCTGCCCGGGGTCTGCTTCTCTCAAGCGTGCACGGAGGAAGGACAAACGCACGGCCCACCCTTCCTTTCGCCAGACGCTCCAACACGCGCAGTTGAAAGGTCCGTAGGAAAAATACGAGCGAAATCTTTTCGAGATTAATCTCCCCCTTGTGACAGTGACGCATTAATGGGTGAGCTCCCTTTGGTTTCCAGAGAGCAAGCATGGCGGCCGAGCGTTAGTGCTTTTTTTTTACGTATTTCAAATAATCTGGGCTCAATGGCAAGCCACTGAATAGCGCCGGCGAGGAAAATAATGGAGTCGTTTCGCCAAGGTGGGCAGTGTTAAACAAGCAAACATGATTGAGAGCGGTTTTATGGGAAAAGTGTAGCAGATCCCTCTTGGGCATGAATGGAGCAGCTTTCGCCGAGGTTCCTTTGTGTCGTCCCAGACTTCAGGAAGGGTTGTTACCCCTTTTCAGCTCCTTTGCTTTTGGATTATGTCCGTTCACGTGTTATGAGAGTCTGTCTCGCCCAGTATTTGATAGAATTCGACAGTTGAATCTTCAGGGTGTCTGTACGTCTGTCTGTCTGTCCCACACACACACGGTTGGTTTCTCCTCCCATGTCTTCGTTCGTAGTTTATAATTTATAATTTCGAATGCCTAGCTTATAAAATAATTTTTTGAATTTATCATTCAACATTATTAGTCTGAATAACAAAAGATGTACGTAGGTAACAACAGAACTTGGAGTTCAGAAAGTAGACAGGTCACTGATGAGTCCCTCTCCCACCACCACCACTCCCCTTGATGGCTGGGGGATCAAGAGCGGCTGACGACTGTCCTCCATGATGTGACACTCCCTGTCGTCGGCCAGGCGGATTGAACAATGTCATCCTGTGTCCGTGACAGCTCCCTTCAACTGATTTTTCCTAGCTTGGAGAATGCTACCAGGACAGGTGGACTCACCTTCCTCTGCCCGGAACAAAGAATAGAGATGACTACGAAGGATTCTGGACTTGTGACAGGCAAGGGGATGGGCGTGCATGTCCACAAGACAGACTAGCGAGGATGGCACTTGACTGCATCATGACCACTACCTTCAACTTTTACAGCTTTGGGAATAGCAAAGGAAAACGTTGGAGCCAATATTTTCTAATTTTCTTTCAAATAAATTAATTGGAGGAGAAAGAAGAAGTAAGGAAGGGGAAGAAACCGCAGTTCCGGCGAAAACATCTTATTGTCTGCTCTGGGAAACATGTATCGCATCCAGAGATGCGAACCCCTCATCTTACGATCCCCAGTAGTAGTTTTAACAAGGGCACAGCTACTGCACCTACAGCCTTATCTCACAATACTTGAAAACGTGTTAAGTTGCATTCATGCTCGCTTTGTCCTCGCTTTGTTTGTTTTTTATTTTGTTTTTGTCATTTTCTCTCTATCACCACCACCAGCACCCGCCCTTCCCCCATCCAACTTTTACGACACACCTTGACAACCTCTTGGTGCCACCCAGCGACCTGGGGTTGCCACCCAGTCGGATTCGCCAATCACTTGCATTCACGCCCGCCTACAGAAGCCTTCATTCAGCATGGAGTTAGCAAACCGCGGGGGTGTTTGCGTATCAGGCTGATCATGTTCTGGCCCTGCTTACACCTTTTTCCGCTTGATTGTTCCCGCCCGAAGACCCTAGGGAGCAACCGGTTGATGGGAAAGCAGTTTTTTTTTCTTAAATATTATTTTCTTGTTGAGAGGAACCGTGACTTGCCCGTCTATCCACCCCCTCCCCAGGTCTCCTCAGTCCCTCCCCTGTTCCACTTCCTGGGCCCTGGTGCTGCTGCTTGTCTTTGATCACCGCCCCGGTTCTTCCCCCGAACTTTCTTGACCTTACTCGTCAACGCCCCGGGTCTCCACGCTCGAACCCTCGTTTTTGGCTTAGCGGTGCCGACAAACAAGCTTAAAGCAAAAGTCCAATTAGCCTGCACCAGTTAGCCTTGGCTGGCCTAGTCAACTTAATAAGGCAGAACCACATGTCTTTTCCCTTTGAGTACACGCGAGAGTCGAGAATGTTCGAGCCTAACTATTTTTTTTTTGAAGACGAGGCTTTCATCTGTTGACGAAATCCGGCAACATGATTACTACTATTATGTGTTTTCAAAAGAACGACCTCGTCCAGGCTTTCAATTAATTGGAAATCTGTTCGTTGCACGTGAAACTCTTCTAGATGGTGGAAGGAAGGGTAGGGGGAGCGCAACTTGATTGTGTAACCCTGACCGCACTCTGTCGTGGTGCCAGTGACGTCACGAATGTATAGTTAGTGGCACGTGCATCCGGGTGACGGCCACGATGCGCACGGGGCTCCCTCGTTGGTCTTGTTGCTGGCGCCTGTGGAGGGCACGCGGACGGGCAACAGGATTTCTTTTTGGAGGACCGGCCGTGAGCCTGCTGTTGTCGGACTGCCGCACTTTGTTCGCTTGGCGCTTTTATTTCTGTGCATGGTCGGTACGGCACCTCCTCCTCCTCTTCTTCCTCCTCCTCCACCTCCTCCCTGTCAGCAGTCAACGCAAGGTTGCTTGTGATTGATGCCTGCTCTCTGGGGAGGTGCCGGCCGCATGAACCCTGGAATGTGGGGTTTTCTCGCCCTGCGTCAGCAGCCCTCGCAGTCAGTACTCTGCTCAGTGAACATCTATTATCAGCATCCCGCCTCCACACCTTCGGTGTCCTCTTGACTATAAGTAGCTTTCTCCTTCATCCTCGTCCTCGGGGAAGACTATTTGTACACACAACTCGCAGTGTACGTGGTGTACAAGATGTACCGCCAAGAGCTGACGGGGTTAAAGTTCAGAGGTTGTTATTTCTAGAAATATTGTTCTTCTTTAACTCTCTACTTAAAACCCTCGTTAATAAAACGACTGTTAACGTTTCAGTTGACGTGAAACAAAAGCAAGTGGGTATCCTTCCACCCGGATGTAAATGCTTTTACATGGCAAAATAGAGACGCCATCTCTTGGGCCATTAGGATGAATTTCAAGCGACTCGGCCCCACAATGGTCTCGGGTGTACGAACGCTAATACCCTCGCTCGTTGACCTCCCGAGGCCACCAGCCCCACCCGTGGGACCAGTAGTACGTGGTGGTGGTGTTGGTCCAAAAGTCATTGGATAGTCGAGATGCTTCCTTGGCGCCTACTTTTTGGCTAAATGATCGTTCACTTTCTTTTTCTCTGTCAGTGTGCAGTGAACGTGCGTGCGTGCGTGCGTGCGTGTGTGAGTGTGTGAAAGAGGCGAATGACGGACGGGGTGGATAATTCATGCGGCAGGCTGGCACCCAACGTTCTCGATGACCTCGTGCCAATTTCCATAGCAATTCTCAAACGCGCGTGTAAAGGGTATGCTCACGCTACCGACATCGACAGCGACTTCCCCCACCACCACCACCACAACCACCACCTCAACCCATCCCCTCCCAGCCCCCGCCTCTGCCCAGAAGGGGGCGTGCACTGACGGCTCTGCAAAAGAGAAGGTCGGGTTCGAGTCCTCGTGCCGCCGCTCAGCCATGCGATCAGGCGACGAGTAAGCGTCATCCGTTTGCCGTGCAGCAGTCGCGCACGCACTCCGTCACCTCTGCGTCGCTGGGGGTTTGTGGGAGGGGAGAGGAGAGGAGGGGAGGGACTATTATCATCCACCGAAGGAGGATGCTGCGGCCTGCGTGGTTTGATGAGCTTTGTTGTGCCCCGGGGGTAATCAGAGTAGGGGGCAGAACTAAAAACTTGACTTTGTTGCTCGGTCTGATTGCGGCGACACTTGACAGGTCGGCAGCATCCCTCGTTGACAGTCGCTTTCGGTAGGAGGCAACCCACCGGACCGAGAATCTCCACCGCTTTGTTATCAAAGGCTGGAGCAACAAAAATTATAATGAGATGCGATTTAGGCGATTAACATCTCTTTGCCTTTGATGCTTGAAAGATTTTAAAAATTTATTCTAAAATTTCATGTGAGATAATATTGTTACATTTTTTTTCTTCCGTGCTTGCAGTTGGATAGAAAGTTAACCGCTATCAAATTTAATAGTTTTCCCACATTGAAAAATCAACAATCCTAAAAGATATTTTATGAATAGTTTCATCAAGTCTTGTCTGCCATCACATCCCCAGTATATCAGGATACAGAGAGCTGTGGAGTGGTGTCTCCAACATCATCATTGGACGACAGCGACAAGGACAGTGTTGCTGTTGTTAATAGACAGAGACATGATAGATGAGGTAGACGATTTGTCAGGAGTGTACAAGGACCAGCGGGTAGAATAATACCCATCAACCAACAGCTGGAGGAGGACGTGACAAGAAGGAAAGTAAGGAGTCTGCAGCTCCTGGGTTCGTATCTGTCGTCGGAGCAAACTGCGGCTCGTCCTTCTGCCAACACTGAAGTCGCCGGGTGGGTTAGGTAGGTGTGTTACACCCACCCGACAACTAAAATATATCACAGACAAGCAGCTAGCCCTATAAACAGGTCCGATAGCTGTGACAGTGCACGAACCCCTCTAAAGGCAGCGTTCACTCCAAGGAGGAGGAGGAGGTCTGTGTCTGTGTGTGTGAGGATTCCTTCACATACCCGGGAGTCTCTTCTTTAGTGGATTTATGCTTCGCACAATGTCACGAAGAGAGATTACTCGGGTATTTACCTCCATCTTGATGGATTTCCGCGTTTTGTTGTCCACGAACCCGTGCGCACGAGCAGGCATTGTGAGGACATCCTCTCCACCCCACCCCACCCCACATCCGAGCCCCGCACTCGCCAGTCTCTGGGAGACGGGTGCAAGTGGTGTAAAGACAGGCTTTGTGTGAACCCTGTGACAAACTCGCTCGCCTCGTCGCCCACTGCCTGGAAACGGGGGTCACGGGGGTCACGGCGGGCGGCGGCGACTGTAGTCCACACACTGGATTGTCGACTCCTTATTGATTTCGACTTTCCTTTGAAGTGAACTCCTAAACAACGATGAGGCTCTTCAACCTGTCTCATCGCAACTTGGGGCAACTGGCAGCCATTGTTAGCCCCTCTCCGTCCTTAAGCTCCTCTGTCGAGTGCTGGGACAACAACGGGTTAGTGCGTCCAGACGGAGGCCGACGTGAAATGAAAATGAGGAGACTGACGATAATGTTATGGACACACGTCCACCCTCGAGCGAGAGAGAGAGACAGAGGGCAGGGAACAAAGAACCCCCCCCCAAAAAAAAAAAAACAACAAACAAACAAAAAAAACAACAACAACCAAAAAAAAACCCCAACAAAACAAAACAAAAAAACAACACCCAAAAAAACTAAACAACAACAAAAAAACTAACAAAAACAACAACAACAACAACAACAAATTTAAAGGAAAAGGCGCGTAAACTCTATTTTGTATTGTGGACAAGTCTGTATTGTGTAAACACCATGTTTATTAAGTATGTATTGTATAAACTCCGTGTTTTTCGCACTTTGGGACAAGTCTCTATCCTGTAAACGCCTTGTTTACTATCTCGCACTGAGGACAAGTTCGTATCCTTGTCCTCGTACCTGCAGCCCTCGTTTCTCCCCGCCCACCATCCGACCCTCGGTCCCTGTGATGAATGATATAGAGACCTCACGCGGTACACGAGCGGGGGCTTTACAAACCGTTTTCAGACAGCTGGGGATCGCATTCCTCCAGGTCAAGTCTGTGGCCTTTAGAAAGCAGGAACCTTTCTTCCCTTTTTCTTCCTCTTCTACCACTTCATTCGTTCGTTTTTCACTTTAAACATATATGGATGAAACATCAAAGTGACAACCAATTTCCTTTTGTTTTGCCATGGACCTGAACTTTAGAGGTGACAAACGATCAGATTGGTAGACGACCTTTGAACAATCGATTACCTATTTAGTATATTCACACACCTTTATTTCTTTATTTCCATCATTCTAGATGTAAATGACCCCACTGTGCTCACCAGCCCTAAGGGCAATGTCAGACCTGCCGAGGGCAAGTCTTTCTTTTTTTCTGGAGGCATCCGTGGAACGAGGCAATAATGAAAGTAGCGGGCTCACCTCCATTCCTACTCAACCTGCCAACTTATTGGCAGGTGAACTGAAGAGGTTCACATACAGCGACGCCTCGCAGTCGGGATGGCCGGCCTCTTTCGTGGATGGTCTCGCCCTTTGGGACCTTTCAAAGATCAGCCTTCTCTCTCCCCCAGTTCCCAAATGAGCCTCCTTTTCTCATCTCCCCCGTGTTTCCCACCTGTCTTTCACTCGCAGGTAACCCGTGACGCCAGGTGCGAACGTTTCTTGCCTGCACGCGGCGAGGTTCATACGATCTGTAGATTGTCGAGCTTATTATGTGATTATAATTCCATCAGGTCGAGAGGCTGTTTAAACAGCAAACAAGTCTGGCCAACTATCATTGCCAGCCGAGTCTTCCAGCACAAAGCAGGGGTTCCTGTTGCCTCTTGAGTCAATGGTGGAGGGCAAGCAAGCCTGGGAAGACAGAGTGTTGTGAGGAGTTGGATAAAAAAATAAAAAAATAAAAAAATAAAATAAATAAAAAAATGGGGGGTGCCTGATAAACAACAGGATACTAACGAAGAAATTGTTTTTCCTTCCTTCTTTTTCTCTCTCACCCTCGCTTTTATGTTAATAGTTTGGGGTCCTCTCCTCTCCTCAATTTCTTGTGTTAGTCTTGTGATTTTCAACAATAGAAAGTGATAAAGAGATCCTCGTGTTTCCATTATCATAATTATATCTCAAATAAATGGGAAAACCAGACTATTGAGTGTATTGTGAGTTGGACATGTTGTTGCTCGAAGGAAGTGGATGTTAAAGGTGAATTTCTCTCTCATATCCAAGTCTCACGGTGTATAAACCTTTGCATCATGGCGATCGGTCGTTGCTGTGGTTGAGTGCGCCCACCCGTCCTGGCGGCCACCGAGTGAGTCGTCTGGGATCAGGTATCACGTGATTACCCGCTGTCTGTATTTGACTTTGCCACAGCCCACCTGAAAATTCTTGGGCAAACTTTTCCAACTTGCGGCTGGCGCGACTGGAATTAGGAATCGGATAGCAGCGAGCACACAATCAGGCCACATCGGCCCTCTGAATGTCTGCAAGCCACTCCACTGAATTTACATTTCTTTCTTTAACTGACATGGAATATGTTTGGAGAGCGGTTTGCTTGGAGTATTTTGTAACCGTGTGAATTTTGAACAGAAAAATCGAAGTGTCTGAAGTCCTCAAGATGCAAGGGTTAAGAAGTACTCGCTATATATTTGTTTTCCTGCATTTGTTCGGTCTCGTGTGGAAGAAAATTCTGTTTATAAATGTTGGGTTACATAGTAGAAAAAAATTTTCTGATAAAAAAATTATAGTCGGAAAATGTATCTGGTGATTACAAGGAATACAGTTCTTCACACACATACACACCTACAATGGGTACAGGGTGAACTGCACCAGGTGTTTTCAGGGTAACACAACATCACAGCCAGTAGAACTGATCAAAAGATATTGATCAAATTTTCCCTGGTGACAACACTAACCGAGAGAAGGAGAGAGAAAGAAAAAAAAAGTTGAGCTTATTGACATTGTCAGATTGCTAGATATTCGAGTACTTTTATATACGTGGTAGACAAGGACATTATTCAAGTCCAGTGTGCGGTAACCCTCAGCAGAATATTACTGAATTTACTTGTTGGACATGGAGTTGTTTTTCTTGTCATCTCGATGCGAATCCGGCACAACAGGAAAAAGAGGAACAAATCCTGGGACAGGATGCTAAGAAGGGGAAGTAAGTCTCATGTATACGGCACTCAGATAATTCTTCCTGCGCATGCGTGGCTTGCTGGACATCCCACGACGGACAAGGTTTCACCATGGATGTGTAAAGGTGGATTGCCGTCTGTCTGCCAAGACCAACGCTTAGCCTCTTGCGAAGTTCTCCGCTGTTAGTCTCGGCGAGCCTAAACAATGAATGTTACTAAACCGGAAGCTTTGTACACAACTGCCTCGTTTTAGTAGTTAACCGGAAAAAATCGTCCGCCAGCAGTCCAGTAATACAAGTTCGTGGTTTCACAGTGTGTGACAGGCTCCAGTGTCTGGTGATCTTGCCTCGGCAAACTTTTGCGGCGAGCAGGATTTTTCTCGAGATTCTGGAATTACAAGAAGAGTAAAAAAGAAAAATGAAATAGATAAAGAAACATGTAACGGAGTATTTGCTGTCAGTGCTAAGAAGCTCGTGCTTGAGCAAAGTTCGCGGAAGATTTGGATGGAGAGAGGAAGTTTGAGAAATGAGAAAGAAGGCGCGTGTGATAAAATCTCTGCCATAAGTTAAGAGCTGTATACAGTTTATCTCGGAGTTAGATTGTATTTGCGTTTTCCAGAATAATTGAAAGTTCTTGAAGGGACTGCGAGCGCGAGAGAGTTTTGAGATGTTATGTGTTTAGATTATACATTTTATACACTTTTTACGTGTGATGTTCAGTTTTATACCGCAGAATGATCAGGTGAACGAGCTTTACCCTGAAAGAGATATCAACGTGCCCGTGAAAGACATAGCTTGATAAATTTTTTAATGGAAAAGAAAGTTAAAAAAATAAATAAAAGAAAGTCTTTGATCGGAATCATTTGCTTAACCTTGTTACACACAACAGCAAAAAAAAAGAAGAAAAAAAAAAAAGAAAAAAAACCCTGGTCACCCTGACGAGAACCTGTTTTATTAGACTCTTCTCTTCTCCGTGGAGTGATTCTTTGAAACATTGCTCAGGCTGATGAACTGAACTTTAGAATCGCCATTACTCTTCTGCAGGTGACACGACACAAAACTGGTGAACCCTTTGACCTTTGCACTTAAGCTTCGTCACCACCATGAAGAATGTGTGTTGTCCTGGTGTTTGAGAACTGAAAAATTTAGTATTTCATTCCTGCCTCTCTATCTTCCCTGTGAAGTATACCTGGATGTTTTATAATCATTTGTTGGAGAGCCGAAAGCACTCACCTGGGAAAGATCTCAACCAAAAAAAACAAAAAAGAAAAGAAAAAATTATATTGTCTAATTTGGTTCTTTGAATGTTCTTTAAACATTTCTGAAAATGTTATCTTTTGACTCTTAGACAATGTCTTATCTTTCACGATAATGAGTGGAGAGGCTGTCAGGTAGGTTGCTAAGAACCTCGTGTGATTTGCCAAGTCCTGGATCACGTGTCTGGTATCCTGCTACGTCGTCCTCAGAAACCTCTCCCACAGTTTACTTTCCTTCCGGTGCGAAAAACCTCAAGCCTGCTTTAATCTTCTGACATGTTTGCCGACACCAGACACCTCAGTGCGAGCTGCCTGGCTATCGTCAGGGATGGGCACCACGACTACCACGTGACGACGAGCGTCGTGATGTCATTGCTGACCTCGAGTTGCAGCAGAATGTGATGCAGTGTGTGTACACGGCCTGTGAACTGTGACCTGTGAACTGTGGATGTCTGTCTGGCGTTCTAACTCTTATACTCTCATTTGTCTAACTCGTTGTCTAATTTTTCTCCTTCGTTGTACTGTAATCTTCAATCCGTTGACATGATGCATAAACAGTGCTCGTTAGTTGGTGTCCAAGATCTTACCGGAAGTGACGTCAGACGTGTCTGAGCATCCGACTGTCCTCGTGTTTAGCTGTTTGCGGTCCGCTGCACACTACGTCACAAAGTTGCCGCATAGAAGCAGACTGCGGTGTCGTGCACGTCACACCCTCCGCCGGGTGGGATGGATGGATGGATCGCGGCAGGTGCTCGCAGCCACCCGTTCGGAGAATCTCGCGGTCTGTGCGAGAAGCGACTGTGTCAGTGTTACACCAGTGGGGCTGAGGTGTTTCACAACCGCCAGGGAAAGTGGGGATTGCACCTGGTCCGTTAGTCTCGGCGAGAGTCGATCAAATAATGAGGTTACTTGAGGTTTGGGACACATCAGCCTGCTTACCTCAACGTTGGCGTCGCCTGCATCGTTGTGAGTGCTAACACGTGTCAGTATGTGATCGAGGCAGGAGCCGATCCTGCAATTCCCTGTCATAAAATAGTCCGTAAATTTACCTGTGGACACCTTTATGAACAGAAAGCCATGGAAAGCTTGAGAATCCACAAGGGCTGTAGTCATTGGCAGGTTACCTCATGTTTGCCGGTTGCCATTACCAGGAAAAAAAAACTCATAGTCTTGAGTCCCCGGATGTGAGTAACCGTTGATTGGTTCAGCATCCACAACTAGTCTTCCTATTCCACATAAGAACATAACAAATATATTCGTAAACTTAGGAATTTCTGGCGATTTCATACTTGGAAGCTTTTGCCCACTTTGGTTTGATATGAGAGCAACATGCCTTCTTCCTTCTGACTTTCTTTCCCACCCGTCAGAGATGTGATACGTTGAACGAGCTACAGAACAAATCTGAGTGACATTTTAATATTGATAATATTTTATCAGTGGTCTAGAGAGGGAGAGAGAGTGTATATCTGTGTGAAGCACGTGACCACGTCCATGACCAAAACGTTGGGAGCAAGACACTAATGTCCTCGCTGGGATCCAATCTCCTGCTCGTGAAAAACTTACGACTGAAAGGTTAGAAGTTAGGATCGTGGCACAAGAGGGTGGTTCTGCGGATACGATGGGAGGTAGCAAGCGGCTTGCCTATTAGCCACTGATTGGTCTTCGGGTGAAAAACGCGCTCGGCGGGGAGTGAGTCAATTAACTGTGCGACCAAGCTTTCCCTCCCCCGTCTACCCGACACACCCCGGCTTTCCCTCCCCGTCTACCCGACACACCCTGAGTCTTTCTGCAGCGGGTTCAAGTTTACATTCCATGCGTTTGTCGTTTGGTCGACTAAGCTGGTAGTGTCTGGAAACCCCTCAGAGCCCTAGGGGCCGTTGTTATGAAGTGATGGTAAGTTGTTTTCTCAGGGTAACATGGAGAACTCAAGGGAAAACATCTTGTTTTCGTAGTTACAGGGTTACTGGTATGCTCAGACCCCATGGATACAACTATATGTTTGTTTACCCCAGAGCATCTTTGTTTTCGATAAGACTTCAGGGGGTCAAAGGTCCTCTGGGGGGTCTGGACAAAGATTTATAACAAGAAACAAGACTCTGTTGTTCTCTATGTTGCCCCAGGGCAGCGCCTTACCCTCGGTTGATGACTACAGCTCCTGGTGATTTTTTTTTTTACACCCTTCTCCTGCCTCTCTCTCTCTCCTCCTTTTGCTGTCTGTCTGCTGCTCTGTCCGATGTAATCTATGCGTCTGTGAGTGCTGACACACATGCACGCAAGTACATAGACGAAACGCACGCGCGCTCACACACACAAACACAAGCGCGTGTACACTCATCCTACTTAGAAAATATTTTGAAATAATTTTACATTTGTTGACGAAGTTACAGATCGTTTAGTCTGAGAGTAATAACATCTTTACAATAACATTATGCAGCTAACATACACCTGACCGACGTACAGACAAGCCAACACTTCTGAAGAAGCCGCAGTAAGAAGGAACGAGCAAGCTTCCTCTCGGTCCCAACATCTGACCTTTTCATTGCCGGCAGTCCATGTCACTTAGGTGAAGCCCACCCTCCGGTGGCAGATAACGTGGTGGTATCCTCTAATCTCAGAGACTGGAATGTTACCCGGGTAGCGCTCAGCCCTCCACGTACCCTGTTGCCTTTTCCGGGATCTTGGAAACCCTCGGCGCGACGTCAGGAGACGAGGCTGTAATCTGTGTTGAGAGATAGACGAGGGGAGAAGTCAGGAGTGTAGATAGGCACAGTGGGAGATGAGGATTTTAATCGCTTGATGTCATAATACGTCGTCAGGATAGTTTTGTTGTTGTTTTGTCAGACGTCTAGTCTTCTGGGTTCGTTAGGGCGCATTTGTTCTTGAGGCTTGGGGTAGGTACCCCTCCAACCACACCTGCTTTGAAAAAAAAAATGGAGGTATCCTCTCCTCTTCAGTAATGGGATCTCTGCACAGCACAACCATTTGACTTTATCGAGAGGAATCTGATGTACGTGAGTGTAGTTTACCCTCTCTTAGACAAGAGATGGCTGAGTCGGTCTTGAATGAAGTTACAGAAGGTGTACTTTTGAACTTTGCCACGCGTCTGGGGAAAAAAATTGTAGGGTTCGTTGAATTGACCACAAAATTAAAAGAAGACAGAAATAAAAAAGACATAATCACACGAACATTTCACTTGGTTTTTGTATGCCAGTAGTGATTACATTGAATGTTATTCCTCATATCAAGTATATATTATATTATTTAGGATTATGTAATATCACCAACCATAGAGGAATGGAGCACGTGTTCATGTTGTGGAACAAGGAAGAGAACAAGTTGGGACAGAGAATATATAGACAGGCCATCTGTGTGTAGGCATGGTTATTGTACAATGTAAATTAGATACAAGTAATGTCATACTCTCAAGACACATCATCGCTGGTACAGACCCCGGCGGCATACCACCGAGACAACCATGCGTGACCGACTGTGGTATGGGCAGGTATAGGAATCAACAGTCCCAGAATCTGTCCCGTGTAATGTCATTATTCTGTGTGTGTGTGTGTGTGTGTGCGCGCGCGCGTGTGTGTATGCGTGTGTGTGTGCGTATATGTGTGGACCAGGGTCCTTATCACTGTACGAGGACACGGTCATGGTGCCAACAATGGCTGCAATACTCTCTTGCTGTCTCTGGCTCCATCCTCTACACGTTAGACGTGACAATTTCAGAAGGTCTGGTCTGTCCATCTGTACACTGCTTACAGCGCCCTCTGTTCTACAGACTTGTGCCGTGGTCGGTAGTGGGTACCTCTGTTCCGAAGCTGCTCCTCCCTCCATCTCTCTCTCTCCCACTCCCCCCTCTCTCTCTTGTGTTTAGTTTCGTTGCGGAGGAAGAACACCAGTCACAGCAGCTGAGGTTCAGAGAAAGTTTCTCCGTCTGAGAATGTATCCCTGTCTGCCAGACCCCCATTTTTGCTGTAATTCCCTTAGCGATAGTACTGTAATGGAGACAGATGGCGAAAAACCATGTGAAAGAGAAACAACTTGGATACATTGGGGTTTTTTCCCTTCCTTCTTCCTCCCATCCCCTACAACCTGCCTCTAGCCTCTTGTGCAAGATGCAGATAAATCGGGAATAAATGTGCTGCAGTCCACTACAAGGGGCATCCTTGTTCGTTCACATCAAGAGCACAAGTTTCCTCGCACGGACTATGACACGTATGCACACACACACATATTTAGTGTTTCAAGTCTGAACTATCGCCGCCTTGATGGCAAGGATGGAATCATTACAGCCCCGACCCTGTCAACCAGAGAAGCATGTATCAGGTTAATGGTTTCAGTCATGTCGCAAGAGAAGCTAACGAAGTTAATCCAGGCCACATCTGTTTAGGGTTGGGTTCCCTGCCTCGAGACAAACCCGTCATTTGATTAGGCCTCATTTACTGTGGACTTTTTGTTTTTTTGGTCTTTCTTTCATGCAAAACACCGAGAACCCTGTTCGTCATTTTTTGTCCGGTTCTATCCAACACCGGCAACATGTTTTGACAACCTCCTCGGTCATTCAGTTTCCTGGTGATTAATACTCATCGTAATTAGTGGGTGTGTCGGTCCTCAGTCTTGGGTAATATCATACTTCCGGTTACACTTACGGATCCAACTGGCGTCAGTGAGGATGCAATGTATAAATGTTTCAAGTTTATTTACTTGTTTTGATTCATTGGTGGCATTAGATTGCCAAAATACTGACAGCATGCCAAAAACCAACCAACCAACCAACCAACCAACCAACCAACCAAACAAACAAACAAACAAACAAATAAACAAACAAACAAAACTGCAACCAGCTCAGGCACTACCTTCAAGGTGATATTAATTATTCTACTGTTTAGTTTTTAGTGTAGTGTCAGAGACTAGCGTGAAAGGTATGTGGTTGAGTACACACTTACCTTTCTTCTGTATTCCTCTTCTGTTTGTCTTTCTCTCTCTCCCCTTCCTGTCTTCTCCAATAATGTGATGGAGTGACTTCCCATACTGACCTTTACCCTCTTACCTCGTTGTCGCAGGGATTGACGAACGAGCGGACGTGGAACTCAAACGGCCCAAGAAGGAAGAGGTGAAGGAAGGTGTCGATGTCATCCTCAAGTGTCTCATCAGGGGCAACCCGGAGCCCAAGATCCTGTGGTATCACAACAAGTTCAGGTGAGTTGCTAGCCTTTGCTGACGAAAGATGCTCTACAATCGGTTTAATTAGTTTGTTAGAGATTAGCCTGAGGTCAAGAACCTACAAAAGGTCACGGGGAAGCTCACTTCCGGCCACAAACATAACCGCAAAGAAAGGTTGGTAGACTGATAATCAAAGCAACCAGAGTACCTCTCTGGATGGTTAATATTTGTAACACTCTGGACAGATTCTGGAACAGTTTTTTTTAAGCGAACTTCCGGGGCATGCGTGCACTCCAGAGGTCGCCCAACGCCCACGCCGCCATTAGTCGGTTCTTCATTTAATGAAAGTCGACCAACCCCAGTCTTTATATGACAGCGTTAAGCGCGTGGTGCAGCGAAGACATTGGGGATAAAATCGTTTGTTGGACACCGGAGACCTTATATTCGCTCGAGGACTGTAAACAAAATTTTCTGTCTTCCACACTACTTGTTCAGGCGGCAACCAGATCGCCAGGACCTGCATTGCAAATGAAGTCGGAGAGTAACTTCCCTTTCTATTGCATTTCCCTTGGCATGCCACGTGTGCTGTGTGTTTTCCTGCAGTCAGAAGGTCTCGCCTGCACGAGAGAGAGAGACGATGGTCATGTCTTTGCAGAAAGGAGGAGGAAAGGAAGTGATGAATGTTATGTTGATGTATAGAGCTCGGGTTTGTGCGTGCGTGCGTGTGTGTCAGAGAGAGAGAGAGAGTGAGAGAGGGAATGTCCTGGTCACATTTTGCAAATGGACTTGATGTCCTAAGGGACATGGACAAGAAAAACGAAGGGACATAACCAGCCTCGTTTCGAGTTACCTCGTCTGTCCTGCTCAACGCCATCCCACAATCCGCCTTCGTCACGTGATTATTCCTCGGCGCTGGACTGTAATGAAATGTCTGACGCACTCCATGTCCAGCAGGAACATAAATGCTAACGAATTTTTGTTGAAGCAGACGTCATCGCCGTCCTCTCCACCCTTTGACTAGCAAGGAGCTCGGGAGGCAACCAGCCGTTGCTGAAGTCAACTTAGTGTCAAATTACAAGACACCCCAGTCATTGTTGACCGGAGCCTGACTGACGGTTGTTAGCTTGTCTCCACGCCGTATCAACGAGCCTGCAGGCAGGGAGGTTCAGGTTTTTACGGGTTCATGTTCGTGTTTTATTGGTCAACAACGCATGCAGGGTTTAAACAAACGAATGAAGAGGCGGACTAGCACGCGCCCGCACGCATGAATTCATCTGTGAGCGAGAAGTGAGATTCAGTGTAAATGGAAATCCTCCTCCTCCTCCTCCTCCTCCTCCTCCTCATCATCATCATCATCATCATCATCATCATCATCAACCTTGCGAGCAGCCTGGCGATCTTACCGTCAGTTCTCGTGAATTCTTTTCATTCCCTATCATTCTGAGATTTTCCAGCCTTACCCATATAAAGATCATGTCATCCTACTCCATCATTTGTCTCTCTCTGTCTCTCTCTTTCTGTCTCTGCTTATCTCTCTTCCTGCTGTTATTTCTGCAGAATCTGTGCGAATCCCAATAATTTTCAAATATGCCCGCACTCAACCGCCATGTCATGTCAGAAATAAATAAATTTCAAGATTCATCACTCTATCTAGAAAATTTATAGTTTTTCAATACAGAAGTTTCTAACCCTTGATAGTTCTAAAGTGGAAAAGTTTGAAAATAACTGCCTGCTGGTCAAATGCAAACGTTCAGTTTCACTGAAGAGGATCAAGATGGACTGAAGAACGAGGCGCTGCAGTGTTTCCGTCGCTCTCTCCTACACACCCTTTACCATTCGTAATCACGGGAATCTTTCTTGAAGACAAAAAAAAAAAAAAACAAACAAACAAACAAAAAAAAAAAAAAAAAATGCCCACGAAGGGTAGGATTCGTCAATACAGTTATTCCAAGAATTAAATAAGACTTCCAAAACCGTCCCTCTGAAAGAATTAAACGAACGAATATGGAAATCGTCTTTAAGGAGGACAAAATCTTGACTCTGGAATCGAATGGCAGACAGAATTTACCAAGTGCCAGACGTTGGTGAAAGTCGTTGGCTGTAATGAACGAATCAGCTGGAAAGTGCGAAGGGAAGGGGAAGGGGAGGAGAAGGAATCGCGGCGTTGCTTAGCAACAGTCGCCAAGGGAGTTCTGAGAAAACAGAAGGGAAGAGGAGGACAGGGAAGCTGAGGTCAGTTGACGGGCCCGCTATACCGTTGCTGGTGTTAGCCACTTGAAGTGGACATTGTTTATGAGACTGACTGCACTGCGGTTCGTTTCCTGGATGGGAAGTGGCACACTAATGTCAGTTAATCTCTGGCGTGTTTAGTCTCGCGGTGCGAGGTGTCGGAACTCTTTTGTCATCAAAGACCATCTTGCCGACACTGACTCGCCAAATCCCTTCAGACGAAAGCTGCTTGGGAAGAGATTACACACGCACCTGTGAGATTTGTGGATGTCATAAAATCATAGAAAAGTAGTTTGTCTTTATCAGGACATGGCAGGAGGGAGAGAGGGACCGTGATAGTTCTGGTGTTCAGACAGTTCTGTTTATGAATATTCGTGCAAACAGTTTTTTCAACGCATTTTTGGTGGGAAGATCATCTACACTATCATCTAACATCAGGGTGACCGAAGCCTTCACGCAGGAAAGGAGTGAGCTGTGTTCATTGTCCCACCGAGGATCTCCATTGCCAGGTCCATGTATGGGCAATGGCAGTCAGCCATCCGTTCTTGGTATTTTGGGAACTACTTTTCTTTGTTTATGTTTATGTTCTTCTTGTTTTCGTTCCTTTTTCTGCGTGATTGTAGTGGTGGCAGGTGTTGACTGTGATTTGTTGGTTTCTTTTCTTTGGCAGTTGTTGCCGCTGCAATGCCACAGGTGGCGGACTGAATCAATTGTAATCGCGTTTATCAGATCAGAGACGGACCCCCTGGGATGGGTGGAAACGAGGGGAAGGGTGAAGTTGTGGGTGAGGGGTGCGTTGTGCCTTTTCCTCCTCATACACACACCCCCCTTTCTCGAACTGAGACGCAAGCGCAGACGACAGGTCCAGCCTTTTGTCTCGTCACCCCTCATTGGTTGAGACAAGCCACCAGCGAGACAGGAAATATCATGTCGGTCAAGAGTAAACAGGGTCATAACCTTTACACTAAACTGACCTTTACTTAAATGCTCACTAGACAGCTAGAATGGTAATGTCAGAGGATTTTTTTTTCTCCACACAAACCTGAGAAAAGCGAGCTTGGAACCTTCTAGTCTTCAGATTAATTATAAAACTCATGAAATGCTTTTCAGTTGTTTTGACCCTTTGGATGTGAAGATTTGGGGTCACAGGAACGCTCTCGGCAATCTTATTTAATTCTTGGACATAATTGTAGTGAAGAATCTTACCCTGCGTGTGTATGTTGTTTATGGGTCGTAAAGACAGATGCCGGTGATTACGAATGGTGAAGGGTGTGTAGGAGAGAGCGACGGAAAGACTGCGGCGCCTCGTTGTGATGACTCCACGCCGCTGCCCCCAGCCGCACAGCGAGTGGTTTATGGCTCATTCATGGTAAACCACCTCCAAAATGGGTCGTTAATGGAAAATTATCTCCACAAACACCCCCAGACCACGATAACGAAAGAGCCGATAGGCGGTTAGTAAATCTCTTATGGGGAGGATATTCGATTCCCGCCGGAGACAGCAGGCTTGCAATGGCAGGTGAATATGCATGGCAGTTAAACGTCTTGACGCCACGCACGGCGATGCTCTGACGCTGCAGAACGTGCTGTGGTTGCTGCTGGTGGTCCTGCTGGTGCTGCAGCACCACGACTACGATTGTCGGGGCTGGAAGGAGCTGGAGGGACGCGGGACGAAGACCGTACAGGAATGACGGGAAGATCGGGGAGGTAAAAAGGATAACGGGGTGGAAATAGAAAGTTAGGGTAGTATGTTACCTACCCCCAGACTCACAGCTGCGGTACGTCCACCCGAAATTGCCGATGAAGCGGAAGTGGCTACTGTCTTATCTCCCCTTATTCCGTCATGGCTTCCAAGGGTTACGTTGTGGCTTCTAGTTTCATTCCTTTCTCAGTCTTTCTCCACTCATCATTATCATCACTATTGTCGTCGTCGGCAGCGATGGTGACGTTTTCGTTGCGTGACGTCAGCAGTACGCACCCGAGGATAAACTAAAATTTCTTTGTGTATATGATACAGAAAAGGAGTTGGTGTTTATAAGGACATGCCAAGAAAAACAAAAACAAAAACAAACACTGACATGGCGGTGGTTTGAGTTATTTGAAGTTGCACTGTCTCCAGTGTATCTGAAAATGCGTTCCTCCTCATCCTTCGTGTTCATCTCTCACAACGGTTATTGACCTTTAGGACATGTTAACCCATTGAAGCATGAACAAACATAGACAGTCAGAGCCCACCTTCCTCCTCACACTGACATTTAGTGAAGAATGTGGAAAATAATGTTTTTTTTTATGTTGTGCTAAACACATAACAGACGGAAGTATGAATTGCAAAAACATCTTTTAATGGTTGAGAGACAAGAGACGGACCGAGCAATAAAAAGAAAAAAAAAAGAAAGAAAGGGGTAAAAGAAAAAAAAGTATTGGGCACTATGCTTCTTCTGTTTGAAAAGACGGGGGGCAGGAGGGGGAAAACAAAGAATGTGATAGTCAAGCCCTGACTTTTACAAGTTTTATGGCTCGGCAATGCGGGACTCCATGGGACAACATGCGAATGAGCCCGGCGCGCTAACGACCTTGGCATGTACCCGGTTAAGTGTGTGCGAAAGTTCCCCGCTGTCGGCGCCCACGTCTTCGTTTCGCCACCTCCATTGTTTACAAGGTAGTTTACTGGTACCCGAACGTCTGCAATAAACGTCTAGGGTGCTGATATATACCTTGCACAAGGTCCACGGACCCTCGCTAGACCCCTTTTCAAACTTGTCCTTTTATTTATTTATTTCATCATAGAAATTTAGAACTTTGGACATGCGCACAACGTGTGTTAAGAAAAAAAAAAGATTTATTGCGACATTAGTAGACAGAAGAAGTAAGCATGAAATATATTTGTGTGGATTTACCAAAGACGAAGGATTATGTAAAAATCGTTGTCTCGTGCGAGAACTGCAAGTTGTCGAGTTTGAATAAGCGGATCTGGACAGGCTCGGGGGAGATTTCTTTCCTCCCCTAATGTATTGACTTTGTTATTACTGTTGAGGAGAGGGTCGTGCACCTTAAATCCCAAGTGCTGTCAAGGCACGGACGTGAGGTCATTTGCTGGTAGTGAAGATAAGGCTAAGTGGTCTGGGAAAGTCACGTGTGGCCAACAACCGTTGCCCCCCACCTGGCGAGATCACGCTCCAGCTTTCTGTTGCCATCCTCGTGTCTCCTCCAGGTCCTCTTGCATCTCCTCCAGGTCCTCTTGCATCTCCTCCAGGTCCTCTTGCATCGCCAGGCCATGGTCATCAGCTGCACTTGAGGCGAGGAGTCTGTTGATCATCCATCTGCGGACCTCGGCTTTCTTCTCTTGACCCTGTAGGACCCTGTAGCTCCAGCTCAGGACCATGTTGGCAAAGGAAATTATTGCCTCCTTCAACCATTTCCAGAAATTAAAAAAAAATTTATTTCCTTTTCCTTACAAGACGACGTGAATGGTGGAGCTACTTTGGGTGACACTGAATTGAAAACAAAATCGTAAATTTAACTGGATTATTTTTATTCGAAAATTTTCTGAATGATCCCAAACCCTGCCTTCATGTGTTTCGCCTCAGAAGTCGTTTTTCATACCTTAACAAATAGGTGGCGGGGGTTGTTTGTGTTGGATGCTACCTGGTGAAAGCACACCTGTCGGTGGATGATAAGAAAAGCATACGGAGCGATTATGATGCTCGCTGTGTCAGCATGTCGGCTCACCTGGAGTCTGTTCGGGTAGTTTTACGGCTCACGAGCTTGGTCTCAAATCCTTTTGAATGATAAATGTATGGAGAAGCTTCGTGTCACAAGTATGTAGGACTCGTTTCTCACAAATGAAGTGATTTGGAAACTAACAACAACAACATCAACAACAAAGGACTTGCGGCTGTTTAGGAGATCCAACAGTCAGAAACATGACTGTATGACATCGCACCCAGAATTATCTCATAAACAGAATCGTCATAATTTCTCAGAGTGACTGTTTTTTTTTTTTTTTACTTACAAAATTCTTCATCCAAGAGCCAATGCTGTTCTCTGCAGGTAAAAAGAAATCGGCAAGTACATCTACTAAAGGTTTCCACTGGTGTAGGCCATCAGTTGATGATGTCCAACAGACCTAATCGGCCATTAGCACCCTTGAGCCGTGTCTTTAACTGTGACTTCAAGAAATCAATAGCTGCCTTCCGGTGTCTGATGTTCGATTAGGCTATCGATCCGACCTGAGGGTCGTTAACGGTTGGGCGGTTGGTGGCGCAATGACCAAAGCGCATGCCACCACAGCATTGAGAATCAGGGGACATGGGTTCGTATCTCGGCAGCGACATACTTCTTTTTTGTTTAGAGGGCTAAGTATCAGTGATTTTCTCCTGGTACTGCGGTTTCTTTTGTGTGGGAGCGTGTGATAGAGAGGTGAACAATTATTTGAATAGTGAATAAATTTGTAAGACGGATTTGATGCTGCTGACAAGTATGTGCCCGTGCGACTCCAGAAAATATTATCATCATCTAGACTACTTATTATAATTTTTGGGTCTTCAGTTGTCGCTTCATGCTAGCCACCCCGCTAACCTAGAGTACCATACTGTACACCCAGCACCAACCAAAGATTGTAGAGACCCTGGACAGAAGCAGGACTGGGTCCACTTCATGTGAAGTTGTTGACATCGACTAGCCATGGTCACCAGTTTTAACGACTGTTTACAGCAGGGACTAACTTGCCCGACTTACGACACGAGTCAGGGACCGTCTGCACCCAGCCGAATCCAACTGAAATCCCACCTGCACATTAATCACCCGCTTTGGGCTGTCCACCCACCAGGGTGTCACCCGATCGTGCAGGTCGCCTTTGTTTTGTCTTTTTTCGTGAGCGGTTGCAAATACCCTGTAGAGGTATGTTTCCCTCCCCCCTTACACACACCCTGCCACTGAGCTCGTGGTGTGGGTAGCGTGCTACCCGTGGTACGAGCGAGGAGCGGGGGTCGGGTAGGTCGCGTGCCTGTCTACTTATCTGCGCGCTCAGCGTAAATGCATTTAATCTCTTGGCCCGGTGAACCCCTTTCTGTGCTGATGTGGGACTTGGGTGCGTGCGGCTGTCAGTGGGGACACATTGGAATCATTTCTTTCTTCTTGAAACGACTTATTAACCTTTCGACGACTGTCTTGCACTGAATCGCCATCTTGAAGGGTGTTTAAGATGCTTTATTTATTTACTATTTAGTGTTGATGAGTTCACTTTGCTGGAGCATCTTTTTTTGGGGTGAGGAGGACATATTTGTTTTTGTGTTTGTTTTGGTTACTCCTGTCATGACATCTGTCCAAAGCCTGCTCCTTTGACATCAGGGTGGTTACTGAGGAACCTGCTTTAAACGGGTGGAATGGCGGTGCTGTCTCAAGAGTTGTACCCGAAGCATTTCTCTCTCTCTCTCTGTCTTTGTAGTATTGTTGCGGAAATGTTATTGTGGGTGCTTACCTTCTGCACCTATCCATACTCGCACCCCTCACCCGGCGTGTGCACCCGTTGTCGGTTGTCTCCCCCTTCGGCTTGCCTCCTGCTGCCTGCTCTTATCATCGGAGGTGTTATCGCCGATGGGTTTATGAGTACGCCGGGGCGCTGACATGCGCACAGCGGAAATCCTCAGCAGGAAGCCGAGCCGCTTCTTTGAATTAGCTTCATCTAATCTGCAACAGTCGCCCCGGCGTGTTAGTCGAGGATTATGATGATGATGTATTTGCACAACCTCGGCTTTTTGTGCCATGCGCATGAATGTCTGAGAGAGAGAGAGAGGTTTTTGTGTGTGATGGAGGAGAAGGGTGAAAAGGAAAGAGTGTTTGTGATTGATTCATTCTTCATTGCTTCAAGAGCAGAGCTCCAGTCAGGGTGTGAACATATATCACAGTAAGTACATGACATCTTAAAACTGCTGTGCATGCAGTTCAGTAATAAACATCATCAACACCAGTGATACTCAACTTCTGTACACAACCACACTCACAGGGAGGGAGGGAGAGAGAGAAAGAGAGAAGGAGGAGAAGAAAGATGTGAAAGTAAGTTACGTTGTAGATGGTCGCATATCCAGTCCTCAATCAGATCTTCCAAAAAGTTTAGAGAGGATGTGTTTATGCTTTTATGCTGGATAGCCCCCAAATCCAGCGGGATAATGAAAAAAAAACCCCCACAGCTTACCTGTCCTTTGTCCCGGCGCATAGTTGGTATGAGACTGAAGAGACTAGAGGGAAGAGTGAGAGAGAGAGAAGAAGTGAACAAGTGAGATTACGAAATTTGAGATCGACAAGAAAATAACAAGAAAGTATTATCGCAATGTTATTTAATCTCATCTGCCAAGTTCGTCTGACACATCGTACGTGGCGAGTAACCCTGTAGTTGCCGGTAATAGGAAACATAAATGCTACATAGTTTCTACTCTATCAAAATTTAAACAAGTTTATGTCTATACCTGTAGTGGTCTCAAAATTAAAAAAAACTACAGACACAAAAATAAACAAAAACACAAAAAACAAAAACAAACGAAAACACAACAAACACACAAAAAAAACCCACAAAAAACACACACACAAAAACAGAAACAAAAACAAACAAAAACACAAAAAACACACACAAAAAGAAACAAAAACTCAAAAAAACAAAAACAAACAAAAGCACACAAAAAAACAAAAACAAAAACACAAAAAACAAAAACAAACGAAAACACAAAAAAAACAAAAACAAAAACAAACAAAAACACGCAAAAAAAAAAACAAAAACAAAAACAAAAAAAAAAGCCCCGTAATACAAACAAATAAAAGCTAGTGGTGCAGTGAAACAAAGATGTTGACAACATCGTGTATGGAGTGTGATAACGAGTGTTGAGGAGATTCATGATGAACAGGTTGATGGACTTTCTTAGCAACCTCCCTGTGATCACACTCCTTGTTGCACGTGTTGCAGGCTGTTCAACACGGATCGTGTCAAGATCCTGGACGACGGCAGCCGCCTGAAGCTGGTCAACATCACCGCCTCCGACAACGGCATCTACTCCTGCCGAGCCGAGAACAGGGCGGGTGCGGTGGACAGCTCCGAGAACTTCCTCCTCAACGTGCAAGGTGAGTGGTCTGATTTACTTTCCTTCATCTCCAGTAACGAATGAAAAAAA
This sequence comes from Pomacea canaliculata, assembly GCF_003073045.1. Lineage (NCBI taxonomy): Eukaryota > Metazoa > Mollusca > Gastropoda > Architaenioglossa > Ampullariidae > Pomacea > Pomacea canaliculata. Next base: position 14,574,122 of record NC_037597.1, read on the forward strand.
ACAACTTTATTTGTGGTCAAACTCGATTGGATGACTGGCATCGCCGTGGTCGTTAATATGCTTTGCACGTCGTTGTTGAGTTTGCTAGGTGTGGTAGAGAGTAAAGACAGATGTGCAACCCTCCACCCCTTCCTCTTCTTTCTGTCCTCCCACTCCTACTCCCCTGTCCTCTCTCTGTCTCAGGACCACTCCAATCAACAACGCTTTATCACCGCGTCTTCCCATTCCGCATCCACCCCGATCTCTTCACTAATAATCCTGCGTCTTCCGGGTATCATAGAAAAAAACAACCCTTGCTCAAGCAAGATTTTCCTCCACCCCTTTCATTTTTCTCCCCGTCGTTCCTTCTTTATCGCTTCATTGTGTGCATGAGCCTGGGTCGTGCAAGTTTGCGCAAGCTGTGCAACTGTTTGCACTGTGACGTGATGCGGTTGCTGATTGCTCGCCTCGTCACGTCACGCCGAGTGATGTTTGCACGTGGCGCACGCGGCGCGCGCTTTCCAGCCTCGAGTGCTGGCTGCAGACGACGGAACACGTCGCTGTCTGTCGTCGTTAGACGATATTGCCCTCAACTGCACGCGGAGAGGTTTGGTCTGTCACAGTGAACAAGTCATGGAGGGGCATGTTCCTTCTTCAAGATCAGTAATGGCATCGTTCTGTCCATCGATCGTCCTGTAGATCGATGATGTTATCGTTCTAGTGTCAAATTTCGATCTTTTTGATTACGATGCCATAAATCAAGTCCTTTTTTTTTTGTCGTGGATGTGGAAAATGCTCAAAAATTTATTTATTTCATATCCCCATTTACCAGAGTAAACCCAGCGCATTAATCGCCGGCAACAGTAAAAGTTCAAGTGGCCTATGACCTCCTGTCAGCTGCTTGTAAAGAATAATTTCAGTTTAGTAAAAAAAAAAAAAAATAACATTTTATATAGACTTACTATGGCGAGTGTTTTAACGAGTAAACATCCTAAAAATATATTGATATTAAAATGTAAATAAGTTTGCTGGGAAGCTTTACTTCTCGCTGTGTCGGAAGCTTTTCATCACCGGTTAAAGGTGAAAAACTAACCGGGTATTTGTCTATAGAGCGTTTACATACCCGTGGACTGTCTGGTTGCCCTTTCTGGCACAACTCACAGGTTTCGTGACCTTTTTCTTCATGGGATGAGATTAATTCTGCCCCCGCTACCCTTTCTTTCTCTAGTTTACCCAGCTTTCACTCCTTGTTAAATCTTTTTCACTGTCAACTCCTTCCTTCCACTTTCGTCCCCCTTTTGCTATATTTCTCGATTCTCTCCTTTTATGCGTCCTTTCAGTCTGTTTTCTTTTTTTCTTCTGTCTTCCCTCGCCACAACTCTTTGCACCTCCCGAGCTGTTGCTGCACCCCTGCAGATGCTGTCTCCGACCAGAGATGCTGAGATGTAGGATAAACGCAAATATTTTGCCTGTGGGTTTCACGTGTTGTCAGGTACCCGTTGCTAACCTTCTATTTCTGTATGCTCGATCAAGATACCAGAGGAGACGAAGATGAAATGATAATACAGCAGAAACCGAAGGAAAAAAAAAAAGGATGGATGAGTGAGGAGAAATGTAGTTCAGAAGAAGTTTATTGACCTCCGTGTCAAAACATTGACCGGGTAGAATGAACAAGTCAAGCAATAAGTTTATTCGGTGACTTATTAATTAATAATTAACACTTTTATTAAGCTCCACAGGGATATTACAGTTTTGTTGAGTCTGTTGTAAATGTTTAGGCGCCGACTGTGGGTTGTCTGCTTCGGGTATCGTCAGAAACACGGGTGGACTGGGGGTCGAGTTCGCTTGTAGTATACACGCTAGCTCACCCCTTTCTCCCACTTTCCATACTTTCTCCTCCCAGGAAATAAAGATGCCAGCTGCTATAACTTGTGCATCAGCTGGTGGCTTGTACGAGCTGTAAATTCCACATTTCTCTCTCTTTTTCACACACACACATTTTTGGCATTAAGGGAGGTAGCAGCCAAAGTCTAAACAAGATAGAGTGATGGTAGGAGAGGTGTGTGGGGTGGAGGAGGAAGATAAAGACAAGGAGCACCCCTGCAGATGATGGCCTAATTTGTTTTTACGACGTCGTAAAATGTGGAGGACCACTTATGTGTATTGTTTACGACTTGTATCCTCCCTTCCCCCCCAACCACAACAGCTGTTGCGGATCAAATATATTGTCTTCTCAGCGCCAAAGGGCGAGCCCAGCGCCTTCTTGGAAGGCGGATGTGAGCGGCCCCCGGGTACACACCATCGACGTGGCAAAAGCAAGTTTATCTTGACGACTTCTCGCCCGGAATGCCGAGTACCCGGGGGATGGCGCGCATGCGCTTTGCGCTCCCCTGGTGACATCACGGCGCGCGCAGCCAGTTAATTAATACTTAAGAGGTTCATACAGACATAACTGTATGTCAGTGACGTCTTCTGGAGGAGTTTCATCGGGCCCTGTTGTACCCTTGAAGTGGCATCTTAACGGAGGCGAGAATAAACACTCGGGTAGAGGGGAGGTGCGTGGTTAAAAAAAAAAAAAATCCCGAAAAGAGGTTTTTATGCGAGCCATTGCGTGTCAGCCACACCGGTCTGTAAGAAGGAGGGAAGAAAAAAAACTTGCAGCTGGTATCAGTAGATTAATTGCGGGCTGATTAGTTTGAAGGAATACCGCGGGACGTGGTGTGGGTAGCTGGTCACGTGGTCTCCTTCCTAAGATGTCGAGGAACTGCCGAGTCGTGAGGATGTACGTGAGGATGTTCTTGGTTAGACTCACCCCTCTACTGTCCTGTCCCCTGACTGTTCACTGTTCACTGCCCAGAAGATGCTCTGACAGCGATCGCTCTTGTCCCATTTATTGTGTGAGAAGCTGGTATGAAAGATGTTCCGTTAGCAGTTTTATCGGTTAATTCGATTCTGAAGAAAACGCTGACTGTATAAGACAAATTGTCAACATATCGTAGATGTTCTTTCTAACTCAGGCGATGCGTTTATTGCTTAGAAAAATAAAACAACATTCTTTTGTTGAAGACCATATACTTAATGTGTCATCCCTTTCTTCCTCCTGTCTTTCTTTCGCTTCCTTCTTTCACTCACCGGCTGGTTGATCGTTGCAGTAGCAGGAACACCATACCTTTTGGAGGAGCAGTTCACACCGTACAAGATCGTCCAGAGGAACTCACCTGCCCGCCTGGACTGCGCCTTTGTCGGGGCCTCCCGCATAGACTGGTTCTCGAACTACGAGAAGCTCTCCAACGGCACCAGGTACCGTGGATGTGTTCCCAGACTCCATGATCTCTAAACAAAATATTTGTCAGCTTACTGTAAACAATGACCTACCCACCCACTCCATGACAAACGTTTGTCATTTGTCTTAGACATTCAAACAGTTCCAGACAGTCCTCATTATATTACATGGACTACCATAAAATTACATGTTTGGTATATTTTGACAAGATTATGTATGACTAATTGAATGACTACAGTTGTTACTCCAGCCCTGTGGGTATTTATGCATCTTTCGTGGATCCAATGAATTATTGCTTGTCTCTGCAGGCATACAGTGTATCCCAACGGATCCTTGTTCTTCCCGAAGGTGCGAGCTGCTGACGAGGGCAGCTACAGATGCGAGGGACTCAGTCGAACCAGCCCTCCGGGTCAGACGTTCACCTCCGAGCTCGTCCTGGCCAGTAAGTGCATGGTTTCCTGTATACTCACCTGTCGTCACCTCAGTTCTCGTATGACCTTTGACTTGGACGCCAAGCGTGCGAGAGACGCTTAGGCGAAGTGTGTCCGGGGACGCGCAGTTGACCCCAGGCACATTAGGAGTCTGGATAGTAAAATTTCGGCCTTTAACCTCGTGATGCACAAAATCATCCTGTCACGGGAATATAAACCAAAGAGCGATGATAAAGAAAATAACGAGCTTTTACCCACGGCCCCGCGATAGCTCAGTTGGTAGAGCGGAGGACTGTAGTTGGCAGTTAATGGCAATCCTTAGGTCGATGGTTCGAATCCGTCTCGCGGGAAATTTTTTTCTTATTTATTTTTTTTTATTATTATTATTATACATTGCATATTTATTCTTTCTTTTATTATGGACTAAGAGTGGTTTTCTGACAAAGTTCTTCTCAACGAATTAGCCGTATATTTGCGGTAGGGCTTTGCAGACGGGCTGAGAGTTATTACCACTCTGAAACCCGGAGTTTAAATGCCGGATTTTTGCTGGAGGGAAAATAGTGTTGTCACGAAGTATTTGTCCAGCGAAGGGTTTATTGTCAGTGCGCCTCGGGTCTGAGCAACATTACCTGCAGGATGTGAGTAACTCCGAAGGAATTACACCCTGACATCGGCATAGAATGAGTTCTGACACTGACACTTACCCGAACTCGGACGTAGCCTGACAGATGGCCTGCCATCACGTGGTCTGTTGTCTCATCGGCATCCCCATCCCTCGCCACGGGAGGGTGGTCAGCTGAACCTTGTAAACCAACCTACCAGTAAGTAAGAGTGACGTGTGCTCAGTTGCCAACCTGTCGCTTCCTCGCCGTCTGCCGCAAAGCCATGTGTCGAGGGACAGTAATGTATCAAGTCGTAACCTTTGACTTTGCACTTTCCATCCACCCCACACCCCACCCCACCCCTTCAACAGGGGGATACAGTAAGAGAGACTGCTGAGTGTGGTATTGTAGAGAAACAAACTGAATGTTTGTCGATAAATATTCATTTCTTCCTATCCCTCCTGCCCGGGTGTTCTATCAATGCCGCCTGCAGGAACTGGGCTGAACATTCAGGGTACATTCTTCTTGTCCACTGCCGGGCTCTTGTCATGCTACTGCGTGCAGCAAGTTCCGGTGGCCGCCGACAGTCTGGCCAACACACATCCTCCTGAACCCTGCCGCCTTGGGGAAGTAATCCTCCGTAACAGTTGTATTTTTTTCAACTGGCAAACGCACATACATATTTATTGGTCCATTCAAATCAAGGATTTGTATTTTCTACCGGGTAATTTATATGTTTGGCCACTTGCATATCCTTCTGTCAAAAGAAGTGATTACAGGGAATGAGTATATAGGACTACTAAGGTCTTATTTGCATGGGTAGGTAGTTCTGCTGTCATGACAACGAGGTATGAAGAAAAGAAACATTAGCCATCTGTTGCTACATTAGGAAACTAAGATCCTCCATGTCTGGTCAGACCATGTGTGACCACGAACTTGTATTACTGGACTGCTGGCAGACGCTTCTTTTCCAGTTAACTACTAAAACGAGGCTTGAGACTACAAAGCTTCCGGTTTAGTCCCAGTCATTGTTTAGGCTCGCCGAGACTAACAGCGGAGAACTTCGCAAGAGGCGTTGGTCTCGGCAGACAGACAGCAGTCCACCTTTACAATCCATGGTGTGACGGAACGATCCTGCCTTGTGCCCTGCACGACCCTGACCTTTCTAAAGGGTTCCTGCTCACAGACTTACATCATACAAGTCTGCGGTCCTGCTGTTTTCTTTACCCGCGGAACAATCAGTTCACCGCCTCCTCACAGCTGGCGGCGAGGGTTCTGCAAGATGCCGCCATCAAACCGATTACTGGAGTGAGGGGGAGGGTGATGAGGTCGGCAGTGGGCGGGAGGTATGGCGGCCGGACCCCACTAGGCGTGGCCAATTAGACCAACTCTTTGCCTCGCTCCTCCAATGCATCGACCTTTGACCCAGTCTGCATTGCCTATGGATGCACACGCACATCAGCATTAATGATACGGCGAAACAATCACCGAAGTTAAAAGATTAAAAAATGAGATTATTTGAAAAGATAAAATTACCATTGAAGTAATGTTTTTCTTCTCTCCTCCTCTCTCCCTCTCTCTGTATCGTGGCCGCCGTGTGGGTTCTCTGTAGCTTCTCTCCTTTTAACAGACATGCGTGCGACTGTAATTTTTGGAGACTGGACGATAACGATAGTAATCGCCACTGTCCGAGGAGTATGGTCTGGTCATAAGGGGCTCCTTGAAGTGAGGTAACCGGAGGATCATCTCACTCCTCCCAAACTCATCTGGTGTTTCCAATGATGTAAACGACAGCCTTTTATCTTTTTCTCCGTGTGTGTGTGCTCGCGCGCACATGCGTGCATGAAGTAGGAAGACAGTCCTCATCGATTCCTTTTTAACTTCGTTAGTCGCTCACGCACCCTTTTTAACGCAGGGGGTTGTATATGGGGGTGGGATGGGGTGGGAGGAAGTGAGGGTAGTAGTGATGGTGAATGCGGAAATGAAAATGTTGGGTAGGGGGGGAGGGAAGTGGAAAGGCTAAGGGGAAAGTACTCTCATTCATCATTGTGACGTTTCAGCAAAATAGTTTTTTTGGACCCAAGTGTGCATCGCAGAATGAGATCACCCCCAGTCCCAATCGTGTCTTTGAAAGCGCCGTCTCCCTTGCAAAGCAGCCCTGTAACGGGGGTCTAAGCTGATGATCATTGCGAGATTTAGGGGCGCCCGCCTCGCCGGGACACTTTTATGGCGGCGCCTGATTTATCCGTAACTAAGACTTCATTTTTCCTTGACTTACGCGACTCGTCCATTATGAAACGCATCCGTCAGGGCCGCTCGCTCCCGCTGGGTCAGCCTGGCACGACGGACAAGAAATCCCATTCGGAGGAAGGAATACGAGCATTGACGTGCGCCTCAGCGATTTTATGGTGTCAAAGATCAAATTACTTTTTAAAAAAAAAATAGGTTTGATAATTGATGACTTGTATCACGTGATGCGGACTGGATCACCTAATGCGTTAAAAAGAATAATAAAGCGGATTTAAATGTTATTTGTATCAACAACAACGACAACAGCAACAAAAAATTGCTAGAATGAACCGCCAAGAGTTGCGCGTGCTGACGTTAGTGACGTCAGACAGGGAGGAGGTAGGAGGCTGAGAACAGCGTCGTGCATCCCCCTCGCTGGGGGAAGATCACTCGCGCGCTTTATTTGCTTTGAGAATTACGAGTTACGTCCCTTTTATCTGCACACTGGGTTCTTAGCGGGAAGCCTTGTTGATGGCAGGAGGGACGAACATATTACGATCATATTACTCTCTCTCCCTCCTGACCTCAACCTCCATTTTTCAGAAACATCAGAATGAGAATTTCAGGGTCGATTCTCTGCCTCGGCACTACAGACAAACCATAAAGCGGTCATTGCTGTCCACTCTTCTTTCGTCAGAAAATAAAATCACGAACTAATATATAATATGATTTTTAAAAAATGTTGTTTTGTGCTTCATGCATACATCGACCCACCAAACGTTTGACACCCATGTTTGTCAAATACATTCGAAGTAGGTAAACTCGTGCGAATTTTTTTTTTTTTTTTTTTTTTGAATTCAAACTGAATATTTTTAGACTGAAAATAATATTTAGTGTAGCTATCTAAAATAAAAATAATTATGTTCCAACAGAAAAGTCTGTATTTTCGTTCATCATGAGGTAGAAGGCGATGTGTGTAGACGCATTTAAATTATTTTCCAAATAGTTTATAATTCGCGAATAGGAAGAAAACCCCCGGAAACATTAAATCTTACATGACTTTTATTAACTGTAGAATATACGATCATATTTTAATTCCTCTGAGCATGGTATACAAACTGCGCTCAAGGACCTTCACGTGCAGGTACTGAAGCATTGCTTCACCTGAAGCTTCATTAAGGTGATGCCAGACCGCCGTGAGAGAAAGTTGTTTTAAAACTGAATATCCATGAAAACGGGAACCCATCTTGGGCAGAGGGGGGAAACAACAGAGATATAACTATAAATTTAAGATGGGAAAACTTTTCTAGGATAATAAAGTAAGGTGCACTCGGAAGCGAACCATTAAGGCGCAGGTCGTCTGATGGTGCAGAGGGAAGCATCCATTAGGGACCAGCTCCTTGCTCTCTGAGGCAGTAAACGGACAAGAACCATTATGGAACAGCTCAGGGAGAGTTAGTTATACTGCAGGAATATTAGTGGAACAGAAGTTCCAGTCATGTATTAGTGTCTACCATAGAGAATGAAAACAGCAATAAGGAAGAATCAAGAGAATTCTTGTGACGGTCTGAGAGCAAGAGAAAGAGAGAAGAACTGGTTTCCTTAACCTCAGGGTAAAGATTTCTGCTGACTGTACACTTCTTCAAACGATTGCCCCAAGCTACTCAATTATCAGATTGCAGAAGCAAGTTTACCTCCTATCTCCCAGCACTCTTTTCTCACCCCGACATTTTCAGAATTTGTCTTGTCTTCTCTCTCTCTCCTCTTCCCTCCTCCCCTCGCTCTCATCTTGTTCGTACATTGTTCTAGCACTGCAAGCTTAGGGTAGGTATCCTGTATCACCAATCGTGACTGGAGGTCCCTGCCGGCACTTGAGCGGGCGCGAACCCCTGAAGGGCACACACAAAAAAAGGAAAGAAGAAAAAAAAAGAGGAGGCAAAGAGCAGTGAAGTATTATCAGGCCTGTTTATGATTTGCCCATCGCGAGCGCCGTTACAGCAGAATGTGACAATAACATGGGGGAAGTGTTTTCGGAGGGAAAGCAACAAATAAATGCGGGAGGGCGAACATGGGAGTCCGGAGGGGAATTTCCGCGCTCGCCGCGACTCACCTAATGGGCAACACCTGGACACGGATACCTGGAAGATCAGAGACAGGCAAGAGGCGTGCGAAGGCGGTAGCATCCACTTCTCCCTCTTCCCTGTCTAAACTCGAACTGTTTCACCTCCAGCATCCCAACAAACGCAACCTGGGCAAAACAAAAGGGTTAAGGATGAAATAATTGCAACAAAATCGGTCATCAGAGGGATCCTGTTCGGACATCGCTATGGTGATGAGCAGAATCCCTGGTAGCTTGAAAATTAAGCATAATTATGTATTCATATTTTGGGAATTGTTATTATAAAATAAACTCTACCCGATCATAAAAAATATTTCACTCGTGTTGTCCTTTAAGAAGATGAAGATGTCTTCAGTAAAGACTGCTTAAAGTGTCTCGAACAGTCTGCGATCCGGAGCCCCTGGGGTAGAAGGTGAGACTGGAGTGGGAGGGGGAATGGAGGAGGAAGGTGAAGTACTGGGTGCTGGTCTGGAGAGAGTGGCACTGGTTGGAGGGATGAGGAGTAAGCTGTCTGTGAGTGCAGAGCCTCTCGGGCGCGCGTCTCGGACACGCAGAAGCCTTGTCACTTCAAAGCCGAGAAGTGGAGAGTCGAGATGAGAGAACCACGGGAGTCCATGCTAATTGTTGGCTTACCATCCACAGTCGCGCCGGAGGTACAACTGCTGCTCAAAGACCTCGATCCCTCTTCTGGCATCAGTGGCGTTGGAACCACGTGAGGGGAAGTGGGGCAGAGGAGTGGGGACAACTACCCCCTTAAAAAAAAATTTCCCTCCAAAAGCCGAGCATCTTCTACGCCATTGTTCATGATTGCAGTCAACTTTGAACCTGTACTGGAATGTCTAGAATTTCTTTTTTTCTAAACACGCCAACCACCCCCCCACCAAAAAAAATAAATAAAATAAATAAATAAAAAAAATAGACGTGAGCAGAATTGCATGCCCTTGCTGTTAACCTACTGAGTAGGTGAAAAAAAAAAATCACCATCGTCGTGTTTCTTGAAAAGGTCGCGTATCTTTGAAGCTCAGCACAAGAAGAAGATGACGAATATGACGATGATGATAACGACGATGAAAAAAAGACAACTGTAGTCGGCAGATAAAGCAGTCCTGTTTTTATCAAAGTACAGACTGCGTAGGAGAGATACAATTCATTTATTCATTCATTACGATAGTACTCTTTTCCTAACGGCAATTTATATTCTTAGCGGATATTCCTCCATTCTAAGATACATCTTCCATAATGTCAACGTGTTATTCTGTTCCTCTTTTTTAGTCTTTCCGTCCACAAAATAATTTACATCGGAAAAAGGTGGGCGATCCCAGTTAAGACCGGTCCATCTCCGGGCCCTCCTCCTGACTGGCTCCAGCCTGGCGCGGGTGGCCAGGGAGGGTGTAATCGTGGCTCACCTGCTACTTATTGCCAGCATGATGTTTTACTGATGGCGAGCCTTGCGCAGAGCAGCAGAACTTTTTCCCTTCTAATTGAAAACATGTAAAAATAGTTGCTTCTGCTGCCCAGAAAGTGGGAAGTATTTTCCTCCTCTTATTTGTGGAACTGTTTTCTTTCCGCAGTCCCTTCCCCATACCCCTACATACAGACACGCACCACCACTTCCTCCTCCTCCTCCTCCTTCCTTCCTCCTGTTAACGAGCGGCTGATCGACATGGTTTACTTTTCTGCTTTGTTGAATCTTGTTGTGAAAGCTTTGTCAGAAATATGAAGAATCGTGTAGAAAAAATCCTTTTAACCAGTACTAATACAAAGTTGTGCAAAAATAAATAAATAAGTAAATAAATAAATAAATAAATAAATAAAAACTCAAAAATCTTCACTTCAGTGTCTCTTTCGCTCTCTGTGATCAGTCGTCTAAGTTGCGAAGCTGGATTTTCAGTTTAGCTTTCTGATTTTCTTTGTGTTGCTAGTTTTTGTCATTAAAAAAACCCAATCTGTTATTAATCGTTTCTTTCTATCACCGCACACAATTTCTGAGCAGGGTGGGCGGGTCTTGGGTATGTGTAAACACGAGAACACGCCTCAATGGTGGCATCTTTATGCACTTCTGGAAAGAGTTTGATGGAAGATGAACAGGAGGAAGGAGGACTGGAGGATCCGATAGAGCCAGCGTTTGACATCTCAACATTGTAACCATCCTTTACCCCCATTCCACACAAAATAAGGTAGGAGGGTGAGGACTGCCGACCAGGAAATCGAACCGCCTTCCTCCGAACCGTATTCCGACTGACGTTTGGAATGCCTGTGCTTTTTCCTGGGTTGGTATCTGCACGAGCTCCTCACGTGACTAAGTAGTTTCTCAAAATTTTCGGTCAACTTTTATGCTTGATAATAATAATGGTGATTATGATAATAAATACACTTTGATTTAGAAGAAAACAACAACAACGAATCGAAGAATACCCCATGTAATCACAAGTTGCAGGGAGGCGGGTGGCGCAGTGGGAACAGGAAGTTAAGGGGTGGGTCGGGGTGCATGCGCATGCGCTGAGCTTCCGAGCCATTAAGTTTATCATCGTGACGCTCATGAAACCTTGATGAAGGGAAATGAGATAAAAAGGAAGTGCATGCCTGTCATTGCTAATGACGCTGTCATCTTAAAAATTATTTATATCGCCGATGCCATCCTGTTGTGAGAAACCGAGCTCTGTCATGAGCGCTGCTGTTATCGGGTGCAACAAAAAAGGTTGGGGATGAGTGGGGAGTAGGGGAGGACGGGGGAATTTTCATTGAGGATGATGGCTGTCTTGGCCTATGACTGTGTAGTGCGCGATGCTCCTGCAACCTTTGCTGCCAGAGAGAGAGAATGACAATAATGATGACAATGACAATTCTTTATTTACGAGGACGGTAATGTAAGCAAAGATTTTTTTTTTTAATTTTTTTTTACATTTTACCTTTGTCCTTTGTAGAGAATGAATGGAAAAGAGGTAGCAGGGTGGTGGCGGGTGTGTGTATATATCTGAATGTTTCAGAGAACATGTCACGTGATTTCCCTGGCCACTCTCTGTGTTGCAGGTCTTGGAGAGATCATGAGGGACACGTTCGAGCCTCGTCTGCAGGCCAACTACCCGATTGTCATTCCTGTGCACACCAGGTCGGAGATCAGGGTGTTTCCTCCCGACGGTCGCCCCAAGCCCAACTTCTGGTCAGCCATTGGATGATTTTCTTACTTTTCTTCTAACTTACATCTTTCTCGCTATTGTTCTTTCATTGTCATGTACATCGACTAATACCGCTAACTCAATTATTATTGTTATCGTCTCGTTATCATCATCATCATCATCACCATCATCATCATCAGCAGCAGCAGCAGCATCGTCAGCATCGTCAGCATCATAACTACTTGTATTTTAAGAATTATCACCAACCTCTTCAAAGTAAACTCAACAGTGTAGTCTCACTGAAACATCATGTCCAGGGAAGTCTGTAAAGACAAGGCTTGTGGCTTCTCCTGTTCTGAGTTTTGTATTTTGTTCCTGAGACACAACAGTGATTATTCAGTGGGTTACAATTGCATACTCGAGCCTACCCCTTCCCCACCCTTGCATACCAGTGTTCAGAAAACTCCAGACACCCTGTTCAGACGACTCGTGCAGCTGTGATGAATGAAGGGTTCGCGCTCTTCTGCTGTGTTGAGAGCAATTCTCTTAACAGCGGTCATCCAGTCCGGATGAAAAAAACCTTGATGTATGTTGGCATAATACATTTTTCATCTACCCTTGACAGAAAAAATATTCTTTCTTTTTCTCCTGTGCGTACATTTTTGGCTGGGACTGTGGTAAAAGTTCTTTTTAACTGGGGCAATTGTCGAGCGTTTGACCTAGTTTGGCAAAGCTGTGAAGATCACCAAAAAAAAGCAGAAGTCGTGGGACGAATGTTTTCACAGTTGAGTTTGTTGAACAAAGGTAAACTTGTTTGTCATTGACTGGGATGTTGGGACTTCCTGTCATGTAGGTGGTTTGAATATTTGACACTTTAAGAACCGCTGTTATAGAGGTCACGAAGACCTGGAAACAACGATTGTCCATGTACATATCCTGGTGGAAGCGTTCAAACTCTGCGCATGCGCTGAAGCTCACTTTCACTCGCACGTGCACAACGAAGAAGTAGTCACAAGGAGAGGAAGACAGAAGTAGGAAATTGTTGAAGCTGGTCTGTCCTGTCCGTGCTGTCCATCGAGAGGCCGCGATGTTTCTGATGAGGGAGGAAAATGCACTCAGTCTTCTTGCGCTTCTGATTGGTCAAGACGGCTAATGACATGCGCAGTGCATGCAGGGAAGACCGTGATTCAAGAGCACGTGGAAGCGCGCGGGACAAAGATGCAGAGGGGGACATGATGAGGCAGGGCGGGGGACCGACTCACGCAAGTAGGGTCGTCTTATCGATCATCGATGTCGTCCGCTTTTTTTTTTTTTTTTTTAAAGGAGAGGGGGGAAAGCTGTCATGCAGAAAGTGTATTATAGCAGATTCAGCGAGATTTAGCGAGATTAAACGAGATTCAGCGTCTGTCCCTGGCTATCAGGTTCTCGAGTTTTCAGCAGGTGCTCCAGGACTGTACCGTGTGGAGGTAGTATAGGTTGGAGGGAGGCAGCTGATAGGCAACCACACACCTGTCTTGAAGCAGGTGTTTTCGCTCCTTCCCCATCACTGACCAATCAACAGTTTACGTTTTCACGCGTTCACGAACCTTGACCAATCAGCGATGCAGTTTTTTACCTTTCTGAGTGTTTCCAGATTAGACCAACCAACAGCTTAGTCTTTTGGCACCCACACCAATCAACCAATCCTCACATAACTCTCACCAACTTTAAATTATGAGAAGTTTTGTTTCGGTATTTCACCAATGCATGCACCGTTGTTGGTGATGTGTGTTCTTGGTGACAGGTGGTTGTGGAGCAGTGGTTGCTGGCGGTCTGTCACTCTAACCACAGCGTACACATGATTCCGAGGTCACAAGAATGTAAAGATTGATGGTGTGTGGGGAGGGAAGAGGGGGGGGAAGGGAATGATGAGAGGGGGGAAATTTGATGTTTTACGCCGAGCCAGCAACTAAGGCTATCTCATGGCAAAGCAGCCAACATGTAAACAGATGCCACCTGCAGAGAAAGAACAGTGTGCCTCAGACGAGAGCTGAACCCAGGACGGCCAATCCTCACTGTATTGGTCGCTGTATTTCGCCGCCCGTAAGAAAGGATGAAATAAGTTGGCAAAATCATGCGATTGGCTAACTGATGTTTTCTGGTCACGAGTTGACATGAGATAGAACAGAGATCTTTCTGTTTCGATTGAAAGAAGTTCCTGCTTTTTTTGTTTGTTTGTTTTGTTTTTGCTCTGCATTGTGAATTTTGTTTTTATTATTAACAGCGCAATACAGATACCCCAGACATTCATACATGAACGCTCAATTATACAAACCTCATGCTATATCTTCTCTATATATTTTACAAATATACAGACATAAATAAATACATACGAGCATGAAAGAGAGAAGTGGGCTTACTGTTTGAGATTTGGAACTTGTGGTAACAGGTCACACTTGCGTGTATTGATATTCCTTAATATTAAGTATGCAAAGCACCTTGTACAGATTAACTCTAGATGAGGGATGTCATGGCTAGGAAAGTATTAATTCTTTTTAAAGGCAGTTAGGCTGAATGGATTCTGATGTTATTCGAAAGTTTTTCCCCCCATGCTGCTTCATCGCTGGCAGGCTATCCGCCATAACATTACCTGAAACGCCTCCGTGTACAGATATCCATGGAGTGGTAATGGATGCTGATAGTAGTGCTAGGGATGAAAAGTTTGCGAACTTGTCTGGTCTGTTAGCAACGCTAGGCCTGGAGACGAAGACTCACCTGAAGAGTCACTTGAGTATGTCAAACACGAAAGTAAAATAACAGTTATGGGAAAGTTTGAAGACAGTTGAGTGACAACTCACAATTGCGGTTTACTACTGATCGGCGTTCCTCACTGAACCACGATGCAACCAGGGTCGAGTTGGTGAAGCACGTGACCAAGATCGAGGCTTCAGTAGCAGCATCGTCGAGTCGTTTGTCCCGCAGGTCACTGCTGGGCAAGAACGTGAAGCGTGCATCCATGACGCACATCCCTTCGCTCATGCGCACCAAGCGACCTCCTTGTCAAGTCTCTTTTTTTTTCTCTCGCAACTCTCGCCAATACAGACTGCCCGCCCTCCTTCCCTGTGTCTGCCATTTTCCCCATCAGAATCGCCATTCCTCACGGCTGTCACGTCCAACAACATAGACGCCGGTGAACGTGCGCCTTCCCGAAGGTTGATGAGGGGCGGGAAGTTTTGACACGCGCACCAGAGCACGACAGGCACGCGGGCGCGAGCAGTGTAAACGTCATCTTACATCATCCTCCTGCAGCAGGTTCTCGTCTCCACGCTAGAGAGGGAGAGATGGGGTGGGTGGGTTAGAGAAGATGCTGGAAGTGCCGGGCCAACATCAGCACCCGGTCGCGGCACGCTTGCAGGCTGACAAGCCGTTTGTCTCTTTGGAGTGGAGAAGGAGGAGAAGGAGGAGGAGGAGGTTTGTCGCGCTGGATGAACTGCCAAACATGGCTGTCGCTAGCATCCAATCGTCCTCTGATGTATTGCACTTCGGAGGATGCTCTTTTCTTTATGGGAGGAAGGGAGCTGTAACCCTTCGTTAAGAGCAGTTGTTTACTTTGACAATATGGAACGCGTGGTGCAGAAAATTAAGTCTCGGAAAATTGAAAACACTCCGGGATTTATAAGTGTGTGAGTGTGTGTGCACTTCAGACTATGCTGCGGGAAGAACGAATGGAAGGGTTGTTCAGAAGAGTGAAGAAACAATAGGGTCTGGGATGGGGTTGGGTTGGAGGTGGGGTAGGACTGTTGGAGTCTGGTAACAAACAACACGCATGCGCGCTTGTCTAGACTATGTGCGTGCATGCACGCCGAACATTCCATACACTCCCCACCCACCCCGACTCCCCACCCCGCGCTACCAAACATTGGGAGGATGCAAGAGTCGGAACCGCGGCGACACGCAACAGCCTGCATTCCTGTCTTCTGGCCTTCTGGAACAGAACGGATCTGTCTGGACTCGTGATGTCCTCTACACTCCATCTCCCCTTCCCTACCCACCACCCTTACTTGCTAACAGCAGCAAAGAGTGAGGGAGGAAGGGAGCGGGAATGGAGGTAGAGAAAGAGAAAGTCCAGCACAGTAGGATGGGGGTAGTGTGTGTGTGGGAGGGTACTTCTACTTCTCCCTGCAGGGTGTCTCAGCGCCAGACCCACGATCGTTGTCTACCTGCTGTTTCCGACTGGAAGGCGATAGTTCAGGTGACAAATTAGAGATGTCTGCTTTTTGCTTTTTATTGTGTTCCCCGCAGCGTCCGGCAGCGGATGGCGATCCTGGCATTATATGGGAGTAGAGGTTGGGTGGGGAAGATGTGGATGGTAGGACAGGAAGATGAAGTGCGTGCTGTTACAACTTTGGTGGGGGTTGATTCACTTCCCCACCTTCCTAGGGTGGGAGGAAAAGAGAAGGGAGGAAATGAAGGATTGGGGTGAGAGGGTCGTGCTAGAGGCGAGAGAGTAGCATTTTTTTCCAGTTTACTAAAACGAGGCTGGTGTGTACAAAGCTTCCGGTTTATTCACATTCATTGTTTAGGCTCGCCTAGACTAACAGCGGATAACTTCGCAAGAGGTTAAGTGTTGGTCTCGGCAGACAGACAAACAGACAAACAGTCCGTGATAACACCCATCCCCGGATGAAGTATACATACTGTAAATTTCATCCCTGATGGACTGTGGACTGTCTATAATGCCGTTCCCTATGGACTTCTTTATCCCAGAAGGCTGAGAGGTCTACTCTGTAAGAAGAGGTTTTTGCCCAGACAGTTCATTCTTCACATTCTCAATATTTGTCGCTTCTCGTGCATTCCCAGTTTGCGTTTGCGGAACAAGTGTTTTCTGGTGAACGGTGTGGCACCGTTGATTGCCTGCAGGAATAAGAAAAACTCGCTAGAAAATAATGGTCTTGTGCTTCTTGTCAGACCTGGTAGGAGGAACAAGGGAATTCTGGCCCGTCATTCCAGGTAATTGAGTTAAGCAGTGTGGAGACTTTGAAAGGAAAAATGGAACGAAAGAAAAGTGTGTGTGTGAGAGAGAGAGGGAGGAATGATGGCGAACAGAATGAAATATAAGAACAGTATATTTTGGTTGAAGGCCTGATCATTATTAGAGGAACCTGTTTATATTCCTTGCTCGCTGGAGAAATAAAATACTCGTTGCCAGTTGGAAAGTCGGGGGCATGTTTCCGAAAGAGAGAAAAAACTGAGTTGGGGGAGGAGTGGGTGATGGGAGGTTAGCGCGTGATACCCATCAGACACTTCATCATCTCAGAACTCGTCCTCGCAGTTTCGTGCGTGTGCAGCCGCTTCTTCATCTTCATCTTATCATTGTCATCGCCTATAATCGTCCTATCACCCTGTCATATCCCTCCTTCTGTTCTGCCTCTTTGCCCTGTAACGAAAATGGCGGAGCTAACTTCTCATGACTGTTTCAAAGGCTCGTTGTTACCTGACATTGCTGAGCCTCTTTGAAGATCCATCGCACCCGGGTAATAGGTGGCAGCACTAAGGTGCTCATAAATGTGGAAGAATGCCAGGATGAGGGACATAAACCATCATTGGGAAGATGAAATAGTGTAGTAACCCTCGGCAATTTACCTCTCGTCCTTCGATCTCCAAGTCAGAAAACATAAATACCTGACTTACCTGTTGCAGGTGGCAGGATCGCAATGACCTGCGCGTGCCGGACGCGGGACGCATGCACGTGAAGGACAACCTTCTGGTGTTCGAGAGTCCTCAGGAGATCGACTCCGGCAACTACACCTTCGTGGTCAACAACACGGCCGGCCAGAAGACCCGCAGCGTGTGGATCATGGTGTCTGGTGAGTGGGCTGTGTGGGCATCAGAGGGCCACTGAGTCGTGGCTGTGAGCCGTCTACAAGTAAATTGTCTACATAGATATATAAAGTGTCAAGTAGATATATTAAGTAGATGCATAGTATATATAGTGCTTTATATATATATACTCATATATACACTAGACACTGTACGTGTATGTGTGTGTGGCAGAGACTGCATTTCTAGTGAAGAACATTCGAGAAGGAGGAGGTTTGTGGGTTGAAGTTTGCGGTTATGGACTTTGGGTGGATAACGGAGATGTATTTCGTACAGAGCACCCTTCCTTTGACTTTCTCCACAAATTTTGGGATACAAAAATGAACCACTCACGTGGTTTGACATAATTAGTGTCGATGCACCACACACACATCGTGAGGTAATTAATTCGACAATGAAAAAACATCTTCAGGGTGTATGGACTGATATCACTACCCTCCACCCTATAATACCCTGATAGTCCCACGTACCACCAACTATCTTCGGAACCCACCTTCTCCTCCATCCGACCTCCTCAAAGCACACGCACGCACGCACCTTCTGTCGCGTGCACTTGTGTTATGTTCCTCACAGGCTGGCGAGTAAACGACTTTCCCACCCGCTGGCTGCAGGGTACACTTACGCAGACTTCTTTAGTGTCTCCATGACAGGTTTATCGCGAACATTTCTCCTTTCAAGTCAAATTGTTTGTGAGTGTGCGGAGGCGGCGAGTGGGTTTAGAGGGGGGGGGGAGTAGGAGGAGGCCCTCTCGGTTGTTCATCACGATTAACTCTCAGCACCGACATCAAGACCAGGCGTTGACATGGTCACAAGACGACCAGCGGTTCCTGTCTCTTGGAATAGAATAATTTTATCTTACCTGCTGCTGCTTCTGGAGCTGTGGTCTGTCAATAGTCTTCCCACCATCGATGACCCGCAGTCCCCATCACGGACAAGAACAGCTATCACTGCATCACTGCTGCTAGATACGACCTCCTCTACTGCTAATACGACCACCATCACCAACAGCATCTATTAAATGGATACTAACAGCACCTCCACTACTATATCCTACGACCACCAGTACCATCTTCACTGTCGTTACTATACTACTACCACCATTTACACTATTTACATCACAAGATGAAGTAGTGAATCCCCTGTATTAGAAAAGAAAACACTTGGTCATATATTTTCATGTACAGTCAGGTGTTGTATGCGTTATTGTGACAGCAGTTGTGGATGCTAATCCTTAACAAAACGATTTTTCATCTGTGATGGATCTTCCTCTGTGGTTTAGTTTCTGTCACATCTCTCACTTACCCATCCACTCTCTCCCTCCTCTTGAGACGCCCTCATTCACATACACACACATAACAGACACATAGACATACATACACACATAACAGACACAAAGACATACACACATACGCACGCACGCACGCGCGAGGAGACGGGTGCATAACGAGGGGTACCAGTCAGCACCGAGTAGCTGCTATCTCCATGTTCGATCGTGGTTGCACAAGAAAGGAAGAGTCATTACCGCCTCTTCACCGACGACGCTGGTGATGGCGATCGCAGCTGCACGAATAGTTTGGCAAACGGCAATGACGGGCAGTTGGGGGTGGGGGTGGGGAGAAAAAGAGGAGTGAGAGTAGTTGGGGGGACCGGCCTGCATCAGCACCACGACTACAACCCCTGGTGGCAGGGTTGGGAGGTCGCGAAGGGTAGGAGATGAGGGAGGAGATCGCTGAGGATGTCGTTAGGAGGACGGTGTAGGCGAGGAGAGATGTGGTTAGCGGTGGCTAGTTACTGGTGTACGGTGGTGAGTGACAGTTGGATAGTTACTTGTGTACTGTGGTGAGTGACAGTTGGATAGTTACTGATTTTCTGTGGTGAGTGACAGAAGAAGCAAGAAACATTTTAACAATAATAATTTCTTTTCAAACGCTATGTTCTGTTAATACAAATAATAGCAACATGTACTCAATAAACAAATAAATAGGAGCACTTGTATCTTATGAATTAACATGCCCTTAGGTTTTAACGGGTGTTTCTTTATGTTTGTGTGTGTGTGGGTGCGTGTGCATGGGCTGCCTGTATGTAGTGCCACCCATCATCAGCAGGGCCCCACAGCCAGAGACAGTGGAAGAAGACAGCAGCGTTGAGCTGAGTTGTCAGGTGGTGGGCACACAGTACCCGGTTACCCGCATCACCTGGAGCAAGGACGGGGTAGCCCTACCCTTAGTGAGTTCTGCTCCAGTTTTACAAACATACCTGCTCTCAGTTTAATCTTCCATTTTCCATTTCTAAGCCTTTTACAATCAGTCTTTTTTTTAATCTCTTTTTTCTCTTGTTTCACTCAATGTTTCTGGGAAAGGTCTGAACCATCTTCACTGGGGTTAGCCTTTAGATGAACTGTTTTAGAAAGTGTGCTGACATTATAAAAACAATCAGAATATTTTGCTGGAAATAGTAAATGCTGAAGATAAAAGTATGAAAGTGTTTTTATTATAATGCAAAAATGTAAAAAATATAAATGCAGCAGTAGCTCATGTATATATTAACTAAGTAATGCTCAGACAGTCTGACAATATTTAACATCGGCTGATGCTTTCAATTAAATTGAGAAAAGGTAAACTGACAGAGTGTGCTTCTAGACAGAGCTAGAGTGCTGCATGCTGGAGTATTTTTTGAGCAATGTGTACATCTTATTTGGTGTGGCTGTTGTTTCAGTTTTCTACACATTACCGCATGGATGAAATGACTGGAATTTTGCGAATAGTTGGTGTGACCATGGCAGACATGGGCAACTATGCCTGCTTGGCTAACACATCAGGCCATCCAGTGGTATCATCAAGCCATGCATATCTCACAGTGACAAGTAATGTCATTACATGACTGCCTGTCGTCTGTGTGTGTGTGTGTTGGTAGTTGTGTGCAGATGTGTTTTTTATTTGTGTCTGTAGTTTTGTGTCTGTCTTCTGCATGTGTGTTTGTGTGTGCATATGTGTTTTTGTTTGTTTATGTGTGTGTATACACCTGTGTCTGCATAAGTGCTTTTGTTTGTACAAGTTGATGAATACAAAATATAGTGTGAATATATGATCATGTGTACCTAAGGTGATACCTTCTGTAAGGTGATACCTTCTGTATTTATCTTTATTGATAAACTTAAAAAGTTGCATTTTAGAGACCCATATGTTAATGTTTGATCTCTTCATTTATTGCTCACCAAATACCCATGATGATCCACTACTAGGTTGTTTTTGGGTGAACTGTCAAAGAATGCTGTCATTATCTGAGATTTTTATTCATCGTAATTGCAGAGCGCTTAAAGTTCCACCCAGTGCCTAAGAACTCTCAACTCGAGGTGAACCAGATTGGACAGGTAGTTTGTCATGCAGAGGCTGAGACACCTCCCCAGGTGCGCTGGGTGAAACGTGGGACTGAAGTCTTCAACATGCCTCCGCATGTCATACAACGCAGTGGGACACTGGTCTTCTCTCCAGCACTTCATGAAGATGCTGGCTACTACACCTGTGTAGCCACTCATCCCCGACAAGGCCTTATTAACGCTACCATTCTCATTGAAATTGTTGGTTAGTTTGGAGTTTGTATCTGTTTTTATTTGTATGCATTTGTAGTAGACTGCATACACTGAGTTGTCTGTCAGTTTCTTTACTTACTTTTTTGTCTATCAGTCCACCTGTTATCTCATTTGCTGGTCTTTGAGGCCTCCCAACCCTCACTCTCTCTGTCCATCTGTTAAGCTTTATTTTTTTTATTCTGTTGCTCTTTGTCCATCAGTGTCTGCATGTTTGTTCTGACACTATCTCATTTCACTTGTCTTGTTTTGTACTGTGTTGTGTACAGCGTGTACTGGGTCTTGATTGCAGAAAAACCTGTCATCACAATAGAACCCAAGAATGTGACTGTGTTTGAGGGGGAGCCTTCTCTACTGCATTGTGTAGCCAAGGGCATGCCACTGCCAAGCATCTCCTGGTACAGGGATGGACAGCTGATCCTTCCAGATCCTCGTCGCTACACAGTACAGTGAACTAAAATAGTTCTGCTTATTTGTTCTTTTATTTTCTTTTATCAATATGTCTCTATCTCCTTCATTTTTATCATTTTCATTTTCTTTTGTCTCTTTATTTTTTTCTGGTCATAGATCATGTAATAGTACAGACTTTATGTACTGAACTGTAAGGCTTTAATTTTCACTTGATTCTTAAGTATCCAGGTCTATGACAGAGTGTTTCATTTTTATATTTCAGATTTTTCAAAATGGGACAATACACATACATCATGTGTTTATTGAAGATTATGGAAAGTATGCATGCGTGGCCAACAATTCTGCTGGAACTGAAAGAAAAGAGTTTTACATCCGAGTTGCCAGTAAGGAGATCATTTGAAATGTTTAGTTAATGCTGTAAGGTTGCTCAGAGAGTTAACTGATAATATTTTTGCCCAAAACCATCTCCCCACCCCCTAAAAAAAATATAAAAACAAACAAACCTTTCTTTCTGGAGCTTCATCAGTCATATAAAGCATTTTCTTGTAAAGCAATGAAATTTTGAATAGCTGACATATAAATGTCATGTTAGGAGTTTGCTTCATAAGGTTATGCACTAGAGGAAAAGAATAATGAAGGATATGAATAAAATTTGACTGAAATGTTTTTCAGATCCTATGGAGGAGGATGAAAATTTCAACATGGTGAAGACGATCATCATTGCAGTGTGCAGTGCTGGAGCTTACCTGGCACTTGTCATTGGCTTGACAGCTTTCTGCAGCTATCGTCTGCTGATTCAGCGCCGGGGACACAAAGGCTTACCTTGTGAGTTTTTTAGTTTTTTGTTTTGCTTTTTGGTCTTCTTGCTCCAAGGGTATACACATGCATATAAATGCACAGTTCATTTTTTTCTGTTAAAGATTTACACAATTGCATGCACACACACATACTCACATATGCAGAGCAACAGTTGAAAACAATTAAGAGTGCAGAGAGATGTTATTACCTTTCAGTAAAGACTGAGAATGGGGACCTTCATCGTGAACAGCATGAGCTTCTGATGAAGGATCGTGACTCAGGTACTCAGTTCCGCAGTGACAGCGACAATCGCTCCCATGCATCAGCCTTGTCCTCACATCCTTCACACTCCTCCCAGTCACAGCACTCCCGCAGCAGACGACCCAGTTTTGACCGCTTCCACTATCCTCGACATGAGCTCCACACCCTGGGCATCATGGGTAAGCATACTGAATAGCTGTCAGTAGATGTGTATGAGTGGCTTCTGCCTATATCTTTGACCTTCTTACTTTGGTCTTGTTTTGTTGTATTCATCCCTTAGGTGCTCTCTATGTATAGGTACGACATGATGTGTGTCACACTTATGTACACGATACCACTGGATTTTTTTTTAAAACCACCTTTACACTTGTCTTTATAGGTAAGGGATGCTTTGGCGATGTCTTTCTGGCTAAAGCACGCTCTCTGCGGCTAGGAGACCAGGAGACACTTGTGGTGGTCAAATCTCTGTTGACCAAAGGAGAAAATGAAGTGCGAGAGTTTTGTGCTGAAATGGAGATGTTTGCACGCATGGACCACCCCAATGTGGTCAAGCTCATCGGCGTGTGCAGGGAACAGGAGCCACACTTTCTGATCACAGAATACTGTGACTGGGTGAGACAAGCTTATCACTGCTTATTTGCTGCCTCACAGCTTGCATTTATTTTTCTCCCCTGGAAAATACCTTAAAAGCATTTTATTCTCCTTTCATCTACGTTTTACTTCTTTGGTTAAATTTTTTCCAAGTTCATATTTTGTCTGCTGTGTTCACTGAATCTCTTTAGCACTGAGATATCATTTTTCTTTTTGTCCAACACCATTATGTTTTAGCTAGTTTTCTTATCTTCACAACAGTGTGAAACTTTCACCACCACCAGCAGTATACTAAGACTACAGTACACTAATTATTTCATGCTTGTATTTGAATCCTTGGAATTGCCTTACAGAATCCTACATGCATTTGCAGGGGGACCTCAAGCAGTTCCTGCTAGCCACTCGCAGTGACAATGGGCGAAGAGGAACCCGGGTTCCCCCACTGACCACTTGTCAGAAGCTGAGCATGGGTCAGCAGGTGGCTGCAGGCATGGAGGCGCTGACTGCAGCAGGACTTGTCCATAGTGACCTGGCTGCTCGAAACATCCTTTTGTCCTCACGTATGCAGCTGAAGGTTGCTCGGCCTGCCCTGAGTGCTGATGTGTATGCCAGTGAATATTATCCCCTCCATCACCGCTTGGTACCTCTGCGCTGGCTGTCCCCGGAAGCAGCGACAGAGGATCAAGTGACCAGTGCCGGAGATGTCTGGGCATTTGGAGTGTTCTTGTGGGAGGTCATGGAACTGGCTGACCTGCCATACCGGCTGTCGAGTGACGAAGAAGTCCTCTGCGCGCTTCGTTTGGGGCATGCAAACTTAGAGTCCAGTGAACATTTTCCTCCAAATGTTTTGGAACTGGTGCGACGCTGTACCCTCCATCAAGCCTCTCAACGACCTACCTTTTCTGAAGTGTGTTCCGTGTTGTCACAACTCATGACAAGTACTGACGTGGTGTGAAGGGAGAATACCTCTAAAACCATTTTCATAAGATTAACTGAAGTACCTTTTGATTTTAAGTGATACAAGAGGCATTTATAACAGTTTATTTGTGTCCTCTTCTTAATTTTAGGGACTTTATTTTAATCCACATAAGAATGACAGCAATTCAAGTCTGTTGAAGAACTGTGCTGCTACCTGCTTAGGTTTCTGGGGGTTAAAAACAGATGAGACATTATTTGATGAATTTGTTAAAGTTCATGCAAGTGACGGTGATTGGACAACGCCTAAGTGTTTTCATGGGGGTGAGATGAGGCAGAAATCAGTACTTTCAGGAAGCTGATGAATGCTTACTTCACATCTTAAATCTGAACATTCTATTGCTCCTCACTTTGGAGACACATCTGTATGACTGTGCTAAGGAGATTATTACCATCTCTGTGATTTGACCAATCAAGTTGTTGGAAATCTCTGATAGTCTTACACACTGAAGTACTTGTAGAGTGTCAAAAAAGATAAAGTGGCTGCACAACAGTAAATTTGTCACAATATCAAGAAAAGTGTATTTAACTGACTTTGCAGTGTGTGATAGTTTGGGTAGTGTTGAATTAAAAGAAAAACATTCTGGTAAAAAAACTTGACCTAATAACCTGAACATTAAGAGTTGGTACAGAGTTATGTCAGGAACACAAGACACTGCACAGAATACAATAAGATGTGCACCAGCTTTCTGTCTAGTATACCTTTAGAGACTTAAGTGTGTGATCAAAATTACACAGATGACTGATTTGTTTAGTCGCCTTTGTGGCTCTGTTGTAGGCATAGAATTCAAAAATGGCTTTAGGTGAAAAATATGTAAAAGAAGAAAAAAAATAAAGCAAGCATATGTAGATTGTTACAGAGAACAATTAAGTTTCTTGTTAAGTTTTTTTAAATTAAAAAACTTCCATGATGTAAGTACTCATACTGGATCAGTCCAAAGCTGATATAAGATTAGTTCATCGTCTGGAAACAGTAGAAAACAGTTAAGATCTCCTCCCCATCAGTAGCAATCCCTGCCATCAGCCTTATTAGCTTTCCTGACAGGTCTGTGTTCCGATGTTGCATCAGCAAAGGGACACTGCATTAAACAACCTAAATTGTTGACTTGCTTTTCTTCCTGCCACAAACCAAGCATCAAAATGAAAAGCTGAGCAGAAACAGCTGTCAGTAAATGCTAATGTCAGCACCTGTGGTATCCATGGCACCAAATCCATAGTAACAGCTGTATCCAGCCTGACATTGTTGAAGGTTGTTAGAAGAATGAATCATTAAACTGTAGAGTTTGTCTGCAGCTTGTACACAAGGTCAGATTTTACTGGTATGTATGGGAGGGAAATGATAAAAAAAAAGTTTTTTTTTCCTGTCAGCTCTTTGTGGGGATATTTTTATTAAAAACTTTTATATTTAACACCTGCAATACAGTGTTGGGTCCATATAACTGTGTGTGTGCATCCTTGAAGAAATCCATGTCAACATTGATGTGAATTATTATTAAACACACCACCACTGTGTATTCTAAAATGTGTACAACTGATTTGCAGGTGACTGCTGTCATCCATAGTGCACTTTGAGAGAAGCCCATTGTTGGTGACATGCTTTCTTGAAGACATGTAGACTATTATTATTGCACCAAATTTCATGACAACTTACAGTTTAAAAAATGCCACTGTTTCTGCCTTAAGAGTGTGCATGGATGGAATGGATAAACTTATTTATGTTTTCAGTATAGGTGTTGCTACATGAAGACATTTCTCTGTGTTTTATGTGTATTTTTGACATTAATTTTTGCAGTTCATCATATTTATGTACATTCGTTCATGTGTGTGAGAAAGAAAAAGAGAGAGAGAGATGGTTATGAGGAGGGAAAGCATGAAAACTGGTATTATTCTGTGCATTTTTGACGTAGGAGAATAAATTGTGCATTCATCATTGTACCTTAACTATGTGATACACGTCATTGTAAATTACAATAATTTACATCATGGAGCAGTGCATAAGGCCTCATTGCTCAGAAACTTTTTCATTTATTCAGGGTCTTGTAGCAATAATCAAGATTTCCTCACAGAAATGTTTTTAAAGCTTACATAACATCGACACTGGCTGTTGCAAACTCAAGTTCAGGGAGCTGATGCTGATATAATTAGCATTTAGTTAGCAAGCCTCATGGTAGCATATTCATTGATTTACATGGTAGCTAGGGCTCCCAATGAAGTGAAAATGACAAAATCAGCTTGACAGGCGTTCCGGTAAAGTTTATTGTTTGCAGAGGAGCACTTTTAGTGTGGCTAATAGTGATCTCTTTATAAGAACATTCTGCTAGGAAGAGGAGAAAAGTGAATGCAGAAATGTCAATGCATATATGAAAATTGTTCTCTAGTTCTAAAATGTTTTGTTAGTGTACCTAGAAAATCCTGTGCAAATATTTGAGTGACATTAAAAAAGAAAAAGAGAGATATTACAACTTGGTAAAGTTGTGAGATTTGTTTCCTTTTTTTCCAAAACCTTCACAATTAATCTACCATTTCTTGAAAACTATTTATGTCGGACAATCCACAGTTTCTTTTACTGAACCTTTTCCCCATTGATTAAATTTTTGTTCCTTTTGCTCTAAATTAATCCCTTTAATCAATATTTTTCATTCTTTGGGATTGAGAATTTTTTTCAGCACTGGAAAATGTAGGCATGGATTGCTTGTCATCATCTCATAATCTTTGCTAATACTATGGCTATCATAAAAAAAAAAATCAAACATTAATTCTCACTTGACGTGTCATGCATTTTGAGTTTAGCATGGAAAAAAATGCCATAGTAATTAATTCTGCTCACCACTGGGGTGGGTTAGTTTAAAGTCTGAACATTTTTATATAGTAAAATAATACAAAAATACAGCATATTTAATTTATTTATTATTTGATAATAATTGTTATACTTTCAGTCTGGGTGTGTTGGCACTGTTTATGACCTGTTAATAAGTGTGACACCAGTCACAATCATTACTTTCATCATGATCTATATTATCCCCATCAGTTCTTTGATCATTTTGGGACTTATCAGAACCAGGAAAAATAAATATAAGGATACAATTACATTTGTATATTTCAGCTTATAATTCATGCCATTTGTCATTATGTATGCCTCTTGAATGTCCTGAAATTCTTACATAATCCTTGTATTCCAGTCACATCATTTTTTTCTTCAAATTTCATTTATAATACAGTTTTATATGCTCTTGTAAAAGACAATCATCAAAATAACTTGCTGATTGTGCACCAAGAAACTATATGGACTGTAAGTGCAGTTACACAAATATACTGCTTGAAATACCAAATATATATGAAGAAGAATGTTGATTTTTTTGTGACAAATTCCCCACAATGGAACTAAATGTGGATTTTAACTTAGTTGCAACAACTTAAATCATCCTAATCTTATCAGTGGACTTCCAGCATACGAAAAAAATAATTACGTGCTGTTCTTTTGTAGGATGTCTTCTTGATGTGTAGGCAATTTTAGACTTACTGTCACTGCCAAAAGATTGACAATCGCATTTTCTCAAATTTTGGTTCCCCAAATACCACCACAGTATCGCATCCCAGAAATGGAGTATAAGTAAAAGCCACGAGTATGCCAGCATGATATGTCAAGCATGTTTGTGCACACTCACCTGTGTTCAGTATTCCATTTCAAACATATTCTCTGTAAATAACTGTCATAATTTTGATCTTTGCATATGCCTATGGTTGACCCCTTTTAGCTTTGATGCCATCTGGATGTAGATATTTGATCTTTTGTAATGTATCATTTGGTTTACCCATTTCTTCTGATGCACAATAGAAGCATTTGAATGTGCACACATGATGATCGATAAACATGAGAAACATTTTTTATATCTTACTATCACACAGGAATACTTATGCATAAGTGCATGCATTCAGGCATGACTACATGCGCATTTTGAAACATGCTTAAAAATATACACTATTATAAAATTCATGAAGTCAGGTAAAGTGAAGATGCTCACAGGCACAGAAATACATATACGCAATTGCACTCGCACAATCACATGTGTGTACACATATCTGTGTGCATGCACCTGCAGCTCCACATGGAAAGACTTACCTCCCCTCTCTCTGTCATATAGTAAACATTCACTAATGGACGATTCTGTTAGAAGCGAAGCAAAACGAGAAATGTTTTTTTCCTGCATGTATGCTGTGTCACTTATTTGTTCGTACTTGATATTAAAGTATTGGGGTTCGTGATTGAACTCCATTGAAACATTGAATGTCTTTGTCATTGTATGCAACATGCATAAAAATAATGACTGAATGCATCCATGTGATGCAAGGCATATGACCTGTATCTTAATAAGTTGTGGTGTGTGTGCTGTTTATCTTGCATAATCAAAAATACTGTTCTGCTCTATCCTCAATTCTTCATGCAATTGTTGTGTGTTCATGGTCCCACCTGTTTGCTGCTATTTATGTTATTGTGTGGTTGACTGTCAGTTTGTACGTAGTCTTTCATGTGCAGTGCATTGAGCTTGTATTGGCATAAGGAAATGCATGTGCTTTACAAATCCAGTTATTATTAAAGGTGCCATAGGCTTCAGTGAAACACTGTAAAAGGACAACTTGTTTTAACCCATAAAATAAAATGTAGCTAATATAGAGACAATATAAAATACATTGACATTAAAAAATTTATATCTAAAACAGTTGTAAAACATTTTGCTAGATTAGAATGTTGGTTTCATTCTCCAATATCTACATTCACTTCACAGTTCTTTTCAAAATGGATACTTTATGAGATCATTTAATTTTTTATGGTCACCCACTTAAAATTAAAAAAAAAACTAGCTAAAAAAAAATGTACATTTTACACAAAGTAAAACAAACGAACAAAAATAATAACTAGCCCCAAATTACAAACTATAGTTGTTTTGTTAAAAGTTCTGATGAACACTTTCTGTGACATAGTGCAGCAATACTATCAATACGTACTGTGGGTAACAGTGGTTGGTGGTTTCATATCTTATTCACTATTCTGATGGATTTTTTTTTTTTTAATTTCTCCTTGCCAGTCTGACAAACTGCATTCAGTCAGATCTGTTAGTTGGTTTGTTTGGTGGTAAAGTGCTTCTACCTAATGGCGATTTCTGTGCTGCTACCTACGATAGGTATCTGGGGGTTAAAAACAGAAGAGACATTACTTTGAGGAATTTGTTAGACTTCATGCTGGTGACGGTGAGTGTTTTCGTGGGGTGAGCTGAGGCAGAAATCAGTACTTTCAGGAAGCCGGAGTACCCGGACACGGCTGGCTTTGCAAACAGGTGTCGCATACATAGTGTCCCGAGATGAGGTTTGAACCCAAGGTTTCTCATGGCAGTGATGACAAAGTGTACTATTCACGCGTAGCTCGTCAGTCTTTTCAAAATGATGGCCTCATAATTTTTTTTTAAAAAGCCTTGTCACGTGACCTTGTTAAGAAACACGTATTTAATTCCAATTAGTTTTTATTGTTTTCATTGGCACTGCGCAACCTCTGGTTTAGTTCTCAAAATTCGGGAAAAAAATTCTCTTACTCATTTTGATTAATTCATTTTCTCAGCCCTTTCACATCGATGTAAACTAAATTCATTTCTTTACAGAATATTTACCTTTTAACCAGAAACTGCATGTCTATTCCTTCAAAGGTCGAGTATTTGAAGTGATTTTTGCTCTTCTCTATTTTCTATTCGATCTTTAATTTCCAAGTTATTTTTAAATTAGATCTACAATACTATCGTCTCCCTTTTAAACAATTCGTTTTCCCGATGAGAAAATGAAGTGAGTCAAGTACAATAGATTTAG
Organism: Pomacea canaliculata; assembly: GCF_003073045.1. Lineage (NCBI taxonomy): Eukaryota > Metazoa > Mollusca > Gastropoda > Architaenioglossa > Ampullariidae > Pomacea > Pomacea canaliculata. The sequence goes on from NC_037597.1 coordinate 14,604,215, forward strand.
TGGGTACCACAGATTTCTTCATAATTTCTTAATATTTTTAGAATACTTACGATTTCTGTGATGGGTAGGGTCGAAGGCAAGAGCAATAATTTGTTCTGCAGTCAGGTAAACTGGATCTGTGGGTGTGGGAATCAATTTTAAAAAGTTGAAGATATGATGGCTCGAAAAATCACAACCAATCGAACAATTTTACAGCTAAAAATCGTAGCCTCGTCATGATTTGTAAGGGACGGGTAACTATTCACTTAATATATTATATGTGCATGCTAGCATTTCCGAAAAAGATTGAGAGCAGGTAAACTAGTTAAAGGGACGTAACCCGATTGCTGTAATGATCCGTAAAGAATAGCCGCCCCTTGCGATGGAAGCACATGATGTTTTGCGGTATTGGTACAATATGCTGTCACCAAACACCAGGCTAAGAGATCACGGACGTATATTTAGTTCGCGAAGAGATTGACGACAGAGAAACATCCTTTCCAAATAATATGGACGACAAAACAGGATGCAGTGTGCTGCTACGTCGGCTCATTGATCGAGTGTGAAGCAGGTGAACAAAATAAGTATAGGAGTGATGTGAATGTTACTGTATGCTTTGGACAAACGGGAAGAGTATTTTTTTTCCACATTTATATTTGTAACTGTTAAACTACTCATAAAATATGTAACAAAATTTGTTTACTATTTTCAGTTGTTTTCTACCTCAATTGATACATACGAATAAAGACAAACTTGTTATGAAATTCACATGTTCAAAGTCTTTTGATTGTGTTCGTTAAAAATATACGTATGTAAAGGTCGGTGAGAAAGTAGGGGAAAGCCCAAACAATTGCTTTTAAGGGATAGGCTAGATTGGTGCAAGTGGGACTTGTCAGTTAAGTTCCGGTATTGACTAATTATGTATGTACACAACCACCAAGAAAGTTAGCTATAAATAGAACGCGCCATTTGATCTACGTGACACATTTCTGTATCACTGCCGGTAGGTTGAGTGAGTGACCTAATTTGGTTTCTTCGCAGCATAGATATTATACACGGTGCTGAAAGGAAACAGAACACATAGGACGTGTCCAGCCGTGAAAAATATTCAACGGTTCACAACATCCACTCAGTTTTTACTAAATGCTGAAACTGCCAAAAGTACATCAAGGTGAGCTGACAATTTTTATTTTTAAGATAAGAACTAGGTCGATCAAGCGCAACGTTCATGTTCATGCGAGTTTTACCACGGCCGTGTATAGGAAGTGTGATACAAGTTCGTGGTTTTACTATTCACCGGCTTATTTAGAGTTTGATAAATATTTTACGTGTATAAAGTTGTGATTAGTGTCTGTGTGTGTAAAGTTCGATTTCGATTTCCCCATTTTCTTACCCCCTCTACCCCTAGAACGGATGAAAATAAGTCGTCGGTTGCAGACTGATGATGACCTTCACAGGAACAGTAAAAGACATTGCCTTTGGCATTTATGGAAGATTTCCTGAATACATAATTGAATTGAAAAAAAAAACCAACAACCACAAACACCTTAACGATTCGTGGGCTCCAATAAGGAGATTGGAAGAAATATTTTGTAGCGTGATTTTACCGTGCGTTAGAAGGGATCGAAGAAGTTTGCAAAAAAAAAAAAAAAAACAACTGGGTGAATTAGGTCAACCTATTGTGTATACCATATAGTTTTTACAGCTGGCACGTGTGCGCGTGACACTCACGTACACTCGCATACACAAGTACTTTCCCTCTCACTCGCATGCACAGTTAAACGCCCTCCCTTTGTGACTACATACGTATATAGAGTCTCTAGCTGCTCGGTTGAGTAAAATATAAGGACTGCTATAGCGAGGCAGAACAGAAGAGAGATAACCAGTGGATATGAAATGCATTTTCATGGTTTCTGCCAACGGCGACACATTTCATGTTTGTAGAGAACAGAACAGTTCCTGCCATAATGAAAGATTCGAGCCGCAAATACGGCTCAGGGAAGCCCTCCCAGGTTGACCGAAATCGTAAACATTTCTGCCATTGCGAATACATTGTACGGTATGGTGTTTTCTAGATAGAAAATCAATTGCGTAGTCGCAATTATGTCATCGCTATTTTAAGCTGCAGTGATACCGCATATTGACAGCGGTTAGCGAACTCAGTATCCACCACAGGGATTCGCTTGGTCAGTCCTGACAGATAGCCAGTAAATTGACCATCGGTCGATTCAACCAAAGTCAGAACTCGATTTCATCACCAGTTGCATTATTAGTTACCATTTAGATAATTCCTCTGCCGCTCAAAAGCGGTAAAAGGCAAACCAGAGGTATTGATATTATCACGCAATGTGGAAGGTATACTTAAATATATTTTTTAACCAACAATTATATCTAAAAATGGCTCTTCACACACAAAGCACACAAGCGCGCAGAAGCGATGAAAGCGACAAGGATCGATGTGCGGAGGTCAACCAATTACAACAAAAGGCTAAATTAAAATCCATTTATTCCCTGCTCCTATCATTGCATGGGTTTTGATATGGTCCGCTCTGCTGCGGTCGAATCGACTCTGGCGGTGGTCGAATCGGCAAACAGTCGAATCGAACGGCTCCCGATGAAGTGTTTATGACACGAACATGATTTCCAGCCTGAGGACTAGGCACTGCAGCTTCACAACCACCTCAAGAGGATTGACATGAATAATAATAATAAAAAAAATAAAAAAAAACTCAGTCATGTGCGCATTTGGAAAAGTGGACCACACCTTTTCCAATCCTGACCGCGCACAATCACCGGCGCACAATCACCGGTTGGGTGTGACACTGAGTGGTGTGACAGAGAGAAAGAAGAAAACGGACCCGTCAACACCCACTAAAGCTATTAAGGGCCGGGGGCCGTCGACCTACGCGTGAGAGTTCTCGACCCAGGATTTAAAGGGGCTGTAAATATTGTAAATGTTGACCGAGCAAATTATAATGAATATTCTGGTTCACTTGAGCAGCACATACTAAATTATCTGATACATGTACTTTATGAACTCTCACCCCAGCTATATCTAATGCCGATGTTCATTTATACCGAAAGATTTCCATCGAATCAAGCTGTTTTATCCCCGCCTCCATGGACGAGACTGGCCGTGTGAAAACACCAGCTACAGCCTGCAGATCAGAAATGATAGAGTTTCTTTCAGACATAACCTGTGCCCCACTGCCCCAGTTCCATTGTCGAAGGCGGAAGAAGCAGACGAGATGATCTTCTCACGTTACCAAAAAAAAAAAAAAAATCTTCGGAGATTCGGTATACAACAGCTAATACTTCACCACCCATGCAGTGAGGATCAGGTGACCCGAGGTTTTTCCCCCCTGCATGACGCACCTGTTTATTGGGTCAGCTACTTAGCCGCGATTAAGCATTAGTTTCTCGTATGCATTTCTTTCAGAGTTCGTGTTATCTTTTCGTCCTCGTGTCTTTTTCTTTATCTTGTCAGTCCCATCCATTCCTGTTCCCCCTACTGCCCCATAAACCCTTGTTAAATTTGAAGTGGTTGGAAAGGACCAGACATGCCCATGGAAATATGTATTCTGTTTTTTTCGATCTTTTTTTCCTGGTGAGCACCATGAAATTTGAAGAGGATGCAAGCGCAGGTTCATGTTAATGAATTTCTATTTAAGGCAGCGACCTATCGGTGACGGAGTAAACATGTTATAAACTGGTTTCTATCTACCTGCGCCAGGTGGCCTGAACTCTCCTTGCTTTGCTTCACCTGCTTATTATTGACCTTCGCGTCATAAAAGTACACGGATACTAGAGAGTCTGCTGTGGGCTGGCCTTAGAAAAATAAAAAGACATTGAAAGAAATAAAAAAAAAAAAACAACCCCCAACTGTCGTCCAGAGCTGTCGTGCGGTGATAATCATTCAAGTATTCAGCAGGAAAACAAACATGTTTTTGACGCGGTGCATAGATTTATGGCTGACCTCTCTCGCCTCGGCGCCAGTGCGATAGGATTTTCATTCACGCACACCCACGCGCACGCACGCACACACACACACATACCGACATATACACACCGCGCGTACACGTGCAAACGCGCTCCTCGTTGATGATAAACTGATAAACTGGGCTTCGACTGTTGTTTTCAGCCAGGTGTAATTAATGAGAGTCAGGTCGAGTATATATTAGAAAGCCGAGAGGAGAACAACAGGTTGGGGGGGGGGGGGAGGGAGGCTGGAGATTTTCAACAGTTTTGCACATATTGTTGTATTATGTCCCTTGCAGTGTTTATGAAGAAAAATGTAGCCTCTTTACCTCAGAAAAAAAAAGAAAAAGAAAAAAAGAAAGTGTTTGCTCAGCAGAGAAGCTCACTTTGCCAGCGACTTACTCTGGGTATCGTGGTAGTCTACAGTCATCTCTATTTTTAATCTGTTTATTGTCTGGGGAAGGAAAAAAAAAAAAAAAGCACTTGGTCGTCGTGACCTCGCGATTCTGACTTGTGTCGAGTTCGAATCGTGATACTTTCTTTCACAAGCTCGTAAACAACATCTCCCGTCCACCGCACGCAAACAAGGCGACACACGGTACTTCCTTCTGGATTCATTTTGATGCCGTCCCATTTCCCATCACCGATCAAGTTTGAAGATTCTTTCTCTTTTTTTTTCTTTTCTTTTTTTGGTTTTATTTTTAACATGGGAATGACTTCATCCAGGCCAAGTGTTGTTTGATCTTGAGGAAGAAGTATCTGAAGATGAGATGAAGAAGGGGGCGTGGGTGGGGACAAAACAGCAACAGTGACTGTTAACATTATCTCACTTGTCAACTGCGTAGTTTCAGGTATCTACCCTTCAGGTAAAGAATCATCGATCCTTACTCATACTGCGGGGGTTTGTATTTTTTTCTTCTCTCTGTTATCTCACAAACGTATAGGCCCTCGGCTCAAATGTCTTCCCCGGAAAACGATAGCCGTGTAGAAGACTCAGAAAATTGAATTCTCCTGGATGGTAGGAGATATAAGTCACGGTCAATCGCGTGCGACATTATTTCACTCATATAAATATTTGCCAATGGATGAATTAAGATCGTGTCGTCCCATTTTGAAGTTGTTTGTTTACAGTTAACTGCAAGTCTCATTATACCCGTTTTTTTTTTTTTAGGCCGAGGGTGAGTAAGGGTAGGGAATTGGTGGGTGCGAGGATGAGAAACGTTTAGTGTGTTTCCGACGCTCGCCACACAAACAGATCGAGAGCCGCTGGAAAACACCTTGACCTTGACTACGTCAGCACGCGGCGGGAGGGGTGCGGCGGTTGGGGTGAGTGCACATGCCCGCATGTGTTTACGACGACTGTTCGGCAGCTGTGCGCATGCGGATGGCCTAACTGCACCTATCGTTGAAGTGGGAGGTTGGGGTGCCCAGTGTGGGGAGACAGGGTAGCCGGAGTTAAAAACAGCAAAGATAGAGCCGCGCCGCCAGTACTTGTGGCGACCTTTCTGCCTGGCTTCTTTGCACTCAGGCCCATGGCGGAACTTGCCCTTGAACCGTGTGGGAGACTCGTGAGGGAGAGCCGCTAGTTGGCAAGAAACTGCAGATTTTCTGGGGCAACTGCTGAGTCTGGCACCTCCTGTCGCAGGTCCCCACCCTGACCCCTCTCTACCCCACCGGCTGCCAGTGACAAACAAGGACGCGGCGGGTGCTCGCGGAAACATGCCCGTCACCAAAACCCATCCCAGCGTTTAGCTCGACACGCATGCGCCTTGAAGAACATTAAAAAAAAAAAAAATGTTGTCCCTCCTTCATTCAGCATCTCAATGGCTTCTTGCTTTATTGCTTGTACATTATTATAGACGTGTGTTCTTTTCTTTTTCTGTCTCTCTCTCTCCTCCCCCCCCCCAACCATTCTCTTTAATGTTTTGGAAGAGTCAGAGCTAAACAGGAACACATCACATTGTTTGTGGCGGTTGTTTATCTGTGAGAGAAGTAGCTGATGGGAAGGTCATATGCATTATTTTTGTTATCATGCATGCAGTCACGTAAACACACACAAACACCCGTATCTCACACACGCACAGATTGGTTGCTTGTGTTTTACTCGTACTAGCGACCGAGGCAGCATCTTGTCGAGGGAGGAAGGGAGAACATAAAATGCATTTGTCTTGTGACAGGCGCTGTGGCTGGGAGCTTGGCACCCTTTTCTCCTATTGTCAGCAAGGCAGCATGTGTTGCTTTGTATTTTGTTAATACATTTTTTTTTTTTTTTTTGGTGCGGCACATTTCCTGTAGAATTCATCAGCCATGCCGTGGCTTTGAGGAGAGACCATGAGAGTCACGTGCTTACTGCGCGGCGAGGTGCGTTTCTTTCCGCGTCCACTGTAAATTATTCTTTTAATTGTGTAAGAACACAAAAAATGTAGACATGTCTCAAAGTTCCGATTAACGACCGTTAATTTCGGTAAATGCCATGCATTTGGGTCAAACGGTTATGGCGACATGGGCTGGCATTTACAGCTCCCTAATGTGGAACTCGTTGTTAGTTGCGAGTTGTTGTATTGTGTGTGATGGGCCAGCTGTCACTGTTAATCAAGTTTCAGTTTTGTTGTTGTTTTTAAAAGAGGAAGTTTTTTTTTTTTTTAGGATTTGACTGCCCAGTTGTTTACTGGGATTATGCTGGAATCCAGTGGAAGGTCGTCCAGAAAGCTTCCACGTGCGATGATATCATCGCTCCAAATCGTGACTAGACGTCTCAGCACCTCATTTCCCTACTTTGCCCTTTCCATTTTATTTTTAAGGAGTTTTTTTTTTTTCTTAGATGTGTGCCTTTTAAATGCCAACAAAACTGTGCAGACGAGCAATGAAAGATGGCAGTGTTCCATTCACCTCAGGGAGAAGTCGGGCGACGTCCTACATTCATCTGTCTGACAACTGACAAAACCGTTTGTCGAGACACAAATCATCCTATTATTTTTTTTATCCTTTTATTTCCAAGATAATGGAGAGCTCAAGAATCTCATGAGTGATGCTTCGTTGTGTCCCTAACAGCTTATAACCTTTTAGTCTGAATAGTACGAGTAATAATAGTATCTGTAACGCTTTTTAACGGTTTACAAAAATACATACTTTCCATTTTTCAAAGCTCGTATAGGTGAATGTCACGCTGGTCGCATCAAGCACAATGTCAGTGAAGAAAATGAATGGAGCAGGAAGCAGGATTGCAGACAGATATTGGAGGGTTAGTCTTGTTGACTCCAAAATCAGCAGCAATGGGAGTGGGAGGTGAGGGCTGTAGCAAGGAAAAAGATTTATACAGTGATACCTCGGTTCTCGAACGCCTTGACTTTCGACCAAATCGGTATTCGACCAGGAAATTCGAGAAAATTTTGTCTTGGAATCCGAACAAATATTTGGAACTCGAACATCCGAACGTCCGAGATGAGCCGAGTTGAGCCGAATGGCGTTCATTTGGCCCAGCGCGCCTTGCTTGCGTCATCAGTGTGAGTGCAGAGAGAGAGAGTCACGTTTTGTGGAGAGAGTCACGAAATGTATGCAAAATGGACAGAAATCGCAAATTTTGTTGAACAACATCACCCTGATAAAGTGGTAGCAAATAGAGCAGTTAACATTTTTAATGACAATGTTATGTCCACTTTCCGCAAAATTTTGCAAAGGAGAAAAAAACAGCAAACAATTGACAAATTCTTCCGTAAAGAAATCAGACAAGCAACTGCAGAGCAAGATTCTGATTCTCCTCAGCAAAAGATACAGAGAACAGAAACACCCGAAGAGCAGTTACCCTCTGTTTTTATTGAAGAAGACTCCAATTCAAAACAATAACCATCCCCCTTCCCTCCTCCCTCCACATTCATTCCCTCCTGCCATAAAGTTTGGTACAGGTACAGTAAATGAAACACAATTTACTGTACTGTACTGTACAGTACATTTTATTTATTTTTTTTTTTTTTTTTTTTTTTTTTTTTTTGAATAAATACACTTTTATTTCTTGTTTGTTGTTGAGACTCATGTTTTTCTACATATTATATACAAATCAGGCCAGTAAATAGGCATTTTCTGGGGCTTGGAACGAATTAATCCAGTTTCCATTATTTCCTATGGGTTTTATTGCTTCGGTTCTCGAACAATTTGGTTCTCGACCGTCCTCCCGGAACGAATTATGTTCGAGAACCGAGGTATCACTGTATTGACAAAGTTTTGTTTTTTTAATGCGGAAGTCACTTATTCGACATGTTAAGAAGACCAAAGTTTAATTCCCGGAGGTGTGGGTGGTAGTGACTCTAGTTTTTTTTTTTCCCAGCTGTCGTCGAGGTCGTCGACTTGAAATCTTCCGTTGTTCTCATGCTTTGCACGGGACATGTCCGGTCGTCTTTTATGTGTAAATGGCGCACAGTCGGTCGTTGCCCCAGCTGTGGTTTGCACCCATTCACCTTAAGACGTTCGTGCGAGGACAATTACTATTGAGGATTGAATGGTGCTGGTCCTCTTTTGTCATTGTAAAAACCGCTGAGTTGATCGTCACCACCGGCGCCATTTTATTGTTTTTTAAATTAGGTTTTGCGGATGCTTAGTGATCCAAATGAAGAATAATTATCCTGTGAACTTTTGCAGCGTGCAAAGCCAGACTGTCCGCGCCTTACAAACAAAACTCAATGGCACAAACTCTGCGGTTCTTTCAGTGGAGTTAATGGAATGTCAAGGTTGGTCTTCATAGACCAGGGGGATGAGTCACAGTCCAGACCTACAGGCCGTTAAGTGCTTTCGGCGAAAGCAGAATAAATCAATAATCAGGAAAGGTGATCAAGTTCCCAGGAGAACTGTTATTCACATGATGGTCAAGTGGATAAAAATTACATTAACATGTTAAAGAACATGGTCTATCCCAGTGACGACTTGTACACACGAAAAGAACTGTCAGGGTGTTGGCTAGAGAAGACTGGCCTCGATTAGAAACTCTAATTAAATTCCTTGAGTGAAAAACATGTTTAAGGCCATAGGTAATAAATACTAGTACTAGGAGACAAGCATTGCACATGATCATGGTGCAACGGTGAGATCTCGTCTCGGGTACGCTGTTTTTGTTTTTGTTTTTTTCTTTCATGTGACATCTGTTTACAGGGCTGGCTGCATTGCCGTGATAGCTTTAGTTCTTGGCTGAGCGTAAAAACCGATTCCCCGCCCTCCGCCTACCCATCCCGCGAAATCAGTTCAGGCCGCGTGTAAACAGTCCGCCCACGAACTTCTATTACTGGACGATTTTTTTCCAGTTAACTATTAAAACGAGGCATGCTACTACAAAGCTTCCGGTTTAGTCACATTCTTTGTTTAGGCTCGCCGAGACTAACAACGGAGAACTTCGCAAGAGGCTAAGCTTTGGTCTTGGCAGACAGACAGCAATCCACCTAGACACGTCCATGGTCCACCATTATTTCCGAGACGCCATCAAGAAGTGCAGGTCCATACACTGCTTCTAAAATCATAACAAATCAACCCAGAAAAATAAAAATACAGAGAAGTGGTCTCCTCGCTGTAAAACAGGGACATAGTCGCTTTCTCCAACTTATGACTGATATTTTTTTTATCATTAGATCATCCTTATAGTTATATTTAGAAAAGATTTGATATCCAGATGTTAGAATTCTAATTCTAGCCACCACCCCACTCTTCCAACACACACCATAGAACCCAGTCTTGTGAGGGAATTTCATGTCGGAAGAATTACTGCAATCGAAAGGATATGTGACAAAGCGAGTTTTGTTTAAAGAACTCAAGTTTTCAATAAGGTCTTTTTTTTTTTACCCCCCTCGTTGTCTTTAGACCCGGGCCATGGACCGCATCCGGGTTTTTTGAATGTGTCGGCGCTCTCTAGATTGCGACCGTTGACCTGTTGTTCGTCTCTCGGGACTGGACGTGTCGCTGGTGTTGTTCAGTCACCATGTCGCAAGAGCGACTCTTTCCAGGATTGCGGCATCGTCATTGTCACGTGTCAAGTAGTTCATGCACGCACGTGTCCTCACGAGTCATCTTTGAGTGCACCGAGGTGAGCGTAGTGTGAATGGAAGCAGATTTGATTTCGAGGTCCAGCGGGGGATGCTTCCTTCATCTAATGTGACTCACCAAAAACTGAGCGGAAGTTCAAACATAATAACGCAGTTTAAAAAAGTTAGGTTCTAATTTTAACCGATAGAAAGAAAACAATGGCCTTTCGCCTGATTAATTACAAGCAGCCGTACACGGCTGATACTCCCCTCGATTCAATCTTCTTAGCTTCGCCCTTTTTGGGCTCTTCTGTTCAAGCACCTGATTTCAATAGCTCAGAATGTCGGCAGTTTTATCGCCCACTCCACAGAAATCACAGATGCACCTGCTGTTTAAGAGAAGTCGCGAAGAAAGTCGAAAAATACTTCATAATCCTCGATAAAGCCAAGAATCAAATTTAGTAAGGTCTCACCGCACTTTCATCCTAAGTAAATCCTTCATGAGGTCCACGCTGCTCAGCGAATTCACCTTTTTTAGCAGTGTACTAACAATAGTTTAATCTTCAACAATAAGCAGACAACATTATATTATCCGCCTAACCCTCCATTGCTTCAAAACAAAGCAAAAAACCCCGAACAAACAATATCTACAAAGCTGAAATAATAAAATTCTGTATGTACCGCAAGTGGGCAAGAAAAATCACGTGACTTGAGGAGCAATACAAACGTCATGACACTTATTTCCAGAGCCTCGCCCAGCATTGCTACCGCAGGGAAGGCCGAAGGCGCTTTGCTGGCTACTTCCCAACTTCTATATCAAATTTGAGCTTATATTTGAAGTCTGCGACAGATGTATACGCTTGCCTAATTTGCATACTGGTCGCGGTAACCGTAGACTGATGTCATGGTTGCCTAATTTGCGTTTTGGTTGAGTAACACGTACTAGACTCACGTGGCTATATAATTTACAAACTGGTTGAGTTAACACTGGACTGGGGACGTGGCTCAGATTTCCCACTTGTTTGTGAAATTTTTCATCGTTGATTACAAGGGCAAAACAAGCGGATATTTTATAAACAGGGTTAGGGGTTAGACCTGTTTACAGAGAAGATTATATTTTGCCTGTAAAAAAAAAAAAGAACAATAATGATACATATTAAGGTGAACTAGACGAAAGAGGATGTGGATGATGGTTGAGAAACGTGGGTAGAGGTGGCACCGACATTTTTTTTTTCTTTAATTGCAGTGGCTAATATCTGTCAGGGTTTTAATGTTACCAAACGACTTATAGTTAAGCTTATCGCTGTAATAATCGGAGATAACTGTAAAAGTATGTAGCTGCCATATTGATGGGCGGGTGACCTGTGCACGATTATGCTGCACCCCTGCACAGTATGGCTGGGACTGAGTGCTCCTGTGCCATTTTTAGCGCCTGTGCTCTGGTGTACGTGCAGCGTGTGCAGTATGTGGGCCATAGGCGGTGCAAGAGGACATGCTCGTAGGCCCACAATTTCCCAGTGTTGCTGAATGACACACCCGCAGCTGAGCAGGCAAGCAAAGGCCAGGCATGTAACTACGTCTGTTTTCAGCTTTTATTCTCTATAACAAATGTTTTTATTTTATTTTTTTAATAATTATTATTTTTAATATATTTAGCACGCGCTTGGGATTTGACGATCGAGCGTGATCACATGGCGATGACAAGTTTTCTTCAGTCTGTCGTGGTATTGAAGATGTCTGCGATCGAGTGAGAAGAAAAATGTTAATTGTCTAGCCGATAGAGTCGATTGTCAGCTTAGTTTAACAGTCGATAGCCGGGCAAGACGAATAAACTGGAAATTGCGCGACACGTTTGACAACGTTTGGACGTTTGTTTCTTGACCCTTGACACTGAGGTCAGGGTCGTCAAGGGAAAGAACTCGGAGCGACTCTCCACATCTATCATAACAAGTTGGCAGTGGCAGGTGAACCGGCACAGATCGCCAGCCTTTTTTTGCTGTGTAGGGTACGTCGTATGGCCCATGGCGTGAAAGGTCAGTGTCTCTTTCGGTGGCTGCTGCCTTTTTGAATCGTTGGTTTCGTCTCGACAGGTGTTTTTGAACAGACAACTCCAGCGATGAGAAGGAGAACTGGGTTTCTAGGCCAGAGCTGTTTACTCGATGTGCTGTGCACAAGCATTGCAGCGAGTAGACAGCAGCGATCTCACGAGATGTTTTTCCACCCGACAGCCAATGTCATGTATCAGATTATGTATCGCTCGCTTTTGATCTACCGGTGTTCCGTGTAACGCTTTCCTAAACAAGAACCACAGATAAGTAGGAGTTCAGTTCCGAAGGTAAGAGCGACTAAATAAATTTTAAAAAGTGAAAATAAATTTTAAAAATGATTTTTCGTAAAAATTTCATTTTAGTAACGGTCAAGCTTCTTCCCGTGTGTCTTTGGGTGCGCGCTTGTGGGTGTGGGCGCGCGCATGTGCATGCGGTTTCAGTATGACGTCTGCACACTCAGGATTTTTTTAATTGTGTATATATAAAACATCATTTGCATTTCGGATTAAAGAATTGATTTTTTCCCCTCCATTTAGAAATAATCTTAAAAAAAAAACAACAACAGAATTTCGCGTACTGAACCTAAGAAGAACAATTCCTGCTAAGGTTATTTATTTAATGTTAATAAGAACTATACTGGAAACTGTTCACAAATGAAATTGTTGCTGTTAGACCTCTCTTAGGAGGAGTTACTTAAGCATGAAAAAAGAATGTTGAAGACATTGCTGTCTAAATATAGTAATTTGTAATTATTAATCATAATGTAGCATTGGACACTGTCTTGATTGTTCTTTTTGTCACTGCCTTTAGAATTTAGGCACCTGCTAAACTATAGCAAGGTTTTAAAATCTGCAGGTTATCAGTATTATGAGCAGTCACTTTTGTGATGCCATCTGTTATAATAATTTTTATCTGGGTTTACAGTATTAGGTATTGGGCATACTCAAGATTGGTGAGTAGGTTGCTATTGTCCGCAGTCTGCTTTGTGATACTGCCAGATATTACCTGTGATGTTCCTAGTCATGTCTTTCTACTAGTGCAGTTTCTTTGATGTACTGCTTATTGCATGGTGATCATTCGTTTTCAAATATTACCTGTGGATTTTACAGCGGTAAGGCATTAATTATGCTGATGCATACTGTTCCAACAGTATGTTGTCTCAACTTATATTTTCTGTTTTCCGTGTGCTGTCACTGGTATCATTATCAGTCATGTTTATATGAACTAAAGTTCCTTGTTTTCACCACGTGAAACCTACCATGTTTTTTTTTTAAAAAACTATTATTACTTGGGGTTGTGTAAATGTGTGATATCATGTCTATTCTTATCACTAGTTTGTGAAGTAACAATATAGTTTTATATCTGGAAGTTGTAAGTTCAGTGAGAATTATGCCACCTAGATGGAACCTTGTTTGAATGGTGGGTGTGCTGCTTTTGTGTTCTTTCATGGTAAACTGTGCCACCAAAGCCTGATGTCTGCCTTAAAAATGCATGAAATTCGCAAATGAATCATTTCAAAATGCTTTTTTGGCAACCTAATAAGTTTTTGGGGTATCCTAGTAGGATGGCTAAACATGACAGTTGGAAATATCTTGCCATTTTATGCTGTATTTATGTGTGATGCTTCATGTCACTTTTGAAATTTTTTTTTCCAATATTTGTTGTTACTGCTTTATTCTTTTGTGGATTATAAGCCTGTTGCCTGTGAATTTAAAGATGAGTTTCTTATTTTTTAATCATGGGAAAGAAATCTAGAGCACTTAATTCTTAAATATGCATTTTTATCAAGTGGTCTATTTTTTTAAAAAAAAGTCTGTGGTAAGTGATTTTTCATTTGCAGTACCACGTTAACTGAAATCTGAAGCAGCATAATTAAGAAATTTCCTGGAAGTTTTTTACAAATGAAAATTAGATGCATTTTTGAAGGAATGCAAAAAGTGCAGCACAAAATATATGAATCTGCAGACTTTACATGGTTTTGTGGTTCAGATTACAGGCAAAAACAGTATTTTTATGTCGTAGAGATGAGCACCTGTGATTCATCAGAAGTGAAAAGAATGTATGTGCATGTATTCTGGAGTTGTCAGTTGGTCGTGAGTCTATCAGGAGACTGGTGTAAAGAGTTCTGTCACACTAGCTAACAAGGTTTCAGCAGCTTTAACTCTAGCCCAACTGTGCCAGCTAGGTTTTGAGAAGGTCATACTTGTCTTAAACTTTATTTGCACTAAGTCATCTCGTGGAGCTTCCATGTGTCATGAGTGCTACTTGTGGGATTTTGTTAGAGAACATGCCTCCATTCATTTTCAAACATATGAATCTTTAGATACAGTGTGACCAGTATCATTGGGTGTGAACCTGTCTTTAAAAGAATATTGCAGGATAAACCTAACTCCTTGGTCTGCATGCCTCTTTTTGCTTTAATCGTTATGTACTTGCAGACAGAGTCGAAAGTCCTTCCCTAGGAAAAATTAGAGCTGTACAAGTTTAATCTAAATGAACAGCCATGTATACATGTTTTTGTGAGTGAGAGTAACTGAAAGATTCAAATTCTGCTTCTATGCTTTCCTTGTAGTTGGGCATGTAAAATCTTTGCTTAAACTCTTCAGAATGTATAGTATTAGGTGTCCATTTTAATTTATGGATAAATGTGGGCTTAGGTTGACAAACTTTTAGGTATGCTGATGATACTGAATAATATACATTTAAGTGACATCATTATTCAGGTTACCTTACAGCTCTATATTAAAGCACACAGGGCTTTCTGTACCTGTTCTGTGTAAAAGTCACCATACAGGAAAAGAAACGTTGCCAGTTTTTTCAATTAAGTGCAGTAAAAAGTGGAATGTTAAGCCATTGTCACAATTACATATGCTATAATAAGGTAAATCCGCTGATGGAGGGTATAAGCCAACACAGAAAACATTGCTTGTTGTACCTAGCAATGCACTGGCTATTGCATGACTACAATATCATCAGGCGGCACCAGAATTTGCATTACATAATGCATTAGACAGTTTCTTACAAAAAAGATAACTCCACCAGGTGACCCTGACAAGTTAACCTTTTGGCTGGTAAAAGAAGTGTCAGAGGAAAGTGATGAACAAGAATAACTGTCCCTGAAATAAGTGAGGAGAACAACTTGCAATTTCTGTTTAACAGAAGGCTAACCAAAAAAAAAAACCCCCAAAAAGCAACAAAAATCGTGATAAAATAGACAAAACCGAGTTGTCGAGCTTGCAGGAGATTGCTTCCTGTTACATCTCGTCATTTCCATTACTGACACAAGAGATGCAAAAATTTAATGGAGTAAGGTAATATTTTGTCAGATGATGCTTTAATGCTGCTGATATGATTTCCTGATTCAGGAAACTTTTTTTTGTAAGTTACCAAGTCATAGTGTGATTGAACATCCTGATAATGGATCACTCATTTAAAAAAACTAAATCGTGAAATATAGCATTTCTATAAATTACGTAGCCTTTTTTAATAGCAGAGATGGTATAGTCGATGGATTCAAATGTTGGGGAGAGGTGGGTAAAACTGTCGGGGGTTTAGCCTTCCATCCTCTGCCATAAATGTATTAGATCTTATCGACCAGTAGTAGAAAAGATTATGCATCAATGTATGGTTATTAATATTATCATGACCTTTAGTTTTAGATGTCTTGTTTTTATGTATGACATTTAAAGTCATGAGGAAATATCAGCTGTTACAAAATGTCTTACATTATAAGACATCTTACCTAAACTCTTTTACATTTTTCCTGTTCCAAAATTTTTCAGACCCACGTAGCAAATTTCCTTTGATTTATTTCACTGATGCAGGCTTCCAGCATGTTATCAGTCTGTTGTGGTCGGCAAACACACACCGCATTTTGAAATGGTTTTGTTAGTTGAATCTGTTTCCAAGTTTCACACAGGGCCAGATAATTGAAAGATACGCTTCAGTGTGGTGTTGAGATCAGTACAATGATTAGCAATGAACATTCAGAGAAATTTTTAAACTGTATCTTGCTACTGTTCAGTTGCAACTTTTTCTACATTTTGTAAAATGATTTCTGCTTCTTTCTTGATGACTGCTCAGATGCACAGTCAAGATGACTCTGCATTGAGGATATGGATGTTAAGTTGAAAAGTTGATTTTTGAAGATAGAAGCGGGAATGAAAGGGTAAGGTCCATATGTGATGCATGGATTGCTTGCCTAGGAACTTGCTGAAGCATGTCAACACTGAAAAAATTCCTTATTTTTCACTCTGTTGTTCATCACAAATGACATCAAACTGGTTCCAGAAGAAAATATGGAGTGGACCTTCGGGGTCAGATGATGGTGTTTGGGGGGCTTTGTACAGCTGGCAGTCAGAAAGAATATCTTCATGAATGTGAGAGGTTTTTTGGTTGTCATTTTGTCTAGGTGGCATACATTTTAGTAACGTCCTCTTGTGCCCTTGATATATGGTGCAGCAGCTTGAGCAAGGAGGAGACAGTCAAAACTGTGATGTCTCTTTTCTTATAGTTATTGATCACAGATACATTATGTAAAGGAAGGCATAGACGCATAAATAAAGTTATAATCGTCAGTTCTGAAATGTCATTAATAACATTAAAGACCCATTTACCATTAAGGACATCTTAGTGTTGGCGTTGGGCCTTTATTAAATAGTTGCAAGTACCCTGCAAAGATTTCTGCATTAAGTGAAAGGAGGTCTCTTGCGATGTTGAAGGATAAAAAAAAAAAATGAAATGCTTAGTGTAATTGGTTTGTAGTCAAAGGTCTGCCTAGCTACTAAAAGCAGTGGCAAAAAACTGGGACAGCATTCATTGTCTCATCTGTCAGCAAAATGTGCTTGTTTCCCCCTCCCTGAGCATGTGGTTGCTTGATAAAGGACTGGGTGGTAGATCTATTTAATAGAGATGACAGTGGAGATTAAAGCAGCTAGTGGGATTTTTTTTTCTTTTTATTCCTATCAGGAAGAAACAACTTGTATGCTTAAAGAAGGCATGTAAAGTGTGTGAACCTTGTGCATATGTAGGTGGAGAATGTCCATCATTCAAACGTGCATTGTTTTGTGTCACATTTTTAAACATGTTGTACCAACTGGTCGTAGCTGGGCTCACCTCCGTAATCCTGTCTGCCCCATTCCTTAGCAGTTGCAATCATTTTGCATTGTCGGCAAGAAAAATCATTTTTTGTACATCCTGGCACTCTTGTTTTTTTTTTTTTGGTTATTGTTGTGCGGAAGGGGAGGAAAAGGGTAGTAACTCTGGTTTCTGGTTTTAGTAATAATAATTATTTCATAAAGTGCATGTTTAAATAAAATGTTTCTTTTCAGTGCTGACAATATTATTTTTTTATAGACCCACTGAAGACCAGGGTGATCAAAATAGAAAAAGAAATTCATATAAGAAATGCTTTTTTAAGTGGAGTATTCCTCGGGCTTCGAGATTGATAAAGATAACATCCTTTGCCCCTGCCTGCCTATCCAGCTCACTTCTTATCCACACACTACCTCATTCTCCTCACTCTTACTTTGATCGCCTCGGGCTTTTTTCCAACATTTGATATGCTTTTCTTTTTCTTGTCCTCTTACGTGAAGTGAATTGCCACTCCATGTTCGCCAGAAGCCTGCTTTTCTTTCAAAATCTCTCATAAAACTTACCTTTTTCTCCTTCCATTGTTTGCCTGTGAATTGTTGTAGCTAGAATGTGTACTTTATAAATACCTTACAATTATTGATTAAAATGAGTTCTCGTTATCATAGTTATGGTTTGTATGCTTTTTTTAATGTATTTTGTTTTCTTGGTTATAATTTGTATTCTGAAATAAATTTCCTAAAATTGCTTTTAAATATGAACATAACTAAGCATTCTGTTCTTCTTCCCAGCACTTCATAAAGTGAAGGAGACATGCAGATGCACAAAAGCTGTAGAACTGTGTCACCTTTGTGTCTAGTGGTGTGTGCAAAGAGCAGACTGCTAGTTTGTGCTGCCTATGTGAACGGGTGCAGGTCAAGTCAACCGTTTACCAGTTCGACTGCCATGCACGAGTCATTTTGACCACGTTGCTGTGATGGAAATGGGGAAAAAAGTGTTAATGATGATGATTAAGACCTGGGCACCAGTGGCTTATAGATCCTTGAATCTATGCTGTATATACTTATATGAAACACAGTGGTTACATCAAAAAAATCAAAATATCAGAGGACTGTAATTTGACACACATGCACACAGTTTTGGAGAGGTAGACGTAACACAATAAGATGGAAAGAGATAGGCATAAAGTTTACTTGGTTCCTCTCTTTCACGAGATTCTCAGCTGATGAGATTGTTATCAGTGCAGCCTGAACTATGATGTGACTATAAAAACTTCAGAATATTAACATGCTTAAGCAGACCCACTCAAGCATGATGTCTACATCAGATTGTTCACAAACACCATGCTTATCTCCAGTTGCAAAATGACAGGTTAAGATATAATATGCAAATAGGAGATCCACTCCAACAGTAAAAGTTTTTGAAGTATGTTTAAAGTCTTTAAAATAATCAACAAATTTAATGGGTTAAATTACATGCAGATGAAAGCTTAGTTCAAATAGGATCTTTTTTCGCAATTGTACCTGAAGCCTAAATATAAAGACATTAAATAAAATGAAACTTTCAGTTTAAAAGACCAGCACGCATATTTTTTCGCATTCAAAGGAGAGAGAGACCTGCATGTCAACCAATGATGGCAAAAAAGGTCCCCAGGGTAGCTACTTGAAGTTGCACCCAGCTATTCTTCTTCTTGTTCCTAGTCGCCCCGGTAGAGCATAGGGCCGCAACTTGCACACAGCTATAATGCTTTTTTAAAAAAAAGTAACGTTAAAATTTTTTTTGGGTCAAGTTGCAAAGGTGATGACTATGACTCAGATAGCAGGTGGCAGTGGTTGAATTGGCAAATGGTTGAACCACTCACCCATCCCCACAGCTCCTCGCTTTTTTTCCTTGCAATCAGTGAAACTAGTGTTATAAAATTTAACAAGACTGGTGTCATTATTTTAGAAACATTAATGATCAAGTCTTATCTTTTTCAGTATCATGTGAAGAACCAGCAAGTTGGAAGTCTCATGGTGTAGCATGGACAAGCTGATTCAGGCTCGAGTTCAGAGAAAATTGTCGTCTTCAGACGCAAGAGCAAAATGTAAATGATGGTCCTTCACAGTGCCAGTGGTGATCGTTATCACATAGATATGAGTCCATCAAAAGGATTTGTGGCAACAGACAGGTAGAAAAACACTGAAAATTCCTAGAATCCAGTTGCTTCATTGCTTGTTGGTGCGAGCAGCAGCTATTTATGGTGAAGAGAACATGCATAGGGATTTTTCATGGCTCATCAGTACAAAGAGTGCTTTGAACGTACTGTGTCAGGGTTGTCTGTCCAAAACAAGGAACAGATAGCTTGTTTTGGGGAGAATGCAAGCATTTTGAATTTCACATCGGAAAGGAATATCTTCTCTGCCAATAACTGGCAGAAAAAGCTATTGGAAGATAAATCAAATGGTGTATTAAGCAGCTTCATGCCAGGATGCACAAATGATTGCCATGAAGACAATTTTTTATTGTGTGATCCTGTGAAGGGCTTTAGAGATGCCACAAGGTTAGATGTAGACTGTAGACACAAGTGTTCACAGTCACCTCCCTCACTTGACTCGTATCGTTCCCAGCAAAGTGATGTATACCTGACTTCTGCAAATGGCCTTCTAGAGACTGACGACAAGCCAGCTTTCAGTTCGGTGACTTCAAATCAGAGTGCAAAATCGCTGAGTAGAGTGGACAATCTCCCTCTCAGGAAAGTTATGTCATTGAGGTTTGCTGCCATGGTTACGAAGTCAGAGTGTGAGATGTCACCTCCATCATTTTCATCTCTTAGTTGGTCAGAAAAGTACAGTCCAGACTCTGCTAATAGTCTGCCTGATACTGCTGTGCGCAATACCTCAAATTTTTGTCCTGCTCCATACAGCAGCAGTGACATGTCTAGCAAGAACTCCTGCAAAGAATTACATTTCTCAGCTCAGCCAGCAACAGAAACTGTGGACTTGTCCTTAGGGTCTGGGCATAAGCAGAATTCACATTCTCTTCATTTGACAACAGATGTTTCCCCTCTCTCAGGTTACAGTGATGAATATTTTGACAGCTGCGTAGAGAAGGATCAGAGAAAAATAAGCTTAATTTCAGAGAATGATGAAGAACTCAGTGAATCACCTCCCAAGCGTTCCAGGTCCAAAGCAGATGAGCAAGCAGTGAGTACTTCTAATTCTTCTGGAAGTGGAATTGCAGGCCACGCAAGTCGCAGGGGCAAAAGGGCAGAGAAGCCTGCTCAGAGGAATCGGAAAGGAACTGAGTGCTCATCCAAAGTAGGCGCAGGCGATAAAGATGCCGATGAAAAACCTCACACCACTTGTCGGCTAGATTTGCCCTCACAGATGGACAATGGCTTCTGTCAGGTGTGCGGAGACATTGCTGCTGGTTTCTATTGTGGTGCCTTTATTTGTGAAGCTTGCAAGGTAAGTCGGGCACTGTTTTTCTTCCTTAAACATATTTTAGAGGTGTATAACAGTGATTGATCTGGTCAGGCGATCACTTTCTGTGCTTTATAAACTTGGGAATGACAAAAGTTGCCGAGTCTGAAGTCTGACCAGGTAAAGATAAAGTGCTAAAGGTATTTCAAGCTTACAGTAAGATTGCTTGTGGAAAAAATCTATTTGGCCAAGTTCATAACCTATGATGGCAATGGGTGGGTATACTACCCTTTCAGCATCGTAATCTTTTAGGAAGTCAAGGAAATGATGAATGATGCTGAGGTGTCGCAGCTGTGTGGCGGTGAATAGTTTAAATCAAAGTTTTTTACAGACAAGGAGCTCAGAACAGTTGTATGGGATTAATTGAGAAAACATAAGTATTCATATTAAATGCCAGAAGTTGCAGAAACACCCTGAGACCCAAAGGGACATAGTGGGGTAAGAGTAGGGTGAAAGAGGACAGCACACACACATGCGCACATGCTTACACATGCTCACACACAAAGAGGAAAACAAATGTAGACATATGTAGCAAAGAGTCACTACATG
The DNA here is from genome assembly GCF_003073045.1 of Pomacea canaliculata. NCBI lineage: Eukaryota > Metazoa > Mollusca > Gastropoda > Architaenioglossa > Ampullariidae > Pomacea > Pomacea canaliculata. The sequence goes on from NC_037597.1 coordinate 14,625,323, forward strand.
GTGTAGCAAACAGGATTTGAGACCAACAAAGATGGTATTTAGTGAATCATTCTAGGAAGTGAGAAAATGCCTTTGAAAATGAAATTGAAGGTTTTATGAAGAAACTCAAAATGAAATGTTAATTGCTTTGAGGATGGGATACTTCGACACCTATTTTGGAAAGTTTTTTAAACTATGGCAATGAAAGCCTTGTTTATACAAATTTATTCATGTAATTGAAAATAGCTCAACAGTTTGTTAAATTTAAAGACAACATATGTCATTACATAAGTACATTGATGGATAAGCTACTCCCTTGCTCTGTAAAAATCACAGGTATTTAGCACAGTTTAACATTTGTGGTGTGTATGATGGGTCTAAAAATGATGAAATTCTAGAGGTGTTAAAAAGCTGTTAATTTTTAACAGAATATAAAGAACAGTTACTTCTATCCAAAAATCCAGAATCTGATCAGTTTTGTGTCATATGATGTATGGCAGATATCCATATACCTAATGATCTAAGAGCTTTTGTGAATGAAAACATTATTTTCAGCAAGCTTTTATGAACTGAAGCATAATTCAATCCATTGCAAGTGTAGTGGTCAGTGGGACATAAGAGGCAAGGAAGTTGAAAAGGGCCATCAGGTTTGGGTACCTAGATTAAACTGAACTTTGTAGAAGATTAATGCAAGAACATTCTGTTGAAAATTGTAGGTCACCGTGAGGAGGATTATATAATAAGAGTGCTTTAAATTCTTTGTCTAGGATGGAATTAAAGGAGATGCAATCTTGTCAATGAAGGAAAAGCTTTGTTTCACATCAGGACTGATATATAGATTTATGTGGGTCCGCCTTTTGGGAAAAAATAGAATTGCTGACATTTTTCAGCAACTGGTAACATAGAAAATGTTTTGCTTTGCACAGCAGACATTTCAGCAGTCAAAAAAATCAGCTTTGTAATTCACAAAATTTCCAAAAGAATACTTGAAATATGCCTGTTTTATTCAAAAGTTAAGAATAGTAACTTGTAGAAATTTCTAGGAACGTCTAAAAATATGTGTATGCTGATCAACATTCATTTTCCGGGCTATGTCTGGATAATACGCAACTGGATATTGAAGAAATCTTGAGAAATGCAATCTTCTAATTACTGTTCAACTTTCAGATGTGCATCGTATTTTGTCACTTTGAAGACCATTCTCTTTTGTTGACAATGCTGAATATTTGCTCCATAATTTAAAAAAAACAACCCACTATTCTGTACACTGTAAAGGTAGAAAGTGAATACTAACTTTGAATGAACAGCTATTGCATGGTTAGTGTTATTCAAGATACATTTGTGTAGATTGTATTTACAAATGCATTTGTCATACTCGAAGAGGGGAAGAGAGGATCTAATGAAACTGAATCTGAGAGTATGGTTTTAAAATAAAGTTTGACTATCCTTGCACTAGAACAAAAGTTAAGGTGTTATCGTTTGTCACATTTTCTTTTTCAAAGACGACAAACAATTTTTTAGGCAATATTTTGAATGTGCATAACAAATTGCGCACCATGATCTACTAGATGGCCAGTTAGCTGGGATCAAACCACATGATAAAACATACCAGTTAATGAGGAAAATATGGTAATTTAAATGACACCAGGTATTGAGAGAAATTATCAGGATAATTACATAATAAGCAAAAGGGAAGTTAGGTGAAAGAAAACACTGTGTATGCAAGCAAAGCCATTTGAAAGGAGGGATCCCAGTGCTGCTATATTCTTGCATGTGTCAAGAGTTGTTGCTACTGAAAAGGATTTATGCTGGACTACAGGTAGACAAAGGAGGGCACAAATCAATAATTATCAATAGTGAGGGAAACCTTCCACACAGGAAAGGATTAAAAATGAGATGTTGTCTAGTGTAGCATATGGCAGGCCGTGATTGTACTCTGGGAATTAAAAAAAAAAAAATAATAATAATACAGCTTTTCACGGCACATCAATTTTAGAGGACTTGTCAGTTAATAAATTGTCCTGTTATGAAAATCATCAGAGACCGGAAAAAATTATGATAAAAGCATAAGTTTAGTATATACTGTACTCTTACCATGTAATGGATCATTTTTCTTATGTTTGACATATTTTTGTGTTTCCTTTTTTTGTGTAATCTTGGCTTGTGAATGACATATTGTGGCATCTTTGTTTCAGAAATTTTTTATCAGAGCCTCCAAACAAGAAAAGCACAAGTTTGTTTGTTTGCGGCAAGGTTTGTGTAAAATTACGAAGGAGAGTCGAGTGCAGTGCCAGTTCTGCCGATACCAAAAATGCCTAGACCTGCAGATGTACTACCCAGGTGAGAGACGAGTACCATGGCTTGCATACTTTTTTGCATGATGGTGTAAAGGCTAACCCATGTGCAAAATTATTTTCAAGTAAAAGATTTAGAAAATGCCAATTCCCCATGAAAACTTCAGTTCTATTCACGAGATACAAGGACATTGCAGTACCTGGAGTTTGGAAAGAGCTCAAGAACTTGTATCCCTTGATGTTACATATGTAAGCTTGCTGAACAGATCAGGTAATGCCTTAGCATATGTTCAAAGCTCTCACATTGGCCATGGACTTCGGTGACACCAGAAGAATAAATTTATGTCAATCCTCAGGTACTTTAGAAAATAGGAGTTAGATACCTTTTAATGATATACATTAACAGCTGTATATTCTAATAATTTGATAGCAGTTTTGACCATAATTTCATGCTTGTAAGCAGACACTTCTTGGTGAATACTGTTTTTTGTACAGATGAACATAGCTGGTGTACATAAAACATTATGTTCCTGTGACAGGTGAGGGAAAGCGGACTGTCAGTGCAGTTGGTATATCAGACATTCCATGTCGTGTGTGTAGTGCACCATCTTCAGGCTTTCATTTTGGAGCTCTTACTTGTGAGGGGTGTAAGGTAAGACCAGTGTATTCTACGTTAGTATTTTAACAGAAGACACTCTTAAAAAGTTTGTGTTCCAGTGGCCTACTTTGTATTCATAAGTTTTCGTAAAGATTGTTCATATTTTGTATAGATTCACAGATTGACATCACTGGTTTGTTTTGGATTAAAACTGTCATTGTTTTAAAAATGTTTTAAATAGCAATACATTTTTCTTGTCCTTTGCAAAGGGATTCTTCCGGCGTATGGTCAAGGAAAGAGAGCCAGGAAGCTACCGATGTTCTGCTGGTGGAACGTGCGAGATAAGTGCACAGACCCGCAACATGTGCAAAGCATGCCGGTACCAAAAGTGTGTTGACATTGGCATGTCCGTTGATGGTGAGCCCGTCTTCCATGTATTGAACTATTAATGTAGTTAGGGACAGCTATGATTGGCATATGCTGCCCCAGAGCATGTTTATTTTTCCATTCTAAGATGGTAGTAGTAGCTTCAAATAATAATTAAAAACTACCACAGGGCAAATTATAATATACCTCTCATTCACACATCAAATTTTAACAATTTGGGAGAACACGAGAGAGGGGAAAACCCAGGAAGAAAGGGAGGGGGTTGAATGGCAAAGGACACCACTGCAATTTTTTTTTCTTTCTCTCCCTTCTCCTGAATCATTGTTTCCATTGCTGAACATGAGCTGTCCTGTTAGGGAAGGGACATTAAGAGTACAAGTGTTTCTTGCTGTTCCACTCTTGAATAAGTTTGACCCAAATGATAATCAAATCACAGCTGGAGTAGTTAGCAGCAAGGTAAAGCTGATAAGCCGATATAGCAACTTTTTATATATTTTACCTATGTATTTTTAGGATTCATTTTTTTTCCCCCAGTAGTTTGCTCCTCTTAACTCTTTTTTCAACTACCAGTTGAAATGTGTCACTAGTTCTTTTCCTGTCACTGTTACAGTTTGCTGGAACAATGATAGATTTCTCTAAATTTAAAAGGCTTTTTTTAATTTAAAAATTAACTTTATGTACTAGACTAACTTTATAGAGATTGAATGACATATATGGTACTGTATATGATCAATTCATTTCTGAAAACTCGGAAACAGGTCTTCAAAAAAATGACATCTTTAACCAGATGCAATTACTGAATAGCTCAGTCTCCCATAGTATATATCTAATTACTTTTCATGATTTTTGTGCAGGTAGCCGCATAGGTAGACAGCCAAATGCTGTGAAACATGCCATATCTCTTGAGGTGAAAAGAAAATCTTTAGAGACAGCATCAAATGGTGCAGCATTAAATGGTGCAGCATCTTGTAGTTCACCTCCTAATGGTAACAGCATGCCATCGTCTCAAGCTCCGACATTGTCGAGTAGTCAAACCAATGGTTCACTGATTAAAGAGGAGCCAGTCAGCCCTGAATGTAACATATCATTTAAGGAGGTGGAACTACTTGAGGTAATTTTATTGAGGAAGCAGTGTCCACATTCAGTAATGTTGAGAGGCTTCATCCTTAAGCCACAACCATATATCTCAGAATGTGTGTTTTTTTTTTTAACCCCTTTCCCAATTTCAAATAGACATGTGTTGAGTTTCACATCAGTTTGAAATTCTGTCAGTTATTTGTTCCTTGACCAGTTGTGGGGGCCACATGTTTAGCTTGAGGTAGCTGACAAGGTCTACCACCCATGGTCATGTCTCAGGCAATGGTGAAGTTATGCACACAGCCAGTCAACTCCTTCATGTTTGTAAGCCAGTTCTTGCAGCATTGAGCTCTTTCCAAAGTACTTTAAACGACTGATTGAAAAAGTGTTGTGCTGCATCACACGGCCAAACAAGCTTAATGCTGCTTGACTGTTGCGTGTTTTGTGAATTTGGTGACCATTCTTCAAAAGTCATTAATTTTATTTTCCCTGGAGGAGATCCAGAAAAGTTTCTTCACAAATTTGTTCTTGAATGCTTGGATTCTCCTCTCTGTATCAACAGGCAGAGTCCACATCTCACATCCATAAAATAGGATCAGTACTACAAGGGACTTGTACAGATTGTACTCAACAGTAAACCTGCTGCAATGGCTGTGCCAGACCCCTTCCATTCCTGATGCAGATATGTCATGGAGCTGTCATCTTTGAGAGGGTAGCTCCCAAGTTAACCTTTTTTGAGCTGTACCACATTCGGGGAGATGTCTGCTTTGCCGTAGCCAAACTATGACTTCACTCGTCAGTGCTGGTCTCCATTCCTTATTCGTTAGAGGCGGCCTGGTGGCGCAATGGTCAGCACCTGTCAGCAATACGATGGTTGGCTGTCCTGGGTTTAGCTCTCATCTCAGGCTTGCTCTTCTTTCTCTGCATGTGGCATCTGTTTACAGGGCTGGGTGCCTTGCCATGATATAGCCTTAGCTGCTGGCTCGGTGTAAAACACCAGTCCCCCCATCCCCTCATTATGTGTTAGAACTGTTTGTTGATAAAGTCTCATAGCAGTTGACTGTTGGTGTCTGGCCTGCTTTGGTCATCTGCAAAGCATAGGTTGCAAATCGGCCATCCATGGTTTGAAATGGAAAAGTGATGGTAATGGACGAAACACTCTTTGGAGGTGAATTTTTGCATCACATGTCATACTCTGCCAAAAGCCTTTTTTTTTTAAGTTGTGAGGGAGGTCTGCTGATGCTAAAAATGCTTCTCTAGTGTGACAGTTGAAGATCTGCTCAGCTGTGCTCCTACCTGTTCTTAAGCCAACAAGTCTAGAATCTTGTTTGGTCACACCCGTACTTTAATCAGCATAAATAACATCTTCAAGATGTACTAAAAATAGCCCATTTACTAATGTATGGTTGTGGTCTTGATCAGATGCACTTGTTTAAAACAGTCTTTGGTTCATTTACAAACTTTTCTGTTAATTCTAGTCAACAAATTAAGCATCCAACTTTAAGCTTTTTTTATATTCAGAAATTCTAAAAGCACTGGTTGATGGGGGGAAAACTTTTTTTTAATTAGCTTAACATGGTTAGGTTGATAATGCACTATTGTAATATGATTATTGAACTAAAGAGATTCATCAAGAGGGGATAGTGAGGCAGGAGCTGTTAAAATTCTTGTACTACAGTATTTTGATTTTTTTTTCTCAAAAGAATTTAAAATATAAATGGGACTCCACAAAAAGTGTCAGTATTTCCTGGAAAAAACATTCATAATTATAAAAAAATTGTAAGAGTTGCATCAGGATGGCTCCAAAACTTGTAACACCTTGGAAAGATATATATCAAGCAAGACTGCATAGAAAACTGCTTTTCTGTAACACGAGGTCCAGGAAGGCAGGGAGATTACCAAAGACCTTGGCATTTACACATACAATGCACTTGTGCCTTGTGATGTAAGACAAGTAAACTGAAAGATGTGGACTCCCCTTATCAGTTCTGCAGAGAAACATTGGTTCCTGAAGAAAGTAGTTGTATATTACTGGCTACATCACAGCAAAGGTACAAAGAGAACTGCATGTCGATAAATGATGTAAAAGCTAGAGAGAACAGTAAAAGAAATTAAGCAAGTTATGCAATCCATGAAAGAACACTGGAAATTTTGTTCAGGAACAGCTGCTTCATGTGGACAGAGAATTCAACTTTTGAAATGTGTGCAAAATGACAGTGTCATGATAACCCAGATTTTTATTTTTTGGCTATGCACTTGAAAAAGGGAACCAGAAAAATAGAATGTAGGTAATGAAAATTTGGAACAGATACATGATTGTAGGTGTCTCCTCATTGGAAACCAAAGTTTGCAATACAAGAGCAGTAGAACAAACTGCTGCATGCACATGTTTACTTTGTGAAAGGGGGCATGCGCCAGCCACAACTACTTGCCTGGCTTTTAAAGCTCTCCGATCACAGTGTCCTCTTGGTGAATCTCTTTGAACTCTGTAAATAGTGACTACATTTTGCTTGTTGGCCATTCATCTATGGCCTATAGCCATATATTCTTTCACCACAAGAACACAAAGAAGAAAGTTCAAGTTTACATGTGTAATACAAGATAATCATATAACAAATGAGTTGGTATTATTAAATACACACCCACAACCATACTGTTATGCCATCTGCACAGTGATATGAGCCAGTGATATGCTGTATTTTTAAACAGGTTACCACCCCTCCTGTACTGTTGCCTGAAGGGGAGACTTACGAAAATTGTCAGTCAGTTGATTACGAAGAGATGATTGCAGGCATTGAAGTTGGGGGGAATGAGCTGGCACGAATGTGTGTTATGGTAAGTACGAGTGCCAAACTAAATTCAAAGGAGCAACCTATAACCCCTTTTGCTCCCAATAGTATTTATATGTACGGTGTAATAATTTGAAACAAAGGGCTAAAAAGCATTTGCTGCATGCTAACCTTTCAAACAAATAATTGTCCGACTCGACGTGATGTCAGTGATTATGTACAATGGGTACACCTACTTGCACATTTAGGACAGCACTGTCTTATGACAGTAGTTTTTGCCAAATCCATTAACTGAAGACAGTTTCCTACTATTGTCCTGAATGAGGTAACTTTAGCTAATGCTTTTTGCCCTTCACATCATACTTTGTTGCAGGAAAGAGCCACATCAAATCATTTTGACAAAAATACCTTTTCCTCTCTGGAAAGCACTTGGAAGAAAATGATGTCACACTTTGAGTTTCATGCTCAGTGCATCATCCGCTTTGCCAAGAGAGTGCCAGGTGAGACACCATCTCATGCAGTTGAATGGCATAATAGACACACTTTGTTTGACTCGGTGTTGTTATTAAAATGTTTCAGGTTTATTGTTGCGTGATGGTGTTTAAAGTAATGACATGTTTCAGGTTTCCGAAAACTGCCTTTGGATGATCAAGTGCTCCTTGTACAACTCGCCATCTATCCCATTGTCATCTTGAATCATTCGCGTACTTACAACGTAAAGACTGGGTTCTACAACTACTTCAACTTCACCAAATCCGAAGAGGATGCTATTTTCAAAGTCTGCCCCGGTTTAAACATATTAAGAGATCATTTCAAGCACATGGGCGTCATGACACAGATGATGAAACTGGACAATGTGGAGTATACGCTCTTATCCTGCATGTTGCTGGTCGACAGCGGTAAGTTGAATCTCTATTAACCCTTGATAATGAAGGGCCTTCTTGACCAAGGGCTTTTTTTCCCTAAAATACCTAACATCTGTGAAGGGCTAAACATACAAACATATCTGAAATCATTTTTTTTATATATAACATCTTGCATTTTTACCCCCTCCAGAGTGTCCAGGGATTGTGGAGAAAGAAAAGGCACTAGAGTTGCAGACCAAGCTGCTGAAGGTTTTCCAGTTATATGAAGAGAGTGAGTATGATTCTTTATATCAATAATTTAATAAAAGCAGTTGAGCAGTCACTTGGCCATGATTATTAAACAACACGATTCTGTTCCAGGAAGTGGAAAATGCCGCTTTGGAGAACTGATGCTGCTGATCAGCGAGCTGTCACTGGCGAACATGCAGCATGGACAAGTAGTGACCGCTTTTGTCAAAGAGCATCCACATCTAGAAGTCTGTGCACTGTATAAAGAAATGTTCTTCTGATGTGCTGGGTGCTACTGACGATCTTTCAAATTCCGAACGAGGAGAACAAGGTGGCTGCTTTGAGTCTGTGATGTCGGTGGGTCATTCTGCCAGAGAACAATGCTGTGATCTGTTGCTGCCACGAAGAGTGCTTGGGAGTTGGCAGAGAAAGCCAAACTGCAAAGAAAGTGTTTTCAAATAAATAGCCACATTCTTGGAGCTTATAAGTTGTTTTGCATATAAAAGCTTGTCATGCTTTACAGTAACAAGCTTTTAAATTTACCTCAGAACTGGACGTTTGATGGCTTCATCATAAACAAGGTCCCTCAGGTGAGAGAGGTCCCAGCTGCTCCAGAGCCTGTGACAGAAGTGTGCACGTTAGAAAATTTGACAAGGAACCCTTGTAGCATTTTCTCAGATCCAACATTCACTCCTGAAAGAATTGTGTTTACCTGATGACACCGGTGTCGAGCCCGCCAGCAATGACGTTAATGGAACGTCCTTCTGGAGCACAGGAGTAAGCCAGGCACTGGATGCGAGCTACACATGAGTAATGGCCGACCTCACATCCATTGATAGTGTGCACCCAAAGGGTGCTGCCTTTTTCTGGACAGAGGATGCATATAATTGAATTTTGGCAGCTGGCATATATTAGTGGGTATTTTCTGAGGCAAGAAATGTGTCTAGATGCTCAAAAGGTGAACTTTGCGTACCTGTGTGACTTGCGCTTGCTACATCTCCAAGAGTAGGGCTCACTGCCAGAGCTACTATAGGATGCTTATGTGATGACAGAGTCCGCACATATGATAACCTGCCATGATATAAATGCTAAATAAATAAATATAAAAACAAACAAGGGAATTTGTAATGCCTCCCCATCTGAAAAACACACCCATTTACTCCACCGAAAATACAAATCCCTCTAACCTGTTCAGGTCCCAGATGATGACAGAAGCATCCCTACTGCCACTAACAACCACTCCAAAAGCCTTGCTGATCTGTATGACGTTGACATCTGCACCATGGCCACACATGACCCTCTGCAGTCCCCATACATGTAAAGTAGTGGGCTGTATGAAAGAAAAAATAGCATGTCTGCAATTCAGTAGATGGAACAGAGTGTGCAAGCAGCAATGCCAAGATGCATTAGCAGTCATGTGTAATACACTGATTTTGTAGAAGACATTTCTCACCTTTGCCACATTGTGTGAGATATTGTAGACGCCAATGCTACCGGAGGCAGTGGCCACAAACAGAAGACACCTGTCCAAGGCAGCTGCACAGCATGTCACCTGAGACCATAAGACAGATCAGTAGCGTCAGATCAACATGCCTCTAGCATCTACCCACTTCTCATACTACTAATTTTCTGCACAGATGACATCACTGCAAAGGACAAATAGCAAAAATAAAACGTGTTCTGGTTATTAACACATTTTAAGAGTTTATCTATCCCTAAATGATTCTACATCTTTTAGCTTCCAAAAATAAGAAAAACTAAAATAACATTTAAAGCTTGATTCATTTTTTTTATGTTTGTGACGATGTGTGGTATAGTCAAGGAAAAACATTTCCTAAGACATAGTCATTCTTCTCAGATCGAATCTAAAATAAAATCACCATTTATGTTTTAGAAATGATCACAAATAAAAATGATTGTTGTCTTCAAATAATGTTGTACAATCCATTTTTAACATTAGACATGATAAGCCAGTCTTGTGGCTGTCATAAAAATACACAAACTTCTCTGAAGTTCAAAGATTCAGGGGAATCAACACTGCAGAGAAAAAAGAAAATGCTTGAATACTCAACTATTGGGAACAAACTCTTGCATTGTCCCCAAGTAATGTGCTCCATTCTAAAATCGGTATAGCAGGCCACTGCGATATTAAAATATGAAAATCCTATGGCTGTAAACATTTCTTAACCTATACAAACAGTTCCCTCATGAAACAGACCAATGCATTCCAGCAGGTATCAGGTGAAACATTTTAAATTAATGAGTACACGCCTGTTTGTTGCTCTACATTGTCAAATGCCTACAGGCTTGACAGAAATCCAGCCTGAAGTGCACTCGGCATACCTACCCTTTCATAGGGACTGGTTGCCATGAAGTTGAGCAGAGATCTGTTGTTGTGGGTTAACACTCGCAAGATGTTGTCAGGGTGATTCCAACTTATGGTTCCCGCCAGCATGATGTCTGCCTGCCGTTGCACAGGGTCTAAGAAACACAGACAACCTTCATCTTCATGGTTAACAAAAGCAGACCATCAGAGAAACAATGCTGTACCACAACACAACAAAGCAATTAAAACACTAACATCACAGTCCTGAGAAGAAGAAATAATAATATTTATATAAAGCATTTCCCCACACTAAGGTGAGCTCAATGTGCTTTACAAGAGCAGTAGGTAATAATGCAGCTGTATGATAGAGAAGGGCATCACAAGCAGGCAATCATACAAGCATGCACAGTGAATGTCGCTAGGAACAACACAGGAGAAAGTAATGGTAAACCAATTACAATAGGTGTTGCTGATAGAGGTTTTAAGTGAAGGTTGTAGCCTCTCCACTGCACGGAGAAAGGCAGTACTTTCCAAAGGCTGGGGCCAGGGAAAAAAATGACTGCTTAACTCTCCAGCCTGGTATGTGGGACATTTAGAAAACTGGAGTGGGCAAAGTGAACAGACTTGTAGGGTGACACAAGCTCAGAATATATCAAAACTTAATGTAGAGCTACACCGTTTTATTAAATGCAGCATTTTAGTTGACTGGTGACAAATATTTGACAATTCCACAAACATAAAAATCTGAGAAAAATCTACTTTACCTGTAGGCTTTGCTTGGAGACTGATCAAGGTTGAATCTCGCTCTATGCCAAACACAGATCCAGACCCAAGGGAAACAAGGGAGGCTATTTCCACCTCAAGTTTTGCAAGCAGATGCCAAGATGGCTGTGGCAGATCAGGTGATCCAACATAGTTGCCCCATTTCAAACCATTGACAGTGGGAACAGGCCGTGGCTGCCAACAGGTCAAGGCAAAACTGATGACGTCATAATAATGATCATCCTGCGATTAACCTGCAGATTAATTCCATCAAGCGAAAATGTCCTTCAAGGTGGTACCTGATATTCTGTGCCTGAACAATCTGCATGCTGAAAAACACTACCTTCAATATCTTTGGATGTAGAAAAGAGGGCATATTGCTCGTTTTCATTGATAATTCATTCTAGACAAATTTTGCACTCAATGCTACCTCTAAAAATTGGGGGGCTCATTTTTCTTAGCATCATTTTGGACTCAGGTTAGCTTTCAGCCTTCATTGACTATTCTGGGATTTAGAGACTATTCCACACAAACACCCACCACGTATGTTCGTCTTTCCTGCTGTGATATGGAAAATTTCAGTCCTGATGAAGACAAATGTGATTTGCCAGAATGAGGGGTGAAAAACAGCTGTCTTGGCGTTTGGCCATAGGTTCTAATCATGGTCAACAGTGCTTGCCGCTTCACTTGGTCAGTGACAGAGCTGACATCAACTCCAAAATATGTCTGCATCAAACCAAAATAAATCCCTTAAAGTTATCAAACATATGTATTTCTGAACTTGCAGTATAAAGAACTTCTCAATATCATTTCCATTCTGTCAAGCAACACACACAGAAAATTATAATTTTATGTCCACAAACTACGCAATGTTTAGAATTTATATTCCACTTAACTTACTGATGGATGAAACACATTGATAGCTTTTATAGCCTCTTCCCCTTTCTGCTTGAAGCCAAAAACAAGATCGATCCAATGGTTCAACATCTGTGTGGCAATGGGCGACTCCAAGGCCTGTCGGTGAATCAGCACAAAAATTCGAGCATCGTTGCCACTCCATGGAGGCAACAACACATCGTTGACTTGTTCCCCATTTTGCCGTACTCCAAAATCAAACCCTGAAATACAGTTTTCCCCATAAAAATATGCCATATGTGATTGGCCTATCAATGAAAAAATCTAGAGTTGCTATACAGTTAATGAAAGGGAGAGAAAATTATACAAATTCAGGATTTCAGCAGTTTGTCCATTGCTTCTTTAATCTAGATGGTATTCTTTCACTGCAGTTACCAGTGAGATTTACTCAACACTGGTCATAACTTTCATGACATGACAAACTAGCATAACTTTCATGACATGACAAAATCACTCAGATCTACACATTGTGCTGATTCTGACAAATGGTTAACAGCATCACGTTGACAAACCACTGTGACCATGATGAAGAAATTCACCTTCATTGTTCACAAGAAATTCAGGAAGAAAGAAGAATTCTGGAATGAGTTCTTTGACATCAGTTGATGATTCAAAGCTTGACAGCCGCCAGGATGTGCGGATGCTATGGAATGTTCGGTCTGGAATGTCAAAGCTCTTATCTGAAAACACCACAACATTATTGCAAAGAGAGTGGGAATAACCAGGAGCTTTGTACCATTTGGCATTAAAAGACTATATGTTTGAACATGGATACTCATTTGTAAGTATATATATACACAGTGCAGCATTGCCCTCTTCTGTGAGAGCTCACCACAGGAGTTGTGTAGATATGTCATCAAACCGCAACACTAAGCTATCATTTCTGCTCCAGACATATGCCATTCTTTTAATGACACCACACTGTGTCAAGATCCTGTTATGCATCACAGAGTTGAGATGCAAGTTGAAGGGGTAAGGCTTACAAGGAACTTACCCTGGTAAGCAAGGAACATTTGAGTGAATGGTGGCAGACGGACCAGGTAGTGCAGGACAGTTCCACTGTTGGAGTAGTGGCTGCCATAGTGGAAAGGCTCCACATGCATCACTTCTTCTGGCCCTGGCCGCAACATCTCTTGTCTCAGAAACTGAAAGCAGTGACGATGAAGCCCAAGTGAAGTGTGTGGCTATTTGTCCACATAAGTGCTATATCTTTTATGGTGGATGTTTTTTATCTGTAGAGAATTTGTTAACCAAGTGACTATTATGGTGTATGCTTTTTTATCTGTAGTCTTCTGTTGTTTGAGTGACTGTTCGGAATGCTTAGTCATTCTTTGTAAATTGTCTGTATGCAAACTCTGTTATCGCACTCAGCATGAGATGCAGCACTTCTTGAATATATCATTTGTGTGTGTGCTGTAAAACACAAGAGGTCACTTGTAAAGCCAGGAGATGCACTCTTCCAATCCTATTATTTATAAAGCAGGTTTATTCTACTTTTGTCTGAAATCTTGTTTTTGCATGACGCTAGATGTGATGGTCAAGCCATCACTGTATTAGATTTGAGATGACTTTTATTACAAAAGGTCATATATTATTGTTCTTACCTCATAGTTATCGATATACTTCCTTTCTCGGGACTTGTCTTGCACAGCAATAGGTTTCCGAAGGTCCCTGAACAAAATAGCATTAGTACAGGTAAAAAGCATTCTGGCCTTCACTTATCATGCCATTTTGAAGCAATCAACAACTTGATGATCTCTTGTTCTTGAACAGTGTTATATATCCAACTATATTCCTGCATTTGGAGGTCAAAGGACACAGACATGCTGTTAAAGGATAATTGGTAGTCAATACTGACTACTCCAGCTGGTACAATGTAGTAAATAAGCATGTGTGTGTGTATATATATAAAAGGGTAAAAATTCACTTGAAAATCCCTCCCATCCCTCCCAACCTCCCACCACCCTCCAAGCAAATTCAGTCCTAAAGGGCAAAAAATTTGAAAAGAAAGGCTGAACCTGACCTGAAAACAGAAGGGTCCTCCAGGTTCAGCTCGTCACTCTCATAATCCCGAAGGATGAAGGGTAGGATTGGGTACTGCATTAGGTCGTTGAATGAGCGGCCAGACAGTTTGTTCAGACAAGTGAGGTAGTCAAAGTTGGTCATGTTCCCTTCTAGCCACATCTTCTGAATATCACCCACTGTCTGCTCCTGGCCTTTGGGTTTTTCCAGCTGACTCAAGAGAAGTCCCAGGACTTTGTCTCGGTCCTGAGAAGAAAAATTTCCAGCATCTCCTCCATTATCAGGGCCTAACACATATGCCTTAAAGACATTAAATTAAATTACAGGAGTTACACAGATATTAAATTACGATTGCCAAACTTACACTTGGAACACGTCAAAATCTGCAAAATATCTCCTCTCGCTAAAGACATTTTCCTCCCTCATATCAAAGATAATATTATTATATTTCTAAAGAAAAAGTGCACAAGACAGAATACAGTCACATTTATATGCAAAGCACCATTAGCTCCAGAACTTTTCTTTGTTAAAGGTATGTCATTTATCACACTCCTCATTCTCTAATGCATATGTGTAACCTTCATGAAACAATAAAACAGATTAAAATTTAAGACCAGACATCTTTCATTTTGGCTGCTTTAAGACCTGGAGGAGGATGTGTTCTTACAGCCATGGTATCGAAGGACAGCAAGTAGGTACGGCCAGTGACAAGGAAGATCTCCAGGGCTGTGTCCTGAAGCTGGTACCACCGTGAGTGGACCTCCAGCAGCTCTGTATAGCGCCATGTCATTGACAGCTGGTCTTGGTTGCCAAGCAAAATCTGCAGCTCACAATGCAAGAGATTGTTCTTCAGTTGACATGACTTTAATGATACATTTAGACATCCCAGAATACTAGATGCACAAAGGGTACTATTTAAAAACTGGTTTTGTATATCAGTACATAATATATTCATCCACATGGTCAGACACACTCCATACTCCAACTCTGCAAACACACATTTGTAAGAGCTTAGCGACAGTATAAAACTAAACAATTTTCCTTTAATTCCAAAGAATTTATCATGCCACACATATTCCAGCAAATAAGATGGCTCACCTGAGTGTAATCAGGGTGTGTAATGGCCTTATCAGCAACAAAGAAAAGGAACTGCTCACCTGTAATATTTTATTCTCATATTCACAATATAGTCATGTGCAACTGTGAAGCCAATACATACATTGGCAATAATTCTTAACATGCAAATCATTATTAGACTGTAATAGACCATAATAAATCCACAATAAACAATAATCAAATTTCCATCACTAGCATCTCCAAGATGTAGATTATTCTTTCAGCTAGTGAATCATTTACTTTTCATTTTGTGCAAACTCATGTGGGAAGCTGATAACAAATGGGAAACGATGACATTTTAAAATTGTTTGCCTCTCAACATTACTGACTAAAAAAAAGCATGCAAATATGCAAGTCTACATACCCAGCAGAAACTCTCCTTTACTTTCAAATGATGGCGACACAGCTGTGCAGACAACGGTGTATCTGTGGACATAATAGAAAAATGTACAACCAGCTTCTAAAAAATGTCAAGATGATGATTTAGAACAGTGGTTCTCAAAGTATTTCGGACTGCGGACCACTTTACTTAAGTAAAAAATATGGCGGACCACCAAGGCCTAAAATCACATTGTACTATGAATTTCAAATTTAAATTGCCGCATTTGTTTCATTACAATTCAAAACTAAATGTCCTTTTGTGACAGTAGCATAGTAATAAGTTGACATAAAACTACCTCGTTATTTGTAATTAAAATGTTAATGCGAGGAATGCATCACTTTAAACATCACTTTGCTGACATATGAGGACTATCAGCCGTGGACCACCTGACTTATGCACGGGGACCACTAGTGGTCCGCGGACCACACTTTGAGAACCACTGATCTAGAATGCAATACAAAATACCACAGTGAATATACATTAGACTGATGAACAAATGATCACTAATGTTCCAGGTACACTGTACTAAATAACCTGATAACCTAAAGTAAAAATACTTGCCCTTGAACCCTTTCCATACACAGATTTCAAAAGCTACCAACTCATAATCACTTTAACCATTCAACGACCAGTCTTTCATCCAAGGTGATCTTAAAATATGCAAAACAAAAGACAGCAACAAACCAACTGCCATGTCCATCAAGCAAAATCTCAGCATTTTATTGTCCCTCAGATGGCTGCTGAAAATCCTAACAAATGAATTTAAATAAAAGAAAAGCCTGTAAAGTCCATTAGAAATGTGAAAAGACTACATACTGCACCGTGTCATTGGTGAAGAGTTTGTAGACAAGTGTAGCAGAGTCCGACACCTGGTGGGTGTCTTCAAAAAGGTATTTCAGAGGTGGGTCTTCTTCCTGACCAACTGAATTTAACGCAAACTGTGACTGAAGTTATGTCAACTACAACATTTAGAGCCCCAAAACTGAATTTTAGTAAACTATGATATTTACAATGTAAACTGTACAACAACTACATTTCTGAGACTAGGATAACAGTCCAAAGGTCATGTCTTCAAAACTGCACAACAGTAGTTCTACCATGGCCAGGCTGACCACAGCTACAATATAGAGAACTGTCAATTTCTTATGAATTGATTAGGATATATATTAGCAATTCCAGAAGGGCCAGGCTACATACCCAACTTGCTACGATGCTCTGGCAAAAGGTATTTGGGAGCTAGACCAAGATGACAGCGCATGAGTCGACGACGTATCCGTCCAGGCCCCTCAGTGGGGTCAAGCTGCCAGGATTTAGGGTATGACTGTGAATGGTGCCACACCCCTCTGTAAACAAGAACAGAACCCAGTCCAGCCTAACTACGAAACAAAATTAATGAGAAAACATGGTTTACAAAAAGTAAGTAATAAATATAGATAGAATGTAATAATATTACAGAAGCATTTTTGATGAAGCATTCTGCTACACACCACACCCCAAAGTAACAAAATAACCAATGCACTACCTCTCATGTGTAAGGCTATGAACAAGGTCCTGCCAGCTTTTCATGAAGTGGACTTGCTGGGCCATACTGTTTTTGATATGGTCTATCAAGGCAGCCCGCTCTCGACCTTGTTGCCCAGAAACAGCACGTGTCACATCCATGGCATGTTCTGATACACGCTTCACCACATCATCAAAGCGCAGCAGCACCCTAAACGAAATGATATACAGACCTTTATCACAATCTTGCTAACAAAAAGCTTGCTGTACTTCAAATACGGCTATCCCCTGCATTTTTTGCTGATCCAGCACAGGACTGGCTTATCTGTTAACCAATTTTTTTAAAGACTCACTTCTTAGAGTTACTTCTGCGCCTGTTCAACCAAGCCAGCTGGTCACGGGTGAATTTTGAGCTGATTGCCATCTTGTCCTTCAAGAAAAATATGTCAACAAAGACAGATGACAAATAATGAACATAAATCATAAATTTGATTTAAGTATCACTACATATATAAAGACAGTATAATTTTCTAAATGAAATAAAATTGATGCATCTGTATATCCATTGATTTTATTCCTGTTAGTGATGTACACTAAGTGCACTTATCGCACTTGACCTAGTCAATATAGTATGATCATTATTGTAGTTACCAGCCCCTGAAAGAATAAATCTGACCCTGTTACTCAGGGTGGCACCATTGGGCTGCCAGTTACCTGATGCCTTGCCTTAAAAAATTTCTGCTCAACCCGCCAGACAAAGAGACATGTCCAAGGCATTAAGAAAAGAGCAAGCAGCTGACAACAACAGTTGCGACCTGTGCTATGCAGCCTAGCCCGTCGCTGTCACCAGCATGGCCCTCAGAACATTGCTTTGATTCTCCATTTTCACGTGTAGCAGTGAGTCGCTCACAGTGCCAACTGATATTTTACTGAGCTAGTCTCGACAGTGTGTATTGTAAGTCTCCTTCTGCTTCCCACCCAGGAAGGGAAAAGTGTACTGAAGTAAATACAATAAAACAGTCAACAGGTCCAGTAGGACAGATAATAGACCAGTGATTAAATGCACTAGGATGGAGTGGCGAAGGTAACACTGATATTTTTTTTAAAATGTTAGTAATGTCTAACAAACAAGCCCTACTGCTGACACCAACACATCAACACATACCTCATTCAAAGCCTCTGCCTGTTCTGAATGTATCTGCTGGTCAAGTGAAATAACGGGACAACCACACTGTCGCAGCTGTGAAAGCATGCCTAAGGTAAGTTCTCTTTGTCCAGGGTTCATCCAGTCTCTCCAGGTAGTCAGTAGGTTGTGAAGGTGCAAACCCATTTCTATGCCCTTCAAAAGTTTAAAAAAGTCATAATCTATTAACTCTAACCAAGTTATTTCTACAGGCTAATGCTTTAATATGTTAACATATACAATCTTTCACGTGCTGAAGACATAAAAAATTCCCCCAAACTACCCTAATATGAATTTCTTCAAAATGTGACTCAGTTAACATAGTACAGAAATACAGTTTACTACAGCGATACCCAGAGTTGCCAAAAGAGATCACAGCACACACTGTTTGTCCGAGGACATTTCTCTTGCAAACTTTTCTGCAAGTTTATTGTCAACTTTCAAACTACTGCTTCACATAAAGTCGGTAACTGACATACGTCATAAGCCCAATGAGAAACTTTATTCACACACAGCAACAGTGCATACAGACTAAAAGGCTACAATCTAGAATCTATCCATTACCATTCATGCATGCACACACATTCAATGAATCTAGACAATGAAAGCAGCATCACTCACAAGCACACATCCAAATGCTAGCATGTTCTAATGCTTTACAGAAGGTCAGCACTTAGTGTACATGCAGACCCGATCAAAGCGACACTGCAGATCGTTTCAAGGAAAGATAAATGTTGCAGTCCCGCTGGCTGCTGGAGCCTCTCGATTTTAGGCACTCTCTCAAATCCCTCTCTCACGATACCTTCTGGCATGCTGGTATCAGTATTTGATTTGTATAATAATTTTTAAAATCAGAAGCCAACAGTAACATCTCATAACCTTAAAGAACAAGGGAAGGAACTGATGTTTTATGCAAAGCCAGCATCAGGTTATATCATGGCAAAGCAGCCAGCCTTGTAAACAGGTGCCACATGCAGAGTTCATAAACAACAAAGCAGTACTTACCTGGGTGCTTGCAAGAAGGCATACCACATTACGCCCAAGGCTTTCTCCCATCAGAAAGGACACGGCAAATATACGAAGTTCAAACTCCACCCAAGGTGACAGCATGCACAACAGGAGACGACCAAACTTTTAAAAGAAAAGATCGCTCTACATGATCATGGACCTCCCATTTTTTATTAATAATTTTATGACATGAACATATACTCACACAGAATCCCTTCTAGTGTATGAATAACTATGGCAATCATTTGGATACTAGGTTGTAACATAAGCTTACATAGTACTAATCCCAGTATCCAGAATGGCCAAGTGATACACTATTACCATCACCATACCTCCTACTTCTAAGCATTACCTGAAGGAGAAAAATGTTTCAAAAGAAATAAAGGGATAAGAGTTCTACAATGCAGACTATTTGAACAAGCTTTATTTTACCAGTCCTGAAAAAAAAGGTCCAAGGCAGCAGGTGATAAGCTGAATCAAGTGGCAAGATCTACCGCATATTTGGAACTCACTATCACACCATTTCCTACCCACTGTTTACACATAGGTATCTTGTTCTTAAGCACTAAAAGCATGCTCCTTAGGAGTGTGAGTAAGCGCTTTACAATTTTTGCATTTATTATTATTATTCCTTTTTTGTTAGACACACTGGTCTTCAGAACAATGCTTACTTGCTTCTTGTGTCTGTGTAAGGTTTTACCATGATTATTCCTTTTGTTTAGACTGTGGACATGTCTCTGTGGTGTGTAGATGTATTTGTCAGGAAGGAGAGTAGTGCCTTTTGAAGCTAGTAACAAATGTGAGTAGTTTTGTGAAGTCCTGTAAGCTGACTTTAGATAGGGAACAGCACTGTATATTATTGAGCTGTACCAGACTCCTTCACGTGTGAGTGCTGCCATTTACCTCGTTATCATGGAATAATGTAGCTAAACATTTTCTGGCAATGCTTAAATGCTATGCTGATGATGACTGTTAATATTACCTGAACACGAAGAACATCCTTCATGCTGGACATGATGGTAGCTTTCCACTTCCTCTGAAAGGAATCCTTGCACTAGAAAAAAACAAAAAAACCCACCAAAATAAGTCCTAGCTTTCTTCACTTTCATGAGAACATCACATCACACTGGGCTTCATCACTCCTTGATAAACTGAAGTCAGTTTGGACAAAGGGATGGAGTGTTTTGACAGAATAAAGTCATTTTCACTCATTTGAATCGTAGATGCAAAGAAACTTATACATGAACAGAATAATATTAATCAGCATGACCATAAGCCTAATTTCATAATTATGAAGGCTTTTAATAAAAAACCAGTTTAATAAATAACTATGATCTTGTATTTATCTTTCACACAGGCAGTTCTATGGCTGATGAATACTGTTATGTCATCTGGTAAAGTCAAATATATTTTCTTGTAAGCTTAGCTTTAATCATGACTTTTGCACTGGGACAGAAGTTGGGACAAGTGGTATTCAGTGTTTGACAGCAATCCAGCAACTAAGGCTACAGTCAAGCAACTGGCTCCTGTAAACAGGTGTCACATGAAGAGTGAGACCTGAACCAAAGGTACGTCTCACTATGATGGTGACAAGTGCTTAACCACTGTGACAGTTTGTATTTGGACAATACACGGAAGAATATGGTTTCATATCGATAAAAACACTTCTTCCCCCTTCCATGTTTCCATTCTTTACTATTCACCCCTTTTGATTTCTGGCCCATACTTTCATCCCCCTCTCCTCAAATATTAAATAAATGCAGCTTTCATAGACATGACTGACCAAGGTGAGGGATAGCATGTTGTAGACTGTGCTAAACAGGTGTTTCAGGTAACGATCATCCAGACTGGATGTTTTTGGTTCAGCTAGAAAGCTGAGCGTGTGCTGTGTCTTGGACTTCTGGACCTCTTGACGGTCTATGAGAAAAAAAAAAAGACAACAAAAAACCAGGATCTTCAAACTTTTCTTTATGATCACCCCTATTTTGAAGGGTACATTAACTTATGGCATTTCTAACAATTCTGTCTTTCTGTTCCATTTTTGTCTACATTCATCGATGGATTTCTTTCATTCTCAATATTTTGCTGCTCAGCCGACTCAAGACTTTCATCCACTATCACCACCTATCACTTCTCTAACTTCTCAACATTTCCCGTAGACCTACCTTGAAATACTGCCAGGTCAACTGCCATGACCAAGAACTTTTTCAGCCGGTCTAGCAGTTCTGACTGTCCAATGCGTATGTACTCCAATTTCTTTCTGCGTTTGAACAGCCGTCGCAGCAAGGTTGGTTTCTCCACAGATGACTGGCTTCGAGAGTAAGACAATGGTTTTCCACTACGTCCCTCTCTCACAAGTGTGGGCAAAGAGCTAACGCTGGATGAATCCTCTTGATCTGTCCCAAACAAGTTTGACACAATATCAGGAGAGGAGTAGACATTGCGAAGCAAACGGCTATCAGTCTGGCCTTGCCTGGGTGCAGACAGGTTTCCAGGGCCCAACTGCTGAGACAACTGACTTGACGCTGCTGGTTGATGGGCCTGAGAACTCATTTGCGATGAAGCTGAAGATTCTGATGCTGAAAACCATTTCAAAATCATTTTATGGCAATCCTTGAATAATCAAGCATACCACATACTGTTATTTTGCCACACCAGGAAATTTAGTAAAAGAAACTGCCCCTTTTCTACCCTCCATTCAGGCATGGTTGCACACATGCAGGGACACACACACAAAGACAGCTGAAATTTTAAGAAACTGGGAATTTAAAATGAACAAGGCAATCTCCAAATTAAAGACAAGACGTGCATCATTTCTCTCTTGGCTGTAATAAATTGCACCTAATGTAAGATCAAGTTTTACTTGCAGGTAGATAGCTGAAGAGCTGAGATATTCTGAGCCGAGGCCCAACCTCCAGGTGTCTTGCTAAACTCTTGGCTCAAGTGCTGAGAGTACTCCAGAACTTTAACCACCATAGCAAACTGAAAGGCACGAGCAGTCTCTGCCAGCTTTTGACCACCCTCTGTTAAAAAAAATGGCATGTCAGTCTGATCAGATAGTACCTTTAAATGGCATGATTGCTTTAAAACTCTCTCAACCTGTCAAACAATGTTGATATATTTGCATGGCTGTGGCAAATATCAACTGGTATTTTCATTCCAAGAGTTTAAGAAGCACAAACAATGTTTATGCCTGGCACTATTTTTCAGTGACCAATAAATTCTGAATAGCTAGTTTTCTTCCATGCCTAATGCAACCAACACTCTGCCCCCAACATTTCTTCATATCAACAACAGATGTACCTCCTCTCGCCTTTTGTTTGTCCTCCAAAGTCTGCAGGAGCTGAAACATGTAGTCCATCTGCTGTATGTGAGTTATCCCAGACCAGCTGCACATGTCATCCTTGTTAATGGATTTTCAAATATTTATACCACAGATAATTTTTCAGTAATTTATGAGATATTATATGCATCAAAAGATGGTCTAAGCTTTCTAGCAGACTCTTTCATGCATCATAAATTTCAATACTATAAAACTTTGGTCCTTTTGCCTCCCCTTTTAGACGTACACTACAGCTATCTGTCCTTTTTTCATCATTTTTAAGCTCTTCCTATACAGTTCACATCCACGAATGCAAATGTATTTATAGCTACAGCTCAACTGTGTGGATACATCTGTATAAAATGCGTTTTAAAAAACTAGTCAAGCATGAAATGATGAAAGTTACTGAAAATCTCTGAAAGCATATGAATACAAGCATTAATGAACAAAAGAACCTCTTGATCACAGATATTTAAAGTCACATCAACAGAAATATAATAGGAAATGTTAAAACCAAATAATAAAACAAAAATTACTGAAGTGCATGCCCACCTGAATTCAGACACAGCAGCTGAGCAAAATATTGTCTGTATATCCACCAACAACACATCTTTGCTTTCCATACTTTTTGTATCAGTTCTGCTGTAATGAAAAATGATTGCTTCAAAATAACACTTAATTTTATCAATACTAAAAACAGACATGGTTTTTTCAAAGATTTAAGTGGCTCTGAAAACTCCATTGCAAAGACTTATCCAATCCTGACAGCTAAATATAAATAAGTTAAATAAGTACATGGACCACTGCACGTCTGACAAGACCATGTGTTTTTGAGCCAAAACGTTTCAACATGCTAATCCTAGTATAGGTATTTTTGCTACAACGAAATGTCCCACCTGCTATAGTGACAATGTACTTCATAAAGAAGATTACAAAGAGCGTCTGCAAGCCCGACATCCAATAATGCTGTGCTTATCACCTGAGTCCCTTGAAGTAGCTGAAACAAGAACAAACCCTAAATAAGTAAATACCACAAATTGTATCCGTCTGCACAGATAGAAAATAACTGCAATTACAATAAAACAGGGGGATCCTTAATCATGTTCATATATACTTTTAACTGGGTTAATTGGTTGGTTGGACCAGCAGGAAGGGCTTCCACCTAGAGGTGATTTTGTACTATGAACACATCGTAATGAATAGTTGGGGGAGGAAGCCGGAGTTCCTGTAGAAAACCCCTGACAGCTAATCTTGCAGACAGGTGTCACATACTCAGACTCCTGCAATGAGATCTGAACCCATGAACTCTTATTTCTTACAGCAGTGAAATGAGTGTTTCAACCACTACACTACCAGTGGCCTCAACACTTTTAATGGTGGCCAAGACAATTTATAAACAATGCATGCACGCAGAGACTACCTGCGCAATCAGGGATAAAGAGTTGTGGCAAAGCATGAAGTCTGCCACTGTCCTGCTGAGCAGGGAGAGCATCAGGATGGGAGCCATCTGCTGCAGCAGTGACAGTTGTCCTATATCATGCACCAGGAAGCTGCACAGAAGACACATGCTCATGACAACTGGGAGCAGCTAACACCAGTTATGGCAATAGAAATGTGTGAGAGACACAAGGCATCACATCCTCCTGACACACCACTAGGTGATTGTTCCTCCTTGTCCAGTGCTTAATCATGACAATCCAGACAAGTCTGTGGACATGCAATCATTCAAATCTCAAGTCATTCTTGTATTCTTGCCTTTTCTTCATTCCCTGGTGGAGTAGCATCCAAGCAAAGGTAACAGGTTAGTAGATAGGTGAAACAAAAAGAAAAAAAACCCAACTGACTTTGTTATCAATGGCTACACAAAACAAACAAACAAAAAATGCAGGAAGAGGAAAAATGGTTCTCACTTCTGAAAGGTGAAAGTCTGGGTAAGAATCATGGAGACTGCTGCTTCCATCTGCTGTTGGCAAACTGGAAATGCACTCAATTGATTGGCCAGCAGGAAAAAGCCATCCACCTTGAGAAAGTCCTCAAGAACTCGTGTAGGTGCTCTCCATAGGTAAACTCCTAACACCTGGGTTCAGCAATTAAAACAATGTTAACAGCTATCAACAGAATGGTTCATGTCTGGTTTACATCTATCCAGACCAGCTTCCCATATACTGGCATAGACACATGCAATAAGATTTTGCTGCAAATGTCATGGCGCTTACCCCCTAACCTAAGCAGAGAAAAATGAAAGACAGGCTTTGAAATCTGCATTTGTTTTAAATTACTATGAGCTACACCAGAAAGAACTACTTAACCCTACAATAACCTGGGCAATATCTCCCTTCATGATTCTCACCTGGGTAACTGCTATACGGACAGCCTCTGATGTGCTGCGAGCAAGGAAAAGAAGAATCTTGGGACTGACCACATGGCAGAAAACATCATCAAAATCTTGCTGGGGATGCTCCATTACCACTTTATGCAAATACTGCAGGAGATCTGCAGGCCAAGAATTCTGCCATCAGCTCTCTTGACATCAAAGCTGCCTGGTAATCTCACTTAAAGTTATCAATTCAGCATTCTGTGCAGCAATTATAGCCACACCTGATTTTAAGCTACTTCATGGCAAAATTTCGAGTTCTAGTTATTTTATAAATGTTGTGAAATGGTGCACAACCAAAAATATATGAAATCAAAGTAATCTAAATTGATACTAAAAGCACTCTTCAAGAAAGCATAAATCTACAAACAGGAATACAAACAACTAAAAATATTCATATACAAACAGATCTGATTTAAAACATATGGGGCCTTATGCTACCTTCTTACAATCTAGCTGCATGTCCAGGAAAAAGTATTACAACAGAAGAACAGGAATGCAATATTGCACTAAGGTAAGAAGTAGCCACTCAACCCCCAGATAAGCGAAATAAGGTTGTCAGAAAGGGAGTTCTACCACTTACAAACTTTTAAGGTTTCAAGTCCATCCATCTTGACATCTTCAGACTTCTCAAAGTTGACTGGTTTGGATGAATCATCAGGTGACTGATCGTGTTCAGCATGAGAGGTCAAGTGGCCATATTCCTCTGCTGAATCATCTGTTTCTTTGTGATGCAGAGCTTTCTTAATCTGCTGCTTGTCATCGCCCATAGCTCCTCTCATGTGATAGCTGCTAGCTGCTGGTGCAGACCGAGAGTACTGGTTGGCCAATTTTCCTTTTAGCTTTTTTAAACTTTGCTCACTTCTTTCTCCACTGCTTTCTGAAGAGGAACTGTGCCTTGGAGAACTTGTGCTGTCATCAGAGCTCTCCCCTACGCAGAAAGTGGAAGGAGTGGCTGCAGTTGCTTCAAGTGGAGGGTATGGGGATTGGGCTTGTGCTGTTTGTCTCACTTCTGAACCATTGTCACTGTCTTCCGTACCTTCATTGCTGTCCCAGTTATTACCCACGCTGAACTTGCTGCCACTATGGAACTGAACTTTCTCCATATTGGACCCTGTTCATAGAAGATTTATTAAACACAGTTCTGCTGGAATCAGTTATCATGGAATAACAAGTACTGTTGCCAAATTTAACTCCCTTGATGCAGACATAACACCACAACTGAGCTCTAGTTATGAAAAGTTTGCACTGACATATGCAAACTGCACAGGAAGAGTTAAAGTATTTATCAAGATACTAAACATTCACAGTCCAACAAGTTTGGAATTTAGTATATTATCCTCCAGACTGTATGATAGGACTCTGGATTTTTTTTAAATCTTGAATCATTTGCACTTAATGATCTTACCCAAATCTGAAAGGGACTGCTGTCGTGAATCAGCACCACGTTTGAAAGAATCTGAAACCATTGATTCTGCAGCTGTTGTTGCTGTTGGATGGTCAAACTCTGAAACAAAAGGATTAAAAAGGATCGCTATTGAAGCTTTCTAAATGGCTCTTTGTAATGTTATGGTTGGCATGTCTGGCTGGCTTTTAGGGTTTTCAAACTGTTACCTTGATCATCTGTTTTCCCTTGGAACAACTCTGGACTAATTTACTGAATCTTCCTCCAGTATCTCAGCTACTGTATTCACATGCACATACATACACACAATGAACATATGTTTGGCACAGTCAATATATTCTTACAGGTAAAGACTCTTCCATTTGAGGTCTGTGAAATTCTGTTGCAGATGACCAACTTTTCATCAAATTTTAATGCAGGCAATCATGTAGACATTAAGACAAGTTGTAGCAGACAACTGAAATGATTGTACATATAACTATTGCTGTTTTTTTGTATGACCTGTTGTTTTAAAATTGTTTAAAGACTCAGCCTCAGAAATAACAAAATGTGTCTATAGCAACACTTACCCCATGTGCGACTGATGTAGAAAGCGCTTGGGGAATGGTCAATAAAGCCACTTGAGGCAGGGTGTACTTGTAGGAGGAAGTCTGTGACACTTGCTAAGAGACTCATATCTGGAGGCTGGCCAACAAGTGATGCCACAATCGCTGCCACGGACTGGCCACATGTAGCTGACAAAGCTGGAAGACCATCCTGGATGCGTTCCTATTGATATCAAGAAATATCCAACAGATTAAACAAAAATCTAAGAATAATTCTTCAGTAGTAAATAAAGAAAAACAAAAAAAATTTGAAAAGCTAAACAAGATAAAAATATAAACATAATCCAAATGGAAAAAGGTGAAAACCTACTTAACACCCAATTCTCTCTCAAAAAAGAAAAAACCCAAAAAACAAACAAAAGCAAAAGTTGAAAAAATTCTGATACAGGAATGGTCATACAAAATTTACCAAATTATTATAACACACCTGTCCTTCTGAGATCACAAGACATATCAAGGGATCGTGACTTACCAGGTAAATGTTAAATAGAACTCTCAACACAGAATCTGCCAGCAGCTGCTTGACGTTGAAGGTGCGATGCGGGTGGTCCCGTCGAGTCAGAATCACCAGTCCTCCCAGGATCATTTCCATCATTTCCTGAGATCCTTGCTCCCAGATCTTCCAGCATAACAGCAGTTTAGATATGACTGCCACATGACGGATAATGCTTTCCGATGACGTACGTGGGATGAGCACCAGTGATGTCAGATCAACTCGGAACAAGGGTTCAGAGGTAGCAGCATCAAACAGTACCTGAACCAAAGGAAGAGAATATTTCCTTGACAATCTAGACAAAGCCTTATTTTATTCAATGTTTTGATCACAGTCTCCTTTGGCTAGATGTAAAGATTTCTCATTCAGGAATCTGTCATTACATTTTGACAAGAGCTTAGAAGAAACTTTACAAACCTGATAGCACAAGCTGGTGTAAAATGAACTGAAGTCAAAAATAAAGAATGATGAACTGACAGATTATAAGCAAGCTAGTGATTTAACACGAATTGTGAAAAAAATTCTGTTTGAAAACAAAATTAAGAGGAAGAATATGTGGTACTGTACTTTGATTAAAGGGTATCCAACAATAGCTCTTGAGGACTTCAACACAACACCCAGCATGTCATAGCCTTGCATACTGGTGAAAGCCATGGCAAGTGGTGGGAAACGCCGTATGAACGTCAACAGAAGATGAACGGCCTTGCTTTGCATCTGCTGTGAAGTTATTTTGTTGTCCTGTCCTGTCTTGTCACACTGCTCAAATACCTTAAAAACAGAAATATTGCTTTATCTGCCAATCAAGCTGTGGTGTCATACATCAATAAATTTAGTTGTCGGAAATCAGCAATGTGCCAAATTGCAATTTTTTTTTTGCACACAGCTCTTACTTCAAAAAAAAAAATATATATAATGTACCCACAAATGGCACGATCATTAACTGCATGCAAACTACATGTTTAAGCCTTTCAGCTCACTTTTGCAACGAGAAACAGCATGGCCTGAAGACCTCCTAACTGCTCTAAGGCACCAGGTAGGGTTGTGATTTTCTGAACCTTCAGGTGGGCAGCTCCACTCACAGGCTGCCGGTGGGGTCGATGGAGGAGGAGTGGATCGACTGCAGCTGATGCTGGTACTAGGCCTAACAATGACCCACTCTCTCTGGCTTCCCCCTGACCATAATGACCTACGTATTCTGGGGAGTTTGGATCAAAATGCAAGACTAATGCCATCTGCAACAGATAATGGAAAACAAACAAATAAAAAACTTCAAGTGAAAAAAAGTTTTAGTGTTGTGATAAATGTGCTACTTTCTGTGCATTTACATTTTATATGATTCAATGTTTCTTTTTTTTTGTGCCTTCCATGACCTCATTTGATTGTGTTCCTTTTTCACAGCTTTGGAAAGCTAAAGCTATACATGCTACTAATATCAAATATTGTTTGTACAGGTATGTTTTCTCACCCTGGCATTTTCAATATCTGGCACAGTCATTGTACCAACGAGAACATCCTGGTTAAGGCTGGAGCCCATAAGCAGGTTCTTCTGCAGCAAACTGGTGTAGCTGACCCGTGCAGACCCACAGTCACAAAGTCCAATGCCAACAGTGTTGGGACCCAGTGCATACAGATGAAACCACCATTCCTTGCTAAGGGTAGAATCTTAAGAACACATTCATATTTCTTCATTTACTGAATGGCATAACTGAAAACTTGGACAAAAGTTAACTGTCCTTTGATCCCTAAATCAGTACAACCTGCTTTGAGTAAAGCACTCAGCAACAGCAAGGAAATTATTCACAATTATTTCCTTGAAGTCCCATTGCACTTGATTAGAAAAAAAATGTAAAGTAAAGCTAAAGGTTCTAGACTAAACTTCATTGGCATCAAACCCCTGAGTGTTACGGAAGCATTAAATTTTATGTAGAAACAGTTAACCTGGAGTTGGACATAAGCTTAGCACTACATCTAGGGTCTAGGTTACTCCAAGTGATGTTCAGGGTTAGCCTAAGAATAAGATTTGGACACAATTTTGATCACAAGTAATATTTAGGGTTAATGCCAAAGAAACTAAAACCATCAACTTGCCACTCACCTGTAAACAGCAATACTGCACCCAGCCTGTACCGTCCCTGGAAGCCAATGATGTGGCGACTGGTGCTGTGACCCCAGAAGAGGACTGGTGGCGCAATGGGTCCACGAGCATGCCAAGAACTGGCTGGATGATCCAAAAATATCTCTTTCTGCATTACCCCATCCACTGTGATGTACAGCTGGAAGCGGATAGCCAGGTAGTTAGAGCACTGGTGTCTGAGCTTGGAGGCATGCTGGCTTAATACACGTAGCACACCAAATCTCCCCCCAGTCTGCCCAGCTGTCGGGAATAATGCCATAAATGGTTGGGGAAGGTAAAGTATCAAGGGAGAGGAGATGGGCACCACCCTCACAAAAAAAATGGCCTAAGAAAAAAGCGATCTCTAACACCTCATCCTCAATGACCTAAACAAGGTTAAAGAATGATCTTCACTTTTTTTTAAAAATAGCTGGAGAAAGATATCACAGGAAATCAAAGATAACACAGATAGTACACACTTTTGAAAGTGAACTCTTTTGCTCGTGAAGTTGTGAAGCCTGCCTTCATGTCTTTATCACACATGCTTGCATACATCAACCAACCTGCTTGAAATACCCCCATCCCCCTCCTTGAACTACATCATATACAACCTTGAAATACCCCACCCCCATATACCTCTTTGAAATACCCCTCCTCAATATACCTCCTTGAAAGTGTCTTCATAAATTTGTTTCCTAATTTTCCTGCTTTATCATCTTCTAATCTTTTGCTCATCCTCACCTTGCCTAGAGATGTGCTGCCATCCAGCTCATCTCTATAAGCCAGAACCACATGATGCCAGGACAGAGGCTCAAAGCCAGTCCCTAATGCCATCTCTTTCAGCACAATGTTTCCCACTGTGCCTGAAGTCAACCTGACAAAAATACCATTTTTGATGGTAAAATTCCTTTCTTCTTCTTACTTACCAGATGGCGTGACTATATAAAGTTAGCCCAACTAGCTGCCTCAATTCCAGCTGTTCTCTCCTGATTGGTCAGACCAGACCAAAGAACAGGAAGAACACAAAATCAACCAACTTTTCCCCCCGCAACCACCTAACTGCCCCTACCAGCCAAGGAGTTCACTTCTCCAGCTAGTTGGGATAATTCCATTAGTCATGTCACCTGGTACAATACAAAGAAAAATTGGAGAGTTAGGTATTAAAATGCCGGTGTAAATGCAAAACTATATTTTTTTCAGGATTCATTATATTATTCATTTATATTTCCAAGGCGATGCTCAAGCAAGCATGTAAAAAAAAAAAAAACCCACAGAGTTTATAAAGTCATTGCTTCCATTAACTGTTCAATAAAATTTACCAAAATTTATCCATGTACACTGGAGTGTCTATTACCTGCAAACAAGGGCAGCAGACTTGACATGCAGCCAAACCTCAAGGCACTTGCTGTCTGTCCCCAGGGAAATAAGATGGAGGCACTCCTCTAGAGAAGGCATTTGCAGAACCAGCTCTCTCTCATCCTTGACATCACTCCTCTGACTCTCTACAACAAAAGGTCCGTTTGAAAAGTTATGTGCAACCCTTCCCCATCCCCCACCAATATTACTGTATCTTCTCACAATGTTAGGTATGCTGTCATCAAATTCAACAATGAAATAGCAAACTTTACAATCCTGCAGACCTGAAAAGCTGGAGAGCGATATATCTGCAGACTGCATGCCGCATAGCTGACCCAAACTGACCCAAAAGGACACAGCAAATCCCTTCTCAAAAGGTGGCCACTGAAGGCCTTTCACCTCACAATGGGCTGCAGCAACCAATGATCCTGTCAACGGTGGATCTGGTGCTGAATCTTCATCTGCAGAACCAAAATTAAAAACTATTTCAGAGAAATGATTGCAGTGTCAATCTTCTCAGTGGTAACTTTCATCATGAAGAATGTACTGTTACAATGATATACTAAACTGTTACTTGCCCACATGTGGAGGTGCCTTCCATTTAAAGAAAGAAGCAGCCTCTTTGGCTTTTGTTGGGAAGACGAGGCATGCAGGAGGCGCAGGTCGGCTGTTCTCCACAATGTGTGTGAGTGAAGACAGCAGGGAGCTCTGTTAAAACACATAAAATAGCTGTTTTCACTGTATAAACTATATAATATTACCTGTACTAAAATATCTACCGATGAATAAATTCAAGTATTCTACAGTGAAGTCTGTGACGTCTTAAATCACTCGCAGCTTTATTCCAGAAGAACAACCTTGAAGAAGGTATACAAATAAGAAATATCAAACATAAATGAAAAGTCTGCCTCAAAGAAATGCTGATATTCAGGAGTCTTGTACATTATCTTACCATATTTTTAGTTTTCAGGAAAAGTTTAAGAAACAGTTGAAGTTCAGATGAGGCAATCTCCACCTGCCCAATGACCTGAATCAAAGTCCATGCTATTTCCCGCACCACAGATTCTGGAAAATTTCACAAAAAAGTGAAAATCACATTTTACAAAACATTCTTAAAGCGTTTCTTTTTTAAATATATGGGTACCTATACCTACAAGCTTTGTGTTTGCACACTGCTCTTTCACCAAAGGACTTAGAATTAATAATTTATCACACAGCACAACCACAGTCATCTTTGGTCATTCTACATTAATGCAAAAGTGTTCAGAATGAGGCAATAAACTATCCAGACCCATTGAGAGAATGATAGCAGTTACACGGCCAATGAGCTCTTCCAGCTTCTACTTCCCAATAATCAGTTCCAACACAAGGTGTAGAACCAATGGTTGCAAAACAGTTTCTATCCCCATGCTGTGCTGATATTTTCTACAGGATTCTGTGCATAGAGCCCTGGAACTAAGTTGTCCTGGTTGTGTGTGTGTGCACTTGAAATGTAAGACATAGGCACTGAGCAAGACGATGTCCTGATTGTAAAACCTCAACAAATGAAGTCTGTTGTTATTATTTAAAGGATAAAAAAACCCATCTTATCTTTTTTTAGTCTTTGTTTTTATTTATGAATTCTATTTTCTTCTCTGTCAATCAAGAAGACTTACGATGTTGCCCAGATGATTGCAGCAAGACATCTTTGAAGCCTTCCAATATTAAACCCATCAGTCCCTCAAAAGAGTGAATGAAAAGATATTAAGTTAAAGACCCACTCAAATTTATTAAAGCACAATAACGAATGACAGGATCTCATCAAAATATTTTTTTTTAATACAATGATACTGAAAACACTTCTGGAGATGACAGTTTCAGAATCTAACAGCATACTAAATTTAACTATTATCAGCCTCATCCAACAGATGACACTCTTCTGCTTCAACCACTCTTTCCAGATGCTCCATATCCTGATAATAATCGAAGCTCAAGCATATTATTGGAACGTGCTTAATGAAACCTGTGTAAGCTACAAATTATGAAGTGGAAGATACACAAGAAGCACCATCTTTATTACTTGTTTGCATGCAGCAGTGACAGTATCATGGCAGCTTCGCAACATCTGCAGCAAACGTAGCATGACCGGCACCAGAACTGACTGGCCTGTTGATGTGTTTTGACTCTCCACCAGCAGCTCCACAAACAGCCGCAACACAGCAGGAAAGCAGCGTCTCTCTGCCTCTCTTGAGTTTCCTGTGCCGGTGACTGTACTCTCCAGACCTGCTCAAACCAAGAGTTTACTCTGTGTAAGGTTGGACTAAGCTGGGTGGCACAGTGCATAAGCCCCTTGGTCAGTTACCAGAAAACAAAATGATGAAATTCTTTTAATACACCACAACCATAAATAATATGTTCAGCAAGTGAGATCAAGACAAAATAAATCCAGGGTTAGTCAAAATAATGTTAAAACTTAAATGACAGAAACCATTTATTCTCTAAACATACAAGATGAGAGATGATTTACAGAGCAGTCTCAATCTGTTCTCCATTGCGTTTAACACACAAAAACCAGCGAGCAACAGTACCATTTAAGCCCCAGACACACAATTCGTGGGGAATAGATGATACCCCAGTCTGTATTAGTGTTAACATATTTTGACTTACCCTGTAATTCCACTGAATGATTTAGAACCCCAAATGACAAAATTTCTGTAACCCACACCACTCCTTGGTGTGGTTTCAGAGGGCAGGGCAGTCATGCAAGAAACACCACAGGTGAATGTTTTCTTTAAATGACAATGATAGCTTTTACTCCTCATTCTACTGCACTTGAAAAGCCTGTAGTCGTGGTATGACCTTAAAATTATTTCAAACTGAACTGATTCATACATGATCCAAATAATCAGCCTCCTTAGCATATTTAGTCTGCACAGGTATGCATATGCACAATAGGAAGAGAGGAAGTAGAAAACCTAGCTCTGCTGACTACTACTTTTCTGCTTTGTTCCACTGACGTTTCTGTCCCTGCTTCCACCCCCACCTCACCAGATCAGAGCATGTACTCACCAGTCTGCCAGCCTGCACCCTGGTCGCTCTCTGTATCAGCATCATACCCCTGGCCTGTGTGTAAAGTGTCTAACTCCTCATCAGTGGCATGGCTCATCAACTTCCGCAACTCATCCTCATCCTCAAGCTCTTCCATATCCTTTTGATTCTGAAGAGTTTAAAAGTGTCATCATCTTGCACTATCCCGTTTCACTTACTTTCTCTCACACACATCTACGAGCTGTAACCCCCATGTTCGCTTACACCTACATCCCCCCCCAACAAGTTATAAAAGATTGCATTAAATACCAGAAATGAGGTGATCTGTGCATAAGAATACTCCAGTATAGATGGCAGCTGAGGTTGAGCAGCATTCAGCAGCATGTCGAAGACAGCCCGCAATTTGCCAGGCTCCAGGTTTACACACTGAAGCAGCATGTGCTTCATTCTCAGCCACATCTCCTCCTCCTCCCCTTGCTACAGCAAAACAAGGCAAAAATATGATTATTTTGAAATGTTAAAAAAAATAAAATCTCTCACAAAACTCATAAACACACAGATTAGCATAATATAATTTAAAACATAATAATAAAGGTACAGTTTTGTATGCACTCCTTCAAACTCTTTCCCCACCCCCCACTTTCTTCACTCACAAACTCCTGTGCACATCGGCAAATACGTACACATGCATGTGCATACACTCAAACACACATGCCTGCACCATACCTTTTGTAAAGGATTTATAGTCCCACAGGAAAAGCAAACTATCATTACGGCCTCAATGAACCCCAGCTTGGACAGGTGACATATAAACGAGCGCAGGTTCCTGCCACTGTCCACTCCCTCACAAGAAGATGCTACCGCAGTGGCACTGATCCTCTGGAGGTTACAGGGCCTAACTCCCATGTCGGACATGATGGTCAGCGCAAGCACCAGGGTCTCTTGCACAATGTACAGACAAGGCGAGTTCTGGTAGCAGGTACGAAAAGTCTGGCTGTTCATGCAAAGCTTGGCACATGTCCGCCACATGTCCTGCAGCAGTGGCAAGGTGGCAAGAATGAGTCTGTGGGTGCGGTCCACAGCATCTGCTTGCTGGGTCTCCACATCACCAGAGTGAGCCAACATAGGCAGGTCTGTCACAGTTTCCTGCTCGTGAACAAGGTGGTTTGTCTCTTCCTGTTGCAGTACTGTATCCTCTACGTCTGAACCTTCTTCCATGGTGTCTGTTTCCGCTGGCATAGACTGCAGGGACTGAATCTGAAGTTGCTGCAGGGCAGCAGTTATGACACAGGTTTTCTTGGCAAGCGTGTCGATGAATGTTTGAATGACTGTCCCTCCATTGTAGTCCAAATGGTGAGCTGGGCTAGCTGGGCCTTTTGGGTCAGACTTTGTAATGACCGTGTGTTCATCAAGCATGATCAGTGCTTCAAACACCCCCATAATAGGGCCACGTAGCTGGTCATTGTCCAGAAGACGAGTGAGACATGTAAGGCCACCCTTGTTTAGAAAGAGGTTCATGACTTTGTCAACTTGAAGAACATATGGCAGAGATGACACACAATATAACATGATAGAGCTAGGAACTGTCACAGCAAATGGCACTTCCTCTCCAGATGATATGTCTGTAGATGTAGGGGTCAAAATGTCATCTTTATCCAATGACAAACAGTCTACAGGATTGTTTCCTACTTCCATGTTGAGCACATGAAGGTAGATTCCAAAGAAAAGCTCCTCTTTGATATCACTGTTACCTCGAATAGCTAGCGTTATTAGACTTTTAGCAACAGAAAGAGCCACACTCTCAGTACCAGACAAAATGTGCTGACGGAGAAGTCTAAGTGACCGCCACCTCAAAAGAGACTTCTGTTTGTGAACTTCTGCCAGATCCCCACTGGACACTCCACTGTCTATTCCCACTGGGATGCCATCCAACAAATCTCTATCCATACAACAATGAGGACACATAAGATTCTCCTTTCTAGGAAAAAAATTTGTCTCAATGCACCCATGAAACTGTTCCAGCAGCACTAGGTTTTGTGTCTCAAGAGCAAAGTTCCGTACAGCTGGTGTGAACGATGGGATGAGTGAGACAAACAAACTGATGATGGATGATGGCTGCAAGCAACAGCATGTCCCTTCTTCTTGCAGTGTGCACAAGATCTGGATGATGCTGGTCTTTGACTTGGCCCTTTTCAGACACTCCAAAAGCAGGTGAGACCACTTCGCCATTTGACAGAGAGAAGGAAAAGATGGTCTGGATGGCTCCTCTCCCTGGCTTGTATCTGTCAAAGCCTGCCACGTCTCAAAAGGGGCACCAAAAATATCATGGTGATGATGAAAGAAGAAGCTATAATCACAGTTCCTGTGTCTGCGCTTGAGACACTTGATAGCATGAATGTAGTTCACTTTCACAACTTTCAAGCCGTGAATAAGATCACTCAGCCACCGGATAGGTCCAGCATGCATATCCTTCTTTGTACTTTTGTTTACTAACAATGATTTATCCCTTTCAGAAAACAAAAACATGAAATACTCCTCTCCATTGTGTATTCTAAACAATTCCATAAGTGCATTAGCATCTCGAATGAAAGAAGGATTGAAAGGGAGATAAGCATAAATTCTTTTGAACAAAGCAAGGCAGCCATTTATACCATCCTCAACAATACTGAGCTCACGGGAGGACAGTTCTGTGCTTTTATCTCCTCTTATAACATGGCAGTAGGTGAGAGACCTGAGAATCGCAGGAAAAACATTCTGGGACAAAAGTATACGAATACTTGTCTGCTGTGTGGCAACAATTGCACTCAGGGTCAGAATCAGTCGTAACAAGTGTTGCAACACAAGAAGACAGGTTTCTCGCTGCCATGGCAACGAAATGACCTCATGGTCTGCTGCCTGCTTCTGTTCAGTGTTCATCTGAGCCCTTGTGTCCTCGGAGAAACTTTTCAGAACATCAATCAGCACAGGCAATATTGTAAGAGACAAGATTTTTCCAGGAGTGCCTGTGCGAACGTCTTGAGTTCCTAGGTCCTCCAGGAGCAGAAGTATCAGTCGAAACATGCTGCTGGAAGACAATGTCCCTATTCTTGTAGGAAGGTGTTGGAACATGTTCACAAAGTCCTCGTCTGAATCTGAAACTTCTTCTTTTACAGAAGATGTCCACATCTGTGTTCTCATGGATTTCCGGAATCGTCGATGCCTTGACTTCCTGTCATCGCTGTCGTCTCCCTCAGAAGCGCTTCCTCCTGTTGCTTTCTCATGGCTGTACAAAGTTTTTGTGTAGTGTTTTTTCTTTCCTTCTCCTTGTCGAATTCTCGTGGGCTTCATCCTAGGAATGCTGTTTTTTTGGATTCCCAACACTTTGTGTTTTGGAACATATTCAGCTGCCTCAAAGCATTTGTTCACAGGTGCCTCACCACTGTCTTCTGTTGAAAAGAAGAAAAAAATTAAAGCATTTACATGGATACAGTAATTTAAAACACCGTTCAGATGATGAAATGCACTTCGAGAGATCTTATTGTTTACATCCTTAATCAATATGTGCAAATACTAAATAAATTCACTCAAATTTGGTCCTGATAAATACTATTTCATTCAATCTTTATTGTCTGTACCAAGCATAACCCAGAACAGAATTTTTTTCTTTTGCTCACAAAATAAATTATACATGTGAACATAAAATTATATATGTAAACATACACACCATTATAAAGACATTTAACATGCACACACATCTATACCCTCTCACACATACACATGAACTTCCTCCAATGCCTCAACATCTGTCATCTCCAGATAAGATCCTATTGAGGATCAATAAGGCACTGTCGATCTGTGGTTTCTATGTAAGTACAATTCTACCAGCATACATGTACATGATCAAATAAGAGTCTTCGTTGCTCAGCCTGACTGCATGACAAAATAGGGATGTTTATAAACAATTTCTGAAGAGTGAAAAGGTGCAGCATTTCCATTTGAGAAAAATTGTTCAGAAAAGTAATAATCTGGCTGCTGTGTAGACTGAGTAGGCTCTCATGTGCAGACACACTTGCACACACACTCTCACACCCCACCCACTCACCCACCCTAACAGAAGCAAAAAGCTCATGACATATCAAGGGCTGCTTGCAAGAATCATTTTACTTTCAATCAGAATAATTTTCAATTGTACCTATTTTTATCCATTACACAATTGTAAAAAACCTGCTCAAATAAGTATGAATGAAACTTAAATCATTACCTATCAAAAAATAAGGTTATCATGCAGCCACCAAAGGTCAAAAGGTTTTAAATGTCACTTGTCCTTATAAAATAATCATCAGATTAACAAGAAGGCACACTTGTGACAACTTCATGTCAAGTTTTAGCATGCCTGATACAGCATTTTATCAAGGCTAATGAGAACTTAGATTGTACTCACATGTGTGATAAGAATATTCAACCACCAAGTGAGAAAATGAAGTTAATGTAAACTATCAGTGTCATTTTAAGTGCCCTGTTATGGACTTGGCAACGTTTGTCTTCAATAGTCAGCCCCTAAACACATTCCTGTCATTTTAAATAAAGAATCCTGTTAATCATACATACTTCATTCACAAAGAAAAAAATGTTCCCAGATCAGATATGATTGCTAATATTGTTACTCTGTGAGATGTTGATACCTGCATGTTAGAGGGGTAGATTTAGCATGCAAGGTATCATTATCAGACTAAGAGTTCCACAGCTAAACATGACAGAAGAGACATGTTATGACATGGCTCACAGACAGACTCAACAGCCATGATTGGTCAGACAAACGACCAGTGGGTCAGGTGGCAAGATAAATGCTCATATGGTCAAACAGTCAATTGGTCAGATGAATTGACAGCCAAATGTTCAAGACTTAGTATCACTTCACTCTCTTGGGGAGTTTTCTCTTACACAATTAGTATTTCACATGCCCATTTATAACAGTTGTATCTATGTAATGATGGCAGCAATATCACAGATCTTTACTGTTCTGGACAAGCATATACTTGTACAATTCTGCACAAGGCCTTTAAAATAGATATCTGCAACTATCTCTTTTCATCTCTTTTCTATATCATTTGTGAATCTGATTGAATTTAAAAGCCACGCTGGTTGTTATTTTTGCATAGGACAAAAGCAGTGAAACAGTTACTCAGTAAATAATCATTTATCACTAATCTTGATTAATGTTTATTAACTGAGCAATACAGGCAGGCTGGCTAATGATTCTTTTACCACAGTGAAATATATTTGTTATTTGGAGAATAGAACTTCTAACTAGCCTTCTTATGTTCGTATAAAAAATGTCTCCTTAAAATAGAGAAAAGAATTTACCAAAAAGATCTGACAAATGATCTGACTCGGGCCTTGGACACAGCTTAAGGCAGGATAAAAGAAGGTTTTGCAGGATGTTGCAAAGGTCTTGTCTGTTGTATACTCTCTGGAGAAGCCATAAAAATTCATTTAATATTCTTACCCTCTGAAGATGAATAATTAAAAACGAGCACCAAAAAATAATAATGTTCAACTCTTCCATATATGAGTAAGTTTAAATCTACATATTTCTGAAACAAAAGTAAAATGAAAACAGAAGCATATTTATAGTATTCTCAGAATAACAGTAATAATTATGCATTCTTTGTATTTCAGAATATTTAAGAATGTGTAATGAGATGATATACACTCACTAAACAACACTCCTACCACCACAACCCAAACCCTTTTGTTCATTAAAAAAGCACACATATCCAAAAGCACACATGCCTACATGTACACACAAGGTTGTTTTCTTTCATTATTATCATTATTATACATGTGCATACCAGCACACACATTTTCACACAACCACCCTGCTGCTCAATTGTACAAAAAGTTGACCAACCTTGACCCCAATTATATGAATAGCATAAAGAAGCATCCAGCCTCGACCATCAAGCAGGTATCTCTCCAGATCAAGGGGATTTTCATCTTCTGATTCACTGCTTGGTAAATCCATGATGTTTCGCATAAACTCTTGTGACAGTTCATTTGCCACATTTCTCATTTCACTGAAATATGACTTTGCTTGTTAAGACACCATACTTGTAATAAAAACATTACCATTCAGTTGAGTGTAAAAAAAAAAGAAATTGCCTCTGACACATCTTGTATTACCTTTACACATTTTATATTTTAAAATATTTTGCTAAAATATGTACATCACAGCCAACTGATTTACTTTAAATAAATTTAAGCTAAGCAGAATATACTATTGCTTCTCATGGCATAAACCATGTTCTTTTTTTTTAAGCATATTAATTAAAATATGCCTTGACTGAATTATTTTGAGTACTGAATTAGGTATTGCTTGCACTGATAGGTAAAGAGGAAAATGTCCTGTCTAAATTTGTAGGTGAAATCATTATGAAGTCTGCCTAAAGGTATCCCTGGGCATGCATACATAATCAAGCATATGCGAAACAAATAGAAACGAATGACATATGGCTCTTGATTTTTCCTTTAAAAACATATATGCGCAAAATTAATGATTTTGTGTGATTTCATTAAATGATTCAGTACACATCTATGGGAACGTTATATATAAAAAAAAAAAAAGGGACAATACGAACCTGGAAACAAGACATTCCTGTCTAATCTGAGTTTGCTGGACAAACAAACAAAGAAATCTGTCGAGTAATTCTTGCTTCCTCTGGAAAGTAAAAAAATACCAGAATAAGGATTTTTTGATAATGCGATATTTAAGATGTAAACAAGTACTGGCAGGGGAGGTGGATGGATGAGTGGTTAAGGTACTGTTGACTGAACTGGAATGCACACTAGTTTCACAACCACAGTGAACCCAGCTCTCAGGTATGGGTACTTTTCAGTGACTGCATAAAGAGTAGAGGCAAGTAAGGTAACTAGGGAAAGATGTACGCTCACAAAATGCTTTCCTTGAGTGTGTCTCTATCACCTCTCCCTACACTGACCTAAAAAAGTTAGGAGGAAACCTTTAACTTTCTTAAAAACAAATGCTGGAAAAAAGTAAAGGCTGAAACATTTTTAATCCCACGGAACATTAGAACTTCAAACTGAAAATTTGCTATCATGCAAACTTTCTCCACTACAAACCTCAAGCAATAATACAAGCTTTGGTATTATAAGTGCACATGTGTGCATGCATGCACATACAAACAATTAGAAGTCAGGACACTTACCTGAGCATTGCTAATAGCATCTCTGCCAGGGACTCTCTTCAGCAGGTGAGCATAGGTTTCCCAGATCTCTGACAACATCGTTATAAAACTCCTGTAACAGATTAAACTACATTGAAATACTTAAACACATTCCAAATGCAGCTGTGCAAGCATTCATCTTGCAATTCGATTTATTCATATGCTAAGGGATATCTGTTTGACTTGTTGTACATATATCTGTTAATAAAACTGCACATATTACTTTTTGTGGAAATATATTTCTTCGAAGTAAACAATCCTAAAACATTATTCATGCTTTTATTAAATATCTATTAAAAATCCGTTTTGAAAAGACAACATTGTAAAAAGAGAACAACTAGTAATAAGAAAGAAACATGGAATATGCAACTCACAAAGCATATCTGACCTTACAGAAAATAGATATTTATCACAATGTAAAAATTTCAAATCCAGATAACAGATATAAAAATGGATATTTGAAATAAAGAAAAGCCTGAATAACCTGAGCAAAACATGTAACTAATCTTGAAATAGATTTTGCTCCTGAGAATATGCTGTCAGTGTGATTTGTCAGAAAAATGTTGTGATTTCTATTAGCTTTTACGTAATAAACACATAAAGTACCTGAATTCGCCTTCTAAACTGAAAACCATATAAGAGCTTCAAGATCACGCTAAGCATTACTGCTATACATACTGAGCATATTTCTGTGACATCAGAAGAAAAATTGAGATTCTGAATTCTAAAAATATAGGTGACAATTGTGATGATGAAAGGCTTACTTCCTTTAGACAAAACAGAGTTATTTGCTGAAGTGTTGAATATTTTTAGCATGTAATAATAAGTTAAACCCAGTTTTTTTCAAATTTTTGTCATTTGGGTACACCTTAAATTACATTAACTGACAGGTGTGGAAAGAGTCTTCACAAATCCTTCCAGCAGATTAACACGTACTGTGCCCCCCACTCTTTGTTTTTTGTGCATGCAACAGACCTATATTACTGGATTTTATATCAAGAACTGGGTAGTATCAGGCAATAATTATTTTCAGTATTTCTTTTGCCACAGAAATACAGTAAATCGCATGTTTAAAGCATACATGTAAAGTCTTAAAACTCTTATCTTATTCTGCCCCGCATACATATGGACCCTCAACAGATATTCTCTACCACCTCCACCCCACCCCCAAAACACATGCACATACAGAGGAATATGTGCAAGATCGAGACGTTCACAAAGCTAAAAATCATTTAAATCTCAACTATACTTTTACGGCATCTTAGTTTAGTCCGGTAACACAACTCGTCAAAATGTTCAAGGTTAATTGTTATATAAGGTGAAATATGACAGTGTATATTAAAAACATATATATATATGTCACCGACCTTCAAAGCTTTGTTTAAAACATACTAATATATTTATAAAACCAATAAAAGAACATGCATAGTTCATAACATGACAACTGTATAGTTCCTTTCTTATTTTATATTGTAAAACATCCCTTTCATCGAAAAGAAGCGCTTCGGAGCGGAATGTACAGGTAAAAATACAGATAATTGGTTGCGTAACCAGCAGTGGTCAATGTCGCAGAAGTGCATTCATGTTTGACCGTAACTTTCAATCATTTTTCAGTATTTGAATCACACACACACACACACACACTTAGTGAGAAAGAGAGAAAATATCGCGCGCAACTGAGCATACATTGACACACACACACTATGAACGTGTATATATACGTTCATGCACACACATAGACGCATAAACAAGCAGACGAAAATCCAGTGACAAGCCGAATGTTATTTACCACAAGTACGTACTTTTCCTGTACGCATGCAGTGATAGCTGACTAAATGACAGTTGTTACAGAAATGTTTCTTCTCAGTAAAGCACACGTAACTCACAGTTGTCCCTATCGACACCAAGTGAACGTTTATTCCTAAGATTAAATCCAAGTTGCAGACTTCACGGGGGCACGTGATTTAACCCCTTACTGTCTGAAGTCTCGGCTAACGCTGACGCAAGGTTAAAAAGATAAAGCCATGGCAATTAACGGTACATTCATTTGACGTTTAAGTCATAAAAATCGAAAGTCGTAGAACCTCGATGAGAAAGCAGTAAATGCGCACCAATATAAATAATTTTTAAGGTAT
The DNA here is from genome assembly GCF_003073045.1 of Pomacea canaliculata. Taxonomy (NCBI): domain Eukaryota; kingdom Metazoa; phylum Mollusca; class Gastropoda; order Architaenioglossa; family Ampullariidae; genus Pomacea; species Pomacea canaliculata. The sequence continues at coordinate 14,668,808 of NC_037597.1, forward strand.
TATAGATAATAACATTGTCAAAACAAGCACGATAAGCACGTAAACGTCACTATATTTTTTTTAATTAGTTACTTCCCTTAAACTTGAAGTCCGATAACCTATTAGCTTCCGCCGTCTGGTATTTAAGCAGAAAAATAAGTAAACAAGAGAGATTGCATGTTCTAGGTAATATAAAAATGTAGTAAATAAAGATGATATTGTCTTTGATATTGAAATAAAATGTTATCTTTTCAAACGGCTAAGTTCTATTTTAAAAGAAGAGCATTAAAAAGGTTTTATTTTTTTATTATTCTTTCGTTCTTAAATTTATTGACAACGATGTTTTGAAAGACTGATGAATTTGGATTAATAATTACAGTAGGAAGCTTTGTGTTAAATTATTGATAAAAGATACAGAATTGCTTTGGTAAGTTGAAACTTTATTTTGACAGGTGTGTGACATCGTACCATAAACGTGTTCAAGAAAGCAGACGTTCCAGCCGGCATCATCAGATTATGTATAAAAGGAAACTACTTGCTCTTGATTATCCCCAACCTGACAACTTCGAAATTAACAGTAAGTTTAATGAAGACTCATTTCTTAATACTTAAAGAAGCAGTGATATCTTTCGGTGCATTTACTAATGAAAGATGCATTCTGGCACTTGTCTAGCGATCTTGTTTAAGCAGTCCCAGCTCACAAATCATTTTTTGATTCCGATCGATTGTGATGAATTTTAAGAAAATGGATTCGTACAGTCACACATGAGCTTAATCAGCGTAAAGTAATATTCTTCATTCACTTCTTTTACTCGTGTCAAATCATAAAGCATATGATTACTAAAGACTACTGCAGAGTGCATTACTTTGATTGAAAGGAGATGTGAGAGTTGCTTTTTTGTTTGTAAATGAAAAAAGCGTTTTAAACCATGGCACAGTAACTAAAAATGCTGTGTAATAATAATAACAACAGCACTACCACAATCACCAATAATAATAATATGTAAGCTCCTTGTCGATCATTATAGCCTACATATTCTATTTAGGAGTGAAACTTTTATTTTTTTTCATAATATTTTATTTCATAATAAATGCTCATATATTTTAGCTTCAGTTAGTAGCTATAGATTGTATTTAATCTTTAGATTATGTTCTGATTTACTGTACTTTCATGTCCTCTCCAAAGCAGGGAATATTATTTTCAAGATAAAGCTAGATAAAGCTCAGCAAGATGTCAATGAATACAATTTTTATTTTTCTGTGTAGTACACCTTTCTCCTGGCATGATCTATAGTAACCTTGCAGAAACTTTGTTTTCATAATATCTTTCCTAAAACCTTTCGTGTCATTCCTCACAAAGTATCATATGTTCAGGTATAAAATATGTAAATTATGGCGATAGTGTCTTCTTTTTTTTTTAATCCTCCAAAGATGAAAGCCAAGTACGAGCTTTGATTCTATGGCTTGAAGATCAAAAAATTCGTCACATGAAAATAGAAGACAGAGCAGGTCTGCGTGACGTGACAAGCCCTAAGTGGAGTGAAGCATTTCAACAGGTAAAGACAGTTGCCAAACATCTTAATATTAAAATTACTGCTAATTTTTTTCTTACACAGAAATTTTGTAATGTTTGGTTTTATTAAATTACCAGAAAATGCTGTCACAACAGGTGGAGCCAAAAGCAAGGTATGTAATGACCTGAGCATGTGTATCTCAGAACTCCAGATAGAATGATTTGTGGTGAATGTGCTCGACACCCATTAGATATGTTGTTACATATGTATGCTAATGATAAAGTTAGTTATTAATGTTATGCTAGTACATTACCAAAGTACTTGTGGCCCTATGCTCCACTGGGGGTTATTAGGAACACGAAGTACTTTACCAATATAGTTGTGGATTTGTTTGGTAATGTTGGGGTGGGCACTGTTTGGCAATTTTTAAGATGTTTTCATTTAACATCATGATTCTGGTAAAACTGACATGCTGTAGCTATGTATTTAGAACTTCTGTTGGATTTTCCCCTTTACCACCCTCCCCTATCATCAATTATTGGCATGAGCCTACTGAAATAAAGAAATTGTTCTTGTTTTGCATGCGTATTAAATGGTCTATTTTTAATGAAAGCACTTTATTTTACATTTGTTTATATGTTGATTTGATTGCAGAACTGTTTGACTAATTTATAGGAATTGATTTTCTTCAGTACCTGACAGAGTTGTGCTGCCCATATGATGCATCCAAAGAGGATATTGTGATAGATTGGTTGCTAGGCTACGCTGTCCGTCTGGAGTACGGTGATGATGGTAGGTAATCCTCTACTACATGCTTTATCTCTTGTCTTGATGTGTACCACAGACCACTGAACCATCCACCTTGATATGCACATTCTTTCATTTGTTTGCTTTCTCTGTATTTTCATACATATTCATAACTCACTCAGCATCAGCACCTTTGATCTTTTCAGTTTATTTATTCATGACATAAAAGATTTTTCATTTTATGAAAGAAAACCTTACTCTTTTTTTTACTTTCTTCACTCAGTATCAAAAAAAGATGCTTATCAGTTCTGTGCTTTGAATATGTTGATATTATTTAGTACAAATATTAAGCATTAAAACAACCTTGTATTTTATCTGCCACTTTTGATTAAAAATATTGAAAAAGAAGGCATTTAACATTACATGATATACACAGGGGGATAATAACAACTTTAGTTCTACACTCTATATATCATTAATTTGTCTCCCAGAAGTTTGTTTTTGCATTACAATGTATGAATTAGTAATAAAAAAAATGCCATTTCTTTTGTCATGTTTTTTAAGCGTACTGTTGTCCAGTAGTTATAAATAAGCCTTGCCACTGTGAAATTAATAATTTCTTTCATCGCAGTGGATAAGTACAAAAGTGTTAATAAGGGTGCAGTGGAAAATGCAAAAAACAGGCAGGCTGGTCAGTCAAGCAATCCTTTAGATGCTCTCAATTGTAAGTAACTGAATAAATTATTCCTATTGTTAATGGTCTATAGAATCTGGTGTTGCCACTCTCATTTGAAGAGAATGCACTATTAAAAATGACTGGATTGCATAGGTTTTATACACACACATGCACTTGTGTGCCAAGTATACCTAATTTCCACTTGATCATTCTTCCTGAATGAGCACCATTTTATTTGATCTTTGATATAAATATTTAGTTCCTGAAAAAATGTCAGATTTTCAAATGAACACTGGTAAACAAGACTTGGAATAATACTTTGTTCATGTTTCTCATATTGTAGATCTGTTTTTTAGGGATTGCACTTGGAAGCAAGACAAATTTGTGTGACTTTTAAACAAAATTTCTGATTTATGTATGTTTTATAAGAGCTTCTCATTTTTAGATTTCAAGACAGGGTGCTTATATAATCTTTTGCCATAATTTTTGTATCTGCAGTATTGAACTCCAGTCTTAAGTTCTGTATTAGTGTGCTCTTAGGCACATGTAAATATTCATTATTTGTATACATCTGTTATGTTGAATGTTTCCTAGTTGATGATGCCGACTTTAAGGCAGGAGTTGCATCACTAGCTATGTTGATGCAGGTTCCTCCACACCAAGATCATCTCCAGCAACTCAAGGTACACAACCACAGAAAATTACTTCTCTTTCTATTTGTCTTATTTCTGTTTACCAACTTCTGTTTGTTTTTTTTCTGGGAAAACATGTTTGTGAGAATGCTGTTTCATCAAAATTAGGGTTTCAAAAAAATGTTTTTGCGCAGTTAGTTTTCTCCCTACAAAGTTTTTTCAGTATTTCTGTTGTGTAGTTTCTTGTCCACGTTTTCCAGATGAGATACTTTTAGAAGTTTTCCTTTCTTTTCCATAAGCTGCAGAAGATAATTTTGTTGAAAAATTAACAATTTGAAGATATTACATTTATTACATTTGCATTTAATTTTGATGTGTTTCAGGCAATCGCTCTCATAGTCAGTGAAAGGCTTTCAAAAGACTCTTTACAAAGTGCTGCAAAGAAATCAGATGACAAAAGCAAAAAAGCTGTAAGCATTCATGTCAGAAACCACATGTTCTTGACTTTTTAAAAAATATATTGTTAACTTTATACACAGCATAAGATAAAGAAAGGAAAATGTAACTTTATACAGAATTAAAATTTTAATGACTAACTTGCTTTCAAGACCTGATAAACCACTTAACGTTCACTGCCTTTATGGTCACTAGAATACAGAAACCTTTACCTCTTAAAATGCCAGCATATTATTCAGGATTTTAGAACTACTAATGCTATTTGTGTCTGCAAATTCAGAAATACTAAATTCTTCAGAGGCAAGGCTTTGATAGGTTTATGCAGAAAGGTCTGTCTCATTGGTCAAAGCCATCTCTAATTGATACAGTAACATATCCTGCTCAACGCTATTTATGGAAAGTAAAGGGTGTACAGTAGAGGACCATGTTCTGCAGCAGGTGTCAGCTCATTTTGGGTTTTGCCATTTTGAACAGGATGACCATATTCCGCTAGACAAAACAGAGCTTGGTTTTGAAGCAGGAGGTAGTGTACCACCTTTTTATTTTTTTATTTTTTTCTGTAGATCTAAAGAATAAAATTTTTTATAAATATACCAAATTTTTAACAGTTTAATTTTTTTTCTATTTTTATTGTTTGATAGCTTTTTATAGGTTCTAGGTGTTTCTGATTTGTTATTAGAGTGTTTTACAGATTATTTCAAACTGGTGTCACAGTGATAGCATTATGTTCATATTTCATATTAAGTCTTGCGTGAACGGTTACCATGTTTCAGAAATTCCATCTTTGGTTTTGTAGTGCAGTAGAACATTGCAGGTCAAAATATTGAAGATGTCTTCATGACAATTCTGGCAGTTGGAACCAGTCTGCTGCAAATAAGATTTAGAGTATTGTCACCCATCACCAGCATACCAAAATGTCCTATGAATTTCACTTTGCAAAATGACACAAGATTGTAGATAAGAGAGTTTGTTAATACAGAGTGTATACAATTCATAATTCATAACCACATCATCTTGCATGCAGCTAAAGAGACAAAGTTAAAAATAAACATTTCTGTCCTAGTATGCTGAGGCTGACTGCAAACATCGATAAATACTTTGCATTTTTCAGATTACATCATGACTGAAGCTGCAAAAATAGTTCGGCTGCTGCACTTGAAGGAGCTTCGAGATCTCCAAACCAAAATCAATGCTGCCATTGTTGCAGTGCAAGCTATCACTGCCGACCCCAAGACAGACAGTCGGTTAGGGAAAGTTGGGCGCTAGTAAAAATCATGAAGAAGACATAATTGGCAAACATCTCTTGAGAATGAAGAACAATTTCTTTGTTATACAGTTGATGATTTCTGGAGCTTGATTTGCAGTCAATTTGGATGGGAATTAATTTTGTTCCCTCCCACCCTCCCTTTCATGTTTTCACTCAATATAAGTTACACCATTGTGAAAGAGCAGGCCAGATTGATGGCTTCTAAACTACACCATTATGAAAGAGCAGGCCAGACTTATAGCTGCTAAATTTAGCAGGTTATCTCCTCTTTTATTTCATGAAATTACAGTGTGAGATCAAAGGGAATCCTGTCAACTATAGATCATGCCATTTGCATGAAGTGGTTCAAAGTGTTTGGTTGAGAATAAAATACATGCTATTTCTTTATTTGAATGTGACAGCATTGCTTTGTGTGAGAGAGTGCATTAACAGTAGAGAGAAAATGAGAGCAATGAAATAATAAAAATTCATTTTCATCTGTAAACTATAAACGTGGCAATGGATGCCTGCTTCAGAATATCACCCATGTCGAGTCGAGTTGAGTTCACTCTCTGAAGTTAAGCACCTGTCTACCACCGTCTTTAATGCACTGTATACTCAGACACACAGAAAACAGTTGCAATAATTGTAAAAGTAAAATGTCGACCTAATCTACACGCCATCACTCTTCTCTAATGAAGTAGCGCCTGCTAGCTGATGCATGCAGGGGGTAGGGGGTTACAAAAGGAAGTGACGTTACAATAAGAATGACGTATGGCTGTGACGTAAGCCACTGGTCTTTTGAACCATGGGAAGGAGAAAGCTGCGGGCAGGGAATCAATGTCCGTCTTGTTATTGTTCCACTACACCCCTTGCTACCTTTTGTCCTGCCTGCAGGCATGCGCAGTGACACGGCGAAATTAAATGCTGCATCCCGGAGGGACAAGGACTCGTGTACGATGGTGGCGGTTGTGGGAGTGGGGTAAATAGAGGAAAGGAACATAATTATGAAGGATGGGGTGCGGAAAGAGGTAGTGCGGAAGGGAGAGAGAGAAACCCGCGGGGAGTGACAGATGGTGTTTACATTATAATTGCATTATCTTGTCTCGCTGGCAGAACAGCACATGTTTCACGATCAAACTGCCCGGTGTGCTGATTTACAGAGGTGTGTGAAAGAGGCCGCACCGGGCACGGTTATTGTGACAAACCAGCATCAACATCTCTCGGCATTAATAGCATGAATGTCACATTGAAGACAAGTGCCTGAGAATATTCAGAAAAGAGAGAGAGAGAAAAACTATTATATTCAGGGGTCGCAGGGAGGGTAAGTGGTTGCCCTGGGGCAACACGGGGAATTCGAGGACAAACGTCTTGTTCTCGAAGTGATAAAGTGATGTCCAGAATACCAGGATGTTGTTTTACGCCTCGAGCCGTAGTTATAAAGCAAAGATGGCAACGGTGTTCTAGGGTAAACAAACATGAAGTAGTAAGGTCTGGACATCGCTAGTGTAAGACTTCGGAAACAAGACTCTTCTCCTTTAGTTCCCCATTTTCCCCTCGGGGGGAAATGACTAACTCTCGCTTCATAACTACAACCCCACTCTGATATAAATTTAACAACACGTCATTGTAATGCACTTATGTAGTTTTACTTTAAATTCCTGCTGATACTATATATATCTCTGAGAGGGGTTGCATTCACACAACCGGTATCCTCTCCATCCCTCTCTCATGGATTATTATTAATGTATTACTATTAGAGCTCTCGTTACATCCATTTTTCTTTACTCTGAAGTCATATTAGGGATTACCCATTGCCTGATTGTGTATTTTTACGAAGTATTTTTAGATATTTGCAAAAAATTTGCTCATTTTTTTTTCTAGTACTTATCTAATCGATATATTTAGAGTTAGAATGGTTTTACCATTTAGGCTGAAGAATCAATAACAAAGAAAGAAAAGCTCATTAGGTGGGTTGCGGGAGATGTTGATATTTAATATTAGTTTATGTTTAAATTCTTCCTTTTTTGCTGTTCTTGTTGTTTAAACTGCAGTCAAGCACCACATGCGGACTATGAATCTATCCACACCTGCATTTTTGTGGATTTTTCTTCGTTGCGTATCACCCACACTTAATATTTTATATCAACACTGTATTTACTTCAGATACATTGAAAATATGAATTAGTTTTGGTTTATAGCAACGCACAGATAGACTGCAATGAGACAGAATGGCTGCAGGGTAGCTTAGGAGAGCAATTTGCGACATCGAGAAAATATCAGAACTGAAGCCCTGCTAGAGAAAAATGAAAGATGCGCAGGAGGATGCTTGGCTTTGGGACGGTAGGGGGAACTTCATGCTGACAGTAAACGATGTTCACATTCTTGCCTCCATCTTTTTATCTGTCCTCCTTGCCTCCACCCGGTTCCAGCGCCACTGAGAGCTGCTGGTGGTGGCTTCAAGTCTGAGGGTATGCACGATCGAAGTTACAGCCGAGGTTAGCCACCCAGTGAAGGTGTCAGGAGATTCGACCCGGGCCTACGTGGGACTGTTTCCCCACGACTATACCTGGGCTGTGCCGTCCTCAACGCCTTCCGCTGCTCAGAAAAACGACTGGAATGGTCTAGTGTGGTGAACAGAACTTCCGGTCGCTGCTTGACGCCGATTTTCGTAGGAAATTGCTTCCACATGCAGATGGTTTCGCGAATGGCGGCGGGACTAAGGGTACAAAAGGAACGAAAGAAGCAGTCGCGATTCGCGGAACTGGGAGTATCGATGTGTGTCTGTGTGTGAGAGAGAGAGATCCTTTACCGAGTTGAAACAAATAATGGAAGCAGAAGACAACATTAACACATCCTACCTGTTATTGTTGTTAAGCAGTCATGCACTTTGTACCATATGAGAAACGATTTTTTTCAAATCCTTTCACAGGAATGTGTCCAGGATATCCTGCAATATGTCAATTCATTTTTAATTCAAACTGAGTTAAAACAACAGTTAAAGTGGTTAGGGGCAGAAGGAGAGAAGGACAGCCGTCAGACATCACATCCTGCCTGGGCTTATTGTTAAATAGTCATGCTCTTTATAGGATATGGACATGATTTTTAATCTTTCGTAGGCATCCATCCACGACTAGCTGTAACATATGTGTAACTGTTCGTCAACAGCACCACTTTGGGAAGCTCATTTTTTCCTTCTGGTTGTTCTCATCATCGACATGTTTGGGACATGAATGCGCTGTTGTCGTTTCCCCAATAAAGACCAGTGCTTCTGTATACATTCACATCTTTCGTGGATGTTTTATTAACTGTTGTAACAGCCCCAAAGCACACCAATGGATTTAGGAAAAAACCCGGATATCGGAGTTGAGAGAAGTCGGACCGTTCCAGAATCTTCAAAGCAATACTTGCAACAATGGCGATGTTGATGTTGATGCAGAAACCGGACAGCCATTATAAATTATTCACGTTGCTATATCGTATTGAAAATAAAGGGTTTTTTTTCCTACCGCCTTCTTCTGCGGTCCCATGTCTTTTGTGATGGTATTAGTCAACATAAGCTTTTAAAAGTCGTGATTTGTGGTGTTAATATTTGATTATCCACACACGTTCCAAACAATTCACATCTTTAGTCTCTCTCTCTCACACACACACAATGTAAAGGGAAGAGACGAACTGTACCAAATCTGACATTGTACATGTGGCATCATCAAATCTTTCATATTTTCCCTTATTTTTTACTATATTTACTTATTGACCCTTACAATATTTATCCGCTTATTTTCTGGTTCTTTCCCACGGGATTGAGACAAGGACCTTTAAGTTCTTTCCTGAACCTGGAAAAACGGTTCTCAATAAATAATAATAAAAAAAAAGCCAGAAATGTCGAACGGTCAAAGGGAAAAGATTAATTCCTTAACAGGGGGCGACAAGCAGCACGAACAGGCCTCAAGGGGCACAACTTTCCCGGTTCCCGTCACCTTTACGTTCTATCAATGACCTCATTATTTATAGTGCGGCTTGTAGCTGACGTGAAGATGACGTTATTATTTAGCATCGCAGCTTATAGCGACTAAAGATGACGTCATTATTTGACATTGCAGCTTATGGCGGACTACAGATGACGTCACTTCTGGAGGCTCAGTGTTAGAATCCGTTATTAGCACTGCGGCCTATTTTATTTATTTATTCTTGTTTTGCCTGCTTTTTCTTTATTTTTGATTCTTTCTTAGTTTCGTTCTTTCTTTAAAATATTTACGTCACATACTATTTATAAATATAGCGCAACTGAACACATAGACCTAAGCAAAAATCTGACAGTTGTGTATAAACAGTAGATGAAATACAATTAATAAACAAATAATGAGATGATTAAAGAATGTAAAATTTACCTTAACTTCTGTAAGGCTTCAAATAAAAAGGTTTCTTCTAAAGCTGACATGACTTCTGAAGTCAGTATCCTTGAGTGATTTGACTCTTCTGGTAAAACAAACAAAGAGTACGGCGTTAATCAAGCAAAATATATACATGTATATGTATACCTAACACACCTGCTCATCTACTATCCATAGAAAAACAATACATTGGGATATACATGAGTAATCACATGTTCCGGAAGTAATACGGAAAGAAAAACAATCGAGTGAAAGATAAATAAACCACCATATCCTCAAAATTATTTTTTCCTATTTACATAGAAGAAACACCTTCCCTAATTAATTATTCACGCAAACAACATGTAAGGCAAATTAAATTAACTGCAGCTTTTCCTTACACAAACACTCTCACAAGTCTGCGTCATGGACAAGGACGTCGCCACCTGCATTAGCTAAAATTTTTTAAACTGTCTCTGGCCTTTGTTTTCCTTCTGCACTGGTCTGTGCATTTGGGATGACTGACGCCAAAGGCTTAACAGGGTTTATTCCCAAAGAAGTGGATTTTGTTTAACGCCCAGATCTGAGCCATCAGCATCTTTTTTTCCGGACATGAAGTCAAAATTCGACGGGCACATCTTTTGGGGAGAAAGAACGTACAATGATGACGTCACAGTTGTACTCAAATATGATGTCAGAGGCTTGAGCCGCGAGGATGTCAAAGTGTTTATGTGTATCCATGCACCAAAGGAGCTGGCAATTACCTGTGCAGGTGATTACTTTGAAGTTTGAAGTGTGCAGGTCGCAAAATAAAAGACTGTTCTCTTTGACCTGAGGAGTAAGAATCGTCGCAAGAACTTCAACTCGGAAGTAGAGCTTTATTTTACTTTTTAATTAAAAATATAAAATCTTTTCTTCGGCATGTACGATTTATAAACATTCCATCTCCGGTTGCGATGACGGGTAAAAATAAAATCAGCGGAAAGGAAGTATATGAGGGAATCCACGTCACGAACTAGTAGTGAAAAAAAAACCCACACACTTTATCTCTTAGTAGACACAAAAACATGCACATCCTGCTCTCTCTCACACTCACACATACACATATTTATGTCACCGTATTAGTTCTGACCATGACATTGAGCATCTGCAACAGAGAACTCAACAATTTGTTATCAACACCACCTCGGATTCGTCAGCGTCATAACAATGATATATGGGACACCTACGCTCACCTGCCTTGGCAACCGGATCTCAAAACATAAACAGACTGCTGGCCTTTAAAAACAAATCCCACCCCAAAAACACTCTTTGATGTAGCTCGAGGGGACATTAACTCTTTCCTCCTGAAAGCGCCTGTCGTTAGGGGATGTTACAGGAAAGGAAAGTATTCGTGAGAAGGTCGGCTAGTGGTGGTGGTGGTAGTAGTGGTGGTGGTGGGGGATATCTCTTAGCTCACTTGCAGGTGGAGTAGGAAAGCGAGGGAGGGTGAGGTGTCCTTCCACAACAGCAAACAGGAATCTCCGTCAGACTACGACAGGCTATATTCTAGACTCCTTCGTAAACATGCAAGCGAACTCACACACACACAGTGACACACACGGTAATAAACGTCCGTATCTATGAGTGTGCTCGTGTCCTCTCTTATCCTCTCCGAGCTTGTCCCCCATGTTCCACAATCTCATGTCATCATCTATTCATCCTTGAAATACATTCACTGTATGTCTGGACAAATGTTTCTTCGTTTTAGGATAATGATAAGCACACGAAGGATTTCGTCATATGAGGGATTGCCGACTGGTCAATAGTTTTGCCGTGTGTCCTGATTGCAGAAAATGGCATAATGTGAGGGTAGGGCGCGTGCACACGCGGGTGTGTGTGTATGTGTACGTGCGTGTACATGTATGTGTATATGTGCACGCGCATGCGTGTATCTATGTCTGTGTGCTCGCGCCCAAAAGAAACATCCACTAGTGCAGGAACAAATATTTTCACACTCCAAAAGACAAAACAACTAAATGGACGAAGAAGGAAGGATGCAAGGAGGTGAGATGCGGACTGGAAGAAAGGGAGATGTCATTAGACACCAGCAGCACAGGAATTCGCCAGCAGATTTTCTTCTTTTTAAATGAGGGTTGTTGGAGATGGCTGGATAAACGAAAGACCAATATCTATCTATCTATCTATTACTCTTCGTGCATCAGGTTGCACATAAGGCCTCAACCAGAGTCCGCCACCGATGTCGATCTGCTGAAACCCGCTCAAGGTGACCCCATGTCCAGCCCTTTCCTTTCATCTCCCTTTCCACTGTTCTTCTCCAAGTTTCCTTTGGGCGGCCTCGTTTTCTTCGGCCGTCTGGAGTCCATCGTAGGGCGACTCTGGAAAGGTCTGCTGTCTGCTGGCGGAGCACATGTCCAATCCATCGCCAACGCCTTCGTTGAACCTGCGTGGTGATGGACTCGGTTTCAGTTCTTCGGTGGAGTTCTTCGTTGCTGATGGTATTTGGCCAAAAGATGTTAAGTATGCGCCTGAGGCATCTGTTTTGGAAGACGTCAAGCTTGTTACTGATGGTTTTGGTCATCTTCCAGGATTCTGATCCGTAAAGGAGGGTGCTGATCACATTTGACTTGAAGATTCTCAGTTTGATCTTCTGGCTGATGTTTTTTGCCTTCCATGTGCTCCTGAGTGAGGCAAAGGCCTGACTGGCTTTCGCCAGTCGGGCTCGAATCTCCACCTCCGCATCCCCGGTGTTTGACATTTTGGACCCAAGATAGGTGAAACTGTCAACTTCCTCAATCTCTTCTCCATTTAGTTTGATGCTGTCTTGGGCTCTGGCGTTCACTCTCATACTTTTCGTTTTCTTTGTGCTGATCTTCAAGCCAAGGTTTCCAGCTGTTTCTGAGAAGGCCTTTGTTTTTTCATGCATGTCTTGGTGGCGGTGTGACAGCAGGGCAATGTCATCAGCAAAGTCCAAGTCTTCCAGCGTTGTTGTTGCTGTCATAGTCATGGTCCATCTGATCCCTCTCCTCTCACTGTCGGTGGAAGTCTTCATGATCCAGTCCATGGCCAGGATGAAGAGGAACGGCGACAGAATGCAGCCCTGCTTCACCCCGGTACTGACGTTGAAGGGGTCTGTGAGCTCTGTGTCACAGACAACCTGGGATTTGAAATCGCTGTACAGCATTGCAATGACCTGAACAAGTTTAGCAGGGACTCCGTAATGCCTCAGGATCTTCCATAAGGACTCGCGGTGGATGCTGTCAAAAGCCTTCTCCAGGTCGATGAAATTGATGTACAGCGGTGTGTTCCATTCGTTGCTCTGCTCCAGAATCTGTCGCAGAATGAAGATGTGTTCGGAGCAGGATCGCCCAGGACGGAATCCTGCTTGCTGTGGTCGGAGGTCTTTCTCAAGAGTTGCCGTCAGTCTTGACAAAACAATCTTGCTGAAGACCTTGCTGGTGAGGGAAAGAAGTGTTATGCCCCTCCAATTATTGCAGTCTCCAAGATCTCCTTTCTTGGGTAACTTGAAGATGAGCCCTGTCTTCCAAGCAACAGGGAGCTGCCCTGATTCCCAAACTTGCTTGAAGATTTCAGTCAGCTTGGGAGCTGTCACATTTATATCTGCTTTCAACATCTCTGCTGTTATTCCATCTGCCCCTGGTGCTTTGCCGCTCTTCATTGTCTTGACTGCTGCTGTCACTTCTTCCAGGCTTGGTGGGTCTGTGCAGATGTCAAGGTCTATAGCTGCTGGCTGGATGTCTGCAAGCTGAGGGGGATCTGGTCTGTTCAGAACCGACTCAAAATGTTCCTTCCAGCGCTGTAGTTTTTCTGCCTCTCCCTCTATGACATTACCGTTCACGTCTTTCACTGGCACATCACTGTTCTTAAACCCGTTGTTTAGCTGTTTGTTTATCTTGTACAGTGTCTTCAGGTCATTTTTACTTGCTGCATTTTCTGCTTCATCTGCCAGTTTCTCTATATGGTCTCTTTTGTCGGTTCTTGCCATCCTCTTTACTCTTTGTTTAGTTTTTGCATATCTTTGTCTGAGTTGTTCTTTCAGGCGTTCAGATCTGGTGCTGTTGATTCTTTGTTTGGCTGACTTTCTCTCTTCTATCTTCTTCCATGTCTCTTCTCTGATCCACTGTTCTTTCTTTTTCCGTTGGAAGCCCAGTATTTTCTCTCCTGATTCCTGTAAGACTCGATTGAAGTCATCTAAGGTCATCTCTTGTTGGTCTCCTAGTGCTTGGAACCTGTTCTTTTACTTCCATAGCAAAAGCCCTTTCGATGACTGGATTTTTCAGTTTGCCAGAGTCCACTCTCTGCTGACGTGCCTGTTTTCCTCGTGATCGACGCAGCTTCAGAGAAACTGTGGCTATCACAAGAGTGTGGTCACTGGCAACGTCTGCTCCTCTGTAGGCTCTAACATCTTGAAGTGAGCTCCTCCATTTTCGGTTGATGATGACATGGTCTATCTGATTCTTTGTGGTCCCATCTGGTGATGTCCATGTTGCCTTGTGGATGTCTTTGTGTGGGAAGAGTGTGCCACCAATCAGTAGGTTGTTTTCTTCACAAAAGTCTGCCAGTCTCTCTCCGTTGTCATTGATGGTTCCGATTCCATGTTTGCCCATGACATGCTCCCTGCAGGTGTTGTCACTTCCCACCTTGGCATTGAGATCGCCGATGATGAGCAATATGTCATGGGCTGGAACGCTCTCTGAGGCTGCCTGGAGCTGATCGTAAAAAGCATCCTTGTCTTCTGCCTCAGAGTCATTTGTTGGTGCATAGCAGGCTAGCACTGTCAGCTTGGTGTACTTTGAATGGAATCTTGCTCTCAAAAGCCTAGGTCCATAAGGCTTCCATTCCAGCAGTGCCTTTTCCGTTTTCTTGTTGAGGAGTAGAGCTACTCCTTCAGAGTGCTGAGCGTCTGATCTTCCTGAGAACAAGATGGTATGTCCTGACGCTAGTCTCCTCTTTCCCGTGCCGGTCCATCTGACCTCACTGACTCCCAGGATGTCCAAGTTGTAGTTGTCAAACTCCTTGACTAGTTGGAGCATCCTGCCAGTCTGGTACAAGGTCTGGACGTTCCAGCACCCCACCCTCAACTTATGCCTCGGCTTCAGTAAATCCACTGTCGGGGCGCCAGCTCCCTTTCGGGTTTGGCTGTCGTCCGTCATTAGTCCAGTCACCTGGTGTGCTTCATTACCTCCGCCATCTGTGACGAGTTCTCTGGTTTTAGTTTCTGTAACATACTTTTTTTTACATGGTGGGGTTGTTAGCCCTACCACAACCTAATTTACCTCTAGGTGAGGTGTCCACCTTAGTCGCCTCTTACGACATGCCTGGCTGGATGGCAGGGACCCTATTCTTACAATGCTTGCTAGGCAAGCATACCCCGGGGTCCCACAGGGGGAAAGACCAATAAGGGTAGCTTTAACAACTCAGAAAACCAACCCCCACCCCTATTTCTACCCATCCACCCGCCTCCGTATCAATCTCTCTCCCCCGATCCCTCCCTGTGGCCCAAATTGCTGATGAGTGAAATCACTTTCCGCACACAAATCTTCAACACAAGCATTGTCGTCGTCACATTGCTGAAAATTAAACATTAACATTCAAACTCAGTCGCCATTTTCTTGTAAACAAACATTTAATTTGATTCTCTCCACCCTTCCTTTTACTATCACTCTGAGAGCCGAAGCGTAGCCATTGAGTGATGCATGACCGACTCTCACGTCCTCGAAGCTTTGTCCCGGTCTCATTGTCTAGTGAGGACGGAGTACAACGATGTTAACTTGTCTTTGATGGGCCTGCGAGGCAGAATGTGTGTCGCAATGTCGGTGTGCACGTGTGTTCGTTCCATCGACAGGGCGTGACGCCACTACAAAGACGAAGCCGACAGATCAATGACCGCTTCTTGCGATTGGCCCGCAGGAGAAGGTGGAGCGTATCGAACGCACCACAGCGGCTTTAACCACCCTCGTGACTACTGAAGCGGAACATTCCCTTCTTCTCTCTCTCTATCCTTCTCTCATGCTCTTCTCTGAGCAAGCAAGCATCATACAGCATTCAGCATCCTTTTCAGCAACAACAAAAACAAACAAAACTTTGAAAAAGCAAAGCAGGTTTGATCAGCAGAAAATCACGTCTCCCGGTGTTGGAGATTATTTATTTACGAGGTTGAAGAATGTGTCTTCCCAGTTCAAATTGGCCTGTCGTCAGAAATGCACGAGCATCGATCCGGAGGCTGGAAAATGTCGTCTGCTATGCGCAGATTTCAGGGCTTGGGGACGCCGCGTCACCGATGCCTGTCAACTCTCGTCTCCATGGCGACGACACCGCAGCGTTCTCGCGAGCGGTTCTGGCAAAAGTCGAGTCCTCGCGCGCACGCGCACACACACGCACATACGCACGCACACATATACATACATTCTCTAGCACTTACCTTCAAACGCACACAGACACACCTTCATCAATGTATCCTGGTCTCCCCCTCACTAAACCTTTTTCTCACATTTTCGTTCACGTGGATGGATGCATCGTGTATGCACGCGCGCACACGCACTTAGAGGGGAGCATAATTAGGTGAGACATGCGCAGAAGGCCCTTGTCGCCATGAAAGCTATTTTCACTTGTTCACCTGTCAGGTAGATTGGTCTTTGATCTCGTGTTGGCGACACCTGGGACGGTCGGCAGTCCTCCATCACAGGGTGACCCCCTTCTTCTCTCAAAAGTCATCAGTGACGATGCCTTGAGCGTACGAACTGACCAACTGCAGACTCTCTGGCCAGTGCTGACCAGTCGTGTCTGGAGGTGCGCTGTTTCCACGGCACCGCGTCAGTTCCTGTCAGGAAGAGCCAGGTGAGACGATGCCATTGCCAACAAAGTGATCACCTGTGAGGGATTCCAGCTTGTCTGTCTTCTTTGTGTACTAGCGACACCTGCAAACAATGCCTGGCGCTAGGAGGGGGCTAGTTGCACCCCAAAATACGTTTCTGGAAAACATTATACGGCGTTCGAATGGACAACGTAAGTACATAAACAATAACATTGTCATTGTCGTCGGATTTACCGTTGTTCGTTCTTCGTGTGTATGTGGTTGTTTTTGTGTGTGTTTATGTGTTTTGTATAGGTTTGAGTGTGTATATTTCTCGGGTACTTGTTTGTGTATATGTAAATGTATGTTGTTTTGTTTGTGTTTATGTTGTGTTTGTGTATGTGTTTGCTTCTGTAAGTTTTGCGCCTTTCTCCGCTCTCTGTTCTTTCATTTTATCCTCCCTGAGCATTTTAAAATATTCTTCATAATCTACATTTTCTTTCCAAACATATTACAGCATCTAAATTTTGAAAAAAGAATCCCATGACTTGGACTTGGATGTGTGTATCCTCAATCTTAAAAAAAGAGTTTTTGTAAAGTCTTGTTTACCCTCTAAATTTTTGAGAAAGTCGATGTTCGGAAAGAAGATATAAAAGAGAGTCTTGCAAGAGAATCATCATGGTTAAGGAACATTCGGTTTGCACAACCTGTATTTGTTGTTGAAACACATGTTTCTATCTTTTCTCTCCTTCACTTTCTACTGTTGTTACCTCACCCCTTCCTCATCCAGTTCTCCCACCCCACCTCACAGCATCCCACCTATTCTCCTCCTCTTGTAATTGAGCATCTCTGAGTTGAGAGATGTTTTTCTGTGTTCTTATTTGCTAAGATCATTGTCGAGGGATAGTTTTCCGCTCTGTGTTTATTTATCTTCTGAGACGAAGACAGAATGGCCTTTTTCTGTCTGCCACACAGCATCCCCTACCTGTGCTGCTTTCTCTCACCTGTTCTCAATGGCTTGCTGTGAGACTGTCCAAGATATTTACTGCACGTCAGGCCGGCTTTCACAAAACCTGTAGTTTGGCTTGCGATCATCAAAGCGCAACAATCCTCTTCCTAACCCAGTCACCCATGAAAAGCTCTTCTTATTTAAGGTGTGAACAGGCCATGGCCCAATTTCACCAAGGATATCGTTATTATATATTATTATGCGTGGAAGTTGGTTGGCAGGAAGGGAGGACATGTTGGTCAATACATTCTGGAGGACACACAGACGGCAGCGTCTCCATTTGTAAACCCTTCAAGTCTTTGATTTGTTGTAATCACTTGCAGATGGAGGCAGAAAGCAGGCAGTTGGCCCAGACATAATGCAAGAAAGGTTTTCCCGTATTGCGACATGTCTGTAGCTTGTAATGACCTCCATGATAAGGGACTACTTTACGACGCCATTTCTTCCTTGTGGAAATTTTAGTGTTACTCCATCATCGGGCTAAAGTGAGTTCGCATTAAGAACTCGTTGTCGAACATTTTATTTTGTTTCCTCCTGATGCTTGACTGATTGCGTCAATGAAAAATAATGTAAGCGTGGGGATTTCTTTCTTTTTCTCTCTTTTTTTTAAGGATCTTGCGACTTCCGGTTCCGGTGGTGGTTGTAAGATACATTAACCCTGCGTTATTCTGGAGGTAATCTGGGGACAATTATGATTGAAGATCGTTATTTATGAAGAGCTGTCACTTCACTGTGCGTGCTTAGTCTGTCAAAAGTTCATCAGTCACCACAATTTTAGTTTCCTTTTTATTTCCTTATTAATACGTTCTGACATTCTATAATCTAATCGTACGCCATTTGTAGTACTATAAATTCAGCTTAAAAATTATTTTTAATAGTTGTTTTTTGTGTGCTATCTTTGAACGAGAGGAAAAAAATAACTCTTTATGTATGTCAGACAACTGAAGAAAATCATTCCTTGATTTCTCGTTCTTTTCATTTCGCTTGTCTTTCTCTCCGTCCGCTTGTCTGCCTACATGTCTGCTTGTCTGTCTCTCCATCCATCTTTGTAACCAAACATATTTCTGCTAGTTTTTTCAAGTTTATGCTGGTCATTTTATTACCGGCTATCAAGCGGTCGCCACAAATCTGCGAAGTCAATAATGACAATCGCCACTCTTAGCGGAGCCCGGGGAAAACGAAATGGAGTTTGAAGTGCATGCACGAACACTGCTCATGAAATGGCTTTGCACGTGCGTAAATGAAACGACAAACAAAACCATTATTCTGTATTTTTTTTCTCTTGTCTTTGTGAGAAATCCACCGTCGGGATAACTTGGAATAGCAAGCTTTCATGTATATTTTAACAATCCTGTTTTTTTCCTTTTCGTTTTGTTGTTGGTATAACCAGGATTGAACCACTCAAGCTGCTCCATGTTTTATAACATTATTCTTTCCCATGCTAGCACTGTAAAAAAAAAATCAGATTTTATTATGAATTTTCTTGTCAGTGATTTGTTTTCATCATCATTGTCGTCATCGTTATGGTCATCATCATCATCATTAAAAAAAAACCCCATACAATTCATTTCCGTGGTTTAGAGCTCAATTCCCTTTACCAAAAAGTAAAATAAAGAAATATAAAATGGGAGAAAGATGATGTGATCACCATGTGGAGTGAAAGAATACAGGCTGTGCAGAATAGTCCATTCAGCCGGGTCTTGCTTCCAAAGATTTCAGGCATGGCTGTCGGGTGTCGGTCGACATTACAAACACACCTACGCATTCAGTGAACTACTGAAGATGCTTGGACGAAGAAGTAGATACTTCTAAGCTTATCGTTTTAGTTTGTTGTAGGTTTTCTCTTGTCATCGTCTCTACAAAATTACGGATTGTCGCCAGATATCAATAGAGAATGGAATAATCTGTCTCACGCACACACACACACACACACACACACACACACACACACACACACACACACACACAAGCATACACACCAAGCACACACACACACAAATGGTGGGAGAGAGAGAGAAATACATATAGAAGGAGGAAATGGATAAAGAAATAAAATGAGAGAGGAGACACACTAAGTTAAAGATTACTTGTGCACCTTGGGATTTAAATGAAATATTTTAATAAAAATTACAGGTGGGCAGAGGAAATTACCTGTAGCGCTCACGTCACATGTGGGAGATTTGAAAACCTTGCGAACCTCCTGCCGCCATACTATAAAAGTCAGAAGGACAGTCGTTGAGGACAAAGCCAATGGCCGCCGCAAGATACACGTTTTGCTCATTAACTTGCTTTTACAGATGAACGGCTGTCATCGATGTGGGTTTAAGGTGGTCTCCTCGGTTCATAAAGCAGATCAATGTTTAAACAAGTCTACTGGCCACATCCCTCTAAAAGATGGCCTCGTCAACTCGTTGTTCCCGATGGAAAAATTTTTTAAATGGGCATTGATGTGGGTTTTATGTTCACTTTAGGTTAGTTTCTGGATGTCGGTACTGGAAGAAGAGATCGTGTTTCTCTGCACTGTTGTAGTAACGAAGAAGGAAATATTCGAAAACTGTGGTTAGTGTATTTTCAAAAATCCATTTCAACACTCTAGTTTAATATGCATAATGAGAGAATTTTTGTCGAGATGTCATAGAATTAACAAGCAGAAATGCAAAGAAGATGCAGTTAGACAGTATTCACACTCTCACACGTTGCACAATAGACATTTGGTCAAATGAAATCCCAGCATGTTTGTCCAATGTCTATTTTGAAATCCACTTAACGAAAATAGAAGCCAACATATCAAAAAGCAAATAGGACAGTGTGGTGCAATGGAAAAAAGTAAATCAAAGAAATTGTGAAACATAAAAAATGTGGAGGATGCACATGTGTTTGGTTGCATTCAAGTCTTCCTATTAGTAGTATTTTTTCTTTTATAAATCGTCAATTTTTACAAAATAAATGCAAAAGAGGAGGAAAGAAATAAACAAAAGAGAAAGTAAACACTGGGAAACGATCTTGAAGACATTTGGACAAATAGAAAATCACAGAGAAGCGAATACAGAGAGTGACAGAGGAACAAACACGAGCAAAGATAAACATAAACGGACGAAGGGCGGTCACTTGCTTACATTGTTGGTTGTCAACTCTTTACTATTTCCAGCGATCTTAACTTTTTACTATTTCGAGTTTCTTGTTCAATGACTAAGTAACTATGATTTTTCTCTCTGTAAGTAATCGATTAATCGATTGTAAAGAAATAAGGAGAACCAATAATTCACAAAAGGCCAAATATCAGCGATGTGTTCTACCTGTGTACACATGTGCCCCTTCCAGAAAGAAATCACAAGTGCCTCACCATCGACCCAAGAACGGTCTAACGGAAAGATATATAGTCTAACAGAGAGAGCATGTCAAAGATTGTTTAACAGGACATGGTTCTATACCTAATAGAAGATGTCACATATACATGTGTATTTGTCACAAGCTGTACATCTGCTAGACAAGTGTGAAAATTAAAAGATCTCTTTTCTTCTGCATCAGTACAAGTAATACAAATAAATAATTAAATGCAAATTTATATAGCTCATACTCACACCCTTAAGAAGCATGCTCATAGCGCTTAAGAACAAGAGCAAGACATGGACAACATTTGAGGAGCGGAGTTATCTAGCTGGGATGAGAAGTTTAGAGAAAGGGTCAGGGCAGGAACCAGCCAAAATAAAATAAAATAAATAAATAAAAATAAAATAAAAATAAATTAAAAAAAATAAATAAAAGGAAAACAGCAAAAACAAATCAAGCCCGTCGGCTATAAGTGTGAATAAGTGTGAGCAATGCATTGACAGCCTGTAGAGGGTAAGTGTGACCTTTTACGTGTACATGACGTAATATGACCATGACCGCCAATGACCCCTTGAAAGCCGATTTTATGATTGAGTAGATCGCGAAAGATTAATTATGAGCTAAGACTGAACAGTTCATATTTGTTTCCTTCATCAGAGACATACCATACCATTGGCATTGGGCGGTGATGTGGAAACAAAAAAAAAAAAAAAGAAAAAAAAAAAAGAAAAAAAGAAGGCAGGAAAAAGAGGATGACATCGAATGTGATGTGTCTCTTCTTCAAATTATTGAAGCTATGGTAACGCTGGTAGACACGGAGCGCGAGGGACCGTCCGTTATTCTGTAAGCTGTTGGAGCCTTGCTCAGTGGTTATTTCCCCTTGTCAGTAAATTTTGTTTTGTTTTACGTGAGGTGATGGGGGAGAGATATCTGTCTATCCCTTGAACAAGAAATGCGGTGAAAATGGTATGTGTTCCTGGGCAAAACAACGAGCGAGCGAGACAGAAAGGTGGACAAAAAGATAATAGTCTAAGGGACAGATAGGCAAGCAGGTAAATAGAAGTACACAGGCATATATACATACACATACACATACACATACACATACACATACACATACACATACACATACACATACACATATTCACACGTTTACTTGAACTGAAGTCCATTCTCTCTCACAGATAATTTCTCCCCATAATGCCCACCGTATAAAATGAGCAACTTCAAACAAAAATAATTCCTGATGTTGATGAAGCTAGTACACTCGCACTCACTGTAATTGTGTGTGGAGTGTGAGTACTGTCACACCTCTAGTTTCACAAAATAAAAAAGAACAAAATTTTTTTAAAGTTCACGAAGAAAAATTCAAATCATTTTGACTCATCGTCAATATTAACTTTTTGGCTTAATAAGACATCAATAAAACATATCCACTGTTTATCTGTCATATCGAAGTCATCCACAGACAAACTGTTTTACTATAAGTCTCATTGATATCTTCACTGTTCCAGCTTTAAGAAACAGTTTTATGTCAGTGAAACATAAGCATTAGTCATTCTTTAGGTATAAAATAGTACAGTTTTAAGTCTTAAATGACACTCAGTTTTACCTTTTAAAAATTTGTGATAGTTCCCTATATTTTATTTAAGATGTTCACAGCAGTCTTGATGGCTTGGCAACAACAAAATTCGCAGTTTTAACAGAAGACCTCACTAATGGACTGACTGTTTTAGACAAAGAGACTCTGTTTCACATGAAATTTCGTCAACAAACAAAGATGTCAGCAAGAGTTGACAAAAGTACTTCAAGTGTAGAAGTCCAACAACACTTTCATTAGCTTTTCTGGTCCATCAACAAGACCTCTCCGAGATCCACTCTTTGGTTTGTCAACAGCTTCTCTGGACACCTCATCAGTGAAGCCCGCTGATTACTGATTCAAGTAGAGCAGAAATAAAGGGGACCCTACAATCGATTCCACTGTAGAGCGGATACTCACTTCTCCGGAAAACATGACTGATGAGAGTCTGTGACTTATTTCCTCCCTCTAGTCTTCTATTTTTGTATCTTTCTTTCTGATTTCTTCATTCATGCACCATTCTCTCATGTACTCGTCATTAACAAACGCGTTGATTTTCTATGGTTACTTTTTGGGTAACAACTGTTTCGACAGCCATTGGGGAAAAAAATAAAAAGTACTTGTGTACTGGTTAGAATAGGTGAAACGGAACAGCCATTGATCCGCATCGACCGATATACGTCTGTGAGTTTGTTGTTTGTTTTGTTTGTGTGTGTGTGTATGTGTGTCGGTGGTAAAGCATGCATGCTGGGATTAGTTGTGTTGATTATGTTTATGTGTAGGTGAGAAAGCTCAAAACACACACACACACACACACACACACACACACACACACACACACACACACACAACACACACACACACACACACACACACACACAAACAAAACGATTGATAGACAGACGTGGTTGTCGGATGGAAAGACGAGGAGAGACACGTGATCTGACACAGCAGGGTTCTGAAAGTGTGGGGTCTGGTACCACTATGATACGGCGCTGGAATCATTCCGAGACATCGATTGAGTAGAGCACGACATTTCCACTCCCCTATCCACGTGTTTCTAAAAATAGCCACACTCTACTCCTGCGCCACCTTCTCTCATCACGAAGGTGGGCTTCCTGTCGGCGCTCCCAGCACCGCGTCTACCTGAGCGTTTCTCACCTGGCGGGCTGGCGACCTTCGTGGGACTGTCAAGAGGTCAGAGGTCATATTTCTGAGCCCTGCCTCCAGCAGACTGATGATAAAGGACACATCAACCTTGCATGGAGCAACTGGAATCTGCTGACGTCCAGACAAAACAAGGGAAGGAAGGAAGAGGGAAGGGAGCAGTCCTCCTTCTTCTGTGTTCGATTCGATTATACGTTATCTTTTCATCCTGCGTTTGTTTAGGTTGTTTCTCCTCGCTGATTTTTTTATCAATCGATCCGATTATCTGCGATCTTAAAGAGTTCCTGCATTTTGGCTTTTTACTCTGTAGGAATGCTTTCCTGTGTGAGTTCTTGCGCATGCGCTCGAGAGAAATCTTGCAAGCTAAGCTTTTGTGTTGCCGAATACTACTTATTTAATTATGTTTCCATTCAAATGTCAAACAAAACTACTTTCCAATATTTTTATTTCATTCATAGTAATATAAATGTTCAGTTTTTTTCACCTGTAAATAAAATTGATATGTTTAAGCTTTGGAGAAAGATACATCGTTAGCAATCTAGTTTTACTTATTTTAAAGCACGCCATTAGAAAAAATAATATTAACTATAATAAGTCTGAATGATGAGGCGTGTGATAATAATTCTGATCGACGCAGTAACAATAATTGGTGTTATGACTAAAAGATAAGAAATGTGACATAAAGTCAGCAATTACTGAGGTAATGAACCCAGGTAATTTAGTAGCCATCACAGCCCTTCTGATCACGCTCTACAACACACCATTAATAGTCCCTCTAAACACTAGCCAGGAATCTGAAGTCTGTAGTAGTCTGCTTCCTGCGACCAGCACCGCCCTCACCTGGGCAATCGACACAAACATTTGCTCACCAGACAAATAAAGAGTATTTTTTCTTCTCCAACGGTTCGATTTCAGCTTGCCGCAATCGCCGTTGAACGACACAGCCAACAATTTTGGAGTACACCTAAGAATGGTGAAAGGATCTCTCATAGAATTCCTTTTCATGTTGAAAATCACGGGAGGGTAATGGCACTCTGGCACAAAAGAATGGGATCTTAAATGATCAGACGCTGGGCAGGAGAAGTTGTCCTATTGCCAGGGCAGTAATCATGGAGCCATTGTCCCAGGACAGGATGGAGAAAGTTAGAACATGCGGAAATTTTTTTCAGTAAGTTATAAAGCTGCGTTCAGACCCCACGGATGTTGATTTACCCATGGACCCGAAGTATAAAGCAGTAACAAAAGCCCGGGAACGAAGGAATGTTTCCCTCACAATTCCGAATGTTTTTAGAATGTTAAGTATTTATTATAGCTACTACCGAAGTAAACACAACACCAGCGTCACATATCAACATCACGTGGCTTCGGCATAAAATTTATTCAATGCCATCTTGGAGCAAAAACTTGGATCATCTTGGATCCGAAACCATCCCAGGAGGACATCGCGGTTACTCGGTTACAACGGTCGATTTCAATGTAATTTTTCGATTTTTATAAACATCGGCAACCGAGGTAATGATAATAAAGTGAGGAAAGAATGTTTTATTTCTCCTGCATTGCTATCGTGTGCTGCAATCGTTACTAAATATAATTTTCAAACATTCTGGATCGTCTCCACGGCTTTATCACCGCCGTCACAGCCCTTACTATACCTTTAAGTTCCTGTCGCCATGGCGACCATACTGAGAGCTATTTGAAACAAAGATAAACCGATTAGAATGTGGTAGACTTTGAACTTCAATCTTGTAAGTGCAGTGTCCTACTTCACTGCTGACAGCAACGACAGTTCACATCCCACCATCTTCTCAATGAACATCAGTTGCCGTTGCTGATCAACCAGACAGTTATGTATTAATTCAAATAAAAACAAAAAGAAAACCTTGAAACCGCACTCGGTTAAGTCCACAAGATCTTGTTTTTATAACTGAGTCCATCTACAGGCAGCCAGGCCTGGAGCTGCTTTGACAACAAAATTGGGTTTGTTCTACTCCCATACTGCAAAAAAAAAAGCCTGTGAAGCCTTCCCTACATTTTAGGAGTCCGTTTCAGATTTATGATTTGCAATGTTTCCACGAGAGAAATATTTGTGTAGTGGATTTATGGCAATTAATAAGGGAGGCGAGGCTGTGATGCATGGAGGGGAGAAGTGGAAGGGTAGAGCGGAAGGAACCTTCTGGAGATCAATGGCGGTTACCTAAGCTGTTCTTACGGTGGGCTGCTGCAAAGAAAATGCCGCATTGTTCTTTTTTTTTTTTTCTTTAAGACGACGAGGAAACGTCGAGGATCTGACTCATTGATGGATTCTTTTGTTATTTCGGGCTTGTAAGTCCTTCACCACGCACTAGCATGGCCGATATTCGCGAAAAAGAAAGAAAGAAAGAAAAAATGAATGAAAGAAATTCAGAAAGGAGCGAAGAAAGAAGAAGAGTGCTTCGAAATGTTCAGTTTCGCATTTGGTTAAAATGAAGAAGGCCCAACTGAACACATGGCAGTTTTTTGTGTTTGGAACAAAGCATATCACACTTTCGAAGCAAAGATTTGTTGTTGTTGTTTTTGTTGTTGTTTTTGTTGTTGTCAGTGTACGTAGCACTCTGTAAGAACAAACTAAATGCGAGTAATTTTACATATTTTTCAAGGTGCAGATTCACTTTCATGAATCCTTTGAACGCATGCTATTCCTTGAAATTAACTATTAAAATTGAATAAAACATTAACTATAAATGAACTATCAAATTAAATATGAAACTTTTAAAAATTGCTAAATGTTTGTTGTGCCTGAACAAAGCAAGTCAAAACACAAATTTAAGTATAATGTTATTACATCATGTCACCAACAGGGTCCTTTCCAGGAGGCTGTTTGTATATACGTTTGTTCGTAATTCGATACTGGGTCGGAGTGTGTTGTGATTACAGTACTGTACATATACAACCAGCTCTATTTTTGGATTACCGATATCAACAAGTCTTCAGTTGCTTTTAATGTGCTGGAACAACCTTCAAGTACCCGCTATCTTTAAACGTGAAGACAATCCTTACGAACTACTTTTGAGCTTGAGAACAGCTTTGTTCGTATGAACCGAAGTTCGTAATTCAAACGTTGGTAAGTAGGGGACTAACTGTATTGATGTTGTGGATTATTTCCTCTCAAAATTTCGGGTTGCAGAACTAGTGCTTATTTACATCTAAAACACAGGTCTGAGCCGATTCAATTAGACCGCCATGTTGTGTTGTCAAGTGACGTCACTGAACCTCCAGGCACGAGAGCTTTCTGTCCGTCTCGTGACCTGGATTGTCAAAACACTGGCTTCCTACATCTACAAACCGTGTAGCAAAATGTCAAACCAGAACACTGATGAGAATTTAAGTAAGCTGGACTCCAGAATTCACATATTCTGCGTCACTTTGTCACGTGGGTTGTACCGGAAGTAGAATGTCTTACAGATCCTTGCACACAAACGAAGCTAGTGCTCCGCACGCACACTATAACGGACTTTCTCGAAACCGGTCATCCGTTTCCCAGAATATCGAGAGTGGGAGAAATTTTGTTTAAGTAATGAAATAAAAGTCTATTTGTCTAAATGGAGGATCCAAACTGTTCCCCTTGGAATTCCTGAACTGTAACCAACGAAAATACATTATACAGTACCCGTATACCCGGCAGAGACATTTTCGAGCAAAACTGTCACATTTATAACGTATACTTTCTTTAAAAAATGTGATGTTGCCTTTTTTCGGATTTATGATTATTTATCTTTTTTTCAAAATTGCTGAAAGTTTGCTGTGTCTGAGCAAACACTCCGATGACAAGCTCTTCGGAGACGAGCAAACAAGCGAGCACAGTGACTCCCCCCAACCATCTGTTCCCTTCCCCTAGCCTGCGGGATGTAGAGAATGCTGCTGATGCACAGTTAAGTAGCCGTTCTTTAATTAGACAGCAGCAGTGTAGAGACGACGACGATCGAAGACGAGGAAAATAGAACCACGACAATCGTCGGCCAGCGTGCAAGCGAATTGCTTCCTTTCTCTCAATTCCAACTCCTCTATCCTCACCATTCTTTGCCTCCACCCCAACCCTTTCTTCACCCAAAATACTTTTTCACACTTTCAACTGGTCTTTCCCTCCTCTCCTCCTCCACCCGGTCCTCAGTTCCTACGCCTACCCGTCCTGTTCTTGGGCGGGATGTCCGAGTCTGCAGTCTGTGGCGCTAGAGAACACCGGCGTGTCCAAGAAAGCCTTGTTAGGTTTTGCAATTAACTGTTGCCATGGCAATAAGCGGTAACGATCCAGCATATTAACTGCGGGAGACCTTATGGCAGACTCTTCTATCGTAATCATTATCATAATCAGCTACAAAACTGAAAAGACAGACTTCGCAATCGATTGATTAATATGGAGTCTTATTCTTTTTGAGAGAAAGAGCGCTTGTGTGTATAATTGACTTAGGGCAAAGTTCATTAAATACAAAGATTGATCAGGACGCTTACTTCCGGAAGTTTTTGTCCTCAGGCTGAGGACGCGAGTCTGGGCGCAAAATGGCGACACTGAATGGGGAATGTGGGGTAGACGGCGAGCCATGAAGTGCGATTTCATGCATGAATTCTGCTTATGCTTGTTCGGGAAAAATCTGACAGAACTTTTAAAACATGCCGATTCCACTATCACACCCTCACCCCTACCCCAAATGTCAAGAAGCTATAAATAGCGTTGGAGAGAGGGGACTTCTTGTGTCTTTTGTTATTTTTATATTGCTTAACACTTTTCTTGTATGAAATTTAAAAAAATGTGAATCTGTGTGTCCTGAGCTATCTTTGTAGTTTTTTTAATCTTTGCTAAGGGTGAATTAACAAATAGTTCAAATTAGTGTAAAGGTTTGATTTCTAAAACATAGGCTTCAGTGACTCACGATGCAATGCGCCGAGGAAGGGTGGATGAGGAGGTTGAGGGGGAGGAGGAAGGGAGTGGGTTTAAAAGAGCGACAAAGAGATGGGCGACAAGATGCATTGAGAGGGGACTTACGATGTATTGTGCTTAATGCATTTTAGTAAACAAATTTGTTAGTGCTAGCGGTCCCTGACTTAATGGCAGGCACGTGCAGCTATTCACGGTAAGACATCCTCCACACGCAAGATACGGCATTTGCTGATGAGTTAATTCCCGTGAGTTATGAAAAATGAGCATTAACCTACCACCTGCCATGAATTCTCCCCCTCACCCTCTCTGTCATAGACATACACACACATTTTTTTTTTTTTTTTTTTACGAAAGATTGTGGATAATTACAATAATCTTAATACTTTTCGCATACCGAAAATAAAATTCTCTTCTCACATAAAAAAACATGCCTTGCAGTGTTTATATCTGTGCAAAGAAGAAGCAGGCAGAGTAAAGTAATTAAAAAAGGCAGACGACATTAATCTTACACCAATCACGAGATTTTAAGTCCAGAATCACTACAGAATTTTTTTTGATCGCATTATTATGCAGCGGTCAGAAAAGAGGAGTCAAATAAGTTACATCCCGTTAGAGCTTTTAAACCCTATTGATAAACAACTTGTTTATCTGTGATTGTGGGGAGGTGGGGGCACTACAGAAAGACTGTATTTATGTTTCGCTGTTACATGACTTTGCTAAGAAATGTCCTATACAGTCATAATCCTTTTTTTGTATATTTTAAATTTTATCAGCGTTTTGCAGCCTTCGGTTTAACTGTTCTTAAAAGCAACAGTACAGTGCTCAAAGGCACCTTTCTATTGGTTTATTTTTATCAACTGTTTATCCTCTATGTCAAAACATTTTTTTTTACAAATTTTTTTCATTTTATTTTTCACGCGCTCCGCTGGCATCCTTACAGACAGGAACGCTTAGATGATTTTTGTTTTTATCTCGTATCTGTGATCGTTAACTGTCATTCCACTTTAAAGATTTTTTTGGGAGGGGGGTTTGTTTGTTTGGTGGTTTTTTTTCTTTGGGGGGGGGGGGGTTGGGGGTCTTTTGTTAACAGATTGTAGTTATAACAAAAAAAAAAAGTTTGTGTATAAAAGACAACCGACCTGGAGTGCACGCGAACTGATTCCAGTGCGTAACAGAATGATGGTGTCCTTGCAACTGAATAAAAGTCTCTTGATGTCTCTAATGACACTGCTTCCGGTCACGAATGTAGCGTTGAATTTCTCAAAAACAATGGCAGTAACCATGGCCTTCAGACTGCTTTCAAACGCTCCGACGTTTAACGAGAGTAGTCAATCAGAAATAAATAGAATAAATAAATCCGTGCGTGTCTCTCTGTGCGTGTCTGTGTGTGTGTTGACATAGATACATTAAAGTTATTTAAATGAAGGGCCAACTTCATCTTGAATCTTTCCAGCAGAGGTATCTCTCTCTCAGGAAACAACTGTCAGTAGTATGAATGGTGTGGAACTCGCGTGGTTCGGACACCGATGTGTCAAAGACTTTTTTGCGTGCCAGCGGGTGAACTCGTGTGGACAAACTTCTTTTCACTCTCCAGAAAATTCTTCTAAACGCAAATACCAATTAAGCCCAAAAATGCTTGTAGCGAACTTACAAAAATTGTTTCCTACACAACAAAGGTATTAACCGCATGACTTCCTTTCACTGGATTATGCAAGGCGCGAGCTCATTGAACAGAAAGGAAAACAACTCTGGGCAATCACAACATGAGCGCTGCAGGGTATGGATTTCTGCTCGGAAGTGGACGGATGAGTAGATGCAGTGATCTGAGTCGGCCTGGACGGTGCGAAGATCAAACCCCAACAAAAGCTCTGGAGAGAGAAGTGCCTTTCCCCAGGACAAAGCATTTCCGGAGAGGAGACAACCGCGGCACAATGCCCTATTGATGGCAGCGGCATTTTCTAGGAAATACCTGACTAAAGGGGGAAAAAACTATCCAGGCCATTGAAAGTTGGACAAGAACTTTTAGAAACAGCTAAATGATTGTTTGCATGATCATTGCGTAAGGGGAGGATGAGTAGAACGAACGGAAGTTATATCACATGGATATCAGAATGAGCGCGC
The DNA here is from genome assembly GCF_003073045.1 of Pomacea canaliculata. Classification (NCBI taxonomy): domain Eukaryota; kingdom Metazoa; phylum Mollusca; class Gastropoda; order Architaenioglossa; family Ampullariidae; genus Pomacea; species Pomacea canaliculata. The sequence continues at coordinate 14,699,363 of NC_037597.1, forward strand.
GCACGCACGAACGCACAACCACACCCATACACCACATATCCCAGAAAGAAGTAAATACAAACCTGAAAGGATTGAGAGAATGAAAATCAGACAAGTATTCAGGTGGAAACAAGCAAAAGCAAAAGGAACAACAGCGAGCTTGCAATGAGTTGCTTAATAGAAAAGACAGACGAGAAAAGTTGCATTGGAAAAGATGAAAGATTTGACAATAACTGTTCTTCTTCTTTCGTATCTTTTCTAAGTTTGCTTAGTTGTTATGTAATTCAATTTATAAGCATTTTACGTGTTTCTCTTATTTCCACCACAAACCATTCTTCTCCAACCTAGACACTGGTCGTGATCTGAGCAATGTGCCCTCTTGAGCCAGATAAAATGAACGCTGCTAAATGTCTGAAAATATCTTTTTTCCTTGAAAATAACTCTTCTTTTAAAACTGATTATTAATTCTATGCCAAGTCTTCATGACTGACTACAGAGTCACTGGAAATCTTTAACATTTAATTGACAGTAAACCTCTATTGGACATAATGGCTTCTGGTTCAGTAAAGGAATAAGTTGGAAACCCGACAAATCCAATGTTATTTATCTCTTTATTTATTCGCCTCTACTTTCCATCTCTCTTATTTCTTCTTATGATACTCGAAATCCTTTATAATATTTATTTAGTCGACAGCTTGATCGTGGCATCCCTCGCAAATTTTATTTTTTTCTTGCAGACAACAGCTTCGTGCTGGCAAATGCTCGCATTGTGGACTACCCCATCGTGTACTGCAACGACGGCTTCTGCAAACTGTCGGGCTACAGCCGAGCCGAGGTGATGCAGAAGAGCAGCACGTGCTCCTTCATGCACGGCGAGATGACAGATAAAGACGCCATGGCCAAGATCGACGACTCCTTCGAGTGCATGGAACAGACGCAGCTGGAAATCCTCCTGTACAAGAAAAACAGTGAGTGGCCTAGCTGTGCTAGAAATCCTGGCTGGTCCGGAGTAGAAATCCTCTTGGAAATCTTCCTGTACAGAAAGAATCATGTGATCATGGTTTTTCTCTTGCAATAAAAAAAAATAACCCTGATTAGAATTTCTGGACAAAACGGAAACCTTCACTGACCCTGACCAAACGAAGATGCTTCATTTGGGGATTCTCGCGGTGTTTCGAAGCTGCTTGCTGATTGGGTAACAGGGTTAGCGCTTGTTTCACGCTCTGGGATTGGTTGCGGTCTTTAGTGACGTTGGTAGTGAGAATTTAGTTCAGCCTATTTTATATTGTTTTTTATTGTATTTTAGTGTTTTTAGTGTATTTAAAAAATAATTATGTATAGACAATATATTTTAGTTACAAGCTGACAACACTATAGTAGGTTGCTACAAATGCTTCAGGCAAGTGTACTCAACATAGAAAAATTAAACGTATGTACACCATTCACCCAGGGTCTCGATCTTTGCACTCCATTGTGATGTAGAGAAAGCAGGAGTCGCAGGTCAACACAGCTGTGAAAATTATAAGAGCCCAGGTTCAAATCTCATCTAAAGATAAATGCATTTTTTTTTTTTTGGATGTGACCTACCTACCGCCCTCTTCCTTGGGTGGACGACTTCTGGTACTCCTTTTCCCTTCAGCACTCCTACCTAAAGTGCAAAACCACCTCAAGGTGAAAGCACTTTCCTGTTAAGAAACAAAGGAACAAAAGGTGACGTGTGCAACATTCCTGATACTGTAGGATGAAATGAATGAACACAAAAGGGCATTTAAAAACTTTTCAAAATAGACCGCTGACAGATGTCTGAACATGAAGAAAGAAAATTTTGTTTCGTTTCACCTATAATGTGAACTGAGCATTGTAAGAACCAGAAGTACTGCTGGACAAAAGAGAAAGAGAGATAGGAAGAGGCGAGCAGGAGGAGAGAGGGAAGAGGAAGAGCAGGATACCAGTAACAATTGTGTACAAATTAGATGACCTACCCTTATCAAAGGAATGACAGTACTTTCTTGGCACAATGATAAGTTGCTGAGAAAAATAGTTCGAAAATAGAGAAAAGAAGACAGACGAGCACATGGACACAGTGACGGACAGTTCGCATGTTGTTATTGTTGCTGTTACCTTGTGTCCGTATGCCTGTCCACACACCCACATCTCGGAGCACGACAACCGCTTCTGTTCGTGCGTGCCCTGCAAAGTGTAATTTGGTTGAGAGCTGATGCCGGTAATTTTACCCACAATGCCCTGTTGCAGGAACTCCCCTGTGGTTGCTGATGCACGTCGCGCCGGTGAAAAACGAGAAGGACCAGGTGGTTCTCTACCTGTGCACGTTCAAGGACATCACTGCTCTCAAACAACCCATCGACGACGATGGCGGGAAAGGTGAGAGGTCGGCGATAAGGGGGTTAGGGGAGACAACTCGTATCACATCACGTCCATTAACCTGACATAAAACTTTATCTTTATTTTTTCTTTCTTGGTCATGTTGATGTAAAAGCAATTATTGCAAACCTACGTTCAACCTAGGACAGTAAAACAGTCAAGAAATATTTATGTTTAAAAGTAAATAATAATCTGAATACTCATTACTACCGTCTCTCTTCTTTTTGTAATTTTTGTTCTCTCAGGTCTTGCAGAATACAAGGGAATTAATTTAGCAGAAATATTTCAGTAAAACATCTAACAAGACAAGAAATATTAATGTTTAAAAATAAATGATAAATAGTATTATACAAAAATAATCATCATTACTGTCTCTCTTCTTTTTGTACAGTTTCTCTCTCTGTCTCAGCCATTGCAGACTACTTGAACAGGAAATTCTATTTTATAGAATAACATAATATATAAAAAGATTTAGAATACTATAAAATATATTTTAACAGAAAAATTTAAGTGAAACTTATAATACTGACAAACGGTTTTCTGCACAAAAATAGACCCCACCCACGCGCTTGATGGTGTGTGTGTGTGTGTGTGTAAACAGTCTGTTGTTACTGATCACCAAGATCACTCCCATGGAAACGATCACTCACTGTCAGAGTGGTCTGTACTTGACACGTGCATGGGGGAGGCAGCAGACCACTGCCTGCAATTTCCTGTTCTCCATTCCCAGGCTACTAACAACCGCACAGGCTCTGGCTGCCAGACACTTTCACATTACCTGTCCAAAGTTTGTGCACCTGAGAAAGGAAGGAGGGAGCAAATAAGGAGGGCGGAAACTGTAGCCTCCCAACGGACAGTGTCTGATACTTCTAAATCTCACTCTTCTCTCCCTCTTATCCCATCCTGTCTATGTGTCTGCGTGTGTGCGTGCGTCTCATCCTCCACTACCCACCCAACTGCCTCACCACCACCACCTCACCACGAACTGTTTTCCAGTTGCTTTTTCAATGTACAATGACCCTAACTACACCAAGAAAGTGCGAAGGGAATTCTTTGCCGAGGTGGGTGTATGGGAAACAGAGGGTTTGAGAAGATTTTAAATATGTCAGTTGGTTTTTTTTTGTTTTGTTTTTTTGTTTTGTTTTTGTTTTTTTTTTTGTTTGTTTTTTTTTACACGCTTGATGTTGCAAGGGTTGCTGGGTCTTATTTACTGATTTTTTTTCTCGCAGGGCTCAGCAAGTTTGCCAGGCTTGCCAGGTCTGTCACACGTAACCGCTCCACACTGCTGCAGTTTTCCTCCACCATGCCGACCACAAATTTTGACACATCTCGACCATCGCAACTCGCCCACGTATGTATCCTCATGATGTCATCGTCCGCGAGCAGTGTGTGTTGACGTCAATAAAACTGACGTCATCTGTAGCGTACAACGTGTGTATTTAAAAAAAAATCAACTGATGACGCTTTTTTTTTTAATCTGCGTCATCAATTGTCTGGGCTGCGCGTCAGTCTCATATTAGGAACAGATGTCTGGTCACAACGACCCGTATGTAGCCAATCAACATGTTGTCAAGTTTGTAAACAAAAATACCATCGAACAACATAATTCCCTGAAAACTTCTCTACTTTTCTGTTGTTTTTTTGTTTAAAGCTGCACGGAGCTATCGGCCTTATTTTGCACTTGTCATCGCGTAGAAAAGGTGCGCCGCGATATTACCGCGATATTTTTTTAGATTCGTTCAGAGCATGCGCCACGTGCCTGGTTTAAAAGAAATCACGAGAACGAGGAAGAAGGAAATAAAAAAACTAACATGAGTTCACCTGAAGATTTTAATAGAAAAGAAAACAAATGTTTTCACATTCACGTTGACGTGAAGCATGCCAGAAACTCACTTAAAAACTCAGTCACGTGCAAGAACACGTGCAAACTGGAATTTACGACATGTATATACGTTTAGTTCCACAGGCCAAGACATTATCTTTCTTTCTATCTTTGCTGAGACTGCACGGGAGGGCTAAGTGCCATGGCCCAGAGAATCAGAAATCAAAATGCCGTTTGCTCAACCCTTCCTGGCTTCGGGAGAACCTGACAATGGCGCCATTGTGAACTGCAATGGCCTGACTGCACACTGAACTGTAATCACGACTGTTGGCCTCGAACACTACCTGTAGGTTTACCACTTCACTAACATGACTCATCTTTTTCTCTCAACCTCTCTTTTTACTATCTTTCTAGGCTGGCTTGCCAGGATATAGCCTTAGTTGCTGGCTCGGCGTAAAATACCAATCTTCCTCCCTCTGTGTGGACTGGCTGCTTTGCCTTAGTTGCTGGCTCCCTCTTTGAACACCAATTCCCCCTCTATCTATCTATCCTCCTATCAAAGTGAAATCCCCTGTAAAGCCCTCGCCACACACCAGGATTTTGCAAATATTTGTCTGCATGCGTCTGGTCGTCCTTCAAGATCGATAACTCTCTGCGTTGCACCGGGTCGAAGGCGATTAGAGGCACAAGTGAGGCTGTGGTGCTCACCAAGGCATCACGGGGCACTGATGATGTAACTAGAGGTTGTATTGTTTTTTGTGTTTTTGTTGTTGATAGTTTTACCAGTCGACAAACATTGGCACGCATGCGTCCGGGGACTTTGAAAGATTCCATATTGAGCTTTGACGGCGAGTTTGTTCAGACCTCCCTGAGAGTGAAGGCGTGGGTGCTTTAATGGACAATTGTCCTTAATCTCTTCGTTTAGTCAATAAAGTGCAGCTGCACTAGGCAAAGGAAGAAGAGCAAAATGACGACGATGATGATGATGACGACGAAGTTGCCGCTGTTGCTGCTGCTGCTGATGATGATGATGATGATGATGATGATGATGATGATTTTATTTGTTATTTGTTTGAATGTGACTGATATCTTGTAGTCACACCTTTGTTCAATATCAAAGGTAACATGACCACCTGACTATTAAATGACTACGAGGTTGCCACTGATTTCTAACAGACATCATAATTAAGGGTGCATTACCCCACAGGTATCTAGACCACAGCAAAGTCCAAGCTTCATCTTCCACAACCTTTAAGTACCCTTATAAATCCGATGACTGGGTATCTCTAGTGCCAGCTGGTTTGGTGGGCAAGATGTCCAGAGCTCAAGCCTCAGAAAAGGGTAAAGCCCCAAACCAGAGACGTTTACTGCTGAAATATTAACTATCCTCCTACCAAAATGTAAGAAAGTTACTCTAAACTTATGAACCATTGGTTGATTTTGAGTGTCTTAAAACAGAAACTGTTGAATGCTGCTTGTCCACGTGACAGAATATTTTCAATTTCCGGTTCCGGAGTTAAGCAGACTTCCGGTCTGCGTCCAGGCGATGTTCAAGTGTTCATAAACTTGCAAGAATGCGATTGGGTGGCTAGCAACATCCGACAACAAACTGCTTTCGCCAAACACAAACTCAGTCCCATTTATCAAATTCTTTCATCACGAGGTCTGGGAGCAGAAATCGAACAAAGCAGGTGGTCTAATCTAAAATCAGAAATCAAAGTTTAAAGTTAGTATTTAAAAAAAATCTTAACCAAAACAAGACATTTGATTTCTTTAATGACATTGAGTTTAAATGGGAGCAGAATTCCTGGTGTTTTTAAACTAATTTTCTCCTGAACCTGATCTCCTTCAGCTTTAAATGGTCAACGCGCTCCCATTGGATGAACCCTTCATAACTTGACGTCTGTGTTGTGAACCTTGACCTGTGCATGGTTTTGTCTGCAAAAGCATCTCGAGAACGGAATGAGTTTATTTACCCAGATTTGGAGAAAGAGTAGTTTGTACTGAGTTTTTCCTAGTCGTTAGAAAAAAAATCTTCCACTTCTATTCGTTTAAGTGTTACCAGAAGTCCTCCAGAAAAATGTTCTTCATTTCAGCGTGCATAACTCTACCTAGCCTCCATTTCCTTGTCACCAGATGATGAACATAAACGCGGATGTGCTTCCCCAGTACCGCCTGGAAGCCCCCAAAACTCCCCCGCACATCATCCTGCACTACTGCCTCTTCAAGACCGTGTGGGACTGGATCATCCTGATCCTCACCTTCTACACCGCCGTCATGGTTCCTTACAACGCCGCCTTCAAGATAAAAAATGACAATATGTCGCTCCTTGTACTCGACAGCATGGTCGACTTCGTCTTTTTCATCGACATCGTCCTCAACTTCCACACAACCTTCGTAGGTCTGAGCGGAGAGGTCATCTCCGACCCTCACATCATCCGCACGAACTACCTCAAGAGCTGGTTCGTCATCGACATGCTGTCGTGCCTTCCATATGACATCTTCAACGCTTTCCAAAATGTAGATGATGTAAGTATTGCTCATTCTCTCTCTGTCTCTATGCGTGTGTATGTTCCAAAATATTTGCCTAGCTATCTGTCAATTTTTATGAAATCCTTTAATTTTATTTTTATAATTATTTTGCTCTCCTTCGAATTTCATCTTGTTTTAGAACAATTTTTTCTTTCACGAATTTCTTACCGTCTCTTTGTAACTCTTAATGAAGATAAAATTAATTTTGTATACGTGTCGGTTCCAGGGCGTTAGTACCCTGTTTAGTACCCTTAAGGTCATCCGACTGTTGCGGCTGGGACGGGTGGTGCGCAAGCTGGACCATTACCTGGAATACGGAGCGGCCATGCTGGTCCTTCTCATCCTCATCTTCATCCTCTTCGCCCATTGGTTCGCCTGCATCTGGTACTCCATCGGCTACACGGAGCTGGCCAGCGGAGTGACGTACGGGTGGCTGCAGGACCTGTCCAATCTCACCCGGTTGCCTTTCGTCTTCAACAACACCACGTACTCGGATGACCTGAACGGCGGGCCCCCCACGGAGATGCGGTATCTGACCGCGCTGTACTTCACCCTGTCATGCATGACTGGCGTTGGCTTTGGCAACGTGTCGGCCAACACTCAGACAGAGAAACTGTTTTCTGTCTTCATGATGATCATTGGAGGTGGGCAGCCGCATGCATGTGCCAGGGTCTGTGTGTGTGTGTGTGGGTTGTGTATTATGTGTGTAGAGTTTCTTTGTGGTTGTGAGAGAGAGCAAGGGAGAAAGAGGCAAACAGTGAAATAAATGAAAGGACTGTGTAAATATTTAAATAATAATACATATAATTCGTAAAGCGCATAAGGAGCATATGAACGAGACACGGAATGCAGAAAAGAAAAGAGAAACTAAATAATTCGGGCCTGGAGAGACATACAATGACAAAGACTATTCTGACGATGAAAATCATCATCATCAATCATCATCAATCATCATTAATCATCATCATCATCATCTTATTTGTGGCCTTTTTCTCTATAAGCATTGTGGTTTTATCATAATGACAGAGGTCAGTAACGTATAACAACAGTGCTAAAAATAGAAAATATAATTATAAAGAACGGGAGAAAGAAAGAAAGATTAACAATAAACAAGAAAGAAATTAACAAAAAGGAAGAAAAAAGCAAAGAAAGCAATTGGAAAAGAAGGACAGAAAAAAAGCGAAGAAGAAAAAAAAAAAGAAAGGGGAAACAAACAAACAAAAAATACAAGAACATAAAAAAAAATAGATGGAGGGGAGGAGCAACAACGAACGAAAAAATCATTGCTATGACCTTTCTCTGGTATTTTCTACATCCTGTTCGCATGCACGCAGTCATCTTTTCCCACTTTTTCTCCGTCATCTCGCCAGCATTTTCTTCTTAACGGCTTTCTGTCCTTCTTCACCACAAGCCTATTAGCCACAAGACACCGACAGTTATCTTCCCGGGTGGCCTCCCCTAACCCAGACAATGACGTCACTCGTTGAACCTTGGAGCCTGTCGAGCCTGTCGTCGCTTGTTGTCATTTTCAGCTCTGCTGTACGCCCTCATCTTCAGCAACGTCACCACCATCTTCCAGCAGTTCTACTCCAGCTTCGCCCGCTACCACGACATGCTCAACAGCGTGCGCGAGTTCATGAAGCTGCACGACGTCCCCAAGTCTCTCAGCGAGCGAGTCATGGACTACATCGTCTCCACCTGGGCCATCACCAAGGGCATTGATGTCGCCAAGGTCTCCTTCCTTGTGTATTTTGTGTCCGTGTGTGTGTGAAGGGGGAGTAGGGAGGGTTACTTACGTTAGTGATCCTTGGTGTCGGGGTATGTGCTAGCATACCATATTTGTGTCAGGGTATGTGGCAAGGTATATGCCAGTGTCAGAGTCTGTATACAGTATTTGGGTCAGGGTATGTGTCATCAGACAGGGTGTCAGGGTATGTGTCGGTATGAACGAAACCCTTAGCCATGGAATAGCAGTAAGACTGTCATAAGGGTGAGGAACGAAACGGAAGTATGGGGGATGTTTAAAGCCAGACATGAGCAGACATCGAGGATCAGAAATAAAAATGTCTAGACTTCTTAAGTTCACATTCGCCGCATTAGATCGGTCCTTGAAATCCATCCGTTCGCCGTACGCCTCCACTAGGACACCAAGATCTTTCTCGGCGTATCTCTTGCGTCATGCGGAAGCATCATAACTCGACGTCTGGCAGGTCCCTCCAGCGAGCTCAAGATGTAACCACGAGCCGCATTCTGACACATCGGGTTTAGGGCGAGAGCTAACTCGACCTCTGTTTCAATCTCGTCGACACTCGTTGGTCCACCGGCAAACTACTGAAAGCGGACTAACTAGTATGCTCGTAGAGCCTCTGCCCACCCAACGGATAGCATCATGGTCCTCTCTATGTACTAATCTTCTGTCGTGGGCTTCTGCCCGTGATGAACAAATGTTTCTTTTTGTTAAGCAGTGCTTTTAGGCCCTTGGTCACCCAAGGTTTGTTGTTAGGATAAACATACACTGCTTTGATGGACTGGTGCAATCAACACTATTTTACTCCTCACTTTTACTTCTAACTGTGTGTTAAATGTCTGTATGGGTATGTGAGCAAAGACAAATTTCTGTCCTCCTGGGCAGACAATAAAGTCTGTTTTGATTTTGATTTGATTTGATTTGATCCAGGAACGTAAGAAATATGATAACAGATGTACTGATGAACATCAGACACAAAACTTTCAAGCAGATATCAACGGACAAATATGACAAGTGAGGGAGAGTGGTCACCCTCAGGTCAGTTAGGCGAAGGGACACCACTCTAAATCATCACCCCATAATACAGTCCCGCCTTGGGACAAATAACGCAGTTCATCCAAGTCCAATTTCATTCCATAGATCTTTCTTTCCAGTTCGGTCACATGTCACATCTTTGCCTGCCTTCAGTAAGGGTATTTATGGAGGATATGCACAGATGTTTGGTGTTCTCGAACAAGCTACATTTTCAACTGCACAATGTTTCATAGGGTCCTCCCGTGTCACCTTGCAGGTGTTGAACTATTGTCCGAAAGACATGAAAGCGGACCTGTGTGTGCACCTAAACAGAAAGGTCTTCTTGGAGCACCCTGCCTTCCGCCTGGCCAGTGACGGGTGCCTGCGGGCCCTGGCCATGCACTTCAACATGACCCACAGTGCTCCCGGGGACCTCATCTTCCACCAGGGCGAGAGTCTGGACTCCCTATGCTTCGTCGTCTCCGGATCCTTAGAAGTCATTCAAGATGAAGAAGTCGTCGCCATACTGAGTAAGTCACCTGCAGGTGAATCTTTCTTCTTCTAAATCGGACCCTGACACGCTATTTGGTTAGGCGTTAGGCCAATAAATTGAGTTATATTTTTTTTAAAAAAGATATTGAAGTCCAACCTGAACGGTTTGCCTTTTTTTGAAATTCAGTAGATATGGGTGATATAAAACTGATTGATTGTTTGATTGACTGACCGAACATGACAGGTAGGGGTGATGTCTTCGGAGACCATTTCTGGCGCGAGCCGGCCATTGGTCAGTCGACGGCCAACGTGCGTGCTCTGACCTACTGTGATCTGCATTCGATTAAGAGAGATCGATTGCTCGAAGTCCTCGACTTCTACCACGCCTTCGCCAACTCCTTTGCACGTAACCTCACCCTGACCTACAACCTGAGACACAGGGTATGTAATTATACTTCGATTGTAGTAATGATAAACAATTGTGTTTTTGGTTTTTTACGTCCTCAACAATTTTAAAATCAATTTGTTTAAAATTAGTTTTTCATTCCATACTATTATACTTCTGATATTATGTGACGGAAAGATATTTTATTGCACAATTACAAAGCATGGTTAGAGAAAAGCGAAGGAGTCAGCAAACAATTGTAAGATGATTAGTTCCAGCATGTCTTCTGAAATGCCCAGATATTAAGCATGATGAGAAAATATCTGTCTGAATTCTAAAAACACTACCTCATTACCTAGGTTTAGATGGATCCACATCCTTGAGAAAAGCTATTTTAACAACACAAAAGAGAAAAAGAGAGACTGTGGAAATGTTAGGTGGGGGTATTAACGAGGTCCCTGGATAAGTATCAATATTGACATACTGAGGAAATCACTGTCTGACAACGCCCCCTGCCCCAATTGTTTTTCCCCCTTTTTTGGGTGCAGTTGATCTTCCGCAAGGTCTCCGACGTCAAGAAGGAGAAGGAGCTGGCGGAGAAGAGGAAGAACGACCCTCCATTGGATCTGGCTAATGACCACCCAGTTCGAAAACTCATCTCAAGATTCAGAAAAATTAGCGACACCAGGGCCCAGGTGGGGCCTGACGTGGAGCGAGGGGGCAACGCCCTCCCGGGAGGAGACGCCTCCAGCCTCGGAATAGTATCTGAACAGCCCCAGAGTGCAACGCGGTTGATCAACGTGTCTGAACAGGGCAAGGTAAAGGTCGGCAGCGCGGCTCCGAAGCTGGGGTCCGGCAAGTCCAAGTGGACCAAGTTCCTTGGCGGCGGCAACGTGGGCGACAGCTCCACTGATCCGGAGGGAGCAGACGACAACCAGAACAAGATCCCCCTCAACGACCTCTCGGGTAAGATCGTCTTCGAGAACAGATCCAGCGAGGTCGGCAAGCCGACGCCATCACCACCGCTGCCACTGCCGACTCCCCAGGTATCACAGACGAAGCCCGCATCCCGATGGGGCCGCATGATGGCCAAGTCGCAAGAGACGATCAAAGAATCACCGGAGGAAGAGGTGGTCAAGAACAACCTGACGAAGACAGACTCCACGGACAGCGGTATCCTGCGCAGCAACAACCGCCTGGACCAGATTGGAGAGGACGGACCAGACGTGGCGCCCTCTAGCAGGGACCACGTGAGCTCGCTGGGCGGGGCTCTGACGGCTGCTGAGCAACACATGCTAACATCGTTGTACGACATCCGGCTGGAGATCAAAGAGGAGATGGAGAACCTGGGCCAGAAGATGACACGTATCGAGGAGCAGATCTCGGATATTCTACGCTTCTTCTCCCCATCCTGTACCCCGTCTTCCTCATCGTCCGCGTCCACGTACCCGAGTTCAAAGTTTAACTCTCCTCAGAACGCTACCACAACCAACAACAGCGCCGACCACTCTCCGCGGAAGGTGCGGCGGGTTTCCTCCCCACCTCTGCGACGCGCCAATCGCAGCAAAAGCACGCCGATGACATCAGAAAAGACGTCACGCGATAGCACGCCTCCTGGTGGTGGAGGAGGAGGAGGAGGAAGAGGAGGAAGTCAGAGTCACCGTACGAGTAGCCCAGACAGCCAGGAGTCCAAGAAGGAGGAGGTCATCACCTCGTCCCCGTCGGCAGGCAGCGCCAACAGCAGCAGCGACGACCTCAGCCGGAAGTCGTCCTCCGGCAGTAGCCAGGACAAGGATGCTGCGCATGCGCATCGGCGCGGCCGCCGTTCCCCTGACCTGCCTGTCAGTGCGCGGGTCTTCGTTCCTCCGGACTCCGCGTTTCCTCTGGTGAAAGACGAGGAGAACATTCCCTTCAAAGACAGAGACTTGGATATCTTATGAGGCTGGAACTAGTCCTGACCAACCAGACCGGTGCATTTTGTGATAATTATTTTTAAGCCCTCCACGTGCCCGCTATCAGTAATTAATCGACAAATTTGTGTGCGATAAATGGCTTGTGTGCCGGTGGGTGACTACGTCCACACCTGCAACACGTAGAGATAACTGCGGCAGTTCTAGCCACGCGTTTTTTGTTTGTTTGTTTGTTTTCGTTTTTTTTTTTTTTTTTTTTTTTAACGTCTGCTTTGATGACTGATTGGTGAGAGTCGAAGTCGACGCCACCCTGATGTCCTTAGTCTGATAAAATAATTATGACAGCTCGGAACAAATATTCTTTGCAGGGGGTTTTTTCCCTTTGTTTTGAGAAGGCAGCTTGGCTTTTGAAAAGTCACTTCCAGGAAGACACCGTGAAACTGTTTGGTTTTGTGCACGTGTCTTTTTCGTGGATCTCCTTCCCACCGGAAGACGAAATCATCGCCAACGTCACTGGTAAGGGAGAGAACTATGTGTTTGCAGAGTGGCTTGCTCCTTGCTGCTGTTACATCAACCGTCAGTGCTGTGTCCATGATATATGTATAAAAACAGGGGCTGCCAACTTGTCACATCGTTACTGACCGTTTCTGATAATCACTTTTATGTTAATAGTAATGCAGTTCACGCACGCACACACACACAGACACGTAAACTAATTAATGTAAATATATTTCCCAATATCGGGTTTGCTTTCCCGTTTTCGCATCTGCTTCCCTCCAACCTTTGTCACCTGCGCTAAAAAAAATGTCAGCCTCTAGAACAATTGTAATTTATTATTTTCTTTTCTCATCATATTTCACGAATCACTTTATTTCTCTCACAAGTAATACTTGATCCACGGAGTATTTTCCACCTACACTGAAGTCAGTGATTTAGAAGTTGATGTCACACTCAGACTCGCCGGCAACTTCCAACTCAATGTGACTGGATTACATTGTTGTTGTTGTTGCTGCTGTTGTTAATCCGATTTGTTAGCTACGTGTGCGTCTTTTGCAAGGTGATTGAAAGGGACGAGGTGATTGCAAGATTACTGTAATGTCGCACATTTCCAGACTAGGTGCCTAGTGAACTAGTGATACTACCTGCTGTATTTCTCACTATCCGACCCCAAAATGCCGGTCAGAAATGGCGGAAACAAGTGTCCAGGACACCTTCCTTTTGTTATCATTGTCCACGTCTTCCCATCAACTGCCTGCGTTCACGTTCACGTCTGTCGTTCACATCTTTCCAACTTTCTCGACAACTTCGTCTTGTAGTTATAAGGGCAAGAAAGTGATATAAAACAAAGAGCTAAACTAGTTTTGAATATGTTAACAGCAACAATGGATTCACATCATGTGACACCCATGGCTGCTTGTGTTCAAACTCTGGTGTGAGCACGCGTCGTGTTCAAACGCATCTGGTTAGAATAATTAACAAAATAAATAATTTAATAAGCTGAGGAAGACATTTTTCTACGATTTGTGTGTTGAGATTTGCCACAGTGAAAACAGTTTATATTGTGCTGAAACGGGATGAGTTCAAATCTGTTAGATTAAAGCAATAAAAGCCATTTTTATTCCCCTACCCCAGCATCCATTCCTCGCGGATTTGCCCAAATGGTCTTAGGTTCCTGTCTGCCACCGTTTAACATGAAAACAAGTTCCATGTCTTAGACTCCCAACTATGGCAGCTTAGCGGGCTAAAATGCTTATAGTGAGTGAGCATGGAGTTTCAAGTGGTAAAAAAAAAACAAAAACAAAAACAAAAACAGTAGCAACGGTAGCAACAACAACAGCAACAGCGAGTTGCAACTAGTTATCACCCCTTGTTGATCGCTGCCTTATCATTCGTCCTTCTTCCCTTCCTGCTTAACTCCCTTTCGGTGTCCGTATGTGTGTGTTTTGACATCAACAGTCTCATTATCTCACCACCATATGTCCATCACAAATGCTGGGTGGATGGCGACATAAAAAGGGTATATGAGTCATAGCTAGGAAAATCTTGGCAGAAACCAGTCTTTTACAATGTGCTTTTAGAGAAGGATTTGATGAGGTAAAGAATGGCGAGATAATGGGGGGCGAGATAAGGAGTCCAGACGTAGGTCATTACTTGGGTTCTCATTTTTGATCAAACATACTTCTGAAAAATAAAGCCTTCAGGTACACCAACGGTAAAGTTTCCCCGTTATCACCCATGTTGCATCCTTGGGTAGCAGGCACCCCGCTGTCATCTGAATGATGAACTGGAAGGTTGTGAACATATTAAAGCTACGCTCTACTTCAACGTAACATTTTGCTGAGCTTTTTCTATGCTTTTTGTACATTTATGTTTATTTATTTATTATTATTTATTATATTTATCATCTCTCTTTTGAACAGTGAATGAGGATCAACCAAATTTTTATTATCTGTTTGTTTGGTTCTGTCCATCCTTGTTTCCACACACTGCATAGTCAAAGACTGATCCACAAGGACCAGTTTCAGACAAGTAAGTGTCGTACAACGACACAGAGATAAACACGTCCCTGGGATATACTGTGGCACTCGAGAACATGATCTCGGCTCAAATAAATAAATATCATTCCTATGTCTTCTCGGTAGGGTGGGATGGGGGTTGCAGATTGTTCTTCAAGCTGTGTTTTTGCTCCATCGGTCATTTATGATCGACTACTGTTTGTGCACATCTTCGAGGTAAGCAAAAGAAAATCTGGTTGGTAAGCACCAAAGAATGGTCAGACTGCCCTATGGGGGAACCTACTCGAAGAAGTTCAAGATCAGCCTCGATGGCTGTCTTTTGCTGCTGCAGGGTCTCATTGCGTCACCCCCACCCCTCACTCGCACCCCCCGCCACCATGGACAGGCCGGCCGGCCGGTACCAGCGATGATGATGATGATGATGTAGATGAATGTTTGCGCGTGCGGAAGCATGACTAGCGTGACCTTACCGATTACCATCCTCGATTGTGGTGAAGTGAATTTCCATTAGTTCGACCCTAATTTTTTTCCCTTCACAATTTTGCTCATTTGCTGAATCACCCTGACGACTCGCGTCAGTGAGCACATTTGCATATCCGTGACACTGCAATGCCGTTGGATGAGTTGTGCGTGACTACATTTCGTGAGAGCGCATGCGAGGCCGTTCGTACCCAGGCAATGTACAGAAAGGCCAAACCTCCCGAGCGCTCAGAAATTCGCTGTATGGGACTTGGCACGTTGACTAAAATTCCAATGTTCTTATTGTTCACACCAAAACCATTAGGCATTTTTTTTACCTTCATAGTTCACACATACCTTTACAGACTTCGATGACATTTGCACGGAAAAGAGGATTCTTTAGTCTACTTCAAGAATACGTAACCGAAGAGAGGAACGGTTCTGCCACAGGTAGGATTAGCTGTCCTGGGTTCAGATCTCGACTCGGGCTCACTGTTCTTTCTCTGGATGTGGCATCTGTTTACATGGCTGTGATATAACCTTAGTTGTTGGCTGGGCGTAAAGCTTCTAAACCACACCTCACCCTCATTCCCCCTTAGGAAGTGAGTGACTGAAGAAGGGTAAAAGAGGTATTGTAGGTCAGAAAATTAATTAAAACTTATTAATCAACTGAAGTTTCCATGTTTTCCAAACTGTTGAGGACAAGGTCAAAAAATCAGATCTGAAAGTTGATATCACACTCTTTAGGAATAAAAAACTACAAATTAATCCAATGGCAGACGAACGTCTTTGTTTCGGCTCGGTTTATTAGTCTCACGAGAAAACTGGAAATCAATCAGCTACTAGAAAGAATCTGAAACATTTCGGTGCTCAGTACAAAGAGTTCTTGCATCTTTGTCATCTTGAATAAAGCAGACACATTATATGTTTTAATCTCATATTCTACTGGCTTATTTTATTCTTAATCACATGTTGTTTCAAATATTTGGGATGTTAGCAGGAGGAACATCTTTATATAATTCTTGAGCACGTTCACATATTATAACATCTACATCTTCTGACATATCTGTATCATATATGAACAACCAGGACTATTGGTCATGCCTCGAATACTGAACATGAGAAAATGGAGATTGTGTAAAGAGAACACTGACAATATTCAAGATCATGCGCTGCATAAAATTATTCTGCCAAGTAGGTTGGGGTTTTTTTTCTTCATGGTGCCATCTGTTTGCTGACACTTGTTTTTATTGTATGTCTGACTGTAGGTTCCTTTGTAATTTTTCGTGTACAGCATATTGAAATCGCATCCACACGGGCAAATGTGCTTTACAAATTGAATTATTATAAAGGTAAAAATATTAAAGACTAATGGATACTGTTTAGTGGGGGGAACCCCAGTACGACATGTTAATAAGACTACTGAAACTCTGCGTGTGTGTACGTGTGTGTGTGTGAGAGAGAGAGAGAGAGAGAAATAAATCGTTTTTACAATGTTTATCATAATATTGTATAGTAAATAAAATAAAAGAAGTGTCGAGAAACATTATTCTGGCAGTGTAGACAAATTGTTGTCAAGCACATTTTAAAAAATGCTACCTGGTTTTGTTGTTGCTTTTTTTTTTTTTTTTTTAGGAGAAGCAAGACTGGAATGTAAGAGCATAAGAATTAATGTTGGCAGACCATGACAGTGAGCGAGTACGATCTTAGCTCTGTTGTACTTCCATTCTATGTGTGCAAAGCCAGTTATTATCTCAGACAAAGAATACAACACAAATGAGACGATGAAGTAGGACACTCGGTCATGCCTCAAAAAATCTTTGAAAGCACCTTTTATATTTGCCTGATCAATCGTTTTCTTTTCCGCTGTGTGTCTGTGTTTCTATGGCCAACATCACGATGCTGACCGATGTTATACACTTTCACTAATAAAATCTAGGGTGACACCTACAGAATCATCACAGACGTGTACGAACTAGTCCGAGGAACCACTTACCTAAGGTTTCAGATCAGTGTACAAGTTTTTTTTTTTTAGAATCACGGAAAAACAATTTCTTTGGGTCGAAGCAGGAAGTAATCTCTGAAAGAAAACATGCTGATTGTAATAAGAGAGGAAAACAGAAAAGGGTTACACGTTTCTTCAATTTCCAGCTGGTCTGCCGCAAAATGAGAAATCTTTCATCCGTGTCTAGTTACTGTTTTAATTGGTTTGTTCATTCGATTAGGTTTCAGTTGAATCAAGTGCAGTAGAAAATAATATATTAATATCTATAGAGGATGTTTTAAGTTCGCACACGAAGTGACTCACGTGACTAGTTGTACTTTGCATGCATGGTTCTTTCATGTTTTTTAACATCCATTGTAAATATTATGGTTTAGGAAAGTGAGCTAGCTACTACGTGCTTAACGAAGTCTTGTGGAAAGGAAACTGGATGAGACTGTCAAACAAACGTGAAGTGGACCTGCTTGCTGGTCTGTGCATGTTCTCCTCCCATCCCCACGACTGGCATCGGCAGACCGGCATGACTGGAACCAGTCAAGGGACGAATGAACAAAATTGGATCCAGGCTTGTGTTACTCCAAGCATGAGAATGGATTTTTTATACTTGTCACTTTTATCACAGCATGTGATGCTTCGCGTGGCTGCGTTGCAGGTGAGCACCTCTCCCAACAAGTCTACAATAGATTGGTGCTTTAAGTGTGTCTGACATTGATGCCCATCGCCAAAGACCCAAATAGGAACGCATTAAATATTTCTTCACTATATTATATGACAACAAAACGCTTATCAAGAACAATATGGTCGGCAAATGACGATGCGCTGGGTAAAAACCATGTGTGTGTGATCATAAGTTATCACCCACGAAGGATGCATGTTTATTGGATAAAGAGGGGCAGGTCAAGAGGTGACGAGAAAATGACATGTGGTTAGTTCTTTGGTTGCTGCCATCATATACGAGTTGTTTTGAACTCGCGTTATCTTCTGATGCCGGCCTGTATTCGAGTCGCTGGGAAACACTTTAAGAATGGTTTACATCCCAGACACGATTGCACTCGCTCACCTTACGATTCCACTGGTTTGGGTAAGCTGATGGTGACAGAGTTAAATGGCATTTCAGTTTGATATTTCAAAATTAAACAAATATTATTACTCAAAATGGTTCTCTATTCACGTGCCTCCTTTATTCAAAAGTGCACACGGAGGATAATTTACTTCCTTTCTAGACACTTTATATTCAAACATTTCACTTTTCTGCAACCTGCACATACAAACCTCATCCTTCTCTTCAACTATGGCAAACTACATCTGGGATGAAGAGGAGATTGGGGGGGGGGGCAATAAACGGTTGTTTGCTCCATGTGACAGCAGGTGAATACATGTTTAACTCACAACGCACTCACTACTACTCCCCTGCTCTATACTAATTCATTTTGAAAGGAGGAAGAGGATTATAAACAATACGCTGAAAGAGGGAGTTGGGATGGGTGGGGGATCTTTTAAATTAGGAACACACCTTTGGAATTCAAAGGTACGACTGTCCAAAAGGAACACTAATATTTCAGGAGTGAAGCAGCCTGCCTGGCGGAAGCTGCGAAGGCAAGAACAAAGTCAATCGCAGGCTCCGGCCGGCGCTATTATTAGCTGATCGAACATCCTGTCCATGCACAGTCCTCACACAAAGGGTAATGAAGCGTGGAACACACTGCGCCGAGCGCAAACACAGAGATGCAGGTAAACAGAAACTATTCAAAGTCATCACAAGCCAAAGAATGACGATGACATCATCAAACAGGTGTTCCTACTGGTAAATGCATGCTCTTTTGTGCACACGTGTTCACTGCTGTCTTCGTTGTAACAAGAGCCTCTGAGCCCGAAGACTGAACATCATAGTTTATTAAAAATACTGAAGGTTAATAAAAATTCTGTATTAAAAGGACGGACACGTGAGCCAAAAGTGCACGATCTGTTAATATAAATACTGACAATATACAACACCGCGCAGCGTAAGAACCACAAAATAAAATACTGGCAGTCTACACACAGATGCATACACGTTGTCTGAGAACACCCTTGCCATCTTGTGCCGCTTTTCCTGCAAAGGTACGCATGTGCATACACACTGACATTCTACGTATAGCTAATGAATGAAATTTACAGAATGAATGAAAGCATGGAGACTTTTTTAAAAAAAAGGCCTTAATGAGATGAAATTATTTAATTAATCAAGTCCAGAAGATTGTTGTGATGTGGACGGAGAGAGTGGGGAAGGAGCAGGTGGGTGAGCGACTGGTACATCTACGATTCCTTGCAGATCCTAGGGTCCATCCCGTCTGGGCATGCGCAGGAGCGTCCGCCGTTGGCCGTTGGGAGACACAGGTACGTGCAGCCACCATTGTTGAAGGCGCAAGCGTTGGTAACTACAGAGAGGAAAGAAATTAAATAAAAAAAGAACTCAACTTCAGGATGAGCTATACTTGTTCGTCATCTCTATGTACATCTTCAAACTCTTGCTTTTTGTCTGGTGCTGCCATTTACCCGAGGATTTATTCAGCTTACGACCTCAAGTCATCGCTGCTACATTTTCAAATGTTTCAGTTCCAGCTCTCTTTTCGGACTGATGCAAATCTTTATTTTTCCATTGTTCAATAACGTGTGTACCTCATGTCTTGTGCCTAATTCATACACAAAAGTGGGAGACCCTTGGAGGCCGAACAAGATGTAACAATTGTCAATAGTGTGCCAACATTCTAGTGCACGTTTGCACTGTTATAAATGAATTAAAAACAATAGTATTAAATATAAAGTATTGTATTAAAGATATTACACACCCCTCTTTTACGTTACTTCAAGAATCAACAGCGACCAGAAATATACCAAATGGATTATTTTGCTGTCCGCTTGGACTTGACGGGGGAGAAAGCTTGAAGGCCACAGAGATTAGAGATCGTGCACTGTCAGAACTGATTCCCATTTAGCTCCAGTGCACTACAAAGTTATTTTTAGAAGGACTCTTCCTCCCTATGCTGTGAATTCACCTACCCACTGCTGTGTGTTTGTCATTTACAAAAGCAATTCCTGCTTGTTATTTAACCAAAGCTTTCAGTGCAAAATAAAAATAGCAGACAAACAAACACAAAACCTAAAACAATTTCCCTTTAATTTCAGCCCTCTCCATGTTCTCCTATTACTTTAAAATAAAAATGAAATATTAGGTTTCATTCTTATAATTAAAAAACGGTGAACCAATTTGGCTCAGGTGTACTAGATCGGTGTTATGTGACATTTACAATTCACCAAACTCCAAGACTTTTGACATTTTTCTCTTCTGTCTCTCTTTTTCATTAACTCTCCTCTCTCTACACACAAAGACAATTTACCTCGAGGACACACGTCTCGCACTGCTGTTATTCCATATAAGCGCCCGCTGCTGCCAAACGCTAGAGGCAGTGGAGGTCCCAGGTCTCCTCCATTCTGGTTAACATTGAGTATGTTTTTCCTGCAACCAAAGGCACGGATTACCTCAACCATTCACCCTTCATACCAGGCATTACAACCAATGTAAATTATGATAATAGAATTTGCATAGCGCATTTCCCCCACACGGAGGCTTTGCACGCTTCACTAGAGACCAGGGGCAGTAGGGAAAGGCCGTGTGATGTAGGCGTCACAATAGAACACAAACAAGCACAACATACAGACACGAACACGCACCAGTTACCAATACCATAACACGAAGGAACGCAGAGGAGTATTTGTGTGATGGGGGAAGGAAAACAGGATGCAAAAAGACTGCTCTGCTCTACACACAGCCATCGGCGTGTTTGATCTTACAGAGGGCATCCTGCCTCGGTGTGGAAGGTCAGTCGTACCAATAAGTAGCTGGCAATGGAACTCCTAAATATTTGCATGGGATAGTGATGACTGAAACTATAAAACAACACATGCAATCTATTCTGGCAACAATCGGAATGCACTTGACTGTATTGCAAGTAGTATATACATACTGTGGGCATAAAGAGCGACTTACTTGTTCCAGTCTGTCCAGTACAGAATGTTGTTGAGAATGGTCAGGTCAAATGGGTGTGAGGTTCCTTCCGAGACAACTCGCCGGCCCTGCCCATCAGACCGCATGCACTCCAGCCGCCTGTGACCTGCAGACAGACAAAGCCACGAACATTTGTGTGAGAACAGATGCACGTCCACACATGCACAAAATTTTAAAAAACTGTAATAATCAGATCTTTGCAGCCACGTTCCGTCACATTAAAATTGCTATACATGCGTGCGCACACATACACATTCTCACACCATTTATCAGACAATAATAAATAATCAATTGTATTTTCTTTCTTCATCTTTGTTGATAACATCTGATCGCCCCATCAGTGCCACACACCTGCATCAGTCCAGCACAACTGATGTGAGTACTGGTCAAAGACAAGACCGTTGGGCAGTCCAAGGTCAGCACTGACTAGGACACGGCGATTCGTGCCGTCCATACTGGCTGTCTCTATCTGGGGCTGATTACGATTCCAGTCAGTCCAAAAGATAACCCTGAAGTCAAAACATGGTTTGGTAATCCTTGACCAATCAAATCTCAAGATTTTCAAAATGTATGGTTGTGTAGTGTAACTTTACAGACATAAATCTACATTCCATGTTTGTGTGAAATGCTTTTCTAGGAAATATTAAATGAATGCTTTTTAAGAATACTTTTTGAAACATGGTACAAATATTTTAATGCGAGAAAATTATGTAAAATTTAGAAATTTGAGGCTGGTTGGCTTAGCAGTCAATAATACATACTGAACACCCACATCCAAAAGAAATCTTAAGAAATAAAAAGAATAAACAAAGAAAACACACAAAAACAGTTAATTTCTCTCATGTACACAACATCCAGGTAATGCTCTCACCCTTGACTTGGGTCCAGCACAATAGCCCGAGGATTCACCATGTCAGTGTTAAAAAGTGTCTTTCGAAAGGAACCGTCTAACCGTGACACTTCAAGTGTGTCAAGCTTAGAGTCAGTGAAGAAAATGTTACGTGACACATAGTCAATGGCAATGCCTTCTGGTGACCCTAGTCCTGTGTAATCATAGACAAAAGTATATTTATTGCAGAAAATCATACCAGCTGTTATAAGCAATATCTATTTCAAATAATAAAAAATGTCTTGTTCAAAACCATGTTGTTGAAAGTTCCTTGGCAGCATAATGGTCTCATCCTAATTTTTTGAAGATCTTTCACATTTATGAGTTAAATTCAGACTACTGGCGAATGACAGTCCACAAGAATAAAAAATGTTCACCTTCTACCAAAACGTCTGATGCTGAGCCATTCTGATAAACCCTATTAATACGGCCATAAGCAGCATCTGTCCAGTACAACCACCCATCCTGGCAATCTACATCCACGCCTACCGCCAGTTGACCTGCAACATGGGCAGAGAACAAGGTGGTATTTACAATGGCACAGTTCATGCAAAAAGTTTTGCTGCTCATATCTGTCTTTCCTGTAAATGCTAGGAAATTTTTATTTAACAATAAAAGCATCTTGACTTTTCACAAGAGACTCCACCTAAAAGCAGTGACACAGAAAGATGCTTGGCTTTGGGGGAGCAAACTCTGTGCCAACAGTGAACGGTAAAACAACACAACATTTTTAAGTGGGGTGGTTGCTCCCCTTGCCCCACTGATAAAGTTGGTGGTACAATGTATTTGAAATGATATTTAAGCAAATAATACACAAATGGACACATACATGTAATGTATACACACACACACAACTGTGCACCAAAAGTAAAAGAGATTTTTACAAGTACCTGGTACATATACAATCTGTTGACCAAACCCATCAAAATCTGCTCTTGCAGGCACTCGCATGACCTTGTAGCCTTGAGCATAAATGAGGTAATCTCCTTCTCTGGTCACAGCTGCATATACATCATGAAAAAATAAACATGCTAACAACCATGAAGACAAGATTTTTTTTTAAAAGAAAGACTGGGAAGAAATCACATTACACTAACAAAACGCTATTGAAATTTTGCTTTAGAAATAAATGATCGTAATACAAAAAAACCTGGAATAGCAAAAAAAAAAAAAAAACAACAACCAAAAAACAACCAAACAAACAAAAACAAAAAAGACAAAAAATGAACGACACAATGACATGCTAAAATTAACAGAAAGTTTCAGAAAATCCAGACTCACCACTACATCTACGACCATCACCACGGAAGTTCCTATTGCAGACACACACAAACTCCCCATCAGCACCCTTTACACAAGATGCATTAGGATCACACATACTCGGGTCTCTCTGACAATCTGGGACATCTGTCAGGAAAGAACCATCACAATATATAAATTGAAACAAAAATTAAAAAGAAACAAAGAAGTTATTAGACATATGCATAGAACTTGCTGCCTCTGCTATGTCACTCCCATAAAGAAAAGGTTTGTAAAACAGTTTCCTCAAGTCCCACATTATTGTCTTTTTCAAAGCAGAAATGTCTCCACCTTCTTGATTGATTGATAATGATAATAAATAAGGCATGGTATGTGTGCTTGGACAGGGATTATGCATGACTGAGAGCACAAGCAAATACACACACATACAAAAAATGTGTCACTATTACTGCGATTATGAAAGCAGTGCAATCTACTAGCAGTAATTTCACTTTCAGGAATTCCACCAAATAACTTTTTTATGACATGTGACATAAAGGGTAGAAATTCTGTTAAGACCTCATTTTCCCACAGAGTATTCACAAAACATACTTTTCTTAATAGACATCTCCATTGCTGCTGGAACACAAGATATAAGCCACCAACCTCGCTTGCGACAGGTGAAGCCATCCCCTTCATATCCACGGGAACACCGACACCGGTATGACAAAGCATCAGGATCATAAATACACTCTGCGTAGCGGTCACAGTTGTTAACTCGGTTGCATGGAACAACTGCAAAACAAAAATTCTAATGATCAAGATGTTGCAGTCAGCCTTCATGAATTTGATACTGAATCTTCTTTAGACAATCTTCAAGCACAAAGCAGGCGTACAAGATGAACCTACTTTCTTCACTGCAGACTTTTCCATCCCCTTGGAAGCCAGGATTGCACTGACATTTGTAACGCCGTGTGACAGTATCCGGAATACATCGAGCATTCGGATCACAATCATTGCGAACATCACATCCCTCTTCTTTACAGTCAAAGCCATCCCCTGTGAAAATGATACAAGTTCAAAAACCTTTTATTCAAATGGTATGAAAGCATACAGTAATGGTCTCTCTCTTTCACACACACACTTTCTCTATTTCTCTCTCTCTCTCTCTCACAAATGCATACACACAAATATACTTTACATGCAAAAGTTCAAATGGGCATCAAAGTGTATACACTTGTGGAACAGTCTTCCTATTGTCTTCAAAAGAGCCTACATACAAACTCTACAAAACACACACACAGGCAGGCAAGCACATCTTCATTTTCACATAAACTACATATGAAAATGCATGTAAACATATTTTGTACATACTCACCAGCAAAGCCACTCTTACAGCGACACAGGAATAAGTTCAAGTTAGTGTCAAACTGACATTCAGCATTTATGTCGCAGACATTTGCCTCTCGACAATCATACCGCTCACACCTGAGACCATCGCCATAGAAACCATAAGGGCACCGGCAGATGTACTGCCCAGTAGCTAAGTCAGAGACACATTCAGCATTGGCACCACACTGGTCACACCTGTCTACAACATTGAAGAAAAGACTCAGATAAGTAATGTCTTCTGAGAAACACTGATAAGAAAATGTTTTAAGGACCTAGGAGAAACTGTCACTACATGTCCGATAAAATAAAAGTTCTTGAAACATAAATAGAAACTCAAATTTTTAAAAGGCTACTTTGCGTTAAGTAGTAAATACAGCTGTTCTGAACTAGCTTGCATATCACATTGCAGAGTGTATTTAACACATGACAATATATTCCATAAGAAGATGATATACCCAGAGGTGTGCAGGTAACCCCATCTCCAGTGTAGCCTGCTTCACAACGACACTGATACACAATGCGCTGGATATCATATACACACTCAGCATTTTTGCTGCAGCGATCACAATCTGTACCTACCAAGCGAAAAAAAAAAAAATAGTATAAAAATAATTTAGCACAAATGTTTAAAGGTTTGTGTAAAATGTTATGCAAAAACATAATCAGGAAATGTTTTGTCTATCTTCCTATTTTTTTGTGTGTATATATATATATGTTTGTGTGTGTGCTTATGCATTAACTATCAAAAGCTACTGTGATTAAGAAATTTTAGCCCTGTTTTAAACAAATGTTTTTAGGCAGCAAACATGACAATCTTGAACAATAAGTTTTATAAGGCTGTCATAAAAAATTAAAGTCTTTTAATCTTCACAGAATACCAGGTTTCAAACCTTAGGAACAAATACATAACACTTGATGACAAAAGGAAAGAAGTGTTCCCAAAAAACAACTTGGAATAATTGAAGGGAGTAAAGCTATTGATAAAATTTTTAAAAATAAGAAGGAAAAAGAAAGAAAATATTCCTACTTTCTTGACGTTCGCAAGTATATCCATCCCCACTGAAATCATCCAAGCACTCGCAGACATACATGTTTGTGTCAGTGTCAAGGACACACTGAGCATTATCTCCACAGATGTCAGCTTCATTGCATCCAAATCCTACAGGACAAAAATGCATTGCAATTCAAATGATTGCAGCTGAAGCAAGAATTAGGGAGTGGGCAGATTAAGATATCAGCTTTTGTGTAGCCACTTGGCCAGTTGTGACAGAATTATGTCAAAGGCCTCCCATATTGTCAGCAGAAGTATGAAATCAGTAATGTACAACAACAAACTACTGCTGCAATGCATTGGTATAATGATAGTAAAATAAATCCATAAATAATTATTTGAAAAAATTTATAAAATTAATGTGTGAATAGTGTTTGTTATAAAAAGCAAAATTCACCCACACATTGTATTTGAAAAAGTTGACATGCATAAGCTTTACAGACAATTCCTGATTAAAATCAGCAAATATAGACCTTTTTAAAGACTTCATAGTCAGTAGTCTTGTTATCTGTTGCTAATTTTTGACAATCTATTGCATTTGACATTTGTTAAACTAAAATATCATTTCTTTTGATGATGGTAATTCCTCTCTCTCTATCTTTCACTCGCACCTCCCATGAACAGTATTAAAATATGTTCTGGGGGAACTCACGGATTGCTGTGCAGAGGATACCATTTCCTTTGAATCCTTGATTACACTCACACTGAGGCTGCATAGTATCACTGTTAAATACGCAGCGGGCATGGTCACTACAAAAGTTATCACCACACATCTGCTGGTCACCTGCAGTCATAAATTGAACAGTACAATAGCATGAACAGTATAGTTCTGGATAGCTGGTCATCCTGATAGCCAAGCATGCCAAGATAGCATGGTTACTGATAGATGTTCTGACAATAATAATAATCTTTACACACTAATCTTTCATCCTTTTTAATTTCAGAAATGCCACAGGTCTAAGACTCTTTACATTTGAGACTTTAATTAATTATGCCCATTCAACTCTCCTTGAAATCTCTACTTCTGTTTCTGCTGCTCCTTGAACTGTGCTTCATGTTTCACTATCTCTTTTGTCAGAAATGTCTGGCAAGCTAATGTAAATTGATCATATATAGATATATTAACCTGAAGTAATATAAAGCATATCTTAAATTAAACTTTTAGTCAAATGGTAATACTCACGAACGCAGGTGCGCCCATCACCTTGGTAACCAGGTAAGCATTGACACTGAAATGATCCTATTGTGTTTGAACACTGTGCATGCTGGCCACAGACACCCACTGTACACTCATCAATATCTGAAAATGGTTAAAAGTAGTAAATAAAAATAAAATAAAAAAGTGAAAAGAAAGTCATTCTGGGAAATTATCATTTGACTTCAACATTTTTCAGGTTATATGTTATTAATAGATTTGGTTCTTAACACCTTACTGACCAGTAAAACTATCAGATTCTTTTTCAGAATAGCTTATGTATAAAAAGCTAATATAAAGATGCCTAAATGCCTAACCAGTCAACCTTTCAAATACTTGCACAACCCAATGTAAATGTTCTGAAATGTATACATTCACAGAAGGATAAATATGTACCTACAGCTACACATTTCTAGCATTAAAAATAAAATATCTGCTTTTAACCTCTTATTTGGTAAGCTAGTACAACGCAACGCACTACTCTGAGTTGTATGTTCATGATTTTAGATTTAAAAAAAATTGAAATGTTGATGGAATTATCAATATTAATAATAGGATTTGTGAATATGAGATTAATATGCTGAACACAAAAGACTATAAACAATCCAACAGTCAACTATACAATAAACATAAGCATCAGCAAACAATTAATTAATTAGCACCATAATTTTAAAACAAAAAAACAGTGAGTGGATGAAGAGTGGGCAGGTCAGTAACTTTTTAATGCAAGATATTTCTTAAAAGGATGAGATATGAAGACTTCAAATGTTAGGCACAGAGAGACTGAAAGTAATGAAGGCACTGGAGAAGAATGTCATGGTCAAGTGTATCAAATGCAGCCAACAGATCCAGAATTTGACAGCAAGGAAATGGCATCAGGTTGCACGCAGATAGTAAGTCATTTATTATAACTCACAGCAAAAACATCTTCCTAGCATATAATCACCTACCTCGACAGTCAATACCACTACCATCAAAACCAGGTTTGCATATGCAGCGGTATGTGTCATCTGATGGGATACAGTCTGCATGCTCGTGACAGTTCAGCTCAGCTTCAAGGCAGGCATCCGTACCTGAACAGGTGTTGAGACATGATAGAAAGACTATTATCATCATGACTTAGGAACAAGAGTTAAAAAAAGAAGACTCCTAAAAAAAAGATAGTTTAATAAAATGTTATCTTCATACAGTTACTACATATAGGTTTGTTCACACTTTCCAGCATCCACACAACTGCTTGCCCTTTCTGCTTACATTGTCTCTGAAACCTCTGATCTACCACACACTCTCTCTATACACTCTGTTTCTCCACTCACCCACTCTCACACACACATGGATATGCTTTTCTCCAACATCAACAATCTCTCAAACTTTTATTAAACTTATGTTTGTGCCACTTAGCAATAAAAAGTTATTATTCTAATCAGTCAGTCAGGTTAATAAATGGAATGTAGAGTTCTCACCTGTGAAGACAGTAACTTTATTGGACATGGCATATCGCAACACCTGATCTTTGTCATTATGAACAACATAGTTCCTTGTGACCGACAGGCGCATGGTATCTGGCCTAACTGAAGGGTCAGCTTCGCATTCTACAAAGGTAATAGTTGTATCCCATGTGTATCGAAATGCTATGTCATTCACACGGTATGAGCGCACAGAGAATGCCTTGATCAAACCTGTTCATAAATAATGACAAATAAATTAAAGACAGATGAATAGCATAAATCAACATGTATTAAATGCCCCCACCACTGATTTCTTCCACAAATTCTTTACAAAACAGATTCCTTGGTCACATGATAAATGTGTCCAGCTAAACAGATGGCTGTATGTTCAAAACTGGGAAACTCCTTTTGTTTTAGTCAGTGGCAAATAAATACCTTATTTATCAGGAAAGGTATTTGGTATTTTATATAGAGCCAGCAACTAAGGCTATATCACAGCAGAACAGCTGGCCTATGGAACTTATACCCAGTCAATAAAACTGAGAGTTTTTTAGGGGTCTCTAATGTTACCAAGATGTACTGCTGACTTAAAAAATCTGTAGCATTCAAATGATTGAATGACCTTCTTAAGATTATGGATGCATAAAATGTTTCACGATGGTATCTAATATTTTAAAAAGAAATTAGATATCTAGAAACAAAAGATGCAGACAAGTCTACCATACCTGGGCTAACCCTCTTGTAATTTTCATGGTAGTCACTGATTGAAATTTTGGATCCGAGAACAATGTTTGGGAGGTCACCCTCAATGTGAGTGTCCATGCGCACATTGTTCAGAGCATCATGTCCAAAGAACCGTTGCATAATACGCACTGTGTGAATTGTACGGTCACCACGCTGGAAGTTTATGACTGAAGTTCGATTGAAAACTCCACCTGTTGATAATTCAAGAGGTTAATTATTACATGTAACAGGCACAAGAATGTAGTATAACATGCATACATGAGCTATGATAATAAATTTGTGACAAAATGTTGAAAGGTTAAGACCAC
The DNA here is from genome assembly GCF_003073045.1 of Pomacea canaliculata. NCBI lineage: Eukaryota > Metazoa > Mollusca > Gastropoda > Architaenioglossa > Ampullariidae > Pomacea > Pomacea canaliculata. Next base: position 14,728,914 of record NC_037597.1, read on the forward strand.
TGTTGAAATGTGTTGATGCAGGGCACAATACAAAGACTAGTCTGACAGTAAGATATTGTACCCTAGGTAACAGATTATCCTTAATTTTCTATTACTCTCTTAAAATTTAAATTTTATTCTTGAAAAAAACCCTCCAGCATTCTTTCCATCTTTATTAACTTACCTGTCAAAGAATAACCATTTACAGCTTGGTCACTACCTGGTATGGCAAAAAGCCAACCAATAGAACCACCTATTGTATTCAAGGTTTGCATTGATGGTCCCAAAGAGCTTGACACACGACTGATAGCAGTGTATGTTCGGCCATCTGATGTTACAACATAGGTGTGCATATCGAGATTTGACAGTGTCAAACCATTTAAAGTGCCATGGACTTTTCCATTTAGTCGCTGGGGAACATCTGAAAAAAACCCAGAATAAAGTAATTATACATATATAGTAACCTTATATAATATATATATAAATAAAGTGGCCTTACTGTCAAATATTTGATGAATTTGTAAAACCTTTTTGTTTGCTGCATTGTATATATACATAGTAACATATTATAGTAAAATATTTGATAAATTCATTAAAGCCCTTTTGTTTGCTACTCATGATGAATGTGCACCAAGAAAAAATATAAAGAAAACTTTGTTACTAGAACTTTTTTCCACACTTCGGTACCTTAGTAACCTTTAATGCTTAAAAAAAAAATTCAAACATCAATGCATGTTGCTGGGGTTTTTTTTTTTCATTCTAACCACAGAATGGTTCTGTTGAAGAAAAAAAATGACATGCAATAACAAGAAATATTTTGATAAATGTAGCTACTGTCACACCTATATGATGTAAAATCTTTATTCTCTCACCTCTCTCCAAGCAGTTTTTGCCATTGCCATAAAATGGAGGAAGACACTGGCAGCAGAAACCCTGGTCAAAGTCTAGGCATCGAGCATTGATGTGACATTGTCTGGCACCTTCAAGACAAGTACGAGCCACGTCCACTTCAAAAAAGGTCACTGGAAATAAAAACAGACCAGTCTTAGATTCACATCAGTTGAGAAAATAGCAAGTTAGCCCTAGTCCCACAGTGACACACAAACCTTCCGATCTGACATCAGAATTTCTAAAATGTGACCTACTTACCCACTAACATGGATCATGCTATATTCAGATACTAGAATCATGCAACTCACAAAAAAAAACAACATAAAAAAGTATGATTCTTTATATATACATATGAACAAATCTATTATATACTTCACTAATTTGCTATCATAAATTTTCCTCACATTGGTATAAATGAGAATCATGATGTTCATGTTAGATTTTATTTGACATACCTTTTCCAGTGTTGGCATCAGCTGATAAGATATTGCCTTCAGTGCCCACATTGCCTATTTGGAACATCCACAATCCTGGTATGTTGACATTTGAACCACTAAAAATACAGGAGAAAAAAAAAAAATGCCTGAAAAGCACCATGTGGTTGGAAATGTGGTACAATCAACTTAATGATGTCCATTGCAATGATGCTTATGTTTAGAAGCAGTGGTGTGTGATAGTAAGAAATATGCGCAGAATGAGCAGAATTAAAAATAATGTTATATGAAGCTGAAATGAGCACCACGAAAATATTTCTTAAATGTTACGAACCATCCTCCCTTGAAAATGTGTTATTACATTAAAAGACAAAAATAATTATACGCTGAGCATTTTAAACAACTGCTGATTTAGGGATGGGAGGCTCACGATTAATTAAAAACTCACTTGACAAAAGCAGCTGTGGTGCCAGAGCCTGGAAGAAAGAAGCCTGTCGTTTCACTTCCACTATCAAAGCCTGCCTGTGCTGGAATCTCTGGCACAGTGGGGGTCAGCTTTCCCTGACTTTTGATCCATTGCATGCCACCATCCAGGTATTGGAAAATAGCAAAGGATGACTCCCCATCCGTTACAATAACAAGTTGGAAAGTGTTCACCTATTCATTCATAAAACGAGAAACTATGACAACGTGTGAAATTTCAGTTTCAGTAGACTTACCTGTCATGAAAATCATGAATTATATCGTATTTATACAGATTGTTGCAGTTTAGAAGTGGATGTCAAATGCAAGTCATGTTAATGTAGAAACTATGATTCCATTGAAAACACATTTTTCAACATCAATGTGAAGGATAACAATTACTGTAATAAAAAAAAAAAAATTCTTTTGAACCACTGCTTATTTAACTTGTGCATGAATGGGGAATTTTTTTATATTACACTATACCGCCCCATCCACAGTCCTTAGCAGGTTTAACTTTCTACAGTTCAGAAAATCTCTCACAAAAGTTTACAATTATTTTTAAACTTAATAATTTTAAAAAGGAACAATATGTTTACAATGGCTGTACCTTGTCAGATTGTTGTCTGTAATAGCCCACTTTCTCCCATGTGACAATAAATGCTGTTGATGGGCGGAAGAAAACTTTTCCCAAGAAGTGGTTATGAATATCTGTTGCTGCTCTCTGCAAGGTTTCCTGATCTCTAGCTTCTCTACAGAAATAAAGTGAAGGAAAAGGAAAAATAATAATATATAATACCTAATAATAAAGAGAGCATAAGTTTGGAGGTGAGTTGAATACACTGTACTCAAAGGACTGTAAAAGAACTGACAGTTGAAGCAATTTTAAGCAACAGCATACAGACTACATAGTAGCAATTATGATTGTGGATTGACAAAGATGAATAAAGTTTGAACAGAGGAGCTAGCTAGTTATGCAAGGTATTTTGGAAAAATGTGGGTTCTGAGGTTTTAAAAGTAGTCATGGTTAAAAAAGAAGGTAGACAATTCCAACTGCTGGGGCTGGAGAAAGATAAGCACCTATTGAATGTCTGTTGTCTAATTCTAGGCACAAAATGGAAGTCAGCACTAGCCAATAGTAGAGAACACCTTAGGTGATTAGGTATCAGTATCTCTGACAGATGACATTCATAATACCTGTAATGTCACAGCACAGTAGTGCTGATAGGTAACATGGCATTCATACTTAAATGTAGTGTCACTGCACAGTAATGCTGATAACATGGCATTCAAATTAAATGTAATGTCAGATTACATACTAATTTCTTCAATATAAATGATATTTCAGTGAACAGCAATGATTAAGTTAAAGGCAAGACAAAAAAGAAAGGTCATCAAAGAGACCAAATGTTCCATCACAATAGAAACAGAAACGAGCAGAACTCACCTGTAATAGACCCGTCCAGAAATCCTTGTATCGATGTCAGCCATGAATGGAGCAATGAGCTTAAGGCCAAAAGGAAGGGCCAGATCTCCTCTGTATGCAGGTACTTCTGATTCAAATGACACATGGCCATTAAGATTTACCTGAAATGCAAGGTCAAAGGTAAGCTGCATCACCTGTTACATATAACTTGAAAAAAAAATGTGAACTCACATCTTTTTAAAAATCACCTGTGCTGCAGCAATCCAGTCTAACAATAAAAAGTGATCATGATTAAAAGAAAATATTTAATTATCAATATTCGCTACATTGATTCATATGGTGTGTATGTATATCAGATGATGAACAGTTATGAAAGCATTTAAGTATTGGTCATCAGGGTGAAGAGTTGGGTAATGCAAGTTCATGATCGAACAGATTGATGCAGTGGTTGACAAAACTTTCCAGTTAGGCATATCGTAGGCATCTTAGGTGATGGTGAGTAGATCCTGCTTAAATATGCAGTGCACAATGATTTTCCTTTCATCTTTTTTTTCTTTCCTTATGTTAAAAAAGAAGCAGCAATGGTACCCTCAACATCATTTCCCATAATGTTGTCACTTAATGGATCATCATCATAATTTTAGCAACATGTCAAATATTTTTAAAAAGCAAACAACGAAAGAAAGTACAGTAAATAAGAACGCTGTACTAGTGGGAGTTATTAAGGGTAATTCTGGTGATGGAATTGTTGGGTAGAAATATGGGAGTGATTATGAGAAAATGAGAATAAGGTAGTGCTGGTTGTTGTACAAGTGACTGCTTAACACGAGATTTACATCGCTTATTTTATGTCTTTCCCCATCATCAGTCCTTATAGTTATTCTGAATGCAAGGCAAGAATTTTGCCAAGTACATCTTAGAAAATTGCTAAGTGACCTATACTAGTCAGTTTCAAACTGATTAATCTGTCGTAAAAGATCTTGTGTCCCGTCCTCCATTTCAGTCCAACTGTCTAACTGCATGGCTTTCAGGGAACCATTGCACATGTGGAAGATGAAAGATAACCATTATACTGTCTTAACCTTCACTCGCTGACTCGGTCTGGCAGATAACCGCCGATAGCCTTTTCCCGACCGCGCTCCCCGCGGCCGAAATGTAATGCGATAAAATGGTTCCTCAGCATCTCGAAGTTGATCATGTCAGCTTATGCAGTGTCTCAACATGCTGCTTAGAGAGCCAGAAAGTTAACCACTGATTTCTAATTTCAAAGCGGTGATTATTTAAACTGCTTTAATATTAGCCCATTGCGATTATTTAATTTTGTACCGTCGACGTATTCTAAAACTGAAATCTCGTCTCTTTGAAAACAATCGACTTCCTACACCTGAAAAGTTCTCTCGCGGTAATAAAAGTTGCAAAGACAACCAGGGAAAAACTACACACAGGATGGTTACAATTAAGGTTCAGTTAAGCAGTCAAGTTATGCAGGAAATTATGGAAGTGACATCCGTTGTAGGAAATACACGGAAATTCCTCTCATATGCTGCATGGATGAACTGTGTAAATTCTCCCTGCCCGTGCCCCGAGATACAGAAGTATGAAGAACGAAAGGTACAAGAGTCCCGTGATCTTCCGGTCGTAGGGGTGGTGAGGAGTAGGGTACGTGGAAAAACCTCAATATATCTCGAGGCTATCTTATGCGAATTAAGGTGGTCCCCATCTCTTTCCTACTCTGCCATACCTTTCTCAAACATCCACTCAATCTGGATTACTGATTCTGGAGAGAAATAAATTTTCATCCAATGGTTTGTTCTATCGGTTGCCTAAGGGTAACATGTGTTCACCGCGTTGCTAGGTGTAAACTCAGCCAATATGTGTGGGTTCGTCATGTAGTCGGGTAACTGTGATGTATGAGAAGGCAGCAATAGATGACCATTGCTCCCCTCCACGTGTCCTCCAATCTAACTGTATAGTGTAATGTTGATTTATAAAAACTGAGATTAGTAATCTACTGTGTGAATCAGCAACAGTAATTTCTCCACGGATCTTCAGGTCGGTAAACGATTTCTGCTTCCCACGACTCTGCTTGGCAGCACATATAGAACTAGGGGAAGTAAACTCTTCTTTGCAGCGGATTGGAGAGTGCCTGGATGGATGTTGCCAGAGATTAAAAGAAGATAAGCAATCACTGCCGCATCAGTTGATAGCTTTACAGGTTCAGTGTATATGTGTCTACACCACGTCATTTGGTGCCAAAAGTTGTTTTTTTCCCCCATTGGTTTATATCTTGCATAGTCACTCCGTATGGACAGAAATCATTTGTGTGGTTTTCGGTTTTATTCAGCATCTTAAGAAATAAAGCTTTCAAACGAAATCGTGTTTCCCACCCTCTACGACCCACCCACATCCGCACCCCTACCGCTGTGCTTAAAAGAAAAAAGTCGCTACAAGGGAACCTGTTTAAGAGGTGAACATCAGCGTATCATGCACAGGTCCCCCATGAGCGAGCTACTACCCATCACCTCACAGGTTTTGTAGCTACAGGTCCTATACACTGGCTTTGTGGCTGAAAAGGGCAGGAGGGGAGGTAAGCAATGCAGGAAGCGGCGGTGATGATGTTAGCTGTTGAATTTCAATCATTCGAAGCCGGCGTCGTCTGCCAAAACGCATTTTTCAGGGCGCGCGTCTTGCCAGCTAACCCGCCGAACACCTGCCCTGCAGTGCGTGTCGAGAGTAATTGGGCCGGCGCCGTGGGCACTTTATTTACACTGCTGTAGTGTTTGAAACTCGTGTTCTCAACATGTGATAGCCAGGAAACACTTGCTGAAATAACTTTTAAGTACTGCTGATGCTAGAGAGCGAACGTGATCTCCGTGGTCTAAAGAGGTTGGTGATGCTGGGTGATTGTTTTTTTAAATGTCTGGTAGGTTACAAGAGTACAGGGCACTCCTAACTATGCGCCTGTCTGTTGTGTGATAATTCTTTTGAACGCTACCCAGGTGTTTCACGTAACACTGTAAGCGAGGACGTGTGAATATGTGTGAAATGGTGTCTGTGAATGCATCTATGAGTGAAAAAGTGTGTATATGTCAGCAAGTGAATGTGAATGCGTGTGAATGTCTGTGTTGGGGAAATACATCGCGAATACAGGATGCATGTAAAACGCAATTGATTCCAGAGTCAGCACCTTTTAACGGAAGACACCGGTGGTCTAACTGTAGTGTCAAAACATCTATTGTCCATGGTAATAAATTCGTGAAGGTCGTACAAAAATGTATTTTAGAACAGAAAGATGGCAACAAAAATTAATAAAACGCAGAGAAATGAAAACAAATCAAGCAAAGTTAAAAAAAAAAAGTATCTTTCGGGTTTGATAGCAATAAACTGCAGGCAACTCAGTTATACAGAAGAGTTCATAGTCTGCATGTATACTCCTGACTGAAAAACGCATATGCGTGCGTACTCACGTAAATTGATGAAAAAGACGAGTTGAAAAAGACAATAGGAACAGATAACTGAATCTCGTCAGTACTAATGTCGTCTGCAGGCGGGAGGCTTTCGTCTCCCTGGCGAGGGCCGTATGGGTAAAACAGCTGAGGAGACACCGCCAATACTGATGATAGGCTCGCCGCCAGTAGCATCGCCAGCCTCGTCCACCCCATCGCTAGAAGTTATCGCCGGCCTCTTCTGTATTCTCGGTGCGAGGATTGCAGCTAAGTCCTGAAACGCTGTGTGTGCGTCTGTCTAGCGTCCCGTCTATTCTCTTGCCTGCAGCAAGGTTCAAGTAACAGCAAGGGTGTTTTTTCCCCTCCACCTCTCTCCTTCTTCTGATGAGCTAGCTGTACCTGGCGCTAAAGCATTCTTGCATACATGAGGCTTAGGGCCAGATAATTGTCTGCATACACAACCCTTGGCCTCGAGGGCCGACTACACATGCGCGTGTGTTCAAGACAGGTTAGAAGTAGTGCCAGTACGTGCCCAACCGTCTTTTTGTACAGCTTGAATATGATTGGTCCAGACGTCGTGACGTTATCGTGAAGCTTCTGTGTAGGATGCTGCAGCGGTAAATGACTTCTGTGTGAGAAGAAGGGTTTCTTCTCTACTGTTGTGACCACTATTGTTTGCACAGGGCGGTTAGTACTAAACAGCAAGTACCGGTCCTCTGCATTAATGGACAAGTACTTCACACATAAGAGAGCACAGAGAGGGAGAGAGCGGGGTAGTAGGGGCCGGGTAAGAGCGTCAACATTCTTAGCTGCACCTGTTTGAAGTGTTATTACATTTCCTAAATTTTTCAACCTTCACATGGTCCCAATCAATTCTCGAAAGGTGTCTGTAATTGTTAGATGAATGTTTAAGTGGGATGGGAGTGAAATTCATCACTATCATTTAATATTATTAGTTATTCATTATTTACAACTATGTCGTTCTTTAGTTCTCTTTCCATTTAATTCATTGTTTTACTTTTTTCTCTCTCTCTCTACACACACACACACGAGAACCTGCGTGTATCAGGGGGCGCTGCATTCATGAGTTAAGGGAAATCACCGACTAGGCGATCACATTGCTCACATTCCGGCACTCTCCGAGGACGCACGCGGGTGGTATGATGAAGCACATGTTTCTCTGATGAGGGCACGTGCGTGCCCAACCACGTGACCGTCTTGATTATCTGCACACAATTTATGCTCGGCAGAAGTTCGCACGGTGCACTGTGTATTCGCGACTCTCCCTCTTTTTCACCAGAGGTAAGAAAGCGGTAAATGGTCTCACAGGCTTACAGGCTTGACGAATTTGTTCAAAAGGTAGAAAATGAATGGCTTTCGCATCGTTGCAGCAGAAGGCATTGCGCTTTCTCCATTTATTCCGTCTGCACAAACACAGTGAACCATTCTTCCTTTTACTTTGCCACTTTGAAACATCATTTAAAGCATATTTTAATGAGGCGTTGAAACAAAAGCAAGGAAGAGATGCAATAAATCAGCAGCTTTTTTTACCATCACAGATACCAAATTTATAACAGTTACCATTGTTAAAAACTGTTACGGTTTGCATCGCAAAGTTCGACATGGATGTATACAGACTTAATAGTGACGATTGAGAGAACAGGATGCATAGTTTGACACTGAGGTACAAAGTCATCGCGACGCTTTTTTGGGAATAACAATATTTCATCGAGAAGGCCTTCTTACCTGGTACAAACACAATGAACATAGAAAACTCAGGAAAACTCGCCTGCACTAACAGGATCGCCAAGGTAAACAAATTAACGAATTAAGATACAAGCGCTTGCCAAAGGTGAACTCTTAAATTAGCGGCTAAAATTGCAAACAGGTACACGTAACATATGAGAATACATAAATGTCTGCTGCACTGTTGAGGTTATGCAAGCATGCACCTGCCTGCGCGCTCATGCTCACCTCCCTCCTGGCCCCCGCCCCTCCCCCCAAACGCTAGCTCCCTTCACCGACTTTCTGCATGTCTCTTGAGACAACAAATTACATCTGAATTGTGTCGTTCCCGTTCCAAAGGACGTCCCTCTTTCACACGACATGACCAAGCACCAAAGAACATCCGTATAACCAACAAGGACTGGATCATTCATCCAGCCCCAAACTCCTCCCTGGACAACGATTAGGTATCAGCACTTAACTTCATCCTCCACCTGTCCAGTCTCGTCGACAAGATCTTGATCCCTCCTTCATATCTGTTATTCATGCCACTCTGACCTCACAGGTCACGAGTAAAGAAAAACACCGTGAGGTGGCTGGCAGGATTTGTATACACCCGCTGGTATCTACCCGTACTCCATCCTTCTCTATCTTGTGCCTGACATAAATCATACGCAAGATTAATATAAAGCACTGCTGCAGAAGACCGGCAGCAAGTTATGTAATTCATGATTGAATCTGAAATAAATTAGCCATTGAAGCTGTAGCGGTATTGAAAGACGGTTAATGAAAGAAGGTCGGGTCATTAATGCAAAATATAGAACTTCGTGGGGATTGTCAAGGTTCATATCTTAGCGTTTGAGAGAGAAAAAAATGGAACCAAAAGAATTAACGACCTATAAACTGTTCAAATGAAAAAAAAAAAAAAGGAAAACAATTTTGTTGCGTAACGGTGGTTAAGCTAAGAATATATGTTCTGTTGAACCGTCTGCTGGGGAGTTGAAGCTCACACGTATTATGTTTTATGTTCCGCATGTTGCTATAGATCTCATAAAAACATGCATTCACGCATACAAAAGCAAAACAAAGAAATAAGAAAAGAACTTGAAAGGTACATGAATCTACAAAGAGACAAAATGAAAACATACAAGTCTTCTGAACTACTGCTTCTCTCCACTTGAGGCATAACAAGTGAATGGCGTCGCACACATATGTAAACAACGAACTCTGGTCACTTGCTCCAACAAATCTCCACAATGGCGCCAGGTAACAGCCCTAGCCACATCTAATTTTGTTTACGCATGCTCCGTGGCTGCTATCCTCAACATCGAGGTGAAAACATTTTCTTTTCAAAGTAGATCGTCTACCACAATATTGATGAAGAAAGGTATTTAGCTCTAGAATCCGATCAGTTTTAGGCAGGTTAGCCACTACGTGTGCGCACACCACGGTTTTATTTTGAGCTCTCGCAGAGTGCTTGCTCTACTTGGCACAGTAGGACGAGAATGAAGCAGGTTTTTTTTTTTTTCTCTCAACGTGCATTCGATAACAAGCATCTTACGAAGAGATCGATTCTGAGATTGGTATTGGAGTTGAACACATTCTCGCTATGCACCTTGCAATGATTTCTAAGTGAAAATTTTAAAAACGAGGTTCGTCCGCTTGAATGAAAACTAGAGTCATGTGCATTGTTAAAGAAAAATCAACGACGAAGGAATGTGGATTTAACGAAGATCGGACAAAAAGTAAGCAACTTAAGCAATGGAAATGAGAGTGGCTGGGGTAAATGAAATGTTCTAGGATGGAAATTTAATTGAGTATTCAGTGGTTAAAGATGGAAGATTATCTGAGGGATAAAAAGCATTTACAGATCGTCCACTGAGTTGCGGGATGAAAAGAATTATTTTTACATGCGGATAGGGATAACAGATTATTGATTGAAGACAAAGAAACCTCCTTTGTAAGGCGAATGAAAACTTCTCACGAACAGAAATGCGCTGCAAAGAATGGTCGTCGGAAGTTCTAAACTCAGCTCTTCTCCCATCAACACGCTTCAGATGATTTTCAGCAGGGAAAAATATCGACACTGGCCCGACTGCTTGAATCTGAATTCGATTGGCTACAGACTACAGTAGATATTTTGCGTTAATTGCACTATAGTCGTGCAGTCTGCCAGTCGTCTGCCAACTGAGGGGAAAATGAACTAGAAGACCTGTCCTCTGACACAATCTGGTAAATCAGTCTTGGCAAAGCTACAGCACCTAGGAACAGACAACGGCGCCGAATGGAAAACAAGACAGGAATAGGTGCAACTTGCGTCTACCTGCCCTCTCTGCAGGGAATTTCTGAACTTTTGCCCTGTACCCTTTTCGATCGAACAACTACGAAGAAAGATAGACAAACGCGAAGTAAAGAAAGTTGGTCAGTCATGTGCCGGTCACATGATCTTGCAAGTCGAACTTTCCTGCACGCTGTCCTTTCGCATGGCCGAAACGTACAGCTGGTTGTTGGCAGTGCCGTTGCTGTAGTTGGAACTGTCCTTTCGGGTCCTGTCCCTATAGGAAAATCGAGAAGATCCGGTCGACAACTTGCGAGCGCTACCTGGCGACACATCGACGCTTAATGCTCTGGACCTTGGTCTGCGAGTTGTTAAAAACGTTTCTTCGGTGTTCACATTCTGGGGAATCGTCAGCCACGCATCCTGGCTACCATGGGAGGACCTCCATTGAGTGTTCGGTCGTTCGCGAAGAGATTCTCTCCGTACGCTTGGGGACGGGGATACCCGTGGCCTCGAGGTCAAGTCGCGGGAGCGCCGGCGGGTCTGGATGTAGTCGGAGGTGGGCACAGCGAGCAGCTGGGAGGCGTTTGTCCCGCGTGATACCCCGTTCTGGAGAGGATGGCCCTCTGCACAACCAAGGAGCAGCTGGGATTCCATCTGCTCAAACTTACTGTCCTGTCCTTCAAGGTGTTCTCGAAGGTCAGTCAACTGCACAGAGGTCAAGATTCTAATTTCAATAGTAAATATTCTCTTCTTTCATTTTCTTCTTCTCCACCTCCTCCTCATCATCAAACTTTAAAGCATCAATCAATAAATCATCAACTTCTCTCTTCTTTAATTATGTTTATTTTTCATTTTTCTTCTGCGTGCCGTCGTCGAGAGAGAGGCGGAGAGTTTGAACTTCTGAATAGGACCGTAAACTTTAAAAGATCGACAAGACTTCAAGGGTAATAAACCAGAAAAAAACTGCGCTTATCGACACATCTAGATGTTATCTGCAGAACTTCGTCGGTGCTCACTTGTTTGTGGAGCTGCGCAATGATGATGTCCTTGCCTGCCAGGGCGGAAGTGGCGGCAGCCAGCTCGGAACGGTATTTGTTGACTGTCGCCTCCAGTAGATGTTGTCTGTCCAGCAAGTTCCTCCGAATGACCTCCCTGTGATTGCGGCAATATGACATAACAACAACAACAACAACAACAACAACAGCAACAACAACAACATTAACGCCGCATGATTTATAGAACGATATTCACGCTCGTAAGGAGCGTGCTCTTGGCACTTGAGACAAGAACGAGATATGGACAACATACAAAGGACGAAAGGATAAACAACAGAACTGATGACGAATAAAAGAGGACCAATAAAAGACAAATCAAGAAAACGCAAAGACATATCGTGATTCTGCCGAGAGAGACGAGTAGGAAAGTTTGAAGATATAACAGCATTGTGTACACTGTTGATAGGATAAATGCTCAAAGAAGAGGTGTCTTTAGTGCATTCAATGGTGGGTAGGTGGCGGGTATGGAAGGAGTGTTTTGCTGCACGATATCTAAAAATAATGTGACCATATGTTGTTGTTATGGTGACAGGAATATGGTGACAGGAATACGATCAGCAGACATGACAACCCATATTCTCTAACACTAGCTTTATCCAGCACACTTACTTGTTCACTTAACAAGTATATTAGCTTATGAAGTATATTAGCTCAGGTAGACAACGCCCCTACAATCTGCGATAATTCTGATGCATATTGACTGCTTGCTTAGTGCTTAGTTTTTACTGACCAGTTCTTGCGGGCCCGGTCAGCTGTCGTTTCTGGAATCACACCACTGGTCTGCAGGTGCACATGCTTGTGCTCCATCTCTCCCCTGAGAACTTCTAGTTCCTGTCTCACAAACACGCATGTACGCGCGCACACACACACACACACACAAAACACAAACTAAGAAATTAAAACAGCGCAAAGAAAGCAGGATAGTGCAATAAACAGTTTTCATCTAATACGCCTTAAATACAGAGGTGGAATCCACTCAGTAAATCAAGCCGTTACAGCCAGACATCTTGCTAACAGATCCATTAAACCAGGTCCACATATTCTAAATCTCCACAGTGTTGCGGGAACTGTGCGCGAGCTATACTACAAACATGCCAATGAGAGTCGCGCTGGATTCGAAGACAATGGTGATGGGCTGGTGGCAACGACGAGGATGACGAAAAAGGACGAAGGATTGGGCCTTACCTCGTCAAGGGCAGCCAGTGTTTGCTGACGTCTCTCGCAGATGGTGTGACGGTGGTTCAGCATACTCTCTACCTCAATGATCTGCAGAAGTAGTCACCAGTGATTTCATGTCTTTGTGTGCCTTATGCTGAGTCTATTCATACATGTGCGTGTCTGTACATATATGTCTGTGTGTGAGCGCGCGCACGAGTGCGTGCATGTGTGTACGCGCGCCTGTGCAAGTAAACATCTTTTTCTGGTTTTTGGACCTTTCTTACTTTTTTCTTTCAGACACTCGATGTCTCCTCACTACTGTCTGCTGCATGTGTGCGTGCGTGCGTGCCTGCAGGTGTGTGTAAGTGCGTTTGCCTGTATACGTGTGTAAGTAAACAACTTTTCCTGATATTGGACCTTTTTTACTGTTTCTTTCTTTAAGGTACCTGATGAATCTTTAAAACTCCCATCTGCTGCTGCTGAACCCTGACATTACAAAAGTATTTCTTTCTTCACTCCATCTCTATATTTTTCCCTTTCTTTCCACCTGTCTAAATCTGACTTCTAATCTAATCTATCGCACATGTATTATTTTAGACCTCGAAAGGATGCTTTCCAACCTCTTGTTCATACTGAAGAAGGTCTCGTCGTTTGGCTGCTAAAGATTCCTCCTTAGCCATCAGCTCTGCTTCACAATCTTGCATTCTTTGCAGCCGCTTCCACTTCTCTGCATCCTGCGAGGCCAAGCCTTGGTTTAGTTTAGCCCTGCCACATGCAGCCAGGACCACCAAATAAACACCACGCTAGTTTTATTCTTATCTACAGCTGTGTAAGAAGAATGGGTTAGCAAAGAAAGGAGTGAGTAGCTTTCAGTCCACAGTTTACTTAGAAATCGCCGTGAAGACAAACCCACATTGCCAGAGAGAGAGAAAGAAAAAAAAAAAAAGAAGGAAAAACATGGCTATATAGTATTGTCCTTGTTTAATTTTCCCCATCAAAACAATTTGTGTTACCAACCAGTTTCCTGAGGCAAAACCTTGGATTTAGCGTTGCCAAGCACTGGGGATTTATTCCCATTTTTTTCCCTGAATCAATTAGCTCCTAACCGACGATGCATTTTATCTTGCATCGCCGTTGATGCCTTAAATGGCGTTGTGTGTCGAAAAGTTACATCTTCTCTTCCTACACGAAGCTCACTGAAGTCGTTTCGCTGCCCTGTCTTCATTCTAGCGACAGTATAACTGCAAAATAAACCGCTAAACCTAGGAATGCCATTCCAAACTATCACTCCGTCTGCCAGACTCATTAAATCTGAAAGAGACAAACAGGCAAGGTTCAGGGAAAGGTAACTCGAGAGTTTATGGCGAGTTTTATGATTCGACGAACGACTCACGTGACTGAGCTTTCTCTGTTCTCTGTGACGTCTCGTCTGGCAGTTACGTTCTCCTGGCATTGCGGAAGATATTCTTTTATCTCCTCGACCCGTCGTTGAATCTGAAAAAATGAGTACGCAGATGGCCAAATTGATGATCTAGTCGGGACGGAAATATAATGAAAGGCTTTTTTGAAACTACTTAAAAAAAATTCTTGTTCTCTTTCCCGATCTTTAGTTGGCTTCTGGATAAAGGTTATACCTTATAAAAATATTATTATCTGAACAAATATAAAAGAATAGTTGTTTTATGAATAAAATAGAAAAATATGCCTTTAACGTAGACACACATAAACCTACATGTAAAAGGGATGAAGTCAGCGCTCGCTTTAATGATGTAACAATCTGACCTCGGGTGTCTCACTTTGAGAGCGAGAGAAAGAGAGCATGATCAGTTAAACAGATCATCAAGAAAAAAGGGCTTAAGTTTCAATGCTTTAAATTTTCATGGCGAAATATAAATAGAATTGTATCTAGTACTGATTATGCCAGTAATCTAATCTTTCAGTATGATCAGTCTTCTCATACTGCCGAACGGCTTTATTATTGTTGCCTTGGCAGTTTGTACACAGGGTCAAAGTGGGGGTGGATGTAAGGACGATACTGTTTTCACAGGACTAGTGTAGCAAAGAGACTTAAAGTCAAGAAAGCTCGATCTGGAACAATTACAAATAAACCAAGAAAGAACAAAATATTAAAAGGCAAAAGCTTAAAACAGACCCTTATGCATAGCGCCTGTGATGTAACCGTTAGAATAAAGAAGAAATTACTCAAACACATCTTAAACCTATCTAACAATAACTTGAGAAATGGAAGTGGTCTACTGTCACTTTGATCTTGAGGAAAGATGTGGAGGCTATCACTAAACTAGGATTCGACAAAGAAGAACAGATCCTAATTGTGACAAAATCAAATCTCAATTTGTGCTCGTGATGACGACTGTTTTGTTTGTTTGTTTGTTTTGTTTTGTTTTTTTTTTTTGGGGGGGGGGGTTGTTGTTTTTTTTGTTTTACTGTTTTCTTCATTGGACAGTCACAGTGCGTGAGTCCAGCTTTAGCGGACGAGAGGAAGAAAGGTCTGAACCTGCCGACACAATATTACAAACCGTGAGTATAGCACCTGGTGCTCACATGGTGCACGTGGTGCCCTTGTGTGCGCGCACACACACACACAGGGGTCTCTTAGAGGCACACCTAAACCTGGCCTTAATTTTCCTAGGAGTACTCCAATGGCCGGCAGAATACAATCGAGTGAGTGTTTTGAAACAATAAGTGGATCTTCTCACCCCAAGTTATTATTTTCTTAACACGTGCACCGGATGTGCAGGTGCTTATGCTTCGAGCGCGGCCTGACAAAGTTTCTCGATATTGCATAACCATGGTGACACACTGAGTAACTTCCCAGGATCCAGGACAATAGAATATTTCAAGAACAGGAAAGCCAGAGCCCTGCTGATAATTACACCAATAATATAAAAAGTATAAGCTATAATTACATGCACTTTCAATCTAAGCAACTAAATAAATTAATATGGAACATTAATTGCATAATTTGTCTATCATTTGATTATCCTGGACCTGTACGACAGATAAGACCAGCACTAAGACAGAGTATCGATGAAAGGGGTCAGGTGAACACAGCTCACTCATGAAGTCAAATATTGGATGGCGGATAATCAATATCCACTGGTCACTCCCATCACTCGCGGTTGAACGAATCACTACTAGAGTGCACCAATTTCGCCATTGCCCGCAAGCAAAGCCCTCCTCATTAAGCTCTCTGAAAGAGATTTTCGTTGTCACTGCCAAGTTAGTGGGTTATTCATAACCCAAAAATAGCTGTTCAGTATTTTTTTTACATTTCGACGTTTTTGACATTTATTTTTATTCACTCCCCCCACCCCTTGAGGGGTATGATATATATATATTCATACAAATATATATATAAAATTATATATTAGTATGCCACGTAGTGCGTGTGTATTGGTGAGTGTATTCGTTTTCGCGTTTACATCCGTTGAACAATAACTCAGACCAACGTGCGTTTGAGCATACATAGTGTCATTTCTTTTTTCGCTTGTTTGTTTTGCCCATCCCGTTTTCAGCGTAAACAGATCAATCCGTTGTTTGCAAGCACAAAAACGCAGCCGTGTTCACACAAATGCACGCGCAGTCAAGCGTTTCGTCCAATCAAAATCACAAACATAAAACTCTTGCAGAGGCTATGAACGCGGGTCTTCTAATGCTTCCCCAGGGGTAGTTACTAATGCAGTCACTCAGGGGAATTGTTTCCCAGCTTGACCGGTTAAAAGAGAACTGTTTTGCTTTGTTTGAACTGAAGGTTGCTGTTATCATAGCTTATCAAAAAATCTCCCTAAGCAATTATAAACTGCCTCGAAGGTCATTTTTTTGGGTTTTTTTTTTTGTGTGTGTGTGTGTGTCTGCTAAATCGTACCACAATTAAAAAAAGCAAATGGCTAACATTTCTTGTTTTTAGGATAAAAAGGCATCTATCCGGGCTTTCAGAAACAACTTTTTAAAAGCTATTTTATAACTACAGGTTTTGGTGACTAACAACGTTTTTGAAGATGGTTTCCTAGCTTGTTTCCCAGTAATTTTAATGTGGCACTACATGCAAAACTTATTTTATGCAAAAATATTTCTGCTCAAAAAATCTCTGTAAACGTATTCTTTAACTGCATAAATTAAAGATTAAAATAAAAAATAAAAAATACAGAGTTTTTACTTCTCAGTAATCAAAGGATTGAGCACATTTTTTTCCGCGGTCCCCTTGTCCCACCCATCCGACACTGGACGATACAAACGGCAGCTAACATCAGGATCTGTACGATTGCTATCGATCTCATCAAACATTACAGACGATTTTTTTTAGGATCGGTCGCAGTGCAAGTAGATTGAGAAATGGGGACAACAGTGAGCGAGATTTCCTGCTGACCTGCTCCTTGCAAAAGTGACGAAAATCGTCGAGCTCTTTGCGCAAGCGCAGTACTTCACGACGAAAGAGCGAGCGATGATTGACAATGGCGTTCCACAGCATTTCTGCCGTTTGGTCGTTTCCGTCGTCGGGTATGTCTGCCTGCAACCAAACATAGGCAACTCGGCGAATTAAAATTGCGGTGAATTAACAACATGGCCAGTCATGAGGTAGTCACTGACACAAGGCCTCTGCAGGCACTTGCATCTGCAACCTGGATTTTCTGACATGTCGGAGGGCTGTAATTTCACGCCAAATTGTTTCTCGTTTGAAATGTGTGTCCATTAGACCACAAAACCGTTAAAAGCATCTGCTGCTTCGTGTTTTTTTACATCTATAGCCACTGCTACCTACACGCGCGCACACGCACACACAGTCACCGCTGCCCTGGAAGAAAAAGAGTTTAGAGAATAAAAATGTATTAGTCCGCCACATGAAAGAAAATCAATCATTCAGTTACGTTTCCGAGTCATTATTTTTAGAAACTATGGCACCAGTTAAAGCGAACTAGTTTTCCCACCACTGCACGAAACAAAAATGTATCCTTGATATCGATGAACGTAACTCTTCAATATTATTTTTGAAGATTTTGAAAGAGTACAGAGTTTGCAATACAAACGGTAAAGTTTGTAATAAGCAAGAAAAACTTACACCAGTGCTGCCAATTTACCTGACGTTCCAAGTCGGTGAAAGGTGTGGCCGAGGCCAGCGAACGTTCCACCTGTTCGACTCGCACCTGAAGTTCGTGGCCCCAGGCTTCCGTGTCGACTGTGTGCGGCATGACCGCCGATGTCTGAACAATGGAAAAACCTACGTGATGACTGGTGGTAGAGCGTCAAGTACTTTCATGTCCTATTATGATGTTGTCCGATCAAAACACACTAGTGACGATAGTGACGATAATATTTAAGCAGTGCATAAAGCATGGCTCGAGGTGCTAAGAATTTTATCTTTGTTTTATCGTTTTATGTAACATGTCTTCTAATTCGTATATGTGTGTATGTATGTGTGCATACGTGTATATATGCGTATTTTTTAGGCGGTCTTTTTTAGATATTCATTAGTTCGTGTGGTGAACATTTAGGGATACTGCATAAGTTCGTGATTTGGGTTACAGCCAGGATGATTAAACAGACCAAACAAAATGGACATATATTCAATCGGAAGTTGAAACGCGCCAAAATGGATAATACTATATAAGAACTTTACCCATAAGTACTTGATGGTCTTCTACAAGATATTTGCAAACACCTTCCACACACACACACACACACACATTTTAAAAAGCAAATCAAATATGGCGCTTGAATGTCCAAATATCTCAAACACATTCACAGTCGTCTGGCCAAACGCGACGAAAACACAGAATGTACACTGCGTTGGCGATACAACGCGCTCGGTTTTTAAAGCGAATGATCGATTCTAATGAATCTTTAAACTTTCTGCCGATATGTTGTACCTGCTCGGATATTTTTGCTTCCTTGACGCCATGATACAGACTGCAAGGTAATTCAGATGCCCGATAAGATTCAACAAACGAAAGCGATTTTGACATTTCTTATCTGCTGATCTAAGCGCGAACTCAAAAAGTCACTTTGGTAAACTGTATGAACACTGTCTTGTTGGCTGATTAATGCAGTAGTGTCGAAACAGGAAAAAGTAACCAGGCATGATTTTCAGAAGGCACCACGCAACATGGTCATATATCTTGATGTACTCCTGATTCATTTATTTTCTATCGACTACCCCTCGTTTTTGTTTTTTACCTTGAAGATTATAAAACAGTTTCCATAACCATTGGAATGAACGGAGGGGGCAGGTGGAAAGACTAATTTGTATAAATCGTTATACATGAATCCTAATTAGAAAGATCTTCTCTTTCGCGTGTAGTTCAAGCATCGGTTAAATTGAGTTGTAATCACTACAGTCTACAAACCTGTGCTCACTATCGGCTCTTAATGTTTGAAGTGAGAAAGTGAGACTGGCAGAAAATCAACAAAGGCTCTTTTGTAGTGATTGATAAGGTCATTTCTTCTCTTGTAGTCTTTGATGGGTGACAGCAGTGTTGTGAGAGTTCAATGACCGGTGCCGGAGTCAAGACATACACTTTTATGCGAGCTGAGTTTGTCACCCATAAACTGAAATGGCAAATTAGAAGGCATTTCATGCTCCACAAATCTAAGATGTTTCTTGTTTTGTTTTCTGGTTATTTCCAAAAGACAGTCGCCATGTTGTTTATTTCTTTATCTTTATCTTTCTCTCCCCCTATATATATATATAGTGTGTGTGTGTACGTGTGTGAGAAAGAGAGCGAGAGCTGAATGATTCGAGTAAATGATCTTCGTCCTAGTCAATCGTGTAGTACTTTGCCGGTTGTTTCGCACGCAAAACAAACAAACAAACAAACAAACAAACAAAACCAAAAAAAAAATCAACAAACAAATCAACAACTAAAAACAACCCAAAGACAAGAACAATAAAAAGAACAACAAAACTACATCTTTCCAACACAACCAATCTTAACAAGAAAAATAAAACGAAATCAATGGCTGAAAGCAAATTTCAGTAAAGAATAATTGGAATCGATAGCGACGATGATTTCAGCACGATAAACCACTATAAAAACAGTTCACAGGAAGAAGCCCTTTTGAATTGTAGTTGACCACTCAATAGCACGTACGGACCTCGATCATTTGCTATCTCTCATTCCGATTTTTCCATAACAGACCACTCTCTCAAACAACTGATAAACTGAAATGGTAGAAAAATAAAATAAGATAGTGTTAACAGTATGAACTGCATATAATCACATGTTAATTAAAATCAATGTCTAATCAGCGCTGTCCTCATTACATCATTCCTAGGAATCCTACTGTTTCTTCCCACTGCAATATATCTGCACAAACTTCGAGTCTCTCTGCATGGTGTTAACAAAAAAAGGAGAGCTACACGAAGACCTTCATTCATCACTATCCACACTGCCACAAACAACACTGTCAATACTGACCTCCAAGTCGACACCGGATGATGTTGCTGCCATGATTTAAAACAACGACAAGAAAAGACCGTTGCTATCCTCCCATGAGAGGAGTTCTCCGGCAGGCGGCTAAATCTCAGCCTTTTCTAGCAGTTCCTGCTTGATCTTTGCTATGGAACTACAGTCTCATTTCCGTGTGGATGCTCTCAGTTCTGAAATCAATTTTGCTTTTGGACACAAAATGACACAGACCTTCACTTTCAATGTAGAATTAGATGCATAGGTACACGAGTGACAAAGTCACACCCTAAGTGGGCCAAAACACAGCGTCCATTGCGACTGATAAATCAATGGTTTATGCGGCCATGGTCAGCTTCCAGCTGTCGCCGAGCTCAACCCCTGAGGTGAATGTGTAACTTCAAAGCGCTTTTGTGGGTATTTACCCAGCACTTGCGAAACGACGCTTCGAGGATAGGTTGACAGTCGAGTTCACAGCTTGTTGCACAGTCGATAGCCGTCTGCTTTTCTGTTAGACTTAAATCATAGATTCTGGCGACGACAAAGTTGTTAATGTCGGCGCGACGTCTGCTCCGATACACGAACGCAATGCGAGTGGCGTCCCTTGAAAGTCTTCCGCACTACCGCGATTAATACAATACTTCAGAAAAAATTTGAGTTCTTGAGAGCCACATTAGATTTTATATGTAGTAAGATATAGTAGTTAATATAACACACGAAAACCAGCTCTGAAGCCACTACAAGTTCGTCCTGAATCATGAACATAATAAGCGAATCTCACGTACTCTTGTTTGCTAGATGCGGATCGAATCTTGTTAGGATCACGGTCACATTTGTGATGATGACATCGTGGGGTATCTTGTTTATACCATCCCCCCGTCACCCCACCCGCCTGTGAATGGTGATGTGATCACAAACATCGAAAGTCGTATGTTATTTTTCCATTCCGCTCGCCTGCATGGTTTTTCGGGGAGCTGCGTGAGGTGGGTCGATTCTTAATGTATATAGTGTCACCCATGCCTCACGCTTAAGCAGTGATTGACCACACATGACAGCGGAATAAATTATTAGAATCCCCACGCATGTTTGGTTTCACATAGTCGCGTATGCACAAAGTCACAAAGTCTCCATAGGTTAATTGTTAAAGGCCGTCTGACAGGAAAGAATGGTTCGACCCGGGTTAGAGAGAGGTGAGGATATTCTTGTCACACCAGGGGATTTAGAAAAGCATGACCACTAAGGTAGCAGGCATCGGGTGTGCCTGTACCCTTCCTCTATGGATAGAACCATAAGATATGCCTTTCATCACAATCACCTAAGTTTAATTCTAGGCTCTCCAGTGTTCCCCTTCCCTTCCCCCTCCCCCCTCCCCTACGTCTCGCCTATTGGCGTCAACTGGTCTCGCGAGTCCAAGTACTCTACACCCCGATGTTGCTCTGAGTTGTAAAACGAATACTTTTTTTTTTACAATCCATATCGATCTGTTTCATCATTAATGAACTTGCAGCTGCGGTCATCAAGCAGGAAAAGTGGTGGAGGGTTTCACTTTACAGGTACGTAATATTGGCTGAAATGGAAAGGGATAGAGAGAGGATGTGTGCGTGTGTAAATATAAGCGCTAATCGTTTCATGCCCTATAGAAGAAAGAACGAAACCAAGACGGGAAGGAGCCCTATTCTTCCCCCAAGAAAATAGTCGTCAAGTGTTGCTAAGACAACAGAAGGCGTGCTTGGAGATGTGCGCAACTGTTAAAAGACAAGGAAAAAGACAGAGTGGATTAGAGACTCAAAGAGAACTGAACGTAAAAGATAGTATATTACAGATCACAATGACAGGTTATAGGACTCAGCCTGTTCTAGATCCTGCGATATAATGTTGAAGGACCAGAATGACACCGGTAATGGGGGCTTGGATTTTTTTTTTTTCATTATTATTTTATGATTTGAAGTGCTGTCCTCCTAGAGGAGCGATCGATAGATGCGGGTATATGTCTCTTTTTTTACGGCGCCATATTTAAAATAGATTGCTTCTGGTTGACCGTTTACCCAATTATTATAATTGTGTGTTTGTTTGCTTTGTTTTTTTTTTTTGTGTGTGTTTTGTTTTTGCCAAAATCACGTAAGATAAATTAAGCACATTTGAAAGAATTACTGCTTGCTCATCAGGTACCCGATCGTCATTACAACCTAGACAATATCTTCCAAATCATCTCTATATCATCTGCCATCTTCGTCATATCGATCGAGGCCCAGTTTACGAATCGATCTCCAACGACAGGAGTAGCTATTAACGTCAAATATTGTCAACAGAGCCATGGGGTTTTCGAACAAGTTCAACCACCATCTTATTAGACAAAAATTGCTGCAGTACACATTCAGAGAAGAAATCTCACAATGCCTATAACGCGATTTCCTCTTAAATCATTTTGAAGCCTTCGTCATTATTCTTTAGGTTGGTTGTTCTTAATATATATATATGGACGTTCGGTTAATATGAAACATGTTTCACTGCTCGGGCATATTTACTTAGCCCGAGCCCGGGTCGATTTAACTTTCGGTGTTGGAACAAAGTAGTCTTAGGTGACACAGTATAGTCCTGGTGGAGTCGATATAGCCGGGTTGGGGGAGGGAATGAATATGATTTTTGGTCAAGATGACCGGCCCCCGCTAATTGTTATCTCTTTTCCAGCGTACATCAGTCAGTTTTGTTTCATTAACAACCATTTCCAGAAGTCATGTGTTTATGAAAATAAAATTATTGTGACTGTTTTTTGCTTTATTGCGACTTTTCACAGAAATAAAAAATATTAACAATGCATTTAAAAAGCGTCTTCCAGGGAACATGTTTATTGATCTATTGCTCTTACCTGGAGAGTTAGTTCACCTATGCATTATCACTCAACCGCAAAACAATGGAAGCATACGCATGACCAACCAAAAGCAAAAACGGCAACGAAAAGCAGCATGATATGGCTTTCAGAAATTTATTCCAACATTTAAATAAAGGAACTTGAATTCATAGGTGCTTGAAGTCATGGTTCCAGGAAGGCAGACTGGTTGATCCTAGTACGACCCCTCGCAGTTGTTGGTTTTAGTGAGTCTTTATACATAATTATTGTCAAAGAAAGTCGCTTGCTCCGCCACGTATGCCGGGTCAAGAAGATCCTTGACGAATATTTTCATTTCGTTCGCAGAAGACAAGTAAAAATTGCCTGGCACTCGTTTTGACAGCCGGACCTAGTTGTTTATAGTGTGTTGACGGTTTCTATAGAGACGGGCTGCGACAAAGTGCTCGCCTCTTTCGCTGTCCTGCCCAGCCTGTCAGCCTATCGGAAGAGATCGAATTGGAAAGCTCGCCAGCGTCTTGTACCTGTCACCGCCTTCCGCAGAAGCAAGCTGCAGGTGGGCTCGCCGTTTTTGTCAGCTCAGATAGCCAGCATCCCTTGCTTTGCTTCATGTCACCTAGATTACTTCCCCAGATCACTCCCCCTTCCCTCTCAAACCTCTGTCTCCAGGTGTCCAGGAGTCAGTGAGCGATCTCAATTGTTGATTGTTCTCACAGAAATACTAATGAACCAATGCATCCATTTTTGCTAAATAAAAATCTATCTTCAAAATTTTATTTTATTTTTTGCTTTTCTTATCAGGTGCAGCAAGCAAGCTGTTGAAAATGAGCTGTAATATTTTAACTATTAAAATGCAAGTAAATGTTCCTAAAAAGAATTACTATGGCCAAATCTCAAGCGGTTAGTGCATAAGTTGTAAAAAATCTGTTTGCAAGATGCTGTTACAACAGAACAGAGATGTTGACACTTCATATTTGAGCTGCAAGAAGTGTTTGGGGAATGATTGAAATGTCAGATATTTGAAAACAAGCAAAATGATGAAACTTTGAAGTGCTCTTGGTAGCGGGAAAGTTAAAAAACTAAAAAACAAAAATTCATCAAGCACACCACAGAGACAAATAATATTTAAGATGTAAAGTCAATGCTCATTTAATCAGAAACATTAAGTAGAGGTAAGCAAAATGGAAAACTGAGAAAAGAACCCCCGCGCACACATACACATTCAACATACACACAGAGCACATGTATAAATATTTTTATCGACATAGTTATCTCTCTCAAGGAAGGCAAATCAATAAAACATGGACCGTGTAATTTTATGCTGCCTATGTGAGACCTCATCAGATGATGTATCAACACAGCATTAGCAGCACTGCCATAAGTTTCTCAAATATATTTTTCTTTTATTTAAAGGGCCATGTAAACTTGATGTATTGCATCCATGAACTTCCTACTCCGATGCAGAATCTTTTGAAGGCACTTTTAACTTCAATGTCAGTTTGGGTTTTCTGTGGGGATTTGTATCTGATCCACTGCTCTCCCCACTAGGAGAGTACATCTGTGCTGGCAGACTGGGTAAGCAAAGGCTGAAACTGTCTTCTATTTCCATCCGTTCCAAGATCTCTGTGGATTCATGTTCCCGTTGGCTCTTTGCATGCTGTCGTCGCTTATGCTTGTGCCGTGATTCTCTCTGGTGTGAGTCTTTGGATGTGTGGTGCCGGTCTGTTTCTGTCCGTGACTTGTTGATCTGCAGGGTAAGGCGAGGCTGTGACGATGACTGTTGTGGCGATCCTTGCCCCATCTGCCTCTTGCTAATTTTCAGTTTCAGAGTTCCTTTGCTGGGATCACTGATTGTGCTGACAGCTAAGGACTGGCAGAAATTAACTTGCCCACTGTCCTCCTCAGAGTTGTCAGAGGCATCCCACTTGGAGCCAGAAGGCTGAGGTAAATCCGACTCACTGTAATCAAATATCTGATCAGGGAGCGTTTCTGAATGCTGTCCAGGGATATAGCCAGCAAGACTGTCCTGGCCCAGCATGTAACTGTGTCTCATCAACTGGTTCTTGCGTGCTGACTCTTCCAGCTGCTTTTGTTGCCTCTGCTTCTCTCGTTCTGCGGCAAGGGCTTGCTCTTGTTCCACCCGTAGTTGTTCCTCTCGCTGCTGCTGTTTTTTTACCTCCTCCATGAGGGTGGCAAGCAGCGCCTCCCCACTGCAATGACTGTCAGCACCTGAAAGGCTGATTCTTTCATCCAGTGGCTGTGGCTGAAACACTGAAGACAAGTCCAGTACTGGTAGTCTTGCTGCTAGCTGGTCGCCAAAGTACTCTGACAACTGCTGATATAATGTCACCATATTCTTGTTGCCTGAAGCTGCCCTAAGGGCAGAACGAACGTTGGAGTTGGGAGGTCCTTGCTCCAAATTGCCAGGCTGCAGAGAATCTTCAAACTGCTGGAGTTTGTGCCTCATCAAAGACTCTGATGCAAGCTGTAACAGGCAAGGTATTTCTTTCAATGATGGAATAAATTTTTTTCATCCAAAAATAAAATTCTGATTGATAAGTTAATGTGAAGTAAAATATGCAGGTTAACACAAACAGCTGCTAAAAATCAATCAATATTTTACAGTATTGATTAAAAATAAGCGAGTACTTAAGATTCATCTAGACTAATATAACAGTGTGCACTAAAATATGAAAGACTGACCAACAATGCATTCTGCACTTTGTGTGCATCTGCCCGAAGAAGAGCATTAGCTGGTGAAAAATCCTCCACTGAGGCCATCAGGTGCGGCCAGTATGCAGGTAACAGGGGCAACAACACTTCCTCCACCTCCTGAGAACAATATAGGTTTTGATGATGGCACCAAGCTTAGAAAATAAACAGACATCCAGACAATGACCTCTCCTCTTGAAAGTGTAAAATATAATTTTGACTTTATATCTTTAACTGGGGTATAAAATTAAAGCCACAATAAAAACCAGTTAGTTACAAAACACAATAGTTGTTTTCGACATTTAAATGTCTCAACACCAAAATTTAATTTTGCCCCCAAATGATGCCAGGTTAATAGCTGGTATCAGCTTTCTTGCTTTCCATGAAAATAGAACTGGTGAATAGCACTCCACTGTGTCATTCTCCATGTGGATATATATATTTCTTTGTTCAGACAACTGTGCCATAAAATGCTTATGATATGGAAGAATTTCAAAGCAATATCTGTCTAAAATTGTTCAGCTGCAAGGTATGGTTAGTAAAATGGCATAAACTGAAACCTATCTTTTGCTTTTCAAATACAAAAAAACATGAAGCTACCTAGTCAGATGTGCAACCATGAATATGTACATTCCAACAGAAAAATTGGAAGAAAAGGGAAGAAATTGGGTGGCCAAAGAAACAAAAAAAATAGAGGGAGACTATGACAGCAACAGGCAGAAAAATTGTACAGGATAAAGCACAGCAGATGGCGGTAGAAAAATACTTCCTAACAGTCCATCATAAAATAAAATCTTGAAAACTTTCATTTATGATTTGCTGAAGAGTAGAAAAACCTTTATAAACAAAAGAGCAGGAAAACAACAAAATAAAACAACAAAAAAAAATACCCTGGCTACACTCAGTACCTTGGGGCCAAGCGCTGCTATTCCCATAGTGGCTCCGTAGTGAGAACTGAAGGGCCTGCTAAGATCCTGCAGGGCCTCAGTCAAGTCTCGTACTGTGTTCTTCATCAGATGGTTCATAGGGCTGGACCACTGTCTGCCAAAGTTAAGTGAGCACTTAAGTATCACTAGCCTCACACATTGTAAGAAAGGGGAATCATTATTATTTTTATTTTAATTATTTACACGGTTTCATGAAATGAGTTGAAATATAAAGATGATCTGACATGGGTAAGCTTATATAAAAACTGTGAAAATCATAGAAAGAAAGATCCCTATGTCAAGAGAGGAGCAGCAATTTAAACTAAAACAAATATCATGCTGACTTTGGAAAAGTTAACAGCTGAGATTAGAACTAATAATAATTAGATTTGTAAAGCCCATTTCCCTATGCAGACATGAGCTCCATGTGTTGCACATAAAAGACCACAAACAAAGTGACAGTCAATCATACATAAGCATCAGCAAGATAAAACCATGATTACCTGACAATGCAAGCCAGCAGGCGGGCAGCATAGTCACGTAACATCCAGTGGTCATTAAGAGGGTTGATAGATGCTGCCAGTGGCTCCAAAAGGCAGTATTCCACTGCCTGGACCAGCAAACTGAGCTACAGGTCCACACATGCATGCACATAATGCATGTGCACACACACACACACAAACACACACCACACATATGAAATATTAAAAACAAGTAGGAAAAAAGAAGCTAATGAGCTTTTGTACTTATGCACAACTACTAATTTTCATGCATATCCCTTAAGTACAAATAACTGCCATAAAAAGTAATAATACAATTTATAGAATGTGTTACCCCATGTGGCAGCAGGCTTAATGCATTGTGTATGAAAGACTACAAACTAAACAGTTAACCATGCATCAAAGAAACACAGTCATCAGCATATGGGATGAATCCATGACAAACATAAGCAAAGTGGATGGACAAAGATGAAGGATAGAGGAATGGAAATGTTCACTGGATCATGAATCTTTGGTCTCATATGGTATATATCTGTGGAAATTGTGTCTCCTCTCTTAACTGCTCATAATGCAGACATATGCATGTGCACACACACACTGAATCATATTTATTGCACTTACATATGGTTGTGGTTCCAGAAAGACAGCTTGGTTTCGCACAATAGAGTCCACAGTATACATAAGAAGAGTCATCTTGGAAATGTCATGGCTTACAGATTTCACCTTTAAAAATAGAAATGTCCTTTTTTGTACCTTTGTGATGCAGAACAGCTATTGTTTATAAATATACAATATTTAATCAACTAATGTCAAAATCTAAACAGCTGCATTTACAGCATTAAACAAGAGGTATCAAAAGCTTCAAAACAAGGACAACTTCATCATACATGTATATTAAAAACTAAAAGTGTTGGGTGATATCTTCAAGTAAAGACTAAGGTAGAAGACTATAGTCAAGAATACTCCATCACTTACTCCATTAGCCACAAAATTGACAAAAAATGGCAGCAATGGTAGAATATTTGCATTGGTCGCCAAATCAGACAAAGCCAGCTGAAAGAAAAAAATAGGCTGTGACATTTGTGCTTAGTGGCTAATCTACTTCTTAGCATCCAATTTTACTCTTTCATTCTAAGAAATGTCTTTGGTAATGAATTCTTAGCCTTGACAGAAATTCCGCTCTTGCATAGTAACACTTAAAATTCTGAAGTTGTTGCTTGCCTAACTACCATGGCTTGTGGTTTTTCAACTACAATTAACTCATTAAATGGTCAAGTGTTAATGCCTGCTCAGAACTGAATCTGTGTGTGTACCACAAAATTCTGAGTGCTAACAAAAGTCTACCTTCACAACTGCTGTATTGCCTCCAACAAGAGCTTTAGTGATTTGGTTATAATACTGCATCAACTCCTCAGGCAATTCTTTCTTCACAGCCTTTCCTGAAAAACAGAAATGATGAATATTTTCTTTTGCTCCATGCATCCCAATATTTTAAATCTGTAGGGAATCACCTGAATATTTTTCCAATTCTTATAAATTTGATGACTGAAGTTTCATAAATCTTAGCCTGGAATTCTCTAAAGTTGACATAATTCTCCAGATATATATATTTATTTGTAACATTGAAGACACCTACCTAATTTTTTTTTAATTCATTATTTGAAATTAGTTGATATGAGCTAAATTCCAATGAAAGGTTTCAATTTAGACTGTTATCTGACCTTGAAGTAAACAAAAAATGTCAAGTTTTAAGAGTTCTGGGTTAGATTGTGACTGAAAGGCTCTTCTCACAATGAAATAGATGCATAACACAACAATATTATTGGCATGATACAATATTAGAATAGACAATATTCTCACTGACCTTGCACCTGAAGAGTTTGATTAGAATGAGCTGACTTGGATACACCTTCAACAGCCATCCAGTGAGCTATATTCATAAAAAGAATTTCTAAATGTAAGAAACACTGATTATATCTTCTTCAAAGTAGCAGTTTACATAAATACTTGATCTTTAAATCCAAACTTAAGACTTACTTTAAAAAAAAAAAAAAATCAGTGGTTTCACCCAAAAATATTGTGCAGTGCATGTTTGTTTACTCTGCTTGCATGTTCTTTCGCAGAGGAGACTCAATGTTTTTACTTATAGGATAAGGTCTTAATTGTTGCTTTCTCCTATATGTGATGTGCTTTGAACATATCTTTTGGAAAATCCCCCCAAAAAAATTTATAAGTATTAAATTTTCTTTAGATTACTTGGCTGGATAGTTTTCTTCTTTTTATGAATATTTATCTCTGCTTCTTTCCCTGTCAAATTTATCAAATTTTCACTTTTCTGATTAACTGCTAATGACATGTTTGTTGTGGGAAGGGGTAGTGGTTTCCTAATGAGAATCTCTTATAAATTAATTCAAAGTTAATCTCACCATCCCAATAATCTCAAAATTTTTTATTATATATATAAAGCAAAAGCTTCTATGAAAATAAGAGAATAGAGAATAATTTACTAGTGAAAAATGACACACACCTTTTATACTTGCACGCCCCAAGTGTTTAGGAATATAACTGCTGAAAACAACATTGTTCAAGTTGATGTCTACATCTTCTACAAAATGAAGCTCTCCTTCTCGAGTCTGTCGAAATGGCATAGGATCAGTTGCTGCCCCATATCCACACACAGGCTGTAAAATAATCAGAACAGTCAGGATCAAGTAATGATATCATACTGCCACCAGCACAATCCAAAATGCAAATATTAGGAAGCCAACTTTAACATCTTTTGATGTCTCAAAACTAGAAGGGACTCATGGGAGCAAACCAACTACACACTACCATACGATATGTGTGAATGAGTGTGTTCAGGCTCTTACAATGTTACTTTTATCAGAAACTTATTCTCTAAATTTGCATGCTCATACATTAGTAGCAGCTATATCATGTGCTCTGTCGTATAATATGACTCCCAAAACAAACACAAAGATAAAATATACACAGGCATATAATAGCTATGTATAAAATAATAAATACATAATAAAATCCAAAAAAATAAATAGTTCATATTATGAATAGCAAGTTTTTAAATCATAGGGATCCACAACACCATTCATTAAATAAATTAAGAGATAGTGGGATTGTCGAAAGTCTGGAGAAAAAAGGGCCAAATATGTGCATAGATAACATATTCTTTTACAAACAAAACATATTTATAGAAATGTTCATATCAAGAGATTTTGCTTGCCTCAATGTTGCTATCTCTCAGAGCCTGGTTGAAATCTTCTGGTGACAATCTACGTCTCTTGGCATTTTTCATATATTCAGCACTTTTCTGAACACCATCATAAAAATTCTCTTTGTTAGCATTATTAATGGGACACAAACTTACAGCTTGCATCCTCTATCTTTATATGCATTATAAGAGGACATGATCTTACCTGCTCTTGCTGTGCATCAGCACTTGCTAAGAACAACTAGAATGACTGTACTTCATTGTTATTGTTTAAGAAGAAGGCACAAAGAATAAATGACTTACATTTACAAAAGAATGCACTCCCTATGTTTAATTTTATTTACAGTGAAGTTTGTTTCTTATCAAGATAAGATACAAAACTGCAGCTGGAAAGTTCTGTTTTTAAAAACTGTATTTTCTTCTGTCTACATCAGAAAAGTGAGGTTATGCTCATTTGTGATATGTTACGGCAAAACTGCTACATGCTTTCAATTCACTTGCCATAGTGATTTCCCTTAGCCGATAGCTAACATCTTCTCCCAGCAACAAAGCCACATCTTCTGGCAGGTTTGTGTGGCCTGCTGCTTCTGCCATTAGACGCACAGATTCTTTAGTAAGTATTGCAAACTGTTTTTCCTCCATCTTGATATCCACCTGGGCCAAAAATATTTACAATAAAACTTTGTCAGAGTTGTAAAGTATGTCAGCCATTGTCTCTCTCTCACAAACACACACTGATAGATACAGAGTGTGTGTGATGATCGAAAAAATAACTATTCTTTATCAGCGATGGTGATACGGACAGAACCATAGATAATTAAACTGTTAAATTCAATAAAAAAAATTCTTAGCATTTACAATACTTTAAAGCCATTTCTTTACTATTATTTTTATAACTATACTTAATCTTTAAAAAAGTATTTATGATCAAATATAAGCCATAAAGTAATTGAGGATCTTAACAACAATCTACATCGGTGTATTTCACATCTGCCGCAAAAAAAAAAAAATCGCAACTTATCATCTTTGACCGTGGTCAAAACTTCTTTTTTAAAGTTCGTAGCAGCTTACTATGGAATCGTTCCTTCACCGTCGCTCTACATCTTTGATCTCTTCGACTGAATGGCAATGATGCTCGTTCCCTACAAGCGCGTCTCTGACAGGAAGTTGATTTTTAACTATGATGTGGAGTAGTCTCCCTTAACTCGGAACAACCCGCCGCTGACAACAAACTGGCGTAGATATGCAGTCTTGTCTTCATGTTTCATGGATCTAGTCATCTGATCTACTACTACACAAGGTTTAGTTTAAACAATAAATTTAAAAAATATTTTACTACCTACTTCATTAAGCTTTTTTTTGTTTTTTTTTTGTTAGCAGAATCTTTATGTTTTGACTTTTCGTTTGGCAAAACGCGATCCAGCATGCTATAGATTAATTTGTCGATTTCAGTTTATTACAAGTCTTTCGTTGATGTGCAGTCGTAAGCCTATACCGTTTCAAATCAGCAATATTTATATAAAGAAGAAGAAACTGCAGCTTCTTTTTCCAGGGCTTCTGCTTACGCAAAAAATTGCGTACACTACGCATTAAAAGTTCGGAGGACCCCTTCAGTTTTCGTCAATGGGGTCCCATTCAAAGTTGGGTGAAGAACAGGGACCCCTTAAAAATCTGAAGAAGGAGTCCCTGGGACCCCAAAGAATTTAGCCTTAGCAGAAGCCCTGTTTTTCCTATCAAATATTTGCAAGTTATGGTCAACACTTTTTGTAATGTGTTATTGTCGATGTTACTACACGCAAGAGTTACAGCAGACGATAAATCGTTTTCATTTAAATAATAAGTATGGGAGTATTTGTTGGTTGTTGTTGCTGTTTTTTGGTAGAGAACATTATGCTATATAGATGTAAGATCACTATTATAATAAGTCATCAAAGGAACGCGCGTTTTTACTCTCGTTTTTAAATGATAACGAAAATGAAACATTGAAATTATCAGTCCATGTTATAGGGCGTGCAGCATTCAGAACTGGCGTTAGAGAACATGTTTCACATTCATCAAGCCTAAGGAAGATCTCATGGAAAACTCTTTAGCTGTAAGGTTTTGGCTTTGTACCTTTTCTATACCATGAACACTGAAAACCAGTCCACTTTTCCTATGTATGTGAAACATTTAACTTGCTTTGACTACATCACCCTTGTGCTGTATTCTGCGAAAGTGCTAGTATGGTTGAGATTTTGTATTTTTAAAGATTATTTTTAACATAGCCATTAAAGATTGATTTTGTATTATTAGAAGCCTTTTAACAGATTAGTTTGCTTCATGCTTGATAGGTTGGCTGACAAGAAGATCCTTTTGCCTGTTTGCTTCTGATCCTAGGACTTTTACTTCCATGATTTAATCAATGTAAGTTTTGTTGCTGCCAGATTTTATAGTAAAAACTGTGAAAACGTTAAACATATTTTCTCCTTATTCCTTCCTGTTCTAGAGTAGACTCAGTTATGTAATTTTTGCACAGTTGAAGAATGTGTTGTTTATAAAAGATATAACAGATTGTATCAGTTAATCTAGTGTGGTACATTTGCTATGTGGCATAGATCCATAGTAATCTGTTCTTGTCAAAAAGGATTTTGGTAATATATTGCAAAGTATCAGGTGCCATAACACAAGATTAAAAATATTTTTTGCTTATAATTTTTTTTATGCAGATGACTAAAAAGTCCTGTAGGAAAACGGAGTACCAGAAGCAGTATAGGAAGTCTACACTAATTCAGAATATTCCCTGCTTTGTTGAAAATAAAAACTATCGACTTGCTAGAAAAGAAGCTGAGTATCTTCACACACCATTCCTATGGGACAATTCAAGCTCATCATCCAGCTCGGAGAGTGATATTTGTGATCAGAACCAAGTTCACTTTCAAGATGCTGAAATTCAACAAGCAAAGAAAGTTGTTGATTTCTGCTGTCAGACACAGCCATTAAACCGTGGACCAGATGATGTTGCAAGTAAGAAGAAGTGTAATGGAATGGGAAGTACACATGTTCTGAAAGACAAAGAAGATTTATGTAGTCTTGATGCCAAAGCACAACAGTCATATTCCAGGAATCCAGTAAACAAATCAAAAGGTATAGATTTTAATAAAAAGCAGAGGCGAAAGCCGCTAGTATGCTCAGTATAGTAATTAACTTGTTGCTGCTGCCCTACTGCTATATAGTTATTAAAATACAAAAAATGAAAAATTTAAAAGATATAAGAAGTACAGTTATGATTTATATTACTGACGGCATGGCACTATTGTCATGGGTAACTAACACATCAATAATGATAAATTACCTGGAAGGTATTCCTATAAAGATTTGTATGTGGAAAAAATTCTTTTATTTTAAGACACATTTTTACTTTTAATTGGTTTTA
Organism: Pomacea canaliculata; assembly: GCF_003073045.1. Classification (NCBI taxonomy): domain Eukaryota; kingdom Metazoa; phylum Mollusca; class Gastropoda; order Architaenioglossa; family Ampullariidae; genus Pomacea; species Pomacea canaliculata. Next base: position 14,762,813 of record NC_037597.1, read on the forward strand.
GACATTTTGAACTGTTGGATAACCTCATAACAAAAATGGGTAGAGTGCTGATTAACGCTTTTTGTTACATTGCAGGAAAAACATACACAATAAAATCGTGTCGACCATCATGTCCATACAAATATAACTCAGCCAAACCTCAGCCCAAATCCAGACCCACGTCAGCATCCCAAAAATCCCCATTTCATTTATTTGGCTGGGCTGACAAGGAGGTTGACCTGGCCCGACACAGAACATACAACGTCTTGAGCAATAAAGATGTGAGTCTCATATAGTGAGCTAATGTACATGAAGTCATTGTCTTATGTAAGTTACTGTAAACAGCTTGTGTGATGATAAATACAAAAATAGATATTTTGCTCACTGTTGAAATGTTTGAGTGTTTTATTATTAATAATCCAGGAATAGACCATGACCTGTTGCTTTAACACAGATGTAGATATTAGCCGCTTGTTTGCTGGTGAGAAGTATGATTGTAACATAGCTTAGGACATTTTGAAGTGTAGTAAACAATCATAAGGCCACTCTACACTATTGGAGTGCCGATAATCTAGGGATTAGCCCTATTTATACAGTCAAATCTCCCTACTATGCCACCCCGCTACTATGCCACTCTCGGTATTATGCCACTTTTGCTCGGTCCCAACTATAAATTCAATGTAAAAAAAAATTTACTATGCCACCCCAGACTCTCGCTACTATGCCACTTTTTTTGGTGACTGTTAAAAGACACAAGTTGTGAAATTCCGCGCAGTGCTCGATTACTATACTGTATGGTAGTGTGGGACATCGCAGTTAGGTGGATGGAACATAGCACGCACACAGGGAGGGTGGAGGCTGGCAATGTGTTGTGACAGCCACATGACAGAGGGAAGGTGTGAGGGAGTCGACTAGCGACAGGATGCAGGTGCGCGGATGTGGTTGGGAGGGGTGGAGGATGAAGAGGTGAGGGGGAGAATGAGAGGAGACAGCTAGCGAAGCCGATGATTCTTGAGAGCTTTGGACCAGACCTGGGCAAAGGCCTCCTGTCTCTGACCGGCCCGCCCGCCAGTATATATACTATACATACAGTATTAGGTAAAACTGAGTTAACTATATTAGTCCGGCCCTCTAAAACCATCCCAATTTCTCATGCGGCCCCTTGGGAAAATTAATTGCCCACCCCTGCTTTGGACTGACGGGTAACTTGAGCAAATAAAGCCGTTTTTACGAACCCTCTCTACTATGCCACTCTCGCTACTATGCCACTTTTGCTCGGTCCTGGTAGGTGGCATAGTAGGGAGATTTGACTGTATATTTATAATCATGCCCGATTTCACATTTTTTTATCTGCTAAAACTGCTGACATGAAACTAATAATGCAAAGAGGCTTCATAGTATGGTCGTTAGTAAGCTTAACTGTTAGCAGAAATTTGGTGGCTCAAGGCATATGACTAGGAAACTGTTAGCCTGCCCAGGGTTGAACTATACCTTCTGTGTCCCAAACTGGTGTGAACACCTTTTGTTCACTATTGCTCTTATATCGTTTTCTAAACATGACTTTCTAAATTTTGGTTTAGGAGATGAAAAACGGTTGAAGCTGGATACAATTGGAAAATAGATTTTTTAAGACTTTTTGCAGCAGTCTGTATTGTCTAAATGTTGGACACAGAAAGGTAGGTTGTTCCAGACGCTAAAGCCAAGATAGTGCAGTGCCCATTTTTTTCTTTTTGCAGTGGGGAATTAAGCAATTTTGAAAATCAGATAACGAAAAGAGAGCTAAATAAATGAAGGCTTTTGTCTTTCTGAACTGTGCAAGAATTAGGCTATTTATAAGATTTTGGTGATACTTTCAGGTGTATCCATCAGCTGTAATAGCCGCTAAGCGTCGACTTACAAGACAAAAAGATACATTTACTGTGGAGCAATGCAAGAAGAAACAACCGCTTGAAGACATCTTGTCACAAACATGGGATTGCCCATGTAAATGGGAAACAGAGTACTCTGCTCATTACAAATATTATCCTTTATGATTTTGATGTCTCTTGCTAACAATGTTTTTAGCATTCAATGTAAAGCTTTTTAAAAATAATTTAAAATTTTTAATAGCATTTATGAGTCGCTTATTGATGTAAATTTAGGAAAGTGCTCTCCCAGCTGAAGAGAATTTTATTCAACTGGGGTTTATTAAAACTAATGATGTTATGCTGCAGGTGCAAAAATAACAGGTTGATTGAAATATTTTCACTCACATCACTCTTGAGCTTTTGCATGTGTTTCTTGAAATGTTATAATAATGCACACCCCTTTGCTGTATGAAGGCAGAATATTTATACAAATATGTGATAGAATGTTTGCATTTTCATATTGTCTGATGGATCAACCTAAAAAAAATTACGTCTTGGCAGTTGCTGGCAATTAGAGAACATGTTTATTTTATCAAAGCCAGTTATGTGCCTGTGCCGGCCACCAGCACATATACCTAAAGCCTTAAAAAATGAATTCATTTCAAGCTGTATGCTCAATCTTTTACAAGCTAAAAATTGAAGTGCAAAACCTGTATGGCCACAGTGAATTTCATAAAAAATGTCTTGAGAAGGTATTGCTAAATGTGTTATTATATATGAAATAAGACATAAACACAAAAAGCAGAGTACATGCTCCACACTCAGATGGGTTGGCAGTAGTAAATCATGGTCTTTGAATGTGCATTTAAGCATGATTCCAATCTTTCACAATACCATTGTGAATAGACTTGATAAAAAGTTTATCTTGAACAGCAAATGTTACCTTAATGTGCCCGCGATTTCCCCCGTTTGTAACCATGGAAACCTTTTGGTGTGAGCACCTCTGTCCCAAAAAAAGATAATGAATGGAGAGGACAAACTTTTAAGCATATAAAGAAATCAATAAACATCCATTCACCAATCATCTCCATCCTTTTGTGTGTCACAAGAAGAGATTGAGCAAACATTTTGAAGATGCAGTGGTATACGATTAGCAATCTATTTTAAGTTTGCCAGAGTGCTTTATGAAGCATGCTGAAAGGTTAGTAAAGCTTCAGTGCCTGATACAATAGATTTCCCTCATTATGGATGTATTTGGTAATGCTACAAATCTGATTTTAATTCTTTTTCACTTGAACCAGTAATGCCTGTCTGTTACATTTGGTTCAATGAGAAATGCAAGTACTGGAAAATACATAAAATTGCAAACACTAATGTGATAACATTTATTACTTAATATAGCACTGTTATTTGTCTTGGCTAGATACTAAAGAAGCATTTTAGTTGGTGTTAATGGCGGAATTTATAGCATCTTCATTCTAAACAAGAAGAATCACACTTTAAATTTCACAACCAAAACTGAATGAAATCTACTTTATTGGCAAACTCTGAATCCACCAATAACACACCGTAACCTTGCAATATTACTTGTTCACGCTGAGGCCATATTCATTCTCAACATTAAGCCAATTGATGATACTTAAATTCTCATGTCTTTACAGGAAAAAAAGACAACTTCATTCTCAGATTCTGTACTGTTAGAGGCATGTCAAATAGTGCCGTAGATGTATATGACAGTATCACAGGCATTTCCAACACTAGTCATAAACAAGCCCAAGAGCATTGTGGGTATATCCAACAAAATTGGGAGTATGTTCGACAGTGCTGAAGAGATATCTAATGGACTTGCGCATCAGAACTGAGATTTGCCTGCCGAAATACAAAATTTGTTTTTCATATACAAAGCCATAAACTGAGGGTCCCTTCACATCATATGAGGGTGAAGCAACCTCTTGATTATCAGGAATAGTTCTGTCACAAGTTTTAGCAGTCCAAGCACAAAAATAATTATTTGAGAGTACGATAAAATGGGTTGTCATCAAAATTGCACACACACATTAACACTGGATGGCCACATTGAATGGTGCACAAATTGTGAACACAAGTGTTGTTTTGATATAAATATAAAATATTACTACACATTATTTACAGAAGAATTCAACTGTACATTTTTTTCCACACTAAAAGCATACATTAAACTGCTTACAATCAAACTCAACCACATACTGAATGCATGATCTCCAAAAGGTTATGCTTATATTTCTCTGACTACATAGTACTTAGCATTCTGAAGTTTCTTAGCATCTCCTAAACTTTTTTTAACATCACATTTTGGCCTGCAATTCAGGTATGCAGACGTGTATATTTTGTAGGTGCTGTTGTGAACAATGTACAAAACGAGCAGCTAAAAGCCTGTTTCACAAGGAAAAGGATACAGGGACTATCATTATCTTTTGTTTTTCTCCTTCAACATCTAACATAGTATACAAGTAGTGCTTGGACCAGTGCTATATATTCTACAAAACCTTGTAGGACAATATGTTCAAAAGTCATTTAAACAAGCTCACTTGTAGATATCTGCACTATGACTGAAGCCTCATTTAAACACACTTTTTCTTGCTGACTACTGAAATTCTGAATAAACTGAATAAAGGAAAATAATGAGTTCAGAATTGGTTTTGCAGTTCAAATTTCAGAAACAAGTGCACTGAAAAAAAATTGAACACTTATATCAATAGGTCATGAAAAAAGCTAGGTACCATCATTTATGTTTATAATGTCAACATTTTAAAAGTTACTGCAAAAATTTTGATAATTTGAAATAATTACAAATTACATTGTATACTTCTGATGTTAACCCAGCTTGGCTTCCACAAAGTATTCATGGAAAAAACCCAGTTTAAAGAAATGCGTGACAAACAGAAAATGACTTCTCTACTCCTAATTTATGACTTAAGTGTTATAGCATGCTAATGAAAAATCTGATTTCAAAATGAAATGCATATTTGTCCAGACACATTTGCTCAAAGCTTTGCAAAAGTGTACAGGATGAAGAAAAGTACACCAAGATATTTGCAAATAATGCAGGTTTCATCTGGCATTTCTGCAACAATTGAATACATATGCCAGCCAAACAATGAAGTGTACACAAGCTTTCAAATTCACTGCATAACTCAGCTCAATAAAGTTGATAGCACTGAGAACATATGTTAACTATCAGCACTATTGTCAGATAGATTTGATTTTCAGACAGAACCAAAGATAAAATGTTAAGGGACAAAAAAAAAAAAAAAAAACCCCCCCAAAAAAAAGACCCTCATTTGAATGCCTACAACTTTGCTGTTTAAAAAACCCAAACTACCCACTTACTCCCTTCACTTCCAAAAGAAAAAAAATCGAATGCATTCAAATAGTTTAGAGAACGTTCTTTTCTTTGACTAATTCCTTTTTAAGGACAGATGGAAAGTTTGGTTGTGTCTAACCAGGGGTATTTAAAAATATTGATTATTACTGTCAAAGACTCCAAGATAATTGCAGTCCATAGCTGGAAGCAGTCACTCTCTAATCAAACCCATTTCATATTTTTATCTCATAGACTTGCGTATCCATGGACTCTAGCAATCGCACATGCACCCCGACTTTTCCTGCGCTGACAGGTACATATGTGAGAGATGAGAATCATACAGGAAATTCACATTTTCATTAAGCTCCAGTTGTCAAATGCCATACAAACTCTCTTCTGTGTATCTTTAACCCACAGGCAAGCATTCCTTGCAAATTTCAACATTTCCACCAAATTTACCATAAATCCTATGAAACCACACATGAATAACTTGCATAATTTTGTCATTCTAAGCATTCACCTAAAATCAGCAACCATACAGACCTCTAACTGCCACTGCCATGACAAATCATGCACACTTCTTTCCTGCATACCTACACTACAAACTAAAAATTGTGGCACAACTTATCCTACTCATTTTTCAATACATCTGCACCCCCACTTACGCCAGCATTACTACAAGACCCACTGTTGCTTCAATATGTAGTTTTGTGCAAAGCATTTACCAATCACCAGCACCATCTACTGAACATGCATAATTTACATGACAATTATCATGATGCATTGTACAGGCATCAAAAGCTTTTCACAGCATTACATTTATTACATGGTATGTCATTCCACTACATCTGAAAGCCCGCACATGCACAAATATGTAGGATCCTGGAGATTCTGTTTATCTGTACTTCAGATCAGTTTATCAGGAATAAATTTTGTCTTTAAAAAAAGCAAATAATTTATTTCTGGTAAACTGCATGTTAATTCTGTCAGATTTTTACACATTTTGTGCAATAAAGGACACCCCAATCAATCCAATGCATTTGGGGATATAATTAAACTAAATGAAAGACCAGCAGGAACACCTAAAACATACGTTGCTCTGTCTTTTGTCTTAAAAGTTCTCACACAATTGATTCATTGGCCCATTCGCTAAGACTTTAATCAAAACTTCATGCACTTTCTCTAAAGGGTACGTGTCTTGTACAAGTCTATTATATCTACACCACCTCATCTATGTCAAAGAAGCTCACTTGTAGATAACTGCACTATGACTGAAGCCTCATTTAGCAATGTCAGGTGTAGCAAGCAATTGATGATAATATACAGCGAAAAAACCTTTAAAAACTTCTTAGTCTCCAGCACATTCTCAGTACCTCTTCAGATGTACTATATGCATATTATTACATATGTGTATATTGCATGTGCTTGTCTGTGTATACATGCATATATACACATAGATAAACTATCAGCAACTACTTTGCTAACTTTGTCAATACAAGCCATCTCTGCACCACTCTTTTAATATCTCTTTAAATATGCCGCCCCCTCCACTTTTTTCCATACTGAAAAACAAACTGTACATCTCTTGCAATATCCATTACTACACATAGGTTACAATATCTTTGCTTTTATGCCTCAGATCTTCAGAAAACTGACAGCACTGCAAGCACCTATAAAGCAGCTCAAAGATTCAGTCGTAGACAAATCTGCCAAAAGTTTTAAAAAAAATCAATCAATCAAAGTGCATCTATCAAATTAGTACCTCATCACTGTCAGAGAATTGACACTGAGTACAAACAAGAGAAGTGCAACTCTCTTAAATATAAATTTTGCCCTTTCCCCACACCATGAATATTTTTGCAAAACCATCAATGTCTGCCATTAAAAAACCATTGTGAAGTATTAAAAGCTGAACTTTCACAGTCTGGCAAGAAAGAATGGATTTGATTCAGCAGAGGGAGATGTCAGGCTAGATTCATGCAACTGGTGAAGAATGACCACTAGGATTGCCAGCACTGTGTGCGCTCCTCACCTCTATCATGCCAAACCATTCTTTCACAAAGGCATTGCAATGACAGAACAAGAACCAGCCAAACACTGTCAACCTCATTAGGAAATCCAGGTTTAGCCTGCAGATATTCAATTACTTATAACTATACCAATGTGGTCCACCACAATGGGGAAGGTTGCATAAATGTTGAAATTTTCTTTGTTATGCATCAACATGTCTGTAGGTCCTATTTGACCTGAGAAATTTGAAAGAAATTTTGTTAATGGAACCCTTTCAAAACACATCCCAGACTATAGCAAAGCCATTCATGCTATAGTGTTGTTACACCAATGTAATTATTACTTCAGTTACAATTGAGGACTATGAACTGTCCTCCCATGCTTTAATGACCAAAAAATGAATGAGCAATTCTCACAGGCAACAAAGAAACAGCATCTGCCTACATTTAATATACAATATGTATATGAATGTATTTGATGATTCAGCAAAATTAAGTGGAACAATATATTTCCTGTACATCACATTTTCAGAATTTTAAAACTTCATTCTTAGGATTTGAAATAAATGCTGATCGACTTGCCACATTTTTCCTCATTCTTAAGTAGTGCAACTGCCTGAGCTGCCACATATCTTTCATCCATTTTCATACAAAGCAATACTTTTTTAGCACTGAATAATATGCCATCAGTCACTAGTAAAGAGTAATATTGTCTGAAGGAAAAAATAAAACTCAAGTAATAGAAGAAATGCTCACTACAACAATATATGTGTTTTGGTTTTCTACACCCTCAAAATGTATTTCAAATGATAAAAATGCCCAAGCAGAATCAAAGAAAACAAAACATGCATTCCATAAATGCTGAAGGAACAAGGACAAAAAACTTTATAAGCATTCTCAGCTGTAAAATTTTGTTAGTCCGTAAAATGAAAATCTTTTCCTGCTTTTCTCAATGTCATTTTGATCTTAATATTTGTCCAAAAGCCATGGCAGTTATTAAACTCAGAAATCACACAAATGCAGACCTTAGAGGTTGGTAAATAATCATTAAGTTCGTGTCTTGAAGCTACAGCTGAGTGCTGCCTAGAGTTAGAGCTATGGACAAGAAGTAAGGGAATCTCTGGGGCAGCTGTCTACCTTTGGTCAAGAAAGGTAAAATGGCATTCTTAAAATATACAAATTTGTCTAGTAGGGATCAACACGCACCTGAAAAGTTACAAAACATTTATGTTCTTTTTACTTCTATAAGCTTTCCATTCGCAACCATCTACACAAGTTGAGATCATTAATCCTGACCTGAATCTCCATCTGCAAAAAAAAGTCTGCATAAAGAACATTCTAACAACAGGTAACTTAAAGGGAATGAGACATCAATAAGAGGCAATTTTTGGTCTGGACAAGTTCAACATTAACATGCACTACAAGTACTCCTTTAATTATCTCTTTTTGAGATAATAAAATTCTAAGATTAACATTAACGACAATGAAATTCAGCAATTTTTTTCTCTGGAGTTCAAGATAACCAACAAAGAAATCTAAAGATCTAGCACAAGATTTTTAAGATGCCTATTCAATGAAATGTTATTTGCAGAAATATATGTCTAAATACACAACCTGACTTGCCATTACTCCAATGTCATCAGAAATTTTAAAAAAAAGTACTCAACTGCAAACATCCCCCATCACCCCCTGGTGTGATAATCTTCAAGCTAACACCTGAAACCAGCTCAGATGGGTAAGAAATTTATGTAACAGATCTTTATATTTTCTGGCTTCTCAGCAACCTCTAATCATGTTTGTGCATTTCAAGAAAAACAAAAACAAAAAAATGTGCTTAACAATGAATGTCTTTTCTTAAATGGTATGCATGCAACATTTTGAATATTACATAACATGTTTATCAAATTTTAAAAGTAGTCTACTGAGTTTATAAGACCACATATAAGTCATGAAATCTTGAGAATGATCTTAATGGGAAGCAGAACACATAGTCATGCAAAATATTAGTGAACTCAGCAAATACATGAAGCCCATGAAACATCAGTCCCTTGCCATTACACACATGAAGATTACATTATTTGGATTTTGCTCGTCTCAATATCATGCTAACAATGTATTACCCCATCCCTTATTCATAACAGGTGTCTGTCTATATCTGTACTATAGACCAACTTGCACTGGTAATAAAAAACTATGTTAAAAAAATGTTAGCAACAGAAAAAGAACAGCTGTCCAAGATATATGCTGCAATATGCACATGTGAATGCAGACAGCACAGAAAATATTGAGAGATTGGTCAATGATAACGCACAGACACTAATGATAATGCACAAAATCTGTGAGCTAAAGCAGACGCATGTAGTAAATCCCAGGAAAATGAAAATAAGCCTTTTCCAGTATCAATTTTCACAAGAAAAAAGAAATCATACGGGGATTCTATCAATATTCTGAGTCCTGCAACACTCTTATGCATCATTTTGATTTGAAGAAATTACTAATTAAAAATATTTCGTGCTCACTCATGCACACAAATACACACACATATACATGTGCAATGACAGAAAAGCATAGCCAAAAGGCAATCTGGAAGTCTTTTCTCCTTTTCTGGAATCATCATACAAGAATGAATAGTTTCATAAATGATGGCATAATAAAGTTTACATGTCAAAGATCTTAAAAAGTATAAGCTGAAAAAGATGATGTACCTTAGGATTTTCTAGAAGAGATTAGCTTTTGAATTCTCAGGACATGCTAAAATGGAAATTCTCAACATTCTTACATTATTCACTGACAAGCTTCTGACATATTTTTTCCCCCAGTACATCTGCAAGTTTGCTCCCCTCCCCTCTTTGAAAAAAAGTTTCTTAGAAAATAAAAATCATTAAAACTTTGCTGATATCTTTAAAACCCTGAAATTAGCCCTTCCCTTATCCTCATCCCAGTATCCACCCATGGTCCCTCCTCTCTCAATATCATTTATGTCAGCTGTGCACCACTGCTGCGCTCAGAACAGGTTACTGTATAAGAGTCAGCACAATAGAAATCGATCCAAAAGGACCTTAGCATCCACAGTCAGGCCTCTTCTGTGACTGCTGTTGTCTCTGTAGTCTGCGAAGTGATGCATCACCATACTGAATGCCTGATCCCATCCTTTCTGGGTCTAGCTCACCTGGATGACACATTATGTTTTTTTCATTCAAATTCTTTTACCACTTAAATTTCAGGCTATAATGTACACTATGTACACACACACAAAAAATTGTGTAATGGCTTGGTCATGGGAATGGATAGTCCAAAAATGAACCCATTCTTATGTTAGTAAAGTACAAAACGCCAGCAGCACAGCATTATTCTGCACACGTTCTTTATATAAAGAGAAATAATTCTATATACCTATGTATGATTATATAAGGAATCCTGAGGAAACACAGGAGTGAAATTATACCCAAGAAATAAATAATTATACAATTTAATTAGAAGATGATATCTAATATTGCAAAAAAGACAAAAAGAAAAGAATCAACCAGCTACATTGTGTAGTAATGTAAAGGTATTTAAGAAATCATGTTGATAAGTCTTCTAAATATTCTTTGGGTTGAATAAAGCTTGTAAGAAATTTAAAATGAAATAATACCTACAACGACACTACAAAGATCAATACTAACCTGACTCAATCTTGGTCAGAATAGATCTGGCACATTTCAGGAAGGTTTCTTCCACGTTTTCTCCAGTTAAAGCACTGGTTTCTAGAAACATCAGATCTGAAGAAAGATGGATGCAAAGTAATTCTTGAACTGTTTGTATTCTAGACAGGTTTCTTGTCCTGGTGTCAATGTTATAAAATGATGTTACTTAATAACAAAAATTAGTATTCATCATTATAGAACTGCATTATGTGGGTATTCATATGTTGAGAATGAGCATAGAAGAAAGAAGAACAAATGAATATTGTTAGGCTCAACACACAGATATATATCACCATAATATATTAATATATATATATATTACTGTTATCATCTTCAGGAAATGAGCACTTTGGACTTTTAACAAAAATCTATGTCTAATCAAGATTATGCACATTTGTACAAGAGACTCTAAACATATTGATAGAATAATACAGACACCCCCTTTTTGTGATGGTGTTAAAGATTTGAAAAAAATTTAAATACATCTATTAAAAGCATTATCAACACAAGTCTCATCCCATATTAAACATTTCACATTTGCAACTCTGTGTTTTTGTATTTTACAGAGCTGCAAAGGTGAACTATTTGCAGGTACAAACTACATAAATACATCCAGACATACACCTAACTCATAATAACTGGGATCAAACAATCAAAACTCACCATTTTCTTGAGCAAAGCGACTAGCCTCCAAAAAAGTCACCTCCCTTTCTGCTTCCAAATCTTTTTTATTGCCAACGAGAATTATGACTATGTTTGGGCTTGCGAGGGTACGTGCATCTGTAAGCCAGTTAGTCAAGGCATTGTATGTCTCGCGGCTGCAAAAAGCCATACAAGACAAATAATTAAGAAATGATACATGACTTTATACTTTTTCAAACCTTGTATGTGATTTATACATCTTGCAAGTAAAATTAACAGAATTTCTTCTAAGTTTTGCAATTCAGCGAAGATAAAATATAGCAGAACATGTAGGCATCATATGCAGTCAACTTCTATCTCTGTCATTGTGGTCTAAATAAATAGCATTTATATTAAATAGTATTATACAAAAAAATTGTAATGGAGCCTTGACTTTCTCATACCTTGTGATATCATAAACAAGCAGAGCCCCAGCAGCTCCTCTGTAGTAGCTTCGTGTCACAGATCTGTTGGCAGGAGAATCTATTTCAAAAGTATGGTCTCTCATGCTTTTTTTCTTAAAAGCTTAAATCTCTAGCTTCTTTGGTAAGTATACAAAGTCAGTCCAGAAGTGATAGCAAGCTGTAGCAGACATCAGGAGGATACTGGGAAGATATTGAGTAATCTTGGGAATATGAAGAAATATTATCATATGAAACTGCAAAAGGGTGACTGTCGCTGCCGAAGCGAATGATGCATGGTGGAGTGGAATCCAGAAATGTGTGTCAAAAAATAGGCATGAAACTCACAACAGGGCAACGTAGAAAAACCAAAAATACAAAGAACTAGCTCCCTCAAGCTAGTAAGGTAAAGAGATATCGTTGTCAATGTCATGTCATGTATTATAATATTGATACTATACAATAGTGCTAAAGTATCAATACTATATAATACAATACTATACCTAAATCTCTCCTGCCCAGCGGTGTCCCATATCTGCAGTTTCACAGCCTTTCCTCCAACATTTACCACCTTACTGCCAAACTCGACACCAATAGTGTGGTTTGAATCTTGTTTAACTGTATAAGAAATAAAAATATTTCCCATAATAAGCAAAGTATTAACTTTGTAATGATTGATAATAATAAATGCAAAATTTATAAAGTGCATACTCACACTCTTAAGGAGTATGCTCAGCGCTTATGAACAAGAATGAAACATGGACAACATACGAGGGACAGGAGCACAAACAAATAACACATGAACTATAAAAGAATAAACAATACTAGCAAAGAATAAAATCAAATACAAAAAACACAAAGAGGAACCAAATAACAAGAACACGAGAGTAACATGATATTTCAAAAGGAAGGGTGTGAAAAAGGACTAGCATTATGGGAAAGCTTGTTAGGAGTAATGTTTATGGAAGAGGTGCATTTTCAGTGCACATTTAAAAGATTCAATAGTGGGTAGGTGGCAGATATGGAAAGGGATAGAGTTCCATTGTTTTGCTGCACTAAAAATCTGTGGCTATCTGTTGTTGTTCTGGTGACAGGATGAGTAAAAGGACGATCATCAGATGAGGAGCAGAGTTGTCTAGATGGGACATAATGGAAGAGCAGTTCAGAGAAATAATCAGAGCAGGTGCCAGCAAACAAATTAAAACACAGCACAGAGATCTAAGTACCAGATGTGCAGCAGAGTTCTGTACTTTCTGGAGTTTTTGAAGAAGGTATTCAGGACTGTCAGCAAGAAAGGAGCTACAGTAATCAAGCCTGGATAGAATAAAATGCACAGACAAGAGTGTTGGTAGTGCGCATTGACAGAATGTGATAGAATGGCACTGATCTTGCGTAGCTCATAATAGGCAGACTGACAGACAGCTGTAACTTGTTTAGCAAGAGTCACATCTTCAGTGACAATGAATCCCAGGTTCCTGATGGAGGACCCAAAGGTGATGTTGGTTTCGCTCACCTTGATGTGATTTTTTCTTCTCAAACATAGAAGGACTTCCATTTTATCATCGTTGAGTTTAAGATTGTTTGTTACCATCCAGTCTTTGACTTCATTAATACAGGCTTCTATGGTGTGGTAGCAGACTGGGACTCAGCCGGTGGAGTGGAGAATACAGTTGCATATCATCAGCATATGATTGATAAGAATGATTGTGAGACTGGATGCAAGATGAAACTGGTTTTACATACAGAATGAACAGAACTGGGCTGAGAAAGGCCATAAAAAAAGTGGTGCAAGGCGAGATGTTTGACCATCAACAAACACAGTCTGTGTCCTATCAATGAGACAGGAGTTGAATCACACTAATGCAGGTCCAGAAATCCTGAAGAGGGTGTGTAATCTATGAAGGAGCAGACAATGGTCGATGGTGTCAAATGCAGATAATATTCCATTTTAATCACCAATAAACTCTACCTAAGGATTAACACCTATAAATTAAGCACAGACAATGCAAAATAATGACAAAAAGTACTCACATTTATTTTCAATAAACTGGTGTAAAATGCAAGATTTTCCTGCACCAGCACTTCCAATCACCAAAAATTTAAAGAGGAAGTCTGAAGAATATAATAAGATGAGAACTTACAATATATCAAAATGCATAATTTCTCAATAAAATTACTAAAAATGTGTTACAAAATGTACCTGGTTTTTTTATTACTATGAAGCTACACTGATAAGAACATTGTGTGCTGAAGTGTTTGAGCTACACATCATTTCAAGACATTTAAAAATTGAATTCCAGGAAACAAAAATTTCTAGTATAATGTAATCAGAAAGTTATTAAAGAAGGCAAAACTCAATGTCTAATGATCTTTCTGAGGCTCATGCTTTATCGCATGTAAGTTTTCATCGAGAGATTGAGAATGTGTTTGTGTGTTTCATGATTGTTGAAAACATAGCATCTGATGATGCTTCACAGTAAAATCCTTCAACAGTCGTTTACATGTCCTTTAATGTATTATTTGCTGCAATTTGAGTATGATAATAGGTATCTAACGGGAAACACTAACATATCAAGACATTTCATCAGAAGTATACATGATTAAACGAAGTCTTCCTTCACAATAATTTATAATTTTATGCTTCATTTTCGTTAAGAAAATATCTTTTACATTTCTTTGCGAAAAGAAACAATGGACTATATCATAGTCATTTGAAAACTGTTGTCTTCGAGAACCTATCATTTTTGTTAGCAATCCAGCGTGCAAAAGCAAAAAAATAAACAAGTCAGACAGTAATGATTTTCATTCTGTCTTCGAAATGTAATTACGTAGTTAGCTTTCAAGGAACGACAATAACAAGCTCCATACCGTAAGTCTCTGACATCCTTTCGTTTAGTACTGATGTTGTTATTTGTACTAAGCTGTGTGTACTCTGCAATCACTTCCTCTCAAACGCAAAATTATGGCAGTCAGCTGTCATGCAAAATCTCTATACTAAAATTGTTTGCCGCCTTTGCGTACAATTTGTGAAAGGGAGAAATCGTAGTAGTTTTATGAATACCCCAAATAATTTTTTCAGCAGTTTTCAGCTATCGTTTGATAAGCTGGAAATATTTAACATTTAGCAAATAAGTGTTTTGCATACGCAATAATCTCTTATGTCAGAGTTACGTCCCTGACTTCCATATCAACCAACATGGCGGCACAATGCGAAACGGCAGAATGCAAACTATGCGGTGCCACCACAGGCTTGAAAAGATGCAGTCGTTGTAAGAAATTTTTTTACTGTAGCAGAGATCACCAATCAAAGGACTGGCACGATCACAAGAAGCTATGCTCCACTGATGGTAAAATGTATCATAGAAACAGAGAGCGGCAAAAATATCATTCTGGTGAAGCAGACGAAAAATCTGTTGTAAGTGGCGTCGGTAACCATGAAGTATTTCAAGACGGAAAGAAGTCGGGGTTAGTTTCTTTTTATCAAGAACAAGCATCTGCGGCTTCTGTAGATGTTCAGGAACCTGAAGTTGAAGGACTACCTTTTGACACGAATCCATTTAAGGAAACGCATTTCCAAACGCCGATCGATGGCTTCTCAAGTGAGAGTGTCGGAAAATTTGTGCGACATCATCTTAACGATAGCGGATTTTGTGTAGTCGATGGGCTCTTCACCACGGATGAAATCGATAAAATAGTAGGAGAGATACGTCAAATGGACCTAAATGGTATGCAATATGAATGACCGGACCTGATCGATCGGCCACATAAAATTAAATTAACATACTATAGCAAAATGTATCGTCCATTTACTGTGTATCGAGTCTCATAAAACTGAGTTTGCAAGCAATCTATTGAAAACACGTAAACAGCTCTATTAAAATTAATAGTAAAATTCATTGTTTATAATGGTTTATACTCATGATCGAAATATAATTTGTAAAGGTTTTAATATACATTGCAATTGATGCTATTTCTATTAAATGACATCTCGATCTGGAGTACAAGAAACATTTTTCCTATTAAAAAAGACCTGACATGCTTGTTTACTTAATCAAACCACATACACTGCAGCTACCTTTGGCAGGGGAACTTAAAACAGGGCAAGTGGAAGGTGGGCGCACCAGTGGAGAAGATGCAGAGAAGAGCACTAAACTCGGCATTCGCAATGATCGCATACACTGGTTTGATGACAACTTGGACTCTATTAGAGCACCAGGTGTCAGCTCAGCCATCAAGAAAATGGATGACATCATTTTTCAAACAACTTCTGGTTTGCCATATCGCATGGAAGGTCGCACAAAGGTGATACTACAAGTTCACTCTTTTTTTGAGAGGAAGGATTTCCTCATGAAAATGAAATGATGATGGTGGTGGTGGTGATAATTTCAGAGGTGCCCTAACTCAATCAGCTACATAATGTACATGCATGCTTTCGCATTGACCCCCTTCCCCCAGTTCCATTCTCTTCCTCATTTCACAATGCCCTTACCACACTCACATGTTTCCACACTGTCAACAGAATCTGTGAAAATAAGGAAAAGATATAGTTTTCAGTGGTCAATAAAATTAGTTGATGTTGTCCACCATCTTGTACATGTAAATGGTGGTGAAGTGGAAAACCAGTTGACCCTGAACACTTTGTTTTAATTTGTCTGACCCTATGATTTGAATATTCTGATAATGTATTCAGGTTATGGTTGCTTGCTACCCAGGAAAGGGAAGCTACTATAGACGGCATATTGACAACCCCAATAAAGATGGCAGGCGTATCACTTGTATCTTGTATTTAAATAAAGGCTGGAATGTGGAGGTGAGTTGGGTTTCAAGAGTGTATGATATTTGAGAGCGTTTTTGTGCTTTCTTTTCTTGTTTTTATTTTTTGTGTGTGAATTCTTTTTGTATTTTACAACAGAGAAGTAGAAGAGAAATTTAAATATCCTGTAACAAAGAAGTCCCACTCATAACAGAGAGTTTTAGACAGCACATTTGCTCTTCAGATGTCAGTGCTCTACAATGAGCAGCAAACACAAGCAGCAAGGGAAATATTGGATTTGTGTTAGTTAATCAACTTAAAAAACTGTAAATTCCTCAGGAACAGAAAGAAATGTCACACTATAAAGTTGCTAGTTTGCACTGTTTACTTTTCATTAAAATCTTTTAGAGAGGTAATGTATATCCTGTTCATTATCTCCTTGATGTAATCTTTTCTTTCTATAATACAGTTGAAATTGTTTACTTTGAAAATTTAATGAAAAGAGATACTCTTTTCTTCAATGCTGATGGTTACTTGCACTTGACCTTTATAAAAAAAAATTCATCCCTGTTATTTGATGGATTATAAAGGCCAGGTTGTTTTTCAGCAAGATGGAGGTTTACTAAGGATTTTTCCTGAGGGTGGTTCCTACATAGATGTTGTGCCAATTGCTAATAGACTACTGTTTTTCTGGTCAGACAAACGTAATCCCCATGAAGTGCAACCTGCTTACAGAACACGGTGAGCGATTGTGTACACACCTTTCTTTGCTTTTTACATTCAAAGAAATATTCATGAATCAATTAACCATGTCAGGTAAGTGAGCAGTCACTGTACAACAGCTATGAGTACTGAGACCAAGATGTTTTTTGCAATTGAACTCCCATGCAGCTTCACTTTAATTATAGCTGCTGCATGCCTTTGTCATACATAAAGATTGATAGCTGCAATCGTCATATAAAAGTTATAGACTTCAACTCTCTCTTTCACATTTTGGATGTTCTGTAACAGGTATGCACTAACAGTCTGGTACTTTGATGGTGATGAAAGAGCCATTGCAAAGAAGGAGCAAAGTGAAATGTGTAAGCTGCATCAGACATAACAGAGTTCATGTAAAGTATTAATTAAAAGTCACCAAGAAAAATTATTAGGGGAACTAAAGAAAAAAAGAGAAGGTTTATTTGCTCAGAGTTAAGTCATGTTGCTGTGATGTTTTCTTTCTTGTAGAGGTATTTATTGGTTTTGCTCAGGAATTCTCTAAAACTTAGCATTCTAAGATAGTAGAGAAATATAATCTTTATAAGGTTTATATTTATAATTTTCTTACAGACACTCAGAACAGATGATATCATTAAGACTATCCTTGAAAATAATCCTTTAAACGTGTACTAAACTCATTTTTTTATAAACTCATGAGCAACATTATTTTGTGCAAGCTTGTCAGAAACTTTGAGTTAAGTTTGCATTGGACTTGGGTGAAACTTAAAAGATTTCCATAAAAGACAAAAATTCCTTTTTCTTTAGCATAGATGTTAATCTGAGACAGAAGGTGTCTGATTTTTTGTCTTCTATCAATAACTTAATGTTGATTTTGATATATGTTTCTTTGATTTAAGTATGAGCATTTATGTTGAAAGTGTTTTATATGATACACCTTTACATTTTCAGATCTCCAAGATCTTACAGCAAAAACTGCTCTTCTAGAAGTGACAATTAAAAAGACAGAAAAGGTGCAGATTGTATCTTTGGAGTGTAAACGTGCCTGTTATTTGATGTGCATGAATATTCATAGAAACTGTGCTAATCTCTTAGTGGTAGGCTTATCTATTCCAGGCCATTCTTGCAGCAGCAGTACTGAGTTAATTTGCCCCCAACTGTAGATCCCCACTGTTATCTTGGAGATAGCTTGTATGTCTATTATTACTGCTAGTCACCATTATGGTTTGTAGAATAGGAGTATAAGAAAGGAGTTGAAAGACGTTACTACTGTTTGCTTATGTGTCTAATCTGAGTGATGGACTGCTTATTGCCACAACAATAACATTGTTTATTAATATAGAATATTTTCCTCCACCTAAAACAGGATCAAAGCACTTTGCATAGGTAATACATGAACAAACACAAAGGTGCATAAAAACATCCCCCCATTCGAGGCACACATCAAATGCACCTTTGAAAAATCATTATCACTCTCTCTCTTTTCTTTATCACTCTCACACCCATGCATGTGCATGCACACACACACAGGCTGGAGGAAACTGGAGAAAACTATTGGCAGTTATCTGTGGATAAGTATCCCATCCAGAAGTGTGTGAGAGCTAGGCAGTTCCCTAACCATTTTTATGTCATTTGGGATGAAGTGTTAAAAACGACTTTTCTCGGGGCCTTCTTTTTTTTCTTTTTTTGTAGGGCATTACTTCCCCCATGCTACCCTTCCTTCCCCAACTGTCTATGGAGTCAGGTACCCATTCTTCCTTCCTGACAATTGGGTATACTAAGGAAAGTTTGTTGGGCCATAAGGATATCAATCCAGGGTACTTCTTGATTCAGATGTCAGTGCTTTGACCAATTTGCTACCAATTTCCCCTTGAGAGCTAAAGACCCTGCAAAGACCTGCAAAGGTGTGAGAGTTAGCTGCAGACCAACCCACAACACCAGGTTCTAACTGCTGTGACAGGAACCTTTGGACACTGCACCATTACCATCCAGTCATTAGCAGTACCATGTCTAAAAATCAGCAGTATATGAGATATTAACATTTTAAGTGCTTTTTGAAACTATTTAGGCACATCTTTTTTCAGGAAATCTTGGAAAAAAACATGGAGACCAAGTCTTTAAGTGCAGTTGGATCATTATCTGATGATGAAGTAAATGTGAGTGAACATTCTCTTCATCAATTAGATTAAGTTATAGAAACATTTTTTTTAATCATTGGAATTATTTAGTGCTGCAGTTCTGAAAGTGTGTTTTAAGTTTACAACAGCATCTTGAATATGAGGGAGATGCATTAGGTAAATGCTCTTTGGTGGTCATCAAAAGGCTTTGTTAAGAGATTTTGAAGTTTTGTTGAAAATGGGTCGCAGATAGCTGAATGACCAAAATGTTCTGGACATATTTGAATTGTGTCCACATAAGTCCACATGGCGGTAGTTATCTAATTGATACTCCCACAAAACAGAACATTAATATCTCTGAAAGCTCCATTACTCTCTCTACATTGTCCACCTTTTGCTGTTCTTTTCACATAGTGATCCATTTTTAACCCACCTGTCTGCATCCCATATAGATGGCATTTGCTCATTAGCTTGTGAATGTTGTAGAAAGGTCACAGATATAAGACGTTTCAGAATTAGAGAAAGGTACTCAGTTATCTGATGTAGGTGCTGAAGATGTTGGTGGAGACCCACGAAGACCCCAAGGCCCTGCTGACATCCATGGGAATCGCATCCAGCATCCAGAAAGCTCTGTTGGCACGCCTTTACAAAACAGAAGATTGATTACGCTGGTCAACACTGAAATTATTATTGACCTAAAAAGTCCTAATCTGTAATATCTTGGTGTGCAGAACACGAATATGCTACCGCCAGGCGGCTGCTGAAATAAGCTGACGTCAGCAGTGGACTATAATTATATATAGCCCAGTCACAAATAATGCTGAGCATTTGAAATATTTCAGACTTCTTGGGATACAGTTTAAGCTACTGTTACATAAAACTGTTATTATTGCCATCAATGCCGTTTGCAGTCCGTAATGTGGAGATTTTTTTTCCTAACCGTCTCACTAAAAGGAAAAACTTGGGAAGCCTTCGGAAGCGTGACGTCAGCGACCTTGCATACTTCCGCGCAACGCCAACCTCCGCTTCATTCTTTGACATCTGTGAAACTTGTTCTGGGGCTAATTCAACAACTTGTAAACACTATGAAGGGCGGCATAAAGTTAATTGCGACAGGCAAAATAACTCAAGGCCTAAAACTGATGAGAGGTAAAGGTAAAATAAATGAGGGCCCAGCCCAAGCGAGACAATGTTAAACTACAACTAAGTGAGCTACGTGAGCTACGCCTCTGTAGTGTAGTACGGTTACGAACGAAGTCCAAAGATTGACAGTTGTTGTGTTGAAAACTTGGGGTGGTTTTTTTTTTTTTTTTTCATTTTGCTTTGGGATGTTTTCGTTCTCTAGTATGATCAATTTTCTGTCAAGCCTTTCATTAATTGATTGCCGAGAGAAATCGTGTAATCTAGCTGTGTATAGTTTTATTTGTTAGAAAAGCAGTTTTAAGCAGGGTTTACATATTCCTTTAAAGTGCTTTCTTTATATAATAAATAAATTGTGTATCATTGCCTGTGTTGTACGTGTTTTGTGAAAAAAAATGACAGAAATCATTAATAACTAAAAAACCTACAAGCTATACAAAAGAAGTTTCAAAAAGGGAAGAGGAGGTGAAGTTGCACAGGAAAGTAGCCTAGCCCAGGATCTGCACACTGGTCGATAGGCTGTGGAGCATCTTCTATACCTCATAACACAAATTATAGTAATGTCTTTATGCATGAAAAGATTGCCCTCTTACCATTTTTTTCACTTTATCCCTGGCCATTGAAAATTATTTTGTATAAATGTAAAGAAATACCACTCTTAATAAGAAGCGTTGTATGAACGTGACTAAACCAGAAGCTTTGTACACACCAGCCTCGTTCTGGTAGTTAACATTTAAAAAGCAGTCCATTAATATATATATAAGTTCGTGCTCTAATCGCTACTATACCTGGCCAGACAATTGAAACTTTGTTGACGAAGAAAGCGCTGTGAAGGGAACAACAGCTAAACAACTATATCCAGCAAGGGGGCGCTGTAAATACCCCTTTATGTGACCCGCAAACACTCGCCTCTTGTTTCGTCTGCTAACACTGATCGAACACTTGACTGCGCGCGCACGCCGCGATCGAGAGGTGAAATAACCGGTACACGCTCAGAAGAACGGGATGGGGAGATCTTTTGACTTATTAAGGACTGCTTAGATATATTTTCTGCAGTGTGGGACACCTCAGTCCAGGTTTTATAAACGGATAAGCATTGTATTTTGTATAAAAGGCTACCGTTTTTTTTTTCTTATTTTTCTTCCTGATGCTGTGGTCCATCCGTGGAAGACTGAACAAAGATTGCTGTAAGTATCTTCTGCTTTAATTCTATGGTCTAATTCCCCCACACCCACCCATCCATAACCTAGCTTGGCGTGCCTATTAAATCCTGCGCTTACCTCCTTAACTTCTCATCTTCGCTTATTCTCCGTTTTTTCTATCAACAGAAGTGACTTCACGTTATTGCTGTAACATTGACATGGTGATATTGTTTGTCTGACTAAATAGTCGTTATCTTTTATCCCGTTACTTGCTTCTAATATGGACATCGTTTAAAGTAAACAATAGTTGTCAGCACATTATCTGAACGCGCGCTCTCTTTTTCTCTACATGTGTATAAATTATACATAGGTTCATTTTGATGTTATCTCAATATTGCTTGTCAAAGTAAAAATTATAAACTTTTCAAGAGTGCAGGAAAGGTTTGTCGTTATCGCAAACATATCAGGCGTCTTTAAAGACAAAAAGCATGCATAACGACAGCGTAAAAAAAAAAAAAAAAATTAAAATCACGTGATGTTTAAGGATAGGGATGGAGCCATCCCCTGTAAGTGCTGGACCAGTTTCGGCTTTAAAAAAGTTGAGGAAAAAAACCCATAGGCTGCAATGTGTAGATAAATTAATTTTAAGACGAAGGTTAGATGAAAAGTCTGTCCACTTTTTGCATACAGCTGACATTTTGCATACATTTCTCTGTTGCAACAAAAGCTCTTTGCTTAAAGACCATTATACCCGGTGAGGATTTATGTTTAAAAAAAAACAAAACTATAAGACTGTAAGCTCCTCATATTACTAGAGTAAGACGGTAAACTTAGTATTGTTAAATGCTCTTAGCTATTTGTGCTGCTGCAAGACTCATTTAGTTACAATTCTGCATTAACACAGTTCACTTTTACATAGTATCTTATTCGCGTATTTTTTCACACTTAATGCCTTACTTTTATTACCTGTATATTCTTTAACCTGTGTGTCAGTGGCTAAATGTGTTTGGTATTAGTCCAGGGCTTCTGCTAAGGCTAAATTCTTTGGGGTCCCAGGGACCCCTTCTTCAGATTTTTAAGGGGTCCCTGTTCATCGCCCAAATTTGAAGGGGACCCCATTGACGAAAATTGAAGGGGTCCTCCGAACTTTTAAGGCGTACTGTACGCAATTTTTTGCGTAAGCAGAAGCCCTGTAATATTATCATCTTAATGTTATCCAGTGTTTTAATGCCATCTCTTTAATTATTATCGTTGATAGTGATGTTGCGCGATATAAGAGCTTAATAATAATAATTTATGATTATTGTTATTATTATCATCATCATCATTAGCAAGATCGAGGTAATTATCACTCACCGGTGCCCCAAGGTCACCGGCTTACGAGTATAACTGCTTATTACTGGCAAGTCAGTGCAAAATCTTTCGAACTGTAAATCAGTTTGACACTTTCTTTTATTATTTTTTTTTCGGTCTCTGCAGTACTTATTCTACAAGGTAAGAGATCTGTATAGCTATACATATCTGTGGTAAGAATAAGAGGTGAACCCGCGTGCTCTAACTTTGAAACTAATAATAGAGGTTTACAAGAAGGAAGGTTAATTTATCAGAAAGTGCGGCCATTTCACTCTAGAGAAATCAGTTAAATCAGTTCCCAAGTGGATGAAAGTTACAGAAGTAAATTTACAGCCCACCGCACAAGGTAACAACCAACAATAGGCTTCGCTATCAATGTATTTTCTCTCAGACTTTGATTGTCTCTCCTCATAAAAAAACCTTCTATCGAGAACCAGTTTAAGTACCTCCTTACAAAGGATGAAGTTTTGCGGCACAATAAAAAAAGGTTTTATTTTCCTAACCATTCACTTCCACACGCCTGGCCCTTTGTTCTCCTCTTGATAACACTTTTCTATTCATCCAACGAAAAACGGCAAATTAGGAACGGACTGTATGTCCTCAGTGTGCTCTCGGGTTACCAGAGAAGGAAAGGACTTGCTGAATGTGTTGTCGATGAGTCTATTCTACCTGCGCGCGAATACTCAACCAAGTTGGTTGAACTCCAAAACTATATCCCGAGAACTTGGTGATCGTTTATGTTGCAGCAAGAAGTTGAGTTGTGACATGGAACTGTTTGAAAGGAGGGTGCTTCAAAGCACCTGTCTCATCAAAAAATCATTTCAAAGCATAAAAAAACCCGATACGCCGTGACATAATTACACATGTACACATGGACACACACGCGTACGCACTCACTTTTGTGCTGCTGTTACTGTTACACATGCGTTAAGCGGTCGGTTATTTACAGCATGTTCTACACCTGACAACATTGTCACGTTTTCGTGATTCTGTACTGTCTCTCACTCCCGCTGTCTTAGAAAACTGAAGGGGTACGAAGACACCCTGGGTGGTCACTGTCGCCTATAAGATTTATTAGGCGTCAAGGTTTGCGTGTAGGAAGCCACTTGCGAACAAGCCATAAAGCCACACTTGCTTTCAGCTCTCCGGTCGAGGAGATAGTGGTAGCTGTAAATCCGCCTCCTTCAACAACCCCGGACATTTTTACCCCTTGTGATGTATTTTGTAGCCTGAAACCTTGCATTGCTGCAACTGATGTGTCCAAAGTCACAGACTGGCCAAGCGTCTCTTGGCCAAGCGTGTTCGCATCCATCAACCCTGTTGACCACGTGATCATTATGAACAACAGTCAGACAGTGTCTTCCATCTGTAGTGTATTGTTCTCACCTTTCGCTTATCTTCGAATCCTTCTTAGATTTTACTTAGAAATTTTGGAACAACCAAGCCACACTTGCATGGGTTAATCCACTTGATGTCAGGTCTTGCCAGATTTCTTTTAATATTTTTGTAATAAAAATTTTACTCACAGAGGTGATGAACTGATATGAGAAAACCTCGATTTTAAAAGCCTTGTGTTTAAACTATCGAATACGAAGTAATTTTAAATATAAGAACTTTTGGCAAATGAACGATTAACTATGATTAAAGCGCCTAATATTGACCTCATGGCAACTAAAAACATTTTCCATTTCCTGTACAGGTAGACCAACAGTCTCAAGCAACTGACCCTCGTTATAATCTTGGGATCATTTACCACCTATTGCTGCTTCGTCGACCTGTCGGGAACGTTTTACTCAGACATCAAACTTTTAAACACGAAAACAATGGCTGTTTGAGTCAGTATATATCCCAGCCATACTGTATGCAGCTGAGGCTTATTGAAGCCACCTCTGGGTTCTTGGCTGCATAAAGACCAGCATAAAGCAGTAGAGGTGCTTTCTTCGTTTCTCAGAATCACCATCAGTATTGAGACCCTCGTCGACTGATGCCTACAAAGGACAAGTACACGCGTACTCTAACCGCAAAGTACATGTGTACTCTAGACGCCCACAACAGTAGGTACACGTGTACTCGCGACATGCAACTTCCGGCCATAGAGACACATCAAGGTAATGCAGATGACAAAGCCGGAGCCAAGAAACAGGGAGATGACACAGCCAGAGATCTTCACAGTCAACCGGAAGGCGAAAACCTCGCCGACAGCACGACTCGACTCAAACTGCCTAATCTCATCCAGTCTCCCAGCTTCCGGTGTGCTAACCAAGCACAGCTGTCCGGATGTTCCGATGTGAATGGAGCTGCCACCGCCGCCGCTGCTGCTGCTGATGCTGGTGGTGGTGCCGTCGTTTGCTCTCCGACCTCCCCGACTGCGGCGACCTTGTGCCACAGAAGTTCCTCTGGCAGAAAAGACATGACAAGCCTGTTCTCCTCGTCTTGTGTCTGTCTGCCACCAATCCTGCAGGGCAGGGATCGAGATGCCGTTTCATGCATCCCGGCTCATGGCTCGAGCAGACGCACGAGCCGAAAGGATTCCAAGCTTCCGAACATTGCAACTGTCCAGCAAGTCGCTGTAGCCAGCAACAAGAACACAAGGGTGACACATCCGACTGTCAATACGACGAGGACGCGCAGGCGGCCAACATCTTCCCGAAATGGCCGGCCAACGAGGTTCATGGACAGAACGTCGAAACAGCCGGTTCCGGTGGCCTGCTCCCCGTCTGCGCATGCTCTGTTGCTTCCCTTGCGTGGGAGCAAGGCGCACGTGCATGTGCACGAGCTTTCTAGTAAGCAGAAGCAGCTGGGGGACAACAACAACAAGCAAAACCACATCGAGCCGACGAAGCTTCCTTCTGCACTTTAATGATCAGTTCCGTCTCAGCGAATAAATACTTTAAAAAAAAAAAGGCCCGAAGGATATAAATCAGTTTATTTTAAGCACTCGTTAACTTAATTGTCCAGGATTGCCAGGAACCAAGCATCAGTCCTTTAAAAATTGTTTACAAATCTTCGACATTTTTTGCGAGGCAGGAATGAGAAGCATATTTGTGTTTAAATAATAATTATATATGTATATATTTCTGAGGGGTGGGGGCTGCCCCAAATCGGGTCCGCTGGCGAGGTGTTGTTGCTGCCCAATGCTCCTCCAGGAATAAGAAGCAATAAACTAACTAAACATATATTTATCCTTTGACAAATTATTGATTTTTTTAACTTAAATTTTAAAAAAATACCGATTTGTTGAGATCCAATATTTAATGAAGTAACTTGGACTATGCTGTTTTTTCGAAGGCTAATAATTGATTTCCTTGGAAGAGGGATGGAGTCCTAGGACATTTAAGACTATTGAATAGTATTATCTTAGTATTGTATTATTCTATGGAAATGTTTCAGCTTTTTGAAGTGTGCTATCCTGTGGAAATGTGTCACTAGATGG
Source organism: Pomacea canaliculata (assembly GCF_003073045.1). NCBI lineage: Eukaryota > Metazoa > Mollusca > Gastropoda > Architaenioglossa > Ampullariidae > Pomacea > Pomacea canaliculata. Next base: position 14,789,414 of record NC_037597.1, read on the forward strand.
AAGTGGGTTGCAAGCACGCATGCATGCACACTCGCTGACACAGCTGGGTTTGCAGAAAGATACGTTTGCCGCCTTCTTCACCGTAAGAAGTCGATAGCTTTCTCTTGAATGGATCAGTCTGAAAGTCCTGAGTCCTGTTGAGAACCACGACTATTTCCCTATGCTTTTAAGAGCTTTTGCTACTGAGAGTGGTGCTTAAGAAACTTTACAGTCGAGAGTCGAGAGCTCAGGCGACGTAGCTAAGCGACACAAAGGTTGGCGACAGGTTCTGTACCCACAAGCCTACCATGGTAGACAAAGGCCTTGCTTCTTTGTGTGATAGTTCATCAAAGAGTACAATGTACAGCCATGTAGTACCATGTATGTGCAGTTACATACGCAGTTTAATACCGATCCATTTAGGTAATCAAAGTTACTATTAAATAATTCATCACCAATCCATCCCCATCACCCATTTATTCCCATCACCCATTCATCACCATCATCCATCCATCCATTATCCCTCTCAATCCATCATCATCATCCATCCATCCTCCATCCATCACCATCATCATCTAGTTGAAAATACTTCTAACAAACGGGTCGACTTCTTTTTGTGTATTACATAAGTATATGCACGTATTTGTACAAGCTCTTGAGAACAACACACAAACAGTTTGTACCATTCCTGCTAATTGTGTCTCAGTTTTATCATCGAACAACAGCGAACACTTATTGCATGAGAAATATTTAATGATGCCTGATATGGACAAATTGAAGGCAAAAACGTGACAGAACCACAAAGTGGGGAAAATACCAACAACAATAATCGGCACTGTTTGAGAGATACTCAGGTATTTTAAACATACTTCAGTTTGATATCCAATCATCCATTTTGTTCTGCAGGCAATCGCATTGGACTAGGCACCACTTTGTATGACACTTTTTTCGATGTTTTCCATAGTCAACATGGATTTGTACAAAAGTTTTATGTAAGCAAACATTTTCCAATCTGTATGTACACAGGCCTACACATATTTAAAGCGTAATTTTCTCACTGAAGATCCTTCACTTTCTTCCACTTCTTGCATTACTGTTTTGAGTGTGGGTTCCCAAAAATCTGTTCATGGAAAACTTTATACATATTGAAAGATTAACAGCAAAGTTTAATTACACAACAAGCGTTATAAAAGTTTCTCCTGCTTTTCTTCCTCGCGACCACCAAAAATAAACAATTGACTTCATTTTCTATCGCATGTATATTCTTTTTACCTTTCCTATATGACCCTACAAAAATGAAACGAGATAATGAAAATAATGATAATTCTAGCCTGGAATTTTGTGTATGTGTTCTAAATTAAACAGTTCGAAACGATGTTTAAAAGTTACATTCAATTGTTTGAAAGGATAATTGGAAAGTTAGAGACAGATGGATGCCTGTGAAGATTAGCATCCCTGATGTAAGCAGTATATACTTGCTCGTAACCAGCGCGTGCACCTGTACTAAGTAGTATGATAAGTGACTTTAGAATGAAAGTCTAGCAGTGGGTCAGAAAGTGTGTTTCTTTCTCTTACTGGACGCACGTGCATATCAGTTTTGCCACACTGCCACAGTGAAGATGACTGTCTGCGCTGCTGACACTGAAGGAACGAATAGGAAGGTGAATTTGCAGGGAAAAATCGCGTTGTAAGAATGGAATAGAAGACTGAAAAAGACAAAAAAATATAATATATATATAGAGGCTGTTGCACAATGAAACTTGAAAAAAAAAACAAAAAAAAACAAGAGGCATGAATCCCAGCAGCAGCAAACAACAACAAAGCCCCTCGCAAGCCAGAAAAAGCCGTTTGAGACAGGTTTTTACATAAGACTATCATCACAACAACAAGAGAACAAAAATCAAGCCAATAGCTTGACGCATAACAAAAGACTTGCGATTTGATTGGATACTCAGTTCCCAACGCATGCGTGGTCAGTCAAAATGCGACAACCAGCGCTGTAGCCATTTTGTACAAAGAGGTTGAACCTGAAGTGAGAAATGGATTAAACTATATAACATATATATTTCACGAAGACTTGTTTTTAAAGCTTTCAACATCAGTGATAAAATGAAATACTGTTGTCTAGGCATAGCAGGAAGCCTGGTCGATTTTGTACAAATTCGTTCTCAAGTCAAAACAAGTACAGCAGACGATAAGACACAGACACCAATACACGAATTAGCGAAGACTGGTGACCGTGTCGAGTTTTACTCAGGGTTACCCGGTGCGCTGGTTCATTTCTCTCCGGCAGTTCTTCTATCAGTGAGACAAGACTATGTGTTTTCAGCAAAAGTGGTTTTGCTTTAGAAGGCTCTCTTTCCGAGATGGGCTGCATGATGTCATTCAAGAAACGGGTCATGTGATCCATCCCCCAGGTAAGTCACCCAAGTGATTTTCGTGTCATCGTACTGATGTACACTTTCTCGGCATCATTGTGGACTGACAACACGACTATGACATTTTGTTTTCATCTACGGATTTTAATTTTCTATTCCTCAGCAAGTCTTCTTTTGAAGCCATGACAGTTTCCTCGTTTGTACAAGTCGTCACCGCCAAATGGTCACGTGATTTAGCTTTTACATACAGTTTCTCTCTGCTTGGTGATCATGATCACGTGGCACAGTCTTGTTTCTTTTGGAAGTGAAACACATTGAACTTTGACTGTCTTCGTTATACAACAGTATAACGCATCGCTCAACAATATTATGACAGGTTAAACAGGCACGCACGGTAAACGTGTAAAGAAATAAAAACAAAACAAAAACAAATCGTTGAAGATGCGGGAAGAGGGGGTTCACCACTGAGCTGGGAATGTCATTTAACGGCGTGAGAGACATTGCTTTCTTGATATCTTAACATCATCTCCACAACTAGCAGACGGGAGAATAGTTTGTCATATCATCTCCTCTTTCTTGGCCGGCTACTACACACTCGGGTCTTATACTCCAGCACTCCGGACCTATTAAGTCTCTTCGAAAGCTGTTGCTTTTTTTTCTTTCATTCTTCTCCCTGTTGCCAAGTTGCGAAGACGCCATCTTGCTTCATAACTTTGCGCAAGCGCACATTATTTTAGAAATGTAAGGCAGAAGGAAGTGGACTGTCAAGAAAGGAACTTCAGAAAATGGCAGTCTACTTCGTTGTTTTTAACAGAAACAGGATGCCAGGTCAGATACAACTTCCATTCTACTCCCTTTTGAGATACCTTTGTAAAAGCACAATAGCATCTACGTTAATGACATCCTAACTTCTCCGCCTTTACTCTTTCCCTCTTTCTTCTACATTCTTTCTCTGCCTTTCTACTTTTCGTTGTAACCCGTATAACTGACATTTCTCCACAACTCAAAATATCGTTCGAACTCTGACCCCGGCACTAAATGTGTCAAAGAAGTCTTGATATGTTGATAATCAGGCCACGTGGGCGCGATCTCCACTGCCTGTTGCACGTCCAGACCAAACCTGGGGAGGGAGCAGGGGGAAAGTTTGCCATCGTCACATTACTACGTCACGTTCGAATCACGTATGGCCTCCTCGTAGGACGGGGGCGGTTCGCTGTCGCTGTCATCGATGACGATGTCTTCTGGCACTGTGCGGCAGACCGGTGGCGCCTGCGTGGACGCGTCCTGCAGCAGCATCCGGTCACAGCCATGGACGCCATCTTCCTGGGCCCCGCACTTAACGACGGTCCAGCCCCACTGCGTCTGCCGCGAACGTGCGACACACGCGTGGGGCAGCAACACCTGCGTCGCGGTGCGGTACGACGGGGGCCGATCCCTCCCTACTCCGCTGGCCCCGCCGCTGTCGCTGCCGCTGCCGCCGGCGACAGCCGCCGTGTAGTCGCGCTGCGGCATGTCTTCCGGAGCGGGTACAGCAGGAGGTAGCAGGCTGCTGTACTCTGGAGGGCGGCCGCCGTTGCTAGGGTGATCCTGTGGGTTTGCCGGGGTGTCGTCAGAGGTATCGTAGCACATGGCCAACATGACGCACTTCCGGCGCCAAAAGAGGAAGATGATGAGCACCACACCCACGCAGCCCAGAGCCACGCCAGAGTAGATTCCGGCTGTGGCCACGGCTGACACCGCTCGTGGGTCGTCCAGCGGGTAGAAGCCTCCTTCACCATGGTGTTCAACAAACGGGGTTGGTGTCGAGTCTGCAAATTATTGTCACAAATATCAGGGATACAAGGGCAGACAACAGAAATATAAAGAAAGAAAACATTTAAAAAATAGCTAATATAAAACAAAAAAATAAATACAGAGAAAGCCTTATAATACATATAAAGCCAGAGAAAAAGAAATCGATTAAGTGAATAAAGATAAAGAAAGATGAATAAACAACGTAAGAAGAAGGAAGTAATAGTAAAAAAACCACTATTTTGGTCCTGAAAAAAAATGAAGTCGTAACATGTGTCAAACAATTTATCAGAAGATGAAGAAAGACATTTTTTACTGGAGGGATTTGTCACTGGTGCTGTGGTACTAGACAGAAATGTGAATGTATGTGTGTACAAATGTCTGCTTACGCTTCTTGAGTTCACAGTTCCGTCCGCGATAGTCCTTGGTACAGACACAGATGTACCGGAAAAGCTCCGTGTTGTGGCACACACCTCCGTTCTGACACGGAATCGAGGAACAGTAGTCTGCTAACACTGCAATGATAAATGAATGGATGAATTAGTAGACTAATAAGTTAATTAATCAACTAATAAATCAATAAGTTACTAAATCAATCAAACAATCACATACACGAGAACATGGGAGCAGAAAAAGGCATGAACAAAGATAAAACTACTTTTTCAGTATTGTTCATATAAGTATATATTAGCATACAAAATGTATAAGATTGAGTTGTATTACATAAATACTAAAACAACTAAGTGCAGGCCTTATTATAGTAAATCTTTTCTAAGATTTTTTCCCTCTTATGTGCGTAAAGATCGCAGTTTTTTGTTTGTTTGTTTGTTTACTTAGAGATGTTTAATTAAGAGAGTGTGACAGTCTGTACCCTTTACTACTTCAAGAAGTGCGAGATAATCATAGTCTGTACCGTTTTCTACTTCGCAGTTAAGACCCAGGAAGCCCTCGCGACACACGCAGCGATAGGTGAAGTCCAGTTCCTGGCACGTGCCGCCGTTTTTGCACGGGGAGGAGTCACAGGAGTGTTTCTGAAGCACTGATACAACACGAATAATTACAGCCAGTCAGCTGATCAGCTCGCCATTCAGCCAACCAACAAGGCACGCAAGCAAACATGCGACCGATGGAATGACCAGCCAACACACCAACGAAGCAACAGTAAATAAAAAATCTGCGACAATCATCTTTTATAACGTTCATATTATTTTCATCATTCTAAAGTATATTGCGCTTGCACGCTCAAACATACAATTAAAGGCCTAATGGGGTAAAAAAAAATTCTTTTGAATAAATGAAGCTAAGTACAAGATAACATTTCTACAATGTGGGTCAATAGCTTGCTATTCTCAGGGTACAAACATACAGCACATTTGTACACAGATACGTCTGACTAACAGAACTGACACATGGTCCCTGCTCTCCTATTTTATCTCTTTCTGTGCAGGGGTGATGTTTGTACGCGTGTATCTCGAGAACGGAAGGAATATATTCTCTGCGGCTTGGAGAGTCAGTAGAAAAAAATGTGTGGCTCAATGGACCTTTAAACACACTTACATATGTACACAGCACATAAGTCCACAGACTTACGTGATTCTGTATTCACCATACTCAGAACTAAACGGAAAAAGAAATCGAATGACAACCAGTGCTGTGGTCTGACCTTCTCGAATCTGACAGTCGTTGCCGTGGTAGTGGCGAGGGCACTCACAGTAGTAGGTGAACAACAAGTCGTAACACGTGCCGCCATTTTTACACGGCGAGGACTGGCAGTGCTCCCTTGGTTCTGCAAGTGAACAGTCAATCACATGTCACTCATACACCTGTGACTTGCATCTCACCCCACCCCCACCTCCAAACTTATTGCTCCTCCTGCTCATTTTCAAGTGCTACAATCTCTACCCCTCCCACCTCTGCTGCTGAAACTGCTCTACGGGCTCCCTTCCCTTTCCCTGCAGCAATCATCCAGGACAGAGAGGGCAGACATCGCAATTTTATAAAGAGGAGATCATCGACAAGCCAGTGCCGATCAGGGTCGTCAACGTCCTCAGGCGAGTCGTACAAGAAGTGTCGACTGAGTGTCTGTTCATTTTCCCGAGGCCCTAACAGGACAAGAAATGTGTTAAATGGAAGCAACTATGTTCAGCCGAACCAGGGATAGTTTTTTTCCCTAGTAATTAGACATTTCCCGTTCTCCATAAAGCCTTGAAAGGGCCTACACTTTTTGCAGTGTGAGTTCACTGTCGTGCAACTGTGGAGTACTTAAGCGAAGAGTTTTTTTTAAAATACATGAAAAACCCTTCGCTCATTAAGATTCATGCTGACAGTGAAGGACATTCACATTCTTGCCTCCACAGTACCTTTTTGAGGGGGAGGCTGCCCCCTCCTCCCATTGCCCCCCTGGTTCTTACGCCACTGATGGTTGATGCTAGACGTAGAAAAACATTAGTCTCCTTCTCCATCACCGTATTATCTTCATCATGAGAGTACTGCTTTTTTGGGGGTGTGATGGCACATTATCTACCTCGTTTTCGAGCGTGGCTTTATACGCCATATAGGATTCTAGACGGCAAGTAGAGTGGTGTTGTCTTTCCATTCGTACAACTGACTATAAGATGCGTTCACCCTTTGGTAAATTTGAACTCTTGTTACCGTGTTTCCCCGAAGATAACCCCAAGAATGATTTTTTTTCGGGGTGCTCGTGATATTAGCCTTACCCTAAATATAAGCCCTCGTTAAGATCGTCAACCTAACGGTCGATTTCGTTCGTCCGTTCAAACACATGACAAACGTACTCAGTTATAAGTAAAAACATAGATAAAATTGTACATCATAAAATAAGAAATTTGTTAAATAAGTCCTATTCTTTTGGAGCAAACAAATAATATAAGACATGGTCTTATTTTCGAGGAAACACGGTACATTCAATGTGAATTGTGACAGTCAACATATCAGCCCCTTCACTCGACCTCTCTAGTCAATGCCTACTATCACAGTTGTGCGTGTGTAAGTGCGTGCTTGCGTGTCAGCCAGCGTGCGTGCGTGTGTGTGTGTATTTTAGTGCGTGCTTGTTTGTCAACCAGTGTGCGTGCGTGAAGACATGCACGTGAACTGACCGAGTTTGCTTTCGCAGTTGGAGCCGCGGTAGTTGCTGGGGCACTCGCAATAGTAGGTGTGCGTCAGTTGGTGGCACGTGCCCCCGTTGATGCAAGGAGACGACTTGCAGGAGACGTGCTTCGGGTGGGCTGTTGACAGAGTAGACAGCAGAGAGAGAATCAATCCTGCAAGCTCGGCATTTCCTTCATCCGTCATAATCGACTGGCGGCGAGAGCTGCCAGAAATCTTTTTTAGAACAGAGCAACACTCTTTCGCATTTTGTCTCTTTCTTTTTTCACCTGAACCAGAATGCCAGCAGACGAAGTAATGAAGGCTTTTGTGCAATGATTTTTGGAGCGCTAATGACGGAAATTGTATCTATCTCTATCCATTCGTTTGTTTGCTTACTTCTTTGTCTATTTTACGTTCATTCGTCTTTCCGTCCATCTATCATTCGCTCATTAATAAATAGGCATGCATATATGACTCCTACCGTCCATCCATCCGTCTGTCTTACGAGCATATTCTGAATTTAGATATTGTATTTAAACTCTCCTTTCAAATTAAATCTCCATCGTATCAATCAGGCTAACAGTCAAGATAGAATTAAAATGGTTGTGTTCCGTTTTCACAAGAAGGCATTAAACAAGCAGGATATTTTTGAAGAATAAAGAAACAATGGAAAGCCGTCTTACCGAGCTTGATTTGGCAGTCACGGCCATCGTAGGTGTCCGGACAGTAGCAGTAGTAAGTGGTCAGCACCTGGTTGCACACTCCGCCATTCTGACAGGGGGATGACTCGCAGAGACCAGTCTCCGCCCCTGCCACCAAAAGCAGACGTCAACAAGGTTACCTGATATTTTCTATTGTCCCCATCTTTTTTTTTTCTATTGTTATTTTACTAGCTACTTCTGTTTCATTGAAATTTACTTTTTTGTCGCATTCTGTTGTTCTAACGCTTCTAACGTGTTCTTTATTCAAAGTTTCTAAAGCACACCTTGATGTTCCATGGTTCCTCCTCTGCACTTTTCTTAGTGCTGCTGTTCCAAGATACCTGCGTTTCTCTGAAAGGTCAAAGCTTCAGCCTGCATGGCCTTTTTACCGTTTTTGTTATAACATGAGGTTCGATCGAATCAACAGAACAGAGATCGTTTTCCACAGGGCTGTTACCATGCTCACAGGCAGGCGGAGTTTATTATTATTATTATTATTTCTGAGATGAAAGGAACATTCAGGTTCGTCGGTACGTCTTTGCGCTTATGGAGGCCCAATTAGCCATCGTTTGCTCTGGTACTTACCTGTCCATGGAACTGGTGACCGAATTTCAACCGAACAGGCAACAAGAAGCACGCCTCATGAATATTATAATATAGAATCCACCAATTGGTTTTCTGCCTGTTTATCCATATCTTTGTCTGTATAAGCTATTCTGCTATTCATCATCATTGATCATCATCATCGATCATCATCATCGGCGGCGGCAGCAGCAACAACAACAGTAGCACCACAACCACTGTGTGCGTGCTTGTGTGTGTATGTGTGTGCAAGCGCCTTCAGCCCATCTTAACTGATGCATCTTCATCTCATCTAAATTACCAAAATATTATGAATGTCTCACTTAAAAGTGTGTGTGTGTTTAATGTAAAAGCTAGACAAACATTTCGTTATTGTTTTAGAAGTGTGAAGAGAGTATAATTTTATGCCCACCTCCTACTCTCAGGGGTCTGTTGCATGAACACACAATGTCTAAATCGTAAACACTGGTTATATTATGAATATCATGTTTCAGGTACAATCACAGCCATTGACAACCTTACACAAAAAGGCGAGTCACAGGTATAACGGACATCTCTTACCTGAGTTCCTGAAGCAAACGCATGCGAGCACGGCTAAAAATAGCTCAGCGTCCGGCGTGTTCGTTAAGATGCCCGCGCTTGCAGCACGAGAAAACATCGTGGAACGTCTCCTAGCTCCCCAAAACGTGTCCCTCCTGTCCCGGATGTGCACCCTTTGACCGGCAGTCCCAACAGCACACGACGCAAGCCGCACTCCTCCCCTCAAAACAATCTGGACTGGAAGGACATGGTTGCCTCGTTGATGGCGAACGGTCTTTCTTCTTTCCTTCTCTTCCGGCTGAGCAGTGCTCTGAGATGCAACAGTGGCTGGGAGCGAATCCGATCCGCGGTACCTATTAACTGATCGATCAAGACTGCCAGGCCAGGTCGCGCAAAACAACGCGTTGTCTCGCGCCGCTCGCACGAGAAGATGTTTCGCGCAAGCGCCCACGCGGAGTCTGCTCGCGCCTGCTGGTCGATGCTTCACCTTGGGCAGAGGAGCTGCGATGTAAGATGCTTGTTGGCTTTGTTGCGACAAGGAACGAACCTGTTTGTGAACCCTGAACAGCTCTCACTCAAAAACGAGTCGCCTATGTTGTCTGGAAGCTGCGAGCTTGTATGATTGTTTATTTGTATACACATCCTTTTGCAACTATTCGTCACCTGCTAATACGGCAATATTTAGTTCTGGCACAGGAGTATCCTATGGGATGAACATTGCAGTTGTCTCGTGTTCACCACCCTGCAGGACACGATGTCATAAAGACGAGGTCGACAGCAAAGCAGAAAAGAGGTAATCCAAAGGTCTGACCTTTGACACATCTCCTAGAGGGAGCTTAGCAAAGTGGTCATGAAGTCCTTCTGTTTGTTCAACGGGGTCTTCATTCCTTTTCCTTCCCAATATAGACTGATATAGTCTAGGACGCTGTCTAGTCCATCTCTTAAAGGCGTATTCGTGCACACATAAAATAGTCATGAGGGTACTTTTGACGAGCACTCTTTCCCGCGGACGAGCAAGCCTCGAGAAAGAGCAGGGAAGAAATAAGAAGCAAGAAATAATATCAAAAAAAGAAACGACGGATGCATAAACTAAGATTTCAAACTCGAAGCTGTTATCTAGACAGGAAACAATGACCTAAATCGAAGAAGCCAAGCAAAAGGCGCTATCTGCATAAACAGGTCAGAAATTAACTTCAAGAAATGTTCACCTATGGACGGGTATATGTGGACTGCTGTCTGTCTGCCAAGACCAATGCTTATATAGCAGCGGTTCTCAACCTGTGGGTCGCGACCCCTTGGGGGGTCGCGACGTGCCTACAAGGGGGTCGCGAAGGTGGTCATTTTTTAAAAAAAGTTTCTTATACCGGTATTAGTGGAATTAGTTTACATTGTGTAACCGAGTGGTGCGGGGGCTCAAACTCCAAATCTCTTCTTCCTATTCAAGTACACTGTCTCGGCATGCAGTGACTTCTCACTTCCAAAACTCAAAACACAATCTCCCTCTCAACAATTAAGCCTCCAATCTCCCTCCTCTCGCCTTTTGCCCTCTTTCTCCCCCAATCTCTCATCGCTGACTCCCCTATATTACACCACCATATTACAAACAACTGACAAGATGAATGCTTTCGTCCGAAAAATTTCGTTGTGGACGCAAAAGATACGCCAAGAAAATATTTTTGATATGTTTCCGTGCTTGTGTAAGTGCAAGGCTGACAACTTGAATCTTGATCAGGTGAAGAATGTAATTATTGCCATCTAAACGGACAGCAAGAAAGGTTTCAGCATTATTTCGCTGAAATTGATGTGACTAAATACGATTGGATTCGTAATCCATTTCTGGCTGATCCTAGCACAAGCGGGTTGTCCACGCAAGAAGAAGAGCAGCTCATCGACCTTTCGAGTGACCAATCCCTGAAAATGGTCTTCCAAACAACACCAGTGCCAACATTCTGGATTAGCATCAACGATGAATATCCTCTCCTTTCTGAGAAAGCAATGAAAGTTCTGCTGCCATTTTCAACTTCATATATGTGTGAGCAAGGATTTTCAGCATTGGCAGCACTGAAGTCGAAATACAGAAATCGTGTGGACGCAGAGGCTGAGCTGCGAATAGCAGTGGGTACGAACATCGCACACAGGTTCGCTTCTTTATGCAACAGCAAGCAGGCTCAACCTTCTCATTAATCAAAGTGAGTGTCCAATAAAATAATATTTATTAGCTTTAGTAAAATTTCATTAACAGTTATACTTCTTGCAGATACGAACTTTGCTCTTCCGTTGTTGAATTGCATTGATTTCCTCGACGCGGCGTTCGACGTTAGCTAAAGCTGCCCCCCCCCCCCCCGCTCTTCCACCGACCTAGCTGGCTAAGGGGGGTCGCGGACGTACCGGTGTTCGTCAGGGGGGTCGCCACATGTAAAAGGTTGAGAACCGCTGTTATATAGCCTTTTGCGAAGTTCTTAGCTGTTAGTCTCGGCGAGCCTAAACAAAGAATGTGACTAAACCGGAAGCTTTATAGTAGCATGCCTCGTTTTAGTAGTTAGCTGGAAAAAAACAAATCGTCTGCCGGCAGTCCAGTAATACAAGTTCGTGGTTCACCTGACTGAGCATCATCCGTTTTCTGCCAGGCTACAGCAGTTTTCGCACGGGCTATTGTCATAACGGACTTACTTTCAGAGACAACAGACCAAAAGTCAATGGTTCTTGCAGAAACAATTAAGCCCATGCCAGTTATTCAGATACCAAAAAAAAGAAAATGATGATAAAGATAATGGCGACGATTTTGATAATAACATTGTTCATTATACAAAACTATTGGGGGGAGAGAAAGGAAAGAAAAGTTGATACTCTACGAAAGTCGAGGATTTCCCACAGGTAGAACAAAAGATAACGAAAATACGAGTTATACGTGGGACAGAAAGGATTCTTTACGAGTTGAGCCATGAAATCTACTATGAAAGCGGATCCTCGCCAGGTGAGACAGGTGAGAAGGAAGTATGTCAGAAAAAATTACAACCCCTATGGCCACACAGTTTTGCAAATCTAATGTTTATCTCCATTGAAAGTGATGAACAAATTATGTTATTATAAGTGACACTCATTTCAAAGTTTCTCAGCTGTTTGTCAGGTGCGAACATGCATGTAACAGCAGGGTGTCTATGTGTGTGCGCCCGCGTGCGTGCGTGCATGTGTGTGTACTGTTCACTTGTTGGCATGACATTTTTGACAAATAGTACCCACACTCCACCCGACTGCCAGCCCTGTTATCAGCGGAGGCATTTAAAATTTACTGTCCTCCAGGGCTACAGTGAGGTCACCTGATGTTGTGCAGCAAATACTTCTTCAAAACGAATGCATCTGAGAAGACAGACCCACCGTTGGTGCTCGTGTGTTCACGTTTCTGGACCCGAAGGCAGTTCCTGGGTGAGGTTTCGACGGCTTGTACTGAACCATACTGCCGCATCCCGAGCTTTTCCCAAGCCCAGTCCAAATACTCCAAGAAGTATTAGTGTGTAGTTCTCGTGTCCGCCATGAACAGGAGACTGAAAGCTGCGAGTGACGAGGCCAGAAGAGGGTCTGTGTTACTGGAAGTTCTTCTTCTACTTGTCATGGTCACATGGGGAGCAGGTCAGTGATCGGATGTCCATCACAGGTGCATTACTTCTTTTCTAGTTCATGAGTCCAGTCAGAAAAAAAACTGCTTGAGGGGCAGTTTCAATAACCTGGAGATAAGAGGAATATAATTATGTTTATGCCATATGCTCTTGACAATGTGGTTCTATTTTTATGAACACGATTAAGTGCTGACATTTGACAATGACGAGAAATGGCTTCTTTTTATGTACGGTCCATATGGTTAGGTAGCTATAGGACTATTAAAAATAGGACTGACATTGACCAGACTAAAATTAACCCTATCTTGTCTATGTAACAGAATCAAGATCCGTAATTAAATTCCTAAAGATTTGCTGCTCTTTTCATCCCATCGTATTGATTCCATGCATGAGTATTCCAGCTGGCTGATTTCTGTAGAGTAGTATCATCAAAAAGACTTGTTCTGTCTTTTATCTTTCTTCAAGTCAATAAGCCTGACTTTGCTGGACCGAAATGTTCTTGAACCATTTTAGACTGTCGTTAAATTCATTACTTTGGAGGTAGGTGAAAAAAGTCGGTATCTTTTCACTAAATACTCGTCTAAAGTCAGTGAGTCAGTAGGTCAGTCAGTCCTTGGCCGGTACCTGTCGTTGGGAGGGGGGAGGGATCACATGGATAAACAGGACGACCAGTCCAGTCTTTGACTTTCGTAAACCAGATCTTCCTCTGGCCACCGCGGTGTCACCTACCCTCCAAGGTGCCTTGAAGGCTAGTCTTCTACACGGTGTCATACCGGGTCACATGATCAGATCCTTGACGGTGGAGGAACTTTGCAGATCGGTAGCATTATGTGGAAATGTGCTTGAGTCTGAGAGTAACTTTTGTTTGGCTCCAAAACATTTAATATCCGTTGTTATTAATTTTAAATGAAACGCAATGATATTCTGTAGGCTGTTCTATATTTAGGTCCCTAGTGAGTATAGAATATTATTTTGTTTAAATGTAAGTGGGATGATGAAAGCATTTCTTCTGACGAAAGACTGTTTTATCCGATTCTATCGCCAGCATTGGACATTAAGGACTATTCTCTCAGCCCTTCTCTGACAGCTCGTGGTAACTCCACTCGCGGCCCTCGACCAACAGCAAGCCAGCCTGGTGGCCAACGGCCTACAGTAAGCAAGCCTGCTGGTCCACGGCCCACAACAATCCAGCCTGCTGGTCCATGGCCCACAATAATCCAGCCTGCTGGTCCACGGCCCACAATAAGTCAACAGTTAGAGCAACGGCCCACCACAAACCGTGGCAATCAACCCTCTGGTTCCCGCGGGTCCACGCCGGACGTCGAGCAGTTGTCGGTCAAACCGGCTTCCAAGAGCCGAGTCGATGGCTGGGTCATCGGCGGTATCATCATGTGCTGCGTCATCCTGATCCTGTCGTTCGTCATGTACTGCCTCATCCGCAACAAATGTCGGCCGCGCAGCAGCAGCGGCGATACAGTCGACCTGGAGTCGACCAGACAGAGCGGTCAAGGGAATGACGACAGGCTTGGGCGCTGCACCAGCAACGGCGTTCTCAACGGCTCGGCGGCAACGTCTAACATATCGAACCGAGACCCCACGCCATTGCTCACCGCTGCCGTGACCCTTGCCGAGGGGCCTCCTACTTACGTCTCCCTGAATTACCCTCCGCATGAGGTCGCCAGGGAGTCTCGCTCCCCATCAGCTGAAGACCTCCATCAAAGTTCTGATGACGCTCGGGGTGAGGTTGTTGTCAGGGAAGCAGGATGGCGCCCATCGATTTTAAGGTCAATGAGTGAAACCTCTTTACCCGCCTACTCAGAAGACATGGTCATTTCGTATCCCCCGGCCTGACATGTGACCCTGGCTAAATTGGATCAGTTCGTGGGGGCGTGGGGGTTGGGGTGGATAATTCTACCTCTGAAAGAAAAAGACATTTTCCGGTCGCAATTACAGACTAAAAGCGTCTATATCCTAGATGAGGCACAGTAAGGCGTCGGAATAAATTATTTGTCGCCCCAAAGGTAAGATTAAACGATTAAACAATTGTCTATACATGGCGTGATATCTAAAAAGGTGATTTATGCAAATCTCAAAGACAGAAGTGATAGGACAACACAGCAGTTTTCAGACAGATGTTCTTACTGACAGAGTTCTCAAGTCGGAAGCGATGAATACCTCCACTGAAAGCAATTCTGTGTGTATGTGTGTGTGTGTGTGCACTCGCTCTTTGAACATAGTTTATTCCTAACGAACATGTCGACAGGTGTGTGTCTTAAGACTGTTCTTAACTGGACAAAGTGCCGAAGCGCAAAACTAACGAACTGCCTCAGAGTTGTATTGACAAATAGAACTGCATTGGCAAACAAGTGAGGACTTCGCTCGGCATATACACCAATGTTCCAATGTCACAAACGCTCGCCCCCAAACCATTGGTTCTCTGTCACCTTTAACACGATTTTACCAAACTTGGTCAAACATTGGGCGACATTTGCCCAGTTAAGACGCGCCTTCACACAGACGCCTGAACATCACAGGCTTTTGTGTCCCGGACTCTGGTAATGCTAATGGTGAGTGCACCGGGCGTCGGCCTTAAAGGACTTGAAGGAGGGGAAAAAGATCTGTCTAATGACTGAGCAAAGGTCAGTAGGTCAGTACAAGATGTTACTTCCATAAAAATTTCACACTACATAAGCGCCAACAAACGCCGCCATGATGGCAGGATATGCTAATTAGCAGATATGTTTCCAGCTTTCTCATTGGCTAATCGCGTTTTTGTTGTCTGATTTTGTACAGGAATTTGGGGAAATAATGTCTTTCACTGAACTTTAACCAATTATTAGGATAAAGTATTTGCACCGCACAAGTCCTTTAAGGTAGCGTTGAGGTGCAGACAAAATAATGTATAATTATTAGGAAGCCAAGTGCTTGACACTAATGACCGCGCCTGTGTGCATGTGATGCTAACTTTTGGTTTCACGACAAGAAACTACAATTTCAGCTCTCCTTTGACACTATTTCATCGCATGTAAAATGTCATTAAAGAGCAAAAACATAGTATTTCGTGCAACTGAAAATATTTTTTTCAAGTTGTGAAAGGTGATCATACCACTTTTATCAGCCAACTGCCTGAGATACAATGCACCACATAAACCAGCTTTTAAGATAGTTTTTGTTCATCTCCGAATATTTACTTTATAATGTGCACACACTGGGAAAAATTCTTCATCACTAGCAGGTGGACGATAGATAAAAACTTTAATGTCTTAACATATCTTTCCATGAGTTATTGTCACATGTTTTGGATTGGTTTAAGCATACTCACTAACAACTATCGATACATCTTTTGTGAAAGGATTAAAAGACCTGGTTAAGATCCTGATCAATAGAACTCAACTTTGATGCAGCTATAAATGAATAACAATTAGTTCTTCGTATGATTTACACTTTGTTTTCTTTATTTTGCGTCTTTGTCATTCCAGACAAATCTGAACAGCTGCGTTCGTATGCATTTTTAGACAAAGTTAAAGATATAATAGGCTGAACACCATATGTCATGAATGTCAACATGCTAAATTAAATGATGATATTTCACATGAGACGCATGCAACATAGTCACATGGGGTGCATTTAAAAGGTGTTTTCATGAACTCTATGAGGACTGTGTGTAGTGCAAGTGAGTCAGCGACTATCAATGTGTGAGTTCGTGCCCGAATGTGTTTTGGGGTATGTTTATACATGCAGTCAGTGGTGGAAAGGACATCTATGGGTAGTTTATAGCAGATATGTGAAAGAGCACACGTGTAAATTTGAATTATTAAATTCTTCAACAGTAGACTGTCTGCTCCAAATGTCTTCTTCGCCGTACTTCTTATTATCTTTCTTTTCGCTTCACCATCCACTCTGTCCAAGACTTCGCTCAGTATCCGGCTCTACATTTCCCGCACCATACTCTCCTGGTCAGAGAGTTTTTACCTATGCCAGCCCTTTGCTTGGAATACTCTTCCTTCACCGCTGTCTGTCTCTCTTAAAGATTCGCTCTTTCAAATAAAGTTTCGAATAACATTCCCAGCGCCTTGAAAAGGTTTAACTGAATGTGCACTCTCCAAGTCTCATAACCTTTGAACTTGAAGAGGATGGCGGAGTGGGGAGGAAGAAATGACGTCGACTGCTACGTAGAATGACTTGTGACGCATGAGTGACGCCATACGCAGTGCTATCGAGATTCCGTCGTTGTACTTTCTACTCAGTGTTTCTGCACACACTTGGCATTTCTTGTATATTTAGCCGTCGACCGAAAACAACTGACGAAGCTTTCACCCTTAGTCCTTCTCGAACAACGCAGACTTTCTTCGACGATGGGGGTTCTTATTTCTCGCCGGAAGCGCGCTAAGGTCGATACGAAAGACGTGTCAACGCAGCGTAGTCAGCTACCTCAGGAAGTGGAATATCTGGAGACACAGCAAGCGACGGGAAGCGCAGGCGACAGTCTCATGGCGGTCTTGCAGGCCATCGACAAGCGACTAAATGCGCAGCAACTCCATGCCCCTCAGGACGAAAAAAGTAGTCTTACAGTCCGGACGAGAACCCCCCGGCAGGGAGAGGAGGACACCAGCGGCTCCGGTGGCTTCGCCAGTAAGAACAGCATCTTTGCCGTTCCCGGAACAAACACACATGCCAGCAGGGGCGTGCAAGCTGCCGGGGAGGCGGGCGACGGTTGTGCGGACATAGGGGCTGATGCGCATGGGACACCGGAAGACAGTACCGGAAAATCTAGGGCCAAGCGTTCTCATTCTGTCAAAGACCGGCAGCCCTCTTTTCACTTTCGGGCTCCCAAAATTACTCCACGCCGCGAAGACGTTCGCTCGGTAGGTGCGAAACCCGACGGGATCCCACGGTTGCCGACGGCAGACGACGGAGAACAACGAAGCGCCGGTGACAATCCCGCTTTAGGTGGTCCCAAGGAAAATGCGCTAGTTCTAGAAGTCGATTCATGCCCCAAAGACGCGGAGGTGGTGCCTGAGGTCAAGAGTGTGGTTCAGCCTAGACATAAGGAGCACATGGTAGTAGACGCGAATGGCTTCCATGTGCCTTTGGGCTACGTATGGCAGCCGAGGGAGCTCCCTGTGCTCCACAAGAAGTCGGTTTGTCGTCATTCAAGAAGGAAACACAAAAACCACAGGACCTCTAATTTCGATCTCGGGGTCTGGTGTCCTCAGACCCTGGAGGAAGAGCTGGAGATGCTAAGCGTGGAAGAAATCCTTCAGGCAGGATCCAATTCTCGCTTTCAAGGGGACGTGCTAGAGGTGGAGGCTATGACTGCAACCGGTGGTTTCGTTTCCTGCACTCTTGCAAAGCTCGTGGAACGCTCTGACGAACAGCGAAGGTCGGGTTTTGGCGAGGCGAGTAGGATGCAGGTGAGTAACTACCGTGTCTATAACGACTTCCAAGTTTAGACTTATGGCCTTTAACCTTGCCGGCTGAAGGGAACGAGTTCTCTGCGTATTTGTGTTTTTCATGAGTTGATTTTAATTTCAGTATTTTTAGTTTAATCTGCACATGTTGTTCCGATCCTCGTCATTGCGTCGGATTGTATTCTATGGCTATGACGCCTTAGTTGTTTTTGTTTTTGTTTATGTACAGCCAGACTTCGACTCTTATATCCACTAACGATTTTCTCTCCGTCATTTAAAAAAATTAAAAGGTTTCCTCGTTCCGTGCACTTCACCAGCGAGATGGACTTTGTGGACTGCGGTATCTTTTCTCTGCTTGGTGACTATGTAAACAGAAACGACCTACACTAGCTATCGAAGATCGGGCTTCCAGTATACAAGGCCTGATTCCAAACAATTTTCACCTGAGTGAAGCTTGATCTATATTTTTTCTGGTGTGAATCTTACAAACAGAATATATCAACTGTGAATCTTTAGTCTTAAGCTGTGAAAAAGGGACAGGATAACTCTGGTCCTCCTGCCATTCCCTTTCTCTACGATGGACTCTCTCTCTCATTCTCTCGTCTATAATGTACAGTGATCGATATTCTCTAAAAATTCGTTTTTGAATACAGTTTACGTGGATCAGAATGAGAAAATTCTTCGCTTCAGGTCTTGCTAGTGTCGCTGATTGTTGATCAGTTTCAGAAAGTGCACGTTGGTCAGGGCATGTGGCCACTGGAGCAGACCGCGGACAACTTTGTCCAAGAAGACCAGGACACGAGTGACGAAACAGACGGCGATATTGCAGAAGATACACTGGACTGCAATGTCGACGACCGGATTAGCTCCCCTCCTGTCTGTTGGTTAGTGAGTGCGAGTTTTGCTTTTGTTGATTTATTTTTTATTATTTACGTCATCCCAATGTATTGTTGGGTATTGTACACCCCTCCGTACATTATTTCCTGGAATGCGGGCACACTTGTTTATTTGTAATTCAGATCAAAAAGCATATCATCGACATACACTTTTATTTAGATTTTTAAGCCATCCTCGTGTGACATTCACAGCTCAGAGAAAACCCATGCGATGGACGGAACACTCTGGTGCTCGATAAACAAATCAGACCCATATTCTCCTATTGTAATGCTATTGCAAGCTGTCTGTTTTATCCATTAAAACAGGTTGTTTCTCCTGTAGCATGTGCTTTAGTTTTGTTTTTATGTCTCAGCCCCCACACGCAAAAAAAAAAAAGGCTCAAGCTGGTCAATGAGTTCAATGTGTTGCAGTGGGTGCGATGATGTGGACTGGGACACTCTGGAATGCGAGACGGGGCGTTCAGTGACTCCTACGATCGACAACAGTCAGCCCGGCGGGAACTCTGAGAGGAAAGCTACAGGGACCATGGATAGCACGGAAGGATGCAAAGAGGAGGCCAGAAGAACCGAGGCAACGATGAGGCAGGCAAAGAGTCAGGTAGCAAGCGAGCTGCTGATGAGCCCGAAGACCTCCGATTCAAACAAAACGTACCTGCCACCTCTTCCTGTCATGGAGAACAAATACATTCCTCATTGGAACAGAAACAGCCCATGTGGCGAGAGTAGAGATGAAGAGGTGGGGGCGACGCTACGTCCAGCTAGCAAGATGGCTGACGAAGAACCCCGCCAGTTTGGGGGTGGCGATTCCCCGATAGTGTGTAAGGAGGGGGACGCTCCGGAAGGCGCGGCTTTGGGCAGCTCGCCGCGTAATTCTAAACCAGAACTATTCAAGCGGCGATTGAGTGCTTCGGGGCCCCGGGTGGAGAAGAGTTTCGCTCAACGGAAGGTCTCCTTCGACAGCACCAGCGACACCTACCTTCTGCAGCTAGATATGTCCAGCAATAGGCCCACCTCTCGCGAATGCGAAGAGGAGACATCACTCGTGCTGCAAGACCAATTGTTGCTGCAGTACTTTCAGAGCCTACAGATCACAGAGGCAGCGCGATTAAAAGCCAGACTTAAATCCCGGGATGTTGACGCCAAATGTTTGGTTCCTCCCCTAGACCTGGATGCAGCCTTCCCTGCAAAGTCATCAAAGAAACCGGACGTAACTGTATCGACACCAGACGGTCTAGACTCAAACAGCATGTCGTATCTGCGAGAAGCAGGTGGTGATTCCAGCGTGCGTGTGCAGGAGCAGGAGAACCCTTGTGAGCAGGAGAACCCTTGTGAGCAGGAGAACCCTTTTCACAACCTGAGTAATGAATACCTTACGCAAGTAAGTCTCCCGCACTCTTCCAGAGACCTGGAGTCTGACAGTTGCTCAATTTTGCAAGCAGTCAATTATGTTACATCCCCGACGAGTATCAGTGTCATCTCTGAGGAACAAACCCAAGCCCATACTTGCCTCTCCAGCTTTACATCACTGGTGAGCATTGGCGTCATCTCGGAAGAAGAGTCACAAGTTCGTGCTTGCATCTCTAGCACCACATCATTGGTACACAGCGACATTATCTATGAAGGACAACATCAAGACCGCATCTCCATCCCAGCCTACAAGTCTCTCTCCAAGACCTCGATGACGTCCGCGACAGAACTGCAGGCTCTGTGCCACACTTCATCACTGCAAGACCTCTACAGCCCTTGTGTTTCGACTGACTGTGTGAATCGGGTCATGGGCAAGAACGGGTCGGCTGGCAGGATATCTTGCCTGGATGAGTCATCCACAAACCCAGAAGATGATGTGCACTTCCGAGATAGACCCAAGGATAAGTGCGTCCCCGCTGGAAATGGAAACGTTAATGAAAGCAATGTTTCAGGGCTTCCAGGACTACTAGAATACCCTCAGATAGATGAAATGCAAACCAACAAAAAGAACTGGCTAACAGAAATTCCCGAAGAAGCAAACCCAGATGGGGAGCAAAATCTGAGGAAGGCTGGACTCATTCTAGTGCAGGGGAAGGCACCGACTTATCTAGCGTCACTTACGGAATGCGAAAATATTAGCTCGGGAGAGCAGATGGAATACGATGACCACGACGAAGCGTTGTTTAGCAGACTTGGTCGTTCGCAACGTGCTGCCCGTATATACAAAGGTTTCGCCTTCTCATCCCTTCAGCACCCATTCGCACCGTCACATTCTCTCAAGACTACAGATTATTGGTCCCAGATGTTACAGCACAACTGATACAACTTTTATTCGGATACACAGTTTATAAAATTTCTTCGGCATCAATCTGCAGGAGTATTTAAACGAACTATTAATTCCTCCTTAATTTTAAACAGAGTTCCTCTGTGTAGTTCTTCAGACTCCAGGAAAACACAGTTTCTGATGACACAGCGTGTTTGTGGATAAGGGATGTTGGTGGAGGGGAATCTTTGATATCTGTTTAAACGTGACATGTCAGCGCGAAGTGACCATTCAGACCTAGTATTTAACAAAATGCGTCATTTGTGACATTTTGTCTCCAGAATTATGACCCAACATGAGCAAATAAGTGCAAAGTCTCCCTCGGAGATTTTGTACCCAGAGTGACTATAAGTCCCTTGATGGCCTCGTAAGTTATGAGATGAAAACTTTGTGCTTATTGCAATTAACCAATTAATAGCCCTCATATATATATATACCAAATGCACTACTCACTCACACACATACGCACACAAACACGGTTAAGCGTCACATCCACAACCCACATAACAAATATATCTCTCAGCGTACAATCACTGGGCCGTTGTCTTAGTTTTAGTTTGGTACTAATCCCAAAAACATCAGTTTCATCTGGTATTCTAACCTATACCTTTGGTGTCTGGGACAAGGGCAAGAACTTCAAGGGGTATGAAGGTACAAACATGGTACAAGGGTAAACTCTTATGATATAAGCAATCCAACGAAGGAGTAACGTTTACAGCTTATGTTAGATCAGAGAGAATTTTTTTTTGACATAATAAAGCCGACACATTTTCTGGTACCCCTTACCCTTTTGTGTTCCCATACCACTGTCAGAGAAGAATGCAAAATCTTTCCTGAGACTCAAAAAATAAATATCGTGTACTGAAGTCATTTTAGCGTAGGAACCTGTGTGCAGAAGGCTCAGATGTGCAGTCTGTACAAGTGGCTTTCCATATTCAGCAATAACAAGGGTTTTATATTAATGCTGTTCGCACTTTAGCTGCCTATGGAGAAGTGGCGGCAAAATTTTCCAGTGTTATCACAAGTGTCAGAACGCTGTCCTCCAAATAATCTCCTCAGCTAGGAGATTCATGATATGGCTGTATAATGTGATTTTTAGTGCAAACACACTTGTTGATAATGTCATTAACATGGCTTGTGGGGCCGACCAGATGCAGAACAGCAGCATGGACGAACCTGTTTGCGAGACAGGGGAGCTGCTTGTATAACCGTATAACCGGCCTCCTTAGTGAGCTCTCCACACTCCCATCCATTCCAGTCTTTGCTTCCATAATACAAAACCCTCCCATGTTCTGTTTGGATGCAGAGCGAGGATCACAAAGTTCACTTCTTCATCACATTTTAGGTCGTGTTAATGTGTTGGCTGACTCCTCAGCCATAGCTCTCTTTCTCCATGGTTTTCCGACATTTACTAAACGGCCCTATACGAATGCCCTCCCAGCATCTGCATGACTCAGCATGAGGGCTTGGCAAAAAACAAAAAGCAAAAAAACAACTGCTGAACTGGTTGTTTGGTTTGACAGGAAAGTGCTTCCAATTAGTGGTAATTTTGCAGGAGGGAGAGGGAAGAAACCAGAGTGGAGGAAAATAAAAACCCATACAGCAACAAGTGTCGCCTACAGATTGTCTCAAGACAAGATGCCCTGGGTTCAAATCTCGTCTTCCGACAATATTTATGTGACACCTGTTTCATGAGATTTGAACCCAGGGCATCTCATTGCAGTGGTGACAAACGAATGCTTGAACCTCTACACTATGAGGGCAGTAATTTTGTAACTCCTAAGATGCTGACAGTCAGTTCATCTGGTATCAAGCAAGAAAATATACAAGGAATATTTTACCCTTACCCGAACTACACAGTTTTACAAAATTGGTTTTAAGAAATTTAATTTATTAAGTGCACAGACTGCTGCTAAACAGTGTTGAAATATAAAGTGTACTTGCTCCTTTTTCTAGAATATTCCTGCAGACACAACACAAATATCCATAACTCAGTATGAAATATTTATCTTTATTGAATAGTAACTTACATAAAGATGACATCTGAAATATTCTTCTTCCCTAAAACTATCAAGTTATTAATGAAGCTACTCCAACATGCTATAGAGGAAAAGAACACCATACATTAATAAAGACCAGAATGTAAGAAACTTTCTGCAATTAATATGACTCCACCTATTAATTGTAATTGGCATGTAAATCTGCTCTTTGCTTGTTACCACAGTATTAAGCAATAAATATCCCAGGGGCAGTGACTTAAATGACTTAAAGACCTATGACCAAAGGAACATTTGCAGCATACAGTGTCAGGAAGGTTTATTTTAAGTTGAGACACAACACAAAAAGCAGTATTCCAAGAACATACTATGTGCCTTGACAGTCAGCATTACTAAATGTACTTTAGACGGTAATATTGCACAGCATCTTATTCCATTTTGTTGAGAAAGCTTAAAAGATCATCTTCGTGATTGTGAATGCTCATCAATCCAGGTATCCTGATCCAAGCAGCACCAGTCTGGCAGACGTCCACGCTGAATGTATGCATCTCTAGATAAAGATCTGCTAGGCAGAGTTTCAAGAGCTCCTACAAGTGCTCCTGTTGACAATCAAGATAACACTTGTCTTTCAAAACAAATATGTTCAAAAGAATACAAAAGAAATATGAACATTAAAGGTCATAAAACATCTGAATCGGACACAATGTTTCAAACAAATGCAGTTGTCATCTGTTCTTAAGGTTAATACCTTAAAAACCTTTTAAAGACATGTGACTTAAGAAAATTACAGAAATGAATGCGATGATTGCTTACCTCCTAGCCATGCAGTGTAGTTTTCACAAGATGGTGGGCGGAGGAACTTAAATGTTTTACAACCCAAAGCATCTTTGTACTGAGGTGTTGCTGCTAAAGCATCCAGCTCCCTTTTCAGTCGATGGTAGAAGCCAGGAATCTGAGCTGTGCCTCCCATGATCAAGATACTCTGTGCGAGCTCTTTCCTCGTGTCAACTGGGCTCTACACATATGGCCACAGCATATTATCATCTTCAATGGTAATCCCTGTACAAGGACTGAATACCATATGGTAACTAGATTCAAAGAGAACAATACATTATTTATAAATATTCAAGAGTTAATTGCACTATGAAGGTGGCCAGAGAAAGACCAGGCTTACAAATGTCAGACTGGACTGGTTGTCCTGTGCAGGACCTGCCCACTATTGCCCAGGATAGGTGAGAGTGGTGGGCCACATCTATCCATGAGCTCTTCTCAACGACAGGTACCAGTCAAGGGACAAATGGATGACAGAATGACTGAGAACTATGAATGTGGACTGCCACAGAGCAAGCTTGACACACTTAGACCCTGTTCAAGGATCTCTGTGTGTATGGGTATAAAATAATCTTTGTGAACGTTTCAGCCACCTCATTAATTTGGTTTTGCAATATGTTAAGAGTCATTTGCACTATCACCAATTTTTCTTTCTATATATTGCTGTCTTTGGCCTTCCACAGAACCCAACACATGCAATAAGACTGATAGGCATGTATTAAGCCACCCTTTCAGCAACTTGTGAAAATTGGTCAGTTCACTTGACATAAAACCTTTTTTTAAAAATATGGGCTATGCTTAAATACAAGCCTCCTTTTCGAACTTAATGCATGTTTACAAGCAGCTGGAGAAAGACATGCAGCTTCATAGAATAATCATTTATTACACTTTATGCATCATATGCATTATCCACATTTTAGTGATGTATGTATAGATGCATGCTTAGCTAGTATGATGTTTTGACCTATCTATTTTGAAGTCTCAGAATTACTTTCTTCGCTGTGTCCTGTAATTTGTTTCTTTGTTTGACAAAATACATCCAGCAAACAAAGCTAGAATAACTATCAGATATTTTTGAAATGTCAAATTGGCAAAACTGGAGAGATAAGTCTATATATTTTAATACAAATGATAAAGATGAATAACATAAATAAGATCCTTCAACCATAAGAGTATATAGTTTGCACATAAAATATAAAACATAAAATATTATAAAATAATAATCAATATTTTTATTGAATCTGACACAATTATTCAAACTTAAATTCTGAAATATGTATAGCATTAAGTTAACCTGTAACAGGCTGTTAAGGAGAAGGGCAGGCAGTGACTGTCCATCAATGTCTTGTTCAAACAAAACTTCACAGCTGTACTCCCTTTTTCAATAAAGAGAAATTTTTTTTATTGAACAAAGTTTTTGATACTGGGCACAGAGCAATCATTTTCTAAAATAAATGGCAAAAGCACACTAAACCACTAGTGCTTTATTCTGACATGCCTCTAATGCTTGTGTCACTTACACACTGCACTTTTCCATTACAAATTTGAGCCCATAAATGTGACTATGTGTTAACCCAAACACACACACACACAAACATGCAATAAAAATATGCATGTATACTCTTATTTTTTTTCAATCACTCTCTCAGACTGGATTTTATACACGCTGTATTTTTATCATATGAGCATTACTGAATATACAAATACAAGATTTTCCAGAAAGCAATAAGAATTTTTTTAAATTTATTATATAACTGTCATATTATCATATAATTGAGCCACCATTTCCATGCATAAGCCTTATGCAGCAAGGGAATTTCATTCTCATTACTTTCCAGACTGACCATGTCCATCGCATGACAGAGTGAAACCATCACAAAAATGAAAGCTAAATATCACCTTCCTGCAATATATTTGGATCCTATCCTTACTTTAAAAAAAGTCCTTGTGATAGATAATAACTACCTTATCTTGCCATCCACAGTGAGAATGTTGCTTCCATCAAGAGGGTAATCCACAGAAGGAACAGGTCTTGGCAACTGAAGAAAACATGTTTAAATGCCTCATCTACTGATCAAGTAGCTTTAATGATTTACCATGCTTTTTGCTGTTTTAAAACAATACTACTATGGTAAACGATCTACACATTTCTAGCTGTAATAACTCTGTCCAGAGGTATAGGCTTACAAAAAATTATTTATGACTATTTAAAATATAAACTTGTCAGTTTAGTCAGTTTTTTCCCCCAGGTCTTTTAATTTGTGCATTTGAAGGTCAATGATAATAACAAGTACAGAATTTACTGAACTGTACTGCAATAAAGTCAAGAACTGAACATCTATATGTCATTCACATGCATTTTAAGAATGTGTTGCAAAAGAAGATCTCTAGGTTATGTGGGCTTACATAGTGACTGTAAATTAATTACACTACAGTCACTAACATTGACAGAAAACAAACATTTCATAGACTAATTGCTACACTAAAACAAGCACAAATAATGACTTTGAGGTAGATATAAGCACTGACTTTCCACAGCATTGTTTAAAAACTTCAATATAAATGCTCTCACCCTGCTAGCATCAGCATTTCTGAAAGTGACATCCTGAATTGCCTGGCCTCTGCTGAATTCAGTCACAAAACAGCACCGTACTGCAAGACAAATAAAAAATAATCCAGAATAGTTTTGTCTTAATCTGGTACACATATGGAAAACAAGACTAGTTAGTTCTATTTAGGGACTGCAGCTAGAAATTTTCTGGATGGGTAGAGCAACTAACACTTATATACTCACCTTTTATGTCTTCTAAAATTTCCTCTGTTACGCATTCTGAAACCGCAAAATTACAAAGTGTATTGAGTAAAACTGACCTACCAACTTAAAAAACATATACAAAATGAAACAGGTCATTTTTCATCAGTTTTTCATAAGAAGCTACTGTAAAACTAACATGCAAACAATTTAAGAACAAAAAGTCAATGTCGTGTTTCAAATACAGAAAAAATTTAAACATATTTTTCCTGCAGTAAGCAATTCACCTGGTACGGTGGAGACTGGTCTGTCCTGCTGCTCAGCTGTTTTGACAACTCCTTTTTCCAACAGCAATGATTTAATACGACTGCAACAAGACATCATCTTAATGCTTATTAAATTTAGGAGCATAAAGCAACTTAAGACCTACTAAAATTTCCATATTATACAATATGAAGTAAGAGATTTGTATATGAATGGCTTTGACAGCATAAGAAAACTGGCCAAGAACAGAGAGAAATGGAAGACCTTTATTGCTACCATTCAGGCTACACAGCATACCAGAACTTAGTGTGTATCAACTATCCATTTGCTAATTGATTCTATCTTGTATACACTTAAGCACTAACTAAAGTACCCATTAACTGTAACAATGAATACGATACTCTCGAGAATACTGCCGATCAATAAGGTAAAAACAGATACCTATGAATTGCTTTTCCTCCTACTGGAACTGCCTGCCAGGCTTTTAAAACTGGAATGCCTTCACAGATCTGAACAAGTCAAGGAACTGCAGAAGATTGCAAAGTTCAAAAAGCTACTCTGCATTCTCAACTCAGTGACTAATATGATGGCAAACTTCAAGGACACAAAATCACTTTAGCCACAAATGTAATCTGGAATAACTGTCAATGTTGTCTACAAAATAATCTGAGATATTATCAACTCAACAAATGGAATAAAATTCTCAACTCTAAACAAAATTGTAAAGTATTTGTTTCTAAGATAAATGCCTCTTTTTTGACACATTGGTAGCCACAGACTGTGCCGAAAAGACATACATTTTTTCCATCTTTGAACAAAGGTTTGAATCCCTTGAGTGTAGCTGACGTCTAAAAACAAAAATGCATTTTAAACTTTAATTTATTCTTTTAGCAAAGAAATGTAGGAACGGAAAAATCTGTTTCCTGCCTTTGTGGATGTTCAAAAAGCTGTGAACAGCAGGAAACTCCACCCAGTTGGTGTAAAGCAATAACTTTTGATGTGCATTAGTACACTTCTAAAGCATAAATGCTACGTGAGACAACACATGGCTGTGTGAAGTAACATAAGGATACTGGAATGACCAATGTTTCTCTGTAGCCCACATCCATCACAAGACCACAGGTATGGCCAATAGTTAGCAATGCCAGTACGTGGCTAGGGGCGAAGAGGACTGAACCAACCTGGAGCATGGCCAAACCATTTAATTAAACTAGCTACTAGAAAATTAAAAACATTTGGCTATACAGTAGAACTTCTATAAGTTAAAGCTTCAGGGGACCAATGAAAAAAATCAGTTATGGAAAGTTGAAGTTGAGGAAGTTCGTCGATAAAATTTTTTTTTCTTTTTACTGTAGACTTTAACACAATCACCACACCAGCCTTTCATGCCTGTCAACCCCTTGATGATGTTGTGTTCTGGGTAAGTTTAATAAAGGAACCTACAGTTTTGGATCTGCGTGGGTAGGGAGGTTTCGGGAGTCAACTGACCACACAAGGTAAGGGATTACTTGTAGAAGTTGTAACTTCAAAACCAATAAATTAATGTTTAATATATGTTTAATGTTAAACGTAATAAAGGACTAAACAAATAACCTGATTTAGTATGTCTTATGAAATAAATTACAAGAAATGCATAACAAATGTAATAAAAACTGCACAAGTTGCTAACTTGGAAAAAAATATTTAGCACATCTTAACAACATAAAAGAAATACAGTACCTCAAAGTGTTTGAACAAGACTCTGGCTAAACTTTCTCGGAAGTAAGATGGACAAAGCAAAGATTCCACAACCACAACCCTTTTGTCTTTGGGCGTCATCAGCAAGTGTCTGGCAGAAGAAGCATCAATTAGTCTTATCCTTTTTAAAACTCTTAAGTTAAACATAAATATATTGTGCACTGTGGGAGCAGCTTCTGGCTACATATCTTTTTTCTCATATGCCATTTTATGCTATGTTGTATGTATGTCTGTGTTTTTTTTCCTGTAAAGTGCCATAAGCCTGCCCATAGGACCAAGATATAGCACTATATAAGTTCACTGTATTATTATTAGTAGTATCTTTGACTACAATGTGTCTATGAGAAATTCCCATGTGCATACAGAAGGGTAGAAAGGAAATAAAAAGAAACAGGGTAGGACAAATTATAAAAGTTCTGAATAATTAATCTGTGAGACCCCTTCTGTATCATGTTTAGTGCAGAATTATCTAATAGTTTAGCTGGCAACTAGTAGTACAATACAGCATTTATCATTCATGATTAGAGAAACATACTGCTCTTTTAATATAGATACACTATTTTAAAGTACTATACCTAAATATTAGGGTAGATAAAAGTTCTTTTAAGTTCTCCTGCAACTCTGCTGGGCAGCTGTGGTCCCATATTTTGGAAACCTGAAAAGACAATTTCAAAATGTGAAAAACATTTTTGCACTTTCAGATAATATCCAAACAAATGAAGAAACTTCATGTTAAGATCTTAGTATCTTTGATCTTTAAAAGAAGCTGATCATTGTAATGTTTAGGTTATTATCAAATGCTTTCAGATAACATGCTTATCACTGCACAACCCAAAAATGACCCACTGTGTATTATACTTACAATGCCAGTTCTAGGGTTTTTTACAGTGCTAGGGATAATGCAGTGAGGTCCTGTCTCGCCAGCTAGTCCACATCTGATCATGCAGACATAAAAGAAACACTCGTCACTTTTTAACAATCATATTTCTCGATCTTTAAAAAAAACAAAAAACAACCCAGTTTTCTGGAAGGCTGTATGTGTGAAACTTCAGAAATAAAACTAAATTCTGAAAATAAAATATATTATTCATATACATAATTTCTCTTTCAAGATAATATAAAATGTTAAAGTATAAAAATACACTTATAATAGACAAAGCACAGACTGTCTTCACGGCGGAATGCTGCTGTGTTGACATTTTATTATGGGTGCAGTAGTTTACTCCATAAAAACTATATTCAAAATGAATTTTAAAATTACTTTGTGTATGCTGCTCCGATATCCAAAATATATACATTTTTGTCATCACTATAACTCAGCCCTTCGAAAAGTGGCATTTTGTCGCCCACAGATTCCTATGCTCTCTGTACGAAGACTGTGTTGTCGCCTGCTTCTCTTCCGCAGACGCAACCGGAAGCGTAAACTAATTGTGAAAAAAACTTGGATCGGGCCTTTTCCAGTAATAGTTTAGCTGTGTTTATAATATTATCTGACTCTTTTTTTATGTTATTGTCATACAATAAAATCATTAAAACTTATCATTTTAAAATAAAAATATTTCAGATCGCTAAATTATCAAAGTTCCGTTGGCATATATAAATAACGAACAGCAGCGAACTTTCAAACTCAAGACGTTAATAAAAATACACAATATCTTTAAAAGTTAATATATTCAAAATATAAAATATACAAGATGTATTCTATCTATATAAAATAATAATTTATATATTTTGTAGTCCAAATGTAAGTTGACCAAGTAAATCGTGACGTCATAAGGTGTGTCAACGCGTTGATCAACACGGCAAAGCAGCAGGTGAAGAAGCGGTAAATTCCGAGCATAATCTTATTTAAATATGGTAAGTGTTTTCCCTCCAATGTATTAATATTGCCTATTTTAAAAACAATGTTTGTTTCACATGCCCGCTACGCATCGTTTCTACAGAGTGACTATAGAGATGTATTTCTTTGATCTTGCAAATTCTTTTTTGCACCTGCATGACTCTATCTTTTTGCCGAAGGTGTGTCGCACTGCGTCATGGCTGACTCCCTTCCGTTGGTTATTACACATGAAACGAGCGAAGTGTAGAGGATAGCTCAAACATATGATGCAAACTAACGATTATGATTGAATTGCAGTATTGACTGACTCGCTTAAATGAAGAAAAAATTGTGTTTTGTTGCCTGCCCAGACCCACGTTCTATCGAATGATGTATTTATGTATGCTTACCTGTGTGATAGAGATTTACTGTCTAAAATTGGGGGGAAATCATATTCATAACAATGTGTTTTGAATGAAAAATAAAATTGGTGGAAATTTCCCAAATGTTTCATAGAAGAAGGTTGTGCTTTGTAAACCTATCATTTTCGATTCTGCATTCACTTAAAATTATGATGTGGCCCTTTGGTAAGGGATTAAAGACGTTCAGAAAGAATGTTATAACACCTGACATGAAAGCATTTAGCACAGTGGCCATTGTGGCTTCAGTTTTCTACTTTTATGTCATTATTAAGAGGTAGGAAAATATTATACGTGCAAATTATTAATTAGTGGGTAGAACAGATTAACTGTCTTAGTGCCAGCACTTTCAAAAAATAGATGCAGCTTTCACCAGTATATTCACAGAATGGAAGATGCTTCCATATCTAAAAGAAAAATCAAGTTAATATTACATATACTACTATAGGCCTCCTAAAAATACAAATAAGTTCGCACTTTGTGCCAGCTTTCTGGTGTGGTAGTGTAGGATTGAAATATCTCTGGTACTTATAATGGGTGGTAGAATTTCCTTGCCACCAAGATAATGAAGATCATGAGTTGTGGGTTACAGATCCTGTCTCCAGTTCACATAATTCCTCTCTAAAAATGTGGACTAACCATGACAAAATCTTTGTTGCTGATGATGGAAAATACTAACAACTAATCACTGAGGACAAACAGATTCAACAGTAACAAGACCTGATCAGCTTTAGCCAACTATACTATAATAATTTTTAATAGAGTTTCTGGGATGTAGATTGTATTGTGAACATTCATTTTCACTTTTTGCAAAGATTGTTTAAATGTGGTGTAAAATACTGTTTGGAAACTTTTTTTTTTCAGGCTAAACAGGCACAATTTAAAAAGGAAGGTTAGTTGTTTTCTTGTTCCTTTTTGTTTATTCTTGTTTCACTAATGATTGCATATAATGTGCACATACCCATTTTAATATTTAAGGTGTAGAAATGATAATATTAATTTTTTTTTAAAATTATGGGTCTGCCGAGGTCTCTCCTCTTTTGCTTATGTTGGCATGTGTATTCTTTGGATGGTGCATCTCATGCATAGTTTTTCAACAGATAATTTATGACTGGTTTATGCAAGTCTCTGTTATGTTTATATAGTATTTATTTTATCATTTTGTTTTTTAGAGCTGCAGGAAGCCTTCACAATGTATTGCTCTGCAGACAATACCATTCCCTGTTCAAGGCTTGCTGCAGTCATTCGATCAGTTGGAGGAGCTCCAACAGAAGAAAAGATTCGGCATTTGTGTACAGAGTTTGAGAGTAAAGGTATTGAACACCCTTGTGCAGTTCTTGGATAGATGTTTTGAAACAAAATCCAGTGTCTTTTTACTTGATTAGTCTTACAAAATATGCTGCTTAAAGGGGAAGCAATCTCTTCATTGGCTGTCAAGCAGCTGGCTATGTATTTGAGCAAATCGTTAAGTTAAGGAAGGACTTAAAATGCATGACAGTGGTGGAATAGTTTATTACTTCTCTGTGCAGGAAAGAAGACCCTTACTTTGCAAGAGGTAGATGCCATCTGGACAAAATATACATTTGCCCCAGTTCCGGCAGATGAGTTAAGAGATGCATTCCGTATATTTGACAAGGATGGAAATGGTATGATTAATGCAGGAGAACTGCGGCATGTCCTCACAAATCTTGGTGAAAAATTGACAGATGAAGAAGTAGATGAGATGATTCGAGAGGCTGATCTAAATGGTGATAATCAGATAAACTATGCAGGTGAGCTCAGACTCATGTTTTTTAAAATCAATTATGTAAATGTCTTAAAGGAATTTAATGGTACACTGGCTATGAAATCCAATAAAGCATGTAGATCTTGACACAAATTACTCATGTGAAAAACTTAAATTATAAAAGTGAAACCCACAATATCATTCCAGTATAGTAAAGAAAATATTTTTACTATTTTTGTCTATTATTTCTAACTCTTTTAACTCAAATTTGAGAATTTCCCCATGTAACTTATATTATTTCTGTGATGCAGAGTTTGTGAAGGTAATGCAGGATGGATGTTAATCATGGAGAACCAGGACAAATCACACTTATTTTATAAAATATCCATTCCACTGATCACCACATGCAAGGGATCTTGACATCTGTGTTCATGCCTGCCATCTTCTTTTGAGCAGTTGCCTCGGTGATTCTCAGAGAAAATAAATTTCACAAAATGTGTAATGCTTTAATTGAATACTTCACTTTCTTGCTAGAAATTTGAGCTAAAAAGACTAGAAATTATTCAGAGAATGAGATTTTTATATATCTGTTTTTGCCATGTGAAACAAATCAACACATAAAATAAAGTAAAGCCATGACATACTCCAGTCTATTTTTTGTCATTTTGTCAGCTATATTATTAAGGCTTACACACATACAACATAATTTGAAACTTTTTCCCTAGCTTAACAACACATAAATGTTGAGAAATTTGCAGTGGAGGTGTGGTTGCTAAAGAGCAGAACCCTGGATTTGTAAAGTTAACCTTCATGATGATAATCTTGTGCATCCAGAAACTGGTGAAAGAGGTAATCCAAATATTTCTTAGACAGGTTTCATCAGATGTAATCCCATATTGTTTAATTTCGAGAAACATTGCCTAAAACTAGTAAAAAAAAAGGTATTTGCCCTTTTGTAGCCTCATTTCATTTAGGTATATCCGTGATTACCAGTTTCAGCATATCTTATCCTAAAATATGATGAACCTTACTATCACAAGGTTTAGCATTTTTAGAATTGCAGTTTTTACCTACATTTCTTGGGTATTTCACACTTGTGCACATGTAGAATTTTAATCCTTTTCTACAGTGAGTGGTGGTGGTGGTTGGTAGAATTTATAGTCTTTTACTTTAAATGTTAACTGTGCTGTGCTTTATAAATAATCTTAGCTAAGTGATTAATAGATTTTCTACTTAAGTTAATTATACATGAAGACTGGTTCTTATTTGGTTCCTACAGTTATTTTTCATAGCTGATGAAATGGACAGGCATGCATTTTTTTCACTTTGTACATTAATTGCCAATTTTTATTATTTAAATTGTTGTTTTATTCAGTGATGTGTATATTTGAAGAAATAATCCAGCAATTATAAAAGCATACTATTCGCTCTAGAATATTTTTATCTGAAATCAAGAATATTTCCTCAGGCATGGTGGAGCATAATGCTAAGATGCATGAAACCTTTAGCTTTAACTTTTTTTTTTTGCAGGCTCTTGCCATGATTAATATAATTGAATAAATTTTGCATTATATTTTATTGACAGATTTTTGCTGCTGATTTTTACTAAGGAAAAATTCACACTTCATTTTGCCTCACCTTTTTAAAACAAACAGCATAGGATGTGAAATAGCGTCAGTGACTTTTGTACATGAATCATTAAATATATTAAAAAGACTTAAAGGATACTTAACTTTACAAGGCTGATTCCAATTGTCAGAGGATCTGATTATTGACTACATATTTAAATGCCACATTATTGAACTGGTCAAACAGTGCTGGTCTGTCAATGATTATCATCTTCAAATACTGGAAACATTCATATTTGATTGGTTTTTTCGATATATGCTTATGGCATTCCTGTTTTAGTACTAATAAAACTGAGGGCGGATGTTTAAAATGTCAATGTTTCAGTGTGCCACAGAATTAACATTATGCCATCATTTTTTTCCATCTAGTATTCACATTGTTAATATAAAAATAAGGGTATGTATTTTGGGAGAGTTTCTAGAAGCTTGGTACAAGAACTGTTTCCTTGCATTTGTCTACGAGCTCAGTCACCGGACATCCAGAAAGAACCTACACACAAAACAACCACATTAAAGGTGTACCTGTCTGGTGTTTGATCTTTTTTATGTCATCAGTTCATTTAGCACACCTGCAGCTATTTTGCAGAAGATAATGCATGAAGATGATGCATGGTTGTGACTTATTTTGCATGTGAAGGACAGTACACCATTTTACCAGTGTGAAAGAGCCCAGAAGATGTTACAAATAAAATTCACTTTGTAAAAACAGACATTGGGAAGATTTGCATGTATCTTTAACATGCTGAAAGACTCTTTCATGTGCTGCTTTTTATGACAGGTGAAAAACTGGTGTGTGATCATAAATTGAAAGATGATCAATAGGTCTGATATTTTGCTACATAAACCTACGATTTTTATATTTGTGTGCATGCTGTTATCAAGATCACATCTAGAGTCCGAATTTCAGCAAATGCCAGAAATTTGATGCTTAGTAAAACACTGCTAATATTCACTGTACCATGTGGCATTACCTTAGATAAAATATTAATTGTTAGTTTTGTGGGTTCAGCCTTGATAAAGAAGATAAAAGAATGATAGTAGAAATATTTTGGTGGTATTTTTATAGCTGGCGCAGAGTGTATTGTTCCATCCTTTAACATAAAATGTATGATTTTATTTTGAATCAAATGCATTTTTGGTATTTTATTTAACATGCTTAAATTCATTTTCTTGACTGTTGATGCTGAAAATATTTATAATTTGTTACCACTAGTAAAATTTACTTACAGCAAAGTGTGTGTGTGTTTGAGTTAGAAAATGTTGATAATGTCTTATTATACTTTTTATTAGATCACCGTGCGACTCTCCCCCTTCAGGTTTATTTATTGCAAACAGCGTCAAGCTTAATGGAGTCCAAGCTTATGAAGATTCGCCTCTGGGTGAAAAGAAAAAAAAATGAGTGTTTGCGCGAGTAAATTCATTTCTAAATCCCCAAAGAAATAACATCTGAACTGAGGAATAACATCAGGCGATAAAAAGGAACGCCAAAGTGAGGCTGGAAAATAATAAATCGCCTTTGCTCGTAAAGCCTAAAGAAAAAAAAAAAAACTTTGGTAGAAAATGAAAGGCAGGGTGAGCAAAAAGACTTCCAGCCCAATTCCTTGTCTTCTAAAACAACGTGGAGAATTCAGTCTTGAAGCCTGGAAGTAAATCATCCTCAGATCATTATAAGATGCATGGGTAGATTGGCAGCCGAGCTTTTTGCGACTTGACTGCTTTAAGTATCATCAACACACACATAAGATCCCAGGTTCACCAGCAAATTCACCCAGACGTTAGAAACAAGATGGAGTCAGAGGAGTAAGGTGACACGTATTTTAATTAATTTGCTTAATAATATCCACCCGTCAGTTAGCATTCCCTTCTTTCTCTAAAATGAATGGTTCTCTCTCCAAGGAAGGACCTTTCAGTGGCGTAGGAACCAGGGGGGCAGCGGGGGCAGCCGCCCCCCCCAAGGAAAAAATACAGGGGGGGCAGGAATATCCTTTTGCCCCCCCAATATTTGAGACGTAATTCCTCACAAAGAGCAAAGAACTGAAGAAAGGAAGGGGAACGTAGAGAGGAGACGGTCATCACCGTCACAAAAGCGGGCCCTGAGGCAAGTGGAGGCTCTAACACCTCTGACG
This sequence comes from Pomacea canaliculata, assembly GCF_003073045.1. Taxonomy (NCBI): domain Eukaryota; kingdom Metazoa; phylum Mollusca; class Gastropoda; order Architaenioglossa; family Ampullariidae; genus Pomacea; species Pomacea canaliculata. The sequence continues at coordinate 14,826,003 of NC_037597.1, forward strand.
ATCAGATCGTGCGTGCGTGCAGTACCCCCCCCCCCCCCACCCAATCTTTTTTTACGAAATGTGCGAGTGCGAACGCCGTTCACTGTCAGCAGGGAGTTTGCCCCCCCAACGCCGAACATCTTCCTACGCCACTGCCTTTATCCGAGCCAGCGATCAGTCAGGTTCTCCAACAAAAATATACCTTTGTGTGCTTCGTTCGAGCATTGCCCTTATCAGAAATCAACAAATGTCTCTTCCTTCGGAATTAGGATGTCCTCGACTGCTCGTCAATATTTAGGAACACTTTTACTCAGAGCCAGGGGCACTAAAGTCTTTGCGACCAGGATTTATCGAAATCAATTACTTGGGGCCAGTTGCACAACACATTCTTAACTTTAAACACTTTTGAGCCTAAAAAACCTCGACCACACATCATCCGTCCAAGCTTTTCCGACTTCGCTGGTGCATCCTTCACAGATTTCGTGCCAGTAACTAAACATTATGTCTGAAACACTAACTCGCCGAATAAATCCTGTTCCGACAACCAACTTGTTCACGACTTAAAGGTCTAATGCAGATGACTGGGATGAAGTCGGTGAAAAATGCTACATTCCCCAAAGGTGAGAGACTCATTCCCCTCTGTCCCTATGCACAGAAAGTGAGGGCACAAGTCTCTATGGATACGCATAACTATAATATACAGGATCACTGGTTGTAGCCTTGACAACATAAACCCATCCATGCATGTTTCTGATCTCTCTGTGCACTTTTGACTTCTTTCCATGCATGCTAGTGTTCGTAGTAGTCTTATCCAAAGAACGGAGGAATGTTGTTCAGTCAGGAAAAATAGTATTTTGTGTCAAGCTTATCCTGGTCACCAAAAAAAAAAAAAAAAAAAATGTACCCAACTGGACCTTTAAGAAACGGTTGAAGCTGGGCAATCAGCATCTCTGAGCAAATTGCAAAGTTGCCCCTCTCATTATCCTTCCGTCACCTCCGAGGACGACGGGACCTCACCTCCCGCAGAGGTCTGAACTCTCGGGCGACTGAATTATTTCCTCTGACCATAGACAGCGGGGACGAACAGTGGCTCTAATCACGAACTCGTGTTCTAATGAACAGGGTGTCGGTATGAGGTGGACACGTCTGAGTGCTCTGTAAATGCTACTGTCGGGTGAGAGAGTGGGAGGGGACAGGGGAGAAAGGGTGCTACTGTCGGGTGAGAGAGTGGGAGGGGACAGGGGAGAAAGGGAGGGAGGTCATGTTGAAAAAAATACTGCTACAACCATCATCATCACTACCCAACATCTGTAAGAAACCAATGATTGTTATTTGGGTTTTCCTGATCGCTTTGGAATATTTCCATTTTCTTTCTTTGTATCGCAGCCGCCCAAGAGCCTGAGGTCCGTCTTTCAGGGGAATGGGAGATACCTGGGGTGGCTTCCTCACGAGCGCCTCAACATTGTCACTGCTCGGGTATGATGGAGGTGCTGGCGGCGGTTGCGAAATGAAGCTTGAAGAACTGTGCACGAGGTCTTCCTCCGAGTAAATATTATCGTTCAACGAAGTTCGGTGTGTGTCGAGAGCCGGTTAAAATTATATAAATCGGATTCTGGAACCTGCTGTTTTGCTCTGGAAGAAGAAACAATCTACTTTTTGTTTTTGTTTTTTAACTTCCACGATGATTCCCGTTTTCTTTATATTTCTGGCAAGCATTTAATGAACGATATTAAAAAGGAAAGTGTTTGGATAGGAGGTGGGTGGTTAGGTTATTAATGTGTTTACCTAGATGTTTTTAGCCATTTAATATATTTACAGGCAGGAAACTACGTAGATAACCCTTTTGATGAGGTTCACGTGTGAGTTCAAGTATTGTTATGATGGATGTAGTGATAGTGGTGATAGTGTATGTATTTTTATGTGTTTATTTCATATTTGCTGTGAATTAATGCGTAAATTTAGTGCCACTGATGGGATGAGTGGATAAGTGGGTAGATGGACGCTGGTAGTCTGTACTCTGTTCATGAGAGCTTGAATGAAAAAAAATGTGAATCAATGTGCCCATGTTGACTCTGTTGCTGATTTGAAGAGGGAAAAGGCTTGTGGACTGGTTGTTCACTGGGGGACCTTCTCTTGCAGCGGGACCCGCAGGCATCAGTTCACCTGCTACGACTACGACTTCTACAGACGATAGCAGTTAAGGCGTGAGAAGAAGAAAAAGATGAAGAAAGGCTTGTGGGTGATTCTGCCTGCAACACTTCCCTGGATGTGATCCAAGTGCGAAGCTGGTTGCAAGGGCACGCCAAGGTGGAAAAAATTCCGAGTTCATTAGACGTCAATACTCCCCACCCAAAAACAAAACAAAACAAAACAAAATAACGAAACAAAACAACAAAAAACAACAAAAATTAAAAAAAAACACAAAAAACCGACCAAATTCTTTCATCACACTTCCTCTTTTACACATTCTAAGAAAATACCCAATACGCAAAGAAAATAAATACACTAAAATTTACATTTTACATAGATGAATCTGTTACCTCCTACCGTCACCACTAACGAATAATTAAATTTTATTATTTAATTTTTATTTTTAGCGATATTTTAGTATATTTTATTATAATGTTGTAATCATATATGTTTGCCTTTGACATTTAACATTTTACCAAATGGTATGAAAAAAAAAAATTCTAGTTGTGCAGTCAATAATTCACCATGAGGCGGGAATTTCTTCCTGGGAGAAAAACTTTGTACAAAAACAAACTTTAACGGTCGTAAAATTGAGCAGATAGAAACAAAATGTAGAAAAATAAAGTTAGCTGAGTCTTCTTTATGGAAGGTTTATGGGTGGGGGAGGGGAGAGAGAGGAAGGAGGGTGGAAAGACTTGTTTCGTTGACTGTAGCACGCCGATCCCGCTATCCAAACACAGCCTCTCGTTTGCTTACCTTGTCATAACCTCGGCGCCAGCCTCCAGCGTCAGGCTGGACGGGTGGGTAGCTTCTCATCCTGGAGGAAAGATGGTGCTCTTTCCTTCTCAAGGATCTCATTCACCATGATGAAATCCATCTGTTTGCTCCCGCGCACCCGAGGGCGTTGGATACCGCAAATGTGTTTTGTTACCCGCCTTAACCAACAGTGGACGCTGTTCAGTCTTTTCTCTCTCTCTCTCTCTTCATTTTTCCCTCTCTCTTCATCTTTCCCTCTCTCTCATTCCGTTACGCAACATTGACAATCATGCGGTTAAAAACAAGGAACAGTTGGTTGGGGCACCAACAGGTCCATGGGATAACCATGAAGACTGGAAGTACCCACATGTTAAATTATGGACCAGTGACAACGAACCCTTATGTAATCGGAAAGGTTTTCAAAGAGTCATCTGTCGCGATAAGCACATCAAAGAGCCAGAGCCGCATGCGAATGTGCGTGTGTGCAGCGAGGAAATAAGTTATTTAATTTTTTTTTCACGTGCACTTGTAGACATAAGCAGGTCGTTACCGAGAAGATGATAACAATAGAGATTATTTATAAACTTGTAAAGCTCTCCCTCCTTTAAAAAAAAAGAGATTAACGAAAGAAACGGAACAGAACCACACACACATATCAAATGCGTGGCCATATGGTGGAAACCAACAGACTCGCACTTGTTTAGAGAATACTGGGTTTTAAGCGTGACGTGTTTTGAAAAAAAGGCGTGGCATCGTATAGATATATACAAACATTCACACACACACACAGAGTCAAACGCATGTATGTATACCCTTAGAGCTGCAGATCATAATCTAGCAAGAATACTGAGGACTTCTAACCCGGACCCATGGCGACACAAGACATCACTCTGGTGAGCAGGTCCCGCCAAGTTTCACCCAACAGTCACGTGTTTGATGTGTTCTGTGAACGCTCTTCACGGGCCTGGTGACGTCACTAAACAGAGTGACGGATAGGAGGACAAACTGTGTACAGATAAATACAAAGAAAAGCAAAGGAAAACAAAACAAAAGCTAAAAATAAAACGATGCGATGTCAGGTTTTCAGCATGAGTATGTATGTAGGGACTGGTCTTCTTCAACATGCTGATGTTTGGCTTTACAACTGGTTCTAGGACATACAAGTATCACCATGGCTACCTCAAAAAGCTCTCTCTCTCACACACACATACAGAAAGTACACTAAATTGCACAGTCTCGGGTATACTCAAATCCTCTAATAGTACACATACACACAAGGAGGAAGTGCACTAAATTGTAGTCACACATTCTCAAAACCTCTCACACATGTATTTACACACACACAGAGACTCGAAATCTTTTCTTCTCTCACTGAAAAGCTCTCAAGGAAGCGAAAAAAAAGTGAATCGGTTGCGCGAGCACGACTGCTACGACTGGGCCCGCCCTCCCCACTCGGTGTACCTGGGGGTTGCCTGGCGTACAACACAGCTCTGCCAGCCTGCGTCTACACTCCCCGCCACAGGTTGTCCATGTTCGCCGCTCTCTCTCTCTCCCCCGACACCGCTGGACTACCCGATACTCTACCCGGAAGTCTAGTCAAACCCCAGCGAGTTAAAGGTAAGCAGGCAGATAACCTTATCATCAAACACCAACCCTGGTGTAAACAGATCCATGCTGGTGTTGTAGTTGTGTATATTGACCTGCAAGCTGTTCAGTCTACTGATGGAATAGTGAAGCTCTCTTCACGTGTACCTATTAATATGAATTGTTGTGATTTGATGTTAGCCTTAAACAAAATTTATCTCACCCCAAAAAAATACAAACCATGAAAGCACTGATGAAAAAAAAAAATAATAATACGCTGACCGTTACTTGGAGGTAGGGAGGTGGGGAGGGTTATGGGCGGTGGAGGAAGCAGCTATATATAAATATCTACATGTTACAGCAGCAGTCGACAGCTGAAAGTAGACGACAAGGAGTAATCGTTGGTCGTAGCCGCTGACCTCGCTGGATCTGTCGGACGTAATCGATAACGGCGTGCACGATGCTGCAGCAGTTTGTCGTGTCGCTGGGGACGACGAGGAGAGATTGGCGACAGATCTTCAAAGGAAGATAAGGTGTCATCTCATCACTCAGGCTGAGCCAGCAGTAAAGACATCACCCGCCAGTATCTGCACTTCCTACAGGCAAGAGAGAGAGGAAGGTGGAAGGAGAAAGAGTGACCGATAAAAAGTAAGAATGAGTGATAGAAAGAAAAAAAAGAGAAAGAGTTTATGAAAAATGATAAATGTTTTTGGATTACTGGAGATTCCACCCCCAGCTCCAAAAGAGGACCGACAATGAAAGAAGGAAATAGAGCGATTCTGAAAGCTGATAAGTATCTTCCACCCTCTTTCTTTCCTAAAAGTTCACGACCTCCCCTCAACATTCAATGTGTCACACACACATACGAACTATTAATTCTCGTGAAGCATTAAAGTACAATAAAATTTTAACCTTAAGTACAACATCTCCTTTTCTCTCAGGTTCGCGAGTTTAAGTGTTGCGGATCTTGGCCATTTTTATTTATTTATTTATTTTATTTTATTATAATTTTTTTTTTTTTGGTTGGGGAGGGCATGCCATGGTTGGGTTACTCACCCTGCAGGCACAAGACGCGTGCTCTCGGTTAATACTTTCAGCGAGGCGTCGTGAGTGGGTTCACTAATTTGTTTTTCTCCAGCCAAAGTAACATAAGCTTCTTTTTATAGACCACTTTACTGCCGATATATATATATAGCAGTCTCTGCTGCCTATACACAGTATATCCACCTCGATCTACTGACTAACGGGTACATCTGCGCCATCTTGCTTTTACTGTGTCAGCAGCAGGAGCTAACTCTCTGAGGTCTCGTCATGCGTTTGTATATTTTCCTTTGTTAATTAGGGAAGTGCGCTACATGCATTTCATTGATGAGGATGAGGATGAGGATGAGGAGGAGAATCTCTAAACTGAATAGTTATTAGTTTTCTCTCTTCTCACTGAGAACTGAATACAAGAAAATCAGTAACAAGGATGATGTATCGACCTTTTCAAGGTCTTCTTCAGATCAAACACAGAAGAAAAAAATATTTGTGGAAAACCGGAAGCCGAGCCAAAGCAAGAAGATGGCGAGGAAAGGCAGGTATGCAGCCGTTGCTGTCCTCTCACTGTGCAGAGCCCGTTGGCCTCAACCAAGACGCCGCTAATACATTCCATAAACATAAAAACTTTCTTGAATCGCGAGAAGATGTATGGAGTTTAAAAAAAAACGGCAGGGAAGGAGGAATAAAAACCGCTGTGTTGAAGAAACAAGCATCCGTAATAAGCACTCCCCCTGTGGGCACTATTAGCATGGACTGTGGGGGTGAGGAGAGATCACGTGATACCCCCTGAAGCAGTGCTGGAACATGTTTAGTACGCGGTTCGATGCCGGGTTACCGTGCTCGAGTGTTTCTCCCGATTTGTTTCCGAGTAAACAGCCTCTGGCAAGTGCAACTGAGGGATTTCAATGTTTGAAGTAAAGGTTTTGTTCCTGCTTGTGAGTAGTGGGCAGTGACGTTGGTGGTGTAGAAATAGAAAGGTTGCAAGTGTTTTTAATCAAGTATCCGACCTCGACATTCTACCCCCCCCCCTCTCTAGCTTATTGACTCTAAACAATATTATCTTACTGAAATATTTATACCAAAACCTACGATCCTTAGCGGAGGTCTCCGATATTGTGAAACCTAGTACTAGGACGGGCATTGAAGGAGCGAGGGCCTTGAAGTGTTTTGGTAGTTACTTCAGGACTTTATGAACGCTCTTTGTTTACGAACTTTGTTTGTGCATTTATTTAACCAGTCCATCCTTTATGTCATACAATTTTATCTTGAGTAGTCTAGCAGTTTATCCTACATTTTAAGGACGAGGGCTAGCCATCAACAAAACATATACTGCGGCTTCTACAACCCTCGTCAGGAAAGTGTCATCGCCTGTTTCTGTCTCCATCGACGATGTGTGCAGTTGCGTGGTCACGTGTGTTTGTCGCGATGTTTTCATATTCTTCCTGTATCTGTCTTCTAGTGAGGTATACTAAAGTCTTCTGTCTCTCTCCCATCGTGTACAACAACTTCTCATCCTTTTATCCCAGATCTCACGTGTCTGACAGAAGGGGAGAGACTTGTTATCACCAAGAAAGCTTTGTTTTGACCTGGACATTCCCTGTAAAATCCTGAAGACACAATCGTTAGTGAAAGGTTTACTGTAGATGTAGTGCTCGCTAATGTGTGAAGTTTCCCTCCCTCACTCCATCTCCCTCCTCAATCTTGTGCACCCGTAGGTGGTGCTAAGGAAGGAAACAAGGAAGGGATTGGTTGTTGATTTTGGCAGGACGCAGAAAGCGCTATCTTTCTGGGTTTTTTTTTTTTTGTTTTTTTTTTATCGTTGGCTTGTCAATATTGCCAGGCGGTTGTTATGTACAAACATTAACTCTATCGATTTCCTTCACGCTCTTGCTCCTGATAAGTAGTGGGCATGAGGCAGCACGCACACACACACACATAGCCACCCTCTACAAACACGCACACACACATAGCCACCCCTTTATATATACAAACACACACACGTCTCCACCCCCTACAAACATACACACACATTGTTCACGTATACACACGAGTCTTTATACACGCACACGTCTTCACGGTTCACACGCACACACGCACGCATGTTCACACACACACACACACACAACATGCACAGGATTACTTACACACGTGCACACACACACTTATGCAAGCACGCGTGTTCACATCAAACGAACACTCACACCCATACAAAAGCATACGCCCATACACGAAGAAGCTTTAAAGAGGACGAAGGACAGAAGAAGGTATAACAGCTGTGTTTCAAGTCCCTCCCTTTGTTGCCCACAACACTAGCAGCAGTAACTAACGGCACCAAATGTCTCCAGCTGTAAAAACGACCAGAAAACTTTTATCTCGCCCTTAAACCCTTGTCGCTTTTTTAAAACTTATTTTATTACTTGTGTGTGGGAGAGAGAAGGGGGCAGGAGATGCGAAGATGTATTAAACCCTGTAAAGCTCAAACAAAAAGCTTTCTCTTGCAAGAAAGATTTAAAACTATTCATTACAGGTCAACACGACTTTACCTCTTGAAGTTTACGGCAAAGTACCTGTCAAACCCGACTACACACCTCCTCCTCGCTTCTTTTTTCTGTTAACTCATGGAGGCGGGGTGTAGCGAGGAGGTACTAAACTGCAAGAGAATACGCTCAAGCTGACATTAACGGCAGGTCTGTCTTAATTTTAAATTGTAATGTATTTTTTATGTCAGCTGTCACTTTTCTTACACTACAGAATCCGGAATTGCGATGACCTTTTGCAAGACCTCCATTGTTACCGACATGGGAGGGGCCTTCAGGTTCCCATCTGGACGTTGGGTGAAACAAGGGCGGCACCGGTTGGAGAACATGAAAGACAAAAAAAATGACAGGGAGAAATAAGTGTGCATGTATAAAAGAAAAACGATGTAGGGAGATAACGATTGTCAAAAAAAAGTTATCACTTTGTCGGAAATGTTTTGAGAAGCAAGTCGATCTTCGACATCGTCACAGTCGCGAATAAAATACTCCTGTTTCCTTTTCTTAAGTTGCTTTTTTTAAAAACTTTACCACATTCCCTCTTCTCTTTCTCTCTCTGGTATAAAACGTACTGGCATGTAAACAAATCAATAAACGATCAATCAAATGAAAAAATATCTTCTCTTTAAAGGTTCTTGTCTTCCTAGAGGGAGTCTTTCAAGACTGCAAGTTACTGAAGTCTTGTGTCTTGGCCTTCCCTGTTCCATTTGACTGTGTCTTGCTACACCGATTCCTTGTTCAAATTGCTATTATATCTTCCCTCCTGCTGCTAGACAGACATCGCAAACAGAATCGATATCAAGAGATGAGGCGCGGAGCGAACCGCAGCCTTCGTGAGGAATGGCTTCCTTCGCCATTTTTTTCTTCCTGTCATTTGTCTCACATTGATTCCAGCCAAGCTGTCAAGATCGGGCGATGTTCTACCCAGCTCTTGGTACTCATGAAGTCTGCTTTTTTATCTCGAACATGGTATACTAAAATACCAAATACTTTTTAACAACCCTGATTTCTTAGATTATTTGGCACAGACAGGAAAGCGTGACTATGGCGCCGCAGAAGAGATATAGGGGGGAAAAAAAAGAAAGAAATATTTCAAATTCACACTTTTAAGGATTCTTCCTTAAAATACTTTTGAGGGGAGATGATCACATTTTTTGTGGCACACTCGGTAAATTACTGTGGAAAATAATCGTCATCGGTAGGATTTGACTGGGATTGCTTGTGGGTGGGTGGACAGGGGTGGTCGTCAGTAGGATTTGACTGAGATTTGGTGGGTGGATAGGGGTGGGTCATTTGGGTCTCAGCATGCTTTTTTCTGCTGTAATTATCATGGCCTGTGGCCAGCCAAGGCACTTTAAACGCACACAAACGCCTCCTGGGAGCCGGATAAATGGGGAGTGAATTAGATTGCATCCATCTAACTCCACCCGACAATAAGACCAAGGTTTTCTTTTTTCTCGGGAAATCCTTTAAAACTGCTTTTTAATTTCTGGTCTGCATAAGGTTATCGTCAGTCAATTTTGTTTTTAATGCCTAACAGCTTTTGGTTTAGAAAAAATTATCCTGGCATGTAAAGGGTCTTACACTCTAGTGTCTCTAATGGGAGTGCACCGTGAATAGGGTACAGCAAGTGGAGGACGGAGTGAAACCTTTCCATCCCTCCCTTACCCTCCCTGCTAAATAAGTTATTCTATGGGCAAGAGGGGAGAGATTCTAGTTACAGGACCAGGGAAAGGTTTTACTCCCAAATCGAATGCACTCAGCACGGAGCCTTAACGAAAGTATAATGACAATACGATAAGGCTGGTTCTTAGAAAATTCATGGTGGTGTCCTGATGACGAGAGTCAAGGATATTCGAGAATAATTACAATGTAATAAAGTTAGTTGCTCGTAACTGATGGAGAAGTTTGTAACTTATTTATAGCTAAAGACTAAAACAAAATTTCAAAAATAAAAGTGCGAGGATAAATTTATCCAGGCGATCCACAAACGATTCGTTTGCAACGGGATGCAGGATGTTCTCGCCGATAACATCGACAGGGTCTGGGTTGTTTGACAGGATGCCTGGCGGAAGGGAATTAAAATATTCTGCTGCACTCGTCAGGCAGGCGTCTGGACTTGCGAGCAAACACTGCGCGTGCGTTTTCTTGTGGAAAATAATCTTGTTTGTGGGGAGACTGGTCACGCCGGGCGTCAGACATGAACAATAGTTTCCTGACTGCCATGAGAGGCCAAATAAACAAATGAAAGGAGGATGGGATAAACAATGACAAGTCACACAGTAAAATACGTACATAAAATGTACATCTGCAATAACAGCAAAAAAGTAAAAGGTAAAGTTTGTAAGAAATCCCCTTGAACACGTGTTTCTGTAAACGAATTTCATCTACATCTGTATTTCGATTGGCTACCAGAATTTTCTATGGAAAAAAAAGTTGTCACTGGCGGTCATAGAGGATTGACTAGTCCACCTACTCGTCTTCTTCTGTAATTTTATGACACTCTTCATCCTTACTGTTTGTTCTCTGATATCTCTTTGTGTTTTTAATATTTGTCTTTTATTATTTGTCGGCGTAGTTGTTTCTCCTTCCGTCCTCCGTATGCTGTTCATTTCTCCTACTTGTCTCAAGCAGTGAAAGCATGTCCCTCGTGGGAGTGATTATGCGCCAATAAATTGCACAACAACAACAACAACAACAACAACAACAACAACAACAACAACAACAACAACAACAACCACCATGCTGAAAATTAACTTAATCGCATCGCAGTGTTTACTTGCACCATTTAACCACTTTAATCCGGGTAAACGAGGTAAAATGTTTCACTCCTTTACGATGAGGGTTAGGAGCTCGTTCGACAGGATGTGTGCATCCGTTACCCGATATTTCAAATCTCATCCAAAGCAAATTAATGGATCGTTTTGTTCGTGACAACAATACCTTTTTTAGGGGCAAGATTTTTAAAATTATAATACAAAGCTGGTTAATCTGGATTCGTGAATCTTACATGAACTTTTCATTTGTTGTTTTTGTTTGTTTGTTTTTGCTGTTGTCGCATTTCAAAGACGTAAGAAATGTTGGAGCTGAAATGTTATCTCCAGGAAAGCAACATCACTTAGATTCTTTAAAAAATTCCTCCAAGAAGCAAAAGTAGAGAGCAAGAAGAGTGTGCAAGAAGAGTGTGCCTTATAAAGCAACATACCGCCAAGTGTTGGAGAGAAAGAGGAATGAGGAAAGGGCGAGGTATCTGGGGAAGATAACTTCCGGAACTCGGCGCTGACTCTCCAGCCTCGGGGCAGGGGACTGTTGCCGCGAGTAAAGTATCCGAGAACATAATGAGGCACAGCTGCCCCCTTTTCTTATCAAAACACGCTTGCAGATCGCCATATCTATACCCACACCATTACTGTTGGCTATCTGGCAGAAATCTCGAGTAAACCTTTTCTCCTCTCTCTCTCTCTCAAACACACACACGCACGCAGGTATCCGCCCACCCAGCTGTCTGCTTCTTGCATCATTTTTTTTCCCTTAAATCTTTCTCCTGCTTACCAGCATTTCGAAGAATTGCACAAAGCCTCGACTGATTCCCTTGAGGCCACAATGAAGTAAGTCTCGAGAATTCTCGTCTGAGAGCTGCGAGATCCACGCCTGAAGGGCTGCAGGGATGCCGCCAGGACCTGGCAACCAGAGCAGACAGTCTGGCTTTGGCGGCGTCTTCTTCAGTGAGAGCTCATTACATTCTTCTCCTCGATTTATCTTCGAGCAAATGAAGCCAGAAAAACTTATTTTTTAGCTGTCATGTCAGAGGAAGAGGGAGAAGGCGCCATTCACACTCACTCACGTGGAAGAAGCTTTTCCATTTTCTTCTCCGCTCTTCGGCCTCCCAAGCATGCCAGCACACTCAAAAGTTAAAGATCTGATATGGTAGACAGAAAATGAGTAAAAAATTGTTTGTTTCCGAGATTAGTCACTCACGGGTCAAATGCTGACAGGGGAGACGACTTATCTATGACAGACGCTTTCTTTCTTTCTTTCTTTCTTTCTTTCTTTCTTTCTTTCTTTCTTTCTTTCTTTCTTTCTTTCTGTTTGTTCCTTTCTTTCTTTCTTCGTAAAAGATAGGCGTTCCTGCATTAGTCTTCAGATTTTACCGGAAGCTCCAAACCTCATAGTCATTACAATGATGTATATTAGCATCTTTAATTAATGTCTAACCTCCCCCCAGAAAATTTCCTGTAGAAACAAAAATTTTGCAGGAATCAAATAACTATGCAATCAATAATGTTTATTGCCCACCCGCTTTCTTCCTGCTGCTGCTCTGTTCTGTGAAAATCCTGTTGGTGGCGCTGCTTTTCACAGAAGGGTAAACAGCTCAGTCGCGACCTCTGTGTTTTTAGAAGTGTTTTTAAGTACCCCCACCGGGTTCTTGCAGACAAGAGGTCTCATGAGACAGGAGGTTTAAGTGACAGCCCCATGTCTTCGCTCGTGCACAGCCTTTTCCTCCATTTCCCAAATGAACATCGGCAGCACTCTGTTTCTAGGACACTCTGACACTCAGAAAGGTCAAACTGGAAGGTCAGAGGAAGGGAAGTATTGACGGTTGGTGATAAGAAATGTTGGTGACAACAGTTTCTGTCGTCTCCTTCATCTCTTTTTTCTCTGCACAAACCTTGCTGTCGTTCTGTTGTGTGCTCAAGCTTGGCAGGAGTCTGAATTTTTGTAAACCTACCTGGCGCAGCAGAATACCTGTTTACAGAATGTTGCTGGGAGACCTTGTGTGTACAAATTCCTTCTTTTACTGGTAATATCTACTGACGTAGACTTTGCCCTGGGTGTGTTAGGTTAGGCTGCTCAACAAAAAAGAGAACAAACGAACCAACGAACGAATGAAAGAGCGAACGAACGAACGTACCACGTTTCCCCAATCTTTTTCCTCCATGTCTACTGACAGCTTGTAGATGGTAAGTCTTCTTTTGGCTTCTTATTTTAAAATGCTTTTGGTTCTCTTGTTGGCAGGTTTCTGTAATGTCATCCAGAGACGTATCCACGAGATGTCACCTGCTCACCATCCGGGCTAGAGGAACGTGAATGACGGCCGCTACCAAATACTCTACTCAACGTTGGCACTACGTTGACCCTACGTTGACCTTACTCTTGCCACTGCTGCTCCACTACGTTGACTGTATGCTCGTCCTTCTGCCCATTGCCGGCCTCAACAAGTCTGGAATATGTTGCAGAAATCCGTTGGAAACCTCGGAGTATCTAGCTGGCACTGAGTGGAGAACTTTCTGGATCGTCATCTTCTCTCCTTGCACGTGTAGAACTCTTTTCTGCTGTGAGGAATAATCAGTATCAGCCCGTCGTGAACAAGGAGCCGTTGCCAGATTCTCCTGTTGCAGTCTGATTCCGATCACAACATGTTTATTTAAGGAACATCGATTAAATCGATTTTTTAACACCTTGAGGTGATCTGCGCAGATGATAAGACAAAGTGGGGATGCGCGTGGCTAACCCTGTCTCCCCAGCACTTTCGTTTTTCTGAGGTAGAAAGCTGTCGTTAATTATTAATAAGAGAGCTGAATAAAAAAAAAATCACTTTTAACACATACACTTCTTAAGAAAAAATCTTTAAAAAAAAAACAAAAACAACCTCATACAACAGAAAGAAAAAAAAATACCTACTGTCACCATTTTCTCCCAGTAGTCTGAATTTTAAAAACAAATTACAGGAGCAACAACATTTTTTTCTTTAAATTTTTAACCACATCTCGAAGCGGATGTAAAACAAGGCCAAGCCGTGGACCAGCTAATGGTGAATTTTTTCGAAAAATGTTTCTGGTAATTTCGAAATTTCTGCGCTTAAAATGTTGTTACTGAAACAGCTAGCCTTTCAGAAAAAAATCAGGCTAAACCCCTGGAGCTACACCACCCTTGCGATGATGAAGATCTGAACCGAGTTTGCACTTCTTGTCATTTTAGCGGTCCGGTGGCGCAACGGTTAGCGCTGTTAGCGCCTGTCACCAATACAGTGAAGGTTGGCTGCCCTGAGTTCATTTCTCGTCTCGGGCACGCTGATCTTTCTCTGCACGTGGCATCTGTTTACAGGGCTGGCTGCTTGCCGTAATATAGCCTTAGTTGCTGACACGGCGTAAAACACCAATCCCCCCCCCCCTCTTGTCATTTTAAGAATTTTTTTTTTAATGTCTAGGCTCCTGAAGCTGACTTCCTACTAATGACTGCTAACATTTATGAAAGAAAAAATGTTATCCTCTGGTGTTTAAAAAAGTGGCTTGACCGACATCACACGGTAAAATAAACATTTTTGAAAATTTTATTTCTTGAAAAAATATGTCACAGCATTGTGTTTACTTGTCCAGCAACAGAGGACCACCCATCCTTCTGTAAGATCGGCTTTCCTGCAGGCTTTCCACAGTGTCAGTGTGTGGAAACTCTGATATTCAGAGAAAAAGCGGGTAATGGCCTGATGGCGAGTGAGTGGTGCAGCAATGCTTGCAGGAGGATCGATGTCTCCCAGTCTCCATTGCATCCACACGAAAGCCGATCACCCGACTGAGGGAGGGACCGACCCTCTCACGTGCCGAGAAATGATCACCCGTTGCGAAACTAATCCCCAGAAGTTGTATGTTTAAAAATAGACACAAAGAGAGGTTAGGTGGAGGGGTGGGGAGAGAAATTACGAGGGTGGGGCTGTACCTCAAAGTGCCTAGAGACAAGAATTTTTTTTTTTTTTTACAGCGTTCATAAGGGAGGCAAGGACCAACAGGACAAACTGTCCCTCTCTGTGGTGCCTATTGACACGATGTTTGACCGATTTCCAGGTTGAATAATTAACGAGAGGATGGGAGGAGGAGATTATTTGGTTGCGGTCTACTTTCACGCAAATCAGAGCAAAATAAGTGGGAGAGAATGATGAAAATATCCCTTGCAGAAGCCTTTATGTAATTGTTGACATTACAGTTTTATTGTAACGGTAAATTGTGACCGTTGAGATAACTGTTAATGCGAATGTGAGGATAAATAAAAAGCGTAGATGCACTTTATCGGAAACGATCCTTGTATAATTCACCTTTCTTGCCGGTGATCGAAAAGCTGGGGTGAGTAGTGTGTAGTGATTTCCGCCTGTGCGCACGGATATAATCCAACACGTGAGATGATACCCCAAGTCGGGTAGCAAGCACGGGTATCCTGCTCGCCAATGCATGATCTAGTGGATCTTTGTGACTAACAGATTATTATCAAGAATACTACTGTATCTCTTCGTAAAAGATTAGATGAGAGATGCGATGCGTTCCAGCTCAGTGTGGCGATATCCGGAGCTGATGGATACCAATGTACCCGAAATCTCCTTATCTCTCTTGACTGGTTGAACCACACCCGCTCGATGTCCAGCAACATGTGAAGAGCTTCTAGGATTTCCGCAGGCCTTCCAACATCGATGCCCGTCATTAACACCGGTCTGTTATGGTGGCGGAATGATTGGCTAGCCGAGCTGTTTGGGAAAACACGACAGACTATTTTTTTGTGGAGTTTTTTCTTTCTCTTTCTCTCTCTGCGCGCAGTAATCGCAGTCTGACCCGCGCCTTCGCTTCTGGATGGAGGTGCGTGCAGGCGGTGGTGTGTGTGCTGTAGTGACGCAGCTGTTGTTGCTGCAATGCTGCAACGTATGCAGACGTGTGTGAACGACAGAATTCAGAAACGATAAGACAGCAAGACATCTTAAGTAGACCGCCAGCCTTACTCCAGGTGCTTCTAAATAAATAAAGAAATCAATCTATAAATAAATTAGATTGCATGGGTATGTCACGTGATAGAACCTAATCCGACTTCAAAGGAAAGGAAACATGAATAGAGCTGAGAATTTTTCTAGAAGTTCATCCTGAAAGTAGCCATTGTCGTTTCTGCCCCTGTTTGTTCCAAGAATGTCCCCGTGTTCGAGGAATGCCTCCAGGAGGAGCAAAGAGTGGTTTCCCCAGACCCTGGAGGCACGGTCATCACAAATCCCTCATCGGGTGTGTTACCTCGAGGGAAGTTTTCTTGGACATGCCCAGGAAAAGCTGCAGTGAGATCCTTCACGCATGATCCTTTTGTCCGAATCGCCATGGAGACAGGCAACGAGAAATGCGTTGCCTCTCGCCCTTGCCAGGATGGAAACCCGGATGTGCAGGGCGATAACGATAGACCGCCCACGATCCGCTCGTTAGCGCTGTCGGCTGCGCTGCCCAATCTCCCAGACATCAGTGCTGCGCAGCGCCGCTCTCTATCACGTGACTTTGCATTTCCGGCGCAAGCCACTGAGCATGAACAACTCCCTAAAAACAGTACCGCATCTGAGAAAGAGAAATCTTTCGGTACTGTGGGTAGCATGCGATCTATGATCACCATACCGCTGCCATCGGCACGAAGTGATGCAGAAGATGATCTCTGTCCTGCTGGTGTCGCGATGACTGGACATCCCACCGATCACAATAGTTTTGTAAGTGAGAGAGAACAACAACATCGGCTCCGTTCACCAGTTCTGGTGTCCGCCTTAAAGCACAAAGGACGAGACAAGTGTAGAAGAACGATATCCTTACCCGAATGCACTCCTACAGACAGAACAAAAATCGCCCACCCGAGGATTCATTCGGATTCAAGCCTGGGTGTAGGTATTGGGGGTGAAACCGATGCGCCACCGCGGAAAGCAAAGACTGAGTTTTCTTGGACGTCGGTTGATGGCGGCCTGTCCCGGTCTCGGCGGTCGTTGTCGAGCGATTGTAGCGAAAGAACACCACTGGCATGCCACAGCACCGGCATTTTGTCGTCGTCGTCGTCGTCGTCGTCATCATCAGCAGCAGCAGCCGCACGCCGCCGGATCTCCTTTCCAGCAGACTCCGTTCTCACAGCCGTCATCCAGGACGGTGACAACGCGGAGCTGCTGCGGCTTCTAACGGGTCGTCGTGCGCCGGGTGTGGTTCAAACCCCCAGCGTGGGCGTGGACGTGCGGCAGACGAACCACGTGGGTCTGACAGCGCTGCACCACGCCATCCTGGCCAACAACCTGGACGCCGCCAAGCTGTTGCTGTGCCACGGCGCCGACGTCAACGCGCAGGACGTGCACGGTTTCTCTCCCTTGCACACGGCGGCGGCTTGCGGTTCCCTGTCCCTGACCTCGCTGCTCGTGCTCTTCGGCGCTGACGTCCTGGCTCTGACGCACGAGCAGGAACTACCCGTTGACGTGGCCAAGGACCTCGGGGTCACGCGCCTGCTGCTTGGGGAGATGACCCGACGCTTGCAGGAGGACCTGTGGCTGACAGCGTTCGTGCACGCACGTGCTACAGACGCCTGGATGCTGGCGCGCAAGCTGCTGGCCTGGGTCGTCCTGCTCGTGCTGCATGTCCTGCCCAAACTTTGGAACACTATATGTCGGCACGAGAAGCGGGACTAGTGGGTCACGAAAAAAGATATTTTCGAGACAGTGATATTTTTGTGTTTACATTATCGGCAGTGCAAGAAGCGTTTGTCTTTATGTATTTTTTCCTCTTTTGGATAACCTGGACTCCTTTTTTCTTTTGTTTGCAGATAATTTTTTTCATATCATCGACGACGGTTCCTGAATGGCCACAACGCTAACCCAGCGATCTAGATAATGCTCGTCTGAACACTGTTCATCTAACTTGTCATTCATGATAAAATTTTGCCATTATGAAGCCTTAGTAGCTGACTCGGCTCTAACCAGAGCTTTTATTTAAAACATGATAATAAATATATTTTCTTCTAATCATATTATTTTCAGAGCACGGTGTAGGTTGATCGCAATGGCATCACCGGACTATTTCAACAAATGACTTCATGTATTAGTTTATTTATGTGTAGACAGAAGTGACATTTTCAAGAACTGCGGTTTATTAAAAAAGAAAACAACAACAATAAACGTGACAAGAGTTGTATCACGTGTTCAAGTAACTAAGCTTCGTTTTAGTTAAATCTGGTATGTTAAACAAATTGGAATTGTGAATGAAGGTTTGACTGAAGATGGTAATTTAAAAGACTTAGTGACTGAGAATATGCGAGAAAGTGTGAAAGAGTGTTAATACACCTGTATATTATTCACCGTAGTGAAAGATGAGGAGGGAAACCATCACGACACTATGCTAATCTTCAGGACCACCGCCATTTTATCTCGACCTGAAAAAAGCGGAGAAGTGTTGTCTTTTTCAACCATTTGGTCGTGAGATCGACTCACCAGGTGCCACCTACTACTTCAGATGTAGTTAGCGTGTATAAGTGCAAGGATATGTTTTTGCACTTGATGTAATGGTAGTTACTGATGGGAGATTTTTTTTCCATTTTAAAGATGGGTTTGCTCATAAGGTCTTGCAACGAGAGAAGGCGCCAAGTCACGTGAGTCGGTGGAGGTGAGTATGGTACAGATCGATGCAATCATCTGGGAAATATAACGACATCAATAAAAGATAATTTTTTTTGAAATCGTAGAGGTCGTTAAAGACAGACACATCTGGGACAAACTTTCTCTCTTCTCTTTCTGTACATGTTCACGCCTGTGTGTGTGTGTGCATTCTTGTCTTTGTGTGTGATCTTTTGATAAACAAGTTTATTTGTTCATGTGCCAGGGAGTAACAAAATAAACATCTGAAACCTGGTCAATTTCCTTCTCGGTCAGCTTATTTTACCTGCTTGAGATATAAACCTGCATGGGCGTGATATCAGCCCGACATTTTTATAGGTTTTGGACAGGAGAGACATATTCCTCGTTCTCTCCCCTCGGTTCGCATCTCCCTCAAGGCATGTGCATGGTTGTTCGCTTTTCTCTTTATTACTTTCATTTTTTTCTTTCGTTCTTCTTTATTTAAACGTTCTTCAGCTCTTTCCCTTTTTCATCTTTGAGGTTGCATGTCACACAAGAGAAGTCGTCTGCGATCAAGAACTAGAGTGACCACGTACAGTTCACAAGTTTGCTTGATATCCTGTGGCTGGCGCATATACTTGCGAACTGCTGCTGCTGCTGGTGGTGGTAGTGGTAGTGGTGGTGGTGGTGGTGTGCCTTCCATCAGTACCGGGTGAGCGATGACTGCGGAATCCAAGAATTAAATGAAGCATCGTAACCGTACCATTTGACTTAATACTACCCTTTCTTCCTCCTGCCCCCACACGCTGCTTTAAAATCTCCTCGATTCGATACATGTCTTTTGCACCGACCTTTTGTAGTTCTTGGCTGTAAAACGTTCCGCGCAGTTCGTCCCCGTGGTCACCTTTTAAGACATAGGTGGTGGGTTCAGAATCATAGATGCGACTGATAGTAAAGAATTCCTCTGTCTATGCCGGGAGGTATACGCGTACGAATCAGCAAAGCGAGGTCAAATTTTTAAAAAGTTATAACCTTATGACCTCGAGGTCAATTTTTAAAAAGGTTATATATATTTGACCTCGCTTTGCTGATTCGTACGCGGTCTCCTGGTGTCATCGTGTTTGTCACAAGCTCTTGCTGTTGCTGCTCACCGTACAACGTCTGCCACACGTCTTCCTGGTTATCTGCATCGACTTCTACAGGTGCTCTTTTGATGCTCCGATGATAGGAGCGATTATAGGCGTGTACAAATTGCATTAAAACGTCCTTGTATCTCAGGGTGTTTTTTCGGGTAAAATATCGCCCTATCTTTTCTTGACTAGACAACATTTTTCATTCTGTTTGTTAGGAATGTTATACATAATTGTCTTCACACATTCTGTTTGTTATATTTGGTTTGAGTAAGACAATCCTCCCCCACCCAACCTTTATTTGTGCAAATGATGTAAAGCTCTGGGGTGGATTTCATGTTCAGCGCTTAACTTACCTCCGAATAAAACCCGCAGCCCCTATTAGCTACTCGCTGGTAAGGCCAGCGCGTCCCGCGCATTTCGTGTTTCCGACTTTACCCGACAATAGCTAACTGGCGATGCAAATTTAGAACTGCGACCTACATTCTTTGTTCCGGGGGATTCCCTATTTGTGCGCATGTCCAGAAGACGTTAATATGTCTTCCGGGAAAAACAAACAGGCGTGCTCACAGATTTACTGTACAACTCTGTGGATGTGCTCTTTTCGCGGAACAAACTTTGTCAGCTTTACTTTTTTTATAATAATGGAGCCGACGTCTTCCAAACGCAGCGAGGAGCAAACTGGTCCAGCAGGGAAGTACGGGCATTATTAGAGGTTTGTTCTATTGTTATTATTCAATATCAGTTTTTAAACTTCGGTAATTGTGATTCAGTGATGTAAAAACTACTTTTACTGATTTTATTTTAAAATATTTGGTATAACTTAATTTCATTACAGTACTTATATTTAACTATTATTTGTATCTATTATTTTCTCTTTTTTCTATGCCATAGATAACAATATTAATATTTTAAAGCTTCGATTTCACCATTAATTATGAAGTGGTAGTGTCACAGTCTTTGCTGCTCTGTTGTGTTTGGGGTGAGAGTGGGTGGGTCGATGAGGCAAAATAAACATTTCTTTAATTCTTTTTAGCTCTTTTCGGTTACATTTTGTTTTAAAACAATACTGCAATAGACATTGAACTTTTTTTTCAGTTTAAGAGAGAGGTTTTTGAGATAACTCTAGTCAGCAGCTGCCCAGGTATGGTTTATTAAGAATTAACAATAAATTCAGTTTGATACCAAATGATTTTTTTTCACCTTAATATACCTCCACCCACAGGTCTCTTTGAATTAAAAGGTTTATGGTGTAGTTTTTGTCTTTTCTTTAGGAAAGAGGGGAAGATGACTAGGGGTAGTACTATATGAAAATACATCATTCTACCACCCCAAAAAAAAAATCACTGGCATGATCTGAAAGTGAATTTCATGTCTAAATGTCAGTAAATCTAATGCAAGTGTTAATAACATACAGTTGACTCATATAGCTGGTTGAATGACAGTTTACAGTGCATGGCTATATCACATAAGTTGATTCAGTGAATTTATCATAAGAACAATATTTATGTTTTGCACACAAATAAAAATGTACTTGTGCTCATAAGCCATAAATTAAATTGAAAAGCAAAGTACATAGACAATCATGAATATTTTGCTGTGCAAAAATCACTTCTTCGTCACTATTGTGCATGACTGTCATAAAAGAATATTGCTATGCTTTCACTACATTAAATATTTATGCTTGTGGTTTGATGACACATTGAAAAAAAATAATGTTGTCCTTCTCAGGAGATCCGTCATAGTGTTATGTACTAAGCATCACATTACCCATGGCATGTTCCCTGTATATCTGTTTTGCACACTTTGCCATTACTATACATGAAACAATTTGGATGTTTGTTACAGATTTGCCTTCATATGCACCTGTTCCTGATGCTGGCCTAACAAAGGAAGTGTTCTCTAGTGTAGATGTCTATGATACAAATAGTTTAAGATGTACTCTCAATATATATTCTTAGAAAATTAGTGTCAAGCAGAATTTAAGTTCAGGTCAGCTTTATGCTATACCTAACGCTGTTTGCAGAAATGACAAGTACTGTTAATAGTTTGTAATCTCAGCAGTCCTGTCCAACCTTAAATGAATTTTCAGTAGGATGCATGTGTGGAAGTGTAATGTATCTTAAGAGTGATGTACAATCTAAGATTGCATATTTTTGTGGTGCACAACTTGTGAACCAAATATTGAAACTTGCACTGGTTTTTCATTGTTGTTGTTTTGGGATGAGCAGACATTTAGAGATGCATGCTGGAATTAATAAAGTTGATCATTCATTTTCATTGTATTTTCTGCCTGTTCCTTAACCGAGAATGTCTAATGCTGATATACTTTACTCTTCTTCAGAATTTTGCTTCAAAGTGAGTGGAAGCCTCAAACATTTATTCCAAAGAGTTGCACATGTAAATATTGTTCAAGAAGAATATCAGATTTTAATAGCCAAGTGACAGCATTAAGAACATGTCTTAGTGATGACCGCTACTCTTGACAAACACTTGCAGAGGCACCACATGCACTACTGTCTGCAAGCCTATGTCGAAATTTTCCCTTGTAATAATTTCATAAAGGAAAACTCATACATTTTTTTAAAAAGTCCTGTCAAGAAGAACTGCATCTTTCATTTATTATAGTTAAAAAGCATTTGCTACTTTCTAAAGAGATCTGTATGAATGAACAGATACTAAGTTTCATAAGAATGAAAATTTAACTATTTCTACAGTCACATAGTTCTGATATTGTGAACACTACAGAAAAGTATAAAATTATGATGTATTCACAAGAAAAATCTACTTATAAACTGGATACTAGCAGCTTGACCTGTTGTAACACATGTTGGGCCTACATCTAAACTGTTGACTATGTCTATTGTTGATGTTCTAACTTCGTTATCAAAATAGTTCTGAAATGTATAAAATTATGGTTTAACATATTTACAAGAAAAGTCTATAAACAGATTGGTTCCTGACAGCTTGGCCTGGTGCAAC
Source organism: Pomacea canaliculata (assembly GCF_003073045.1). Classification (NCBI taxonomy): domain Eukaryota; kingdom Metazoa; phylum Mollusca; class Gastropoda; order Architaenioglossa; family Ampullariidae; genus Pomacea; species Pomacea canaliculata. The sequence goes on from NC_037597.1 coordinate 14,848,565, forward strand.
ATGGGCTCTTTCTGTGGAGCATCATGTTCTGAAACAGTGTCATTGATTTTATTGTAGTGATTTTCATTATTTAAATCATTGTTATGTCCAACATCATTATTGTTGCCATCATCGTCTGGCTCTCCCCGATTGAGAACACAGTCACTTCACATGCCTGATCTGGTTCCATCTTCAGACCCTAGAGACAATCATCTCTTTTTAGCTATGCCTGAAATACAACATCATCACCATCTGTAGAAATTTATACTGACTGCTGGAATGTAATGCTATACCACAATGCAATAACTACATTCACTGTGATTTAAATGAACTACTAGCTGAACATATTATTGGCATTGTCATTTACAAATAGTATACACAGTACATGTAAACAGGTTTCAATCAAACAGTATTATTTCCATATAAAACTATTCAATGTATACACATGCTGGGAAAAATATTTAAATGTGTTCAAGTCTGACTTTACTATACATAGATACAGTTAATGTGACCAACATAAACATTTGGTGAAAACTTTGATGCAAACTCACATACCAGTTGCATGTACAGCTATGTGCTGTGTTGTATTTCCTTTCCTGCAAGGGTGCAGGATGCTGAAATGGTGTCAACAATCACTCTCCTATCATGCAGCCACTGTCACCTAGCATGACCCTGTCCAATAGTCTACAGTTGCTTCCAAAGGCTGCAGACACCCTGGATGCCACTTTGCAAGCACGTTGATAAACATTAACCTGTTCAAATATATATAAATAGCAATATTAAGCTTCGGGTATATGGATTATCGATGCATCAGCAGATGACATTTTGAAATTGTTTGACATGAGCCACACTAAATATAAAACAAAACATGTTTATTAATTGTGATGATAAGAAAGTTTTGGTTAATGGTATGAGAGTGTTTTTAATTCTAATATCTTGGGATTGTGTAGTAGCAGTCTATTTTCTGCTTTACAAAAATGTTTAACAGATATTAAAGTGATTAGATGTTATCTGCAAAATTTTCGAAGAGAGAACATTTTAGTCTATGGGGAAAATATTAAATGCTTGGCAAATCTCCTGATTTGGCATTGGAGAAGAGTCTATACTGCAACAATTTATGGTACTTCGAAAGGTTTAGTCATATGTGAATAAAAAAGGCAACTATATTGATTACAAAGTATTACCTGAACATTCAGTGAATGAAAATATTTTCCATTCACGTACTGGTGCTCATTATTTTCGCCGCCTGAATGTGGATATGCGTCCCGTCGACGTATCCAACAACACTCGGAAAAACCACCGCTGGCACAGAACTTTCCCTTCTCTCTGCCTCTCGCTAGTCGGGAAAGACGATCCATCGTCGAGCATGTCGTAGTAGCGTTTGGTCACTCTCCTCACGATGTGACATTTCTCTTCGGAAACTCCGACCAAATCGCCGCACACACACACACGTAAAAATGATCCCGTTGCGAAGTGCAAAGCATACTCGATCGTCTGCTTGAGGGAACATTGTTCCCTCGATTCGACATTTCCAATTCATCTTCTACCTCATAGACAATAGACATTTTATCAACTCCACGAAATTCAAATTTCGTGTACACTTCTACATCATTGTAAAGATATAGTTGTCCCTAAATATTCTGTTTCGACGAAGATTTCGCCTGTTTAGCGAGAGCACAGCTACTACAGTCGCCATTTTTCTGCGCCTAATAGCCGCGTAAAGGCGGGTCCCCCCTGACCATAACTTACCCCGCGATAAGGCCGACTTATTCGCTAATAATTTCGACGTGGGAGCCACTTTTTGCGCTTAAGGGCTGATAAGCTAGTTATTCGCTGGTAAGTGGGATAAAGGCGCAACATGAAATCCACCCCTGTTTCCCTACATTCCTGACAAAGTACATAAATAACTAGCATTGCAAGTTCACTCTAATTTGTAAATGTTCACATCTACTCCTGATTACTACCGAGATTTGCAGCAGAAATTAAAACTTCGCTTTATTTTCAGCTTGCTTACAACATGACTGATGGTGATTTCGACAGCCGAATTCAGTTCACTAAGTTACTTTTTTAGCTGCTACGACGGTCTAACAATGTCCTCGTCGTTTTTATTCTTTCGCACGTGTTATTTTGAGAAGAAATGAGCGTCTGACAGGCACAGTGAACATTGAATATTAACGTTAATGTCCCAGAAAGAAAATCCCCCAGCATTAGCTGTGAGTTAATGTCGACATTTGTTTACATCCAGAGCCCATGACAGTTGCATTGCGGGATACCCGAACACTGCCGAAGTTATGACCACGTCGAGGTCGGCGTTAGTGAATTCTGATTGGCTGTATGCTAAGTATTTTACGCATGCATCCATATAAGGAAATTTTCGGCCCTTTGTAGTCTAGAAAAGAGCTCGTATCATAGCGTGGGACCTTCTATCGGCCTTAAACCAATGACCTTTCGTCCGGTATGCGAAGTGAGCCAGTTTCGCACGTGGTGGAGTGTGTTGGTAAGTCCCAAATATTCTCTATTGTCGCTAATTCTGCGCTCGGGAAAAGTAAATAGGATAGAAGTGGGTGTTTTTATTGACAAAACAGACATATTTCTAGATTGTTCTATGAAAATCTACTCGGTGAGTGAATAGAACAGACTTCGAACTTTCACAATATGCCGTAATCTCAAAATGGCTAAATCTTAAAATTTTCGACAATTTTTACCCAGGTGCTTGGACGTGCCTAGATGTCACAAGGAACGGCTTTGAAATAGGTTGTCATGTCAACTACAGCGACTGTTGGTGAAACTCCCCTTCACCCTTCACATGGCGAGTCGCACTCGAAATTGTCCTGAAGAATGTGAACTTTTGCTGACCAGTGTTGAGCTGAATGCTCGAGACCATTTCCTCAAGACATGAAAACAATAATCCTGATACAACATGGAGCTGATCTCAATGCAAAATGTAAGTTGCAACTAAAGTGCCATTTAATGCGCTTTTTTATTTATTATTAATTTGTGTGTGTGTATAACTTCATAATGTTGAGATTTAAAAAAACAGCAAATGATGCATAATTGATACATCAACTAGTATTTTTTCTTAATTCAAAATGCCTCTTGCATCTCACTCAGTCATCAATTCATCAAACTCTACGGTCACAAAAAAACCCAACAAAAAACACCTTATGTTATTGACAAACTCATCTTCTGCATACCATGCTGGCTTGCGCGTTATTTTATGTTTATATAAATTACTAATTAAGTACTTAAGTCTTGCTGATCAGCAACATAAATAATAAGCTGTCCATGTTTTTCTAAATTGTTTGACTCCATCGTTTAGATGTAAAATTAGCAAGCACATTGTCGGTTACATAGCTTTATGATTTTTTTTTTTTTTTTACTGTTTTGCAGAAATGCACCACCGCTCTACTGGTGTCGCCAAGACACTATGATCAAGTATACCTCCTTATCGCTGGAGCACCCTTGACAGACTTAAGACTATTTCTCCAACGAGATAGACAATTTTTCTACATAAAATACCATTACCTTTAACTAAAGTCTTTGTTTTAAGTGCTTAATATTAAATATTTTTGCTTAGTAAATGACAAACGTTTTGGTATCTTACTCTAGTGTAATTGAGAGATAGTTTGTGATGGTACAAAAAGAATACAAACGAAAGAGATAACGACTTTTTTTTTTTTTTTTTGTGACATGGTCACGAGCACGACACCAAAGAGACAGCGATCCGTCCAAAAACATTCTGAGCAAAATGTTCAGACTAGTAACAAACAGTGTTTACAACAAGACCGTGACCGGCATCGCCAGGCCCTGCGACGTTTACTACATCGGTGACTCTGACTGTGAAAAACTTAAAAATAACAGTCGCTTTCAAAAACTGACACAACTGACGGAAGACCATGCTTTTCTAAGCTTTGTCGAAATGGGCTCTTTCAATACATTTTCCCCAAATACAAAAACAAGGGTGGGGGTCTCAGGAACAATCACTCGGGGTATGACATGATCTTAAAGTTATAAACAAGACCAGTTATACTCGACTTCACACACAACCTTTTTCATACACCATTACACTCAGCAGCATATATAAAAAAAAAAATCATTCTATTTTAAAAAGATAAAATATCCTCACGGCCAGAAAAAACAGTTTGTAGTAACTGGTGATTATATTAGCAATATCGACCCTTCTCACATTACCCTTCCCCGTTCACACACCCTTATCTTAGAGAAACATCACTCATACACTTACCAAACAAACCAATCACAACACCAATCCTAGATATATATATAATTATATCTAGAAAAAGCTTGATTCATTAAAACTTTAGGATTATAAGAGCCTTTCTCCACCAAAGGTAAACAGAACTGATCAAAAACATTTGACAACACATGATGGACTTGCTGTAGACATTAATCAATACACTAATCCATTCAAAATAACCTCAATAAACATACTTCTGCTGACACTACACACTGTACATCAGAGATAAATGTGAGAAAAAAGTGATAATCATACACACACACACAAAGAGGGCCAAAAAAGTAATACATTTCATCCTCCAAAACTTCTGGGAAAAATGAACAAAAGCGGGGTACTTCATAAACGCTTAACGGTTCCTGTGGTAATTAATTTCTGAAACACCAATCCTAAACCGAGCGTAGGCTTTTGTTACATAAATCTTGTTTATAATATCCAGTATCAGTGGCGCAGGAAGATGCCCGGCTTTGTGTGTGTGAACCATGTTGACTGTGAACGACTTTCACGTTCTTGCCTCCTCTGTCTCTTTTTTTGAGGGGCGACTGACCCCCAGGTTCCTATGCCACTGCCAATATTTTATTGTATTTTATTTGGCAGCACACACTTACACACACGCTGTGCTCCAGTCTATCTGGTTGCATTTAACGTTTATTTAAATCGGGTGTGTATTCAGCGATCTCGATCTTCTCGACCTGCAAACAGTAGCAAACCAGAGAGAGAGATGGGATGGCGTACAAGCGTATACTGTCACTGGTGCACCCAACCCATCTCAGTGTATATACTGAATGACGTTGGGTCACGTGATGTTGCACAGATCTTTGTGACAACAGCTCCGGCCCTCGACAACCGTCAAAAGTACTTTGGATCTGCGCGTGACATCACAAAGGTATTTTATCGCATACTCCGCTGACCTCCAGTGGTGCATTCTACTATAGGTTGTATATATTTCGATGACACCACGTGAGTTTTTGTCGGACATCTACCTATTACCTGCCGTTCTTGTCCACATCACGCTCTCCTTCAACACACCCCCACCCCGATAGGGCCTTATCTCTCCCCCCCCACCCTTTTTATTCATCGGCCATTGCCAGCTATCCGGGGCTGACATCTTGCTCCTCTTACCGTAAACCGAGTCGCTGTACAATATATCCGCACGCGCCATCTCGGAAACGAATTCATCTTCTTTTCTCTTCGCGCACAGATTGTTAGCCGTAAAAGGAGAGGTGACTCTCGAGACCCTCCGTGCAATGCTGTCGTCGTGTTGTTGCTGTCGTCGCGTTCATTAAGGTCATCGCATACGAGCATCACAGCAACAGGATCATAACGCGGCAGTTAGCCGTCATTAGCACGAGGTCACGTGAACGTGGTGCCGTCGGTCTCCTGCAGCAGCTCTATTTATTCACGCACTTCACTGGTCCAGGACGTGGCGCACGTGCGAGTCGAACAAGATGCACACGGGCACCGCTCACCCCATCTCCCTCGTGCACAACATTCGTCTTTGCAGAAACACCCTCTTTACGACTAGCAACATCAACATCTCAGTGTAGTTGGTGGTTTTATTGCCAACATTCATTTGCGCAGCTTCCGTGTCAAAAGTGCGTACAGCATTCAGCACAAGTACTCTAGAAGTTCATTACCGTTAGATTGTATGTCAGAAAAACAGCCCAGGCACAAAAACACAGGCATAAACCCTTGTTCTGGTTTCCTGACAGTTCGCGTACGCCAACTAAATATGTACTAGCCATTTCTTTTTTTTTTTTTTTTTTTTTAAAGCTGTTTAATTTGCCTGAGTTTACTGTTAAGGATAATGGCCATTAGAACATACCTTTCCCAATGTCACATTTGAAAAGCTTTTGATTCTTTCACTTTTATAGAACCACATAAACTTTAAAACAAAATCTAAGATTCCTAGTGCTGCATCCTTCAAGTGCCTTTAGTATGAAGGTGCAATAAGCTCAAGACAACTGACCGCATACAACAACAAAAAATAATTAAACAAAAACATTTCATTGTCTTAGCTCATGAAACTGCTTACAGGAACTCACAAACCATTACTGTGTGATCTTATAGTAAGCCACGTATACATCTCGTTTTCCTCCATGTAACATTAAAGCTTTCGATGTCCACAATTAGTCTTTATATTGTCATAATTGTACATTGACACTGACAGACTTAAGCATTTCCATTCTTTTACACACGTTGTCCATTCTGCTAACAAAATACTGGGGATATTATCACTGGTAAGATAGTGTTTCTCAGACGCATGCATAATGCCACCTCATGATCTCAAGCACAATTTACACTTTGCAGAAACAACCACGCTGAGAATACAATGAGCATAGGTACCCTGATAGCCAACAAGAGGCTTAACCTCCTGCAGCAACAGAGCTGTTTACATAGTAACCCCACTGCCATGCATCAAGTTATAAAAACAAATCCATGTGCATAGGACTGAATGCAATGAAGGTCAAAATCACATCACACTTGATAGAAAGCTAGTCTTTTGAAAAAAGGACCAAAGTTCCAAATTGAGGTTTTAGATACGACATTCAGAGAACAAAAGACGCAGTTTAAAATACAAGAACCCCAAACTGGATTTTATGCTTTAAAAGTCCAAACACAAACTACAACAAAAAGTGTATAATTTCTTCTGCTAAGCATAACTAGTGTTTTTAAACTGCTCACAAATACTCCAAGAAGAGGAAAAAAGTATGGCATATTTTCAATCTTTCCTGTATACCTTCATTTACTGTGATATCAGTTAATAAATCAAAGCAATACTGCTTAGTATAAACATTTAAATATTTGTCATGAAGTCTTTATAAAAGCAAGTGTATAGAGTGAATCTAGAGATCGCTTCTGTAGATATCACCGACTACTGTGTGTAGAAATACTGAAATGTTTAAACTGGATTAAGCAAGACTTGGGAAACATCACCTATCACTTTAATATAAAGGCTGGGGAGTGGATGTAACAAAACATGGTGTTTAGTAAAAACACGTAAGATAATATGCATTTTCCAACAGGGATGAAGAATGACATCTTTTACGGAAGACTTTTAACTCCCCTTTCTAAGCACCATGAGACAGTACTGTCAAGCATCATATACATCTGAATGTTTATCGCTTACTTTGTACCTCATACTTGTTCTGGACACCAAGCATTGTGCGGAAGAGAACTAGACGTCAAAATATATTTTATTTCAATGGCATTTGCTGTAACCATAACACTTAAAAAGTAAACAATAAAAGCTTGTTTCGATCGAGGTTTCAAGCAACACTAGCAGAGCAAATTGTGAAGTGCACAATCATGATTATATCAAACTGCATCAGAGGAACTTCTCAGCGATGGTCTTTCCTTTTTCTTTTTGAGTGTTACACGTGATTTTTCGCAAGAGCAAAAGAAAAGAATGTCAATTTTTTTCTAAAATCTAATGCCCTTTAAAATACAGCAATAATGATGTAGTTAAAGCTCTGTAAGTTAAAACACATCTCTAATCACAATAACTGAATGAACAGTAACCTACTCTTGCTCAACCAAATACTTATTCCTAAATAGCTTCGCAAAGGCAGGAAACCTCAGTTTAGAACAATGTGTTGCATTATTATAAATTATGACCAAGAGTCAATTTTCATTTCAGTGCCGACCTCTTCTCCCTCCTCTTCCCCGATCATCACGGCCTCTACCTCCTCTGCCTCCACCTCCATGGTAACCACCCCCTCCTTTCCCCTGATAGCCTCCTCCTCCACCCTGATAACCTCCTCCACCTTGGTAACCACCTCCTCCCTCCTGATAACCTCCACCCTGATAACCTCCCCCTCCACCCTGATAGCCTCCCCCTCCATGGTAACCACCTCCACCCTGATGATAACCTCCTCCTCCTCCTCCACCCTGATAACCTCCCCCTCCACCCTGATAACCTCCTCCTCCATGGTATCCACCTCCACCTCCTTTGCCACCACCCTGATAACCACCCCCACCCTGATCCCACTGCCCTCCATAGCTCTGGGTGTTGGCCCCTCCCCAGCCTCCTTGCACTCGGCCTCCACGGCCACCATCACCTCCACCGCCTCTCCCACCTGAAAGTGTAATCAACATTTTTTTAGAATGTTTTTATAAATATTTATTATAAAAAAGTGGTATATGTCTATGCATGTGTGTGTATATATATGTTGTGAATGAAAAAAACAAACTGGAAGTGGGAAAACTTCACAAATTAAAATGTTACTCTGGGATTCACATAAGAAACTCCTTTCAAAAACCTTATCATAAGAAGTTCTACTGACAGTGTGATCATGAATGTGTTCTTCCCATAAATGACTTGCAACAAATATAACTAGTGTTCTTTTTCCATTTAGTCTTACAAGGGGTAAGAGTCACAAAAGTAGACAAGATGTTAAAGAGTGCTCATTAAGACGGTTTGAGATGGAAAGGACTCACTATGTGGCCGCTGCCCTTGTGGTGCACTATCACGCTTGACGAACGCAGGCATTTCAGGGGGAGGGGGTTCTAACTCCCATGCTCGCCCTCCGCGATCTGGCACCTGACCACAGTTAAATCATAATGCTTTTATAATTTCCAAAACTATGGCAACATTACATTCTGATTGTTTATGGCAGCTGAAAAGAAAGAGCTATAGTCAGTGCTGACTATTTGCATGTCAGAGTTAACAATGAACACGTAGGCTTCTGCCTAGAGTTAAAAATCACAGCAGTCTCAAAATGTTCGTCAAATTTGCATATGGCAGAGGTTAAGTGACACCATCTTTCAATTATTTAATAAAATGCTCCAAAGGGTTATGTTAATTTTGGTGACTAGATAACACCAAAACCAAGGTTCATGATCCTCTAAACTAAATAATCAAAAGTTACAATTAAATAACCATCACATAACACTATATTTATCAGCTTTAACATATCGATTCTATGCTACACAAACATCTGCCTCTAAAAATGCACAGAATATGCATATGAATTGAAACAAAACCCTTTTCTGGCAAGGTAATAAAATCATATTTGAACAAAAGAAGCACATCAATTGAACTAAATCTGATGAATCAACATGAGAAACAAAATCTCTCTTATACAATCACCAAAAAATGCAGTCTGACTATAAAGTTATTTAGCCTAAGACCAGTTCGACATACCCGGCCAATGAGAACTTTGTTAATGGCACACTCTTTTCTGGCATCACCACTGCTAGTCTTCTGTATCTGAGTCAAATCTGCAAAACAAGTTCTTCTATGAAGCTCTACCTCATCTTGTTTCTCTTGGTTTTATTTTATTCTCTCTCTTACAGTCCCCTTCCTCAGACCATGAACACAATAACTCATTTCTACTGAGCACCTTTTGTGACTCTGTAGGGCTTGTTTGTGATTTTCTCCCCCTAGACAATGGACGTGCATATAGTGGAGAGGGGAGTTATTATAAGAGATATTTTTTTCACTCTGTAAAAGTGTAGGCAGTCTTCTAAAGCACTGTAAGCCTGACTTTGGTTAGAGTGAAGTGCTATATAAAGCTCTCTCTTATTATTGTTATGTTTCACAGTTTTTCTTTTTGAAAGGGGTGGAGGAACTTAGCCACAAGTATCTCAAGTCAGAAATATCTTTTCTGTATAAAGATGTGAAACTAGATAAACATGAACGAAAAGAAGCTGTCACTTGAAAATACAAAGTTTTGCAAAATCCTTTTTCTAACCTTTCTTTCTTGAGGGATTTCAACGTGTGAAATTAAAGCTCTGTGAATGTTATGGTTCATATCTGAGATTGATCATCTAATCATGCAGAAATATAATAATACACATTTTTAGTTATGCCAAATACTACTCACTGTCTCTAGCAGCTAAGATTTCTGGGATACCAACAGTTGTTTTCACCTGAAGCTGAGCACGGATTGGTTGGTACACTTGAGCAATTTTGTCTGCACTGGACTGGCAAAGAAAACATTTGACGGTTAAAGAAAATGTATGCGATACTTAATTTCTTCTTCTCTTACCCCTCTTAAAAAACAAACAAAACCCAGTAAATAAGGTTTATTATGAAGAAAATACAATATCTGAGTTTTGTACAAGCTGTATAGTTTTAGTTATTTATATGGTTTTAAATAAGGCAATGATGAAGACTTTAAGAAAGAAGCAAATGAGGAAAGATTTTGCATTCTTTGCAGATATACTGCATAAAAAAGGCATGATTTAAACAGAAATGAAAGATTAGAAATGAAATTTTTGACATTCATTCAAAAGCTTTTTAAAATTTGTTGTTGATTTCTATTTGTATCTAAATTACAGGTGCTGTTTACAATGTTTTAACAAAATGGCTTTCATTCATTATCGTATTTCTGAAACTTGCATCGATTAGTTTACCTTTGCTTTATCTGACCACATAAAAGACTGTATTGTAACATCAAGACGTTTCAGCAACATTTCACGTCGTATGCGATATTCTTCTGCCAAAGTTGCATTGGCTTCCATCACAAATTGCCATTGTTTGTCTGACAATCGAGCCTTTAACAGCGGTTTGCCAATCTGATCTGAGTAGGTTGCCATTAATTCCTTTATCTGAAATTAAACAACAATCGCTACTAAACAGTTTTTTGGGGTCCTTAAGTATTCTTTATTATTAATTATTGGTTCAACCATCCAAACACTACACCACATTTTTTTCTTAGCATTTTATTTATGCATTAGTAAAAACCATGGGAAAATAAGAGCTCACCTTTGCCTCCAGTTTGCTGAACAGCTGAAATGCTGTAATGTTGGGAGGTGGTTTGGGAAATCCTAGTGCTATCAGCATCTTCTTCATATAGCCAGCAACTTCACTCTCAGTCTATTGAGAAAAAAAAATACTTCACTGTCAGCTGTATAGAGAGGGATCAGAATTAACAACTGATGAAAAAATATGTGTTTGTAACGATCATGTTGATGATGCTAACGGTAAAGTCAAGATTTTCCCAACAGACTGCACCCACAAAGAGTAGACATTAGTAAAGCAAATTAAACAGACAATCACAAGTTTACTGAAAGAAACTGATACAAACATAAAAATGATTCAGATACTTCAGCAACGTTTATTCTGAAACATCTGATTAAACCTGTGAAACGCCAGAAACTGTCAAAAGTTACTTATAAAATAATATTGAAAAGAACAAACTTCATAAACTTTTGTAAACTTTTCTCCCCAATGCTCAACACATGAAAGAACCAATATAAAAATTACATGAGAACAGTTATGTTACTCACCTGCGCGCCTGAGGTGTCCTTCACGCTCAAAAGCATACCTGGTCTTTTCTTTGCAATCATTCTTACTGCTTGCAGTTCACATGTTAAATAATCTGCAAAGTTAAAACATGCAACATAAATAAAGATGATGGCAATGCATGTGCCTTCATAGTGAATATTGACCGAAACAGAAGCAGACAGTGCATAAACGATGAAAATGAGCAGTCAGTGAATGAAAGATAATTCTGAAAGAGGTGGATGAGATTAGATGCAGCAGGTAAGATATAAACAGCCTGAATTAATTGGAAGAAATCTACTTGAAGAGGACAAACAGATATCTGCAGGGGAAACAAAATTAAACATTGTTGAATTCTTACCTAGCAGCTGGAGACAATGAGTGGTTGTTTTTAGTCTATCATTGACTGGACCTTCAATCAAATCTTTGTAAGGACAGCCTTTAAAAAAGTAAATAAATGTAAAATTATACCAAATGTATGGCCAACTGTAACAAATATTATTAGTTAAGAAGCTCTAAAATAAGTCATTTAAATTCATGCATGTTAATCTATCATGGGTGTCTTTGTCTTTGGGAATGAATCCTGTGTCTAGAATAAGAAAAGCAGCCACTCACCAAAGATATGAATTGTTATCCATGATAAAGATGAAAGTACATTTTGGTGTTACCGCAATGCTTATGTGATTCCTGGTACCATATTTCTACTAGACAGTGTCTGAATAGTTGACAATATTGAATTTTCCAGTTCCAACACTGTTACACATTATTTTGAAGCAATGAAAAAAAGAAATCCTCAAACATTAAGCTCAACAAGTTGGTGTTGTGCTGGAAGGAAGGGGCAGAAATTTTTGGCATGTCTATAAATTACTCTCAATACATGTAATATCTTACCGTATTCTCTAAGAAATCCACTGAGTTCTAAAAGAAAGTTAGATGCATCATCTTCATCTGGAAAATTAAAACATAATAAGTGTCAACAAAGGATGTCAAGGCAGTGAATTCTCTACACAGTGTAAATACGATTACAAACAATGTACAACAAGATATAGCTTGAAAATTTAAACATGGATGGGTATAATAAGAGCAAGAATTACTTTAAGTGCTCTTTATGCAAGGAAGGAGAATGCTAAAAAAGTGCATGAAGAATAAATTGAAAGGTAAATATTTTGTAAAGAAAATAGTTTATTTTTACATCAAGAGTAAATGACTATGAAATATGAGCAGTCAAAGAGTACTAAACAACTCTCTGTTGTTGCTTTTATGAACAATTAGAGGTTGCACATGTGTAATGATGATTTAAAAAAATAGGACTGTGCAATTCTTAACAAAATCAAGTAACAACAAATCTGAATAAAAGTTTATTCCATGAAAAAGGTCATCTCTGGTTTTATCTATTTTTTTTTATATTATTATCCTTACTAGCAATTGCATGAACCCGTTCTTCTGTTCCTGTAAAATCAGAAATTTGCTGCACAAGCCATTCCACTACTTGTGTATATGGCACCGATTTGGAGCCTTCTTGAACTGCTTTAGACAAGACCTCACTACTGGATACTGGTCCTGTGTAACTGCACATGTGAGAGGTATTTTGATTAGAAAACATAATAGGTTTTCCTCCCCCACCCCATATAAATATATACAAGGGTGCAACAATATTTACACTGAAGGCGTAAATCACTTGCATACCATCATGACAGGTCTACTTTAAGATGACAACGAAGTGATAGGGTATTTTTTACAAGTCATTTATTAATCATCGTTATTCGTGAATAAAAACTACGAACATAGCTGTATTAATCCATCAAAAGCTAACGCCACTACGTGGATCTACTGTAATAATAAAAGGCTTTGTCAGCAACCCAGTTCAGACAGATGAACTAAATGTGATGAAAGAATGAAAAATGTTAAATGATGGTACAAGGTCGTTAAATACCCTAAATCTTCAAGTGAATCCAATACATCGTTCTCCATTTTTTCCATTTTGTCACTGGAATATTGCTAAAGACGCAGCCAGAAGTTTCAGTCGGCTGCTTGACGCATGGTGTAAGATTACAACCAATAGACTAGCGAGAAATAATTTGCCTCGGAACTAGAAACTATTTTTGTCTAATCAAAACTTCCGACAGTCGCTTGCTCGGTCTGTAGAAACGCGAAATGGCTGCTTCCTTAAAAGAAATCGTGCTCATGTATCAGAGTCTAAAACGTGAATGGGACAAAAAACCTCCCAATCTTGAACGTTGTGGCGATATTTTGTTAAAACTAAAGGTACTTTGACTTTTGAATTGTTATATTTTGTATTTCGATGATTTTTCATTGAAATTCTTACGTTGTCTTACTGTTAGCTAATGAAATGATTCAAAACCGCTTTGTCACAAACGTGTAGCACTGGCAGTAATGTGTACTTCGAATCAGTGAAGCATACTTATCAAATATGTAGCTCTTCAAATTACTCAAGATCACTTTAGGTATATTTTTTTTTATAGAATATTTCGTGTTCAAGTGGTATGCAGATGTAACTAATGTAACGGACTAGTAGGATCTGACTTGCAGTAGATTCAAGAAGAGCTAGAAAAACAACTTGGCATAACTCATTTATTTATGTAATATAGAGTTAAAATAATGCTTAGGTAATAAATTAATAAGGTCTTTAAAAACTACTTATGTTTTCAAGCTTGCCCTTACTGGAGTCACATTTCTACCTACTGATGAGAGCAACCCATCAAAACAAGAGCTTCTGATAGCAAGTGAGTTTTTCTTACCTTTTTCTAGGATGAGTTTTACATTCAGTTTTAAGTGCATCTGTGTGCAAAACTCTTAGCTACAACATTAATATTAACAGGATTTGATCTTTCTTATTTTCTAAGATGAAAATATTGGAAGCATTTGCTTATTAAGCTATTCCTTATATATCATATTATATACCACATAATTATTTGTGTATGCACCATAATCTGCACATATAAAACCATCAATCAGAGTTAGTTATTAAGTAATCATTTGATAGTTGCAGCTACTAAAGTACGATGATGTTGATAAAATTGGTATATTTTTCATATGCTCTGTACTCATTGTACTCTGAGTTAGCATTTTAATGCAAACAGGTGCTAGAAAGAAAAGTTGGAAAAACATATTTTGTTTTAAATACAAGACTGCTAGTCTGCAGGAGCTTAAATTGCTGATATTGCACTGTTTTTCAGGAGATATTCTTGAAATTGGAGCACAATGGGCTATTGCCATGCGAGACATACCATCATTTGAGCGCTATATGGCTCAGCTCAAATGTTACTATATGGATTACAAGTACTGTGCCTCTTTCCCAATCTAATTTCATTAAATCATATTTGACATTTAATCTGGCATCAAAATTGCAGGTGGATAGATACTGTGGATGTTGAGTTTGTGTGATTTATCATTTTGATTTATATAGTTTAAGCAAATGAAACTCTGTGTTAAGCTTTCTTTAGGATGATGCTTCTTATTCTTTAAGTGATTTTTGCCTATTTGCATGCACTTTGTACATATGTGCTTGTCTGTTCTTGCATAACAATGATTTTATTCATAAGACCAAAGCTAATTATTAACATAACATCTGTAACTTATCATTTTCATGTCAAATGTTTTGCATTACAGGGACAACTTACCAGAGTCTACATTCAAATATCAGCTTCTGGGATTGAACCTACTGTGCCTTCTCTCGCAGAATCGCTTGGCCGAGTTCCACACTGTAAGAGAGCAGTGTTGATTATTAATTCAGTCATTTCCTTCTGAATCACCAATTTCATTAGGGTTCACATTTGTTTGCATCATGTTGCTGAGCTTTTTGTTAAGAAGCAGAATTAATTCTCTGTAGAATCGTCTCTTGAAATCTATTTTCTTTCTAAAAGAAAAAAATATCAGCATGTGTTGTTTGTAGCTTGCAGCTAAGACAAAAGCTTTATTGGGCTATAGTTTAACTTTTATATAACATCAGTTTGAAAAAGAAAGTAGCCACTAATTTTATTTTTCTAAAAGAAGCTTGACATTGAGGCTGTAACTGGTGATGTGCTCAGTTACACTGCATGTTGGTTTTTAATGATAAATTTACTATTGCAGTTTTCCTTTTTTTTTTCTTGCTTGTTTTCTGAAGTTGTCTATTTGATGTGTTAAAATTTGTTTTTATTAATTGCTATTCAGTCGGCTTGACAGCAGATTGATATCTTTAGTCACAAATTTCATATGTGCATTGTTGTATTTATTTGGTTGTTTCCAGGAGCTAGAATTGCTGCCTGCTAAGGAGCTACAAACAAATGTTTACATCAAGCATCCCGTGTCTATGGAGCAATACCTTATGGAGGGTAGCTACAACAAGGTCAGGAGCTTCAGTATTGTTTATGCTGCAGTATGCTGAGAAAAGAATAAATGGTTACTAGAATTATAGGACTGCTTATTCTTTCTGCAAAATTATGGCAAGAAGAGGAAAATAACAGTTTCATTTAGAGCATAAATTGTTCTGTATGTATCAACCTGCTTCTTTGTCACTGTATACAATCCCACAACAAACAATGACTAGAGTCAGTAATATGTATTAGTTACTCCTACATAATTGTATGACCATATGATCATATATTAACTGCTTTTTTCTAATAACTCCTTTATTGATAGGTTTTCTTGGCACGCGGCAATGTCCCTGCTGACAACTACAACTTTTTCATCGATATTCTTCTAAACACAATCAGGTAGAGAAGCAACAACACACGGTGAAATCATGCTAATGTATTTTAAAGGCGCAAATTTAATCATTAATGCCAATGGGCAAGTTGATTTATGAATGTTCTAGAGCTTTGCTTAATGTTACGATTGTTAACAGAGTAGCTGTGGCAAAACATAAAATGTAGGACAGAAGTTTGTGAGAGAAAAAATATGCTTGTAGGTGAGCACTTTATTTTGTAAGTAATAAGGATTTTCGCTTAATTCATGTTTATATGTATCACTTGAATGTATTTCTTTTTCCTTATAATATATGCAATTTAGCATTCTCTGTGTATGGGTTTTGTCTCTAATAGGGATGAGATTGCAGGGTGCATTGAAAAAGCATACCCAAAGATTGCTATGAGTGAAGCAGCCAGGATGTTATTCTTCGATACACAGAAACCCATGACAGAATATGCTCAAAAGGTTGGTAGTCTTTAATTGGATTTGATACAGTGCAAAAGTTTTTTATATTTTTCCACTTTTACAGTAAGATAGTGAGCAGTACACTTAAGGACATTTTTTTTATAAGAAGTTGTGGACGTGGCTTTTACATCAGATGAAATTGCTGATGGAATGAAAAGCAGGCATATGAAAACTCTATGCCATTGTCCATACAGCAGTTAGAGTCAGGCGCAACTTGGCATATGTAAGAACTTTTGTTGAGTGCTTGTATTGACTCTACATTCTAGCACCCTTCTTCATTTGTTTCCAATTACTAATGTCACAAGCAACGGCCAACCTTAAAGATAATTTTACAGATAATTTGGCTTGCTCACTCGCTCAGAGTATTCCTGGCTAATGATATTATAATATACTATACTATGGCTAGTTATTCAGTAGATGTAAGAAATGTGGCTGTATGAATAGAGCCATGCATCATTTATGGCTGTTTCTTAGACCTGGTTGAAAACAGATGCGTTCATTATTTTCTTATATCTACATCTTATTCTACTTTGCAGCGAGGCTGGACCAGTGGGAGTGATGGATTCTTTTATTTTCAAATGGAGCCTAAGACTACAGATGAAGTTATTCCTGCCAAGATGCTAGCAGAGCGGACAATAGAATATGCACGGGAATTAGAAATGATAGTGTAGGGCGTTTGCTGAACTAAAGCAGTTTCTGCAAAACAGTGGTCTGTTCATAAACACCTTCAGTCATCTCAGTTGTGCAGTTTCCTTAAGACTAAGAGGACATCTCAGTAATGTCCTTTACAGATTGTTCCTGCAATGAAATAGCACTTTGCAGTTTTACTTAGTCCATTGAGCAGATTTGATAAATCATTAAAATAACAATATGGAAAAATATGTGTAGACATGTGTGCATTGATGTGTAAGGTTGTAGTTAATGTGTATGAAGAGAATGTGTGGTCTGATAATTATTAATATGCAGAGATTGGTCATGATCAGTTACACTAGGCTCTTGTATGTATGCTTCCATGCTGCATGTATAGATGTTGGGGTGGGCTGGTGTTTGCATGTGTGCTTGATTTTTAAAAAAGCACAAGATAAACAGTCTGCATCTATTTTGTATGAATGAATGTTTTTAACTAAAAAAAAAATTCGTGACTTTTGTTGGGATAGTCATTTTGTTGTTCAGCTGTAGAAAAATACAGTAAGTTGTAGTTCTTTGTAGAGGATGGTCATAAAAATAATTTTGTTTCATTTTTTGCTTCATTTGAAAAAAACCCCATTAAAATAAGAGGGCGTGGTGTTAGTTTTATGCCATGTAAAACACTGCAAACATAGCAAAAACATTGTGAAAGACCTGTTTAGTCTCCAGAGAAGTGTGTATTTTAGCTTGTTTCTTCTGCATTGCCGACAGGCATGTTACACAGATGCTTTTTCCATTAGAGGAATTCGACCAGAAGGAGTAATCATGTGCACTGCTAAGTACCAGGTGTGACTGTGAATTGCTTCTGGAATAAAGACACTTTTGTAAGTGCAGATGAAGCAAGCACTGTAGTGTAGTTCTGTAGTTCTTGAAGTGGTTATTTCAACAAAAGCAATTTCTCAAAAAATATCCATGCAACATGCAGAATGGTGGCTGCCACATCAAAGTATTTGCCAAAGTTCATTTGTTGTAAACTTTTAAACCCTTGTGGGCTTGGCTTCTCTTGAGTGGGAAGTGAGCATTCAGCCTCTCTCTGGCCAGGTGACCAAGCTGGCCTGTCCTTTTCTCTTGTACTTTTTCTCTTTTACCAGCACTTTTGTCTATATTCTTTTCCAACTCTTTCCTTTTTAACCTGCTGTTTTATCTTTTCTACTGTCTATACTGGTCTTTCACCTCTTTTTTTTCCCATCACACCTTTAGTTTTCTCCATGGAGTGTGAAAGTTTCTCTGTAATTTTATTTTAAAAAAAATTGAGACTTAGGTCAGGTGGGCGGGAGAAGTCTTAATTATAAAATAACTGTATTTCTTGTCAGACGCTCGCCTTTTTTGCATGTTGACATCCGAGGAGAGTCATGAATGCCATATTTAATCATGCAGGTTCTTTTTGTGCTATTGTTGCACACTATATGTTAATAAACTCATGTCAAATAAATACCCATCTCTTTGGTTATGGGTAAAACTGCTGTTTGGAGGCACACCATCAATGCTGAAGACATATTACATTGAACTGAAGTTCTTTAACAGTGCTTAGTGGTAAATCGGTATTTAAAACAACTGAATGTTGATGCTGATCTGACCATAGTGTTATTTTGTTAGCACACATTCTTTGACTACTCACATTGCAAAAAAAAAAAAATATTGCGAATGACAGTTTTCACAGACATTCAGTAAAAGAGTCTTCCCGTAGGAGTTTGTGGAGGTACTTTGACTTTGCTCTCAGGCACCTGAGGTGAAATAGCGAGCTGCCCAGACGGTATTTAATGGTGTATTCCGGATATTAAGGCCTACTAATTCATTTGGGAGGCCATCTTTCCCTCATACCCTCTCAGAGTTAATAACCTTCTCTATTTCATTTAGAGTAAGGGACGTACCAGGACAGACTGTAGGGGGATCTGCTAGAGGGCTGTTCAATCAATTGTTTGAGCAACGAGAATTGTTCATCCCAGCGTTTCTTGAGTTCTTCCTGGTAATTGATCAGTTTGGATCCATAAAACGCCAAGAGCGGGGAGCAGCCTGATCTTGCTGGACCATAGACTTGCTTCAGGGCAATGAAGAGCTTACATGCATTGTGCGTGTTGGCGAAGTGCTGAATTTCCTCAGCTTTCCCCCGCCACCACCTATCTTGCATTTCTCTCAGCTCTCGAGTCAAATCGACCCCACCATGACTATATTGTCTCATGTCAGACCACATCGGCCCATCACCAAAAGTCAACATCAGCCAACTTCGTACAAAACATGGCTTAGAAACATTTAGAAAACTAATCTCACAACGCATAGTTCTGTTGGCAATAGTTGACTCCGAAAGGTACTCGTGCCATCAGTGACCGATTCGACTTCCGGTGTTCAGACGACGTATACGTATGTGGGAGATGGTCATAGTGGGGTCTATTTGACTTATCTACAATGACTAAATATGAATTGACCTCTGACCCAATGAACAAGCACTCTCAAAAATGTACTCAATTTATTTTTACAATATTTCTACAGAAAGGAGAAACATAATGTGACAAACAGTTGGCCATAAGTAGTCTGTTAAAAAGTACTTAATATTTTTTAACTTGCAACTTCAGCAAAAGACTCGTAATAGAATACAAACTGTCAGTCGTAAGTCGCATTAGGGTGAGTTGTAATAGAGATGATGTTTATAAAAATTATACCTAGTCATGTCCATGAAAAATTGTTGGGTTAGACAGGAGATAGTCGCCATACGGAGAATCTTTATGAGGTTTTTGTGTAATATATTACATGCAGGTCCACACGCAAATGAATGAAATATTCAGAGGTTTAATAATGATACATAATCATATGGTTTTTTTTGTGTGTGTACACAAACACTGATAATCCACATTTTGCTATTTGGTACACATTTAAATAAAATATACTTAAATGTGCTTTCTGAAGTGTGAAAAATGCAGTGATACAAGGGTCAAGAATGAGATTTTTGAGATGAGTTGGTGCAGACCGTCAGTTTCTGAAGGTGAAGTCACAAAATGATGTTTGCAGTCAATGAAATCATGTCCTATCATAGGAATGTGCCTGTCTGCTCCTATAACTAACCACATGTTAACTTATCGGGATCACCTCGTCGATTACAATACCTTTCAAACCATGCACTACCATTTAACTATAGTTTGCCTTCTTTAAAAGAATTTGTCAGCTCAACTGATTATGCCCTTATTAACATTATTTTTTTCATAACTTTATCAAGTAAAACTCTTTTGGGCTCTTAACAGCATAAAGTTTTATCAGTTTGAAATGCATAGGGTGCTCTGAGGAGTTCTTTTTTTTGGTTTTAATTTGCACTCTGCATCTCCAAGTTTAATTTTTTTTTTAAGCAACAGACGTTTACTCCTAATGTACAAATTTATCTCTTATACGTGATAATTATTTTTGTTTAGGTTGATCTAACTATCGTCTGTTGTTTGAGAACAAATCGCTTTATGATGTAAATAAAAGAAGTGAGGTACGACGTACAGAGTTGAATGCCCTCTTCCAACTGTATCTCTATTCCGAGAAATATGCATACAGGGGAGGTAACTGGATTGTTAAAATAAACCCCTGGTAATCGTATCAGCCACAAGCATTAAACGGTATCGATGAAGTCCACCGGGAGGTTATCATCTTCTTCTTCAGTCAAGGGGGGAGTCCGGGAAGGGGATGGAGCACTAGGACGCTCTGGTAAATCGTCTCTCACAATAGGCGGAAGCTGCATGAGTGATCTGCCCAGATCCTGTCGCTTAGCACGCTTGCGAACGTCCACGTGACTGTGGTTGTCCAATGGCCGAACAGGAATTCGGTACGAGGCGTTGAGGTCCGCGGAAGGTTTGGAGGTAAATCGGTTGCTGCGTCGTTTCCCGTTATTTCTCGCCATCATCCCGTTGTCGGCGTTGTCTAGGTATCCCGCATGGCGCAGCGGATCACCGGCTCCGTATGCGATGGCAGCAACCTCATCGTCCAGCAACTGCTCACTGTGGTCGTAGTCGACGTTGTCGTTGACATCACTTCGGTAACAGTCCTGCTGTTCTTGTAAGGAACTCGTCATCTAAAAATAAGAGAGGAACATAGAAAGTTAATAACACACTATCAATTAAGACTTCAGGACTATATATAGGGAGTCATATTGCTCTTTTTAAAAAGAAGAATTAAATATTTAATATAATGCTGAAGTGCTATATTTAAATGTAGACGTATAATGTTTGTGACAAGTGACAAGAGAGAGAAAGGAATTAGAAAATGAAAGTGGGATGTGAAAAAAATTTGGACCACCTGTCCGATGCCAGGTAAAGGCGCCCTCTTCTGCAGCCTCAGCAAGGTGGGTTGTCTGTCCAGCTGGTAGTCCCTCACGAAGCGTATCATTTCAGCCGTGCTGGCGTCGGCATGTCGTTGTCGAGGGCTCTGGTGGTGTATCACACGTCGACTAAAGTTGTCGAGGGCGGGAGACCCAGCGCGCGACGGTCGGGGGGCCACAAGTCGCGGCGGGGTGCCTGCCCGCCTGTCCCCCTCCTCCTCAAGCCTGCGTATGGGCATCGATGACCCCCTCAGCCTGCTGTCCCGTGCATAGGTGAAGTAACCTGCCGAGGACATGGGGCATGATATGTGACAGCTTGAATTTTTCATGTCATACTCATGTCAGATCGAATAAGCAGCATTAAGGTCGGGTTGGGGGTTAGCGTTAGGGTGGTAGAAGCTGTCGTATGAGGAGTCTGCTGCACTATACTGGACTATACTGCTCTAAAATTACTCGAGGCTGTGATTTTACTCCTTGTCTCACTTAAAAATCGACGTCATAATTAGGCATCACAATGGCTGCCTAATTATATCTCATACGTAATACACCAACAAATTGACGTCATAATTATGCATCACCCTGGCGGCCTAATTATAGCTCGTTCGTCATACAAATCGTCATAATTCAAATTGCGTCACTGCAGCTGCCGGATCACGTGTCTCGCATGTACGTAATGTGACGTTGTTGTGGTTGACTACGTGCGCGTCTTGACAGCAGTCAGTGAAAACTCAAAGATACCAAAACCTGAACTAAATTCAGCGGAAGGATAACTGAGACAATTCCTTGAGCTCCACCTCTGGCATCAAACAGTGTGTCAATGGCAGGGACATGCGCAGCTCGTTTTGACATTTGTTTCTGGAAATTACTGTTCACCATAGCAATGTTTGGTTTAAAGTGGATTCTAGCGCTGCCATACAGAATTTTAAACAAATGTTGATGAAAAAAAATTCTTGGTTGTGCAGTTGCACCAGTGATGCGAGACTGAATTTTCCAGTCTAAGAAGCAGCTATTGTTTTTCAGACATAGAAAATCCTTTTTTGCGGACACAGCAACGGTCGGTCGCACAGAAGGAGACCTGGGTCTCTTTTGTGACCCTGGCTGGGTGGTATTAGAGTTAATTATTCCCCTTGGACTCATAAAGCTCTGTCTGGCGTAATTCTTTCTTTTAAGCTTGTATGTTTCATTTCATTATGTATGTAAAAGATATTAAAAATGTGCTAATGTAACCCAGCCATGGGGTTGGTGAAATCAGTGAAAGCGAGGTGGATATAAAACTTTCTGAAATATTCAGTCAGGCAATCTTTTAAAGAAGAGTTAAAGGGGGACCTCCTCGCCCTACCTTCCTGCCTCCATAATCACCTCATTTCCCAAAGCCTTTAGTGTTTTCACGGGAAGTTTTTATTGGTGGGAATATAGAATGTTCTGGCACTTAGGGAACGATCACTAAAATGGGCCGATCTGTTTCCGTTGGTCTGACTGACAGGGTGAGTACAGCTAGTAATCACTGCATCCGACAAAGCAGAGAACCAGTCTTTGAACTCTTTACCACTGCTCTTCCCTACCTTGGTACAAGCTTGTGTATGAACAAAAGACACCGCAGGATGATGATGATGATGATGATGATGTAGTTTTATAGCGCGCCAGTATCCGCATCACAAAGATGCGCTCAATGCGCGGTGATCCCAGCAAATATATACACAAGCGTGAAAAACAGCTGGGGGAATTCTCTCGGGAGGTAAAATGGGCGAAGCGAAATTGTGAGAAGTTCAAGGTCACAAGTACACATCTTTTCACGAAGAATAACCGTTGTACAGTACCTGTTGTTGACATAGAAACACACTCCGCCGCCACGCGCCTTGCCAGTAACTGCAAGGAAATATGATCGCTTATGCAAAGAATCGAGAAAATCAATGCATGTCTTTCTTTCCTGCAGTATATCTCTGCCTTGCGAATGTCGACATGATGAAGTATGTTGAAGATGTTTGGAAATGGAAAGGACAGGTTTGGTCTGAGGAAGGTTGGGATAGAAAACCCACAGGCAGTGAGTTATGTCGAACGAAGGTCTTACATAAAGACTTCGCATGGTTGAGCTCTCTTTGATGGATGCGGTCATGACAATGACCAACTTTATTTGTCCCAGTCGGCAATTTGAACATGGGAATGTGCTCTAATCACAAAAGTACAAATTAGAAATAAAAGTAAGAAATAAAGTGTCATGACAAAGTGTACACAAAATGTCTCAAAGAACGTATTTTTCTGTTAAAGACTGTTTCCCTATTCATTTTCTTTTATAATCAGCGTCTGAAGCTTGTAGTCTCTTGGTGGCGACACTGTCAACCGCGACACGAATAACTGTCATTTCTTTCGGGAACGATCTAGGTCAAGAAGGTCTAAGGATGTCAGCGGCCTCATTAGCGCGATGTTCCAAGGACAAAGACCTTGACGGGAAAACCGTCTTAACCAGTCTCTACCCCACCATCGCCCATTCCCCCACCTTTCACACACACAGTCATTCACACCCATCATCATCCCAACTTCTTTTGTTGCACGATGGGTCGACGACATCACAGGGTTTATGGAACGCTGCTGAGCACAACTAGTTCTTTTCTGTCACAACCAGCTCTCATAATGAAGCAACAAGACCCATTCACCTGTTGTAGTTTGTGCTTCCCACCAATTTTTTTTATTTTTATTCAGCATCAAATGACCTCAACAAGGTCATCGCCATCTGACAGGTTAGCGAAATCGCACAACTGAGAGATGATTTAAAAAAAATAGACCATGTGACTGAATGAGAGAACCTAGAGGCTGAAAGTACATCGCGAATATAACTGGTCCTGGTTTAACCCCCAAGGAACGCCGTACCGAAGGTGAGAATGTGTAGATATAACATGTTCAAAAGCCACCGTAGGTTCCGAAATTCAAAAGTCGATGAAAACTCATTCCCATAATCGTCGATGGTATCAAACGCTGCAGACAAATTCAAAAGAGAAAATAGTGAGATGTCACCTCGGCCAGACACACTCAAGAGATCATTCACCACTCGAACTAAAACTGTCTCAGTGCTGCACTACTCACGACAGGCTGGGTTCTTGAGAAGATCATTAGGCTCCTCCTGATGTACGAGCTGCTGCACGACAACACGTTCAAGAACGTTCGCAAGAATAGGCAGATAATATATTAGTCTCTAATTTTTTTAATCTTCAGAACTCAGATTGGGTTTCTTTTTAAAACAAGATATAATATGACAAGTCCGACAATAAATACAACGGGTGGGTGGGAGGTGGGTAGGAAGGGGAAGTAATTTTGAGGGTCTGAACAACCCTTTAAAACTTCAAACAAGACTCTTGTCCTTAAGGCTTCGCGGCATGACTACGACTCCTTAGTGGCTAGTGCTGTGCGACTTTAGCAAAAAGAATTGTCGTCGGTTCAAAACTCACAGGGGCCCGTAACTGGATAACTTCTTTTTCTTGTCTGCCCACACAGCAGATAGGTGTTGAGAACTGGCTGCTGGGCTTAAAACCCTTCTGCAGTCTATGTACTGATCTGTATTAAAAATCTCGTTTTTTTTTTTCAAGCTGTCGAATGTCATGTGAAATGTGCTTGTGAATGGAAGCTCACCGAATCTCACCATACCTTAGAAGTTTATTGACAGTGAACAGTACACTCATCGACCGTCGAAGCGGTTCAACGTTTGTACTGTGTACAGAAGAGGGAATCATTTATTTTAATAATCTTTTTCTAGGTAAGCTATTGATAAACTTTTAGTCCAGTTTTATCCATCAAACTTTATCTAAAAATCTAAATAAAACAAGAGCTTTGTTTGGAAAATTGTCTGCTTTATTTATATTTTTATAAATTAGACATCAGCGAAGATCTGAGGGATGGGGAGGAAAGGGGTAGGTACAGCAATCCCATATGCCGCACCAAATGGATAGAGAAATTTATTCGAGCGACTTTACAAGGCCCGGGCCTGATTTTAAAGGATACACACCAAAGAACCACCTAAAATATCCCCATGAACCTTTTCAACGGCAGTTAATTGTGTTCAGTCTGAGAAGCTCCACTCACACAGCCTAACTGGATCGTACCCTGTACCTTTGTTCAAACACCTGATTTTCCTTCAATATCTTCTCAACACCCCACACATCATACGCACAACGCATGCCAACAGTCACGAAGAAACAAAAAATAAAAGTACCTCCAGAATGTTCCATAATAGGAAGATAAATGGTTTCGTCCCACTTTTATCCAAAATAAATCCTTCAGGCGGTAACACTCCACGCAAAAATCCACTTTCTTGTAATTACGACAGCTTCTATGTACTTCCCGTCTTAGAGAAGAGCAGATGACTTTGCATTATCCGCCCAAAGCAAGCTGATATGATAACACCACCAGTGGACAGGAACGACGAACACGTGACTTGCACAACACAAACGCTATTGTGTTTTTGTCCTATAACCCCGCCTACCACTCCTACTGTGGTGTTAGACCAAATCTGCAGCCCTCCCACCTCTCATTACAAATTGGAAGAATTCTATAGATACGTAGATAAATAGAGATCAAAGATGAAGGAAAAGAGCAGTTGAAAAAGAAATTAAAATTAGGTACTGCTGGGAAGCATAAAAGAAATTATCTTTGCGATGACAATTTTTTTCAAATTTTAAAAATTGTTTTAGCATGCATCTAACTTCCTGTGGGACAAGGAAAGGGAGGAGGGCATTGGAGTTTTACTCCAAACCAGAAACTTAGGTTACATTACGGCAAAGCAGCCAGACAGCCCTGTAAGCAGATGCTACATGCAGAAAAAAGAACAGCTGGCAAGATGAGATGTGAACCCAGGGCAACCAATCCTTACTGTATGTGACAGGCGCTAACCGTTGTGCCCACGTGGGACAAGGACACGGCCAGTCAGGCGATGAACGTGAGAGGAAATGTCAGTCATGCGGAACTAATCCTCCTCACGACAAAATTACAAAAATTGATATTTTATTAAGTCTTAGAAACCCTGAAGACTGGGTTGTTAGTGAACTACACAAAAAAGCTGTCACTCCTGGCAAGAGCGATATGAAGACAGATGTCGAGGGTTATGAGATGAATAGAACAACAGCCAACAATGGTTGTGACGAAAAACCTGGGGTCGTAGTCATGAAATGAAAGTGTTATGAGGTAAACATAGGAAAGTAAAAAAAAAAAAAAAAACAACAAAGAACAAAAAAACACACACAAAACAAAACAAAAACCAAGCAACAAGTCTCTGTAATTTTAAGGACACAACAGATGAAGCTTTACCCCTTGGTCTGTAATGATGGAATGGCTATCTCGATATAAGCAAGATGAGGAGTGTTTTGAGATGAGGATTCCGACACGAGACTATCGTGACACCGGCGAACGGCGTTTTGTGCACACCTGGACATCTTACCTCTTGCAGGTGAATGTACACTCAGTGCTATTTAGTTATCTTTGCCCCCATCCCTTCAACACAAGCGAGAGGCGTTGGTGGCGACATATAGTATATCATCCCTAACAGAAGTTAATTCTGGAGGTAACCCGTTCTGTCCCAAATTATGGGGAGAAGCGGGGTTGGAGAATAATGGGGTTCCATGCTCATTTATATATGTGTGAATGCGTGCGCGTGCGTGCGTGAGTGTGTGGATGTGGATGGCAACCATGCATACATAACTACCTACCCCCATAGTGATCAATTTCTGTTCGAAAAAATATCAATTAGAAATATCTTAAAATAACTCTGTTAGCATACGATCTTTTCATCAAAGACTAGCATAAACACCGTCTTTTCCAAGTTTCTTAAATACGGGGTCTATTCAATGCTCTCGTTTTACATTTCCTATTTTCAGAAAGCAGGAGAAGTAATTTGAAACCTAGCATTAAGGCAGTACGCGGGGAGAAATGTCTAAGAAGCACCTGAAGTGATCAAACAAAGTAAAATGAGCCAACGGACGTGTTGACACGCTCTCAAAACACGTGAGGTGCGGGGTGTGAACCTTTCAAAAGCTTTATTTACACCTGTCTAAAATTTCAGCAAATTTGAGGACAGAGAGAAAGATGAGGGACAGGGGAAGGGCTGAAAGCAAATCTCCGTCTCTAGTGAAAACGGTGAACCACTCACTGAAATGTTCTCAGCATGTGCCAAACGAAGGTTATAATGAAAATCTGGAATAAAAAATGATCGGTGTGAGTGATCGAAGGTTCCCATTGATAGTTTCCTGAATATATTACAACTTATCTCTGATACTAGCAGTAAACTATCCAGACATATGCACTACCATACATTGTAGTATGCCATAATGTAGACTTGCAAACTCACCTGTCAAAGGACGGAGATCGGTAGAAAAGGATTTGTCGAACTTTTGGAATACCTGTATCTCTCTTCGCACCTTCAGCGTCAGGGAAGAATGTAAATATTCCACCCTACCTGCCAAGGAACAGCTACTCTTGGAAATGAGATTTTTGAGAAGTTGATATTAAATCACTTGTCTGTGGATGTTGCGAGGGTCCACCCGCTTATTCGCGCACCACAAACTGTCTTTGCTTACCACCTTATCTCGCCGTGACAGCGGAATATTTTGTCGACAGATCGCCGAGGACCGCACGGCCAGCGTTTATTGCGCTCGAGTTAGCAGACGACAGGTAGACAAAGACGTCACAATGACGTGTCGTACGTCAATGAAGCGCGGCAAGCGAAAGGTGTCAATGCCGCCAGCATGTCAAAGAGCCAGTCCTGGCACTGAGGACTGTTGTCGGGTGGAGGTGACATTACAGCACCGGTAGAGTACGGTAGCACACTTCACTCACAATTTCACAGACGTTTTTATAGATTTCATGAAACTCGATCCTGGGTTTCCACGTTCTGACACTTCAACCCTCAACACTTTGAAGAGGGGTCAAAGGTAACCTGCGCACGTATCCCAGGTGTTTAATAAATGTTGGAAAGAGTTAAATAAAGGCAAGCATTATGAGTGCTCACAAATGTTCTTTCGATTAAGCAAGGGAGATAACTGAAGCAGCAGGAGTTGTCCGGCTTGTAGTATACGTTTTCTTGTCCTCGGATTTGCATTAAAGACGCTGCCTACTACTCACTACTGTACAGTAATTTGAGAGCTTTACTTGGAAAATCTTGTCTCTGTGCAAACTTCTTATACTTGCATATTTTCTTTTGTTCCATTAATTAATAATTCGTTAATTTTTTTAGTCCTTCTGCGGTGCGAGCTTGGTTGTAAGGTTGTCCGCTCACACGCACCCAGTGGATCAGGGGACAAAGGACTTGTGGTCTGTATAGTGCGTCATCAGAACTGATATACAAGACTTACAGGTCTCGTGGGAAGCAATATTATTCTAACGACTGGGTAAAGCTCAGTACGAGATAGTACTAAGTACTAAGAACAGGATGAGATAGTACGAAATACTAACCCCCCAAATCTGGATGAAAAGCCTCTCTGTTCCCGAGAGACGCCCTAAGAAACATCACCATTCACAGAAAGAGGTCTCACATGTAGATATACAGGTCGCCATCATTGGCCGAAGCCTTAACAGCGTGAATTTATTCGTGTACAATCTCAACATCGATGCTATTAAACTTGACATTACATAGTTATGTTTGTATTCGTGTATCTCAATAACAGACACCAAAAAAAAAAAAAGTATTCACCCAGATTTGGGAAATAATAACTTGAACATAGCTTTACCCAATCATTTGAAAAAAAGTATTCTTCTAGCCCTTTAAGTGGTTAAGATTAGGGAACTTGGTAACGAATCAGCACACTCTTGGCCACCCTGCTCCCCTATAATCATCTCCCCCCAACCTTTTTTTTTTTTTAAATCCGTCCTAGTAAAAGTGGGTTCAACTTGATAAGCCGGGTTCTGAATGCTCAAGGGTCGAAGAAAGGTCTCTGCACCCAACCGTCAAAATGGCGTTTATATTTACTGATTAACGCAGTGACAGTCGGTCCTTTTTTTTTTTCGTCCGAGACCGCAGGGATTTCTTGTGGTGGTGTTCAGCAATGCATGGGGCCTGTAGGTCTGTAGGTCTGTAGGTTTACAATGTGTTTGTGCTCTACGTTCCTGCTTTGGCTTGTGTCCCATACAGTTGGTGCTGCTATGGTTGGTGCACCCCATGCCTGGTGTTTCTTTGGTGTTTACATCGTACAGCAATGGCAGTGCTCTTCATACAAACGACAATACTTCAATCTTATCAGTGACACTTAAGAAAGGAGGAGGGCTTACAAAAATTTCTTTATTTTCTTAGAGCGTATTCATAAAAACAACAGACACAAGGCCCGCTTAAAAAATACAAAATTTACAAGTATTGAACTGCCAGAGATAGGAGTAAGGTCAAGGGGCAACAAAAATGCTAGCAGAAACATGGGTAGCCTGATGAACTGCCACCATGAGTTTTTTTTTTTCAACACGAGGAACGCCATACTTTTATTCCCAACAGTTTGCAGTATACTCTACAATCAATGAATTATTTTCATGTCTTATTTCTTTCTTTTTGTTCCTCGAGATAACACGCTCGTACTCTCTCGACGACAAATCCACATTCAAAGAGAATCCTCAGTTACACCACCAGCTCCTACCCCACTACACCCTGACTCCACCCCACAACCTCGATCTTCCGGACCACCATACCCATGAAAGCTATTCTAAGAAGCATAAACCTCAATATACGAACAGCAGCAAGGTGCATACAACTCCAACTACAAATGGCGAAGCCACTAGCCTGGAGGAGAGTGCCACTAAGCCACCTGACAATAAAGTCAAGAAAAATGTTTCTCTCATTATGGAAATGTGTCACAGGCGTGAAGACGCGGCAAGATCAAGGGCGGTCGTAAAGTGTGGCGGGTAGTCCAACTCGTGGCAGCTTTAATCCAAGGCAAACCCAGCGACCCTCGAGATATCGACGAAGCCTCAATACTTTCTCCATGCTTCACTCCAGGCTGACGGGAGATTTGTCTTAATAGCCGCGCTCGAACCCACAGACTTTTTCTTTGGGTAAACACCCGGTGTAGATACCAAGATACCCGAGGGCAAAACTTGTGAAGCCTGCTTGCTACCCGAATCAATGACAACGAGCGACTGGGTTCAGTTAGTTCGAAAGTGAGGGAATGCATTGAGTGAGTGAAAGAATGAGTGTAGAAGAGAGTGGAAAAGAAAAGGGAGGGTGAAGGTGAGAATAGGTGGGAGTGTGGTGGTGGTGGAGACGATGTATGAGTTTTATTATAGCGGGTGAAACTTTTACTGTCCTGTACACTCACATTAAGGTTCTGACATTAATCACACGGGGGAGCACTGGAGTACAAACGACGAGGACGTCGAGTGAATTATCTAAACAATGTCAGGGTTAGTCGGGTGGAAAGTCATCTAATGTAGACAAGACATTGAGAGTTACCTTTCCGACACACACACACAAACACATATATGCACACAAAACATTTTTACTCAGCTACAACTATAAAAATACAATTTCTGGCGAATTTTTGACAGTTTGTATACACCAGACGGGGATGATATACTGAGCAAAATATTTCGATAAACTGTGAATGAATAAATGAACATTAAGTTCATAGACTATGAACAACTGATACAACAAGAAGCGGTGTTACCTTCTCGATTGCTGTGCATATGACGAGGAGGGAAAAAAGCCCAAAGTTAATTCTGATCACACATCGAAGCCTGGGGTTTGTATTTTCTCCTCACAATATTATCCAGCAGGATGGGGCACCTTGTGTGGAGAGGTCCCGGCCATTTACCTGGCGAAATACTTCAGTTTGGTCACCTGCGAGGCGACACTCACCGCTGAGTGGTCAGTTGTGATCGTCTGCAGAACTGGGGGCTGTCAACCTCTCCACGTGAGAGCTGCGAGGGCAGAGAGGGGGTGGGTGTGGGTGTAAGTGGGTGAAGAGTAGGGGAGCTTACTCGCTCTCGATCTCTCGCGCGGTTGTCTCCTGCGGCGCGCACGTGCGGTTTGTGAGCAGAGCGAAGTTTTTGGAACTTGTTGATCGTGCGGCCAGTGCTTCGAACTGGTTCGGCTGGCATATCAGCGAATTTCACGTCCCTACCTGAATTAATTCCCCGTCTATTCAAAAAAAAAAAAAAATTCTATTGAATTGCTATATAGCCCGACATACTGGCTTAACTACCAGCAATCAGGTAACAGATGTTATGGTTCTCTCTCTCTGTGAGCACCGGAAACTGTAATAGTGAGAAGTGTATGTGGCTTTAACAGTGTGAGGTGCTTGTGATAACTATAATAATGACAGCTTCATGCAATGACTGTAATAGTTCTGACCACTTCCTCCAAAAATGCCTCACTCCTCACCTCCTGAAAGTAGAGAGAGATGCGACATGGCCAACGGGACCCGCACTCAAAGGAATGGTCTATAGGTGCAATACATAGGTACTGAAGGCTGTCCTGAAGGTACAGTTTGGTAAAACGAGCAGAAAAATTTAATAGTAAACTTTGTGTGTGTGTGGTTAACTTATCACCGCTTCGTGTTCTTGACATATATAACCCTGGTTATTTTTTCCAGTCTTATTTAATAATGTGTCAGGTTTGAGCATGGAGGCATTTACAAGACTTCAACAAACGCAGTTCAAGATTGCTTTCAAAGATGTCATTAGTGGAGAGCCTCGTATGAGGGAAACCGGGGAGGGGGATGGTACCCATTAGCCACACAGGAAACACTCTAAAAATCGAAAATAAAAATCCCTTAAGTTAAAGTGAAAATAAAGCAAAATCAAAATAAAACAAAATCAAAATAAAACAAAAGTCAAAATAAAATAAAAATAAAAATAAGTTTTGAAATTCCCATAACATATTGTGGTATATCCGAAAAGACCGTGGTGCTGAAGGCATTAAAATGTTTTTCTACTGTAGGCAAGGCGACATCTGGGTCAGCCACATGGCCATACTATTGCCAGATGTAAGAATGGTGTTGCCAGGCAAGTGGTTGTGACTTGTCTGCCCAAGGATCGATTTTCTGCTATCGCGGGGTGGTCATACAAAATCCAGATTTGTTCGCCTGGAACAACATTCACCTTCGTAAGGCGCTGTCAGCTTTGAAGTATTGACCAACGGGCCAGGAATATCCAGCTGGCCTTAGTCACGAGGGTAATGGTGGGCGATGTGCTCGGGAGAGCGAAAGCAAACTATAGGTGTAGAAATTTATGAAGCTACAGTTACTTGCCACCTGCTGTTCGTTTTTATAAGTTTCAGAAAACGTGGGTTGGGTGCTTGAAAGTGCGTGCACACACACACATGCGTGCTTGCATAAATATCTAAAGCTTCACTTTGGCGCCGGTGATAGATGGTTTGGTATGTTCTGCCTTATTGAACATCGCCCAACACATCAGCTGACGAGTTGCCATGCAATTGGATCACAAATAATAGGAAATGACACGCCGACAAACGGCAGCAATTAAGCAGGAGACGCTGAGCGATGGCAACCTTTTGTTCCTTGTGTCCACCCCAGTGGTTGCCTCGCTGACCGTGCAAAGGACCCACAAAGATCCAGCCACGGAGGTTTGTGAAAGTAATGTTAGGTAGTTATTCTTTTGGAGTGTGGGCAGGGATGTGTTTGCTCAAAGTCAACTATGTCCACCTGAGTGTGCATAGAATAGAATAGAATAGAATAGAATAGAATAGAATAGAATAGAATAGAATAGAATAGAATAGATATTGTGTGCTCTCTCACGCGCCAGCCAGTACGTGGGAATTTACCTAGCGCTTAGCTAATAGACAATCATTCTCTACCATAAATATAAAGAAACGATATAAAAATACATTCCTCACCATATTCTGCCTTTTTATTTTAATTTTTTTTGTTGTTAAAAGTACACGTTAAATTATTTATTTTGTGGATAACATAGACCCTCTGCAAATGTTCCTTAAGTCTGCTCGTCAGTGAAATTGTAATATTTATATGACTGCAGTAAGCAATTTCTAGCAAGAAATAGTTTGATTCATAGATTACATTGTCTTCGTTATAGGCGTGAAGTAAAGAAAGTGGCAAAAGTGAAAGCATGTTAATGGCTTCAGCGGGGCAGAAAGCCGGGTGTGAGAGGGTCGTCTTGTTCCACACAGAACGTGCTTTGTCCCGAGTAGTACGCATTGCCAGAAACTTCTGTAACCACGCCTACTACATCAGAGTCCTGAGGCCCCGCCTGTTTGACTTCGACTTCTCGAACAGCAATCGTGGCGAACACAGAACCAGTCACCGCAGACCGGAAGTACAGCTTCTGGCCAAGGGAGATAATCCCACGTCGATATTCTAGCGCTACCCGTGCTGAACATCCGGAACCGCATGGCGAGCGGTCGACCTGCGAGGAATAAACAATAAATAAATAAATATTTGGGAAATATTTTTGATGAGATATTGAAAATATTTTTCAGCAGTATTTCGTAGTAATAGTGTTTCTCTTCTTTCATCTCCCTCGCATTCACTGACAAAAATACATACTAGTAATTAAACACATCTTGGCCCTCCGCGGGTATCGAACCTGTGCGCCTCTTAGTTCAGATGCCAGTGATCTAACCATCCACTCTCCCCGTCAAAGACAGGTGGGCGCCCATAAATAATCACACTACCATACAAACACGTGAGCACAAACTCATAAACGCGATAACATAGGAACATGGGCGGCTACTCACATAAAAAATATTTTCGAGAGATTATCTCTCTGTTGGAGCAGCAAAACACCTAAACCACAAATAAAAATTAATAATTAACACTGCTACGACCACATATCTTGCACAGGATCGTAATGGAACTCGTGGCCCAGTAACACACTTTCCACCGCATAGCTGTTTGATGGCTTGCCAGGATATCTGTCGAGTTCTGGCAAATGGGTTAATAATTAATATTCGTTATACAGTCACTTCACCTGCTTTCTGGATAGAACTCTCGTCCAACGAAAATGTCGACTGAAGCTGTCTACAGCAGGTTAGAAGTGTGCGAAAGATAATGGACGGGGTGTAGGTTGGACTTACACGGGTACCTTGCGCCAAACATTGTAGCAGAAAAGGAAGTAATAAGTAAGAAAAAAAAAAAATAGAAGAAAAATATTTTGCTCTGCGGGTAGAGTTGCTCGCTGGTCAGTGGTGCTAGGAGTACTTGGTCCTGACCTGTTTGTTGGCGAAGACGCAGAGGTTGGTAGCGGGACCGTCTACGCTTTGTGTGTAGTCATCAGTGAGGATAGTTCCGTAGACAAAGGCTAGGTCCTGGCTATGGGGGTGAAGGAGATTCAGGTGTGTCTTAGCTGCATCTGTAGACACACACAATATATATATAGGCCAGTTATCAAAGGGAAGAAAAAAAAAAGATGACAGTACAATATAAAAACACATTTATATACGTCACACAAAAAGTTTATACAATAGTACAAACCAACTCCCTTTCACCATCGATCAACTTCTCCGTCTCTCTTTCCAGTCTACCTACATTCCTGCCTGTTCGTATGTTCGTCCATCTTGCCTCCTTGTGTCTGTCTCACTATATTACACATTTGGTCGGGTGGGCACCCTTTGTCACCATAGCTACAAGACTTGCCTGTGACAGCTTGGGCCGCGTCCGCCAGTGTCGCGATGGCTGTGACGTTCAGGTCAAGGTTCAGTCGCGAAGCCGGCACGAAGACGTAGAAAGCGCCGCCATAGCTAACGTCCACCGTGACGTCACCAACGCCGGGGACCGGTAAGGTGACATCTGCCACACGGATGCATGAAAACACTGTTTTAGTGGCGAGATTTCAGTCGTGTACTTGTTATATAATAGTTATCCTGTATTGTTCTGGAAGTAATGGCAAGAAAGAAGTACTAGTGTGAGTATGCGCTATACAAATTTTGAATTAATTATTATTTTTGATCCGCGGTTGATTAAATTTGCTTTACCTACCTCAATACAATATCTAGCTCAATACGCAATATCTAGCTCAATATTGACAAGCAACAGAATACCTAAAGCAAAAACATAAGATGGGACACTCTCAAAGCTCACACGCCCTGATTGATTAAAGTTGTATTCCACGCGGGCTTTGACTGGTCCGCACGGACACTGAATAACAACCTCGGTCTCTGGGGACACAGGGGTCACCAGCTTTCTGTCCACAATATATCTGCACAAATATAAAATTTTATACACCAGCAGTCAGTAACAAGAGCCAAAATCAAAACAAAAAACAAGATGGTAAACAACAGTAATTTTTGTCCCGCCTACCTGCCCAGTGCAATGACCCCATGGCCACACATCGTAGAATAACCTTCGTTATGCATGAATATGACCCCAACGTCGACTCCGGGAAGATCAGGGGTCGTCAACAAGGCGCCATACATGTCGCAGTGTCCACGTGGTTCGAACATGAGAAACTTCCGGTAATGGTCAGCACGCTGTCTGAGCCATGCTCGTTTTTCCAGCAGAGTCCTGCCCTCCGCTTCGGGGAACCCAGACTCAATGATGCGAAGCGGTTCTCCTCCAGTATGCATCTCAGTAGTCTTTATTTCAACTTGGGGTGGAAGGAAGGGAATCGCAGGAATTTCGGCCATCTTTAATAACGGCTGTATATATTCCCTGTGGGAAGAATGAAAGAAAAAGACACACCACTCAACATTTAACAATGGATTTATATAGGTGGATTGCTGTCTGTCTGCCAAGACCAACGGTTAGCTTCCAAAGACTTTAAATAAACTAGACAGCCAGCTCAGGCGAGGGAACAGATGTCTTGTGTCGCGCATGCGCTGGACCAAGCTGGTCATTCGCCTCTTCCGGTTTCGCTTTTCACAGTGTGTCGCAGAGCTACTGTTGTTATTATTTTGAGATTCCAGGCAATAACTGTGCGATTCCAGGATGCCCATCCCCCACCGACACAAAAGTTTATCATTTTTCCGCATAAGAAGACTAGATAATAAAGACTGGAAAAAAGCTCGTTTGAGAGCTGTGAATCGTTGTGATTCTAATTTCAACATCGAAAGAGCGACCACTCGCTCCAGA
Organism: Pomacea canaliculata; assembly: GCF_003073045.1. NCBI lineage: Eukaryota > Metazoa > Mollusca > Gastropoda > Architaenioglossa > Ampullariidae > Pomacea > Pomacea canaliculata. The sequence continues at coordinate 14,885,158 of NC_037597.1, forward strand.
CATTATATTGTTATATTGAGGGTAAGTCACATTGTGAGATAAATATAAGTTTTTATATTTTATAATAATTCGACTTTCCAGTGGTTCTACGTATTGCTGTGCCAGATGACAAGATTTATTGTCACTGTTCTGTGTCAGTGCCCGGCGACAATAAAGTTCCTTTTACGAACAGCTCGTAATTATTGTAAGTATCCGAACGTTATGAATGGAAAAATGGAAGATGGCTGTATGAGTGGAAGATTTTTAAAAATTCAGCAATACTACTTTCATATATCTCCATGCAACAGTTTTGTTGTACTTAAAGTTGGTATCACTGCCTGATAAAAATGAAGGGCATTGTGAAGGCACTCACAGTTCCGGAAGAAATTCCACGAGAAAGGAATTGATAAAATTCGTGAAAATCAACTTCACTTGCTAGAAGTCTGTATATATAGACTTTATTATTACTGTAAACATAATCACGCCACCGGCTGAGAACTATTTAAAATTAGATTATCAAAGTTACACCAAACATGAGGTGAAAATAATGTATTGCACTAGTGCAAAACACACGTACTTACACGATCTGAGTGTCAGGCTATAAGTAAACTGAATACATACATTAAGGGATACGGTTATTATGGTTTATTCCTCGTCACGCCTCGGCAGAAAATCTGGCATCCTGCTGACACATGACCTTATTCCCTTCACTCTCACTTTGTGTGTGGTTTTTTTATGTGTGTGTGTGAGCGCGCATGTGTGTATGAGAATAAGAGAGAAATTACTCACAAGCACTCCCACATGTCACACAGACATTGGCCTCTTTACGAATGACATCAGCTTGAACTCTGCGGGATTTGCCCTACTTTCACATATGTGCAGCGAATAAGATTCAGCAGTTTGTGAGACGTGCGGGTCACCACAGTCGTCTACATTTACACAAATCAGACAATAAAAGTGACCACTTCGTTCTTGAAGGCCTAGAAACTATAAATTGCAATTAAATATGATATCTGTTAGCCGTTTGACCAATCATCTGACATGCATTAGTTATGCAGGATTTGGAATATTTACGTTTATTTATTTATTTTTTTTAAAGCTGATGATGAAAACTATAGAGATGACTAAAGCGCAGCTCAACTCACACAAGGGAGCTAAGCGCTTTGGCTTGGCTGACCAGTATTACCCAGTTATGTCCCATTCTTCACGCTGCGAGAGGGTATTCGTAAAACACAAGACAGTAGAATGGGAGTGAAATGGGAACTACAGAACTATTGAGAGTGAAACTAATATGTCAAGTTTTCAATCGTTTATTTTTCAAAGACCATGACAACGGTATTAGACACTATGATAAAATCAAATGCCACATTGTTTTGGTAAATTATGTCATGGTAAAATCAAGGTACACATGGAATGGGGGATCAGACACCAGACGTGGATCTGAAGCCAATCGAGAACAAACGGATAGAAGAAAGAGAAGAAGAATGGATTGGAAGAAAGGACTGGCTTCAATATACTACCAAAATTTAGTTTTTCTTAAAATTTCTTGTAAGCGTTTTTAACAAATCAGCATTTCTTAAAATCCTATGGCAAACAAGGTCTTTGTATTGCCAAGGTTTTCTTTCAACATTTTATTTCTGTGATATCATAACATGCATGAGTAGAAAATTGCAGTTAATACAATCATATGTCAGCTAAACAAATAGCATGCTATGCTTCCTTCATTCACCACAATTTCTGGAATATACAAGCAGGGCATGAGCATATGCAATCATAAGCTCTGGAGTAAATATGACAGATGAGGTCAAAAGTTCATCCCACTCCTATGAAGAAAAAAAGCAAGCCTCCCTGGTAAGGTTGCTTTACAAATATTCCTTGAAAGTCATCCACCGGTATGTAAACAATAAGTGCAACTCGTAACTATCAAACAATGTATAATGTGCCATACTGCAAACAGTGACTTCACTTACAAGAAATCAGAATCATCACTGCTGTTGCAGCAGTCTCAAAATTATATGAATTTATAAATCATAGTTCACATGAAAACAAATAGTTTCTTTTAAGTAAAGCTTTGAATGGTGAGAGTTGTCTCCACACTTTCCTCTCCACATTCAGACTACTATTGGATCAGCACACCTCCATGCAGCACTGTTTTTCATTCAAGTCTGTATTTCTAATCCTCTACTGTAAGACCTGTCTCCAATGCCAGCATCTGTTAAACTATTTTTTTCCAATTTACATGAGCACATGGACATAAGTTTGTCAAGTGCAGGACATGCTTTTTCTCAGACAATAAAAGGTTTCTGCATTTGTTTGCCTTCACACATGCTATGCCAATCTATAGGTATATGCTACATTTTGGCAGTGTTAGATGCTGACCTGATATGGTAAAAAAAGTACAATAATACATATACACTTGCATCAGAATGCTGATGTGAACACAACTACTTTTGTAATTTTTGTCGAAACATAATTGCAATGCACGTTCAATAAAACCCATGATCAAGTTGGCGATTTTTAAGCATCTTAAGATTTGCATGCAGATGCATGTTTACACCATGCCTAAGCACACTTGGGTGTGCTTTAAAACAAGTATTTGTGCACAGGCAGGTCTGTTTAAGAATATAGTGAAGACAACAAAAACCTATTTGAATCACACAACAAAATGACCCATGAGATCTGATTTTGAAGGATTACATTGGAAAAATTATTATAGTATAACTGCCAGTGGAACAGACTGGATTGTCTACACATAAGTCGTCACAATCAACTGTATGTCCAACTTTGATTACAAAAGAAAATAATATGCCATAGACTAAATTTGATTCTTCTAGGTATAGTTTCAACAGAAGGGTGGGTTGTAGGGAAGAAGTTGCAAAATAAAGCTTCAATGACAAGGATTTGCACTTAAATGTCCACATCCTGTGTAGAAAGATAACAGGGCAAGTTTGTTTCTCATTGCCAAGTTCTTTCACCAGCTTGTGCTGGTGTGAAAACTTATAAGATACAAGTCCATTTATTTATTCTGACTACAAAAATGGAATCAGAAACATTTTTTAAGACTAGTATAACATTTCTGGAATATCTGTTGATTACTTAAAAAAAAAACTTTACAGTAACACAACGTTCCGATTCAACGAAGTCAGAGAAATAGCATGGATAAAACAGAGACCAAAAAAATTCTCCAAGTAAAGTGTGTAACTGATATCCAAAAATCTTTGTAAAGTATACAATCCTTTGGATCATCATCATCATCATCCATCATCCATCATCCATCATCCATTATCCATCATCATCATCATCATCATCATCATCATCAATCATCAATCATCAATCATCATCATCATCTCACATTTTTCTTAGTTGCTCTAAAAAGAAACTGTAACCTGTCAAGTTTAATAATTATTAAACTATATAACACATGCATGCATGTAGACAGTCTGCTATCATACAGAAATGTTTACCGAAAGAGAAGCGAGTAAAACTAGATTAAGTTTGCCAATATAACTTGTTGAAATAAATTTATTTGCACAAGAAGATGGAAAAGTGGGTGATGCTCCGCGACAAGTTAGGTCACACTGTTGATGTATCTGACAAGTTTAAATATTGAGTTACGAATACACGAGCCTGCATAGTAAAACAGGCTTTTGAAATATACTTCTAACAGGGCCAAGGTTTTGATTTAAGGTTCAGTTACCAGATTTTCATTTTCTTTTTTTTTTTTCTAGAGCACAGAGAGATGGGACAGTTAAGGTGTTTTGTTTTCTACTTCACTATTATAATGTATCAAGATTCTTTTGTAAGTACCATAACATATACTCTTTGACCTTTTGTTGGTGCATTCCGTGTGTGCTGTGACCACTAACGAGTGAGAGGCATTGAGTGAGAGGAGCAAATGGACACAAACAGAAGGCACTAACCATGGCAAAAAAACAAAGGAGAAGTTACTGTTCAGAAAATAAGGCCGCACATGCCCGGTTAGAGTGAATGAGTGAGCATGAGAGAGAGAATTTTAATTACGTACTTCACTAACAAGATTTTTGACATTCAGCTTTCTCACTTTATCGTGATATTTTATAGAAGCCTTTCTTAAGCGAGGAGTTTAAGCATGAGTTTCATGAAAACTGGAAGTTTTTTTTTTTTTATCTATTTCATAACTACTTGAGTGCGAAGTCCAAACGCCACTCCATCAAGGCAAAAAGGGAAAATCAGAAATGTCAAAGTTTGACAACGCCTCAGTAAAAACGGAGAAAGAACCTCGCTAAAGGTTAAAAAAAAACAACAACAAAAAAAAAAAAAAAGAAAAAAAAAAAACCAAACCTCCACTGCTCTCAGGTTTGAAAAAAATTTAAATGCAGATCAAAATGAGGACTGGTATAAACAAAGTTTCATATGGTACGATGCCGAGGCTCACACATATCCCTACGTGGCGCTGAAAATGTTCCAGGGAGACAGGCGAAGTAGTCAAAATCTTTTCCTAACTCCCTCAGCAGTTTTAAAATGCTGTCAAAGTTCTTGTACACAGTTTTGTTTATGGATTTATATTTCTCAGTACCATTTACTATCTTGTGCTCGTTTCCTTACCTTTACGGACACGGTCGAAAGAGACTGCGACGGAGTGTGGGACACAGGTGTAAAGGATGCTTAATCAGACAATAATCGAATATGCAAAGGTCTGATGCTTCTGTTTTAGTCCAGTTAAGTAGTCGACAACATTTTCAAGATTCCAAGCATTTTTGTTTGGAGGGGGAAAGAGAGGATGAAATGAAAGACATAAAATAGCATGCTGAGACAAGGACCAACCCCAAACTCATCACATACATTCAATAATTCTTTAATTATACATAATAAATGAGGAAAGCACATTTTGTAATTAGAATGATGGCTCTATCATCTGATGCAGCACAACAATATATCACACAGGTATCGTTTATTTGTTTATCAGGAGACAGTGTGCTGTTTTCAACGAGTGCCAATGCTAAATGTTCTCTCGTCTCACAGACTCGCTAATGTCTTGGTTTGCATAGGGTTTCCACAATTCTCAGAGAACCAAGAAGCTTGCGGATGTCTTAGCCTTACTTCTCCGCTTCTAACTTTTGGTGAAGCTTAAAATCGGACTGAAAAAGTTTGGTGAGCTTTGCGATAACAAAGTAACAAAGACATGCATAGGTCCAACGAAAGCAAAATGCTGTTACACCTTGTTTCTAAATGAGAATTACATTGCAGTCTGCCAACGACAATAGCCATCGGTGTACACAAAGCTAAGTAAACATCCAACAAAATCATTTGCATTGCAATGGCCTACTTTACTTAATATAACTCAACCATCTACATACTTCTCTTGCACTAGAGTTAGTAACAGTTGGATTAATTTTTGTTGAATTCTTATTTTAGAAATTATTTGTTCAACTCATTTTTCTGCAAGTTAGAGTATTCGAAACATTAACTTCATGTAGTTTCAAAATATTGTTTTGACACTACAAGGTTCACGGGTATCACAGCAAAGTGGCCAAACAATTGTAGGTGGTAAACCATGTTAAATTATACCTCATCTCATCTTTTCACCTACTTGATAAATGAATTATCTGTCTGGTGGGTCGTTAAGTAGGGTTAACCGATAATATTTTTTCTGGAACCTTCTATCTACGACACCTTCGTGTTTATACCACGAAAAGCACACAAGTGCAGAACTCACAAACAAAAGTACACAGACATGTAAACATGAACTGTTCACTGCTATTTGTGTTCTTCCTCTGCTCTCTCTGTATATCTTTATTTCATTGTACTACCGCCATCTGTCTTCCCGCAAGCTTTTACGATGCACGACGAAATGAATCTTTTCCATTTATCTTTCCTTTTATTTCAATTTATCGCTTTAACATTTATTTTAATTAGTCAACCAATCGATGGGAAGACACATTATCAGCAGGATATAATTGAAGTTTGTAGTCTGCGTCTGTCTCCTGTATAATATATAATCAAGACCTCTTGCAAATAAAATTCTTTGTGTAAAAGATAGTGATTCATCCACATATTGAGTTAAATCACTTACCAAATCGACTTACACATAACATACATATATACCAAATCAGTCAGCCTTGTAAACAATCAGTAAACATTTTCCACTATCATGACCATGCAGTTCAGGCCAAGGACTGCGAAGTGTTTTGTGCAACACACACAAATGTAAACAAGTTTGGATCTTTAGTTCATTATAATAAGGGGTGGATGGGAATGTACACACGATGGAAAAAATACACTCGCTATGTAAATACTATAATGTGAACAGGAATACACAATAAAGGACATTTTTGCCAGTGTGAGTTAAAGAGAGAACAGAATGGATGGGGAAAGAAATATTTTGAGTTATCAGAAAACAGAAACCCTTTAAACAAACTTCCAACAAAAGTCTCTGAATATTAATGTTGCATTAATGTAAAAATGTAGCAGTTCCTAAAAGTCTTCATTTAATAATGCAATTCAAAATCTCAATGCTGAAAGAATAGTTTATGAAATCATCGTATTTATGGTTTTGTCCATTCAGCTGGAAAAAATTAAATACCAAAGTTGGAATCGTGTGTCATAAATAATATCATAAAAACATTAAAAGAAATCCGTGTTTGTAAGTAAAATCAAATACTCTTTCATGAAGCTAACATCAAATAACTGGTTTGATTCCATGAATGGAAGTAAAAACCGATGAAAATGCCAATGTTTTCATGAAATAACATCACCAAAATATTTGGAGAATTCAAATATCGCGGATGTTGAGAGAAAATCTGAAAAAAATGTAACATTGGTCTTTTTTCATTTTAATAAAAAAGAAAATTTCTCTAGCGACATGGGCATGATTAAAATGTGATTTAAAATTAATTACAGCATTTATCGAAGAGGAGAGATAGTTCTGACCTACTAACGAACGGAAGAAAAAGAGAGAAAAATACTATGGCTTGCTCGGATTCAGTGCAAGGATATAAATGCTTTTTAACATAAAAATAATAATAAACTCTTTCTGTCTCATCTAGATTACAATGATGCTGAATATCATGAAATTTTATTTTGACTGGACCTAAACAATTTATAGAATAACAAGAAAATCCGACTTCTGTATTTGCTAACACATAGTTGGAGAAGATAAAAGTGATGACCGTACAGTTCATCATAAATTTCCAATTGCTTAAGGAAAAATAAATTTTATTAATGAATAAAGGTCTAGCTCACAGATATAAGAGCCAAAAAATCTTGGTCTTATTTATGGAACAAAAGAGCTAGTAAACAGACAATCTTCCGTCTTATGCAAAAGCAACACATTTGTCAACAAATTATTAGGACACCTTTGTCAATAAACTATTAGGACACCTTTGTCAACAAACTATTAGCACACCTTTGTCAACATACCATCAGGGCACATTTGTCAACTCAAACATTCTTTTCAAGGACTAGCGGTTGACAGTCATTCCATGTCAAGAACAAGATAGGTTTTTAATCACAAATAATATACTTAATAAAGTTTCCTAACTACTGGATCGCTGAAAATGTTTGACTAACATTTTAACAAACGTCTTACCAGCAAGGAAAACAATAAAATAAACGATGTCCAATATTAACAATGTGTCAAAGGTTATAGTGCTCTGGCCATTCAGCTAGTACCTGCAAGATGGCAAGGCACGGAGAGCAAGACATTCTAACTACATGAACTACAGTGGCCATTCTCCTCTCAGTCGTGACAGGGTTCACTAAGGGAAACAAGCAAGGTATCTACTTTTTTTTAACAATTCGCTTCAAATGGATTGGTCTTGTTCATCATTGCCAGCTCACTGGCAGCACAACACACAGTCAGTGATTCAGTATCAGTCTTGCATGCGTTCAAAAATCACAGAGGATGCAAAGCATTGCGTGGCCACAGTCATTGAACATTTCACCAGAATCAGAAACCCAACGAACTGTGGTTACAGCCAATGTAAACAAGTGACATCAGGGGAGATGGGGGGCAATAATCACGCATTAACAGTACGATGTAACGGAACGAGAAGTGACGTTCTTTCTGTCGCCACTGATTGTCTGTGACGTGAGTAGAGGTCAGTAACCGTCACGCTCCGCTTGCGGAACTAGAAGCCAGGGATGTAGCAGTAGGACACTAAGGAGGAGATGACGATGTATATAATCCAGAACACCACCAGCACGCCAGCGGTCACCAGTCTCGCTGTCCGCGGACCTCCCAGCTCGCCTCCCACCGACGGTCGTCGCCTGAGGATCAGAAGGAGGACGGTGGCCAAGGCCATGACGCAGAAGACCGTGACGGACATGGCCAGGGTGCCTGGGTCCACACGGAACTGGTTGCCATTGATCGCATGGTACACGGCAGCGATGGTCCAGGCCACCCCGATGCCCAGAAATACATTCACAGCGTTTGAGCCCGTGACGTTGCCGATGGAGGAGTCTGCGTAACGGTCGTTGATGGCTGCCACCTTGCTGGCAAAAGTATCTGCGGAATCGAAGGATCAAACAATCACAAGACATAAAAAAAAACCAACAAAAACCCCAACCAACCAACCAGCAAAAAAAAAAAAAAAAAAAATATAATAAATAAATAAATAAATAAAAATAAACCAACCAATGAAAATAAACAACCAGCCAACTTAGAAAAAAACAACAACAAACAAACCAACTAACAACAAACAAAAACCAACCAACCAACCAGTCAGCAAAAAAAACAAATGAATAAATAAATAAACCAACCAACAAAAATAAACAATCAGCCAACTAAAAAAAAACCCACCACCACCAACAACAACAAAATATAACTAAACCAACCAACAACAAACAAAAACCAACCAAGCAACCTACCAACCTACCTACCTATCCGGTTTTTCGTCTATTTAGTTCCATCTTTTCAGAAAATTTGAAAAAAGATTTTCGATCCTATGTCGTCGATGTGAAGGACCTTGAGAGAGCGTGTGAGAGGGTTAACATGCCTTATCAGGATGATGTTGGTGGTTTGAAGCATGGTTAGGTAAGAACGACTTTGTGTAGCAAAGAATGACTTATCGTTGGTAAGAATAACTTGAAACATATAAGAAAGAATTTTGCCAAAAAGGTCTTTATTCACGTAAGAACGGCTCAGGCAGGTAAAGTGTCCTTATTTCTGACTAGGAAGCTGTTGCCGAGTTCATGGACAAGATTTACCTGGAAGACTTGTGCCCAGAGCAACAAAGGAAATGGCCGTGACAGCATCCTTCATTCCGATGGTGCAGCCGAAGCTGGAGGCCAGGTCGCCAATCAACGCAGTCAGCACGCCGATGACCAGGATGGACACGCAGAAGCACGCCCAGCCTCCCCAGTAGTCTGTAACCATGTCAACGACGATGAAAATCAGAGTTGATAATAATAAGTGCAGTTTATGTAGTGCATATAGGAGCAGGTAGTAAGCACTTGACAGAAAAACTAGGTTAATGTGTAGTTGATGATGGAACAGCAAGATGGCCAATGAAGAGGACATAGAGAGGACACAGAAGTAAAAAGTAATTAAAAAGAAATCAACAAATGGATATCAGGCAGGGAAGAATGAACATGAAATATAAAAGTGCATGGGGTGAGATTTAAATATCTTGTACGCAAATGGTGTACACAGCGATAATGAGACAACTCAGTTTCTTTCACAAGAAAGAAGAGAAAGAGAGAGAGATCACTGGCCTGTAGGAGGTACAAAGGCAAAAGTAATTTTCCAGAAGAGTGTGAGGAAGTGCATGACATAGTCCAAGCATGATGGCAGTTTCTCCTCTTCTCCTTCTTCCCCTTCTTCCGTTTCCTCGTCACCTGTAAGAAGAGACAGACGATCACTCAGCAAGTTCCTCAAAGGACAGATCTTGAGCTGTGGTCGCTGCCTGACACACAACCAGTCAGATATTTTCATAACATAATCTGCAAAATGTCAGCAGAGAGAGAGAGAGAGAGACAAAAGGAGAAATATAAACTGGTGTTTTTCCCCCTCGTAAGGGGCTTAAGATATAACCCTGAGACTTTGTGGATGGTATTTTCAAATACTATTTCGTGACCAGCTGAGGCAAAGTCTGCGATATTTTATTTCTCTTGACCTGGAGGTTGTTTAACCAAGTTTTGATAGTTTGAATTGAGGCCAGAATACCTGAGCTGACGGCTATGGCGTCCGCAAACTGCTCTCTCCAAGACGAGGTTCCAACCACAAGTGACACGTTGGCTTTTTTCAGAAGCTTGTCTACTACACTCTGAATACATCAACAAGAAGTTGTCGTTAGAATGGAAAATAAACACACACACACACACACACGCACACGCACACGCACACAAACATTCGCGCGCGCGTACATACGCATAAAGAAGCATGCAAAAAAGGACATATAACAAAAACGGTTAAGAACAGTAAACAAGTAATATTACCATTCTAAATACATTAGAAGAATTGTTTCAGTTTAAATTAATTAGAAGAAAGGAAAGCTGAAGGGGGTAAACTGTGTGAGAGAGAGAAAGAGAGAAAAAAAGAGAACACTGTGTTTATTCTCATGTTGACCTTAAACTCTTGCGATTCCCTAATGTTGACAGTGCACTCGATGACCTCTCCAAGCCGGGGTCTGCCCAGTTCTGTCAAGCGGTCGTCTGAGACACCAGATGTGGCACTGGAGTTCTTGTCATACACGCTGCCTGTTGACAGGAGCAGAAAAGCACACCCACATCAACACCAGGCTCCCATGGCTTCCTCCTTTTCCCCCTCCCCAATGTCTCAATATTTTTAATACATTTTTTTCAAAAGTGTGTTCAAGAAAACGCAGTTCTTCGGGATGTCCACTCACCCTTCTTCCCACACTGCTCTAATAAATCATGTCCCCCTCCACACACACATGGCAATTAATTATCGCCTTTAGTGTGTTGTTAACCACAGCAACAAGGCATCACAAACCATGGTGTTCTTGTTAATGCAAAAAAAAAAAAAAAAAAAAAAAAACCCAAAACAAAACACAAAAAAACAACAACCGCCCTTATTTAGATTTTTAGCATTTTTGATGCTTCATCATGATCTCTGACAGACCACCGAATAGCAGGTGGCTATCCTCTTACTAGATATTGTTAACCACTCACCATGACAGGTAGTCATGTGTATTTGTGCTCTGTTTATGTAAGGGTCCTACACCTATTGTTGAGAATTTGGAGTTAAAACTTTCGCTCATAGTGACCTTTCCCCTCTCAGACACGTTTGTTTGCTCCTCATACAGGAGATGTACAATACACATACAAATATATATTCACACACATTTCTCAATATGAAAACTACTGAATTGCGTGTTTTACTTAGACATAGCTTCCCGATATTTGTTTTAAGACCAACACTTGTATAAGAGTAAAGATAATATTCATATAATAGAATTTTAATAGATGATTTGTGTTATTCGAGCTATTTAAAAAAGTGACCGAGAGAAAAAGACGGGTGCAAGGTGGTTTGCTAAACGAAGTTCTACAAGACATACCCACTGTTTTGCCAAACAAGTCCTTTGTGTTCGCTGAAGGAACTCGAGAACAGTTTAGGAGGACAGTTTAAAAAAGTGGTCTTCAGGGAAAATTTATTTCACATTGAACTGAAATGTTGTCGAGGTTGTATTGTAGCAGGTTGGAGAACGATGGTAAAAGCACGTACAGCTTGCTCCTAGCGGGTGGAACTAAGGGGAGGAGACCAGAGGCCGGGTTATTTCCCTTTGTCCGCAAAGAACACGTCAGGAAACCCGAAGGACGATTTGACACCAGAAAACTTTTATATTTCGGGGTGGGTGGGTAAGGAGACAGAAGGATAATGCGAATTACATGTTTCCGGTTCCATCCCCCCGAAGTCATGAATACCTAGCCACTCTCTTCCAAACCGAATCTGTCTAGCTTATCGGAAAACGGTTTTTCTGGGAGATATCAAAAGATGGCCACCATGTCTTGCAAGGATTCGATATCGAGCGTCCAGAGTTCCTCCCTGCCCGCGGCGGGCTTCTGAAGGAACTCGGCCAGGCACGCGGCACGCGCGGCATACAGTGCCGCCAGATCGCCGCTGATTGAAGTGAGGGCAACAGCAGCCAACAATGTCCACTTCGCCAAGAGGACGATGTCTGATCGCCCCCAAAGCTCCTCCTAATCCGTGATTCAAAACTTCTTCTAACTCCAGGGGTACCCCATCATCTTTACGTCTGCTGCAAGCCAGATAAGAAGATCTTGAATGACATTCTTCATCTCCGTTTCCATTGTTTCTATGTTTTTTTCCCCCTCCACTCTATTCTTGTTTTTTCTACCTTTATTCCTTCCTTTATTCATTTATTCCTGAAGTTTCTTGTATTACTTTGTCTAACCTTAATGTACGTGAAACAGCTTCTTCACGAATCTTCTCTAGGGAATATTTTTTCACAAAATCTGTTACTTTTACTGAAGACAAAAACAGAGCAAGTGACCCCGACAATCTGCAGGGACCAAATGAAAATGGCGAATACTTGTGACAAAGATTTGGTAAAGAAAGAAGATGCAAAGCCACACAATTACTGAGGGAATTCGAGAAGCGTCGATGGAGAGAGGAGGGAGCTGCTGCCTGTAGTAAGTGTAATTTCAGGGGCTTGGAGTTTCAATCGGAAAGCAATGTTAGCTCCCTTTCGATGAGATGAGGTCAAGGAGGGATCGATGTTCCAGAATTCCATTGTACCTCAGCCTGCATCAAGCAAAGATGTTAACAAATTAAAGGAAAGGTCCTCAGAAACTAAAACTGTGTGTGTGCGTGCGCATGTTCGCAAGTGTGTTCGTTCGCTCGTATTTCTTCGTTGTCGCATACCTCTAGGTCTGATTTTTATGATCCACAATTTCGATTTATTTATTCCAGTTATGGAACTGTAAAGAAAAGACACGTCGATCGTAACATAATACTGTATTCGACTCTCTCATTCCATTTTTTTTTCGTGTCACGTTCACTTCTCTCTTTCTATGCAGATATATGTACATACATTGCCTGTAGTTGCTCACCAGAAGCTAAATTCTAAATATTATCTTTAAATTATTTATTTTTATTTTATTTTCTGCAAAATCAGCTTCATTTTTCTGGCAGAAACGGTAAAATGTAGCTCTTCGCAAACCAAACTCTAGAATGTGTCATCTCAACTTGTCAAGGAACACTACCTCCACCAAAATTCTTTTGTTGCCAGATTTTTTCCATAGCTCGGCGAACTTTCGAGAACTACTGAACAAACAAAAGAAGATATTTTATTCTGAAGACTGCTGGAGACATCGCCATGAATACCCGCTCCACCCTGGGGTGTGTACGTGTCCAGCAAAGAGTCGTCTGAACTACCATGATCCTCCAATATACAGATGTTGGTGGGTTTGAATAAGTTTTGAGAGTGTGGCCATCCATCTTTTTTATCTCATGGAGTAAAGAATGTGTTTTCGATGCTAAAAGGGCATCAGTCAGCACTCATCGATTTTTGTTCACAAAAGAAAAGTCAGCAGAAAGAGACTGGATTCGATCCCTGCCTTATTCCCTCATTGGATTCCTGCTCACGTGCGGTTCTTGTCAGTTGGGTTCTTCTTCATTCCACCATCTTGGTCACTCCTCTCCCTGCCTTGTGATGCTGCTGGCTTCATTTACCTAAAAGATCTTTTCTTCTGGCTCATGTATGGGTCGGTTTGTTTATTTATTTATACTGTCGCAGCATCACATTAATAAAATCATTGATTGAAGCACTTTTTCAGATGCTGCTTACAGCAAAAACTTAAACTGAATTTACAGACATTAAAATGATCTTGAAGAAATATTTCTACAAATATTTAGACTTTAAATATTGAGGATAAAACTTTTATTTATTTTCTGCCTTGATTATTATGTGTTTTATTTGGTGGAGTTGTCTCCAGGAACTGATTGTGACGATCTTTCAGCGCTAATTTTTTTGTGAACTCGAAATGGCTTTCAGAAAATATTGGTTTATATTTATTAAGGATAGGGATCAGAGAGCTAGACATACAGACAGACAGTCGGATAGAGTGAAACTGAGAAACACTAGATAACAATAGATAACAATGACATGCCAGCCATGTAGCTGTCTCGTGGCTAAAATATAAAAAAAAAAAATCAAGTTCTCTCCGAAACTCTCCAGGGTGGTTTGTTCATTAATTTCAAGGATCAGAGACCTGAAATCTCCTTTGTCTTCTACCCGTGATGTATCTGTTCCAAACCCCGACTGGAACTGAACTCCAGTGGGAGAAAGTATATTTGTCTGTCTCTGACACAGAGCTATTGCCTAATAAAAAAGAGGAAACAGCTTTTCTCTGTGAGGACCAAAGATCTGAGAGATATGGAGAAGTTATGCCCTCGTCCAACCGAGTAACAAATATATTGGTGTGTGGTAGTTCTTGACCTGTACTTCAACTTACTGAAAGAGAGAAGAAAAAAAGTTGTTTTTTTTTTTGTGCAAGAGAGTTGATTTTGATTGGACGAAGCGTATGTAATGTATTTGTGTTTTCATGGGGTCTTAAGGATATATACATATCATTTAATATATCAATCATTCATTAACCATCTTAATTGTTAACGTACTTTAGTAGTCATCAAACCTTCTCATGATGAAGCTGAGGGACTACTCACTACTCACAAGGTCTGATGCTCACACTGAGGACATCATCATGCTCACAACCGCAAAACCATTCTCCAACATCAGCCTCCATGCATGACTACAAATGCAGATGACTGCTACTCCTCCCATGCCAAGCATCACCACCCCGCATTGTAACTTAGACGAGTTCACATCTTCATCCCACGTTTCTCTGAATGCCAGAGGGAAAAAACGAGGTCAAAGGTCACTTTTATGTCTGGAATCAGAGAAACGAAGTGCACTGCCTTCCCTGACACGAGTCGCTAAACTCGAGACATCTCGTGCAAGGAGGGAAGTTGGGGGGAAAGTAAGGGATCGGGAGGATGAATACAAATGTTCGGATAGCAACACAACATCCAGAAACATGTTCACAGCTGCTGTAGCCATGTATTTGTCTCCTATGCCACACAAAGCGCAACATCGGTTTTTTTTAACGGTCAAATTAGTTTCATGGTCTCATCAGGCATTACTATCTTCTAGTATTAGTAATGATGCACGTGCTCCACTACAATCTTCTGATAACCACCTTCTGAGTTAACGAACTGTCTACTGTTAATAATAATGTCTTTCACTGTCATTACAATTCGCACCAAAGCCATGATACGGAATAAGCGATGGAAGAAAGAAGACGAAGAGAAGATTTAAAAAAAAAAAAGGAGGAAGGGAGGGTCGGGTTCACTATCACGTGACTGGAATGCCTCTTTTCTTTGATTAGAGTAGGGTAGTAGTCAGAGATTGATGGGGTGAGCATTCTGTCAACTGCAGAAATGTCATAGAGAGGCACAGGGCTAAGGTTGTAGGCACCACTGGTGAAACAGACCGGTCCTTTCTCACAAGCAGGTGAAAACACAGGTGCATTCCATCGAGCCATCCCATCATGCTTTGCAAAGCTCATTACTTTGCTGAAACAGTTCTCAACATGCTGCCTAGAGCACTCTCAGCACTTGACTGTCAACACTTACCTGCTTCTTCGTAGCCATTTCTAGAGATGTTTTCCGAATAAGAGTTTTCTGAGTCTACGAGAAAAAAATACTGCCGTGTTATTGATGGATATGTCATGATGGACATTTTCTGCAAACTTTTTCTTGTAACCTGAACATAAATTCTGAGTGAGATTGAATAAAGACAAGAATGAAAACATCGTGATGACCTTTGTATACTGTGTCTGACACACATGCTTTAAATATTGTAAAATCTTGTAGTATGCATTACATATACAAAACAAGTCGCGGCGCTGTTAAACTCAGTGAAAATACAAAAATGTATAAAGATGTGGACCGGGATAAAAGAGCAACAAGCATGCCATTAATAATAAATTCTTTGGCTGAGTTTCAGGCCGCCAGTGACATTCAAAAACATTTTAAGATAAAATATTGCAACAACATATTCCCAGTGCGACCCAATAACTTTTCCGTATTTATGTCTCCTAGCAACTGCTGACATGCCGAGGAGTAGACTAGTGGTTAGGGACGATAAACGGAAAATATCTTGGGTTGTTGAAAAGAAACTCCATGGAAACATCCACATCAGCTCAGCTCGTGCTTCCGTCCCGGAGTTTACGTGGCGATGCCAGGACGTGGCATTGTGTAAACACGATGTTGATGCCTGCTCCCCTTTGTTTATCTTTCACACGGCGATGAACACTAGATGGCAACTGTTTCTGATGTGGAAAACCCTCGAAGAACAGACCACCGACTGTCATAACCGAGTTCCAGTTGTACCTCATGTGTCTTTACAATGCCAATCTTCTTCGGACAAAAAGAAATAAATTGGACAAAAAAAGATACTTGTCACTATTTAGGTTTTTATTTTATACAGAAATATCAAATGAATGAGGCATCACCAATATTAAAATGAGGACATAAGTAGATGGGAGGAGGAAGGGGAATCCGATTCAAAACATGGCCCAACTGATGGATGGATCCCGGATGCAGGAAGATCAAAGACTTAACTTCCGACCTCATTCTACCCAGACAGGCAACATCTGCCAGGACGAATAAAAGTGAATGGAGAGGTCGATTGGTGCCCATGGTGGAACCGTTCTAACCATGGGAAATGTACTTTCTACACTTTAGTCCGTCTCGTAGACAACCATGCGTGACGAAAGTAACTAACGAGGGTTTACGTGGAGGATAGCAAGATGAGTCTGAAGTCAGAGATGTTTGTCCAGAACTCTGCTTTTCAGCGAAGAAAGAAAATCGAGCATGTGCTGCGAGCTTATGATGTAATAAAGTATTTTTTATTTAAAACAAAAAGAAAACATATGGGAGCTTAGCACGTGGCATTCTTTTGCTTTTTCTTTTAGGAAGATTTTTCTGGGGAAAGTAGGTCGCGTCTGCCAGGACTAAGGTGTGCGAGTTCTCGCTGCTCAGGTAGGATCACTTGCCAGGAAATTCTGAAGTTCAAAGGGAAAAAAGGTCTGAGAGGGAGAAGAGAGGTGTCTTGTAGAAATCTGGCCCACCTGACGTTGCTGGGATGCATCGACAAATGAATATCAGCTGTGGATGTCGTATGGGATGGAGAGAAAAGTGGGTGAGATGGGGAAGGAAGACGTTCGTCATGGTGAGAGGGTTGGGAGAGAAAGGGAACTCAAGAAACAACTTCTCTCTCCGTTTACTTACCTGTAGACCATAAATACAATCTTATTCGGTTATTTTTTTGTGGCGTGGTAGGGAACAATCCAAATGTGCCATGTGCGTTTGGAAGTGTGTTCATGTGTGTGCACGTTCGCCTTCCTGACTGCATGCATACTAAGAGTGTGATCAGTGTTTACTGAAGTGCAATCCAGTAAAATACGTTGCCTGGTATAAAGAACCTTTGCAGCTCGCCAGGAACAGCGTGTTTGTCTGTGGAACGCCGACAGCAATGCATCCCGACAGGAATATGGCCGCATACTCCATCCCAACTGTTTATCGCACGTGCGCCGCCTCTTGTACCCCGCCGTTATCTGGTAGTAATAACGAGTGCTTCTTCCCGAGATGCCTCTCTGTGTTTAAGACTACGTGGCTGTACGTCCGCACGTGTAGACCCTGAACAACACTCGGTTCCTTTATTCAAACCTCAGTATCCTGAGGCCATTTGGGATCCATTCCATTCTGAGACGAGGGTCAAGTGACACAAGGGTTAGACAGTTTGGCAACAACGAATAATTCCCCGACAGTCGTAATTGTGTTATTGGAAGCACTCCTGTGAGCTTTAATGGAGAGAGAAAAAATTTGGCAGAATATTATTCCGGCACTGTCCGCAACAATTTTTGGTAAACAGCTCTCTTCATATACATTTTTATTTCATCACAGTCTACAAAGCCCTGATAAAATAACCCCAAAACACAATGCAAAAACGCGGATGACAAAGAAAAAGGCATCACACCCTCTTGAAACCGAGCCAGTGGTTCACGCCTGCCATTCTGAAGTTGGAAGGAAATTTGCTCTGATCCAACAGGACGAGTGAGGCTTCCACCAGATGCACTCAAACATCAAAGGTCAGGCAGACGTGTGAAAGTAATAACCGTGTCCCTGCGTCTGACACTTGTCTCCCCCCCCACGGACAACTCGACCCTGTTGCATTATGTATGTATTAGCTAACCACCAGCTACTTCCCTAACTTCTTCGATGGCCTCACAGTATGGTGTCATCCAAAGTGTCATCTAAGGGTTTGAGGACCTTAAAGAGGTGAGTTGATGAATTTTTCTAGCGATTCTTGATGTGCCATGAATCTCGAGTTATTCACATCACTTCGCGAACTGTGACGAACTCTCGCGGAATTCTTCGTGAACTGACCTTAAAGACCTGTCTCAATGTGTCCTGCAGGGAATCGACCTCAGTACCAATGAAATCTTAGATTTCTGACATCAGCAGACACTAAAATATTTTAGTCGCAAACAAAATGCAGGAAAGAAGAAAAATCTTCAGATTCTGTGGGTGGTCTCTTCTGAAGAAGGATCCATGCCAACCTCGGGACAAGACTTGTAAAAATGCTAGAAAGGGATTCACTTCGAATGGAAGTGTAAACAAAAGAGAAAGAAACACTGTAGCTGAGTAAGAGAATCAGAAGAAAAGCAATTGTTAGCCATGAGCACACAGAAAGAAAAGATAATCAAGGCTGAATTTACTATCAAGGGTAGTCTGAGTACCCGCTAAATTGATTTGGAGCAAATGTGAAGGGGATCAGTATCAAACACACCAGGAAGGCCAGAAGAGAGGAATGCAAGACCAAACTGTTTGTTTAATGGATCTGTAATCAAGACCAAAGGTTGAGCGAATACTTTATTTCAGAAATTGTCATTCTTCGAATTGCCAGTTATTACTGTTAAAGTTAGAAAAGACATCTAGTAAGGGAGTACAAGATCCGGTACATCGGGTACAGTTAACCGATAATAGGGTGGACATCGTTGTATTGAAAACAAAGCACATAATAAGTAAAGAAAGAAGAAAAGGAATAAAACCAGATAAAAGAAAAGAAGAATCAAGTTAAGGCAAAAGTTGCCTTTCACTAAAAATACTTTTTGAAACTCGTTAGAACATCTGTAGCAGAAACATATTATGGAAGCCAATTTCCATCCTCTGGAATAAATAGAAAATAAAAAATGGAAGTTAAAATGACACAAATGGGAAAAGAACTCGACTTTACTCCTAAATTTGTGGCATTTCTGGGGGAAACGGACAGCAATAAAGATCAGGGTGAGCCGTTACTGCCCAGGATTGGAAAAAAAGGAAGATGCGACTCTTTCCGCAGAGACGAACATTGGAAGGGAGAAAACAATAACCATGTGAAATGTCGAGTTTTACAACCAGTCTGGTGTCAGATAATACATTTTGGTAAAGGTCAGGTTCTTTTTTACCAGAGACCACTCCAAATTCATTTCCCTGTCACTTCCTCTCAATCCGAGGGTTTTACTGTTCAGCATGATGCTCCGTGCGAACTCATGGGAAAGTTGATGGGTGGGCTGCTGCTTCTTGTAAAGCCGAACTCTGACCCATTGACCTACACATCCTGTCTCAGGCCTTGACCTCCTGGTGTAACCCTTCCAAAGGGAGGAATATAGAGTGAGCATGCTGTCGTGGATTGAAGTGTGTGTCCGTGTGAAGGTTGTTTGGAAAGTTGTCCTTTACCTTTTTCTCTCTCTCTTTGTACCAAGTAATATTTATTTTTTGTTATAATTTTCTGTAAGTTGTCCAATTTACATCTTGATTTATGGAGATGAGTGTTTTTGTAATCCCCTAAAAGCTTTCTCTCACTCTCCTCTCTTTCACTTCCCACCTCTCTCTAAGCATTGCAATTTGTCATTGTCTCTCCCAGGCCGTGTTGGTCAGTAGCTCCACTATTTAAAGCCTGGGTCACTGACCCCACTAGTTGAAAACCTTCTTCATGAAGTGCCGCAGACACGGTGGACCACTTACAATTGACTGCCCCTACAGGTTATGAAACCTTGACCTTTTACCTCCTTAAAGAATAAGGTATTGCCACGACCATCAACATTATGCATGTCAGTCTCTCCGTTCATTTATCAGCCAGTCTGCTATCACCTGAAGTTTTTGGCTCACTTCCTGTGCCTGCCATGACCTCAATTTTTGCCCCATTTTCTTCCCAGCTTGATGTTGACCGACTATTTGTTCTTACATTTTCTCCGCAGTCGCTTCCGATGTTCGTAATTAGCCACACGAAAGCAAAATAAAATAATATAAAAAAAGAAATCCATTCAAAAGCCATTATCACGCTTGGCTTGCGATTGCCTCCCTTTAGGCTGCCAACACTTTTCATTCTTTAGAAACATTTCTTTGCCTGACCTTTGCCCCCGTAAGAATCATTGAGGACCTCTGCTGACTACAAATGGTCTTCTGAGTCCTGAATCGTCATTGCCGGTGTCTGCCGACTCTCTTTATCGGAAGTGCGAACGTGTATATATATATTTTTCTGTCATGAGAAAATTTTGTCATTGTATTGTATCAAAAGAACATACTTCTTTCTCTCTCTCCATTGTCGGATGTCGTGGTCACCAAGGGTGATGGTTCTTTGGTCTGGTGGATCAATGTGTCGCTGCGTTACACTATATTTTGTTTTGATGTAGCCGGAGGGCATTTTTGTAGAAAGCTGTGTCCCTGCTGTTTAGTATTGATTGCAGGCTTGTGCCAAACTGCTGTTGTCCTTCCTTCTTGCCTTCGGGCTTTATAAGCATGCGTGAGCGTTTGAAACGACAGAACGCGAGCACGTGCCTGGGTGCTGAGCTTGCTGCCGGCTGGGAAATAATGCAGTGTAGAGATAATCATCGTGATGACGAGGTGGTGGTGATGGTGATGATGATGATTGATTAATTGATTGTTTGACTTATGTGGTAGAGTGTCAGAGAGCATTTTTGTGATGACGCATGATTGAATGTGTGCGTGTTCACGTGCATGCGTGTGAGTCTGTGTGTGAGTCTGTGTGTGTGTGATGGGGGAGTTCAAGTACGGACAATTGTTCTGTCTTTCCGCTTGACTTGAAACACTGTTTTGCGATCTTTACCTATGTTTCCCGCTGGTCACCCAATCCCTGACCCCTCTTTCATCTGTTTCTCTTCCTTACGCTGACCTTTGTATCTTTCAGCGACAAATATACAGAAAGAGGTAAGTAAACAACCTGCTCAGTCAACCTTACAACAAAGACACATCCCCCACGTACATACCGCCAATCCCTCCACAACAAAAATTCATCCCAGGGATTTAATTTTTAAACCTCTCTGACTACTGGCCTGTAACGAACACGCAAACATGTGATTGATTGTAAAACTGTTTTTTAAACATTGATGGCAGACTGGCAGTGCACAATCAGAAAAACGGATGAGCAAGGTCTGATCTGCATTCCTTCATTTTCACTTAAAAAAAAAAAAGTTCGCAACTCTCCGCTGGACCGGAACACGAACACTGTCCTTCACTGTACTTCTTGTTTCATCAGTTTTTTTGAAGAAGCAGGCGCTCGATCGTTTCCAAGCAAAAAAGAGATTTTTTAAACCAAGGATGTAAGATTGTCTAAAAATAACAAGAGAAGGACGGAAGTGAACAACACTCAGCTAGCTCTGTGGTTTCTCGTTAAAGAAAACAGGAAAAGGTTTGAGGTTGACTCTGCAAGAGTTTCCGATGGAGAAGGACAAGTACCGGAAGTGATGACTGCACGTCCAAGGGATGACTGCCGAGAAAATGTTTTCCAAGTGTGCTCGATGCCTGCTATTTCTGCTGTTTCTGAGTGGGCTCTCATCTTCGGACCCAGCAATCATTTCTAACCCTGGCTGAGGTTGGATGCAGTATTACCGGGTAAACACAATAATGCAGATATCAGATGACAAAGAAGTATTGGGCATTGATTTGGACATGACGGTGTCCGTGAACCCGAGAGGTCGTGGACACGAGAGGAATGAAGAGATGATATGGTAATAAAAACTTTGAACGAGTTTGCAGATGATTTTATGACCTCAAGTGCTTTTTTTTTTTTTTTTTTTGATGCGATCTTTTGCTAACGATCTTTCAGTTAGGAACGATAAGACGAACTTCGCGGTCTCCAATAATAATGCAAAAAATAATAATAAATAAATAAAAAAATAAAAAAAAATAAATATAAATAAAAATAAAATAAATATATAAAAAAAAACCAAAAAAAAAAATAATAAAAATAACAACAACCAAAAAACCCCAAACAAACCACGAAGACCACCAACTTTTTCCGTCATCTTTTTTTGCATCTGCATGTTGTGACTAAAACAATTGAAATAGTAGACCAGGGCTGATTATTTATCGGCAAGCTATTTGTGATCGAGCCATGACTAAAATCGAACCCTGGGTAGGTCGTGCTCGCCAGAGCCTCGATGCAGATGGCGTTTTCCCAGTCGAGGACTTCATGTGCGATGAGTTCATCGATTTCACGTCATCAACGATGACGATAAGCATGCGCGTGGGTAAGCACCTCTCCTCCCAACCATGACTGGATGATGTTAGATAAGAGCATCTTCTGTGATCCTCCTGAGTTTAAGGCACAAAGCTAATTACCCAGCCAAGCAAGCGGAGTGCTAAGGACAGTTTCATGCATGAATACGTTGCCCCAGCAACCAAGGATGTATGTTCCGCCATATTGATCGAGATTCTTTTCTTAAACAATTGTGTATAAAAAAATATGGAACGCCCTAATCATACATAGCTTGTCTCTGATGGTGAGAACTCTAGCAGTAACTCCATGGATTCACGATAAAAGACAGAAGAAATAATTATTACAAGAATATTGTAGAATTTTTATGAGACAAACAAATAAAAACTCCGCCGTTCTTTCCACCCGGAGGGAGAGGGTGGCTGCGTGGTTTTTGACATTCCAAAAAATGTTAAAACAAACAAAAAAATCAAATGGCCTTTACTCACCTGTGTCTTTCTTGTTGATGAGGTAGGGTTCATCTAACCTAATCCAGAAGTTTTCTGCCTTTTCGTATTCCTCGTCGTCGATAATGTGGATATGAATGTATTGCCTGAAAACACGACAGGATATTCTCGTTAAGCAAAAAGGTCGAGCACTCCATTTTAATTTCATTAATATCGACGAAAGTGAAATATTATGTTCAAGATAAAAAAGGATGTTAATATTGAAAGAAAAAGGTACTTTGTTCCTACATTTCTGTAAAAACTTTAGGTATTTCCTGACTTAGTGAGTTTCTGGAAAGAACATTGTTAGCAACACTTTAATTTGCATATGAATGACCACCAGTCTTCCACTCGTACAAGATTACAGACCAGAGACAAATTACGGATCGCAATTTATTTTTCACTTATTGTGACTTATTTAATATTTATAACACATAATTAACACTGCAATTAACTCTTAAAGAAATCCGATACTCGGAATGTGTTCCTGGATGCATCATCTCGTAAATTCAGTAAGAGGTCCGGTCTCACGAGAGTAATGCTTGATGGTACTTTGATAAGTATTCAACTAGGTGATCACCACATCCAAGGAATGATCGAGAACCCACTAAATTACAACCGGATTTTGCTAATGACAATAACACACGAGAACATTGAAAATTCTTGGCTAATGAACTTCTAAGAACAGAGATGCTCAGTGATGAACACGTCTTTTATTTGTTGTATTCTTTCTGTTTTCTTTCTTTCTTCCTTTTTTATTTTTTACTTTTTATTTTATTTTATTTTTGTTCATTTACTTGTTTGCTAGTTTATGGGTTTTTTCGTTTTTTTCTTTCTTGCTTGCTTCTTTTATTTCTATGTATTATGTAGTGAGAGCAGCGTGATTGGTAGTTAATGTTAGTAGTGATATTTGTAACAACAGCAGTTTTAATATAATATTACCTAATTTCACGAGGCTTGAAAATGTAATGTGTATGATTATTGACTAAAAATACCATTCTTGTGTGTAACCTTTCCCGTGACCCTGTGTTCATCATCGTAGTCTAAATTTTCCAGACAAACGATATAGAACAGCAAAGTGGCCACAATTGCAGGGTTAGACTAAATAAATGTTGGAAATAGCAAATATGTCCTGCTTTTATGTCATTAACTTGATGGCAAGCACGGGCCCGGCCATTGTAGTCCCAACATGTGATGTCAAGAATGCCAAACTTGATTGTCCAGACGCTACACGTGCGGTTGCCAACGGTCGTGTGTCAGAACTGCGGTCCCCATGGACAGAAGCAAACTTGGATAATAATCCACTTAGCCAGCAATCCATTAAGTTGAGTAATGTCTTTTTTTTTAAGCTTAAAACTCAGC
Source organism: Pomacea canaliculata (assembly GCF_003073045.1). Lineage (NCBI taxonomy): Eukaryota > Metazoa > Mollusca > Gastropoda > Architaenioglossa > Ampullariidae > Pomacea > Pomacea canaliculata. The sequence continues at coordinate 14,909,510 of NC_037597.1, forward strand.
AGTGACAGCTACTTTGATTAAATAATGATCGAAGAATAATAAATCCCACAGACTTTCAAGCTGTTTTTTTCTCTCCCTCCTCTTCTTGGTTTCTCTTTATTCCCACCTCTTTCTCTCTTGATGGCGGGAAGGAAGGGCAGGAATAAATCACTAGTCATTAAGACACCGAAGGTCGATGGTTTGGATGTTGTTGTTTTTTTTTTTTTTGTAAACCTGTTACAGTCTAGACACCTTCATTGTCATAAGTCTTATACACGAACAACCAGTAAACAATCCCCACTTTCTCTAAAATAAATATTGACAATATTAACAACATATTTTTATTCGACTAATCTCGCGTTCAAAACAAATAAACAGATGTCTCCGATGTCATTTCATTTACCATACAGAGCTTTGTAAACAGCATCAGATGGCTCAGAACAACAAATGGCAGACCGACATTTAAAGAACATTCACCCGACTGACCTCTCAAGTATTCTATTTTCTCTGCACGAGTTCCTATCTCGTGTTTTCATTTTATTTCTGAAATTTCAAAATGCTGTCTGGTGTTGTGCAGACAATAAGTACAGGAGTGCAACAAGCTGTAAAGGTCGAGCCAATTATGTTCGCATCTCAGCTCACCGCGAGTCTGTAATTTCTGTCAGACTCCATTGGAACTGGCAAAGAGCAGGGTATGGTTGTCACCCGTACCCTGGAGTGCAAGAAACCAGAATACTTCAGGCTTAAAGGTCTGTTTTCAACCTTCATCTTGTACACATATCTTCAGGGATAGGATTAATAAATATATGGTCCAGGCTCTTCCGTTGGTTGCTATCCATACTATTCAGCGATGTTTGCGTTGGAGAACAGCAGGATTATTCACTCAGATGTTGGAAAATACCATTCTGTACTAAGATGAACCCGATAATTTGAAAAACAAGTACCCCAGTAGATCTTTAAATGTAAGAACAATAAAACTCGAAAGAGAGAAAACAAGAAGGTAAGTAGAAAGGAAACCAGGAATTAGGACATGTTTACTGAGAAAGGCAAAGGCGAACCGTTGAGCTCGATTAAAAAAAAAAAAACAAAAAAAACTCTTCCTTTTTCGCTGTCCTCCGAAAGGTCGAGAAATCAAACCAAAAGTGTTGTGCAAATGTTTACCACAATCAATATAGGGATGCGGCAACCATCTTCACAGAAAGGGAAATGTAAGCACGGATTATAATTTGGGTTTGGGTAGATATCAGTAGACCGATGTCATAGCGAATTATGCATGACACACACACAAACAAACATATATATATAAATCATGTACACGTCACTTTGCTATAACATCTGTCGTGGCAGGCAACACATTCATCATCTTTCAAATCGAAAAAAAGGACATGGTTACAGCCTTTACCTCTCTGCAGACATAAGGCTGAACTTTATCTCTCAACATTGCTTTGAAGGCAGTTACACATATTGTAAATACAGTAATACACGGTGCACGCGCGGACGCAGACACACACACACGCGGGCGCACGCAGACACACAAACACACAAACAAACACACAAACACACAAACACACACACGCCATGCACTGCAGATGTTGACACAGCGGATGTGCGAGATCGCGCGTGAAGACGCAGCTGGAGACTGGTGGTTGTGCAATGTCCTGATGTACGTCTCTCTACTTTGGAACTCGTCCATCTTTTTGTCGGTGGGAGTGTGTGCTCTACTAAGAATGCGCTGCTTTGCCCCTGAGTTTACACACCCGTCTTCGCGGCGTTAATGCTATTCTATGACATGATGCAACAGGGCTGTCAGCTCACAGAAGCTACATAAACAAAAAGCTTCTGTACTCTTCCTCGGATTTTGTCTTTGTGACTAATGTTACACTCATACAAGGAAGCGGAGAGCCGAGTGGTTACAGCGCTGGCGTCCAAACCAAGAGGCTCGTGGGTTCGATACCCGACAAGCGCAGCAAACTTTCCCCAGTCGATCCAGGTAACCATAAATCTTTAGAAGGTTGGGAAAGGTATGGCGAGGAGATGACCTCTTGTATAATTAACAACAAAGCATCACAAACAAAGAAATACAAAAGAAACACCTTCAAACCATATAATACGGTGTCTTTACCGACAATGGAAGAAATATTTGGACAAGTAAAATTAAAATTTGTCCATGTCGGCATTTCACGAATTAAAAAAAAAAATAATTTAACTGTTGTTTAAGGAACTGTTAAATGTTCACGGCGTAGTCTCAAAATAAATACATCCGGGTTTTTTTTTTTCTTCATGGCACAAGATAAACCACCCTGCTTCAACCAGAGTTTCTGGTCGTGTCCCTGGCAAAGTCTCTGGCACCGATGAGCCCGCGTTTTCGTGATGTGCATCTGGGAAATATTGTTAGGAGCCACTTACAGCCAGTGTCCTGTCTTGTCAGGACCAGGCAGGGTGGTGTGACAGCAGGAGGGGGAGCCTGCTGCTGTAATCCTCCATCATTGAAGATGCAGCCAGCACTCCATAAAACAACCGTGCTCTTCCTCCACTTCTTCTCGCGCGCAAAAATAATGATAATCGAGATTTATCCTGTGTTTTACTAAGGTTTATCCCCCAGATACCCGAGATGTGTGTCGCAAGACCAGGAAATCTTTATTTAGAGGGCAAGAAACTGGTCTGGTCGATCGCCATTTCCTGTTAGACGCGCGTCATCCATGTTCTACATGAAAACAAAACACAGTTCAGCAAATGCAAATATTTCGACATCCAGAACTTTGACTTTTTCAGGAGTGTACTGATGTCCGTGTATGAAAATATGCATGCATCACTGTCTGCCTGTCTGTTCGTTTGTCTGTCTAAAGCATAGATGTATTACTGAGCCCGTTTTATTTCCGTGCCAACCTAATAACAAATTCTTTGCATTTTCCTTCGTGGAGTAACCCTATTGTACAGTCTGATGGAGTCTGATAGGAAGCTTGACGAAGAACTTAAATTTTTTAAACCGTCCGGATATTTCTGGCGAGGCGATGGGCTTGTAAATTCGCCAGCACGCCATCTCCGGCATTCGAGGTCCTCGTGAAAATATTCTGCATTTTGGCTGGCTGGGTCGGCGACTCCATTACACTTGTCGACAGCTTTCTTGAATGGCTAATCTAATGTGAAGTTTCTGAGATGCGCCCCCTGGGACACAAAATAATACTTAATCAACGGCTGATGTCTACAGCTTGTCATTAGAGCAGATTGAATGCAATATTTCCTACACTTCTCCTCCTGCCACCCGAGTGAATGAAAGTGCTTTGAACCACAAGGGAAGGAAATTAAAAAATTTCCCTTGGTCATGAAGGGTGTTTTGACTTAACCATGGATAGAACAGTAAAACGCTTTCATTAATCGAATAAAAATATATTTTATCATCGAGGTAGGTCTATGGACGATGAAACATCTTTCTTTATAACATTTTCTTTTAATTGACTTTATCTTTTCAAAGAACTGAAGAATTCAAACATTTAAGCACGAATTTGTATTACTGGACTGCTGGCAGACGATTTGTTCCAGTTAACTACTAAAACGAGGCAGGTGTGTACAAAGCTTCCGGTTTAGTCACATTCTTTGTTTAGGCTCGCCGAGACTAACAGCTGAGGCTAAGCGTTGGTCTCGGCAGACAGACAGCAGTCCACCTATACACGTCCATGGTTTAACATTAGAGTGACACACATCCCCATCTACTGATGACTCCACTCTACATTCTCATGTTTTTATGTCCGAGAACCACCCACGGTAACCAGAAACACGCATGCGCAAGATGAACTCGTCCTTCCGTCTGTCTCCTAGCGGGGGAAGTGGAGCAGCTGATTGAAACAAATGAAAGTTTAGCGGTCCTCGGGACTAGTCCAACACTTCTTCACAATCCAACTGACAAAGTTTTGTGTACAGAATCAATACTCACACCCACAACATATGGAGGATGTCGGGAATGTATGGGGTGAATTCGAACCCACAAGCTTTATCAACGTCAGCAACGTGAATAATTTATTTGAAAGTCCTCGGTAGTTTTTTTCCTTTTTATTCATCCATTTTCATCTCGCAAAAATTCAGGAAACATGACAAATGAGTCGAGCCCCACCCATCTGACAATGGAAACTATTCTATCGTTTTAGTTTTATTGGCGAATTATTTTAATGTTTAAAAAATGTCACTGGAATCAAACAAAATCGAATTTTAAAAATAGAATTTGCTAAGTCAATGTATCAAGCCTGCACATGTGACAACCTAGCAAATATTAAAGTAAGTCCAGAGGTAGGTCCCGGCAAGAGGTTTGGGTGGGATATCAGCCATTGTTTGAAATTATCTCAGCAACAGCTCGCATTGCCCGAAGTGTGTGTGTAATATTTGAACAGATGTGCAGTCCACGTGTGCTCTGATCAAACACACCTTACCAGCGATCGAAGCAGATTGTGGTTATGTTTGGCATCGGAAATGAAAATTGATTGGTCTGACTAGATATCTGGCAAGTAGTGCTCACGACTGCCCGAAAGGCGGGCAAATCTTTGGTTTACAGAGATAAGACAGGCAGAAGTTAATATCAGAGATTGAGTTGACTGTTGGTGTTTTAATCCCAGCCAGCAAATGATGGGATACCAGGGCGAGATTGTCAAACACGTGACATGTCCAGAAAGAAATGTCGGAAGCGAGATTTGAACCCACAGCCTGTGATCTCTTCCGTCTTGCTGACAAACATTTTCCAGTTGGACCACAGAGGAAAAGAGGCAATAAAAGAAAAGGAGAGGAGATGAAGAAATAATTTGTTTGTGCCTATCTCGACGTTTATTGTTGCTATTAGTTTCCTTCATCGAAGAGACCACGTGATCATGTTAAGAAAGTAATAATAAGAAAGAAGGAAGACAGAGGAATTGTTCAAGGGAGAGAGGCTGACAGATAGACAGACAACATGTACAGATGCTGAAGGTCTGGTGTCAGGCCAGATGGACGGCTGGACCAACCAACAAACAAAGATTCCTTTTAGATAAAGGATAACAACTTCAACTACCAGAACTGCACCGAGGATTCGCATCTGACATTTCAATTTTTCGCCCTGTGCTTGGAAATAAAACTCGAACATATCCCTCAGGAAAAAAATGGAGAATGTTAACAGGACATTCAAATACGGCAGCAAGGCCCTGAAGGACAGACAAAGAGAGAAAGACAGGGAGAGAACTTTCACGTCAGCCACAAGGGAGGTAACAACCCTGGAGTTAGCATTACCGCGCTTGTCATTCTCTCTTATCTCCTCTTCTCGACACGTATCGACCATGGCACCTGGCTATTCTCCACTCACTCCAATCTTCCACGCCTGAGGCTGCAGGGTTGCAAAAGTCAGTCACATCCTGGTCATTTCGGTGCTTCTTCAGTTCAAAGCACTGAACTCCTTCACCCAGAAATAAATTTCATGAAGCATTAAGACAGTTGAGTTGACAAAGCAAAGCTGTTGCCGCTGAACCCAAGTGGTAGGGCTTTTAAAAATATAAACATCCTTTGTTTGTTTAAAGCCCTAGCTTAATTAGTCAAAGAATCCTCGATTGTGTGTATTTGTGTGTGAGTGTGTGTGTGTTTGTGTGTGTGCGTGAGTGTAGAGGGTGTGTGTGTGTAGGGTGACGGTCTTCGTAGTCTTCAGGAAAGCGAATAGCCGAGTGGTTTAAAGCTCTAGCGTCCGGGAGCGCGCCGGTTCGATACCCATGTAGCGCAGCATATTTTCCCCGGTCAACAGGTGTTTCTAATGGATACCTAAGTCCACAGAATGATTGGAAAGGTACGACAGTGAGAGAAAAGAGAGAGGTGTGCTTTCTATACCGCAGAAACTTCCACAAAAGCGTCTTCAATCTTTGATATAGGATAATGATCACAGATATCGGACAACACTTCTATTTTCTAACTGAAAACTCGACTTACATTTTCATAAAAGTTAAGAGAGTTCATTTGTAAATCTGTTCAATCTACACCTTCCATTATTCCTTGAGAATATCTCCCTCCCTTCTCTCCCCCTAAACCCCACTTACCGACTGTCCGGTGCGCGAGATCAGTTCGTGCTTTTCTCTGTTGTTTGTCAGACAGAGGATGATTGGATCCAGACAGCCTCTTCCTCCATTTCTTCTCTCTAGAGAGGACTGAACGGAGCGATGGATGTCTGACCCCGGTTAAAGCTCCGGAACGGACAACCCAGGAACCACAGTCACGTGTAAACTCTAACCCTTGACAAGTATATTAATCACGAACATTTTTGTCCATTCAAGATGCGGATAAAGTGATGAAAAAAGTGATTGATGATAACAGGTGAGCCGTGCTGGGTTGTTGGACTGAAAAGACTTGTGATAGAAAGTCGGAGGTTGTTTCAACGAATGAAAAAAACTTTTTCTCAGAAGTCGAGATAACCACAAATCCCAAGACAGAAGTTCACACACACAAACACATGTATGGAAATATATACATATATACAATATTAATAAAGACATGCCGACAGCTAGTGTCATGCACGCGTGTGATGTCTGCTCACCTTGTAACTTTCTTTAATATATTCTCTCTACAAGTTCTTATCAGTTGATCACACATGCTTTACAAACATCCGATGCCTTTTTGATTGTGGAGGTAGGTCTGCAGATTCCCATATTCCCCCAAAAGAAACCTGATCTTATGCAAATGCAGTCTGGCCGCTGAAATCTTCCTCCGAGACGACTGACTCTTATCTCCTGAGAAACAACTTGAGGGAGAGAGTAGCCGCCATGCTTTCTGAAACCACACGCGGACATTATTCATTGTTCACATGAAGAGGAGGAAATAACATTTTCCGGGTGTTTTTTTGGGGGAATGTAGAAGGTTGGTGTTGGTCATCGTCACACTCTCTTCTTCCATTTTCCCTGGGGGAAGAGGTTGGGGAGGAAATCACACAAACACGGGCAGATGGAACACAAATGCGGGAAGAACATTGAAAGAGTTGACCTAAGGGGTAGAATGTTGTTACTGGAGATGTTATGTAGAAAATCTCGGTGTGCATGTTACCCACCCGGCCTCCCACACCCGCCATCCTGCTGTGTGAATGTCAGACGCGGTCAGGCTCCAGATTATGAAGGAAGAACACAAAGAAAGAAAGGAAAATAGAGAAGAAGGAAAAGAAGAAAAAGAGCAACTAGTCAGACAGACCAGACAGAAAGTGAGACAGAGCAGAGTAGATAGAGACATGCACAACCACTTATACAGACCGGCAGATAGGTTGACAGATCGACGAACAATGCAAATGAATTACTGACCAACGCGTTCGAATACATTATTCTTGAGAGTGTGTGTGTGTGCATGCGTGTATGTGCTTATGTGTTTATGCATGCGGGAGAAAGTTAAACAGGAGGTGTAGTGTGGTCAGAGCAAACTTACAATTCACCACTAATAAAAAAATCTCGATTAGAAAGAACAGTTACAGAAGCTGGTAGCATTTCTATCATAAGGGCGATAATTACAACCTTCATAATATGAGTTGCTAATTGTCATTAAGGGTAATAATAAAGCCTGCAGCGGTAAGTAGGCAAGACACTCACAAACAGGAGATTGAGGAGACATGGAAGAATACAGTCACAGACAATTGAATGAATAGATATGGAGGAACGCAGTGTCCAGGCTCTGAGTCTGACTTATGTTGTGATTAAAAGTAGTTCAGCAATTATCACTGTGACCTAACAGGGGGAAGATGGGGAAATTGTAGAGTTATTACATTTTATTTGTTAACATTTTATTTATTAAATATTGTAATATTAAATACCTTAACGGATATTGGGGAAGGGGTCATATGGACAGATGCAGGAGCTGACAAAGTCCGCCACCCTTGAGCAAGAGAGAGCGGATCCTATACTCCTTCCACTCCTTGATGTTCGTAAGCCAGTTAAGCCACTAGTCCCTGACCACTAGCTGCTATTCATTAGCTACTTGCTATTGACCACTAGCTACTATCTTTGAGCTACTTGCCACTGACCACTAGCCATTAGCCACTGCCGCTGTCCATGTCGCCATCTTCATACAGCTCTCTATCGTGGAGAGGGAAGTACTCAAAAGCTCTTTATCTCTTTCAGCTGTACCCTGTTGATATATTGTAGATGTGTGCTTTCCGTGTCCAGTAGCCATGACTTGACTCTTGTCAGAGCTGGTCTCCATCTTCCCTGTCTATATGCCTCCAAACTGTTTGTTAATTCCTACTACCTGATCGATGTCGTCTGCAAAGTGTAGGTTTGTGAACCATCTTCTGTGGATTTCATCAGTTTTTTATACCCATTCAGAACTAAAAGACAAAAAAAAAAAAAAAATGATCTGCAGACTCTTTCTTTGAACACCCGAGTTTTATCTGAACTTGGAGGATGCAGTGCTCTATAACAGAAAGCCCAAAGGAAACCTCCCAACACCTATGCAAAACCGGGTGGTTCTTTGTCCTGACTCCTCGGCCGCCACAAGACGAAGCTGGATGGTCGGAAGTGGGTGTCTAGACATCAGGGTTATTACAGGCTGGCACAACCATCAACAACGGGTAGCAAGTGCCATTGGCAAGGAAGCTCGCGTGTTAGAACGAACAAGAAACAGACTTGTGGATTCTATTTTCATAATGTAAAGGAGACGCTGGTAAGACCAAGAAAGCCCAAAGATGAAGATTTCATTTTTATAATAGAAAGAGGGCGGAGATGATACCTATAGTCTTTAAAGTTCACATCAATGATGATGATGATGATGTCCATGATTTATATATCTCATTTCTCGACTCATGCGGTTCACAAGAAACTGAGGGCAGAAAGGGAGGAGACCGGAGGGAAAAGGTGGACCTTACAATCAGGCAGGACATTCGTGAACTTACAGGCACAGTAAAAAAAAAAATCAAAAGTTAAAATGTATTCATGCATTGTATACAATTGAAATAATCAGACCGATGCTAATGTCAATACATAAAGTTGATTTAGCGTTAAAAGTAAAAATTAACTCATTTTAATGTCTGTCCATTTGTGAGTGTTGTTGCCAGTCAACAGTAGACTGCCATGTGTGCCAGACAGTATGGACCATGACATGTCACTCTCTACAAGATGCACGACTCCATCAGGCGGTGAAAGTCAGTTCCCGATGTGTAGAGCTGTGCAAACCTGGCCGCTCGCCCATAAATCACAGCTCAAACAGGGAAACACTTGTGGCCCCAGTAGAGACTCGACCCGCCGGCTCTTTGCACTTGTATTGCGCCAGACACACAGGACCACCTCGACTGTCATCAAACTTAATGTGATATCTGTTATCAGGCGAGCGCGTGCGTGTGTGTGGTCTAAAATACCTCCTACACGTCACGTGACTAATCTGAGTTGATGACTTTGGCTCACACGTGTGTAATCATCTAATTTTGAACTCAAATCCCACGTCAGACGAAAGATAAGTGGTATTTATTTCTATATATATATTAACACACCACTGTATATCTCTATATATAGTTATATTCATGTATATTTTGGAGAAGATAAGTAGTCAAGAATAAACCTCCTATTTATGGTCTCGATTGCTAAATCAGACGATAAAGTGTCACAATAACAAGATAAGCACCATAACAACACTTGAACCCTTTCATCCGACATCTGAAGCTCTTGAAAATATGTTTCGAAATATCAGAGCGCGGACAGGTCTCTCACACAAGTTCAAACCAGCTGTAAACCCATGTGTTTGTGTGTTTGTGCGTGAATGAGTCGATTTGTATTGCATAAGTGAAAAATTTAGTGATGAGGTAGTGTCAGACAGGGTGTATAGCGAGAGCTTTCTGTAATAAGACAGACAGAAGGAAGGAAGAGAGAACGAAAGTTATTAAAGTCAAGATTATCCTATATCTCCATAACAAATGTGGTTTATTTTGTGGAAATTTTGAAACTATCCCTCCTTTCCATTTAATAAAATGCTAATCGTTCATTGATATTCATAACATAAAGGCATGTTCATAAAAAGAATACAGTCGTGGGGTTTCATTCAGACATCCTGATATTAAAGTGTCATGAAGATGAATGGCAACACTACAAGATGATGGTTTCTGAAAGTTTCAGACACAGCAATAATACACAAAACACCTTCCCTCATCCCACATTCTCTTCTTTCTTCACCCTTTCGATGTAGTATAACTTCTCTTGTGATCCAGTCTTAGTTGCTGATGCGGCCTAAAACTCAAACAACCAGCCGACCATCTTGTTTCTCTAGTGACACGTGGTATTCATATCGACACGGGAGGAAAACGTGACGGGCACAAAGGTTATCTGGGAAAAGAATTTCATGATGAAGACCAAGCTAGTCGTTGGCAGCTTTGCTATTCCCGCAAAGAACTACGACTACCCTCCGCAAATTCACTCCAGAAACCCGATAATAATGGGAAATATATCATTGTAGAGTGTGACCAGAGACTATTTTTGTGCAGTTTTTATTTATTTATTTTAATTTCAGTGGTCGAACCAGCGAGCTGGAATGGGCACAACACTCCAGAGAGAGAGAGAGGAGAGAGAGGAGATGGGCACCACCCTCATGTTGAGATGGTCCAGAGAAAAGTGAGGTCTCTAACACCTGACTCGCCAACTACTAGGAGCCTAACTTTTAATAGGAGTCTGTCACACAAAAAAATTAGTAAAGAATTCCTGTATGACAGAGCAATGTCTAACACAACTACCTTTCTAGTTTTATTTCTTTACTCATTTTAAAGTTCTAGTGGAGTGAAACACTTTCTCATCTAAGTAAAGCTTAATACTCGGTACTATTCTCAAAATCTGCGAGAATAACTCTTTCCGTTGTTGAGTTGCACGCCTACAAGTACCAGCCTGTACAGAAAGAAGTCAAACTCGTGACGTCACGTTTGTACACAAGTACGCCTTATTTTCTGTCACGGCTCTCCCATTGGCTGTTTCCTTGACAACGCAAACATTCCAGTATGCCCTCCTGACATCTGTGTTGCCGGGGTGTGTCTTTAGAACCAATAGGGTGTGAAATAATTAAATGAAAAAAATCGCCCGTCGCTGGACCTTTAAGCACTTAATGAGCACTAGTCCTGTGTTTGCACGGTTAACACAAAAAGTTTCTGTTTCCTAATAATGGCGTCCCGACATCAATACCTGCCATTTTATGGCTAATCACTTGTTGGTCCATTGCCCATGCAACTCATGTGATGTTGCCTTGACATCAAACACGTCAATGGGAGTGAGTTCCCTCTCCCCCCATCTGTCGGTTTCTAGTGCTGCCCCGAACAGAACATGTATGACCATCATAGAATGGATGAAAACTACTCAGGGTATCTGTCTTATAGTTGCTTTGGTCACCACTTCCGTGACCTGTCATTAAGAAATGAGCTACCTAATAGGTAATCAAAGATTATGGACCTGTCTTCATTTATAAAACGTTTCATTCTGCAAATTCAAACTCGTTTTCAGTAAAATTACTTATTTCACAATTTGTGCCATCGAAGACATTTAATTGCGAGATGATTGCTGACTTCGATAAATATTTCTTGGCTTATGAGCTATTTACCTGTTTTGAATCCAGGATTTGGCTACAATGTTAACAAATGTCCCTCTTCATCTATAAATAATTGACTGCATTTGTCTGCAATATTTGCCGTGGCTTTGTGCTCGTGACTAATGCGTTTACATGTCTGTTGGGTTGGCAGGAGGGAGCCTGGCCACAGGGACTGTGGAGTGAGAGGGTGGCTGGGGAAATGATGCCGACCTTTGTGATCCGGTCTGGGGCTCGGCTGCTTGTAATTTAATGTGGGTCCCTCGTGTCTGGCCCAACACCAACTGGTGAATTCTCCAGCATGCTTCATGGTGTGAATGAAGTGTACGGTTCTGACATGTACATATCGACGCTGACACCTGCTCTATTTTTTTTTATAAAAAAAGCTGCAATGCTCAATTTTTGGAGGGTTTTGCTAAATTTCTTTTTGCAAACTTATGTTTGATATTTGCTTGCTACTACCTTCTTCCGGGACTGTTCTAAGTGTTTGTTTGTCCTTATCTTGTCTCATTAATAAATCAAACACTATTTCATTGTCGTAAAAGGTTTGTGTTCCCTACAGGCAAACACTTCTGGTAAAAAGAACCAAAACAAAAAAAAAAAAAAAAAAAACAACAAACAAACAACAACAACAAACAAAACAAAAACAAAACATACAGAACTAGGTTAACCAAGGACTTGAAGGTTTAAAAACTACATCGGATATAACCGTCAACAGTGTTCTTCCGGTTTAAATACAAACCTCAACGGTCATCAGTTAATACTATTACTCACCTAACAACTTTCAAAACAGAGTTTGCTACTATTCAGAGACATGCGGGTGAGAGGGAAAGCTTCGTGTCGACAGGTAAATCTGTATCATTGACCCATGATGGAGCCTCGGGATTAAAAGAAAAGAAAGAAAGTTCAGAAGAAGATTACTTACAGTAGAGAACTGTTGATTAATTTATGGGCATGGAACTTAAAAAGGCATTGAATCGCACGGTGATTAATCTCTTTCCCAGCGTTTCTCCAGTCCCAGAGTTCATCGTCAAGACATCCGCTAACCCCGAGGTTTAGCAGACTCAGGCTAGGTAAGTCTGTGAATTATTTTTAGCAGCTAACCGGGGTACTCATGGACCATGCAGGCTTATTCTAATCTCTTCAGAGGACATTTTACCGGCGATTCACCGGAAGGGACTCACTGCCGATATTTGTTTTGTACAATAGGGTCTGTGGGTAAGTAAGAGATTGTGCATAATCCAGCTTAACAGGATTGTTAAGAAAACATCATTTTCATATTCTGAGACTAACAGACGCCATCAAAACCTGAAAGTCAACATTTCAGTGGGTTTATCGGTTTTTGCTGACACCTTCGTCTTCAGACGAAAAATAAGAAAATCTGTGGTCTAATATTTGCTCCAGGAAAATCATTTGTGCACAGTTGATAATAAAGTTCATATTTTGGCTTGCTTTTCAGTTTTTATTACAATTTCCTTGTATCGTCATGGTTACGTCCTTCAATGCGCATGTCTGCACGATCTAGTTCCATTTTTTTTAGGACCACTTAGTTACAATAATTTCACCTCCGTGGCTCTTGAATAAGGAAGCAGTTTGCCCATTGAATAGCATTTTTGAAGCTGAGTCTTTCCGTAGTTGGGGTAGTTTGACCGATGGGTAAATCGACAATGGCCATAAATACGAGCCCCGATGTATACACAGTGATTCTGAGAGTTTATCTGTAAACCACGAACATCTGAGAGGAACACTGACATCTCTGGATTCCCTGACAAGCTTTTTTCTCGTTTTAGAATTATTTGAAAATATTTCTTTGACTTGTTGTGGTATTTCTCTAATAATTGACTAAAATAAAATCCCCCATCATCATCATCAACAATCATCATCATCATCACAATGTAGTGTTTAAAGGACGATGACTAGGAAAAGAAGCTTTGAGAAGGAAATCATCGAGTATCTAGTGACTGTTTCATCCCTCACGCACAGAAATCCATCACGACTAAAAGATTATAAGGATTTGTAGTGGCCTGTGCAAACTAAGCCCATCACCGCCTCTTTCCCGGTCTCCAGCTGTACTCCAGACTTGACCTCTCACAGTGCGCAGGCGCAGGGGGTCAACAGGTGGCGCATGCGCAGACTATGTAAAATGCAATATTGTTATATGCATTCTTGAGTATATGTCTTGAATTTAACAACATAGAGGGACACTCGCGGGTTGGGGACATGTTGTGATGCAGCTCAGTGACATGTCAGGTGTACAGATATGTACATGACTTTTTGAATAAGTTACATTCTTATTTTTATGCGCCGCTTAGTTTCTCCGTGAGGTTCGTCTGCTACTTTTTTTTCTAGGATTGTATTTGTGGCTATATATACTATTATAACTTGCTAATATAGTACACATAGATTGATTTTTAATTAATTTGAACGAAATGTGTAATGTGAAGTATAACCACTTCAATAACGGGTCGTTGTACTTTATAAACAACCACGTCTGTGGTGTCTTGGCGGAAATGACCCTCCATATGGTGGACATGAACTGTTGACCCCTGTGCCCGCACACCTTAAAAAATAAAGTGCCGTCTCGAGTACAGCTGGAGATCATGACACCTCCAGCTGTTGTAACCCCTCAGGAACAATTCACAGACTAACAACAGGGTGGCACATCTACCCCCCACGCGTATCGAAGGTGTACGGGAAGTGACAAAATGGAAACAAAAATGATAAAGACAGGGAGGACTTGAACACAAGAAGCACATCACAGTCCGGGAGGAGGACATCGACCAAACAGTCCGCACATATCTCACGCAGGCAGTAAAACCTTTTCACGACCTCCCTGACATCTGTTGCACGGTGAGCAAGCAGATGGCCTCAGCCACAAGACAAGGTTGCACGAGCAACCGGAGACATGGAGTTCGCTCGATGACGGCGCTCACTGGCCAATTCTGAGTTGAACGATCAGACAGGAGTTGTAGTCGGTGGAGGGAGGTAGTTGAGGTGAGGGTGGGGGAAGATGAAGAAGAAGATGGAGATCGATGAGGCGGTCGGCTTTTATTGACTCGGTCGCTGATGGCGCGAGCTGACGGTAGGTACGTTACGGGGAATGGTGGGTAACGTCATTGCACGCGCCACCAACGACACGTGGGAGCCCGGCGCGTTTTCGGATGACGGTAACGGAATACTGTTTGGCTTAACACGTTTTGCCTGGTGGCAGGAGGTCTGATAACATTTGACATAATGGCGTCTGCTGGGCTCGACTATTTTACACATTCTTCTCTCTCTTTCTCAGGTGTGTGCACGCACAGCTGCACACTCGTTAGAGAAAATAGAAAGGACAGTCTAGTGACAGTCGAATGCAGACGTTAATTTCGTTCTTTGCTTTTATGCAGCATTAGAGTCTTCAGAGGGACAGACTGAGGATCATCTAAATCGTAAAATGTATTGTGGATATATAGCTGTACCTTACTGTACCTGTAAGATGATAAATGGAGATCACACACACACAAACAACCAGTGTGATCACTATCAACCGCCAGAAGGTATTTGTTCTCGTTAAGTCTCGTTAGCATCTTTGGCAAGTGCAGGGTGTTTCGACACCTAGCTTCAGGAAATAGCATTGTGCAGGTCAAGGGGGAGGTGAAAGAACAGTCAGGAAAAGCTTCCCCTCCCTGTGTTTCTTGAGATTTTATTCTATTCATCCTTTCCCTCATCTCACCTCTGTGTGTGTGTGTGTGACTCCATTTGCAGTTCTTTTAAAATTTTCTGTGCCTGTTGTCAGCGAACTCAGCGAACCAAACGGTTCTGTCTGACAGGAGTTGTATCGAGGACCTCTGGGAAATACACTGGCATCCATAAATTAAAAACATCGAGATAACGCGATACACAGATCAGATAAAAGCTAACCTCGTACCTTTCAGCAGAATTTCACTAAATTTATCACGTGATAAAATTATCTAAATTTATCAAGTCTGCATCCTACAGGAACGATAGCGAGTCTTATGAAGTTCACTCGGGTCATCCATGGCAAGATGGCGAGTTGAAGTCGAACGAAAGAGGATTTAGCTTAAGCAGAAAGTATCATCTAAGCGAGGCCAACAGGGATTTGAACAACAGAACTGGTCCTCGTCCTAACCCGCAGTCTTTACCGTTGAAAGGGAAGGCATCCGGACTCGGAGGCTCACCGGTTCGATGCCCGTGTGGCACAGCAAACATTTCCTGTTTATCCAGCTGTTAAAAATGGATATGTAAAGGAATAGAGGGTTAGAGAAAGGTAAGGCAGAGAGAGGAAAACGAGAGAGGCAAAATCCTTGCAAAATGCTAGTTAGACAACTAAACTTCAATGAATTCTGTCATTCAAATTTGTTCCTTTCACTTAATGACCTTTACTAGACATGAATGATGAAGAATGAAACTATCCTTGATATGAGATAGAGATAAGATAACAACGGATGCAATAGGAAGGGAGGATCAAATCTCAAGCAGTTTGGCTGAATGAGGGTTTAGGTGACCTCGACATGCTCGAGCTTGACCTGGAAATACGATTCCTTCCTACAGTCGGACTTAGTCTGTTTACCCAAAGTCTTCAGAGCCAGCGAAGGCGGGGATCCTGTTCCAAGCCTCCATTTTGCATCCAATGAGAAGTAGGCGTTCCCCTTTTAAAAAAATGGTTTCCTTCCTATCTTCATTATGTTCAATTAAATGTTAAGCCAGTGTTAACAGGCACGGCTTTTACACCAGCATCTTGGACAAACATGTCTTCGAAATCCGAGTTGTGCACGAAGCGACATTGCAAAAAAAAATAAATAATAAAAAACCAAACAAACAAACAAAAAAAAAAAAAACGATTTTCCATTTTTATCGACAGAAGGATTTGAACTTGAATGACAGTTTTTCATCCTTTTATCGCTTTTGGTGCTTCTGTTTGGTCTTACCAGGACTTGGAGAGCTACATTTTCATGGCCCCTTGGAAAAAAAGTCCCGAATTCGTTGAAGTTTTCATTTTTTAAATAGGAACGAAATTCCAAGTTCACCTAAAATATCATTTCTGCTTCTTAATGATTTTAGCAACACTAATTTTTTTAAATCATAGAAGAAATGAATAAAAGAAAGACAAAAAGGCAATGAATGATACAAATGTGCGTTATGTATGCTTTGAATTTTCCCCAAAACCTAAATGAGATATATTCCCCCAGACAACCCTCTTGCCAAAACTGTCTTACACTTTAAAGTGGCATAATATTGGTTGATCACATGCGATATATATTATTTACATATTTAGTATGTAGTACATCTGACATTTCTTTGGTATGTAACAGACATCTAGGACTTTTTTAAATTGGGGTGGATGGGGAGAGCAGGGTGGAGAAGAATGTTGCATAAGAATGAGTCATCTGCCATCAAAAACTGACTCAGCAAAGCGACTGTGACAGAGGTCTAGGAAGGTAAGACTGAATTAATAATAATATGAGCACTGTCTCCCACGCTCAAAAATGTCTCTAGTCAAAGAGATGATATCTGGCGCACGAAAGCATCTTGCGAGAAAAGACATGCCAATCACTGCCTCCCGATCTGCATCACAGGACTCAGCCGTTACTGATTACTGCGCCTGGCATCAGCTGCCACAAACCCTTGATGGCTTTGTTTTCTTGGCTCCTCCAGAACTAGCTCTTCGTCTCCAAGGACCGGCAACTAATCCTATCAACAGCACGCAGTAAGGGATGGCTCACACCATCTGAGTTTGTAGAAATGAAGCAAGTTGAAGTTTAAACTTGGTCAAATCTTTATGTACGCAAAAAAATGATTCCACAAACTCTCCCCAACAGGAAAAAAAGTAGTTCTGGACGAAGCTTTTTGGCCTCAGTTGAATCTCATGCGGAAGACAGAAGAATAATTTCAGAGCGCTTTGGTGACTACATCTTAAAATCAGACATTTTATTTTCTGCTTTATCAGCAGCTATAGCCACCTTGTCGAAGACTCATTCGGGGCTTAATTTAAAACACTAATTAAAATTTAACTTACTGATTAAAAGTTGCAGATAAAGGGACAGCTATTGGAGCTCGAAGACTAGTGCTAACCCCCAAAAGGTCAGTTTGACAAAACAATCAGAAGAGCATTCTGATTTTAAACAGATTGATTAAATACAAAGTTACAGGATTACGGAAAGACAAAAGAATGTGTTCTAAATCTTCAATGAATCTGCAACGGGGGGAAAAATCCAGAAACCACACGTTGTCAAGAAAATATGTTTGAGAGAAGAGTTAACAGACATATTTAGCGACCCATGCAGGTAAATCTTGTCTGTTTTATAGGTGCACAACTTCTCCAATCAGTTTGATGACATTAACAAAAAAGAAAATAAAAAATAAATAAAAAAAATAAAATAATAAATGAAAAATCCTCTCACTGTCATCTTTGTCATCTTTTGTTATGATTCCCAACTGCTTTTCAATAGTACGATCATTTAAGACATGATTAATGGAATTCCTTTAGACACCTCGGTTCACCATACTTAACAAAAAGGAATAGCTGAGTATTCAACAGAAAACAGTTCCTGTCTGAATCGCAGGCAAATCATAGTTTTTTCTTTTGTATCAGAAACCTCTAGGAATAGTGGTTAAAGGGAATGGAGTAAAAAAAAGGGAAATTTGATATGCACGAGCAGTTCACGTGAAGTGTGATTAACCTGGTGAGACGCTAATGTCGAAGGAAGCCGCCATTACATCCGTGCGTGTAGCTCGAAATTAATGGATCTTGTGCAAGGATCGATACTAGACATGCTACTGAATTAGAAAACCACTTCGCCAAAAGTGAAAAAAGCGTTTTGTAAGTAAGACTCGCGGGTTTTTTTTTTCATCGGACGGCAGTTCTGGACTCGGATGTCATCGATGTTTATGCTGTCATCGTATTAAAAAAAAATCACAGAACTGTATGTGTTTACTGTCAAGCTTATTTTTCGTGAGGTATTTGATGCAAAAACTTTGCAGGGTTAGTGATCCGAGCAAAAATATAATCCCGAGGTTGGACAATATTGTAATGTCTTGTCACAGAAAGAGACGTTGACATCCGGGTGCTCCATAGGAATATCAGGTGGCTGTTTGTAGGAATAAGTAAGTCAGAACCATGATGTCCTTCCCTTCATCTTCAAATAAAAACCTGAGCTATGGCAGAAACCAAATATCTTTATACTACACCACATCAGACGGATTCTACCACCACGCATCGCTGAACATCGCTTTGCACGCATGAGGAGACTAAAATATTTTATCATAAACTAATTGCAAATAGATTTTCCCATGATAAGCGTTCAGAATTGTTTTTTTTTTAAAAATAAAATTACTTTTAAAGAAATACATTTGCGATAATACCTGAAAGCGGTCAATCGAGATCAGTGTCCTTTCACCGACTAGTGCTCCCATCGGAACGTCCATGTGATCGAACAACCGCAATAGGGAATAAAGAAAAAAAAGGAGTTACAGGAAGTAGGCTTTCGATCATGAGGCTACGGTCACGGGTGGCCTAGGACCCATTAACAGCAAAGCAAACACCCAGAAAGATTTGCTGGGCCACAATCCACAAACACGCCGCCCGACTGACCTGCCGCATCCATTACGATGATCGTTGCTGCTGCTGCTGCCCTCTAGCGTTCACGCTGAATATTAACCGATGTTTATTCTTGGACACGCATCCTGCTGTGTGGCCACACATCTTAGCAACAGGACGATTGACAACAACAACAACCCCCGCCATCAAAATATCAAAGACGGAAGGGAAATGAATATGGCTTCTTTTTGGAGTTAATGGGAGCGAGGTGGTGGAGCCTGGGGGCTACATTACAGAGATGTGACGACTGTCAAGCGGCTGTTAGATGGAGGAGGAAATGATGAGCAGGACGAGTATTGGAGAGCTTGACATCCTTTTGAACTTAATGAAATGGGATCTCCTTTGTACATTTCCATGTTAAGTGCGCGCGTGCGTGTAGGTGTGTACGTCCACTTTCTTTCAGCTTCCAAAAATATTTTAGAAACTATTGCCTTGCACATGAGTTCAAGACACGGTACCTATACACAGCTTGACCGGAAGTTTGATCAAGATGTGATCGACTGGTTGTGCATTAAGGAACTTCGGTCACGATCGCATCTCCTAGTCACATCCAAAAATATCCAGAGGGTCTGTTCCTTTCTGTGCATCACGTGCCATTGTCCTCTTGGTACTCAGGAAGCCGCCATGGGGGTTGTCATGGGTGAGGCTGCCGGATGGAGTTTGAGGGACAAACAAATTTGTTTTGTGTCGCTGGCTTTGTGTATATTTGCTAGGACAGACGCTGTTCCCTGGATCCAACAACGGACGAGGTTTAAGTTTGACAGTCTTCTTATGCCCTGAACGATTTCTGAGAATTTTGTTTAGTCTTTGGGTGTTTTGTACAGTTTCTCGACTTCATAGTTTCTAGGAAATACCGGGATTTGTTATATATTTCACAGACACACACTACAGCCATATGACCACATGTGTGAGATGGAGAGGAGGGAGGTGGAGGATAGAAGGGAGTGAGAGGTATATAATTAAAGAAAATGAATCATTATGGGATCTGGGATGAAATCATCTTTTACTCGCCTCTCTGGCCATGGAAATGGATGATGAAATGTCTGATTATGAGATGCATGTTAAAAACTAGATAACTCATTCAGGTGAGATAATAGTTTGTCTGCAGTATAACCGATGGCATCACAGTCCTAAAATAGCAACAGCTTCCTCCCTTCTAATCATTCTTTCCTCCATTTTTTTGTGAAACCAATCTGTTCTGCATGGCTCGGTATAAGAGGGAAGCTTTCAGAACTCTGTTGCAGCTCGTTTTGCTGGTGGTCTGATAAGACCACGTGATAGCGCAGTTAATGGGGTTTGTTAATTCATTTCTTGTTCTGTGTTTACCTCCGACTTCTGATAATGGTCTTTGTGGATATTACTGACACTGATTAAAGAGGACTGGAGGTAACTAAACTTCTTGAAGAGGTGTCTGAGATGAGCACTGCTCACGCAGGCGTCTCTCTATTTCTCTCTCACACAGAGGGATAGGGGCACACAAATATAGAGGCAAAGAGAGAGAGAGAAGGACAAACACAGGTACAGAGAGAGAGAGCGGGACACACACAGGTGTTGTTTAGTTTTCGACTTGTTTACATCCGACATTGTTTACAGACATTTTCCCTGCAAATCTTTGATATCTACCCTGTAATAATCTCATCGCTCAGAAACGAGAGTTCCAATCAAGTTTTCTTTCATCACAACCAGACTCCAGCCTCTGAGGTTGTTTGCTTTCACTGAAGCAGTCCAACGGACCGTAAACGTGTTACAACCGTCATTTCCTCCGGGTGGTAGGTGTGAACAGCCTCATCCTTGGGGAACATTTCACCTCATCTTTGTAAATAAATCTGTTATGCAGGCCACAGCTGTTCTTGGAAGCCAGAGAATTATTTGTTATTTCAGTCTGGCGACCTTTGTGCACTTTGTAACAAGCAGGCCTGAGAGAAACACTAGTGGGTCTAATTAAAATGGTGGCTGTCTCAACCAGAATGATTACGATGGCAAAAAAATGTTGATTAATCGATGTTGGTTACTACAGGAATTTTTTTTTAAAGAAAACCTAGTAATTGCTTTGACAAGAAATATAAGAATATTGCTGTAAAAATGTGCCAGAGTGATCTGATTTCGAAATGAGGTTTTTACTTTTCTCTCAGTTTCTAGTTCCAAACATCCTGCACTAGGATAAATGAGAATTTTGGAAGCTCATCTGATTCCCTGGCGTTGCTTGGGAACAGCATGGTTATCTCATGATGAACGACAGTCCACTTGAGATAGAATTTCTCACCACCATGATGTAATGTGCACCCTAGTGATCTGCACTTCTTTCAGAAATCTGAGCAGTGATGTTGAGCATCCAGACATCACAGGCCAGGTGATGACAGGAGGACGGAAGTAGGGCAACAGAAGAGTAGAGACCAATAAAACAAAAGACCTGTGATGTATCATTCCGTTTCTTCAAGCCGGATCCACGATCAGATGAGGATGATGATGATGATGATGATGATGATGATGATGATGATAATAATAATAATAATAATAATAATAATAATAATTACAAGATATTTGCAGAACTGTCTACCTCTGTATTTCATACAAAACTGAACAAGTTATAATGAAGTAAACAAGAATGTAAGCTGAAGAAAAAAAATCAGACATGAATTTTTTTTCATGACTACCTGATTTTAGAAGCAGCGTGTGAAGCTAGAATTAAGAGAACATTTGCATTTCCTCAAAATGGAACAGGTCATAGTTATCGCTCCCCTACAGCAGCCTCGGTGCGGCTCAAATAACCTCTCGTGGCTAACAATACAGAATAAACCATTGACAACAAAGCGGAAACCTGGCAACCTGGCAACCTAGCAGGTCTCAGGGCGACCTGGCAAGTGTTCAGGGATGAGGCTTATCTGTGGCCCAGATTTAGTCGAGCCGCCTGACTGAAACAGTCAGAACGGAGAACGGATGAAGAAGGTCACGGGGTCACAGACGATGAGTGATCCTCCGTGAGACAATAACAGACCCGAGCAGCAATTTTTTTGAACATTTAACATTATTTTCCTTCGACACACCAGAGGGTGGCTTTTGTTCAGCTTTGGTTGTTATTTGACTCCGAGAAGAGTTAACAGGACTGATGCCCGTATGTTGATTATACTCGGACTTTATGGTATTCATGAAGGAAGTCCAGCTATTCCTGCGGTGTAGTAATCTGTGTTGTCCATACAGCGACTGAAGGCAGATTATCTGAGTTCGATATATCAAAATGTAGGAAAGAAATGATTAACTGGGGTTAACATGAAGGGTTTAAGTGATGTTATCAGTCGTTACAGTTTCCCCTTCCGTCTTTCCTGCTTTGGTTTGGTGATTCGATGCGAACTCATCAACCAGCCGGACAGCAAGCCAGTCATCCAGACAGATACCCTCACCCCATGCACATGCATCAAACGAATGGGTGTAATGAAACAGTTGATTGTTCTACTGGTGTAGCCAAAAGTAGCTACTGAACGGCGTGACCCGAGTGTGACCCCAGTAAACAGGTCACGCACGTGAGTCACTGAAAGTTCGTCCGACTTTTTAATATCCGCGATGCAGGAAGTGTACTGCACCCTGACATGCCATCTTAATGTTTAATTGTAATCTGTGTTGACAGAACGGGAAATGTTTATTTGTTTGTTTTGGTGATGGAGTGGCAGATGAAAACCGAGCCTTAAACTCAACTGCTTGTTGAGAGGGCTTACTGGAGCAGAAATTATTAATAAGGAGAAACAAAGATATACATGAATGCACAGTGTCTGTGTGTATGTATATCTATGAGTCTAAAAGTGTTGTGTACATATGTACTGCTAATAATACTGTAGTACTTACTCTGTCGTGTCGTTGTCGAAGATTATTTCGGGGTCGACCAACTCAAAGTCCTTGCCAGACTTGGCTGTTCCGTCCACAACATGGAAGGGAACCACGACCCGTCCTCGTGCGCCAGACGATCGGATGACTTTGACGAGAAGCTCTCCAATGTTCTCGGTGACGGTCATCTCCTTAGTCTCGAAGTGGAAGATACCCGGATGATCATCGTCCAGAATCATGACGGTGGCTGTAGAAGGAGTGGTAAGCTTCGCCTTGGCTTCCCCGCTTTCAAACATCCCTTCCGCGTCCCCGACTCGCACGTTGCTGAGGTGGACGTAAAAGTGCTCGTCCTCTTCAAAGATGTCGTCGTCGATGATGGTGACCGAGAACTGCTTATGCTTCTCCCCAGGCTGAAAGATCAGGGTGCCCTCGACAGCTTCGTAGTCAGAGCCAGCATTCGCGGTTCCGTCTTCCGAGTGGTAGTCGACGTAGAGGGTCTTCTCCAGGTCGCCTCCTTCTCGCGAGACAGTGATGTTGAAGCTACCCACGTTCTCCATGACCGTGTAGTGGCCAGGGTCGAAAAAGACAACAGTCACATCCTCGTCTTCCCTCGTGTCCACTTTCACGTCTTGCAGACTCGACCTCCGCTCGATCTTCTCCTTCTTGATGACCTTGCCTCCGCCAGTGAGCATACGGTGGCCTGGATACGGTAGAAAGCTCTGCTTTTCGGGCCCCTGTTGACCGCTTCAAGTTCAGCCATCTCCTCCAGGGTTTTCATGTCGATATTAGGATGCTTTCTTCTCAGTTCGCGAAGGATTTCAATGAAGTCTTTCCTGTGCTGCTCGAACTCTCGCACTTCCGAATCTTCTGCATCAATCCCTTTGAAAATGGGCTCCTCGGTCACATAATTGAACTTGCCATCTACCAGTTCCGTGTCATGGAGGCCTTCGGTTGTAACGATGACACTTTTGCCTGCTCGATACTTTCTAGATAGTAACTTGTAAATCAGGATCTTTCTGTCAGCTATATAGGCGGTTATTACGGTTCCAGGGAAGAAAAGAAAGGTTAGCACAGCCTCCCAGACGTCAACCACACCGTTGGAGCTAAACGACAGAATAATGTAGAGCCACACATAGGCGAAGATACTCCAGCTGGCCGTGATGATGAAGACACGTAGATGCTTGATTCGTCTGATTTGTCCGTTAGGAACACAGTAGACGCAAATGGCGATGATGATGAACAGATTATATGCAGCGCTGCCGACAATGGTGCTCGGCCCCAGGTCACCGGCCTCGAACTTGTTCCCACAAATCTCAATGATGGACAGCAAGATCTCGGGGGCCGAAGAACCGAGAGCCATGAGGGTCAAATTGGAGACAGTTTCGTTCCAGATACGAACACTGACCACCGTCGTTTGTCCATTGGGCTTCTTGATGACAATCTCCCCTTTCCTTGGAGGTGATGACCTCGATGGCGGCCATGAAGCGGTCGGCGACGATGGAGACGCCCAGAAACATGTATATCATGGCCGACATGTACACAGTCGCACGTGCGGCCTTATCCCCCGTGCTAAGGTTCCCTTGCGGTCGCCACATGGGCAGAAAAAGTCCCTCTTTGCATGGCGATGCTTCGGTGGTACAGTTCCCAGCCTGGCCATCAGACTGTGCCTCAGTGCTGGACAGCAGGTCAAAGAAAATCAACACCGGAAGCGCCAGCAGTCCGAAGCGCTGAATGGTCAAGCTTCCCCCTGACACGGCGAACATCCTCTGAAAAACGGTTAAAACTCCCATAGTTGGCAGTTGGAACCTTGATGACGAAGAAGGCACGCGATGTTAACGGGCAATATCACAAACACGGTTTGGCAGTCCCTCCTACACACGAATCACCAACGTCCTTTGCTGAAGCCGCTACAAGATGCAACACCAGCATCGCACGCAAACGAAACGGGGTTGTGTTCCTACAGTCTCGAGGAGCGCTGGAGGGTTTTTTTTTTCACCTTCCAGCGCCGCGTCTGCCGCATGCGAGCCTACTACATCAATACACACTTGGCCGAGTCTCGCGCTAACAACGATGACCGGAGCTGTGGTGGTCCACTCGCCAGTCACACATTGCCTGCCCTGTCGTGAAGTCCAGCCTCGACAAAACGTTCTGCACGGGGGGGAAAAAGACCCTACACCAGTAAAAATATACCCGCTGGTCTACGAATGGGATACAAACCTGACGTAATGCGGCTTAGTGTTTTTTGTGTTCACCCTGGGAGGAGAGCTACTTTGCAGTAAGACGTATCAGTCAAACAGCTTGCAGAGGGGCATTGCTACCTGTGCAGTCGTTCACACGCAAAGCCGGGATGGTCGGGAGAGCGCACGACTCGCGCAGCAACGCACAGGCTGCACGCAGAGGGACCCGCGCGCAGCAGTGTGTGTGCGTGCACGTTACAGCACGCGGCAGTACGTTACAGCACGCACCAGTGTATGTGTGTGTGCACACGTTACAGCACGCAGCAGTCTGTGTGCACGTTACACTGTGTGCACACGTTACAGCACGCAGCAGTCTGTGTGTCTGTGTGCACGTTACAGCGCGCGGCCACATCTCTCGCCGCGTGCACAGATCGCCGCTAGTGTTCGTACAGCTTTCCCAGCCAACCACTCCCACTATCCTCCTAATCCCTCCTCCCTCGCGCGGCCGCAGTGACGTGTGTGACGCACGGGTTTGCTGCTTGCTGCTAACATCGATCTAGAAAGGGCACAGCCGAAAACAGACCTTTCTACACTCTCTCTCTCCACCCCCCCCCAACCTTCCCCATCCTCCATCCTTCCACCCCTCCACCCCACCTCACCCCGACTCTCGTGGAAGTGAGGGAGAGGACACGCGAGATCAAAATGTCGGCCGGTGAGCAGAAAGTTTTGTAAGAAGTTTTTAGCAGAGTACAGCAAAGCTACAGACTACTGCAACGTGTGCAGTGTGTCGAAATGCAGCAGCATCAACAAAACGGATGAGCTAAGGATCTCGACAAAGATGTGACTTGTAGAGGTGCAACGCTACACCACAGAGTATGATACCGATTCTCGATACGAAAGGTCGAGAGCACGGGATTCCAAACTGAACGCTTTTTAGCACCTGTACAGGTCAACTATGCGTGGCATTGTGATCGTTCTCAAAGAGGAGTTGCTTACACCTGCAGTGTCTATGTGCTATCAATATCCGATCTGGTTTATACATCTTATATATATATAGTACTACATAGTCTTGCCTGCCAAATACATCATAGAAAAAGAACCGCAACTTTAAATGCCTGTCATGATTTAAAAAAAAAAAATAATAGTTTTATACACTGTACAAACAGACTGTCAATAAAAGTGAAAAAATGAGAAGAACACAAGTAAATGAAAAGAACAAAAATCATGCAGAGAAGATGCGGAGGAGAAGAGAGAAGGGCAAACTCACAATTACACCAGTTATAAGAGAAACTGGGGAAAAAATGTGCTTTTAAATTTGACTTGAACCTGCTGGCAGCAAAGATGTAGAGCAAAAAGAAGGCGGGTAGGTGGAGGGCATAGAAATCTTTCTTCCCAGTGAAACAGTGAGACGAATTTTGGGTGCGTGTGTGCGCATCCGTTTCTTTCTCTTGTGAGGGGTGGGTGAGGTGAGAGGGTCTGAAGAACTACTTCAAAATGCCATAAATTACTTTATTAATAATAATAATAATAATAATAATAATAATAATAATAATAATAATAATAATAATAATAATAATAATAAAGCAATCTCGTTCCTGCGCTCGTTAGTACCAACCGTTTGTAATCAGAATTTCTAAACAGGCGGATATCCTTAGCTCGGAGTGTTCTGTGCGTGAGTGTGCATGCTTGAATGGTAAGTGGCAGTTTGTTCCATGAATAGTAATATGCACTAAGAGCGTTTGAGTAGATGAGATAGAAATAAAGAGACAGAGAGACAGGAATGTGAGGGGTCAGAGTTTAATCAGTGACATTTCCGCAGCGCTTGAAGTCACATTCTCGAAACAAGTGTTTCGCTGTTTTGTTAGACACGAACTCCCCACCATATGAAACTTGCCTCAAACGAATTAACAGATCCACTGTTGACAACAGATTCACAGTTTAAGAGTCCACACGAGAGACGTATTCCAGAACAAACATTTTATGTTGTAAATTCCCGGGTAGCTCGGAGTTCCCCTTCTACTTCTAAACAGTGGGATCCACAGGCGATCAACGTGGAGCATGTTAAACATTATTTTAGGGGCTGAGGGTGGGCTGGAAAATAGATACGTAGCCTAAGATAGATAATGGTTTGATAGTGATGAACAGCTCAAAAAAATATATATATATTAGACACAGTCAAGGCTGTTGTCTTGTGCTTCAGAATAGAGACTTTATTTATTATTATGTTTTCAGGTAACACGATTTACCTTCATTTCTATGTGATGAACCTATTAATTTTCTCCCCTGTCTATTAAACTATTCAGCAGCATCCTGGAAGCAGCTACATTTTTCAGCAGAGGTCAAAAGCAAGAGGTCATGAACCCACGCGTGAAAACCAAGACGATTGGACCCACACACTATTCCTGCGGTCAAAACACTTGAGTCCGTTAATGATTATATCAGCTTCCGCAGCTGCTTACCATCAAGGAAGAAGGAATTTTCTGCAGAGTCTTTCCTAACAAGTGTGAAATGTCCAATAATATTAATAATAATAATAAACATAAACATGCAATTTATATAGCAAAGAATCCCGTCTGTGTAGAGAAGTCAGTAGAAATAGGAAGAACAAGTTCCTCTCAAGAAACTAAAGCAGAGTACAGATATCTTGTACTGAATGGAAATACGAAGGGCAGCCAGTGCAGACAGTGAAGGAGAGGAGGAACATGATCCCTCTTCCTTGCTTTGTGCTCCAGACAAGCAGCGGAGCTCTGTACTTTCTAAAGTTTGTGAATGGGGTATGAAGGGTACCCCGACAGCAACTGAGTTGTTTTAATAGATAACCGATCCAAGTGTCCAGTATATTCAGTATACATGATTCAGGTTGGTACAGACTATATATATATATCTTCTCTTATATTTCAGCATCCGAAACACAACTACTTATTTTTATAGAGTTTTAAAGTTGACGATTTCCTGCTACGATTTCCTGATATGATTTCCTCCTACTGATCATTTCGTTGCTAATTTTGTTTCATAATTGAATGTTTCGTCTTATTATAAGGATCAAATCTACGATGTCTCACAATACTTTATTGTTTTTATATATATATGAGACAACTTGGATTTGATCCTCATGATAAGACTTATTACTGAAGGACGATGTAAGTAGTGCTCAGCGGCTGGAGCCATGTTTCCGATTTCTTGAAAGATTTTAATTTATTTTTCTCCAGCAGCGAATAAATATATTAAATTTTACGTAGGATTGAAGTACTGTGTCATACATGTTTGAACCTGAGGATTGTAAGAGTTCAGAAGTAAATGAACTGGATGCTGGATGTCCAATAAATTTTGTCTCATCTGTGGTCAGTGTCATCACCGAGATAGAAGTCTCCCTCAGCTCTCTAACTGCTCCACGCATTAATGGGTACAACTCTTCTGTAGACTGTAATCAGGAAGGTTTGAAAATACAACGAATGGTCATGCACACAAAAAAGTAAGTGCATTGTTGTTGTTTGGTCTCGTACGTGTTGAGGGAATATTTTAGAAGAGCACCACCTGCCAGTTCTGGTGGTTCCTGTTTCTTCGGGGCCGTACGTCCCACATATTTGCATGCATTTTTATGGATATTGCTTGTATTATGAGTAACATCATCTAATATTGATTTGTCATAGTTGGCGTGACCCTAACCCTAACCCCTGTGAAACCTAGTCCGGCCATATTTTCCCCACTTAAACTATAATAACTTCGCGTTCTTTTCTCTTTAGCCATCAACTGTCTTTTTTTTTTTTTTTTTGTCATCCAATTTTGATAATGGCCCCAGCATTCAAGCATTCCTATGTTTGCACTGGATTTACATTAAAAACATTTATATTTTTACCTATTTACATTACAAATTCTGAAATTCTCTTCCTCTGCTTTGCATATTAAAAAAAACCAACTGGCTATTAGTGATAGCGATGATACAAATAACAGTTATTTATTTTAGACAATTATCTTTAATAGCTGAAACATGACCATTTTTACTTCTGAAGAGTCATCATTATCAGGCATCATAAAAACGGACAAGGAGACATGATGAAAAATGCAGGTTCTTGCATAAGCATGTTACAATTCTAAACACACTTTTAGAGTCGGTAATAAAAAAATAGAACAAAGGAAATGTAAATTTTAAAGTTTTCTTCGATGCAAGTTTAGCTGGAGTTGTGTTTATGCAAGAACTTGCTTTCTTTCTTCATGAAGAAATATTCCTGTAAGGCGTCTGGCGTCATCATTCTTAGGACCCATTGTCCATTTTGCAGACAGCTTGTTCATCCACAAGATCTCAGTCAAAACAGTGTGGACTGAACCAGAACTAATGCCTATATGGACTTGGCCATCTACTGGACAGTAAGACATTTGTCATCCAAAACCATACGGTTTTTGGCATCAACTCGATCATCAGTGGTTGATGTTTTGGAGGATATGACCGAGGGTCATCATCTGTCCTGACCCTGCCCTTCTTGAACTCTTGCACCATTTCCTCAAGTGCCATTTCTTTGGGTGTCATACCTTTCTTTGGCAGATACTTTATAACTCCTCGAGCCTGTGTTTCATCCATTTTTAGATTTGTCGCACTATCCTTAACTTTTGTATGGGCCTCACGTGCACACAAAACAGAAATAATCTGTATTAGTTTTAAATAGTAGTGTGCTACCACAACAACAACTGCTCTTCTTTCTGGATGAGGCTCAGAACTTTTTTTGAACGACCCTTGTAGGCAAAGCCTTCATGTCAGCAATCAATAATACTCCTGGGCTACGGTCGAGTACGTCGTTCATACCCGTGTGCGTCTCCTGGGTGGTTACTATTATTAGCTCTTTACGACGTCATTCGCGTAGCAGGTAGCGTATCCGCCTAAGTCCTAACACTTGGCTTCGCAATAAAAAAATCGTTGCTCGAGAATAACGGTCGGGTGTCGCAGTCAGGTCAAAGGGTAAACGGGGTAGTCGCTGATAACGGGTACTCCTCACAGAAACCTAGCTGCAAGAAGGGATAACAGTGTTCACGCCCTACACACGTGTCTTTCTCGTTCTCTCTTTGAGTTTCCCGCGCAGAAGAGCTCCTTCAGCAACGTGCCAGCCGGCAGGTTTGTTTAGCGGGGTGGCCATGCGACGGCGACAACAACAGCGGCAACTTCTGTGTGGATTTTTTTTAAAGCTATTTGAGGGATCACGACAACCAGCGCTTTTGTGTATGGGTGTGTGTGCTCAGGGTATGTGGTTTCGAGATGAATTCTGTGCAAGTTCAAGGATCTCGTGCCAGCGGAGATACACACCCTTTGTTTCTAATGGAGGCTGACGATTCTCTCGTGAACCAGGATTAGAATTTTAAAAATAATATCTTTCTTGGTCCCTGCTGATAATTTCCTGGGCGAGTTTGCTAGACACATTTCGCACAGTGCAAGTCTGTGCAGGTTTGTCGAGAATGTGCCTGGATGTGCCATGTCAAGGGCGGCGAACTGCGTCAGCAAAGGGCTGCAACCTTAAACAATGGGCATTGTTGTTATGAACGGCATGAAAATAGAACACTCTGTAAGTATCTGTAGGTAGTAAACTATCATCTCGATAGCAGGATGGGGGCAATCAACTTGCTTTGGAGACCTCACACACCATGTCGAATCCGTTTAATGGCTTTCGCGAACCTTGTCGCGTTTTGCTATGTGGTGATGATGACATTGCTGACATCATCGATGGTGTTTTTTGTGCTCATCCCGCAGTTCTATGGCGACTACGCCTTGTGGGTTCATCGATGTGTCATCGTCTATATTTTCGTCAACGTGTCTGGCAACTTTTATCTCTGCGCCACCACGGACACCAGCGTTGAACGACTTGGTCCAGTTTCAAGCGAGAGAACAAATATGGAACAGACTGGAACAGGTGAGCAGCAGCAAAGAGTCCGTGAATGTAGTTTGTCTGAGGAGACCGCAAAACATAAACCTATGACTAACTGTAACATAGAGAGATCCAAAAAAATCGAGAATTGCGGAGGAGACACTTTCAGTCCACACGAAATTTCTAAACGAAGGACGTTTAACGGTGAATCTCGCGAGCATCTCGTAAAGGCCGAGACTTGCCCGAGATGTCTTACCGGCAACACAAGCGGAGTTCCAAACCTTGCAGAAACCGAGCTTACTTGCAGTAGAAGCACCAGCATCAATTCTAGCCAAAAAGGGTCTCAAAGAAGAGACCAGAAGGAAGCAACCATCCCAATCCCGCCCTCGGTCTCATCTGACTGTGGCTTGTCCGTCCGCGACGGGCTTACCAAGCCTAGCGGATCCGTTACAAGATCAGTGCCAGAGCCGCTGCCAGTCGCAGGTATCAAGCCAACAAGAAAGCCTGCTGCTGGCAGACAAAGACTTCAAACCTCTAGCGACCTCCGCCCTGAAAGGAGAGCTCTGAACGTAGCTATGGAAACGTCAGGTCATGAGCCCGAAAGGTCACATTTTTGCAAGCTGTGCCAAATCCTCATACTGAAGCATGACCATCATTGCTTTTTTACGACCGCTTGTGTGGGATACTTTAACCAAAAGCACTTTATCTTCTTTTGTTTCTACATGATGCTTGGGGCTTTCTATGCATTAATTTTGGTTGCCAGGTAATTACACTTCTCTGTGAACGTTTCTGATAAGTTTAATATACATCGATGTATTACTCCTCAGAGGCATTGATCTTTTCAAAGACTCAATAGGATGCCTTGTATAGCTTCACCACTCTCTACCGAGCAATTACATAATCAAATCATCATCTAGTTCACTGATATTTTATTATACTGGCAAAAAAGTCGAGAGACGTGTAATGATTGCTAAAATAACTTTTTGCCCTCTTCCAGTAAGTTTCAAATGAATTTCTGTACTTTTTATTTATAGAATGCAGCTCTGAAACCGTTTAAATTAAATAAATACTTTTTATAGAATTAATTTAAAATTAAGTGATTTCTTACTGTATGGCTATATATGTCCATCAGTTCCTTCTCCTCCTATCTTTACGCTATCACTGCCAACTTCGGTTGGCTGAAAATCGTTTTTTAAAATTAATTTAAACAAGAAAACAATTTCAATGCAGCACCGCACTCAGTTCTCCACCAAAAGAAATAAATTTGTTTCTTTATTACAGGTTCCTTCATGTGGTGTACGGGGTGAACTTCCATGGTCCTCAAACGTTCTTCTTGCTGATGAAAGATTTTCTTGGTGATTTAGTGTGGGTAGGTCGCACCCCATCACTTGGCTACTGCCTGCTGCTGTACGAGATGTGCGCGTGTCTGGTGGTGACCTTAGTTACGGGTGGATTCCTCTACTGGCAGCTGTGCATTACTGCTTCGGGTGAGAGTGCCAGAAAGCTGTCAACTTGCTAATAAATTACCATGTTTTTTCCCCGAAGGACTGGACTAAAAAAAAAATAACCCTGTGTCTCCACGAATCTTAAATTTAAATTACGAAATAATAACAATAATTTAAAAATTTAAATGATACTATTTTTAGTTTACATATGACATTCATCATCCAAGTTTTGAAATTTATCTGTAAAGTAATGCAATTTTTTTTCAGAAAAATCTGTCGCTGAGATGTCAGAAAAGTCTTTCATTTACCGTTCAGAAGCTTTCACGCTCGGTATACATATCTGTAATGCTGTCCCTCCCAATTCTCATTTTAAATCTGAGTATGATTAGAACAGTCACAGTCTGCATTCTGAAGTATCTCTACACACATCATCATAAAAAAACCAATCATTTAAAGAGTCCTGACATAAATTGACAGGTTCGACCTGGCTTAGACATTGATCGGAAGCAGCAGTACCTGCGGGCCTCACATCGCAACGTGCGTTGTTAACGATTTATCTCAAGACCTGGCGTGAATTATTCATGGCATACTCTGACTTCTCTCTCTCACTCCCCCCGCTTACCACTTAAGAAGACAATTTTCGACCAGTAATAATCGAACTTTGTAACAGCTGTTTACTGGCTTTCGCTCCACGAATCTCTCAAAGCGTCCTTCTGAACAAGGACAGGTTGTCAAAAAAATGTAACAATTTTTTTTTTGTTAATGTGTATTCGACGGTCACATAGAAATCAGAGTTCTTTCTTTTATTTGTTGGTTCGATTGGGGTTAGAGGTAGGACATGGAGTGTGGACATGTGATGGTGCGACAATGTCCACTTAAGAAGGTTCTTGTTTGTTTGTTTTTGTTTGATTTTTGTTTTGTTTATGGAAGCGGAAACGTATCGATCACTAGGGCATGAAAAAACACATTTCTGTCGTGGTTGCAGGTCAGACTACTTACGAAGTAAGGAATGGAAGCAGCCGCTACAGCAAGGCTTCTGTGAAGGATAATTTCCGAGATGTGTTTGGTCGCCATTGGCCTCTTCTCTTCTTCCTGCCACTTCCTCTGCCACAGGCTGGCAACGGTTGCTATTCGTCACCAAGACGACGTGTTGACCGAAGCACCTGCGCGGGACGAACGAAAGATGAGCTTTCGCACCCAGGTGGCGACCTAATGGAGAAAGAGAAGTCGAAGAAAGGTCAAGAGGCTGCAAGAAAAATATTGCCCTCTTCAGAACAGAAAGAACGCCTTTTCAAACGTGTCAGCAACAACATTAAGAGAAGGAAAAGATAAGTTACTGGGTTGAGTTGATGCAATTTTTAATCACAGTTTAAAGAGAGCAACTTATTTTTCTTTGGGGAAACTCTAATTGTTACTGCGTGTTATAAGTCTTCGAAATGCCTTGTACGAGATGGTTATTTATGGAATGAAAATTTATCATGTATACACTCTGATCATCTTTCATCTCTTACTTACACCGAAAGCTTGTGGCTAAGGGTTGGGAAAAGGTTGTGAAAGAGAGATGGACAATCAACACAAAAATTACTTCGCCATCATGATGACAGATTGCGTGTGCTTTCTTAACACTAAACAAGGGTCTGCTTTTATTTTTTCATTTTCTGCTCTCATCAGTCCTCTAAGGTACGGGCTGAGCAACCATGTAAACAAACATATGAATGTGAGTTGTAGTAGGTCTCGTATTGTCTCGTGTATGAATGGTGTCTTGTGTCTGACGTCTTGTGTGCGTCATTTGTTCCACGTCACTTGAACCAGAAAAAGACGTCATATATCATAAGTGTGCGTCACTTGTTCCACGTCACTTGGAGTAGAAAAAGACGTCATATTTGCTCTCAAAATGGCCAAGTGAGCGGGGAAACAACTCACACCAGAGTTAGTGTGAAATACAAGGGTCTGACAGCAACATCCACAGAAAAAACGCCATCAAGTTGTTAAGATTCAAACGAGTTTGCTTAAATAAAGAGAAAAAACACATGCGTCATTCCTTTGGAGGTTTCTGTACAAAGAGATCAGTGAAAATAATGTGATAATGTGTTGTCATTATAAAATGTAATTTTGGGGCCTACAAGTTTCTCATTATATCCTCTTTCATTTCAAGGCCTGTTAGTACTCTAAATAGGAATATCATTATGTACCTTAACATTATATCAAAACCAGGTCCCAGTCACAAGAAATTCAAATATCAAATATGATAGAAAATATGGTAGCCCTAATATCACCAATGAAGCATGCATAACGTACTTGCAGCACAAGAAGACTGTGACACAGATGTGACAAATCTGTGGCTGTGTCACACCAACAAAAACAAAACCTATGTGTCATTTACCTGTACTTAATGCTCCTGTCTATCAAAATATCTCCTTTTTCTATGAAATATTTAAAACTGTCATACAGTCCAATCCTTGGTGCATTATTAAAGCTTTCTGTCAAGGGAAAATGGATTGTCGGGTGGGAAATGTATTTCTTTCTGTTTGCTTCCTAAACAGACCTCGCTGGGTGCTGGTGAACCCAATTTTTCAGCATATTCATCTATTGTCAAAAATGTTTCTTTTCTTTGGTGATTTGTAGCGATTTCTCATTTCCGTAAATACTGCTGGACGAGTTCAACATTAATATTTTCGAAACTTTTTCTAGGAAATACGTTCTGTCCACCATGTAATGCATAATGGCTCATGCTAGGAAACACAACTCCTAAAATGTCAAAAATGGTAAACCGCGGAAACTGTTATATTCCCGATAAATAAAGAAACAAATGTCGATTACAGTGTTTTATCTACATCGATCATTTTCATGGCTTCTGCTACTCACAAATTATGAATTCAGCGAAAATGGTATTCAGTGAACAGTTCTGTTCTATCATATACAGATAATTTGTCAGGGATATGAAAAATTCAGGATTATCTGTGGTTGAACTAAATCAATCATGTTCTCCGCCATTTTTACCCTAAATGAGAACAAGTTTTCGGAAGAGGACACTTCCGATGAAATACCGGTTGGTTAAAACGACTTGGGTAGGCTATGTGATTTAAGCCACTCTCTACCTGGGTCGGATAGGGCAACAAGCTGGGTAAACGTGTTTCATGAATATGAGTATGTTTCACACCAAGCCAGTTCTTAACTTGATAAACATGACATTGTTAAAGAAACAAAATTTGAAGTCTTGTCCATATTTGTTATGTTAAAAATGGACTCCAACTATCGTGCCTTCTCCTGGCCACGGCTGGGTGCGCAGTCGTGCTAGGTACATAGTAGTCAGTTAAAATCCTCACGAAACGTTAGCATCCAGCTAGCGTCCTCCTTCTCTGGTGCTTACCACTTCAGGTCACGATGTCATCTTGGACTCTAGTCCACATTCCTCATGAAGATTATGTGACTGCGGTAAAGTCTCAGTTTGCTTCATGCACTCTCCACATACCATAATATTTAATACGATAGAGTAAGAGAACATTGGAAAGAAGGAGAAGGAGGGGGTAAAAAGTATCTTCAGAAAAAGTCAGAAGTTGTAACTTTCTGGCAAGTTCAAAGCCATCCCTTTCTAAAGGATCGATGCACGGGATCGAAAACCGTGGGCTGTTTTCTTTCTGCTTATTGTAAGCGGCATCCGCGAGAAAGAACTTTAGTTGAGGATAATAGGATCCGTGCCTGTTCCTTAGAAACAGCTTCACAATGCCCTGACTTCCGCCTTCAGTATCCGAGGACAGTACTCGGTGATTCTATACACAAAGTGATGCTTAGAAACAGGTTTTGTTAAAAAAAAAAAAAAAAACAACTTACCGACCATTGTGCTTCCAGTTCTACTCAGATAAATTTTAAAATCTCTCTTACACTATATATTCTTGTAAAAGCTAGTGGGACTGATGACATGAAAGTTTCATTACCTTCTAGCGACAGAAGAAATACAAAGCATCATACGATCAGTAAGCAGCTGCATCCTGGATGGAAAGCCAGGGGAAAAAAAAACTTTTTCTAAATATCGCCAGCTATCTCCACCCTCACACACCACTTCATTTTAATAAAATTGGCGTCCGTCAACATTAACCTTTTCAGCCATGCGTGAACTGCGATGAAGCTGTTTGAGGGGAAACGATTGCCTTCTATTCTTTCTCCAGCAGTCCTGGTCTGGGTTGCACGAGTGATCGTATGTCTTTTCCATAGATAAAAGTGTTCATATATTTCAACGGATGAATGGTAGAAACGGGGCTTTTATGTATGGGGAAAAAATAAAACGTTTATGCAACCAGCCCCTTCAATGATGATTAAGGGATTAAGAGGAACGTTTTCATATTGTGAGAAGAATTGGGGTAGTAGCAACAGCAACAACAAAAAATGCTGCTGCTACCGATGATGATGATGAGGTCAACCATACAAGAAAAAAGAGTCAGCAAAAACGACTAATTGCGTGGATGAAGAACGGAAGATGAGACGAGGACGAACTCTTGATTATGCAAGATATTTCTTAAAAGGGTGGGCTTTGAGGTTGGAGTTGAGGCTAGGGCTATCGATTGTTTTGCATGAGTGCATCATTTGTCTGATGTCATTTTAATTTATCTTTAACTTACTTTTCTTGGTTTTACACAGACAGCTTGATTTGGTTGCTTTTCTTTTTGCTCTTTCTTGGAGAACAGCTATTCTTGGGAAGAGGACATGCGGGTACAAAGGAAAGAGCTCTCGACTTGATTGTGTAATATTTGACGATATCATCATGTAATTCATATTGTCTTTATGTCGGCACGGATTAAGTAGAGTCTGGCAAACTCATCACCTGTGTTAATGACAAACACTTTCCAGGGACAGTATTTATGAAACCAGGGTAAGCCTTTGCTCAAAATTATAAAGCGGTGTCTACACCCCGCAGATGCCGTTTTATCCCTGGATCTGTAGTTATATAAAAACGGAGGCAAATGTGCCCTGGGGTAAAGAAACATGAAGAAGTGCCTTCAGGGTCTGGGCACTACTTTATAATTTCGGAAATGAGACCTTTTCCTTCTGTTCTCCATTTTGCCCTGAGGAAAGGACTTACTCTCGCTTCATAACTACGGGCCCAGATGGGGTATAAGCTCTGTTCACGGTTTATTTGCCTCATCAACTTAATCTTTAAAAAAACTTTCATCAGGCTTTTAAAAGTTCGTTGTAAATGTGCATGCACGTTAATAATAAGCGTAGAGATCTTCATGCAACCTACCCTAGGAAGCTTCAGTTCCTATGGGATGTACTGGAGCACGTCAAGTGTGGCAGGCTGCCCATACAGTTTTTGGCATTCTGCCCCACGACTCAGATGGTCTATATGTCTGGAGCTAAAACGATTATTACCTCAGCTGGAATCCTTTGTACTGGCATGCACCTTAAAAGGAATTTTTGGCATTAAAATAATATTCGGGCTCAAACATACAATTTCCGACAAGATTTTTTTAAAATAGATTTTGCACCGAATAAGACAAGAGAGGAGAGAAGGGCAGAAGAGATAATTGATGTAAATGCGATATAGAAAATTTCAAGAAAAATTGCAGGACAGTGGAGAATGGGGAGGTATGTTTCGAAGTGGCAAAGGATGGAATAGCAAGAAAGTTGTCATCAGAGATTGCAGATGAAGAAAACAAAAGGGCATCACATCACAAGACAGAATTTGAAAGGTAAACATTCACACACACACACACAGAGTTCAGACAAACAGATCCATGAGGGGCAGTGAGCTCGTTAGCATACAGAACATGTTTGGCTGGCGACTGGGCTCGCAAAACAGCATCACAGCATCATTCAAAGTGCATGGACATGGCCAAAGTAGTATGGATCTCTTGAGTACCCAGGTTCGACTGGCGCAACAGACGTTGAGACACTCAAGCTTTGTCATTGAGAGTTTAACAAAGAACAGCGCCAAGCTGATCAACAGATGGTGACTGGCGCAGTGCCCTCGTTGTCTGTTCTGTGAACGCCTGTTTGTCAATAGCGCTTAAAGAACGAGTGGATTTAAAACGGTGTTGCCGATGGAGGAGTCGGCGATCAGGTTCATAGAGTATGCAATAGTAGTCAGACGAGAGAACTTGGAAAACATTGGCACTGCATTATTTCTACGAA
This sequence comes from Pomacea canaliculata, assembly GCF_003073045.1. Taxonomy (NCBI): domain Eukaryota; kingdom Metazoa; phylum Mollusca; class Gastropoda; order Architaenioglossa; family Ampullariidae; genus Pomacea; species Pomacea canaliculata. Next base: position 14,948,025 of record NC_037597.1, read on the forward strand.
TGACCCTCGTGTGGGTTCTTTAGTGAGCTGACTGCAATACCGACTGGACAAAATGGAAGGTGTACAGCATCTCTGCCCTTTTAAATGAGTGAGACTAATCGTCGAAGTGCCTATTAAAATCTCCAAATGGAGGGCAGTTTAGTGCATTGCTGTACCAAATACAATAAGGATTGTCTGTCCCGGGTTCAGATCTTTGTCTTGGGCACGCTGTTCTTTCCATGCATGTGGGATCTGTTTACAGTGCTGGCTGCTTTTCCGTAACATAAAAATTGTTTGCTGACTCGGTGTCAAACACCAATCCCCCCCCCCTCTCTTGTTTTGATCCTCGTAATGTAAATGAACTCAACTCATTTAGTCGTTCGTGTTTCCCGCTGCACTGATGAGTGGTGTCAATGACCGGTGCACTCTCACTTCCGTGATTGTGTATCGCCAAACTGCCAAATGCAACTGCAAAACCCGCAACGGATGATTAGGAAAAGTTGGCTCCAGCGATAATAGTTCATGCCTACCATATCTGATTCTTCCCGAAGGAGAAAATGCTGCGATGAGAGCCTCACTATGCTTGATGGACAGGAAGGAAGGCCGTGAAGTAGCGCTGGTAGCCATGTTGGGCAGCGTGGTGGAGAAACCAAGATAAAGTCAAACAAAATATTGCAAAAAAAAAAACAAAAAAAAAAAACAAAAAAAAAAAACAAACAAACAAAAAAAAAAAACCCCGAAATAATGCAAAAGTAACATTTCACAGTATTTGTTGTTCCACTGAAAATCTGAAAATGCAGGACACGTAAGAAGAGTTTTAGTCGATCAATCAGTAACACTGCTGGCCCTCAAAACACGAAGCAATAAAGGGAGGTATATCTGTAACTCAAATCCAAGTTTCTGACATTTTATTTTCTTTTTACATTTTTCAGGATTACTGCACATTCATTAAGATAAGCTGGTGAGTCATTTGCTTTCATATTTCAGGGAATGTATTTACAATATTGTCTCTGCTATCTAAACGCGAGACGTGTATGCACAGCGAGCTGTTTGCAATCTCTAGAGATTACGCCCTCGGGAGGCTACGCTCCATTCATCTTACGGAAAATATTTGCAGCCGACATTTGAAGGATTTTCTGTGACGACATTCAAACCCTTCCAGTGTTCGCTGAAGGCGTTTTTGCCTGTGGGAGGAAAAGAACGGACACTCAACAAAAAAAGCAGATTTTGGGGTAAGATAATGACACCATAGCAACATACCGCGGGTGGTTAACGTTTGTATTTTATAGTAAGCTATACTTGCAGTCTGCTGCGGTGTACGATGGTATCTTGCCGGAGGATTAACAAGAAAATGCAATATCTGTTGTTAATAAAATGGCGCCTGAGGCTGTACGCAGTGCCTTTGATATCCGAAACTAATAAACGAGTGTAATTTCTCTCTCGTCAGCTTGAATTTAATTTCCTCAACCACCAAATGGAGATATATCCAGCGTGCACTCGTGTTTTTCATCTCACCAATGTAATTTCTGTGTGCACTTGTGTATTAATTGCCTTTCAACGTCAGTCTGCTGCATGCAAAACACTGATCCGAAACTAATGGATGGACCTTGTCTGGCTCTGCTTACAGCAAACAGACCTCCCCCGACTCATTATTTTACTCGTAAGGTGAGGCTCTTTCGTTATTGGAGATTCACTGAAATGTCTATTTTTCCCAAACTGTCAATCGTTGCATGGTTTTGATTTCTTGAACTGTTTTCGTTCTTTATTTCAAAGACTGAGATGGAAGTTCCACACACTTTTATTGACATCGCGAGTAGTAAGATGGCTGCCTGGTTGCTTCAGTAAGATGTATATATTCAGTGGTGGGAATGGAGTTTTAAACACCCGGGATCAGGAAATTTCAGCTTATGTAAGACAAAGAAACTATACAGCAACAACCCCTTTGTGTGTGTCATAGCCAAGAGTAGTCACTTCTATTCATTGAATAGGGAGTAGAGTAAATGAATGATAGGAACTCAGAAACACGGAAAAAAAAAAAAATCAGCTTGGACAGACAAACAGCATCGAAGAACTTCCTTTTGAGTTATCTGTGGATATTTTTAAAAAATGCTTAAATCCTATTCCACAAAGTGGAAACATGCCGTGTGTAATTTAATTTCCGGGGCTCAGTGGGTAAATTGGATTGTTGTTTATAAAGTTCTCTGAGTACAGGGATGCTGTACTGTCGAGGGCTGTCAGAGTGTAGAGCACAGACAGGAGCGCTAGAAGAGATGCACAGCCGTCAGATGGCCCCACCATGGAGAGGGAGGGGATGATGGCTGCTCCAAATAGAAAACAGATGTGACGCAGAGGTGATAACGGCTAACTTGAGGCTTTCCTCTGTCTGGCAATTGAATGAGAGGAGAGAAGACTATGAGTGCAAGCGCTTGCGTGTGTGTGTGGAGGGGGGATAGATGGAGTAATAAAACACGTAGGTACAGATGTGTATGTGTTGTGGGGATCTCTTTGTTCGATGATCACCAAACAAGAGTTGTGTTTTGCTCTCTGCTTTTCTTCACTAACTCATCACCAGCAAGACCTCAACTATCTCGAAGAATCAATCATGTATAGATATCTACATGATATCGGCTACAGATATATGCTCAAGCCAACAATATATCCGGAGTTTCATTTGCCGGGTAAAAACGCTTCATGCTTTCACTGTCACTGTTTATCTTCTTATCCAACATCAAATCCGGCCACAAACCACCCACTATGTCAGTCTCTCTCTCTTCTACTCCAAAGCACGGGTGCCTGTTTGTATACCCGGAGGATTCTTCGTCCTCCATAAAGATGCCATAGAGCCTTGAAGGTGTTTGAAGTGAACGAACAACACGTGTACAAAGTGGGGTGTTTGATTCATTATTCATCACTTCGAACATTCGCATTAAACTGGAGCTAGAGGGTCCCCAGTAAAAGGTCTAAAGTAAACTACCCGGACTGCTGACAGATCGAAATGGTTTCACTTGTATCGGACAGAAGAAACATCGATTGGAACAATATTTAGCGCAACATGATCTTAAAAATAGAGAGCTTTCTAGAAACAGTAAGATGCAAAGTTATGGTGACGTTCATATTTTAAAAAATATCACTCATTTAAAAATAATATGATGATGATGAGGATGATGATTTATATAGCGCTTTTCCAGTTATTTTCTCAGAGCACTTTACAGAAATGATATACAGACTGAATCACTAACAACCACACACCCGTAGGCTCACTTCTACAACACACACTCAAATTAATTAACTAATCTGCTGTTATTTCCATGGCTACCGCAAGTGTTCATGTTTTTTCAAGTGTTTTATAAAGATCAGAGAAATTCTGATGCTGTACAAGCCTGTTTATTCATGTCAGGCATATAATCACATTCAATTAATGAATTTGCCGATTTTCACCATTGCAAGTGAAGTGGACAGTCGACGCTTTGTCAGTAATACACACTTTGTTTATTCTCTCCATTTGCATGCAAACTACGATCTTTGCCTTCCAGAATCGGTATACAGGCTCACTGATCGGTTCATATTAATAAAGACTATAATTATAAAGCTTTGGTAGTGTCTCCCCCTCAGCACTTCCTTGCTTTTACATTGTGGTGTTGATCGACCACTTGAGATAGAAGAAAAGTGGAACTTTGGTCTAGACATCCTGAAGTGGCATTAAATACAGTGTACCAACCACCAAATAAACTTGATTGATTTATTGCCGAGTTTTGCTGTTTATTGTGTGAAACTATGGCGTCAGCACATTTTTCAAACGAATTTTTTTCCTGTCATTTATGAAATAGTGGTGAATCATATGATCCTGCACACCTTCACTGCTGAGATAAAGGATAAAGGTGAGAGATCACTGCACATGCTGCTGACATCACGTTTAGCGGATACAGGTGAGAAGAAAGATGGAGAACGAGCTATATTCGATTGTATTTTCAGGTGCAGGTGACAGTGTTTCCAGAAGTGCGGCAAGTTTCATCATCATTCTGTAGATAAATGTCCCTTACCTCTGTGGTGAAGATCTCTACGTACATTTATCACTATACCTAGTGGTACTCTACTCCGAAACCACAACGTGGCATTGCAAAAATAATGAAAAAAAAAAAAAAAAAAGAAAACAGGATTGGCCTGAAAGAGAGGATCAAAGGTGTCTGCAATGTATGATTATGGTTCTTGGAGTTTTCCTGACGTTTGACCACCCTCCTCAATTTCCTCTTCCTTCCACTCAAGTTTATTTTATGGAGGTGGAGCAGAAGGATTCGTACTGGATAGAATTTTTACTCGACTTCTTAGCAAGTTATTCCGCTCGTCCTCCTTTCGTATTGATCTCCTCCGCCCTGCTGCATTTTCTTTCGTCGACTATCCCTCCCGACCCTCGCCCCGAGAGGATTCGTCCGGACCACTCACTGACGCATGACATCACGGTCGTCTGAGAATATTCCGTTTCACTTTTATTTCCTTTTTGGTGGGAAGTGTGAGCTTCGTGCCACGGCATTGCCAGACCGAGGGACATGATGACGTCACGACAAACAAGTGGTGTGATGAACATGATGTGACGTTCAGCTGCAATGTTGCTGCGAGAGTTGAACACGAGATGTAAGCGAGAAGAAGAAGAGGCTTCATTTTCCTTCAGGGACGACTGGTTAGCGGGGTGTCCAGCACTAAACTTTTGCCAGGGAAAGCGAGCGCGGGAGGGAAAAGTTCAAAGGTCATCCACGCAGCTGCTGCTTGTACGTGGGATCGACTTGATCCATCCTCGATGCATTATGACTGTAATAGGCAGTGCTGTTTGTGAGAGGGAAAAATCACCCACCAACCCACCCACCCACACACGGAGTGAGAGATTTTTAATATATAATCTTTGACGTATAAAGACAGACAGACTGTCTGACCGCTTTGTATTGGTAACACCGGCAACCTATCATCCAGAAAGATCCGTCTGCTAGCAAATATCACAAAGTCCGGATATAGCTGCCGTGATATTCAGTGTCTTGCCCTCCTGCCTGCGGTACACCCCGAAAGCATAAAGCTGACATTTGCGAGGGCGAAGAGCTGCAGACGTTTACAGCCACGTTGTACTTCTGACTTCATGGCTACCGTCATCAGGACTTCATTGCTCTTGTCTCCAGCAACAAAAATCGAGAAAACATGAAAAAGCTGTCAGCTATCATCTACTGTAAACTTAATGTTTATGTGTGTACGTACACGTGAATTGACATTTGATTGCCTATTTTTAAAAAAATAAATTTTATGTACTTTATAAGTTACCGTCAACTGCAGTGATGATGATGTCGACATGAATCTTTTGAAGGAGAAATTTCTTCTTCTGTTGTTGCCATGGCTACTGCAAATGTGCATGCTTTTTTTGAGTGTCTTCTAATGATCGGAGGAATCATTTTGGAGCTGGACAAGCGTGTTTATTCATGTCAGGCTTATGATCACATTCCAATACAATATTAGTGGATTGTCCAGAGAAAATCGGACGAGTTCCATTTACGCGCCTTGATCATCTTCATTTTTTTCTACTTTGGCAGCAGAGTGGTTCAATAGTGTAGAGATTTAATGCTTCTGCCAAGACAGTGTCGTGGGATCGTGGATCTTGGTTTTGGATCCATTCATTGGCTCTCGTATTGTAGTTTGGTTGGAGGATATGTTCGGGGCGAGCCACACAAACACATTCCTCCGTGTTGGAGCGAATGCCGTGCGCGAGCAATTACATGCACGAGAACAAAAACATAAACATTTAAACTGTTGTTCAACTGTTCTAGTACACTCATTTTGTAATCTTATTATTATTATCTGTGGATTTATGTAAACGTTTATCTTAGCTATTTCTTTGTGCGAGGTTGAAAACTGTGACTGTTGGCTGGCCACCTCAGTGTCGGGCTTTTATACATAACAGCAAATGCAGGTCTTGTTAGTATTCTGGGTTTTGTTTTTCCTCGTTCTTTGCTGTTCCGTTGTTTCCATTCAGACAAGTATATACTGTGGTTTGCTCATGCTGTAACGAACATTGTGCTGTTTACACTCCAAATCAATCCCATTGATTTTATCTGTTGTTTGCACTGTTTATGTCTACTGGATGTTTGCCTGCAGTCAGGTATAAACTGTCTTATTTCCTTTGTTGAGCTGCAAAATGTAATTGTTTATTTGCAGCTTCCCAGCTCTGTCTCCTTAATAATCAAACGATGGCCCGTAGTTTGGTAGATATATTTCTGACCTTTACCTCCTTTCGTTCAATTATATACTTCAGTTACATACTTCTTTTTGTTACATTAAAAATGTAAATATTTGCACCCCAATTGTTGACCTCCGTTCAGTAGTGGGCGCGATCCTGCACTGAATAGAGAAGTTTCTGTCTCTCGCATACACACACACACACACAAACGCACGTGCACTCAAACACACTCACACACACACACAAACGCACGTGCACTTAAACACACACACACCCAATTAGCTAACGACTCTTTGAAGTTGGTATTTATTTGCTGTGCCCACAGCTTTGGGCGTGCATGTCACACAGCCTCCGCTCTCATTAATTTGGCTGCGTGCTAATGGTAGGGTACTTTACCGATGATGATAGTTAAAAATAATTGCTTTTCGTATGCGGCATTGCATTATGATATTTAAGTAATATTGATAGTATACGTACTTATGTGAGTAGTTTCAGTCGCGAAAGTAATGCGTCCACGCATAAATGCATACGCAAGTAAGAGACAGAGACATGGTGAGAGTGCGACAGAAGGAGAGACAGACACAGTGTAACAGAATGAGACAATGACAATGACAATTCTTTATTTACGAGGGGTAAAATAAGCAACAGAGCGCTTTTTTTCCATTTAGCCCTCGCCCTTTACAGGGAAAAAATTAACTACATTAATAAAGTAATTAAGCAGTAATTAAGAGAGAGAGAAACAGGGTGAGAGTGCAACAGAATGAGAGACAGACTCAGTGTAACAGAATGAGAGAGGCATAGTGAGACAGAGGGCTAAGCAGAGAAGAGAGAGGCATCTAGTGGAGAGACAGAGAAAGGGAATGAGAAACACGAAGAGACAGAGACACAAGGAGAAAAACAGAGGGCGAGAAAGAGAGAGAGAGGGGGGAAAGAAAAAGAGAAGAAGAAAGAACGAGAAAAAGAAATGCCTACAGATGACTGCAGTATACACATCTGGGTGAGAGTGAGGTGCTCTTATGATCTCCATCAGTGTTTCGCTCCTCGTAATGGCGAATTCTGTTCCACAAGAATGAACAAATTATTTTTATCAATATATCATGATCGTGTTGTAAAAAATATAGTACGCCCATTGAAAACCTTGATAATATGAGCTATTGTATCCCTCATATGTGTTATTCTAAACACTAGACCGTGAACACGTATGAAAACTGCATATTAACGGCCCTCGTGGGACCAGTAATATAATACTAATGATCATGTTACAAATGGATCTGGCTCTTTCTACCTTAGCGTTTAATGATTCGACTCATTCAATTTATTCATAATTTTCTGCCCAGGAAAGGAGCCGAAATCACAACATAAGACTCCTAATATTTACATGGCTGAAGCTGCTTTGGTCTGGGCAGCCTCGGGTACTCCTGCAGGGTGTGCAAAGCTGGACCACCAGATATGGGTGCTCAGGCGCAAGCGAGAGGGAAAGCAAACACCCGACGCGGCTACGCATGTCAGTCGGTTGGGAGAGAGAGAGAGAAGGAATCTAGGGAAAGAGGAAGAATTAACGGTGAAAACGATGAAAAGGCACCGTTGGACGAAGCGATCAAAGGTCAGCAGTTTACACCTTTGTCCGCTGGTACAATGTGGTCGATGTGTACTGCAAGGGTTTACCTCTGCTTTCCTTGTCCCCACCCGACGCAGACCATTACGGATGCTCGCGCCCTTCTTGCTCGACACGCCCGTTATGCAAAGCTTCATCCAGGTCTTCCATTAAGCTTTGCGTAACCGACAGGTTCCGGTCTGATTACGGCGCTGATCAAATTCCCCTGTAAATCGGCCCACGTCCCGACCAGGAAGTGCTGCCTGAGGCTGGAGAACTCCCCCTGACCACCTACCGAGAACAAAACCGTCCGTGCGGAATTATTTCTTCACTCTTGCCTTTAGGGGCAACATAAAAAGAAAAAAAAAAAAACAAAAACGGATCGAATTGTGAGCCGTTTTGCGCTTGTCAACATGTACGTGCTCTACGGTCCATGACTCACCTATACGTGAATGGAGTTTAACCTGCTGCGGGAATGCTTCTGACCATGGCAATGCGAGATGTTAGTGCTCAATGACGGGTTTGCTGATTGAACAAAATGAAACTTTAATATTGTCGAGTGTTTTGTTTCGAGCTGTTTTACGATAACAGAAGGTGTGTTGTTTTAACAGGCCTAACTAAACACTGTTTTACTCGAGAAAGGATTTCTGGAAAAGAAAAAAAAAACTTTCAGGGAGGAGACATTGTAGTTTACTGGGATAACCGATTTAATTATGTAAGAACTATGGACGGTATGTGACTGCAAAATTCTCCATGCTTCTGAAGCATGAGTCGTTTACAATGGTAGCTAGGCAAAGGAACCACTTCGCAGGTCATTCGAGATCGATATCTATGGCGACAAGCAGTTTATCATCAATGTAATAGGATGTCCACAAATTACAAAAAAAAAAAAAAACTTCAAATAAAGACTTTCTCCTCATCTACTGAAGACTATAGACCTAATCCTCCTTACCCTTTCTGCATGAAGTGGATGTGTTTAACATGAACATCACTGATTGTAATTAGGCAAATGGATGTTTCAATGAAACTTTATTCCCAGGAATTCATCTAAACTGGTTTGCTGAAGAGGTGGGGAACAGAAGGATGGGTATCAAATTTTAGCACCAGTGAAATATGTGCCTTTCAAAAGAAATTCTTGTCTTGTCATGCAGACACAGATTACCAGTGTTAAAAAACCTAAAACCATATTAAAAAAAAAAAAAAATTCGAAGCTCTTCTGCCTTTTGTCATCCAAAAATAAAAAATACCCATGTGAATATTTTCACAAGTTTGTAATGTGGAATTATAGTTTCAGAACATTTTTTAACAGTTTTTTTATATCAAGTAGATTTAAAAAGAAAAAATATTACTTGATTTTTTTTTCTGCCTGCAGGTTGTTTCTGGGTGAGGTGTCTGTGTATAATAATGAAATAATAAGGTAAAGGGAGACAGCTCATACTTAGATCTTTACATTTGTACAGCATGCTTACATTTCCATAATGATGATTTTTGTTAAAAGGTCAAAGCCATCACAAATTAGCTTTTAAAGGTTACAGAAAACAAAAGTGATGAGATTCATCTCTTGAACTTGAACTGTCAGGATGTATAAAGTGACATATGCTAGCACATTGCTCATGTTGCTTTGAGAGCACTGTTCATCTCAGCCTAAAATATTTTTACCAATATGCGCTTCCCTTAAGTACCATGTTAATTACTAGTAAATTAATGATGGTGTAGTAGTTTTAAATCTGTTATTCTTCTGTACAGCTTCTGATGACTTATGCTGTTGAATGGCCAAATGAGCATGCATGCACACACGTTACCACAGACTGAAAGACAAAAAGGCCATATCACTCACACTTTTTGTAAGTCAAAGAAATCGTACTTAGAGTATTATAGTACACAAAAATATATCAGCTGTCAACATTCATTAGGACTGAACAATCTGAATGTTGGGGAGCTTAACCTCAATCTTTTTCAGGACACCTGTCTGATATTTGTCTCTATGTTTACTGTTTATAGAATCCAATAGTGGAATCCACATAAAACAGGGGAATTTTCCTCGGATAGTAATCCCATGCTCATTACATCTCAAACATGTTTACTGAGAAATTAAGAAACACATGCAGTAAAATAGCAGAAGCTTAATTTATTACTGAAAATTAGTTCTGTACACGTGAATCATATCTAGATTATGCAATTTTAGTTAATCACAAAGAAGTTTACTTAATTCACTTTCTCCTTTTCCTCTGCAATATCTTCAAAATCTGCTGCAGTCATGAGAAAATCTGTGATCTTGAAAGTAGTTGCAGGTAAATTTTCTCTTTCTTCTTTGGTTATTGCATTTAAAATGTCATCCACAAGTGGTTTCGATGATGAATTTAAACGAATAATTTCTTCTGTATTGATCCGACTAAGCTGGAAACGCAGGAACTCTACTTCTTTGGCCAGAAGCTGACGATCCCTTGTCAGTCGACTGTTTGCCGCCAGAATCTCAAGAAGCTTAAAATTAGGAAAAATAATACAGTTTTTACATTGTTATGAATGCTTTTGGACAGCTGTCTCTTTTAACAAAATATAAACAACTACATAAATTGTGGTCATTCAGTTTAGAAAAACCTGCACTTTCAGTAAAATTATCAGCATACACTGTGTGTGTGTGTGTGTGTGCAGGTGTAAAACATCACAACCGAAAGAATTTATCAAACCAATATTTAAAGTGCAAAGTCCTTGATCAAAAGTAAGCAATGTTCATCTAGGTCCCTCTGTTATCTTGATAATGACAATGATCAACTTTACTGGTCCCAGTGGGCAATCTTAGATGCCACTTTACCTGGGTAGCTTGATTTTTAGCATGCTCATCCATTGCCTTGAGGCGGGCAGCCATTTTGTTGTGCACCCGACTGTGCTGGTCTGCTTGCTCCTCTAGAATGTTCAGCCTAGAAACTGTGCTTTGCAGACGCTGACTTGTGGTTTCTAGTTCTATTTTAAGCCGGCCACAATGAGCCCTAGAAGAATATAATGGAGTTCAAGAATCTTGATATTTCATCTTTTTAAAAAGCTTATAAAGTTTTATAGCATAATATATATCCTCAGCCATAGCAGCAGTTTATACTATCTCACTTTTTTGTTAACCTGGACTACAAGTATAATTGCTTTAATGTTGATCCAACTTTCAAAATGGTTGATCAGTGTTTACAATTAATAATTTCTCTTGACATTAAAAATACTTTTAGTATAACGCAGAAAAAAAATAAGGACACAGTGTGGATGTAAATAGAAGGAACCTTTTAACACTGAGGTGGAGGATAGTACTTGGATTCCAGTTAAAACTGTTTCCAAAGTCTAGTTAACAGTGCTGAGTGCATCTAGCAGAAAAATTAAAAGAAGACTCTTTGAAAAAATAATAGTTTCTTATTGCAAACCCTTATCACATGAAGAATTTTATTGGAGAAGAATTTACTGAAATACCTGTATTTTTTTGTCAGTTTTGTCAGCTGTATAGTCTGCTGTTGGCATGCATCTCTGAGTTTAAGAATCAACTTGTTTTGTCTACGAAGCATGGAATCCATTTCGTGTACCTGTTGCGCTGTGTATGACAGATGAAAACGAAATGTATGTTATTTAAATCACTTGTATTCAAAAAAACTGTGGATTTCAACTTAATCTGACTGCTAAGGCTTTGAAACTAATACATTTAGTTTTCCATTTCTTCCATCAAATTCAACTCTCTTTTCCTTTTTTCCTTCATTTGCAGTGAGGTTATATTCCAGAAGAAAATAAAAACCTAAAATGAAGCTAGATTTTAATTATTAATGGTAAAACATTCTATAAATGTGCACATGGTGTTAATACAGTGACTCATTTTAGTAAATGGACTTATCATTTAAGGAAAGAAACATACCATGTTTATCATCAGAATCATCCAATGCCATTTTTAGCTTCTCTTCACGGTCTTTGAACTGCTGCGTGAGAAGTTTCAGGTCCTCAGCTCGTCCTCGCTCTATTCCTTCTCTGGTGAGCTTGGCCAGGTGCAGCTAAATTGCAAAAATTAATATTTTCTTCTTTTTTTAAATTTTCTTCTTATCTTCAAAAACAATTCAGTTTCTGTCACTGTGCAACTGTCTTGAAAGGTGTATAAAAATTATAAAATATATTTTAAGGAGAAATCTGTAAATTGAACACTTTTATTTATTCTTATTTCTATTGGCATCCCCCTCCAGTTTCATTACCTACCTAATGGTGCTGTGTGGATATATGTATGTGTGTGCAAGAAAGAGACAGAAAAAATAATGCAGCCTCATTACTATAATGCACCAAAATAAAAGAGAAAATAGACTCACTTCTCTCTCCAGGGCTTGTATGTTGCTGGTTAGAAGGAGGCATTCCTCTTTAGCACCAAGCAAATCTTTTTCTGCCTTATTCACCCTTCTCCTGAGTTCTGCCATCTCAGTGTGCATTAGTGCCCTCTCCTGTACAAGCACAGATACATTAGAACTGTTAACATTAAGAAACACTGTGGCAACAGGCATGAGTACTGATCACCCCTCAAGGAGCAAAAAACGCTGTAGTCCTGGAAAAAATGTGACACTGTAGCACATATAATTAATGTATCATCTACACCATCTGTGGCAAAGCAGCTTTAGTCAAGGGGGTGGAGACTGTTATGACTGACTTAAAGAAGAGGACAGTTTTAGCACCTGCCTGCTCCAGCCTCTCATTTGGCAGGAATCTTCTATGAGTAGTACATGTTGTTAAAGACAAGGGATGCAGTGTTCTGAACAAGTGTTTCAATCCAAAACTGGATATTTTTTTTTACCTTGTCTCTTTCTCGCTGCAGCTGTTCGTACTCTGCACGAAGTCTCTCCGCCTCCTGTGTTGCTGAGCTTCTCTGCAGTATTGCGCTTGTGGAGTGTGCTCTGTAGTTCTCAGCTGCCTAAGTTGCAATAAAAACTAAATCCATTTTAACAGATACTAATGTGTGTAATGTTACTGATGGGCTTTGTTACATGGGCTTCCTGAACCAGAAATAACTGTTCGCACTTATCACAGTATTATACTACCATATATTACTTTCGATAGAACTTATAAATCAGAATGGTCCATAACTGTAGGTTAATTTAAATGTTAACAGTGCTACACCTGATGTTGTTTGCAATCAAATGTCACGTCTTCTCACCATCGTGACTTCTCTGTCGCAAGCCCGGAGCTGACCCTTCACCTCAAGCAACTGTGCAGAGAGCTCAGCCTTCTCACGTCCTTCTTTCTCAAGTTTTTCTGTGAGGACTCCAACATGAGCTGCTTGCTCGCTAAGCTGAAACATTGACAGGGAACACAAAGAAGAGATAGGAAGGAGATGGTAAGATAGAAAAAAGGAGATCACAGATTTAAATAATTAATTGGAGGTCACATAATTTAAAAAAGTGTAGGGTGAAGGATTTGGGGAGAAGAGATCAAGGGCTACAAACTTTTTTTTTAACAGACATAAGACAAGGAGAAAAAAAAAGCAGCAGCAGACCATAAGGCAGAATCAGAAAGAAAAAATTGGAGGGTGAAATTTTCCATGAACACATTTTCTTTGTAAAATGCTTTTAATTAATGAAGAACAACAAGCACAGTAGAGGCATGCAGTTTTAACAGCAGCACCACTTAGTCACAAACTCATGATTACTTATTTGCACTTCTCTGAAAGTGAAATTCATGAAGTTTACACAGATTTTGTAGGATGACTCACCTTCTTATTAAGATCAGTGATAACAAACTGGTTCTCTTGCCGTGCTGCTTCCCGCTCTTGTTGAATCTTCATCTGAGAAGCTCTCACATGCTGCTCAAACCGTTCACGCAGGTGTTCCAGCTCTTCAGCCAACTGTTCTTTTTGCACTAATGCCTGCAAAAAAATAAGGCACAAGGCAAACAACTAAACTACATGTGGAAAATAAAATGAAAGAAAAACATATGCAGTGCCCTTTCCAAAACAATCCCCTTGCCAACATTCTCCTCAAAATGATTGTTTCACTCTTACAGGACAATACTTTTGTGCCCATGCATGTATGAACACATAGGTAGACATACACATGGAAAATCTTACAAAATCTTAATTAAACATACTCATACACACTATAAAAAGTGTATTTATTAATTCTCATTTGCCCTTAACCCCCTAACCCCCAAAACCCATCAAAATAAACTGCACAAAAGGCTTATTACATAAACAAGAAATCAAATCAATATTCTCCAGACATCTTGTGACACAGACCTCTGTCTGTTCCAGCTGAGCCTGTTCCACAAGGGCAATGCTCTTCTTCACTTGTTGGTACAGCTCCTCCTCTCGATGTGACAGTGTCTGGTTTATAGAAGACAGTGCACTAACTCGCTCAAGCAGCTCGTCTCTTTCCCTGGTGGAAACAGATATCCCATAAATTATGTAAATTATGAATGAAAATGACATCATGAAGATGGTTTCACTTGCGGTGTGAAACAGGTGCTGCTGTGTTAAATGGCTTTTTCAGTAATAAAACTATGATCATTCGCAAAAACCCCTACAGACTCATCATTTGTAACAATATCAGCTAAGTCTTGATGCAGTGAAGACCAATTTCAGGCAGTGCCGAGAGTTCAGTGCTGACCGATTCTTGGACTTACCTACTCTTGTAGGATTGTAGGATCTGCTGCAGTGGTGCCTAACCTCTTCTTGCCTAAGCGCTGCACTTGAAACTTAGCGGGGCAGAGCATGGCAGATTTGCCAGAACCATGATGTTAAAAATAAAATTATGTTATGTCTGATTAAAATAAGTGGGCCGGACGAGGCATGCGGTTGGGCACCCTAATCTAGTCAGTCCAGTCCAATCCAGTTAGGACCAGTCCAATCCAAACAGTACAGCCATAGTCCACATTAGTCCAACCCAGTTTAGACAAGTCCAGTCTAATCATCAGTCAGCCCTCTTTAATCCAGTTCAGTCCAGTCAGGCCATTCATTTGTCCAGTCAGTCTGGTTAGCCTAGTTTAGTCCAATCCAGTAAGTCTATTCAGTCCTGTCCAGTCAGTCAATTCAGTCAGTCCATAGGGACAGCCCAGTTCAGTTGTGCTCAACCTTTTGTCGCCTGAGGTGGTTTTGTCAGAATCATGACGTTAAAAATGAAATTATGTCGTATCTTGTTGAAATAAGTGGGCCGGATGAGGCCCCTTCATGGGCCGTAGGTTGGGCACCCCTGATCTACTGCATTCAAAAATGAATTCTTTCTAATGTTACTAACCTGGTGTCACAATCTGAGCTAATTGTAAAGGGACAGTAGGAACAATATTACCAATAAAAACACACAAGCATGAACCAACAGTTTTCAGGGTATTCTATGGAGGGAAAAACATGCCTGAAATCACAAAGCATAAGCTCACTTGCTGATTCTGTCGATGGCAGTCTGCAAGGTGGGTTGGGCCGAAGCATAAAGAGGTGTGTCTCCTAGACCCAAATCATGAGTGGGGATTGTGTCTTGCATTCGTAGCTGAGACTTCAAGTCCTCAACAACTTGTTCTAGTCGATTTACTTCTGACCTATTGGCATAAAAATTTTACAAAGTTCATGACTAAGATAATCTTTTTTAGTAACTGTATAATCTTCAAAATTTAGTATTGATGTTTCCCTGATAAATTCTATTTTAAGAAATGAAAGAACACATGAAGATAAGATATAAAAGAATAACATAAATATATGTCGAAACCTTGTTCTGATGAATTTTACTCACTTTGAATATTCAAGTTGAGCTTCCGATCTTTCCACTTTTGCAGAATGTAAACGACTAAGACGCTCCTAAAAATTAAAAAAAATTACAGACACAAAAAATAAGAGCAGTGACTTAATAAATATGCATGACTTTTCATGTTTTACATGTTCTACTGGAATTGGAGTCTTCTTTTAAGCATTAATGAGTCAACAATAGGTGACTGAGCTGCAAAAGCATGGTGTCACAGTGATAAGAAAAATTGTCTTCCTGCCCCCACTGCATTTGTACACCAGGGCTTCTGCTTACGCAAAAAATTGGGTACAGTACACATTAAAAGTTCGGAGGACCCCTTCAATTTTCGTCAATGGGGTCCCATTCAAATTTGGGCGAAGAACAGGGACCCCCTAAAAATATGAAGAAGGGGTCCCTGGGACCCCAAAGAATTTAGCCTTAGCAGAAGCCCTGGTACACATACACAGATGTATACACATCGAAATACACACCCAGTTAATTATTTTTCTGCCTCTACATACCTGGGAATACCAGTGTGACTATAGTTTAATAGAATGGATTTTTTTCTAAAAGCAGCAGAAACTACAAATTTAAAAAAGCTTACCAACTCTACTTGCCAACGCTTAGAATCATGTCGATTCATCCCTTTACTTAATGACTCTGCAAATCCTTCATCAAATGAACCAACAACCTGAAAAATGTTAATATGCAATGAAAACATTCAGTAAGGAAACAAGTGAAAGTACCTGAGAATTTCCTAGCAACATTAAGAAAATACAGTTGTTAGCAGACTGGTCTGCCTTTAAGTCAGGTGGAACAATAGTTGCCCCCGAAGACTTAGAAGTAAATATTTCAAACATGTCGTTTATCTTCAAACTTGCACATCTGATGTAGAAAAAATATTTAAAGGATTAAAAAGGCTTTTGGGTATGAAGCCCAGATAAATCTGTGATACTGATGCATCGAAGATGGCTGGGAACCTATTGAGAGAGATCATGTTCTGAATAACTCCAAGTGGAAACCCCTGGTTCCAAGCCCGGATGAAAGAAAAGGGTTCCTCAAAAAGGTCTTAACTGGAGACGTCATGAATCTGAAAAAAAAGCCCAGTCTCCCAATGGAAGTTACCTATCTCAGTATGTGAAAGTGTGGGCAGCATTGGAGCACCATCATTATGAATGGAGCCATCACCATAATACAGCTCAACAGCACTTCGTTGCCAAAAGAGTAGCCTCAAAGGACAGTGTCTGTTTAATCATATTCCTTCTGAATGACAAGTTACATCAAAGTTGAGCAACCAGTTCTCAGGATATTAAAAATAGTTGGATACTTTCTGGACAAACCTCATGCACACACACACATACAGAGATACAAGCAAGTTAATTTATGCATATAACAGCAGAAACAGAAGTAAAGATCAGTTATTAGATAACACCTTTGAAAAGTCTCCTCCACTTTGCAGAATTTCATGAACCACAGCTCTCTTGAGTTCTGAGTGCAACCGCATGTTTTCGTCCACAAGTTCTGACAGCTTCATTCTCAGCACAGCAAGTTCCTCCTGCCAAATATGTAATTAATTATGCTTTGATTGATCTGCTATTACTCTATATTTGTGTTTTTGCTTTTTTACAATGGTAACAAATAAAAATGCTATCAAAAGAGTTCATCAACAGTGACTCTCCTGCTTAAAACCAGTTAAGCATTGTAGCTCACCTTTTATTGTCCCAAACAAAAAATTAATAATAATTATTATATTATCACTAATTCCCTTTAATCTTTGAATTGGATATTTATGTGATAGTGATTTATTTTTTTAAAAGAAACTGTCTTTCACTACAAAAAAAATGTGTCCACTGCTATAGGTGAGAAAGTTCATTAGCTGACTACATTTTCTTCCTTCAAAGAACCTCTGGACAGCAGGCAGGAATGACTGTACCTTGGCATATCTGTTCTCTGCGTCTACCTGCTGATGTAAAGCAACATGGTGCTGCAAAAGAGACGCAACCTCTTCTGCACTGGGAGCATCTCGTGGTTGCTGTGTAGCCTGGAGTTCCTACACAGAAGGAAATTTTCAATGTGACATGGATTCTACAGGGAGAGAGGATGAGAAATCACTAAATCATGGTATTATTTGATCCCTTAAGGGTTAGTCATTTCTAAACTTTTACAATCCTTTTCATTTGTTTTCCTGTAAACTACAGATGTCTTGCTGGTGTCTTATATATGACTTGGAGTTACTTGCTATTGCCCTGCTTCTGCCACTGCTTCTCTTAGAATTTGAGGATTGTCACTAAGGCAAAAACCACAAATAACATGGGTACACAGAGAAGAACAAAAGGGTACCAGTTTGTGCCTGATCAACTTTCAATCATGAATTTAATAGCTACCTTTGCCTGAACCTAGCTCAGACTTGGAAGGACTGCCCAATAACTTAACGAAGTCCTGAAAAGATGGTCAAATTAAGACACTACTTTACACTGCACAAAACATGACTGCTTGTAATTAAGTAATCAGTGTTGTTTCAAATTAACTTTGCACACCATATCCACTCGATGAAAGAATAGTTACTTGAGTTTTGTCCAGCATTTGACGCAGGGTATGTGCTGCTGATAAAGATGATCTCTCCGCTCTGACTTCGGAAAATTGTGGCTGACCATCTCGATAATTAAGAACACGAGGCTGAACAAGCGATGCTAGCTTCTGTTTGCAATCCGACGAAGCGATCGCGGAGGATGCTTGTGGAGGAGCTGACAACGTCTGTCGCAGCTCATCAAGACTCTTTTTAGCTCGATCTATAACAATTTTTGTAACGCAAAGACCGAAGTAAGACTGAATAAACAGAAAAAGGACTGTTATGAAAGTTGCAAGCTACCCATCTAAGATCAAAACAAACAAGAACTTAAACTTTATTACTCGAGTTCATTGGTAAGATGTGTCTGAACATGAAATTTATTTTTGTTTAGTCGTTTGACGTGCTGCGCAAACAAGTAAGAGACAAGCATTTTCACAGATGAAAGAAATGCGAACCTTTTAGATCCGTTTATCGGTAGAGTCAGGTTTCTCTCCGTATTCTTCAAAATAATACATTGTCTAGAAAGATTGAGTCCAGTGTCAGCGAAGCAGTCGTCGCAACCAAGGACTACAACTCTGTCAAGGGACGCAACTCTCTTAGTTTCAAACAACGCTTCAAAATGGCGTCGTCAAACGTAGAGTTCTATGAACGGCAAAGAGACCTACAGGAAACAGTGACCAAGAGGTAGAACAATGAGACAAATTTTAGCATATTTTCTGTCATGCACGGCGTTTGTGTGCATGCATGCAGCAGAATCGCAAAACAAACTACTATAACTTAGTTTAATCGTTAGGCTTAGTGTGCCAGACTACTATATAAACTCTATAAGCATTGGCATAAACTGGTTAATAATCAACGACAGTAAATAAAAACGTATTTTACTGCATGATAATTTTTATTATTTCAGTGAACAAGAAAGGCTTCAACTGGAGAAACAGCTCAAGCTGTTGTTAAAGAGTGAACAGAATAGGTAGGTATTTTGACATATAGGTTTGACCAGAGTAATCGTATGAGTCACAGGTAGAGAAAAGCAAAGACATACAAATCCCACTGTTTTATTGTAGCATAACTGTGCTACATACTTTGCTACATTTTGATCTTGAAATTATAATGTTTAGAAAAAGAAAATAAAAAAGAAATAAAAATCATGAGATGAAAGACCTGCATGATTACTGCAAACTGGAATATCAGACTTATGTTTAAAAAGAATCTCTTATTATAAACTCGATTAAAATTTCTCACTTTTATAGCTTTTTTGAATCATGGTAAAATCCAGCTGTTAAGACATAAATAATTTTTGTTAATTAACCATACATATATTTCCTAAAATTTTCCTGTTAGTTCTCAAATGAAGGCAACTCAACTCCAAACCTACTGGAAAAAGATCTGTGCAGATGAAAAAAGAGCGCAACAACGAAATGCTATGCTGATGCGGGAATTTGAACGAATTGATGCCCATCTTGTGTCAACAGCTGCTCGAACTGAGCGTTTACAGTTCTTGAAAGTAGGTCAAGATGATTAAAATAATATAATGAGAGCAGTCAGTTTATGTATTGATATCGTAGTTCTTATGAGTATCATAAATGATTTCCTGTGCTAGGAATATATCTTATCCATATTTCATCATCGGAATTAGAAAACTGTGTCTCTTTACACTTATATGTTGTTTTTTTATTTAGAGAAAGAAGAATTTGAAGTCATTGCTCTTGAGATTTTGAGAAAAAGCATGCACTGTTTGCCCTTCATCAGAGGACTGAAGCTTAACAAATGTTTTAGCCATATCCTTGATGCTCTTTTATTTGCTTCACTTGATAGCGGCAGTATGCTGACTATATTAAGCAGACCTACCCAGAGTGGACAAACCTGGTTGAGAAAAAGATCATAGGAGGAACATCAACACCAGAAAATCCGACTACTCAGGTAGTGGTATTGAATGAACAGCACAGAGAAAAAAGAACTACTGTTTTATGAAACAGTACTTCCTTTCTGTCGGTGATTCTGGACTGTTGGAAGATGGGGTAGCAGAAAGTATGGAGGAAAGGAGTGAGAAAAGGATTTGGATATAGGATATAGTGGGGGAGGTGTGTGTCACTATTTGCAAATGTTAATTGATGCTGTGTTGATTACTGGTGCTAGTGCCCTTCTTTTCACCTTCTTTCCAGTTGGTATGTCTTTGACCCAGTCCTGGAGGTATATCTAATTTGATGTGGGGAATATTATGCTGTATTTGAAATGTTGTAGAAACTTTTGTGATTTTCATTTTTTCATTATGTTTGAAAGAAGATGGTGTAACATTAATGATGATTCAGCACTGCTTGTAAAAAATTGCTGTACCATTTGGTTTTCTTGTAGGCTGAGAAAAATGATAGAACATCAGGTGGTAGACATTCCCAAGAATGGACAGAAGCTGAAAAAGATGAATTACCCGTCCAGGTCCAAGAACATGTAAAGAAACAGCAAGAGCCAGAGGCTTCTGGAGACAGCTCTCGTGATAGAGATAGTCTGAGAGGAAGAACTGTGTTGAATCCACCTCAGACTGGCACAGCTGGTACACAGAATGTGAGATCTATGGGAAAACTAGGCGATGTGAAGAACATATCGTCCAGAGAAATCAGCTTTTCAGGTGCTGCTGGGGATGTTTCTGATGTTAGATCAGTTGGTAAGCAGCAACAGCAGACTCCTCAACAACCTTCATCAATGAAGCAGGTGGCAGGTAGCTCACAACTCCAGTCAACATTCAGTGACAACATATCTAGATCAGAATATGCTAACATAAACCAGTTCAGCAATTTACACATGGGAAGTCCACATAGAGGTGTGTATTTGTTTTTATTTTTAAATCTAGCTCTCCTCTTTCTCTTTCTATGGCATAAACCAGTCAGTCATTATACATGTGTGTATGTGCATCTTTGTGTTCAAATATATGTGTGTTCATTTGTGTGTGTGTGTGTGAGAGAGAGAGTGCTTGTTTGAGTGTTTATTTGAGTACTTGTGCCCAGTTTTCATCTGTTTGTATTTGAGAAAAAAAGATGAAAGAAAAAAAATGAGAGTGAGCAAGAGAAACAGTGAGCGTACATGTCTGGCTGTAGAAATTTAAGAAAAAGACTATCTTTTGTGTATTTTTTAACTGTAGGTCAGGGAGATTATGGAACTGTGGACCCAGGCAATGAAGATGAACTGAGTGACTTCGGCAGTGTAACCGAGATACCTTTAAATGGAGGAGATTCCTCGCCATTGAAAGTTGCAGCAGAGAGAAAAATGCTCAGAGAAAATGTTGATGAGGCCATCCACAGTACTGGGTAATGTCCGGATGAAGGTGTAACAAAATACTTCTCTTTTAAGAAAGCAGTTAAATATGTCTTCTGTCTGTGAAAAAATTTGACCCTTAATGTGTTTTATCAGCCGTGCCACAGCAGATATTTTGAAATTGACTGTGGTGCACAGCATATAAGGCATGGCAGATCTATGTGGAAGAAAATAACTTGCAGTCAGTTGTTATTATATTTCAGCTTATGCATTACATAATCAAGTAATTTTCTCACATCTTTTCTCCTTCTTGGAACTATTGAGTCATTGGCTTGGATTTGTGTTTATGACTTGCAGGTCCTTGCCTCCACAGTTAACTATAGATGGTCTTATCCGACTGTTACACCACATTGAGTCTGACTTTGCAAGCAACGGACCAGAGGGAGACTATTATAGATCACCTATTCTAAAAACAGAGGATAAGGAGAATATAATACAGTGCGTAAACGAGATGTTGGCTTGTGTTTCATGTTGCGCTGTTTGCTTCACTGGCTTGAGTTTTGTTTCTACTTTTCTGATATTGATTTTGTATGTGTTTACATCTGTGTTGTTACCTAATTTTATTTTCACATTTGTTAATCAGCCCTAATGTAATGTGCACAATAAACACACATAAAGATATGATATTGCATAATACAAACCTTTAGTACTTGTATTATTATCAACGTCTGATATCCAACTTGTATCTAAGGAACAGTTTGCCTATGACTCAACTGACTGAGAAGTAAAATCATTATTGATCTTTGATGCTTGTTGTGACAAGCCTTGCAATATTGTAGACATACCTTTGACATACTTTTAAGTAGCCCACCCTATACATAATTGTACCAAACCCTAGATAGATCACATTTTTATTCTGCTTGGCAAACAGACCAGACATTATCAAGGAAGTAGAAGAAAATAAATCCATGACTTATTCATGGTATTTAGGATTAAATTACTACTTGCCATTTTCTTATAGGATCCTCTGATATTTGCAGACTAGCCAATGCTAGCCGTGATTTGTCGACAGTGCCATCATCAACTGCCAGTCACTTAGTGCTGGAACAGATTTCTAGTGTTGTACGCAGTCTGCCTGAAAAATGCCTTATCAAGGAAGATCTTCTAAAGCAGCCTCCTGAAAAACTTGTGCTGTCTGACATAGGGTTGGTAATTATTCTATATCTGCACATTTCTTAACCAAAAAAGAAAAGAGAAAGAAGTGAAAGACAGAATAAAATGAAAGCAGACAAAAATTATCAGAGTACATATCTCTCTATTCATATTATTATCTCCTTATTTATTTCATTTATCTAACTTTTTTGTTCCAGTGTATTAGGCTGGAAGTAGTCTTGGACAGGCACAGATCACTTTAGTAATAATAATAAAATTACATAGCATTGTATCCTAGTTGTATGGGCAAGCTCATGAATGACACACGCATGTGAATGCTCATACATGCACACACACACATATACACTTGCACACAACAAAGCACACACCAGGATTGAATGTTTTAATCCATGCTGGATAGTATTTTCTTCTGAGCGAAAACAGTTGAGTTTCATGAGTGATACTACCATCTCTTTGTTGGAAGTCCCATTAATAGCAAAGAACTTTGCTGCATTCTTTATATATGTTGTGTAATAGTTTGAATAATAGCATAGGGCAATGTACTTTGTGCTTCTTGCATGAGCTAGTTGCTCTTAGCTCTCTACTCTTACCTGTTAATCTCTGTCTTCAATCAACAGGAGAAACCTCACAAAGGATGCCCAAGTCTTGTGGACGGTCCTTTTCTCCCACTTTCTGCAGCTGCTGGCAGCCAGAGTAATGGAGGCAAATGAGATTGCAGCAGTCTTTGTGCCCTGCTTGGTGATGGATCGATCTTTATTCCAAGATAAGGTTTGTTGAAAGCTGTATAGGAGGAGGTCTACAAAACAGTATTTTCATGTCTGGTAAAATTTAAAGTGTCCTTGCATGCAAGTATAGTGTTAGTGGCCCCGACTTCAACAGTGGGAGAACTGTTTGGTGACAGTATAGTGATATGGGTGTTTTTGCTGATGCAGGCATTTGTGCTTTTGGTTCATCTGCTAAAAGCTAATGATGGGGAGGAGGAGCTCGCAACTGATGCCTCTAGCATTACATCACCTCACCCACCAGCTACTCCCAAACATTTGGGTGGTTCAGGAAGTCTCACGGAAGATGGCAGAGGTATGTGACTTAGCAAAACAGAAGACTTGCACATACAGATGAGTAGATTTGATTTGATTTCCACTGTCAATGCTCTAAACACTGTAAACACTGTAAATACTTCAAAACACAGAATGGAGGGAAAGAATGAAATAAAGGATGGAAATTTAGAAATGGAAAATTAATGTTTCATGACAGAATGAAAGAGTGTGTACAGACACATATGCACATTTACACATGCATGCTGTTACATGTGTTTTGTTACATGTATGTTGTTACATGTGTTTTGTCACATATGTGTTGTTACATATGTTGTACTTGTACATGTATGAATGTTTTGTCATGTTTACAAAATTCTGTATTTTTGCCTATGTGGGTCTCTGAACTGTATCTGTTGATTCTGTATGTATGAGAGAAGGAGCGAGACCTCACATCATTACGATGTATAGTTTGTGTGTTTGGAATGTGGTGAGAGAGAAAAAAATATGTTTTCAAGCTGCATTCAGTTTGTTATATTTGTCTTAACTGTAGTTGTGAGCCAAATGAAAGTTTCTATTTTAACCTTGTGCCTTACCTTGATGAGTTACCACCCATCATTTTATGGCAGTACCACCACTCAAATTTCCTGGCAGCCTGATAGACAGACCTTTCAGTGATGATGAGTCCAGTTTCTTTGATCAGAGCCTGCCAAAAGACCAAGCTGTACCACTTAATGGTAGGTTTTCTTCTTTTAAAAATCCTGGTTTTTTTTTTTTTTCTAGTTCTTGGTTGTTAAAAAATGTTATAGCCTTCATCGTTCATAACTCATGGATTGTTTTTTCATCAACTGCTTACACTATCCTGCATTTGTTGTCTCCTCATACATGAGGGAATTCAATGCTTACATATTTAGGTGTTGGTTTGGAGAAAATTATGGTCAGTTTCGGTCAGTGTTGTTGGTGTAACGAGTTTAAGAAAGGTTATCTAAGAAACAATCAGAACAGTTCTGTTATGTCAGCTTTGAAATGGGCCTAATTGTTTGTCTGGTCATTCCTTTCATAAATAAGAAGTGTGGTCATAGGGCTTACTTTATTTCTGATGGGCTAGGTTTTCTTGATTTGCACATTTAGGGTTCCACTAAAATGATGTGTTTCAGAGACCTCAGCATATCAGCAGATGCTAACAGGGACCTTTTCCAGCCAGCAACTTGGAGGGCATGCATTATCAGATGACACAGATGATGACGACATGGAGAAAGAGTTTGCTTCTGCTTTATCTCCACGTATCAGCATGTAATATTTAAACACCTATAAACATTTGTACATGCATATTTTAGTCTTCAGTTTGCTTGTCAGTCCTTGCCACTTTTTTTTTTTTAAACATTTGTCATGTTTATCACCTCTTTTAACTTTTTTATGATCATTATGTTTTTAGGTCCTGATCGTCCATGTGCATTTATGAGTTTTATATACACACATACACATGTTCTTTGCATACATTAATTGTGCTCATGAATATATTCTGCATAGATGTGTATATGTACATGCCATTTGGAAATTCCCTCCCAAGTGGTATCAGACTGTATGTTCTAAATATCATTTCTTCCTTCAGGCCTGTTTCATCAACCTCTCATACTAAAGCCACAGTCCAGCAAGGACCTGAACCAGCTGTTTCATTAGGAATGACTTCACCAAAATCACCTGTCCATGTCCCCACTGGTATCAAGGAAAAGTAAGTCTTTAAAAACTGTTTGGTTTGATGCATTTTTTGTTAAGACTTTTGATTTTAGTGTCATGGTACTTCAAAAAATGATTGTGACTGATTTTTTCATGCCAGCAATTATTGTTTGAGTAGTAAAGGTGAAAAGATGGACTTCATGGACAGACTACAATTTTATTCAGAGGTTAACATTATGATTTATTT
Organism: Pomacea canaliculata; assembly: GCF_003073045.1. Classification (NCBI taxonomy): domain Eukaryota; kingdom Metazoa; phylum Mollusca; class Gastropoda; order Architaenioglossa; family Ampullariidae; genus Pomacea; species Pomacea canaliculata. Next base: position 14,973,464 of record NC_037597.1, read on the forward strand.
TCAGACCAACTTTAGGCTTCACTGGCTCCAGTCAAATAATTCGACAAGGTCAGTCTGCATTCTACTGATTATCTCCTTTCAGATAAATTTCCCCATGGCTTTATTGTTGCTTCTGTTCACATGTTTAAAAAGATAGGCATAAGAAAATTGTAGATTTAGAAACTGTACTCTCTCTTACACATTCAAGCATGAACATACACACATATACACACATTTGTGCATGCACACACACATAATTGCTGTTTATGGAATTTGTTATAAAGTGCTAACAATGAAGACTGTATATTCCAGGTCTAAAGATTGGATCAGATTTTGACACAGACTCAGAAATGGATCCCAGATTGTATGGAAGCATGAAAAAGCCAGATGAGGAACAAGATGATTTTGATTTTTATGACTGAATCACTTGAGGCAAGACTGCTGTGATAGTTCATTGATTTTGTCTATGCATTCCAAAGATTTATCCATCACCTCCTTCTGCTGTCATATATTTTTCACATTCCATGAATTCTGATGATTGTTTAGTGCCTTTAGTCCCTTAACCCAGTGGTTCTCAAAGTGTGGTCCGCGGACCACTAGTGGTCCGTGGGCATAAGTTAGGTGGTCCGCGGCTGACAGTCGTCATATGTCAGTAAAGTGATGTTTAAAGTGATGCATTCCTCGCATTAACATTTTAATTACAAATAACGAGGTATACGTAGTTTTATGTCAACTTATTACTATATTACTTTTACAAAAGGACATTAAGTTTTGAATTAAAATGAAACAAATGCGCCAATTTAAATTTGAAATTCATAGTACAGACTGATTTTTAGGCCTTGATGGTCCGCCATATTTTTTACTTAGGCCTTGGTGGTCCGCCGTAGGTTTTACTTAAGTAAAGTGGTCCGCGGTCTGAAAAACTTTGAGAACCACTGCCTTAACCTATGTGGTAATAGGGTGGACATTAAAGATAAAGCAGTTGACACTCATGGTCTGTCGTTTGCTAGACACAGTCGTAGGAGGGTTAGAATATGTAGATGGGTCTTCTCTTTGGCTAGACCAATCATGTATCCAGACCAATTTTTGTATTTTCTGATTGTATTTAAGCCTGCTTTTAACATACCATAGAGAATAAGGAGAGTATTCTTGGTATGATCATTGTAACCAAACTATGACAGCTTCTTGATTGAGGAAAAGAACAGTTCCTGGGGATGGCTAGTTTTTCTTCTTTACTACAATCAACAGATGTTAGTCTCATACTCAGTGAAATGCTAATAATCTTTAGAAGCACTGTATGTTAAGGCCTTTGTTCTAGAGGTTTGCTGTGAGGGTCTAGCTTTCATAGCCATACTGATGACCACTCTTGTAAAGTTTCTGTTCTCTAGTTTTAGTGACTATTTGAACTAGCATGTGAATTACATGTGCTAAGGTTTGAAATCTGTGGATCTTTATTCTTTTGGCATTGTTTTTTTTCTCTGTTTCAAACTAATGTAGCATTATATTATGCATATGTACAAAGCATTTTAAGGAAACCAAAGACATTCATAGATATACATGTCTTTGTGTATACATAATACACTCATATCTATCTTGCACACTCGGTGTCCGGTCACTTAATCCCCAGACACTTCATCCCCGACACTTAATCCCCGAGACATTTAATCCCTAAGCACTTCATCCCCGACACTTAATCCTTTATATCTGTCAAAGCATTGAATTAGAAAACGTCATCCCCACACACTTATTCCTGTATAGAGCAATAAGTGATTTCTAATCACTGATTCTTCTATAAAGCATTGTTTCATGCCTCTATGACACAAACAACTCTGTGGAGGGTTTGCATCACACCCTTCAATCTCTCTTCTCCTGACATCACCCAACGATGTGGACATTCCTTGATGGTCTACGTAAGGATTGTCAATTCCACAAGGCGTCTGTTCTACAATCATGCGCCGGCACAGAAACGTCCAAAGGAAATACGCTGAGTTAGCCAGGAGAATTAGCAACATTGTAGAGAGATATGAGTCAGTGGATCGTCTTCTGTACCTCCGATCATTAGCTTACCTTTCATATTGATTAACAACAATTATCTCGCGAACACTCAAGAACAATTTTCATATCATATTGTTGAAGAACATTAAATTTACTAGCTTATATGAACTTTAACTAATGTTGTAGATGTTCAAATGACGTTGAAGTTAATAGCATGATTTGAATTTGAATTATTTGAATTTCAATTAAATTTTTTGTTGACTTCATAATTTTTATAGTTAAGGATTTAGTTTAGGGATGAAGTGTCTGGGGATTAAGTGCTTAGGGATTAAAAGTCTAGGGGATGAAGTGTCGGGGATTAAGTGTCGGGGATGAAGTGTCTGGGGATTAAGTGACTGGGAACCCGCACACTCACACACAGCTTCTAGAGCTAGCCCCATTAAGTCACGTAAACACTTACTTTCACAAAATAAAAAGCACAATACACTTCTGCATTTAATACAGAAGTATTGAGATAAACATTGCATAAAGTTTCTTACAAAGATGTATTATTAAATATTTAAAATGAAAATAAAAGATACATTTTCTGTAAGTTCTGACATTATTATAGGGCCCAAAAGAATACTCATAATTTGAGCAGTTGAAATTCTTTTGTGCCAGTAGGTAAAGAGTGATATTAATATTTGTATGGTGACTAGATAATTTTAATACATTTGCTTATATGTAAAATATAAACAAATTTAGGTAATAATTAGAATTTTTAAGATAAACTGTTACAGAAAATTATTGCTGACATTTAAAAAAAGACAAATACTTTTTGAGAAAAACAAGTTATTTTTGGTGAGCAGTGAAAATAAACAATCCTTTTAGGGCTAAAACAGTGCAGATATATAAGCTTAACTGTTAATATGAATGTCTTCATAGCTAAAGCTCAACTGCATCAATTTGTCCATACTGAATGAGTTAAGCAATTAATCACATATAAAAACATTGCTTTAAAAATCTGTTCTGGTTGTCCAATACTTAGTACTCCTGCCTACATAGCTGTCATACTTGCCTGTAACATCAGAAACTCACATTTTTCCAAGAATAGATGTTTTCCAACACAAAAGAGCATCTTTTTCACAGAATAGTACTCAGTCTGTTAAAGATAATGTTTAACACTTAAAAAAATGCTCTCGTGCACTATATTTTAATCACATTTTGACATCTGTGGTGAGTCTGTGAAAGGCATATTGTTAATCTCCATGGATATGAGTTCAAACCAGAACAAAATTTAAATTTTCACACTACTACTTACTCACGGACCCTCATTTCTTCTTTCACGCCAAAATTATAATACTGATAGCAGCTTATCACATGGTGCATACATTTTTATAAAACCTGTTTGATATGTTTTTATACCCAGTTTTTAACTCCATCGTCCTCACATAAAGAGTACCTGACCAAGGTGCTACTTACCTATCAAATAAGATTGTTACACTCTTTCTACACATACACCTCTTGAAGGTCAAGTACAGAACAAGAAAAATCTTTCAGCAGCTAAATACTGCCCAAGCATAACATTCATTTCCAGAACATCACCATAAGTGGATTGCATCCCACCTGTGAAACTGCACAGGCATTGTGGCAGAAGCTATTGTGCCAAGACATCCACATTGTATTGAAAAGCTTGGTATTGCTGTTTCTAAAACACTTGGAAGGTGCTTTTCTTCATCTTCGTCTTTATCATATGGATTCAAAAGTGAGCTTTCTTGGCAGTGTAGAGACTTCAGTGTTTTCCGTCAGTTGTTCCGGCCCAATGTCATCAGCAGCAATCTCGGCTTGGAACATCTGTTGCAGTAGTACCTCTACCTTCTTCCGATCTGAGGAGCAATAAATATAGTTGATTTTGTCAGTCATTCAGAACACTTTGTATGCTTTTATTCCTTTCAGTATTTGGGAAATATAAGAGCCTTCAAGATTTTGATAACACAGTTGCATGCTTGCCCACATGTGCATGCACACAAATATCAATACATACAATACTTTTTGATTACAGCATAGAATACTTAGACATACTTCTTCTCCTGAGATGAAAACGAAGTCCTTTCTCTTCTGAGGTGTCTGGAATGCTCTCGTTGTCAGAATCTGAGTTCTCCTCTGCCTCTTCTTTACATCCTGGTGGCTGTTCTTCTTCTACCAGCTCTATCTTGTCATTCTTTGTTTTCTTCAAAGGTGTTTGTTGCCTGAAAATTGAGGAGTCTCATCATCATCATGAGCTGTCTCCAGTGACAGTTAACAAAAGCTACCTTCTAAAAAAATATTTCTCTCTCCTTAGCACCAGGCTAGACAAACATGAATCCCAACTGATGCCATGGCAGCCTAAGTGCTTAATAATAAGCCATTTTTCATTTTCCTTCCTCTGTTTTTTGGGGGAAGATGGGATTGGTTTCATTTTAGAGAGTGATGTCCCTTCACCTAACTGGCTCGAGGAGACTGCTCTACATCTTAAATCTATGGCAATGTTGGTGTCTCTGCTGTTTTTGATTGTTTTATGCCTGCACTGAGTCATTTCCACCAGTAAACCACTTCGTCAACTAATGGTCTCTGCTATCCATCCTGTTCATTTGTGCATGTTGACTGAGGCTTATTCACTTTTTCACTGTAATTATAACTTTTTGCTTCTAATCTAGATAGCTATGGGCTATGCAATCTTCATGTCTCATCTAAAGACCTTGTGCTTCACGTTACATTTTTCAGTCTGTGAAAGTTACGAATTTGGATCCCGTGTGCGTGCGCAGGACATTGACTGCACTCCAGATGAAAGGCATGTTTATTTTGCCTATTACTCTATCAATTTTCTTGACTACTTTGGAGGTTTTTTTTGGGTGGGTTTTTTCCTGTTCTTCCTTGATTTCAGAACTGACGACTTTCTACCCTAGCATTTATGTAGTTGTTTTTGTAACTTGTTTTAAACCCACTTTGATAGTTGGGGAGGCTGGAGAGAAATTAACATTGTTTTCGTTACAGTTTACTGTATTGATAGGCTAAAGGTAGTTTAGTTCAATGAAAGGCAGTAACTGGTTTTGCTCTTTGCTGCTCATTCTAAAGCAATATTGCAAACACAGAGCAAACTGCTTACATTCCAAGTCCCAGGCCCAACTGTTTGATCTTTGCCTCTACTATTGATTCTAGTTTTGGAGCATCATGCAGGGAGTACTCCAGTATGAATGCTTCCAGGATAAAGGCCGTGAAGATGCTGCAAGATATTTTCACAGAAACCAAATGTAACTTCATTAAACTACATGTAGAAATAAAGGCGAAAAAGATGACATGAAACATAAACTTTGCAATATCTATTGAGCACATTCCAACTTTGTATGTGTGGGTTGCTCACAAGCATGTGCAAGGGCATGCACCTAACCCTAACCAGAGAACTATTCAATACAACCCACATTACAGACATAATATTGTACATTCCCTCACAGAAGATGGGTTAGTGATCTGATGAATAGCCACTACATTAAACTGTCTCACAGAGTTATATACAAATACTCAAAAATTGCATAAGAAACTGTAGGCAAAACAAAGAACATGACTACATACTTGAGCACTATTACCACACAGCACACATGGAATGAGAAGAAATACAGTCGGGCTGATTTGCTGGTCACTTGCACAAATCCTGATGACAGGAGTGACTTGGTGAAGGAATCTTTCAAAAAAGTGTTTGTTTTTACATTTGCAAAATGTATTTGATCTCTTAATGGTCCCATGGGGTGCAAAATTATTTTTTTTAATGATTAAGCTCCATACAAGATACTATTCCCCTCTCCCCTCCACAAATCTGGGTGAGTACCTCTTTTCCTGTAATCAATATGCAAACACCACTGTACTCAAAAAGAAGTCAATAAAACAAACCTCAGGATATGCATGGATATGTTAATATTGTGGAGCCTCAGCCAAAAGGAAATCTGAGACCATATGTAAATCAGGCATATCCTTAACAAATGTGAGGTCACAACTTTGACATCTTGGTTTATCCCCAAAATTTTGTGCACTAGATTTTAACTTCCTAGGAGTTACTCAGGACCATAATTTTATGTGAAAATGATTCACCACAAGAATCACTTGTTTAGATGCAGTGTTAAGCCTGAGTAACCCTGTGGTCAACTGTTTTTATTTAAATATTCCAAGCTCGAGCTAATTTACATCTGCCTCAAGAACGACATGAGTTTGTAGTTTGTTGGGCTCTAAAATATTTGATCATGGTCAGTCTTCTACTTGGAAAGGATATCATGCCACTGATTGACAACAGTCAGCTCAAAAAGCAGAACAAAAGAGCGGAGGATGTTGTTGAAATTGTTGCCGCAGTATCGCAGGCTGTAAAATGTGGAGTTCTGCAGTAGTGGGTTGCCACACCAAAGGTTTTCTTTTGCAGTAGCAGTCTCATTGTATGCGTGATAACTAATCAACCCTTGGAACAGTTCCATGCCAATTATGGCAAAGAAATAGTAGAAAACCTATGAAAAAGAATTTAACATAATGTAGGATGCAGAAAGAAGTTGATGTGCATATATTTTAATATATGGTATTAAAAACCATTCATGGTAAATGGTAAAATACTTACATTGCACTCAAAAGAAATTGAAACTTACAAATATCACTCCCCCATATGTTATGATGGAGGGACCAATGTTGACAATGGTTAGGATGACCACCTTGAATCTGGCAAAAGAGGAAGTTGTGTTACCATTTAAGGCATGTGTGAATGTAATTCTACTCCTTCAAAAGTGTACACATAATTTTGCTAAATGCCTTTGAAAATATTCTTTTAAACTATGAGGACACTTTCTGCTGCACTATATATAAATGTGATTTGAATACATATTTCCTTTCAATAGGAAAGCTTGTCAACAAATTGTCAGTCACTGTTTTGTTGCTAGACTGAATGGCAACTTTAACTTTGCTAGATATTAATTAAATGAAATGCTATTAGAACATGTTTAATAGAAAGTGGAATTCTTCAGAAAAAGTTTCCTCGAATGAGATTGTTTTCATACTGTAATCTTCACACTTTGCTGTCTTAGAACATGGAACATACAATTATCCCCACTCTGTGAAGGATGTTAAGCTGGAATTTGCACTATTTATACTGAAATTGCTATTATTGGTACTTCTCATAGAAAAACTTTTGGGAGAAAAAGAACCCATACCTTTTTATGCTACCAAATAGTTTAAACAGCCTGAGAACTCGCAACACCAGCAAAATATCAAGAGTGCTTAATTCTTTTTGTGCTGCACAAAAAATATGCAAAGAACATAAATATAGACTATTCACTATGAAAGCAACACACTGAAACTTTAGATGTTTATAAAGTTTACATAAATTAATAATAAAATACAGATGAGTGGATTCAGATTAAACTTTTAAAACATTTTGCTTAATCATTGATATCAGAACAACTCTGATCCTTTTGGTGTACTCACCGTATTATTATTCCAATTATTCAGCAAATAAATAATGTGCTTCATCAGTTTTACATATATTACAATATATATATAAAATCAATACACATAATGCTTACTCTCCCCAACTGCCCGTTCGATGATCATCACAATCAATGCAGCACCAATGACAAAGAAGTCAAACCTAGGGAGGAACCCAGAAGCATAGATTGTATGTGTATATCTCAAAATGATGTTTCAGTAATCTGAAAAGTGTTTCATGTCACTTAACAAATATATTTTTTTAAAAAATTTATTTCTTGTGAAGGTGTCTGGGAACCACTGAATTTCATTCTGAATTCCTAGGCAAGATTGAGCATAAATGCACGTACACTCCTCATGACTCTAATTAGCACTTCATTTTTTCATGTAATACTTGTGTGGATACATATGTACTTACACGTTCCAAGACGAAGAAAGAATTGCTCTAGGCCAAAGACATACAGCTTTACCAGGATTTCCAGCATGAATGCCACCAAGAAAAACCAGTCTGCTTCATCGACATCAAACCCAATGATAAAAGCATTGATGAAAATCAGGAGGTCGAACGCATATCGAAAAACCCTGGACAAAGTCGTTAACTTTGGGATGAATACCTTATGCTTAGGTGTTTCTTCCTCGAAAGACAATAGCAGTACCTTTATACACATCTAAGAAAAACCACCACCCATTACTTTGTACAATTATTTTTGCCAATTCATTATCTCTGTACACAGAGCAAAAATAATAACTCTTACGTGTGATCTCTTTGGGTCACGGTACTGGAGTACAATTCAGCCTACTCACTGACAGAAAACATGCACTTGTGCTTATAAATATATTACACACACAGAGAAATGGTATTCATTCATAGGTGACAGAAACATGGGGGGAAAGACATTCCTGCATATTTGTACTGTGAAAAGTTTTAATTAGTTCTTGAGTTACCTTCAGTTATGCTTCAGATTTGTCAAATAAATCACAAATACCACAAACCTGTGCCTGACAATGCGCTTTACCCAGTTGCTGAGCCAAGAATTATAGACACCAGGAATTTTTTTTTCAAGAAAAGTTTGGCGATCTATGACCTCGGTCAGTTTAACATTGAGAAGGTCAGTCAGATTCATAAAGTCTTCTTTATCTGCAAACAATTTTTTTTTTAAGAATGAGAAGTCATTTTCTTGCAAGTATCATGAACAGTGAGCAGTCAGTACTATATAGAGTCAGCAGTGTATACTGTGGCTATAACTTATTTCATGTTTGTCGTATTTAACAGTAAATTTACTAGAGTTTTCTAGGCTGTCTCCAATTCTGCATTAAAAAAAAAAGAAAAATGCAGAAAAGGGAAGGGAGAGACTATGAGCAAGGGTAAACAAAATATCTTACAGATGCAATCATCTCCATTAGTGTCCAACACTTTTCCAAGAAGCTCAATGTGGGCATTGCTCTTGCTGGGCTTGACTACTTGCATGAGCTGCTGCCACCGATTGGCAGTTACTGCTGCCCTCCCATTCACATTCACTTTGATGATGTCAAAAGCCCTGCTAAGCTTTTGTCGCTTACTGTATACAGCTGTGCGAATTTCATTCTGAACAAGAAATGTAGGACAAGAATTAGCATTATCATTAATTGTTTTCACAAGTCCTTAAATTATATACAATGATTCTATAATATTCCATTATTATGCCAAAATATTTACACATAAAATAACAATGTCTCACAAAATTTGGTAAGAAATTCTACATGTATCACTGGAATAGAACAGTCATTTTCTGATGTAGGAGTAAACAATGTATGGATGGAAACTTAAAGACTAGTATTTTTATTCCTTGTAGTTTTAATTCGTATCTTGGCTGGAGTTTATCAAGGAACATATAAAATTCAATATCTACATGCAAAGTTATATAATGTCAGTATCAAGCTGTGTAAATGAAAAACCCAGGCAAGAGAACTCACCCTTAAATTTTTCTTGTAATTGTTGTAAATTGCAGCAAGCACAATGCTCATAAAGATGTAGAGGCATAGAATCAGGTAGATAATAAAAAAAACTGCAAACCATGGACTGCTGTCATAAGCTGGCATCCTAGATATATGTACAAATATTGTATTCTACTACTGCTGCTTTACAGTCACTAAAATATATAAATGTTACAATGGAAATATTCATTTCACATCAAACCAGCATGCAAAAAGGGATTAGAAACATGAAGATGATATAAATAAAACATATAAACTAAACGTGAACAAGAAATATCACTGAAAAATCAATCAAGTGAAGACTCGAGGGGATCAAAGCCTCATTTCAGTACACACAAACACATGTAGCCTAACATACATATTTATCTACAGATTTTTGTCTTCAAATTTTCTCCTTATAAAATGATTTGAGAATAATTTTAATGCAAGTGATAGTAATGAAACTAAGGCTTTCATTGAAGGTCAGAATAGACTGGATGAGATATCTTTCATGACTTCATCAACATCCATATGTTTACAACTTTCATAGAGGGAATTTTTTCATAGACACTAGCAATGATGGAAATGCAAGCACTTATGTAAATATTCCATTTGATTTCTTTGAAATAAAACATTTCAAATCAGTTGTCATGACTACTGCTGTTTCGCCTCAAGAAATCTTTTTTTAAAATATAATAGAGCTTACTTAGGAAAATATAGTAATGACTCTTACATTACATCAGGGTTGTTTGCAGTTGTGACTAGCACGTACAAATCCCACAGTGCATCTCCATAGTTCTTGAAATATGATTCACCATCTGGATACACCAAGTTTGTCCTGTGTAAAGAAAAATACACTTAACATATTCTTTTCTTTCTGGACCCCAACTTTGATCACCTCGTGTAGTGTACAGGATTATAAAGAGTCAAAAGTGGAAAACAAAACTGTATTCAAGAGCAAAGCTTCAGTAACAGCAGCCTTAATTAGCCAAGAGAAGCTTCAGGCATTGGAAAGACACTTCTTTTTATGCTTATTTATTACACATATCACTTATGTTTTGTAGTATGTTCATGCTTTTAGATGTATATGTGGATAAACATTCCCATTCTCTTTCCTTACTCTTTCTCTCTCAAAAACACAACAGTGTGGCTGCTCTAGGACACCCGTTTCACTAATAACCTCTTATGGAAATGGTGTGTGTATTGAATGCAACATGTGGACATTCTAACATTTTACAGCTTTACGAAAGGCTCATTTTCATGGTATTAAGCACTATTAAGTTATCCCCCCTTTCTTTCTCCCACCAGATTTTTAATCCAAATGATACTCACCGCTTGAGGAAAAGTTTCAGTGCAAGCAGTGCAAACATAAACACAGTCAAGATAAACAACACCAGAATGTTCATGATGTCAGGAACAGTCCGGCGAATATTTCGAAATGCCCTGCGAATCTGAAAGTCAAGCATAAATTTATAGAGATTCTGCTAGGTATGGCATAAACATCAAATGATAGCATAAAATATAGACACTACATGAATTAAAGTAATTTTTACAGCTATGGTTATAAGCATGATCAATTATCTGACTTTGAAGCAGTTGACGAGTTATTAGCATTAACCTCAAGAGCAAAGTGTGTTGGAAGGAGGTTTTGAGCTTAAGTAAAAGAGCACAAGTTACTACTCGATCAGTCCAAATCTTTGTTATTTTTACCTGTATTAGAAGTACATTTACTTAATTAATTGTAATATTTGGTTTTTTTTTCAACTTTTAGTTATCTGCAAAGAACCAACCTGTTTTCCATCAGAGAAGTTGATAATAAAAAGAGGTCTTAGAGGGCGCGACCATCTCACAGGGTGCTTGTCTGGGGCCAGCTTTTGCCAGAAAATGTAACACACTATATCGATGAAGGTCAGCTGAAAACATTCAAACGAATAATTATATGCAAATAGCATGAGATGAGATATCAAAACAGATTAGTCTGCAAAAATGATGCTTTAAAAACTGCTGTGTGTGTGGGTAACCTAACCCCTCATATGTACATCCCTAAATCTAATCTTGAAAGTCTTGTTTGATGGAGAGCTGTTACCTGGGATGTAAACTTTCTCCTTGGTAACTGCTTATTACATAAATGATCACAAATTGTAAGCAAGTTGTAAGAATGGATGTAAACATGTATAGACCCAAGAGAATGTGTTTTACTTGTCATAAAAGTTATCAGCTTAAAATAGTTGATCATGTCAAATATGAAGAATAGATCCCTTACTAAAATGGTACCAATGACCATATAGTTCTTGGTGTCTCGCCAGAAAATCTTGCCATCTTGGAAATGCTTGGCATGCAGCACACGTAGCAAAAAGAAGGTCAGACACAGTAATTCCAGGATTATTGTTGCCTGCAATGGTGACAAGAAGCCAGTATTTCAAACACTGTTCTAATAATAGGCCAATTAATAATAAAGAATATGTATTCTTTGGATGGAACAAGTTAAGCAAATTCTATTGCCTGAAGCACTCTAAAGAAACTGACCAAGTAAATCAAAAGAAAAAAAAAGATTTTATTTTTACTGCATTTACGTTAACTCTTTATCCCCAAAAATGTAACCAATAATTGAAGGTACTTCTAATTTTTTTCTAACTGTAATAGTCAGCCTTAAATCAGTAAAATCCTCCCAACTGACCGTGGGTTAATGGGAAAGGAAATGATTAATCAGGTGATTTTTTTCTACACATATTTTCTTCAAATATTTTGTATTTTTATGTTATACCAGAAAGTAAAGTCTCGATCTCATGATAGGAAGAGAGAGAACTTGCTTGTGAATAATATGAATCAAAAAAAGATGACTATTAATTATTGAACGAAAGACCCCAAAAAGTATAAACAGGACTTTAAATCAAAAATTATGGTAATAAATAGTCTTATCGTCTTAATAACTGTTGTCCCACCAACGACAACACACACAATATCTCAAAAACAGTCAGTTTTTCTCACCCAGTATGGCATTTCAGCATCAGGAACTGCAGGTTTCTCAAACAAAGCAAGGAACAAATCAAGTATAATGAAGAAGTACAGAAGGTACCGCAGGTAGAACTTGTGATAGAGAACATATGACCTAATGAACATATGACAACAAACATTCTTGTTAGCAGTAAACAAATTAAATATACAATAGTTTGCTACCATTTATGTGATACTTGGCCTGATGTCAATGTTGAAATCTAGCCATGATTAATAGACTAGCTTAGCACATCTGTTGTGAACTTAAGTCTTCAAAATTTTTTTCATTGCATGTTATGCGAAGTTTATCAAGAAGTAAAGAAACTTACTTGATGTACTTCTCCTCGGTGCGGAAGGTGAGGTTTCGGCCTGATTTTGCATCCAGCACCAGTGTTGAGGCCAGCAAAAGTGACTATAAACACACATCAAAGAATCACTTCAATAAATGTAGAATCCATAAATTATGTATGAGGCGATTTGTCCCTGATGTAACAATGCAAGAAAACTGATGTCGCTAAAGATGAAGAATCCACACGTTTCAGAGTATTGTGGGTGCAAGAATATGTATAAAGACAGGATTAACAATATGTAAAAACAGGAGTATTAAACATAGTTGTATAAGTGCTAATATGTCTGTATTTTTGTGAGATGAATTTTAAGCTGTGTCCTCTCTACTTCAGTGTAAGTATGAATGCATGATGATCATGCATAAATCTTTGGCATCTGATGGGCACAAATACATTTTTGGACTCAAATTGAAAATACCCATTCTTATACATTGATTTTATATTCTGCCTTACTTTGTTAATACTATGGTTGAATCTCCACCCCTACCCTCATGTAATGAACTGGTTGATGACATTAAAAGTGTCGAGTATTAATTAAATGCGTTGTATGTGTGTGTGCAGGCATATATGTTGGTGCTTTTGCTGAACTGAACAGATGAAAATGCAAGAAAAAATGTAAAGAAATGAGAAACAGAATATGCATGGTTATGGATTTATGAAACACAACTGAGCCAAATGATTGTATTCAAAGATCATGACAAAGATACTATCCGTTCTATAGCTTGAATTAAAGATTAAAATAGAACATTGGTTATGAAGTATTGAAAACGGAATAGTTTGGAATCAATCATATTCATAATTTTTTATAGATTGTTCTGATGTTTTGCATATTTGTATAAACTCATTGAGAACTAAAGAGTGTGTGTCTCTCTCTCACATTACATACCATCACATCATACAAAAACGATGAAAAGGGGAGAGAATCCTTATGCTTTAGATTGAAGCGCCTTATGATTATCCGCCCTTGTATTTCTCGATGCCTCTTATCCGTGAATGTTACATACCTGTTCATCCAAAAGAGGTGTACTGTCGTGTCTGGTAGATGTTTGAGCACTGGCATCCTGCCCAACAACATTGCTGGAAGACTGTTGCAAGGATGCGGACGACGGAATATAGCTGTGAGACACAGCGTTTCCTTCTTTTGTGAAAGTTTTTACTTCATTCCTCCCAGTACTCTCCACACGATCACCTGTCCATGAGCTTCCCCTGACTCTAGCACTCTCGTCTGTCGAGCTACTGTCGAGGACGACATCGTCAAGTGTGATTGTAACTGAAGCCGCCATTGTAACGACGTTGCACGGTCTGGCACAATCAGTTCGTCAATCAGGGCCTCACAATGACACTTACACACCTGGCCGTGGTGAGTCGTGATCAACCATCACGTCAGGACCCTGTAAGATCGGTCAAAGTTCTCAGCTGATTCACAAACCGTGAAAAAAAAAAAATCCTTTAATTTTCTCTAAAATTCTTGCAGCAATCAGACAGCAAAAATACTACACAGAACAGACAATTAAACGGTCCAGCACTTACAATCCACTTATATATACAGCGCAGTCTACAAAACGATCAAGAAACAAATATACAATTAAACCATGCAGTAGCAATTAACAAGCACACCACCAAACAAACAAACAAACAACAAACAAACAAACGAACAAACAAAACCAACAAGAAGAAATGAAATCCAGCAAACACACAAACTATAACCAACGATCGAGCACAAGCAATGTAAACAGATTTTAACATGTGCAACAAGCATACAAACCAACCAACAATTATATAAGTCACAAACAATTGATCAGCGAAACATGGTGATGCAGTATCTAAAGCCCTATAACGACCAGGTGAAAAGGCAATTTTATTTTAATTGCTAAAGTCGAGTCTTCTCGCTCGAGTCCTCTTACTGTTTGTATTTTTGTTACACCAGCGATGTCAATAGTTTTCCTACCGCACAGCTGCGCGTTGTTAAACGAAGACTAACCTTTTTTTTTTTTGTCCAAAGAAACTTAAAACTGTCACCTACCTGGCGGTGCAGTGATAGCTTACAATTTTAGTTACATCCCACGGGCTGTGACAATCAAGCTGATGAAGTAGACGGACTCAATAAACTTCTTTCACAGGTTCATCAAGTTTTGGAAGGGAAAGAGTCCTCACTTTTCGTTTGTGTGCCAGGTTGCTACCAGCCGCACACACCCACAAACACACGTTCGCTACACTCAACTGTCACGACACACGCAGACGGGAGGTGTCGTCGTCGTCGCACTGTGCTAACAGATGACCGCCGACTCGAGGGGGGCGTGTCTCGCTGAGCTCCCCGCCATTGTACGTCCTACTGACCTCCACCTAGTCTCCACACACACATGGGCGTCATATCTTGGCCGCTATCATACTCTCGTCACAGCCACTTTGCCCACTGCTTGCCGCCAACATCCAACTTTTCAGCTGTTACCAAATATTCTATAACGAGAATGAAACCTTGCACCCTCCCCCACCAAAACAAAACACACACAGAAAGCAACAAACAAACCACCAGTTAATAACGAGCAGCGCGGCGACAGACACGTACTTGGTCTCTCTCTCTGTTTTCCCACTTTCTCTGGCGTGCACACCATGATTTATTTTTACGGTTTCCTGCAGAAACACAGCATCAGTGTTCTGGTGTGTTGGAGTCAAGTCGGTCAGTCGAAAGCCTTCGGAGTTAATGAGAATCAAACTTACGATGATAAAAGGACGGTGGTGACGATACGTTGCCGCCCACCAAATAAGTGCATTTAGGTAAGGATCGAGTAGGTGTGTACATGACTGAAACACTCACGACATATAAGTACAAACGGCTGAAATATTTACGGACTAAAACACGTACAAACGAGTAAAAGAAGCATACACGTGTAACCAACACGTGATGGCTACGTATGGGTGGCTAGTCGTACAAGAACACAACAAAGATGGAATTTCTGCAGATTTTATTCAGTTTCACTCGGCGGCTGCCGTCTCTCCACTCTCAATTCCAAATCCAAAAATCCTCCTGCACTGTAAAACTATGCTATCTATTCTCTCTACCGTCGAAAGTTCCAGAACCATATAAACTTCGGGTGTAACGATAGATCACCCAGTAGCCGCGGGTGGGCAGCTCAAGGCCGGGTAATACGCACGCACCCGGCGTGAGAAAGGGACAGTTCGACGCCGACTCTCTATAACCAAAGACTTAACTTAGTAACACTACGAGAGTGCTACACTGTTGAAAACACGCATTCTGGCAAGAAAAATTCGCAACTGAAACACATACGACTGAAAACACGTATAAATGACTAAAACACGCATACACGGCTGCAAACACTCATTCTGCCAAGAGATATTCACGACTGAAACACTACAAGAATAAAATATGTATACGACTGACACAAATGAGAATAAAATGCGATAAGATTTAATTAGAATAACACACACACACACACCATCACCACCACCACCACCACCACCACCACCACAGCCCACCCCCTGAAAACAAGTTCAGGCTTCTCAAACTTTAATGGCGGCGACTTTCCGTTGAAACCTTGATTAATGGGATTGACATGCAGGTAGTATAAACATAGCAACAGATCAGTGTCTTCTGCGGGGGGTAGACTGAATAAAAAAAAATATATATATACTCTTGAAAACTTTGTTACTTTCAAGGTTGTTGTCTCGTGAGTTTAGCTGAATGCCATCATCATCTGTATTTTATATACTCATTGTGTGGAGCTTATCACATTACTACTACTAATAATAACAACAATAATAATAGTAGACATGGACGGAAGGAGAAACAACCATACAGACAAGTAATCAAAGACAAACATAGAAGACACAAAGATGAATCAAGGAACAGATGTAGACTGTCATACATTTTCAGAGGAAGACAAAGCCAGTGGACTAGTCAATTGACTATAATCACAACTGTTGACAACTGTGTTGATTGGTATAAGGGGTAATTTTCACTTGGTGAAGGATTAATTGGTATTATCGTGCATATGTTTGAATGGTAATTACATTCTCTCTCTCTCATTATATATATGAGTGAGAGAGAGAGACTATACACTATGTATTACATTTAAGTATATTCCCTATATATTATAAAGTACATAGTATACAGTAAGTGCACTTTTTTCTTTCTCTCACTGTATGTCTGTAGATAGATAACTGGACTATCAACACCTCTTCCGCTTTCTTTCTTTTTTTCTTGTCTTTTTTTGTGTGTGTATGTGCTTTAATTGTTATAAATCTCTAACCGTGCAGGTGCTAGATCAATAAGGTCAGCCTGCCATGTCGAACCTCTCAGCGCAACCAGTTTAAAACGACTAAACACCATGCAGCTACTTCAGTCGACTAATTATAGCCTGGGTCTTAGTTGCACGGCGCCTACATGCACATCTTTAAGCGAGGGCTCGCGACACTGAGCAGGATTAAGTGCACCGAGTGCTGACGGCACACAATCCTGATCACACTTCGGGAGGAGTGAGGTGGAGGGAGAGGAAGGAGGGGGGAGAATACGTCATAGTCATGCTTCGAGTGCGTCATTTGCGATGACGTCGCTGCCAGTTTGACGCGTTTTGTTTTGACGTATGAATGACGTTTCAATAGATGTTTGGAAAAATGTTATTGACAAATGTTTATTAATGATGGGAATAGAATAAACAAATATACTTTTTTATGTGGACGCATAGTCTTTGGTTGACTGAATATGGGCTGAGTAAAAAAGTTTTCGAGAGTGAACATTTATATTGCTAAGATCTGTTGGGATCGACCCTGAAATATTATTATCAATAGTCACTCTTAGAAGTTTAAGGGTCTGTATTGCTGTTATAGGTTGAGTAGTTAGTTGTTTTGTAGGAAATGGGGCCGTTGGATTTAGTCTGGTTGTCAGTAGCATCAGCTCAGTTCTGTGAGGGTTGAGCGCCAAACGGTTTACATCAGTCCAGGACTTTGTGACATGCATGCATTGTAATGTCATCAGCAAGCATACCAACACTGAAACTCTCGTGGAAAAGGCTCAACAGCGTCCCTTCTTTCTGACATTTTTGTCATAAATGAGATTTTTGACAATTTTCTCCAGTTTATTTTATTTTTTTTTTCATTACAAGGGAGGCTAGCGCTATTGGCCGAAAATCATTAGGTTGATTGGTATTACCTTTCTTGGGAAATGGAACAATGTTAGAAAGTTTCCAGAGTTGTGGAATATCTCCTATTCCACACACAGTATTTCACCAGCTGAAGATCTTGGGTACCATGAGACCTCTGAACGTTTGGGACTATCAAACTGGAGATGTGGCTCGAAGGAACATGCTATTGTGAGCTTTGCAATGTGAAGTTAAAGAATTTATTATATATGGAGTGAGTGGGGATGAAGGACTCGTCAGTGTAGCCCATATGTCGTGTTGTTTATGGTGGTGTATGAATGTGACAAGTCCACACAATACATATCGTTTACTTGTACTTTAAAATGAGATGACAGGTCAGCTAAGACTTTCATAAAAGATATACAAGCTGTTGCTGTTAACTATGTTGTGCCCTCGGCGAAAGACAAGTTCTGCGCTACGCCCTTCTCCGTCCTCCTAAAAAGTCAAGCAATTATAAGACATTTAGCATTTACTTTATATATTCTGATCGTCGGATTAAGCCTTAAAATCTTACTCTTTGATCTGTAAATAGAGGTAAGTTCTTTCCGAGCAAGATAAGCTGCGAAGTCATGTTCGATGGATGCAGTGATCAGCACAACCCATCTTTCTTGTTTAGAACTTCTTTGAAATTTAAAAAAAAAAAGGGGAGGGGGGGGGTTTGGAGAGCCTCCAGCTGCTGCGTGTATGGTCGGGAATCGAACCGAGATAATACTCACTGACATTATGTTTTGAGAGAAAATTATGAGAATAATTCAAAGTATATGGCTTCCATAATAAATCGCGACTTCAATCTTAATACTTACAATGTCTAGACTTATCTTTCCACATGGTGTCTGATGGCATATGTAATAATAAACCGCTTCATGGCTTCAGATAGATTTTTTAAATGTTTTGATGTATCGCAGATTAATAGGATGTGTGTTTGAACACAAAGTAACTGAACGGCGCGATCTACTTCCGTCATGAAGAAGGATGTCTGCATATTTTAACGACACTGCATTTAAAAGTGTAAAATTAATAACAGATTTTATGCAGCCGTGCAATTTACATGAATTATGAGCAGTCGTGTGTACAATGTCCTATAATTATTTGCTTAATAATGATAATGATAATAACAACAACAATAACACTCAGACGTTTCTGCGGCGCGCTTGCATGGCTAACCCAATTAATTGTCAGTCACGGTTCGCCTGGTGGTAGAACCACGAGCTGTGACATAGTTCCTGAGTAGTCAGAATAGTTCTTGGAAGAACTTGTTAAGTATGCTGAATTTTTGAACACTAATGTAATCAGATAATTTTACATAATCTGACACAGCTTAAAAATAATAGTAGAATTGTAACCAAAAATCCCAAATCAAATGTAAATTAAAATTATGAATACATCACTATAAACGTAGAACTGGTAAAGGAAATTTTTCCGAAAGAATAAAATTAGCCCTTCTAATCATGAAGATGATGACGACGATGAAATGATGATGTATCATTATCGCTGCTTCATTGTCTCAAAGTATCGATCAATCATCTGTAATCATGACAACTAACGCCTAGATCATGTGTCACACATCAGCCTCAAAAGTCAACGTACCTTGATCATCGTACACAGATGACCGTGATCAACTCAGCCCAGGCCAAGCGCCCTGCATGACACTGGTAGCTTTACTGAACTCATTTGTATTGAAAGTAATATTTATTTACACCGGTGCCTGGTAATCATGAGGCGGAAATCACTTAATCGCCTCCGGCTTCGCCCAACGCACTGTCCGCAGTCGCACACACACACGCACGCACGCGCTACAGCTCCACAGTCACTCGATACATGTCTGTATGGTCTTTATGCAACCAAAGTTAATGTTAGCATAATATTTACTTTCAGCAGCTGGATATGATAAAAAGTATACTTTTTCATCCATGGGGTAAATTAAGTCTCCACTCATCTCCTATACAGAATGGCTTATTTCCAATCTTAATTCTGTGATTACAAAAGATAGGTTTAACACAATATTTTTCACACACTCTAAAGTATCATGCATGCTTTAATACATTGGTCCAGAAGCTGTTTGCATTCATAAAGGGGAAAAATGCAGGGCTAAGTTTGTGTAAATAATCTATTATTATATGTGGACAAGAATTTTTTTCAGCTGTGGTTGGTTTTCTTTATTTTTCGCAGCCACGATAGTTTTAAGGCATTTAAGTAAGTTCTAACATCAGATATGCCCATTCCAGAATAGATGTTTTTAATTGATATTTTTCAGTTCATTTTATCATTTCCATTAAAGACAAATTTCTGCATGTCATTTAAAATATAGTCTTGAGGGATAGGCAGCTGTAGCACAGGTATACTAATTTTGACAAGATTAAGGACTTAAGTATTGCTACTCTCCCTTAATGAGTTAACGGTCTCTAACCGTATTTTGAACAGCACTGTCGGTATGAAGGCCCCCGTCTCCTGAAAGCCGAGCATTTTCCTACACCACTGTTTCAGGAGCATGAACACATACCTTTTTAGAGTAGGAATCATATATATATATACCTGACTGTTGCAACTAGGCATGCAACTAGTTCCTGGTCACTGTTCTTATGTATGGTGTATTATATTCGGAGCAATGCCTGGATTGATACAATGAGGGACTTTTCCAGTTTGTAGTAAGTCTGATATTATGACTCTTCTGAGCTTAATTAGCCAGTGCCACTGTTGCAGGGCTGCCGTCCTCGGAGAGCTGCTTACCTCTTGGAGCCACACCCCGTTGGTGTGGATCCCTGTTTTGCCGCTGCCAATGACCATGATTTTGCTCATGTCCATACTCCACTCTGAACTTCCAAAGGCAGCATGGCGCCTTTTGACCTTGAATACTGCATTAGACAATGGAGATCTTTTAATCAAATTAAATCTTAGTAAATTTTAGTTATACTTGTATAATTAGGGTTCGATCCGGATGTACTCAGTGCGTACCATCTTGAGATGAATTTAAGACACATGACTTAAGCCTCTACAGAGTCACAATCCTGGGATTAGACGGATAGGAAGTGAACGCTACTCATCTCATCAACGAGGGTCAAGAAGTTATCTCCTCCTTTAAGAAACAAAACCCACCTTCCGTCTTTGCGGAAGTAGATATACCTTCCAGTTCAGCATCACAGCCATCGATCTGCTCCCCTACCCGTTACTTCAGCGTTTATCACCGACATGTGAAGGCTTAGATAATATCATAGTAAGCCTTTTAAAGCTCCCAAAATCACACACACAATCTTACAGACATCTAATAAGGATGATCACAGATGATACGCCGGACAGAATATCGCATGAGTCGAGTTTGGCAGAATTAAGGAACCTTGGGAATGGGACTTCAAGAACTTGCTTTTACTTAAAACTGAGAGACTTTTTTACATTTAAATTTTACATTTTACAATGTGTGTTCAGGTTTGAATTATGCCACTATGGTCTGGTATTTGCTCCTAAAAATTATAATCGATACAATTAAAAAGGGTACAATGATCGACGTATTTATTTAATTGCTAGTACATATATATAGAATGAAGAAAGTACACCATCTCTTAATAAGAGTCGATCTATATATTAAAATGATATTTCATAAATATGTGATGACATTGATATGCGTGCATTTTTCTCCTCACTACAAACATTTCTTGAAATTCCAAAGAAAAAGTTTTCGCTACCACTTAAACACAATTTTCACTGAGTAATTGTTGGAACTCACATAATAACACAAATTAAATGGTAAATAGGCATCAAATTTAAGCAGCTTTAAGAACTTTCTTGGAACACTCCTAAACTTACAGATCTCTTTATCGGTTCCGGCTACTAAGACCGGATTAAGGTTTGGGATGTCAGGACCACGAGTGCCAAGATGGCGACAAGTCCGCATCAAGAAACTGTGCCCAAGTCTGGAGCGCACCTTATCCGCACTGGCATTTTAACAGGTGGGGAAAGATGTGCTGCACGGTGGACTACGATCTTTGATTACGGAGAATTAAACTCGACTGCTTGTAAAATATATCTTATTTATGCGTTGTTTTGGCCCCTGTACGAAGTCTGTGTGAGCTTGTTGGAGTTGTAGCGTGTGTGTTTGCTTTGTGTGTGTGTGTGCGGGACGCACGCATGTATTCATGTATGCAATGGAGAAAACGCACTGTAGATATATTGCTATCGATGGTCATCATCAACCTGGGAAAATATGAGTTCATGGTCGTTTCAGGTTACTTCGATCAACTAAGAAAATCAGAGTGTAAACAAATGTTTTCCCCACAATTAACGCAAAACATTTCCTCACACCCAGGGTTGTACACACTTTTGTACGGGATAGCCGCTTTCGATATCAAACTGATCAATACAGCTTTTATTGATCAATTTTAGAAAAAGATAAAGATTGTGTGCAATGACTTAATAACTATGGTTAAGAGGTCGCTGTTAACCTTATTATATATTATATATCCTATGAAGGACCTGTTTTACATTCATACAAATATGCAATCGTGTGATTGCACAAGGTACTTATCTCTCTCACACATGAACACAGAGACTTTGTATTCAGCTTCAGTTGTTCTGTATGCATTTTTCCTAGTCACAGTTAAGTCAACCAGTATGTTTTCATACCAGTATGTGGTGAAATTTTGCAGTGAGTGACAGCTGTTTCCAAGGCTTGGCAACTGACCACAGTGGGGAAAACATCAAAAGACTTTTGGAGTCAGGGGAATTGTGAGTCTGAAAGTGTAACTTAACTGTTAATAACAGACTCGTGTTGGTTACTGAATATGTTCCAGGTGGACGTATATGATTACATAGGTAAAATAAGTGTAACATAATCTGCAGATGTAATTAAACATAAGAATTATCTGCAACATTCCTTACAACCAGGATGAAGTGAAAAATCTTCAGATGGTGACA
Organism: Pomacea canaliculata; assembly: GCF_003073045.1. Lineage (NCBI taxonomy): Eukaryota > Metazoa > Mollusca > Gastropoda > Architaenioglossa > Ampullariidae > Pomacea > Pomacea canaliculata. Next base: position 14,996,265 of record NC_037597.1, read on the forward strand.
TTGTAAGTAAATGAATCATTAACAAAATTATCAGAAGTATTGAAAAGAAGTCTTGTATACACTAAAAAGTTTCCAGATGTTATTAAGATTTTAGAATGCACTTTAAATAAGAAGATTTTTTTTTACTTATTTTAATAGATTGAGCATCAAAATAAATTACTTTCTTGTGGTGCTGGATGTATTTGAGGTAAAGGTTTTTGCATTTCTCACTAATGGTCACAAAAAATAGGAGAATTTATTTTATCCCATTCTTTTAAACTATCAGGTTTACGACACAGGTGACAGTAAAAGACATTGTACCAGATGATTTTCAGGAGATAAAGGTGAGCATTCAGAGGTCATGTTACTGTTTTATCACAATTTAAGATGGACCGTTTATTCTTATTGAATGATAAAAAAAATCCCACCACAACTGAGATCACAATAATTCATTCGTGTAAGCAGGGTGGTGAACTTCTTTATAAAGGTAAACTTTCTTTTACAATTACTGAGTTCTGCTGCCTGTCTATTTGTCAGAATAAACTGTGTGTGTGGAGTGACAACCTGAAGCTGGATGTAATTCTGACAACAGGTGGGACTGGCTTCTCACACCGCGATGTTACACCAGAGGTGAGCATCTGATTATCACAGCTAGCATCCAGATTATGTTCTTATTTCTGAAATGTGTTAACTTTTAAAGCCTAACATGAAAGTAATGGTAATTAAGGTAAAATGCTTGCTCTTGCTACAGCAATTTGAGTACACAAAAAAATATTCATACACATATGCATGCTAACTTGTGTACACACAGAAGTTCTATGGTGGGAGAAAAAAGAAATAAACATTGAGTTACTGACGTAACGCACTAGTAAGGGGTTTTATCAATAGATACATTTATTCAGTTGTCTATGATTATTACAGAAGCTCAATTTGATGGGGTAAGGGGATATGGGATATGTATTTGTCCATGTGTTTGCGTATACTTGTGTGCATGTTATGTATGGGTGTTGTGTGTTCAGGCAACTAAGAGTGTTTTGGAGAGGGAGGCCATAGGAATGGTTGTTGCCATGTTGACATCCTCCCTCGGCATCACACCCCTAGCCATGCTTTCGAGGCAAGTCACTGCATTTATACATTATGTTTCATGACTTGGTCAGCAGTTTATAGAGAGTACAACATGTCTCTCTTTAAGAAGGTTTTTTTAATTATTCCATTCTAAAAAATATTCTTAATGTTCATGCCAACTTTTAAAAATATGTTTTTGTGTGTGTGTGTGTTATTTCATTTTTTTAGACCTTGCTGTGGAACCAGAGGCCATACTTTGATTATAAACTTACCAGGAAGTGCAAAAGGATCAGAGGTTTCTATTCTTTCATTGTTTAGGGTATTATTAAGCAGAAACTATTTTATTTGGTTTTTTAATATTTATTTGAGTGTCACCAGGGTCATTATTTTCTGCTAAATATTCAGAGTGTAAATGAATTCATTTTCAAGTGATAGCCATTTTAATGTATTCAAATTTTGTACATATTAAGTTTGGAAGATTGTACTACCAGTATTTTTTCTTGTTTATAATACCAAGGAGTGTTTAAGGGTAGTAAGCAAAGCCATTCACCATGCTGTCGACTTGCTCAGAGGGTTTCATGGAAGTATACAAAAAGTACATCAAGCTCTACAGGAACAGCAAGTCGTGCATCAGCACTCTCATGAGGTGAGACGCTTGGTAAATTGTGGAGTGTTTTTTAGGATTAAGATGACTGGAGAAAACAAAATTGTTATTCAAAATGAATGCAAGCTGGTACATTGGCACAATATACATGTATATTGCAACCAGTCTATAAAGCTGGGTCTGCACAGGTCAGGAAAAACTTGACAAATGATTTACGGTATCTGGAAAAGTTATTAGCATTTGAAGAAATTCATTAAAAGATGGGAAAAGGTCAGGGAAAAGTTAAAAAAAAATATTTGCTGAAAATTGATTATGCTAAATTTATTTTTTAAGATTGAATATGGTTGTTTTTTATTTTATGAGCTGGAAATTTTCCCATGGGTGTAAAATAACTTCCCCTGCTGATTTGACTGTTGCCATTTGCACTGACATCCTCTTACAATGTCGACAAAGCAGACTTTAGCTGTAGCTTACAGGTTAAAAATATAAAAGTTTATGACTGTGGCTTCAGTGAATGAAGACAAAGACAAATATAAATGTGATCTTTGCAGCAAGGAAGGGAAACTTATGAACATGGGTATAGATGCTGTACTTAGTCACAAGGAAATCAGCAGACATTCATAATCAGGCTGTTCACTTCCAAAATAAGTCTTTGGAGGAAACAATTTTAGCTGCAAAGTGAAAGAGTCATGGGTGAAAGTGATTGCATCCAGTGACTACTGTTAATATTGCAGCACAAGCACCACCACCATCTTCTGCCCCGTCGCCATGCCCAGCAGGGTAGCCAAGGGCCTTACCCACCTGAAGGGCAAGTAAAAGGAGGCAACCACCATCATGGTCACTTACAAGAACACAGTCATAGCAACCACAGTAATTCTTTTCTTTGCTTTTCTTGTCAGTTTGTTTTCAACAGGTTTTTAGCCTGATATAAGCATTGAAATAACATAGACTTTCGTGCATCTAAAAGTCAGTATGCTATTGTGATCAGAAAGTTGCAGATAATAATAATAAATCTGTGATTTATGTAGAACATAATCACAGTCACGAAGGAGCATGCTCTCAGTGCTTAAGATAAGGAGGACAGAAGGAGATAAAAATATGCAGACAAGTAATAAAAGATAAACATAATATAAATCTGCAGAGGAAGACAAGTAGGCGGACTAGTAAATAATCTGTAATTTTGCTGATATTATTGTAAGTTGTCTGCCTAAGACAAGGCACATAGGAAAAAGGAAGTTGAGTCGATCAAAATCCTTTGGTATGTAAATTCCATTGTGAAGAGAGACTTTTGTTAATGCTGAACATATCTGCATTTAAGTATGTGCCATTGATTCATGCATCAGCTTGTGCCACTCTGGCAATTTGAACACTCAGCGTCATTTTGCTTGTCATCAATTTCTTTATTATAGGACTGAAAAGTTTACTGAACAAATGCATAGTTGTAAGTTGTTATTATCTTTCTATTTAATATATTTTAAAAGTATTAAGTGTCATGGCTAATTTTCTTTTTAAGAAGTAAGTGAATTAGTTTTAGCTCTGTTCATAGCATTAAATTTATTGTTGTAGGTGAGGTATCAACAAGAGACGTTGCCAAAAGAGCCAGGGAATCACCTTATCCAATGGTCACTGTAGATCAAGCAGTAGCCATGGTACTTGGTGTAACTCCAGTGTTAGAGGCCATCACTGTGACTATAGCAGGTAAGAAATTTCATAATTTTTTGAACCAGCTTTTCAAGTTTCTTTTTTGTTAGGTATTAGACTTTGAATTGAGTACTATGGCTAGTATATGAGAGTCAGTCCACTCCTTCTTGTATGTAAGCCAGTACCTCTGGCTACCGTAATATTGACTATTCACCAGGGTACCTTAAAAGACAGTCTTTGACAGAGTGTTGGTGGGCCACATGGCTTAACCAAAGCAACATTATGCTGCTTGGACTGTTTCAAGTACAGGTTCCTAGTGTACTGACCATACTTTGTGCAAAATCTCTGGTCTTATGTTCCTGTTACTAGATTCAGAGCTGCCTCTCAGGCACTTGGTCTAGAATGACATTATAGATCAGTTTCACTTTCCTGCAGTGGTGTAGTGTCAGGACATTTCTTCTACCAAAGGATTTTTCTTCTCTCAATTTTACATCTGCTTTGTTTCCAGTAACACACTTTTTATTATTTCCCCACCTTCTGGAACTCTCCGATAGTTGTTGATCCAGGCCTTGACTTGGCATTAAGTTTCTTCTATTATTATTCTCCATTACCTAAGCTGTAGAGTGCAATGATTTTAAATATTAAATCTGTAATAACATGTACTGTTTTTGGAGCTGAATGTTTTCAGTTTTGGCATCAGTTTGGAATCAGGAATGTCATTCTGTGATTTGCAGGGAACTAAATGTCAGAACAGATTGCTGTCATTTTAATATTAGATTAGAATGACTTTAAGACATCAAGACAGAAATACCCACACAACAAAAGAACTGTACATCATCAGATCACATCAAACAGTCACTTGCACATGGTTTATTGTTTTGTAGATGCACTTGGATTGTACCTGGCAGAAGATGTGTATGCAAAGGATCCTTTACCTCCTTTCCCAGCTTCCATCAAAGATGGCTATGCTGTGGTTGGTAAGTATTTTAATACATTTGCTTATTTGAAAAAGACAGCCCAAAACACTTAAATTTTCATCTTCAGAGATATATATATATACCGAGTAATCTTAGCTCCAAAAAGTAAAAAATACTCATTTCAGCCTTTACAACGGTTTATGAATAAAATAATGAAATGATCAATAAAATTATTTAACCTATAAGGAAACTGAAAGTAATGAAGGCTTTATATTTACAGCTGCTGATGGTGCAGGACTTAGAAAAGTCATTGGGGAAAGCTCAGCAGGAGACGTGGTAAGTTTTTTGATTAGTTGTCTGGGTTCCTAGTTATGAAGGACTGAAGAACAACAGTCTAGTCTCCAATGTTATAAAATGTCTGGACCACATGTAGGTTTACTTCTGGGGCAGTAGTTATGAAGCAGTGACAAAGATGCTTTTGGTTTGAGGTATGTTTGCAGGGTCTGCACACGGCTTTGAAGTTTTAGAAACAAGGTGCTAGCCTGTTTCTCTCTGTTTTGCCCCATGAGCAGCGTTTGACCTCACTTCATGACTAGTCCTTGGTATGATAAAAGTGAAAATGTGGAAGAACTCTAGAGGGAAATAACTCACAGGCCCAGCTGCGCTCAAGATTTTGCATGATCTCCCTTGGATCATTCTGCTCCCGGCGAAACTGTGATGACGCCTGTGTGTGTGTTATACCTTAGGCATCGTCTCTGGTGAGACAGAAAGTAGGATAAAAGAATTTACAGATTATTGAGAATTGGTGAGTGTGATGAGGTGATGCTGCCCCTGTACAGCCGTACTGTGTGTTCAGCAACTCCTTTGTGCAGTTTGCCCACACATTTAGGTCACGAGGGTCGTGCCCACGCGCTTTCCGCTCAGTCTGCGACGGTAATTGCCGGAGCTTAACGACCCATTAAAAGGAAGCGCTTTCCTCCTGCGTTGCCATTGTCCGCCGCACTCGGCGCTGCCTTGCACAGCGCGATACCTTCCGAGTCGTGTCGATTAGCTGCTTGGTTTTATTTCTCCGTTTATTAGCAGAACGGTTCATTCCAAAAGCACCTAATTGTCCTTCAGCTCCATATCGGCGGAAAGTGGGAGACTCTGTGGTAAGGAACCTCCCGCAGGGAAGAGGGCATGGGAATTCCAGAAGGTGTGCCTCTGATGTTTGTGATTAGCAGTCAACAAAAACAGCGACATGACAGGTCTGAGCCCTAGCGCAACAGTGTAGGGGTGAGTGAGTGAGATCTGTGAGTGCTTTGGCCGCTGCCCCCAACCCCTCTTTCCTACTTGCTGGAAGAAAAGCTAACATTATTTAAGCAACTAGCTTGTGGCCCCACCAGTTAGAGGGCGCTAGTTGTAATCGCGCAACATGTTGCACGTGCAGGACGCAATGTCTGTGCAAGAGGCGTTGCGGTAATTGCAACTCAAGTCGATTTGTGATGATCTTATCGGCTGGAAGAAGACAGTAGAACAGACCAGGGTCTAATGAACTTGAGTCAGTGCATAGTTAGGCTGTTTAGTCAGTGGAAGGTGTTTGGGGAGAAATTTGATCTTCGCAGACCTTGTTTCTCTTCAGAGCTGCGTATACACAACGAGCCTTTTTCCAAGCGCTGGTAACAAGTGCAGACGTTTACAGCTGCTACTTTCATTCATTTGTTCGTTCATACATTCGTTTGTTTTGTTTGTTCGGTTTTGTTTTTTCTTTCAGCCAAGTGTTCATCGGTTTGTTCGTTCGGTTTTGTTTTTAACCCTGCAGGTGAACACTGCTGTGGTCTGACTCATTCACACGCAGAGCGTGGTAAAAATCTGGTAAAGGCAAACAACACGTGCTGGAACTGCCGTGGTTCTGTATGCTGCTAACCCACTTGTCTCTCCGCAAAGCTTTCCACTCACCCCGCAGGTGCTTTCCTCCCGCTATCGTCTCTTCGTTTGCATCTTTCACGCAGGGAGGCGTTTTAGGGGAAAGAACTCGCTGGCCTGCACCCAGGAGTAGAAGCGTTTTAGGAGAACTTAGCGTGACTGCCGCGGATCTTTTAATCATCTCTGCTTTAATTGTCGTCTTCGATGATGATGATGATGATGATGATGTAGGTGATTGACGACGACGACGATTGGTGAGAAAGACAACAGGGATAATAATGATGACGTCAGTGATGGTGGGAATGATAACATGCCACTAAAGATGCAAAAGAATATATAAATATGAAATAAAGAGAGAAAACAAAAGTTCATTCCGGAGACTAGTTATCTATACTGTAATAATGTAATACTTTTGATTTATTTTTGGAGGAAAATGGTCTGTTTGAAAAACCGGCATTGTTCTTGTAATGGCGTTGTATGTGGTACACAGAGAGGTAGGAAGTTTCAAATGGTCATCATGCAAAGATTTGTTATAGTCAGTTTCCTACCATAAGTGTAGGAGTTTTTCTGATTACCTAGGGCTGTAGTCCAGCCATTATTGTATTTACAGAGTAATCCTATTGCAATTGCAGACTGTAAACGCTGTTCCCCTTCGTCACCCAAATTCTCGGATTCATTTTGTTGTGGGCTTCCTCTGCCAGATACCCAGGGTGCTCTGTCTTTCGCATTCTCTGTGTACCTATCACGTCCAGCCACCAGCGCTTCTGTTTTTCATTCTTGTTCTGTCTTGCTGTCCGTAGTGAACAGTTTTCGTTCAGCTCTGGTCAGTCAGCTGAGGAGGTTTGATGTTCAGCTGTTTCGTTTTCAGAGCTGGCTGATTAAGTTTCTGGTCTGCAGGTTCCATGCCCGGTATGCGTGCACGTGCATAGATCTGTGTATGTGCGTATCTGTGCGTCTGTTTTGTGTACCCTTACGTACAACTATGTATATGTGCGTGCATTTGCGTGTGTTGGTTTTTTAATGTGCTTGCATAACATGTGGATATGAGGGACATGTTTGTTCGTATGTACGATATTTTTGTACAGGACGTAGATTTATATTATTCGCGTATATTTGTGTTTATTTGCATATGCCTCGTTTTGTAACTTGTCTTGTATGCAAACTTTGTGTACATTTCTGTGTCTCTGCATGCAAATACGTTTTACACACGCTCACGCGCGTGTAAAAAAAAAAAAAAAAAAGAAAGGTAAACACATTAAGAAAATGAAAGACAAAACAGATTGCTTTTAAGTAGGAGAGGTCATTGTTTCCGGAAGGTGTGAATGCGCTGCCTTCCCCCAGGGAGGTCAAGGTTCTAAATACAGCGAAGAAGGTGTGCACATAAGTTAGTTTGCCTCTCACCTAACCTAATTTAACTACAAGGACTATTTTGAAGCCGTACTCCAGAGTTGCTTTACGATAGGGACTTGCAATACTTTGTTAAAGCTCTGGGCTCGCAGTTCACACAGAGCGGCACCTGCGACTATACGGCAGACTATCCTTGATCTTAAACAAATATTTTCAGTAGCAGCCGGGTTTTGTAAGTTATCACGTGACATTGCTGACCTAGTTTCTAAATGGGGGAGTTTTCTATAAATTTGTTTTGCAGTCATCGTTTTCCATTGGCGATAACACTTTATTATCTGACAAAAAGTGTCGTTATATTGTGGAGTCTGTAGTAGACAAGTTGAATGTGGATTACAGTTAGTTCCCTATTTACGAACGTTCGAGTTACGAACTTCGGTACATACGAACAAAGTTGTCATCAAGCTCAAAAGTGAGGATAAACTTTATTTCATGTACTTGAAGGTTGTTCAAGCATTTTATAATCAACCAAAAATTATTGTTCATATCATTACATCCGAAAGAAGAGCTGGTTGTACATGCACCATACTGTAATTACATGTAATCACAACACAACAAACGTACATACGAACAACCTCCTGGAACGGAAGCTGTTGGTGTTGGGGCCAGACCTGTACTCTGTAGTAGGTAGACGAAGACAGCAATAAACTTGGCGAAGAAAATTGTTCCACCCAAAGAGACAGGGAGCACGGTCTGTCCCGATCTTGAGGTGCAGGCTGCACGTGCTTTCTTAATTCCGAGGCTACAGAAGTGAGCTCTAGAAGGGCGACAAAGTCAGGGGCGAGGGCAGGCTATAAAGAGAGATAACCTGTAAATAAGGGGACATAAGTGTTCTGCAACACGTCAAGCAGAAAATATATTCTTGAAGTCTGTGGCCAAAAATATCATCTGCCGATGGGGGGAAGAGGGAGTGGAGAAAGGAAAAAAAAAAAAGGCGAAGAAAGGAGAACAGGGATAATTGTGTTCTGTCCTCACTCGCTGGGTGCGGAAATGGCGAGAAGAGAGCAGGGCTGACAGTGACTGCGGGGCGCAGTGGCAGCTGGGATGGCGTGGGCTGGCGCGTGGAGCAGGGCTGTCATCGAGGAGTTCCTCCCTCCCGCACGCCACCTAGCGCCACGCGCTCGCACGTCATCAAACCTTTCACTTTCTTGGTCCGTCGGCATAAATATTTTCTCAGCTCCCCGGCAGTTAAAAACGGAGCGTGGGGGTGGGGCTCGGGTAGAAGCGTCCCTGACGATTATTATGACAGAATTTTTCCAAAGCTTGATTTGACCATGCCTGAGGTGTCTTGAAAATAAATATAGTTTTTGTGTCTCCCCACCCAGCTGGGGAAGAACACCATTGCGCATGCGTGCGTGATGACGCAAGAGCTTCTAGATTTTTCTGGTTTTGCAGGGTGCATGATGGGTAGGTTCTCACCCCCTCCCAACACGAATTAAGATATTTTGAGCTGAAAGTGGTTTTTTAAATTATTTTTTTTCTTTTCAGCTCAGAATCCCATTTTTTCCATCGTTTTTGTTCTCTTCTATTTGAGTTAAATCTTGGTGATAGCGAGGATGACCTGGTGTTGCTGACGCGAGGCTCAAACTAAAATTATCTCCGACGGGCACGCACTCACACCCATGACACACTCACACCCACCACACGCACACACAGAAGTTGAAGAGACCCTCCACTACCATCTGGAGCTATGGCTGCCTCTATGTAATTCATCTTCAGTGGGTAGAAGCTGTGCTGCATCTGTTGGCCATCTGAGTGGACGAGCTGTAGATTGCTGTCTGTAAACAGCTGTCAAACCAGTCTTCGCAAACCGTTCTGCTGTCCTAGTCTGTATATCCTTTTCTTCTCTGGATACTTGGTTGGAAACTCTAACATTTGCCCCTTCAGTCGTTCATTGGTGATCAATGGTAGCAGCGATAACAACTTTGACAGTGTCGTTGATGATAATCGTAATGATGGCTAACTGTACCTTTGCTTTTCATAGGCTTTTATTATTTTATTTCTTTGGAAGTAAATTTAATTTACCGAACCATTTCTCACAATGAATATTCCACATCTTGAAAGTAAACAGTCCCAATAAAAACCAAATTTTGTGCACGGCGTTTTCGAAAGCCTCTACCCCAGTTTTCTCATCACGCATTGCTGTATAGGAAGAACAAAGAGTTCAGAGGCCGCATTCATTGACCCGTTCGTTTGGGTTAAATCAGTGGCGAGTGTCTTGTTTGTCTCCGTGGTTACAAAATGGTGTCGGGATGCTTCTTTAACCCTGGGATCATAGTTTCTAAATTAGTGGCAACAATTCCCCGGGGCGAAGCAACACAAAACAATATCCGCGGGGGTCCAGACTATGCATCGTAAAGATTTAGCCAATACTCTTTTTCCTGGATTTTTACCCACGGGTACCGACCTACCCTGGCCTCATGAAGACGACCCCAGACCTGGTCGTCGTCGGTGCCGTCCGGCCGTTGACGCAGGGCAGGCTGCAGCAGAGCACGGGGTCGTCGTCAGAAAGCGTTTAAAAAGAAGCGTGTTTTGGGCGGCGTGGGAGGCGCTCTGTCTCAAATTAAATCGCTTTGTCGGCTCGGGAGGAGACGCGCGCGTGTCTGACACGTCTGCTGATTGCTTGCCCGCCAGAGGCCCAGCAGCCCGTGTCACTTGTCAGAGCCGCCAAAGCTCTTATTTCACGTCGCCTTCAGAAAGTAAATAAATATGTATGCCCAGTGATGTTCGCGCCAGACTAGAGGGAGGGGAAAAAAAAACAACGTTGGAGGGAAGGAGGGAATTGGTTTTTGAAAGATCAAAGGTGAGATCATTGGTTCACGGTCCGAGCATAGCAAAGTGTTTCTGCGGTGCTCGTGTGCGTAGATATCGACGTTTCGGAGGGTCGAGTCTTTCTCTAAATTTAACCTGTTTTGAGACTGGACATTTGTTACAACTTATTTTTAAAAAATAATTAGCATTTTGCCCGTTTTGAGATGAAACATTTTTCCAATTTTGAGACGAGACATTTTGCCAGATTTTTCGGATTACTGTACACCCACTTTACGTGTGAACATCACATAGGAGGTCTTCAGCGCATGTCAAAGCATGATGAGTTTGCACCGCCTGCTCCATTTGTCTTCACTGACGGCAGCAACGGAAACTAGAGAGAGAGAAGAAAGCACAAGTTCTCATGCATCAGTTTAAACGCCGCAATGACGTGTCTGTCTGGGTCTCGCCTCGGTGGCCGCCTTGCATGAGCGATGGCATCCTGACCGAGCTCCAGCCTCTCCCCTCCCCTACCTTGGCAACAACGGTCCATCTGTTCAAACACAAAACACATTTGCTTCAGTTGAAGTGCGAAGGACCGGAGAGTTCAAATATGAGGAGGCTGACTATACATCCTTTGCTGTTCACGGACGTGCATGCGTGTGTGTGTGTCGGATGGAGAGAGGGAAGGAAGAGCTTCCCAAACCCGTGTCCAAATTAGCTTGTCGCTGACTTCTATGATGGAGATACAGACACTTGCAGACACCTGGCGAGGGAGTTCGCTTCTCCCGGCGTTGACTTTTACCACTTTCTTCAACTGTGATTCTATTGTCAACTTCTGAACCAAGACTTCCTTTGTTCATGCACGGCGTCGGTGCAGTGAAGTAGTGGAACATTTGTACCCCTGGTGTCCCTTCCCTAACTGGATAGTTTGACAGCTCGTGGTCTGCAACTGGGGCACAACGTGTTAAACTCACTGACTTCCCCTTTCCTTCTTCACTCTTGTCTTTCACTGTCACACGGGTAATCTCTAAAATGACGATGGTGTCGGAATTTACTCAAGTACGTCGAAATTATTTTCGTGATTTTTTTTTTTCATCTGGACCCACAGGTTAAATCTTAAAAGAAACGGGGTTAACCTACATCAACCATAGTCCCTAACCGAGCAGTAGTCGACATGGTATTGCTACCAGGTCTGGCCAGGATTAGACAAACGGTGTGGATTTGCATAGGGTTCAAGGGTCAGCCTCCCACCACAAACACTCATTGCCACACCATGCACTGCTTCTTTCAAAAGATTGCCCTCAGCAGATGATTCACGAAATGATCAAACGACTTTGCTCAAACACTCAGAGCACACTCGTAGAAAGTCACTGAAGTAGATGTAAGCCCGTAGGCTGGATAGGAGTTCGCGCAGTGCAAGGTGGGAAGGACTTTTTTCCCTTCAGTAGATGCTAGTGACGTCAGGACCTGGACATTTCCTTGACATGCGCAGACGCATCTTAGTGTAGATGGAGGACTGAGGTGAACGGCAATCAGCTCCTGTTTTTTTATTTGTTGTCGTTGGTAAGTTGTCGGCAACAATGCTGTGGCCGTTCAGGGTTGATTCTACCTACTAAAAGACGTGGCTACTACACCTGTTAATGCTCCTCCCTCCGCTACCCCCCAGAAAAAAAATGATGTAAAGGCTGTCACCTCCAACCTCCGACCATGCAACACCTTTTCCTTTCGGTAGCGCTCCTCCCGCCAACGTTGCGGTAATGTCGAGCGAGCGTTCTCACGGTCGAGAGGGGGTCTGTGAAACAGGTTTGCTAAATATTGCGCCTACTGTTGGTTGTTGCCAAGGCGCTTAATTCTCAACTTCGTGGTGCAGTTCTCAAAGCAGCAACCCACCACCCACATACCCCAGTCCCTCCCTCCATCTCTTTTCTCCGTCTTCGAGCACAGGTAAGATGCTGCTGTGTGAACTCAGTTCACCTGAGATGCTATGACCCTTCCTATTCTCCTCATCCCTCATCTCTTCCACCTCACTTCCTACTCCCCCCAACCGAAACTCACTTCAGCCTCACATCACAAACCAGTAACGAAACCGCAGAATAAGCGAACTTCATTCTCACATCAGACAGATGAATTTTCCTCCGCAGGCAATTAAGAAAAATATACCTCCTGCGCCAAAGAGCGCTCTTCTCTGGTGATGTGTACTTACGAAGGCCATGACTAAACTTCTGCACTAAAACCATAGCTACCCCCATGTTCACTACATGTCTTTTGTTTCCATCTGTAATGCTTGTAACCCAGGGTATAAATATATGATCAAGGGAAATGAGCCCCGACAGTTAACAAACAGTTAAAGCGGCTCTAATATTTCTAATCTTATCTGTACTTGGAAGTTTTATTAAAAGTATGATGGTTGGCATTCCGATCAGTGGGTTATCAGCGGTCCTGACCACATCTGAAGCGTGTGCCGTTCCCAATATGATTATGATATATATATTGTAGTATACATTAGCTCCTCGTCAGGTTCTCCACAAAACTAACAAGCACACACAAAAAAGGAAGGCAGGAAGAAGACTTCAACTCAGAGGCGTTGTTGTGTGGCCGCATGTGAAGTCTTGGGATGTTGAGTTGATACGAACTCAGGTTGCATCCAAGTCTGTGGCTGTAGCTACAGTCATGTCCAGAGTAGATTGTTGTGGTGCGACACTGTTGGGCCCTTCCTGCTACACTCATTGACAGAGTTACTAAGATTCAAACATGGCAGCTGGCAGCATCACACCTGCTTTGTAGTCAAGCTGCCAGTAAGAGAAGTGTGTTGCGTGTCAGATCCTGTCACGCGCTTACTTGCGCGTGAGAAACAACTGCAGGGTACTTGTGGAAGGTTGAAGGATGCACCCGTGTTTGAAGCTGTTCGCAGTCTGTTTTTTTTTCCTCTCTCTTTCTCTTTCAAGTCCTGCTCAAGTGGACACCAACAGCAAGTGTTGAGGCCAGGCCATTCCAGAATGCAACTCCTGTACTACTGTACTGAAACAATCATCCACAGCTGCTGTTCATCAGCTAAACCACGAACTTGTATTACTGGACTGCTGGCAGACGATGTTTTCGAGTTAACTACTAAAACGAGCCATGTTTGTACAAAGCTTCCGGTTTAGTCACCGTCATTGTTTAGGCTCGCCGAGACTAACAGCAGATAACTTCGCAAGAGGGTAAGCGTTGGTCTTGGCAGACAGACAACAATCCACCTATACACATCCATGGCTAAACCGTCACCTCTCCACCAATCAGAACTACTCTCTGTCCTTTTCTGACCCCAGACCTCGCCCCCTTTTGCTATGCTATTGTTTTGGTTGGTCATCTAGTTTTGGATTTTTTTTTTTTTGTACACAATGAGGAGCTGTGTAACGGGTACAAATAAACCTACACCTTTTGTATGTGTGTGTGCGTGTACTCTTCCTTCTCCTCCTTATTTTCTTTCTTAATATATCTGTGCCATATTGTGGGTTATAATGAAACCGGAAGTTGCATAATGCTAATGAGTGTATCAGAAGCACCAAGCATTTTTTGCATTTTTTTTTTTAATAAAAAAAGGAAGTCACCGCCCCAGCTTAATTACCTGTTTTTATTTAATTTTATTCTCTTACGCCAAAACAGCCTCTTTCCCGTTCATCGTGAGCGGTTTTCAACCCTGCTACCCTGTCCTGTTAGCCAGCAAACTTCCTGGCCATAAAGCTGCCTCTCCACAAAAAAGCAGGTCATCACCGTTGCCACTTTTGGCCTCCTCGTGCAGCAGTCACGTGGACGCAGCACTCCACTTCCTGCTGCAAAGACTGGAGCCAGTAAGTTCTGTCATTGCAGGCCCCTATATCGTTTTATCATCACTTTCATCACCCTGACGAGCACGAAGCAAAGAACTGCCTGATCGCATCGGAGGATAATGCGATTTCCGGGGAGGAAAAAAAGCTTTTTTTCTTTCAGAATAGCCCGCATAGGTCAGGCCGGCTTGAGATTTTTTTTCGAGTATGGCCACACTAATCTCATTTACTCGCATTGCTGACTAAGGGTGTGTATACTGCGGAATAAGAAACTGTTACACGGGATAAGTCTATTACTGCCTCATCCAATACTGCCATACGTGCTCATCTAAGCAGTAAGCTTGTTACGAGGACAGACGAGCCTCCACCCGATGCCGACTCTCAGAACAAGCCTGTTAACCCGCCAAATGCTGCCCACCCTCAGACAAGCATATCCGTGGGGTAAACCTGTTACCCCAGCCCTTCCTGACAAGCCTTCAATAAACAGAAAGCTGTTAGCCACCGCTGAGCTCATACTTACCGACGGAGAACTGCAGCTTTCAGAGCTTGTTAGTGTAGGGATAGATAATAAGAGAAAAGGCCGGCTTGATTATGGGACACCCACGAAACTGTGATTGCATGGAATTTTGCTGTGCAGCCCCTTGCAGTTTGAAATGTCGGACGGCTGTGTATAGGGCCACGACGCATGCGCGGTGAAGTGAGGTGTGCATGTGGTGCTCCCACCTTCTACTCCACAGACATCTTGAGTAATGCTGCACGTGAGATGGTGGTGGTGGTGGTGGTTGTGAAGGAAGTAGAATTTTCGGGTGGAGGGAAGTTGTAGCAGGAAGTGATGGGTGTGTGTTAGTGCAGCTGTGGTGACGGGTGGGGTGTGTGATTAAAAAAAAAAAACAGAAAGTTAACCTGTGGACGAATTTTACCATTTCTTACTCCACTGACGTGGAGGTGTTCTCAAAAAAAAAAAAAAAAAAAAAAAAATCCCCGACACACACACTTCTTACCCTCGTTGAGTTAGCTTTTTTTCCCTCCAGTTTCTTATCTTCAAAGAGAGCATATATCTTTCCATTTATCTGTTCGCTATAGCTGGGACTTTTGGGCAAGTGATGTTCCGTAGCCAATTTTTAACCTTGTTACCAAACTTACCCGCTACTCGTGAATGGCGGCGGCGGGACTGTTTGATGTGGGAAGACTGCCGACGGTCGGCGGCCTTGCGCTGCAGATCAAAAGATGCAATTTACCGCTACGATCTTTGTTTTCATTAATTAATTTTAGAAGACTTTTTTTTTTTTGGCCGGTGAGTAGAGGGCACGAGAGTGCCAACCCACCTGCAGTTGTTCACTTTCTTCGTTCATTTGATCTTTGATCAGGCTGCTTTGATTTTTGTCAGTTAAGAGTTCCTTGGCTGGCCGATATAATAGTTTTATGAAATGGTGTCAAGAAATATATACTGTATGTATGATATATATACATATAGACTATTAAGGCTTTGATGTTTCTCATTATCGTCGTCGTTGTCTCGTCGCCGTCGTGGGGATGATTTTTTCTTCCTACAATTGAAATTTTTAGGCGCTTACGAACTTCTTGACAAGAAATCTTGGCCCAGGAACGATCAGACAAACACCAATGCTACTTACTACCACCACCAGCAACACCACCACAGCCGGCAGACAACGAAGACGAAACGAGAGGTGGTGTAGTAGACTCAGCCTGCCCGACATTTGTCTTCCTTCAACTCTTTAAGGTTGTCTCGGGTACACGGGCAGTTGCTGGTATCTCTGCGGGCGGCCTCGTGAGGGGAAACGAGCCTCTTTGAGAGATCTCTGGCATCGTTAGAAAATCTTTCTTTCGCCTCTTGGAATGGAACGCGTTTAGTGTCCGGAACGCTTTTCATCAGCAGCGTCTGCGGCTCAGCTTTCGCCGTGCAGGAACATAAATCTGAGAGCGAAACATAGGCGCTAGGGAACGATGGGTGGGATGGGTGGCTGGGTGCAGTGGTGGTGGTGGGGGGAGGGGAGAAAGAGGTTAGAGAGGGTGTGGTTGTGATAGTTTGAAACACCAACAACAAAAATGGTAGTTTCAGGTTTTTAATGGATTTTGTCGAACGTTTGCGAGGGTCACAGGAAAACGTTGGTTGGTCACTTGGTGGACTTCGCAGACCTCGATGGTTTTAGCATTCCAGGCATGCAAGGCATGCCATTTTTATGAGCAGCTTCCGCCCTGCCCACACCTTAATCACAACCCCCTAAAGATGCTCTCTGTCCTTAGGGCGCCAGCCACTTTGAAATTTTTACCCTGTTGGTCATCAGCGGGTCTGTAGCCATCAGCTGTCCCTTGCACGATCAGGGTACCAGCAGCATGCGAAATAACGCACCGGGTATGGGTGGGTGGTGGTTTAATTACGAGCTTTTCATGGTGAACATGCGGGCGTCATCAAGCTCGTCTGACATGCGTAGGATGCGTCTTGCTGGTCAAACCTCCATCCCACCATCCTCGTCCACCTCAGAGAGGTCAGTGGGCCTGCGCAATAATGTCACGAAGGTCACGTTTACCATTTAGGAGCTGAGGACTGTATTTAAATATAACAACTATTGCGAGTGAGTGGTAATGCCTAGACGATAAATAAACTTCAGACTTTCTGAAAGACTTGCAAGGAAATGTGGACTTTTGGTCAGCACCTACCGCAAGACGATGCGTGCTGTGAAAGCCCTCTGATCTGAGGAGGCCATGTTTCAAACCGCATCTCACATCAGACGGCTATCAGGCCAGAAACCTCTTTGAGCGAAAAGCGAAGAGAGCAGAGGTGAAAGACGATAGTAGCATGGAGAGAGTAGATGGGGCTGGGGTGGGGGATGGCGAAGTTTTGAATAGAATGTATCTGCTTAAGTTTTTTTTTTTTTTTTTCTCCTTAAAGAATTTTTCTCTTTTGGTGGGTAGCAGGGTGCTGTCAGGTGTTGTACACGGGTGTCATTGCCAAGGCGCGGCTATAACGGCCAGTCAAGCAGGATGTTCTTTACATTTTGAAAACGAGCCGGAATGGGGTGGAAGGGAGGCTGTCTCGGTAAAGGAGAGGCGGAAGCACTTTGACGTCACGGCGCATGCGCAGACAGACGTTGGTCACTTTGAAGTCTTCGGCATCAGTTCCGACACCTGGCTTTGAGATACTGGGAGGAGAGACTCCTTGACTGCTAATGGCACAGAAAGGGAGTGGAGGTCAGAGCGGGTACGGGGCAAGACTGAGGACGATTGTAAGCGTGTCGAGGTGTTGGGATTGTAGACTAGATAGTGGAAGATCAAAGAGAAAGAGAGAATTGTGTCTGCATTATGGGTGCGTGCGTTTGCACACACACACACAAAACAACAACAAACACCAACACTAACATAGTTTGACTAATGTTTTGTTGACGCTTGATAGATTAACTGTATCCTGATATGTTACCAGTTAATGTATTTACCCTTTAGTATCTTTCCCTTTGTTCTTTTTTTGTTTCTTAGTTAAAGGTTTCATATTCTGCTGACGGTGCCTTTTGAACGAGTTCGTACCGCACGTGCGAGAAGCGGCGTAGGTGTGCGTGGATGTGGCGAGAGTATGTGCGAGGGTACAGTCCTTTTGACTATGGAAACATGAGAAACTCGGTCTTCACGTTCCTCTCGCGAGATTTCACGTGACCAATTTTAGTAGTTTAATCAGATATTATCTAGAAAGTCGAATACAGTGATACCTCGGTTCTCGAACATAATTCGTTCCGGGAGGACGGTCGAGAACCAAATTGTTCGAGAACCGAAGCAATGAAACCCATAGGAAATAATGGAAACTGTATTAATTCGTTCCAAGCCCCAGAAAATGCCTATTTACTGGCCTAATTTGTATATAATATGTAGAAAAACATGAGTCTCAACAAGAAATAAGAAATAAAAGTGTATTTATTAAAACAAAAAAACAAAAAATAAAATGTACTGTACAGTACAGTACAGTACAGTAAATTGTGTTTCATTTACTGTACCTGTACCAAACTTTATGGCAGGAGGGAATGAATGTGGAGGAGGAGGGAAGGGGGATGGTTATTGTTTTGAGGGGAGTCTTCTTCAATAAAACAGAAGGTACTGCTCTTCGGGTGTTTCTGTTCTCTGTATCTTTTGCTGAGGAGAATCAGAATCTTGCTCTGCAGTTGCTTGTCTGATTTCTTTACGGAGGAATTTGTCAATTGTTTGCTGTTTTTTTCTCCTTTGCAAAATTTTGCGGAAAGTGGACATAACATTGTCATTAAAAATGTTAACTGCTCTATTTGCTACCACTTTATCAGGGTGATGTTGTTCAACAAAATTTGCGATTTCTGCCCATTTTGCACACATTTCATGACTCTCCACAAAAACGTGACTCTCTCTGTGCACTCGCACTGATGACGCAAGCAAGGCGCGCTGGGCCGAAATGAACGCCATTCGGCTCAACTCGGCTCATCTCGGACGTTCGGATGTTCGAGTTCCAAATATTTGTTCGAATTCCAAGACAAAATTTTCTCGAATTTCCTGGTCGAATACCGATTTGGTCGAAAGTCAAGGCGTTCGAGAACCGAGGTATCACTGTATTCTGGAATATCATGAAACGAAAGCAGAAAGAAGACGCATTGAGAGAGGTGGGGTCGAGAAGAGAATTTCGCCATCTGATCCGGACAGGACTGCTGGGGAAGAGAACGTCATCGAGGACAGTTGACATGGCGCCGTTACGAGCGTCGTCACCTGAGAGGAGACAGAACTTGCAAAAGCGCCGTCGATACCTGACCTAGTTGCGAAATGTCAGGAGGCGAGAGGAGAAGACTGGGGCGAGGAGTCGTGATGTCTAAATTGGGACACATTCTCATGGCGGAGAGATCCCTTGCTGGCAGATTGCATTGACACATGCAAAGTCTTAGACGCTTGCTTATGGCTGGCAGAGAGACCATTATTGCATTCTAGTTTAATAGAGGCGTTATTTTTGTTAGATGTCAGGTGGGTTTTTTTTTTTTTTTTAACGGAAGGGGGTTCCAAGCTTTTAGTTTAAATTAAGTTTTGCTTCTTCATCTGCTAAGGAATGGCGAAATCGGAAAGCTTTAAAAAAAATATATATATAGAGCGAAACTTCTTTTTATTATAGAGAAAAGCATAAGGAGAACGAATCACATACCCAGACACTTGCGCGCGCCCACGAACACAAACATGCACATAGAAATTCATGCACGCGCTGATTGATGATGACGAGCGATAATGATTATACGTGTTAAAGTTAGTTAACATTATATAGATATGAATAGTTACATTCCATATATTGTTTGCATGGTTGAAGTGAGAAAGATTAGCAAGAGAAATGAACAACAGACAATAGAAAATTACTTCCCTCGCCCTTCCATCCCTCCCCTCCAATGAAAAATGGACGACAGGGATATACAAGAGAGGTTGGATGGAAACATACACACACTGATACACACTCTCAAACACACGCACGTACTCTCACGTAGTCTTCCCTTCTCATCGTTACCCTGCCGTTCATGTTTTCAGCCGGGTAGGAGGGTGATGAGCGGCGGGTGCGTGCGCATCAACACGGGTGCTGCTGTGCCCCCGGGTGCCGACGCCGTGGTGCAGGTGGAGGACACCAGGCTGGAGAAGGAAGAAGAGTTGACCGGCGAGGAAGCTGGAGATCAGCATCCTTACCACCCCGACACCCGGCCAGGACATCAGGTACACGCAAATCGTCGGGTGCACGAGGAGTACTAAGGACATTGGGGATGTAACTGCGTCAGATGCTTCCGGCCCCTGTCCTAGCTTTACTGCACTTGCAGAATTCCAATTTAATCTTGATTTGAAAGTATTTTGACTTGAGTTGAAACTGTCATTAGTATTACGTTTGCTTCAGTAATAGTGAGGATTGTTTGGTCCGTGGGTGGTTTGCGTGCGTACATGCGTGCATATGTGTTTATTTATTTATTTTTATTTTTTTTTCTTGGTGTAGACCCGTTGGTTCGGATATTGCGGCTGGGGAACACGTCCTCCACAAAGGACAACATTTAGGTCCTGCAGAGTTGGGACTGCTGGCAACAGTTGGCGTGACGTCAGTATTGTGCTACCGGAAACCAGTCGTGGCTGTCATGTCCACCGGCAACGAGGTAAAACATCCAAGGCATTCGCAAGATAATTTACACGTGTTGGACCTAATGATCATTCCTTCTAACCAAAAAAAACAAAAATAAAAAAAATCCCCCTTTCATGTTTCCCGACCATTTCTCAACTGCACTTAACACTTAGAGTATCAGAAGCCATGTCATTCATCATTCATTAAGAATAATATTAACTTTACGGACGGTGTGTGAGAAGAGCTTGGTGCCGACAGTGAACGAATGGCTTGGGGAAGGAAGAAAAATGGCGCAGGCCCTATGTCTGGTCCTCGCTGGATAAGGATGAAACGTGTATGTACCCGCTGCTCCCGTCTCTCTTTTCGTATTCCTCCCTTAACCCTCCCCGTCCCTCCAACTTCAGCCCCCCCCCTCCTACTTTACCAGCACTACTCGCACCGTGAAATGAACCCCCGGTTACACGTGTGTGTGCAGCTGATAGAGCCCGGGGAACCGCTGCGGGCGGGCAAGATCAGGGACAGCAACCGCACAGCCCTGATAGCGCAGTTGAAAGAGGCTGGCGTCGCCGCCGTGGACCTCGGAGTGGCCCCTGATAAGTGAGTCCTGTCCAACTGTGGGGGACCGCTATAAACTTCAGAACCTTGCAGTCGTCGTAGGGGAAAGGGGTCGGGTCAAGGTCCTGCCAGATTGATAAGCCTTTCTCCAACTTTTCCCCAACCTCCCTTTTACTTTTGAAGCAGACTCTTGAATGATTATTTCCATCACTTCTTGTGGAGAAGTGTGGTGGGGAGAAGCAAAAGCGACGGTTGAGCCAGGAAACCGTCGAAGCTAGTTATGAAAGTTAATAAAGAGGTGAAAAGAAAACCAGGCTTCACACCAAAAAAAGCGCGTGCACACAGACACACACTATCTCTTGTTGGGTGGCTTTCTTAATTTGATGTAGTTTGTAAGGAGTTTGGAGTTTTGTCTCGCAGATTTAATAGAAACTGAGCGATACATTTTCAGCCCAGATGCCTTGCTGCAGGTGTTGAGGCGAGCCTTGAATAAGGCCGACATGGTTGTCACATCCGGCGGTGTGTCTATGGGCGATAAGGTAAAAAAACAAATTAAGTCTGGGGTCTGCTGATATACTATTCGCATTTATATATATTGCCAGCTGCACAGCAAACTGTGGAAGCTACCTACATGTGTGTTAATAATCCATCTGTTTCTTGGTGGCAAAGAAACAAAACTTAAGTCTTTTACATTTTAGAAAACATGCGAAATAAGTAAAATAAACTAAAACTAAATAGTGAACACATGATGATAATGATGCATTATTTTTATTACTCTGTTCATAACAGGATTACTTGAAACAAGTTCTGGAAACTGATCTGAAAGCGAAAATTCATTTTGCTCGGGTGTTCATGAAACCTGGGTAAGTTAACGTTTACACAGGTAATTAAATAAGTGTTAAAGTGATTTACACCTATGAAGATGTAGCTGGGGAAAGGACCAGTTACACTGCTGCTGCCATAAAGTCTGTATACAGTGCACTTACAGCGATTTTTCTGCAGTATGATCACATTTCAGTCTCTTGTTGCTTGTTGCGAATCTCTCCGACGGGATACCCGTGAAAGCGAAAACACGAAAGACCAGAACAATATCAAGTTTAAAGACAGCTGCGCAAAGCCATCAACGGTCGCTCGTCGTGGTGTTTACCAACAATGTGAAATTCATTAGAGTGGGAAACAATAAAGTCTTGATACGGGCACCTTGCCAGTAGTTCTATCACCAACCATGTGGTTTCCCTTCATTAAAAACACTTCTTGCGGTTGGTTGTTTTTGAGGCACACGTGGCTTTTATTACATTATCTTCACGCACAGCTGCTGCAAATGCCTGTGTAAGGTGGTCGACAACGAGTCTCGTGCTAACTGTGTGTGTGTGTGGTCAGGCCTGTTAGTCTGATGATATGGGACGACGATGACGACGACACAGACGACGGAGAACTATTAATAGAAGTTGTCTCTTTTCACTTTGTGCAGGAAGCGACGGGTGGCATTCGGTCTCATTCTTAGTTCCTTTCATTTTCATGTCTAACAAGACAATGCATTGGTTCTCTCTCTCTCTATCGCATTCAAACGATTAAGTTCGTGTAGTTAAATATAAGTTTTTGAAAAGTCTCATTTTCCTGCCTGTGGCATTTCGGTATTTGCAGAACGAGAAACCTTTGTCTGTCCCCGTATAGTGATCGAACTGCCATGGTGGTCTTAACATTGACGACCAGAGAGCAATTGTTGCGACTTATCTGTATTTTCCAGCGCATGCTCTCACACAAATGTTCCCTTTATTCTCGAATAAAGGGAAAATTAAAACAAATTGAATCATCTTTGCGAGTGGTGCGAATTGACATTCGGGTCAAAACTGTCATTTTCAGATATGTTTTGCATTTAATGTGTTTAGTGTGCTAGACTGAAGATGTTGAAATGAACGAAATTCTGAGTATAACTGATGGAAAAATTCGCTTTTAAAGTTGGCAAAATCATTAAAAAAAAAAGCTTGACAAAATTAAATTTCTTTCAGAATTTGGTTACCCCGTTCCAAAATACGTTATATCTATGTTTTATGAGTTAGCATGATGGGGAGAGGATGTCAGAGAGAAGAGGTAAAATATAAAAATATGGAAATCAAAAGGCCTTTGTCATGTGAAGAATGAAGGCCTGTCCCCGACTCCACTCAACTGGTTGACCAGCCTTAACGGCCAATAAACGTAAATTTTAATGGCGGTGGCCTGAAATTGACCGAAATTACTGCCGGATTTACTCAAAAACAATATGTTACAGCTTAACAGAAACAAAAACATGATGCCACTGCCTCTAAAACGAATATCAAGAAGGACAACAGCGTAGAAGGCATTGTTCCTCAGCCATGCGAGGACCAGATCTTCAACGACAAATCCTTCGCGCACCTCATCACGAAAAAGTTCATTACGAGCTGAAACTACTCTTGTCTTAGAGCGCGGTCACCGGGAGGAGATGGCTCCGTTGGGTGGGATGGGGGAAACTATCATGACGGTGTAATATGTTCACAACTGAGTTGTCCAAGACTTGGTCCACCACACTAGCAATAATAATACCCGCTGTTGAGAACAGAACTGTTTACAGCGGAATGAGAGAGAGACCGGATGTTTTGTGTGCCTCGTAATGGCGTACAGTAAACTGTTAGAATTTAACGACCTCGCAAAATGGCTGTTGATAGCCGCGCGGCATTAGGTCCGGAAGCGAACGCGGAAATAAGGGAATTTGGAAGATGTGTCCACATCTAATCAAAGCCGCGGCTTACCGTATCTTTTTTGCTTAAAAAGAAAAAAAAAAGGAGGAGGAAGGCGGAATAAAAACAGGAAAAGCGGTGTGTCCAAGTGCAAGTTTTACGACCTTATTTAAACGTGTGTTGCGACATCATTTCGGTTCTCGCTAACATCTCGCACACGTTGCAGCTTGTTTCAGCCCTCGCCCCTCACGAGGGGGGTCTCCAGGGGACGTCTCATTACGACATATCTCAGCGTGGTAGTGTTACCTGTGGCCTCCCTCCCCATGCGGGTACAGAGAGAGAGAGAAAGAAAGTTATTTTCCGTCAGTTTTTTTAAGCACCTCATTACCTCGTCCGTTGCTGGCTCCTCGGCGATGGTCAGTGTCAGGGAGCGATACACAAGCCGTCTTAACAGCTGCTGCTAGACATTCATAAAACACTGATTACCGTTCCGCGAGTTTAATGTGGGGATTTTATGGGGAAGTGTGGGAGGGGTAGGGGATTTGGGGAATGGCATCTTGGGGTAAAGCGTTTATGATGTAGGTCAGAACTGTCTATGACCTGTATGTGTGTGCGGGTATTCAAGTCCGACCGCTGCTGACATCGGGACCAACACAAAGACTGGCACCTGGGGGTCGCCCGGGTGGCTTGTCCCCCAGCTTTTGCAGCCGGTGTACTGTGTGGCCGTGGGTGACTGCCCTATCAACCCTCTTGACAGACGGGCCGGGGAAGTTGTATATTCTCACTTCCCCGCCAACTTATCTCCCCTGCCGTAGATAGAATTTCTCATCGGGGTCCAGAAGGGCACGCAACCGAACTTTATAAATCATTGCAGCTCGTTCTCAGTCAAGCTGTTGTAAACACTCAGTCCCAGATGGATGGTGCTAGGTAGGGGTGGTGTTAGGGGAAAGAAAGAGCATTTGCCAATTCCCCAAAGCGTATCTCAATGTTTGTTAGCAATGGCTTTTTTTTTTTTTTTTGAAGAAAATGCTTTTATCGGAGGGAGAGGCCGAGAGACTGGCGTGCGTTCCAAGAAAATTATTGAGTCGTTCAGCGAAGGACAAATGCTTCGTGTTGTTATCTGACTGAGAGAAGCGAAGTGCTCATTATCATGGCAGGAGGTATACGGAGGAGAATCGGGGAGGAGGGTCGGGTTGGAGGAGGTGGTGGTGGTGGTGGGGGAGGACGCCACCAGGAGTGTGGCGCTTGTTATCTCGACTAGTCGGCCTTTCGCTCGTCACCCTTAATCTGCAGAGGAGGGGTTTGAGGCGGGACAAAAATAACTTTGCGGTTTGTTGTCTTGACTTAACAGTAGGAGTTGTCCCGACCCCACGTGAAAAGAGAGAAAGAAGGAACGAGAGAGAGAGGAAAGCAGGAGTTGAAAAACATGACTGACTGATCCGATGGCAGTGTTTGAATATACCTCTGCTCCGTAACTTTTGTTGGAGTTGTCGTGGACTGGCCGAATGTTAGTTGTTGTGTTAATGATGTTTGACATGTGCCTACATGTGGAGCCGTTTGTTGTGACTGTGAAACTAGTTGAGTATCCTGTTATCATCAGATGAACGCTGAGGTCTGTCTGTGGTGATTTTGTTTGTCTGACTAGACCTTCTCAATGCTCGCTATTTGCATGCAACACCTCAATAAGTGATCTCGTTTACGGACAAGGCCTTGATTGTTTTGTTTGTTGTGCTAACGGAGAGGACCTTGATATTCGCAGGCTACTTTATTTTTCCAGAAGTTAAATCTGATACTTGTATTTTGAGGCTTGTTTCTGTTGGCTTTTGTGCAAGGGCCTGGATCAACCCACCAATGTGTCAAATCAATCAGAACTAGCATAAAGAGGGAGGGATAGTGGAAAGTGAGGTGATAAAATTAACAGAGATGTTGATTTTGTTCCAAAGTAAAATTATGTAACTCGCCGTTTTGCTGATGACACTGCCGTGCTGTCTATTTTGAATGATAGTAAACATGTTCATAGTGGCGCTCTTCCCTTTGTTCGCTGGTGTGACGAACACTTTCTTGTCTTGAATGCCTCAGAGACTAAGGAAATGATTTTCGACTTTCTGACGAACAGGCCTGACAGTCATCAGTATTATCCATGATGATGCTATTGAGGTAGTCCACGCTTACAAATATCTAGGTACTATCTTTGATAACAAGCTTAAAAGGGACATCAGCACTGACATGATCCTCCGTAAGAGCCAACAACATCTGGACCTCCTACGGAAATACCTCTGTCATCTCTGCCATCCTTACTCGGTTCTATCAGTCCTTCACCGAAAGTCTCATCACTTTTTCTTTCATCGTTTTGTTCCACGACCTCTCCCTAGGGAACAGGAACAGCTGTCTTGTCTCTCTTGTTAACATCTGTTCCAAGATCACCGGAACTAGGCAGAGGGACTTGGCAGCCTTTTGTCATCAGCAAATCCTCAGAAAGGCATCCCTCATCCTCTGTATTTCTGATCATGTGTTGGCATGTGAGTTTTCACTCTTGCTGTAGGTACCCGATGCCCGTCTGCAGAACCAATCGTCACCGCAAGCTCATTCTTTCCACGTGACATTCACGTGATCAACTCCACTGGTCATCTTTTCTAGGTTTCTCTTGTGCGTGTGTTGTGGCTTCTGTGCCCATCATTGTTCGGCATCAATCTGTAAATACTCACATTTTCTTTCAACTCGAACTCAAAAATTCGATGTATTATGCAGATTCGTTGTTATTTTGCGTACACCTTAAGGGACAAGGGTGTTCCCTGGCTTCTTGCACTCGAGGGTTTAGAGAGAAGACAGAAGCAACTGTCCACGACACACATTCATGTTGCTAACTGTGCACCACAAACCCCGGGAATGGCTTAGCGAACTCGGATATTAAGATGACACTTGGATAAAGCAAGTAAAACAAAACAAACAAACAAAACAGAGGAGCTTTGCACTTGTAATTGTGACACCATTCAGACGGTGCTGACTCAGAAGTCACCCATTCCACGCTCTAATCTCAAATTTCCAATCGTCTTTGCTGTCAAAGCTGCCTGCCTCGGAATGACGATTATTTTTGTAGTTGCAGTGGGGTGGGAGGCTGAGAGTGACGTCTTCAATTATGGAAATGTCGATCATTTCATGTTATGTACCAGGAGGTCTGCGAGACTTACCTCCCCTGTGTCTTTCGTGCTGCATACATATCACCTTCATGTCTTGTTTACAACGCTGCCAGAAACAAGGGGCAAAGGCAGGTAAACACCTGGGTGTCTTTCATATTCATCCACAATCTATAAATATAACTGCATGTGAAAAAAATAACCCCCTACATATATATTTCATGTCAAGGGTCACTGTTGTCTGACCTGGACATACAGGATGAAGGGGGAGGTAAGTGTTGAGTTTGAGATAAGATGTGACTGAGGAGATGAGGGTTTTGGGGTGGTAGGGGGAGGGTGAAAATAGTGGACAAGGTTGGAGGAGTTTATTTCTTCAGACTCTGACTTTTAAAAAAAAATAAAATAAGAGGATTCCAGGAAAAAACTGAGCTTTGCGGAAAACTGAGTTGCTGCTGTACACACGGACACAAACGAGATCGCAAAAGATCCAACTGTGGTTAAAAAAAAATATGTAGATGGACTAGGACAAACTGCGGTAGGGACTCGGGGTAAGGTTAATAAACAAGAAGAACGATGACTGCTGAGATGCACTCATTTATCATGCCAAAACTTCGCTAATGGGTTGTCTCCCCCCTCTCTTCTCCACTTCCCTCACCCCTGTAGCACTGTGGGAAGTCTGCAGCGACAGAGGCAAAGATGGAGCAGATTTGGTACTGATTTAGGGCCCAGAAAGCGACAGGCTAGGACGACTTATATGCAGGTTAATTTTGCCAAACAAGGCATGCCGAAAGTAAGGAGATGTTTGTGATAAGATAAATTGAAGAATATTTGATGAGACAGTCTGGGAAGGGAGTAGGGGGCGGAGCTGCAATACAATGAGATGTCAAGAGACTTTGCCTGGCAGTACAACGGTATCCAGTTTAAACAAGAATGGAAACGGGGATCCTTTTTTTCCTCTAAGGACCATTTTGATATCTATAACATCATTATCACATACAAAATTATCTACTCAAAAATAAGTTTGCTCTATTATTATAAGTTGTAGTTTCCCCCACAATATGTTAACACTTTTGTAACATACAATCCCACCATGCTTGGCACTGCTCTCTGAGTCACCACAATCCACCCTTTTATAACTTATTGCGCAAAAACTATGCACTACCACTATGAAAAGCAGAGCGAAACGGCTTTGAAGTCTGTAAAATATATATTTACAATTTAAAAGTTCCTAGAGGGAGACCCCATCCCCTAAACAATTTATGGTTTTTTATTACCTGTTGACATACTTTGTTCTTGGTCAGTTACATGTCCACGTCATAACCCCACCTGAGAAATAAAGCGTTGCTTGAAACAACTACTGGTTTGTCAGTGCAATAAAAGAATAAATAAATAGCTAAGGGCGGTGACTGTCATTTTTTTTTCCGATCTGCATGACCTTAGCTTTCTTGGCTTTGAGTTCTGTCCCCTCACCTGCTTCTTCTTCCCCTCACCTCTCGCTTCCTTGACTCACCTGGCCCATCCGTCTGTGATCTCAACCGCTCTATCCACAGGTGTGAACCGTTCGTCCCATCCCTTCCAAACGCAGGGCTTGTTGGCACATCTTGTTCTCAGCATCCGTGGCTTTCTCATAAACTTTTTTTGCTCCACCACAGCAATTTTTTTGTACCTGAGTTTTTCCCTGCGGTTTGCTGGCATATGTGAAACATCGTCAGTGCAGTGCTTTCTGTTGTTCTGAAATTATTTTCCCAGCAGTATACATCCGCAGAAAACGAAGCAAAAGTTTAAAAAAAAAAAAAGTCCAATGAGTCAAAATAGCAAGTCAAAAATAGGAAGAAATAAGAAGTGAAAAGAAAAACGATGGTTAGAAGATGAAAGTAAGAAGAAAAGAAATGGAAGGAAAGAACGGGGGGGAAAGCCCCAAGTTGATGCGTGTTGTCTGTCGGCCACTGCGCGTATATCATTTTCACCTTTCACCGCCTCCAGAGCTCGACTTCGATGTGACCTGCCATCTTGTACATCAACAAGGTCGGGCACGTGGATGTGGATGACAGCTGAGGCTTGTTTACGTGTGCAGATGTTAATGATGCGGTCGTCATTGTTGTATGAGTTATCTCAGCTGCTACTTCAGGGTGCTCAAAGTTCCTCGCCTCCACCCCTCCTACCTCCTCCCACGCACACGTTTTCCTCCAGCAACAAACCGCCAGCTCGAGGATGGGGAATAAACTCAAAGGGAAAAATACCGAAGTCGTTTGGAAATTTGCGTCAACAAGCAAAAAACTAGGATGCATTGTTCGTCTCTTTTTGTCTTCATTTCTTTCTCATTCCACTCGTTGTAAATAGAAAATGTCCCTTAGACCCTCGTAAAGGCGGAATATTGCAATTAACTGAACACTGTATGAGACCATCTGTGCTGGAGCGGTTGGACGAGACTGGACTTGCGGGGTAGCTGAATACAAAGGTTTAATGGGGCTGCGTTTGTTTTCTAAAGAAAATCAGTCCATATATTATTTCCTTCCGTTCTCGAGATACACGACTACTAACACCACTAATGACTGCTCCGTTGAGGCAGTAGTCATGAAGCGAGGGCAAATTGTTGCCTCGGGGCAAAATTGGGGACATCAAGGCAAAGCGTCTTGTAGCAAATACGAAGCGAAGTGCAGATATTAAGGGATGCCCCGGTCGCTTTACTGTTCAAGATTTTGTTTGTTTGGGTTTGTTTTTCTTATAAGAACATCGTGCGACAAACCCTTCACGACCACTCTCCAGTTCCATCGGTGGGATGCCCATATTTAGGAATTCGAGAACAAGCGCCAGGAGTCTGCTTCGGAACTCGTACAGGGAACATAAAACCAATAACTTTGTATGCAGCATGGTCGCCATACTTGTAGAGCATGGGAACAACTTCAATAATCAAGTCTCCATGTGACACGGCACCACTCTGTCTAAAAGCCTTCTTGAGAGTACATTGTAGGGAGGTCGACCCCGAGATAGAATAAGACATGGCTTTCAAACATGAGTGGACTGGTTATGAAATACATGTACAAGGCCTACTCACCACCGCTCAAGGGCAGGTTTAAGAGGCGAGCTTAGTCAGTCCCTGCCTCTATGTTCCCTCCGTACCCATCCAAACTCGACGACCAGAAGCGGTGGACCAGCATAACCATTCGTCAACTGGCATGAGTCAAGGCGATGAAGGAAATGAATGCAACTTGTCCCTGGGGCAAATACTTGCTCTCACTGCATGGTCACGTTGATCTGGAAGTAGGAAAGCAGATTTTCCACAAACCCATCCTTCCAAGAAAAAATAAACGGCCTTGATGTCAGCATCGTTGGCAGCCAAATGCGACACTTTATTACGATTTTTATTGACCTCTGAATCTTTGCCAGCTGGGGCTCTCCGTGTGGTTAGTATGGTGGGATTTCCACTGTCGACTCACCCACTGGGGTGCGGAGGATCGATTTGGATTTTCCTTTCAAATTTTGGAGATTCCGTTGACAGTTTTCCCACCGTTAAAAGAATTTTTTAAAGTTGCCACCTAACCTTTTATAGGCAGCTTTTTTGGGCGATGAGAGAGTGTAAGATGTTAAAGACCACACAGTTTTTGCTTTGTTGGGGTGTGGGGTGGAGGGGAGCTCATCATTTTGTGATGGCGATGCCCATCTCCTGTCTCCGTCACTATCTTACCTTTTCCCAAGCCTTTGTGGAGTCAGGTATCCAGTCCCGACAGTCGGGTCAATCGGGGTCGTGGGTAGGGTACTTGGCTGCTCTAACCTCTCGGCAATCCGCTTCCCCTTCTTAGTCTAAGCTGGATGACTTGTTTTCAGTCGTCTTTTTTCTTGATGCTGACTTCGCCTTGCGCACTTATGGACAGGAGTAAACTCTATCCTAATTAAAGAAAGCGTGGAATGTGGCATCGAAAATTGATTTTTAGATTTAAGTTGTTAAAAAATAAGCTGGAAATAAAGAGGAATTCTTCGGCTAAGAACAAGATTTGAGCATCGCGACTAGACCCACTGCGCGTGTCAAGGTGGCGGTGATCTGCTCTCGTGTCCTCGTCAACCCTCAGAGATCGAATCTTACAAACAATTCATTCTGTGCGTCGGATGATGAGGCGGCCAGTCACGCTTGCGCTCACGTACTCGGGAGGCCGGGTGCTTGGGTGGAAGAATCGATGTCCGACGGAAGCCAAACCTTCTTCGACCTTTTGACCCTGCTCGTGCCACAGCGACCGTCGTTGCACTCGTTCTTTCCCAACCTCCATACCCATCCCTCCCCTCTCTTCTCTAACCATCTTCACCTCATCGCCCTGCGGCGTCCCGGCACCAACGATCGGCCAGATTCATGATGGGATCGATGGATACCGCAAAGCACATCATACCTGCGTAGACTTTGTTTTCTTTTTTTGGTTTCGGGTGGGGGTGGACTGGAGGACAGGGGAGGAGTGTAACCACACTCCCCCCCCCTTACATTTACCTCTTTTTTCGGTCCTATACTTAAAAACAAAATCCACCGCGACCTCAACACTCTGGTGGACGGAGACGTTGGACGTAGAGAACAAGTCGGTCTCTTGACGGCAAGTCACGTGACTCCGCATGGAAGCGTCTAGTGGATGGACGTAAGCGGAACGACGTGCGCGCTATTTGGGGAGTGGGGACAGCACGGAAATAGCGGGTCGGTCGCCAACGTGAGGTGACATTTTGGAGTCCAAGAGGTCTCTCCCTTTCGTTTGAACTTTTTTTTTTAATTTTTTTTTTTTGGATAGGAGGAACTGGGTGCGGAGCTTTAACAAGCGCGTGTGCTTAATCGGCAACGGTATGGGGTGAAGGGGTGGGTTAGGAAAAGAGAGGGAGGCGGAAGGCAGGCTGTTAATTTTGGACCTCTCTCAGACAGGCTTGTCCCAGACGGTTCGGTATTATCCAGCCGCGTGAGTCCGGCAAGTTTTGCGCCAGACGGTTCGTGTCTTCCCCTTTCCCCAGCGGACGCCCACGCCGGAGTATAATGATGCCGGTGACGTCAGTGACGAGGGTGCAACGAGAAGCAGCTGCCGATGGTCAACGAGCGAAGTTTGCGGCGCAGAAAATAAAGTTGCCGGGTTATTTTAAAAAGTAAAAACTATATTTAGCTGTTTTCGTCTTGTTTCTAGACGGAAGACGGACCGGAAAAGTCAGATATGCACAGACTAGGCTACAAGAGAGTAAGTAGTATAGGTTCATTGATGTTTCGAAAACTATGAAACATCGGGATATTTGCATGTTTGTGCAGATTACTTTAATCTTGACTTGGTTCTTATATTTCGTATCCGTCAGAGCTGAAATTGAAAACCCTGAATGTATGAGTTGTGTTAGTAAGTGCTGAGGTTAGTTACACAACATGTTCCTAAATCTTAAAAAAAAACTGTTCTAAAGAAGCAAATTTTGAATTTTTTTTAAACTTTGCTTTTTTAGGTGTGAAGCGCATGTGAAAAATTGTGCTGACGGGAACGAAAGTCTGGCAGTAGTTTTATTTACTTCAAGAAATTTAGTTTTAAAAGTTCTAAAATTGTTTGTTTACTGTTTGTATAAAACTGTAAGCTGAATAGATTTTAAGACCTTAAAGTGTTAAATTAAAATGTATCGTGTATCTGGCGCATGGAGAACAACAAAGTGTTCCCACACCACTACGACCTTGTTAATTGTAGGTTTTAAGTATATTGTAACAGAGCTGACTTTTCTTTCAACATTTCAAATGAAAGAAAATCCTCAAGTTTCAATTCATAATGTTCATACTGTGTTTTCCCGATGTATGTAAAATCTGACCCTAAGTGCAGTTCACTACACAAGGCTTGAAATTTGCTTGCTATTTATTTCTTACTCTTCAGCTTCCCTTTAGTTTTTGGCATCACAAGTGAAAACACGCACACAACAAAGCAGAAATTTTCGTATTTTTCATTATGTCTTTATTATTTTTTGATGTTTTATTCATTTGTTTCTTGGAGTCAAAAGCTGAATAATCTTTTTCGTTCTCAATCGGAGAAAAACAGTTTCAAATAAAAGGTTACAGATAACCTTGAATGAAGTATTGTTTATTAAGTTCCATAGGTACATATCACCTTTAAACTTTTTTTTTCTTCTTTTTCGTCAAGTATAAGCACACATCAAAGCAAATAATTGACATCAACTGCTCCGATTTTCTGTTGCAGGAAAACCCACAACTTTTGCCTCACTTGACCACGAGGGCTTGACCAGACTTGTGCTGGGTTTGCCTGGAAATCCCGTGTCGGCGTTGGTCACTTGTAACTTATATGTACTTCCAGCCATCAGACGCATGATGGGATGCTCAACTCCAGAGCTTCCGGTTATCCGTGTCAAGGTAGGATTAACATGGTTTTATTTAAAAGTCTATAGAGAGCAAGTTTTTTTAAAATAATTGAGTAAAAGTCAATGCAAGATACTATTGAACAGGCCCCTTCCACACACAGAGAAGGTAGACTTTTTGATAAAGTTCATCCAACAAGGAATGTCGACAAACCTGCCATCACGAGTTTCAACTCTTTCCGTATCTATAGATGTCTGAAGATGGGTATCGTGAGAACAAGAAGATTTATTTACCCATATTTATAGCATCTTGCACTGACTTTATACAGGAAAATAAATTGCACCTGATTTGACCTTTAAAAACGATTTAGCCATGGTCTCATTTTATTTTAGGTCTTTGTCATTTATTGCAAGCTTTTAAACTTAGTATCCTTGTTATTTTTATTCCTTCTTTCCAAGCGCTGTCATTTAAGTGTTGTAAGTCAGAACATATTTAAAATTCTGTTTAATTGTTTGGAAGAAAAAAAACAACCCACGGCATTTCGAACATGAGTTTTACTTAATGAATCTGTGTGGGTTTTAACATTTGACAGATTTGACAGCAGATTGGGGTTTGAGCATGCATTGTCGATTTACTGTCGCTCCCAGAACTGGGTCGTAATTCGGCTAGTTACCTCTCCAACTAACTGCAGTTGTCGGTCTTGTGTATGGCAGCTGGATCGAGCGGTGAGGCTGGACCCCAGACCCGAATACCATCGAGCCGTCGCCTCGTGGCTGAAGGGCGATGACGTGGCCACGGCCAGCAGCACGGGCAACCAGATCAGCAGCCGCCTGCTGAGTGTCAAGGAGGCCAACGTCCTGCTGCGCCTACCCCCCAAGTCGACAAGTCACTGCCATCCAGGAGGGGGAGGTGGTCGACGCCATTGTCATCGGGAAATTTTAAACTCGTTTTTCAAATGTGGCACGTCAAGTGCGAATAATGGGTATTTATTTTTTCAATCGCTAAGTTGACAATAAAATGCTGAAAGGTATAATTTGTAATCAGGGAAACGAATCTGAAAAGATTTTTTTAAAATTGAAGTTTACTATAGAGTATAGACTAATCTTTGAATACGACTTTTGTTGTTTTTTTTTGTTTTGTTTTTGTTTTTGTTTTGTCGTTTGCTGATTTTTTAAAAACTGTAAAACATATTGGTTAATGCGATTTTTGATTTTTAAAGACTTTCCTGGGATATTTATATATACAATGAAACCTCGGTTTTCGTCAATAATCCGTCCGCAAAAAATCAGCGAAATCCGAAACCGACGAAAACCGAGGGAATTTTTTCCACACGAATCAATATTACTCCAATTAATTAATTTTTATGGTACATGGGTTGCGTTCATTTTGAAACTGAAAAACGCAAAATAAACATTACACCGAATACCGTATACATAGTAATCACTTATAATTACTTATAATTGTAGTATTAGCACTTGCAGTCAATATAAAAAAAGCACAAAACACTGGGAACCAATGGAATCGTTTGGCTAGACGCGGGGTGATGCTCACACAACGAGAAACAACGCCTCACTGAGCAAGGAGAACGCGTGGGTCGCCCTTTGTTTTTCACAAAATTATCAGCGAGGTCACGTGGTCACCCCGATGAAATACGAGGTAATCGACGATGTCAACGAAAACCGAGGCTTCACTGTATACATACACTTGCATGGGATCTACACGATGCAAATGTTAGTGGAAGGGATTACTTCCAGACAGCCCCATGTCATGAGGACGGGTCAGGTCTACCCTTGTCATCTTCATCATGTTATCGTCCCTGTCACCAGCAGGCTCTTTTTCTGCTCCTGTCCTCACCGCTACATCGCCTCGCAGTCTTCCACACATCCTCCCAACAGGTTATCCGTTGTTTTGGACTTGAGCTTTACTGATTTTGGGCTGGTTTCTCGCATTTTGGTGCAGGAAGTTGCGAATAGCTTACTCTGGGTAAAAGATCTGAGCACTTCCGGGTTAGTACAATGTAGATAGATACCGGGTTGTTAATGAGGTATTTTATCTACTGTGGTTGTGGTAGGAAATCTGTACAACGAAAATTTCGCCGACAAGGTTGTGGAGAGCTGTTATTGCTGTTTGCGCATTATAAAATTATACAGGTATGAATACTAAAATTTTTGTTGAGTATAATAAATATATTGCAACTTGGTATCGAGAGTCGGTTTTTTTGTGTGTGTGAAATTTTGTGAAATTGTTTCTAAACTGCGGTGTCCATTGATGAGAAAGATCATCCTGCTGTCTCACACCAGACTCTTTACAACATCAAACTTGGTGTCAGCTACCTGAACAGCTCGTCAGATATTTATCCGAGCTCTCTACCGTTGATCAGAATACTTCTCGCGTGATGACACACGTCATACCGAGGCTGGCGCTTAAAAATAAAAGCTGCTCACAGGCAGACGGTTGAGTGAAAAGAATGAAAGTCGTCGCGCAAAATGGAATCGTGACCGGTTCCTTGGCCGCACCGTGTAGGTCTGCGAGCGGGCAATAGAAAGTGCACGGAGGGTCGCACCCCGGGGAATGAGGACGGCGTTACGATCACGATATCGGCCCGCACGTGGCCCGCAAAGGCCAGGCCCCTGGCTCGGGTTTTTTAGCAGGATCAATTATTACCAAAGTCCTTGCAAACTGGTGGGCGGCAAAGGCAGAATTGAGGAACCTTGTCCTGCCGTCTCCCTGCACTTGTATCTAAGCTGTGCCTCTGAGTACAAATGCGTGTGGGCGGGTGGTTTTGCTCATTAAAAGAACGATTCTTTCTGTGTGTATGGTTATTTTTTTTTTTTTTCATTCATTCTTTCATTTTTTTTTAAATTTTTCCCTGCTGTCTTTCATTTCTCCAAAGGTCTTCCAATCATCGTTGAAGTATTACTGCAGTATTGGCGAAGACTATTTTTAAAGTTCAGTATGTTTATGATAACTTGAATGTATACGAAAGACATGTTCTTAGAAGATTTTTGTTTCATTATCCTTCATTTGGAACAGATGGCGCTAAAAGCCTGCACCATCGTAAGGCGCCATAAAGTCAATGAAGATCCTTATATATGCTTTCCAATCTGTGGGCTTCCTGTGGGCAGTACCTCCTACTCCGAGACCGCGCCTGAATCGGGTGTGTTGATGCTTTGATTGTAATCACAACTTTAATGTACGCTATTGAAGCTGGATTTATCGCGGCTGCTGGCACCAGACCCCCACCAATAGATCCTCCTTAACAGTTTAAAGTGTACTCATACGGAACTCAAAAGAGTTCCAAAAATAACAAAACAGAACTCTTAATTACGAGGTGCCAATGAAAAAAAGTTTGTGTCAATCCAGGATGATCTAAATGATTATGAGAAGGTGTTATGAAAATGTTATGAAAAGTAACTTGATGGAGAGGAGAAATTGCTTGAGAAATTGGACAGTAGAAAAAATGAGGCTTTATTATTTTATTCTTTTCTTTTTTACTTATTTTATCTTTTTTCCGAGTCCTTGTATACGAAATCGTTTCATTTCGCTCTTCCAAATATTAATTTTTTTTCGTCACGATATGAGTTTTATTGCCTTTATCCCAGTCTGACTTGTTCCTTCTTTTTGTGGGATCTTACTACATTTCATCCGTCCATTCTCATATTCATCCCACTTAGGCCACACCTTCCAGGTCATGCTTAATGCTGATGGAAAATATTTTGGGTTGATGTTTCACAAATCGTGTTTTTTTGGGTTTTTTTTGTTGTTTTTTTTTCATGCGAAACGTTTCGCGGCAAACGCAGACTTGCAGAACGCCCGACTCTTGATAACAGGTGAAGGCTCTGGAGGTACCCAGGCCCCGGATGTTGTTTCCAAGCCACTTGTTCCCAGTCGTCGTGGGTGGTCCTGGAGATGCTGTCATTTTAGGCGAAGTGCATGGTGGGAAAGAAGTCTTATCAAAGACGTCATCGCGATCATGGAAACTTCATCGACTGCTGACCAGAGAAAGGGTTAGCTGTTCCTCCATTCTTCGGCTCCTTGCTGGTCCTGTACGTCGTCGCCTGCACCAGGTTTCGTTATCGTTGCCGGACAAGGGGAACAATTGATCTTCTTGAGGCAAAAATCCGTGTCTTGAGAGTGCTGCCGCCTGATCCCTATTCACCCCAAATCGTGGGTCGTGATCCTGGCGTAAATAGGTTTTTTATTTATTTGTTTAGTTTTTTGGGTAAGAGATCTTGAGACCAAGGGTTTGCCTTCTTTTAGACGTGCACATGGAAGTATTTTATTTAGATTGGGTCCAACAGCAACACTCAGTAAGTATTTACATTTTTAGTTTTCTCCTGCCTTTAATTAATTTACCGTTGCGACAGTGACAACACAACAGAGATCTTTACCACCTTCGTATGTCTCGGTAAAGGCATCAGAGTGGCTAACAAACAGACCCCCGTTTCCGTTTTCACCACCGACGAGTGTGTACTGCGCATGCGCTGAATAATCCACGACATACCCTCATCATCTTCCATTGACAAACATACACAATATCACATACAGACACACAGACCCAGAATAACTTTTCCCCAAAACAGAGCGAAAGGTCACCTCTTGAAGGAAGGAAGAGGTTAACAAATTGGAAAACAGAAGATCGCAGCGGTCGCTTCCCGGGACTGCACGGCCTTGTGAAGTTGATGTCCGTGTATTTTGACTGACGGAAATCCACGGTATCATTCCCTGCAGGCAACTATTGACAACAAGCTTGAATTTACGAATTATGAAGCCTGCTCAGCATAGGTAATGGCTTCCCTTACGTCAGTGTTCGACTAATTAATTTTTTTTTTTTTTTTTAGGAAATGTCTGT
The DNA here is from genome assembly GCF_003073045.1 of Pomacea canaliculata. NCBI lineage: Eukaryota > Metazoa > Mollusca > Gastropoda > Architaenioglossa > Ampullariidae > Pomacea > Pomacea canaliculata. The sequence continues at coordinate 15,033,969 of NC_037597.1, forward strand.
TCTTATCAAAGTTTGGCAGTTTAACGTCGCGAGTCTGGTTTTGTTGTTGTGTTTCTATTTTGGAATTCAAAACATACAGATTTTCTGGAAAGCTTTTAATTATTTCCACCAGTTAAGTTTGGCAGGTTTTTCTCAGAAGCACCACGATGGACAAAGACAGAATACGGTGTGTGTTTGTGAACACTCGCACACCAACCCACTCCCCCGTCAACACAAATAAGAAAACCAACTCTACAACAGGCACGAGATGATGAAGAAGGCTGTTTACATACTTTTATTTTGGATTAAGGATCTGGAAGGCAAATATTTTCCTTTATTTTCGACTTGCACATCGATTTACTCTGTTGTCGTCTTGTTATCCGTCACCACGCACGTGGCAGGAAGTAGAATTAATGAAGACTGAACTAATATCTTTGTTGATGTCTTTTCGTCAAATAGAAAATTGAGACGATAACATCAGTGTTCTGTGCATTGTTGATGCGCAAACATCAGAATCATTCACTTCTGTGGCTTCCAGATCCTCAGAGTGCAGTGGAGGTGTGCGGGCTGATCAGCCATGCTGCTTGTTAAAGGGTCAACCACTCCCTTCAAGAGTTGTTATTGTACGGATTGGAAGGTCTGTAGTTTCACCGCCAAAGAAGTACCATCCCCTGTGGTATTTCTTGCAGTTTTTCAAGCGGTTAATCGAATTACTTCATGGCGCTGTCTTCCGTCACCAAACAAAGCAAAGACCTGGTCACCGACAGCGAGGATGTTGATGTTCTCGGCGATGTGTCTGATGAGTGCTTGCTCTGATGAAGTGGTTGGTGGTGCAGTAGCCAAAGCATATGTCACTACGATAGAAAGATTCGAACCTCTTGGGTCTGTAAATCTGCTAACCCACATCTGGACATGACACGTGGTTTTCTCCGTGTACCGTGTGTGTGTGATAGAGAGAGAGAGGAGGAGAAGAAGTAGATGGAAATGACTTGATTGATGAATAAATTTGTAAAAAGCATTTAATGTCTACTGACAATTATGTGCTCGTGCGATTGTATGCAAAGCATCTTTTTTGGTGTTGAAAGCCTCTTTATAAAAATTATTATACAATAAAATGACTACTCACAAAGTTACTGCCAGGTTATGACAAAAACATTTCTTTATTGTAGTACCTCAGGTACTGGAGAAAGATCGTAGGTTCTTGTGGAGCAAGAGAACACCGTCAACCAGAAGTCTTTGAAGTCAATGATTGAAGTCGTGGGTTATTAAACACAAGATAAAAGAGTATCAACCTTAGGGTCACCTTTTCCTGGTGTTTAACCGTCACCGGAGGAGGATGCCATGAGGGTGTGCCGAGTGCTAGTAAGGTTCTCTTTTGATTAGTTTCTTTTATTTTTTAAAGCATATGTCTACTTCTTGTTTATATTCTGTTAATATTTGTTAACATTTTTTTCTGTTTAATTTCAATTCTTTTTTATCTATTTGTTATTTTTCCACTGACCTTAAAGCACTAGTTATAAACTTCGTTCTTTGCTTTGCCCTTATGTATCTTCAATGACAAATCGAATGATGTTAAATCGTTTTGTATGTAAATGTCCTGTCATTTCACACAGACTAAGCAAAACATGGGAATTTTCTCTGCTGTTTCTTTTCTGTTTATCTTACATACTTTGAGCAGCCATCTCGCAGTAATCCTTACATGTAAAGGTTAAGATTCCTTGGGCAATTTTCTTGATTGTGACACTCCGGATTTTGTCTCTGTCCCTCTTTCCTGCGGCATGCCCCGACAACATCTACAGGTGTATTAGCAGAAGCTCAGATTTATATATATATTATATCTTAATAAATATTTATTGCCCGTGTTTTATGATTTCTCATTACCATTACCTTGCTTCATTTCGTTCCAAAACTCCTTCTCCAGGACGTCTACTACAAAATCTCCAAGAAAACAAATTAAACAATAAAAAGAAAATGTGGATGGCAGCTTATGCTGATGTGGTGAAATTACAGGAAAAAAACCATTTCTAGGCGTTTCAGACTTGCATGCAAACGTTACTTTATTAACCGTCTTCTCTGTTCATTGTTTTGTTTTTGTGGGTAACTACGAGGACACGGAAAACAAAGATATTTGCATGAAATTAGACTAAACACTAAACAGTCGCGAGAAAAAATTCAGAATTTGTAAGACATTTAAATTATAATTAAACGTCTTGCACTAACTCACGCCGTTTGAGAGAGCACCAGATGTGAAAACAAAAACCATTGTGGGTCAGTCAGTCAGCTACTGGCGTCTGACGGGAGGTAAGTAGAATTAAGGTCACTCCACTTCTGAATCACAACAAAAATAAAATTTTACACCTACAATAATGATAATTTAATAATAAAATATTAATAATTCGATGAATAAAATGTCAAAACTTTTTAATATTCATACATAAATCAAACTAATAGCAGAACTATGATTAGCTAGACTGTGTGCCCAACAACAACGGGAGGATACTTGCTGCCACTTTTACCAAACAACATTGAATCTCGTTAGGAATCTTATTCCCAAGGGGCCATAAATCAGACACATTTCTAACTGGATCATCGTCAAGGGGCAGAGGTTCAATATTTAATACGCCTGATTCGGTGAATACAGCTCACGACACAGTCTGGCTTTCAGAGGCCAGTTGCACAACATGCTTGTAAAACTTAAAACTGTTCTAAAAATAAGTAAATATAGAAAAATTTTAAAAATAGGAATTTGTGTTTAATAAGAGAAATTACAAGGGTCTCTTTCATCGTCCGATGATTCAAACTGAAATCATGAAAATATGCTGGTGTCAACATGCCTAATCACACTAAACGGGTTTTATCTAACAAATAAATTAGTATTGGAGGATGTTATATTGACAATTTCAGAGCCAAGGGGCTGATGATGATAACTGCATGCCTCTTTAGATTAAACTGCTACAGACAGTAATTAGTTCCTCTGACTTGCTGATTATAGCGCCCTATAAACACCACAACGCCCCTACTCCAGGGACAACACTTCAGATGGGAGGAAGTAGATTTTTCTGAATATATTCAGTGAACCGGAACTAAAGATGGCATAGCAACCATTCGTGGAAGACTTTTAGCCCGGTACAAAGTTCATCAGCCAAATGGAAGATGCCGCTTTTTGCATCCACACATCATCCGCCCACTCTTCTCGTCTGCAGTCTCTTTGGTCCCAATCTGTCTCCTCTTCCAACATTCAAGGAAAAGAAATGGTTCTACGAAAATAGCCTCGATGACAGCATGTACCTGGGTGTGTGTTTGTCCTGCACGGTTGGCTGCTGCGCTGTTTTTCTCACCGGCAGCCGTTAGGGATGCGATGTGAGGAGAACGTCCGCTGATGGACGTCATTTGCTGGAACTCAAAATCGCAGTGACTAACGAACCGAAAGCGAGGCGGACAGTGCCCCAGACGAGGATGCAAGAAAATACTGAAGATGAAAAGATCATGTCCTCCTCATTACTTCCCAGAGACAATGTCCACTGGGGAAATCAGGGATGGACTGTCGAGTTGTCTCCCGCGCCAACGTTCACGAGTGGGCGATAAGAGATACCGGGCTGTTAGTCTTGTTCTTTAACTGTCTCTTCCCGAACGCTAACCCTCGCCAACATCCGCCTGCTTTATTCCTCCATTTTTCGTTTTATTCATGCATATTTCGTGTTTAATTCATCCCTTTCCTGTTTCATTTGGTCTCTTGTGCTTTTTCAAGGGCTTCTTTTTAGAAGCCTGACCTGGCTGAAGGAGCACTGCTGTTGGGAAGGAGTGTGAGGGGATAAGATGGTTGGGCTTGTAACTTTAGAAACAAACCAATGTATGCACAAAATCTTTAATAATAATAATAATAATAATAATAAAAAGAAGATTTTATTTGCCTGTTGATTACATTACATTTAAAAACTCGTTCTTTATATGAACTTAGTGGCCTCTCGCAGAGTTTCCATAGGACCATACAGTTCACGCTGCAGGAAAATTGGTCTTGGACAAGTTTTCTTGCACGATTTGGATGCTTTTGCAGGCCTAACGGGTGGCTTCTGCAATATTCTGTGAAGAACACACAAAGTTCTGCACTACAGTAATTTGTCTGTTGTTCCCAATCTGAGTCAGTACGGTCTGTGGCTCACTTAAAAGTCGAGAATCCATCCCGTTTGATTTTCTGGGGAGAAAATGCAGCGATTAGTTTCATCTGACTTCAAGGAGAAAATAACACACATGAAAGAAATGGCATCATGCCACGCACACCTTTCGTCTTTACAGTCCTTTTGAAACCTGTTGCTAAAATGATGTTTACTTGTGTTCCTAAATGCGTGCTTTCCTCACTTGCTTTTTTGTGGTGGGCTAGGAGCTATAAATAGACCGCCCAGTTCGACAAGATCAGCACATTTGCGTGTTGACAGCTCGCAGCATCCTCCTCACCGGCGCAGTGCCACCATTAGCGGACTTTATGAAAGGAGAGCGATTGGAGGAGGGCAATGCTGCTGACTGCACACTTTGTAAACAAAGCTTTTCTCTTTACACAACCGCCAGCCAGCCTCGAAACGAGACTTGCAGTGAGTGTAGCATCCGGGGCTTGCTTACGTCAGCATAGTACTAGCAAACTTGAATTGATATTCTCGTCGCCATGTTAATTAACTCCTGGGGAAAAAAATCCTTATGCATACAAACTTTGCGCTGCCATTTAAATGTTTCTTTGGTCATTCCACATACAAATATATTTTATTCATCACAGTTAATGTCCAGAATGACTTTCTAGATACTTTAAGCGATTTGCAGACTGAAGTTTAGCGAAGTACCCACGATTTTTGTGTAAATTAGATTATTCGTTATTTTAAACAACATTCATTCATTTATTTCTTCTTGTTTTCTTCATTCTTTGTTATGTTATGTCCACAACATGTGAAAAAAATTGAGTGCGTACATTGGCGGCGATTGTTTTATTTTAAATGAGGATATTCTGAATTTGTTCAGCAAGGTATGATATTCTAGAAATTGGATGAAATCTTGGGTATATTGAGTGTGTGGCCTATACAAGAAAAAATACTTACATGAATGGGTGGAAATCATGATGTTTAAACTCTTTTAGAGAGATTTGATTATTTGTGCCTTTAAGAATGGTACGTGTACGTCCTTCAATACATACATGCGCAGACAAAAACTAGTCTTACAACGCACAGCAAAATAATTAGATATATTTAGAAACGAGAAAAGTCAGAGATATACCAGTATTTGTGAACATTCTTTCTATATTCAGCTCTGTTGTTTTTCGTTCCTTTCGCTCATTTACGCCTTGATTTATTCCTTCTGTCGCTCAGCAAGTCATATTCATCAACATCCTGCCACTTTTGGGAAGATTCTCCACAAACAGTCCCAACTTCTTTGCCAGGCTGTTTTGCAACTTTACCATGCAAACCCAGCAACAGAAGTTTTTAGACAAATTTTTATGTAGATGACGTTCTGTATGTAGCGATAATTCGTTTTTCTACACTCACCGTTAGCTACAAACAACAAAAAAGCACAAACAAAACAAAACAAACAAAAAAGAGACTTAGAAGATAGCAGACGGCGGGTGAGTGGATACTGGAGGACATTCTCTGACCTGAAAAAAAAAAAATAAAAAAACAACTGATGAGCGAAGTGATTGCAGGAGGGGAGTCTTACTTGTTATGTTTGCGAGTGCGCGCTTGAAAGAAAATCTGTGTAAGCACTCGACTCCTTTCGCCACCAAACTACCGACTTTTTCTCTTCTAGTCGGCAGTGTAGCGGCTCTACGCATGACTGCCACTTCCGGTTGTTAGAACGATTGCGAAGAGCGCGGCACACGATGCCGAGGATGTCAGCTTCGGAGGCTGAAGACTTATACCTTGCGAGTGCATCTGGCTAACCAAAAGCGCGTGTGTGCGATTCCCATTGGGGATGGAGAGGTGGGTGTGTTCAGGGGGTGGAGGCATGTTGCAACACTGTTCATGTGGTTTGTGCTTCTGATTCCTCCAACACCCCCATCTTTACTGGGGAAGACAATATTTTTTTTTCTGAAACATTCACTTTCTGCAGTTTTAAAAATAAACTGTGGTAAATCATTATTTTTGTTGGATTTTTCATTTCATATTCAGGTGTAGCGCTGAAAGGTGGTACTTATGTTATCTGCGTATAGTTTTGTATATGTACACAGTTACAGGTTTTGTCAGATGTCCGGACCATTTCCAGTAGGTTGTAGACTATTTTTTACTTTCCCCTCTCTGATATTTGTAGCTCATATTTCATAAGAGGGGGGATCTAATTAGAAATGGCTGAAAAAAAGTTTCAGCATCATCTACTCACCAGCATCGCACTGTTACACACACTCGTTGTTGTTATCGGTCCACACCCCGACCTTGTATTCTCCTCAGCAGAGATGTAGTTCAGGTCGCAAACCCCAGACCCACCAGAAGACTGAAGCTGGGAAACAGATGGACCGCACAGCGGACTGCGACAAGCTGTCACTGGCCATCCCATCATCCCTAGCGGCTTATGAAGATGCTGCGTTCCGTGGAACTTCCTGTGACACACAGGTGGCCCTCCAGACTACACCTAGCGGCCCCAGCGCGTGATGGAGCAAATTCAGATGTTGAACTGCCTGTCAGGGTGGATTTCCTACCCGTGTCGAGTGGTGGTACGGATTAAATGGAAGGAAGGGTTAGGATTGGGAAAGTGGACAGGTATGATAAGTTGATGGTAATTTTTTTTCATTTCATTTTGTTTGTTTATACAACTTTATTAATCCACAATTACAGGTAGTGCTCTTACAACATACAGATTACATTTAGTTACAGTGAATGCATTTACTGAATTGTTTACTGTACCAGGGTACACCAGTGCCTGACCTCCGGGCAAAACCGTATTTTAAGGTCATCATTACCTCCCGCCTGACCTTTCTCCCGCGCCACCCGCTCCCCGAACCTAAGGACGCTTTACGTTCGAATCCCGCTGGCGGGAGCGGCTAAAAGGATCAGGAGGGGCCATGAGCTGGTACACATAGCTTGTTGTTATGTTAGTGTTATGCAGACAGAAGAACAGGTTATACTTTACGAGCACTTGAGGCTGATGGCACTCTAGCTGATGGCTTCGCATTAAACGAACCCTTCACCCTCCTATTCCCCCTTCCTAAGGTGCACTTCACGCAACAGTGTTGTAACTGTCCACCATGTCCTGCTGAATACTAACAAAACTGAGTTAGATAAAATATCAAAAACATAGCTACAGATTTCAGTGCATTATTTCAAAAATATTGCGCTATATGTCATTATCAACATTTAAAATGGTGGTTTTCTTTTCAAGAACATATGAGCAGTTTGTAATTTCCTTTCTAACAGAAATAAAAGTTTGGCAAAAATTAACTTAAACTGCCATACCAGTCTTATAGCATTTAATTTTGAGGTCTCGATGTGACCATCGAGGTCGATGGGACCTTAAAGAACTTCAGCTCATTAATTGTTTAGCACAGGCGTGGGCAAACTACGGCCCGCGGACGTCTCTGGACCGGTCCGTCCGCCGTCTAATATAAAGTGCATTTGTTTTCTTTTCTTTTATTCAGCCTAAGTTAATTTGATTGAAATTTAATTTTTGACAAAATACAAAGATAACAAATAGCATGACTGACATCGTTAGAGAAAATTGAGGGCGGCTCCATTCCAAGGAAAGGCGGGTTTTAAAGTTTTATTGTGAGCGAATTCAAACAGCTTCACTTTAGACAATAAATTCTCTAAGTGAACGCCATGATGTACTCATTTGTTGTCCATTCCATTATCAGTAAGTTTGTTGTGTAGTCAACTGTGGTCTTTTTTTTTTTGTATTTTACCGGCCCGCCGCATAGCTTACAATTTTGAGACCGGCCAGCAAAAAGTAAACTTTCCCACCCCTGGTCTAGCACCTCCCCTCTTCCCCACCAAAAAAAAAAAAAAAAAAAGAAAAGAATAAAAAGAAAAGAAAAATGTAACGGTATCAGCCTGCCAGTAGAATGTTTCGTTGCCGTCTCATACCTAAAACAAGCCGCTCTTTTGTCCTTATCCCCCTTCTCTCAATCTCCCTGCTGAGGACGCTGCCACATACGCTCGTGATATTTCATTTACAGTACAAGCACTGTAACACAGAGGCATGTGCACACACCTACACGAGTGCATGCACACACTCACACATTCACACTCACTCTCACTCACTCACACTCTCTCTGTGGCGTTGATACATCTTCTGGAACATTGGCATGACGAATGTGGCGCATTATGTGCACGGTACTGAAGCTTGCACCAATCTGCCTGCTGCATAAATGTATGCCCCAAGCACAGGCACGTGCATCTTGCTGATGGAATAAATTGGGTCCCAGCAACACGCGTGTACACCAGTTCTATTAAGATGTCTCAGCGCAGACTTGAAATCTCCCGACTGTTGGTGAGCGACTTAAGAAGTTAAGCTACCTTAGCTAAGACCGTTCTTAACCGGACAAATACAGTTTGGCTGAGTTTGGCAAAGGTTTTATACAACCGTTATACGGTCAGCGACCTGACTGACTAGTGAATACTATCAGGAGGTTAGCAAGCTGCAACTTGCTCCAGGCTTATGATGGTCCAGCCCTTAAAGTGGGGCAAAGATGAGATGCTGGGTAACGTTATACTCACTCTGCGTGGCTTTTTTGTTTCTATGAAAAATAATTTTAAGGCTGTTTTATGCTAATGCGTTCCTAATGTCTGCCTTATGGTTGTAAGCCATTAGCTGTAATTCTGAAGGATGTCTTTGCCTATAAATCGCTTAAGTGCTTGTGGGGGGAACGATAAATAACGTGTGCTCCTGCGCTGGAAGAGAAAGAAACACTTGCATGCACACATTGCCACGTACGCATCCATGCATGTTGTACGCGTACACACACACACACACACACACAGAGTTTCTTTGAAAAATTGACCCTTGATATTTTGTAAACATCCTGTTGACTTAATCCATTTGGTGTAGTAATACATCGGCTTCTGTCAATGTTCTGTGAAACTGTAAGATTTGTTACTTTAAAGGTAAAGCAGAACGACAATATCTATGGCCGTTAGAACCAACAAGACATGAATTAGCATAGCTTTCCTTCAAGTCCTAGTGTTGCAGGAACTAGTCTTCAGCCACGATTTTCAATAAAGCCTCGTGACGTCAGCGTTGTATCAGCGTTGACGTCAGCGTTGTATCGCCAAAGCGTGCTTGCGTTAAAAGAAGTTGACGTTAGTACGTCAAGGGAAAGTAGTCGACTGAACTGATAGTGTAATGAACTCTCGTCTTGCTTGCTCTACATCCCTGCCTCGTACATCTGCTAACCTTGAGAGTGTCATAGATTGTTTCCCTGTTTTCTTTACAAAGTGCAGAAGGGTCGGACCTGCAAAAAGATTTCGCTTCGCCTTGCTGCGTGTTTGGACGAGGGGTTAAGGGTGAGTGGTGGAGGGTGAAGTGCATGACGCGAGTGTTTAAATTTTTAAGGCCGAGAAAAATCTGAATGTGAATTCATCTTCTTATAATTTCACCACACTACCACAAATCCATATCTTCCTTCCTATGTCTTTTCCCTTTTTCTCTCTTTCTCTCTTGGCCTCCCCTTATCGCTAACCACTACATTAACGATTCTTCTCGCAGGTGCCTGCCTTAAGAACCGTATTTACTAGAAAGCAGAGTGGGGTTTGTTGACAATCGAAAGTTTACGGTTCTTTTTGGTTCCCTCCAGCAACAGGCCTCATCAGGGGTGGGGGCTGAGAGGAGCCAAAACAGAGGCAGTCTGGATGAGTTAATCGTTGCTGGATCGCTGCCAGACTTCTGCAGGGACTGGCAAGACCGTCCTTTCTGAAAACAGCGTGCACTAGGTAAGTAAGAGGTAAGAACACCCCATCCACCCCCTAAAAAATCAACAAAAAACAAGAGCATCTTAAGGTGCCTTCCACTAGGCCATGTGCTTTTACTTTAACCTTGACCCCCTAAAAACTGTCAATGTCTTACCTCCACACTCGCATGTAGTCAGCATGTGAGTTTGTTTTTGTTGATATCTATTTATTTATGTTTTGGACGGGTTGCGTTTTTTCGAGTTTCCCGTATTAGACTCGGAGGTGGAAAAGTTCATCTTGTTCCTAGCTGAACGAATGCATGAATGAACAAGGAGGGTTATGCGTCCGTGTGTTGGTCCTCGCACACCAGTTATGCCCTCTTCCCTCATCCCACTCTCCCTCCTCACCTACCCTCCCTACAGCCACCTCTACCCTCGAATGAACCTCTTAGACACAACCCAAAGTCTAGCTCATAAACGGCTGAAATAAATACCCGCAAATCAACCATCCGTGAATAATTAGAGTGAAAACTTTCAAGCTATGCTTTTGTTTCAGCGCGTGCTGATGGGGTGTGTCCGGTGCTAATGCGCACGCATCAACCAGTTCCGGTCTGCTGCACAGAGTCCAGCAAGTGTTGTGCGTGACGGCGTCGTGACACGTGCGGTCTCTCGGCACATCGTTTGAGGATGAGGATCCCCGGCTTCTCCTTCCCCCTCCCACAATCGCTATTGGGTGGAAGAATTTCCCCCTTCCAAACACAACAGTAACAACAACAGGATCCCTGCCGTCCGCGGTTCAAATCCCATCTTGGGCACGCTTTTCTTTACCTTCATAGGTACAAAGCAAGCTTGCGTGTTGCCATAATTGTAATGCTAGTCGTATTGGAATATATCTGAAGATATTTCTTAAATTTTGAAGATTACGGTATGGGCTTTGTTACGCTTCTATGTTGTAACATGGTGTTTAGTGATGTTGACATTTTTTATGTCTTAGATTTATTCCACGTCACTTGAAGCAGAAAAAGACGTCATATATAATGTGTGCGTCATTTATTCCACGTCACTTAAAGCAGAAAAAGACGTCATATATAAGAGAGTTGCTCTCAAAATGACCAAGTGAGCGGGAAAAGAACAGTCTTCATCCGCCATCTTTATACTCTCTTAGTGACATTCCTCTCAACTTGTGCCTCTTGGATTCACCTACAAGTCTCTTCATCCTCATCGTCATTTACGGGGGCTCGTCAAGCGTTGTGTGTGTGTGTACTACGTCATGCGTATGCAAGGTAAGTGTACGTTCGTCGTATTATGCCACTTGTAAGATGGTCTTTTATTATTCAAGACCAATATATCGTCTTTATACTGGAGGATTATATATATATATTAGATATGTTTTTCTGCCAGTACTTTAGCTTCCTTCACTCTGTTCGTACGCTCCATGTAAACATTTTGAACCAGGCCTCGGTGCAAAGTAAAGCCGCTGTATCACTTCGCTGCATCATCACCGTCATACCTTTACAGAAACATCCAGCTGCATCTTTGCTGCTTCTGTAAGCTATGTCTTTAAGGGAAACTTTTTGTGAGAGAGACCGAGAAAACATAAAGCTTAAGTGGTCATAATACATGTAATGGAGTGTGAGTATATACATAAACATGGTACTTCCTTCTGTGTATGGAAAACAGACACAGATGCTCGTGAAATTCAGTTCAAATCTAGTTTACACGGGAATTCGTATCTATTTTCCCTACACAAAAGTGCTTTTAGGGCTGCCATCATTATCTACAAATTATGAGGACCCTTATGTGTGGAAAGAAGATACGGACGAGCAGCCAGCCCGACCCATAGGTGTGTTTATGGGAATTTTCCAGCGGAGGATGCAGGTGGGCGTGTGCTGGTTGAGTCCGATTCCGGATGTTTATGAATGACATACAGACTGAGGTCTGTTTATGTCGGGTAGACGGGTGGCGCTGTAGTCATGAAGCGAGGGTAAGGCGTTGCCCTGGGGACAGCTTGGAGAACTCAAGTCCAAGAATCTTGTTTCTGAAGCTATAATGGTGTTCAGATCCGCAGATGTTGTTTTACATCTGGAGGCGTGATTACAGCTCGGTGGTAAAGATGCCCTGGGGTAAAGAAACATAGTGTCTACGAGGTTTGGGTATCCCATTGTAACTATGGAAACATAACATCGTTTCACGAGTACGGCGAGTGGTTTTGTTGAAGAATAATACCCGACATCGCCACTGTTTATTGCTATCTACCTTCCATTTTATTCTTCCTTCATCCTTTGTCTGTTAGAAACGAGGCTGATGAAAAGTTTGATTTGTGAATCATTGGGAGGTATGGGTGGATGAGGTCGTGGTTTTTTTTTTTTATTTTTTATTTGGGCTTTCATTTTTAGGTATACATATAGTATTACTTGACGTGGGGTCTGTGAGAGTGTTTGTGTGAGTCTCATTCGTCTGCCAGCCTTCATCAAAACACGTTTCTCTGGCGATGTCACTTAGCAAATATATGAAATCTTCTTCTTAAGGAAGAGATGCCAACACCTTTCTGAACTGTGATACTACTCATGGTCCCAGAGAAAGGCATTAGCAAGCACTTATCGAACACTTGGTATTACTCATCATACATTGGTAATCCACTCAACATCACTGCCGCCTGTGTAGTCGTCCTCGTTGTCATCATCACTATTCTTCTTCCTTAGATGTTTGAGCCATCCATTTCTTTACCCTCGAGATTTCAACAAACCTCATGTGAGGGAAGGAAAGGGGGGATAACTGTCACGCTGAAAGTTTACTTGTTTTTTTTTATTAATAGTAAAGTTTACATCTCAGACTATTTTGACGATAATGGTCTTATCTGGCTGTGTGTGTAGAGTGCTTTTTTTCTGTCATAAACAGGTCGCTCTGTGTTTTGAATGAAAGGTACACAAATGTTTACATCGATTTCAATTGTGCGTCATAAGCGGTTAACTCCCTTCCCTTCCCCCTCCCACCTGTCAGACAGGCTTTGATTCATTTTTCTGATGTCGGATTTGTTTATTCTAGGAAAACAGTTGTCGGACTCTCGATGTTTGCTGACTACAGATGGTTTGGCTGTTTTTGCAGTCAAAATTAGTGTGTAGAGCATGTTTTGTTTACTCATAGAATAGAGAGTCACCAGGCCCTCCTCAACATAGGCACGCACGTACACCAACACACTCATGACTGTTTGAAGGAAATAAACCAATAATAATAACTCAGTGCGTTGTGTATTGAGAAGAATTTGAACTTTAATATTACATTGACAAACAACGAACAGCTCGTGTCAACGCCATTACTAGACTCTCCAACGCAAAAAAAAATATATATGAGAAGTCATTCCATAAATAACCAACCAGTGTATACGCTAGCCATCTTCCATTTGTATCACTACACCTGAGTTTAAATCGGCCGGCCCTTTCCAACAGGCCTCCTGTCGGGTACTTTAGGGTCAGAACTGAAACTGAATGATAACACGGGGACTAGGGTTAACTCAAGCTTTCTGTACGTGTGTGTGTGTGTGCATGCATGCGTGCGCGCGCGACATGAATCGTGTATTTACATCCTGAAGTTCTATGATGTTTGGATAGCGCGTTCGAACTGCAATGGTAACTTTGCACTTTGTCGTCAATGCTCAGCTCAGCTTTTAACATCATGGCTTCACATCATCAGCGATGCCGAACAACTGAATCACATCGCAGTAGGTTCAAAGGTTAGCAACATCGTTCTTGAGGCAGACTTAAAAAGGGAGAGAACTGAATCAGGGACCACAATATTACAGTTTTTTTTTTCTTTTTGTAACACAAAATTATTGTCGTCATGATAAAATAAATTTATTTTTGGTACAACAAATGGTTGCTTTAGTGACAGGGGGGAGGGGAGAGAGTGGGTTAGTGGTAATCTCCATTTATAGAGCCGCACAAAGGCCTTGAACAAAGATCCATTTATTGATCCGTTAAAAACAACAACAACAAAAAAAAAGTCCCTCATAAATACACACACATCGATTGATCGATTCGCTGTGATGGGATCAAATTCAAGCACATGGAACAAAATGTACATCTTGATAACATAGGGGACAGCGTTGAGAGAGAAGCATGTCAAAGAAAGCACGGCACGAGGTGGTGGGGGAGATCAGTTGATGGAGAAGGGGACGGTAGAAGGAAGGAACGATGGGGATGCAAGATAAATGGCAGAAAAAGATAGGGTACTGTTGGGGGTTGGGGGAGGATGCTTTAACTGTTGACAGAGAAAGTCTGTACATTGTTTATACATAATAATAATCTGTGTAACAATTCTACCATCTTTCTTTCTCTCTCTCTCTTTCTCACCCGCTTGCTTGCTTTGCTTGCTGCCCATCACTCACCTTTCGTCGCTAGTATTTAGTAGGTTGAAAACAGAGGTTACAAAGTCCGTAGGTAATGATAGCATGATAAGCGGTGTAGCGATAAACGCGGCGTACGATACAGAGTCACACGTTCCACAGAGACTATGACTGAGGCAATAACAGTGAACAGTATCGGATCATGTCATCAACAAAATAATAGATGCCTTGGGTATGTCGCTACAAAGATACCAATTGGTGAGTCCAACGACAAAAAGCTTAAACGTCAAAATACACGGTTATTATCAATTCTATAAGCATTACGACGTGGCTGATATACGAAAATGACGTACAAGCATAATGAAATGATGTCATTCATTTCCAGCCATTCATTTGCTCATCTCCACAAGCACGCGCTTTTATTTACACACAGGCGCACGTACACAAACGCACGGACACACACACCCAGACACTGACGCACGCACGCACGCATGCAGATAAATTCATGCGCGCACACACACACACAAGCCCACACACGCGCTGGTAATGCAGAAAGGGAAAGTGAGAGTAGCAAATTAAAACTCATTTGCATCTTGACATAAAACAACAGCGAAGGCATAACATGCTGCAAACAAGAATATTTTGGCATTAATGGCGCCAACAACACAGTAGGGCATCATACAGAAAAAGTGTGAGGGGTTGTTTTAACTAAATGAAGTTTGGAAAGGACTGGTCTGGAAAGCAGAGGTGCAAAAAAAGCGGAGAAAGCAGAAATTGTAAGTAGAAAAAGAAAACAAATTGAAAGTAAGGAAAACAGAAATAGTACATAGATATAGCAGGTATCGTAAGCAAAGAAAACAGATAACGTAAGAAAAGAAAGCAAAAACAAAAAAAAAAAAATAAAATAACACCCCCCTCAAAAAAAAAAAGAAAAAGACAAGAAAACCAACACAATAACGAACCCCCCAAAAAAAAAAAAAAAAAAAAACAAAAACAAAACAAAACAAAAACAACAAAAACAAAACAAAAACAAAGAACAAACAAACAAAAAACAAAAGTAAAAACTACAACGATGAAATAAGAACGATACAGGCGTGTGAAATATAAACGCCGCTTGAACAACTTGCATGAAATCATTTCAGAAACTGTTTCCAGAACAATCATACCTTCAGCATAACCTAAATCTCTGTGCTTATTACTAGTGAGCTAACATAATTATCAATAGTAACATCAGGACATACGCACACACGCACACACTTGTGCGCGACCTTCCATGACTCCTACCTAACATTTTAAAAGTTATAATATACAAGCCAAGTAATTTTTTCATTTTGAACGAATATGAACGCCTCGAAGCTTTCTGACAGCGAGTGTTGAGAGGGGTGATGCCTGCGAATAGGAGGCTGCACAGTAGGTTTAGTGAAGACCTAGACGTGCTTTAGCAACAAATACGGACCACAGTTTAAATATTTTCATCTTCAGGACATCGGCAGCTCGTGAACGATGGGGAAAGAGAGAACAAAGAGCAATAACTCTTCGGAATAAGTGGGTAAATGCTGAGAAACAAAGAAAGTGGGGAAAAAATAAAGAGAGATAAAATAAACACATGTCTAAGATGAGGGTTTCTTTTCACAGCGATGTTCAGCAAGGTGAATGTTCTGGGGATGCAGTTTCCCCACCTCACACCCTTACGACGCTATCCGCGCGCATGCGCGAGTAGAAATCTCGAAGCCGGAATTCAGAATGTTTGTGGAACTTTCTGCTGGACCTCAGCCGAGACTGAACAGAGAGCTCTTCCGACAGAGAGACGAAAAATAATTTTTATAAAGAAGACAGGACGAGTCACTCGACGGATTGACAACAACTCGAGAAACCTTCTCGGTAGGCACAAACTGTATCATGACGTCAGGCGGAAGGATATCAGCGATAAGCGATTAGATAAACGGGGTTGTGAAATGATTGAGGGTGTGCAGACATATGTAGGACAGTGTCATTAATAATACACACGACAGTAATGTATTCTGGGGTGGGGAGGTGAATAGCTTGGTTACGATAAGTTTACTGGCTGTAACAGTAACGGGTGGATGTATAGGGTAAGGTGAAGGGTAGTGATAGCATCTGAGTGGGGTTGTTTTAAAAGAAGAGAATACAACCACAGATTTTCTGCAGGTATCGAAAAAAAGTTGAAAATCGAAAATCAGTTATACACAAAAAGACCAAAAAGGAAAGTAGAAGATCGGTAGCATTAAAGAAAACACGAGTTTTGCAAACAGAATGCGTTTCAGTCGCCAGTTAATTCTCTGATTCAGATCGGCAGAACAGATCATTTACAGATCAGCGAGGAAAGGATGAAGGATCTTTTTTTACGAGGATAGTTGCAACCAGTAAAGAATGAGATTTAAAGAATTACAATACAGATCCGCTCTGGATTAGTATGTACACATCGGGTCATAGGCCACGCACGCGAAACAAGCAGACTCTGCGACGAAGGCTGGTCGCAGTGTGCCTGTCACGTGATTCATGACGTAGAGGGGGAAAATAAGAGTACACAGCAAGTGAGCACTGCCCACGTGGGCCCCGGTTGTGCTGATAATTCAACGATGCGAGTGATGAAAAAGCCGACTGTCTGGCGGTTCGTGACCTGTGACATATATCTTTATCCAGAGCAGACGAAAACACTAAGCTTTGTAAGACAATTTTGAAAAAAAAGTAAACAAACAAACAAAACTAATGCGACACTCGATTTGAGATCACAGCAGTACTCGTACAATGCGTCTACATATTCTTGATGTGTCTGGTATCAAAGCATAAACCATTGTATGGCCACTGGACAAATACAATACAGACCAAGCCGATGTTTTAAATTAAACATTTTCAGTCACACGACTGATACATTGCATGAGCCATTGCGACTGTGAGCATGTCTCCAGAAAATCATCTTAATTTGAAGTTTTCTGAAAAAAACAATTAAGCAGAAAAGAAGCGAAATTTGCCTTGACTATTTCATGTCTGCTTCGAACATGCCCACACGCACACACACATACACAAAAGAAAGCAAAACAAACAAAGAAAGTTATGAAACTGATAGAAATGAACGTTGCTTGTCCTCATCAACCTGGACAACCAAACACAAAAGCTGTCGGATGGTTGAAATAAAATGTGATTATGAAACAGCAAGAAGAAAACTTACACCCTGCAAAATAAGTTTGAAAGGTGAAAGGTCACAGTGCTGTAATGAATGAAATTAAATAGAGACTACAAGATTCATACTTGGCAACATTTTTTCCCATTTTTGAATAGAAATTAAGCATAACTTACTCTTCTTTGAGGATAGCTGAAACATTTCCACATTTTAGGGTGGATCCACCCTGCAGAGGTTTGTGTGTACCGAGACAGAATGTAAGCGAGACATGTCTGGAGGTTTTTGAGTTTTCATCGATTCGTTATCACCCTTTGTCGACGTCAGGTGAGAAGGATTTTTTTATGCTATTATTTTTTAGTAGTATTTCAAGGGCCGTAATTATAAAGTAAGAAGTAAGATTACCTCAGGGTTCAGGTGGAGCGGAAACGTTGCAGAATGTTGTAACTGGAAACAAGCACAGACCTAGGTTAGTCAGGTGAAATGTCGGTCCCAATCTATCACTGCAGAAGGCCGCTTTCACTGACAGGTATTTGAAACCAAAGCCAGGTAAGAATGTATCTCTATTCATAACTACGACTCCTGGTCTATTTTTAGCACGCACACCTGTAGTATGTTTAAGTTATAATGCAGGTGCTAGAATCGGGTAGGTGCCAGAACGTGGACATTCGTTTATTTAGCACATAGCATGCGACTTTTTTTTGAAACCCTTCAAGATCAACCGCAACAATCACAGGAACAATGACAGCAACAATAAAGCGTGTGACAAATAACATCAAAAGTAACTTAACGCTTTGTTAACGCTGTCTCGTGTTTTGACAACATCCCAGGGTTTCAAGACACATTACAATCTCATGATCATGACAGAAATTGATACACAGAACTGAGGGAGGTGGGGGTGAGGGTTGCTGTGGGGGTGGTGAGAGTGAAGGAAAGCTTAAATAACACCAACTGCAAGTAAATAATGTTTGATAACGTGAATTTTCTGGAAAAAAGAGAAAGAGCGCGCAACTGGTAAGGAGGTAACAGTTTCTACGCCAGGTCAGCGGCTTTTTTTTTTCTGCCGCCTTGAACGTAGAAGATCAAAACACTACAACACAAGGCGACAACTGAAAGGAACTTAAGATAACAACTGCAGACATGCAAATCCAGTCTCTGACCAATGCCTGAAAGTGTCCCAACAATGAAGTGTCTTCGACTAAAAGCAATGAAAAATGACACAAAAATTTTTACCAGGAAAGGGAAAGGGGAAAATATTGATGTATAATCAAAAGAATAAATAGCAACATGACCATTTTGTCTTTTTTATTTCCGTTTTCGAGAAGACAACTAGCCACACTCTAGCACGGGTTGCGCCGTCGTTCATTATGTCATCATGTGTCATCACCCAGAAGCTGGTCACGTCATCGTTCACAACAGTCAGCCAATGCGGATCCTCAGCGGTGATAACTTGCCCTCGTTTTTCGATTGGTCAGAAGGTCAAAGGATCAAAACAAAGAGAGAGAGAGAGTGGAAACAAATAGCAGACGCGCAGTATTCTTGACGTCATCAACTGTCCTTGATTGAAGAACGACTTGACATCGTGAAGTTTTCCGGGCAGCAGAAGGGTTTGTTTTATTTTGTTCACGGGTCAGCAGACCATCTGCAACAACAACAAAATGCACAAAAAATGAGACCATGTATTTTAAAATAATTCATATATTTAATACAACTGTAATCTGTTCTTCCTCTCATCAAAGATACTAAATACTACAAGATGGATCATCCGGAAATTTCAGCTTTGACAGGTGAAGATTGGTTGTCCTGGGTTCAGCTCTCGACTCTGCCACATATGTTTACAGAGCTGGCTGCCTTGCCGTGATATAACCTTAGTTGATGGCGGCTAAAACGAAGTGTCCAAATTATTTAATCTCATGTAGTGTCACTAACTGTGCAAAGTCCTATCATAAAGTGTCTAGATTTTCACAGAATGAAACAAGATTAGCCCCTGATTATTTTCACAATACTTTTTTTATAGAATTAATTATTGCTGATGATGAACAACGTCGTCTACTACTTTGTCAAAAAGTCATCATACATTGATAATTTTAGTCGGTCGATCCATTTCCTGGTAGATAAGGACTAATTTTGTCGTATCAGTATCATGGAATTTAATATTTTAGTATTTAGTATTTTTTCTCTTATCCTCTCCCTAAACAAAAAAGTTAAAATTACATAGAGTTTGCAGAGAAAATCATTATGCATGCATACACCCATAAATTCATCTAAGATTCTCTTTATCCATCTATATTTGTCATTATATTATAGTTACAAAACGTATTCAAAAGACGGAGCTAGTGTGATGTCCTCAATGTACATGACGTCCTTGCTAATGTAGAAGAGGCCAAACTGCGGTCAACCAAAAGCGAAGAGTTAACATTTGTGAGAGGCTGCAGTAATAAAATAAAGGCTCCCTCAAAGAAGGCAGCAGACATCGAGGATGCAAGAACTAAATCTCGCTTCTTGTGTGCGAAGATTCAGACTTTTTGCATGTAAATGCAGCTGCAGCCCTCCTGCATCAGAAAAGTCACGTGACATCTCGTAAAGCTCTTAGCACAGATGCGTGCTCTTAAAAGATTCCCCGCCGTTAACCCCCATGAAAATATAGCGTATCCATGGGAGCTTGCCCGTGGGCAACGATTATGCAGACAACGTACAGCACGATTCATAGCTCATTGTTACAGAGGATTTCTGTGAGGATGTCTTTTATAGTCAGAGAATTATTTCATATCATCTCGGCTTTTTTGAAGGTTAAGAGGACTGAACGCGAGAAACGTGGCACAGGATGCGGAATGTCAATAGTTGAAGAAGATTGACGGCAAAGTACGTACCCTAGTTTGGCATGACAGCAGAAAAACGTGACATGAACATTGCAGATGACTAGGCGCAAGAAAGGTGGATTTAAAAAAAAGCCCATCAGTAAGTAACACCACCACTAGAACAACAGCCATGGAACTTGAAATAATTAAGCACAGTCTCTATCTCGAAATAGTCGAGAGCTCTTTTAGTTATCTGTTTAGGAAGAGTTTCAAAAAAAATGAAAACAAATCCCCAATTAAGCTTCCTTTTAAAACAGTGCTCCGAGATTGGTGCGCGCGCATTCTCAGTCCTTGACCTCGTGTGACTTCAGTCTGACGAAATCGCCGTCAACACGTATGCTTCTTTGACGTCACTGCGACGCTTATTTTGGTCTAGATGACGCAGAAGAGTGACTTCGCTGTCACATCAAACTTGAAGCCGCGCCCACTACAGTCCTCTACAAGCCTGTCATCGTCGATGAGTTGCTTTTGATGACAGATTGAGAGAAAGGGAGCGGAGAGAAGAGAGAGAAAGAGAACTTTTATTAAAAAACATTCAGCTCTCTGTTGCCTGGTTTTCACGCCATAACAGTAACCATTAGTTGTCTGGAGCAGTTTTTACACCCAGAAAATTTGACAGCTGCTCGAGGGCAATATGACGTTTTTATGAGACACATTTAAAGTTTATTTCAAGCATTTTTCTAGGGGCATGTATTTCCATTTTAGTGACGGAGACCACTTCATAGCAGGTAGTATTTAGTATTTTTTCATCTTGCAACTCGTTGAGAATGCTTAAAAAATAAACTGAAGAGTTATTGGTTTGTTTTAGCACTATTTCCAAGTAAATACATTAAAGTTTCAAAACTTGACAGGTCCTTGGAAGAAGATGTTAGGAGTAAGAAAATAATTATCTAAGTCCTATATAACAGTTCTTGAGTGCTGTCTATCACCTTCTTCTCACCAGGAACTTTTGGACAAAATACCTAAAATTTAAGACTTATAAAGGAATGGGTCTTGTTGAATAGCCGAACCCAAATGTTTAAAAACAGTATTTTTTCATTTCTGGGAGATTCGTGGTGGGCTGTGTGATGTTGGGTTAGTAATATGCATGGATACTTGCTGACATTTACAAAGGATCATTTGTAGGGGATCAGAGGAATCGCCATTAATTTGTTCTACAAATCGTCGGTGATTTGCAGGGAAAATAACAAGTCATTTATATGGAGAACGGCTTGCTCACTTGTAGATAAAATGGTTGATCAAATGATGGGGAAAATCGGGAATTCGTTGGGGAAATACCTGGAATTTGTTGTGGGAATTAATATGACGTTTGTTGGTGTTTCTGGAACTGTCGTGGAGTTCATGGTGCTTTTTTAGGGGTAATTGCTGGAATCTTGTCAGGGAGCGGAGTTTTGGTGGTAATGTGTTAAAGGAATCACTGGTAATTGTCAGGGAAATCACTATTGGGGAGAGGTGGTGATTGCTAGTTATCAGGGGAATCGCTCCCAGTAATCTCTTTTACACGAGTAGTCCTTCTGATCTGATACACCTTGTAGACTTCAAAGATCGATTTAGTCAGAGTTTAGAGTTATCGCGCCATGCCATGTAGACAGAAACGTTGCCAAACGCTTCAGAAGATAAACAAATTAAGTGCTCGTGGCCCAACAAGTCACAAAGAAATTCTTGCGAAAACGTAAACGTTCACGCGGCAGGAAAGTGGAAGCGCTATCAGAATGTCGACACCACGTAAAGTTCACGTAAAAAGATATTTTATTTCCCCACACTTTAGGGGCAATGAGACTGAGGATTCAACAAATGGGTATTATAGAAAAAACGACAGCCCCCCCCCCAAAAAAAAAAAAAAAAAAAAAAAAAAAAAAAAAAAAAAGAGAACATGTTAAACGGCTGAAATGATAGAAGAATCATATACATTCACCCTAGAAGGCGAGTAAAAGGCTAACTGGAACGAGATGCTCTCAAAGTTTACTAGAATCTTCTAAACTTCCAGTGCGCTTACGCATCTCTGATGTTTGCTGGAAGGAGGTTAACAGTTTGTTTTACGATGAGACAATACAGGAAATGATGATCCTAGCTGTGAACTCAGGATGTCAATACGCTCGTCATACAAATGAAGCAGTCGAGGGATGTTTGTTCTTACCACCGGTACCCTCCCACCAAACCCCTAACACCCTTACTCCTTTACCTCCATCTCACCTTCCAGCCTGCTTCATCAGTTACTTTCACGGATGCGCATCCTAATGTTCGCTTTACATGGGAGACAGGAAGCGGCAGGAGACTACAGGAAGCCGTTAAGAAAGAAGCACTGATTTGAACGATAATAATTCTGTGTAAAGCCGGCAACATAACCTCCTGTAAGCCCCCCTTTTCTCCCCTACCATCCCCACCCACCACGTGGTGCGTCTGCAAAGTTAGGAGCGAACCCATTTGTGGTTTGCAATAGGCTGAATGTGATGAGGTCCTTTTTATACTTTCCAACGGGAATGAGAGACAAGTGTGCCAGAGCGTTTGGGAGGCGGAAGTTGTAAAAGAAAAAACCAACAACAACAAATAAACAGAGAGAGAGAGAGGAACAAAACCATTAAGGAGTGGAGCGAGAAGATCGACCTAACAGAGATGTCAGAGTTTCGACAAACCTCCAAATCTTGTCAGACTATCATATATAAAATGAAACATATATATTTTTTTCTGTGTTGAGCTAGCAAGAGAGAAAATAAAGTTAAAAATTTCAAATCATTGCCTCAGTTAATTCTTAATAATAATAATAACAACAATAAACAATAATAAACAATAATAATCCTGTAAGGAAGTATGATGGTGAGTATGTTATATCGTGACAAAACCTTCAGCAGGTGACAAATAAAATCTGAGTTCAAACGAAAGAAACAAACCTGAGTTCAGCTGAAGATGAGGGAGTCTGTGAGCAGAGTGAGGAAGTACTCTTGGTCAATGAGCTCGCACCTGGTGCCCGTGTAACCGATAGGACACCTGCAACAGAAAACAGACTTGCGTGGGAGACGTCCCATAGCAACGGTTGTCATGTCTGACCATCATGTTGCTATCTACTAATTACACCCGCATTAATGAACCTTTCGTGGGGAACAAAGAGAAGCAACTCTGTATGTGGGGTTGTAGGGGTTGGGGGAGGAGAACAGAGAACTACGAGACAGTAGTCGCAGTTTTCTTTAAGATGAGGGATGCGACGAGTGATGATAATAGTTGATGTCGGCTGAAACGTACGCAAAATACATATATGACCATATGATGCAATGTTTTTCCGACAATACAGCCTATGTGAACTCTTTGATAGACATTATATATTACATTAGGAATGCTTAAATAGAAATTAAATCTTATTCTTTTCCACATTCTTTTCTCTGTCTTTCCATGTTTTACTCTAGCTTGCCGGCGATCGCACCGCTGATGCTCTAATAGTCACAGTGCCACTTATAAAATTCCTTCTCTTGTTTTCCCGCCCACAATTAAGCGCTCGCAGACAGAGAAGAAGATTACAGACAACTCCACCACCCACTCCACAAACAGTCATTATTCCGTGTGGGCTGCTGTTGTTCATCTGTCGCTCTCACGTGCACTCGCACGCACAAAAGGACGATTGGAGCAGACAGGACAATAAATTAAGGAGAGAAAAAAACTAATTAAGCCGTTATCAATGGATGGTTCATTAACCGCCCTATTTGTTGGTCAGAATAACTAGGTAGCACAGATGAAAATGAATATAGACAAATGTAAGGATGTGTGAGGTGTTGGTTGGTGTAGGATCTTCCGAATGAGGGTCCTTGTGGGATTTTGTGTTAACATTGTAGTTTTGTGAACGCAGTTTGATACACCTTTCCCAGCATTCTCTTTGGAACGCAAAACACAATTTATAGGCCGTCTCTGTAATACACACATATATATTAAATATTCACGTTTAGTTTAAAGAAAAGTATAAAGATGCAAAATTGTTGCATAGTAACATAGAACAAAATTAGGGCTATAATTTTTATTTTGGATTTTAAAAAAACACCATACACCTACAAAATTTAGTCTGACTTCAGAAAAACTAATGAACAGTTGAAGTTCGTTTGTTTCGTCGGCTTTTTATGTGTTTTTTCTCTACTTTAGGTATGGCCAGTCTAGCCTGTCAGGACTCATTCCCTCCCCTTCTTTCATTCAGAAAGGTTTTCGCCAGAAACAAATATATAAATAATCTGGAAAAATTCCCGATGCAGATAACAGTAGTGATTGTATAACAGCTGTATAGGAGAGGTTGTGGCATTCACGAGGTAACAAAATAAACAAGGAGACAAAAAAATGAATGCCTGTCCGATCCATTTAGATAAACTGCGGAGAAAGCGGTCTCCGGAGGTTCGAAACCTACTGAGGATAAACACTGGACAGCAAGCCCGTTGGTGTGATCTGGTCGTCTAAGCCAAACAAAATGGATTCAGTGGATACCCGTGTTGCTAAGTCAATAATTCAATAGCAAGACAATCGTGTTTTTGTTCCCGAGTGGTCAAGATGGCGGCGAAGGTGATCACACCGCTTGTCGCAACGGCGCATTTATTTTGTTTTGCTCTGTTTACGTGACAGCGGCAACAGAAGCAGCCTTTGTCAACAAGCTGGAGAAGTAATGCAATACATCTGCTGTGCAAACACCTACCTTCATTTTCCCCCGCATCCTTCCGAGGAAATCATTACTGACAAGCGAACCCCATCCGTTCCGGCTGATGTCTGTTGGTAGCACCAGGCCAGGCTTGTAACACCAATGAATTGGGATCAGGTGCGGGACACAACCCCACCCCACCACTACCCACACCACCAAACCCCGCGCACGAATAGTACACACACAATCTGACACGCACGCAAACATGTCTACTTCCTACATTATTCTTATAAGGGACAGTCAATAGGGCAGTTTTTTTTTTAAAACTAATTAACAAGAGTTACCCAGCGCCGCCATCATCAGGCAGATACTCTACACGGTTAGACATTGTCGCAGTTAATGATGTATTTAACTTCTGTTAATTACTAAAGTTTTGATACATGCATGTCTGCAAGAGAAGAATTGTTTTTCGCTTTAGAAGTTTCTGTCTTTTGTCCTTTTCCGCTGTTTGTCTACCTGCCTCCTTACCTGTGGTCTCAACCATATAGGGATAACACTCAAATAACAGTATGATCATGGATGTGTATAGGTGGACTGCTGTCTGTCTGCCAAGACCAACGTAGCCTTCTTGCAAAGTTCTCCGCTGTTAGTCTCGGCGAGCCTAAACAATGAATGGACTAAACCGGAAGCTTTGTACACAACTGTCTCGTTTTAGCAGTTAACTGGAAAAATCTTCTGCCAGCAGCCCAGTTATACAAGTTCATGGTATAATGAGAAACGAGACCGCTGTGATTTTCAGAAGCCGTTGGTGTTTTGCGATTGTCTGTCTTTATTATGTTATCACGTGTCAAATAACCCAGCTGAAAAAAAATAAAGCAAGGTCTCCAGAACTCGGGGGAAATGTAAAAATGCATAACACGTGAGTTTGTGTAGTACAAGGAATCATTCAGTTTCTTGTCCCTCAAGCAGGGCAAGTTACTCCTAACCACCCATAACAGTAATCAACGTATCTACAGGATGGGCTCAGTTCAGGAAGGAGCACGCGATATAAATAGTCATTGCCGCTTTTCTTTTTGAAGCAGGAGCAACAAAGAAACCATCTTTAAGAGAATCTAGAAAATGTGGCCAGCCTATGTAAACACGCCCAGCCTTTGATTTAAAAAGTAGAGATAGTATTTAACGTCTTTTGAAGTCTAGTGAATATCGCAAGCCTTTGATGAATTAACTTCCGTCCCATCTACTTCTTCCCCACCCCACCCCGCACCGTTTCAAGTTTTCAAAACAAATCTTTCCATCTGTTGCCGAGCAAAGACGGTTAATTTTAATAAAAAATTTATAAGTTACTGCAGGGATGCACATTATGTAAGGTTAGTTTAGAGAGTCAGGCTATTAAGGCAATGTTCCTATGCAAGGGGAAAAGACAGAAAAGAAAAATTTCTGATAAAACAGCTCGTTCTGGATAAAACAGAAGATGGCGCTGAGAATGGAGATGGCGAATAACTAAGACAGGAGTTGAGCGTGGGTAGCATCCCCATGATTTTTTTTTCGCTTCCATACTTCCCATTGTACACCCCTTCAACTTCGGTCTCTACCACACACCCTCCTCCATCCAGGATATTTTTGTCATTTATTTTATGGATGAAAATTCATTTTTGTTGAATGTAACTGGGGAGATAAAAAAAAAAAAAAACATTGGATAAACAAAATACGGGAGAGGTGAAGTTAACTCGTGGTCGTTTCACAATCATAAATATTTAAAGTTTTTCGCAGAAGTGATAGTGTTGGATTCTAATGTTACTGTCGGCAGACACGCAAATTTCCTCAGAAGGATTAATAAGAATATTTGTATTTATGTTGTACTAACTTCAATATCTTAACAACCTGTGATCACGTGTAGACCCTCTTCCGGTAATCGGATGCGAATCAAATCTCTCTGTAGATATACTTCTGTCTTTCTAGGGAGAGGTGGTTAACCCTGATTTTGTCGATACTCATTCTTTTCTCTTCTGTGTCAGTACAGACTTCTTAGACTTTTATTTTTCATTTTTTCCCTTTGTAATATCTACCCGGCAGATAATGATGAACATTTCTTTACTCTTACTGTTATCTCGTTTCCTACACCTTTTAATTCATCTTAGTAACTCATTCCGTCTCACCGAAGTCTTACTGACCTCAATAACCGTCTTTGTTCTAATTTCCCACCTAAGTAGTCACATGACGCTGAACTCCGTCCCTAATTATCTCCTCCTCCACCCCTACCCCTCCACACAACTCATCATCTCAGGGTTAGCGACTGCTCTCAACAACGTGTGCAACACCTGCGCCAACTGTAGACGCGAAGGCCGAGCCACCACCGCCGTCACACCCACCATAGCCACCAATAGCAGCAGCGGCAACAACGACAGCTACAGAGATTGTAACAGCCTGACGTGTTCGCACGGTGCTGCCCGCACATCTTGAAGTGCTCCATTTGGGAGGGAGCAGGGGGGTGAGTGCAGGGGGACACTCGTTTGGCACCTGAGGCGCCTGTCAGGTCTTTACCTTCAGGTGTTGCGCACCTGTCTGTATCCGCGCGTACGCTCGGAAGGTTAGCACACGCGCGCCCGTGCGAGCGAACCGGGTACAACGCGGGGTGGAGAGGTGGGGTTAGTGGTAAGTTCGTGCGGTAAGTCGCGATAATTGTGAGGAAGCAGACTTGGTGAACTGTTGGGAGACATACCACTGGCAGCTAGCCATTACATTAGTGTCCGACATGTAGATTAGTTGTAATAGGGCTGCTGCTGAGGCTGAGCCTGTCATGGGTATGTCTGGTGAAGTTCAGACTGGTTTTCTCGTCTCACGTGCTCGGGTGTGCACTCAAGCGCTTTGTGTGAGTGAGAGAGAGAGAGAGTGTGTGTTTGTGTGCATGCTTGAATGCATTTCTTTAACACGGTTGAAGATTTATCTCTCCTTTACTTGTTCTATCTGTAACACACACATAAACCAATCATCGGTCCACAAGCAACCCATACATGATGAGAAGACAAAACCATGGAGGACAAGAACTCATCTCTTTTTCTCTTTCTCTCTTCCATGCTTCACTATGGCATTAAAATTTAGGCGCTTAGAAAGTTAAAAGCCAAGCAGAAGAAATTCGGCCAAAAAAGACAAGGCTTATTATCTTGAACAGAAAAAAATAAACAGCCCGAATACCCGACTTGTTAGAGGTCTAAAAGTGGCCCAAAAATCACTCATTAGCGAGTCGTCAGGAGGAATAAAAACAAGCTGCAGATAATGGCGGCGGTGTTGCGCATCCCGCCTTGCACTGGCGCTTGGTCCTGCTTTGCTTGCAAATTACCTCCCTTTTTCTGCTATCTGTGATCCACTTCCGTGAACCTTTTTTCTTATTCATCATCTTGTTCTTCTTCATTTCTTCCTGCTTCGCTCTTTAACTTTCTTCTCTTCTATCTCTTCCTTCTCTTTCTTTTTCTCTTTTTCTCCTTTTTTTCTTCTTCCTGTTCGTTTTCTTCTGATTTGGAGTGATCTCCCTTCGCTATGCTAGCTCGATGTGACTGCTGTCTTGTTGTCTCGTCCATGGATGGCTGGTGATCTTTGTTGCACCGTTACCACTATCTTCATCGTTCTTTCAATGACTGCATTGAACACCACTTCGCCCGCAAACGGTCTCTGAAGGGATATTCTTCGTCTTGACCCTCTTGTCTACACTTCCATCACTAAAAATTTCATTTTCCTTCTCCTCGGACTATACACCCCTCCATTTTTTTCTTCTCTCCAAGCCGTGTACTTGAGCGCTACACCTATTGTGGATAATATTCTTTGAGTCTTTATTTTGATATTTGTGTTCTGCTTATTTTGTATTTTGTTTTCTTGTTTGTTTTTGTTTTTGTTTTTTTTGTGTTTGCGAAAGGAACTGAGCTATAAAGCTTCTTCTTCTGTTGTTCTTGCCTGCAACTGTGAAGCACATGAGTGCCATCGCTGATGTACGGTGACATTGTGTGTTGTTTCTACAGAAAAGCCTGCTGGCTGGTAGGTATGATGATGTGGCGATAAAATATCAAACGTACGTTACCGAGACAGAGAATCTCAAATGGCAATGAACGAAAAACGAAGCGTGAAATTTAAGTCACATAAATGTACTTCCATGGCGTTTGCTCCGTTATTTTATTTATTCTTTTTTTTTAATAGAAACGTCGTACACGCGTCAATTCATGTGTGCACAGACAAGACAAACACCATAACATGCACATCTTGATGTACGTGGACATGTGCTGACATCTGTCAAAGATTTCTCAATGCTTTTTCGCTTCTTCATCTACCTAAGACTTTTGAATTCGATTTTGTGTTCGAGTGTTTGCGGTATCATGCAACGAAGAGCAATATTCTTGTACAAGGGTTGCTAGAAATTTCTTCTAAAAGATGTGTACCAAATATAGCACAGAATAATATGTCCAATTCGTCGCTATGGCAATAAAAGACAAAAAAAACAACAACAAAAACAACAAAATATGTTGTTTCAGCATTCTGACATTACTCTTGATTTCCGAGTTGATTTATTTCTGCCACGTGTTTCCAACTTCCGATTCATGTCATGTTCAGGTTGAAACGAAAAAGCTTTCCTGTCTTTACGCATGCGCTCACTCCAAGGTCAAGGCTGACGTAGATGCCAGAGCGAACAAGTTTAATCTAGTGACGTCATCAGCCAAAATGGTCGACATAGATGTTTATTCTAGCAGCAGCAAGCCAAAAACAGCATAAGAGCGAGGAGTATTGAGTGGTCCTACAGAAGGAAGACGAGCAGACTACAATAATTTGACCTTTATTAATAATGTTAGCTCCCTTATCTACCGCGCACCGCTTCCGGTATGAACTTCCTCGCTGAATCCATAACATCTGACGTCTTCACAGCGATTACAACACAGATGCTCTTTTGGTTGTGTCATTACCCAAGCTCCACTTCGATCTTTGTGGCAGGTGTTGCAACTGGCGTGTCCGTGGCTTTGACGTAATTGTAACGTGAAATCTACTTTGTTGCAGATACTACGCAACGTTAGTGGCATGGA
Organism: Pomacea canaliculata; assembly: GCF_003073045.1. Lineage (NCBI taxonomy): Eukaryota > Metazoa > Mollusca > Gastropoda > Architaenioglossa > Ampullariidae > Pomacea > Pomacea canaliculata. Next base: position 15,063,803 of record NC_037597.1, read on the forward strand.
GTACGTGAACAGTTGCACAGCACAAACCTGTAGGATGGTTATCACTATTTAACGAGTGAAAAACACGGGGAAAATTCTACACTAAGAACATGCACGCCTGTTGCAGCTCGAATCACGTGACAAATTGTCATCACGGCGCCCGGTAGATAAACATTGCGTCACCATTGTCCAGCCGGTGACTGAAAGCAGTGAGTCAGCGGCAGCGAGTTCCAGAGTCGATAAAAGAGATAAGGCGAGCAATGTTTGACAGTTATTAACCGCCCGCATTCAAAAGTAGCTTGCGATGATCGGAGAAGAAGGAAGAGGATGGGCGACGACAGGTCTCTGACTTCAGACACCCACATGCCAATGGATCAATCAGCAAGTAGTTCGCACAAAGAGCAACTAAACACAGAAAACATTTGCGGAAGAGATGTTTTAAAATGTCTTTCGAGATGATGTGTAAGATGAAGAAGGAAAGAGATGGATTCGTGAAAGGAATAAGTCTACAAGATTGATTTATTAATTCAAGAGCATAGCTCTTGGATGTGAGCATCTGTGAAAGTAACTATACACCATCTTAAAACTGCTGTAAAAATATTTCAGAATAAACAAAATCAATCATATTTGATTTTTATACACACTAACCAAGTACAATACACATAAATATACACACAAAACACAGAACGCACACACACAAGAGAAAGAGAGAGAAAGAGTGGGCGAAAGAATGTAAAGGGACCTTCACGTTAGCATGCCAGGTGAGGAAATTATGCTTTATCGGCGAAATGTAAACACCATGAAAATAACCCTGGAATCATGACTTGCTTTTTACAATATTTACTCAACAGAGTGGAGCTGTCCACCGCTACCTCCCTCTCTCTTCCTATTCTACCCACGACAGCGTCGCTCCCTTTACGGTTGGTACCCACAGACCTGTCACACATCATGCTACCCGACTGTACTCTTTACCCCGCTCTACGGTCAGGACCCACACAATTAAACCAGCACCACACCCAGCTAATTACTAGTCAAAAGGGCGGCCCGTTTCATCAGAATAATGAGCACCCGGTGAGCCGCTGTCACCTCAAAAAAAAAAAAAAAAAAAAAAAAAAAAAGAACCCTCACAAATACCCGAAGTAAGGCGGAAATGGCATCAAATGATAATACCGACACAGTAGAAAATGGATCAGAAGGTCTGAGACACAAGACATGGCGTAATACCGCATTTGACTTGCGGGGAAAAACAAAGAATTAGGACTGGGTGGGGAGTTACTTTCCGAAGGATAGAAACTTATACTTCTCTGACGTCACTTGGGGAATGAACATTGTAATGAGTGAAAGTATGTACATCCATCACCTGAACTGCGCTGCAGAAATGTTTAGAGACCATCTCAGAAGGGTATCTTCGGCAAGGAGGCTGCTGATGGCGGGGTCTCGGGCGTTCACCGAGTGAGGGAAAGTAATAAATCGTGTTGTGCCCTGACTGCGGCAATGGCGCAATGCAGGAAAAGGAATACTAATTAAGCAAAAGATGAACAGTCTCGAATTGTCTTCACATCCGTTTTCGCTGGAAATGAAAAGCTGAGGCAGGCGACGGCTGATAAACAGAACGGCATGTTGATATAATGGAGAGATTGTATGAGGTGCGTCCTGTGTGTCTGTGAGTGTGTGTTGGGGAGATGGGGAATGGGGAATGCTCGGACTCGTTTGAGCCCATTGGCCCATGTTTGAAATGGTGTAGCAAAAAAGATCCGTTCGTTTATGAAACAAATAAAAATTAAGGAGAGAGAGAAAGACAGACAGAGAAAGAAATAAAGATCCTAGTAGACAGTTGGTTTGATGGAGAGATGCAACGATCAGGGACAGGGATGAACAAAAACTCCCCATCCTGTCTTACTACTAAAAAAGTTAAATGTTACTAGTTTTAAAGAAATGAAATATTAAGACTTTTCATGCTGCCATCTTTTGAGGATTGCCAAATGTCTAAAAAATGGTCTCATAAAAGACAATAAAAAGACAAAAACAAAAGCAAGAAAAAAAAAAAAAAAACAAACAGAAGAAAAACTCATCAATAACCTATACCTTGTATCCACCAAGTAGAAATATGCCATCATTAAGCATGTTAACAAGACCTACTTTCTCAGGCCTCTTCGCCACAACCCATCAAACAAAGAGTGTGATGATGTACTACATGTAAAGTTATTTTAAAGCAAAAAATGTAAGAAATGCTCTTTTCTGTCTGTCAGACCCAGGCATGGTGGAAAATGGATTAAAAAAAACCAATTGAGCTGTCGAGACATTGAGTGATCTGTTACAGAAGGAGGGATGGATGGAAGGTGTGTGGGAGGGGTGGAGTGTGGGGTGCAGACGGTTGAAGTGGTACATCTACAAAGAACAGTGAAAGCCAGAGAAAATGAATGAGGCACCATCAGCTCCTATCTCTGCATTCGTCCAGCGGCAGTTTCTGCTATCCAAAGAGCCAAAAAAAAAAAAAAAAAACAAAAAAAAACAAAAACAACAAAAAACAAAACAAAACAAAAAACGCAAGTAAGTCTCAGCTACATGGCATTGTTTTCTTGTACAGTACTTATTTTAGCTTCGAAAAAAACAAAACACTCCTCTCTCTTACGTCAAAAATAAAGCAAGAATGAAAATAAAAAAGAGAGAAGTTAAAAAAGGAGGATAAAGAAAGAGACAAAAAAGAGTGTGGCTATACATTGAGTGAGTCTTGATGACTTAGAAGCGTGAATGACATATTGCAGTCAGAGCGAGTGGAGAAACAAAGGTGAATTGAACAAAAAATTACGAAAAAAGTTGACAAGTTGAAGGTGTGTGTGGGGCAAACTCCATAATGACAGTGAACGATGCTCACAGTCTTGCCTCCTCAATTTCTTTTTTAGGGGACGCTGCCCCCCACCCCACCCCACCCCTGCCACTGTGCAAATCGCGAGGAGGAAATAGTCTCCCTTGCAAGTGGCTTCTCTCCTCTTGCCCTTACCTGAAGAAGAAGTTTATGTAATTACTAGTAAGTCAACAGTCGCCACACTATCAGTACCGACACAACATTGTAAACCACAATTCTCTCTGAAGTATTCTCTCTGAATGACGAGGCCAAGGTGGTTGTTGCCAGTGTTTGTTTATAATCTCAACGGGAAATTAAGTGGGGAATCATTAACTAGTCTGGTGGCTCACAACTAAATCGAGTGAAAAATAATGCGGCGATAAGGGAAAAATAAACTTTCTTTAATCTAAGACACGAATTCATCACTGTTTTGTGTATGTGTGTGTGTGCACGCGTGCATGACTGAAATAAAAGATCGAGTCAGACCCCTCTACCCCCTAATTACACCGACCCTCCTGCCATGGTGCTGTGCTCGTCCCATCACCACCACAGTCATGATCGGGAGCCTAAGGTTCACATCTCGTCTCGAGTACGCTGCTCCTTCTCTGCACATGCGGTGCTTGTTTACAGGGCTGCTGGCTCGGCTTAAAGCATCATCCCCCCCTCTCTTCCGTTACCAGGGCGCTGGGAGCATCCATCCCTTACCTCCACTTCCTCTCGCCGCTTCAACCATGCAGATCAAGACGGTGCGCGCGGTGGCTCATCTGTTAGTGTCGTCGGTCGGCAGCAAAAGTTCTGTCAACAGTCGAGGTACAGTGTCCGTGTCACCGACCTTCGGGAGGGGCAGAAGGGTAGAAAAGGTAGAGGGGTAGGAAAAAGGTTCGGTGCGTGACGTCAAGATAGCTTGTACCCCGCAAACGGAAACAACGGCCACAAAAAAAAAAAAGGGTTTCTCCATCCCATGCCTCCTACAGATTATCCCGCCGCTTGTTTACTTGTTTATCATCCGACTTCATATTCCTCGTTATGAGAATGGAGGTTGTGGACGTCGATGTATCTATGGTGCTAACAGGTCACATTCTTCTTAGACATCGTGAAGTTAATTTTTAATAATAAAAAGATATCGACGGTGAAAATTTGTGCCTTTAACACTATGGTGGGGGTTGCTACCATTCTAACCTTTGACCCAAGAGACCTGGGTTAAAGAAAAGTTTACCACACACATCTTTGGCAAAATACTTTTAGGCTGTGTATATAATCTAGTCGTTTTGTTTGAAACTAAGCAGGATATATTATTTATTTATAATTTGTTGAGTTTTGACCCTATTTTTTTAAGATTTCTATGAAGTCCTGCTCTCTAAATTGAGACCTACTTATCTGATTTTAAGTAAGTTGTTGATAGGCATCTGTACTAAGGGTGCAAGGGTAATTATTTCTGCGAATGGTTCAGTCCCTCAAGTACCGCCGGGTAAATCTTTGCTGCTTTTTTTATACATATTTATTAATATTTGTTCTTTGTGGATAGCAAAGGTGCTTGAGAAAAGGTCAACACGAAGAGTGTAGTAGCACGGTATTTTTCTAATTTTTCTATCTACGCAAATGTCACGATGGATTTGGACGAATGACGATGTGTGGGGACAAGGAAATTCCGAGACGAGAGAATAATGGCGAGAGAGAGGGAGGGGGTGAGAGAGAGTTAGAAGAGGGAGGTATGCAATTTCTGGGATCGAACACAAGGTTGTACAGACCGCAACAGCCCCATGCCACCCAGCTATTGCTCACTGCTCACCATCTTAGCTAATTATAGGCGAGCAGTAAGGGTTGCAGGGTCCTCTGGGATGCTGCTCCAGATGGAAGTACACAAACCTACTCATAAATTAGTCATGTTATGATTACCTCCTTTTTTTTGTGGCCTCCTTTCTCTCCCCCGCACAATCGCTAACCCCATGTTTGATTTTTTTTTCCCTTTATCGTTTCGTTTCTTGTCCAAAGTTCGAATCCAAAAAATTACAGCCTCTAGTATTGTAACCACGGCGCACTAACGTTTTTCTTGAAGGAGGGATCGGGGGACGGTCATGAAGCAAGTTGCAAGAGTGCACATTCTTCAATCAGCCCGGCAGCCTCCGCCTGATATCCCTCCCCATTTTCTTGCGTCTGGAATGTTCTTCCATGCCTCGCGAACTAGTCCTAGGGAGTGATACAAACCGCGGTATGAAACGGCATGCCACATGGCGGCTACAACCTGATACCGAGACCAGATGTTACAGCACTCTTCTTGGCTTCACGTCCTTGCACGCGTTCGCCACACACACACGCACACGCGAACACACAAACAATGATTCACTTTATCTCAGTATGCCATTCAACCACAACACACGCACTCACGACACAAAGATTCTCTTTATCGGAGTCAGTCATTCAATCCCTTGTCCCTCCCCTCTTCTCTCTCTCTACTTTACTGGGAGTCGGTCACTCAACTTTTAATCTCTCTTTCTCTCTACCCTTCTCTCTATCCGCACATCATCCTCTAGCTTCTCCGCCCGGCAAACTGCACTTTCAAATACTCTCAACGTCGTCAACATCCGGTGTGAAGCTGCTCTGCTGCTGCTGCTGATGCTGCGACGCAGACGTAGGAAGCTATGGGCGCCATCTGGTGGGCAATTTTACCGGGGTGTGTGTGAGTGTGGAGGCTGAGCTGCTGCTAGGTAATGACACCTAGCGTACTCGCAGCTGACATATATAGATACGTGTGACATACGTGTGCCCATGGACGTGTATGGGTGGACTGCTGTCTGTCTGCCAAGACCAACTCTTAACCTCTTGCCAGATTCTCCCCTGTTAGTCTTGGCGAGCGTAAACAATGAATGTGACTAAAACCGGAAGCTTTGTACACACCTGCCTCGTTTTGGTAGTTAACGGGAAGTCTTCCAGCAGTCCAGTAATACAAGTTCGTTGCGGGCCTCAACATCCTGGGCCAGTCCGAAGTGAGGTCCCCAAAGGTGACCACAATCCGCCATGACAGACCTCACTTTCATGCGCACCGTGAAATAATATTTTCCAAATAACTATCACACTTTATTCCTATTTGGGCGAGTGGATGAGGACATGATGAGCGTAAACCGCAGTGCAGCATTGATATGAAGCAAGACCATGTTCGTAACAAGAGAAAGGTATCCTGAACAGAATAGAGAGAAGAAAGACAACAGCAAAAACTAAAAACAAAAATCATTTCCCTCCGAAACTACTATTCGTCGTCTGGCAAATAATTTTCGAAATACTGATGCCAAACCTTTCGGTGCTGTGTGTTTGCCTTTTCTGTCATTTATACGGTCTGACATCAACTGCCAGGAGCGGTGCATAGCTTCTTCTTTTCTCTAACAAGAACTACATGGGGGTCGGTCATAGGCATCGAGCTGCTTGTTTTTACACTAAGGAACAAAAAAATAAATAAATAAATAAATAAAATAAACAACTATTTTCTGGTCGAAATGGCATCTTCTGGAGATTAAAATGGTAATTCGGGACTCGCGTTTTCTAATTCTATTAAGTGAAAGAGATAGCGAATAAGCGTCGACATAAACATGGTTATCTTGTTTATTCAACACCTGTGCTCAGTGTTCCATACAAACAACTCGGTGTTTTATCCTTTTGTGCTATATCAGACCGGTGGATAGATAATATATACCAAAAGGTTATCCAATTATTTAGCGTCCTCATCAGTCATGGAGTACAAAAAGACGTATCACGTAAAATATATATAAATATATATACACACACTTTTATAAAAAAAATAATTATGTTGAGTGTGAGTTCATTTTGTCGCATAAGGTGGTGGTGGGGGAGTATATAGGGGGGAGGTGTTCTAAAGGCCCTAATGCTGCATTAGAAAAGAAATATATACAGAACTATTTTTTTCAAATAAATGAATAAACCAACCATATAAAATTCCAGTTCTTGGTATCAAGATGCCAAGACATCACAGCTCATAATGAGCAATGCAGTGAATGACCGAATCTGAATCTGAATGTCACTCTTATCCAAATACACACAAAGCAATCGAACAACTCTCATGGGGGAATAACTCATTAATGCACTTTCCACTTCGTGTTATTTCCCTCCCTTGTATGGAATTTCCCCGGTCAGATAAAGATCCAAACGTCTATAAAAAGTGACTTAAAAAATGTAAGAAAAAAAATCTTGCCAACTCGTGACAACCATGCAGGACTCATTTTGACTTCACGACCTCGCGCAATCGACAAAGCAGCAAGCCATGATCACCCTGATCACCCTGATCACCCAGATCACCCACTGATCACCCGCTACTTCAGGCAGGAAAAGTGACGTGAATTGCTTCTCGATGTAAAACGAGTTCTGATTGGTCAGACCAACAGGCCAGACGTCCGCTCCATTACACCCTGGGTAGGGATCGCTGTTTACTGAACTCCGTTCCCAACATTTATCAAACGCCTGGCTAATGCACTTTCTATGATGGCACTTCATATTTCTATTATTTTTTTTATCCAGGTACACAAGACGCGCGCCAGCTTAATCCTGAGTAAATCGTGAATGCGTCATCGATTTGTGTGTTTGTGTGTTTGTGCACGCGCTTCTTCTGATATTTTAAGGCTTGTGTTTGCTTTTTCGGTCCCATTTTGTTTTAAAAAGAATGTAAAGTGGTTCTAGAAGCATTTTATTTTAAATTTCCACAAGATCTGTACAGCTTATCAAAAGACGGAATGTCAGACCACTCTCCCAGCAGTCCACATCACAAAAAGCGGTAAATAATTTTTACTTTTTGCAAACTGACAGGTTTCCGAGGAAGAAAAACGTGCTTAATTATGCAACACACACACACACACACACAATTTCTGTCTCTCTCTCTCTGAAGAATGACAAATTTTATTTTTGAGAGACAAAATAAATCCTTTCGATAACACTTGAAAGTATGGAGCTATACACTTCACGACTGAATAATCTCGATGACTGATAATTCATGTTTTTCTGCAAAAATTCTCGCATTTCCAGCTTGGTTTTCAGTCCTCGGAATCAACTTAAGTTTTTAACCCTTACATACCCTTTAAGTTCGACGATGTATGCGCGTTAAATACTTTTTGTAACAGACAAACATTTTCTTCTGACTTCCATTAACCACTTTCACTTACTGCAATTGCTAACGGAAGTACTCTTCAAAGGAAGTTCTCCATCCTGACTAAAAAAAAAAAATTCCTTTTCAAAACTTTACACAAACAGGTTCTTCTCCGTTTTTGCAGAAGTCTTTCGAAAACAGTAAAGTACGGCCTTTGTCCTTGCAGCAGGATCCTTCCTTCTTTTTATTTTATTTTCATTTCAAATGAAACGATCTTTACGGAGAAAGGAATTCCAGTTGTCTGCCCCTCCACGGATCTCTCTCCTCTGTCAAAACAGGAATTACTTTTTTCTGTCTCGCAGTCGGAAGTCCTATGCTTTCTAACACAGAATCGCTTTATTTCTTCTCCTCCCTCCTCACCTCCATGGGCCAGACCGGATTCCTCGTCTTCTCTGGCGGAAATTCCTTAACGAGGGAGACTTTTGCTGGGTGGATGGGGAACTGAAAGGCTCTTCACTGCGGCAGGAAATCTTTGTCAAACAAGGGGCTATTTAGACTCCTACTTTTTAAGGGTCTGATGTTGAACCCCTTGAAAGCCTTGCAGCAGTTAAAGAGCTTCACACTTTACTGAATGGAGGATCCGCTGGAGGAGGTATAATGACTGCAGCAAGAGAGAGTGTAATTACAAATATTATCTTTACAATCTTCTGAAATAACGGGGGTTTTGTGGGAGGTTTGGTTCTGTTTGAATGCCAGATCACCTGTGTAAATGTTACTGTCACTACCCGTTGTCAAACTCCACTCCATCCCGTCTGTCCACTTTTTTTGCTTTTGATTGATGATTTACCACCTTGAAAGGTAAACTACTTTGATAAAATCAAAAGATAGTGGAAAACATGGATATTTAAAATGTGCCACTTGTCATCATCAGGATCCAAATTCCACGTCGACTACGACGACAAAAAAATATTTCTCATGAAGCAACCAAAACTATCGTTTATTTGCCGGTAAGACCACGACCGATCTTCCTAATGACTAGATGTCCAAAGTTCAACCCCGAAGAGCAAAAATGTAAGCACGGAAAGAGAGAAAAATGAAGTGGAGAGAGGAAGTGTAGAAACATTAACTGAAGACTAAGAAAATTAGTTTTGTTTTTAATTTTTATAAGCCAATAGTAAACTTAATAATTCGTGCTTCCCTTTCATTTCTTAATTTAAAAAAAAATTAGGGTTTGGTCTTTTCTAATGAAATTTTTTTAACTTAACATGTAACTTTTAAAGTTTATGCTGTTTGTCACATTTAATGGGCCAGCACTTGTAGCAGAATTAATGTTGTGGTAGACACTATATAATTAATTTTTTAATGGAACACGGGAATAAACACACGCTTCCACTTGTCCGCCAACAAGCACACATACATATGAACCTTCATCTGTAAGTGCACATATATGTATGTTTATATGAATGGATCCTTGATGGTACAAGTATCGCTAATTGCAAGCTAATTTTCCAAAATGCGATTTAAAAAGTTTCATATCATGAAACTACATCAAGTTAAAAAAAAAATTCGCTGTTGGCCAACTGATTCTTGAGACTTGTTACACGTGAGATTGTGTGAGAATACAATTAAGTCCTAAAAAGAATAAGGGTTGCAATTAAAACTTTAAGAAAAGGAACGTAGGGACATTTTTGTTCCTCCACCACAACACCAAAAGTTCAAAGTCACTGAATTAAACTCGCCCTTTTGACAAGACACGGACTGCGTTATACCTGCCATGCATCCACCCTATCCATCATCCTCTCACCAAACACACGTGATTTCCAACAACCAATCACAGTTTTGTGCCAGACTCCCGTTACCCTTGTCACGTGGCCTCTGTGCGTCTTTGCCGCTAGGTGACACGTCGATTTCCTTCCCCTCCCGGTCCCCACCCGGAACCCATGTATCTTTTCCAGACGCAAATGTCAATCAAACACAACATATCACCCTCCTGTCGTTTTCTCACTTTCATCGCGCAACCCTCCAGGATCAAAGACGAGTGTCCGTCCATTGTAAAACCTAAACAAACGAAGGTGGGCATCAACAGTCGCGAAGACAATGGCCGGCCGAGAGGATGTTCGCACAGATTGCAAAAGCTCCTGTCCTCCCCTACCCTAACCCTCCCAGCTCTTCTCTCAAACATAAAATAATACCTGCCACAGGGTGCGATCTTCAAACAGAAGCGCTCTGCTTGAACAAGCTCCGCATCTTCTACCGGTGGCGACGCCGCGTGTGTGAGGCCACTAAAAAGCTCTTGTTTGTTTAACGGTCCGGTCCTCGGCGGGCTGGCGTATTGTGGCCACCACTCATTTCCGCGCCTGCTGCCTGGCCTCGCCGGCCGTTGACGGGAGGGGGAGAGAGAAAGTGTGTGTGTGTGGCGGCTGTGGTGGCGGCGGTGGTGGCGACGGTGGTGGCGGTGGCGGTGGTGGTGACGTACCCACCCCACTCGTCGCCGGCGTAGGCGGCGGTGGTGGTGGAGGCGCAGTTAGGTTGGGACACGCTTGAGCGAACTCGATCGATCTGTGTTACTAAGTAAAGCGCTGGAGCCGGCAGATCCGCCGACCGGTTACACTGCTGAGGACACGCGCACCTCATGGCCGGCCGCTCACTCCCTCACCTGAGAACACCTGACAACAGCACTGTAGAGTCCTTAATTACTGGTAATATTTGTACTGCCTAATTGTGTATTTTTCTGACACAGGGTGAGACAGGCATTACTTTCTGTATGACTACTAAAAAAATAAATAAATAAATTAAAGTATTCTACTCTGAGGCTTAACCCTTTCGGCCAAACTCCATTGTGCGCATTTTCCTAACCAAAACAGAAAAAACCAAAAAAAAAAAAAAAACAAAACAAAAAAAAAAACAACAACTCATTAAACACATTAAAAAAAACTCACAAAAATCATATTCTCGGAGTATTTTATAACAGTTTCCAAAACTGTCTTTTTTTTCTAACCATCGTCAAAGCAGAAGTATATTTATACGACTGGCAAATATGAAGGGAGACGCCCATCCTGCAGACTTGCTCTGCCGCCGATACATTAGAATCCGTTGGCTGCTATTCATTATTTAGTTTGTCACGGCAGCAGGAATCAAACACACAAATCAACGACCAATCAATATCACCCACCTCCCCTGCCTCGGGACTGTTGTGGTTTGTTTTGTGGAGGAATGTGTTTGGAACACCCTGACAACGGAGTATGGCCAATGTACTGTTTGATTTGGGGTGGCCAAGGCGAGGTCGTTGTGTACTCTCACACTTCTCATAACTTTCATGTACATTCATGTACATGCTCGACACAACTAAATCAGACTTGATGGTGACAAACGTAACACGTGCGAGTAAGTAAATAGTACATTTTAAATACAGCTAAATAAGGAATAAATAAGTTTTTACATCGATAGATGTGTATGCAATATTAAAAATGTTATTTTATTTTTAACGGTAAATAGTCATTATCAGCAGTTACTATAGCTATAAAATAAAATTGTAATACGGGAAATTAACCATCTAACTAAAAATTTACAGGAGTTTATGTGAGACAAACGTACATTTGAAATGTATTTATATTTTATTAACAATAATACTTTCCTAATGGCAGGTGAGAAGGACGATGTTTGAAGGCTTTTTTCATGAAAAGTAAGCATAATTATGTACTCATATTTATGAATTAGTATTTTAAAAGGAACTTAACCCGATCGTAAAGGAAATAATGTTGCACTAGTGTATAGATATATATAAAAGAATGCACGATTAACAACAACAAAAACAACAACATATAACTTTTGCAAAAGTGCGCTGGTTTAAATAACACCTTTGCAAAACTAATTTTTTTAAGCGGAAGTAAAACACTTGGCAAAAAAATTGTCTACCTCCTTATTGCCAAACAGAAAGTTGAGGTTGTTTATTTTTCTAGACTGACGTGGTAATCTCTGTAATCTGAATTTTATAAGCTTGGTTACTGGACAAGTTCATGGCCCTGACTTCCTCTGTGAACTAGACCTGGACATTCTGGAACTGTTAAGGACGATCTAAGAAATATCACGCATTCAGCAAAGAACAAATATAAAATGTGGTCGTCCTCATATATTTGTCAAGGAGGGACAGTGGAGGTCTTGCACGGTCATTAAGATCACAGACACAGGGACACCTACAACGTTTCTAACGAAGACCTGCAGTGACAATCTCGTTTCTCACGACAAACCCAGTCGTCTGCCTGATCGGTCTCTCGAGATTCCTCGCACCTGCCTGCCCGACCTTCCAACAAGCGAGAGAACACGAAGACAAGTGTTGGTGGCACACGGTGTTGGCGTGCCCTGCCCGTCAGCGAGGTGTTCGCAGGGGACGTCATCATCTGGCGCGCACCTGTAGGGAGAAGCTATTACACTTGCCAGGACACCGCAGGTCGGGTTATGGGTCAGACTTCAGAAGCCACACGGCCCTGCTGACACATCAACACACACGGACTGGGGTTGGTGGGGGAGGGACAGTTTATACGACTGTTAACATTCTTGTTAACATTTAGTTGAAGTCGGGGGTGAAAGTTCGAGACTAAAGTCCCCTTTTCCCTCCCTACCTCCGCCTCTGAAAAAAGCCGTGAAACTTTTTTTTTTTTAGTGGACAATCATTTCCCACACCTATGATCTGAAGCTGGAGTAGAACGACATGGGTTCTTCAACCACACCAAATGACTAAGACGCTAGTGAAAAAAATTAAAACAACAAAACTAACCTACTAACACTGTATTCCTAAGAACCCATGCACTGTGGGGAATAAAGCACTATATTGTCTATACACACAATGATACATGAACCGACCTTTGACAAACACGCGCTTGTAGAGATAAGGCATCTGGTCCTCCATTGTCTCCTTTATCCAAGACCGTTTAACGTGGATTAGCCGCGTAGGGGTGGGTCCATGAGCCCAGAAGTTTATTGTGTTGCATTCACAGCTTTATCACAACAATACGATAAATACATTTACACTTTTACTGGCGTCCAAGTCTTAAACGACAATGAGCACCATACCCTATGAAACGCAAGGATGGAAGGGTCACCGTGTCTTTTTTCTTTTTTCTACCTTTTATATGAAAACTTCAATGGATGGGCAGAGTAGTGTATAAAATAAATAGGTATTGAAGAAAGGAATAATGCAAAAAACAAACCAAAAAAACTCCACAGAAGAACAAAGGGATCCGACAACAGACAGGTTTAAAATAGTTCCAGACGTATCGCCAAGCAAGGCACACATTTCAGACGAAACTCTTTCATTCTCCTGACACATGCACACACATTGTTTACAACCTATTCCGCGCCCTTTTCATCGAAGCCATTTCAGACCTCCGTAAACACCCCACCCCGGGTGGGCCAGACAGCATGAGAAACACCGAGCAATCAGTGGGCAACTTAACTAAGCGCTGGACTTGAAGGAGAAGGCACTTAAGTCCTCGCGAACAGACGCCAGTCGAGAAGGGATTTAGGGCTTGCAGGTGTCTGGGTGGAGCTCTGTTCCCACTAACCAGACAGTACAGGTCTAAACAATAGCTTTCGCAAAGTGCCACGCATTTAATAGGCAGCGAAAGGTTTCCGGAATTAGAAAGTTAAACGTGGTGCTTCTCGGACGACCCGCGAAAGGACGAGATTTAAACGAGATTTGAACGAGATCTACCAACACTTGGAATTTTTTTCTTTTTTTCTTTTTAGTGCGACCGTTCGCGTCATAAATAACCGACAGCTGGGTTCTATTTAATACCGCTCTCACAAACAGAGAAAAAAAGCGAAGCAGTTCGTACTGATTATTTTCTGCTAGAAACAGTTTCAAGCACCACAGCTGCAACAGCGAGACTTTTTCTCTCGGCCCTCTTAACCACAGGAAGTTTCCATTGTCAGGTGTTGAATTTGGGATTGGATTTCTTTTTAAGGCAGGCTTTTTTATTTATGTGTGCGGTAACACGCCATGACACGTGCATTATCTCTTATTTCTTCGTCTTACTCAATTTTCCATACAATACACCCATTTCTCCCTTCCTTCCTGCCTAGATAAAAGATTTAAAAAAAACTTTTGCTACAAAAGGCACAGACACTCGCATGCACATAAAGCGTAGCAGCGGAATGAAAATATATTTCAAAGTGATAGACTAAACGATTTCTCCAAGGAGAACACAAAACCATGAATTTAGTGTACAATGTAAAATTTTTGTCATTTTATCAGGCTCAGAAGTCTGTCGGGTGGATCACATCGCCTCTTTGTCAGATATTTAATGTCGCCAATCTTTCAGATGTTTATGGCTGTGAGCAACATTAAATTGTCTGTCGGTGTCAAGCTACAACTACAACAGATAATAGAAGTTTGGTCTTGAGATACCTGTCCTTTCGGGACTTTGAAAGATTGATTTATTTTTGATATTTTTTTGTATGGTCTGTGTTTCATGCCATTATTCTATGCCTCGTTGATTTCCGCTCGATTAATTTCTGAAGTTACAGAACAGGTTAGGCGTCGTATGTAAGAACAATAACAAAACCTTCCAGTTCATAAAACAGAAAATAACAAATTTATTGAAGTGTTGTTCGCGTCACACGCTCCTGAACCTCGCGTTGCAAACATCCATTGCAGACTACGATGTCCATGCCACATCCGAAGTCATCATCGTTGAAGAAAAAAAAAATTGACATTCACATACGTTCAAGTAATTCTTGGTGTTCGATGAAGAAACACATCAATGAACTTTGAGGTGGCTTCTTCGTAGAATACACAAATCGACGTTGAGGAAAACAGAGAGAGAATCATGTTGCAAAGGACATCCTCCGGTCCTTGGACTACCAACCGATACTTTGTACTGAGAATACCCGATGATACAACAGTCAATAGCTTTTCACAAGCTTGACTTCAATGTCACAAGTAAACTGAATTTACAACGACTAAACAAGAACCTGAAAAAAAATCCATTCCCAAACTTCTTCCGACTTAAAGATGGGAGGGGATTGCAAGAAAAAGGAAGCGGTCCGCCTGAACCAATGGACATCGTGGACATCGACAGCAGCTCTCTGCAGGATGAAGTAATTGCTGTATCACACAGGCAACCACCACCTGTGCAAACTTCGCCAAACATCCTCAGCTCATCCTCCATCTCTCCCAGCTGCTGCTGGGCGTGAAAGCTGTTGATGCTGCTCGTCGGCAGGACTCCCCCCTTCGTCTCCGGCTTCCACCTGCCAGGGAGGCGCACTGCGACTGTGGTGTGAATGTGCGAACGTAACACTTCACCTATCAGCGCTGGCACCAATTTAGATTAAAGGGTTCATCCTATCTTAATTTACTTCCAGGGCTTCAGAAAGTGCAATACCAGGAACACGACCACCATCAGACAAGACTTCCTCTAAGGTCAAGCTGGATGTTATACTTTGAGTGACTGGGCCGACCTCATTACACGGTGCTTACACCCAAATCTCTGTACCTCCACAAAAAATTAAAAAAAAAAACCAACCCCAAATTATTTCGAATAAGTCTTTGTTGTCTCTCGTTTCGCACGAAACTTTTATTGTCTCATGGGAATAGCTTTATGAGATCAAGTTGACATAATTATTGCTATAAATGTATACAAAATATTATTCTTATTGTCATGTAAGAGAGAGAAAGGAGGTAAGTGAGAGTGGGAGAAAGAATTATCTACTTATCGCCAGTTTAATTGTCGATGTAGCCATAAAACATGTCCAAAAAATAGAAACCAAAGATACGAAAAGGATACAATTAAGGCCTTGTATCAGAAGTGTCGTCACAAACAAACATAAAATAAAGAAAACAAGACTGTAGGAAGCAAGGAAGAAGACTGAAAGAACACAGTGAGTTCCACAACCGAAGGATAGAAGGTGGATGAACAACAAAAAAAAAAAAAAGAGAGAGAGCAAGAAGATTTCATGGGACCAAGACTGGGATCAGCAAATCCAGTACGACTTTCAGTCTTAAACTCTTGCAAACTTATTTCCAGCCCGACCTTTCATTCCTGGAGGAAAAAAACAAAAACAAAAAAACAAAACAAGAGATGCTTGGGTTCAAAAGTGCACCCACTGAAGCTGAAATATTCAGGAAGCAGCAATGGTGCTCACACTGTCGTCTGATTGCGAACTGCTCCACCATGGCGCAAGCCGCGACGCCTCATCAGCGCGCCTGGGAACACGGAGGAGAAGGCTGGTGGCGTTTTTAGTACCAAGACATGCTCGGGGGTCAGAGGTCAGATGCTATGAAAGGGGAATGGCACGCCAGGAGCGCGGGCTGGTCCTCGCTTTGGCGCAGTGACAAGGAGTCGAACACGCGCTCCTAGGTCTCCTGCAAGGCCTAGAAAAACAATTTACTTGTCACCGCCGAAAGTATGCGCAGGTTTGCACCCTTGCCGGGTCTTGGCCTCCCTCCCTAGGGGATTGCCGCCTTGGCTGCGGGTGGAAATCGGTCGACAATTACCATTATTATGCATCTGTGCACCACAAAGCTGACGTAGAAACGATGGAAAGAGTGAAGGATGGGAGTTAAAAACACTCGGTCACGAATTCCACCAAACCGACTACCGGGTTATCTTTGTATTGTAGGGAAAATTGTTCGGGTACCTTAGTTCGTGATGTTAGGTGTAAACAAGTTTTTTTGGGGTTGTAGAGTGACTATTCTACCACACCTGGTGTGTTCGGCGAGCTTGTGTACACAGGTATGAGACAAACCCACTTCAATAAATGTGTTCGTGTGTACGATGGTGCTTGTGTGGGATTGGGTGAGTGGAGAAGGGAACCCCGGGTAGGTGGTCCGACAGAAAAAACAGATACCCCACCAGCGCAAACATCCTGCACCTCGACTCCAGTCACCGTGGGCGCTGGGTCATCTTCCAGCCGCACTCTTATTAAGGCGGCAGGATGATTAAACAAGCGAGGCCTGCTGCGCCATCTGGATCAGGTTGAAGTCAAGAACAGATTAAAAGAAGCGATGATAATAAATCATCCCGGCGCACTACTTTCCCAAGCGGTTGGGTCAAAGTTGAAGTCAAAGCCAGGACGATAGCTGGTGCTAAGTGGTGAAAGGATTTTTGTCAAACGTTCGCCGGAAGTATCGGACGATGACGAAGACTCACTAGCATCGGTAAAAACAAAAACTTTTTCAAAGTTTAAATTACTTGCTGCAACAAATGAGACGGACTTCTACTAATTTCGGGGAGATGGGGAAGTTTGGTTTAGAGCAATGTGATAGTGATTTCTTGTCATGTTTATTTTAGTTCAGCTTTTCGTATTACCTGGTTGAAATTGTGTTTATATTTCACTTAAAATTTATTTTCATCATGGCTAAGTTTTGCTGTTAAGTTGCGAGTCAGCAATGGAGACAAAAATTGCTGTTTTGGCGACGATTGCCGTTCAAGACGATTCATAGACTCCTTGTAGATGATGTTGGTGTGGGGTGTTGTGTGGAAATGATTACATGTTGTATTTAACTCGTGGAGCGAACTGAATTCTTCACAGAACTGGATTCTTGCAAAAACCTTAATTTCATCTCTATCTTGGATTACCCTTTAAAGCGCAGACATTCGTTTCGTGAATTCCATGTTTTACTAAAAACCGATCTTCCGCCATTTCTAACAGAGACATTAATTAACAAAGTTTTAAGGTTTTGAGCAGACGTGCAATAAATCATTGAAGATGAAAGACCGAAGTGGTTAAGCAACTTGTTAGATACCCAAAGCACAAACGGTTCACATCCTTCGGTGTGTCGAGAAATTAAGAAAGTGGGGCAGAGGACAGGAAAAAAGTTTTTCTCCGATATCCCCTCTCTCACCACCACCACCACACCACCACCACCGAACTGGCAAGACGTCGTCGCCAATTAATTTGTTCTAACTTAGGCAAGATGGTGTTGTGTTTGGAAGTCTTGCCTCTCTCGTCTCTTCTCGTTTCCGAGTGTAAGTTGAAGTGAGAAGGTGCTGGTTGCCAGCTCTACGTCAGTCAGGTCCTCGTGTCTGCGGGCCACCATGGGTCAGCAAGTGCACGCCTCACTTCCTTTGTATCGTTGCCTCCTATCAATGCCATGGACCGTCCAGCCGAGCGGTTGACCCGACATTAATCTCACAAGTACAGATTACACCACCGAGCTGGACAGGTGAGACAATAAAACCATCTACAGCCTCTCAGTTGTTGTTGTTGCAAAGGGCCCCTGGCAACCTTCTCTCGTGTCTGTCAGATAAAGCAACTGATGTCCAGAATGTCCCGGAAGTTGCTGTATGATGACGATTCCATACCTTCAGGTTTGTATCGTGAAGGATAGGGTATCAATGAACCTTCTTGTCAACGGTACCTTGCCCATGAATGAAACTTTTATTCCAACTCAGTAATTAATTAGAATAGTAAGGATGTTTTCGATTGGATCAACACTGTCTACAGTTTCATCATGAACAAAGCGTTATTGTCAGCTGGACCTTTTTAAAACTAAAGTTGGGAGTTATTATTTTGCTAAAATAAGATAATATTCCCCATCCCCATCTTTTATTTAAAAGAATTGAAGCGACTGGAAAGTGTGAAATATTTGAATACATTTTGGGACGTGTCGGTGGAGGGGAGGGCGGGAGGAAGGGGAGAGCGCCATCATACAGGAGAAGTTGTCAAAAGCTGTTTTTCTGGGTTATAGGGAGACTTTGGCAAGAAGGAAATTGCCGAGCCATGTTTGTGCCAGGGGGGGGGCATAGGGAGGATGGAGGGGCGGGAGTTGACTCCGACAGAAAAGTAGGAACTCCTCACCAGCCACTTAAAGAAATCTGTCTCTGTCTCATGACCGGAAGGTGAACCCGCATCGTCGGCTTTTTCTGTCTCTCTGTGTGCACACGTGGGTAGGGAGGAATTAGGGGGGAGGTATTTTATGTGTTGCTTAGGGACCCTGCTACATTTCTGTTGATGCAACTTTCATCGTCTGCTTTCTTTGAGATAGAAATGTTGCAATAAATCTTGAAGTACTTTGAAATCCAAGAACCACAAATAAATTTTTTTTTTAAATTATAAAGAACGGAGAAATCTTAATGCCCTGCTTATTTATCCCTCTACACTTCGATCGTCAGTGAAGCGTGAAATGAGTCCAGCGCAGGCTTTGCGTAGAAAAATCTTCTTTTGAAAGTTGTGATGCGCACCCTGGGGACTGCACCTTGCAAGTTTACTGTGGTGCTGGTGTAATGAAAACGCTCCAACCTCATCACGGACACGGTTTATGATCGTAGGTAACTGATGCTCTAAATAATGATGCGCAGGAGAGATGTCTTGTCGGCAGACCAAACAACAAGTTTTCGAGGACGAGATAAGCCTTCCCCCCGCAAAACCCACACACACCCTGTCAACTCCCCATCCCCCTCTGTTTCCTTTCGAGGAACTTTGAAACGGATTTCCTCTCTCTTTCCAGTTCTCTTGCTTTTTTATTTGTTTATTTTGCTACAAACTTGCATGATTTGTTGTTGTTTTGACGAAGAAAGTGCTCATACCTCATGGCGATTAGAGATCAAGTGCTTCAATTTTTTTTTTCGGGGTGGGAGGAGAGACGGGTAGGGGGATGGTGGGTCTCCCTGGAGGTGGTGAAAAAAAGCTTTGCAAATATAAATTTCAGAAATCCATATAATCTGTGATAAGCACATGTTCTAAGTGAACTCAAGAATTCTTTTTAAAAAGGGTGGGGAAGGGAGGAAGAGGGCGCTGGGACTACTCGCGGTCGGTTGCTTTGGCCGAACAGAAAGAAGATAAGTCGACTTTAACTTACCATCGCCGCCATGTTTTTACTTGAGTTCCGAAGCTGATCCTACGCCCCCTACCGACACAGGAAACCACATCCGCTGAGATGGGAGGGTGGGGAAGGTAAGGAGGGGTGGTGGCTGGGTAGAGAGCAGGCGTGGCGAGTTTACCTACCCTCAGACAGCAAGAGACCCAAGGTTCCCAGTACCCGTGTCACGAGCAGCCAGGCGGCGCAACTCTCAAGTAGTTAGGGAGAGGGTGGAACATGAATGACAACTGACCACCTCTTGGTTTCCGCTCGACCGCAGATTTCTGACCCCACCCTACCCTCCCATGATCCTCGCTCGCACACACATATACACAGACGCACCACTCACACCGACCCCACCCACCTACCCACCCATCGCCAGTCCGCCGGATTCGGTGGCTGGCCTCAGCTATTTACGAGGCGCGGCGTCTGGAAGCGGGTGGGTGGAGGATGTTTCCTTGACAGCTGCTGTGGCAGGGAGGGGGATAGGGCGGAGGATAGGTTGTGAAAGGGGAGAGGAGGAGGAGGAGGAGGGCTAAGCCTGATGGTAACATTCCGTGAGCGCGGAAACGGCCATGGACACGCCAGCTTGGGGCCTGGCACGCGGAACAGATGTTAGCATGGGTCCACGTTTAGGGCTTAGTAGAGCCATCGGGGATCCCGACCTCTCTTTCTCCCCCACTAACACCATCCCTCACTCCCTTGTCGGTGCTGTGGTCCGTGTGCATGCGCTCGCACGTGTTAGCACATGGTAAGGGCGTGCGAACGCGATGGAGGGAGTGATCGGAATAAAAGAACAGGTGTGCGGAAGAGGGTCTGTGCAAGGGGCCGACACAGTTGCTAACATATTTCTGCTTTGATGAAAATTGCGGAAGAAAGTATCTCGGGTGAGGGGAGGGGAAAAGAGAGAGAGAGAAAAAAAATCCCTCCTCCATCATCCCTGTCAAACGCTTACCGCAAATGTTAACTTTTATTTTCCACACGACTTTTCCACAAGAAAGTGCTAACCGCAGACAAAAAGAGAAGACGTGGTCAGAATGGATTCCTCGGGAGGAGTTCATATGAATGTAAAAATAGGAAAATGCCGTAGAGACAGCAACCATTGTAATGTAACAAATAGAGAATCATCCTGCTCTTTCTTTCCTTCTTTCTTGCTTTCTTCTCAGCAGTCAAAATGGTTTAGCAAGATCCCGTGCAGCCTAGACGGTTATGTTAATTAGTTACAGTACAATATTGGTGAAGTTCTGCTAATTCTCTCCACCCTTTACCACAATGAATGTCAATCTGGAATCCGCGTCTGTTGTAAGCTTTTGACTTCTTTGTCATATGAGTCTTTCAAACGAAGAAACTCTTTTTTTGTGTGTGGTCTTTATCAGCCTATTTCTCTTTGAGAATCGAACACATGGGGAAAAAACCAAACTGGTTCGAATCAGAGATAAATGGAAAAAATCTCCTACTCATAGAAATTGTTTATTAAACTAGAGGAGCAGTAAAATAGTCTACGCAACAAAGAAGCATGGCATCCATTCTGCAAAGGTTCCTGGACAAGGTGATGGCGCGCGAGCACACGCACGCACAAACACAAATTTCGCGCGCGATTGCCAAATTCCATAGCTAAATGTCAAGGGCGCCATCTTGTCTTACTGCGCGTGCGCAATCTCCTGTCTGAGAACGGCGAATAACGAGGTTTTTGTCCTGTTCATTAATTAAAGCTCTCGTAACGAGATGCCATGGCGGGGGCTCCGTGACCAGCTTGTCGTTCAGCGATTACCTCCCCGTGCAGCAACAGGGGCCTACAACTCTTCTGGAAGTGCAGTTTGCACATGGACTTGTCTCCCTTTCCAGAAGAACAGACGCTTTTCATGTGGATTGATTAGAACTAAGTTTACTAACTATTTCTTCTTACTTCCGTTCATTTTTTCGTTTTTTTTTTCCTTCTGTCTGTCTGCAGACAGGTTTCCGTAGCGCCGGCCAATCCTTTGTGTCCCCTGACACATGTACACCGTCTTGCGAGGGATTCTTCCGTGTATCAGTCGTAGTCGCCAAGCACTTGGGGTCAAAGGTAGGGGTGAAGACCTGCGTGAACCTCAGATAACCAAGCTGAACGGGTTCATACCCACACAAGGTGTCTCGTAGGTCACAAGCTCTTCTTTTGACTAATACAAACCAACTCCTGCAGTCTGAACTATAATGTGTGCAAATTATTAATCGCCATTGGCTGGCAAAGGGCAGAGTTTTTAAAGTCTCTCCCCACACTGTCGAGTAGTACCATTTCTCATTCATCGTTACTAATTATTATTTCTTCGCCCCATCACCCTGCTGTTTCTGCTCCACCCACCCATCGTAGCAATTTGAGTTTGGTCTCTTTCCTCATCTTGTTCTTTCATTCGTTCGTTGGTGCTTTTGTCTATATCTGTCCCCCGTGAAAATGCTTGATAATAGTCCCAGGACCCAGACATCAAAAGGGCGACGATAAACTTTCCTTTCAAGTGTTTATACCCTTATACCTGTGCAGGACCTGCAATATGAGTTTGGAAAAAAAAAAAACCACGAATCCCAGCAGGATCCTGGACGGTTTGCATCCTTTTGTTAGAGATCGGTGATTGGTATCAGTAATCAAGCCTTTCAACCATTTACTCACCGACACCTGTACCCCTCCCTCCCAACAAATCTTGGTAGTCAGGATGAGTCAGGAAACAGGATTTCTATCTACAGATAAATCGACTTTTTCTCAACCGCGTATCTGAATCATCATCGTCATCTGTCATTGAAACCTTTTCACCTTTCTTCTGTCAATCCCCTTTTAATATATCGTTTTGCTAATGTCTGCAATTCAGGGACAGGTAAGCCAGGTCTTGTGTCTGCAGTCATCATCGTGAGCAGATCGGTCGTCAACAGCATCTTCACCAACATCAGCGATGCTCACTGGCTCACGAACACCTTTGGGGCAACTTTCATCTGCTTTCCTACTGCTGACTACATCGTTAGGGTGTCTGTCCGTCCACTCCATCCTGTCTCTCAACAACAGGCCGACAGGAGGTCTACGAGTTTATTTATCTGCCTGTCTACATGTACAAATGTCGACTAATCGCAGTTAGAGCCTAGAGAAATTATTATAATGAATGTGATTCATAGAGCAATAAAATCACTGCAAAGTTGAACATGTAGTGTAAAATTTTAAGAACTTTTTTTTTTAATAGAAGCAAACAAAATTTAAAACAAAATGTTTCTTCTCTCCTCTGCTTTCCAGTTGTAGAGCTCACCACTCGTTAATGTATACGGTTTGCACCAAACAGGATTTCAATCGCATTTTTGAAATAGTTGGAGACAGAGTTGGTGAGTTGTGGTTTACAGACTTGGTATTTTTTTCTCTGAGGAGGTAGTAGCGGTGGTAATGGCTGTCAGGGGTGGTGGTGGGGTTAGGGGGAGTTGAAGGGTTCCGCTTTCAATCGCCGCCATCAAAGAGCACGCTCCAAGTGCACTCAAACCAAGGTCTCCAATTATTGTGCGCGCACACCTTTAGATGTCCTCACACCTGTTCCCATTACCAAACTTTTAAAAAAAGACGACAAATAGTTTTAGAGTTATTCTTTTTTTCTTCTCTCTTTCTCTCCTTTTTATTACTTTTCCTATGTGAACGAAATAAGCTTGATGTCACATTCTATCAAGCTTTTATCGGCTTTAACAAGTTGTTGCAGATGACTATCAAAGAATCTATGAACAGAGGTGTGAAGAAATAACCCACGAGCAAGTTCTGACAGGAAAAAACCAAGAGTTGGAACAAATCGACTTTTACAGAAAGAGGCAAACCAGAGAGGTGTGGTGGATGGCGGGGGATAGATGGAGATGAGCAGGTGTACTAACTCACTGACACACACATCTTATCACATGTATAAACACTGACTGGGACTAGGGGGGAGGGGTTAGAATTTAGTGGGTGTTCGTGACTAGAGGTGAGAGTGCTTACCTGCAGGTTTTGATATCCAGCGCGCCAACAAAGACACAGGTGCCTCCGTTCATGCAGTAGAAGCGGTCAGCATAGGTGCAGGGCTGCACGTGTCGGTAGGAGATGGACAGGCGGTGCGCCTGCATGTGCGTACGGATGCGGCCATTCATCCCGTAGCTGATGCCCAGGCTACGGATGCTGCGGCGATTCCGTGGGTGCGAACGTGGGGCAGCACCAGCACCAACACCACCACCGTCGGCCGCCTCCGAGGAAGAAGCACCTTCCTCCGTCCTCTCGGAGGTCACTTCCGCTTTTGGCATGGCGACGGAGTCAAGCACATGCTGGACCTGTCGCGGGCTGCCCCGCACTGTCACAGCGATGGTTCCGTTCTCAGGGTTCAGATCCAGCACCTGAACGTCCACAACGTGCAAGCGGACCGTCCCTCCCGATGAAGACATCGACCTGGAGGCGAGAGTTTTTTCCAAACTTTGCTGGAGGGGCAAGTCTGGGTGCAGCAAGAACGGTCCCAGCGCTGCGATGGGTACTACGGTCGTGACCTGAGCTCTGACGAGGCGAGGTCCAGTCCAGGTCAGACTACCTTGTTCCTCCTTATCCCGGCTGAAAGAAGGCGACACTTGTCGGGGGAGCGGGGGACTGTCCTGGTCGGGTCGCACGGTTTGGCGATCGCTCCATCGATGACGTTGATGGTTTTTCTGCTTCCGTCGCTCAAAGACGCGGTGCCGCTGCAGGAAGTAGGGGTCTTCAGCCGACAAGGGAGAGAAGAGGTCTGAAACTGGGCTGTCGCGTCCCCGGCGCGAGGCACCCATGTGTGATGTCGCGATCCTAGAGTCTGGCAGCAGTGGCGCGTGACGATCCTGCCCCGTGGTCAAGTGAGAGAAAGCAGGAAGGGCGCGCAGGGGCGCAGTTCGGCACCTGACGGCCGGCAGGTGGCACAGGACGGCCGCCACCAGCAGCAGCACTAGGTGGGGGAGGCGCGGCATTGGCTCACCCATGATCCACGTGCGTGCATTTTGTTCTGCCGGGCAGGGGGACGTGGCCTGGCCACTGCACGCGACCTTTCTACTTCCACATCCGCCCACGTGCATGAAAATGACGGAGCACGGGCGGCCCCGGCGTCTGGGCCTCTCTACCACCGGCACCCGGCCCTCCTCTGTCACCAACACATCAGTCTCGCCGTTGCTGTCCTCCGCGTTGCTGTCGCTGCGTCGCGTTGCTGCTGCCGTGAGTGGCAGCGGCGACAACCACGGCGGCTCGGCTCCGCGCCGCCGCGTCACAACCTCGCCGGCAGCACTCCGACCACCACCGCCGCCACCACCACCACGACAACCACCACCACCACCGCCGCCAACGCCACTACCACCACCAGCACCAGCGACCTCCCACCGACCACGCGTCACTTTTGCGGACGTCACGGCAGGCCACACCCGCCCCTGGTGACGTCCACTACCGCCCTCCGTGTGCTGGCCAGTGACTGGCTACAGTTCCAGCAGAACTCCCAGAGGATGCCAGGGGGTGGAGGTGGGAGAGTGAAGACTCCTGAGAACTCCTCCGACCGACAGTAACACACACAAACACAACCGCGCGAGCAAGCAAACTGCGAACACACTCAAACTTCTTCACCTCGTCGGCGAGAAAAGTCCTGAACGAAGACCCGAACTGTAAACAAACAAACAATTTTTCCCCAAAAAGTTGTCGCAACAGCACTTTCGATGACGAATCAATAAAAGACCACCAGGGAAGATAACTCCTCTTTTGATCTTTCTACCTGCCTCCTTCTGTCTTTTTCCGTCCTCTACCTCAACGAAAAAAAATCGTTTCTTCCCCTTTTCCTTACCATAACACAAACGAACTGTCACAGACGATATTTAGTTTGGAAGTAACAAAGAATTCTCTTGCTGTACGGCCTCGAAAGCAAAGCCGTTGCGAGCGGGCGAGCGAAGCAGGCTGGCGTGCAGTCCAATGCTGTGGCAGGAAGCCCCTCCAAATATTCCCTCCATCCCTTGTCTCTAAGCTCCACCCATGCACAGCCGACTCTGGCACCGTGGCAGGCACTGCCCTGGCCCCGCACAAACGAATGAAGAAAGTATCCAGCAAAGACAGGTGGTTCTAGCCTCGTGCACCTGCCGAACAATTAGTTTCCTCTCACTTTCTCTTTCCCTCCATCTCGGGGGTGCTTCGCTCGGCGAACATTGGCTGTTGGTGAATTAGCGGCGTACGTTGGGGCTGACAACAGATTTCAAAAAATTCCAAAAAAGTAATGAATAACAATTAAAAACAAGGTGAAAAGTTACACTGTAAACCTTCCACTAGGTGGCGCTGGTTTGAGAAGCGATGAACGTCGGTCCAGAAGAGTTTGGAGCAGCAGCAGCCCCTACCCCAGCTGGTACCGTGAGACCCGTTATGTGCGTCGCAGAAATACCGGGTGCACGGAGCTTAAGACAAGTCGGCGGGCAGATAAAGGAGGGCACAGTGTAGACCCAATCACCTCCAGCGGCGAGGCAGCGAAGACTGGAGGGACTGGAAGCCTGGCTGCCCCCCCAACCAACAGGACGGGCGGTCGTTTACCAGCGAGCAGGGTACATACACCCTCCCTCCACACTCCCTCCCAGACAGCATGCAATCCAAACTGTGTACGAGTCCAAACGGTTTGCAGGTGCGCGTGCGTGTGTGTGTGTGCGTGTACACACATGTGAGCACAGACGAAAGCCAGTACAGGCAACGAGGTAGATGACCTTTCCGGGGCCACGCTTTAATTATTAATTGTAATCATTTATTATTTTTCAGTCAGTTTAAATCGTGGCAATTTCTACATTGAGTTTACGGACGTAATATACACAGCAAGCGGGAGGACAGGTGCATAAATTGGAGGGACGACTATCATGTAAACATACATTACCCAACAAAGCCAGTTCCCATGCTAATCATACATGACGGAGAGTAAATAACACCATGTCAGCCATAGTTTACTCTTTATGCAGGTAAACAGGCCTTTTCACCTCAAAGGAGTAAACAAGAAAGGTTGTTGGCCTGCAGGATCTGGCACACTAGGGTGCTGAGTACAATGGTCCTTAGTGTCAGACCATGGCCACCCGTAAGATCCACGTCGTTCTCACTCAAGTCGTTGACTGTCTTCTCTTCCTATTATCTATCACACACTCCCTGTTGATTATACACAACCACTCACGCAAACTCACTTGCTCAGCCAAAACAAATGTGTCGTTTGCAGATGAAAAAATAAAATACCTAAAAGATTGTCTTCAGTACCTTCTGACCCCTCTCCCTTTATTTTAAAGACTGACATTATGACACTACATAATTTACCGTGACCTCTGACCTTTTAAAGGTTGCTGGTAGGAGCAGTACCACATATATATTTTTAATCAATTCACAGAACAAATGAGGAAACGCGCAGGATAATAGAAAATCTGAACTCAAAATTCAGTGTATAATAGGATATTTTCTCATATCAACATATATTTGTGTTGTATATCATAACAGTGGGGGGAACTTTAGGGGGGGGGGAGAGAGAACAGACAGGACACACACGGGTACGTGACGGGACAGACACGTAAGCATACGTTGCATGCCGGGATGCCAGGGACGGATTGACTGACTTTATGTCTTTCACCGTGGTGCTTCGGGGTCGAAAAGTCGAGAAAGAAAGATGGGGAAAAAAAAGAAAAAAAAAAGGAGAAAAACCTTGAGCGAATTACCGAAAAGAATTACCGAAGAGGAAAGAGAGCGGAGCCATAAACACTATTGACATCGCTGCAGCGTGTGTGTTTGTGTGTGTGTGTGAAGACAACATTGCATTTTTATAAGTAGTTATAAGATTCTGAGAGATAGATAGGAGGAGGAGGAACTTAATTTTCTTCCCTTCTTTCGACGGTTTCTTCTTTATTTTCACGTTCGTCGCGACCTTTTCTGATTCGTAGACTCATTCTCATTAGAGACATGCACGCACCCTATTTAACATTAATATTTAACATTTATGAACTTGTTTGACTGTGTAACAAATAATACATATACATCCCCCGAAAAAAATCCTATACAAAATTATGATGGACAAAATTACTACACACTACATTGAGTTTTCTCATAGAAGACTCTGCACCTCCACGCACCTCTTGTAGAGCGAAATAAAATTTAAAAAATGTAGAACTGTGCAAGGACAGATCGAAAGAACGATGTTGTTAACACACAGTCCTGTCCAGTAACCGGATCTGATGGAAAGACATTAAAGTAGCATTTGCTGTCGGAAAGCAAGGTATAAGTGAGGAGACGTACTCATCGACCTGCACATACACGGCAGCGACACGGTACATGTCGACAAAAGAGTTTGAAAAAAAAAAGAAATAAAGACTATCGATATTGTAAAGGGAAATGAGCGAGTACGAATATAAATAGCTATGGCAAGAGAAAGGTCATCGGTAACAACTGTAGCGATGTCGTTGTCCTCATCCCTCGTGGGTCGGCAGGCGAGAGCGTGCAAGGGAGGTAACTCCAGCGCGGATGAAGCCATCCTTCCGTTAGCATGGCAACCTCCTCACGGGGGAGAATATCAGGGTGGGGGGGGGGCAGCAGGCATGTAGTTAACTCCCGCTGCTGACTGCAAGCTTTAAAAAAATGAAAATAAAGGCTGTTGTTTAATGTCGTAATCTCTTGACGAACGGTTTCCGGGAAGGTGGGTTAATAATGGGTGATTGGTATGGGTGAACATAAAGTCTTCCGGTAGCTAGTCCCACCATCCACCTGTAACCATCACGTGACTTACCACTCTTCAGCTCATCACTCCATGCCCACCCAACCGTCTTTTAACCTCTGCCTGTTGATTATCGATGTCTTTAGCGCACTCCGTGACACCTGTCGTCATCAACAGGTGGAGACTTGATGACCGTCCGTTGGAGGTAAAGTGACGTCATCGCTGATGATGAGGAGAAGAAGAAACAGGGGGATATAGAGACTAGGGAGGTGGGGTCAGTAATGAGGAGCCTCCGCTGTTTGTTTAGACACGTGCAAAGCAAACGTCAGCAGCTCCAAAGAGTGGCTAAAATTAGCCCACACGTAATGTCGTCTGCCAGCCGGCGCCTGACTCGACGGGTGAGTCTGACCAATGAGTACCAAAGGTCTAGATTCCAGGAGATACTCCTCGTCTCTCTCTCCCCACCTTTGTTTATATGTGAAAGTAGTCATCAGCATCTAACGGGTGGTTCCACGGCGCAACGGTTAACGCCTGTCACCAACACAATGGGGGTTGGCTGTCCTGGATTCAGCTCTCATCTCAGGCACGCTGTTCTTTCTCTGCCTGTGGCATCTGTTTGCCGTGATATAGCTTTAGTTACTGGTTCGTCGTAAAACAACAGCTCGTCGTAAAACAACCCACTTCACATCAGCATCTATGTTACACTCTGTAATATTTAGACCTTACGAAACTATGATTCTTTGCGTATCCTACCCTTGTATGGTGATAAAGTTATAGTGACCCTATAAAAGAAAGTAGCTCGACACAGGTACGATGCTTGTGTTGAGGTACTTTTGTTTTTGTTTGCTTGCTCCTTTTTTTCCCACGCTGTCCGTTCTCCAGTTTTCCACATGACGATCTGTTCCAATATAAAAATAAAATGGTGGTGGTGGGGTTGTTGGTCAAGCTCATGGAAACTTTTCCAGAAGGACATGAAAATATAGACTTCTGACCTTGTGAAGAGACAACTGAGAGATGCTAACAACATATTCCCGAAGAAATGTCACACACCAATGATTGTGACCCCGATCGTGCACTAACCCATACTGTGACCTTTGACACTAAAGATAATGCAAGACAGACACACATGGTAACAAACTATCGGCAAATTTAAGGCGAAATTTCAAAAAAAAAAAAAAAAACTTGACCAATTACTGGTTTAGAGAAGCACTTGTAGGGTTGTTTAAGACCACCTGCTCTCCACTTAATAACTTTAGTTAAAAGATCAGTTCTTCTGTGCCAATGCAACCCCCACCCCCACACACACACACCTCTCCACAAAAAAAGTAAATAAATAAAAAAAATCACGGAATGAGTTTTAAAGGTCGAGTTCTAAAATAAGACTTTTCTCCATTGTCTTAACCGCGAATCCCGCTGACCTTCTAGCATCTTGCAGTGCGCCGCTGCTGACTCGGTGCGGCAATAGAGATGGCAAGTGTCTCACGCATGCGCAGTTAGGAGGCATGTGATCCTGCTGCGTCACTCGGTGTCGTTAGAGGAGTCACGTGGTGTGGCTAGACAAAGTCTGCTAGTCAGAACCAGCACCTGCTTAAAGACACGAGCTACTCCCTGAATCCGGCAGTTCTCAGGGGGAGCTAATTCAACAGGGAAGAAGACTGAAAAAAGAAAGGATGAGGAGATGAAGACGCATCCGTCAACACGATCTTGCACACGTACACAACTTGCAATCGCACGAATACGAGTCTGATAATGTTCATACATAAAGTAGACAAACATTGGCATGAACAGAGAAGAGGACATGCAGGGAGGAACTCCAGCGGGGAGAAGGGAAGAGAAGAAAGGAATCGGCTTTATAATAAATATCATCACAACACTAAACATCTACGCTAAGATTGTTTATGGCCAAACACACGGCCCTGGATCAAAGGCACTCCACTTCCTCTAATGGATGCAGGTCCCTGGAGATGGAGGGCAATGCTGATGTACGCTGCCTGTTGAGCAGTTAGCAGCCTCTCTCTGACCAAGAGCTCCAATGTCCTGTCCAATGTCCTGTCCCATGTCCTGTCCAAGTCAAGACTTGTCCTCCCACTGGGAGGAGGGAGGGACTGGAAGAAAACTGCGACAAAATCTTTCGTCGACTTCTTTACTTCATCAAAACAAAAAAAAATAGATAAATAAATTTTTAAAAAATATTTAAACTCTGTATCATTACTTGCTGGTAGCCGACACTGAGCGTGACTTTGAGTAGCGGAAGTTTGACAAACAAAAAAAATGATAGTGTTTACTTTCTGGTTCATCCTTCCTTCCCAGCTATACTTTTGGTACTTTTTAGTTTGTAAAGGGTTCTGGATTGACCTGACTGACTGTATGTGTATATAATTTCTTGTTAGGTGGATGTTATGTCACAATTTAAAGTCCAGATATATACTTTTAAAAGTCGAAGGAGTGAGCATGCTCATACAGACGATATGCTCCTACGGAAAGTAACAACGTAGTAATTTGTGTACGTAAGTGGATTTTGCAAAAAAAAAAATCTCATAACAACTATGGGTTTTTCCAAAAGAAAGCCACAAAAATGTTATGAGAACCTGGTGCGTTAGTTATGAAGCGAGGGTAATCTTTTCCCTGGGGCAACATGGGGAAGTCGAGGAGAAATGTCATGTTTCCAAAATTATAAAGCAAGACTCCGCAGATGTTGTGTTTCCGGGGAAGTTTTAGTTCTAAAGGGGTGGCGACTGTGCCCTGGGGTAAGAAACACAAAGCAGTGCCCTCGGGGTCTAGAAATTGCTGTATAACTTCGGAAACAAGATGCTTTTGCTTGAATTCCCCATTTTGCCCAGAGGAGAAAAGTCTTACTCTCGGTTCGTGACGACGGTCCCTGGACCAGCAGAATGGGCAACGATAGTGCAATACTTCATCACTAAATATTTGTATGAGTTTGTCACAGGTACTGTTTCCATAGAACTATTTATTTTTTACTGATACATAGCCACCCATTCTGCAGACCATGACATTAAATTTATTTAAATTTACTATAATTTTAGTTAGTTACCTTCTGTGTGCAAGTTATTTGTTTAGTAAACCTATTATTGCACTGGAGGACAATACTAATTCATCCATAAAATGTAACAAGAAAATTTCTAGAGGCGACTGGAGCATCTACTTGTCCTACTATTTTCTAATACACAGACTGATTTGTATATTCCCTGAAATGTTGGATACATAATTCCGTTTTTTTTTTCTTAAAACATACCAGAGTTTGTTTCTGTTAACGGAGTTAAGAGCTTTTTGAAGTCGATGAACGCAGCATATATTTTTTAATTATTAAAAATAATTATGCAAAAATTATCACCTAAAAGTTGTGTTGTAACTTCGTCAAAACCCCGCTGATCACCTGCTGTGTTTTTTCTTCTTGTTTAATCCACCCTGCTAATCTTTTATGTCAGATTTTCATTATATATATATATCTCAATAAATGTTTAGTACAATACCATAGTAGATGTCTGAATTATCTGTGACACCTTTTTAAAAAAAATAAATCAATTGGTTTTGGACTATTCTCATGGCAAAGTTTTTATACTGGAAAGATTATTGAATAATTTAACAAAGTTTTCACTGAAATGAATGATCTCTCCTACTAACTTTTCTTGTCCTGCACCTTTACCTTGTGAAAGATATTTAATGTTCTTTGCCATTTCCTGTTTACAGTTCTCATCATCAGTAAGCCGGTTCGGCTCATTTCTTGCTGTTTCACTTGAATTATTTAACATTATTTAACCCTTAAGCATTATGGTCTCCAGATTCAGACAGGATGAGTAAGGGTTTGCCCAACTTATGGACTTCTGAGTCTTGTGACTGTCTCACTAGCACCGTTTCACCCTGTCATTCGTCTTCATTATCTCCAGTAATATAAATTATATTTACATATCATATAAAGCGTGCAATCTAGTATTGGTTGTTTGTTTCCCGCTCGAGCATTCAGGTCACCACATATTTACTACATTCATGTTGTTCTTTTCTGTACTTTTCATCATGGCGTTTTCTAAAATCACAAGGCCATCTTTTCTGGGGACACAAGTTATTCATAGGTCCACGAGAATGCACAGAGAGAGAGAGAGCGGGGCACGACATTGTGAAAACAAAATTAGTTGTTGGCGATTTCTCTTCATTCATCTTGTTCCTTCTTCTGAAACAAGACAGCTTTAATACACGCTGAACATTCATGGCGGGAGGAAGACACCTGAGACAAGTGCCTCGATCAACAAATACATCCCGTGGCTTTACTTCTGAATATTATTTTTAGGACTTAGATACTGAGAAGTGTGTTCCTCATTCTCTTTTTTCTTCTTCTTCGTCGTCGTCGTCGTCATCATCATCATCATCATCATCATCATCATCATCATCATAATAAAGCCTTTCTTCGTTTCAAATCCATTACCACACATTCAACTTGTCGTCTTAGTAGTAAAAGTCACCATCTCTATCATCGTCATCGTCTTTGTCGACTTCTCTTATTGGTGACAAGACAAAAACGAACAAGCTCTTGCCTTCTCATGCACACACACACACTCACACACGCGCTCGCAGACATGCATGCACGCGCACGCCCCGGCCCCTACGTCATCAGGCTCGGCCTATTCCTTCCTACCGACAGACTGAATGTTCGCGCTTCTATTTTCGGGGTTCGCAAAGAAAAGAACCGTGACGATGACAAGTGCGACTCGGAGGGTAACATTGCATGAAAAGTCGCCCTACCTCCGACTCCGGGTGTGTGTGTTCTGCTAAGAGACTGAGGCCATCAATCCCCGGCGCGCCTAATGACACCATAATGGGGTCCTGCACGCCTGGACACCATCCAACAAACCCAGAAGGAGAGGTTCGCCTCGCTCCCATAAATACAATCGATCTCACAGCCAGCCAATCAAACATTCTCGGCCGACAGCGCCATCTACGTCGGAAGCCCACCCACAAACCTCCGAGAGTCGAGAGCTGAACGCAGGGCCGACTATTCAGAGGACGTCTTTGCTTTCTTCTCACATTTCTTTTCGATCCCGAGGTTTTTCCATTGCTTTCACTTATTCCCCGTGGACAGGTCATTTGTCCACCAACTGTCCACTAAATTAATGAAGTTCAAAGTTCACCTCGCACACACCACACATCACTGAATCACAAGAGAACCAGAGTCTTCGTGTGTTTCAGATGTACATCATCAGACAGGTGTTGAAACAACGGACACTGGATTTTAGATTGTGTTTAGTTCTTGTGCTGTCTTGACTTTTACATCCGCTTTATTACATGTATCAATTAAAAAATCGATAAATTAAGGGAGAAATAAAGTAAAAGTTTGATAATCTCACTCAATTCTACTGGTAAAATAGTTTTACCTGTATGTAGAGATTCTTTCTTTCAATTTTTCAATTTTTTATCACTTTTTTGTAAAAACAGATATTTGACAATCTGACTTTACCTGACTACTGGTTGAAACTAGAAGATTGAGACAGGAAATAATAATGCCAGCAATCAGACACTTCAATCAAACTATCAAAAGATTCGGGAGGATGCACGTGCCAAGACGAGATTTTCCCATCGGCTCAAGGTATGAGTTGGGAAGAGAAAACTTTCAAAATAGCCGTTAAGATGCGATTTCAATGGTAAACTTCAGACTGTAAACTGATAAAGCAATAGACACTTGAATAACCTGCGGACAAAGCAGTGGTGTATGATGGATAGGTGTGCAAAAGAGCATCAAGGCGGGGTAGGTGCAATAGGTCAGAGGATGGCTGTGAGCTCCCTGAAAATTTTCAGCAAAGAAAGAACA
The DNA here is from genome assembly GCF_003073045.1 of Pomacea canaliculata. Lineage (NCBI taxonomy): Eukaryota > Metazoa > Mollusca > Gastropoda > Architaenioglossa > Ampullariidae > Pomacea > Pomacea canaliculata. The sequence continues at coordinate 15,098,000 of NC_037597.1, forward strand.
AGTATTGACACTGCGAATGGCAAAAAAATAAAAAATAAAAAATAAATAAAAAAATAAAAAAGCACATCCCGCCCACACACCTAAAAGACCACTCTCATGTCTGACAACTGTCTCAAATTTGTCCACCCCAATCAGTGTTATGATCAACGACATTGTTGTCCATGTTATACTCGCCGAACACTTACAACAAACCACAATCACAACTCCCATGGCTTTCTTTTCTCTTCTCTCTCTCTCTGCTTTGCTTTCGTGCCGACGACACAGGCTTTTTAGTTTGATCATTTTATCATTGATCTATGTATTTAAGAGGGAGGCCTACATTTCAACCGCTCTTTCTATCGGTCCAGATTCGCTCTCACCTGGGCGCGCGGGCAATGCGGCGTAAAGTGACGACTCGTGTTGCCGAGAATAATTTGGACAAGCTCGCTGGACACTCTCGTTCTCGTCAGACCCTGTTAAATGCTATCTCTTCTGCTCCTGCGACATACAAAAGCTGCCAGGCCGCTCAAATCAATGTGAGATATGAAGCATGAAAACAAAATCGTCAAACTGCTGTCTCTGTCCAATCTAAGCGTGAAATCAGCTTTTTTCCCTCCTCCTCCTCCTCCTCCTCCTCTCTCCATCGCACGCTTCCTTTCTCCAAACGCAAAGTGTAATTTCCTCTTCGTGGACACACACTAGGGCGTATTGTTTCAATTTCCCAATACATTTCTTGGTCACTCCATTTTAAGTCAGCTTAAACGCCGTGGGCAGACAACTCCAGGGAGAGTTTTGTCCCCTTGTTTTGTTCCAACCAAACGTCCGGACCTCCAGGTGACTCTGTCGCTCTCTTGATCATGCAAGACTTCACAGCGAGGTGTCTGAGGGCCCACGTGCAGGTGAAACATACTTGTGCATGCATGGATGGCTGCTTGTGTGTCTGTGTGTGCGCGCGCACGTGATCCTAGGTACGGGAGGACTGAGGAACATGGAGCGAGAAATGACAATGGGAAATGAGAGATTGCGAGGGATGTCTACGGGTGGGCGAACTAGAGGCCATTGAAATTCAAGGAGGAAGACTTGTCCTTGTTGCTGTAAGATTGGGATGGAAGAGAGAAAGAAAGTGAGAAAGAGAAACGGAGAAAGAAGTAGCTGCGTTTCCTGAATTCTCCGACTTCCATTTAAATGGTGAAAATATCTCATCTAAGCTTCAGATTATAAATGTCTGTGGCTGCAGTCGTAGGTCGTAGGGTGGGTTGCTCGGTGTAGAGCTTCTCTTGAGGAACTGCTGTCGTTTGATGCCGAGCTCTTTGGTCCAATCCTGGTCCTTCTTTATTTGTCAACAAATTCACAGCAACAGTTATATCTGCAGCTCGGTTTTTTTTTTTTTCTCTGAATCTGCACTTCTGCCAATTGCAAAGTGTCTCCTCTATTTGGGTTGGACTTTTCGTTTTCCTCCCAACTTTATTTATTTATTTATTTTTTATTTTTTTATTTATTTAACATCTTTATTGTGTTCCAAGAGATTCGGCACTTTATTCTGCACTTGACTTTCGCCATCAAAGTGTTGTAGCGCCAAATAGGTTTCATCTTCAGAAACACAGGAACTTAGCAGCAAATAGATAAGAAGTTATCGCCAGCTTCGAAGCTGGCCAGAAAATTTTATCTGATAAGAGGAGCTTTTGCTAGCGGCAATGAGATTTTAGAAGAAGAGTTACACTCTTTCATTTGTCTACTATTAACTGTCTACCTTTAGCTGTCTAGTATTTACTGCATTTCAGGTGCAGACGCAAACTGTTGCTTGCTAACAGAAGCATGAAATTATCTGGCATCACAACAGACACAGCTCTGTCAAAAATTTGTTTGCAAGAATGCATTGTAAATATTTAACTAATTTTTTTAGGAGCGCACAGAGTGACCTGACTTCTAACAAAGGATATCCTTGAAGACAGCAGCCAATACAAAAGCTTGTAAATTATTCTAATGATTAGATGTTCAATCAACAAAATCCGTATAATTTCGAAGAAAATATCGAGAAATGAAGTGTTGACATTTTTTCACAACCTCCAAGAAAAATTTCTCTTTTTTTAAACCTTCGCCCTCGAGAACGAGTCAGCGTGTTCGTAAAGGTTTGGAGAATTATTCTTTTTTATGAAATTTAATTTACTGTCAGAAAAAACTCGTTTTGCACTGAAGATAATATTTAATATCTGATCCCTTCTCGCGAAATTCCAGATTGAAAAAACTGATATACTCTATGTCTGTGGAGAGGCCATAGCCTTGACTTCACTAAATACTTTTGTGTCGTCAGATGTAAACGATTGAGAAATATTTCCTCTTTTCCAAATTCTGTCTTTTTATTCTTCGTACTTTCTACATTGTTTTGATTCGTTTATTTTTTCATCAAAATAAAAAAGAAGTCTGACTTAAAGTACAAGAGCAAATATAAAGAAATACTTAAAGAAAAGTGTAACTGTCAGGATAAAAATAGAATATACACCAGAACAGTTAAAAAAAAAATTCTCGAACAAACGGATACAGAAAAGGTTTCATTTTTTATTGATGGTGGGGCATTTTCTTTTCTTTGGTTTCAAGATTTTATCAATTCGTGTCCGTTTGGTTGCAACAACACAAAAAGGCGAAAACAAAAATCTTGTGATTCTAAAATAAAGCAATTGCGGGCTAATACGGTTTTTAGGTGAGGAATAAAAACCTGGCTCCACTGTCAGGCATTAGCAGGCAAGCCAGCATGTAAGCAGCTCTTTGACATTAAACAGGAGCCCCTTTGTCTGAACCATGCAAGGAATTCACGGAGAAGTATTTCCAGCAGTAAAGGAAAAAAAAAAAGAAAAGAAAAAAGAAAAAAAAAAAAACGCGCTGAAGATAGCCAAAAAATTCCTAAAAGAAAACTTTTTAAACACTTTCTCCTTAGTTTCTTCTGTTTCACACACCATCGGTCGACTGACTGCATAGGCAAACTACCCACTAGGCCCGGCCATACATTCTGTCTTATTAACACTTTGATCCCTGGCTGTCGGTGGCCCGGCTGTAGTTAAAGAGGACGGAGCTGCTAAGCAGGCTTGTAAAGGTTAAGTGCTTCTCTTGAGCTTCTTGGAGTCAATGGTGACTGGAGGGTGTCTATTCAATTGTTGGATCGATGAGAGTTTATTGCCCACGTCAGCAGCTGCCTGTCAGAGGCAGGCATCGTGTGGGTGAGTGAGCAAGCGATGCAGCAGCTTTACCTCCCCTGACAATGATATTTTACCTTCACAGCTTTGCTGACGTGTGGGGGGCAGCTCCATTGGAACATTTCAGTTCTGGAGAAATGGCTACTTCTACCCGTAAATGATCTTTCGCAAACTGCTGACTTACATTGTACTTTTACCTATAAATTTAAAAAAATTGACTTACTCAAACACGCACACACACACACATTCAGTCTTAGTGTCGAGTACAATAAATACAAAAAAGGGCAAGATAGACAACTGATAATTTCATTTCGAAAACAAGGCTGAGAATAGTGGCCATAAGGCTGAGAATGAAGATAAGCCAGATAAAGACATGGACATAGCGCAGACTTACTTGTTTTTGTCGAGGTTATTGTAGACTGTATAACAGTAAATCATTAACAAACCAGTCACAAACATCTCCAGTTTTGTTTTTGACAACATGGTGTAGGTATCAGCAATGAAGTGGTAAATCTTGCAAAGAAAGTATGAGCTCCATAAACATGGCCTCCCAGTCTGCAATGTAGGAATGGACAATCTAGGATTGCGACTGGTTCCGGACTTTATTCCACAGTTACCGCCACTAAAGGTCGTTCTTGAGAGGACAAAGTGCCAAAGCTTCAAACCTTCGAAGTGTCCCACAGTCCCATGATATCCAAGCTTGGATCTGAACGTTGGCAACAAAAACTATTGGCTTCCTGTAAACTGTACACAACCCTGCCAGACTTGACAATATTTGTTTAGTTAAGAAAAATTCTTACGGAAGTCAGATGTTGCAGAAATACACAGTGGCTTGATAGCACAGCAACCTTCACCGTCTGGTTTAGGGAACCGTGAATCGGTGTCCGGTTTGTCAAAGTTAAAGTGTCCTAGTATCTTAGACCTTCTAGATCGGCGATGTCTCTTCTTATCACCATCTCACGGACATACTGCCTCATGCAACAGAAAAGAAACGGAAATGCAGATAAAGAAAAGGAAGGAGGGAGGTAGAGAAAGAGAGAGAGAAACGGGTGGGCTGGGAGCAAAACACATTAGGGTGGACATTAACCTATTCCGAACGAAAACTTGAGAAGCTGAACGGGACTTCATTCCCGAACAGATTTACTGGGTAGATTGTCCTTCTCGGACGGTAGTTTTTTGTTTTACCTGAAATGTTAGCCGCGTCAACGCCGGGTGTTTGATTTCTTGGATTGGCGATTACAGCCGATGGGTTTCCCTGCCCGTGTCTCTTCAAACAAACCTCGGTCGTCCGAGACTGTCCTATGGAGTTTCACTACGGGACCGCGGCGTGCAACGCGCCTGAACTTGTCAAATAAATTGCGAGAGACTTGTAGACCACAAACAAACCTGTGGACCACAAACAAGCTAGATAATCACTAGCAAGAAGCCGCACGGAGATTGGAGCGACAACACTTTTTCGACAAATTAACAGTTTGAAACATTCTCAGAGGGAACAAGACACACCATCGGTCCGTCCAGCCGGCGATACACTCTGACTTCTCCGCAATCTCACCATCATTAACATCGTCGGTTTGTTTGTTTATTTATTTCCTTTGTTTTTGCTGCTTTTGTTGGTCTTAATTTTTTATTTTTTTAATGTGCCAGACAGATTTTGAAGATAGAAGACAGGGAGCTGAGGATGCAGAAGGACATCCACCAAAAACATATTTACACAGCAGTACATATACACACAACAGTGTATATTACAATAGTATAAGTTATAGATATACAGCGTACAATTCACAAATATTTAAGTAGTACATTTACAACTTTAGTACATATAGGTACAGGCTACCTTCAATCAGCATGTATACGATACACCCGGAGAGACTGACATATACAGACCTCGAGAGTGAGGGTGAAACAGTGTACTACCCTGTCGTCCTCGTTCACCAGATTTTCACTGGCGATGATGACGGCGATAATGTTGTGCAAGGGAGTCTGTGTGTGTGGGGGAGGGTGTTGTAGGCGGGGGAGAGGTGGTTGCCTCGTCCGTTGTAGGTCTCCCACGTCCCTGACAACATCAACATCGGGAGCTGAGACAGTGGCCTGACTTGGGACTCGGCGAGCTGCAAATTCCACGCACGCCCTGGCGCTACCCCGCGCATTCCGAAGGAAATTTGAGCTGCCGAAAAAAATCCGACTCAAGATTAGTGCGGAGATTATGAAGAAAAGGGAGCGAAAAGGTCCGTGCACGCGGAGAGTGATTCCCCTTGTATACGTAATTACGCGTTTTGATCGCAGTCCCAGACGGGCGACACTGCTACTGCAATCACTCACTAGCCTTGCACCCCGAGTCCTTCTCCCCCTCCCTCTGACCCCAGGTGACCCCAGCCTCCAGACCTGCAACATTATGTCCAGTACTCCCTCACACTCTCCCTCCCCACCCCTTCTACCTCCCATACTCCCCTCCACTCAAATCATCAGGAAGATTCAGGCTATGAGAGAGTGGCCACGTGTGTTGTTTATAGTACAGGTTGGACAACTCCAACCTTTGATTGCCCTTTTCCTCCATAGGATGATGAAAAGTTATTTTTCTTAGTTATGAATTTGTGATTTACCTTGTAATGCTGGGTTTGTTTGTTTGTTTGTTTGTTGTTGTTGTTTTTTTGTTGTTGTTGATTATTTTCATTTTCGTGGAAGTGTCAAGGATGTGGAGAAAGTTTTACATGTTTTCTAAACGCCTATAGCCTCATTTAAAAGAGTAGAAATGTACTCTACATATGAATTATTATTACTAATTAATGCTAATTATTAAAATGTTATTGTCTACACTTGTCTCTTATCATCATTGGAAAAAATATGGGCAAAAATTGTTAAAGTCTGGTAATGTTTTTCTTTTATTAAACTATGAAAGCAAATAAGACAAACTAATAAGCTAAAAACATCACACTCGGAAGAAGGGAAAGGGGAAAGGCTTAACTTTATACTTTCTTCTTTCTGTGTGGGAGCACAGCAAGGGAATGTTGCCGAAATAAATCCGAGTAAACAAAACACATTCCACAGAACATCCCTCCCCCTCAAAAAAAAAAAAAAAAAAAAAAAGTTTCCAAGACACTTGGACTTCCTCATAGATGTCGAATGTGAGAGTCCTTGAAAAGGATTTTGCAGGGAATCTCGAGCTGCTTTCTGCTCCCGCGAGACGCCGCGAGAACTCATCAGCCACTCGTCCTTCCACGTGTTCCCTATCCGCTGCAAAGACTTTCTGGAAGGAGGGTCGATGTTGGCACTTTTCTTCTCAAAGTGGCTTTGGCGAGCGCGTAAAATGTTGCGGAGTGCGCTGGAAGGCACAGCCACCCCCGCACACTGGGGATGAGGATCGAACATCGATCTCTACTCTGAATTTAGCTGCAGCCAATGGTCCGCGCCTCCTTGAGCGGGCGGGGCACTTTGGTGCGGCACTTCAACCGGAAGCTGCGCGAAAAAGGGAGAGAATGTGGCCCAGAGTTCGAAATGATGAAATGCCGTTTTCCTGTCGAGCGGGGTTTATGAAACCGAGATGATCAGGAATGCTTGCATGAGATGTTGAAGCGACGACATTGATGAAGGCACCACGACATGGCTGTCGTGGCTGGCTGGTTGTGTTTTAACTCAGCAGAAGTGAAAGTCATGTCGTATCGCACCCCAACGTCTGTCCAACTTCCGCCTGCTCCCCCCTACACACACTCAGCATTACTTCCCCTGGAATGCAGGTCAACAGGCAATGACGTCAAGTGTGAACTTTACTCACGCTTGTAGTTGACCCTGGCTTCCTGCTCAAGCGTGGCTTATTTGAACTCCACATCAGTCAAAGCAACAGTCACATTCACCTGCAACGTACTTGCACTCAAGAATGAAAGTCTGTGACACAGGCGTTCTCTTCTTCTCGAAGAACGGTGGCTTCTTCTGCCAGCATTGGCGTCGAACCAAGGTAGCGCAAGTTCTGATCGCGTAGTCGTTGGGGTTTCCATGACGACAGGTTGCAGTCCCCAAATTCATTTGTCACTAATTGGCCCCTTGCGTCAACATCGACTTTCTCCCGAGTCTTTGCCCTCGTGGGCAGCTGTTCACGCTTGGCTGGCTCGAGACAATTAAGGTCGTCTATGTACATAAGCCTGCACACAAGGTCCTTAAGTGGCTTCTGGCTTTGGAATACTGCAATTTTAGTCTGAACCTCTAATTGTCTTCATTTTTGTACTCTGCTTTTGTTTAGTGCTTTCACTGAAATTTACCCAATCACCAAAAGAAATGCTACCTCACGAATCCTTTAAAGTTGTTCCACACTTTGTGCCTCCGTGTTCATCATGCCATCACCTCAGCCATGCTACAGGTTGTTTTAAAATCCGAATTTCGCCTCGAAAGAATCCATCAGTAATTATATTTTTGCAGGAAATATTTGTCGATGTTTCGAAAGTTGTTCTCCTGTCATTGTGTGGAACATGGGTAAACAATCTGTGGCTTGGTCTAAAAAAAACTTTTGTTTTTCGTCCATGACGTCTGCATATTTGTCTGCTAATGGGTGAGTGGAAAATAGAAGGACATATGACATTCAAGCAGACTTTGAAAAAAATGCGCTGTCCATGAGAAACAAACTTGATATGAATGCGAGAGAAAAAACATGAAATAATGTTCCGCTTCCATTTTACATTCACGGATGCGAGCCTCCTCCAACCCGTCCTCCTCCCCGTCCTCCCCCAAGCCATGTGACGCATGCCGATTGTAGTCACATGGAACAAACTGTGTACTCGACACCTTGTGCCAACAATATTCAGAGCCATTAAAAATCACATGAATACCCCTACAAAAAAAAAAATGGATCCTAAAAATCCGTTCTTAAACTGAACATTTCGACAGTCTGAGTGAGAAAATCTCTTTAAACAGATAAAAGAACTTCTCAGGTAATGCATTCTTTGAAAGTGGAGAACTCTTCTACGACCTCAAGTAGGTACATTTTGAACAGATTTGCAAAATGGAAAAAAGGAAAGATGGGCAGAGTTGGATCCTCTCAGCTCATTTCAAGCACGAAAATTATTTCGAAAGCGATCAGAACGGCAAAGGAGAACTTGAATGTGATTTGTAACCCTGTAGAGAGGTGAAACATTCCAAACACTTACCTATGCCAGCATTCAAAAACAACAAAGTTTTAAAAAATGTAGCTGTGATTCTTATCAATTTGTACAAAATGTTTTGGTACGAACGGATTCAGCTAGCTAAACTCTCTTTTCTTTTGTTTGACAACACTTACATAACACTTTAGACTGACCAGTGACTTTAGCATCTGAAGCCTGATATATTCTGCCATCACTGGCAATTAACAGAATGTCAAAGGTCTGCCGGAACTGATGAATGACTCTACTTCTGAAATATCACTTCTACAGGGCCACCAGAAAAATCCTTTTTCCATGCTCTCCTCTCATGAAGCTGGACAACCGCAACCTGCTCAATACTGCAAGTGTATTGTTGGTCGTATTAGATGTCCACCTGTAGGCCTGCCCGTCAAACATGAACAGCATGGCTGTTTCTGAATAATAAACTTGACAGTTTTGTAGTTCAAAGATTTATACACTTTCTGATAATAATGTCATTCCAATTTGTAGTTTGTGTCGATAACAAATTGCTGTACCCAAACATTTCAAATAACATTTTAGCTGCGCACTTTTCCAATCGAAAGTCGATTATGTTTTGTTGTCAAATGATAAAGTTATTCTTTCTGCTAGATGACGAAATTCCTATATTTGGATTACTTACTATCACCTGTTGGAATTAAACTGGAAAGTGAAGTAGTATCTGACTGTGGCCATGACTAACTCTTGATACCGGTTGGCCATCTCAAAGAGTGGGAATGAGGGAAGAGAGAAAAGACAGCAAGCATAACAATGAGGACGGCTGTAGCAATTACATCGCCGACGATGAAGCGGATGAACATTATCGTCTGTGAGTGGAGGCTGACACATGACATAAATCAGTAAACACTCAAATGTCTAAGCATGACCTTCCTGGATAGAGTCTGTCTGACCGGCTATACGTTGAGTAATGGCGCTAGCGGTCAGATGACAGGAAATGTAGGAACATTTTTTATTTGTTTGAATCAATTTTGTAAAATTAAAATACGTTTTGAGAGAAGAGCGTGTTTCTAGCCAGAATATTTTGTCTACACACTGCATCAACAATTTTGCAAAATAAAATAAAATAAAATAAAAATAAATAAAATAAATAAATAAATGCTTAATTCTTGAGTAAAATGTGATTTTGCGACAAAGGACTGATCGCCAAGACACTGCCACATGTTCTACTGGGAAAACGAAATAGATGAAGAGTAGGACATATTATTATGGTTTATGGCTTACAATACTGTGTAAAATACGAAGTATAGTTAATAATCTTACACACTATATCCACTGTAGGTTTGATTTTTTAAAAAAGAACTGCCAAAATTAAAGAACCCGGGGTTTTTAAACTATTTTTAAAACAGCCAATCCGTTGCATGGCAGGTTTGTTTTTAAACAAAAGCTGGGTGAAAGTAAACTTGTTTCAACTCGGGTATTAAAATTCTGCTTCTGCCAGGTAGGGTGTGTTACAGACAAAATGGCGGACAGTCTCACCTGTTGTCTTACATCCTTACCTGCCTTCACTCTAGCACTCAGTCTTGCAGGAAACGAAAACAAGTAAACACGTTGGCAGTGAAATGTTGTTTATGTCACCCACCTCCGCCCTTCATTTCCTTTACTCTTTAGTGGCAAGCCGACGAGGACGCAAATACAAATAGCAAACACAAAATGAAATTTATCTTAAATATCGTTAAAATCTTCTTAGTCATCTTTAGCAGCAACTGTCGTTCAACTCTTCTTGTTTTAAAGTATTGTATTCACTAAATCCTTGACAAAATCAAAACTTTGAAGACAGATACTTTTATTGGAGCGCCTCTTTTGAATCTAAATTTGCAGGCAAAAATAATTTAGAAAATCCGTATCTATTATTTTTAGTTCATTTGTTAGTTTCCTAGTTTTTCTTTTCTTTTCTATGCGAGCATCTTGTGTCATGTCGCGTGCATCCCCGCAAAACAACAACAGTTAATGTGAGGACAACTGTTAAAACACTAGTCGCTAATAAGACACACACGCAAGATTTCGTCCAACAGGATATTGGGTATCTGAGTTATTTGAAAATCAGCTCCTGCGCAGGTCAGAGCTGCCGGAAATTGCATTGCGTCATTTCCGTTGGACTAAATTTTTTTTTAAAGTTCTTCCTGTGTAGTTACTTGCTCCCGTCACATAATATAACACTATTATCAAGCTGTTTTTAACATTTTCTCTAGAAGCTTTAAATATTACATTGTTTGCTTTACTTTGTAAAACCTGCGTTAACGGAAAGTCGTTTATATAAAATATTACACAGATGAGTTTTGTCATATATTGTTTAACAATGTCAGTAAACATTAGAAACAGAATTTACTCAGTCTTTGAGATGGTGGGCGGCGATGAGACTGATATCTAGAACTCATCAGCGGAAAAGGATGTAGGAAGAAATAGATATATTTCTAATGGACATGATGTCGATATTTGTCTACTTTTCTTACTAATGTGCAACTAATAATAAAGCTGGTCAGTTGTCTGGACTCTCAGAATCTATTCAAGCTGTAAAAGTAAGTAAAAAAATGTAATCTGTTTAAAAAAAACGCTTGAAAACCATTGTTTACTGTTGAAGAGCTTTACCGCTGTAAAAACAAGCAACTAAAATACACAAACGATTTTATCGTTTAAAAATATCCACTGTCTGTCCTTCTTCTGATTTTTTTTAAAGGAAATCAAAACCTGTGTTATAGATTGTTAAGAAAAGTTCTGTGAACATTAATTAATTGTCTTCTTTGATAACATTTAATACTTAACGCTGTAACAACCACGCAGCGACATTTTTATATAACGTATGTATCCTTCTACATCCCGCGCCCGTGTGTGTGCGTGTGCGCGAGTGTGTGTGTGTGAGAGTGTGTGTACTAGCGTGTGTGCTAGTATGTGTGTGCGTGGAGAGTGTGTGTGCGTGTGACGAAGCAGGCGCAAGCTGTAGACACACGCACCTTATTTCGCAACACTTTCAGATTCCGCTCGGTTCACCCATCGCTTGGTAATCAAACAGAAATCTGCTGACATCGAGTTGTTTCCTTTGTCTGAAAGGCGCAGGAAGTTCACTCTTGAATGACGACCTCGGTTTCAAAAGAAATAACGAATATCCAGAAAGCTGCTTCCCTCGATGTGTCGTCCATGGCAACAGCGAATTTCCGCAGTGTTACGCATCAAAACGAGGACAGCCCTTCTGTACCAACCATAATGTCTGGCCATAACGTTGCTTTCTTTAAACTTTCCAGTCAATTTTCTCGTCACGAAGGTATTCTTTTCTCGACCCCAATTTAGCACACGTTCCCAGATGCATCACGGGAAAAAAAAGCCGTAAGACTCAATAGCAATCTGTGAGTTCCAGACAAGAACAGGTGGGTCTTGATCAAAGCACAACTTTTAGAAACCTCTGTTGTTCATGAATCTTTATCGATGTAATTATGCCAACTGCACGCCTGAAATAGAAAAAAATTGTAAAGTAGGTTAGAGGAATGACACGGATTTGTGTGTGTGTGTGTGCGCGTGCTTGCATGTGAGAGAGAGAAAGATGGAGTGTGGAGAAACATTAGAAGGAAAAGATGTTGACGTAACATTGTAAACTTTTATTTCACGTTCAGTTTACCGAATAATTAATTTCGACTGCTTAACCACAGACAACATATTTACATTTCGCACGCTCGTGCTGCATGCTGGGCTCGTGCACTTTAGTACACTTGTTGTATCTCATCCTTCTTACGTTAAATCCCTTCACTGGCTCTTTTCATTGATAGGGATTTATAGATTACGTCATTGTGACGTAAAACCCATGGCGTCATAAAATGATGAAATGTTTCATTTGACGTCATCAATCATTCATCAGTCTGTCAACCATCAGAATAGTTATCTCCCTGTGTAAATATCTAGTTTCCTCCCCTGACATCTGTGAAATTGTGGAAGCTCATCCACGTGGACAGGTTTATGAATTCAACTTCCGGTTCAGTCATACGGGTGCTGTCTGTCTGCTTACTAATAAAGCGGGTATCGTCAACGGATTTGACCTTTTCTATGGAAACGAGCAAGAAATGATAGCGAAGCAGAGTATGCTTTTCTCATTTGTCGTAAAAGTAGATGAAATCCTCCAGATACACGGAGCTTGATTACTAAATTGTCGTCATCTTCATATATTTAGATTATTACCGTATCGGCTCATTTCTGCTCATTGATCTCCACCTCCCCCCACTCTGACGTGTGTTCGTCGATGCACCAACACGACCGGAACTACGTCACACACACGTCCGCCATATTTCGGGCCCAGGCGAGACTGGACTTCCGCTGCGTCTCGTCCTGGACTCGCTAGCGACCTCCATCGCAGACCACACGCACTGGGGCGACAACAGCTGTCAAAAATAGTTGACCTCGCCCGACCCCGGAAACCTCTCATCTGCAGACAAAGAGGTTGGGGTAGATGCTGTCGTGACAATGGGTCTCATCAGTAGAAGACAGTAAGAAAAAAGTGGAGATAAGTTGGAGCCTCATTCCCCTTTCCACAATTTTCACACGTAATTTGAGGAAAGTCAGATATTTACAGAAATAGATAAATATTCTGATAGTTCATCGCTCATAAACTTTAAGAAAAGCAGAAAAAACCTTTTTATGAAACTGTGGATTAGGTTCACGACCATGTGGGTCAAAGGGGAAAAAAACAAAAAAGAACAGAAATAATAATTCATTGTGATAGTTGTTGAAGTAATTTGTATTTCTATCCCCTTCAGTAACATGAACTATAACTTTCGTAGATTCTGTTTTCAAGTAAGCTTGCTTATCACGCAATGTGATTTTTGTTTACAACTTTCTGTAGAGACCCCCCCCCCATTTCCTTTTCACTGCTTCAAGATGGAGTTAGAAAAAAAAAAAACAACTAAAATTTAGGTTCAGTAGTAATGTCTTTTTCCTGTAGATCCATTCAGAAATTATTTAAAATATGTGAAGAAATGGAGAGATAATTTTTTAAATAAAAGTTAATCTGGAATTTAAAAGTAAGAAAAGTATTTAAACACTCGAATTTTACTTAGTTTGTTGATTTATCTGACACACCCGTAAGCAAATATGTACACACAAACAGCAGGCTTTCTAAATATTCTAACTGCCTCTCAGTGTGTGTACACTGTTGACGAAGTCCTGCTCGGAGTATCAAGGGCGGGAAGCAAATTCCCTCACCCCTACCCTCCAAAACGAAGTTCAAGTTCAAGATCTTTCTCGAAAGATAAGTATTTTTTCCTTCACTTTGTTAGTTTTGTGGAAAAAAAGCCAACATGCATATCGCTGATATGTTTTTTTTTTCATTCCTTTTCAAAACGTTTCAGCTTGCAAACAAGTCACTGCGAAATCAGTAACATCCCTATCTGATCATGATTTATGTTTCGCTTTTTCCTCTGTCACTTCTTATCTCCCCCAAACTATATTTGTCTTTTATGTTTCACAGATAACCCTTCGGGTTTTTAAAAAAAAGTTTTGATTCGTGCACGTGTATCTATGTTTGTGGTAGCGAGCGTGTTTGTGTTTGCGAACTTGTTTGCGCGCGCTAGAGCAAACAATATCAACAACTTTCTTGCTCATGATGCATCTACAGTCATTCACTTAATGCTTAAGCTCTTCGTGTCCGATGTGAACATAAAATATTGCATCCATCTTGAAGTTCAACCATCAAAAATATCCGACACCGTTACAGACTTGTTTCAAAGATCCGGGCAACTCCCCGCTCACTTTCCCCAGCCATCAAGCCGCCTTTGATCCCCTCCTTACTATCTTTCAGTGGAACTTTGAAAAAAGTTTTACAATCGCTGTGATCGTAGTTGAGGTCATTTACAAATGCGCATGCGCCATTCATCTGCTTGAGGAACCCAACCCCATAAGAAACGCGTGAGGTAAAAGTTGCGGAAAGTAAGAAAGTGAAGATACGGCGGCTGAGATTAGCAATGGAATGGGAATCTCTTTACCCAACGACACCTCAATAAAATCCCGTTATCTTTGCATGAATCTGTTAGGAAAACATCTTGGCAAAACAGAACACAAAAATTTAACAGCGTTAACGAAGTGCTTTGAAACTGTTCTTTGCGTCACGATTACACAAAAATAAATAAATAAATAAATAAATAAATAAAATAATAAAAAGTGTGCTTGTTTCGTGTAAAAATCCAGTCACTGACATCGATGCTCTGGGCGGGACCTGAGAGAAATTCCTGATTTGAAAACATGAGCCAAAAGGTCAAAATCACCGAAGGCAAGTCATCTAAGCATTACGAAGGTCAACTTGAAAATTGATGATTTGTGAATCGGACTGAACTAGTCTGACAGTGTTTGTGATGAGGACAATGAAAAGTGATGCACCTGGCGCAAAGGATGGAGAAAAGAAAGTGTAGAAGAGCTGGTACAGTCACACTGGCAAATACATACTTCCAGACTACTGCGCTTAAATCCTGGAAGAAACATTACCGAGAAATTTGTTTTTGAAAAAACCAACCTAACAAACAAGCAAAAATAAGAAAAAGAAAAAATATTACGAATAGATTTGAGATAATGTGACCAATTGGAAGGAAAGTCTTTTTTTCAAATTCAATGAGAGCACGAATCTTTGTCGACGAATGAAACAATAGTTGATGAATGAGATCATCCGGCCTGAAAGTTTGCATAAAAATACAAAATGGTCTGGAATCCTGCGAAAAACACCAATCTCATCGTTTCTAACAAACGTCGTTCATTATTTTGTAATTGTTATAATGACTTTTTAGTCTTCATACAAAGAGAGGTTTGAGAAAGAATAAAGAGCTGGTAGAAAGAGCAAGAAGATGGATAAATGATATGATAGTGGAGATGGCTTTGGAGCAAGTTGATATAAGGCTACTTTTTTTTCAGAATGGGCGATAACAGAGGTGGCGAAATGTGTGACGTTTCGCTTGTCCTAGAAAGAGACTGAGGGTTACCCACGGCACGTGTTGGCAACATGGAGTGTGCCGTGTTACAAAAAATCTCCCCTCAAAAAAGCTTGAATTTAGTCTGTTTTGTTTTTGAAGAAAAACACCAACTGTCAAAACAAAGTTGTGCGGAGAACGGCTACAAGGTTATATAAAAATACCGTTAGCGCAAGAAGCATGGACAGATATAAGACAGACACTGAGAGAGAGAGAAAGCTGTAGTGTTGTATCTGCTTTACATTTTAGCAGATTTCTACGTAGCAGGCTGAAGATGTTGTTGGCAGTAAACATGAGCACGAGATAGGTAACAGTTTACCCTTTGCAGAGGGTGGTAATGATTTTGTGGGTCTTGGCGAGCTACGCAAGAACAGAGTTTCATCTGTTAATCTACACAATGTTTGAGATTGTTCCCCTTTTCGCGCCCCTTAATAGCGTGAATTCCCCTCACACACACCAAAAAATAAAAAAATTAAAAAAATTAAAAAAAATAACTCAATGAAGACAAAGACAACGACGATGATAGGAGATGATGATGTCGTCTACAGTAAGGACAGCGGCGATGATTTGTTGGTGAGTAGAGGGATAGAAATTAAGGAACTTGTTTTTATGACGCCATGGCGATGGAAAGGGCTGTCGAGGGCAGATGTGGTTCGCGAGATGAGAGTTGACGTTATGACGTAGTGATGCCAAGCGAAGAGCTGCAGGTGGAAGGAGAGATGTTTGTGAGCAGGCAGACACGGCGGGCTTCTGGTATCGGAGAATAGAGTTGAAAGAAAATAGGTTTTGTGGGGGGAGGATATCCGAATGTTCTAGACCGTCCAACGTTTTGTCGCCCGAGGGCAGCACTGGACACGATATAAAATCACATGGGCCAGAACATGGTGGTTTTGCCAGAATCATGGCATTAACAATAAAATTATGTTGTGTCTGGTTAAAATCAGCGGGCCGGATGAGGGCCACGGGCCGTAGGTTGGGTACCCCTGCTCTAGACTAAAGCTGGTGATGACGTGAAGAAAGTAGTTTGATGCAGTTTTGAGCTACGTAAGGACGACTTGGCATAGGACACCTGACTTGTGTAAGGCGCTGATAATCCTACGGTAAAAACTTTAATTATAATTTTTTTGTTTTGGTAGAGAATCAGGCAAGTTGTTTTCCCCTCTTTTGGGTTTTTTTCTTTTTGTTGTTTATTTTGATACTTGTAAATCATAAATCCTTGAAACAAGTAAACAATTATTAAAATGTGTGCGAGTATCAGTCTGTATATGAACACTTAGAATGCACGTGTCTGAGTGTGTGTGAGAGAGAAAGTGAGAAAGTGCGTTTGTTCATGTGTGTGTGTGTGTGTGAGAGAGAGAGCAGGTTGTGAGTTTTCGAGAGTAGTGCATACCTACAGGAGTTGTTTCTTGAGTGCGAGTACCTTAGTGGTGAAATGGGCTTCACGGCTCTCGTATCTACTTTCCATATTTATAAATATAAAATAATACATCAACACACATGCAACCAAAGCCAAGGGTCTGACCCACCCATCTTCTGGAACATTCCCGAGCATCATTTCAGTCGGAGGCCCTTCCGACAAGGACGACAACTACCATTTCAACCAAAGTTCTCATATTCCTGCCAAACTCAACGACGCCAAGAGTTGTCCTCCCTCCTTTCCTCTTTAAGCACTTCCTTTTTCGCTCTATCCCTTCGTCTTCCTTCTTCTCTTTCTCTTTTTCTTCCTTCCTGCTTTCAGATTCTACGTGTCGTATCTCATCAAGTATTTTTAAGCTTGGTCTCAATCCCCCACACAGCTGGATTCCATTTTTTCTTTTTAATTTCACGTCCAGGTGAACGACGTGTGGATGACTAAGCAGCAGACAGAGGCAATCAGTCAACAGCTGTCTTGACAGGGCGACTGAAGTCGGCATCAGTGTCAGGGAACATATCCGTTGTGGTTGAGTGAGTGACTGAATGAATGACCTGTTGGCCTTCCTATCGTGTGTCTTTCCTCTTGGATGTATCCATGTAAGTAAGCAAGGAAGCAAGGCAGTGAGTGAATGTATGTATATACATCTGAATGTGCTTCTGCGGGTATGTGTATGTATAGGTATACCTGGTAGAGCTGCTTGCAATGACTTGCTCTTTAAACTCTAATTCCTCCACCACTCTCCCAACCAACTAACCAGTTACAAGGCTGACAGCTCTGAGACTATCGTGCATGAGGTTTCTATAGGTCATGAGGTCAAATGTCGGAGAATAGTGTAATGTAGAGCTTCATCCTTCTGCTATTGATGTACACGCGTAAAATGGAACTTACATACCTTGTGTACTCCTGTGAGTCTTAACTTTTTGGCTATCGACAATCCCTGGAAATAATTAGCATACCATGCTAGCATTTAACCCACACGGAACAATGAAAGCCTTTGTTTTCCCTCTTTGCATCCTCAGCCCCTCAGCCAGTCCTTAGCATCTTCAAGAGTAACACAAGATGTAAAGGAGGAACCAAGGCAACAATAAGTAATTTATCTTCTCCCCACCCACTCCACCATCAACTCTATGTCGTCGTCTCCATCAACATTCCAACACAATCAGTCGTCCAATTTGTTTCCTTGCTTTTAAATTATTACTAAATTTAGAATCTTCTAGCACGACTGTGTGTCCAACCTGAAATCATTTTGTTGCTTCACGAAATAGTCCTTTCTGTAAAATTGTTCTCCATTGAAAGCGACCAAAAGAAAGGCACTTTTAATTTCCAGATTGTTTATTTATTCCTGTCTGAAAACTATATATAACAATAAAGCGCATCTCACCCATCCCTTAAAAACAAGTTCAGTGTCTATTGTAAAAAGTCATTTACAACAACGAAAAGCTGACACACACACAAATACAAAATTATTTTGTATACCAAGGTGCCTCGTGAGGATCCTGACATGTCAGAGACTACAAGTCCTCAGTGTCTTTGGCAAAAGCTGGACACTGAGTGCAAAGAGCTTAAATGTTCACATAGAAACTGCTGGGAGATGTGAGATATTCCTACACCTTGGGACTATTTGAGGGAAGAACTCAATGAGCGAGTGTCCCGCCAAGTGGCGTGAGCCGCCTGAGGCCAAACAACGCGCAGACTGAGGCATTTGACCTTTGGGGTCAACGCGCAAAGAACGCTGGCTAACGATAATCTAAAAATAAACACCTGCTCAAAGAAATACTGTTGATAAACGGGTGCATTTGAACCATGCTGGGTGTATACCTGAGACTTTTTTGAAAGAGCAAGGTTGAGGTACACGGTGAGACTTGAAGTCTGGAGACTAAGAAATCGTGAATTGAAAAGTTTATTGACCTGCATGGACATTCGGCACTAAAGATAAATATTTGGGATGCGAGACAGAGGATGGAAGGAGAACTGGGTGGAGAAGAAGAGGAAGATAATAAAGATGAATAACTTACCTCGTCCTGGTGATCATCGTGTCCTTTGACCTGTGTTCTGTTGGTTTTCAGATGTCTAGTAGACATAGGAAGGAAACGTAGACAAAAATTCTGAAAGGATCTGAAAAAAATTGGGTGTTGTGTACATGTAGTGGAGAATGTGGTTTCACAGGGTAAAGAAACAGTAACAAGAGACATCATTCCATTATTTCAGATATCAAGCGACATATGTTATCTTCCTTCCTCCCCCTATCCTACCCACGCACAACATTTCTCCCTTACCATCATACATTCTTTAGCCCAACCCTAATCCCGAAACCTTTTTTCGGTTTTGGCCGTTCGTGTGTGTCTAAGTTAATATTTGTAACAGTTTGATCTCTTCTTCCGTTTGGGATTCGTTCGTTCCAAGTCTTTGAGGCGCCAGATGTCAGACGCTCTTTAAAATGAACGATCTGAGCAGCTGAAAATATTGCTTCTCAGATTCAGAGGGAAGTAAACCCTGATGCACGGAGAGAAAAGAAATCACTCAAACACACTTCATGCACACCATAAAAGCGTATCTTTGGCAATCTAAAAACCCTCTTCTTCAAATGATAAGCAAGTAAAGTAGGTTTGCATGTAGGGGGTTAAAAGTGTTTGGTCCTGCGACAGGACGTCGCCTAGCAACACCTGTGCAGGGCTACAAAGGACACAGTGATTGGAAGTTTAGCAAAGTTACTTTGTTTATCTTATCATCAGAGCCTCCTTTCCTAAATTTGTGTTTACAGCACGGCTTTGTGTCACAGAGAGCCATCACCATGACAAATAATGACTCTTTTGATGGTTACTATCCTTGCTTTTGATGTATATATAGATATATACATATACAATGACAAGAATATTTATAGAGTTTTGAACCGTAGCTAAATAAAGTTCATTGTTCATTGGACTACACTCAAGGGAAGTAGGAGAGTGGTTAGAGCTCCGGTTCGATACTCGTGCACCGCACCTCATTTTACTCAGTCGACAATAGACATCGGGGATGGGTGCTTGACTCCACAGAGTGAGAGGAGATGTGTGAAAGGTGAAAAAAAGTCAACAACAAAAGTAATATCTCCAACACCTCGCTCCACCACGACCTGAAAAGGTTAGACAACGACCTTTCTCTTTACTCATACCAGACTCCACCAGGACAACTATGCTGCTTCGGTTGTCAACTAAAGCTGATAAACAGCTTGGGTCTTGACGTCACTGGGTGGACCATCTGACATTTCTGGTGGAAATCATTATTTGATAGTCGCTTTGTTTGTTGCCTCACCGGTTTAACTAAGTTGATTTTTTATTTCTCCTAATTTTGTGTTTTCGTAGACGCACCCACTGCTTTGAGGCATCCTTGTCTTTGACACATCCCAATATTGTCCTTTCCTTTAAGAAGCAGCTTGGGTCTTGACATCAGTTCGTGACTCATTCTTCTGGGTGGACCAAACTGTTGGAAACAAATCACAGCCTCACCATTTCAACTAAACCAGTTATTTTTCTCTTTTTTTTCTTATTTTCTTTGACGCATCTTCTTCAGGAGAATCCCTCCTTGAGGAATCTTTGTTTGTGACTCGTCGAAACAATGGATATTTTTGGTCGGGTTTTTTTTGGATGGGTCAGAGGTTACCTGCTAGACGTGGGTGCCATGTAGTAAACAACAGAGCTGGTAACCCTGACACCACAAGAATGTTATCGGAATTCGCCATTCTCTCAGGTGATCACTGGCATTCTGCTGTGATCTGTTTAATTGCACTGTCTCAGTAGATATACCGGTAGGACAACATATTTCTTACATGTCGTCTGCATTGTGCTCTCTCTCCCTATTACTCTAACCTCCTCCTTCCTTCCAACACACGCTCTTTATTGTTCCTGCTCTTGTCTCTTTGGGCATCGATGCTTAGTTTCAAATTATATAACAGTTTCAAACTTTTTGTCTCGGATGATACTCCTGAAAGTGCCCCCTTGTTTGAGTGCAGATGGACTTAGCAAATATTGTCACAAGCTCCAGATGAGAGTAGGCATCACAAATATTTAGAGAATTTCAGGAACGTGGAAGCATTTTCCTTTTCTCTCTCTCTCTCATTGTATCCATCTACCGTTTCACTAAATCAACATATTTGTCCTTTCGATTCCCACCATCCCTCCTGTATCTGCATCCCTCCCTTTTCTGTTCCCCTTCCCTTACCTGTGACACCCCCACCCCATCCTCTATCCGTTACTTCTCCTTTTCTCTCCCTTTAGACGTTTGTATTAGCGACAAGCAGCAGTAACCACAGATCATGAAAATGTTTAAAAGGCAAAAACAAACAAGAAAACAGGTTTGGAGCGGGCGAGATATCAACTTGATACGATCAGTAAACAGAGCAATAGCCAGGCGCTAGAAACGACGAGCAAACAAAAATAAATTCAAAATAAGTCGAGAAGACGAGGCGACTATACTGATTGTTTCTTGTGAAGTTTCTCATCAACTTTATCACAACATAACACGTGCTTTTTTAAGAGAAAAAAGCTTTGTGCTGGAAGATTACCACTAATCTACAGCATACCACACAACTTTGCTCCCCAAGATACCACATTCTCCATTTTTCTTGTCCTCGGACAGACGCCTTCATCAGGACTTTAATCTGTTTAGCGAAAAGGTTTTCTCATCTGTTTGCCTCTTAAGCTTAATATTTCAAATTCTTCATATACTGTAGAATCAAAAAGGTCATATACATGTAATAATGTGCATATAATGTTTGGTTTTATTAAGGAAAGTGTTTTTCAACACACACAGAAACACTCACGTGATCACAAACTTGCGGTTTGGAACATAAAGGATGCTTCATCTTGGGAGTAACAAGAAACCATTTTTTTTTCTTTATATTTACATTTATTTTATTGAGTAGTTCACAGGTGCTAGATGTTCATGTATATTTCTGGGAGTCGTCCAACGTCTGTTTTCATTTATAAAAAGCATAAATGTTCATCATCTGTACACATGACAATTTTTCATCATTGAATCTTCTTCTCCTTAAAATACTCTAAGCAGTTCTCTTACCCAGAGT
The DNA here is from genome assembly GCF_003073045.1 of Pomacea canaliculata. Classification (NCBI taxonomy): domain Eukaryota; kingdom Metazoa; phylum Mollusca; class Gastropoda; order Architaenioglossa; family Ampullariidae; genus Pomacea; species Pomacea canaliculata. The sequence goes on from NC_037597.1 coordinate 15,119,716, forward strand.
TCCTTGCGTGGTGGCTCTCACATTGATCTCACCACTCGTACCCTAACTTTCATGACTTAGAATAAGGCTAGGTGGATATAAGACCTGCTTCATGGTGGGGACAAAGTTCATTCAATTACTTTTTTTATCCCCATCGCGCCTTCTGGGACTTTCTCCTCAACCCATTGCGTCCAGATGTGCGAGTCTGGTGTCGACGTTTCTAGAACTTGGTTGTGCGAACTGAAGACTGCTTGTCCCCGCTATCTGTGTTTAATGCCCTGTGTCAGTGGCGAGCGCCTGGTCTGACAGCCTCCAGATGAAGACCGCAGTGCATGACGGGAGGACTAATTACTCGGCGATGAAAGTTGTCTTGTGTCTCCGGACGCCCGCCCTCCACAAACCCAGACACGTGTTGCAGCAGGAGCCGATTTGGGAGGAGAAAAAAAAAAGTGGACTGTAATGTTAGGATCCCGGGGGTAGGGGGTGGGGTGAGGCTGACATGTTTAATGGATGTGCGCGCGCACGTTCAGGCATCACAATTGCAGACAACTTAAATTTTCTCTCTCTCGCACGAGTTATCCCTATGCATGCAAAGGAATGATAAGGAGATGAAGGAAAAGGAAAGATGTCCGAGTATGAGATATATATACTTAAAACTTTTGGTGCTGAAACTTAAGTAGTATCTCGAAAGAAAGTCTTAAAATGGCGGCTTAAACATCGACTCAAAGCTCTCTGTAACAAAATCAGGAGAGGAATCAGAACCTGGCCTTCGTCGCAGACTTTATCGAACGTTCTGGAAATCGTGCTTACGTAGCACTTTCTGCTGGTGCTGAGACAATGAAACATCATCATCTCTATGGCGATGACAACGGCCGCAATTTGTTGAGTGGTTTTCCTGGGTGGCTGACTTTATGACAACGACACTACGTGACTTGCACAACGTCCATGGTGTGGATCCCCGCTTTGACAGTTGAGAGGAACAGTGCTCCCCTCCTTCTTCGCCTCAACATGGATGCCTCCAAGTGACCTACACATGCTAAAAGATGAAAATTGTTGTTTTTTTTTTAAATTGCTTTTGTTAAGTATTTAGAAATTTCAGGCTTTTCAATCTGTTTGATAAGACGTTGGTCTGGGTGAGTTTTGGAAGGATGCCAGAAATAAGCCTGTTCAGTGAGTTTAATACAGTAATTAGTAACAACCGGGATTGAGATGCGCATGGCAGCATAAACGTGGGACCGGAAGTTCAAAAGGTATGTATGCGCAGAAAGCTGAAGCGTCAGTGAAGGGAAATGAGGTCCGCGCATGCGCTTCAAGCAGTTTCTAATCAGACGTCACACAGACAGGGTCTGCAAAGCCAGGGTCTACTTGCACAAAGTGTTTCTAAAACAAAATTCTTTTAAAGAAAAAAATTTTGATTTTTTTTTTTCAGAGATCGCTGATGTGCGTTGCACAACGACATGCGAAAACTGAAACGAAATTCTTACTCAATCAGGTTTATTTTATTTCCAAATTTTAGTTTTGAAACTTTCTAAAATTGTGTAATGCACTGCATTTCTATAAAACTGATTATCTAAACAGATTTAAAGCCTTAAAATGCTTATAATTAGACAAGTTTTATGCAACTGGACCTGAACACTACAAGGGTCTGGTTAATCTCCTTATCTGTCTTCATTTTGATCGGACATCAAATGTTGTTTTTCTTTTTGTTGCTGTTATCATTGAAGAAAAGACAATGAAGACAAGGAGGTAACTAACTACACGGAGCGGCGGTTGTGAAGATGCAGAGAAAAGAAGAGGCGGAGGACATAGGAGGCAATACCGGGTATGCGGGTATTTGGATGTAGAAGCGAGCAAAACATCAGTCAGGCTAATTTTGTACATTTACTGTTTTATTTCAAGCTGAACACATTGCAGCTCCTGGCGTCTTGCTGGGCCCGAATAATCAGTCAAGCCGCGGCCATCCCGGGTGCGTGTGTGCGTGTGGAGGTGGGTCGGGGTGTACTGGGGTGGGGGGAGGAGCATGCTGTCTATCAACCCACAAGCACGCCAAAGACAACGCCCAGAGAGAGAGGGAAAGAGCAAGAAAGTGAGATAGAGAGAAAGAGATTCCAAAAACGCTTACACAAGGCAAGCGTGAGTGGGATGTAGGATGATGGCGAATTACTTGAGCTCTGAATGAGTAGGCGAGTCGTTTATTGCTGAGGCTAATGTCTCACAGCACATGCGTGCAAGTGCAGATTCCAGTCGGCCTTGGCAACGGTCCAAAGATGCGACGATATGTCTTTCTCAGTACGTTATGTCGTTTTTACAACGGCAAGGCAGATTGCAGGTTAGACACGATAAACCACTCCGGACGCGTCCCCACAGTCAGCATCGGTCACCAGGGTCAACATGCGGGTTTATGTTTATACTTAGCAACACAGCTGGTCACACAAACACTATTTTACCAGAAAATGGTCTGGTTGTCAACCCTCTGGTGTCCTCAATTTATTCTATTTTTTTCTTCTTCTCTTACTCCTCTTCCTCCTTCTTCTTCTTGAACTGGACGTTGACATTTAGCATCTGGGAAGGACTGATAGGAAGTTCATTAGCACCTTGATTAATACATCTTATCAAAAGGAATTCCTTTCTTAAAACAGTATTTTCGCCTTTGCCATACTTTAATGGGATAAAGACCGACCTCCCATGGAGGTTTCTTATTATAATATTTCTTTTTCCGCTTAACATTTCGAGAACAAGAAAAATCTACAGAGGCTTATTCAACACCTCTGATTTCCTATCTTAGCCACTTGCATTTTTTTTCCTTTGTTTTCGTTCCTAACTCCGTAGTCAGGGGTCACGTGATCATTTGAAGGCCTACGATTCGTTGACAGATCTCCTGACGTCTTGCCAATGGCTGTTGCCACTTCTACATGGAAGATAAGGCAAGTTTCACGATTGCCATCTTCAAAATATTTCTTACTTTTTGTTGTTGTTGTTTGTTCCGTTCGTATTATTATTTTTTTATTTTCTTTGTGCCTTACGGGACTTTACATCAGGTTCTTCTCGCCGATGTCTTCACCTTTTAATGGACACAAAAAGATGAGAAAAGCTGACAAACAGTAATTCAGATAAGGACTGGCTGTAAACAGACGTGAATCTCAGTCGCAATGTTTAGCCGAGCTTGTTTTTGTAGCCACACTTCTTTATCGTCGTTGTTCCGTTAGGATGCCGATGAATGCAGAGAGGCAGGCGGCGGAGGAAGAGGTTGTTGGCAAGGAGAGGTGGGGTCGGGTGGGGAGGGTGGAAGTGGATAGGAGAAGTGGAGCAAGAAAGTGAACGTGTCTCCGAGCGCTTGGTGTGGGAATCAGGATGAGGGGTTAGTGGTCTTAATCATCATCATCATCGTCGTCGTCATCATCGTCGTCGGGAAAAATTTACAAACTAAACTGAGCAAATGCTGCGACCTGCCCATCCCACCCAAAGCGCGCAAGCAAGATTACGATGGCACGGTTGAAAGAACACAGCCCTTTGTATGTTTTCACTCATTCGGGATGAAGAAGCGTGATTATCTCTGAAAACAATCTGAGAAAGAAGACCTTCCTGTTGAAGACGATTCCGTAATCTCAAAGGGAATATCAACAAACAACAGACTGCAAAGAGAATTTGAAAGCCATACTCACTTCCAACAATATCCTCAGTATACACAATTCCAGCAAAAAAAAGATGGATAGGGGGTACAGTTATTTCAGACTCGAAGAGATTTTACTGCTTAAAAAAAGACCTCCACATCATTAGAACAACTTCGGTTATTGTTCTTGTGTCATGAAAGAAGAGAGCGATGTCTGCAAGGGCGATAAACCGTCTTGACGATGATTCATGTGTCGTCAAAATGCCGGAAGGTTGTCTCGGGGAAGAAAAGCTTCTTTAGCAGATGTGAGAATGTTTGGACAGGGGGATGAGGATGTACATTAAAATAGAAATACAAAAATAAAGCGAATATACAGCTAATGGAAAGAGATCGGTAACTATTAGTGACTAGTGCTCAGTGATTATTAGTGATGAGTGATAACTAAGAGTCAAAGAAAGAAAACATTTGTTTTCATGATAACAAATAACCATCGTATGGAGTCAGACAGCTTTTTGACTGCTGAATCTTATTTATTCTACCAAAAAATGTATATTATTCTTGGTATTCTGCATTTCTGCCTTCCCTTGCTCTGGAACTGTCCTCGCCGAATTAAGAACCCATCTAAAGGCAGCTAGCAACTCTATCTTCCTGTTAAAGATACTTAATTAAAATAATTAAAGCTTGAATTAATTCTTTGATTTGTTGTTGTTAGTAAAGCCTATTGTGACAGAATTGTTGCCACAAGTCACTCATGGGCCCCAAGACGTGACAGCAAACAACACCATTAATACAACATTTACGTGATCCTCTCGTGATGGTTATTCACGAGCTTTGATGAGTGTCTTGAGGGACTGGGGATCAAGTGAGGGGGCGGGTAAGGGAAGAGTGTTCTGTCACTGTCTGTGTCTCTCTCTCTGAGGCTGTGTCTTCCCCATCATCAAGATGACTTTACTGTACTGTTCTTAAAAGCTGAAATAAGGCCAAAGACACGCAAAATAAGCCTTCTGTTGTCCGTTAACTTATCTTTAGATTTTCTTTCTTTGTGTTTTTCGTCTGTTTGTCTTTTTTGAAGCCTTTCTCGATGGCTATCTTTCAAAGTACCTCTTTCTCATTTTTGTTTACGAATGTGATGAAAACAATCACAGAAGACTTATGGTACAGTGTGAGAAACAAGAAACAGTACTGTTCAATTATTTTTTTAATTAATACCTTTGCTATAAACGCTTCACGCGTACTCTAGTTCATTCAAAATTGTTAGAGAAGAGAAAGTTCAGATTTTGGTATTTAACAATTATCAAGTGTCTAATTTCTATTTCTAAACTATAGTTTCTGTTTCTCACGTACAAAAGTTTTGCAAGCAGTACAAGATCCGAGTACGAGTGCCCGGATGAGCGCCTAGCCATAGCAACGCTTTCCACTTCCGGTGGGCGTTTGAAGTCTAACGGCCCTCATGACCAGACCACGTGACTGGCCAGTCACCGTCACGTACCGCTGAGCATAGGGAGGTGTGTCTGTGATGGATGTCCGCCACCGCTCGCTTGCGTGCACCAACCCTCGAGAGAAACGAACGTCGTCCACGTGCCGCAAGGGAAGCAATTAGTTCACAAGACGAAGGGCTATTACGGAGGCTTCCTACCCTCACGAGAGTTCTAGAAAGACTATTTTTAATTATGCTGATAGCCTCAGACCATTTCTAGTTCTTCGTTGCGAGAAGGCCTTATCAACAAGGGGTACTGTTCTTCGCTGAGGTCTTTTTTTGTTCATTTCTTTCGTTTGTAAACAGTTGTTGAACAACACTGCTCGTGTACGTGAAACAGGGTGGGTGGGCTGTGTGTGCGTCAGGTAAGTCGAGTAAAACTACAATGACATGTCATATTACTTGGTCAGGTGACTAGTGTTCTCTCACCAATAAAATGATTGAAATCCCACTGTAGATAATGAAGGTATTATCATAATCATTCAGTGATGACTGATGAACAGCTATGCCTCCCTGGTCGTTGGAGGGAATAATTAGACAGGCTCTAGAACAAAAATATCTCTCAGCTTCACGGCTGTGTGAACATTTCTCACCTGTAAGAAGGCTATCAGGCAAGCCAAGCTATTTTTGCGATGCTGCTTTTGGCTGGGACTAGGGCGGGGTCCTGCAGAAGGGATCCGAGAGCTCCAGTGGTGTCCTCTAATATTGCTCGGGTGGACTTGCAAGATATTACAATAAAGACTTCGGAACCCTATTGTTTCCTAGTCAAACATTGGCCAGTTGTTGGTCACTATGATGTTTACAATAATGTCCAACTCTATCGACTTTTGAACATCACGGACGCACACGCGTGCGCGCGCGCTCACGCACGCATACAGACTGTGTCTGTGTGTAGATGATACCCTGCAGACATCAAGGTACAGCATGGCGCCGTGTGTACTGGCCTTTCCAGAAATAGCGAAGCTTAACTAAAACACCCTTTGTTGGTGAATCAAGCTCACGGTAGAATCTTTATCTCGGGAAGCCACACACAAACCTGATTCTGAACGCCAGCGCGACTAAGAGGCGCTCTTTCCTACCGCCATTCCTCCGTGTTGCATCCTCGAGAACAGTGAGGCCTTTTGTGATCAAACACTGACAAGATGGTGGGCAAGATGGTCTCTTTGTTACTGTTACGCTCGGTTGTGATGGAGGGAAAAATGGTGTTTGGTTCTCCCTGGCTGTTTGTTGATTTTCAAACAGAAATAACACATCTGATAAACACAGTATGCAGGGTGTTCCAAACTAAACATGTCAAGATGCCAAGAATAGTAGTGGCCTAGTTCCAGAAAGTTCACAGCACGTACACTTGCACGCACACACGCACACGCATGAATAGGATGCACGATAGTCATATCTAGATAAGTTCACGCACGCACTAACCCTCTGTCTATCACACACACACACACACACGTACACACGTGTGATATATGCGTCTTTAAAATAACTGCTTTCAAAAGAAACTAAAAGAAAAAAAACCAAGAATATTTTGTAACTAATTTGTAAAGAGACTTTCTAACACCGTCATTGCCGTGGAAGAGAAGGATCACGTGCTTGTAGTCAGTTCATTGGTCAAGCAGCTTTCCTGGACTTCGAACCCCACCCGCATTTCCTTACCCTCCCCAAATCATTTTTTGAGAGCGATCAAACACAGGGAAATTAGGGTCAGAGAGAGGTATAGGGAGGAAGAAACAGAAGAACAAGGCATTCTCTCTTTTTTCTCTAACACGGATTCTCGGAAGAAGAGATAATTCATAGAGATAAGGCAGAATTTAATCTACCCGTAAATTGAAAATGGGTCGAAGGGATAAAGCTTGCACAGTCTTGCAAGAACGCAAAAAAATCCATCAGAAACTATTTATGTGCTATTGGCCAGAAGCAGTGTTTCTGATAGAAGAAGATGATTTACCAAATAACTCCTGTCTTTGTCTCTCCGCGGGACTTCCATTGCAGCAAACGACTTTTGTCTGAGCGGCGATGGTTGAAGTACCCACTTGGGCATCTGGTGTATGAGGAGTATTTCTTGGCCAGATTGAAAAATAAATTACAGATGGTTTGTCGACTGGGTGGCTAAATTGCGCGAATGGAACTCACCAAAGTGTTTTGATTTTGCTTCTTATTGTGCTTTTGATTCTGTGTTTATGATCCAAGACAGGAGGTCTTCTGTCGCCTCTCATCCAGATGGACACAGGGATGTGGAAAGAACGACGAAGAGAGAAAAGAGTGACTAAGAGAGAGAAGGAAGAAAGAGAAAAGAACTTACAAGAGCCTCAAGTATATGGAAGCATAATGTTAATTTAAGGTAGATTTTAAGCGGGTATGAGGCTGAAATGTCAAACCTCCAACAGTGTCTAAAGTTTGTTGGCATCATATTGGTAGTGTATTGGCATACAAAAGGTTGTACTTAGCATCATGACGATGACTAAGTTGTTTTGACGGGAAAGTGCTTCCACCTAGAGGTAATAGGGGGAGGGGGACTTGAGTACCCGCAGACACCCACCACCCGACAGCAGGCCCTTCGTAAAAGTGCGACATACATGAGTACTGAGACGAGATTTGAACCCTTGGCCTCTCTTTACAGTAATGATAAGCGAGTGTTTTAACGACTGTTTGATCGGGGCGATTCAGAGTAAAAGAAGATCATTAGGTATGGACAAAGAACTAATGAAGAACTGCAATTCCTGCTTCTATCCTTCCCTAGGCTGTTTCTTTAGCAACCAAAAGGGAAATGGTCACATTTTCTCCTAATTTCGTTTATTATCTTACTTTTTTGGTTTTGCTGTTTTGTCTCCAGATTCTACACATTTTTTCCTATTTTGGTTGTTGATACAGTGGGTTGTCTCCTACTGACACCATGATCTATGCCATCGTTCACACGTTTGATAAGAAGCTGGTATCCCTTATATTTCGTGTATGTCGGGTTTGCGCCAGGACAAAATCTTTTCCCGCATCGCTCCTGCAAGCTGTTCGCTGATGGAGAAATGTGCTCGTGATAAAAAGATAAAACAGAGATGTGATAAAATGTGGGTTAGCTATTTACCATGAAGATGGGTGTGTGGCAAGGTTGCCCTCTGTCTCCAGTGCTCTTTAATATCTGCCTGGAAAAAAATCGTGCGTGAGATGCTTCAGGACCATGATACCTCCGTGTCCTTCGGAGGGAGGCTGCTCAGTAACTTCCACATGACATTGTGGACGGTGGTCCAAAAACAAAGTAAGGAATAAAGGATAGATAGACAAAAAAGAGAGAAGGAAAATATGGTAAATGAAAGAGAAATAGCGAGAAAGTAGGAGATGGACAGAAAAAGAGGATGAATTCTAGAGAGTGAGAGAGAGAGATTTGCTTGTTGATTTCTTGTTGCTGATACCCAAGCGGGTAGCCATAACCCTGATTATAAAAGCATCGTGTCCTTTCTCAAGACGGTTGCGTCATTACCAGTAAAACTTCCTAGAACTTTCCTTCGTCCGTTGTTTTTCCTCAGCCACCTGAGACCCTGTCCTCCCCCTCGAGCATCGTTTTTACCTCCTTCAGCAGCCTCCCTTCCCGCTTACTGCCCTTTCGCTTGCTGCACCTTGGTCCTTAGGTAGCCGTAATGTCTTCGCTTAAGCTTCTCATTAACCCTTCGTATACCACTCAGACTAATTCATGCCTGCAAATGCCAGGAGGACGGCATTAACCTCTGCGGATGACTCTCTGTCTTAGAAGTCTGGAAAAGGTCACGTGACCTTCCAAGCTCCATGGCGAGCTGCTGACGAAGCAAAACTACGTGGAGGACGCCCCAAACGATCTTAACCCTCTCATTTCTAGTGGTTTTGGTGAATAATCAACTTTTTCTAGCTGGTTTCCCTCTGGTTTCGACATGAAATGACAGGATAACATTATAAATTGTAAAAAAATACTTTTATTAAAAAAACACCCTCTGTAAATATTTCCTTAAAGGGATAAATTAAAGATAAAGAGATATAGTATATATACTTCTTTTACTTCTTGGTGATCAATGGGTTAAAGAAAATCGCTGACGTCACTCTCTTCGGAGTACTGTCCCTTTGGCTGAAGTTGCCGCTTGACGGTTGGAAAACCCAACGACGCCATGATTATTTGTCCCCGCCGCGCTGACAAACCAGATTTCCTCGCGCTGACTCTTAAAAGTTCATCGGCCGTGCAGAGTTGACTTGCCGACACGCTGGACACCTTTCTGGCAACCTTTGACCTTTTTGTCGTCCAAGTAAGTGCGACCTTTTTTTTTTTTGCTACGTGAAGACAAGTGGAAGGTATGATGGCTTGAAGGCGAAAATTTACCAAGTAATGTAGGTCCTGTTGCAAAATGTCTTTGATAGACCTGCTGCGGATGAGGACGATGTGAGCCGGACTACTTCTTGACATCAGAGCAAAACGGAGATGAGAGGGAGTTGATAAAATAAAGAATATTTTTAAATAGCATTACCGATGAACAGATGATGCAGTTAATGAATGATGCACATTTTGTGTTGTTGCATTTATTTTCTGTTATTTTCGGCTGGAAAAATAACAGGTGAATGCATTTTCTGACTGTAGGTAATATACATGTCAGTGGATCCTCACTTTGACATCGGAATGTTACAGCCAGAAAACAGCTGTGTGGGGCCAACCTGAATCAAAAAAGGTTTTCTCAAACCACGCTTTCCAGGGATAACATAAATAAATGAATAAATGAATGAAGGAGTGTGGTATCTTTGCAAAAATAATCTGTGATACTAATATTATCTGACCAAACAAAACCCGTTCCCTTGAGATGTGAAGGGATTTTTGGAGTGAAACATTTTGTCCAAGCTTAAAGCATTTCTTGTTTCCAGACTTCTCCATGAGCTTCTTTCTGTCTGTATGTGAGTGTATAAATTTGTGTGCGCATATACATATAAATATTCTTAAAAAGAGATCGCACGTAGAGACACGACAGAGAGATTTATTGTGTTTTTAATAAAACCTACACAACAAAAGTAGGCAAGCTGACATACATACACATAACCAGACATGAAATTACAGACAGATCAAAGTAATGATCGACTGATAAGATGAAATAGCTAATTGATTGAATGACAAAGATAACACACACACACACACACACACTGATTGGGAAGCAGACACACAATCACAACTCGTCCTCACCCTCCACCACTCTCCAGTCTTAGGTATTAGAAAGTAACGAAAATAATGTTATTTATAGTAGCAAAAGAAACAAACTAATGTTTCGAAAATTGAATTAAAAAGCCGGTAAAGGTAAGGTGGGATCTAGGTTCAGTAGACAAAAGAAATCAAGGAAGAGGAGAGACAGAGAGAAAGAGAGCATCCTCTGCACATCTTCATCTTGTCTGTGTTTTGTGGCCGAGACACATTGCGGAAGCCCGTCATGTCTTCTCAGTAGATGCATTCCTCAGTTTTCAATTGATCATCTCGTCATCTATCTCCTCGTCACGTGGGCAGGAAATATAACCATTCAAAACGAGGCGCGAAATTGACAATTTCCGGTCCCTGACTGCACCAGGCCCACAATCCATCAGTGGGACTGATAGGCACTGCGCAGGCGCGGTAAACCCCGGCAGGAAAGGTTAGCCACGCCCAAGACTTTGACGAAATGGCTGCGAAATGATTTATATCAGAGAATAATGTGTCACATCATCATCATCATCATCATCATCATCATCATCATCATCATCATTGAGGTTATTCCACTTGATTAGGTCAGCAAGTCAGGGTATCTGATGTGTTGTTATGGAATCCTTTGTCACGTGACATCAACACATGATAATATAAGAGAAAGATGATGATGACATCTTTGATGTCTAATTACTTTGATTAAAGAAATTTTTTTGAGTGACAGAAACAACGACAGCTGTGGAAAAGGAGGCAAAGAACTCTTGCCAGCCAGGAAAGCAGAAATGTAAACTGCGACCCGATGTAAAATGTCACGTTTTGCTTCCGTGACAAACCAGCGATAAAAGAAGAGCAAATAAATAAGACGTTAGATAATACAATTAGAGAACTGTTTCTTAATGCAAGCACTTCAGCATTTCACGCTAATGGCTAGCTCGGAGCCCCTGATTGGTCAAAGTTCAGAGGTCAGCTACTCCACTGACGTCCCCTAGCAGCGGGCGACATAAGAAGCGGAAAGAGCAAAGGTCGACGTGTCGAAGGTGTTTAGTGCAGAAATATTCAACCTGTCGGTGCCTGTAGTGCTGGCGTGGGATCTGCGTGTTATTTCCGTGTAAACGGATGAGCGCGCGTGCTGACAACGGGGAGATAGTGAAAGGGGTCACCGTGTGTTTACGTCACTTCCGCTGTTATGTACCCAGCGTGCGTCTGTGACTTTAGCGCCTTCGAAAGATGAGACAGGTATATACACTGGCGGATGTGCAGGTAGACCAACAGACAGAAAGACGGGTGGACATAGACACAGACACACAATTGGATGGACTGGAAACGGAAGAACAAAGGGGACAAAACGGAAGATCAAAATACATAACAACCAATTAAACCAAAACGAGAGAGAAGGAGGTAGATTGTATTCTAAGAGACTTTAAGTTTGGAGGACAAGGAGAAAATAATTAGTTATTATCATGTCCAGTGACTATGTCTACAGGTTTTTTTTTCAGTAAATACCCGTCTATCACAGACTATAGACAACAGTTTATTAAAGTTACCGCTAAATCCAAGGGATTGGAGAGAAAGAAGAGAATGTCAGCGATAAAGATTAAAATTAAAAAAACAAAGACAAGCTCTCTTTATCTCTCTCTCTCACAGTCTTTCTCTCTCTCACTGTCAGTTTACTCCGCTGTTGATGTACAGAACTAAGGTCCCAGACATCTTTTGCAACGCTGTTTACATACTCTCCCTGTTTTAACAATATTTCCATACGTGCACTTCGAGAAAGAAAAAACCAGGGATTTTATTTTTACAAAAGTATTGTCAAAATGTAGCAGCAATGTGACTTTCATTGCTTGAGAATTTCTTTTCATTGGTTCTACCCTGTTGGAAAAAAAAGAAAAGAAAGAGAGACAGCCTCATTACAAGCTTGTTACCTGGGGCTCAGATGTGAGCCGATAAGCCAGCAGTTTCCTTGCGGGCAAACAAATTGCCACTTGAACACCATCGGCGTTTGCCTCTCAATCGCTGTCCTTGTCTGGGGACAGGAAGCGGGAACGGCCTGCTATTGCCGCCCATGCACCCGAGATAGAGGCGCGAGTGGGAGGACAGGAAGGGGCGGAGGATGGGGTCTGGTGAAGGAGTCCAACGAGATCGACGTTAGATTCCTATTGTGCTTCGTGTTCAAGTGTCTCAAGAAGATTAAAGAAATCGAAACATCAGTCAACAAAAGCCTGCACCTTGCAGACGTCCGTAGTGGTTTCTTGATGAATATTTTGTGTCTGTGTGTGTGTGCGTGCGATAGTTTGTAAATGTGCTTCAGCTAATTCCATGGAGACACTAAACTGTCACACGAGATGTGAGTACGTGGTCAGAGAGACACAAATATCTACGTCACACGAGATGTGAGTACGTGGTCAGACAGACACAAGTAATGGTACGTAGACAAGACACCAAGTATCTCGTCACACGAGATGTGAGTACGTAGACAGACACAAATATCTACGTCACACGAGATTGGTACGTAGAACGACCAAATATCCTACGTTCAACGAGACACTGGTCCCACTCGGTATGACACAAATATCTACGTCACACGAGATGTAAGTTCGTAGTCAGACAGCCTGAAACATATGTATCACAGCTTTCCCAAATGATAACTTGCCATAATTGACCAGTCCTTGTACGCAAAAAAACGTTGCGTCTCTACACGCTTCACGCATTAAACATTTTGCAGCGCGACCCTCTTCAATCTGTTCGTCAACTGGGGTTCCCATTCAAAACTCCTTGGGCGACGACGCACGCCCTTACAAAATCTCGAAGAAGGGCGTCCATGGACCCAACACGAATCTCTAGCTTACAGCAAAGGCCCTGCTCATCACAAACAATCTATAACGTCCTGATTCATATGTGACACACTCAATATGTGCAACTTAACACCCTTACACCCTTCATACATTACCACACTTCACCACGGGTGGACTAAAGCTGGAACTAAAAATCCACTTGCGTGCATACGTGCGCGCGCCCGTCGCTTTTTACTTTTCTCACCGACGACCCGATACAGACAGACCTGCTTCAGCTTCTCACCCCACCATTCCGGACACTGCTTCAACTCGACATAAGTGGCAAGCAATAATACACCCTCATTCCAAAATCCGACCTGAAGCACAACGCCAGAGATCTTTCCCACCATGCCGCATCCCCAGTCTGTGAGAGCCACAATGGTCACTGAAGCGACTCTTCGCCAATTATAGAGTCAACTCTTCCCCTGATTCCAGCTATCGACAAATTGAGATATATAACTGCTTTTCCTATTGTTTTTCATGTTCACTCGTCACCCACAGCCTGGTTTGGACGCAAGGATGGCGAAACACGCAGGACGAGGAAAGACCAACCGCAGTACAGCCAGGAACAGCTTTCAGATCCACACCTGGAATAAAAATAGTGGTCCTGAACACAAATGTGCGAGAGATTCTGGCACACACTCCAACGCCCAACTGTGTGACTGTCGTGTGTGTTTTGGTTGTGGCTGCTCGTGTGTGACGATGAGAGAAGAAGCATGTGTGTGTGTCGATGTGTGAGTGTGATGCCTGAAGTTGTCCGCTCGTGTCTGGTGCGCTGCACGCGGCGTCTGGAATGTGATTGTATCTCAATGCTGCCTGACAACCGCTTAATATACATAAACTCTGCATTTTGCACCGGTTCGCCCACCGATAATGTCTAAGCAAAGCTCGACAAGCGGCTCGTGCGCGCTTTTGGACCAGCTCACACTCATAAGTGGGACAGTACCCTGACGCCTATCCAGGCCTACCGATGCTGCATTCCACGCATCGAATCAACCCATTTCACTATTTACCATATTCAAAGCTCTACTCTGATTACACCCACAGACTCAACACGAACTCAACTACCAATTGCTCCTAGTGTCTTGCCAATCATCAGGTTATTTTCAGGTCTTATAACACATTTCTCATTGATTTGCAATCTATGCAATCCCCTCGCCTACTCCCCAGGACTCGGCTAAAACCCCACACACACAGCATACAATAATATTTTCTCAGACTCACTTACCTTCTTTTACATCTCCAGTCATTCACTGGTATGGTATATATACACATCGCCTGACCCACATTTATACCTTCTTGCAGCTGCCTGAACCAAGCGCGTTTAGTAGATACTTCTGCATTTACTCTTCGTTTATGCGAACAATGAGAATTATCCATCTGTTCGTCAAATCTTCCCTATTTGGAAATCAGGCAACTCCTCTCCCGTCTCTGATGTAGTGCACTCCATACATACGGAAAGCGCCATTGGACAATCACATCTTAGCTAAGTCTCTGAAAGTCGCTCCACTTATCTGACCAATATAAGTGATTATATGCCTACGACGACCTATTATGGACTAGGCGAACGAACAGTAGCACAATATGCAGAGGTCAAAGAAGAGTGACAAGTACACCCACCCACCCCCCCGCACAACCACCCACCACCCCCCAAACACACCACTCACACCTACTCCCCCCCCAACCCCGAAGATGTCCTGTCGATGACGGCAGCAAAGACAGTCGCGGTCCAGCTCTCAAGATCCGTCCAACTTCGTGCTAGCAAATAACGCTAAATTGCTGTTTGAATGAAGGCCTGCCGGGACCGCATGACCACAACTCGCTCCATGTAGACAAGGCAATAGTAAAAAGATACAACTTCCCTCCTCCACGTGTATCCAGACGCGCTACGCTTTCCGGGTCTTTCTGGGTCACAAATTCACTTGAAGCAACCAAGAGTGGAGAAAACGATGAATCAGCGCATGATGATGTAGGCCAGATAGGAGGAAGTGGCGTATTGAATAGAATCGGAAGTAGTATTTATCTTGTGAGAAGGATGCAGTGCGAGACGATTATATTGAAACAGGGCGTGGTACCATTGACAATGTGTTGTACAACAAACACACGTAGATGCCATCTTCAATACATACCTATGAGATACGAACCAATTCACTTCACGCATGTGACAACATCTAGATTCCTAGGTCCGTAGCATATACGAACTGTATCCAACAAGGGGATGAACTGAGAGAAAGTCCGGCTTCTGCCCATGGCACATCAGCCCAGATGGCAGGCGCGACACCTGCCGAAGAAACCGAGAGTCTCGCGTTTCCGAAATTATAAGGCGGTGTCGAGATCCTGTGGACTCTACTTCGTGATCTTACTGACGTCCGCTTTTGCAACGCTTCTTTGCCACCCCTTTAAGACCACGGCTCTAAGGGTAAAACAACATCTTCAGGGTCCTGACCTGAACACCACTTTATAATTTCTGAAACAAGAAACTTATATTTGAGTTCTCCATGTATTTGCCCCATGGCATCGACTTACCCTCGCACCACAATACGTCTGACTGTTCGTGCGATGGATTGGTGACAGGCTTTGTAATGTTTGGTATTTTTTTTCCTCTTCACGATAAACCTTAAGGATGTCACCAGGAATGTGTAAAGGATCTCAGTAGGAAAAAAATAGAAAAAAAATGCAAAGATACGTGAAAAGAGTCAAAGACCAAGAGGCAAAGGAGAAGTACTGAAACAAAGAAAAGATTTTACAAACTAAATTTTAAAAAACCCCGAAACTATATCAAATTCTTCCAAGAAAAAAAAGCAGAGACAAACATTAAACAAAAAGAACAAATACGATTGCGTAACAGTGATAAAAATAAGGGATTAGGAATGAGTAAAAATATTTTTAAAAATCTACAACAAAAACAAATCAAGAAACAATTCGCTTCCCGCCCTAACATTGCAATATATTCTGCTCTTCTCTTTCTCTCGTACTTTCTCGCTTAATCTCTCGACCTGTCTCTTCTTTTATCTCACAATCTTTCTCTCAGCTCCTCACTCTCTCACATGCACCGGAAGTGCAAAGTGACTGCGCAGCTTCAGCGCCATTCTCGTAGCTCTACGCCCGGTAACTCCCACCGGCGCCCGGCCTTTGCCAGCATGCGCGCACGCGCCCTCCGGTGATCGATGATCAATCGTCCCGCGCCGTGCTCGAGGTGTGCTATTATTAGCAACCCCCAGCCCCCGCTCGCCTCCATCTATTACCTGATCGCTTTTGAAATTCCGCGGTGACCACAGAACCACTCAGCACGATTGCACTCTCTGCTGTTTTGCCTTGTCGACCGCAACCTCCCCTCCACCCGCCATCCTCCTCCACTCCTCCCTCCCACCCGTGTCCTGCCTTTACCCGCTCCCTTCGGTCATCTGTGTACAATCAGGCAGACGACGGGACACAACGCCATGATTATTTGTGAGGGTCTCGCGAGGGGCA
Source organism: Pomacea canaliculata (assembly GCF_003073045.1). Lineage (NCBI taxonomy): Eukaryota > Metazoa > Mollusca > Gastropoda > Architaenioglossa > Ampullariidae > Pomacea > Pomacea canaliculata. The sequence continues at coordinate 15,136,254 of NC_037597.1, forward strand.
GCGCTGGAGGAAGCGTCCTCGTTGCCGCTGGCGACAGGGTCCGCCAAGGGAGGCTATTCTCGTCGACGCTGACCGGAGTTGTGCAAAGGGTCGTGATGGCTTTTTTTCTACAGTGTGTGAATATGTGTGCCTGCATGTGCGAGCTTGCGTGTTAGTGTGTGTGAGAGATTTTACTTCACTAGTCATTTATATATTTATCACACACCCACAAGAGAGAGAGATAAATATGTCTATCAGAGAGAGAGAAGGAAGTAGAAAACTGCTTTGGAATACATCTCTAATCTCAGCACAGAAAAAAGTATTATTGAAACCATAGTTGTAGGAGGTTCAAAGATATTCGTCAGTAATCTGTCTTTCCAGTAGAAGTGATTATATATTATAAGATATATCAAGACATGTAAAGGAGTGTCTCCGCAGATTTTTTTTTTTTTGGTATATTTTATTTGCTGACCAAAAATTAGTTGTAATAGGACATTGTGTGTATCAAACAACAGCTATTTCCCTTGAATTATAACGATTCGTGTGAAACAAAAGAAAACCTAAGATATACTCCTGTCCTACAGCCGTTAAAAACCAAATTTTGTCATCATCATCGTCTTCGTCGTCGTCGTCGTCGTCGTCGTCGTCTATTGTTGTTTTTATCTCGTCACCTACTGGTTTCATCAGTCTGTCCCTGTGTGCGATTAACTTTGCAAGCAATCTGTCGTAAAGCATCATTGCCAGTAATCTTTTGTCTCGTCTTCGTCCCATAACTCTTCAGTCGCCAAATGTCGAGAGCAGACGCACGGAGCGCTGGGAGCGCCCTCCCACGGAGAGCAGTCGTTCGGGGGACAATCGTGATGTGATCGCACACGCCGGAAATTGGTGCCAGAGACCACTCCGGACAAAGATAATTACCGCTGCTCTTCCTTTGTCCTCCTTCGCACCCACTTAATACTTCGGGTTTTGGGGTTGGTTTTTTTTTGTCAAGTGTGAAGAAGACATTAAGGGATGCAACTCTATGACCAAACAAAGCCCATGAATCAGAAATATTTATTGCATATTACTGAACTTTCTTTGATGCCTTTACTGACACAGACACAAAAACACACATTCACACCCACACCAACTTCTTCCGAAAATAAAGTCCAGGAGGTGTGCAAAAACCGTGCAAGCTTAAGAGGTGATAAAGATGTGATGGAGAAAAACTTAATTCCATGTGTTGATTCCCGAGATGAAAGAAGACCAATGCAGCACAAATATTCTTGAACTCTTCTAGAAAATTCTTTGTAAAGGACAGATTAATTAGTTTTCGTGTGTTGGTCTCAAAACCTGTATGTAATTGGAATGCTGGTGAGTACTTACCCTCCAAAGTCTTATTTGATTCTTCTTACTCTTTACACCTCGGTATATTTTAATAAAGAGTCATTTTATGCCCACGCTTTTTTTCTTTAAAAATTACAGGAAATTTGCTTTTTACGAACTGTCGTCAAAGGTGGGCACTATGTTTAGAAATCAGCATCAGCTGCCACTTAAACATGTTATTTGAAAAAGTGAACACTCCTTAATCCAGGTTGTTCATTGGCTTCATCTGCCCTTCTCGTGGGATGGCGGATCAAAACCTGAAGATTATTCTCCAAACTTAAAACCTTGTTTGATGAAAATCCTTGCTTGCATCCAAAATGGCTTCGTTTAACCTATCGTCAAAACATGTAGCAGCATTTATTTTATTTTTAATTTTTTTTAGTGAATTTATTTGTATAATATTGAGCTTCAGGCAAGGCTAGAAATACAATTTTTTTTTAAAATATTGTTTTACACGCGATCGGGAAACAGGATGGCGCCATGGTGTCACGTGTGGATGCGAATGAAATAAAACCATTATCTTGCTTGTGGTCATGGTTCGTTTGGTTGGTGTTCAAACATGACAACATGGCGCCATGCGGGAACAGCAGCGTATCAGTGAGTATCTGTCTTGTTCATTCTCTGTGGGAGACATTACCAGTCTTAGCTGTTAATGGCTTTTATACCTCATTAAAAAATAGATACGTGGATCCTGTCATTATCGTCGTCTGTCGTTAAATTATAAACTTGAGAATACTGTAGCGTGGCGAGCAGGCCAATGCATTAGCAAACATTAAAAATTAACTGTGGAGGCCAGTCACCATCCCGCGACTCGCTTCACTGACAAGCGCACGAATAATAATACATCTACTTCCACGACCTCACCCTATGTAAGCCTCAGAAGTCCCTGACTATCAACACTGTAGCAAGCAAAATAATAATTTTTAAAAAATTCAATAAGTATTATAGGGAGATATAACTCTCCAGACCAACCAAAAGAAATACAAAAATAGTCAACACGACAAACATTGACATTCGGCGTCATACTCCAATTCTGAAGAAAAAAAAAAATCACCAAACTCTTACAATCAATCTTCAAAACCAGTTGTTGACAGACTTACCGTTAGTTAGAAATGAGACACTTTGAGCACTTGGTAAAGCTGACCCATTTAACGAAGAAAAGTAGGTTAGCGCATACCGACCGCATTCACCTCTGACCTACCCGAGCGTGACGTCACCAGGCTAAAGTAGTTCCAGGTGCGATACGCTTGTAAGCACACACGCTTGTTTGTATGTATACTCACGTGTTACAAGGGCATTAAACAACAGCGGCAACAGTAATAATCTTAGCAATATGGCGGAAATGACAGAGGGAATAGATTAATGGATTAACCCTGGGGAAGGACGTTCATATGACCAGACAGCTTTGATCCTTTATTTACCAGCAGCCAGAGTTACCCGCAACCATCAGCCCGATGATATCAGAGATTATTTTTTTTAAGTCCCACCCCTAGAGGTTGTGAATAATTGAAACTCGGATACTCTCCCGTGATTCATCTCGCCATCCTGTGGAATGAGAAACGCGCTGTGTGTCGAGTGCGGTGTTCTTAAGAATGTTTCTGCATCCTGCACGTGTCCTGATGTGAGACTTGTTGGCTGGGATGGTGGTGGTGATGATGGGGAAATGTTCGATATCACAGTGTTTTTCAAAATAATTTAGCCTGCTTCTGATATCTTAAATGCACGGCGTTGTGCAGATGCTATTGTCTTAGCATGGGTTTTATAATTCCACCCCTTCTCTCTCTCTCACTTCATCCCTTCACCCTTCACCCTGTACATACATGTAAAATGCATTAATAATGGTTACTCTTGGTAACTCAGCACAAACAGACCTTTTCCAGACGAGCGAATGAAATCTTTCGCAACAACAGCTAAGGTTTCAACATAAACAAATAATTATGCCAAGAATTTTTAGCTTGGAGTGAGGATGGAGGATAAAATCCAGCTTTATCAGGGAGTACGAGCATAATGTCATGTTACACTCAAAATTCAGGGTCCGTCTCATGTGCGCACTTCGCCAAATCAGATTTGGATTTAGAAATGTGGAATTAAAAATCCCTAGGGGTCGTAGTCATGGAGCGAGAGTAAGTCGTTTCCCCTCGGCAACAAGGGGATCTCAGGGGAAAGTGTCTTGTTTTTGTAGCTACAATGCGATGCCTAGAAACTGTGATATTACTTTATTATGTTTCTTGACACTCAGGACATCTTTATTATCACTTTACATCTCTAGGGGTAAAACAAAGTAAAAGTAAAAGTTACCCGGCCTTACCCTCGATTGCCGGGTAAACATCACAGGACACAACAGCAGGGAAGGTGCACCAGCAGGACTGATGCTATGTGTATATATGTTTACATTATTCTGTGTATACATCTCTGCAAAAGTGTTATAGCTGATAAAAACTTTCACTCCCCATTAGAAGAAAAATATTTTCCAGGTCATCGCTGTGATGGCGGCGATACACATTTACTTTGATGTAGCAGTTTAATTACAAACAATAATTTTTTTTGTGTGCCAGAAAAATCAAGCACAAGTAAATGAAGAAGGTTTTTTATACCTTAAACTCACATAAACATCCTGAAGTAAGGACCAGACTGACATAACAAACTGGACATATTTATTGAACAGGCTTTCTGAAAAGGGATTATGTATCTTCAGAAAGAAAAATAAGAAAAAGAAAGTGGAAGAGAACTTAAATGAAAGGGATCAGAAATCCCTCAAGGACGGAGCGAGAGCAGCAACAGGGAGCAAAGACTGATGTGAGACACAAGACGTAAAGAACGTAAGGGCAACCTTAAAAAAATAATTTATCCCAAATTTTATACAAATAATTAGAAGAGACGAAGGAAAGTGAAAAGAATAAAGAAAAGGAGTGGGGAGGAAAAGCAGCTCGTGTACTTGTTATAAATAGGCTTTAATGAATGATGATGATGATGATGATGATGATGATGATGATGATGATGATGATGATGATGATGATGATGATAATCTTGTAAGGAGCCAGGTATCCAGCTTAGAACTGTAGCAGCTGTACCCACTGATGTTCGGATCCCAGTGCGGCGGGCCAGAGAGCATGCTGGAAGAAAGCTTTGTTTCCTTGTAGTTCCACCCGGCTCGCCAGTGTGTGCTAATGCTCTTAACGAGCTGGCGCGTGATGCCCTGGCCAGGTCCGGGAGGGGCACGGGGAAGGAGGCCCGTGCAGTCTCGGAGGTATGTAGCATCCTGACTTATCTTAACGCCAAGCGCCATGCCAGGACATGGAAAAAACATGCAGTGTGCCTTGCACTCTCCCTGATTCCAACCAAAAATACCCGGGGTATTCACGCGCGAGAAATGCTCTGTGTAAACAGTTGGAAGAGGGTAGGCCGAGTCGCAAGCTGTTAGAAATATCACCCCAGTCCCACAAAACTATTAAGCGAAACCTGCATTCAAACCCTTTCTCCCCGCCTCTCCATTCCAAAACGGCATTCCAGCAGTGCATCTTGGGAGAGGCAAGACATGCATGTTTCATTCAAGATTTATTATTAGCTCTTAACGCGCACATTAGACAAAAGCTGCGATGCCCTGCTGCTAGGAAACCTGAACTATGTTTAGAGAGGGATTTTCCCCCATCGCACGTCACAAAAGAATGCTGGGAAAAGAAACGAAGGGAAGGGCCACCACTAGAGGTCAAAGGTGCTTGGCAGGGAGGTGCTTGAGGTGCTTTCTGTGATCATCTGAATTACATCTGCGTACTACCGACACAAACACCACCTATCCCTGCCAATTTGCTTACATGTGTCGCTAAAAACACATCTTTTGTGACCTGACCCAAACGCCATGCATGGAGGTAGTTTGCGATGCTTCTAGGCCCATGTACCCAGGAGTGGCGGGTGAGAGATGGTGGGGTGTGGGTACAGCTTTGTCTTCTTCTAAACTTTTTTTTTTGAAAAATGAGAATGAAAATCTGGTTCTTGCAAATTGACTTTGTTGCTGAACAGGTGAACCTCATATTAATGTTTATTTTTGTGCTATGTGTATGTAATTCCCTTTCAAATACCCTATCTCTATTCCCTGCAATGATAGATAAAGGGGCATTACTGTGCAACATTTTAAATTTAGTAGAGACAGGAAAAAGAGAAAAGGATAACAAAAAGGAGAAACAGATGGGTAGAAGAAAGAAACTGGATAAGAAATGTAAAGGTGATGGAAAAGGGAAGATTTGCTTTGCTGAGGAATGAACTCGGGACCGCCTGCCGGTCTAAGGGAGCTAACTGCGTAATGGTTGACTTGCGAGACCCCGGGAGAGTACAGCACACTTTGGATTCTTGGGATTTACATTTCTTTAGAGAAAACAAATAATAAAAAACAACCCTCCAGGATGGACCAGCTAGTAGAATAAAGTCAGTAATAACAACATCAGCAGCGGGACCATCATCTTGATCAATGCAACCAACCGTGATGTGTCTGAGGTGACCTAGTGCACTGCACCAACTGGACTGCTGCCGCTGTATGTGTGATAGGAACTTTATTTACTGAAGTTAATGTATATTCTGTGTATATTTCTAAGCTAACGAACTGCTATAAATCTCACTTGCAACTGGTTAATATTGATTAGTAAAGTTGTATTTTATAGGACTGTCATCCTCACAGATTATTATCGTCAAGCCAGTGATTGTAAAATGGAAAACATTCTCCAACTGACTTTATTGGGTAACACCTCCAGACTCTAGCAAAAAAAATGATAATAAAAAAATAAACATAAAAAATAAATAAAAAATGAAATAAAAAATAGAGGACGAGTTGAAAATTCGCAAATGAATCTTACTCTGCAATTTTACATCGTCTCGCCTTATCTTTGGACAAAGGTTCCCTAAAATAGAAACCATGTTCTATTCAACGTTAATCTTTTTCCTGTTTTATTATTTTTCCTCTGCATATAAACTAAAATTAAGTGGGATGTAATAATCTCTTAAATTTGCTTTAAAATCTGCAGAAGCATAATCAAATATACCTACACAAGCACTCACGTCCATTAGCAAGTGAGATACGCTTCTGTTATCACATTCAGCAATTAATTAGTAGGGTTTGCGTGTAAATGTAAACTTTAATAATGCGAAAAAGAGAGTTTGGGGTTGATGGTTGAGAGATAGAGAGAGGAGATAAAACGAGTGAAATAAGGCATTTACTAAGTTTGGAGGGGAATTATTAGAACGATGTATACGGAAAACATTTGTAGACCCCAGGAAGTAACAACATTGATTGGCTGAGTAGTGTTTGTCCAGGAACAGTTGCTGAGAATTTATTGGCTGTTCAAATGTGCAATATCTTTTTTATCTCTCTCATGCACTTGACGATTCAATTTTTCACGGATTTCTTCGTTGACACTTATCTGCCTTACGTTGTCAACAAACAAAGCACGAGGGAGAAACTCTTGTGTGTCTGTGTTCGATTCTATCATGTCACTCATCCCATTAGTCAGTTAAAAAGTGGATAAATCACTTTTCAGTTTAAATTTTAGTTCCCATCTAACGAATCTATCTCATGCTGTCGAGATCTTATTGTTCGTGGTCATACAGTCGTCGATGATGACAGGGCAAGGGCAGATAACTGATCGTCCACACCAAGCTGACATGTGGACATGTTTGGTTGCGCTTCAGGGATTTCTCTCAATATTTTTACAAGACACTATTGCACTTTATGAATAGTTTACAATATTCAACAAATTACAATGTTAATGCTCCAATTATAACATAACTTTTCGTTTTAGCTTAAACTCGTTGACCAAACTAACGGGGGTGGTTGGAAGTACAGGACGCGTAGCGTTGTTACATCCTCTCGCCCTATAATAATTGTTCGGAAACCCTGTTTTGACCTTTGACCACCTATGACGTCACAGGTTCTTGACTCGAACCTGTGTTTGTGACAAAAGTTAGAATACGGGTGGCAGTAGAAAGGCTTCATCAAGGCCCCTGTGTTACCTGTCTTTAAAGAACGGCAAAGGATCGTCGGTGAATAACAATAATAAATGAAGATTGAAAGGCTACAATCACATGATCAGCCCGGAAATATACGATTTCTACCAATTTATCAAAGGCTTTATTTTGTATTCCTTTCCTAACCAGTGGGCATACTGAAAGCTCGTTTCCTATTAAAACTGTGTGACATACTGTCTAGTATATTCTCACTGGTGTTATTACTCATTTTTCGGGTTTCGCTTGTGACTAGACCTCATGCTGCATGAGATGGTTGGTCATAAACATCTGATTATTTTATCTTTTTAACAAATTCTTTGTATTGTATTAAAATGTAGATAATTTTAGTAGTCATGGGCGATGTTCAAGACATGAAATGTAGACAGATAAGAGTAATGTATATGTTGTGAAAACGAGAGAGAAGGAAAAAGAAGAAAGCGTGCATGTGCATGACTCAAATTTTTCTGTCCATATTATTTCAAGCAATAACCTGCAGCCTTTATGCACAAACACACACATACACACGCACTTATCCCCCTCCAAAGGCCAATAAATCAATGGTTATATCAAAACAAAATATGTTAATACCATATCAAAGGCAGTGGTAACTGATAATTGTAACAAAAGTGAAGAAATGTTGCTCACCACACAAGCACATACAAGACTTGAAGAAATATGTTAAGAATAGTTTATCAATGACATTTGTTTCATAACAGTCATCATTCCAATCAGCTGCCAGCTTTTTGATGTTTAGAAAAATTAAAAGCCTGACTATGATTGAAAATAGCATTGACAACCATAATAAAAGAACGCAGGTTAAAATCCATTTTGTAACATAGCTTTTCGTTATTCCACGAAGAGCAAACATATACAAACCCTTCTTAATCAAGCGTGTACTTTTGTACAAAATGGTTCAAATCTTAACATGCCCAAATCCGAGTAAAGTCATAATCAAAAGAAAAGCCACTTTCGCAAGTTTCTACCCACTTGCTCTAATTTGATCGCCATCCCCCGCCCCATCCCCCATTCATCTACAGTAACGTGTGAAAGTTAAAATTAAGACAAAGGCAAACAGATAACAGCATGCAAATTCTCCTTGTTTCAGTCACCTCTCTCTCTCACACACACACACAAACTCTGCATGCAGCGTTCATCCTCCAGCATTAAGCTCTGTACAAATGCAAACGGACATGAGACTGGAGATGCTTGATAAACCCCCAGCCGTGAGTTTAGCCACTGTTAACATTCAACGACTAGCAATGGGCAGTCGCCGAGGACATACAAGATTCTGAAACTGAAGACATGTTACAAATCGACACAACAGCTAAACGGTATTCTTGGAATACACAATGAAAGGCATCAAAGGACTGGTTTGTAAATGCAAAACCGCCGTGTCACTCTAGTCGAGGTAACATTTCCGTGAAGTAAACCGGTCGTTGAAACATTCTCCCCCAGCTCTGTAATATCATTCCTTCCCAAGCTGCTTCCGTTTGAAGCAGGACCTCCATTTTCCTAATCTTCGCAGCCTTAAGAGCATGGTGGCAAGCAAGACGATCACACTTTGTGAGAATTTGCGGAAAGAGAGGAATGAGGAGCAGTATGATCACTGTGACGATTCCTTCCTGCACGATTGGTACAAAGTTCTATAAGGTCTGAAGCTGCCCTGGTGGCAATCAAGGTGATTACGGATTACACCTTTTACTCGGTCATCAAAATAAAACCACCAAGTAGTTCACAAACATGCATCATCTGCAAACTACTGATTCATTCAATTAGTTAAAATAAAAGGCAGAAAAGATTTCAGACGAGGAAGGGTGAGCTGTTAAGGGGTCAGTCGTCCATAACTCATTCGCGAGAACTTTTTTCTCTTGAAAATACGATGAGCGTCCTTAATTCAGGACATCGCCACTACATTCAGAATAATAAACACTCAGCCTACAAAGCCCAGTTGAGACATCCGAGGGCACGAAGAATGAGTAATTATTCATCTGTAACGTCCCATCCGCCCTCATGCACCTACTACTCCTGACAGAGGACGCGTCGGTAAGCCAGCCGGTTTATTATTCAACAGAACTGGCAGTGACCTTTCGCTGACAGGGTCACTTCCGCTGGCAAAATGAAGAACGCAAATGTAGGCAGTGGAGCAGCTCTCGACACCTGCTAGTAGCAAAGCTAGCCTCACTTGCGTGTGTGTCAAGTAGGACAGACAGCACAGCAAAACCTTCCAGGAGGTTGACCTCGTCCTCTGAGTTGTTCTATGCTGGCTCCCTCCCATTTGAGGCAGTCAGGAACGGTGGCCGTCCACCAGGCCGTCCACTTCACGAAGCAGCTCACGAAACACCCTCGATGTAGTCTATGTGCACGTGTCGTCTGGAAGAACCGTCACATGCATAATAAACCACAGCAACTCGAATTCATCTGTATACACAGTGAAGGTTCCAGTGCACCTTAAAACAACTTCCCCCTTCCTTTGGTTTAACCATCCGTTACTGCAGCAACAACAATGTTCAGTCAGAGAGACGCACTGACGACCTCGGGGGAAACCGGCGACAGCAGAGACAACGAAACACTCGCCGAAACCAACGCTCGATTTGTCGAAACACTGTTTAGATCGCCTCTGTTCCCCCGCGTGCAAGCTCCTTAGGCAAAAATACGTTCTACTTGGCTGCCAGCCTAAGCCCATTGTATCAAGAGTTCAATGTCTACACCTACATTTTACTTCGCAAGACCCGACCTCGTACAAGTGGAAGCAATGGCTGAATTCTAGAAGCTTCATCCCCACGTTTCCAACACTTTCAAGAACACTTTGTGTTTCGCTCCATCATTCATAAGTACACGGGTACGCTACCCAACCATTTGCACAGCGCGACGGTAGTCCTGAGATAAGCAGAGGCTAGAAAAAGACGGTTTATGTGAACAGCGCTCACACAGTTCACTTACCCAACCACATACATTTCATACATACACAACTCGTAAGGAACAGTTTAGTAAGAAACTCGCAACTCCTCAAGCAAACAATCAATAAGGAATTTAAGGGGAAAGGGGTTGAGAGACAGAGATAATGCCTCTAGCCACGGCCAAAGAAACGCAACACTGTCGCAGAATCGTGCGAACTGAACACTGCTCACTCGCATCATCGTTTGCCAGCCCAGCTGCAGCTGCATCCGTTCATACGGCAGGCCTAAAACAGCTTGCAACATTCCGCACTTGCGCACGCGCAAAAAAAAAAAAAAAAACGGTCTGAAGCGCGTGCCAAGCACGCGGCAAGACGTTAGGGATGCAAGCAGCAGCAGACTAGTAAGCAAGCGAGCGAGCAAGCAAGCCAGCACGGTGCAGACCATGAGGAAGTGGCCACCACTTGTCTTCGCTGTGCTGCGGACGGGAAGGAGGAGGAGGAGGATGGGGAGGGAGACACGCAAAGCGCGCGCAAACAAGGTGAGCAGCCGCCCCAACGCACATGCGCAGCTGCAAGCAAGAGGCCTTGCGTCGCTCACGTAGAAACATCTGCCAAAACATCACCAGATTTTTTTCTTCAACCCCATTCTTCCTGCGAACATGAGGTAGGGGAAGTTCAGGGGGGGTAAGGGGTGGGTGGCTGGGTTGTGGTCGTGGTGGTAGTGGCAGTGGCGATGGTGTTATACCCTTTGCTCACACCGACGCTTCGTATCATGTTTGGAGGAAATCAGTTGTTATCACCGATAACCGTGTGACCTGGCTCGAGCAAAACCCACGCACAGATTGCTCAATTTGCATTGGCATCAAGTTCGTTATTTTAATGTTTTTACCCCTCCCTCCCCCTTCAAGCACCATTTTTGAACCACGGGCGAAATATAGTTTCCTCTAAAGCAGTACAAAACAAAACAGCCAACACCAGACAGGCAGTACACTGGCAGGACAAACGCATGCGTACACGTAATAAAAGCACGCGCACTTTTCACCTCTTGGGCTCACCATTTTCTGCTATGTGCAGCAAGGATTCCCACAAATCACAAAGTTTACTCACTCGCACTCTCTGCACACCACGAATCAAACCTTTCCCACAACTTTCAAAACTGTGCAGTTTCCATGATTACAAAATAAAATGATTAACTTCCTCTAGTTGTACGCTGACTAAATGCCATGACATGGACAAGCGGGTCCTACACAACCGACATTAAACCACAGTGACAAAAATTAGTTTCACAAAAAACTTTTGAACTTTCTTTGCATTAAACCTCCAAAAAGTGCAAAGAGACACAACCTTTTTTTTGAAAATAATAAATAAAAATCAAAGACTGGTAAAAGAGGAGAAAATGTTAGAAGTACTGCCAGCCTCTCACCACCCTCCCCCTACTACCCAACCCCAGTAAGTGGCAAACAGATAAACACATGAAGGAGATGTGGTGCTTCAAGATGCAAACTGCCCAAATGGAGTAGCTCAGCAAAACTGTCAGAACATGCTGAAGTTGCTTTGTAATCCTGGTGAGCACTCTTTAGGACACAGCCACTCTCACAAGGCAGAAACAGGAAATTCACAAGTTCACCTGTCGTCTGTGGTCAGCATATCCTTTCGTACTGCATGCATGATGCTAGCCTTCTGAGAAGCATTCACTCACTTTTGATGCAAATGACCTTGTTGAAGGCATCTTCATATACTTAGGAAAATTATGCTTATGTACCATGTCCTGCTGTGTCTGACAATTTTCCTCACTCTCATATTAGTGGAGTGTTCCAGTCACCTTCCCAAAATGCGTTTCATCTTCTATTTTAAAAAAGAGCTCTCTCAATAAGAAATCACATAAAATGCCCCACACTAGTCATAATTTTCCTGCAGAATACAAAAGAGACAATCGCTAAAAATCTTAATCTGTTTTTTGCCTATAGTTCTTATAAATACATTACAGAGATATTCCCACCCCCCACTACTGTTTCTTTCCTTTCCCCAAATCCCCAAAAAATAGTAATGCATACTACCAGTGTTGACAAGTAATTGTACACCACCATTACCTACACAATCGCCAAACCATTTGTTTTAATATTGATACTTATTTCTGAATATACCAAGTTGTAATTCGATAAAAGTATAAACTATAAAGTTGACACATTCTTAACGACCAAATGCACATGAAAAGGACCATAACTCTTGCCAAATAACAGTGTTTAAATAACTAAGAAGCACATGTCAAAAGTTATCTGTGGCCTCCACAGAATCATGTTTTGTCACACACAGAATGGGATTCAAATGTGACCAGAATACAGTTCTGTTCTTTAGCTGGCAAAGGTCAACACCTCGTGATTAAAAACTTGTGTTGGCCACACTCTCTCAAACAACCACACCAATATCATGAAACTAAAGAAGAAAATTAAAAAAAAAAACCAAAAACACAAAGGTTGATCAAAGTGGAAAAATAGAGTATACAAACCAAAATTTAGCATCCACTCCTGTGCTACCATTATGTCCAGTGCAAAATGTTCATCCACTCATTCGCAAGAGTTAGCTTTGTCTATGCACAAGTACTGTTGTATGCTGATAAAATGTTTTATATTTTATGTATATATTTACAAATGTCACACTTTTTCACATTAAGAAAAATTGCAGAAAAAGGAAAAGTAGCAACATTGTGCTTTCAATTCTAGCATGCATTCATGTCTGACCACACACAAACTGAAATGATCATGTACAGAGGATGAAATTATAAGAACGAAGTGACAACAGTTTCTTAATTCACTTACTACATTGAATGCTACATTAACCTGAGCGTATATTCATTTTCAAAGCTGTGTTTAGTTCAGTGGTGCCCAACCTTTTTTGCACAAGGGCCACACTGGACATGATGTACAATCTCGCAGACCAGAACATGTTGGTTTTTCCAGAAACATGTTAAAAATGAAATTATGATGTGTCTGGTTAAAATGAGCGGGCCGGGTGAGGCACCTTCGCAGGCCATAGGTTGGGCAACCCTAGTTCATTAAAAAATGCTAATTCTAAGTGAACAATGCTTTTCCATTTCCAGGATGAGTTTGATCACTGTAATTTTCACTGGTTTTGGAAAAAAAGGTAAAAATCTCATCTGCCACCTAAAAAGCTAATTGGGTCATGCATCATTAGCATATGCTTGATGCTATTGCATTGTCTGTGAACTTCATTGTCATTGGAATTAAGGTCAATCCAGAAAAGATTAAAAATTCACTATGCAATTTTGCAACAAATTTTTGACAGTTTAATGTTAAGCTGCAGCAACTTTGAGTTTAAAGGGAAAGGCAAGTGAAGCAAAAGATGGCTTTAATGAAAGATACTTAAGTTCTCGATCCCTTCCACTCAAAACAACAGTTTACTTACAATCATGTCCAAAGCATTGTTCTGTGATGGTTCAAGGAGGCCTTCATGTTTCTGTGGTGTTTTGGAAGTACAAACTGACCCTAATTTGTGTGCACATTCCTTTTTTCTCTATCACACACATTCATACTCAATTTTTTTCTTTTCCACAGTGATCGTCACATTGAACAAACAGTTGCTTCAGTGGCACTTGGTGTTACTGTTCAATGACTTCATCCTCAGTCATACTATCTTCTCAAATCGAAAGCCACCCTTAAGAGATTGAAAGAGAGCTCTCGTACTAGAATGGAGACAAATATGGCTTTCATATTTTTTTTAAAGACATGATTGTAAATAAACAACACTGATTTTGTGTGGAAATGTTTCTTCAGGTCAGCATCTTCTACTTAAACCAAACTTCTGTTGCGATACCCTTAAACTTCATATTGACTCAGGTTAGTCTATGAAAAGCCCAATTACACTATTTTTCTTGTTTCAAGCTATAATCACACAATGTGAATTGCAGGAAAAACATGTTATAAGAAAATCATCAGTCCCACCCAGTTTTTTAACTTATCTAATTTACTTTATGGTTCAAATATTTTAAAAAAGCACCATTGATGCACGTAATAGCATAATAGGAAATTTTTATTTAAACCTTTTATTATTTTCCCTTCTTCCACAATGTATGATAGCTTCTGTATTTCCTCAAATTTAATGAGTTAATTGTACTTTTGTCATGCCAGCGCCCACACACACATAAAAATTATCTGATAAAGCAGTTTTAAGAACTCACTTTTAACAGTTCCTTTAATATGTTTTGTAACTCATTTAACTATTTTCAACCCCTCATCAGCTATATTAATTTATCATTAGTGCTGTTTTAAGGCTTTTAATTTCAATAGTAAACACTCCAAAAAGTTTAGGTAAAAAAAAAAAAAAGCATACGCAAGTGAATGATGGTATGTAAACTCATTCTTTCTCAAAGCATGTGGTTAGTGACTATTGCACAAAATTCATACTTTGTAAAATCTTTGTTTTTTTTAAACCAAAAACATAACACTACATGGTGTGTAAAAAAGGACTGTTATAAAACAACCTAAAAACACTAACAACCTGTAGTTCACATGCTCTGTGGTCCTCTGGCATAACAGGCAGGCACAAGGCCAGGCTTTACAATCACAACTTCTTAAACTCACAACAAACCTGCTTCAACATTCTGAATAAGGACATCAGCAACAGAATGCAAGCTCACATACAAATCATGTATATAAAGTATTGCCAGTAACAGTGACAAAGAAGCACAGCTGAAAAATGAAGCTGAAGAGGAATGGAAGCAGTGGGTGAGGAGGGATCAACAAAAGCATACGCAATTCATGCTCACAGAACATAGTTGGTGGAAGTGGCTGAGGGATAGGATAAGAAGGAACGAGAAAAGTTAAAGAACAACCAATGAAATTTATAGCGGTGGTCAAACATTTCACTAAGACTGGACGGTGATACCAACAAAAGAGCTAGAGGCTGGGTGGTTCATTACCAGAGACGTCCACTTAAACAGCCAGTGTCTTTCTCATTGTGAAAGACTGGGCAGAGGCAGAAAATCTCAGCGTTAAATACTGGTTCTAATAATATTAAAACAAACACTGAGATGAAACTGGCACAAAAAAGCCGTTTAAGCAAATTGCTTTGATGCTTGCACTGTCAGCTGAAGTTTTAATCGAAGAAAGCTGGAGCAATGTGCTGCTCTGAAAACAACTAAAATAAACAACAAAAAAAGAGGAAAACTTCTACAGCAAGGTGTTTAGAAGCATTATCATGACACATCAATCCTTCTTCTACATCATGCCCAAATCAACAGAAAACAATCTAGACTTTTTACGGAAAATAAACATTATACTGAGAACATGGTATGCCTACAGGCACAGGTTCTCGGAGCGCATCGTTTATTTATATTTAAAAAAAAAGATGCATACATGCATAAAAAACAGCTCTTTTATAATTTCTACTCTTGATCAACTTCATATTTCGTAAACAATCTGTCTGAAAATATACAGATGGAGCCTATTTGAATGGCTTTAAATAAAACAGTATATATGTAGTAACAGCTGCAAAATAGTTTTTAGCCCTTTGCGAGAAATGTGACTGTGGCACATGGATGAAAACCAACATCCCCGCCACTAGTGTTAAATACATGCTGTTTTAAAGTCTTTAATAAAACAAAGGAGAAACCTGCTGGGCAGTGGAGGGACAGCAGACCTCCCACACCCTTGTAGGTTGTGAAGTTTCTAAAACAGTGGATCATAATTCTAATTTTCAACACCAAGATCTGACAGTGCCATGACAACCAGCAGACTTTTGTAACAATAGATGAAACTCTAAAAATACTGACCAGAATAAAACAAAATGGAGCTAGAGTGAGAATGGGATAAGAAGTTCTGAAAAAGAGTGAAAATAAGATGCAAAGACAGTTCTATTCGAAAAAAATAATTAAAAAAAAAAGGCTGTACTAAAAGTTTTTTTTTCTTTTAAAGAATGGACAGAGATCTTATAAGTGAGGCTAAAGAGCATGGCAGAGGACTTGGTTGGTGGCTGGGGAGAATATTGAAGAACAGAGAGGGAAGGGCAGTTCTCATAATTCGAAAATATAAAATATAACTCTCATTAAGAGATCAACAGGTTTTAAAACACTCTTGATACCCAACTGTACAAATTGTATAGTGTTATGTGCACTGTCTTGCAAATGAAACACGCACACACACATGCATACAGAAATTAACATTCTAACAGAAAAATAATGCATGCATGCTGGCATTAAAAAGAAAATCTAATAAGCAATCTCTCTCAAAGAGGGATGGTAAATGGCAAGATATATACGATTGTATACATGTACATACAACAACAAAATGTCTGAAACAACACTAAAACCAATTACGTAACTATTTTATCATGGTCAGTCACCATAATCAAAGGACCTAAATATTTATCGTACAAACCAAAGAAAGGGATAAGCAGAGAACACGGAAATAAAGGTATAGTGAAGGCATGACTGCTGAAAACACATGGGGGAACTAGTCTCCACATTATCACTGTGTATGAAAACAACCAAAATCATCACAAACACATGAAAGGGAAGGATGATACATGTCAAAGAGTTTTAGTCTATGATGCAGGACAGATAATGCTGGGACTATGACAGCCTTTTGAACCTTACATTATTGGTTACACATGGCTTCTGGCACATGGGTGCTAGGCAGTCATTTGTAAGAGAAACCTTTTCTCCTCACCTCTCTACTTGTTCTGCATATCAGTGCAGAATTCGAGTGTCCCCAGAATCAAGTGAACAAGCCTTCTGAAATGCGTGAGGAAAGGAACAGTGCTTTTGCATGATGTGACATCTGTAAGCATATTTTGTGTATGGTTTACCACAACACCAGGTCTTGCCATGCCAATGCTTCACTTTCCACAAAATTAAAAGTCAACAATGCACTGAACAAGACAGTGGCAAATTTTACCTCACAACACAGAAAAGCTCCACTCATCAACAGCACTGCAAATTAACTATTTTTTGCTTCAGTTCTCTCCCTTCCTCTAAAAACAAGCTTCCAGAAGGCTCAGACATGGAAAAAGAGTCTTGTGCATATCCTTGTTGGGTGAGGGGACAGGGGAAAGTAGATCAACCAAAAGTAGGAAAAAAAATAGGAAAAAGGAACACAGGCATTATGCTGCCTTGTGGCGGCCTCCACACAGCCCACAGGCAGTGCCGCACCGGTGGCACGCATGCAGAGGAAAATAGCACCATAAACAGGGTATGAAGAATGACAGTATTGTCAGTACAGTCCACTTCTTGCAGTTGGAGTCGTCCGTGGTGTCGCATTCACACGGGTGTCTAAATTCACCGTCCGCGTCTGATAAGCAATGATAAATCAAACATTTTGTGCACCACACACAAGTCACACACTCGATGCAACGTGTGACCGTGTCAGGTGCACTGTCACAACTTCCTCTGTGATTTTCCTCAACGTTGAACATGACACGGCAGTGTTTGCACCTTGCCTTCTGACTGACCAGCCTCCGGCACTGCTCGCTTTTGTGCTTTTTATCCTTAGTCTTTATTGGAAGTGGCGGGTATGGCTGAGACGTGATGGGTTGCTTTTTTGTGGATGTGCTCTCTCGCTTGGCTGGAGGTTTCTGAACAGGTTCCAAGCTGGGGTAGCTATATTCATGAGGAGCACCTATTTTGTTCTTTGCAAAGATCACATAGGGCTCATCTTTGTAACCATTACCATCACCATCCAAAAGTCCCATATCCGATTTTCCACTGAGGGACGTGGGCTCATCAGATCGCACCCACACATCATCTCCACCACTCCAGCTCTCAAGGCTATCTGATTTGCATGGGGAACTCTTTTTACTTCCCAGTGTCCCCACAGTGTCTTTGTCAACGTTGCGTCCTGAAGTTGTGCCACTACTTCCATGGTTGCCAACAGGCTTGTGCTGGGGAGCAGAGATATAATGTATGCGGTGGAGGTGATGGTGATTGGCTTGATAAGGATGAGAGAGAAAGAGAAAGGATCACTTGTTCCAGGGGGCACAACTGATGAGGGAGAGTGGTGCGAAGGGCTACTTGTGGTGGTGGAGGTGGTAGATGCAGACTGTGATGAGCTGTTCTTTCTAGTCATAGGCAAGTTGACCATCTGCAAATAATAATAAATAAAGGTGATTATGGATTGTTGCAGCTTCACCTATTATGTAATAAACTAATTAAATACCTGGAAAGCAAAATAGGATATTATAAAACCTGCAATAATCTGCATCAAAGCAAAAGAATGTAATCTATAAATTATTCACCGACATTAATTCAATCTTATACAATTGTAATATGTAAATACATCTGAGATGCATTGCTAAATATGGTGATTAGCACATCCCACCTATACAAAAAAACTTTCATTATTTTCTACAAGGATTCTCATATCCATCAACACTGTCTTACTAAGGTAATTGTAAGTTTACAGAAATTCAGCAAAACTGGAATGAACAGAGTCTATACCTCTACGTACATTCGATCTAAAATTATATCACCACTTTATTATTCTGCTAGATCAGGGGTGGGCAAACTACGACCGGTCTTTTGACCAGCCGATCTGCCAAAATGGGAAGTGCACTCATTTTCATTTTTTTAATTCAGCCTACGTTAATTTGATTGAAATTTATCAGGTACAATGGCGTTAGAAATCAGCAGTCCATAACGTTCTAAAATAGACATAGTACAAAGATAACAAATAACACGATTGACATATCTGACGGAGTCGTTATAGAGAATCATGGGTAGCTGCCTTCAAAGAAAGACCGGTTTTAAAGTTTTATTGTGAGTGAACTCAAACAGGTTCAATTTATACAATAAATTTGGCAAGTGAGTGTTTGTTGTCTGATCCATTATCACTAGGTTTCTCGTGTAGTCACCTGGTGCAGGCTTTTGGTATTTTACCGGCCCGCTGCGTAGCTTAGAATTTTTAGACCGGCCTGCAAAAAGAAAAATTTGCCCACCCCTGTGCTAGACAATACAACGGTATGTGCCTTTTCTGCAAATGAAGCTTACAAGCACACACATACACACTTCAGTGTTACAAGGGAAGAGAATGCGGCAAAATGAATAATCTCTTGTCCTCCCCCTCCCCAACACCCACCACCACAAGAATTAATATACAGGCCAAGCATTTAAGATTTTGCTGTGTCAGCAACCAAAGGTCTTGTAGTTACCCCTTGCAACAGACAGATGAAGTGTAAAAATCCTGTACAGAAACAAAATAATGAAATGAAAAAATAGCGATGGCATACTGTCTGACTGTCGTAGTGATTTAAGTTTTTGTTGGTTTTACAACAAAAGAAATCTATAAATGAAAGAGTAAAGAAAAAAGCAAGATGAGAAAAGATAATGTCCAAGTACCACATGAATTTGTTTTTGTACAATGGCAGAATATATGGGAAAAGTAAGCTTAATAAACTGCTTTGTAAGACATACATTTGTATCATGGAACTTTTCAAGTGAAGAAATATATCAATGACATGCAAACACTAATGCTTTTAAGACCTGGAAGATATATAAAGGATGAGCTATGTCCCATCACTGTTGATGTAAATACTAGTCCTATGAATATTCTGCACCTATAAATATCCTTCAATTTTAAAAAAAATTCTGCCATGGCTGCATCCATCAAACCTGCTTTCTTTTCAGAAGACATATATTAGAGTAAAATGTTATCGTTATTTCATGCAAACTTTTACATTTTTACTGATGTTTCTCAACAGTCACTGAAGTTAAACACCTTTTCCAGCTCAGACCAAACGGTGTTTCATGATTTCTCATATTTTGCCTGCTGTTAAGTTTGAAGTGAGGCAAAACAGTATAAACCACTCATTGCTGTTCCCTCTAATCATTTTCCTTGTACAACACTTTAATTTATTGAAATTATATAACTATTTTGATAACTTTCCTTCAGAGAACATGCCCAACATACAGAACAGACATGCTTTTAAAAGCTGCATATTCTCAAAATATTGATTCCACAGTATCTTCATACTAACAGCCTAGATAAAATATATTTTTATTCCAATCTGTGAAATCAATGAAGGCATATTCGTCCCTCTTATGCTGTCCATGTTTCGTTCTTGCTCTTCAGCGCTAAGAGCATGCTCCTAAGGAGTGTGAGTACGCGCTTTTATTATTATTAAAAATGCATCTGCCAAAATACAAATGCTGTTGGAGGTGTTTCAAACTCACCTACATTTATGAAAAGCCAAATATATTATTCTTGTCATGACAGCTTCCACTGTTTTATCCTCATTCTCATCCTGAGCACAAGATCATCTTTCTTTGTTGCAATGTCAGGTTTCACAGACTGACAGGGTTGTTTTATGTGCAGTTTTAAGAACAATGAGAAAGCGCAGAGGAAGTGGTGCAAGCAAGCTTAATGTTTTACTATACTTCATTAAACACAAAGGGAAACACCAAGCAGGCTTGTATGATATAGGTGCATATGCACAAAAAGCTGCAAGTTAAGAACAAAACTTATGCTTATCTTCACGGCTTTTTTCATTTAAACATTACACCATGCATGGAACAAAGTAATGAATTAGAACATTCTTCCACTCTCTAATTAGCTTTTTGAGAATTTTTTGTGTTTACCTGAAAAACTCTTTCTTCTCCTTCATTTGTATAGCCTGAAAAAAGAGATTTAAAAAACAGTTAATAAAAATCCTAATATACAACAAGGAAATATTTTTTAAAATAACAAAATATCAAAGAATACAGATTTCGGAAAAAGGTGTTCAAGGTCAGTCAAGTTTTTATTAAGTGTTTTTCATTGAACTTTAAAATAAAGGTAATTCAATTTTCAGCAAATCTTCAGTTTTGGAAGCACACAAGTGATAACAGACCAAAACTGCAATGCCAATGCCCTATCTTGATCTGTCTGACACCACCATGTGTTTGTAAAGTGTATGTCAAAAGAAAAAAATAACAAAAATTTGTAACAAGTGAATGCACTATGTCCTGTAGAATCAGACAGACTCAAGAGAGATGAAAAACAGTGTTCACAATAATAAAATAAATAACATTGCAAAGTCAAATAAGACCATATTAAGAAAGAATTATTTTCTAATGAATTATAAGGATGGACAGAGAATGGTAAATAGAAAAAGTGAAATCACATTACTTAAAACAAGCTATTTTCACTTGCCACACATCACCTTGAAAGTCCTCAGCAGGTTCCTTTTAGGCAAGCAGATATTACTAGCAAATCAGTTTGATATAAATGGACTTAAAGGTAAAATTACAAGAATAGCGCTGAGCAGACATCGTCTCTTTTGTGTATTTGATTACTGGAACATCCACCAATCAGAACTGTCCCACTTTACCATACAGACCTGGACTGAGCGTCATCATGAATCTGTATCCCCTGGACGGCTTGCAGATGATATTTTTCAAGTAAATCCTAGAACAAGGCTATTTACAGAACAACTTCCAGTTTTGCCATTTTGCAGCTTTATTGCTAGAACGAGGCTGGTGTGTACAAAGCTTCCGATTTAGTCACATTCATGCTTTAGGCTTGCCGAATCTAGCAGAGGAGAACTTCGCAAGAGGCAGATCGTTGGTATTGGCATATAGTCAGCTATCCACCAATATACGAACGTAATGTCATTTAAGAGACATGGCACCAAGTCACACACACACCAAAAAAGTGGGTCCTGGGAGCGGTATGGTGGTGATGAAAAAGGATGACATGTCTATACAATAGCAGTCTATAAGTTTCATTTATTATTAACTTCATGAAATAAAAAGAACATCACTAGATTAGCTCGAAGTGTAAAGTTATTACTGAGGACAGCGACCTAGAAGAATTAATGTGTGTGAGAGAGAAAGATTATACATATATACGTATGAGGATATGTGTATTCATCTGTGAGTTAGGTAAGAATTATTTGATTACACATGCATCAAAGGGCTAGAAGTAAAGAATGAGTGATACAAAAATTAAGTTTTAATATATTAGCTGTTATAAATCGACCAATGAAATGTGTGTGTATAGATGTGAGTGAGAGATATTGTACGGGAATGTGTGCTATTATGTATATCCATATTTTTTAAAATATCACAATACCTATAGAGGAAGACAGATTAAGAAAGAATCTTGAAACAGGTGCTAAATTAGAAGGAAAAGATGATCACAGATTTTTTTTTTAAAAAAAGCCACACACTGTACCTTCACTGAGATCGGCCACAGCGTGACGGATGCCATGGTCAAAAGCTTTTGCATCGTCGGATCTTTCAAATGTCAGACCAAAGCGCTTCTCATCAGTATTCCAGTGATGAAACTTGGGGTTTGCCTTTGTGTACTGAATGTCTTTCTTCAACACACAGTTTAACACCACCTTTGGGGGAAAAAACACAGCGTTTTAGTCCATCATATACACCATGTGTTGCTGCAGACTTCTTTTATCATCTGCTTATGCTAATTATTAAAGAGATAAAATTCAGGCTTTTGATGAGATACACTGTTTACCTACCAAGGATCTCACACTCTTAGCACTTGGTTTGTTGTCATTGTTACTGCAAATGCAAGACTTTGTATACAAAAAAAAAAACAACAAACTTCTCACCACCTTAAAGTCCTTAATCATACTGTAGCCTTTTTACAGGATTCATGAATATGACATGGAAACAAAGAAAACAGGCCAACCATACATAATTTTTCAAGATTATTGTAAAAATAGACATTGGTTAACTTAATAAAGCCCAGTTTCTGCAGTCTCCAGGGAACAAGTGTCTATCAGAAATGGTAGCTTGATACAGGTTTTCATGCAATATTATATGACAAACCATATGTATGCCATTTCAGGGCTGTGGCAGATTTACCCATTAACTGTCACAAAGTCACTTTAGTTGGAACCTCCTGACAAAGAAGTAGCTCTTGCTTCATGATGATTTTCCTCAAACTCTAGAAAACACATGTTGACATGACTTGTCAAAGTGCCTTTGACAGAAAGAGCATGTGGCAACTTTTACAGCTTGTAAGCAATGGGTTTTCCCCAGGGATGCATCAGGGTGAACTGAATGAAAAAATGCCAACAAGCTAAAGGTTCTGGCACAGACTGTTCTGAGGTCCTTAAGTACAACAAACCTTGAACACTATGTGCCTGATACGAATTTTGGTTCATCTGCAAGTCCTCTTCAAAGACATAGTACACATGCAACTACCACTGATGTTAGTCCATCTTTGATTGCCAGTGATGAAAGGGAAGGGGGCACCTTTAATGATGGGTAAACTTTTCTATTAAAGAGGCACTGTATTGGTTTACAGAAGCATTTCCCTTTAATGACATCAAAATTAAGGAACATAGAGCGCAGACTTTGATCAGTCTCATAACAGTCTGCACAGCATGAGTCAAAACACGATGAGCTACACTGCATTTATTTCCAGCAAAATCCCCGCTCCCTTGCTTTTAATGTGATTGCATCTATTACCTTTTCATCTCATTTGATGTTCAACAGAAATATAGACAAGCATGGCTGAGATCTTAGGTACAGAAGTGTCTGTGTGCCATGCAAAATGGAAACCATACATAAAGGCAAGTCAAACACAAAATTAAGTTCAAAGTTTTCAACAGGATAAACACATCTAGTGCTCTTATTAAAATGTCACAAACATGAATTTTTCAGATTAAAATGCATTTAAAGACTGACAGTAATTTTTAGAGTCATGGAACATTTATGCTTCATAGTCTACTGTCATGACAGGAGCTCTCCAATTTAGTTACCATCTTTTCATTTGCATTCCCTAAACCCACCCCGCCCCCGCAAATTTCTTTCAAATCAAATCGGTTGTTTAAGAAATGTTCTTTAAATAGTGTCCATGTTGGCTGTCTTCATTGTGGGTAATAGGTGTAAATGTTGGAACACATTGTACTTCTTGACATCACTACTGCCCATGGCTTAATTTTTTCCATCCGTGAATAGTTAAAGAGGTATGAGTATCAAACGAGTAACATTCACAATGTTAAAGAAAGCAAGGGTTTTCATCTCTTTCCAAAATAACAGTTGTGAGGGTGTATGGAGAGATTCCTAGAATCAAAGACTTGTATTTTGCAAAGAAAACAGTTATTTACTCAGTTTTGTGCGACAAACATTTGTTGGTGGGAAAGGGCAATAACTTGCCTAAGTGAGCCACTGTTTGAAGATTAGTTGCTCTT
This sequence comes from Pomacea canaliculata, assembly GCF_003073045.1. Classification (NCBI taxonomy): domain Eukaryota; kingdom Metazoa; phylum Mollusca; class Gastropoda; order Architaenioglossa; family Ampullariidae; genus Pomacea; species Pomacea canaliculata. Next base: position 15,160,633 of record NC_037597.1, read on the forward strand.
CTGCCAGGCACTTTGCCTTTTTTTCTCCTGCAGTTTGCTGCCAGACCTTCTGGTAGTATTTTATACATCATGTGCATGGCATCAAAATACAATGAATGGTAGCGTGATTAAACTTTAGAACTGGTTAAAGATTTTCAGGTATGAACATTCCTTCCTTGTTAAGGTTAAAATTAGAGATTGTACTGCCAGTACTTAGCAGCACAGAACTGATGTATAACAATTTTAAAAGGTAAATCATAATGTGTAAATCTATACAAAGCCGAGATCAGCTTCTTTATTCATTAAACATGTATCAGTCATTATAAAGTACCACGAATGAAATCAGACAAAAAGAATGGAAAACCTAATTTTGTCACTAACTAGTTTATGACAAGTATATGACTTGGAAAACATGTTATAAATCTACAGAATACAGCCTGAAATACTATCCTGCTAGTTCAGTAAGATGACTATTTCTGTAGTATCTGTATCTTTATATCTGATCACTATAGTAGGAGCCTAAAAAAAAAAATGATAAAGATGACCAGTCATGTCCAGCTTTGCTCTAAATAGGTGCAAAGTGAAGATCGATGTGAATTATCTCAAGCCCCCAGTATATAAAGTATAAGAAGAAGCAGCAATTTCATCATTGGCAATAAATTACATTTCTGTAGACATTTCTTAGCTACATGAATGTTTCCGATATTTGCATCACCACAAAGTCTAAATTCTTAAACTGCATAAATAATTTTCTTAAAGTTTGAAATCCAAGCTTCTTCATTTCCCAGAAGAAAGTTGTAAAAAAAAAAAAAACAACAAACACAACAGACAGAACTATTTAATTCTATTACTAGCAGTTTTCAGAAACCCAGTTAAAATTACCTTCAGTTAGAATTTTTGCTAGGTTTTAGATCTTCCCCATCCCATGAACATATTGGGCGATGTATCAACCAGTTGCAGAAAAAAAGGTACAGGCCAGTCTATGTGTTAAAACTTAGTTCCTGGATTTCAGACGTCAATAAACTGCGTTATTAATGTAATGATTTTATACATGTGAGTCTACGATACCAACATCTGATAAGAAGTGATGACAATATATCTTTCATGTTCAGGATATTACAAAAAAAAACATCTGACCTAAAGCTCTTTTGGATTCTTAGATCCCCTGATGCCACCAAATTTGTTAATTTTTAGACCACCTTAGCAAATTTGTTTACATGATCTAGAGATCTTACACCCACACAAATTCTTAGGTAGCAGAAGATCCTGGTATGAACACATACAAGGCCACACATGGGTCAATAAAAATACTGATGGAGATCATAAAAACTTCGTATTTTTGATGCAAAATTCAACTGACTCTGGGAAATGAATTTTTTCAGTAAATTTCAGTATCCCATGCACAACTATTTATGAAATATCTGGTTCAAAATTCTGCATTTTGCACCTGCAATCAACTAGGGCAGAATCATGCTAAGTGCACCAAAACAATGGACTGGTGTCCCAGGCTATTCTGCAGTTTGCTAGACACACGGCAAGATTGTATTTGTCAGTCTTCACTTTTTCCCCTTTTCACTAAAGAACAAATTCAAGAGAAAAAAAAAAAAAAACCAAGGAAAAAACACCTGTTATAGTCTTGAATTTATTAATCTAATAAAATTAAGCAAATATCAACAATGTACTTTAAAAAACTGAAACAATTCAAACAAGCAGATGACAAAAATAGACAAAGATTCACTTAATTTGCTACAGTTCAAAAAGTGCAAGAGATGCTGTGTGCTAGTGTAATGCATAATAAAATAGCATTGAATGCAAGTTATATATTGTGACTGCTTTCAAGATGAATTAAATGTAACATGTCTTGCACATGTTGCAGTTCCAAAATTCCTTTCTCTTTTTAGTTTTGAGGATGTTGATGGAAACAGTCTGATACTTCACAAGAATGCATGTTTATTTTGTTCCTTTCTCCCCACCCCACAAGTAACACAATTAAAATGTAGCTTTAGCTACTGTCAAGTGTTTAATGTTCCTTGTATATCATACTGCTCTTCATAAAAGAATTCTGCAATCTTATCTCAATAACTCACTAACATATATAAATGTATATAAAAGTTTGAACTGAAAAGGCTGATTGGTTTCATAGTTAACTCATTTCTCGTCTTAAAGAATGCAGATGGTATTATCAAAGCATGGAGACTGAAAGTGATGACCTAAAGAACTGAATGACCTAATACTCATTCATCAGCATTAGCCAGCAGCAGATGTCATGTTTGTAAGGCAGGTAGAAACTTGGAAAACTCATGTTTTACTAAGAAACCCACATTCTTCCAGAAACAGCATATTTTCCTGCTATGTCTAGCTCTTTGGCACAAACTAAAAATTCTGAATGAATTGTATGACTGTTCGCAGTTTGGTAAGTCTTCTAACTTCTCAGTTGTGAATAATTAAAGCTGATGTCAGCATTCAGCAACAGTACAACAATGCTCCCTACACTTGCATTTTCGACAACTGACATTTTCTGTACTTTATCAAATACACTTTGCACAGCCATGCTATGGCACAGGGTGCAGGAGATTGGCTGCTCACCAAACTGATGACAGTTCCTATGCTTCCGCTGTGGCAGCTCTTCAACAGGTGAGCCATGGCATTTTTATTAAACTTTCCAAAAAACCATTTATCTTCTTGTGATTTTTATATTCAAGGTATTAGTGTTATGAATGGGTTTTAAAGCATTTTATGTTCCTCAGTTGGTATGGCCTCTAAGGATGATCTGCAGGATGTGATGGAGAATGCTTGATATGGAAATACACTGACTTAAAGCATGGCCTCTAAAGCAAGAAAATAAGTACTCACTGATTTGTCTGCAATGCGCTCCCCTTGAATGACATACTCTGTTCTGAGATCACTGTTGGAGGGGCTTAGGCGAGAATACTTGCACAGTTTGACAGTGCTGAGCCCCCCTCCACCCATTGGGACCCAGCATTGTGTGGAATCGTCCCTTGTCATCACCTGAGCCTGCACCTCAACGAGGTAGTCCCCACTGAAACAGAATTAAACAAATGACATCACTATAAAGTCTTCCTACTTTTTATGTGTATCACTTCTGGAGGTAAAAGACAACAAGTCAGAAATGACGCACTACAAACAAAACATATGCATTATTTCTGTCGTGACGACAGGGCATGATATATGACTTCATGGAGATGTCAGCAAGCTAAACAAAACCTGATTAAGGCTTGGATAGTTTGCTATAAACAATTCTGAGACATTTTCAACCCACCTGTGTTGCTTCTTGTGAGACCTAATGAGCATGTCTAATAAACACAAGAATGCAGCTCAAGCTAGTACCAAAAAAAAAACAACAAAAAATCCTTCTCAAAAAGATTGCACACTTCTCTAATTACAGTTAAAAGCGAAGACTTGGGACACATATTATCCAATGTAATAATCTTACCAACATTGATAACTAAATTTCGTTTGAAAAATTAGAAAAAGGTACATTAAATAGTCACTATTTGTCTGTTCTTGCATTCTTCTGAAACTCTTGTATAACAAAAATAGAATGAGGTTCAATGAAAGTAAGTTTCTAAAGAAGAATCATCTTCCATGACATCTACCAGTGGTAAATCTAGATTGATGTTACTTGGCAAAAAAAAGGTGAACACTATTAGCACCAGTTTAAATACAGATGAAAACTACAACAGGCTGCCTCCAGCCAACACCGAGATGCGAATGGCTGTATAATTGTAACTGTGATGTATTAATACTGCTCACAATGATCTGTAACACTATGTACCAGTCATAGAATGGTATGTTCCACTGAAAAAGTTACAAAGCTGGTATACATTGTGAGCTGAATGTGGTCTGACATTGCAGTCAACCAGAGGAAAAGCATTTCTACTGCCCAAACAAGAATAATCCTGTATAACCATTAAGCATCCCTCATCCTGAATATCTGCACCTGTTACAACAGGTTCATCACTTCCATCTTTCAGCAAATTATGGACATGTGGGAAGCTGTAGACAAAATTAATATCTAAGGAAACAACCAATTCATAAAAAATAAAACTGTACCTCCACAGACTTCTAAAACAGAAATGGGGAACAAAATCCAAAAGGAATAATGCTCAGTAAACTTTTCTACTTCTCTGTATTTCAAAAGATTAAGTACCTCATATCACTGCATTAACATGCTCACTGTTGAGAACAACAAACATCATCTACTTGAGAGAATCTAATCATTCTAGCTACACTCTTTCACTTCTGACCAGAAAAAAAAAAAAAAGAAAGAAAAGATGAGGCCATGGGAATCTCCCAACCATTACCTTGAAAGAATGGAATTCACCATCTAGCTGGCTTCAAAATACCTTAACTGCAAAGGGGACGCATCAGTTTTTGTTGAAACGGGGGAGGAATTCTGTAGGGCCTCACAGAAATTACTGCCTGCTGAATGCTTGGGAGTGGCGGCTGGGCCAGCAGCAATTCTGTAGGTACGGCATCTTAGCAGCTGACCCACCTACGTGGGTGCCACTGCCCCGCGCTTCACCTGACACACCAACTTCCTGCTGCAGCCTGGGCGCCGCGGTGCTTCACTGGTGTTATGGCTCTCTGTGTACGCCTACCACAGGAAGCCGATTTACTGGGTATGGGTGGCTCTACCCTGTTCATCAAGGTAAGCAGCTCCACTCCGCCAGGCTTCCATCTTTGTCTTTGATCTGTGGCCAGCAGACGCCGCGCACAGGATACTATGGGTGGTAGTGGTGAAATGTGTGTGTGTGTGAGAGAGTGTGTACGCGTTGTGCATGCATGCTAGAGAGAGTGGGGAGAGCACTACTCTCTACAAATGGATTAATAACAGAGCTAGACAGCTGAACCTGTCACCTAACTCTTTAACTACCAGCAACTGTGTACAGATAACTAGCACCCAAACAACGCACAAAATAAAGCAGATTTTAACAAAAACTAGTGCTGACAAAGGACTAAAGATAATGCAGTTTTAAAAAAAACAAACATGGTGGTCACCAGCAGCTCAGTTTTCACAAATACGATTATTATTCAAAACAATTACAATTCTTCAAACTGCCAACACTTTATAAGAGTATTTACATTTCATTTAATACCTACATTTTTCAGCGCGCTATAACCTACATGAGGCAAAGATATCCAGTTTATCCAAATATCTTGAAAACTCACTTCTTACCAGGATGGGATCATAGCAAACTACAGCAATTTTCTATTCGCCACACCAAAAAACGCCTTACAGTAGTAGTTTATTTTAATAAATTAATAAACTTTAAAATGCAGGTACATGCAAATATAATATTTCTTCTGATGGTTCCAAAGCTATCTGCCAATGTCACTGCAAGTACAAATGCCACAAAATGGAGACAAAATGTTTATAACAACTAGATGTTTTTGCTAAAGCTCCATCTTGGTAAAGGCCAGCTTAAATCGTGCAGAGTTAAAGGCAGGACTATGTACTCATTTCATCCTGACTAAACTGCATGCCCTAGAGGAGGTGACTAGACCAGTATGGTGGGAAGTATGCCACATACATAAAAACCGGAAATGGTGAGGCATAAATTACTTTACAGTGTCATTCTAAAATTACACACTATTCCCTGGAAGCCAGACGCTGCCAGCTGGAGCTTTATTGTTGTGTATTTCTGGCTGGGAGAGAAAGCCTTTAAATTCGCAGCAACAAGATGAATGAACTCAAATATGAAAATTACTGTCAATTTCTGCATTAATGCATTATGCTGAAAATGTCAGAAAATATGCAGAAAAATTAAATAGAAACTTTTCCTACCAACAAGTGTTCAAAACTTGCTGGATAATACATGTGAACACATCCTGGTAATATAACTGTCATCACAAAACAGTCTTTCTGACTTTGCAGTCAGTAAAAGTTGATGTGTATCTAAAATAAATTGTCAAACAAATATGCTGAAACTATAGAGGTCTGCACATGCCAAAGAACTATTTTAGTATAAATGTACAGACTTTCTTTCTCTGCTCTCTGTTTAGGAAGCTGTTCATGCACCCACACATCCACCCACTCAAACATTACAGTATGCAAAATGTAAAAAAGACCCTGGAGTAATCAATTTGACCATAGTGATTCTACAACTCAGCTTCTCTGCTTTCAAGTGACTCCTAATCAATATCAACAAATCTTTGAAACATTGAACTGTTTAATCACAGGTCAAATGAAGACTTAAAAATGAAAGAAATTGTGGAAGACTCTGCAGCAAATAATACTACTCACTACAGCTGACAGTTTGTCTTAATGCTTATATAAGCATTATTACTGCTTAAATTCTTCGCTGCACCTGTTCTACTGCCAACATTGGCCCATGTTTTGAAAATAGTGGAATGCTCTGCTTGTTTGAACAACCACTCCATTGGCTGTGCTTCTCTTGTATTTGTTCATCCTCATCATTAATCAGTATAATAATAATTTGTGCACTTGTATTGTGCAGCATCACAACAAACATAGCCTACACTCTCTGCACTGACCAGTCATGATGAAAAGGAACATTAGACCATTAGGTAACAGACAATGGATGGTAAGATACCTGTAGGCACATTGAACAACATAAAGATGAAGTAAAAGAGCAGAACACAAATTAGCACGATGCAGGTTTGTTCCATATTTTAATTCTACTGTGAACCTTAGAAGCCTCACTTATTGTCTTACCTTCACTCCTGATACACACACAGGTACATACCAGAGTATGCACATACACAGAATGTATGTAGCCTAGAGTAAGCACACACACATATACATATCCTAGAGTATGTACAAGCATACACATACCCTCACTAAGGGGTCTTGAAAAAAGGGCTAAGAAAATCAAGTCAACATGATTACACATTCATTAAAATACTAAAAGATAACATCCCTCAGACGTCGTTCTTTTTTACAGATACAATGGCAATAAAACAGGTCACCTCTACAGGGTTAAAAAAGCAGAGAAATCAGAGAATAAGAGTGCTCTCTATCTTTAACACCTCAAAAACTTTCAGGTAAATATAATTTATGTACATGATAGTAAGCAAGAATCAAACCATACAATTTTCCTTTTCTAGTGGTAGCATCTTGCCAAGCTTTCACACAAATCAGCTTCAAAATATACCAACCCTGTATAAGGTGCAAGATTGAGTATGGCACTGCTAACACTGTATCCTCTGTCAATTTATGTTATAAGCAAGCATTTGGTCAGCCCATTATCATAGGTCATAACACATGGCACAGTATGCAAATATGTCAACAATCAAAGATCACAGTTTATGAACCTTAACCCCCACTCCCACCCACGCCAAGAACAGACATTTGAACCCTCGAGATGATGTAGAAGCAAATATGTGAACAACTGTGCATCTTTGAAGATAACAATCAGGTCAGGAGAAACGATCTCACCATAAAACAGGATGTTAACAAGGTGTGGGTAAATGGACCACATTATTTGCATAACATACATGACATTATTGTGTCTTAAGAAAAATGTTTTTTGATGTATTTTGTACTTTCCATAAAGATCTATGGTAAACTTAACATTGATCATAACACTGTCATTCAATATTAACAACTAGAATTGTTTTGTGCAAACTTGAGGTAACTATGAAACAAGCTTCTCTGATTAAATCCTCAGCAATGTGATCACATAACTTAGCTGACTCAAATCACTGACTCAACTGATGTTCCAACTATCCTTTTGTTTTTCTATTTGTTCAAGTGTTTGTTAAGCCATCAGTGGAAATAATTTGCAATCTAATAACCACTGCTGACTGTATGAACAGCTATGACAACTATATAACATGGTTTTATAATTTTGATACTGCATTTAATAGTTTAATTTTTTTTTTCCCCAAAGACTGCACACTTACTGCATTCTACGAAGCGGTAGTGGTAGCTTGTCACAACTATGTACATTAAAAGCGGAAACACCAACAGCAATGCTTTCTACAATGTATAATGAGCAACTTTTGTTATGCTGACGGTGAAGCATTAGCAGAATTAGCATGAATGGCTTGGCTTAGATTAACACTCCGTGACCTTTATCATTCATTAGAGTTTATGAATGAATAGAGCATTCGGTCGCGACACGAATTTCCCTTCCTTGCGAGCTTTGTCGAGAGTCACATCCTGCTTTTGAAACCTCTTGTCAACAAACTGACGTACTATCCTGCCATTCTTATGATGCTCCATCAATATCATCTAGTTACTACAAGTAACAGAATGCTTTCAAACTTAATTTTAAAAAAAGAACTAGAGGCAGTAAACAGAATGGGTCTCTCCTCCATGTTGAACGGCAAATTCTTTCACCTTCCTCTGATTTCAGACAGACAGCGTACAGCTTGAGACAGGCTAAAAAGAAAGAATCGAACCATACTTACTCATTGGCAGGATCGTTTGTCATCTTCGACTTCGCATTTTCATTAAATTTGGCTATAGATGGATCCACAAGTATCCTAAAAAGTAGAAATATTCTTCACATGTACAACTATTTTTCCATAAGACAGGAAATCATCTCATCACACCCGGTGGAAGAATACGACTCGCAGAAAATAGTTCCTTAAGAGGCGCACTCGTATCTTGCGGAAACTGCCTCGACATCTGTGTAATAATTTTAAGAAGAATATCAAAACTAAAGGTTGACATTCAAATACGAATTTTTGTGAAATTTTTCTAACAGTTATGTTATGGCCAATGCGTAGTGATATTGGAAAAACATCACTTCAGCAGAAGATTTCAAATATAGTGCATGCTCCATTATGCAAATAACAAGACCAGGATGAATATGCTACAGTGCACTAATCCGTACTTATGCATAATTTTTAATGAAAGTTTGCAATTATTAGTGCAATTAAATGCACTTTGGGAGGCATGTCCGAGCCGTGAAGCGGGTCAATTGATACTTCACAGTACATTGATGTTTCTCATGTAAATTACTCTTTTCCGTTGGGCCAATGAAAATGCTCAGCACGGAGGACCTGTCAGTCATTCCATCGCGTTACACAGGGCTCCCGCTTGGTGAGCGCGTGACGTCACGAGAGCATGCTTTTTTATTGAAGCCACGCCCCCTTGGCTCCAGTGTCATTGTTTATACAGCCCGTTAGGCTGGCCGATTCACACGCGCGCCCAACATTCTCATTGAGAGAAACCGTTGCATTGTTAGGGTTATCGATCTGCCGCGCCATTCACAAAACCCAGGACTGGAGAGGACAAGTCGTCGCGCCTGACTGACCGAGCGTTCCTCATCGGTCCAGTCGAGGGTTTCTGCAAATGTCTAGTCATCATGAGTGGTGCACGCGGGTTTCAACTATACACACAGGGCAACTGCCGCGCGGACTAGTTACTGGCTTGGAGATTTTTGCGCAGCATTCCACGACTCTCGAAGATAGAAAAAGCTCTGAGCACAAATTTGGAAAAGGGCAGAATCAAGTTTTGAATGCAGGCTTTGCCAACCTTTATAGTCCGTATGTCAAGCGAAACTAATTCCACGCTGTTAACTGTTGGTTGCAGAACAACCATACCATACATGATCATGCTTGAAATTTAATTACCTATATTTAAATATTTTGAATAGTTCTCAACGGTCTCACTTTTCCGAGTATGTCTACTTAATTGTAAAATCTCGATAATATAATTATTATTATCAAGGGCAGTTTCTATATATGGTATGTAAATATAAACTCAATGGAGTAGGAACCAGGGGGTGGGCAGCCGCCCACTCAAAAAACATACTAGGGGAAGAGTATATATACATGAACATCGTTCACTGTCAGGGTGGATTCCCCTTCCTTTCCACAGCTGAACATGTTCCTACACCACTGACTACCGAGTACCAAGAATACCTCCATGCAGCTCGTGAGCTGGAATTAAAGTATGTCGACCGCTGGACTAAAAATTTGATGCAGCCTTTCTGATGAAACTGTACTCGCCCTCGCAGCGGTATCTATGCGAAATCACACATTCTTCCCCTGAAGCCCACGGGTACTCGGCTTAGCAAAGGTACTTGATCTGCAGATACACGTAGCCAACGCAAAGACGATTACAGCGGGTGGAAGCCGGTGCTGCATGGTTCTGGAGGATGCTGTAAACTCTCTCTTTCTCTCTCTCGGCATGGCTGGAGGAGAAAATTCCCCATCTACGCTTCCCGAGCTTCGCAAGAGAAAGAATAATCTCACACAAACAATATTATCTCAGTACGAGTAAATTAGAGTCGCTAGTGGTATATGTAACAGTCAGAATCGAGGACTTTAAAAAAAAAAAATGAGGATGTATATACTCCCCAGACTATCCCCCGGCTTGGGAAGGGAAATAAGGTCAAAAGAGTTACGTCCCGTAGTGGGTGGTTGGCGGTTGGTGTTGTGTCGCTGGTTTCTTCTTTTTCTCGTCTATGAGAGCGTAGATAAACTGTCATGAAAAAGGGAATTCATCCCCAGTCCCCCCCTGCCATCCGTAGCACCCATCCCCTGCGCTTGGAGGTGTAGGCGTGGGCTTTTGTCCTCACGTGAAAAGCTGTCACGTGAGCAAGGCGATCGAATAGTTCTCACAGGGTCTAGCCCGCCCCTTATTGACGCCCATACACCGTGGCGGCTATTTTAGTCACTGATGTCATGCACGACGAATGTACTTGGCACCAGACCTTTCTATCGGCCTTTCCAGTTTATCATTTTTTTTTTTAACAGCAGATGGATCTGTTGGTGAATGAAGTCTAGTTTTGCTATCGTCCCAAAAAAATAAATAAATAAACATCCACCAACTATTCTATACTTCTATGACTTTTTGATGCTTGTGCACGAATTATAAACACAGTTTACAAAAAAAGAGACATTGCAGAAGCTCGTTCTGATTATAATATATTATGGACTGGAATTAGGTATGTTCCGGGTGGCATCAGATGTGGAGAGAGTTGGATATAGTGAGTGGTGAGAGAAACAGTGAGCATCAGTCTTAAAATTTAATGACCTCATCCCTGTGTGAATCATTTCCCCTGAAATAGATATAGACCACCTTTCTGAAACATCGATTATGAAAATCAGGTATCAGGTAGGTTAAACCCACGCGCTGTGCGAGAGTGGAGTCGGGTACTGTGTGTGTCCTGCCATGGAGCTTGACCACGGAGGTAGACCTGAAGACACAAGGCTAACGCGAGGTAACGGCTGCGGAGCAGTTGCACAGTCGGCTTGCCATTGCCAGCGAGTATGGTTGCCATGCATAGTTAACCTTTTAAAGGGCAATGAGAGTGCAACATTTTTCTTTATGTCCGTACTAAGTTCATATTAAAATAAAAATTACCGAAATATGAGTACGTAACGATTAATTACCATTAATTTTAAAGATAAGCATTCAAACATCTGCATTCTCACCTGCCACTAGGAAAGTAGAAGAAAAGTACTCTCCTATACTGGAGAATTCCGTTGAATGGAAATAGTATTTGTAGCAGACAGTCCAGCAAATATACCCATGTGTTCAAATCAGACGAAAAAAATCATCGTTCAGGTTATCATGTTTCTAAAGCGATTCTTTGTCCAGAAAATAAAACGGCTGATTTTGGAATGCAGCCCTAAAGATTTCAACTTTATTTAGAAGCTAAATAAAAAGGTTGAAACAGAGTTCACATCGACAGAGTAAATCTTCTCCAGTTTGCAATGTAACGGGCAACAATCACGGATCATTGCAGTCTACTTTGTATTGTTATTGATTGTCTATTACTGATGGATGCATTTCAGTTAGTTTCCTCGTGTGTATCATTGTTGATAAAGTATAAACATATTTCAAATGTATATTTGTCTCACTCCTGTGACTTTTCGTTAGATGGTTAATTTTACAGCAGTGGATTTTTATTTTATAGTTACAGCTGACAGCTGATAATGATTTTTAATCATTAAAATATAGTAACATGAAACAATTTATACACATGTATTGACATAAAAACTATTTCTTCCTCATTTAACTGCATGAAAACTTTATTGCTTACTCTCACGTTCCTAGTTTAAGCTCCTAGTGAGTTTTCATCCCCAATTCCTTCTTCACTGTTTCAAGCACGCACATCAACGATGTCCTCAAACTGTCATTGTGCTGGATAAGGAAGGATGCGACTGATGATGTGTTGTATATCTGGTGTTTGATCTTTGTGTAAGCTTTTTACCAGAAGTCGTAGCCGGTTTTAACAGCTCGTGCTTTTGTATATTTGATGCCTCCATTGGAAAGATCTCTTCTCACAAGTTCAAGACATGTATTGTTTAAGTGACTTAATCATTTTTGAAATGTTTTGAGGAAATTAAATTTTGAGTACGGTGTTGGGACGAAGTTTGCACGGTACATTTAAACAAAGCATCTGTATAATTATACATATCTCAGTTAATTAATCTGCTGGCGTTTGTTATATTTAAGAACTAACTTCATCTGAGTGTCGAAGAGAAAATTCAGCAACAGCACATCGTGTCCTGGTCTGGTTTCTTTTACAGAGGATTGCATCTTTTCTCTTCGAATTCAGTTTATGACGATTTTATTTTTAGAAATACTTCCCTTTCATCGTCTTCCTGTTTTATCGACAAATCCAAATGTGATTAATAAAAAACTATTAATATAATATTTCTCGTGCCTCTTCGTCATAAAATATCACCGAAATTTGTTTTTTGTGATACTTTATTTTCAATGAGCGCTCGTGTTGCCCTTTAAATGACAGAACGTACTCGATAAGCGCGTGGACTACAGAAATCATGTAGACATGCTATAGATATGTAGTTTGGCCAAGTTCAGCCTCCTTCGTCTGTTGTCTTAGTAATGCACGCGTGCACACACACACAGAGTTCATTGCTGATGATGCATTGTAGCATAGCCTCCGCTCCTCCTCCCCCTCCCTCCTCCTTTCATGCATTCCCTCTCCGCTCATTCATAAAACCGTCATGAATCATAGTTAATGTGTACCGCAGCTATCTGACCCTGATCCCTATCTTCGCTGTCAGAGACATGGATGGGGCAGGGCTGGTGATGTGTGTGTGGGTGGAGATGGGGGGGATTACCACTCGTGATATTTCGCGATCTGAGGGCTGCTGCGGATGTCTGTGTATGTGTGTCACGAGGGGTCAAAGCTGGGATGTGGAGTGCTCGTTGTTGTCGGTCGAGATAAAAGGCAGAGCACCTCGATCATTTCTGCATGGCTGTTGTCTTTTTGAACTTACACATGTAAACAAACATATTTTCCGGACGTTGTTACTAATTTTTTTTTATTAAGATGCTTGAAAAGCAGGAAGAATTCTTCTGCTTATCCAACCTTTAGAACATAATGTAGGGTGTTGTGATGCCCATTCAAGTGCCGTTTACAGTATGGCAGACGCGGGAAAGATGATCTGGTTGTGTTTCCTTATCGATGGCAGCTATTTAGAGGCAACGTTAGGATGGATGCTTTACATTCCCCGTCACGTGACCAAGCGGCACGAGGCGCAGTGTCCTCGCTGATAAGACAATCGTCTCACGGTGCTGCGGAGGATGCGTTTGAGTGTGTATGTAAATGAAGCAGCTTTCTTGTTGTGAAGTGAGCGAGGTGCAGTGATTCCCTCCATCTTTGCTCCACCGGCCTCACGCACACAGAGTGCAGGAGAAAAAATAATACATAGACACATACTGAAGTACAAAGAGACACAGAAAGACAAAAACAATCAGACAAATAATAATTATTTGAAGATTTGAGACACTATACATTCATAACAAAATCGCGGCAAGGCATGCTGCAAGTTCAAATGGAGATTAGACAGACAGACATGTTTTATTTTTAATCTGTTGAAAAGGTTAACGAGTGTGTTGGCGGTAAACGGGGTCATCACAGTAATAGTTATGTATGTGAAAAGTTCATCCATCTGTAGGATGCTCACTGAAAAATCAGTCCAGAAATCTCCAAAAATGTATAGATGATGTGCAGTAGACAGAACATAATGCACGTATTATTCCACAGATTACAGTATGTGTAGTAAATATAATACTCTAGAGGTCTTCTATTATATTTAGTGCCTGCAGGAAGTTTCAGATTACATTATAATATATATACACAGCTCACTGCGTGTGAGAGATGTAGATTTTGTGTACTGTTTTATATGTATACAATGGACATAAGTCAACTATGCTGTAAATTATCTACACTGGGTTATAGACTTTACCTGATGTAATTAATACCTTGCAGATGTGCATTTCACAAACGAGGACAGGACTGGGCGACCTGTTCATGCTAAAGCTGGTTGACATTCCGGAAGAGAATAAACAACAGTTTTGAGATAAACAAGTTGAACTAGAGTAAGATTTTTTTTCAGACGAATAAAACTAGGTGTTAACAGTCACTTCTACGTGTCAAAGGCTGATAAATTTATGAGTGAGGCATGTTGTTAGATGACTGCCATAGTTGGAGATGTTTGCAAGTTGTTTGGTAGGAAAAGGAGAATATATGTACACAGGTGACGCAAGAACGAGGGGTCTGTGCTTCCCTGTGTTGTTTGTTTTAATTTTGCAACTGGTGATAAACAACTGTGCCCTCAGACGAAACCTTGCTTACGCTTGTCCCTCTTGTAAACATCCTTGCTGTCTCCTCCCTAACTCCCCCTCCCCTGCTTCTCCCTGCTTGCATGAACTATATACCTACCTCCGGTCGTTCTAATAATATATGTCTATCCAGCGCAGTTTGGACAAGTTCCCGTGTTGGTGTCAACTGTCCTCCCCGGGAACTGTTGCTGCATGGGACTGATGCAGGGTTGAGAGAGGAGTGGATGGACTGAGGGGTGTTCCCTGAGCACGTGAAGGTTCGCGAACAACAAGCAAATTAATCAGGCCTGGGTGGGGCTGTTTAAAGACAAGTCTTGCAAACAGATTTTATGAATGGAAGACAGTCTCCTTGCCGGAAATTTGTCGTGCTGGTCACGAGTATTTTCCTGTAAACAATTAAGCAGACGACTACCTCAAAAGATATTTACCCTCTACTTATTCTTCACAATATAAAGTATTAAAATATAATACTATCAAACTATGTTCGGTTTATTTTATTCGTTATCTCCATACTTCTCTCCCTCCTGTCATGCTTCACTATTCCGCGTTAGCAGCTGTTATTTTTCACTCCCTCTTCATGTTCCTCAGCAGCAACCGTCCTGAACTCCTCGCCCAGACGAACCTCAACCTATAAAGCGGCTTGTGCTCGAGCGCTGAGCAGTGCGTGCAAATGAAGGTTCAAAGGTTACAGGTCAAGCGGGGACACAGGGCGTTCCTGCCATCAAGCCGTTGGTGGGGGGGGGGGTAACTGGAGACTGCTGGTGACGAGGACGTATCAAAGTGACGTGTCGGTGATGTTGATGACGTGCTACAACTGCTTTAGTGGAGTGTGACTACTTCAAGTGTTGATGACGTGTACAATAGCAAATCTTCAGCTCCATGATGATTTGGAAATACAGTTACAGCATGGACGTGTATAGTGGACTGCTGTCTGTCTGCCAAGACATACGCTTAGCCTCTTGCGAAGTTCTCCGCTGTTAGTCTCGGCGAGCCTAAACAAAGAATGGAACTAAACGGAAGCTTTGTAGTCTCATGCCTCATTTTAGTAGTTAACTGGAAAAAAAATCGTCTGCCAGCAGTCCAGTAATACAAGTTCGTGGTTATAGATCACTTTATTGCTGAGTTGTCATCCCCATCTCTTGATCAGCATACCATTTTTGCCTTTATTCAAAGTATTTGTTTCCAGCATTTATGTCCAGATTTTAAAATACCTTTTAAACCGTCAGTTTCCTTACAACTGATGTGCAGTTGGTGAACACCCTTATATAAGCTTAACCCTCATCCCCCAAGGTCCTATGTGCTTTCTGGCATTTATGTTCTTTTCATTTCGTTCTATATGTTGACTTCTTTTGGCATGTCTTTTTCCTTGCCGTTTTACTTGCACTAAAGAGCTTTTACTGTCAGTGGCAATTATTTTTTATTACTTTTGTATTTTTGCGAGAAAGTAAAACCTGATAGATTTTATGCGATGTCCAATGTTGCAAGTACTCCAAGATGAATGCTCTTATCTACTAACATACATTTACACACAAGCTTTAAAATTACTACCACGTGCATTCTGGAAGATGACATCAGCGGTGTTCAGATACTATTCCTCAAATAGATTATGGTAACTCTTAAGATACTTTTACAGCAGATAATTACTTTTTCCTCCATAAGCGTTTAATGTATTTCGTTGAAAGAAGTAGAGAGAACATAGTGTGGGAGTTGAGGGAGAGAGAGAGACATGGTAAGTGCATCGGTCAGCGTCCCCTGTTGTAGGTCAGTCCGATGGTTCAAGGTCACCAATACAGTGAAGGTTGACTGCCCTGGGTTCAGCTCTGGTCTCGGGCACACTGTTCTTTCTCTGCATGTGACATCTGTTTACAGGGCTGGCTGCCTTGCAGTGATAGAGCCTTAGTTGCTGGCTCGGTGTAAAACACCAATTCCTCCCACCCCTACTCGTGCACTGACGTGGAAACATCCTTTAACATGCATGCGCGCACACGGCTGGCTGACGCATTACAAAGAATTATCTTAGGATCATGTGTCTGGATCACATCCTCTTTTCTCCAGGGAGCGCTGCTTGTTTAGAACAAAGAACCGATTAATTCTTTACTTAAAAACTAATTATTTTTCAACACCTGGGTTTTACTGGTAATTTATTTGCTTGGCGTTTATTAAAGGGATTTCTTTCCTTTCAAAATTCCAAAAAACAGACAAGCATAAAAGTAGAGAAAGTCGTTTAACAGACGATGTCTAGAGCGGAAGCTTTGTACAGTGCATCAGAGACTGGATTGTTTGAGACAACACTTGACGACAAAGCTCTCGAGTGCAAGCATCTTATAGGACAAGGGAGATAAGGCCTTATTCGCGTTACTAAGACGACAGCGGTGCATGCCCTTAGAAAACAACACCAAGTCCGTCTCTGCGATGCTTGGCAAACTGGTTACACAGAGATCAAAGAGACACATTGAAAAAGAGTAAGTACTAAGTTATTCTGGTTTGGGTTGAAAGAGTAAATAAATGTTTACTCTGACTGCAAATACATTGTACGTGTCGTCGCAGGCTAGAATCTTTACCATCAGTCAGCCTATGCATTACCTAGAAGCTACAAATAAAATTGCTTGCCTTTCTTAACAAACTGAACATTAATTTACTCTCTTAGTTGATATGTAAATTTATGTGCGTGAAAAATAAAACCCGTAAATAAAACGTGGTGGACTCGTGTATGTAAATGTTGACCATTGTCAGGTTCAAGAAATTCTTCACACTTCTTAGTTTCATTTCATGTCTTGGTGCATCTGGTGGTGTTGGTGAAGATGAAAAAAGCAGCTTAGGATACTCATCAAAACCTTTGTTTCTGTTTCTTGAAAACACACACACGCACATGAACACATGCACATACACGCACACATGCACATTCACAAACACGCACAAACACAGACACGCACACATACATACAGACACACACACACACAGGGAGGAGTAATCGCATGTAATGGCCCTCTTAGCGTGTCAAGCGAGATAACTTGCCGGAAGCAGCACACCTCACTACTTCCAGTGTCTGTCTGCTTGTCCGGAACTTGTCAGTCATTGCAAATGACAAATGCTCACCTCGCGTCTGCGAATGGGTTTAACATTACTAATTATTCGCTGTACAGTTTTTGCTCGTTGGGAGAGGTAGGGGAGGGAGAGAAGGTTGAAGAGCGAGGAGGTTTACAAGTAACTGCCTGGAGATGAGCGCCACCAAGTGTAACAGCCCAGAAAACAGAACATTGGGTAGAGGAAACACCCGACAGCCACCGGACTCCATTCCTACCCCTTTTTTAAATCCTTGTCAGCCCCCTGTACCTATCAATGAATGAATACCTGAGCTGGTAAAACCTCAGGTACCACCGTTAAAGGTACTTCTACCACCTTAAGTACTGTTAATGCTGCTTTTTTTTTTTTTTTTGCTGTGGTTGCTACGAACAAATATTCCTAAATCTTCACGATTCCCAACAGCTAGTTAATGCTTTCCACTTTGGTATCATCGCCAATACAAATACAAACATAATTAGTAATGCTCGCATTTGGGAGGATATTTTAAGAACACACTTTCAATGACTCCACACTCGAAGGGAGGCGATGTCTCTACCTCCTGGTAGGTTCTCGAAAGGACGGTAAGGACTTCGCAGCCTGCTTTGAATCTGTCCTCTACCATCTGACCTTTGTCGATCTGCACCGCCACTAGCAGCAACTCGTCTCGTCTTGACCAAAACCGAGTTGTTTCCCTTCGCCTATGGCGGGGATCGCTAGCAGCTGCGACTAAGTACATAATAATATATATTCATTATTTGTGTGCCAGAAGGTAAGAGTTAGAAGAGACAAGCGTGAAGCATTCTTGGCGTTAGAAGGAGTAGCCTCGTCGATGAGTTGTTTCAGGTCTTGACGATTACTCCCCTAAGTTTTTTCTGCCTTCATTTTAACCGAGGTTGATCTTCCCACCTGGCTGCTCATCAATCACGATGAGGGATTGCTGAGGGAGGATTGGCGGGGAGGAAGGCGGAAAACATTTGTATGAATGTGTGTGCATGAGACATACAAATAGACAAACAAGTAGTAAACGAGCGTGTGCGATTGATGTGATTTGTGTGTGTGTGTGTGAGAGAGAGTGCTAGAGTTGTAAAACTAAAAGCTGGTAAATACTGATGGTGACATTGTTTTGTTTGTTTGTTTTTTTGTTTTTATTTGTGCAATGAAACTGTTGCCGACTGCAAGCCTAGGGTTAGAAAACCAGTGACTGCAACTATACATTCGATGTACCTGGTGCAGGTAGGGTGCTACTGTCATTCCTGTTAACCGCTCAAGTTTATAACTTTTCATCGGAATGTGTGCGCGCGCACGCTCATGTGTGTGTGTGTGTGTGTTTTGTACACCAGTAAAGCGGAAAGACCAAGGTACAGTCACATCAGTCAGCGACATTGCAAGACATTTTTATCAGGCTTTATCATACTTAATTATTTTGTACTTACGATCGCAAAATAGAAGAAATTATTAAAAACAAAATTACTTACACCTTTATAATTTACCACACAAGAAAAAAAAAAACCTTGAAATGTCCGTCTGATAAATTCCAGGAAAAGTACTTTCAGATCCTGGTTAAGCCGCAGTGGACAGCACTCCAGTAGCAACCTATCATAAGTTGACTAGAAACCAAAACTCACTCACATTCGCTTTATCTTTCCGAGTCACACTTACTCCCCTGGCGAGACGCCTTGACCGACATTTATTTCATTATCTGTCAATTCGGTAATCTTCGACTCTTCTCATACACCAGTCTTTCTACTGAGTTGTTACTTATCAGTTTTCAAAATGCAGGTTGCACACTCTTCTAATTTTCACGTGACACAGGTTTATCTTGTTACACTTTGGAGTTCACACACGTTTGTCCCTGTCTAAAGCAGGCGGCACACTCATTGAAATATCCAAGTAAAGAAGAAAATTAGGAGCTGGTCTAACACCATTAACAAATTTTAATATTTTAACAACAAAAATTAAAATTTCAGTTGGCAAAAGTGTGAAGGCACTTCTTGTCAGTCAAGTTCTCAACTACCTGCTGCATTCGACATGTCGCATCGTGTGAAGGCAGCGTAACAACGTTTCTGGGATTGTCGCTGATTGTCTTAATTAACTGTGTTCCTCGGGTGTCTGCGGGACGAGCTTGAGGGCGACAAACTTTATGCCCAGGAAGACCACGAGACTAGCACCCAGCGCCGTCAGTGCCTGCCACGTGCTGCCATCCCCAAAGGAGTACATCTCGAGGGCAGTGCCACCGTCGTGCACGCAGGTGCCAGGCATGGCCTCGCCCTCGCAGGTAAAGTTCAAAGGTCGAATCTCCGCCATGCACAGCCCTTGAAAGCCCCATCGCAGATAAGAAATGACCGATATCCACTTGAATTCTGTGTGGAAAGAAAAGATAAAGGATGATGTGACCCACAAACGAACCCAAACCACCGAGCAAGCCATCCACCAATAAACCAGCCAACCTACCTACCCTAAACTAAATTAAACCAGGTAATCACCTGACAAGATATTCTCGAGGTTGATGAAGAAACCAGCTGACATGATGAAGAGGGAGAAGAAGGTCTGGGCGAAAAATGCCGAAGCCTGAAAAGTTGGCAACAGGGAAGCGGACATCATGGCCAGGCCACGACTGCACAGCACCGACAGGTAAACCATGGCAAATACCTGCAAAATAAAAATTTGCCAAGTCTTACAAAGGGCATTACAGTTCACATGCTTGTAGTAATTCGGTCTGTGGAAAACTTGGTGTTGTTGGTCGCATGTGGTGATGTAGTGAGTAGTACTTACCTACGTTTGAAAGGCGCTGTTTTCAAGAATGAGAATAACCACTAAGAAAAGGGGGAAACTGTTGAAGCATGAAGCTGACTTCTTTTTTATCCTTGTTTAGTGATAAGAGATGACGACGACAATGCCAGAAGAAAAGATTGCAGTAATTCACATGAAATCATGAACTTTGAACTTAGTTAGATATTGAGAGTGGTGTCCCTTCGCATGACAATCTTGAGGGGACCAGATCTCTGCAGTTTTGTGTTTCTGATTAGTTGTTTATCATTGTTGTCTGTTTGTTTTTGTTGTTTAAGTGTTATTTTATTGACCTTAATCTTTTGGTGGTGACCTCTTCATTGTGATGGACTGTTTTCTTAACTGTGGCAATTTGTTTTCAGCAATTTTCAGCCATGACAGTTCTGTTTTGTTTTTTGCTATCTTCACTGCGATAGACATCATCGCTAAACAGTCATATGCTTTAAAATATTAATACAATATCTCTCTGCTTCTTATCATATCTATTATGGTTTTGACAAATAAGTTTACGATCTGAAATCTGTGGCATATCAACATCTTGGTCTAACAACAGGATGTTTTCTTCACAGAAATAACCCTGGCATTCCAATGGTTTATAAAGTGCAATGGGCTTGTCAATAAGCCTGGGATATGGTGCTATAATAATTAAATTATATTTATTTTTAGGCCTTTGTACTTATTCGGAATCACGAAATTATTGGACTTGTTCACTAGCACTTGCTTGAAATAAAGAACTTCTTCAGAATCACACACTTTCACTGACTTGCAATCAAGCTCCTATTTGGAATAATTCACTTCTATACTTGAAAAGCATTTATTTGGACACTTGTGTCTGTACGAAGTTGGAATCAGTTACCTGTTTGTCATAACCACTTGCCTTATTTCTAACAACGAATGTGGAATCGTGCGTTTTCACTTACTTGGAAGAAGACCGCTGGGTCCAGAGGCATGTTGGCCATGAGATAGACTGGCAGGATGTAAAGTGTGACATACAAGGAGTGAAAAGGCAAGTCACTGGCAATCTGAAAGGAAACAACAAGTAAAACTAAAACAAGTAAATCTTACAAGCAGGTAATGAATGCAGATACACTCAGGACCAACTTTATCAGTCGTTATAAATGTTTTACAGACAAGACACACAAGAACTAGAGGGGAAGGTATGAAGTAGGAGGGAGGAGAATTGAAGGACTAACTATACATTTATTTCCTTTTTAGAGGAGTTTACCTTGGCAAAGTAATAGGCCTCAATGCTGTACAGATTATCTTGGCTTTCGAAGTACAGAAGCCGTCTCTCTTTGAAACCTGTCAAAAATAATTCAACCTGCAAGTTATTTCCATGAGCTCTGACTTACCGACATCTTTTTTATGCTACATTGCCCATTAGGATAAATAAAGTTGAACATTGTCATTGTCATGGTCAGAAAACTGCTGAAAGAACTTTTTCTGGGAGTTTAAAGAATTCTCGTGGGACAGCTTCTCATTACCTATATAGTAAGGAAGTAAAAGGGAGAGAAGGATATTGAACATTGAAAAAAAGAAAGAGAAATAGTGAAGCTCAAAAGGAACCAACATGATTCGATGATGTCTATGATGATTAGATACGGGTACATGACGGATATCATGTACAGCAGCCCAAAGTGGTCTCGAATCGTCTTTTGGTCCGGGTGCATCTGCCAGTACACCACCCCGAGCATGACGGACATGGCGAGAGCTTGCGCACAACGAATGGCCAGGAGAGGGTAGTCTTCGATTTCCGATAACATCCACCGCCTGCAACGGTCGGTGACAGCTCGTGCGTGAAACATTCAATACGGGTATCCAGAATGTCAAACAGATATAAATATCGTCTTACACAAACACGGTATATAGCTCTGCTCACAAAAAAATTCTCCTAAATATGGATTTTCACTTATTTAATAGGACGTGTAACGGGTACGGGTATCTTGGTACATGCATCTATTTCCACTTCGTCAGCAGACTTTAGTCTTTCTCTCTCTCTCACGAGGCTTTTACTGCGCACAAATAAATTGAGCTTTGTTGTCTTCTTCACTCTTCCATGACGAGTTAGTGATGTGAGGAAACGAGTTAAACATCACAAACTTTTATATCTCTACCTGAATAAGACACTAAACTGCCGTTGAAGTCCAGGGAAATGGTCCTGAGACATGGCGGCCTCCACGTCGTGGGCTTGAGCTATGCTGGCCTTGATCTTGAGGGAAGAGGAGCTGACGTCATTTCCGCTGTTTACCGCCACCTCGCTGGGGTCGTCTAGATGGAAGGCTTGCTGAAAATGCCTCACAACATCTTTGGAGGTTCGCTCGGTTTCGTCAGAGGTCGGGTCTATTGTTGTGAGGTCCACTGTTCAATGTAAACAGTTCATTCTCAGAGGCCGGGTATGAGAATAAAAAGAGATTATTGGCGAATCAGCAGTTTACATTTAGCATCGCCAAGACCAGCCTCGTGCACTTATAGTTGAATACAATGAGACAATATAAGTGAGCAGCGAAAATAAAAAAAATGTAATTTCGTGGAATTGAATAAAATGTGCACACGACTTTTTCCTGTGTATAAAAAAATGAGGAGTAAATTAAAAACTGATAGTGACGAGGCGAAAAAATATTTAGTGATTATGGCTAATATGTGGCAAACTCAAGAATTGCATGTTATTCAAGGATAGTTTCCTTAATGCAATAAACAAACAAACAATCATAGAACTCCTACAATCAAAACCACAAAATATGGCAAAAAATCAAAACATTAAAGCAAAAAATAACAAATTCACCAAACAAAACATAACAAAAAACTCAATGAAACGAAACAAAACAAATCAAAACAAAACAAAAATGCAAAACAAAACACAAAACAAAACAAAACAAAAAGTGAACAAAATAAAAATGCAAAAAACAAAACAAAACCGGAAGCAGTTTACCGTAGTAATCACAGGGGTTAGTGAGTTCCGGACACGGGTAGTTGAGGCGGGTGAAGTAGGAGACCATGTTGCTGGCTTTGCCAAAGTACACCATGCGACCTCCGGACAGCAGCATCACCAGGTCGAACAGCTCAAAAATATTTGACCTGTGGTTACAAAGTCGTGCACGTGAGTTCACAAGAGGTAAAATGTTTTCAAAAGAGTCTATTTACACCCTGAATGCAGTCGATGGACTATACAAAACACAAAGAAAAATAATCTTCGGAAAAGTCTTAACCTCATGCTCAGTTAGAGATACTACTTCCTCAGATACGCCCCTAAGATTTTCGGGATACACGTTGACAAACATCTCCATAAACAAAAAGCGGTCGGAACCACAGATGTCAGGATTGTACACGGATACAGGTATGATGTATGATGTGATGGGCTCAGTCAATCTGAGATTTGAGAACATGCACACAATACCTGGGCTGGTGAATGGACATGAGGACTGTCCGTCTGTTGCGAGCAAGGTGTGACAAAGTGGTGACCAGGTGACTGGCTGTGAAGGAATCAAGCCGGATGTGGGTTCATCCAGAAACAGCAAACCTGACAATAGGTGACAAAAATTCTTGTCTCCGTAGTCATGAAGCAGTGTACAGACCTGAGGACATTGCTTTATGTTATTTTACCCCCAGAACATCTTTGTCACAGATTTTTTAAACTATGGCTCCACTGGTAGAACAGCATCCTGGAGGTCTGGAAACCTCTTTATGATTATTGAAAGAAAACGTTTGCCCTTGACTGCTCAATATTTCCATGGCAACGATTTACTCTCCTTTTTTAACTACAGCCCCTTCACTATAATGTTTGGACCTGTAAGGATCCATTTTGACTAACTGGAGAGAACCTGAACTCACTGGGGTCGATGAGCATCTGTATCCCAATGCTCACACGTCGACGTTCACCGCCTGAGACACCGCGGACCTCTGCGCTGCCCACCCGAGTGTCCGCCGCCTCCACGAGCCCCAGCTCTGAGATGACGCTGTCCACCTGCAGAGAGAGTGGCTCACTGGATCAAGGGGCAAGTAACTGCTGAAATAACTGCTGATTTTGTTCCTTACTTCTTTTTTTCTTGCCCGCGAGAAAACACACAGAACCAATGTCAAAGAAAGGTTTGCGGATTGTTTCCGCTGAAATAGCAAAATTCACTTTTGCCTTTTCCTGAATATTATGATATATAGGCCAGGTGTTGGTTTTTGTGTCTTTTAAGATGTTACCGACACAAGACAGACACAGAGTCATGATAGACAAACAAATAGACAGGATAGACAAACAGACAGACGCATAAACAGCCTCGATCACGATGGCAAAGAAAAGTTATTATCAGAGTTTGAAAAGTCGGGAAAGTTAAAATGATTTTTTTCAACGCCTCGTTATTTATTTTCACTTTATCATCTGGCCTTTTCTCTGTTGAGGTCGACGGCATCGCCCTTCATATCTTACAATCGTTTGACTTTTGTGTCATGCCACAGGCGACATCCCACAGGAGGTTGCAAGCTGATAACGAGGTGTATCCTGGGATTGTGATTAGATTGCAGTCCTGTGAGCTGTGTAAGTAATCATCACATACAGGTGTGACATAACAGCAATCGTGACATAATTATACTTTTTATCAATTCGTTAGTCAAATGAATGTGATAGAGCACGATTGTAACTCATGCTCCAGTCCACAAGCACTGGCCCAAATAATGTCCCTGAGGATCCAGAGGCGGCAGGCAAGACTATTCCTCTATCTCTGAATATTATATCAACTAAGGTCTTCTTTAAATTCTGAAGATGAAATACAATTAAAATCTCAACTTAATGAACTTAATGTTGGACAAAGCACGAGCATGAATGACACTCACCCTCGCTTTGGTTTCCTCCTTGCTAAATGTTTTCGGCAGTTTGAGCTGAGCGACGAACATCAGCGTCTCCCTGACGGTCAGCGTGGCCATCAGCCGGTCATCTTGCCGGACGTAGGCAGCGCAGGCGTTGAGCATGGCGGATGTGCGGGGGACGCCATTCAGCAACACTTCGCCGGTTACTTCCCCTGTCTTGTTCCGGCATGCCATCACGTCGAGCAGTGACGTCTTTCCGCTTCCTGTCAGCGCAAAGATAAGAAAAATATTCGGAAATAAAATCGTATTTAACTCATTTTTTTCAGTGTTCTTGTCTTGAAGTGTAGCTCTTTCCTTTGCTGACTCTGTCCAAAATAAACTGTATAAACTGTAATACTGTTAAATAATTGACTGCATAATTGCTATTTTATCTGAAATGTTGCATTCGTCATTATTGTACGCCTTGCCAAGGTTAATAGTTCAAGTTCTCCTATAGTTATGAAGTGCACATTGGCAGCAACAGTTTGATAAACAGCCACAGAGATACTACTGGGGATAAAATTGCTTCCTGGAGGAAAGGATTTTGGCCAGACATGTTGATGTCTGTAATCTATGACCAGAAATGTCATAATTCTCATTTATTAACAAAACATGAAAAAGGAAATAAAAGTGATAATACAAACTAACAAACACCAATCATAATATCGGGACCATGACAAGGGAGGGATGCCACCTACCAGAACTACCCAGGATGGCCAGCATCTGGCCGCTGCGGACAGTAAAGGTGACATTGTCCAGTACCACGCGGCATCCGTCCACACACCTGGTGGGAAGCAGTGAGTGGATGCCCAGCTTATGTTGCCACCAGGTGGCGGGATGTCTGGGAACTTGGTAAGACAGCTTCTCGACATGTACATCTATTGCCTGATGGGGCTCCTGAACATGTAAACACACAAACACACACAGTGTAAGCATTTCTTTAATCTTTTCTTACAATTTTCTGTCACCGCGTACAGTACAGATATCTTATTTACTTATAATTATAATATCATTAATTTTAATCGAATATTCTTCTTCTAAAAATAATAACTCATATAGTCTAATATTGCAAAATTATCACGAGAAGACTATATAGCTGTTTAGGTGAGCTGTTTGCAAAGGGGAACAACTCTTGCGACCCGAAAGCCAGCTCTAGCCTTGTAAGCTGGTGTTTTACTTACTTTTATGGGGTGTTTCGGCTCTGGGTGCACAGCTATGTGACCGGATTTGAGCGACAAGGTGTTGTGCACTTGCTGGTGGGGCTCACCCGACGCAGCCATTGTAGAAAGCTTCACAAACCGTCAGCACACCTGAGGCGAGCAAGGGACACAAATGATACAAGCAGACTAGAGAGACGAGATAAAAATAAACAAAGGTGAGATAAGACTTCACAGCTCGCGGTGTTTCAATGTCGGAGGTCAAGAATCGAAACCACATAAAAATATTCCTACACCTGAACCTACCTAGCAGTTTACCGAAGGTGGCTACACCTGTCTTCACCTGGCCTTCGATTTGTACCTGCCCTCTGTCCTCTGTATGTTCACCTTTCGTCTGCACTCCTGGGTGCTGGCGAACTAAACTGCACTGTGGTGGTGCACGAGGGCACGTATTGTTATGTACCAGTGATAACGAGCGATAACAGGACCGACGAGCAGCACGTTGGTCGAGGAAAACAAGTCAGCCTTCTGTCCCAAACCTCTGACTGGTCCCCGTCCTATGCCTCTCGTCTTAAACAAAGCCACCCGGCGCCAAAGGCGTTTCGTTCGTGTGTCAATAAACAGGGATTTGAACAAATCCAATCGTTGGCTGTCTGTCGGGGGAAGGTCCGTGAAGGGACGTGGCCTAAGACTGGCGGGTGTAAGCCATGAACATAGGAGACCTGAGGAGTTGGGCGGTGGGGGACAAGAGCTCTTGAGTCTGCTCCACGGGAGGACAACAGCAGGGATCCCTGTATCAACCCTTTGTCCTCTCGTACCCGCCGCACGTGTGAACTGTCATGACACTACAGTTGCACGTGTTGCATGATCGAGGTCCCGACCCATCTGCCACTCCTCCCTTCCCACTCCATCTTTCCTTCCATCGTGATGTAGCTTTGAGAGATCGCACTAATTTAAATTATAGGTCACTTTTTTAAAAATTAACGGCGCGCTTTTTTTGGATTCTATTAAAAAAATTGTCGGGGAATAAGAGTTTGATGAGAAGGAGACTTCAATTATCAACAGTGTACGTAAGCCGATGAGTGCAGAAGGGGTAAAAGGAAAAAAAAAAGGAGAAAAGAGATGGAAGAGAGACACAGATCGATGTTGACGTTTTTCTGATATCTGCGAGTCTTTACAAAGAAGAAAAAAAAATACAGCGGAGTAAGCCATGTCAAGGAATATCGACAAGGGACACCACTGACGTAAAATAAAGGGTAGATAACTGAGAGAAGACGTCGACAAAGCCGTTTCCGTATCACATTTACGTCGTATCACGTATAAAGGGGACTTCTGATATTTCAAAGCACAGGTTAGAATTTGTTGTGAATTTACACTGTTCCTGTGTTTCTTAGTGCACGAGACGACAGGTGTGGCTTGGAAATGACTGAGGTTTCATTCATCAAGCAAATTAATTCAGAAATATCTTTTTTACAGTAATCGAAGTTTAAATATGTATGCCAACAGCCCGTGGCACAAAGTGTATTGTTCGTTTTATGTTACTAATGTGGTTCAATTAAAGGTTGTTTGAGTGCAGGTGTTTGAAACAAAGGTATATTTATGAGGAACCCGCTTTCTGTAAGAGACAAAAGGAAGTTGTTATATTTACCTGTGAAACTTACTTCGACATATTCACACGCACCAAGGGGCGGTGTCATGAAAGTTCTTTTAACTGTCAATAAAAAATAAAAAAAACTAACAAATTAATTTTTTGGGGGAAAATCAAGCTTCAGTCTTCTTGAGTAAAAATTATTTCAAGTAACACAATAGGTAACTGTCATCGACGACAGTTTATTTTTATATGGCTTTGCGGAGCAGAACCGAAAAATTATTGTGAAAAGTGTGAACCTTGCATTATTTATGTCACAGTCTGGGTCTAATTTTTCGGAAAAACAACTATAAGCGAACAACAGCAAATATCATGTCAAACCATTATATAATAATGAATTAATAATAGCCAATCATCAAATACCACGTTCATACAGATCTTAAAGTATCAAATATTCTTTTCAAAGAAAACAGATTATTGAAGTTATGTAAGTCGATCAAACCCAGTTTTTTCGTGCACCTAATCTCTGTCAAGAAGTGGAATTGAAACATAACCATCAAAAAAGCACACGCCAATAGGAAAATAAAATGTTCATCAATTCGCATTGGCTGCACTCTCTTTCAAATCTTCTGTTAAAAAAAAAGGGTTAAAGAAAGAAGATTGCCTTCTTCCAAGAGTGAGAGAGAGGAGGTAGAGTAACCACAGGAGTAAGCGTATAGGCAGCAGCAGCAGCAGCAGCTGTGTTTAGTGCAGCAACACCCGGATGAAACGGGCACCGGTGGGTTTGAACGCGCTGGATGACGCAGTCTGTTGATTTCAAGTTGTCTGGGTGGTTTCTGGGGTGCAGATGTA
The DNA here is from genome assembly GCF_003073045.1 of Pomacea canaliculata. NCBI lineage: Eukaryota > Metazoa > Mollusca > Gastropoda > Architaenioglossa > Ampullariidae > Pomacea > Pomacea canaliculata. The sequence goes on from NC_037597.1 coordinate 15,189,434, forward strand.
GACGATATGCACGTCTATCGCTCTAACGGTCAAACAGACGGGGCAAAAGGAGAGAATAGTAAAACCAGAAGGTGTAACCAATCACCGTCAGTGCATAAGAAAAGAACCCTCACCTAAGTGTAACCGGATGTAACAGATTTGTAGTGATGCAGAAGCACTAACGCAGATGCAGAAAAATCTTCATGTGATAAAGTACACGATGTTTTATTCATCACATTTACAAAACCTCGAGTGCACAGAGCGACTGTCACACGAGACTAGTACCTGAAGCACTTGTGACAAGACGCCGATGTACCTGCCAACGGTTTACTAACACGGCGATAACGGTGTCGCGCGCCGCCACGCATGCTCTCGGAAGCACGTGCTTTGTTGCAGTAACAGTTTGAAAATTCCATCTCCGGCCAGTGCTGTTTATAAAAGTCTTTGTGGGGTTTACTTTCTCTGTGTGGGAGACATTTCAATCCGACTGTCATTGCTTACATCTGCTGAGGTTCAGCGTTTTCATTAAGGTCAGATGAAAACTTGAATTTTTAACCATTTTGAGATTATGACATATTATAAATGTTAATCATGTCATCTTTCTAAGTTTATATATATATTTACAAATATGATTAACTATGTATATTTTGTCGGCGCATCTTCCTTGAAACAAACATCTGATGATCAGTCGATCCAATCAACCCTCACTCTGCCTGTCCATTATGATTTCAATAGACAGTAGTAAGCTGCTTTATATTAATAATTAATTAATGAGTTTTCCGCTTGCTTAGTCAGAAAAGAGTCCCAGCTGCTGAATCATAATACTTTCTCAATACTTATATAATTATTGTTTAAGTTTTCACAATATTCTTTTTTTTTAAAGTTCTACACCTTTGTTAAAAATGAAAATGTTAAAATGAAAGTTAGAAAGCACTACAGTCCTCGCAACATTTAATGTAAAATTATTTCCTTTTTTTAAAGCCACTGTGCGTGTCCCTGACCTCTGCCCTCCAATAAACAGAAACCTGGTGAGAGGACCACTTACAAAATTATCAACACTTGTTTTTCTCCAGACCTAAGAGGTCTTCGTAGAAAACCCTTTTCGGACAATACTATTGTCTATCAGAGGGAGCACGATATCCATTTCCTGAGAAACATTTGTTTTAAAACATTAGTTGTGTAGTTTTGATTATCAGTTTGCTGGAGACCGTCTAACAAACCTTACAGGTGAAAATACCCGCTTAACAGGCTGATACAATATGTAATTCTTATCTCTTTGTGAAGGCAGTGACGATCACAATGACTTATCTGAACATCTAAAAAAAACATCCTGAAGACCTAATTTCAGCGAAGTGTTTACGAGTCCGGCCCACCTGTAACTCGGTTACATTCTTTTGATCAAGTTCTGTGAGAAAATGTTTTTGAATGCGTGATAAACAAAATCGCACCCACGGGTAGAAGACTTTCATCAGCTAGACAGCAAGTCCATTTTCAGGTGGTTTGTTACCTTTGTGTACTATTTCCAAACGACTTTTAGCCAACGAGGCTAAATCCAGCAATCAACATACTTTGAGTTTTGTAGTAGCTTTGTATTGATGGTGATGTGTATTTATGTTACAAAGCAAACCTTGTGGGTCTAGCGACTATCAAGTGATGATATGTGAGCAGGGTTCACCATTCGGTCACCTGGGATTATTTTTTAAGGTTGTCACAGTACATGTGAACAGAAAGTACACTCTGATAGCTTCTATTTCCGATGTAGGACAATGAAAAGGTTATATTTATAATTTGTCCCTGATTTCGGAGAGGTGATAAAGAAGAGGAGTCAAAGCTGATCCTACATAAATGAAAAAGTTAATTCTAACTCTGTGCTAGCAAACTCTACATCAAACAGAAGGCATGTCACATTATAGGATATTTTGAAAACAAAGAAGCTTTGATGCAACAAAGAAGGCTTGTAACATTGTAGTCAATGGAGTTTATTAAAATAAATTAAATTGACTTTCTTGTGTCAAAATAAAAACAAAATTTTTTGTCAGGTGCAGGATACAGGTATACAAATAAATGTCCATTTTACCACAGATAAGATTTCGTTTTAAAAACGGCACGACATAAAAACGCACTTTACATGATCTAAATATAGAAATTGTGTCATGCACACCTGTTGAGCTCTAAACCATGGAAAGTAGGTCTCACCCAGTTCCTTCTAATTCCTTATTTGACCCGCCGTTACGTCTTACTAAAAGTTGCCACATCGCCATCAACAACAGCTGCAACATTTCTCAGACGCCCTGTAATTTCATCCCTCGTCCAACTGCCTAGAATTTATACATGAACACAGTGTACATGAATAAAATGTACCCTGACCCTCCAAAGACTGATTTGAGATGAGGTAGACGAGCCTGGAGGCCAGATGCGAGAGCAAGCAGTCCTCTCATCGCACATCTGGCTAAGAGCGAGTTGGCAAACACAGGGCCTGCGGGTAGGTGTCCTCTGTTAAAACACTGGGTCAGAAAAGAGCAAACAGTCAGGAGTGTGAGTGGCTCTCGGTCATCAAACATCTGGTCATGTGACAATGTAAGTGCAGTTTCGTTGAAGAAGCGATTCGGAGTAGACTTTGGGTCGGATTTTTGTAAGGGTCCGGTGGTAAGAAATATTTGGGATATAGACAAGGAGACAGCAATCTTGATGCCTGTGTACACTAGACTCCTTTCTGGACAATGTTTGAGACGAGGACACTACACACACCCTACTGTGTAACAGACTACAACATTTCATCAGCTATACTGTATTACAGAACAAAATGCGTTATAATCATCACTAAATTTTGAAATAAAAACACCGCAAGACCTGCCTGTATTACAGACTACAACACTTCATAAACTTCACTGAATTACAGATTCGAATAATTTATAAGCCTCATTGAAGTGCAGACTACTTTATAAGCCACGCCCATTCACAGACTACACAATTCTAGAAAGGTCAACAATTACAGACTAAAACTTTATTAATTTCCTAAAATTTTATGATGAATGGCTTGCTCTAATGTGGTGTACTTTTTGTTTACAATACTTCCCAAGAACCATCTGAGTAAATGGCATCTGCTAAAGAACAACGAGTTGAACTGGTCATGGCTTTTATATCTTTTTACAAGTGTGTCTTCGTGGACTAATCTTCATCTATAAAAATGTGCACTATCTGTCTGCATGGCTAAGATTTATGAGCATTCATACAGCTCCTTTGTCCAAACAACTCAAGATGTTAGGAATGACCAGAAACACCACCGACAGGACGAAAATCCCCTCTCCCATTCACTGGCATCGTATTTCACATCATATGCCTCTAGTGGACTGGGCAAGGTATCCTAGAAAAAAATATTTCGATAAAAGTAGTTTCTCTGAGGTCCACTTAACACAATTTTCCCTGTTTCCCGGTTATCTTGTGGAAATAAATATTCTGCTTCCGCCAACAGGGGCACTTGACCCGCATTGTCACCAAACTATTGTAGTCTTGACAGATAATCTTCAGAAGCTCACTTTGAATCTTAGTTAAGCTGATAATTATTATTATGAAGTTGGAGTCAGGTGGGAAAGGCGAGGCCATGGACTAGCAAGGGTGTTAACGCCTATTGGCCAACTAAGCTGTAGAGAAGTTCTATACAATACAATATGAGATGAAAGATTTGTAGCCGGAAGTTTCTCACAGGGGGCACAACTCACTTGAAAAACTGTAATCCAGGCAACAAATTACTTTTCACAGTACAGCTCTAGCCATAGAAAGGATCTGACAGGTATAATTCTGTTTGTTTGTTTGTTTGTTTGTTTGTTTGTTCGTGTGTTTGTTTGTTCGTTCGTTTGTTTGTTCGTTTGTTTGTTTTGTTTTGTTTGTTTGTTTATTTGTTTGTTTGTTTGTTTGTTTGTTTGTTTGTTTGTTTTGGTGCTCAATTGTTGCCCACAGAGTGTCTCTTTAAAAAAAACACAATGAGGTCATAAACCTTTGGAAGGGTTACTAGTGGATGTACCTCCTCTTCCATACACCAATATTTCTGAACGCTTACTCCCGAACACTTCTGAGTAGTTTTATTCATTGTATAAAAGTTCATGTCAACCCTCGAGGTTGGTTTAAGGCAAACTCTGTGTTCAACATGAAGACTGACAAGAAGTTACACGGTCCGACATGTTTGTTGTCACACAAATTGAGCCACTTCTCGAGATCACAGCCCCACCTGTTACAACGGGAAAGACGTGATCTGTACCTTTAAAAACATATTTTATAACAAGCCAGTGCACTGCTTGTCTCTAGCAGTTTGTTACCGGATGTAGTGTATACACGTCACCAGCTATTTTTAGCCGGCAAAAGGTCCGTGTCCGCAACAAATACTGTTTGTTCGTGTGCAGGTGTCACGACATGGACTGCAAAACTCTGGTGGACATGCCCACCACCCCACGAACCACCCCAGTCCCAGGAGGCCAGTCGGGTCAAACCACGTACCCGACCCTGGTGCTGCAGGACATCAACTACTACGTCACGTGCCGGCCAGGGCCCTGGTGGAAGGGAGGCTGTTTCCGTGGGAAGCAGGTGAAACATGTGTTGCAGAATGTCACCTTGGACCTTCCTGCCGGACAACTCATCGCTGTCGCTGGAAGCTCAGGTATAACGGGTACTTAGGCCCGGGTATTTATATGTAAATGAGGGTGCACGTGCGTGTGAGTACGCCAGTGTAAGGGGTGTTAGGCGTCTGTATGTATGTAAGAAAATGTGTGTGTGCGTGTAAGAGAGAGAGATTGTTATTGAGTGTAAGTATACATTAAACTTGTAAGAATGATGTCCCTTCGCCTGACTCGAGGGTGAGAGTGCTCTCCCTCACTTGTCAGTTGATCTTTTGAAGTTTTGTGTCTTATGTTCATCAGTACATCTGTGATGATATTTGTTACGTTCCTGAAGGAATTTTTGTGTCTGTGCCACTTTTCATCTTTTTCTGGGGCATTTTATTTCTACTTTCACATTTGCGCCATCTTGTCGTTACTTAGATGTGAGATCTGTGTATCGACAATGTCGACCTCAAACTCTGATTGCCTTCCTCCACCTGCTTCACAATGTCAAGCTTTCACAGCAAGCTTTGTATGGAGGACAGGCCTGTCTGCAATGATTGACATCGTGTATCTCCAGGAAACTCAGTGAAATAGGTCGCTACATTAATCTGACTGATGCTGATGCTGAAAAAGGCCAACTTGTTTTTGAGGCCTTTGACCTGACTGCTGTACTTATGTCTTTCTGAAAACTAGTGGCTGGTAAAGTTCATAGATTCAAGAGTGACAAGAGGCTAAAGATAGAAAATTATCATGTCAGACAAATCAGTAACAAAGCATTGTGCTTGCTCCAAATCTCAACTGTCTGATTGTCCACCAGCAAGTCAGCCATATTTCACCTTCCCACCACTGGCAGAAAACAAGGTGAAAGTCACTCTTGACATCAATGAGTCATCGTCATCATCATCAGTGGTCATCTTGCAGTGTGATAATGTGGCCTGTGCCTATCTGTGATGGGCGAAGGTCACAATTATACAGTGATTCTACAACTGCTTTTGAGACCAACATCCATTCTTATTATGTTTATTATATTTGTTCCTTTTTAATAAAGCGCTTTGATCACGCCTTAAATGGTGGGAAAAGTGCGATATAAATAAACATATGATTAGACAATCAGGCTGCATAATTCATATTGGATTTATATGATAATCGAGTGACAAGGAACGAAACAACCCCATGATACAATCCCCTTTATTGTCCTGTTCAGGCTCAGGGAAGACCTCTCTCCTGGACATTATAACATTTCGAAACGAGGGCTACGTCACCGGCAAGATGGCGTACAAAGGCTTACACTGCACAAAGGACAATATGCAAAAGATATGCAGCTATGTTATTCAAGCTGACAGACTGCTGCCCAACCTGACTGTTCTAGAAACTCTCATCTACTACGCTTATCTGAAGCTACCAGGTGAAACAAAGAAATCCAAATTGGAAGAAACAGTAAGTTTTTGCCTGGTCTTCTCCTCTACATCCTGCTAATGTCCAGATCCACCTGTCACTTCTCTTGTTCCAAACAGAAACAACAATAAAAAAGCAAAAATGTTCCTCAAACAAGTTAAAACTAAGGACGCTCAATATTTATATAACAGCAACATGTTCGTTTGTCTTTTATGGTCTAAAGATTCATTTACTATAGGTGAGACAGTGTCGTCAGTAAAAGAAAACTTCAATGTCCTCACCTATTTATTTCATATTAATTTTACTTAACTTACACTTTAGTTAGGGAAAAAATTAAATGATTTAAATGACTTAAAAAAAAGAGAAGAAAACTCTTTCATGTATTAAAATGATTATTTTTTCACATAGTCAGATTTCTCCATTTTTATCTCTTACTGGTCACGTGTCAATGGCTTGGCGACAATCTTATATATTTATATACCTTCACACATTTTTTATTTTTTGTTTTCTTTTAGGTAGAATCGGTGATCTCCAGAATGGGGCTAAAGGGCGTGGCTGATTCGAGAGTAGGTGGCGCTGTTGTGCGCGGTATTTCCGGGGGAGAAAGGCGACGGGTCACCATTGCCATCCAGCTTTTGCAGGAACCAGGTAAGGGAGGCCAGCTGATCACGTTTCATCAAACGCAGTTGACGAACTCATCATGCACTCCCTTCTCAGCTGTACTCGTGAATTAAGATCGTTCCTCTGTTCAAAAACCTAATTCCTATGACTCAACATCCCTGCACATAATGGGCAGTCGCAAAGCAACTCGTAAAATACCTCAGAATACACGATAACCGCAACAATAAATGATGTCTTCGCATTTACATCCAAAATAAATCCCTCAGAGAGTAAGTCACCACTCCATTCCTTTTTTTATTTCAATGTATTAAAATGGATTCATCTTCGTCAAGTAGTAGTAAGAGTAGAGTACTTTGTATCATCAACAAAAAAATAGCTAAAGTAATAAAAATCCCAATAGACAGGACCTGTACAGTCCCGTCTAACATCATAATTATTTATTTCCAAAACCGTGATGTGGGCTGAATGGCCTTCCGCTGCTGCCCACACCCCACCTTTATCAGATTTGCAGAATTGTTCTGTAGCATTCTTGTGACAACCCAATGTCCAGTGTGGAAATAACATCCACAAATACATCTTCTCTGATTGTCTTGCCGTCCTCGGTGATATCTCGAGCTCACGGTGTCCGTGTCTAACTGCCGTGTGAGGGTCATTGACCTGTAAACTGTTTAGTGTCTGGTGAAAATAGTATGGCCGCGGACACCACGACTTTTAGACACTCGTGTGGACTTTTTCTATGGACTTTTTTCTCAAATTAATGCCAAGTCGTGCATAGGAGGTGTGCACAAAGGGACAAACAAGTTCACAATCAGCCTCGCTAATGGATCTGTGCGTGTTGCGGAAGTTGATGGCTTTACCGACTCCAATGAGTACAAAGGATGGAGAATCGAACCCCGGGCCAATTAACAACCATATATCAATTAAGGGAGACAATCCACATAAATTTAATATCTATAAATGGAATGGAATTATATGAAACTGTGGAATTGTTCATACTTAAAAATGTTTGTAGTATTTAAAATATAATTATTGAAATTGAAATTTGAATATGAAAATACTTTATTTTCTTACATTCGCTTTTGTTATGGTTTGGATAAACTTCGTGTCCGTATTTTCACAGAAGCTGAATTTGACTGGACGATTGCATGATTGCATCATAAGACAAGACCAAAGTCTCGACAAAAAATTATCTAGTTTTAGCGGGTATGATGGAGGCTGAAGTGGTGAGGGGAATAGTTCTTGTCTTACTTCATTTACTAATTACAAATAGAAAATAATTTGCAAACTACGTAATGATTTTTTTAAGACCGCTATAAATGTTATAATTTTAAAACAGATATCCTGCTTCTGGACGAGCCAACCACAGGCCTCGACAGTTTCACAGCCCGCCACCTGGTGGCCAGCCTGCAGCAGCTCGCTCGTCAGGGGACGTTAGTAGTGCTTTCCCTCCACCAGCCTCGATACGACATCGTCCGGATGCTGGATCAGACGATTCTGATGTCCAAAGGGCAGGTCGTCTACAGCGGTACAACCTCCAACCTCGTGCCCTACTTTACGAATCTGGGTCACGAGTGTCCCAGTTACACAAACCCAATGGACAGATACAGTATGTAGGCTCAGGAAGACCTGCAGCTTTCATTAAACTGTTGGCTGTATGATTTATTGTATTTACAAATCCGTCTTAAGGTACAATCAATAACTGTCAGTGGGTTGTAGTGAGGTATGAAATCGAGGGAATAATGAAGTAATGATGGACGTTATGGACGGAGGAGAATAGTAGAGAGACATTGGATAGAAGGTAGAGGGGGAAATAAAAAAGACCGAAAAAAATGAGTGGACAGAGACAGGAGAAAAAGAAAATGTGGGATAGGACACAGAAAAAAAGGATACAAAGCGATTAAGATTGACACTTGGAATGAAGAGAGAACAAATGAGCAGCTGACTAGGAGACCAGACAATCAGGCACGCTGACAACACATCCAATGGAATTCTGTTTTTTGTTTGACTGGTCTTAGCTGCTGCAAATCTGTTCCTTTTTGTATATTTGTGCATGTCCTGGGAATACTTTGTAACATTTTTCTCTTCTTCTTCCTTAGTGGACATCATCAGCGTCGACCACGCCAATTCAGAGAATCGACTGAACTCTGCTCAGCGTTTGCAGACTCTTGTCGAGGCCTACCAAGCGTCTGACCTCTTCGCTGCAACCAGAGAAAAGGTCGCAGAACAAATGCGGGGTAACTTTGTACAAGTAGGCAAGAGCTACCGACCATCGGGCCCCAGCTGGTTCCGGGTGTTTCTGACTCTTGTCAGGTCAGAGATAGTGCATTGTGGGGCTGCACTATAATAGTTACATGTAAATGCTTCATTTATATTGAAATGAAATCGTTTTCAAACCACCCACAGCTACCGGTGTTGACAGATAAAACGCCTCAGTGTAATGTTTAAGATCTTTTAACAACCACATGTTAGTGTCGTCCTCCTATTGTTTTTAGTTTATCGGGGTGTCAAGTACCATAAGGACAATGGACACAGTGCAGGTTTGTTTGGTTGTAATATCCTGTCCAGGAGCGTATCAGGAAGTCCTGTTGGAGCTAAAGTATTGTCTGCCTACCATGGTTGTCAAAATTTGTCACAAGCAAACATCACAACATTCTGAGAACAAGAGTTAATTAAAAAATAAACATCGCATTTTATTGGTGACAGACTAATTGCAGGGATATGTGATATTAGTCTGAAAGCTGTTGACTCAAACTTTGAGTTTAAATCCTGTTTGACTCTATTCTTTATCAATAATTGTTTCTTTTTCTTGTCCTTTACATGACTAGGACAATGCTTTGTAAACCTGAATTTGGTTGATGTTAAGTTTCATCGGAAATCCGTTTACAGTGGCCTGAAAATCTGGTTTCTTATTCCAGTCGCATGCATGTCAACCTGTACCGCTCTCCCATGGACCTTCTGGGGCGGCTGTTCCTCATGCCCGTCTTCTGCCCCTTCCTGCTGATGTTCTTGGGGCAAATGAAACACAACCAAAAGTCCATCCAGGACCGCATCGGCCTGCTGTACCAGAGCGGCCATGTTCCTCCTTACTTTGGCCTCTTCAACGCCATTGGTCTGTGTAAGTACGGTCTTTGCCAAAATTCCACACAAAGAAAGAAAATGAAAGAAGAGAAAAGAATAATCGTTAGTGGTGGTTATTTAAAACAGTACTTCGTGGTTGAGCTGTCCATTTATAAGAATGCTTGCCGGACTTCCTTGTTATTTGCATTCTATAGCCTTTTGTACGTGACATGAAATGGGGACGCAACCCCTTCCTATCCTTGAGAGTCTGACATTGAATGACACTTTCATGTAGGTAAAATAGAACAACGAGATAATACATATTGTTTTAAGGATGTAAGTCTCTCATTACGTCAACAGCTGTAGGAAGAATTTGTCCTGATGTTTGGTCCCGAGTTATGTGCCCCGAACGACCGTGTATTAGGTGTGACAGTGTCACCACATTTTATCATCGTTCACCGGACGTTGCAGTTGTCGCCCTCAGGAACCATTTCTACAGAGAGGGCTTTGAGGGTCTGTACTCATCAACAACCTTCCTGCTGGCCTACACCGTCCACATCGCCCCCTTCATGGCCCTGTCCGGAGTCATCTTCTCCTCTGTTCTCTACTGGTGAGTTCTTGACCCCTCTCTTCACTGGGTTTCTTTTTATTTATTTGATCGTGGCACAAAGAAACAAAGTGTTACCTCCCCTGACCAGACACTCCGCTAGGGTGGCGCGCATCCCAAGCCACATCCGGGGTTTGTGTATATTAGAGAGGAAACACTTGTCTTACTTCATAAGAGACATTAAAGAAACGCTGAGGAGGGCTGAGAGGCGAGTTGGAGGGAGGATGTCAGATATTTCGATTGTAAAAGCAGGTATTTAGATTAAGATTTGTGGTTAATTGTAGCAGAGTTAATGAATTAGTGTTGTATATATGTTGTATGAGAATTATGGTCTTGTGTTATTTATCCGCTGATATTTTCTTACCTTTATCTATCCTCTCTCTGTCCTCTGCAACAAAGGCACGTGCCTCTCAGTCTATCGGTTTATGCCGGGTATCGGTGTGCCTAGCTACATTCTCTCCTTATTCTTTCTTTCCTTCTGTTCCCGGTACGACAGGTCAAGCTGTCCTCAGATGTTTTGTGCCGGGGATATTTTGTGACTAATCCTTGTCCGCCCCCCATTAAACTTAGTTTGCTCGCACTTTATAAGTTCTTGTGCAATTTTTGTAGGATGTTCTAGTGTACACAACCTTGTTGGTTCGTGATCAGACCTGCAAAATCAGTTTCATTCGATTAAGCACTTTTTGCATTCTGCCTCTGATTTAACATGAAAGAGAATTCCTTGATATCTGAGAAATTATCCAAGTGCCGACTGTTTACACGGTGGTGGGAAAACCTGGTGAGCCAATATCTGGTGAGCGGCCAGCAAAACGAAGCTGCTCAAAGGCTGGTCTCCTCTTTACTCAGCCATCTAAAGTATGAAAAAGAAATAATTGCTTGTTAGCATTTCATGCGGTTTTCATTGATCGGAAGGGGGAAAAACCAGACGGACAGACGGACGGACGGACGGACGGACGAACGGACATTCGAAAAATATTTACGTATTTTTCTTTTCTTAATATTTTCTTGCCTGCAGGGGAGCAGGAATGAACCCCGTGGCTGACCATTTCGCGAAGTATTTGGCGGTGGTGCTGATGTTGCACCTGTCAGGAGAGTTGTTGACCGTGGCCATCATGGGGATCTTCAAGAATCCTCGTCTTGCCAGTAACACCACGTCCCTCATTTTCGCAGCCGCTAGCTTGATCGGGAGTGGGTTCCTCAGGTCAGTGACATCTTTTGAAGGTTCTTTGTAATGAAACTGTACATAAACATCTCTCTCCCTCTTTCCGACTGTTTGACCCGGATATAGCCTTAGTTGCTGGCTATGAGAAAAATATCAAATAAACTTAATCCTCCTCATGCCTAGAAGATCAGTGAATTGACTCTCGCCAGTGCCAGGGTTTGAAACCTATACTGTCTTTCTGAAACTATTCTTCTCAGTGTTTGACAGGCAGGATGCAATTTTTTATTTAAAAGGTAGAAGGGTGGATTTAAAAATTGAATCTTTTGGTGTGCTCAGGTCCCTTCAGAACATGCTACAGGTGCTGAAATACATGAGCTGGATGTCTTTTCTGAAGTACTCCAGTGAGATCTTTGTCGCCCTCGAGTTCCACAACCTGAACCTGACCTGCGAGGACCAGATGCAAGGCAAGACGTTTGTCCTGGGGACACCAGCATCTGAACTACGATTACCTTTTTACAAGCCCCACCACTATCATGTGTTCTCTACGATTCATATCATTCCAGTAAAAAGGAACAACCAAAAAAAAATAAATAAATAAAACAAATAAAAAAACAGGAAAGCATTGACAGTGACAACATACTGACCGTTTGTCCCCTTTCAGGCGTTCATGTTGGACACACAATACACAACACGTACAGGATATTCTAACACTTACCCCCTGACAACTGTTGGCGATTCAGTATGTCGATCACGTGACTAATGTTTGCCGTCTCTCGCAGGCCTTCCGTGCATCCCCAGCGGCGAAATCTTCATCGACTCCAACTACCCCGGGGCCTTGGACCACGAAGCTCGCAACTTCCAGGTGATGGCAGCCTTCACTGTCGGCTTTTTCGCCCTGGCTGCTGTGGTGTTCAGGATGGTGGGCATTCGAATCCTGCAGTAACCAGGTGACTGTTAAACTGCTCGCCGGTACTTCCATCCTCTGGACACAGAGTGAGCACATTGGTTCTTGTTATTTCCCATTGTCACTGCGATTCTCCGAAATAAACAAATTAATTAATTAATAAGAACTTTAGAATAGAGATTATGAGCTAATCGGATAATTTTCAAGCATAATTTTACATCTAGTCGTATTCCCGACTAGAGATCATTTGTCCTCGAGATCCAAGCTGTACATTTTCATCTCAAACTAAGAAAACTTTTGATATATATATATACTTTTGTGCGAGATTAATACTTCTTTTACTTACAGATCATTAACTTCTGTTGTCATTGACAGTCCGACAGTTTGCGATTTTCCTTTAAATTTATATTGTTTTGCCGTGAATGGGTATCTGACTCCATCAGAGGCTGGGAATATGTGAAGAAAAGAGAAGAAGAAGAGATGGTAACCATCCTCACGAAATAGCTGGTCCCCGAGAAAGGTATGGTCTCACTCCCCAGCGACTTAAAATAAAGTGTGTGGAGGGAGGATGGAGGGTATGGAACGACCTTTTACCTTTTTGTATTAATCTGTAAAATAGGGACTCAACGGAAATAATCAAATATTGACACTCACTCTTCAACCAATCTATCTTATGAAAAAATTCTCATTCGTCATGTATCTGATTGTCGATTATATCTTCTTCCTAAATCAGTACAGTGCCCGCCCGACTGATTAGGTTTAATGTTTTTTTTTAGATTAAAATATAACCAACTTTCTAGCGGGAATATATTAGCGCCGGTATGAACGGTTTCCTGTTGTTTGTTTGTTACATTCATGAAATCACAATATTTACTTGTCAAGAAAAACTTTGGGAAACAACTTGATAAAGTTAGCAGATAAAGTCTGCCATCTTGGAAGCGTGTTAGGTATTTGTGTACAAACATGACGTCACGAGTTTAACGTCTTTCTGTGAACGATAGGCGGGTATCTCGAGTGAGGATGGGTGTACGAATCCTGACTTTGGGAAAGAGTATCTTGAGTAGTTCAGTCGCTGTTTAATTTACACAGATTCCTTTCATCTTTCATTGTTTTTAAAAGCATCAAATATTTTATGTACAGGATTTTGGTTTTGTATGTCAAGATCCGTGAATTATATATCAACAAGCACATTTTTTTCTTAAAGTATTTGAAAGAAATACTGCAGGCATGTTGAAACTGATATATTGCACTCTTCTTAACCTTCGTCCTGAAATGCATTGCAATGCAATTTACTTGGTTGTCGATTGAGGTGAAGACTCTGTACCAGATGTACACGTTGAGTACTCTGTGTATATTTTATTTACACAAAATAATTTACACTGTTTACATTTGTGTTTCTTTACACCTTTTCTGCATTAAAAGTTTTTAAAAAATTGGAATAGTTTTTGGTATTGACATGTATTTGTGAATGGTGAAGAAATTTTGTATGTCTCTAGAAGTGGATGCTCCTGACAATACTATTGATATCTTCATTGAATGGGCGAGAGTGTATGTGTATGTGTATGTGTATGTGTATGTGTATGTGTATGTGTATGTGTATGTGTATGTGTATGTGTATGTGTATGTGTGGTGGTATGTGTATGTGTATGTGTATGTGTATGTGTATGTGTATGTGTATGTGTATGTGTATGTGTATGTGTATGTGTGGTGGAGGTAATGTGTATGCGTGTGTGAGGGGATGTGTGTGTGTGGTGGGGAATATGTGTGTGTGGGAAGGAATATGTGTGCAATGTCAGCAAACTGTACACCCTGCAGTTAATCACACACGTCACAGATTAGCGGGCCGGCGTGTCACCAGGTTTGCCAGGTGTGCTTGCACCTACACACCACCAGAGTGAAGTGTCAAGGCAGTACGCCGGGTAGCAGCTCCTCGTACCTCATGTCGAGATTCTAAACTCACTGTGTTTCACCCCTTCTCTCCACCCCACTAACCCACCCCGTTACTCGCCAGGGACCGCTAGTGACGCAAGCCTGTGAGCAGCTTTATCTAAACACTCGTCTGACGAACTGAGGGCTTTCTCAAACAGGTAGCACCTTCTATTTGTGACAAACCACAGTGCTAAGGTCCTTGGTGCAACTAGAAATAAGGACAAAGGTTATCTTTACTGACAGTCCTGCTGTCGCTGTGGTTACCAGGTTTCTGAAACATTTATTGGATGTCATAAGGTAAGGTTTTATTTTTCTCACGGAAAATGATGTTGGGGTTGGGGTGGTAAATGTTGTGATGGGGAAACGAGGCGCTGCTGCTGCTGCTGCTGCTACTGCTGCTGATGATGATGATAGTGATGATGAGGATGAGGATGATGATAAAAGAGATGAAGAATGTTTATAAAAAAGAGAGCAATAGAACATTACCACGTCGTGTTATCAGTCTTCTATAAATCGTTCATACCGGCGTAGACATGCAAGCACGTAGAGAATAAACCAATAATCCTGACTATATTAATAAATACGTATAATAAGGTCATTGTATCAGAGGGCAAAGATCGAGGAAAACTGAAGACATTTCCACAGATGAATTGGCTCGTAAATCGCAGTTGCTATGGTGACTAACCCGTGAACAGACCAAGACGAGGCTTTCTTGAAGAAACTTGACCGCGGCAACAATGTCGCGGACAGAAAGCAGACCCTGAGTCGACGTGAATGGGGGAAGCCCACAGAAAGAAACCAAAGTATCATGGTCATTAAAAATAATAGTCCATGAGAATAATTATGAGGATCACATCAAACAATTACTGGAAAAAAAAACCATGAGTATAAAGCGCAAACCCATAAAATGTAAAGCTAGCCTTACGCCTGTAAAGCGAAGGGACATCACTCTCCCAAAATAAAATGTAAAGTAATATTCTTATAGTCCAGTAAGCATACAGGCTATAAACCTGAGTGGTTCTTCGTGTCGGTGGTGTAGCAAATAAAAAGTGGAAGCCAATAATTATTATCATTGGCCTGCTTTTTATCTCCCCTGTCAGGACAGGTACCCGGATATTGGTCAGCTAGGGGTAGAGGTGTCAGGTTTTAAGTGGCAAGCTTGGGCAGTCTTTGCAACAGACTGAGCACCCTCTACAAGTACAAACTTGTACAAGTACAAAGAAGAATATATAAAAGAACTTTCTTTGAATAAATCCATCACGAAATTATGTGATGTTTTATGACCAGACAAGGACGATGCCCTGGTTACAGACAAAAATATGTGTCCATGCTGTAAGGCTGAGAAAGATGTTTAATAATGAGTTATGCATACTATAAGCAAATGTAAATGTATTGTGTGAGTGAGTGAGAGAGAGAGAGAGTGCGAGAATATGCATAGGGAATTTTAAGGTGGAAGGATAGTTGATGCCATCATCTGAGTGTGAGTGTGTTTTGTCCATAAACACAGATGATAGAAGAGCGTGTGTGAGTACGGCTATCTATCTGTGTGACAGGGTCAATGCACTGGGATAAAGATAGGGCAAACCCAACTGGAAGTAGTTCACGGACATCCCATTGCCCAAGACAGTGATAGCATGTGGTGACCAGGTTGTCAGAAGGGAGGTCAAAATTACTTAAAATCCTTAAAATCCGAATCACAAGAACACTGACAGCAATGTCCACGTTTCCAACCCTCATCCTCAGCCAATGCAAAGACATTCATCGAAATCCTACTACTAGTTAAGTGTCCTCCCGCCCCACCGAAAAAAAAATGTTCGCGTGTCAGAAACGATTCCTCGGTTCTTTGGACACTTGACTGTACTTGACTACAGCCTGGCATTGTCCAACACTTCCGTCTTGTTCGTGGATACTGATCCCACCACCAGATAAGCACGATTACCACTCAACATTTGCTATTCTGACCCTCAGGAAATAAGTACATATTTTATAAGTAAATTTCGTTTCATATTTCTTTATCTGTTACCTTTCGCACCTATTTCATATCTGTTGGGTAACGGGTGGATGTTTTTCCTCTGATAGTTCGCCTCTAAGAGCTAAGGAAACAATACACCAGTCATCACACATAACACGGAATCAGTTATGTTTAAGCAGATTTTTGACTCGTGCATTTTGCCATAAAGAATGTTGTTATATCTTGACCGTTGGATAATTATATAGGTTTGCTCTTGGTTATGTCACAATTACTTCCTACTTTTCATGTTTTATTTAGTTTTAAGGTTGTGAAACCAGTACTAAGACTAATATGAGGAAATCTCTTGTCATTTATATTACATAAAAGGTCCTACTTTTTTACTCTTCCCTGAACTTTACCTATCCTCAAGAAGAGATTCTGGACAATGACGAGCAGTCTATATGAACATTCCTGAACAATAAGTATTGGTGAAGTATTGGTGAACAATATAGGTGAGAACTAGTAAACATAATATGTGAACAAGATATTAGTATAGGGAAACATAAATATAAGATAAAGGTGAACATTCATGAGCAGAAAAGTTTGCTGAACGCACGTCAAAATACGTGAACAAAAAAGTAAGCAATAGTGAATATTTGACGAACAGAAGTGAACAATGTTCAAAAAAGCTGTTGAACAATAGAAGTGGCTATACACACCCAATAAAAGGAACTCTGCCCCACTTACAGGTAAGGAATAATAATAATGATAATAATAATAAAAATAGAAGAAGAAACGAAACCAAAGGGGAAGGGTTAGGCACCCGGGGGACGCAGCTAGGTCATGCATCCACGCGCTGGCGATGCTGGGGAAGGATGGAAGAACCAAAACGGTGGACGAATGAAAAGACGATTTTCATAAGACAGTAGAGAAGAAGATGAATGTGAAAATAAAGAAAATATAAAATATGAGTCCTGTGGAGAAAACAGCTGATACATCCATCATCAGGTGGCTTTAACAAAACTCCATCCTCAGTCCCGCCCTCAGCTAGGACCTCTCACAATGTTAGTACATCTCCCTGTAAACTTGTAAACACAAGCAGAGAATTTCGCAAGTAGAGATCCGCCGCGACCCTTCAATCACACTCTCAAACTAACGAATGTGATCTATCTCTAGCTGAATATTTTAAACAATGTCAGGAAATATTGTTGAACAGTATTGCGAACAGACTTATCGGACATCGGCAAACAATACTTATAAGCAACAGTAACACTAAAGAAGCAGAAGAGCATATCAAAGAAATAATTAACTTCCTTGCCCTTTGACCTGTAGCTCACGACTTCGGAGGGCTAAACTCCACTTTCAGAGAGACCAACAAATATCAAAGATTTTAGAGACAACCAACAACGTGGTTCGGATTGGACTCATGACGAAAAAAACCATTTTTCTAGTTCTTCATTCTCTTCCTCGTCCTGATACCTCCACCTTACATATGACTAAGCCGCGTGCACCACATTCAATGAACCATTGTGAGACGAAACACTCCAAGCTAACAAAGATAAAAAAAAATAGATGTGATAACAGTTATCGTTTTGCACTTGCTCGGTAAAAAAAAGGTGAGAGGTCAGAGTTACTTTTTCACATTTGCATGACATCGTGTGATGCCTCGATCAATCCTATTTCATTGTTCTTCTGTTAATGCTCGTCACCATCGATGAGAGTTTTTTAGTGTTTGTGCACGACAGTGTAGAGAAGGAAACTGTTTCTGAACACAAACCAAGCTAGGAAGGTACACTATCATTACCTACAGATAAAAGGTGATTGGCGGCGCTCTTTCAAGGCGAACATATCGCCACCTGTCACGTGGTCCAACAAAAGAGCAACAAATCCAAAGGTCAGGGCGGGGAGAAACAACTTTTGAAACCTAGTTAAAACAGTGTGTTAGCTATACACCTGACAGTCTGGATAACACCTGTACCTATTTTCTCTCATCACATCAGTCGTCAAAAAGCTACATCGTGAGTTTCTAATTTTTGCATTTTTTTAAAAATAAACTATCACAATAAAATAAATCAAAGTAGTAAAGTGCTCCATGACATCTAAAATTTGTTTTCTGCTTACGAACGTCAGTGATCTCCTTTTGTGTCACTCAGTTTACTTTGCAACTTGTGGTTTCTAATCATTGACTGATACTTATTCGGTGGAAGTGAGCTCACCTCTTGGGTTTGTACAGGACTCTATCAAAGCGAACTTTCTTATAATTCATTCAAATGCTGCAGTACGACCCCATTGGATGCATTTTAAATAATATTGTACATTGTACATGATGAACGGCCACGGATGTATAAATATAACAAATAATAACTTTAATTTACCCAACTACAAAAATCTTGACAAAATAAATAAGTCAATAAATAAAAGATAAACACACATGATAATAATGATAGTCTCAAAGCAAATTGTTCACTGTGCTCTTGGCTGTAGTAATCAACAAACTGCCGATTGATATATATATATGTAAATGAGTATATGTAAATCTACCTGTAGATGTGTGCATATTGAGGACAATGACCTGGTAACAATTATTATCCAAGGTATCGTTTCCATGGATACCAGCACACTACAGGGGGTGTTCATGACTCCTCCATCCTCCCCTCTGCCCACGGAAGAGACGAGGAAATCTCCGGCACTGGCCATCAGCGACCTCAACTACTACGTCCAATACCGTTCCGCCCCCTGGTGGCGAGGGGCCTGCTTCCGAAAGGCGCACGTAAAGCACGTGCTGAATCACGTGAACCTGGCACTTCCGGCCGGCAGCTTGACGGCGCTGGTGGGAAGTTCAGGTGAGTATTATCTCCACGTAAACCTCCGTGACAACCCTGGGTATCGATCTCCAAATGTTCAAATGTTGTTTCACCTGCGGCAAGTCTCGCGTTTCATCAAGAAACACACTTGATTGCCATTGGAAAAGTATCGACCTCTTGAGTGACAGAATGAATGAGAAGGCAAACACGGCGTTTAATTTCGGCACACTTCGGAGGAAAAAAAAAGAAAGAAAAAGAAAATCCCACTCGTCAACTTTTCTAGAAAATAAATGATGTTTTACTTTGCATTTTTGCTCCTCTTGTCTGAACTGAAATGTAAACGTTTGACAGAAATGACATTTTGTCTGACATGTTTAAGCTGCACACGGTACAGCTGCTCAGATCACGCCATAAGCTATTTTTAGACCTTAATCTTTGAAGTGTTACCTTGAAAAGACGAGATATTACATTAAAGTGAATAATAATAATAATAATAATAATAATAATAATAATAATAATAATAGCCAAAATACAAAGAATACATAGCACACACACAGAGCTTGTGGAGGAAACCCGAGAACCCGAGGAAAGCCGCCATTAGCCCTGTAAACGGGTATCACATCCAGACGTGGTGACAGGCGATTGTGACATCCATTGCCCCACCAACCGTGTTCCAACAGAAACAAAAGTACACTGTGGAAGCAGAAACTGATAACTTCTTTGCGATTGAACATTCCTTTGATGTGTTACTACAAACCTGTGTGCTGTGGGCTGTCTATCAATCCGACATTATCTGTGTTCTCGTTCGCAACTATCGTTAGACCACGTGACCTCCCTTCTTATCTCAAATACTACTATTTTTGGATCTCTAAGTAATAGAACAACAGGTTTTATTTATTTACTTATTGCTGTTAAAAATATCCTGTGTGAAAAGGTTCCGGGAAAACCTCTCTTCTTGACGTCATCGCCTTTCGAGCGGCTGGTGACGTCACTGGCAGGATCATGTACAACGGGCTGAGGTGCACGAGTGAGATGATGCGTCACCAGTGTAGCTACGTCATCCAGGCTGACAGGCTGCTTCCCAACTTGAGCGTGAGAGAAACACTGATGTACACAGCTTACCTCAAGCTTCCTGGAGACACGACCAGAGAACAGATACAAGAAAAGGTTAACACTTTCGATAGGAAAGCAGCTGTTGAATTGATGATTGATGATTGATGATGATGATGATGATGATGATTGATTGATGATGATGATGATTTAAAGGGATTTTATTTTTCATACGTAAAATTACGTCTTCGGTCTGAACTTTATGGGAATTCATAGGAAAAGAAAGGGAAGATGCAAAAGAGCCTACAACATTCTTCGTTGATTGGTCACGTGTTTCACTAAGCATGCGCAATCATGCCTTCCGCAGGTAGAGGCTGTGATTGCTCAGATGGGCCTGCGCGTCGTCGCCGACTCGAGGATAGGTGGCGCTGTTGTACGTGGCATTTCCGGTGGCGAAAAAAGGCGTGTTACTATCGCCATCCAGCTGCTGCAGGACCCCGGTACGTGTAACGGCGTGTGCTGTTAACGTCATTGCAAGATCGTTACTACACTGCTAACTCAGATGATTCTCCGACAATCTGTATCACTAGAATCTGTCACTAGAATATATAGCAGAAAAATGTATTAGTAATTCATTTTTCTCTCTTAGTTCACTATTGTTCCCATTTCTCTCTCTCTCATCCAGGCTTAGTGACCTTTACCTGACACTTGTCAGCAGCAGTGACCAAAAATATTTTTGTATCGCATATATGTTAAAAGACATTCTTCTCCTGGACGAGCCAACGACAGGCCTCGACAGCTTCACAGCCCGCCACCTGGTGGCCAGTTTGCAGCAACTGGCCCGGCAGGGGAAGCTAGTAGTGGTGTCCATTCACCAGCCTCGGTCTGACATTGCCCGCCTTATTGACCACATCGTCCTGCTGAGTCAGGGTCAGGTGGTCTTCAACGGGCCTTCCACACAGCTTGTGCCCTACTTCACAGAACTGGGATACCCATGTCCAAGATACACCAATCCTCTTGACACCTACAGTGAGGACTGATGACAAATAGCTTTTTGTCAGTGTCAGTGTCAGTGTCAGTGTCAGTGTGTGGCATTAACTTTGGCTAAGAGAGTGTGTGTGTTTTAGGTGAGCAAAAATGCGAGTGAATCTGTGTGTGAGCAAGAAGAAAGCAATTTGCTAAAAGAAAATCACTAAAATGTAAATAAGCTGTAAATTAAAGAGATATTTTGTTCTACCTGGCTGGTGTTGCCAGTGGATGTCATGGGCATAGACAGACGAGACGGCGAGCGCATGCTGGCATCGTCACAGCGCGTGCAGGAACTGATCGAAGCTTACCAGGAGTCGGAGCTTTTGAAGTCCACCAAGAAGACAGTGGCGCGTGAAATGAGCGGACCTGTGGGCCACGTCAGTCCTCGAAACGGTGCCACCTCCCCGGGGTGGGGTCGCATCTTCAGCACAGTCCTGAAGTAGGTAGCCCTTCAGCCGACTCGCCTTCTTTTCCTTCTGTCCCTGCTTCCAATGTTACAGAGAACGACGACTGCTCTCCTACCTACTCCGGTCACTCGGATACCGAACGCTGTCCCAGTCCAGAGACGTACACGTGACTTCTTCGACGACTGTTTGTTTACCCGACTGTTTCAAAGTGAGACGTATCCCCCAACCCCTGTACTGTAAAGAGCTGGCGAACACACAGACATTCCCTTATCCTTTTATGAAATAGAATCAGAACTTTATTTTTAGACAGAAATCAGTGAAAAAGTATCATTTCCGCTGATTTATTTTCAGTCGTTTGACTCTCAACCTTTACCGCGACAAGATGGCCTTCATCAACCGCTTTATCTTACTGCCAGCCTTTGTACCCTTCATCCTCATCTTCCTCGGCCGTCTCCAGAACAATCAGCGATCCATCCAAGACCGCCTCGGCCTTCTGTACCAGAGCGTCCAGGTTCCACCCTATCGTGGGCATCCTCAATGCCCTGGCTCTGTGTGAGTCTGTAGACAGTCACATCCACAACTGCTTTATTTGAACTCAAGAAGCTAGGACTTGCGAAGCATTATACCATTTTTTTTTTTCAGCTAAGTAAAAAAATGTTGTATAAAATGTTAACTAAAATGGTAACAGCATAAATCTCGTATTCAGTTCCAGCGTTGAGAAACCATTTTTACCGGGAAGGACTTGACGGGTTGTACTCCTCGGCGACCTTTCTGCTGGCCTACACCATCCACATCGTTCCTTTCGTCGCCGTGGCTAGCGTCCTCTTCTCCGCCTTTCTGTATTGGTAACTATCCCATTCTTTAAACCGGGGCCAGCAAGAACATCTGAACTCCTTATCAGGTGTAAATGTAAATTAAAAAAAAACTTAATGGCACTAGCTCTGAATGTAAGATGATCCACACATACTGTCGTTCATGAACTCACAAAATAATACCCCTTCATTTTATTACCTTTTCTCCGATACAATAATAAATAAAAAATGATAGCAAAAGAATAAAAGTAACAGGAAATAAAATGTGGGTTTCATTCTCCCTGACAATCCAATCCCTTGTTTGTGAGTGTTGATCGAGGTTTGAACTTCAATCCTTTGTCGCAGGGTGACAGGTATGAGCGCGGACGCGGACAAGTTCGCTATTCACATCGCTGTGGTCTTCGTGCTGCACCTTGTGGGCGAGCTGCTGACGGTGGCGATGATGGGGGTCTTCCGCAACCCACAGCTGGCCAACACCACCACCGCGCTCATCTTCACGGCTTCCGGTCTGGTGGCTTCTGGCTTTCTCAGGTAAAAGAGAATGGCGTAGGTGGTTGGTCTTTTTTTTAGACGCCCTAGTAATAATTGAAATAATTGTGATGATTAATTAATTACTATTAAGTTATAATTGATAGACCCGTTGTTAATTTGTTACATCCAGGCAAGTAAATAAATTCCCATTTGAATTTTGTTCTTTGCTTTATCTAACTAAAAGCCGCCTGAGGCTCATCAAAATCTGGTGAAACTAGATTTGTTACTATAGTTGCTGTCACCTGTTGTTGCTGACAAAGAACCATACCGTGTTGTACCAGGGCCAGCCAGAACATGGTCAGCATTCTACAGTTGCTGAGCTGGGTGTCCGTGCATAAGTATTCCAGCGAGATTCTCGTGGTCAACGAGTTTCATCAGCTCAACCTCACCTGCAATGACGCAATTCAAGGTGTGTGTGAGTGCGTGCCTCTCTTTTAAAGAGAAAAGCTAGGGAGAAGGTAACTAGGACTTAAATGATAGAAAGTGACCTGATGAATATGTCTCAAAAAATGTCGAGTTGCTCATAATTTCTTACATACAATCACATCTAAAACGCCGATTTGGGTCTGTTCCACTGCAAGGTGCAAATGACACCTAAGGAGATACATTTCTTTTTGAAATGGCAATAATATCTTTTTCACACACAAAATTTGTTGGCCTAACGGCTTCTTCCACAATGATTGCTTTATCAAAACATGCAGTAGCTACACTGAAACTCTATCTTACTGTTTGCACCCATATCCCAATCAGTATTGCCAAATTCGCCAAACTTTTCATTAACTGTGCTTTGGATTCAAATTTTGCTGCACGACCTCCTGATTCTGGGGACCAGCGTTTTCACGAACTTCAATCAGACGACTGAAAAGTTAGCTTTAGCTACTGATAGTTCAATGGGATCCTCAACAACAGAAGATGGCAGCCTACTTGAACTCACTCAGAACTGTTTTAGACACGATTCTAAGCAAACTGACGTTCTGCAACGAGTTTTAAAGGAAATAATTAAATGTCAGCTTCAATCATTTCCACCCATTGTCTGTGTTTGACTTGCTTTTTCATTGAACCGTGTGACCTTTTATATGATGGTCCCTTCCCAACACACACAAACCCACGAGCGGACGATGTGGGAAAATCTACTAAAATATCTAATCATTTTTTTCTTGGTTCTCACACTGACATTCAGGTGTGCCCTGCGTACCCAACGGAGATGTGTTTCTGGATGCCAACTACCCAGGAGCCGTGGATCAGGTCCAGCGCAACATCGAGATTCTCATCGCCTTCCTCGGGGGACACATACTCGTGGCCATCGTCTGCTTCAAAGTCGTGGGCTTGAGGATATTGCAGTAAATACTCGAAGGGGACATGAAACCAGCAAACTTTTCAGAAAAACTGCTTGATTCGCAAGAGTCTATCCATTTCCTGAAACCTCATTCTTAGATGTCCATAAAATAAGATACAAAATGTAGAAACTCGCTCTACATGTTCTACAGAAATCCACCGTCTAGTCGCCATCTTTCTCGAAAAGCGTATGATGTGATCTTTCCTTGGTGACACTGGCTGCTCTCTCTCTCTCTGTACATGATGGGAAAGCTTGTGTTAATGGAAGGACTGAACAAAATGACAGCTTGTTGGAGCAGTCTCGGACTGTGTTCCTAACAGGCTCGATTCAACCACTGCTCTACCCAACAGCCCACGCGGAGGGAGGACGTTCATACGATGATGACAGTCTGATGGCGGCACGGCATTCTTGCGTGACTATGTATAGTTTGAAATGTGTGTAATTGTTCTTGACATTGACTCTAAATTATGTTTGATAGGACGATCAGTAAAGACACTAAATGATACTCCTTTAATGTGATAATAGCTTGTTAGATGCATAAAACGACAAAAGGATAATCTGAAAAATAATGATGAACTGCAAATAAAAGGATTACTAAGAACACTGGGTGAAGTAACATGATTACCGTTAACATATGAAAAGCGCTGCAAAGGAGCATAATGAGAAAAAACTACAACGAAGGGTGGTGTCTATAACAGGCTTTTCCTCGCGCATGCGTATGAATGTGTTATTGGAGCGAATATTTGGTGATAATTATGGTGGTGGTGGTGGTGGTGATGATGATGATGATGATGATGAAGCCTCCCCAATCTACCATTAGAATATATTTGATTAATGTTTGCAGCCTCTAAAAACACCAAATTTGAAGAAAAAAAGGGTTCTAATTTCTCATTTTTAAACCACAAAATAGACCACGTACAATACTGCGGTTAACAAATTGAAACTGAACCCAATTTTTTTTAAACTGAGGCCAAAAACGTAAATATGAATAAAACAATTACATGTATACATTATAAAATTATAATTTATTGTTTAAATTGTAAACAAGGGCAAAAATACTTCATTGAAGCATCTACTGAAATTATGTTTTGTTTAGTTTTGGGCATCCCATATTAGGAAACTATGTTCTAGAAAGTATCTGCGTGAGATACTACAACCGCTAATAATTCTGTTTGGAAAACAGCGAAACTGGATGCAAAATGTCTGGCGCCCACAGACAATACAAAGAACTTCGTCACGACGACTCGAAGAACGATAAATGAGGAGAACTTTTTTTTTATTGCGCAGAAAGTAATTAAAGTAAAAGCCGACACTCTGGGGTTGGGGTAGGTTCACCGCGGACCGGTCCTCGCATGCCAGTCAGTTAGCTCCCTTTCCTGTAGATAGTTTCAGGTAACGAGGCCAATGGAAAATCAATCAATATGTTTCCGAAGGTAGGATCTGATTCAGTGGCTTGCTACAAAGCGACTTGTAGACCGAAGTACTCTGCAGACCACCTTCCCTGGATGCCAGCGATTACCGCCAAGCTGCGCAAGAAAAAAAAAATCCATTGTAGCTACTTTCCCATATCAACAAACCGTCATACCCTTTGTTTGTTATGGAATATTTTCTTGACATAATCACTAAACAAACAAACCTCCCATCTCCCTCCCAGAACACTATTGCTAGCTTTCTGCCGACATATCACGCTTCTGATGCATTTCAGCTGCTTCCACCACGAACTTGTATTACTGGACTGCTGGCAGACGATTTTTTCCAGTTAACTACTAAAACGAGGCAAGAGACTACAAAGCTTCCGGTTTAGTCACATTTTTTGTTTAGGCTCGCCGAGACCATAGACGTCTATGCCAAGACTAACAGTGGAGACCTTCGCAAGATGCTAGGCGTTGGTCGTGGCAGACAGACAGCAATCCACCTATACACGTCCACGGTCCACCAATGGCGTCATAGCTGAGCGGGAACATGGAGTAGCGCCCCCTGGTGTGCCGTTAACAACGCGTCAGACAACCCTGCCAGTGCCGGAGAAGGAGCGAAGGCATCGTGGGCTCGGCGCCAAGCGGTAGTCAAGGAAACGGTGGTCAACTTGCGTTCGCCCGCAGAAGCATCGCTTGGAACCGAGGAACGTTCTTGGAGCCATTCGAATCTTTACTCTCATGAGTACACGACTGACTTGCTTATAAATTCAGAAGAAACTTTCTTTTTCGTCTTATGTGACATAAATGTGCTGCATCGGCGGGAAATATTCGGGTGCACAATGGGGTGTAGTGCTATAAGCGGTCATCAGATTCACCCAGGGAACGTCAGGCCCCTCTCTGCCTTGGAGATTAAGACGATACAAGACATGTGGCCAGCCGTGAATAGCAACAAAGAGCTTTTCGGGGTGTTTGTTTACAACAGGTAATTTTTCTATTCATCTTCATTTTCCTGTCATACGCTCTGCTTGAATCTGACGATTCCTCTTTTGGTAGTTATGCTTGTAAAACTCATTCTGTAGCAGTAAAGTCCTTGAAATTTCTTCTATCTTTACACCAGAATATAATACCTGAACCAAGTATTTTGAGATTGTTGTACTGATTTCCATTGGAATCTTGTACAGAATATTTAACAATGCTTCTGATATTATATCATAGTAAACAACACTGCATGAAGACGCTCTAATAGTGGTGAATGAAATTAAAGAAATAGGAAAGAAGTGACAAATGTTATGCGTTATTTCAAATTATTTTTTTCGTAAACAATGAGAACGCCATGGAAGGTCTAGCGATGTGCAACTTTTTCTGACAACTGGGTAAAACATAATACTAGATGCTATTTCGCCTATACTGGTTAAATATCCAATAAATACAGAAATAAATTGCTTACTTGAAATACATGCCTGCAAATATCTCCGCGCACAAAAGATCCGACTCATGACGTCACACTTGTACAGAGATACGCTTAAGTAGCATTTCAACGATTTTATTGTTGCCAGCTACTGAAAATGACCAATAGACTAACGGACTGGCTAGTACATTGCCCTAAAGTTGAATTTCAATTATTTTCTACAGTGAATACAATCATTTTTTCGTGTGGTTTTTTTCCTAACATTTATTATCTCTCACAGATACATAACACATAAAAAGCAAACGACTGTTACTATATGTCCATATGTTTGCTTTTATGTTGTAAAATATTGCTTTTTATGTGTTATGTATCTGTGAGATTTTTTAGCACTTTTTAAGAAAACATCCATCTGCCAAAGAAGCCAGCAGTGTAAAATTGTACACAACAGAGACAAAGTATGTGTTCTTTTCACATCTCACACAAATCAAGCAGTCATCATAGAAGGCCTATTGGATCCCATGTGTCATAGGCTAACGACACAGCAGTATTAATGTATATGATATCAAGACATATGTAATTTTAGGTAATCATAGTCATTTATAAAGTCAATATTTATGTCTAGTTAACAGGTTATTTATATGGTAGCCACTGATTAGTAAACTTTTTATCATTTATTTCTAAACATACATACAATCATGCATCATCTCAAATTTCAGGTATCATGTTTATTGTGTTGTTTTGTTTTTGCTTTCGGATTTGCAGAAGACTTTAAAATTTTTTACAAACCAAGAAATGTTTCAATATAAATAGTGTCAAACTAGTTTGAAGGGTGTGGCACTCCTGCTATTTGCTGATTAAAATTAGTTGTGAGAATCGTGTTGACAGACCTGTATTTCAAGCCAGAGTGTAACAGATTATACTTTCCCGATGGTTGAAAAATCCATCGCCTGATAGCGAGCGGCTGCATTATAATATTTTGTATAACATAATATTTTGTATAAACTTTCTTAAAGTTTTCTTAGTGCCACAAGAACTTAAACCAAAAATAATTACATGTCAGTTGATTTCTTCCACCTTTTCATCATCAATAATTTTTATTTGCAACATTTTATTTGCTCAGTAGCCTTCAATCAGAGCTCATCTCCTTGGAGCATTGGCTTCCGAAGAAATGTTCTATAGAAACCATGAGACACGAAGGAAACTCAGATTAGTTCTACAGAGAAGAAATAACAAGAGGGTTGCTTTTCGATCCTCTGCATAAAACATTGGTATTTTTATTGACTTTGGTTTTGTTTGTTTAAAACCAACGATGTTTCTAGATCACAAATTCCCTTCTTTTCATTTTTCAAACTCTCAAGTGAGGTTGGAATCGATATACTTTGAAAGACTTGTCGACTTTAAACCTACCTGAGCGCAGAAAATTAACTGCCATTTGCTTATTTTAGATCAAAGCATAACGGAACATGCAGCATTGATCGACAGTTAATCTAGAAAAATTGTCTTCACATCCAACCTATAATGATAAAAAGCAAATTTATAAAACGACTTTATCCAGCAGCGGTTGGACTCAAAGCGCTTGACATACAAGTGCGCGAACACCTTATTAGGACAGCTACTTCATAAACACACACACACACAAACAAACAAACAAACAAACAAACAAACAAACAAACAAACAAACAAAACACAAATATATAAATTTGATCGGTTTAGCTCTTCAACCACCATCAAAGGCAGGCTCTACCAGCCTTAAAAATAAGCAAAAAGACAGACATAATAATAATGGACGTGTATGCACGCTTCTTTAAAATGTAGCCACTCATGTTGAAAGAGAATCCCATCAGCACAGATGCGGTCCACAGCCCCGCCACTTGCATCTTTAATAATTAAAAAAATCTTTGAAAAGCAGTTGAAACTTTTTACCGCCTTATTGTGGAATTTCAAATCACAATCCCGTTCTGCAGTCTAACCCTTGCTTACAGAGACATCCTCCACACAACTCTTGTTACAACATCAAGCCAACGGCCATTGCAAGATCAGCCTCCCGAGAAGCACAATGCTACCCTGCTACCCGTATCACACCCACCCCCAATGCGCACTAGTCCCTAGTGACAGTCCAACATCAAAACTCTCCCGAGCGATTGCAGATAAAGGAATCCGAGTCTGAACTCGACACTAAGGCCTGATTTCAGTAAAAACCACTTGTTACCATGTCGCAGGGACAGATTCCCACTTAACAGAAATGTATCCTGCTTGTCGCTGGGGACAAGTGAAGTTCCAGCAATCAACACACGAGCCTCCTCACCGGAAACGGGCGCAATTTATCTCGGATGTTTTCTTCCTTAATTAACATTTTCACTCTTTCCGCACATTATCGTCTATTTTCGCACAACCTTCCATTTCATTGTCGCTCTCTCTTTCTCTCTCTCTCTCACAGATTGCCTTTTCCGTCATTCATTCTTTCACGCAGGACTCATTACAACAAGGGAGGTAGCAAACTACATTTCAGGGGAGATCTGTGATATGGTTTTAGACAGACAGACAGACGGACAGACGGACGGACGGACGAGGAAATTTCGAAGGCTGCACGTTTTCCTGCTTTGAAACTGTCCTTTCGCAGTTCTGTTTACCACCTGACATTTGTTTCCCCTCATATTGAAATTCATGTGCATAAAGTTATAAAAGCCTTATTTAAACAACAATGCCGTTGGATCGACCCACGTACTGGGGGAACGTGCAGGCGGCCAACAGTGTAACATGATGTCATCAACAACAACAAAGCAAATTGTTCGGCACTGATTAGCTTGGGAAACTCTTTACATCACCATGTCCGTTTTCTCACAAAGAGCGCGATCAACACCTCGCTGCACACAATATATGAAGTTTTGATTAAAAACACAACAAAATAAAACAAAAAAAAAACAAACAACAAAACCTTTTTTATATGATGGCTCTATAAATAATTTTGACAGGATTCTGGTTCTCAACCTCTTTTGTACCTGTCATTATTTTTTCTTTCTTTCCTTCACAGCAATTTGTTCACTGCACCGCACCGTCTTGTTTTTTTTTTTTAAATGTTAATAACTAACATAACTGCTTATCTTTTTAATCAGAACTGTATCAATGAAAACATATTTTCCATAATTTATAATCACAAATGAAATAAAAACGAATATTTTAATAGTAAACAATAACTCAGAAAGCGGTTTTTTAATGTACCGGTTTCTGCTTAAACTTGTATCATGGTCTGAGGTTGAAGTCAGTTGTTTACCGACAAGCTACTCGATGAAATGACGATTTTTACTTCGTTGTAACAAACATCGGCGCAGAATAAATTATCTCCTAATGGAGTTTACACCACTCAAAACACGGTCCTCACACTCACCTCTCCGTAGTTAAGAAAAACCTAACTTCCATCACACCAACGGAAACTTCCATGTTTTTTTGTTTACAAAAATTCAACAACTGCATGTCATGCGATATTTGTATACTAACTGGTTAGTGCGCGTGTGAACGATTTAGTGTGAGTGCATGTGTGTGTACGGGTGGTGATGGTGGCAAACAATGGTGATTTAGGTTTAGCCTTGCTGTACTGCTTTTCCCTTGAATAATTAGAGATATTTTTAGATTATCATATCGTACGTTTAGTGAACAAAACAGTGAGAGAAAGAAAGAACGAATAGCCAACTAACTAGCCAGACATTAAGCAAGCAACTACAGAACCAAGAAGGGAACCACAAGAAAGAGGTAACTGGAGAGAAAGAAATCTCATTTTTTACACTAGCAAGTTCAGTTATGTACAGTTCCCTAGCTAGGGCATCCGTAATAACAGATTTCAGTTACAATTCGCCTACAGAGCAACCCATCCCACTCTATGAAAAACACAAAGACTTGAGGCACACGGTAAAAATAAAAAAAGAAAACTTTTTCAGTCTCTAGGGAAACAAGGAAGAAGCAATAAATTTCCGTGTATTATAAAGCTCATCTCGGTGTTTGCCTCTGTTCTATGTGTTTATAGGGCTATTCCAGTGTCAATTATTCTTTTGTGAAGAGACAAATTAGACCTTGCTATGTGACATAGAAGTATTAAGCCCAGCTAAAGTAGCTCCATTAAACACTTTCTAGAAGTCTGGCCTGACAAGGACAGAACATAAACAGACACATCTTTTTGCGACTGTAAATGAAAACTTAAAGCAAATAACTCGGATACAACAACAACAACAACAACAACAACAACAACAACAACAACAACAAAATCATTCCTGGGTCCGTATATGGTTCTACATATTTCCTGTCCAAGCCAATTAGATGCTGTCAATAAAAGAACATAAATTTGTTCTGCAGTTGTACCTTCGTATCACTGTAGAAATCATTTAGCCTGCACAAGATGTTTACTTTGGAGCAAGGAAAACAAAAAGCTCTACTTGTATCAAACAGAGTAAGTAATAATTATGTCCCATGACAGAAAAACAAAACTCTTCATTGTCATTGGATTGTGCGCGCTCCATTGCAGCTTCCTGTCACGCGAGCACGAGATGCGAAAGCTGTTCCCGCGCATGGTGCTGGAAGATGGCGAGGAGAAATTCCGGATCGATCCGGCGGAAGTGCGACGTCACGCTCTGATGGTGGTGGAGGGACTGGGGCTGGCCGTCGACTACCTGCAGGACAACGACAAGCTCAACCGCTTCCTGCGTATCGTCGGTACCCGCCATCACCACGCCAACGTCAAACCTGAAATGCTGACGGTGAGCTGACAGCTGACACATGACGTCATCTTTGTACGAACTGCATGACATTAGGATCTCGCTGCGCTCTCGAGCACACCAGTCGGCTGTTACTTTGTTTAAAGCTATGGTAGTGTACATAATATTATTTTTCTAATCACTGGATAATTTTGTATGTAAGGTAATATTTCCTAATATATGGCAGGGCTTCTGCTTACGCAAAAAATTGCGTACAGTACGCATTAAAAGTTCGGAGGACCCCTTCAATTTTCGTCAATGGGTTCCCCTTCAAATTAGGGCGAAGAACAGGGACCCCTTAAAAATCTAAAGAAGGGTTCCCTGGGACCCCAAAGAATTTAGCCTTAGCAGAAGCCCTGTATGGGTTAATATCTCCTGTCCTTGACCATGTACAGAAAAAGGCCAACCGCACAGACATCAAGGTTAGGTGTGATTACCTTTTATGTCAGGTTGGGAAAGCTGGAACCATATGTTAATTGGGATTATGTGTGGTCGAGCGTATCGTCAGGAGTTTGACCTCTTTCTGTGTATGGTGATGTCAGTAGCCATCTATACACCTCGAGATCAGAACGGGGATATTCGTCCAAATCATGCACTGACCTTTACCCAGCCATCAGAAAAAATGCACCCAAGAAGATAGACCTATAACAGACTACACATTTTCTTCCATGATGTGCCTTTAAATGACAAGGATGAGGCATGCTTCTATAAAGATATATATATCTGTACATGTATAGAATCAGTTATTCGTGTTAAAAAAAGTTTGAAATATTATATATAATAGACCAAGAGACAAGCCTGTCTACTCACTATAAATGCCCGGGCTCCTTGAGTTACCGAGGCTATAAATGCCACAAAACAGAAACCATATCAACACTAACAGGCCGAGCTTAAGAAGTGCAAAAACATGTTTAGCGATCAATTAAGCCCTTGTGGTCATGTTCAGTGGAAAAATGCGGGAGATGTCGTGCGCGCGTGTGCGTGTGCGTGTGTGTTAGTGTGTGCACTGTTCCTTTAGTAACCAACAACAGTGCAAGACTTGTCTTCCCTACAAAGCTTCCAGACATCCTCCTGAACAGCAACCAAAAAACCCTAATAATTTCAACAAAATGCATGACAATACCAACTTCGGAGACTGAGATAAAGAGACGAATGTAAGACTGAAGAGCTGTAGTATACTTTTTATTTATTAAATATGCACTATTTGGTTTCGTTCTTTTTTTCCCAGAAACTTTACCCTGCCATGGACGAGGGTCTGCACGACGTGCTAGGGAAAGGTTACACAAAGCGCCAACGACAGGCGTTCCGTTCGTTCTTTATGTACATCGTGGGTGTCTTCAAAATCGCCATGATGGAGGCTGCTAGCTCAAGCTCCCAGCATGCTATGCGTGACATCAGGCACAGCAACGCCAGCTGGAGCAGCGGCATCGGAACGGCCTCCACCTGCTCCACCAAGTCCATCAAGACCCTGGAATGAGTGGGGTGCCTTTTCATAGCAATGCGCGGAAAGGAACTACCTTCGGCTTTTGGCCAACTGAGAGAACAGCTGAATGCAGTGCTGAAACGTCTCCCTACTAGAACGATGCGGAAAGGAAAGCTCAATGTAAACAACTTTTACTTAATCCTGCAAATACATTCGACTTATTGACGATCACGCAAGTGAACGACCTTCGTTCCTGTATACACCGCCGCTAGACTGTTCAAGAAGCTGACAACGCCACATTCTCACACACAGAGCTCTTATACCCATCTCGTCAGTTTATTGGGGTGTCTTCAGGGTATGTGGAATGTGAAACCACCGATTACAAAAAATGGCGGACGGACATTATGCGCTTTCAGACCTCGAAAATCCGCAAGAAAATATGTCAAGCTCTCCTGTTTCAGCAGATGATGGTCTTGAAGTTTAAAACGAGAGCTGTTAGTTTTATAAAACCGAGCCCTGATAAAATATATTAAAAATAATAAACACTTGTTAGCTCAGACACTCGAAGAACTTTATTCGGAACAATCAGTCTTGAAGTTTAAAACGAGAGCTGTTAGTTTTATAAAACCGAGCCCTGATAAAATATATTAAAAATAATAAACACTTGTTAGCTCAGACACTCGAAGAACTTTATTCGGAACAATCACGTATTTCTCCTTTTTTTAACGCGTTATAATTAGCGTCATGCGACAGATAAACAAATGAAGGCCGTACATGGCAGGTCACATGTCGGCGACTCCTTCGTCTGGCTAAAACTTCAGCAGACGATTCGTGTTACAAAAATCGACCAGTATGACGGATAGAGCTTTCTCTCGAACAATTCAACGCGAAAACATGAGCTACAGTTGATGAACGACGGGCCCACTCAACGAGTATTTTACATAAAACTCTTTTGAGATGACGCTTTTGATGAAACAAGATAAGGATTGTTTTGACTATTGTTTATACATTCATTTCACTGCTAGAGAATTATTATGGTGTGCATGTGCGTGTGTGTAATGGTGGGGGTGGGATGGATGGGTAAATGAATGGGTGTACACACTTTCAAGATATAAGATACTTTATTCTTTCCCCCTCTCATGGGGTGTCGAGATCCGCATTAGTACACAACGTAAAATGTCAACATCACAACGACTGTTTAGTGAAGCTGTTCATCGTAGGCGGATCACAGGAAAGACATCGGCACTAATACAAAAGGTTTTATTGCTTGTACACTAACACATCCGGGCTGCAAGTCGGATCATCCAAACATCACTAAAAATAAAACAAACAACTAAAACACTTCCAGCTATCAACTGTAAAGAACCTCTGTTCTGTTCAGTCCCAGCCACCTGAACCACGACGAGGACACCACCCACATGACTAACTCATAGACGGAGACTCGCAACAACTGCCAGTGTTCGCGCAGTCTCGTGCGCAACACGCACCCCACCGCCCCCTCGCACTGCCGCCGCTCATCTTGCGCCACGGCGCGGATGCAGCAACGCGACATGTTGATGAAGGAGGTGGCGTTGGCGCGGGTGTGCAGACTGGCCTCGATGCCGCGCAGCACATCGTTGGTCTTGAAGATGAGCAGCAGCTGGCGCGGCACGCGGTTGAGGATGTCACTGATCTCCAGCAAGTAGTCGCTCACCTTCGTCTGGATCTCAGAGCCCTGCAGAGGACGAGGACTTTTGAAGACGTGAACACAACAGCGAACAACTATGAAAATAATATCGGTTAACAGTATTAGAACTAAGACTTCTTCAATCGTTAAAAAAGGATTTTACACCCTGCTAGTTCTTTAAAACCGATAAGGTCGAAAACTTAGAAGACTGGTAATATGAGCTGACAAAATTTGACTTTCTTAACCCCTGTATAAAATTGTCCATACAGTCCATTCAAACCTGACATTTATGATCAATTTAGGTAAAGAAAGTGATACGAAGTGTCATATAACCAGATTTAAAACCACACAAGACAGAGTTGTGTCATTCTGTCTTCGCTTTCTGAAACAATGATTCCTTCTAAATCCTTTTGCAAAGAAGTTTCTGACTACCGGCGCCCTCGGAAACGTGTTTCTATACGAAACATGACGTCACAGGTGAAGCTATTCTAACGCATTCTCGCCTTTAGAAACGCTCTTAACCGGACCAACACAGACGAGTCTTTGACCACGTTTGGGAAAGCTTTTGCATAATGACTGCATAAAAACTTTGCCAAAGCAGGTAAAATATTCGTCCATGTTGACTGGGATTAGAACGGCGTTGAAAGGACTATCTCTCTCATGTGCCATGCCAACCTCAATGTCCGTGAACTCGTGCTTGCCGATGCCGGCCTGCAGCGCCTTCCAGGATCGCGCTGTCAGCATGCAGGCAAAGAGACCGAACAAGTGGCCCACATTCAGGGCCTCCGCGTGCCGTTTCATACCTTCCACGTCAGCGTTAATCATGGCCAGCCACATCTTGCTGTAGTGGATGCGCAGATCGTCGTCTAACTTCTGCTTGAGGCGGACACACAATCACGTGACATTTGTGTTAAGATTAAAGAAAGGATTAAAACTGGGACGATAAAATCGCATTTACGCTAAAAGGCTGTTTTCTGTTGTTTTTGTTTGTTTGTTTGTTTGTTTTTTATTGGTTATCGTTGGTTGGGAGATGTAAATATTTAACTCGTTCATTTCACTTAATTGCATGCGCTTTCACGTGCACGCGAATGCATCGTTGCGCATTCATGCTGTCCCAAACAGACATGTTTAAATGAAACTACAAGGATTTCAACACACGATTTTTGCAAACATACTAACGTAAGCTGGTAAGCCTCCCACGCATCTTTAAGAGGTTTCTGAAGCTGAAGTTATAAACAATCGTCTACAATGCTTCTTAAGGAACATCAATCTCATTCCAAATTACATTTTGGGTTGATACTACTGTAAAATACTCCCCACTCCACACAGCAGCAAGGCACAGAACAATAGAGATTAGATGATCCTGGCGATCACCTGATATAGTCCATGGTCCAGTAGAGTAATCTGCACGCCTTGAGGAGTTTGACTGATCAATATATTTCCTGGGTGAGGATCACAGTGGACATAGCCTTGGACAAAAATCATCTCGCTGTACAACAATCCCAGTTTTCTTGACACCTGCCAATCAGTATCACAGGATTTGAAACAGTCAACCCCAAAAAAGGGGAGGAAATCCAATTCACAAGAGTCAGGCATCTGCAAACGATTACCTTAAAGAAACTGAAGATGCAGATTAAATTCATCAGATGTACAGATTTTAAACAATTCTTATAACAGAAAGTACGTTTTACTATTTATCTCCACCAGCAGTCTTAACGTGACATCTAAAGGTAAACTGGCCAGCCTATCAATTTTTAGTTCCTTAATTGTCTCACCTCATTTACTGAAATACCATGTTCTTGCATATATTTTAGGTTGTCAACCTTTCCACCTTCACAGTACTCCATAGTAAGGACACGTGGTGATGTAAGTTCCCAGTAAATTTTGGGTACCTGCAAAAGGAGGATGATTCACTGAGTCTGTATGTGGATCACAAGTAGGAACTCCAAACCTAACACTTCTATGCATGTAATGTCGAATTCCAGCCGGTGGTATGTCATGGGACTGTCGTATGGTAGGCTTGCTTTGAACAGATGGTGATACCGCGATAAAGAAGCAAACCATGTGCATGGCATAAACTTTTTCAGGAGGTGAGCTGTCCTCCGCTGCTCCCCCATCTCCAGAAGGCTGACCTCAATCTTAAATATGTTACATTACAGTTTCTTGATAAAATAATGTGATACAGTCTGTGAACACTTGCCTTGAAGAAGTCAAAATGCTGAAAGATGATGGATGCCTGCTCACAGTTGTGTCCTTCATTGATAAAGTCAAGTTCCACAGGGAGGTTCTTCTTTGTTTCCTCAGCCAGCCAGGCATACTGAAAACCTGGGAAAATCCATGTGATGCCATGCACCAGTAGCTGTAAAAGGGAAAGTAGTTTATACATCATCAATGGTATTTTTCATCAGAGAATTATATACAAGCAATTCTGGTAAAGCAAAATTTAAGGTATATCTTAAATGTTCAAGCAAGAACACAAACTCCTCTGCAGTTCTTATGCTTTACATTATATTTACATCAACAATAAGATTATAAGCATCATCAACAAGAAAAAACGTAAATCACCAGAGTGAATTACACAGAAATACAGTTTTTATCAACTAATCAAACAGTAATCTGTAACTAACATTCTTAATTACATTCAGGATAATAATACTTCCTAACCTGTAAACTGATATATCAGGTTATTACATTATTCCCACCTCCATGGTTTTGATGTCTATGGCTGAATAGGCCTTGACCTTTGGGTGCTGCACTTTGACAGCAACCACACGGCCATCTTTCAGAACTGCTTTGTGCACCTGAGCTAATGAGGCAGCTCCTAGAGGTTTTGGGTCAAAAGATGCAAAGATCTCGTTGACCTGTTCAACAAAGTCAATGTTCTTCTCAAGAATCTCATAAACTTATAGATTTGAGCAAACTTATTTGATTTACATCCACATTGATTTTTTAGATCCACACATACAAAATACTTGTAAAAAAACGTTTTTGTTACATTATTTGAATATAATAAGTAATGCTTATACTTATTTTGAAGATTACAAGTTATAGGTGTAATCCAAATGAATTAAAACAACAAAAAACATATCTATATAAATTGTAACATTATGCAACTAAATCAGTAACTTATTACTTTTTTCAAACCATCACTACCTTCTTTCCAAAATCTTCTTCAATGACTTTATAGATATCTTTTAAGTCAGATTGTGGTGCTTCACTGTGGAAAATCTTCATGGTTTGGACGTATTCCTTTGGCAGCAAATAATCAAGGGATCCAACATGTTGACCAACTTTAACGAAAGCACCCCCATTTTTAGCACACATCTTTTGGAGACATATTGCTGATCGATGATGAATCTAGAAGAATGTATAACACCTGTTAGTAAACACACACTCTCTCTATCACACAAAGAAAACTGAGTAATGAGAAGCTGTAAAGATATGGTGAAAATGTTATTGGACTATTAAGAAATCGCAGAAAAGATCAAATTAATTGGCTGCCATAAAAGAAGTCTCAAGACTTATTTTTGTTCTTACCTGAGACTTGGTGATGATATAGTCTGGTGAGTTAGGATCTAAACCCTTTAGTGTCCACTTGTAATCAGCTGCTATAGAAAGTGCCTGAAAAATATCACAAAGAAATAAGATGGCTCATTGATCAGTGCTTACAAACTATAAAATGCATGTGATTTTAGGATCTCCTGTTAAAACTAGGGTCTTTAGACTCATAGTTGAAACTGTTGGATTTATTTTTAGACCCCTATATAATAGTTTATTGTGGATTTTAGCAATCAGTTCAAGGAAAAAACAAAAACAAAAATTCATTCACGTATCAATATTTTATTGATATTTGATGGAAAGAAACTGATTTAATTATTAAATGACATTTTATGCAATTAAACTTGTGTCACTATTATTTTATAAATAGACTGATGAAACATCTGGTTTCATTTAGTGGTACGTCATGTCTTTAATTTGTGATGAGACCTCCAACCTAATATATTTTTACATTTTCTGATCCCCAGATACCAAATTGTTTTACATTTTGAGACCGCCTCAGCAATTTGGAGCTGTTTTACACGATTTATGTACATTTCTATGTAATCGGTAAATATGTCATTTCTAAATGCACAGACGAGCCATTCTTTTCACATCCCTATCCTTTTGAAACCAAATGTACTCATAAATAAACAAAGGGGAGAGGGTTTGAAATAATGCAGTCAATTCTTTAATAAACATTAATAAATTCATAGTATGCCAGAAGCATGACATTTAAAATGATAATCCTATTAAAACATACAAATTATAAATATGACCTACAGCAAGTGCTGCTCGTCCAAATCGAACTGCGCCCACTGTTGACACTTCCCAATCATTCTTTTGTAGAAAAATTACGCTTCCAGCTGCTAAGGATGCAGCAGATGTAATTTGAATGATTCTTCGGATTTCCCTCTTCATTTTCTTTAAAGTGCCTGGAAATATCTTTAAAAATATAAGTTCCTTCACTTTCGTGGAAACATATCTGTCAAACTATAACACAAACAACACAGAAGTAAACAATGCCTCTCGAGTAATACGCTTGTTTCAGCCAAGCATTTAATTCACTTTCAGTTTTTTCTTTTTTTGAATTGATAACATTATTACTGATAAAGGTGTCTAGTTGAATAACCATTCAATGATTCATTTACTCCATCATTGTCGTGAGAAAGAGAAGCAGACGATATTTGTACCTTTTTCTCAGAAAGCACACGGCATCAAAAAGATACACAAAAATAGCGTCGTATGCTTTGATATGTATGTTTTCTTTTAATAAATCTATTTATTATCAGTTTAAAAGACATTATACCCCAGTAACATGCGTACGTTGTGCTCGAGAGAGCAAAAATTCGCCTCAAAAAGACATGACATTGTTCGATTGTCTAAGAGTTAGATCCCTTGATAACTATTTTCCAAAAATATAAAAATAACGTTGTATATTTCATTTAGCAGCAGTAATGAAAAAATGTTGCATGAAAATAAGAATAAAAGTTTATAAAAATACACTTTGGGAACTCCCGTCAGGCTGTTACCAGAGTCGGAGTGATAGCAAACGGAAGCCATCTTTGTTACAAGAGTACATACGTTTAACCACGGTTTAACTTTACAATGGTGTCATTATCAAGGTATCATATTGTTGTTTTTCATTCTTGCAACTTCAGATACGAGCGCTTTCTATGAAAAGAGATACTATATGATTTGGGACTCTGAAAATGAGAATAATTTATAAAAATGCACTTTGGGTACTCCTGTCAGGCTGTTACCACAGTTCATGCGGAGACATAGCAAACGGAAGCCATCTTTGAACGAGAGAATCTTGATGCAATACATTCGCATAACTTTACAATGGTGTCATTATCAAGGTATCATATTGTTGTTTTTAATTCTTGCGACTTCAAAATACAATCGCTTTCTATGAAAAGAGACACCATGTTTTGGGACTCGGTTAAATTTGTCACTGTGGGACTAAGCGACGTGGGTAATATATCACTGTCGATAATCCAGTCTTAAAATGACTGTAGTCTTTATATTTCGTCAACAAATTCCTTTATTTATGTAGTTATTTATTGTGTGCTAGCATCCTACCGGCACCTACGCAGCGGATATTTGACAGAGATGAAGAAGAAAAGTCAATCAGAGCACAGATGCAGGTAATCACTATGGTCTTTAAATAACTGTTTTAATTGCATAGAGCGTTTGTCAGTAACTGATAAGACAATAGGCTATATTATCTCTGCAGACTTTTGACTCCAGCTTATGCATATTTAAACGTGGATGGGAAGATCACCTATAATTAAAGGCTTGTACATTATTAATAAACCTGGAAACAGCCCCATCAGTCTCTTATAACAACATTTCATGCCATTAATAGAGTATGAAGTACAGATTTCTTTTGGCTGCTATAATTCATTTTGCATTATATGGGTACAAGTAATGAATCTTTACAAATGAAGCATCTCATGTCATTGAATTTACTTTATTCTTTCTTGCATAGGTTTTAGCTAATGGGTTGATATGCAATACCCACAGTTCATCGTCTTAGGGTTGTTGCTCTCCACATGTCCAGCCAACTAGAATCCAATAACACACGCAAAGGCCATACACACTGGCCATGTCGGTCAGGTGGTTTCCGAGGTCACGGCCGGTAATCTGCGGTGACATCAGGGGGCTCCTAGCCCACCTTCTTCTGGGTGCTGAACAAAAATCACGTCGATCACGGAATGGTCCCGTAAAGTGATTCTTCCTTATCCAGAAGGCTCCAGTTAAATCCGCCCATACGATTAAAACCTGTAACTTGAGATTATACTACAATTCTAGACAATGTTCTCCAATTCACACATCTTTCTCTCATATGTTTGCAACTTTGGAACATATATAAGTTCTAATACAAATTTCATAAGCAATAACAGAAAAAGATGTCATACCTCGTCTAGGCAAGGTTAATCCAAAAACGAGCAGTACCGCGCTGCATCCAGCATGGATCGACACTACCCTTCTACTATACATAAAATCTCTCAACATACACTTTTAGTCCGTGAGCCGCAAAAGGGTTGAATATTCCGAAAAGCATGGGAGGCATGGACTGGTCCTTGACACTAATGATCAAGTGGCTTTGTATGATTTTTGTTCACTGTCTTAAAGAACTTCGTCATTTCCAACAGTCAACATCTTGCTTGCTTGCCATTTTGCAGGTTGCATCAGTAAGCAGTCATCGAACTGCTCCTCCATATGGTCATCGTAAAGGATGGGTGCCAAGAACACAGGATGACTTTGGCGATGGAGGAGCATTCCCAGAGATTGGTATCGCACAGTATCCTCTGGCTATGGGTCTGAAGAAAAGCACGTCTAATGCCCTGGCTGTCTCTCTGGATGCTACTGGAAAGATCAAGTATGATGCCATAGCAAGGCAGGGACATGGGAAAGATAAGGTAGACGATCATTTGACTTGAAGTGTTAATGTTACATTTAATGGTTTTTTTTTCTT
This sequence comes from Pomacea canaliculata, assembly GCF_003073045.1. NCBI lineage: Eukaryota > Metazoa > Mollusca > Gastropoda > Architaenioglossa > Ampullariidae > Pomacea > Pomacea canaliculata. Next base: position 15,231,275 of record NC_037597.1, read on the forward strand.
TCAACCATTTTTCACTGCTCTTTTTATCCTCTGTTGTAGGTATTTGTTTTTAGCATTGGTTAAGGAGCAAATCTTTTGGATTCAAGGTAGACGTTTGAAGAAAGTCATACATTGTAGTTTTTTAATGAATAATTAGGGATTGGTACTGTAACAAGAAGTATTCTGGTGTATATTATATTGTACAGATCTCTGTGTGTGTTTGTGAATGTTCATACTTGAATGTTGGCTGCTGTCAAAGGTGATACATTCGCGTCCTCAAGATTTGCTCCCAAAACCCATCGAGGATGATGACCCCGAGCTTCAGAAACCTGATGATGAACAGGTTATGGAAAACACAGAGAAGACTCGCATGGCACTTGAAAAACTTGTGTCTGGAAAAATTTCTGCAGCAATGCCTGTGAGGCATGCAGAGAAACAGGCACCAGCTCAATACATTAGGTAAATATTTAGCTTCTGGCTTATGAGTGTATTTGATTTATATTGTGAACTGTTATTACCGTATGTCATGCTTAGGTTTGTCCACTTATATCGTTAATTTTTAACAGATCACTTTGCATGCTACTTGTTTCTTAATCTACTGATGTGTGGTCTTTTAGGTATACTCCTTCACAGCAGGGAGTGGCTTTCAACTCGGGAGCAAAACAGAGAATTATCCGCATGGTTGATGTCCAGAGAGACCCCATGGAACCTCCCAAATTTAAGTAAGTACATTTAACCTTCACCGTGTATTAATGTATTGATGGATGCTTGCTATTGGGCACCACCCTTGACAACAAGCTAACCTTTACTCAAAATATCTGTTAACAAAAATTTTGTAAAAGTTTGTTGTAGCGAACAAAATTTTGCAGGCTTTTTTGTTCCTTATTTTATTTTCAGGCAAATCGTGGCTCCAAAGAAGATTAAGAGCAATTAATAGTAGTGAGGTAATGATAAGGAAGGATTTCAAAGTATGAATGATGCGTCTGTCGGATATGTGATGTCTGTTAGTCAAAAAAGTCATCGATTTATAATGTCATCATGGAGGAATCCAAGAGTAATTCCTACAGTCAACCATGTCTGCTTTGGTTAACGTGGTAAATATATGTGTGAAAAGATATTCGGATAACGAACAGATTAAGGTACCTGTATTCGTAGTAGTATAAAAAAAAAGATAGAGAAGACCTGGAAGAGTAAGAGCCATGTATTTTTTAGCTAAATATTAGGAGCATTTGCCAGCTAGGCAACAATTCTGTACTTGTACGCTAAAAAATGTCAGATCACAAAACACTTTTGTACCCAGGTGTATAATTCAGGTTGAAGGGACTGCAATTCAAATTGGTGTGTGAAGGAAACATGTAGGAGTGGAATGTGAGCTTAATAATCATTTATACCTTGGAACATTTTGTATATTGCCTCTGTCTTTTCCCGCGAAGAGTTAATTTGAGAAATGTCTTTCTAAAAAAAATAGTATTATAGAAGATAAGTTATTGTCATAGTAATAAAAGCAGCAAAATTCAATGTGGTTTCATTACACATTACAATAGCACTTTCACTGATAAGTTGATTCAACAGCTGTAAAACCTGCACTCTCTGGGCTTAATGACAAATCTTTCTTTGACATAATTATTAATACTTAAGAAAATTTGAAATACATTTATTCAAACAAGTATTTTCCTTGTCCTTATCCAGAGTAAACAAGAAATACCACGAGGACCACCATCACCTCCTGCCCCAGTCTTGCACTCACCTAACAGAAAGGTACTTATAAAGTCATTGCTATGGTCCAAAAGATCCTATTATCTTGTAATAATATATAGAAACATAATTATTTCTTGTCTTGATGCTTGAGCAATATTGTCTTAATAGTGATTTTGTTATATGTCAATCTTTTTGTGGTGTTAAAGCATTTCGTGCTGTATATACAAGCTTGCTTTTATTTGCAGGTGACAGTGAAAGAGCAGCAAGAGTGGAAGATTCCACCATGCATTTCAAATTGGAAGAACAACAGAGTGAGTTCTTTCTTGTGATTGGGCAACATTTGAAGGGAAAATATTTGCTTGGCAGTTGTCAATCTCGGTTAATAAAGGAAGGGGCATACTGGTGTACTTAAGCACAGCTTGAGATGATGTGAAAAGGGGGATTGTGGACATCAAGGATTGAGAAATGTTTTCTTTCTTATGGTTGCTAAAAAGTGTATCTGTGCTTTGCAGGGTTACACCATTCCCTTGGACAAGCGGTTGGCTGCCGATGGCCGGGGACTTCAAAATGTACACATCAATGAAAACTTTGCTAAGCTGGCAGAAGCCCTCTACATAGCGGATAGAAAGGTATGCAATATAAGAACAAAATATAGGGGTTAAAGGGGAAGTGTTGCTGTAATTAAAAGATCCTAATTTTTGAAATTCATTAGCCATTTGCTTGACAGGAAGTACTCATATAGTCATTGGAATGATACAATTTGATCATCTTGTCTGCTTCAGGCACGTGAAGCTGTTGAGATTCGTGCTCAAATTGAGAAAAAAATGGCGCAGAAGGAGAAAGAGAAGAGGGAGGAGGGCTTGAGGCTGCTAGCTCAGAAAGCAAGGGATGAACGTGCTGGCATCCGCCGAGCTGAAGGTTGGTGCTTTTGAAAGTGTTGCACTGACTTTTAAATGATACCCCAAGTTTTAGATTGTATTGCATCATTTTGTTTCCTTTATAATGTTTGCTGACCATGTAATAGAAAAGAGCTTGAAAGTTGTATTTTAATTTTGGGGGGGAGGTGATGACCATAAAGATAATTTTGGCACTGATTTTTTATTTTTTTTTTTATTAATTAAAGGCCAGAGGATTACATTCATAGTTACAATTTAGTATTACATTTGCAAAACGTTTAACAGAGCGAGATGAAGAAGCAGCTGAGAGGGATGAATTGCGGCGTGAACGTGCTAAGGATAGACAACATCAGCGCAACCTTGCCAGAGCTGCTCCAGACAAGAGGTAGAATTCACGATTAGTGGGATTTATTTCTTTTCATGATGCTCCATTGTCATGTCTGTCTGACAAAATTTGTGACGCTCAGACTAGCAAGACTGTTGACAGTACACTTTGAACAACCTCAGCTTTGTTCATTTCAGAACCAAGGTGATGAAAGCCCGAGACAGGGACATCAGTGAAAAAATTGCGTTGGGTTTGCCCAACGCTGGTGCTTCTTCTCAGGAAACACAGTTTGACCAGCGACTCTTCAACCAGACCAAGGTAACTAATAATTTTCCACAGAGATTGTGCACGTATAAGTGTTCGTAAATGTTAGTGTTCTTTAAATGAAAATAATAACATACCAAAATAATGTTCACCATTTTGTGGATTATTTCATTGTTAATGCTATAAATTGTTGAAAAGTATTCTTGACATCTTTGTCTCTTGTGTTATGAGAACTTTTTGGATTCTGTTTGTGCAGGGTATGGACAGTGGGTTTGGAGATGATGAAGCTTATAATGTTTATGACAAACCTTGGCGGGAAGAGAATTCTGTGGCAAACAACATATATCGACCATCCAAAAAGTTGGACAATGACCTGTATAGTGACGACTTAGACACTTTGATGAAAACTAAAAGGTATGTTTGGAAACACTTCACATTTCAACCTATTATATCCGTGTTGCTGCTGTGTTTAATATTTTTACCTTGAAAAGGTGGCAAAGAAGCTCCAGAAAGTCTTTTTTTTTTTTTTTTTTTTCTCCCTACTGTATGCTCTAATTATTATTTCTCATTTCACGCTTAGAACAGTTTCATTTAATGCTAATCCCTAGCATTATTTCGGCTAAAAATTTTATTTTGGTTAATCACTTAACCACAGGCTTTACCCCTGTGTGGAATTTTGTGTAAAAATAGACAGATTTGTTCTCAGATGCAGTGGAATTGTAAGTACCAATAAAGGTTAAAGGGATTCTAAAGACAAAATAGAACTGCTTAGAATTGCGTAAAGAGTAGGATCAGTTTGAATCTCGTCTGTATGTATGTTCATGTGGAAAATATTGAAGGTTTTTAGTAGAATGCTGTGTTTAATAAGAGAAATTACACGGGACTTTTTTTTTTTGCTTTGACGAAATCTCTTTCTCCGTCACGTGACCGTATGACGTGTGGTTTCCATAGTGAGAACCATGCCTCGAGAATGTGCTGCACCCGATTGCCATGAAAAGATGGGAAAAGAGTCAAAAGTTTCTTTTCATCACTTTCCTAAAGACAAGGCAATACAAAAAGAGTGGGTCATACCAATAGAAAGACTCGTTCCCAGTACGAAAAAGCTTTGGGAGCCCAATGAGTGGGACGCATTATGCTCCAAGCCATCTTGATTGTATATTTGGATATCACTAATCCAACGCAAAATCTTCCAAATTACCGCAGACGCTTCATGTCAGAGACTGACGTCATAAGGAGACAAGTCTTCCATCTCGGGAAGATATTGCGATTACTCGGGGGAAGGAAACAAGGGTCAATTTCTCTGGATTTTTGTGATTTTTATATACTTCGGCAACCGAAATAGTGTTAATAAGTGGTATTTAAGTGAGAAATGAATCCTTTATTTCTCCTGTATCGCTCTCGTGCTCTGTAATTGTAACTAAATATATTTTTAAAACGTTTGACCGTCGCCACAGTCTTATCACAAGCCTTGAGCATCCCTTTAACCATTTTGACATAAAATTCTGAGCTAAAGTAGTGCTTCTGTACTCTTTTAGATACAAACATGCTTTCATCTGCAGGTTTGTGCCTGACAAAGAATTTGAAGGAACAGACCGCAAGAGACGGCGAGATGGTCCCGTTGAGTTCCTTCGGGATATTGAGGAGGACGTTTTTGGATTGAATAAGTTCTTCAAGGACGCTAAAGAAGGTCAAAAGCGTCCAGCAGAGGAGTCTGGGCGTTCTGGGAGAGAGTATGACGGGAAGAGCAGTAAAAAGAGACGGGAGTGAGATCTTGGGAAAGACAGTTCTTTCAGCATGAAGTTTTCGTCTTATAAGCCAGGCTGGGACATAAATGTGCTGCATGGGCAAGAAATATTCAGGGGCAAAATGGGGTGTTGTGCTATAAGCGGTCATCAGATTCATCCAGCATGTTTATGTTGAAGCTGTTTGGACTTGTTTCCATCTTGTTTTTAATACATTTTGAGGATATCATGATTTCACAGATTCAGTTTTTTCTGGTCATGCATTGACAAAATGGAAGGTTTGGCAGTCCAGCTCCGTGTGCATACCTCTGTGTTTGGTGCATGATTAAAAGTACAGTAGCTTACTACTGATGTAATATCAGACTGCTCATTAAAATCAGTGTTGTCAATCTTGTGGCATTTGTGTATGACAAATGGTGAGATGACCAATAGATCAGAGTGTATTTATTCTAGAACACTGCCTAGTGAGATTCCTGCAAAATTTTGCTTGAGGGTCCATAATTTGAGAGCAATTGCAGAGAAGCAGCACTTCAAAAATGATTAGCATTCTTTGCATTAGGGTGAAACAAGTTACCTAGACCTGAGGCATAATAAACAGCTTGTGCTGATACCTGAATGCAGAAACCGAAAACTGCAAAGAAAACTCCTGAACAAGGTAGAGCGTTTTATTTACCAAGTGACATTAAAAAAATCCAGTGTATGTATTGTACAATTTCACCCCAAAAATAGCTGATCAAATTCAACACAATTTCAATTGTGCTTCAATTTAAATTGAAAGGAAAAGGTACAACTAAGTCTCTTATGCTTGCTTTCTTTCATTAGCATCTACAGTACGCATGCTCTCTTTCATACAGTAATTTTGGTCCTCTCAAGAATCCTAGCTTACAACCATCACAGATTCAAGCAGATGTCAAACCAAAAATGATGTTGAAGAAAACGCTATACAATTCCTTACAATTATGCAAAATTAAGGAATTAAACTATACAGGCCACCCAGCAGTAGGGTGCTATGATGCTATCAAAGCTCAAGAAATTGTAATCGGCACAAGGTTAGGCTATGGAACCAATGACCAGATCTTATGTACATCCATCATGGGTCGTAGAACTTGAAAGGCAGGTGGAGGTTCAGATGTCGTCTTGCAAATCCTTCATTGCTCTTATTTCCTTTGTTGCCTTTATCATCTGCTCTTTTAGAAGCTGTACAAAAATTAAATACTTCAAATCAAATATAAGTTGTGTTTAAATAATTCTTAAAAATGACACCTACGCTACAGTACCTCAACTTTTAAAATAAGAGGTTCAGAACGCCCAGAAATAATTGATAACAGCATATATGTTCACCATTTGGGTGTGCACATAATAAAAAAAGAACCTTGTTTCAGCATCAAAGCATCTTTTGCCTGCCCTCAATGAGTCATACCTTCACCTTTTCAATTTAGGCTGAAAATATCAAGAAAGAAGAATATTTATATAGTGCTTTTCCCCACCATTAAAGGCAGGTTAAAAGCACTTTTTCTCTTTTATATTAAAAACGAAAAACAAGCATCATAATAATGGATGCTGGTCTCGTAATCACTGAAAAATAGTCAAATTCCAACAATAAGATCATCAGGTTAGTTTTACAATCACCGAGAAATAGCCAGATTGTGTTCAAGAATTTCCAGACTGAAATACTGGAGGCAACCATCCGCATGTTTGGATAGTCATAGTTCACAAGCGCTGGCCTAGGACGAGTGTGGAGTTCAGAGAGACACGTGTCCGGTGTCTGATATTAAAACATGGCTAGCCTTCACTCTCCTATGTATGACACCTTTGCTATGCAAGTATTCCACAGCATGCAGTACACCATGCAAAATACATATGACTGCTAGCTCTGGCAGATCGCTGAGAAGTAGGCATGCAGCAGGTGATGGCAAGAACCTTAGTTCATAACAGGCATGACTTCACAGTAATGTGGGAGAACAGTCTCATGTAGCTGCTTTGTTAATACAACTTTCTGTATTAATACCTGTCTGGCAACCCCTATTAAGAGTTCACAGAGGAAGAAATTTGCTGCTATGAAAAAGTAATGCAATGATAGCAAACTTTTCAATCAGAAAGATTGACAGGCCTAAAGCAATAATACAAGATTAAAAAAAATTTTACATGGACTTGTGGATTTGCTGTCTGTCTGCCAAGACCAACGCTTAGCCTCTTGTGAAGTTCTTCGCTGTTAGTCTTGGCGAGCCTAAACAAAGAATGTGACTAAACTGGATTCATTTGTCGCTAATGCCTCATTTTAGGAGTTAACTGGGAAAAAATCGTCTGCCAGCAGTCCAGTAATACAAGTTTTAACCAACTACTTTGCTGCTTCAGTTGTCCTTGGTGAAAAGTACAGTATTAATACAGGGAAAATTGTGAACTATAGGCTAAAATAAGTTGCAATATTCTATTTATCTGAGCATGGTTTATGGTTCTGCCCCTAACTCAATCTTGCAACCACACCGACTCTTTAACCCCATCTTCTGCAAAAATAAAAATACATCTCAGCTCTGTGGACACTGACCATGTGTACTCGGTAGAAATCATATCCTAACAGTAAGAAATGACTCAGGTACTGAGGCAATTAACAATGGGGATGTTGCATCTCTTTGCAATGATACACTTGGCTGAAACATTATTATGGCACAGTTAAAAAAAACTGAAGTTATACATGTCATTTTTAAGACTCATGGCATACTCAGCGAATCCCATTACTTCACACAAATCTATATATATAACTTCAGCAAGCCTCGCATCTAGATTTTCCCGGAATGGATCAGTTAGTAAGCAAAATAAAAAGTCACATATAATCATGAACACAGGCACAAGCAAGTGCATATATAAATGTGTACATATACCCCCACGTAATTAAAATAAACCTCTAAGTCTATGCACCCAACATGAATAAATGTGTAACAAAAATCTGATTTGTTTTTTTGAGATTTTTTTTTTGCTAAATTCCCACTGGGGCAGGACTGTATAATTCTCACCTCCATTATACACATAAATGTTGCCTAAAATACACAGGCTCTAGTTTTATAAACAAAAATGAAGATGTGAGCACTCCTTTGACATTCTGGTTCATCAGATCATCCTTCACATACAACTCTCATTAATCAGCCTGTAAACACATTTCGTCAAATCTCAGTCATCCTTAATGTTTATCTCTGGAAATAATAAGCACACTCAGCCCTGCATGTAACTGCTGTCATCATGTTACCTTTGGTCACACTATGTTAATGCAACAGCAGTCAGAACACTGCAGTAAACGCCATGTCCATCACTTAAACATCAATAACAGTATATGCAAAGCAAAAACACATCAGAATATTAGAAAACATCGCTACCTTCAACTCTGATCCTTGTCTTTGATTAGCAAGGATGTAAAAGCAGTCACCCCTAAGCACATGGCTAAAAACTAATGTCATCAACCAACCACTTTCGGGTTTAAAGATAACTGCTACTGAATAACTTCCTAATCATGGCAATGAGGCAGCTACATTTCCTAGGAATGTGTACCATGATGAGAAGAATCTACCATCATAAGATAAGCATATCCACATATCCCACAAAAACATTTGCAATGTATAAGGAAACCATTTAAAACATTTGGGTTAAAACTGCAAGAATACCTCAGAGCAGGGACTAGGAGCCCAGTACTTGGCCAGGCTACAATTTACATGACACCACTTAAGTCAGAGCTCAAGTTGGTGCCTAAGAGTGACAACTGATCGGTCTGAGATGAAGCCTTTGGAAGTACGTACTACAGTGCATTCAAAGGCAAGATAGATGTTCTAAGATTAGCAAGAGAAAAAGTATATATACTTTATGACAAGTGCTTTTAAGCTGTGCAAAACCTCTTGTGGTGTTTAAGGGATTTAATTATTGTTAATCATTATTAAGTACCAGCCTGTAAGATCACCCTATTATCAGAAGAGTGAATCAGATAGCCACATTTAGGAAGTAGAGCATGCTAACTGCCCTTATGTTATCCTTTGATAATTGTTGTATTCTGTTATGTGGAGGTATGATGCAAGTACAGCCATGTGATGATATTAATTAGAGAATAGATTATGTGGAATAAAACACCCACTAGAAGAAACCTGGTGGATGAAGATGTGCCATGGTAGACACTCAGAGGATGTAGAGCAATGCTTTTGGTAGACTGTTACTAGACTCTAGCAGATCAAAGAAACAGTAGTAGACTATTGGATTGCTTCACTAGATTTTACCACAGTGATTATAGATTTGACTATTAGTGATAGAGCAGAATCCTCACACAAGCCTGTAGAATTTGGTAAGACAACGCAACAAATTGAATTACAAGAAAATGAGATGGTGTAAAGAAAATATGAATCCTTTACACTCACTTTATAGTAAGGCTACTAAAAGGTCAAGTGATATTGAAACAACCACAATTTTAGATGAGGCATGAAAAAGGCTGTCGAGTGTTTAATAAAGAACATAATTAGTTACCACACAGAGGGAATGCCACCCTAGAGGAGTCATGGTTTGATAAAGAATGTAAACAAGACAAAGACTAATAAGAAAGTGTTTAAGAAAGTTTGAAAGAAGAAAGCACAGGAAGACAGAAATAGCTTACAGCAGAGAAAGAAAGCTGGATAGAAAACTGCAAACAGTAAAGGAACAAACTAAAACAAAAAAATGAAGTCTTTTGCAACAACAAACCAAAGGACTTTTGGGAGGAAATTATGAGATACCCAAAGAAGACAGTTTGTAGTGGGGTAAATAAGTGAAGAGGATTGGGTAAAGCACTTCAAACCATACTAACGTAATCAAATAATTGATGAAACACAAACATTGTTTTGCAGGACGTATTTATTCAGTAAAAGACCGCATATTTTTCACATTATAATTTCAACTACAATTAAAAAGTAAAAAAAACATTATCCCAAAACTGAAGCATATGTAGCATTTCAAACATTTCCAGAAAGCTTCTACATAATGTTCATGAGTATATATTATCTCAGGTATAGCAAAATAAGGTGTAACTTGTTTGAGGATAAATTAAGCAAGATTTAAAAGTCAATGCATATAACCATGTATTCTCCAGGCATGTGTCAGATGATGCGCATTCTCAGACAAATGTTTGCTACTTCTTTAAATGCTTTTTTCTATGTTCTGATTATTCGTGGCTTTGTGTGCTCAGTTCTTAAATTTCACTTTACTTAAAACTCATTTATGTATGAATTCAAGACATTATCAAAGGATAGAGATGAGTTCCACTAACACCAGACATCAAATGGACTTTCGCTCTATTGTTTGCTGATGACTTGACATCAAATATCACTCGTTATTTTGTACAAAACAAACTTTACAGAGTTTTGCATCCTATCACCAGAAAATCTGTTTGAAGCTAACTTAGATAAAACAAAATTGTTGTCTTTCGGGAAAGGTAGTAACTTGGCAATGATGAGTCTAGGGGGGGGGAACCCTAGACAGTGGTAAATAATATATAAATATTTGGACTTCGGATTTCATACAACAAATTAAGTATTATAGTGAACAATAGAGTTGATAAAGTCAAAAAAGGGCACAACCTGAAGTGCTGACAAAGTGCGGCAAGTAATACAACTGCTAGAATGCTTTTTCAAAATCTTTGATGATACATTATTGTGCGGCGCTGGTTATTGAAATGCTGCTGAAATTTGGGGTGTTAACAAATAGTGGCTGATGAAAGAGAAATTCAACCTGTTATTCTTGTAAGATTGTTGAGGTGCTTTAATTAAGTCATCACCCACAAATGTTGGTTTATGGGAGGTTCTTTTTACTATATTCATCATATGACAAAATTAATATCTGTTAAGGAGTGTTGAAGCTCCAGCTCACCACAGGTATGCAAGCACCATGAAGACTATACTCTAAAGCAGGCATTCCAGAGGTCACAAAACATGGGTGACCAAAAAAAAGCAGGGTTTTGTGCGCCAAGCATTTTGGGTTTGTCTAGATGATTCAACAGGCGGGGAGGGAGGTGTTTTTAAAGAAGTTTAGAGAAAGACTACTGATGTTTTTCTTCACAAATGATATACAAGTCTGGAGAATAGTTCCCATTCTAATACTTATAACAGCTCAAAACCTGCTTGCAACGTGAATTGTATGTGGATAGTATAAGCAAGGATTATATAAGAAAGACCTATTCTCAGTTTAGAATTGGTGTTTCAGAAATCAACTGTCATAGAATTCGATTTGCATAAAATGATATAGCGTGCCATTGTCCCTTTTGTACAGATGCCTTGAGAGATGATGCTCATGTCTTATCTCGCAAGAGATAAATATGATAAAGAACTGATATGGCCGTATGACTGAAATAGTATTCTGTAGTAAAATGCGGAAAGAAAAACTGTGGCATGATTTTTTGAGTTTGAAAAAAAGAGACGGTTGTTACTTAGAGGTTAGGGCGACTTACTGGCTCTGGTGGTTGAGGGCTTTAGGATAAGCGTCGGGGGGAATGTGCATACAAGCTATTATTTAATTTTTTGTGTTTAGCATGGACCATAGTTGTATAGTACTCTATAATACTCTTAATTTTTCTTGCGGCGTGTTGATACGACTTGAATCTGATTGCATTTCCATCATCCTTGTATTAGAAAGACAAGTCTGATTACAGCTGATTAATAATATCGTTATCTTTTTTGCCCTCAGTCTCAAATGCTT